>NC_092501.1:82667400-85542400 GCF_047511675.1 Marmota flaviventris | reverse complement strand
AATATGGGAGATTCTATGGATTATTCCTGTCGGTGTTTATAACCAACAGAACCTGATCTCATAGTCACACCAAACAAAAGAAAGGCTATTAAAATGTAGTCTAATTTTTTGAGGGAAATTGGTTTTCAAGTACCAATTTCTGTCACACCAGCATATATATTTTTGGAAAATAAGAATTCCATAAGTGCAACTTGCCCTTCTACCTACAGATGTTAAAACACAGAGGCTTGGTTTAAGAGTTACATCTAGAGACAGGATGGTCATTTAATTTATTGTCCAAATTAAGATACTTTTGAGAATAAAAATGTGTCTAAAAAGAATTTCAACTTATTTAATTTCTGAAATATTGACATTTCAACAAAAAAATTGATTGTTATACTCATGATCTTACAGAATAATTTATTGGAAATCTCTGGCAGAATATATTTTTAAATAACTCAAAGTTATATTAAATAATAAATTATATTCTAAGTAGAAAACATTTCTTTCTAAAGTAAATTTTTCAAAGACTTCCTATATTATCTAAGTCTTAGAAATACAGCCAAAAAAAGCTCCTGAGAGATGCCTGCATAATCATAATAATTTCATTCCCTAACAGTGTTACTAATTTTTCCTGAAGAATGTATTTTTAATGTGATCTTATTTTTTAATATTTTCATAAAATTTTCTGTGCTCTTCTTTAAAATTATTAAAAATTGCTGCCCCAATTGATTTAAAAAATAATATTTGTATCTGTAAGTATTGAGGTACCTATTAACTGAGAATAACTCTGTTAAAGAATATTTCCAATTCTAGTTTTAATATTAAAATATGTCACTATCCCAGCACACGCTTCTTATATATCTATTATTGACCTTTAAACAACATAGAATTAAACTGCTCATGTCCACTTGTATGAAGATATTTTCCTTTGTGATGATTTGAAAAACTTGCAGCATAGTTGTATAGCATAAAAGTATTGAAAAAATTAAGAGACTTATGTGTGTCATGAATGCATAAATACAGGTAGATAGTAGTCTTTTATCATTTACTACCATACATACATGCAAAGCTAATTTATATGTTAAAAATTCATCAATATTTTAAGCATACAAACACTATACATGTTCCATCAAAGTACAGAGAAATGTAAATAAAGGTAAAGATGCAGTATTAAATAATAACTGCCTAAAATTAACTGCATTTCTTATTGTACTGCTGTAATAATTGGGTAGCCACCTCCCTGTTGCTATGCAGTGAGCTCAAGACTTGTGAATATCTGCTAAAAACAACACGGGATGTTCATCATTTTTCACCTGAGCAGTTCCTTTTTCCAGTAAATTTTGTGTTGCAGTAAAAAGTGGTCTCATGCTCTATCTGCATGTCTTTCAACATTTATAATACATACAACATACAAAATGTGTGCTACTCAACTGCTATTTTTGTCTGGGAGAAGTAAGCCCCCACCTCTAAAACCCAGCATGTGTCAACTGTATTTGCTTCCTTGCAGAATATCATCTTCAACAATATTTTTTACAAGAAAACCTTTATGCAACTTGCCATAGTTATGATTGTTCTAAATGTTGCACAAACTAAGAATGTTTCAATATTTCAATTTATTTCCATCCTACTAAAGAATCCAATTTATCCAATTATAACAAGATTTTCAAGAAAAGATTCTTCACTAAAATAGAAAAATTCTGAAATGTCATTGTAGAATTTCCTTTTATAATTGTGAGCATTCTTTATTTAGTTTATTCATTGTTCTCCTTTCTTTTTATCTATGAAATTTGATGGGTTTCTACATTTTTAATAATTATATTTGGTTTAAACTTTCAAATTACTTCAGTATTCTCAATTGATTTTGAATAAAATACAACCAATATATTGATTTCATGCTTTCCAGGTCAGTCCTAATCCTAGCCCAAACAGGAAACCTTCCACAGTATAGACCCTGCTTTTCTGACTCTACTCAGAGGCCCCTTGATGAGTTTTTCCACTGCTGATAGTATGTGAGAAGCAGGAGTGTGGTCAATATCAAAGAGACTGAATTCCAAGAATGGAATGAGCATTCATCAAAGTGTTCAAGAGGAGACATGCTTGAAAGACAAGTTTTACACTGTAAAACTGCAAGTGGTAAAATTTACATGACCAGAAAAGACACTCGCTGTCACATTTTTCTTCATATTCTAGGACAGGTTTGCATTTTTGAGCCAAAGTACATAAACGACCTTTGCAAGAGTCATTAGAGTCAGTGTTCATGGCAGCTGCACCATGGATTATGGAGCATCAGAATAAGGATGCAATCTGTGTTAAATATGTGGTACTGGTAATTGCAGTATTGTTCCAAAAAAAATTGGTTCTGAAGAGTGTGGAAGTGGAGTCATCCACGGTGGAACTTCCAGATGATACTGCAGCCCTGACATCTTGATTTCAGTTTTGTGAGACCCTGAACACAGGACCCAGATAAGAAAGCCCAGTCTAATTCTTAACCCTTAGAATGTGTAAGAAAATAAATATGTGTTTTTAAGCTGTATCATTTATGGTAATTTCTTATGCATCAATAAAAAAAAAATCCTAGAAAACCAGTAGATGGGCATGGTGGCCCATGCCTGAGATTCTATTGACTTGGGAGCCTGAGGCAGGAGAATCACAATCTCAAGGTCAGCCTTAGCAATTTAGCAAGGTCCTAAGCAATTTCAGTATTTGAAACAGTGTTTCAAAATTTTTAAAAATATATATTAAAAGGCTGGGGATGTAGCTCAGAGTAAAGCACCCCTGGCTTCAATCTCTAGTATCAAAAAATACAAAACACACACACACACACACACACACACACACACACAAACTCAAAAACTAGAAGTTATCCTGTACTGTTCTCCTGTTTATTTCTATCTCTGCTAGTACTTTTTAAAGTTTTTTTCTTCTTATTTTAACATGGTAAGAACACTAAATATGAGATCAACCTTCTCTACAAATGTATAACAGTATATAGTACATTATTGTTGTCTATGGGTACAACTTTGTACAGCAGTTCCATAAAGCTAATTTCAGTCTTGCTTGACTGAAATCTACTGTGTTGATCAAAAACTCCCAATTACCCCTCTCTCCAGCCCTTGATAACCACCATTCCACTCTGTTTTTCTCTATTTGACTGCTTTAGATCCCTCATACAAGTAGAATCATGCAATATTTGTCTTTCTGTGACTGGCTTTTTGCTTTTAGCATAATGTACTCACGGTTTATAAATGTTTTCATATACTGAAAATTTTCCCTTTGTTTTAAACCGAATAGTGTTCCATTGTATGTACGTACACACAATCTTTATCCACTTGTCTATTGATGGACACATAAGTTGATTCCACATCTTGGTTAATGTAGATAGTATTGCAATGAACATAGGAGTGCTAATATCTTCCTGAGATGCTAATTTCAATTCTTTTTGGATAAACACCAAGAAGTGGGATAACTGGGTCTTATGGTATTTTTATTTTTTGAGAAATTTTCATATTGTTTTCATAATTGCTTCACAAACAGTAAGCAAAGATTCTAAGTTCTCCATATCCTTGCCAACACCTGGCTTTTTTTTAAGTTATAATAGCCTTCCTGACAGGTATGACTTAAGTATATGATCTGTGTTGCACATTCTTTTAATTTTTACAACTTTCAAAAAATTATAAAAGACAAAATCTTTAGCTTGTAGGCCATACATAAATAGGCCATGGGTTGCTCACTTCTGGAAAAAAGTGCTTTGTAATACCTGAACATTCTTGGACTTTTCTTTATTGCAATGATTATTTTATTACTAAGTCAATTAATTTTCTTACTTCTTATTGGTTTGTTCAGACTTTCAGATTTTTTATGATTCAGTCTCCTTATAGGTTTCTGGGAATTAATCCATTTTGTTCTCTTATTTGGAACATGTTTGCCTAATTCTTCATTTACTTTGAATTTTTCTTGATGCTTCTATATTATACAAAGCAGGAAACTCTTCTAGTCTTTATGAATCGTTCTCACACAAGAGAAGACTCTCACCAATCTGCCTGACCAGAGATTCTGGGGACTTGTGCCAACTCTTTCTGCAAAGGCAGCTGTGGGTTTTGTTCATTCTCTCTGTACTGAGACTGGGATAGGAGAAAACCATGGAATCTATCATCCTACGCCACTGCCACTATTCCCCCGTAGGCAGCTAGACTGGGTCAGAATTGCCTGAGCTTCAATACTGATGATGTAAATGCCAGTTCTTTGTGGAAACCTAAAGAAGTTGGGTTACTAGATGCATGCATCAACTCTTTCCCTCTCTGTGGAGATGAGAGCTGGAATTTTTGTCTGCTCTCTCTGCTGAGCAAGGGGGAGGATCGATGGCATTTTTCCAGTCCAAGCGACCACACCTTTCTCTTTTGGCAACCATAATGTGCTGGGATCATCAGAGCTGCAAGACTGGCCAAGACAGGAGTCATTCTTCTGGGGACCCCCCTCAGAAATTTTGGGATGCTGACATGCAATCTAACCTCTTCTATCCCCTGGATGAAGCTGGTAGAGGGTTTCTTCCTGATTGTACAGTACCGCATGAGGGATATTATCTCTTTGAAAATGTGTCCTGACTCTTACTGGCCTCTGTGAGCTTGGTTTTGCATTCTCCCACCATGAAAGGTCTTTCAAACCATTCATTGTTTGTCACAAATGAAATTTGTCCATGAATCACTGCTGAATAAGTCTGTGTGGGTAAGGAGGGTCCAGGTTTTCCCACTCCTCCATGTTGCTTACTTCACCTGTTATTTCTTATCCCAGCCCACTCCTTGCCAGGATTAATATAAAGTCACTCTAATTAATCTTACCACATTTAGTTTTGCTCTTCTATAAATCCATTCCTACACTGAAGAATGATCTTTAAAAGTATATAAATCTAATCATGTCATCGCTTGTATAAAATCTTCCAATTTCTTCTCATCAAAGCTGATCTTTAGTGAAAACATCACTTGCAAGGTACTGTGCTAAAATATTTGCATATGGTATCCTAATTAATCTTACCTATTCCAGGAAGTAAGTACTATTATTATCACAATTTTTTAAAAGAGGGAACTGAGGCCAAGAGAAATTGAATAAGTTGAGCAAGGGTTACAGAATTAAAAATGATAAACTGCCATAATATTCCTTTTACCTACAAAACTATAGCCATCCTAGTCCCACCAGCCTTGCCCTGTAACCATTAGCTCTGATTAACATTTATTTCTCCAAATTGCTTTCCTTGAACTTCTAGTGTACATTATTTCTCTCTTTTACTTGTCATTTCCCTTCCATGTAGTCTTATGACCAAGTAATCTCAAAGTCCCTACAAGCCTTCAAAATAGCTATAATTTCATCAATTTTAGATCAGTTTATTATTATGAAAGGTTGGGAATAGATTGCTTTCTGTTCTTTAAAAATCTCCATAAATTTTCTAATAATAAATTGAAGCTTATAAATTTTATTTATTCTTGAGGATGCTGTCTATATAATTGTGTTCTTTAAAAGTTCATCATTATGATGATACTATTAAACATTTGGAAGTACAAATAAAACATCTTTTGGTATTTTTTACAAAACATCTTTTGGAATAATATACTGCTGGTCTGGCAAGAACACGTCATTCCCTCAAGTTGAAATGTGATGCCTCATTTTCTCTTACCCAAATAAACTCTAAATTTCTGTAAGAAAGTTAGACAGCAAAGAGCCATTGACTCACAGCTTTTATGAACGGCATTATTCCCCTCTTAACAGCTGTGTTGTCTGTGGCATAGTTTAGAACCACTTGAGAACCATTCAATAGACAAAATGATAAAAATTAAGAGTTCTTATAACTACTGTCAAAGCCATAGTTAGACTAATGCTTCTTCAGTGAGAACAATACATGAATCAAAGACAGTCTTAAAGTGATCTCCACTTTTTTGATAGAGAAGATTGCTAAGGAGGAGAAAAAATAATTATAGGTGTAATATTTATAAACATCATTTATCTGTTAAAAATACAGGTTGGGAAGAAAATTAAAGGACATGAGGTTGTGAAATTGCAGACAACATTTTTTTGGCATGCATATTCACATTGATTCCTGTTCGAGGATATCTACCTTAACACCACAACTTCAGAAAACTTTTTGGTAACGTAGCATGGAATAGTTTAGTGTTTCCTTTGTACTAAGTCAGATGGAGTAAAAGTATATATTAAATAATTTCTGTGACTGTATTTATTGGGGAAGAAAAGAGAAGAAAATAAACAATGTGGTTTAAGACCACAAAGAAATGCAACCTAATATTTAAAGTTACAAGGTGTTGTTGGGGTATGAGATAGTTTTTGAAAGTAAGTAAACTGCAAATTGCATGAATTATGGTTGTTTGGGTTGCAAGTGAAAACCTATAAGCTTTATCTAAGAATGTTTAAGAATGTTTTGATGGATAACATGAATAGAAATGATTTGGGGGAACAAAAAGCAGCAGGGTACAACCCCACTTTCAACACTATGTGTCTCTTATGTCAGCTTCTCACAGAAGGCTGACTTTCTTCTTCTTGCTTTAGATCCTTTTGTTTTAAATATAAGGCAAAGACATGAATTATAATAGCTCCAAAATTTCTATCTATGACCTCAATCACCAGACACTTTCACTTTGGGTCAATGAACCCATTAATTATTATTGTATTAGAAAATGGAAGCTTTATGCAAAAAAGAAGAAAGGAATATGGGGAAATATCCACAGAAACTGGGTCTAGGCAGTTCAAATAATGCAGATGCACTATACCAATGTTTTATGAAAGTAATAGAAGATTCTCCTAGCAACAAAATAAATTTAAAATATTAGCTAGACTTACTGATAAAAATAAAATAATTATACTATGTATACCCTATTAAGAACACCCTGTACTGGAAAAGCAAAAATACAGTTACTATAATTCATTGCATTTTAATGTTAATCTTCTACCCTTTACTGAGGGATTTTTCATTTCACTTAGTGAATTAGAAAAAACTATATTAAAAAATCAGAAAAAGTTTAACTAAGTTATATTTTTTAAATGAGGAAATTTTTGTCACAGACAAGTGATAAAATTTTCCTTTGAATGAGCAGCTAGTTACAGGAAGGACACAAACTCAAACACTGTCTTTCTCTATTCCAAATTCTGAAAACTGATAAACAAAGCACAATATAGCAGCCAAGATAGGATCCAGATTTCAAAGAGATAAACTTCTACCAAATTTGTTTGTGTTTTGTTTTTACTTACCACACATGTACAATTCTTTACAACAAAGAAAGTTGGTATCAGTTCTCCTCTTCATTATTAGCAAGATGGTATCTCCCTGTTTTAATTTGATTTGTGGCTTCTCAGCACAAATTCCTTTCCCTTCTCTGTTATGTTCTGATGCATTAATCCAAGCAGTCTTTGCATAAATACATCAGGAGCCAATTTGGCTGATGTGGGAAGTTGTTAGATGAATGGGAACAGAAACACCTGCTGTAGTCCTCACTAATGGATCCTAAATTAAGATTGTCAGAAACTTGCTGCAAGAAAAGTCAGACAAGAGATATGTTCCAAATGAATCCAGTTGGGATGAATGTCAACTGCTAACAGGTGTTTCTTAGTCTATTTGGGATGCTACAGCAAAATACCATAAACCAGGTGATTGACAAATAATATAAAGTTATTTCCCACAGTTCTGGAGGCTGATAAGTCTCAGATCAATGCTCCAGGAGATTCCCAGTCTAGTGAAGACACATTTCCAAGTTTGTAGCCACCTTCTGGCTGTGCCCTCTACATGGTGGAAATGGCAAGACAATTCCCATGGGTGTCTCTTATAAGGGCATTAATTCCATTCATGAAGGTTCTGCTCTTAAGACATTGTCACCTCACGCAAAGCCCCCCCACCATTATTGCCATCATCTTGGATGTAAGCATGTCAACATATAAATCAGGAGAGGGAACCATACATTCAGATGATAGTGAGTTGAAAACCATTTCTTACATCTGGGAGGAGATGGACATTTTGACAAAGTACTGTAAATATTTTTACAAATGTGCTGACTATAACATGGTCCCTGTAAGGAAAATGGAGCTGGTCAGGCTCCCTCACCCAGATGTGTAGGAAGCATTGGCTAAGATGGTTTGTTTTTGTTGTTTGTTTGTTTTTTAGTACTGGTAAATTTTAAAATATCAACATTGCCAATTTCAGGAAGGAGAAGAACAGATGACAGAAAATTATCTAGCCTAGGAGTTTTTTTTGAAAATTGTTATAGTTAAAGCTTCGTCCCAGGGTTTCATACACTGACTTCCAGACCACTCACGTATAATCAATCAAGCCTTTATTGAAGCACACCGGTGGCAGCTGACCAGAACACAAAGCTGTTCCCCTGATCAGCCCCGCACAAGGGCACTCCTTATAAGCCTAAAAACCGCAAAAGGGATGTTGGGGAAGGGGTCTAGCCAATGCAAGCAAGCCAGGTTACAGAAGCCGGACAGTGCAGTCAAGAGGAGGGAAGCCTAACCAATCACAGTTAGCCCAGTCACCCCAGTTACAGAAATAGAGCCCTGTTACTCTAGTTACAGAAACAATACCCTATTAGGTAGTTCCCCGTTCTTAAAGGTTTCTATAGCAAAAGGAAAAGAACATCTTGCTCCAGTCATGACTCTTCTACTTGGCATGGTTGTTTTGCAGGATGAAGTCATAAAACAAAATGGAGTCACATTTGCTCCTACTATCACAAAATCACTTAAGACATATAAATGGAACTTCAGTTTGTTCTGTCTATAAATTTGAATCCAAGAAACAGACAAAAATCTCCTTAAATTTATCCAGCTACATAAATACCCACCACTTTGATATTTAGAACAATAATATATAAAGGAACATTTCTGGGTAAAAACTGATTAAGATACAATATCATGGGAATTTTCAAATTAATCTTCTTTTTAAAAAATGTATTGGTGTTAATAACCTGAAATTCAAGACAAATGGTTTTACATTTTAGATCTAGATTGCAATTCTAAAACTTTTTATGGAAAGGAATTTTGTACTTCAGGTGGAGCATGGACAAGCACCCAGACTGCATCAGCTGGCCCAGATCCTATTCAAAGGGACAAGAGTATCAACATATTATGAGAAACCCTAGTTTATATTAAGAAGTTGAAGTGTAAATCCAAGCAATATCTTCTTCCCACTGGCATAAGAGTTTCACACAATATTTTTTTTTTGCTTGCTTTTAATACATGCTACTGACTCCATACCTAATATCTGATTTTTTTAATGCAACAAGATCAAGCAATCTTGCTATGTGTTAGGAAGAATTAACTAAAATTTTTATTGAAAACTTGAGAGGAGTTTTTTCACTTCTGTTGCAGCTTTACAGAAAAGTCTTCATTTTTATTCCTCTTCTTCCTGAATGAATCACCAAAGTGCACAAAAAAGGAGCTAAAAATAGGGAAGGAAAGATTATTCTGAAAATAACCTATGGTCGTGACTCCATGGTGCAAAATTAGAACATTTGCCAAATTCTGCACACGGGGTGAACTGGACCAAGGGACTTCAGAGCCAGCACACTTCCTGGACTCATGAGCACAGAACAGTGGTTAGAGAGGGGAATGTTCTAGGGCACCCTCAGCAGAGCCAATGGAGACAAGAAAGAAAAAAAAGGACATTTGTTTTGTCTCTTATAGCCAATTAGATTTTTTTTATTCTGTTTAGTTAACTTTATGAACTACTATGATTTATATTTAATAAACTGATTCATTCTAAGTAAACAGTTTGATGCAATATGACCAATCCAGGCATCTTATACCAGCACTCTCAAGATACAGGGTGTCTAATCTCCCAGAACACTCCCTTGGACTAATTTACTGTAGTCCCCACCCACCCTTATGCCCAAGGAACCCTGATATGCCTTTTGTGACAGGAACTAGATTTGTCTTTTCTATAATCTCATATGAATGACACTATGCACCTAACTGTGCCTGACCTCCATCACTTGGTGTAATATTTTTTGAGATTCATCTGTGTTGTTGAATGTATCATCCATTTGTTCCTTTTTATTTTTCTGAGTTTGCATAGATATAGATATACCACAGTTTATCCAGTTACCATTTGATTTCCATTCGGAGTTGTTTTCACATTTTGACTATTATGAATAAAACTTCTATTAACACTCAAAGAATATCCACACAAGTCTTTGCATGATCATTATTTATTTCAGTGACTGTATAAGAGTGAAATTTCTGGGGTTGGGGTAGTGGCTCAGTGATAGAGTGCTTGCCTGCCTAGCATGTGTGTGGCACTGAACTCAATTCTCAGCACCATATATAAATAAGTAAATAAAATAAATGTCCATCAACAACTAATAAAAATATTTAAAAAGAATGAACTTCCCAGGTCATATGGTAAGTGTATGTTTAGTTTTAGAATCATATCTTTAAATCTTTGCTTCTAAGACTAAAGCTATAAATTTTCCTCTAAATAAAGCTTTACATGAATCACACAAACTGGTATTTTTTATTTGTTTGTTTTTACAGTTCTATTTCTTCATGTTAATTGAGTTTAAAATATTTTACTATTTTCCTTTTAGTAACTTCTTTCACCCATCAATTATTTAGAACTGTGATGTTTAATTTTCACCATTTGGGGATTTTCAAGATATGGGACACTCCTAGTTTAATGCAATTCCATTGAGGTTAGAGAGAATATGCATAATTTTAAGTTTTTTGAGTCTTAAACCTTGTTTTATTGTACAACATATGATCTATATTTGTGGAAATACAAAATGTACTTGCTAGAGTGTCTCTTATGGTTCTCTTAAATGGAGCGATTGAAAAATGTCCATTTGATTGACTTGGTTGAGAGTACTGTTCAATTGATTTATTTCATATTAATTATCTGTGTTTTATTAATTTCTGAGAAGAAAGTGTTTCTATCATTATGTATTTTTATTCATGTATTTTAAACTCCATCATTTGAGGCACACATATTTGAAATAGTTATGTATTTTTATTGAATTAACTTCTTTTGTCTTTATCAACTGTCTTCTTACGTCTGGAAATAGTCCTTGTTCTGAAAAAGCAGAAAATTTTTCTCATACTTACATAATCACTCCAGTTTTCTTGTGATATATCTAAAGAAATCATATCAGCTTAGCCCATCCATTTCTTTATGAAACTAAGTTTCACTTCTAATTTATTTAGCTACTGTGGTTTCCATACTTGTATAAATTGTGTAAACTTCAAAGCAAAGCAAACATATGTATCTCCTCAAACATTTATCATTTCTTTATGGTGAAAATATTCAAAATTTCTTCCAATTTTTTGAAACATATAGTACATAATTGTCATCTCTAGTCACTCTACTATACACTAGCACACCAGAACTTCTTACTCCTAATGACAAGTTAGTACCCATTGATCAACCTCTCCCCAAATATCCTTCCCTCCTACTCTCCAAGCCTCTGGTAACCACCTTTCTACTGGAAACTTCATGAGTTCAACTTTTTTATATCATATATGATAGTGAGATTATGTGGTACTTATCTTTTTCTGCTTATTGAAATGAAAAGAATGATCTCCAATTCCACCCATGTTGTCATAAATGACAACATTCAGAAAAGTAGTTTCTTGTAGACATCTTGTAGATAATGTGTAGATTTAAGTTCTATACAATGATATATTCATGTATACAAGTAGATTGAATTTGGTGCCTTTGCTTCCTTTGCACAACATAGAGATATGTCAAATTTAAAAAGCTCTCATGTCCTTGTTCCTTGTACCTGAAAAAATCTACAAAGTTTCACTCCACTATGAATCATTCTGAAAAGGATTGTAATAACCTGGGTTAATTTTTTAAGATTTATGTTCTTTATTTCTTTATAACCTTAAAAGAATTTCCCACTCAGAACTTAGTGAATGACTAGTTAATTTTACAGATAATTACGATAAATATTATTAAGCACCAGAACTACTGAGTAAACATTTTCACATGAATCCTTTAGGAAAGCATTGATACAAAAATAGAAAAAGAAAAAGAAAAAAAATGTATCAAAAGTGACAGTTCCATTTGGATTACATATTTGATAATAGTGCTCTAAAAATGGATAGATTATCTTACTTTAGAAATGAATTGGAATAAAACATAGACCAGATTATATGCCTGGATTCAGAAGGGTTGGTACACTCCCTGAATTCTCAGATAAAACACAATTACATTCCCTAATGGAGGAAAGTCATAATCAAAAAGCCAGTCAGAATGGACTTTTGGAACTACAAATATTTTGCCAAATAACAGGCCAAAGAGTAAATAAAAATAAGTGTGTGCAAAGGAAAATTATCTTTCATGTAAAAATCATTTGTCACAAAAGTTACCCCTACCCAAAACAAAGAGAGAGTAGCTTGCTTTTCTATGAACATTGTTGATTTGCTCATTTATTTCTTCACAATTTGAAAATGACTACAGTTACTTGGATGAGATCATGTTTACACTGTAAGGTACAGCCCCATCTCTTCAGTCAACGGGAGGAAATATAATATTGTCAATAATTCTGTAGGATCAACCTTTTCTCATACTGAATCTCCTCACGCCAGGGCTAAATAAGACACTCCGTGAGTTGTAGCTCCAATGACAGAAACTTTTTATTCACATCTCTTTTTATTTTATAATTAATTATCCCAGCCTTTTATTTTGCATTGCTATAGCAAGAGAGTGCTCTACTCAGTGGGCCACGTGTGTACCTTGTCTTCCTCACCACACACAGCATGTGAAGACAAGCTTGACACCTCCACCTTGCAGCCTGGAACCTGGGAAACAGCAGGCGCTCATCAAATGCTGAGCTGTGTTTAACATGGTAAACTGAGAAACTGGAACTCACAATGTAAGCTTTTTGGAAACATGATCTGAGATACATATCTTTTATGAATCATTCTGTGGATGGTGCCTTTTCTTAATTTGCCCTTGCTTTCTCTGACAAATACAATTTAAATAAACAGATTGCTCTTTACTAAATCAAATTAAAGACAGAAAAATTTAACATAAGAAGACACTGAGGCTATTTAACCGTCTGGCATTTTGTTCTTCTTTCCTTTCTGAAAGCCCTTGATTATCTTGACTTCTGACCTTAGAAGCTCCATGTCTCTTGACTCTATTTTTAAAATATTACCAACATTTCAAAACCCATGAATTCTAGTCCCTTAGCCTTTTAAAGTCTTTCTAAAATTGCCATCTCTGGTTTTCTCCCTATGGAACAACCAAGAGCTCTGAAGGTGTGCTCTGGTCCCTATGAGGAGCCCCCTCCCCTTCATGGAACACCCATGACCATGATGATCCCGGCTGGGGAAGTTCAGCTCCCTTCTAGAAGACAGCTGGAGCTGGGGTGAGGAATAACAGCTTTGTTCTGAAAGTTCTGAAAGCAGGTCTTTGTTGTATACTCTTTCTAAAAGAAACAGTTCAAGAATATAAGAGTTCAGCCCACAGCAATACTTACTTTAAAAAAAAAAAAAAAAAAAAAAAAACCTCCTTAGGAAAGTTCATTTTCCCACTCTCTGAAGTAACTCTCATTCTCTGCCTCCATGTGGTCTTCTCACATCCCCAGTGCTCACTTCCTGCTGCTCCTGGGACAAATGTCCTTACATTGGCATGTTGTAAATCCAGCTGCTGACATTTCACCAACAATCCCCAGGGAAGGTGGTACTCTGTTGATTGCTTTTCCATTTAGGTACAAATCTCCCTGGAGTTGTGGGGAGCAAGACCTTCTGTCTTGGTTCACTCTCTGAGTTACTTTGTAAGCTTCCTCTGTATGAGCCTAATTTCCCACAGATCATAGAGAATCTTCAAAAGGTGAGAAATACTTTGTTTTTTGCTTTAGTATATGTTGAATATCACCATGATATGATGTGGATGTCAAAGACCTCCAAAGATCCACACATTAAAGGCGTGGTCCCCAGGTATCACTGTTGGGAGGTGGTAGGACCTTTAGGAGGAGGAGCCTTATGAGAGACCTGTAGGTCACTGGGGATATGCCCCCAGAGGGGATTGTGGGACACCAGCCTCTTCCTTTCTCTGTTTCCTAGTCATAAGATGAACAGTTCACTCTACAAAGTAATCCCCACCAGTGCCAAATGCACATCCACCAGAGATCAAAGGCAATAGGTCTGCTTCAGTGTGGACCAGAACCTCCAAAACTGAAGAGTCCAAATAAAACTTTTATGTTTATAAGATAATTTCTATAAGATAATTATCTCAGGCATATTATGGTGACAAAAAGGTGACTAACAGACACCAGTATTAAAAAGTTATTATGGTTTGGATATGAGTTGCCCGCCCCCAAAGTTCCAGTGCTAATGCAGGATTTCAGAGATGACATAATTGCATTGTGACAGCTTTTACCTAAGCAGTCCATCTGAGATAAATGGACTAACTTGGTGGTAGCTGATGGCAGGAGAAGGTGAGTCACTAATGGTATGCCCTGGAAGGGTTCAGCTTCCCTGCGGCCCCTTCCCCTTTTGCTCTTTGCTTCCTAGTAGCCAGGAGGTGGACAGCGCTCCTCCACAATGCCCTTCTGCCATGATGCTTTGCCTCACCTTGGTCTTAGAGCAATGGAGTCAGCCCACTAAACCTCTGAGACCATGAGCCAAGATAAATTTTTCCTCCCCTAAGTTGTTCTTATCAAGTATTTTGGTCACAGAAACACACAGCTGATCAGAAACATGAAAACTTTAATTTTCAAAAGCATTTATAATTTAGCATATAAAGTTTTATAATTTATAATTTAGCATACAAATACATCCTAATGTCTTTTAAACATCTTTTCCTGTCTCTCGGGGCTTCCTTTCCTTCACCTGTTGGGCATCAGGCCTGCCCAACATAGAATAAACATGTGAAATCTCTCTCATGCATACTTCCTGGGGGTTCCCTGCACTTGTAAGACCATTTCATACACTCGCAAAAACAAGCACATTATGAGAGGTGTTCTTTGTTTAACAAACTTGGCGCCATACTATATCTACTTTTCTGCATGTTGGTTTCCAAATTCAATAGTACCTTGTGAAAAAATATTTTCAAGACAACAGACATCCTTCAACTTCTACATTTTCTGTGGTGTTGGGAATCAAACCAGGGCTTTGTGCATTCTAGGCAAACATTCTAAAATAGCCTAAATTAAACTCCTTGAATGACTTAATTACATTCATACTGTATACCAGGGCTTTTCAATATCAGCAGTACTGACATTTTTGACATGGTAATTCTTTGTCGTAGGAACTGAACTGTCCCATGCATTATAGGATGTTTAGCATCATCCCTGGCCTTTGTCCACTAGATGCCATAAAGACTCACCACACTCACCTCTAACTGTAACAACTAAAAATGTCTCCAGATATTGTCAGATATCCTCTGGGGGAAGAAAACATTCTGTTGAGAATTCCAATGTAGAGGTACTATAATATATATTGGATTCATCTACTCCTTTACTAAGGGGAAGTCCATTTTTGCCACCAAAATACAATGTTGCAATTAATATATTTTGTGATAAATATGTTTTATGATAAAATTCTTTTATCAAATATTTTCAAATACACATTTTGCCAAAACTTGGATCTACAAATAGGCTCTCTGAACCTATAGAAAATGTTCACCATGTTCAAAATAGTTAACAGAGCAGGCCTTGTATAATTAGACAAATAAGTCTTCCTTTAAAAACAGAAGAATATTTCAAAATTCAAATAAATGTTGATGTATATTTAGAGGAATATCTTAATTTTGGAAAGTATAGAATTCCTACTATAAACAGGACTACTAGTAGCAGTCAAGAATAAAATTACTTTATTTCAATTTAATCTATGCATTTTATGTTATAAAATTAAAGTATAAATCTATGTAATGTCTCATGTACCTAATTCTAAGTAACACTATATAATGTGAAACTAAAATAATAAACAACTTACAAACCAAGAAATATGATTAAAGAGCAAGGCATTCAGCAAATGAAAACATACTTGAGAATGAACTCTAGTCATTGGTTTTGGGAATAACAAGTAAGACTTATGTATAAAAACAAGAAAAAATTTATTAAATGTTTTAGACTTTTTATAAATTTTAATGATTTGTTACTCTATTTAATGAGAGAGAAATAAGCTACAAAGGCTTAAAAATCCAGTTGTCAAAACATTCCACTTGGCACATTCCAAAAATCAGAGACACAAAAAGGGACAAGGAAGAGAAAGTCTCAATAAAAACCTTGAGAGGAGGACTGAAGTCAGATCATGAATGATATCACCGGCCAGAGGAAGAATTTGGGCCCCTACTATAAAACCAATGGACAGGCAATAAAAAACTTTAAGTAGAAGAGTGACACGTTATACATGCACATTTTAAAAACTGCCTCTGATCATAGAGAATTGGGGGTGACATGAATAGATGAATAGTTCTGAGGTTACTTTAAAGAAGATAAGAAAACTTGGGCCACGGTGGCAAAAGTGGAACTGAAAGAAATGAACATTTGAATATTGATTGCAAGGACTGCTGTCCGGAATTTAATGATGAGTGCCATCACATGTTAAAGATAGTTAAAGTCTAGGACAAGACAAAGCCATTTAGAGCATGCAACACATTAGAGCTCAGGATCACGCTTTGGGGAATACTGACATTCAGGGATAGTGGAGGAGAATGGACACAGGAAGGTCACTGAGAAGAATTTGTTGCACAATGTTATGGTTTGGGTGTGAAGTGTCACCTAAAAGTTCACATATGAGACAATACAAGAAGGTTCAGAGGAGAAATTATTGGGTTGTGAGAGCCTTAATCCAATCAGGAATTAATCACCTGATGGGATTAACTGGGTGGTAGCTGGAGGCAGGTGGGGTATGGCTGGAGGAGGTGGGGGGTTTGGGGCATGGCTTTGGAATATATATTTTGTATGTGGCCAGTGGAGTCTCTCTCTGTTCTCTGATCATCATGTGAGCTGCTTCCCTCTACCACACTCTTCCTCCTTGATGTTCAGCCTCACCTTGAGCCACAAAAAATGGAATCTGCTGTCTGTGAATTGACACCTCTGAATCCATGAGCCTCTAAATAAACTTTTCCTCTGCAGTTTTTCTGGCTGGTTCTTAAGTCACGACAGCAGAAAAGCTGACTAAAATATAGACCAACATAGAAAACCAGGAGACTGCAATTCTATGCTACCAATGGGAAGGCCATTTCAGAAAAAGTGTTCCACAGTAAAAATGCTACTGATAAAGCATTCAGAATACATGAAAAGTACATGGGTATGGTGGCACACGCTTCTAATCCCAGCAACTTCAGAGGCTGAGGCAGGAAGCAGTTGAAATCCAGCCTGGGCAACTTAGCAGGACCCTGTCTCAAAATTAATAATAGTAATAATAATAAAAGGACTGGGGCTATAGCTCAGTGGTAAACCATTCCTGGGTTTAATTCCCAGTTCCATAATCTTTTTTGTTGTTTTCTTACTAAATAGTGAAAACCGTCAAACAAAACATTTTCACTAGAGTTGTTTTTGCTGTGAACTGAAGTTTCATTTGCAATTTTCTTACTTAATCTTCTAAATTAGCAATAATTATAGTTATTTCTTATTTACCAATTATTTTAAAGAATGTTATTTTAATTTGTAAATGATCTTGTTTCTGTTTAGTCATCTGTGTACAGAAAGAGAATTTTCGAGATCACTTTGCGGTCCTTTTTCTTTCCTATGAAGTCATGAATTAGGTTGACTTTCTTTCCACATTGATGCCATATAGACCTTCACTTGAAGAAATTCAGCAAAATTCTAATGTGGACTTACCATCTCCCTAGTTTCAGGCAGTTGTGAGAACTTTTCCTTATTTTCATGTTCTTTTTTTTTTTCATTTGGATGAGCGTCTGGACATACTTGGATGTGCACTCAGACCATCAACTTGCTCAGAAGCCAGTGACAGCTAAGCATCCAGCTGCCTGATGCCGCAGCTCTCTCCTTCTCTGATGCTGTTTTTCCTATCACTGTCTCCAGAACAATCAGTGTTCTTTGACTGTGACCATGTCAGGGCATTTTAAATTCCTTTTGAAGGAAAAATCACTATTTGCTGAGGATTGAAGCCTCCATGGTTGCAGAAACTTGACTTTTTTCTACATAATGTGATCACAGTACCCTCCCAGCAACAATAACTCAGGAGTAACTTGAAGACACGTCTGTTTAATTGCCTCACACATAGTGTCAGACAGACAATAACAGCAATGCAAGGGACCTGAGAGATGATCCAATTAGTACAGGCCCCTTGTGTTGTAGATGAGCAGAATGAGTCATAGCTAAGACTCTTCACAGTTGTCAGGAAATTTGCATTCATATTTATAGAACAAGCAATGCCTAACATGATAGAAAACTAATGACTTAGTGTAACTTGTGGAAATGTAACTTTTATGAGTTACTCATAACCTCAAGTCCTTTGGAAACTAGGGAGAACAGAAATGGGTTTGTCAGCCATTAAAAATAGCTATTAGTTTGCTCTTCTAAATGTCAGCAAAAAGTTACTCAACGACATAAAACACACAAAAAAACACCCAAAAGACATTGTGAAGGTTCATACTTCAGTATTTGTTTTTCAGACTAATTGGAATTTCTTAATTATGAAGACAGATAATGTTTGTAAAACATCTACATAATAATTGAAAATCAGATATATCCTGACTTGTTATGTCTATTATTATATAGGTTGCAAATCTCTAATCCAAAAATCTAAAATCCAAAATGTTCCAAAAGTCTTTGAATTTTGACATATACCACAAGTGGAAAATTCCACACCTGGCTTCATGTGACAGGTCACAGTCCAAAGTGCAAGCACACTACAGATATTATATAAAATTACCTTCAGGATATGTTACAAAATATACACAAAACATAAACTCATTTTTGTGTTAAGATTTGGTTCCATCTTCAATTGTCTCATTATTATATGCAAATATTTCAAAATCCCACCCACAACACACACACACACACACACACACTGAAGCATTTAGGTAAGGGAGACCTTAGGATAAATACTCTCCCGTGAAGACTTGCAAACTGCTATGGTCCCACTCATTCCCACTGTCATTTCCAATCTCTCCATTCCTTGGAGAAATGGAGACATGGGATTTAGTACTGAGCCTAAAGCTAGCCCATTAATGTGTTTTATATTTTTGCTTTGATTAACATGGATGAAAAGGAATATATCTTCAATTATGAGGTCCTATAGTCAGGTAATCAGCATTCCAAGTCATGCCTAAAATAAAAGCATGTAAAAATCTACAAAATTGAAATTGAAATTGAAAAGAGTATTTGGGGATGCCTCACTGTGATATTTAGGATTTGTGACATATTCTTGAAAAATAAAAAAAAAATCTTTCTAACGGTTGTATGTATTATTTTCAAATATCAGAGCAGCTTAGTTTAACTGTAAGAGTGTTCATTTTATACTCATGCTAAGGCTACACCCAAAGCAGGAACAGCTGCTTTGACATGACTATTTCAAAGAAATTTACTTTTCAGTATCATTGGTCAGAGAAATCTTATTCGTGCAAAGAATTGGAACCACAGCTCTATGTTCATTTTGTACTACTGGCAAAAGCTTTTCAGTGAAAAACATACATAAATCTTTGCTTGACGAGAATGAATTATTGTTCATGACACATTCTCATTTTACTGAGTAACTTTTCAGATTACAAGTTTTCACATGTGCAGACAATGAAACCCAATGTAGACTCACAGCAGTCTGAAATGAATGTTGACTTTTGTTTGCCTCTACACTAATAAGTGTCAATTAATCATAAGGAAACGCTAATTCTAAGTTTTTTCTGCAATTTGTTTGCATTTTTTTTTATTTACACACTATTCCAAGAGGCTTTGAAATTGTAATAGCTGCCTATCAAATCTAATAATAGATACGTGTGAGTAGATCTGATTTCCACCAAACCTTCACGTTTAGTTATTTCTCTATTCCATAAACAACAATATACCTCATCCTTCCTGAGCCCTAGCCTATACTGAAATATAAAATCACAAGTCTTCCTCCTTGAAAGTGAAAGTGAAGGTATGTATCCAAAAGACAGAAAAAGAAAATACCAGCTGTTATATCACTGGATCAATGCACTGATTATGTTAAAGCTCTCATAACCCAATCACTTCACCTCTAAACTTTATTGTATTGTCTCACATGTGAGCTTTTGGGGGATACCTCACATCTAGATCATATGATTTTAACACCAGAATTTATTGCATACTTTGATAAAAACTGAATGAATTCTTTTATGTAGATTACCAATTGTCAGGACAACCATTGTAAATATCCCCATTTTTGTGGATCAGAAAACTGAGGCACCTGCTTCTCAAAAGATGTTCATAGGCAGGAGTGTCCCCTTCCATATGGAAGGACCTCACTTTTGTATCACTGAGTAAATGAAACCAACCAACCAGAAAATCTTTCCTTGTTCCATCCTTAATCTGTGTTTATATGTTCTAGTCCCCTCCAAACACAGAGAAAAATTCCAGATCTTACCAAAACCCAATTGTTGCATTCATAATTCTTTCTCAGGAAATATATGTAGCACTTTGAATTCTCTTTTCTGTCTCTATTTCTACGTGAACATTCCCATCAGCCTACAAACCCGCCCTCTTAAATCCTAATTTTGAAGAATACTTTCTTTAATCTCTATTGCCCTCTAGCTATCATCCCACATGCTTTCTGTTCTTTCCTACATTAACTTCTCAAAAGAGTTGTCTTTAGCTAATGTCTCAAATTCTCCACCTTTCATTCACTCTTTAACCCACCCTGACCTAGTTTCTGCCTTAGTCCCTCCCCAGAATCAGCCCTGGTGGAGCTCTTTGGCAATCTCTGGGTAGACAAATGCGCTTGGCTGCTCCCTGCTGCATTTTCTTGAGCTCTAGAACTGAACTAGAACTTGACCAACCACATGGATAATCCTATGTCCCTAACAAAGATCTCCTTAGGTCTAGTTGCTGTAAACATAAAAATGAACTCTTCCATGTCAGTGTTATCTGAGTGAAAAAGATGTACCTGCGGGAAGATCCCTATATCATGAGAACAGACATGAAGGTGTCTAAAGAGCTCCCTCCATTTTTCAAATCGGTACCAGTCTCTGATATGTGCATGTAATTAGGCTGTGAGAATTATAATCCCTCAAGGATAAGATTTATACAATAAGCAAAGTGTCTAGAGAAATAGAAATATGGTAGAAAAGCCAGGCGTGGTGGCTCATGCCTATAATCCCAGTGGCTCAGGAGGCTCAGAAGCTTCTGGAAGCTGAGGCAGGAGGATCTGGAGTTCAAAGCCAGCCTTAGCAACTTAACAAGGCCCTAAGCAACTCACTGAGACCCTGTCTCTAAATAAAAAAACAAAAAAGGGCTGGGGATGTGGCTCAGTGGTTAAGCGCCCTTGGGTTCAATCCTAGGTACAAAAAAAAAAAACAGAAAGAAAGAAAGAAATATGGTAGAAAATACAAAAATAAGGTGAAGCTAAACTCAGTTATCAGAATCCCCAAATGCCTTGGTGTACAGCAAATGAATGTCACCCCAAACTACTCCTTGAGTAACAGAAAACCTTAGATATACTGAGCAAAAACTAGAAATCATTATAATGTTCATTGTCCCAAAAGGACAGATCAGTTTTTAACTCAGAAAACACCTCCAAGGTCACCTCCAAGAATCTCCTCCAAGGTCAGACCCAGGAGGGGGACTGAATGGTGGGTTCATGATCCCAGGCAAGGGATCATGACAAGGCTGAGCACCATTTACAGAGACAATAGAAGAATTGTCTAGACTGAAATTAACAACTGCCCCCAAAATAAGGGAGAAAAGCCAGACTACTTGTATAAATAGGCTGAAATGTCTTTGGTGGTCATTCCCACACGGGTGAGTTCTCTGAGTCAGCCTCTTGGGCAGTAGTTCTTTGGAACAAGTGAGCAATCAAAGTCATCAATTAAATCTTTCCTTCTAGTTAATTTTCCCTAAAATGAAAATGGACCATAAACATAAAACATGGAATAAAACAAAGTTCTAGACCTTCTGGCAGAGCTTAGAGAAAATTGCAGAGGCAGGTCCAAAGATGGTTAGTTAGGAGATTATTTTGAGAAAATGGTGGCAGCCCTGGAGTTCTCTAGATAGAAAAGGCTCCAGGAAAAGGGATGCCTTTAGGAGTCCTGCATCATACTTTTTTTTTCTAGACCCAATTCTTAAATAACTTAATACCTAAACTTTACCAAACATCTTCCTGTCCCAAAAGGAAGATAACCCAGTCAGTTTCTTCTCCCCAACTTTTACCATTAAACCAGTCCTTCCTTCAATTTCCTGCATATCTGAAAGATCAGACCATTAATCTTGTCACATAACTGACTCATTTAGCCTCAGAGACCCATCCTTCCCCAACTTTCTTTGTCTTTCTGACATTTGGTGGTGGTAGTGTGTTTGTGGGGAGTTTTCTGTTATATTTTGTTTTACAGGGCTGGGAGATGGAACCCAGGGTCTTTCTGAGGTTTTTATCATCTATTCCAAGTCTTCCCTGCCATGAAGAATGTTTTGAGTATTATTCCGTGACATGTGCAGATAGTCACTGATTTATTATGGTTTGAATGACAAACTTTCAACTTTACAATTATGCAAAAGCAATACACAGTTAATCACTGGTACTTCAAATTTTGAATTTGGACCTTTCCCCAGGCTAATGATATGTAGTATGATCTTCTCTGAGATGCAGCAGCTCCCAGTCCATCCCCAAATCACACAAGCCAACAATTAATATGCTGCATCATGCTGTACTGCTGAGCTATGATGTTCAGAAGGTCAGATGTATTTAATTACATTTTACCTTAAAATAATTTCAACTTACAACAGATTTATTGGAACCCCATCATAAAATGAGAAGCATCTATAATTCTACCAAGTTCTTTCTCCACTATTGGGACATGACACTCTTTGAAAATACTATATACTTCAGTTTAGAGGGAATGTTTTTTAAACTCGTTTCTAAGCATGAACTGCCTGTTTTTCCACCTTTATAGAATTGTCAATCTAGGACTCACTTCTAAAACTGTCTGCATTATAAGAGATCCTTGTTTCTATGTCTGCCTCAAAGACTCTGGACATATTGGACGTCATCAGTCTGATCAGAAAATCATGATCATGTTGAACCCTGCCAATTCCCCCTCTCCAAAAGGAATATATATTTTTACATTTGGAGATTAAGGAAGACATATATTCTAAGTTCAAATCTCCCTTGGGACAAGGAATTGTACTTAGCATGGGAAGCCTTGAACACATTATTTTACCTATTTAAAAATAAAGCAAAAACCTGATGATTTGGGTCAAGCCATAAACACATTTAAGTTGCCTCCTTGCTGGCTGGCCCTCACTAGCCAGTCCTTTCCCCTGTATTCCCCTCCACAAGCCACTCCTAGATGCATTAATATGTAATAGTACCAGACCATTTGACGCAGACACCAAGAGTCTTGTGACTCTCTCAGAAGTTTTTAGAAGGGGCATATTGTATGTCTACTTACTACATTCTTACTCAACATGTCAACATAACAATGTATATTATCTATAAACAAAGTCATTTTCCCTGCAATCACTGAGATGCATACACAAAAAATAAAATAGAGATGGCTTGATCCTGGGATTGCTGGAAAGTAGTCTTCCATACTTCCACTACCAATTCCACAGGAATTGGTAAAAACTGTCTTTCTCCTGGGAGTGTTAACTTAAGAGATCGAGGATCACATCCTTCCACAAGGGATCTATCCTAACACACAAAACCAACACAGGGAAGCAAAGAGGACACTTGGAAACAGAAAAAAATCCCTGCCTTCTTAAAACTTCTAGACAATTTTAACCATGAAACAGAGAGTAATGAGAAACAAGGAACACAAAGAAGGTGCAGGTGAGAGTGTGGTGATAGGGAGGAATTGGAATTTGTCAGTGACCCCTGGGAAAACTTACTGAGAAGTTGGCATTTGAGGAAGGACCTTGGTTAAGCAAGAGATTGCTGGGAGCCATTAGCCAAGTAGGTATGACAATTTCCTTGCCAGCGTACCCCATGTTGCAGTGACATTGAATGTAGGTGACCTTGCTCAAGGACCAAGGCGGATTAGGGTGTTCCTGGTTTAAGATAATCGGGTTTAGGGCGTTCCCAGTTTAGGTTCCAGGTTTAAGGTTCAAGATTATTCCTGCTGGGAATAGGGCGTATCCTGCTGCCTGAGTTCCCCTTGAGTTCTCACGGGATTCAGACAGTATTTTTTGGGAGATAGAAGCCCAGTGGAGGTGGATTTGGGAGAGAACGTGGATTTCCCTAGAACGTGATTGTAGACGGCTGGTGTGAGTTCGGGAATAAAGAGTTGCTGTTTGAATCTACAAGCTGTGTGGTGGCTCGTGATTGTGTGCCCAGCCAGACTGCGGCAAGAGATGGGTTATGTACATGTTGGGGAAAGAAGTTCATGGGCAGAAGGATCAAGGCAAATGCAAAGGTAGGGAAGGAACAGCCTGTCATGGTCAAGGATCTCAGTTTGGCCACAGCAGAACAAGTGTGGAGAAGCAGGGTAGGGCAGGAGGTGATGCCACCCAAGTTCAGCACAGGGCCTCACAGTTGCCTTCACTCTGAACAGGATGGGAAACTTTTGGCTTGACCTGAGTACAGGAATGGCATGATCTGATCTAAGATCTTAAATGGTCACAGTCTGCCATACTGAGGACACACTGAAAGGGCAAAGCAGACAGTAGACTGGTGAGAAAGCAGTTTTGATAATTCAATCCAAGGAGGATGAGGAACTTTGTGATAACAAGAGAGAAAAGGGGTAAAATGCTGGGGTGTATCCCGCAGACAGAATCACTGAGATTTGCTGATGGATTGGAAGTAAAGTGTGAGACAGGGAGACTCTAAAAGATGACTCTAGAATTTTGTTGGTAGGCCCAGAAGTACATTTTAGCTTGTTTACTTGCTTGTTTGTTTTATTTAAGTGGCTAGAAGGTTAGCATTACCGTTAACTGATATGGAGAAGTAGTCAAAATGAAAATAAATAAAAATAACTTGCTAAAGGTGCTGGTACAGTTTTATTCCATATCATTAACTTCATGGATAAAAACTGATTGGCAATTTCATGTGATGTCCTATGCTAGGTGTCAGAGATACAGGAAGGAATGTGATGCTGTCCTTACCCTCAAGGGATTCGAAATCCATGTTGGACAAAGTTTCAAATAATATATTCTTACATGAAGAGGAGAAAATTTGGTACAATGGAACAAAAGTCAATGACCACACGGAATGTGTCTAAACAAAACAATTCCCAGGCCCCAATTTGTGATGAAGAAGAATTGTGAAAAGGATCTGTGATGGTAAGCAGAAAGTTTTAAAATGTCCTCATCCTGGGCAGGTCCTAGCTACTAACCCCTAAACCTGAGTTCCTACTGTTAGCATTCCCCCCACTTCCCCAGCAGATAAACAAATGTCTTTGTATGGAGAAAGCTGAATTGAAAAAAAAATAGCTCCATTTTTCTGTTTTCAAAAATTCCCCTCATCTTGAAGCATCAATTGTGAGAACCCCAGAGAACTGAAGATGATGTAGGAGTAAATCAATTTCAAATAAATTGACAATGTTCCTCTGAACACAGTGGTTCCAGAAACTGCAGGAAAAGTGCCAACCATCAAATTCAAATAGTTTATCATCATTCTGGTTGCATTGTTTGTTCAGGAACCTTTCCTTAAGGTGTTAAGGTTTTAGACTCGGAGAAAAATGATCACATTGTATTTTGAATCATTCATTTATGGTACTTTTTAAAAGTTTATACATTGTAGACATTCCAGTTTTCCGAAATAGATAAGCATTTCTTTCTAGCATATACTGACTTCAGTTGCATAAATGCAACCTTCAACCTGTCTGAGTTGAGTGATTAATGTGTGGGTTGTACAAATACTTTACATCTTCTATTTTCTCCTGTGGATAAATTTGGATTATTATAAAATTTGGTAATATTGCCACAGGAACAATAAGGAGATCTAATCAAATAAGACTTGAATTTTTTCTTCTCAAAATGGCTTAATAGATACAAAGTTGAAAGAATTGACCAATTAGAGGTTTTTTTAAACCTATCTGACTTACTAATGCAATCTCTACTTGCTTGAATAAAATAGAATATATCAAGCCCTGCTTGCTTATAACAAAGGAAGAAAGACTGTTTGAGGATACTAGAATAGCTCCATTGTATAAAAGGCACCCCATGGTTGGCAGGAAAATCAGCACATCACAATTCCAATCTGAATTAATCATTTGCATTATGTTGCATACATCATAGCAATATAAATTTGGGAAACTTCCTTAATCTTCTTGAGCCTTCCATGATAGATTATTAAAGAGAATGCTGTAAGTATTAGAAGCTAATAAAAGGCTCATAATTAGAGATGCAATAAATAGTAGTTATTGTTAATATTTCTGTACAAAAGTTGGAACAATCACCATAGTCTCTGTTCAAGAAAGCTTTCAAAAATAATATGGGTCTTTGGGGCTAAACAATTTTCAACATAGTTTGTTAATTCCAAGGGAAGGAGAATTTTTTCATTGTTTTTCAAGGCTTCTGCCTTTCCTTATTTGCATTACCCCCAAATTCAAGAGCTCTTTATATCCAGACATGGAAAAACACAGTGATTCACAAAGAACTCTCACCCACCTCCTGGGTGACTTTTCTTTCACATAGAAATGTGAGCAAAATGCTAAGTCTATATCCTAGATGATAGAGGATAAACCCAGTGGTGACTGGGTATCTACATTATGCTGCACACAAGACACAGGGTACTCCTGCCTGGAAGCCACCATATTCATACTCATTCTGCTGCTTTACCATAGACTCTGAAATCTCACTCATCATCCAAAAGGTATTGCCATCAGCTGAAATCTAAGTTCACTTGATCCATTACGCCCATTTAATTATTTACCTGGCACCTATTACTATAAAAAAAATGATTCTCAAGAGACACTTCTCAGAAGATGACGTACAATCAATCAACAAACATATGAAAAAATGTTGATCATCACTAGCAATTAGAGAAATGCAAATCAAAACCACTCTAAAATTTCATCTCACTCGGATCAGAATGGCAGCTATTATGAAAACAAACAACAATGAGTGTTGGCAAGGATGTGGGAGAAAAGATACACTCATACACTGCTGGTGGGACTGCAAATTGATGCAGCCAATATGGAAAGCAGTATGGAGATTTCTTGGAAAATTGAGAATGGAACCACCATTTGACCCAGCTATCCCTCTCCTCCGTCTATACCCAAAGGACTTAAAAACAGCATACTACAGGGACACGGCCACATCAATGTCTATTGCAGCAAAATTCACAATAGTTAAATTGTGGAAGCAACCTAGAGGCCCTTCAATAGATATGGCACATATACACAGCAATAAAAGAGAATAAAATCATGGCATTTGCAGGTAAATGGATGGAGTTAGAGAAGATAATGCTAAATGAAGTTAGCCAATCCTCAAAAAACATGAATGTTTTCTTTGATATAAGGAGGCTGATTCATAGTGGGATAGGGAGAGGGAGCATAGGAGGAATAGATGAACTCTGGATAGGGCAGAGGTGTGGGAAAGGAAGGGAGGGGGTTTGGGGTAATTAATGATGGTTGAATGTGATGATCATTATTATCCAAAGTACATGTATGAGGACACGAATTTGTGTGATTATACTATGTATACAACCAGAGATATGAAAAATTGAGCTCCATATTTGTAATAAGAATTGTTATGCATTAAAAATTTTTCTAAATAAATAAATATAAATAAATTATTCCCTTGCTTGAGTAGTCTATCTCCACCTCTGGTATGTAACTCTAGGAAAGCAGGGGCTTTATTCTCTTGTTAATTAAAATATTTCTAGAATGCTTTCCAGTGATTGCTAGGTCTCATAGCATTCACCTGCCAGAGCTGTTGTCAGCAGTGTGAGACCAGGCATCTCTTCATTCGTGATGATTGGAAAGCCAGAGCAAAGGCAGAGACGGCATGACCTGAAACCAAGGAACACATGATTGACTGATGATGCACATCAGCTTCGGGGAGTCAGGAGGTGAGAGCTCAAACTTAGCTCACAGCATGGACAAGTGCAAGCCTCTAACTGTATTGAAATAACAAAATTCCTCTCATTTTTTCTCTAGCAGATCACTATAACAGCCCAAATCCCATAATAATCTGAGAGGGAAGTGAGAAAGAAACTTTCTTATTTGTCTCAGTGAGGGGTCTCTTCTCTCAATCTGGAGGGTTCTTGCTGTGGGAGATGAATAGGATAAGAAAGGCAGCTTCTAAAAACCCCCATGTAGACCAAGGTGCATTAACTATATGGACAAAGGTTTGCTTATCAGATTCTCAGCACCAACAATTCATAGGAAAGGCCAAATTATACTGGGCACAGCACACCTGTTTGCTCAGGCTCCTCCCCTTCCCACTGCTAGTATTTCTGGGAATCTCAGGAAACTGATTCAACTTCTCTCAGAACTGAATTATATCCTAAAGGACCTTCTGCCATTCCACAGGGCTGCAAGGCTGTGTCAATTTCATGTGACTTCAGTTTGAACCTGTCCCCTCACAACAGGTTTCTGCCCCTGTGAACCCTGATATTTCTGGTGAGAGGCCACCTTAGCTCTGTGACCACCATGTGTATATGCAACCAAAAGACCTACAGGAACAGCACATGCATCTCTGTGGCCCCAACCCATATCTTGCCATCCAGATTCTGTGGTTTACCTCATCTGAGACACTAATGAAAAAGAGGCTAAAATAAGCCACTGGTCATTAACTGAGATTCAGTTAAGAGATTTTTGGATTGTTTATTTTGGTTTTGCATTTCTTGCCTTCGTGGGGAAAAAATCATCATTATTACAGATAATGATGATTAAAAATCAAGGCATTAGTTGGTTGGGGTTATTCTTGTGAGTCCTGCCATAATTGAACAGTAACATCTTCACCTCTAGAAAGTCAGGCAGCAGGTTCCCTGTCTCCCTCCAGCAAGGCAGAGACAGCAAACCCTTGTATAACCTCTGTGTGTCACCTCCTGGCACGGTGAGATGCCCAGTGCAGTCAACTTGTTCTGTGCACCAAGCATGGTTGCTGCCTCAGGTGTCCATCAGGCCTAGCCAGTATCCACAGGCACCAGGAGTGGAATCGCAGGACCTTTGCTTCCTGCCCTATTCAGTCACCACTCCCATGTCTGGGGCTGCACATGCTGTGTGCCTCAGGGCTCCAGAGTTCATTTACTAACCACCTAGGATATGCTGTATTTTTTTTTAACTCACCTCACTGATCCTGAAACCCGGATATGCATTTAAGAGCACAAGACATATTCAAGTAACCACCACCATTCTCAGACTGCTTACCCCAGTCATCTGTAATGTGCTGAGTCACACACACCCTGGAGCAGTCTTGAATGCATCTCTTGAAAGTCCCATAACCATAGCTGTCCACCCACAAACAAGATCTGGATAGTAAGCCAACGAGTTGCAACTAACTTGCAGCAATGGACATAGTAGGGATTCTTTCCCAGGAGTCTTCTCCCGACTTTCCCAAAGATTCTCCTCTCAGAGGAGACTATCCCACATTGTGACAAATGAATTCCCGAATTCTTGAATTCTACCAGTAAGCAGTGAGACCCTGCTAGGGAGATGAGAGGACATTCAGGGTGGAATGGAGCCTCCTGGGACAGTTTTCCATACTGTTGGGTAGCCAGCCTCCAGACACCTCTGCCTTATTCGAGTATTTGCTTCTGAAAGACCACCCTCGATAGTTTAAAATTTATAAGTTGAAAAATAATTTATAAGTTGGAGATTTAGGGGAGAGTTATTCTGAGGAGGGTGTCCTGGAAAGGGACAGCAGACTGGGGTGTGAGACAAGGACGGAGGCCACAGTAAGGATAAGTTTATGCCTGTATATAAAGTTCTGATAGAGTTAGACTGAAAGTAGCATGACCTTGCATTTCAAGCAACTTGGTTAATCAGAAATTAGATATAAACGTCTTAATTATTATCTAATAATTGTAGATTTTAAACTATTATATATAAGATTAAATTATCCTTTCACTTTGAAAAATAGCCTCAGTTGTTCATAGTAAGATTAGCTTGCGTCAGCATTCCCCAGGCCTCTCTGGGTTGGGCTCATCATATTTCATTCCTTGGATTACAAATTCTAGGACCAAAATTGTGGTAAAAGCAAATTTACAAGCTAACAACCCATTTCCACCGCACTTCTTTTTTATTCTAATATTTCTTTTTTGTTCTTCAAATGAGTGTGTCTTATAGACATACTCTATGGAATATCTTAAGCAAATAATAAAGAGATACAGAGAACACTGAAGAATGTATGATACAGCTTAGATTCCCTAGCCTCCCACTTTCTGTTTATAGCTGAACATGCTTTGAAATTGAAAGTATAGCATTCTTACTGGGGCAAATTCTCAAGTAAAGATTTGTTGCCTTCTCTTAAATCTGTTCTAAACTGAGAATTTATTTCCTGTCCTACACTACAAGGGCCATCATTATTCATTTTTGTATCCTAGTGTGGATACACAGTACTTTGTCAACAGATGTTTGCAAATGAATGAAGAGATTATCTGCATCATTATTTTCAATTTGATGATTAAATAACCCATTGCTGAAAATATTTTCACAAAAACTGACCACCAAATGTATAAAAGAGATAAAACTGATCTTAGACATAAGATTGGCTAGAGGAAACTTAATTTGCTTGATAATTACATATTATATATAGTGATTATAAATATATATAAGTATATATATGTGTTATAAATAGATAAATAGATATCAAAGATTAGATATAGAAATACAGATGGAGATAATTTGGTGAAACCTAGACTTATTTGGTAGTGAAGCACAATTTTGAAGATTCTATTGAAAATTCTTTACAAAGAGACCTATGAAGTATCTAGAGAAATTCGCTTTTAGTACTTCACTTCATGTGGTGTTTTGAGCATCAAATAATGCAACACATGAAAAGCCTTAGAATAGTGACACGACATAGTATATGGCTGGCAAGTGTTGGGTGATTATGATGGAGGAAATATTTGTTACCACTTAAGTTTGTAAATGGCAAATTTGAGTTTTCCACTCAAATTTGAGTTTTGAAAAATTACAATTTGAATTTATAATTAATAAAAGAAATATTTACTAATCACCTATGACATGTCAATTTTGTGTAAGGTACTGGAAATCAAGAAGGCCTGGCTTTTGTCCTCACTGAGAAGTGGCAGGGTCTTCATAATGACTAAAATACAGCATATACAGGGCTATAATGGAGGTGTGTTCCAAGCTCTACAGGACATGGCAAGATGAGCAACTAACCCTGTGTAGAAGAGAGCCTAATACCTTCATCAAGAAGTGACCTTCAAGCTGGATCACAGAGACTTTTATAGGGTAGTGGAGAAAAGATATTTTTCCAAGCAAAGAAAACAGATGTTCAAAATCCTGGAAGCATAACACAATTCATGGATTCATTTTTATTAGAGTAGACAAAAGGGGGCAAAGAAATTGCAAAGATAGGTGACATCAGACTGTTGGGGGAAAAATCAAAAATTTTAAGTAGGCCATAGCCTAAAATGTAAGATATCCTAAGTAACATTTTTATCAGATACATTGGAAACCTTATGAGAGCTGGCCTTTATTAAAAAACACAGAATGATGTGGAGGTCTGATAATGTTTCACAAAATAGACTCCAACTAGCCTCGCTGTGTTTCTTCCTGGGAGGCACTGGGACAAGCTGCAACGTTATCTGCTGCAGTTGCACTCCAGTGAACTTAAAGAACTTAATTTAGTATCAGGGATTAATTAAAGGATTGGAAAGAATCTGTGGCTCATTGTCCCTGACCAAGGTCATTAAACAATGCTGCTTTTGCATATATTCTATACAAAATAGGATGAATCCTTATTTTCTTATATTTCAATACCTCATCTCATAGTTTTATATGCACAGGCAAGAGAAAAATCAAACTAAGTCAATTAATGAGAACCATAAAGGATTCCCAATTCTTTTCTTTAACTACTCCATGGAAACTCTATATTGACAATTTGTGATGGTCTATACATATGAATCATTCTCTTTAGAAATGAAAGTACCTATTAAAAATTTTAAAGTACTGACTATTATGAATATAAATGGGATTTCAAGTACTATGGACTTCAAAATGTTTCTATACTATGTGATAAGAAATGAAAGCCTCTAAGTCCAGAAGTTACATTTCAAAGGCAAGCATTTTATACTTTCTATATCCATTGTGACATTTTATTATAGGAGGAAGTCTTCTTGGAACAAAATGATTTATTTCTTACATTTGGTAGAAAGCTGTTTCTAGATATGCATAAAGTTGTTTCAATAGACCTTTATTGTTATAGATTTGCATGGCAACTACCTAAATTTACTCCAATGTCTATTACATTCCAATTTGGTGACTCAGATGGTCAGAGCACTAAATGTGTCTTCTCTATTCCTCAAGAAGATTTGTACATGTTTTGATGGACCTTTAGTGTCAAGATGAAAAACAGGTTTTTCTCTATTTTCCCTCTCTGGTGTCAACAATTTTGGATGATTATATCCCTTCTGAAATTGCTGTTGTTCTATTATTGTTGTCAAAGTCCACTTAAATACCCAAATCTACCCACATTTTTATCCTTGATATGGCAGTCTGGAAAAATGTAAAACATTGCATTGCAAAACGAAGCCTGTCTTTAAGAAAGATGGCAATTTTTTATCTCCATTTAAAGCAATGCTGTTGAGCTTTTAACCAGCTCAGAAACCTGGAGAGGTTAAATAACTTATAGAAGGTCACATAACTCTTAAATAGCAGATCTGCCTCACTCCAAACTTCACAATTTACACTGACTCTCCTCTGCTCAAACTAATGTTAAGCAACTGACATTTCAACATGGGTATTTCTGGATGCCTGGAATGAGCCCCATGAGGAATTGAAATGCTTTCTTTTTCAAAATTACTCATTCAAAAACCATTTTCAAGTACCAGGTTCTGGACCTTATGTTTGTAACAATAAACACTGCTTTGTCCAAGGAGTGATTAACTGAATTAGGGATGAAATGTCACGAATTTAAAAAAAAAAAAAAGAGGAAGCAAAAGAACTTTTGCATGTTATGTACTCTTAAAAGGAATGTGGAAGAGCAGAGAAGAAACCAAATCTTCTCTGACTATAATATGATGAAGTTCTGGGATGGAGAATTGGGCATTAGGATGAGCTCACTATCAAGCTTTGTAGAAGAGGTAAGTAGACAAAACCAGGTATTGGTTAAAATCCCAACTCCTATTATTTTTACACTTAAAGAATGTAAATGATAGCTTACATCCCTGATTTTTACTTTACCTTTTATATTTAATAAACTCCCTAGCTCTGTCCATATTTCTCAAATCAAGCCATCCTTTTCACTCCCACGTTGACCATCTAATGCTCAGCCACCACAAGCCTCACATGTTGCAGGGATGGACTGGCACCTGCTTTCTTAATTTCCAAGTTTAAACCCTTCTAATCTATCCTACTTATTGCTATTGAATCTTTGTTCTTGGAATTCATATTTGGCCATGTTATTTTCATTCTCAAAACTTTTTTAATGGTTTCCTGTGACCAATATAATTGGTTTGCAAGTTATGTTTGGGATCCATCCCATTTTTTCAAGGAAAATCTTAGACATAGAACTCCAATGACTAAGTCAAATTACAATATAATTTATTTGCATTATTATTCCCAACCCTGTGGGCCTTGGGGATCCAGGAACAGAGTTCAGAAATGCAAAGAATCAAGTTGCACTCCTTGGCACAGCAGTAATAGGCACAGTTACCACCAATGATACCTTACAGCCTTGCTACCAGCCAGCAGCACTAGGATCATTGGAGAAATGTTGAATCCCAAGCCTACCCAAGGCCTGAATGGGTAGGGGCACTTAAAAGATCCCCAGGTGATATACTCACAGATTTAAAGTACTCTAGAATTTTGCATTTATTGTTATTTAAAATGACTTTCAATCTGACCCTAGTGGTCTTCATGAAGGTGAACATCTGACCGCAGCCCATTTGCTGCTCCATGTCATGCATCCTGTGCTCCAGGTGTACTGAGCCCCTTTCTTTGGACCATGCTCTCTGTACTTCTCACTCTGTTAATTTACCATCTGGGCCTACCTGTCATCCCTTTTGCCAACCTCCGCTTCTAACAGTCAGAAAACAACACATATTTTAAAACGCAAAACTAGTGCTCCCTGCCTGGCCTTCCGCCATCTCTCAAACAGATGTGATCTCTTATCTTGAGATGCTTATAGCTCTTAGTACCATTCTTTTACAATGTATATTATATTTTCTGGTGCTTTGTTGTTTTTTGCTGTTGTTGTTTGGTTGGTTTGAAACTATTTAGTTTTTACCTTTTCTCCTACCAGATTGAAAGCATTTGGGAATCTGGGACTCCAAATTTCTTGGCATATATAAACATTAAAAAAATATGTCTGGAATGGAACTGATAGTTACTGATAAGAAAAAATGAACTGGTGTGCCTCGGTATCTTTTGTCGTGTCCTTATGATGAATAAGCAACCATGTTTCCCTGAGCCATGTGAGTCACTCTAGCAAATTAACCAAACCAGAGGGGGTTGTGGAAACTCTGATTTATAGCCAGGCATCAAGAGCACAGGTCACAACCTGAAGCATGCAGATGGCATCTAAAGAGAGTGAAGACTTGTGGGATTCAGCCCTCAACCTGCAGGATCAGATGCTGCCTCCAGGAAGATGGTGTCCGAATTGAATTGAAGTAGAGGACATCCCACCTGTGTTCACAGCAGAACTGACTGCAAGCATGTTGTTGTACGAGAGTTAAGAGAAACCTGAGTTTGATTCTTTCCCTTTGTCTTCAGAAAGGTGCTTTTAATGATCATAAAAGGACATAAATTGAAGTAAAGAAAAATAAAAATCAGAATATGGTATGAAAGAGTGAAGTCCACCATGAAGTAAAATTATATTTAGATAATTGTCTTGATTCTTTTCTAATACACAAGTAGACAGTGGAAATCCTGAAGTTATTCTGTGCTCAGCTTTTACCATCCAGCCTAGAAAGCACCTTCCCAGCTAAGCAGTTCATAAACTGTACAACGTAAATACAAAGCAATCAGCTGAGAGAAACAGTCTTCTGAGGCCTTCATAAAGAGAACATGATTATATAAGAAATAATGCTCTCAGATTATATTGGACACAATAATGTACCATGGAGGGTATTTATTATAATAAGCTTCATAGTCGGATGGCATCATATTGACTTTGATTTTAATAAATTCAATTCTACAAGAGCCAGTACAGAACAAATAACAAGCTCTCTAAAGATCAGGCATAGTTCAAGGGTATATTGTAGAATATATAGTGTATGAGATGGGCTGTGTCATTATTATAATCAGGAATTGAAAATATAGAGACCAAAAAAAAAAGCTGAAAATTTCTTCCAATAAGCATTGGGAAGGTATCTATTTAATATTGACAAGTGAGTAAGACTTGTATGTCTTGAGAGACAATGTAGGTGTTAAAAGACAATACTGTGAAAGCTTTTTCAGTACTTTCACCTTTTGTGAAAGCCAAACAAGCTTATTCAGATAGCGTAACTTGCCCATGCTTGTCAGATTTCTGTTACTGTAAAGAAAAAAAAAAAAAAACACCTAAAATAAATAGCTTATAAAGAGAAAAGGTTTATTTGGGCTCACAATTTTGGAGGTTTCATTCCTTGGTCATTGCTTTTGGGTCTGTGGGAAGATTGTACATGGCTGAGGAAATCTTCACCTCATAACAGTGAGAAAGCAAAAACAGGGGCTAGAATCCCAATATTCCCCTCAAGGGCATGCTGCAGTGACCTAACTACTTCCTACTATACCAGTTTCAAATGTTTCACCACAGCCCAATAGCAACATGGGCTGATGACCAGGTCTTTAACACATGGCTCACTGGGAGACGTTCAACATCCAATGACATCTAATATTTGTCAAACATAAAGCCAAATTTTATTAAGATCATTGCTCTGCATCTTTTCTAATAGGCCATGGAAATGCCAAAGCTATTGTTCAGCATGAGAGTCTGATCATCTTAATCCTCAAAAATTTAAAACAGGTCTGAGGCAAAAGAACTTTGTTGTATCTGGATCAAACTTTAATAAATGACTTTTAAGAGCCTCCAAATTGGTCCTTTGACTCAATGAAATTCTGAATGGAAAATTTTATGACAGATAATTTTAAAGACAGAAAAAATGAGGGTGCAAAAATACACTAAAATTACTAGTATTGGGACTGTGGCATATTAATTTTTCTTCATTTTTTACTTTTCCAAATGTCTACAATGTGTGTGAATGAATATCACATTGATAAATATTTAAATAATGATAGAGATACAAAGAAAATGACATTATTACATTGCAAGGTGAATGAAGACTGCCTTCAAAAGAGTCCACCAGATGTGTAAGATGTGTAATTCCGTACTCTGCTGGGTCTGAATTTCAAAATATTTGGGCCATTTTCAAGGGACAAATCACAAATTAATAAAGATGAATTGCCTAGAGATAGATTTTAATGAAAGTGAACATCTAACAGCAGCATATTTATTACCTTGAGTTGGTGGTTTAATAGAGGCACATTTGGTAACAGAACGCATATTGTTTAAACTATCCAAGCACATCTGGTCTTATCTTAATAAACAACTAATGCCAATCCAGACAAAATTAAGAACCCCCTCATGTCCACCGGAATTATGACAGAAAACTTTCCAAGTTGCAAAGTGTATGCAAGAAACACAGGAACATCTACAGAAAAACACTATTAGTATTCAAGTTAAATTAGGTATTTCTTGGACCATAGATAAATATGGAAATTAACAAGCATGATTAAAGATGTACTTAGCTTCAGGAAAACTTGACAGAGTTTTAAAATGAAAGAGAGCAAAAAATTATAACTATGTTCTAAATATCAGGGAAACTTTTTAATGACAAATCATAACTTTTTTCTTACATGCATCCATTCATGAATCAAAAGTTTACACCACTACTATGTGTCATCCTCTGATGAAGCATTGGTAATAAAATGATGAACCTGAAACTTATAAATCTTAGGGTCAAAGGAAGGAGGATGCTCTAGTTTGGATAAAGAATGTCTCCTAAAGGCCCATGTTTTAAACTTGGTCTCTACTTGGCATTATTTGGAAGAAGGCAGAACCTTTAAGAGGTGGAGCCTACTGGAAGGTCTTCAGGTCTTTGGGGACATGCGCTTGAAAGGGTTAATGAAACCCCAGTCTGTCTCTTCTTTTTTCTCCCTTTTGTTTCCAAACCATGAGGTAAATAGTTTTTTCCTCCACACCTTCCTGTTATGATGTGATACCTCTCCGCAGGCCCAAAAGCAATAGGGCCCACTGACCTTGAACTGAAACCTCCAAAACTATGAGCCAAAATAAACCTTTTTTAATAATTTGTCTCAGATATTTGTTATAGAGACAGAAATCTGACTAACACAGGGGAGCAGGTAGTACACTAAAGCATGATGTAAGCTTGTGATCTAATAAATCAGTATCACATCTTTGTCCCTGGTTCCTAGCACATAAGTCTTAAAACACTTGGACATCTCCACAGTGATGAGTATCTTTAGTATCTGGATGAGATGAATAGTGGCTCCTGGGAGGCCTTAGATAGTTTTTGGATGGGGATAATTCACCAGAAAGATACAGGTAGGATTAGAAAGTTCAGCATTCATCCTCAATCCCCAACCTCCTGGCAGAAGAGAGGAGCTAGAGACTGAGTTCAATCACCAAAGGCCAATTATTAATCCACTAGCCCTGTGGAATGAAACCTTTATTTAAAAAAAAAAAAACCCTAACTAATCAGGTTTAGAGAGTATTTTAGTTAGCCAACACACATGCTAGAGGTATTACTGGGCATGCGGCCTGCTGTGAAGTGGAGAAAGTCATGAAGTTCCCCCTTCACCCTGATTCTTGCAATCATGCAAGAAAGATTTCAAAGATTTCAGTCCCTCAGAGTAACAGGCATGATTTTATTAGAAGGGGTAGGAAGAGGGAAAGGAGAACATTCATAAGGGAGAGAGTGGGTTTTCTCAAGAGAAGAGAAGGATGGCTGCCCTTCCTGCACTCCAGTTTTATTGAGAATCCCAGGGAAGATTCTAGAGAGTCCCACCAAGGTCCACCTTTTGGCTTTTGACTAAGAGCACAGGAACTTCATAGACTGTCTGCCTCTAAGAGAGAATGGTATGGTACTCATGGAGTAGGAGTTAGGGAAATTGAGTCCCTCTGTTTTTGCCTCAACTTCCTGCCACCTTATTGGTTTATGACACTTTGAAGAGACTTCAGCAAGCTGTCTTTGTGAGGGTCTTGATATTTTGGTAGCCAGGTGATTGGGGGTTGTGATAGTTTCTGTGTTTTAAGGGAGATTCCAGGCCACCGGGTATAATGTGGCATAATCTTGAAACAATAGCTTTCCTTAAGGGGATGTAATTATGGCAGGAAGAGATTTTAATGTCCCAGACCGCCATCTTTCAGGAGTTTGCCTGGAAAGGTTCCCTGTGGTCTCTAGTGTCCCTTCATAATCCTTTCCATGTTCACTCATTCATGGCTGACTAGCTACATACAGAAGGTGCACACCCCAACCCCCCTCCAGACCACATCCCTCTATACCTCTTTATTTGGTCATTCATCTGTATCCTCAGTAACATTTTTCATAGTAAGCAATTACTGAATGCTTGGTCCTTGTTACTAATGCCAGTCCAATGAGGAAAAGATTTGGGGAAAAAATAGGGATTGTGGCTCAGCAGTAGAGAGCTCGCCTAGCACATGCGAGGCCCTGGGTTCCATCCTCAGCACCATATAAAAATAAATAAAATAAAGGTATTGTGTCCAACTACAACTAAAAAATATATTTTTTTTTTTAAAAAAAAAAAGGTAAGTTTTTACTGCTTTGCTGCCAAACGAGAAACACAGGGGACTCCTGTGTTTAGGCTGTGATTCTAAGTATTATGGGTAACACAGGGCTTTGAAAGAGGTAATTCAAAGGCTACATTTCAGTTGTGCCCTGTCAGGGACCATAATTCACTTGAAGCCTTGAGAGAGCCGTTTCTTAGATCTTCCAGCACTAGTCCTGGAGCCCAAATTAGTTCATTCCTGTGGTGTGTGTGCTTAAGAATAGATAACTGGACCTAGGACAGAAGAAGGATAATCTTGACCCCCCTAAGGTTAGGAAGGGGAAGAAACACAAGAGAAAAGAAAAAAAAATCAGTCTTAAATTCAGTGGCCAAATAGCAAGGGTTATAGTCAAAGCATGAAGTGGACCCCTGCTAGGAAACAAGTAATCATAAGTAAATTGTTCCCCTGAGTTCCCTGAGCCACTCCAGGAAATTATTAAATCCAAGAACGTGGTGTTGTAACCCCTGGATTTGGTAATAGCTAAGTTCAATAAAAATGTGAGTACCCTGGGCACCCAAGAGTTGCAAAACTGGCTTCTGAAGTGGGGGCAGTTTGTGGGATCCCTCCTAATTCCAGGGAGTTATCATCAAAATTAAATAAAATAGCAGAGTATCCAGTTGGTGACAAAAGTATCAGGATTAATTGGTATGGGAGAAAAAATTCCCCACATATTTGGTATCAGAACTACTAAGAATAAAAACAGCTCACAATAGTGCTATATAGGGAAAGCATTATACTATTTTAGACTTAGCTGTTACCAAGTCCAGAGTTTCCAACTCTCTATTTTGGAGAGAGTTTATAGAGTGAGTAATTTAGTCTAACTTTAGAACTACAGCTGAAATTCTAATAATCCACAATGCAGCCACTAAAGTAAAAGGCATTGACAGTGAACTCTTCTCAACACTATTAATTAAGCAGAGGTTTTTGTTCATTGTAGGTATATTAAATCAATTATCTAACATTGGGGATTTAACCTTTTCCATTTTGTTCATCCCTCTGTCTGACCCACATTAGCATTCAATAAACCATTCTTGAATGAATAAATGAACTACTAAGTAATTAAGTAAGAAATAGCTTATTTAGGGCCTTAATGTTATTTTTATTGTCTCTATTAAAGTGAGCCACAGCAAAATGATCTTGTGTATGGAAAAGCATGCAAAGAAAAAAAAAGAAAGCAATAAAAAATGTCTAATCCTTGCCTTGAAAATTACCTGAAGATCTTAAGGCACTTTGAGAATCACATTAATTAGAAATTAATTAAATACTTCAAATTACTGAAATTACCACTCTAAAAAATCAGGAAATTTTGACCCACAGCTTTCTATTTGATGCATTATGTTTTGAATTTATGTTTTCTTTTTTAGAATAGAATGTTACTGTAACTACCAAGAATGTTTTGTTAACATTTATTCAAAAAAAATTCCCATTGATTTCCATGCATGGATGAGTGTGTCAGGATGAACCCAACTATTATGTGTAAAAGTAAAGCTCTAATAAAAAAAATTTCAAAACTTACCGCAAGGAAAAAAGAAGAAAAAATTCCCCCATATGTTTGAATTTGTTTCATAAAGCAACAAGAAAAATATTATAGTAAAACATATCTCTAATTTAATATTAACATGAAAATGATTCCTTTAAAAATTGTTTTTAAAAAGTGTTGAAACAAGGGGACTTGGACTCTTGAGCAAGTGACAAGAAGTTAGAGGGAGAGAGGGAACTGGGACCGAAGACAGAGCAGGCCCAGCGGCCTGCTGAGGGGCAGAGCCGCCCCCCACCCCCCTCGCCTGCCAGGTAGGGGAAGGGTGACCACCGACAGAAAAGGCCCAGTGGCCCAGGGCGGGACAGAGCTTCCAATCACTCCTGCAAGGTAGGTGGGCCTGCGACCCACCGGCAGAAGAGGAGCAGTCGCCTGCTGAGAGGCTGAGCCGCCCCCTCCCCCTGCGCCGGCATAGTAGAGGGAACTGGGACCAAAGACAGAGCAGGCCCAGCGGCCTGCTGAGGGGCAGAGCCGCCCCCCACCCCCCTCGCCTGCCAGGTAGGGGAAGGGTGACCACCGACAGAAAAGGCCCAGTGGCCCAGGGCGGGACAGAGCTTCCAATCACTCCTGCAAGGTAGGCGGGCCTGCGACCCACCGGCAGAAGAGGAGCAGTCGCCTGCTGAGAGGCTGAGCCGCCCCCTCCCCCTGCGCCGGCATAGTAGAGGGAACTGGGACCAAAGACAGAGCAGGCCCAGCAGCCTGCTGAGGGGCAGAGCCGCCCCCCACCCCCCTCGCCTGCCAGGTAGGGGAAGGGTGACCACCGACAGAAAAGGCCCAGTGGCCCGCGGCGGGACAGAGCTTCCAATCACTCCTGCAAGGTAGGCGGGCCTGCGACCCACTGGCAGAAGAGGAGCAGCCGCCTGCTGAGAGGCTGAGCCGCCCCCTCCCCCTGCGCCAGCATAGTAGAGGGAACTGGGACCAAAGACAGAGCAGGCCCAGCGGCCTGCTGAGGGGCAGAGCCGCCCCCCACCCCCCTCGCCTGCCAGGTAGGGGAAGGGTGACCACCGACAGAAAAGGCCCAGTGGCCCAGGGCGGGACAGAGCTTCCAATCACTCCTGCAAGGTAGGCGGGCCTGCGACCCACCGGCAGAAGAGGAGCAGTCGCCTGCTGAGAGGTTGAGCCGCCCCCTCCCCCTGCGCCGGCATAGTAGAGGGAACTGGGACCAAAGACAGAGCAGGCCCAGCGGCCTGCTGAGGGGCAGAGCCGCCCCCCACCCCCCTCGCCTGCCAGGTAGGGGAAGGGTGACCACCGACAGAAAAGGCCCAGTGGCCCAGGGCGGGACAGAGCTTCCAATCACTCCTGCAAGGTAGGCGGGCCTGCGACCCACCGGCAGAAGAGGAGCAGTCGCCTGCTGAGAGGCTGAGCCGCCCCCTCCCCCTGCGCCGGCATAGTAGAGGGAACTGGGACCAAAGACAGAGCAGGCCCAGCAGCCTGCTGAGGGGCAGAGCCGCCCCCCACCCCCCTCGCCTGCCAGGTAGGGGAAGGGTGACCACCGACAGAAAAGGCCCAGTGGCCCAGGGCGGGACAGAGCTTCCAATCACTCCTGCAAGGTAGGCGGGCCTGCGACCCACCGGCAGAAGAGGAGCAGTCGCCTGCTGAGAGGCTGAGCCGCCCCCTACCCCTGCGCCGGCATAGTAGAGGGAACTGGGACCAAAGACAGAGCAGGCCCAGCGGCCTGCTGAGGGGCAGAGCCGCCCCCCACCCCCCTCGCCTGCCAGGTAGGGGAAGGGTGACCACCGACAGAAAAGGCCCAGTGGCCCAGGGCGGGACAGAGCTTCCAATCACTCCTGCAAGGTAGGCGGGCCTGCGACCCACCGGCAGAAGAGGAGCAGTCGCCTGCTGAGAGGTTGAGCCGCCCCCTCCCCCTGCGCCGGCATAGTAGAGGGAACTGGGACCAAACACAGAGCAGGCCCAGCGGCCTGCTGAGGGGCAGAGCCGCCCCCCACCCCCCTCGCCTGCCAGGTAGGGGAAGGGTGACCACCGACAGAAAAGGCCCAGTGGCCCAGGGCGGGACAGAGCTTCCAATCACTCCTGCAAGGTAGGCGGGCCTGCGACCCACTGGCAGAAGAGGAGCAGCCGCCTGCTGAGAGGCTGAGCCGCCCCCTCCCTCTGCGCCAGCATAGTAGAGGGAACTGGGACCAAAGACAGAGCAGGCCCAGCGGCCTGCTGAGGGGCAGAGCCGCCCCCCACCCCCCTCGCCTGCCAGGTAGGGGAAGGGTGACCACCGACAGAAAAGGCCCAGTGGCCCAGGGCGGGACAGAGCTTCCAATCACTCCTGCAAGGTAGGCGGGCCTGCGACCCACCGGCAGAAGAGGAGCAGTCGCCTGCTGAGAGGTTGAGCCGCCCCCTCCCCCTGCGCCGGCATAGTAGAGGGAACTGGGACCAAAGACAGAGCAGGCCCAGCAGCCTGCTGAGGGGCAGAGCCGCCCCCCACCCCCCTCGCCTGCCAGGTAGGGGAAGGGTGACCACCGACAGAAAAGGCCCAGTGGCCCAGGGCGGGACAGAGCTTCCAATCACTCCTGCAAGGTAGGCGGGCCTGCGACCCACTGGCAGAAGAGGAGCAGCCGCCTGCTGAGAGGCTGAGCCGCCCCCTCCCCCTGCGCCGGCATAGTAGAGGGAACTGGGACCAATCACAGAGTAGGCCCAGCGGCCTGCTTAGGGGCAGAGCCGCCCCCCACCCCCCTCGCCTGCAAGGTAGTCGGAACTGAGACCACCATCAGAACAGGTCAGACCTGCAACCGAGAGACAGAACAGGCCCAGTGGCCTGAGGAAGGGTAGAGCCGCCCCCCCCCCCACGCCTGCAAAGTAGGCGGACCTGCGACCCACTGGCAGTACAGCCCCAGAGGCCTGCAGAGGGGCAGTGCCGCTGCCTGCGCCTGCAAAGTAGGCAGAACTGCGACCACCGACAGAACAAGCCTAGCGGCCCGCAGAGGGACAGAGCCGCCGCCCGCGCCTGCAAGGACGGCGGACCTGCTACCGACTGGCAGAGCAGGCCCAGCGGCCTGCCGGCGTGGTAGGCACATTACCCCAATTGGCGGAGGGGCAGAGCCGCCGCCCGTGCCTGCGAGGGAGACTTTGCAACTATACAAGACCAATATAAATATATAGGGGGAAAATTCAATAGCACAACAGTTTCACCAAGAAGAAAGGAACGCGAACAGTATGAAGAGACAAGGAAAGAAAGGACCACAAGCATTGCAGGTCAACTCAACTTTAGAAGAGGTAATAGCTGCAGCTGATGGAATGTCAGATAAAGAATTCAGGATATACATGCTTCAGATGATCTGGAGTCTCAAGGAAGACATCAGACAGCAAAATCAGACAATGAAAGATCACCTCAACAATGAATTACATAAACAAATCCAAGAAGCAAAAGATCAACTATACAGGGAAATAGAGGTTATAAAAAACAAACAAACAGAAATCCTAGAAATGCAGGAAGCAATAAGCCAACTTAAAAACTCAATTGAGAATACTACCAGCAGAGTAGAACACTTAGAAGACAGAACATCAGACAATGAAGATAAAGTATATCAACTTGAAAAGAACATAGACAGCTCAGCAAGACTGTTAAGAAACCATGAGCAGAACATCCAAGAAATATGGGATAACATCAAGAGACCAAATTTAAGAGTCATTGGGATACAGGAAGGAACAGAGTTTCAAACCAAAGGAATGAGCAATCTATTCAATGAAATAATTCGAGAAAACTTCCCAGATTTGAAGAATGAGACAGAACCCCAAATCCTAGAAGCCTACAGGACGCCGAATGTGCAAAATCATAAGAGACCCACACCTAGACACATTATAATGAAGATGCCCAACATACAGAACAAGGAGAGAATTTTAAAAGCTACAAGAGAAAGGAAGCAGATCACATTTAGGGGTAAGCCAATCAGGATAACAGCTGATCTTTCAACACAGACTCTGAAAGCTAGAAGATCCTGGAATAACATATTTCAAACACTGAAAGAAAATGGGTTCCAACCAAGAATTGTGTTTCCAGCGAAATTAAGCTTCAGGATGGAAGATGAAATTAAAACCTTCCACGATAAACAAAAGTTAAAAGAATTTGCAGCTAGAAAACCATCTCTTCAAAACATCCTTGGCAAAACATTACAGGAAGAGGAAATGGAAAATAACAATGAAAACCAACAGTGGGAGGTAGGACACTAAAGGGGGGAAAATAATCAAAGTGGAAAACAAACCATGTTTAGTAACATAAATAAACAAATATGGCTGGAAGAACAACCCATATCTCAATAATAACCCTAAATGTTAATGGCTTAAACTCACCAATTAAGAGACACAGGCTAGTAGAATGGATCACAAAACAAGACCCAACAATATGCTGCCTACAGGAGACGCATTTGATAGGAAAAGACATACATAGGCTGAAGGTGAAAGGTTGGGAAAAATCATATCACTCATATGGACTTCGGAAACAAGCAGGAGTATCCATACTCATATCAAATAAAATAGATTTTAAGCCAAAGTTAATCAAAAGGGATAAAGAGGGACACTACATACTGCTCAAGGGAACCATACACCAACAAGACATAACAATCATAAATATATATGCCCCAAACAATGGTGCAGCTATGTTCATCAAACAAACTCTTCTCAAGTTCAAGAGTCTAATAGACCACCATACAATAATCATGGGAGACTTCAACACACCTCTCTCACCACTGGACAGATCTTCCAAACAAAAGTTGAATAAGGAAACTATAGAACTCAATAACACAATTAATAACCTAGATTTAATTGACATATATAGAATATACCACCCAACATCAAACAGTTACACTTTTTTCTCAGCAGCACATGGATCCTTCTCAAAAATAGATCATATATTATGTCACAGGGAAACTCTTAGACAATACAAAGGAGTAGAGATAATACCATGCATCCTATCTGATCATAATGGAATGGAACTGAAAATCAACGATAAAAGAAGGAAGGAAAAAGAATATATCACTTGGAGAATGAACAATAGGTTACTGAATGATCAATGGGTTATAGAAGACATCAAGGAGGAAATTAAAAAATTCTTAGAGATTAATGAAAACACAGACACAACATATCGGAATCTATGGGACACATTGAAAGCAGTTCTAAGAGGAAAATTCATTGCTTGGAGTTCATTCCTTAAAAAAAGAAAAAACCAACAAATAAATGATCTCATACTTCATCTCAAAATCCTAGAAAAAGAAGAGCAAAACAACAGCAAAAGAAGTAGAAGGCAAGAAATAATTAAAATCAGAGCTGAAATCAATGAAATCGAAACAAAAGAAACAATTGAAAAAATTGACAAAACTAAAAGTTGGTTCTTTGAAAAAATAAACAAAATCGACAGACCCTTAGCCATGCTAGCGAAGAGAAGAAGAGAGAGAACTCAAATCACTAACATACGGGATGAGAGAGGCAATATCACAACAGACACTTCAGAAATACAGAAGATAATCAAAAATTATTTTGAATCCTTATACTCCAATAAATTAGAAGATAGTGAAGGCATAGATAAATTTCTTAAGTCATATGATCTGCCCAGATTGAGTCAGGAGGATATAGACAACCTAAACAGACCAATATCAATTGAGGAAATAGAAGAAACCATCAAAAGACTACCAACTAAGAAAAGCCCAGGACCGGATGGGTATACAGCAGAGTTTTACAAAACCTTTAAAGAGGAACTAATACCAATACTTTCCAAGCTACTTCGGGAAATAGAAAAAGAGGGAGAACTTCCAAATTCATTCTACGAGGCCAACATCACCCTGATACCTAAACCAGACAAAGACACTTCAAAGAAAGAAAACTACAGACCAATATCTCTAATGAACCTAGATGCAAAAATCCTCAATAAAATTCTGGCCACTCGGATACAAAGGCACATCAAAAAAATTGTGCACCATGATCAAGTAGGATTCATCCCTGGGATGCAAGGCTGGTTCAATATAAGGAAATCAATAAATGTTATTCACCACATCAATAGACTTAAAAATAAGAACCATATGATCATCTCGATAGATGCGGAAAAAGCATTCGACAAAGTACAGCATCCCTTTATGTTCAAAACTCCAGAAAAACTAGGGATAACAGGAACATACCTCAATATTGTAAAAGCAATCTATGCTAAGCCTCAGGCTAGCATCATTCTGAATGGAGAAAAATTGAAGGCATTCCCTCTAAAATCTGGAACAAGACAGGGATGCCCTCTCTCACCACTTCTGTTCAACATAGTTCTCGAAACACTGGCCAGAGCAATTAGACAGACGAAAGAAATTAAAGGCATCAAAATAGGAAAAGAAGAACTTAAATTATCACTATTTGCAGATGACATGATTCTATACCTAGCAGACCCAAAAGGGTCTACAAAGAAACTATTAGAGCTAATAAATGAATTCAGCAAAGTGGCAGGATATAAAATCAACACGCATAAATCAAAGGCATTCCTGTATATCAGCGACAAATCCTCTGAAATGGAAATGAGGACAACCACTCCATTCACAATATCTTCAAAAAAAATAAAATACTTGGGAATCAACCTAACAAAAGAGGTGAAAGACTTATACAATGAAAACTACAGAACCCTAAAGAGAGAAATAGAAGAAGATCTTAGAAGATGGAAAAATATACCCTGTTCATGGATAGGCAGAACTAACATCATCAAAATGGCGATATTACCAAAAGTTCTCTATAGGTTTAATGCAATGCCAATCAAAATCCCAACGGCATTTCTTGTAGAAATAGAGAAAGCAATCATGAAATTCATATGGAAAAATAAAAGACCCAGAATAGCAAAAACAATGCTAAGCAGGAAGTGTGAATCAGGCGGTATAGCGATACCAGACTTCAAACTATATTACAGAGCAATAGTAACAAAAACAGCATGGTACTGGTACCAAAACAGGCGGGTGGACCAATGGTACAGAATAGAGGACACAGAAACCAATCCACAAAACTACAACTATCTTATATTTGATAAAGGGTCTAAAAGCATGCAATGGAGGAAGGATAGCATCTTCAACAAATGGTGCTGGGAAAACTGGAAATCCATATGCAACAAAATGAAACTGAATCCCTTTCTCTCGCCATGCACAAAAGTTAATTCAAAATGGATCAAGGAGCTTGATATCAAATCAGAGACGCGCCGTCTGATAGAAGAGAAAGTTGGCTACGATCTACAGTCGGTGGGGTCGGGCTCCAAATTCCTCAATAGGACACCCATAGCACAAAAGTTAATAACTAGAATCAACAAATGGGACTTACTCAAACTAAAAAGTTTTTTCTCAGCAAAAGATACAATAAGAGAGGTAAATAGAGAGCCTACATCCTGGGAACAAATCTTTACTCCTCACACCTCAGATAGAGCCCTAATATCCAGAGTATACAAAGAGCTCAAAAAATTAGACAATAAGAGAACAAACAACCCAATCAACAAATGGGCCAAGGACCTGAACAGACACTTCTCAGAGGAGGACATACAGTCAATCAACAAGTACATGAAAAAATGCTCACCATCTCTAGCAGTCAGAGAAATGCAAATCAAAACCACCCTAAGATACCATCTCACTCCAGTTAGATTGGCAGCCATTATGAAGTCAAACAACAACAAGTGCTGGCGAGGATGTGGGGAAAAGGGTACACTTGTACATTGCTGGTGGGACTGCAAATTGGTGCAGCCAATTTGGAAAGCAGTATGGAGATTTCTTGGAAAGCTGGGAATGGAGCCACCATTTGACCCAGCTATTCCCCTTCTCGGTCTATTCCCTAAAGACCTAAAAAGAGCATGCTACAGGGACACTGCTACATCGATGTTCATAGCAGCACAATTCACAATAGCTAGTCTGTGGAACCAACCTAGATGCCCTTCAATGGATGAATGGATAAAAAAAATGTGGCATTTATACACAATGGAGTATTACTCTGCATTAAAAAATGACAAAATCATAGAATTTACAGGGAAATGGATGGCATTAGAGCAGATTATGCTAAGTGAAGCTAGCCAATCCCTAAAAAACAAATGTCTAATGTCTTCTTTGATATAAGGAGAGTACCTAAGAACAGAGTAGGGTCGAAGAGCATGAGAAGAAGATTAACATTAAACAGGGATGAGAGGTGGGAGGGAAAGGGAGAGAGAAGGGAAAATGCATGGAAATGGAAGGAGACCCTCAGAGGTATACAAAAGTACATACAAGAGGAAGTGAGGGGAAGGGGAAAAATAATACAAGGGGGACAAACGAATGTCAGTAAAGGGGGCAGAGAGAGAAGAGGGGAGGGGAGGGGAGGGGAGGGGAGGGGGGATAGTAGAGGATAGGAAAGACAGCAGAATACAACAGACACTAGTATGGCAATATGTAAATCAATGGATGTGTAACTGACGTGATTCTGCAATCTGTATATGGGGTAAAAATGGGAGCTCATAACCCACTTGAATCAAATTGTGAAATATGATATATCAAGAACTATGTAATGTTTTGAACAGCCAACAATAAAAAATTATAAAAAAAAAAAAAAAAGTGTTGAAACAAGTAATTCCTTAAAACAACAAATTGCCTGTATAATATTAGAGAAATATGTACAACTGATTTTCCATTTTATATAAGCTAATCACCTAAACAAAGTCTTAACCATTTATTATAAACACTCTTGGGAATAAATTCAAGACATGATTATTGTTATCAGTGAATTTGCAACCTAGCTAGCTAAGCACATCAAAGGAAACAATTTATTAAAAACTGATGAAATAATTGGTAAAATTACAGAATAGTATGTAAATAACAACAAAAAATACATATTGAAAATAATTAATAAGGAACTTAGCAAACAGAACTTATGTAAGGGCTAAAGGAATTCAAAATGACTTCAAATTGGGTTTGGACCTGGGAAGAGTAGAAAAAGAGAAACGATTTTGACTGGAAGCACAGAAATAGATTAGCCTTCTATCCAGGAGAATCTCAACAGTCAATATTGTATGGTAAGTAGAAACTTTCTAGGAATCTCTGTATTGCCTACCTCTAGCTCCACCTAATCAGAGTGAATATTAAAAGAGGTATTCTTCACAAAATTGGAATTCTAGAGAAACCTATAATAAATACATAGAGTCAGCCCTTCACAGCCATGGGTTCCACATCCATGGACTCAACCAATCCAGGATCAGAAATATTCAGAAAAATAATCACATATAATCTAAATAATCACATATAATCTAAACACATATAGACTTTTTCATATATCTCCCCTAAACAATACAGTAGAACATTATTTACATATTATTTGCATTGCATTGAGTATTACAAGCATCTAGAGATTATTTAAAGTATACAGGAAGATGGACATAAATTCTACTTGAACACTATGCCATTCTATGTAAGGAACTTGAGCATCCAAGGATTGTGGTATCACCAGGAGGTTCTGGATCCAGTCTCCTGTGGATACCAAGATACATCTCTATATGAATATATATATGAAATATATGTATATATGTGTATGTGCATAAAGATGTATCCCATCAGTGGGACTCAAATCCTATCTATGAACACATTATCTTCACATCTGAATTTTTCTGATTGTCAAATTTTGCTATTCCCAAAAAGTCCCTCAAAGAAAACAGCATCCTTCCCACAGATCCATAGACTACACTCTCAATAGCTGAATTTACCTACCATCCACCAATCAAGTAATCTCCAGGATGCAACTCCAGTCCGGTGCTCGTCTCTGTGTCTACTGTCAGGATACTCTTAGGTCCTAAATGATGTCTCCTTGTCAGGAGTGCCAGGGTGCTGCTGCTGCCATCCCCCTTGAAGCTCTTCTTGGCCAATAGCCGCTTTTTGTTCACTTCCCCTCACCCTTGTCAAGGTGTCCTCTGCTGGGTTCCTGGTGAGGCCATGTCTTCTCCTGGCAATGGATGTGCAGCCAGGAATCACTTAATTTGAGTCCTCTGTAACTTTTGATGATTTTCTTATGAATGATACCGATCTTATCATCTGCTGGTGATTTAGCAAAACCTAAAAAAAGAAATGCTGTTTCTCTCTTTGGATCACATTTATAGAAAGAGGCATACCTAAAATAATTAGCATGCATTGATCACTTACTATATGGTAGACACTAAGGCTCTGCATGAATTCTCTTATTTGATATTCACAACAGCCAGGTTACAAAGGTGGAAAATGAAATGTACTGTGGTTAGCAAACATGATTAAGATGCAAAAAAGAAGAGCCTCAATTTTCACCCCAGGCCTGCCTAATTCTGATGATTATTAACCAATCTCTAGTTTCCCACCATAACATGTTTGCATAACATGTTTCAAGTCCTGTTGAATTCCTCTTCTCAAGATACATCTCACCAGTTGCTGTAGCTTACCCTCAGTTTATAGTCCTTTTGCTGTCATTGGTCTTTGCTAATTTTATGGTCAAACCCTGTTGTTGTTGTTGTTTTCTCTCAAAATTCATCTGGAGTAGCTTCCTCTTTCTCATTGATACCTTATTTTCAACTCCCATTTATGGCAAATTTCTCGGAAAAATTAATTATATGTGTCTCATTCCTCTCACTTCATTTTATCCTCTCACTATCATTTTAATGAGGTATTTATCTTCACCACTTCACTAATCTGCAATGACTTCCATGAAGCTAAGTCCAATGGCCAATTCCCAGCCATCATCTCACCAACCTTGCAGCCTAACTCATCAGAGTGCCTCCCTAATCCAAGAGACAACACATACATAGCTCCAGAACCCCTGCCTTAGTACTCGTTCCTAATTCCTCCCACTTCTCTAGCTATAATTTTTACTACACTTTGCCTATTCCTTCTCACCTTTTCAAACTCTAAATACAGGAGCAATCCAAGCACAGCTTTAAAAGTTCCATTTTTGCCAGGTGGGATGGTACACACCTGTAATCCCAGCAGCTCAGGAGGAGGAGGCAAGAGGATTGCAAGTTCAAGGCCAGCTTCAGCAATTTAGCAAGGCCTTAATTGACTTAGCAAGACCCGGTCTCAAAATTAAAAAGTGGCAGGGGCTCTGGAGATCTACCTCAGTGGTCATGAAGTAGAACAGATGAGGCTGTACACCCGAGGAATTAGCAGGAAGCAGGAAGTCCAGAGTAGCCATGGCCTACACATTTCTGGACCTCCAGTCTGGAATTGAAACTTTATACTCAGTGGAGTGGTTGCATGTCAGTGGGTGGGTACATAACAGTTATTCTTTGTCCCATATTTTTAGGCTAGACAGAGGTCTCACAATTTTTTTCCACAGAAAAGCAGAAGTAACAATTTTTTTTTTTTACATCATCAAGTTTATAGGTAAATTTAGCTTTTGCAAGAAAGAGCAACTTAGCTCTTACAGAAAATAGGAAGTTTCAAACAACATTGAGATCTTTACAGAAATTTTTGCTGATTCTGTAACAGAGGAACAATTACGGTGAGAGTCTCTGGAGAAGCTCTATTATAATTCTTTGGTACAGAAGGAGGTGCCAAGGGGGTGGGTCAATACAATAAAGTGTCCCTGGGTTCAATCTTCAGTACAAAAAAAAAACAACCCCCACTTTTATATCTTCAGGCTCACTGCTTACTTGACCCTTGAGCTTTCATGTCTCAAAGTGATTCAAATTTAACTTGTCCAAGATCAAATTCCTTATCCTCCCCCTTAAACTTACTTTTCCATACATCTTTTCTAAATCAGTCCACTAAAGTACCTCTGTTACAGTCAATTATGGCAATAGAAAGAGACAAACAGCACTTGGAGATGCCAAATAGCAAGGTTTATTCAACATAGGAGCAGCAGAATTTTCTCCAAAGGCTGAGCATTTAGTGTGAGGAGACATAGCTTTATATACTCTTGTTAGTTTCCTTTTACATACTAGTTACTTTTTTCCCCTGAGGTAATCCCTATTTCTCCCTAGGCATTCTATTTCTAGAATGATACTGATGGTGACATGTTATCTTTTTCTATGCCCTGAGAACATCTCTACCACTCCACCATATATCCATCTGAGGGGCCGAAATTTACTGTTCACCTTAATTCTGCTGTTTTTCTCTTTTCTCATATCCAGCCCATCACCAAGCTGTACTGGCCTCTGTGAAACACATTAAGTGCTGCCTCCACATGGAATAGCACTCTTTCCCAAGAACTGACAACTCCCACCATGGCAATAGCTTCTGTCATATTGCCCCTGCCATTGCAGTCTATTCTTCCTGAGGTAGTCAGAGGGACATTGGTAAAAGCTAAGCTTCAATTATGTCATTTAGCTGCTAATCATTTGTATTCATCAACTAGGGCAAAATACAAAATACCATTGACTAGTGGTTTAAGCAAAAAAAAAAAAAAAATGTATATTCTGATAGTTCTGGAGGCCAGAAGCCCAAGATCATGGGGTTGGCAGATTTGGCTTCTCCAGGGATCTCTCTATTTGGTTTGCGGATGGCTACCTTCTTGCTGTGTCCTCACATGGTCTCTTTGGAGCATATGTATCCCTGGTGTCTCTCATGTTTTGCTCTAGTTTGGATCTTAAATGTCCCCAAGGATCCACTTATTAAAGATTTGCTTCCCAAAGAGGCACTATTGGGAGACGGTGGAACATTTAAGAAGTGTGGCCTGCTTGGAGGTGTTCTGGTGATTAGGAGCATGTCATCAAAGAGGATAGTGAGAACCCCTGGTGGGCCCTTCTTCCCATTCTTTCTTTCATTTCCTGGAATGAGGTGCATGGTTTTGCTCCACTGCATGCTTCCTACCATTGCTATCTGGCACCCCCACAAGAAGTCTAAGAGCAATGGGTCTGCCTGATCATGGACGGGAGCATCTAAAAACATGAACCAAAATAAACCTTTTCTCTTTGTGATTCAGTTTTCTTAAAAAATTAATATAGTGACAGAAGTCTGACTGACACATGTCCTAATCTCTTCTCATAAGGATACAGTCACATTGTATTAGGTCCTACATCAGTACAATTTGTGTTGCTATAACAGAATACTTGACACTTAGTAATTTGTAAGGAATAGAGATTTGTTTCTTAAAGCTCTGAGGAAGGGAAGTCCAAGGTCAATGGGTCCACATCTGGCAAGGGTCTTCTTACTGTGTCATCCAGTGGAAGTCGGGCAGGGTAGCATGTGTGATAATATATGAGATAGTGAGGAAGGGGCCAGACTCAACCTTTACAAGCACACTAATTCCATGATAATGGGCCCATTCCCATAATAATGTCAATAATCCATTCCTGCAGACCTAATCATGCCTTGAGGGTCCCATCTCTCAATACTGTGCTTTGGGGAGTGTTTTTCCAACACTTGAACTTTGGGGAACACATTCAAGCTATAACAGAGCCCCACCTTTATGCCTTCTTTAATAACCTCTTCAAAATTTGATCTCCAGGGATAGCCACATTGGCAGCTAGGGCTTCAACATATCCATTTAGGAGGAACATGAGTCAGGCCATGCAACGTCATTCAATGGTTTTCATCGCGTTCAGAAACCAGTCAATGCCTTTTCAGTAACCAGAAAAATGTTACTCTGTTCAATCCCTGTCTAGGTGCTCAAGCAAACTGGGCTCTTTACTGTTTCTAGAACTCATAAAAACTCTTGTAGATGCTATTCTCTCTCCTCATAATAGTCTTCTCCTCACTCTCACACATTCCTGTGGTCTTTACCAAAAACCACTTCTCTGTGAGACTAACCTATCTAACAGTAGCAACTCCTGCCACTGATCTGCACCCAAAAACCCCCTTCTCTGTTATCACCATCTCTCCCAATATTGACACAACATATATCTTATATATTTATGTGTTTATTGTCTGTCATTAAGCTTCCCAATGGCTGAAGTATTTTCTGGTTGTTGTTCAGTGATGTTCTCCATCATCTAGAACAGAAGCAAATATTCTCCCATCAAGTTGACAGAAATTCATAACTGTTTTCAAGGGTACACTGCTGATAGGAGTTATTAACTATTTCTAAAATTTATTTGGTTTTAACCAATAAGTGACCTCCATTTCCCCCTATGTATTAATCAACTTTTACTTGTTCTCAGACATTTTTCTGGCTGCTGACTTTGCACAGCTAGTCAAAATCCATTATTATTTCTTGTTTTGTTGCTTATGTACTTAGAATATGCTGAAATCAGCACATGCAAATTCATAAATTCAGACCTCAAGGACTTTTCTATGAAACTCCATAGTTTATTGAGGTGATAACATAAACAATAGTACTGTGAATAGTTAGAAATTTTGCATTAAAGAAGAGAACATTTATTGAGTGCCTACCATGCACCAGGTACTTTATAAATATATGATTTCATTATATCTTTACAAGCTTAAGTATTATTAGTGTTGTATATATTGTCTATTGATGATTGTCTTATCCCACACACAAGCTTATATTGTTCCTTGAATTTAACAAAATCTACATTTTTTCTGAATATACCAAGTTAATTTACTAATATTAAGAATTTTATAGAGCAAGACATTTATCTTCTCAAGTAAGTTAACACTCTCCTGCCTATACAAATCTCAGCCTTTTCTCACACATGTACACTTGGACAAACCTTAATCCTAGAGATATGGTATAAATAGGGACCCAGGAAGGAGAAAACACATGTGCCTGCATCCAGCTATCTCTGCAGCAGAAACTTGTAAACGACATTCCTCAGGAAGATTCCTCAGAGGTCCTCAACAATCCTCTAAAACCAATATAATGTAGTTATTAAGGGTATTGAGTTCAAATCCCAGCTTTTCCATTTATTGGCTATATGTCTTGGAAAACATATTTTATTTCTCTGTAAACTAGAGATGATGATGGTAATGACACTCATAGAGATGTCAGTAGTATTAAAAGTAAATAACATATAGAAACAACTTAGAATTGTGCCCCAAACCTGAAAAAGCATTCAACCAGTGTAAAGTATTATTCTCCAAGTTGTTGCCATTTATACAAAAAGGTCACAATTTGTTTTTCTCTGAATGATAATCACTTAGTTGATTTACAGTATTTCGTTTTGATGTTAGTTTGAAAACTAAACATTCTCATGCATGTATCTAAAAGCCTATGAGAAAATTAGTCTAGGGTATATATTGAGGAATAGGAATTGCTGAGTTTGAAAAATATACACCTTTATTTTGTCCGGATATTGCAAAATTGTTCTCCAATGTATATATAGAAAATTTTATTGCCTTCATCAGGATATGAAACCTTCACCATTTTTTGATATTATTGGGCTTTATAAATGCCTGTCTGATGTGTGTGTGATGATACCAATGGACTTTCATTTCCATTTCCCTGATTATCAGTGTGGTTGAGCATTTCTTCATTTTACTATTCTTTTCGATTTCTTTCTTTGCAAATTGGTTATTTGTCATCATTTCTGCTGCATTCTGTTGGTCAATGCAATTCATAAAATGAGTGTAGGCTCAATGGGAAGAGAAAAAGAGTCCATCACTAAGCAGGAGGAGCAGCAGCATACAGAGAGAGGAAGGAAGGAATCTATGGCAGCCATCATTGAAGACAATCTACCACAATCTATTTTGCACGTTTATCAACAGTACCGCTTGCCCTTTGCAAATATGTCAGCTAATATTATTATGTTCCATATAATGATTCTTTGCAATTTTGTATTATAAATATTTTATAGTGTGTAGCAGGCCTCATCACACATTAGGTGTCTTTTGACTCATGAAAGTTTTCACTCTTGACTAATTTTGTGTCATGAAGCCTATTATGATGTTTTCCTCCAAATAATTTAAATTTTGATGTCCACATTTGGTCATAAACCATTTGGTATTTAACTTAGTACATAGTTAGATGTAAGAATAGAATCTATTTTGTGTTCATGCAACAAACCAATTGCTCAGCACAATCTGTTGAAGAGTCTACATTTCTTCACAGATTTGTAATGTCCTTCTGTCATATGGAAAGTTTCCATACGTTTATGGATTTCTATATAGCTTCTTTAACTATAATACAACAGTGTTTAAGCCACAATGGCCTTAAACTGGGTCTTAATATTTGGCTGGAGACTCTATTTTTATTTCTTTAATTTTTCATGGCTTTCTATTATTCTTTAGCAAAATACAGTTTATCAAACTCTATATTTTTATTGCTGTGTGTTGGGTTTAAGTTTTTAATTAGATTGTATGCAATGCAAATAAAAATCCCACTGGGCAGTTTTCATTTTTTTAGAAATTTACAACCTGATTTCAATATGAAACCACCTAGTATGTAAAAATCTAGTATGTTTATCATCAGTTGGCAGACTTACAATATTTGATTCCAAGACTTATTATAAAGCTATATTAATCAACATATCATGTGATACTAGAGTAAGAGTTAACAAGTAGACCAATGGAATAGAAAAAATAACCAAGAAATAAACCCATGTTTATATTGACTTTTGATTTCCAACAAATTCACCAAAGCAATGTAAATAATACATAGAGTTGTTATACTATATTGTTTAGGGAATAATGGCAGGAAAACATGTCTGTACATGTTCAGTACAGACACAATGTTTTTTCAAACATTTTTGATCCAAAATTAGTTGAATAGGCAGATGCAGAATTGTAGGTTTAGAGAGCAGATGAATATGAATGGCCAATAAGCACATCAGAAATTGCTAGGCATAATTATTCTTCAGAGAAATGCAAATTAACTAAAATAAGATACAACTACATTCCCATTAAAATTGCTAGCATTTAAAGACAGACAACCCTAAATATTTGTAAGGATGAGAAGACTCAGGACTCTCACGTGTCATAAGCAGGAATATAAAATAGTAACATTCTCTGGATAAAAAGTAGTTTCTTATAAAACTAAATACCTACCTACCCTATGACTCAGCAATTCTACATCTAGGTCTCCATCAAAGAAAAATGAAACCGTATGTCCACAAAATAATTTATACAAAAATGTTTTTCATTTCTTTATTAGTAAGAGGCCCAGACTAGAAATAGCCCTGTGTCCTTTAATAGAATTTTTTTTAAAAAAAACAAATAATGATATATTCATTTAACAGAATATTATCCAATAATGGAAAGGAACAAACCACCAATACATATAACAACATGAAAGAACCTAAAATATATTTTGCTGAATGAAAGAAGCCTTATTCAAAACAACAGAAACTGTGTGAATCCTTTTATATTAAGTTCTAAAACATGTAAAACTAATCTATAACAGAAAAACTCAGAACAGTGGTTGCCAATGAGGAATGGGGACATGAGATAGTTTTCTGGGGGTCATAGTAATGTTCCATGTCTGAACAAGAGTTTGAATTGCCCAAGTTATGTATTTGTCAAAACTCTTGGAATGGTACACTAAAACCACGCCACCTTCAACCCCATCTCCTTTTTCAGAGTCATGAATGTCTACAGAGAGTAACAGCCTCCACTTTCTCTGGAAAAATCATCTTCCTAAGACTGACGTTTCCTTTACTGGAGCAAGTTTACTTAGAGGAAGTATGGATGTAGGGAACTGTATTACTAGGTAAGGAGTCAACACAGAATTAGAGACTCACAACCATTGAAATGAAAACAAATCTGGGCCCTATTATGTCCTAATGGTAACATCAGGCAAGCCCATTAACTTTGCTAAATTCATCTTTCTTATTCAAAACTTAGGGTTGTAGTGTTGAAAATGAGTATTCTCTGCGATAATTAGTACAACTTTATGTTATTTTTAAGTCCCCTTTCATTGCTGGCATAAAACCTTGAGTCATCTAATTTTATGCAAGGACTCAAGTTCAGATCTCAGTCTGGTGTAGGACCAATTCCAGGACTTCAGTTTCTATTTTGGAATTGAGCCCCCTACCCCAGGTCCTGAGGTCCATTCAAAGGTGTCACAACCCAGGGGCCAATATTGTGTCAACTTCCACTCAAAACTCTGGCTCTGGGTTCTTACCCAAGACTTTTTGTTTTGGGTGGAATTTTTGTTTGTGTTTTTTCAGAGGGATGTGGCTATGTATTTTGAAAATTTTTCTACATCATGTAGCTTTCCTATGTGTTTGTAGTGGAAGAATATTAAGGAATGCATCCATTACCCTTAAACTTTAACTTCTCTAATTCTGGTCATCTCCTCTGCAAAACTGACACTAAAGATGTTAATTCTCACATCCATCTGTAAGACTGATGACCAAATTCAGTGAGATGAAGCATGCAAAGTACTGGTATATAAGATCTTCCTCCACCAAGCACAATGTTCAGTCAGTCTCAAAGAATCAAAGTCAGAGGAATTCTGTGGGTCCTCGCCAAAGCAATAAGGAAAAATCTTGGGACTGCAAAGAAAAAAGTAAATCCATTATTATTTGCAGATGATAAGAGTGTATAAAGATTATCCAAGAAACTCAAGTAACATATAAGAAGTTATAGTGAATTTAGCAATGCCCTGGATACAAGATCAGTATGTAAAAATCAATTGTATAACTGTACACTAGCAGCAATAAGAAGTTGTCTAATTTTTTAAACACTATTATTTATGTCAGATACTTAGGAATAAAAAAAGTAAGTAAGACCTATAAAGAGAAAAGTATAAGAAACACTGGGAGAAAGTAAATATTTAGTACTGGAGAGATATTCTATCTTCATTAATTAGAATACTTAGTTTTATGTTCTTTTTAATTAGAGATTTATAGATATATAAAATAGTTGGGTTAATTCTGACAAACTCATAGATGCATGGAAGTCTATTTCAGTTCATGATCCTAATTTTTCCCCCAAATCCTCCTTTCCCTCCCCTCTTCTCCTTTCTCTACTGACTAGACTTTCTCTTACTTGTCTATTTATTTATATTTGATTGGATCTTCTTACTTATGCATATAGGCAGAATTCCCTGTGGTATATTTACATATGCACATACATGGTTTTTTAAAAGTTCATTCTGCATTGCCTTCTCTTACCCATTTCTTCACTCTGCCTCTCATCTTCTACATTTCTGATCTTCACTTTATGATATCCTATCCTTCCGTCACCCTTTCCTTTATTTTACTCTAATTTCTGTATGTAAGAGAAAACATTTGACTTTTCAGTTTCTGAGTTCGAAATATTTCATTGAGCCTAATATTCTCCATTTTCGTCTATTTACCTGCAAATGCTTTACATATACATATATACATATATGTATATCACAATTTCTTAATTCATTCATCTATTGATGGGTACCTGAGTTGATTCCTTAATTTAATTATTGTGAATTGTGCTGCTATAAACACTGAGGTGACTGTGTTGCTTTAGTATGCAGATTTTAGATCTTTGGAGAAAATACCAAAGAGTGGGATAGCTGGGTCATCTGGTGGTTCCATCCCTAGTTTTTTGAGGAATGTCCATCCTGTTTTCCAGAATGGTTGTACTAGTCTGCAGTCCCACCAACAATGTGCAAGTGTTCCTTTCTCCCCACAACCTCGCCAGCATTTATTGTTTATATTCTTGATCACTGCCTCTCTTACTGAAGTGAGATGAAATGTTAGTGTCATTTTGATTTGCATTTCTCTGATTGCTAGAGATGTTGAAGATTTTTTTATACATTTTTTGGCCATTTATGTTTCTTCTTTTGAGAAGTTTCTGCTTAGTTCTTTTGCCCCTTTATTGACTGGGTTGTTTGGGGCAGGGGGGCGATCTTAAATTTTTTTCATTGTCTTATATATTCTGGATAGTAATCCCCTAGAAGAGGAGAAGCTGGCCAAGATTTTCTTCCATTCTGTAGGCTTTCTCTTCACACTTAATCATTTCCTTTGCTGTGTGGAAGCTTTTTACTTTGATGGCATCCCTCTTATTGATTCTTATTGTTTTTATTTCTTGTGCTTTAGGGGTCTTGTTTAGGAAGTTGGTGCTAGCACTCATATGATGCACTGAGGTTTCTGGTCTAATTCCAAAGACTTTGATTTATTTCAATTTGAGTTTTGTGCAAGGTGAGACACAGAGGTCTGATTTCATTTTTCTCTAAATATGAATATCCAGTTTTCCCAGCATCATTTGTTAAAAAGGCTGTCTTTTCTCCAAAATACATTTTTGACACCTTTGGGAAGACTTAACACTTAAGAAATCAGTTTTTCCTAAAGTTAACTATAGGCATAATTCAATCCCAGTCAAAATTTTATCATGGGTGTATGTATGTGTGCATAAAAATGGAAATGCAAAACTCAAGCATGGAAAAGTCAACCTCAAGGAGTAACAAAGTTGTAGACTTATATTTCCAGGTATTAGAACTTGTGATCAAGCTATCATAATTAAGATGGACCAGTGAAATAGAGAGCCCAGAAAGAGACTTATACTTTAACAATTGCTCACTGTATGACGAAGGTGGCAATGCCTTGTTTTGAGGGAGTATTTTCTTTGCAATAAATGACTGTTAATTCATTAGACATCCATATAGAAAAAGTGCCCTAGTCTGTTCCTTATAACATACATTAAAAACAATCACAGAACACAAATGTAAACATGTTCAACAATAAAGATCTAAAAGACATTATTAGGGGAGTTCTTTGTGATGCTGGAATGAGCAAAGATTTCTTAAATAGAGCACAAATGTATTAATCATAATGTAAATTTAGTTCAAAAATTAAGAACTTAGTATTAAAATTCATTATTTAAAGAATAAGACAAAAAACACCAGAAAATATCTACAAAGCAGATATCCTCAAAGAAATCATACCCAGAGTATATGCAGAATTCCTTAAAAATAAAAAAAGAAAGAAATGTACCAATATATTAATGGATAAAAAAGCCTTAACCAGTTACTCATATGAAATAGTTTTCAAATCTTCACTAAGTAAAAACAAATTAAAAACAAAATGAGATATCATTTGTATATACACATCAGAGTGACTAAAAAATGTTTTAAAAAATAAAATACAACTATAATTTTGACATAATAGACCTTTTCAGAGAGCCTTGAAACCCTTTTTTTTTTTTCCCCCAGGGGGTGGGTATTGGAGAGCCAGGGGCACTTAACCACTAAGCTGCGACTGAGCTCTTTTTTTTTACTACACATGACAGTACAATGGTCTTGACATTTCATACATTTGAATCAAATGAGGTATAATTTCTCATTTTTCTGATTGTACAGGTTGCAGAATCACATTGGTCATACAGTCACCTATATACATGCGGCAATAATAATGTCTATTTTTTTTTTTTTTTGAGACAGGATCTTGCTAAATTACTTGCTAAATTGCTGAGGCTGGCTTTGAATGTGCAATCCTCCTTCCTCAGCCTTCCAAGTTGCAGGGATTGCAGGTGTGCACCACCATACCCAGCTAAAACCAAAAATTTAAACAAACATAAACATTTACAAAATTTTGGCCAAGAACAACCCACAAAAGAAGTTTCTACTGAAGAATTACTTATTCAGAGCACTGTCTGCCCCAAAGTAATAAAATTAAAGTCTCCAAAACCAACAAATCACAAAAATGTCACAAACTTAGTAAATTTAAATACTTTCCCAAATAATTAATAATAATATACTTCCAAATAATTACTGAGCCCAGGGAGTTATTATGATTGAAATGGAAAAAAATGTTACTTGAATTACCAAGATCAAAAGAAAGAAATAAATCTTAGACATCAAATCCTAGGTAATGCTATAAAGTACAATCAACTTAAATAAGCACTTTTAAGAAGTAAAAATTGAAAATTAGTGAACTAACCATTCAATTAAAAAAAGAAAAGTAAAAAAGAAAAATAGAATAAACTCAAAGACAGAAGAATTCAGTAGCAACACAGCTCCTAAATCCAAAGGTTACTTTAGTGTTTAACCTGAGCAAAGTGTTCCCCACGTGAAATAACACTTTCTTACACTCCTATTTCTAATCTTGCATGCAAAGTAATAATAATGGGCTAAAGGAATGTGAGTTTTAAAAGAAAAGGATAAGGCTTTTGTAAATGTTTTAGTCAGCTTTGGCTGCTGCGACTAAAGGATTTGACCAGCACAACTGTAGGGGAGGAAAAGTTTATTTGAGGGTTCATGGTTTCAGAGGTCTCAGTTCAGAGTCCAGCTCCATTCCTCAGGGCTTGAGGTGAGGCAGAAAGAACATCATGGCAGAGTGTGTGGCAGAGGGAAACAGCTCACATCAAGGTGGTCAAGAAGCAAAGAGAGAGACTCCAGCACCAGATACAAAATATATACCCCATAGCCACACCCCCAATTAACCACTCCCTCCAGCCACACCCCACCTGCCTCAAGTTACCACTCAGTTAATCCCATTAGGGATTAATTCACTGATTGGGTTAAGACTCCCACAATCCAATCATTTCTCCTCTGAACCTTGTTGCATTATCTCACACGTGAGCTTTTGGGGAACACTTCATATCCAAACCATAAGAATAAATAATTTACTAATTTCACAAAGGCTTTCTGTTCCATTGACTCTGAGCTCATCTCTTTCTCCTCTTGCTGGTCAATTCTAATTTATTCTCCAAGGTCCATTTTAAAAGGCATGTCTCTATTAAAACAATTCCTTAGTTTTCCCTCCCTGCATTCTAACATGACTCTTAAACTTCTTACATGTATATTTACTTCTACACACTAGTCTCCTCTTAGCCATGGGGGATACCTTTTAAGACACCCAGCAGATGCTTGAAACCTTGGCTGCTACTGAGCCCTGTATATACTATTTTTTCAATGTATAATTATTTATTATAAAATTTAATTTATCAATTAGGTTGTAAGAGATTAACAATAATAAAATGGAATAATCTTAACAATATACTGTAACAAACATCATGTAAATGTCCTCTTCTTTTTGAATAAGGGTAAATGAACTGCTGATTAAGGAGGGGATGTTGTCGTTACCTCCTACCTTCAACGTGCTTGACTATGAACAAGTTGAGAGCAAGACCAAGTTCCAGTTAACTTCGGCGTTAGGATGGTAGATTAAAGTCCATTTTCAGTCTCGTTTACCACTATCTCATGATCCAATTAAATTGAGACTTTCATACCAGGCACTTTACAGTGTAAAGCAACCCCAGTTCATTAAATGTAACAGGCAAAACTGGAAGTCAGTAGAGAAAGCCTCTCTTGGACCCCCCAAAACCAGAAGAGCCTGAGTCTGAGTGAAGCACTCCAGGATAGATGTCATGAGTACGTGATGTGGTAAGGATGATGCCCTCTAGGACTGTGAGCTCACTGCTCCTAGTATCCCATCTTTAATTGCTTTTACTAAAGGAGAAGTTAAGTCTCAAAATAGCATCTGTAAAAACTGCTTTAGTTTACTTAACAAGATCACGTTGAAGAATAGCAAAGCTATTTCACAGCTGTGTCCCTAGGAACGGCACAAATTACCTCTAATTCACCATACATTGCAAACCCAACCTTGTCAATAAATGAATTTAATCATACTCAACATGCTTATTATTTTTTAAAAGAAGAGAATATAAAACTCACGAAATATTTGATGGAAAGGGTTGTTTTATAGAAACAAACGAATAGCTGTTTTTCCTCCAGGGTAATTAATGTAGTAGCTGAAACAAAGCTATTGATTCTGAGAAACGCCTTTTGATAATAGAGCATATTTCTGAAGAAACTTGTAGAATCTTCCCTGAAAATATTAAGATTCAATTAGTTAGGCAAGAGATTAAAAGGATTTGGGTATAAAACAGAATGAAGTTACCAAAACTCACTAAATACCTTCTTTGTATCTTTTAACCTATGGTTTTTGTGATTCTCGATGACTGGCTTTCCTCAATCACCCTCATGTTTTAAAATATTAGCCACCATTGGAGATAAGAATTTCAGGTACAGAATTTAAATATATCTGTGCAATTCACTCATGCACATGAATTTCATTAAGTTCAGTGAAGCAAATAAAATCTGTTGTTAGGAAAGGGACCTTTGACAGCTCATAATTATATAAAAATAAATGCATCAGTGGAAAAGCAGAACAAAATTAAGATGTCAGCATTGATGGATCTCATAACTAAAAATTTTAAGAAGCACTTTAAAACTCAGAATTTTTCTGTTTCATGTAGTTCTATTAAAATGTAATGATTAATTTTGCAGTAATGGCTGTAATTAATTCTTAACACATCATGAAAGTTAATTTTTTAGAAACAATTGGCTAAAATATAGTATATTAATTAAATATTCTTAGTTAATTAAGTCATGAAAGATGAAGGTGGCAATTGCAGTGGGAATTCAATTTGATTCAAAACCTGGACTACATTTATAGATTATAAGTAAATGATTGCTGTAATGGTTACAATTAAGGATTACAAAATTAAAACTTAAAGTGTCATTATATAAGTTAAGCACTCATCAAAAAGATGGAAAGTGGTATCGGCTGTCTAACTTTTCAAATGTTGCAATCAAATCTGGGGTGGATAAAATTATACAAAAGAACTCAAAGATTTGAAGTTTTTAATGTAGCAATTCAAGTCCTAAAGAATAATCTAACAAAGTAGAGGTGATGTTTAAGGTTGATTTAAATGATAACCTGACTTCGGACTTGTATCTTCAGACCAAGTGCTGATTATGAAACCAAAACCCATCACCTCTGAAACCAAAATCACACTTGGAGTTCAAGTCCCTGATATGTTTCCTTGACCGCTCAGCTCAGGCTATCCCTTTCCCAAGCCTGCCCCACCTTCCCCACAGCATCTCTGTTCAGAATACACTCTTCCCTTCCTTTGTGGGCATTATATTTACACCTGTCAATCAGCATTCAGAGGATTAACTGAGAGGAGAATTTAATTTCTCATCTAGAACGAATTCTACCAAAACCCACTACATAGGCCCTGCTGCCCACAGCTATATCTCTGCATGTCACAGACAGATACACTGATGATATTTGAAGGTAAGTGAAACCTCTGGGGAAATGATGATCTGAAAAACAATTGCATTTCAGGGAATGACACTTACTAAAAACAAATTAAAAAGTGACATGGGTAATATTTGTATACATTTTATTTTCCAGAAAGCAAAACCCACAATCTGAGTTTGGGTAGGTAGATTCTTCAGGTAAAAGTTTTTATAAAATAATCAATTGTGTATTTTGCTAGCATCTCCATAAAACCCATCAAGCTAAGATTAGATTATGTGTGCATATGAATTTCAATTGTGTATTTTACCTTTTAAATCTTCAATGACATTATAGCTGTTATCTTCAGTAGAAGTTATTAATTAAGGTTCTTCATTCTGTTGTCGTTGTAAGTCTCCAAATACACTGTATTTATTGAGTATCTTAAAGAATGAGTAGGATTTTCCCAAATCAAGGGCATAGTAAAGCTCTTTCCAGGGAGTGGAGGGCAGCAAGACTCTTTTTGGTAAATACTGGTGACCAACAATAGGGCAGCTGAGTGTTATAGACTTGACTTAAACACTAGTCTCAGATCAAAATCTGCTATATAAATATTCATTATAAAACAAGCACAAAATATTCCTGTAGCCATAGAAGGCTAAAACACTCTCTTATTTTAGATATTTTATAAAATTCATAAAATTAAGGGTAAAAAATGGAAGATAAAATCTAAATAAATTCAACCTTGAATTTAATTCTATTGGCTTTCTATATCCTTATGTTCTATATCCTCTAACTTAACCAACAGTGGGGCAAACATATTCTGAACAAAAACTGCATCTGGGACTGGACTGGGGTTGTGGCTCAGTGGTAGAGTGCTCACCTAGCATGCATGAGACACTGGTTTGGATCCTCAGAACCACATAAAAATAAAAAATAAAGGTATTATGTCCTCTAACAGCTAAAAATTTTAAAAACTGCATCTGCATCTGACCATTTTATATGAGACCTGAGTATTCTCATATGCTGGTATTCTGGGAGGTCTTGGAATCAATCCTCCAAGGGGCAACTCAATTTTCAGAAATAAAGCTAGAAAAGAAACTCTCCATATTATCTTATATTTTTTAATTTTAGCAAATGACAATACCGGGATCCGCAATGTCATTTAACATTGGCATGCTTAATAAAGACATAAATGTAATCATTTAGGTGATTTGAAAATCAGAAATTTGAAAAACAGAAATACATTTAATGTACTTTAAAATAAATAGCTAAGTTGATTTACATATTAAAATTTTCAAGTTTGATTCAAAATTTAACCAGAAAAATTAGTTAAGAAAATCCTTCAGATAAAAATGTTTCCACAAATTATTCCCAAATTAAGATGGAATGAATAATATGATCACTACATAATCTCATCAGATGCAACTCTGGGAATTTTATGAAGAAAATAAAAAATATTTAATCACCTAAGAAAGAATATATTATATAATCATTGCCACAATTAGAGAAACCAGATTGTTACAATTCTTGTGCTGGATGTCTTTAAGGTATTTAATGTAATAATACAATAATAACCACAATGTGCAAATTTTTCTATAATTTATAAATGGTGTAGGATTAGAAAAATTAAAATTATAGTTCAAAATAAAATAAGAATAGGGAACTCTGGCTGAATTTACCAGCTAAAAAGTAATATGTACAAATCTGGTTCCATTAAGACAAGATTTTATGGTAGGACTGTAAGTTATAGACATATCTTGGCAATTTTATTCATTATTCCTATGAAAAGAAATGGATAACATATTAAGAATCTGAAGAGAAAGCTGTAGTGAAAGGAACTGTCTTACTTCATTTATTATTGCTATAACAAAACGCCTGACACTATAATTTATAAAAGAAAGAAATTTATTTAGCTCATGGTGATGAAGGCTGGGAGGACCAAGATCATGGCTCTGGCATCTGCTCAGTTTCTGGTGAGGGCCTTGTGCTGTATCCTAACATGGCAGAAATTTGGAGGGCAAGCCAGTGCTTAAGAGAGGCCAAAAGGTAGGGCAACTTTATTCTGTGAGGACTCCCTCTTCTGGTAACCAATTCAGTCAGAGTGTGAGTTTTTCTCACCCCTAAGAGAAAAGCATTGATCCCTAAGATTAGCATTGACCTAATCACTTCTGAAAACCCAATACCACTCAACACTCTTACTTTGGGAATTATCCCACCATTAGTTTCAGGGGGACAAGCTATGTTCAAACCATAGGAAGTACTTTCAATGTTGCCATTACTGGTTTTCTTTTAGAGTTAATAAAATGTCATCTTGGTTCAAGAATGATGTTTGTTAATATACCTTATATACCCTAAATATGTACATAAACTACAGAGGCATAAATTATTCCCAAAAAGTAAGAAAACCCCAAATAGGAAAGATCACAGCACCGCTCAAAATAAGCTTCAAAAATCTATCTTTTTATAGTTATCTTCTAAATTACTATGTTGATATTTTTACACACCTGATGTACTTAACTTATTGTAGTTGAATTTTTCATTTTAAATAAGTGGTATATTTATATCTTAGTAGGATTCTAAAAATGCCAAATTATATCTAATGCAATGATCTTATAATTATGAAGTTGTTGATTAGTAATTTGTTTTTCCAAAAATATTGGAAGTGGATATTTCCCTTTACTTAACATAGAGGAAAAAAAGTTAAAAATAAGGAATAAAAGAAAATGTCTAACTTCACATACCCAAGATGATATTTATTTGCATATTGCTGCAAACTTTTGCACTCACTGATTTACTATTTTATAAAAAATGTTCTATGTCTTTTATCAATACATGCATACTTTTTTTATAATGTCAACATAAACCTATACCAGTATTTTAATCAATGATATTCTATTGTATAGCTATACAATAATTCACTTAACCAGTGCCTTATTTGTTGGATAATTCAATTGTTTACTAAACTTCAGTAATAATACATTAAGTATCTCCAAGTTCACCTTTGTAACATCCCCTAAATAAAATTTTTAAGAAAATTTCCTAGTAGTAGAATAACTGTTTGAAAATGAGCATATATTTTTAAAAGGCTAATTTGTCTTCCAGAACCTACTAATAAAAACAATTTATGAAATTTATTTTTGTTAAAAATACTTGTAATGCTAAAAGTATTCCTTTTTTCAATATTTGCTTTAAAAAGGGATTTTTATGAGTTTTACTTTAGTCATTAAAACAATGAAATATTTTTCTTTACAGTTTCTTTGTGTATCTGTCACCTGTTCATGTCCTTAACCATCCTAATAACGGTTTATAATTGCACATTTATTGTCCTTTATCAGCTTTGCTGTTTAAAAATCCAGTTCTTAGAACACTGTTCCACTATTGGGTGCCATGGTTCTTGGGAAAGGACAGGTCTTCATAGAGAATAATTAGCCCATCAACTTTAGGATTTGCATCTTCCCTGGATTCTGCCTACAAAACACCCAGAAGCACTCCAGGCTTCCTAGCAATGAAAAGTTCCACTCACCTCTAAACATTCCTCAAAAATATGCTAATTATCTTCTAATGTTTGATCATAACAAAACAATTCTAAAGTGTATATGTGATGATTCTATCTGCCTATTAACTCACTAGCTTTCTTTTCAGATGATGTCAAGAAACTCTATTTTTGCTATTCAAAATTTTTAAGATGTGATCTTTTCTTTAGTTTTGCTAGAAAACAAATAAAATTTTATGTAAATATCCATGTCTTTCTTCATTTTAAAATAATTTTTCATTTATTTCTACTACTACATCTTCTCCATCAGTTATTTTCTCTTTCCCTGAACTTCTGATACTCACTATAAATTTGGAATTTATCATCTAAGTAGTTCATAGTTATTCCCCAATGGCCATGGCTTGCTGTCACCCCATATAAGAATTACACTTTTCAGTTATTCACAGATTTTTTTTCAACATTTTACTTAAAATGCTGATAATATCAGGACATATCACTCACTCAAAGACTGAAAGTCTTTCTTCAGATCTGATAAGTTTTATTTTCATCAAATAGGAATGTTTCAGTCAGCTTTTGTGTTACTGTGACCAAAAGACCCAACAGAAACAGCTTTGAAGGAGCAAGTTTATTTTGGTTCACAGTTTCAGAGGTTCTGTCCCTGGTCAGCACACTCCATAGCCTGAGGTGAGAGAGAATAACATAGCAGAAGGGTGTGGTGGAGGAAAGCAGCTCAGAACCTGGTAAACAGGAAGCAGAGACAGAGCTCCACTCAACAGGGACAAAATATAAACCCCAAAGGCACACTCCCAGTTGGCCTACTTTTTCCAGCCAAACTCTACCTGCCTATAGTTACTGCCCAGTTAATCCATCTCAGTGGATTAATCTGCTGATTAGATTACACCTCTCATAATCTGATCATTTCACCTTTAAAAATGTTTACATTATTTCACACATGAACTTTTGGGGGACACTTCATATCTAAACCATGAGGAAGTACAACCAAGACTTTGTAGTTCTCATTCTGTTTCTCATATTAGAGATACATAAAGATTTTAATGAGGGCTGGGGGTATAACTCAGTGGTTGAGCACTTTGACTCACAAGTATAAGGAAAAAAATGTTGAATATCTATTAATTAAGAAAGTCCAAATAAAAGCTACATTCAGATTTCATCATTTTTATCTCACTCCAGTCAAGAATGGCAATTATCAATAATTCAAATAATATGGGTTGGGGATACAGTTCAGTTGGCAGAGTGCTTGCCTCACACGAAAAACGCTCTGGGTTCAATCCCCAGTAACACACACACACACACACACACACACACACACAGAAAGAATACAAGTAATAAAAAGTGTTGGAGAGGCAAAAATAAAGAAAAGAAATTTGTAAAATTACCTTAAAAATTTGAGACCATGGAATAATGTTAACTCCTCTAAATCAAGATTACAAAATCTGAAAAATGGGTAAAAGTTTCTCCATGAGAAAGTTGATGGAAATAGCAAGTAGAGTAACAAATGTAAAGAACTAAAAAGAAATTAATGAAGATATATAATTTTATTGGTTAAAAAGTTGTCCAGGAATTCATTTTTCTAAATTGCAATAATTGCTTTAGGCACAGATATACACTTAATATTTTGAAAGAGTAATTCACAAACGGTATTAATGGCATGAGAGTCCTTCTGTTGCAGAGCATGTCTGACTATCCTAATGTTTATGCACTGGAAAAATCTGCACCATTAAGTTTTATGATAAAATAAATTATTAGGTGAATTAAATAATATAAAATAAAATATAAGGACTCTAGATAAAGCTAAGAATATATTTCAATGTGACTTCAAAATCTATTACCCCATAACAAACTATTTAACAACTTTATTTAGCATAGAGGTAAAAAAGATGATATAAAATCTTCGAAAACGAAAATGTTATTTATACAAAATCAAAAGCTACTATGATTAAGGGATGAATTTCAAAAGGAAAAGACAAAACTCATTACACAAAATAACTGAACTGAATAAAAGGAAAAAGAAAGAGATCACACAGTCATTGCCATAAAAATATTGGTTATTAACTGTGGCCTATAGAAACCCTAAAACAAATTTCTATGATCGCTCATTAATTTCATTGATGATAGCAGAAAGTCATGTTTTGAAATAATTCCAAGTTTAGCTATAAAAATTAAGTGTGTGTAAAGGCCATCTGGATCATCTCTTCTCTGATATGTGTAGGGATATTTTTGAAGCAACCTTGCTATTCTTTAATATATTTGTTACACTAATCAAATGCCCCAGAAATAGTATTTAACCTGAAACACAGTTCCATCCCTTTGAATTATAATAATCATATGTATAGAACTAACAAGACAACCATGCAAAATACACACTTACATAGCCACCAATCCGTTAGAGAACTGTATTTCTGAATCATATCCAAGTGACCTATAAACTTAAGTAGCAGTGTTCCAGTTTAAAAAACAACATCCTAGCAAAAGAAAGAATGCATAATTGTTGGAAACAAAACTGTCATGCTTCATAAGTTTAGTTAATTAAATGACAAAACATGAATCTTTTTGTTTTGAAGTTATGTAATCCTGGTTGATTAGTCAAGACAGTAAACTCGAGAACACAACTGGTATAGTGACCTGTAGGGATGACCCTATTATTGTTCAAAACTATTTATTTCCCCTTACCTTCAGTTTATAAATTAATTTAGAGGATTATAAGAACAAAGTGACCGACAGTATCTTATGCCGGATAAGAAATACAGCCAGGCTTCATTGCTATTTGGCTTGCGCAGTAGATTGGCTTGGCATCTAAGCAAACTTGTGCTGACATAGGCCATATCGAAACAGAAGCTTTAAAGTACCTTGTGTGCTTCCACAAGCTTTCTTGATTTTTCCCATAAGAATGGTGCATCCCAAATAAGTTTTTCTTTAAGGGGGGTTCTGCCATGAAAAAAAAGCCATAAAGTAGAGCAAAAGTCAAATTGCAAAGGTTAATGCATAGCATGACAGAAATGTGCATACTTTTGAAGTCACCATTTTACAAAAAATAAACAAATATTAAAACTTACTGCAAATATGTCCAGGTTGTACCCGGTAACCCCCATCAACTACTTTGTCAAACAACACCTATGCCAATTATTCTGGAAGAAATAAAATGAAAGTCTGATTTTCATAACTCAAACTTTTTCTTTTGACATTTTAAAGAAAGCAGATAAGTTTCAATCATACATGAATTATATATAACTACCCAGACCCCAAAAATATATGGCCCCAAATTAGACAGTCTACAACTTGTAACTAGATTTAAGCCTTCCACTCTAACCCAACAAATATCAACAGCCATTTCTTGGAAACCCTTCAGAGATGTCCTACTCACACTTATCCAGCAACCCCACCCTACCCCACCCCCACCCCTGTTGCTGTCCCTGTGACAACCTTTTGCTCTCAATGTGTTATGAACTTGTCAACAAACCTGCCTCTCATTCTCTCAGAGCTTCTGACCCTCTGGGCTCCAGAATATTAATGGGATCCCTGCAGAGAGGAAGTGGCTGCCCCCCACCCCCACCCCGTGTCACTGAGGCACCTAAGCCTAAAGGTCCATAAGTATCTATTCAATAGTTTCATCAGTTTTTGCCTTGAGGAACTTTTTGACAATGCATGACTAAATTTAAAAAAAAAAAAAAAAATCAAGGGAAACTAATTTTTCTGAAAAAATTTAAGTTAAAGGAAAATACTTTTCTTTGAAATTACTTATTTAGTACGTTTGAATATTTAAATATCCATTTTTTAAAAATTTTTTTAGTTGTAAGTTAGACACAATACCTTTATTTTATTTACTTTTTTAATGTGGTGATGAGGATCGAACCCAGCGCCTTATACGTGCTAGGTGAATGCTCTGCCACTGAGCCACAACCCCAGCCCCTTAAATATTCATTTTTAATAAAATATTAGGAATAGTGAATTAAATAGATTTGAAATTGTCATCCTATTCTCCTTTTGGCAAAAGAAAAATGATATTTAGCCTATATTTAGCCCTACAATGTTCAACTGAAATTTTGCTGTAAGAGAAATCCCAAATTCTGACCTGTATAACCAGAATCCAACAATTTTATATATGTATATGAATATGTATACATATAAGCATATGTGTATACATATGTGTGTATATGTGTATATATATATAACTTTTTCTCATAAACTGTTGAGAATATTTGCAAAGAATACACTACTCCCTTAAGTCTACTCTACATCAACACATATATTTTAAGTACTACCTTTTATTAGTGTGTAATGGTATATAAATATTATAGTTATATATGAGCATTAGACCCTTCCTAACAAGTACAGTCATCCCTTCATATCCTTGAGTTCTACATCTGAAGAATCTGCATTCATGGACTCAACCAACAATTGATCAAATATGTTCAAGGAAAAATCTGCATGTGTACTGAGAACATACAGACTTTTTCATCATTATTCCGTAAACAAGACAGCATAACAAATATGAACATAGCATTTACACTATGTTATATATTATAAGCCATTTAGAGATTATTTAAAATATACAGGAGCATGTGCAAGAGGTTCTATGCAAGTAATTATGCCATTTTATGTAAGTCACTTGAGCATTTGAGATTCTGGTACCTGAAGAGGGTCTTGGAACCAGTCATTCACAGATAAGAAGGAATGATTCTATCTAGTGGTTCTATCTAATGATTAGAACATTTATGTAAATATGTTCATTTAATATCAAATTTCTGTTGGAGCTGCTAACTGAAACTGGCCCATACCATCAAGCATATTTTTTAAAACAAAAGATGTTGCCTTTCCTGAGAGAGAGATATTTCTCACAACATTCCATGACTAAAATCTTAATTCTTATCCTTGTATTATAGATTAAGAAATAGAGGCATAAATAGTATATTTTACTAAAGATCAGACAATAATCAAGAGCAAGAGATCACAGCCCATGGATTCTGGACCCAGAGAGACCTTTAACCCTATATCGCTGGAGTTCTGAGCCAGAAAGTTCCTAGCTCTTGCTAGGACCAGGTCCAGACTCTTGCTCCAAACATCAAATGAAAAAGTAATAATGAAGAGCATGAAAAAATTTAATAAACAGCCTAGCCATACTGGGAAAACAGGGAGCCCAGTGTCCTCAGCTCTTCTTTGGGGGTACTGACATGCACTTCGGATTTCAATAGTTGGGGCAGTGAGCAAGAGGTATGCATAGTTCAGACTACAGTCTGGTTGGTCATGGTCTTAGGTCTGGTTCTGCAAGGTGGCTCTAGAGGAGTAGTTACCAATTGAGGGGGAAAGGGGACAATCTGGTTCCCATGATGAGATGATTGCTCCCCCTAAGGGGGGCAGGCCTAGTTTCCCTCAAGGGGTAATTACTCCCCCTGGAGGGGGTAGTGTCATCATGGACTGATCTGCCCACAAGAATTACTATTCCTGTTACCTTGGAAATATCGATTTTTCCCCCTTATGTTGGTGCCTTCAGTCTTTAAAAGGGAAAAGAGAGATTAAATAAATTTAAGGCTAATCAAACTTGCTTTGTCAGTGTTTAGACAGACATTCCTTAAATTATTAATATCCTATGAGTGGAGTTGAGCAGGAACCTGACCCAAAGTTTGAGATAGCAAGAGGAGATGATACAAAATGAGATGCCAAACTTTACTATCATGCTTTTAGTTACCAGTTGGGTCTCTGTGAGCCAAGCAGAGTCAAATGTTTCTAGCAAAAGAAGCCTCTAAGTATCTGGTATGCTTACATGATGGCCTCTACATAATCATAAGGTCAATTTTCAGAATCTTGGACACCAGTCTGAAACTTGAAATTGCTGATTGACTGTTGCCCTGTCCTAGGTGCCACTTGTTGGCAAACCTTAGAGTCTGAATGCTGATAATCACATGCTCCCAGATGCTCATCACCAACTTATCACATCCTCCCAGCTACAGAGAATTCCAGACCTGATTTAGATGCCATGGTGACACTCCAGACAAACGTGGGCTCCTTATAATGATAAAAAGCACTCCCATCCATCGGTGCTATGACAGATCCAACTATGACCAATTAAGGAAGAAAAGAAGAGGCACCCTGACTCCTGTAAATCCCTTTCTTTCCCAGTGAAAAGCTCTGAAGACAGCATGCATACCAAGACCCTCACCGCCCAGCTAGTAGACACAGGTCCCTTTACAGGAGAGAAGGTACCTTTACAGCCTAAGTTCCCCTATTTTCACTGGCCATTGAATAAAATTTCTTCATGCCCCTAGAACTGATTATTTTAAAATGGTATTGAGTAGGAAAAGAACCTGTGAATTCAATAACACATTTTCAATTTAAAACTACAGTCATTTTAGATTTGGTGAAACCTCAGGTCCTACAGATAAAAAAAAAAAAAAAAACTAAAGGCACATTCAGACTCTAGTCTTTCTTGTGAAACACTCAGGGATATAAAAGAAGACTAATTTTACTTTTGGTAACTGTTTCAATCATTGATGAAAAACCTCAGGCCCATAAAGATAGCTCTCACCATAGAAAAGACTTCTGGATCTAGGAATAGAATTTGGATTAACCAGAACACCTAGCACAAAGTGCAGTGTTTGTCCATTGCCTTGTGGTACCAGTTCAACTGAATTTTAAAGTCACAAATTTGAAGTGGTAGTTCAACACATGAATTGTACGAATTTACACACGAGCAGTCACAGAAGAGCCCTTGGCTTACAGTCTTACAACAATGCAGCACTAAGGATTAAAAAAAGAAAGAAAGAAAAGACCATGGACATCAACATAAAAGAAAATGTGTCCAAAACTATACAAATTTTATAGATTCAACTTGTTCTCATTTAATTTTAATTCCTGAAGGGAAAAAAAAAGAGCACAGATAAAAAAGATAAAAACAGAAATGATGGCAACCTAGACCTATCTCTTTTCTGACTTCTGCTCAACATTAAAGTGTGAGACAAAAAGTCAATATTTTTATTTATACGTATTTTGTGACAGTTTCATTGAAATAAAATTCACTTAGCATACAAATTCACCCATTTAGATTATACAAAATTAAATGTTTACTTTTATGTTCACAGAGTCACAAAGCCATAATCACAATATCAATTTAAAACATATTTATTACCCCTAAAGATGTTTTATCTGTTTTAGTTAGCTTTCTGTCACTGTGACCAAAATACCTGACAAGAACAATTTAGAAAAAGAAAGTTCATTTGGCTCATGATTTCAGAAATTCAGTCTCATCAGCTGATTCCATAGCCCAAGGTGAGGCAGAACATCATGGCAGAAGAATGTGGTGGAGGAAGCAGCTCAAGACATAAAAATCAGGAAGGAGTTCCACTTACCAGGAACAAATTATAAACTTCAAAGTCATGTACCCAGTGACATACCTCCCTACTTCCCCCAGCCACACTCTGCCTAGAGTTACTAACCAGTTCATCTGTATCAGTGGATTAATCCAGAGATTAGGCTAAGGCTTTCATGGCCTAATTTATTTCACCTCTGAAAATTTTTTATTGTCTCACATCTGAGTTTTTGGGCTACGCCTCATATCTAACTCATAACATGTTCTCTGTCTGTTAATGAATATTTGTATATAAGAGTTAGTATGGAAATACACTTATTTTTCTTGGATAAATAAATAGAAAAAAAATGTCTGTGTTATATGACTATGCTATGCTTAGCATTTTGAGGCACTAAATTGTTATCCAGAATAGATGTGGCATGTACCGTTTCCTCCAACAATACAGCAATACATGAGGGTTCCAATTCCCTAGATCCTTGCCAACTTGTTACAGCACAACTTTTTCTGTTACAGCCTTCTATAGGATGCGAAGTGGTATTTCAAAACTAAAACAATAAAATAACAAATAAATGCTGGCAAGGATATGGAGAAAATGTACACTTATTCACTGCTGATGAGAATGTATATTAATACAGACACCATGGAAAACAATAAGAAAATTCCTAGAAAAAAATCTAAAACTAGGATCCATCTGATCCAGTTAGCCCAATCCTGGGGATATATCCAAAAGGAATTGAGACAAAAAAGATACTTGCATGCTCATGTTTATTAGGCATTATTCACAATACCCAAAATACAGATGTAGGCTCGATGCCTGTCAACAGATGAATGGATAAATAAATACAGTGTATATATACAATGGAGTATTAACCATCCATAAAGAATGAAATCTGTCATTTACGGTAGAATGGGTGGAAGTGTGGGACATCATGTTAAGTAAAATAAACCAGATTCAGACAAGTATTATATATTTTCTTTCATATGAGGACATTGGGGGAAAAATACAGCTAACCTGATAGTAGAATGATTAGTAGGGTTGTTAGTATATATGTTTTGTACTTATATGCTCAGTTCATTCCAGAATATTTTAATGGTATTGTAAAGGGAATTGTTTTCCTAATTTTGTGTCATATTGCTTATTGCAACTATAGAGAAATATAATTGAGTTTGTATATTGATTTTGTATCCTGCCACCATGATGAACTCATTAATTAGCTCTACAAAGTTTTAATGAACTTTTAATTTTTTTCTGTATAAAAGATCATGTTGCTGTAAATAGTTTTCCTCTTCCCGTCCAACCAGAATGAACTTATTTCTTTTTCTTACTTCATTGCAAAAGCTCCTCCATGCATTGTTGACTGGAAATGGTGAGATTAGACATCTTCCTCCATATCTTTGGAAGAAAGTGGTCAGTCTTTCACCATTAACCACAATGTGACCTATGGACTTTTCATTGATGGTCTTTATCATGAGGAGGAAGTTTCTTTCTATTCATAGTTTTTTGAGAATTTTTCTCAGAAAAGGATATTTCATTCTGTCAAATGCTTTTTCTGTGACTATTAAAATAACCGTGTGGTTTTTGTTTTGATTGTCTTACTGTAATGTAATACAGTGAATGATTTTCAGATGTTAAACTGACTTTGCATTTTGGGATAAACTACTCAGTCATGGTGTGTAATGCATTTTCTATCCTTCTAGGAATTTTTTGAGGAATTTTTTATCAGTATTCATAAAGATACTATGGATATAGTTTTATTTCTCATTGTGGGTTTGTATCAGGTAATGCTAGTGTAGTATTAGTGAGAAGTGTTCCTCCTCCTCTGTATTTTTAAAGCACTTATGAAAATTTTTGTTTTGATTTTCTTTAAATGTTTGGGAGAATTCACCAGGAATGTTATATGAACAGGACCCTTTCTTTCTGGACTTTTTCAATTAATATTTGCTATGATTTTGATATAGTTTGAGTGTGTTCCCAAGGGCTCATGTGTTGAAATTTAATGCCCATTGTGAGGTATGGAAATTTTATAAAACTATGGTGTTTAGAGATAAGGCCTTTGGGAAGTGGATTAGATAAGGTCATCAGGGTGGAGCCCCTATAATTGAATTCTGGTTTCTTTACAGGAAGAGAGAGACCAGATAAGACAGAGATACACACACACACACACACACACACACACACGCGCGCACTCCCAGTCCCTTACCATATGTCTCCCTACAGTGTTTCAGGACTCTGCCAACAAGACTATCACCAGAAATGGCCCTCAAACTTGCACCACTAGAACTGTAAGCCAAGCAAAGCTTTTTTTCTTTATACTTAACCTCAAGTATTTTGTTACAGTAATGAAAAAGGCCGAAAACAATAATTTAATTCTTTATTTGTTGTATATTTATTCAGACTTTGACTTCTTGAATCAGTTTCAGTGATTTGTGTCTTTGTAGGAGTTTTCATTTCATCTAAGATGTAAGAACACAGTTGTCCATAGTATTCTTTATAATCCTTTTATTTCTTTAAGTTTGTAAGTATGTTCATTCATGATTGTTCATTCATGATTTTAGCAATTTGAATATTTTCTCTCCTTTTTTAAATCTCTGTGTGTATTTTTGTCAGTCTAAAACTTTGTGGACTTGATTTTTTCAATGAACCAAATTTTGCTTTGTTGATGTTCTCTATTTTTTTTTATTTCATTTCTTTCTTTGTGTGTGTGTTGTGGGGGTACTGGGGATTGAACTCAGCCCCATTTTGTGTGTGTGTGTGTGTGTGTGTGTGTGTTTTAGAGACAGGGTCTCACTGAGTTGCTCAGTGTCTCACCATTGCTGAGGCTGGCTTTGAACTCTGGAGGCTTCTGCCTCAGCCTCCTGAGCCACTAAGATTACAGGCATGTGCCACCCCACCTGGCTTATTTCATTTATTTCTAATACTACTTCCTTCTTTTCACCTACTTTATGGTCAATTTGCTTTTTTAAAAATTTCTTAATGTAAAAGTTTAAGTTATAGATTTGAGATTTTTTTCGCCAATATAAGATTTTATGACTAAAAATATTCTCTTCTAAAAACTGCTTCAACTGCACCCTATGTTTTTATATATTGTTTTCATTTACCTCAAAGTATTTATCTCCCTCCTATCTCCTTTGTGCTGTTATTATCAAATATATTGCATTTCTATGTTTTGGGTTCAAAAATACAATTATATGAATATTGTATTATGCAAATTGAACTGTAAATCAACTATATAACAAGGAAGAATGAAGAAGAGATATATAATTGTACTGCCTTTTATGATTATCTACATAATTAATCTACTGTTGGTAGTGATATGTGTGTGTGTGTGTTTGAATTATATCATACATGAAGCCTGAATATATATCTTATATATATTATATCTTGAAAGGTGGATCTACTAGATTTTGTTTGGAAAAAATTCTGCCTTCATTTTTGAAAATTATTTTTGCTAGATATAAGATTCTTGACTGACAAACCTTTTTTCTTTTTCTTTTTTCTTTTAACTACATCATCTCTTTGCATTCTGGACTTCATGATTTTAATCTTACCGGAATTCCATTGTACATGGTGATTCATTTTTCTCTTGCTACTTTTAGGATTTTCTTCATGTTTGGCTTTCACCATTTTGACTATGATGTATTTGTACTTATCCTAATTGTCTATTAAACTCATTGGATATGGAATTAATGGTTTTCATCAAAAATGGAGAGTTTTCAGCCGTTAATTTTAAGATGTTTTTTCTTTCTCTCTTTCTCTTCTTCAAATACTTCTGTTGTGTATCTGCTTGTGTGCTTCATGGTGCCCTACAAGTCTCTGAGGCTTTCTTCATTTTTTCCCCTGTTATTTGATGGCATAATCTCTAGCAGTTTGTCTTCAGGATCATTTATTCTTTCTTCTGTCAGTCAAAATATACAACCAAGCTTCCTAATGAATCTTCCATTTTGGTTAGCATACTTGTCAATTCCAGAATTCCCATTTTGCCCTTTTTTATATTTTCAGCCTATTGATATTCTCTGTTTGGTGTGACATGGTGATCATACATTCCTATGGACTCCTAGTCATGGTTTCCTTTAGTTCTGTCAACATATTTAAAATAGCTGCTTTGAAGTCTTCATGCACTCAATCCAGCATCTCAAAAACATGCTTTGTCTCCTGTGTTTGGGTTAAATTTTATGTTTTGCAGGCTTATTTGTTAGTTTTCATATTTTATCATTTTTTCTTGCAAAGTGAACAGTTTATATTATATAGCAACCCTGGAGTCTGATCCTTCCTACCCCCTTCCTATTTTTAATTATTTGTTTACTTGCCTTTCTGTTTAATGACTCTGCTGGACTCAAGAAGGTCTATTTCCTCCTCTGCCAGCAGCCTGTAAAATGCACCCCTCATGTGGTACATCCTCAGGCATGCATACAATACTCCTGACCCCTCCTTCCTATGATAACTATGGTTTTTGCTGGGTTCTCTTTGACTTGTTCCTTTCCCTAATTTTCCTGGTAAATTTCTGACTGGCCTCCTCTATTAGCATCATACCCAGTTCTCAGGACCCACTAATTGCAAGCTGATTGCTTATTATCCTTGACAACTGAGGCATAAACTCTTCCATAGCTGGATCTAATTATAGTCTAACCTTTATTCAGGGATAGTCTTCCCAGGCCACTCCTTGAGGCTGTCTCTAAGTTCAGCAGGACTCTTCTTCCTGATCCTCTCACATAAATTTCTAGCTGTCTACTGTTTAGCTTTTTACTAGTGGAACAACCAGCCTCCTATTAATTGCTTATCACCCAGATCTCTATTGTTTATGACAATTTCCTTGGGCATGAACTTCTCCATGCTCTCTACTCCAAATAAAATTAGTCTTTCTAGAGAGAGCCATAAAGTTCTCTATTTTGACAGCCTGTGTCTCCCTGTGGGCAGAATCTTTGCCCCACTATTTCAAAACTGGGAAAGTAGAACAACCTGTTTCTCTTAGAGTGACATTCTTGCTTTCCAAGCAGGACAGAAACCCTTGATCTTTTCCACCTGCATGAGCTAAAGCAGAGGATGACTTGATTCTTAACCTGATAGCCCTTCCTAACCTGATACAGTGGTAGTGACGGCTGGATAGAGCTAAGATCTCTGTTCCACACTTGCTTGGTATAAAGGTTGTAGACTGGGAGTAAGACTGCTGGAGCTCTTCCATCCCCTAGAGAAACCAAAAATCTGTCCTAGTAACTGCGGGAGAGACAGTCCATCTTCTTAGCCATCCTTGCTCCTAGTAGAGCTTCCATCATACTGATCTTGGGGGTGAGGGAGAGAGTGAGTCCTAGTTCAAAGGCTACAAGCTCACTGTTCTTATCAAGATTTAGTAGATTTTCAAGAATAAATACTTCTCTGCTAGCTGTGTGCCCCTAGGATGATTTCCATAGACTTTAAATGATTGTTTTTTAATAGGTTTCACCAGGTATGATTGTTTCATTGGGGAAAGCCTCTGCAGAGATCTTCATATCAACATGCCAACGCTTTTCCTATTTAAATGTGCTTTTATCTTTCCTTTTGAAGTGTGTACCTGTTTTATACTGTAAACAATAGCTTGATATTATGCACATATATTTCAACATATTCATCAATGCATGCAATTTACAAACCCAAATGTTCTGCTTAGAATTATTTTTATCAGTAAGGTGCTCAATCAAAACAGTATGCAGACTTCACACCTTGTATATAGCACCCATTTTTTTTTTTTACCACATAGCAATTTGAGTATCTTTAGCTTTTCCATCACAGGAATCATAGCTAGTGTTCCGGATCCCCAGAGTTCTCACCATTGGCTGCATGGAACTGTTGCCAGTTATTTCTTTCTAAGCTAACCAAAAAAAAAAAAAAAAAGAAGAAGAAAGAAAAGAAAAAAACTCTGGCTCTGAGATCATGTTAGTGTTGACATACATTAAAACTTTTAAATTCCTTGACAGAAATATATAAACTACAACATTTATTGATTAGTGTGGAAGTTTTTAGAGTAATAAAGCACAATTTCTGTCATCATGCTTCCTATGTAATATGTAGAAAAGTAGTAATATATTCTTAAGAATTTATCTGTACATCTATTTTATTTATCTTGTAAAGAGCAAGTTTCTGAAAAAAGGTCATCACTATCATCTATTAGGTGGAGAAGCAATTAGGAATTCCATAGGACTTTTCTGGGAAATTGACTTTCCCGATTTTTATTCTTACCTTTGAAAAAATTTGCTTAAAAAAAGTGTAATCTAAAAGTTGTAAATATTTCTGCCTCTCAATATTCCATTCTGTTACACGAAAAACGTTCCTAATAGTCCCCAGCAAATTTATGTTTCCACTTAACTCCAAAATGGTAGCATTTTTCCATTTTGCAAAATTATAAAATCCACTAGCACGATCCTTCCTGGAATTTTTTAAATAATTTGCCTCCTTAGCACACTCGCCAAACATCTTCAAATGCCCTTTTCACATGAAGCTGCTAAAACAAGTCGTTCTCCTGTGATGATGCGTGCGTATGTCAGCCAGTAAATAAATGACTCAAATACAGAAGCTCTACTTGGGGAACTGTGTTATATAATCGGAGTTGGGAGAATCTTTCCATAGCTTGACAAAATCATAGTAAAGCGGCTTCGTAGAACTTATGGTCAGCACTCCTGAAGTCTGAGTCCAAGTCGAAGAACTAAATAACGTGCGACCTTATTTCTGCCACAGCCAACTCGGCAAAACGCGAGGGGTGCCTCCTGGCGGCAGGACAAGGACCTTGCTTCCTAGGAACTTGATAATCAGAGTAAACTGCATTGCTTCTGGTGCCCGAGGGGTTCTCAAATAACAGGCTGAGTGGAAAGACTTCAGCACCTCAGAAATGGAAACATCCCTCTCCTCTAGGGACTTCCCAAAGCGCCATAGAATAGGGAGGTGCTGACTTTTCAGATCATAAGGGACCAGGACCCAAGGTGGGAAGATCGGTAACTGTGCACCCTCGCTCCAAGCCCACGACGCATGTAGGCAGCCTCAATGGGACTTGTAAAGAGAGATGGGTAGAAGGCGTCCTAAGCTTGGTAGCGGGAGCTGCAATCTTTGAGAAGTGTCGCTGCCCAGCGACCCGCACACTTCCTCGACAGCGAGCGAAGCACTGAGGGTGGAGAAGCCGGGTGGGGCTGGGGCGGGAGTGTATCCTAACGGGAGTTCCAAGGGATACGGTTTGGGGACTTGGGAGCTAGGGGCGTCTGGTGGAAAAGGAGGCTTGCACGCAGGCAGTAGAAAGGCTTATAAGTGCTGGAAGAGCACACTATAATGGACTTGGAGGGTCATTTGGAGTCCTGGACCGGCTGGGGGCGGCCAGTCGCGGGAAGGGAATTTGGAGGGCTACACCTCCGGTATCTGAAGGGGCGCGCGGTGATGGTCTTGGAGGGACAAGGGGTGGAGAGGGCTGTGGACGAGAAGGTTACAGGCGGTTTGGGAGGGGTGCTCTGGGGAACGTCTGGAGGGGTGTACAGTGTTGGGACCTGCGGGTGTCCCAAGGCGGCAGAAGGGCGCGTTAAATCCCAAGGAGCACCCAATGTGTCCGGGCTCAGCGACCCGGCGAGAGGGGTGCAGGTGTGCGTCCTGCAGTCAGTGCCAGGGTCTCACCTGGGCTGGGGGCTACACCGGCAGTGGCGCAGTAGCCCCGGCGTTAGCCTGGAGGCAGGGGTCCCTGGCCCCCGCCTCTTTTCGCGCCCTGGCCAGCTGCGCCCGGAGCCCAGTCGGGAATGTGGGCGCCTGCGGCTCGGGGTTGCTGCTTCCCTACCCAGGAGCAGAGTTGTTGCAGCGGTCGCTGAGGAAGGATGACAGAGCCGAAGCCCGCTGTCTGGGGAGAAGACATTGGTCTCACCCCATCTGGAATGAAGGGAAATGCCTTGGCTGTTTGCACTCCGGGTCCCGGAGAAGTACAGCAGGTAAAGTGAATGGTCGCCATCCACCACTTAGCCTTCAGTTCCCCAAATTCCTAGTGTTTCCTTTTCTTCCAGCCTCCTAAACTAACACCTTCATTGCTAGGCTCCCTCATCCCTGGTTCAGCCATTCTCCCAAGATCGCCCGCCTCCAACACCATTGCCTCCTATCTCCAACTCCCACCACCTTCCACCACAAGAATCCTAAACCGTCTCTTCTCCCAACTTATCTCTGCTCCAGACCCATCTCCTTCCCCTGCCCCATTAGTGATGGTTCTGCAACAATTTTAGACAGTTGGCTTTTTTTTTTTAATTTGCCTGAAAGATTGCTAAGTGATCTGAAATAAGACTTAAGTAACTTCGTGTGTGTGTGTGTGTGTGTGTGTGTGTGTGTGGTGTATAGGTGAGAGAATAAGAGTCATTTTGTTCTCTATAAATTAATTTTGTCAAAAATCTTGCCCTCTGTTGCTGGGGAGCCCAGTCATTAACATTGAGTAAGCCGAGTGTCTGCCCCAAATGCAAAGTTCTCTATGGTTTACTTTGGTCATGTTAAAAAGAAACCAAAGATTCCCTAAAAAGCACAGGTGGCTTATATGATCTTCAATAGGATTCTAACTTGATGAACCTCACCCTGTTTGTGTTCATTATCCCTACTAAGTTGTCGGTATTTATCTATTTGCATGTTCCTTCACTTCAGAATTAAGAGGTCACAAATATTGAAATTTCTACTGAATATGCTGATGTTTATAAATATTAGTACAATCAATTTAACTGTGAAATAACCACTCATCAAATGATAATTTTATAGTCACGGTTCTATGTATATACGTGGTATTCTTGTACTTATACTCCTGGGTGATTCCTAAAGCAGGTAAGTCTGTTTATAAAGCAATGGAATTATATATATTTTTTAAAAAAGATTTTGCCTGTAGATCTTCCTGTGCAACTGTTTTTTTTCCTCTTATATGAGCAGGGGACATATCAAAAACTAATTTAAAAACTGTACAATATTATTTTAAAAACATATATAAGCTGCACTATTGGTTTTTTGTTGTTGTTTTGAGGGGAGTTGGGGTTTTGTTTTTGTTTTAGCTTTTTTTTTTTGGGGGGGGGGGTGATAGGATATTTTACTACAGTTTCAGTTCCTGGTATTGAAACTTCCTTTCATGCCAGTGTGCTTCCAAAGTGACTAATGAGCTAGCTACAGTAAACTTAAAGTTACACAATTGTCACATTTTCAAGTATTTTACTTTTCCATAATCCTGTGCTCTTTTTACTTTCAATGCTTTTTATTTTGTTTTGTTTTGCTGAATCAGACACTAAACAAGTTAATTATTTGGTGGGTGTTCCACATAAATCGATAATGCTGAGTGCTACACCTACATTAGGCTTATATGTGTAGAGCAGGTGTCCTGTTTAACAATGTCATCTATGAGAACATCTCTCTTTAATTTCCAAAAAACAGCAATGAGTAATTCATTTAATAAAGTTATCAGAACTATAACAAGGACTACAAAATAAGTAGTCTTTGATTTTTAACAAATAATTTGATTTTTAAACTATTAAAATACTTAGAAAATGAGAGTAATAATACTCATTCCCCTTTTAAAGAAGCATTTTATTAATTATGGCTAGAAGAATATTTATAACCACTTTTATTTTCAAATGCACACACACACACACACAAACCCTGTTTAGATGTTTACGATTTAATACTGTGTCCTGCAGGAGACCTTGTTGTACTGTAAGAAAAATAGATAAATATCTATGGACATGGTTATAGTTGAGCAAACATGATAAAAACAACTTTTTTTCTTTTTCTGAAATTGTATTGTTAGAAAGTGATTTATATGGACATGGTCATGACAATAATAGTGGTGTAACAGCCCAAAGATTTAAGGATCTACAGACTTAGGTAATGATACTTTATAATATTAAAATGCCATTTCCTTAGGTTTGTCTGTAGTTAAATTTATGAAGTAAATATAACTGGTTATGTTAGGCATGGGTGCAAATAATGCTTTCTGTATGGGTATTCCTAGTTTGAAGGATATTTTCATATACATTTATGAACATGATATCTTCTAAATTAGGAAATGAAATAAGTACATTAAAACTTGTATTTTTATCATTGTTTAGTTACAGATGAGGAAATATTTGTGCTGGAGTAGGAGACAGCAAGAAAAATAAGGAGGTAGTAAATTAATTTTTCCTAATTTTTTTAAGATCATGGACCCCTTGGAAAATCTGATCTGCTATTCAGAAAAATATTTGGACCTAATACCTAATTTGGATTGAATTTCAATTAGGTTAATACCTAATTTGGACTCAGCTCCCAGCAGAGGCCCAATTCTATTCTCATGGCTAAGATCACCTCAATTAGAACTCCAAGGTATAGACAGGCATGGTAGCTGCACCTTGAGTGAGTCATTCCATTTAAGCTTAACTATATGAATAATAATACAATGAAAGCTGAAATAGAAAAGTAACATAAACCAATTATTAATATGTAAAAATATGCTTGTTGTTTTTTGACCAGTAGATTTTATTCAATATTAGTTGTCAAACCCTTCTTTTCAAAAATAAGAGATACAATAACCTGAGAGAGAAAAACAGAAAACTAAAAATATGAAAAATTTAACTAAAATAATATTGAATTGAAGCCAAAGACCTACCTAGCAATCATACATAAAAAGCCTTAAATTATATATATGTGTGTGTGTGTGTGTGTGTGTGTGTGTGTGTGTATATATATATATATATATATATATATATATATAACTTTTTTTATAGCCCGGCAAAGCGGCACACACCTGTAATCCCAGTGACTTGGGAGGCTAAAGCAGGAGGATCACAAGTTCAAGGGCAGCCTCAATAACTTCCTGAGACCCTCAGCAACTTAGTGAGACCCTGTCTCAAAATAAAAAAATAAAAAATAAAAGTTAAAAGGGCTGAGGACATAGCTCAGTGGTAAAGCATCTTGGGTTTGATCCTTCATACCAAAAAAAGAAAAAAGTTATGATTTTATAAAGATATTTGGGAATCACTGAATCATTTGCATGAAATGCTGTGAGTTGTGCTTCAGTTGAGGTTTTCTTGCATATTAAAGGCTTGGTGGGATATGCAGCATTACAGTTGCAAATACTTCTTATCTAGAAAAGACTGTTGCAGTTCTCCTCCACTCTCCTGGTGGGCCAAGCTCTTCCACCTGACCTGTGACCCCTCTTGGTAGCCATGTTTTAGGTTCTTCCCCTATAGTCTTTGACTTTAAGACTTTTGACTCAGTTTGTTTATAAGGCCTCTCAGTCCAAAGTGATTTGATGTAAATACCCAATCAATTATTCTCCAGATAATTTGCTTCTCACAGGTACACCTAATAGCTTTGTCCCTCTAACTCTGTGTTCTAGCATGGTCTCCACAAAGTATTATGCATATTGCATTGCTCTGTCATATACTGGATGGTACTTCAGTTATTTCATTTCATCTACCTTCACACACCCTGGGATTGGGATCCCACATAATATGGAAGAAGACTGGGACCAAAGAGGGTGTAACTTGTCTAGGTGGTCAAGTCCCAGAGCTGATACCTAACCTATCCTTCCCATTATGGCATAAAGCTCAAAATACATTTCATCCTTGTGTGTGCAGATTATCCCAAATGACTGGTCCATATGACTAGTGCTAGTAAGAAATTTGAATCATGGGAAAAGAAGACTGTCACATTCAAACTTAAATTGAGGTAGTATAATGAACAGGTGCCATTAACTTTAGTGCTCTTATAATCTCACATATTTTTTGAAATTCTGTAGAAGCTTCCTTATATATCTTCATCTCTAATTAAATATTTCTCTTTGGCTGTTGAGTTAATTTGGTAAATACAGATGTTGATAAAATAGTAGCTTATTAACAAGTCTTGAGATATGCTGAGCATAGTGGAATGATGCATTCCTTTTAGGAAATTTTGTAATTTTATTACTTTTGTTCTAAGGAGATGACATACCATATCTTACTGTCTCATTTTTGTCTTTCTTCCTTTTTATTTTTTTTCTTCCCTAATTTCCAAACCCTGATCTGTATATGAATAGGGAATGGAGTTCTGGCACAATTATTCAACTGAAGTAGTAAAATAAAGTTCCCAGTCCCTTCCTTTGACCTATTTCAAGCAAAGGTAATTGTCTTATAGTTTGTTTCTTCTAGAAATAATATATTCTGCTTGGGGCTATAAGTTAGTCAGCTTTCTTTTTTTGGTTTTTGGGGTTTTTTAACAAAATACTTGAGATAATCAACTTATAAAGAGAAAAGGGTTATGTTGGCTCACAGTTTTGGAGTTGACATTTCATGATTACTTGGCCCCATTGCTTTGGATCCTGAGGTGAGACAGCACAGTATTGGTGGGAGCACATGGTAGAGCAAGCTACTTATCTTCTGGTAGCCAGGAAGCCAAGATAGAGAACAAGAAGCTGGGATCCCACAATCCCTTTCAAGGGCACACCCCCAATGACCAATGACCTCCCACTGAGGCCCACCTCTTAAAGGTTCTGCCACCTCCCAAGAGTTCCACAAGTTGTGGAATAAGCTATCAGTACATGGACCTTTGGGAGACATTCCTGAACAGAACTATAGCAGGCTGCAAGTGATTCTTCTTACCTACTACTTAGGAAGAGTAGAAGGTACTGTGCTTTCCCCACGCCCCTCTCTAATTCTCACTGCAGTATGTTGGACCTTCTCATTTCTATCCTCAATTTATTCTTGGCTTGCTGATTCCAATATTCTGTATCATGATAGTTTATTTTTGCAAACAGTTTGTAATTTTTTTATGACCTCATTAGCTTCAATGACCATGTATAGAGATGTCCCTAAGAGTGGTTTTGGCTTTCTTTTCTTTTTTTTTTTTTTTGAGTACTGGGAATTGATTGAAACCAGGAGTGCTTTACCAGTGAGCCACATCCCCATCCCTTTTATTTTTCATTTTGAGACAGGCCTTGCTAAGTTGCTTACAACTTGCTAAATTGCTGAGGCTGGCTTCAAACTTATAATATTCTTGCTACAAGCTCACACCTACAATGGCATATTATTTTGGTTGCTGCAAGTTTATGACTGCTTTCCTTCCAGCCAGTCATCTTTCCACTGAGAGATGGAAAGATATGATTCCTTTCTTCTCCCATTCTAAGGATCATAGCCAACACTCTATAACAATAGACAGGTTAACAAGGAAAAAGGATAACACATTTTTTTAATCATAGTTCTGTCTGATGTGGCAGACTTCAAAAAGGAAGACCCAAAGACTGTGGGAACACTATCTAATTTTAAGCTTCAGTTTGATGACAAATGGAAAATCATGTGGAAATTAATTTGGACAAAAAGGTATGATCCTATAGTGGTAGACGAGAGGGAAAACCCAGCAAGATTTCTCTATCTGAATTCTTCTCGATCTCTCTGTGTGCCAGTCCTTTCTTCTTTGTGTGGGTCAAGACCCGTTGTGGAATGAGTGTTTTCAGGGAGTGACCTTTGTAGATTTTAGGCTTGCTTTGAGGAAGAAGGGTTCTGGTTTCTAGGACTCTCTTTGGGCAAGAGGAATTCAGGATTCTGCAACTCAGAGAAAGAAAGAGGAGTGGGACCCTGGAGGACTGGAGAAGGTAAGGGAGATCTTCCTTCTGAGATCTTCCCAACACCCTTTAATTTGAAGTGCTCAGCTTACCAAGGTGCCATACTTTGGGGTGTCCCATTCTGACTCTGATACCATCCACAGCCATAGAGAAGGAAGTGCCTCTTCTAGTGCTTTCCTTGTGTGTTGGAGCTGTGGTCTTGCTCTGGCCACAGGCCAGTTACCCTGTCCTTGTTAGGCATTAAGATTCAGTCCCAGCCTCTGGGCTCATGAGTGGCTATATTAATCTCTGTAACACTGTGAATGGCATGACCTCCCAGCTCTCTTCAGTTTTGATTTCCATCCTTGTTTCTGACCCTTGGGAATATTTCATTCTTTTCCATTTTCAAAAGAGCCCTGTGTTTTAAAAATATTACATTTTATACAGAATTATCCAAATTTTAAATAAACCAAACTGCTGTTCTGTTTCTGGAATTTTAAAATTAATGATAACAATGGTAAGTACAATATTAAGTAATATTAAATGTGTATTAAAGATAATTATTGGTAATTTATACTGATTATGTAGTCTGTGTATTATCGGTTGGGTTTTGTTGGGTTTTGCTCTTGGCCTGCCTATACCTTTGAAATTAAATTTTTATTGATATCTCTTCCAAATATTAGTTGGAAAATGAGCTGGGACATCAAGACAGTTTTGTTACTATTTAATAATGTTGGATTAGGGCTTAAGAAGTTGGTTGCTTACAATAAATTAAGGTTTAGTTATTTCATTTTTTTTTGTTATGATATAAAAACCCAGCATAATATGAATTTGTGATTCTCAGTAAGTACCAGTTATTTTTAGTTTTAGGAAGAGCAGAGGAGATATAAGAACATAATATCAGATTGACCTATTTGGTTAACAATAATAGACACAATAAATTTATTTTTAAAATAGTAAAACCTGATTTTTATATCTTACAAAACAGTTTATTTCTAGTGAGCAGTATCAGAGACTGGCAGACTTTTTTGTAAAGGTCCAGACAGTAAATATTTTATGTTTTGCAGGCCATAAAGTCACTGTCACAAAACTCAAGTCTGGCTTAGTAGTGGCCATACAGATGTTTACAGAAGTAAGCATGACTATGTCCCAGTAATTCTCCTCTTACAAAACAAGGTGACAGGCCTTATTTGGACCAATGGACATCATTTACCAAACACTGGTCTATACTAATGGAAGCAATCATCAATAAAGAAGTAAAAACTGAGTTGTGAAATATTTTCCAACACAGATTGGAATATAAATAAATGTTATATCTTGATAATTTCCCTTAAATAATATAGGGATATGATCATACTCAGAAGATTTGACAAAAAAGGAATTAGTCCCTGTTTATCTTCTCTGTCTTCTCATTTCCTGCTATTAAGCTTCAGAAAACTCTATCCATCACAAGCTTTAAAACATTGTTTTCCTCTCTGAAACTGAAACTTCAAGATGAGTAAGGTAGTGTTTGTAAACCAAATATAATTTGAAAAAATTGGTACAAAGCAGTGTTTTCCTTATTTTTGAAAATTAATATTTTTACGGATTCATCACTGATTATTTACACATTGCAATGCATTAAGAATTATCCTCTATTTCATCACTAAACCAAATGTAGCAACCTGAAATGTAAAGAATTAGGGAAATATATGTGTGTAACACATATTTTAAATGTGGAAAGTTTGTGATGAGTAAACCTTGATAATTTGTAGTTATTTTTTCTCATGGATATAGATGCAAAAAGTTCTTTTTTGTTTCTTCTTATTAGTTATATATGATAGTAGAATGTATTTTGACTTATTATATATATAACTTCTCTTCTTATGGTTGTACATGATGTAAAATTACATTGGCCATGTAATCATATACGCATATAGGAAAGTAATGTCCGATTCATCCTACTATCTTTCCTATTCCTATTCCTCCTACCTTCCCTTCATTCCTCTTTTTCTGATTCAAAATACTTCTATTCTTCCCTACCCCTACCTCCTTATTGTGAGTTAGCATCCACATACAAACATTTGGCCTTTGATTTTGGGGGATTGGCTTATTTCATTTAGCATGATAGTCTCCAGTTCCACCCATTTACCAGCAAATTCCATAATTTCATGTCTCTTTATGGTTGAGCAGTATTCTATTGTGTATGCATATCACATTTTCTTTATCCATTCACCTGTTGAGGGGCACCTAGGTGGGTTCCATGATTTAGCTATTGTGAATTGAGCTGCCATAAACATTAATATAGCTGCATCACTATAGTATGCTGATTTTAGGCCCTTTGGGTATAAATCAAGGAGTGGAATAGCTGGGTCAAATGGTGGTTCCATTCCCAGTTTTCTGAGGAATTCCCACACTGCTTTCTAGAATGGTTGCACCAATTTGCAGTCTCACCAGCAATAATTGGAAATCCATATGTAATAAAATGAAATTAAACCCATGTCTCTCACCCAGCACAAAACTCAATTCTAAGCAGATCAAGGACTTAGCCATTATACTGGAGACCCTGCAGCTAATAGAAGAAAAAGTAGCCCCAAATCTATACCATTTTGGTTTAGGAACCGACTTCCTTAACAAGACTCCTAAAGCACAAAAAGTAAAATTAAGAATCAACAAATGGGATGGAATCAAACCAAAACATCTTCTTTACAGCAAAGGAAACAATCAAGAATGTAAAGAGAGAGCCTAAAGAATGAGAGAAAATCTTTGCCACCTGTGCCTCAGAGAGAGCATGGATCTCCAGGATATAAAGAACTCAAAAAACTTAACATCAAAAAAAAAAAAGAAAGAAAGAAAGAAAGAACAAAAATAAATAACCCAATTAATAAATGGGAAAAGAAACTGAACAGGCACTTCACAGCAGAAGAAATACAATCAGTCAACAAATAAATGAAAATCTTTTCAATATCTCTAGCAATTACAAATTGCTAGAAATGCAAATTAAAACTACACTGAGATTCCGTCTCACTCCAGTCAGAATGCCAATAATAATAACTAATAACAATAAGTGTTGGCAGGGATGTGGGGGGAAAGGTACAGTCATACATAGCTGGTGGAACTGCAAATTGGTGCAACCACTCTGGAAGGAATAGTTATTGTTTTATAATTCTATTACAGCTTTTATTAATCAAGATAAGCCAGATGATTTTCTTTAAAAAATAAGTAGGATTTCTATGAATGAGAGATATGGAAATAAAACAGAGTATTTTATAAAGCATGCCCCTTCTGACATTTAAAAACTTTCACAATTTCACTAAATATTCTTAGCTTCAAACTGGAAAGAGGTGAAGATTTCCCTTTGTTGCCTAACTTTAAAAAGAGTAACTATATATTTAAAAGTGGTGTTATCCTTTATTTGCTACCCATAAATAATTGGGGTATTTTTTCAATTTGCAGATTTTGGTTATTTATAAATTTGTTTTCATAATAAAATAAATGTCCCAAAGGTAAGGACAGGAAAGGGTTTTGTGTTTGCCATCATTGTTGTTTTTCTTTCCTATATACATTTGTTAAATGTAGTTCCCTGAAAATAAACTTCTTTCAGTAGTCTAGCATTTTTATTAGATTTAGAAAGTGAATCCAAGGTGTGGTCATAGAAGTAGGGTAGGTATGCAGTGCTCTAAGTTCAGTGAGGAGACTATTTATTCCAAGGGCAAATTAATTCAGACCTGGTGGTTGATGAAAAATTGTCACCATGTGGCAATTACTTCCGTGCTTATTAGGTAAGTAATAATATACCATAAAAACTGAGCAGAGGAAAATTTTCCTTTTGATAAGTTTTTGACAAAGTTTCTATGCTATATCCAAAATGGGGCTGATATCATTTATCAATCCTGGCCTCCATTAAACAGACTATCCCCTGCCTTCAGAAAAAGGAGGCCAGATTTTTCACTAACAATGATTGGTGATATACCGTAAAGTTCATAGAGCACAGTGGTCCTAATCTCAAGCTGCTTACTTCACGTCTCCATCCAGCCATTCCTTACATACCACATCTTTCATGTGTCCACAGTGGAATGTGTCATTGTTCATTTGGAACCATTCTGGCTCTGATTGGCTCATTTTGCTTTTCATTCCACTCTTATTCTTTTATACCCTGGGATAAAACCTTGCCTGGGCACACTTCGCCCATGCTATAGTTTGAATCTTGTTTTGTTCCCCAAAGTCTCAGGTGTTGTGGCTTAGTCCCCAACATGTGGTGCTATTGGGAGGTGGTAGAACTTTTAAGAGGTAGACCCCAGTGTGAAGTGGTTAGGTGACAGGGGCCATTGAAGCAGATAGACAGACCCCAGCCCTGTCCTTCCTCTCTCTCTCTCTCTCTCTCTCTCTCTCTCTCTCTCTCTCTCCATGCCTGCTGTGAGGTGAGCTACCATGTGCTCTTGCCATGATATTGTGCCTTGTCACAGGCCCAAAAGTAAGGGGGCAAGCAACCATGGACTGAAACTCCAAAATTGTGAGCCAAAATAAACCTTTCCTTATAATAAGTTGATTATCTGAGGCATTTTGCCACAGTGATGCAAAGTGACTAAAACAGTCTGGTTTGGTATTATCTCATCCAGCTTGCTCCACACAGTCCCCCAGTGGCCTTTGCCTTATGATGCTTTACACAGTAATGTGGAATTCACCGCCATCTTGGATTACTCAGCATAAGGTTCTCTATACCCTTAAGCTTATGAGCATAGAAAACTGTTTTAGAACTTCCAGTGCCCTAGTTCCTTTTCATCTCTGGAGCATCCTAAAGAAGTCTGGTGCCTCATTTCTGTTTTATACAGACTCCTTTGCCCATCACCTCCTTTCCTGTTCTCATCTTCTTTGCTGGATCCACTCACCTACGGTGACCTTCCTCCTATTCTATTGAAGCTTTGGACACTCAGGTGGGAACTGCCTCAACTTCCTGCTGTCCCCAGATGTACCCTAACCAGTGTGCATGGCCACTCTTCCCTTTTCCAGGCAGACTTTTCTGACCCTTCCCTATGCTATCTCCTTCACTTACTCAACTATTACCTTTTCCATAACCCTCCTCCACTGGCACCATCCAGTTAATTTATGGATTAATTCAGAATTAGATATATATTTGAGGATTATCTAAAAGGAAGAATTTTTGAGAGAGATGGTCACTATATAAATGGCTAGTTTACTAAAGACAAAAAAAAAGGAAAATTATTGTTGATTGAATACGCTTTATCCAGAATGTTTGGGATCAAAAATATTTCAGATTTCAGATTTTTTAAAAATTTTGTTAATATTTATATATACCTAAGGAGACACCTTGTGGATAGTACCCAAGTTGTAAGCATAAATCCATTTATATGTCTCATACATCTCATATACAGGGAATGAACATATTTTAATATAACATTTAACATTTTTAATACTTTTATTCATGAGACAAAGTTTGTGTGGTGTGCTCATCAGCTTTCCATCACTTTAACAAATTACCTGAGATGACAACTTATAAAGAGAGGTTTCAGTCCATGGCCCACTGCTCAGGCCTATGACAAGGCAGCACATCATGGTAGGGACCCATAAAAGAAGAAGCTGCTTGCCTCATTGTAACTAGAAAATTAAGAGAGAAAAAGGGACTATAATCCCAATACACCTCTTGAAAGCATGCCTCCAGTAGCCTAACTTCCTCCCATTAGGCCTAAAGTGTTCACCATCTCCAAATAGTGCCACAATTCGGTGACCAAGCCATTAACACATGAGCTTTGGGAGATATACAACATCCACACTATTACATGTACATTGAACCTTCAGATTTGAGAACATCATATCATCACTCAAAAAGTTTTGGATTTTAGAGCACTACAGATCATATTTTCAAATTAGGGATGCTTAAAATGTAACAGTCTAGCCGCAAACTAGACTATTTAAGTCAGTATTATTTGATGCCCATTTTGATGCATTTTGTTTTAAAATGTTCATCAATTTATTTTATTATAATGTTAAACTATTTGAGCAAAGAATATTTTGAGGCAACTTTTTGAAATTTGAAAAAGCATAAACAAAAGGAACATGGTTATATTAACCTCAAAGAGTTATATTGTGTATAAAATGCAGCACATAATAAATGCCTGATATTTCCTGGACTAAATTTCAGAGTACAAATATTGGGATGAAGTAAAGAACAAAAACAGAATTGAGGAATGAACAGTGGATTTTTTAAATAAAAAAATCGATCTACCTTCCTAAAACCATTCAATAGTAGCCAAATGTTTTATTTTTATGATGCAAAAATGAAAAAAATGGGAATTAAAGTGTACATTTCCATCCCAAAAATTGGCCATGTTTTAAGAAGTGTGTTTTCAAATCTGAATATTTTTTCACAAAAATCTATCATAACTGTTATGTTCTAAGGATATTCTGCAAGTATTTTAACCCTAATGTAGCTAAATAATAATGTTCATATCCCTTGTTTCCCAGGACCTAAACGTTATTTATAGAATAATTTCTGTCTGTACACCAAGAATTTATCAGAAAATGTTATGCTCAGAGTAGGTCCAAGGAATAAGGAACCTTTTCTGAGAAAACAAGTGAAATGACTATTTTGACAGGAATGAACATATCATAGTCCTGATGAGAGGAGATTCTTCCTACCAATAAGGGCAGCATAACAGGACAAGGTCACAGTCTCCGGGTGGACTCTAAGTTGCCCACCTGAACAAAATTTTTTTCAGTGTCATTTATATGGATTATATGTTTGCACATCACAACCTGGATGTGGAGGAAAAAATAACAATTTATTTGAAAATATACCCCCCAAAAGAGTGTCACTTTTGGAACCTAAAGCAATTACTACAATCTATTGGGTTTAAACCAGCTGTCAAAAATGACTAAGCCTTCAGTCATGCTTCCAGGCATAAAGGGAAACTGAAGATGTGTCATTCCAAAAGAGGGCAATTGAACTGCCAGGCATTTGAAGCAGGATGAGATCTAGAAAGAAATCAGGAATCCCAGAAGTCGGGCTTAGCCTGACACCACAAATGGTCACCTTTATTTTTACCCTCAATTCAGTGTAAGGCTTCACTTCACCAGTGCGGAATTCACAATTTCTCTCTGCTGTGGGCTGAATGTTTATGTTCTCCCAAAACTCATATACTGAAATCCTACCCAGCTCATGATGTGATTTGACTTTAGAAAGGCAACTAAGTCATAAGGGTAGAGCCTTCATGAATAATATTAATGTCCTTTACCTTTAGAGAGGAACCTTAGAATGTCCTCTTGCTCTCTTTTTGTCTCAAAGATACTATGAGAAACTGGCTTTCTTCAATGCAGATGAGTGCTCTCATCAGACCTCGACCATGCTGACACCCTGATCTCAGACCACTTCCAGAACTGTGAGAAGCAAATTTCTATTGCTTATAGGCCACCCTAATACATCTTCTAAAGAGGGTTTAAAACACCCTTTCTTGATTACCTAGTTTTTTAAAGATCTGAATTCTTTCAGGAAGAAGGATCCAGAAAAGGATACACATGGTGGTTATAAGCCGTCTTAACAAATACCTAGTGATCCCATTTGCCAGTTGTGATGAAATGTGGGGATGACAGATTTTCCAATGTGAAGATGTAAATGTGAAGTTAGTATTTGCACATTGATTTCCAGAAATCACTCCAAAGCAATAATGGAGAATAGAAAACTAATTGAAATTCTACTTTTGGGCAAAACTAGGAGAAAACTGAAATCCCAAATTACAGAATTGATGAAAAGTTGTGAGGATTGAGCAGCTGTGTTCTGAGAGGAACAGTGAGAGGACCTCAGAGCTTCAGACTCAAAACACAGTGGATGCTCTGCAACATAAAGGGTCCATACTGTTCAGTGCAAAGTCTAAGCACCATATTTATGACGCTGAGCATGAGATGCACAAGCTGATGCAGGAGGCACAGGAAGTGGGCAAATGAGAAACCACACAGAGAAGCCATATGTCCAATAGGCAGTCTGTCTAAAACAGTGATGCTTGGACAGGGTTTGCATTGCTAAAGAAAGAAAGAAAACAGACTGAGAAGTGAAACTGAGCACACTGTCAGTCATGAAGAAAGCTCCAGTGGAATCACAACAGAACTCAGCCTGTCATGAACCTAAAATAGCTGATGGGAGGGAGAGAGAGAACAAGAGGGAGATAGACAAAAAGTAACAATTCAGACAATGGACAATTCCGCCATTAGGGGAAAATGGACATCAAGGCAGTGGAATATTATTCAGCACTAACAAGAAATGAGCTATTAAGCCACAAAAGATGTGAAGACTCCTTAGCTACATGTTGCTAGGTTAAAGAGTATAGAACAGGAACTTTCATTTATTTCTGTAATGTAGACCCTTTCCAGTTTGTTAATGCATCAATTATTTGGAATAAAGTCTTAATCCCTTTATAACAGACTATGGTGTTTTGCAGTAGTGATTGTCAACCCTGGCTGCCCATTAGGACTACCTGGGGAACTTTAAAGAATACTGATATCTGGATGACATCAATACCAGGTAACAGAATTTCTGGTGGGGATCCTACACAGGGGCATCTGATACATCTCCCAAGTGACTTTGATGCTCATAAAGAGACCATGGCTCTTCACAACCAAGCCTCCAACTCTCTCTGACCTTCTGTCCTCTTCCTTCACCACACTCCAACCCTGGACTTTTTTATGTTTCTTAAACATACAAAAATCGTTCCTGCCTCAGCACTGCACTTCTCATTTCTTGCTTGAATCACACTTTGCTTTGTTTTTATTTTTGTCTAAAAATTTACTTTTAGAGTAGTTTTTGGTTTGCAGCAAAATTGAGCAGACAGTACAGAGATTTCTCATATCTCCATTCCTTAAACATGCACCACCTCCCACATAATCAATATGAGCCACCAGGATGGCCCAGTTGTTATAACAGGTGAACCTACATTGATACATTAACATCCAGACTCCATAGTTTACATTAAGGTATTATACGTTCTGGAAGTTTGGACAAACGTAAAATTACATGTGCCTACTATATAGTATCATGCTGAATAGTTGCCCTAAAAATTCTTTGTGCTTCATAAACATCCCTCCGCTCCCCTATCTCCTGGAAAATTTGTTTTACTGTCTCCATAGCTTTGCAATTTTCCATCATGTCATATACTTGAAATTCTACATTATGTAACCTTTTCGGATTGGCTTCTTCCACTTGATAACGTAAGGGGACGTATAGAGGAGAATGGTGGGAACATGAAGTTTAGAGAATAATTCTATTAGATGGACCCACTGTACTGACCCCCCACGTGATTTCTTTGCCAAAAAAGCAATCTGCCTGTAGCCCCACCTGGCCTGAGTGGACAGGATATGTCACACTCCTCAGCAAACTGAGACAGGGGGCAAAGGTCAGGCAGTCAGTGTAGGTAATGAATATTGGGGGTCAAGAGAGAATGATGACTGGTTATAAACAGAGAGGACAGTGGGTTGTTAACCTCTGCGGTTGGGCTCTTGCCACTCGGGTTGCTAACAATTACCTCAGCGGCTTTGGCATGTACGCAAAGAAGAAAGAGAAGGCAATAATTAAAAAGAGGGGTTCTTGGGTCTATAAAGACACCCAGTTCCTGGACCCCTTCTCTTCAGAGAAGTCTGTCACTATCTCTTAAATAAAACTTGCTTTCTGCTGGTCACAGTGGCACCCACCTGTAATCCCAGTGAGGAAGCTGAGGCAGGAGGATCCCAGTTCAGAGCCAACCTCAGCAATTAGTGAGGTTCTAAGTCAGACCCTGTATCTAAATAAAATATTTTAAAAAGGGCTGGGGATGTGGTTCAGTGGTTTAATGCCCCTGAGTTCAATCCCTGGGGGCAAAAAAAAAAAAAAAAAAACAACCTTTCTACTCTTGCCTCGGCATTTCTTGGGTGTTTAATCTTCAATGCCAGGAAACAAGGACCCACTTCTGATCTCCAAGACTGATGTCAATAATATGCATTTACGATCCCTTCATGTCTTCTTTGTGGTTTGAGCACTTATTTCTATTTTAGTGATGAATGATATTCCACTGACAGGTAATGCCACTGTTTATTCATCTATCTGCCTGTAGAAGGATATCTTGATTACTTCCAAGTTTGATAATTATGAATAAAATGACTGTAAATATCCACGTGCAGGTTTTTGTGTGGACACAAGTTTTCAGCTCCTGTGGATTATTACTGAATAGTGTGATTTCTGGATCAAATGATGGGAGAGAATGGTTAGTTTTGTAAGAAACTGCTAAGTGTCTTCCAAGATATTTATACCTTTTGCATTTCCACTAGGAACGAAGGAGAGTTCCTGTTGCTCTGTATCCTGCTAGCATTTTGTGGAATCAGTGTTCTGTATTTCAGCTATTATAGTAGATATGTAGTACTTCTAATTTGCATTTCCCTAATAAAATATAATGCCAGGCATTTTTTCATATGCTTGTTTGCTTTCTGTATGCCTTATTTTTTAGGTGTTAATTTGATTATCATTGAGTTTTATGAACGCTGTGTATATTTTGGATAGCAGATTTTAATCAGTCGTTTTTTTCAGATATTTTGTCCAAGTCCATAACTTGTTTTTTCATTGACAGTATCTTTTTATGTACAAAAAATTTAATTTTAATGTTTTCCAGTTTATTCCAGAAATTCTTTCATAAATTGTTCCTTCGTGCCTTTGTTATTATATCTAAAAATTAATTACTGAACTTAAGGATGTAAGACGCCGCACCACACTACGAATGGGAGACACCACACGACACAAATCACCAGAGAGGTTCCGCTTTATTACAAAAGGCTGTGTGTTTATATAGGAGAGGTAGCAGGGCTGAGGTAGATAACGGGTTGCCCGTTTATTGGCAAGCTCTTCCATATGTCAGTTCCGGAGCCCAAGAAGTTAATTCTTATTGGGGCTAAGGTTTCCCACCGGCAGGATTTGAATATTGGCGTCAGTGGGAACGTTTGGCGCCAGTGAAAGAAAAAAGAGGAGAAAGAGGGTCGTTAGGCGCCATGTTGGGGTTTTTCTCTGGGGTGCTGCTGCCGTTATATGTTTTCCCAACAAAGGATATCTAGATTTGCTAATATATTATCATCTAGGAGTTTCATAGTTTTTGCATTTTACTCTTAGATTGTGATCCATTTAGAGTTAACTTTTATGGAGGATGTAAAGTCTGTGTCTAGAGTCACTATTTTTGCCTGTGGGTGTCCAGTTGTTCCAGCATCATTTGTTTTCCATTGCATTGCCTTGGCTCCTGTGTGAAAGATCAGTTCACTATATTTACGTGGATCTATTTCTGAACCCTCTATTCTGTTCTATCAATTTAGATATTTCTACTAAGATTGTACTCAACTTGGAGATCCTTTCCTCAGCCATGCCCAGTCTATAAATAAGCCTATCAAAAGCATTCTTCATTTCTATTTTAATTTTTTTTAATCTGTAGTATTTCTCTTTTAGTTATTTCCTTGAATTTTCATCTCTCTGCTTACATTGCCCATCTACTCTAGCATTCTGTCTTATTCCACTCATTATAGCCCTTAGTATGTTAATCACAGTTGTTTTAGATTCCAGGTCTGATCACTTCAACATTCCTTCCATATCTGGTTATGATCCTCACTGTCTCTTCAAGCTGTGTTTTTTGGCCTTTTAGTATGCCTTGTAATTTTTCTTGATAATCAGATATAATGTACTGTGTAAAAGAGTCCTTTGGTGGTGTTATGTTAAGGTTCCTAATCATAAGTCCTATGATTAGGTCTCAGTTCTATTGGTGAACTTGTTGTTTCTGGCATGTGAACTACTTAATATTTCTCAGTCCCTCCCCACCCGTAGGTGGAACAGGATGGCTAAAGTGGGCTGTAGCTGGGTATTTTCCTTCCCCCAGCTCAGTTAGGTATTGACGATATACTTGGAAGATTAGACTCTGGTTAACTACTTTCTCCTGAGGCCAGGCCTTAAGAAAGACAGAGTGCTGTAGCATATTTCCAAGTGGCTGCTTTCCCTCCTTTCACTGTCAGAAATGCCAAGGAATTGTTCTCCAATATTCACTGTTCTAGCTGAGATCCTGGATATAAAACTCAGAAAACCATGGGGGCTACCCCTATGACTGGGTCCCTCTGGAGTTTTGACTCAGAGTTGTCCACACTGAGCCTCTAACAGCGGGTGGGTTTCAGTTCAGGTCTTTCTGGCCCAGCACTGCTTCCTACAGAGGTTTCTGCTCCATCAAGTTCTGACTGGGATTCTTTGTATTTGCCTCTCTGTCCAACTTGGGAGTGGCACTTGACCCTGTGACCTTGTTCCTCTTTTGGATCCTAGAAGAGTTGCTGGTTTTTCTGTTCAGATTTTGTTAGGATAGCAGAATGGGGAGCTGGAAGTCTGCTCTGGTTTTTGTTTTGTTTTTCCCTATGATTGGCTCTTCTTCATTAATTGGGTGTCAGCTCATGTGTCAAAGAAAGACCTTCTTTGACGATTATATTTAAAACATTCTGCTAATCACCTTATTGATTCTCTTAAGAAACTTCTTGCTGAGAAATTGTCTTATTTTTATATATTTAAATATAAGCAACAAACACTTTAAAACTTAGCAAATAAAAAAATTCAGGTATATGCCAGAGATAATCATTGATGAAGATTATCTAAACAGAGCATGATTGGCAGCTATTAATATTCAGTCCATTGTGCAACTATTCCATTTCACCAAATCTCAGATGCCAATTTTTCTCAAATTTTAATAGTTCTGAAATTGGGATGTATATTATAATCAGTGATATACCACAATTTACAGAAGTATTTCCTTTCTTAGTAACATAAAAGTAATGGTTTTCTTACAGTTGTCAGTCTTAGATTTGAGCTATAGGATGTGACAAAGTCAAAGGCTTTTCCATGAAGTTTCTGGAATCATTAACGTGTCTATAATTTGTCCAAGTCTTAAATTTCCTCACTGGTTTTCCCTTGCCAAATCAAGTAATCTTTCTCCATCCTTCTAACTTACACTACCCTTACACTGACTACCCTAGGGACTATGATAACAGTTCCCCTTATTTATATGTGCTAATATGGAGATGGTGGATTTCCATAATTTACAAGTTCTTTCAGCATAGCTAATGGTAGGGAATCATGCACATTTGTGTTCGCCACCTTATTTTCAATACTCATTTCTATGTTACCTTGTCCCTCACTCTTCCATTTGTTTGAAACTGAATATATTTTTACACAAACTCCACCTGTACAATAATTAATTAATTAGTTAATTAATTATAGATAGGCATGTTTTTTAGATCATTGTTCTGGTTTAGATAAAACTTGCATTAGATTATATTAGAAATTATCAAACACCAACTACACAGTTTTGAACACAAAAGACAATTTATTGACTAGTGTAAGTGAAAAGTACAAGATTAGGTCTGGCTTAGATATGTCTTGATCCGTGGCCTCAAACATGTTTCTCCATCTCTCAGCTCTGCCTCTGCTATGTTGGCTTGTTCTCATAACAGCTAACAAACTCAATTTTACAGCACTTCCAAATTCGAGTCTGACAGAAAAGAAAGTGCATCTTTCCAGTCACTGAAACAAAAGTAGTGAGATTGCTCTGCTTGAGCCTAATTGGCTTGATTTGAGTACTTCTAAAATAACCTCTATGGCCCAAAGAATGTCATGTTCTGATTGGCCAGGCCTAAGCCACATGATTTTCCACTCACCTGGAAATTGTGTTGATCTGATTTGAACAAAATATATGGAATAAAAGTATGTGCAGTGGTGATTCACCAAAAAGAAAATCCAAGTGTCATTATCAGAAGTGGAATTTATGGATGTTGGGAAATAAATGAGTAAACATTTTGAAGTTTTTAATCTCTCATTTTTAAATGAAAACATTTCTCTCTTTTCGAAATATTAGTGAACACAGAATGTTTGTGCTATGTGTAGAACTTTTTGAAATTGTAACACTTTGCTGAAATTATATAATACAAAATCAGTGCTTGATATCACACAACTTTTCTCCATGTTAAGAAGCTGGGTAGGATCATGGATATGATGTGCTTAGGTCAACATTATTCTTCTTTTTCCCTTTAATTTCAATTCTTCATTTCCAATTAAAGAAGTGTACCTCAAAAATTAAGTATCTATACACAAATGTTCATTTGTTTATTATAGGAATAATACACACATTATTTGAAATGATTTAAATCAAACTATGTAAGATGTCTGCGGTTGCCAAATGGCAGACAGCAGTGCCATCAGCCAAGAAGAGAAAATATTTGGAGAGAAAGTGAAAGAAATGATGAAAATATATTGAGTTTACAATATGATAATTTTAAATGTCCATATTTGTAAGTCCTCAAACACGAGGGATCTGAAGCAAATTTGTTGTTTCTTCTCTTCCTATGGTCACCTCTTCACTGTTGTCCTTCCCCATGTCTTAACATAATTACCTTATGACCATCAGCCTTATGACCTCTTGGCACAGCATTCCTGTTGTCATGACCCCTCTAGAATCCAAGTACTCATGTTCAGTGTAAAACACCTTTTGAGAGAAGAGAATTCTAAAAACTTCTCACTAGGTGAGGAATAGAGGTCAGGAGCACAGGGACTCTCAGGAGGTGACTTGAGTGGGAGGGACAAAGTTCAGAAGCAAGTCAGATTCATCTGCATGGGAATTCCAGCATCTTTACCTCCCAAAGGGTAAAGACATCCCTGTGTGTTGGTCAAGGACGTCAACCTGCCAACATCATATCAAGAGCAGCTATTGACAGATGATTTTGATTCCAAAGCTAAACTATAAGGAGAAAAAAAGAAAAAATAACTTGGTTTGATTTTATAAAAGTGCTATCCTATAGTCTGCCTATGAGAGTTAATTACTAATTGAGCACATGAAGGATCAGGTATAACATTAAGTCAAACTACCGTTATCAGATTAGGCATATCACTCAGTAGGGAAGTCAAAATATCTTTATCATAAAGGCTACCTGCATTATAATCTATTATTTATCTATCTTATTTATTTTTAAAATTTAAGCATTACTGTAATAATAGCTAATCATTGAATGTATGTCTTACTATGTGTCAAGTACCTTTTATACATTATCTCATTTAATTATTTTACTAAACTTAAATGGGAGATGGTATGATTTCCCCACAGTAATAGGAGAAAATTGACCATTAAAAAATAAATAACTTATCTTACATTATATAGCCACTAAGAGAAGTTAAACAGCTATTTAAAGCTCAGCTGACTCCAACGCCTGGGATTCTGAGCATTTGTTTTTATGATCTCTAGGGAGAAAGAAAGTAAGAAAAAATTTTAAACTAATAATCATGTAGTTTTTTATCAGAATCAGAATAGAAGATACTGGTCAAGCTGTCAAATAGAAAAGACCATCAGATCTAGGAGGCTGAGCCTAAGTCACTGACACAAAGATTAAATTCAGAAGTAGGAAGGTCAAGGTTGAGGCGTATATTGAAGGGAATCAGATTTCCTGTTGAGGGAAGATTGCCTTTGAATTGGAATATCTACCTCAGGTTCTCTATCCCAGCTCTTACTCACGGATTAACCCAGCCTCGCATCTACCTCCATTCCCTAAAGCATGTGCAATGTTTCATTTCAGAATTGTATCTGTGTTCCAAGAGGCCACCAGGGAGGTGTCTAACAAGCTCTAAGTATGTGGCATTTCCTTCCCTCTTGCAGTCTTCTTTTCTTTTTTTTTTTTTAATTTTTTATTGTTGGCTGTTCAAAACATTACATAGTTCTTGATATATCATATTTCACAATTTGATTCAAGTGGGTTATGAGCTCCCATTTTTACCCCATATACAGATTGCAGAATCACATCAGTTACACATCCATTGATTTACATATTGCCATACTAGTGTCTGTTGTATTCTGCTGTCTTGCAGTCTTCTTTTCAAGGAGCTAAGTTGGTAGATTCTTTTCCAGGTTTGGGTTGTTGATCTCTCAACTTCCTGGTAAGTTAATAAAAATCATATCACTTAGAAGAATGGCATATCCCTCAATATGTATTGACTTTTATACATTTATTAAGTTATATCTATGTAATATATAGAAGAAATGCAAATGGCCAGAAAATATATGAAAAAATGTTCAACATCATTAACAATAAAGGAAATGAAAATCAATATATTAAATACATTTAAAACATTCAAACATTGGAAAACTTAAGTGGATGAGTTAATGATGGTTTGTGCTAACAGAAAATTAACTACCACTTGATCTCTTCAAATAGAGTTAAGGTTTTCTTTCTGTGCTTCGATAGCCATTGGATTATACCTTGATTGTAATACTAACCACATTGTTCAGTAATTATTTAGCTGTCTTCTCAGCTGGAAGAAAACTACTTAAGTAGAGGAAACAACTTATTTATCAATCCATTCATTTAGCAAAATTTAATGAGTATCTAGAGGCTAAGGAAATATATGCATCAAAATTCAATCCTTGAGGTCAAACTTAAACTCACGTGACCATCACCAGGAGAGAGACAAGTAAACAGCTAGGAATCAGTCTATGCTGAATGCCCTGAGTACTGGGGGGATACTTAGTAGGAGGGCACCAACCTTGCAAGAAAACAGGATGCTGGGCAAGAATGGAAGGGAGGGTTAGAGAAGGCTACATATTAATATTGAATAGCCCTTACTATATAACAGATCCTCTACAAAACGTCTGTAGTTGCTAAATGCTGCTTTTGATTGTTTTGTTTCCTAGTTTGAAAGGATTGAGAAAAATCATATTTCTATTTACTGCCCACATTCTGAGACAGGCCAAGGAAAGTGGCAAATGAGGCTCTGACTTTGTAATAAAGAGAACTGTTAAAGAATGTATCCTCTGCGTGCAGCAGTAATAGACTTTCTAAGGGTACACGTGCACAAGGACTCACTGACCTCAGGCAGCTGAAGCATCTCAAGTAACCTCTAAATGACTGCATTTTCAACTTTCAGCACGAAAGATCAATGCAAAACGTGCACCCTCTGCAAGCATGAAGTCAGGTCCCTGAAGAGACAGGAGCTGTGCCATGCAGGTACACTTTCCCATTCCAGTTCACTGATGAGAGGTAAACATCCACTTTCCACAGGAAGAAATGAGTAAAGGTTATAGAAAGAGTCCAGGAATGTTGTACAATGGAAGGAGAATTCTCAGAAAGAGAGTAAGTTTCCCTTATGTAAATGAGCAGCATTGTCACAAATCTTCAATGGTTGGCGTTCTTCAAATTCCTGGGGTACAGATCCCCCAGACTTCCTCCATATCCAGACCTCCCATATTCTCTTTATTGATCCTGCTCTCTTCCTTCAAACTTATTTTATATCACCTATTCTTCTTTACAAAATTTCTACCATCATCTGTTTTGTAATCCTTGATCAGAAATTTCTGATCACAGTAAAGAAATTTTAGGAACATTTATGACTGTGTCTTGAGTATTATTGATCTTTGCTACTTTGCAATAAGAATAAATGTACTTATGTTTTATAAATGCATATTATATCCTCTTTGATCACATGCAGATATATGAAATGCCAGATGAATGTAAAGGGAAATAAATTGAGGCTAATTTGATTTTTACCAAGATATAGGCAGAGATATATTTACACAGTAATGTATCTTACTCAGTACAAACTAGAAAGTCAGACTAGAACTACACTTCTTTGCAAGATTTTTTTTTTTAATATGGGATTGAACCCAGGGGCACTTAACCACTGAGCCACGTCCCCAGTCCCTTTTATTTTTTAGTTTGAGACAGGGCCTCATTAAGTTTCTTAGGGCCTTGCTAAGTTGCTAAGGCTGGCTTTGAACTTGTAATCCTCCTGCCTCAGCCTCCCAAGCCACTAGTATTTGCTAGGCTTTGCAGAATGTCCTGAGTATAGATGTTACTGGGGAAAGATTTCAGTAGGAAGTTACTTCAATCCAGAATTCTAGGCTAACTGAAAATGATATTAACCTATTTTAGAGAGCAGAATCGATAACTTTCCAGTCATAAGAAGACTCAAGCACTCTTCCTGAATAATTATTTGAGGGTGGACTTCATCATGGCAAGAGAGTAAATGCAAAATCATGAGAGAAACTTCTGGGAGTAATTAGCTCAGCTCAGAAGAGTGACACCAATCCAGATTGCAGCTCTGCAAAGGCTCAGTCCACCAGAATGGGACAGAAAAGCCCCAAGCACACGGATGCTGGAGAAAAAGGATATCATGGACAATGGGTGTTATTATTGGAAACTGGGCCAGAACTTGAGGATATGATAGAGGTGGTGAATGCAAGAAGTAAAAAGGAAGACAATTAGAAAATAAAGGAAATGGAGTTTGGTCGCGCAAGAAAGTTAAGATCCAAGCATAACAGAAAATATATAAATTAGAAAATGAAGGAAAGAGAATTTCATGAAGAAAAATGGAATTAATTACAAATAGTAGATTAAATTAATAAAAGCTGACATACAGCTAGGATATGCTGAGGAAGGCATATTGTGCCCTAGATGATAAGGAACATGAACTAAACTGATGGATAATGTCCAAAGTTACGACACTGAGATACAGCAATAAGAAGTCTTTTAAAGGTTATAAAAAGGAAGATCTAAGTAGGGACCTCACACAAGTGCAGATGAAGGTGGTCTGAGCAGAAGCAGAAACAGCAGGGTTTTTATTATGAGCCCTTCTGATCAATTTCCTCCTTAACATGTGCAAGTTCTACTTTGATCCTTATTTTTAATGTATTTCCTGTGGTTCTAATATGCACATGCCACACTTCCATTCCCTGCCTAAAACGAGAATCACTACCCAAGAAGTCAATACTTGATGGAGTTGTAACATCTGCTACCTATAAATTATGCAAAGTCATATCTTCATGAAGAAATAATTGTAGGATATTATGACCCAATTCAGCAATTGCTAATAATAAAGCATGATATTATGAAATTTCAGTTAGTACTCCATTTCTTTATATATATACTTTTAGTTGTAGATGGACATAACTTTATTTATTTATTTATTTTTTAATGTGGTGCTGAGGATCAAACCCAGTGCCTCACATGTGCTAGGCAAGCGCTCTGCCACCGAGCCACAACTCTAACCCAGTACTCCATTTTCTCTTCTGAAATCTGTTTTCTTTTCCTCTGAGAATTTATTACATGTTCTATTTTTCTAACATCACAAAGATTCCATGTGTTTTTTCCCTTTTCTGAGAATGTTAAATTACCCCTTTATACTAAGTAAATTTTTCTCAAAATACTGTAAAAGCCGTATAACACACACCTTTAATAATCTACTAAACATCTAGGGAGTCAGAATTGTCTTTGTTAAAATGTGTATGTTTGCTGATCCTATTTTAAAATATCCAAAGAATATGGGTGAGAATCACCCATGTAATAACAACCAAATGACGACTTGAAGTTTTCGGTCAGGTGTAGAGTCGCTGGTCACTTCATTTTGCTTATACTTACTTTGAGGATTGTAACTTCAACTGAAGAAGAAATACTTGACATGGTATTTTTTTAAAATCTTAGTTTATCAAATTACAAAATAATTAATTTGATTTCACATTTAAGTTATCCTGAAAAACACACTTTCACCTGCTGTTTACTGACCTCTTCTGGATAATTCCTGTAATGTCCTCTGGATCTTATGTTAGCTCTATTTTTTAAGATACTCTATGAAATTCATACACACACACCCACAAAACACACACACAAAAAAAAAAAAAAAAAAAAAAAAAAAACACTGAAAAGCCTGGTGTAATTATTCAGAGTTTAACCCCTTTTTGGGCTCACTATATGTAGCCCCTTGCTGATGGCTGCTAGTCTAGCAGAGGACAGGTACATAAACAAGTGATGGCAATGTAAATACAAATAATTATATTTGTATTTGAAAAGACATGTAGAAAGCTGATAGTGATATCTAAGCAAGCTTCAAAAAATTAAATAGCAGTTCACCAGCAAAAATGAGATGGGAGGTATCTTTAGTCAAAGACAAAGTCAGTAATAATACAGTAGTATGTGTGACGTTTGTCTCACAGAATCTAGAGGACAAGAGGCCCCAGAGACGGACAACCCCAATCCCTTTTAAAGGCATGTGTGTCAGATCAAGAACTTGGTATCGTCTCCTGGAGACATGCTGAAGCACTTTAAGCAGAGGAGTGATGTGGACAGAATTACTTGTTCCTGAGGTTTTTCTGGCAGTCCCCAGGACTGTAGGAGGCAGGAAGACAAGGGGGCGGGCATGTGGCTGGAACAACAAACAAACCAGAGAAGATGTATCCCTACAGCCAGGCAGGAACACTGTAGAAAGAGCAGGCAGAGCAGAAGTTACAGGAAGGGAATTCCCAGGATTTAGTGACTGGCTGCCTGAGGAATGAGGGAGACTCCCAAGTCTATCTTCCCTGACATTGTGGGGGGCCAAGAAGGAAAAGATGGACAGAAGAGCAAGTTTGGGGAGACCAGGAATTTTGTTTTGTAGGAACATCTAACATAGTTTGAGGGGAGTTCATCACAAGAACTTATGACTACAATTATCATACAGTTTGAGCATCCCTTATCTCAAATGCTTTCGATGGAAAGTGTTTCAGATTTTAGAGTTTCTTCAGATTTGGGAACGTTTGCATAGACTTTACTGATTGAGCATTACTCTGACAATCCAGTGCTCAAAGAGCACTTTGAAGCATGTTGGATTTTGGATTAGGGACATACAACCTACATAATATTATGAAAACTATTAAATCACGGCTCCCATGTACAGAGAATTCTCAACTTGATGGTTCAATTATGATATCTCAACTCAACAAATGGTTCAAGTTAGAATTTTTTTATATATATAATAGTGCAAAAGTGCCTTGCCTTCATTAGAAACTGCATGGAATTTCAATTCCAGGAAATCTGATTCCACCTCGCTGTCGTGGTCAGCAGCAGTGACCACAGCTCCCAGTCAGCCCTGTGGTCACAAGGAGAAGGAACCACACTGCAGTGCCCTCTGTTGCTAAAAATAGGATGATGGGCAGGTTTGACCTATCATATTTTCAATCTGCCATATTTTCAACGTTCCATGAGTTTATTGGGATACAACCCATCCTAGGTAAAGAAGCATCTGTATTCAACTTTAGCTGATCTGATAATTTTCACTACTGAATTTAAAACCTGGCCTTCACAGCAAGTATTTTAAACTTCTATGGTTTTTTCAAGATTTGAACTATCTCATTCCCTACTGTCACACTTTCTCCATGGAGGACTTTACCTCCTACTTCATGTCAAAAGTAAAATGGATTGGTCCAAAACTGACCACATCACTACCAAAAATTCCCTGTTTTCATTAGTTCTGAAAATGAACTCTCCAACCAAACCTCCTAAGCTATATAGCCAGCCACAGGGTGACCTATGCCCAGGCAGATAAGAGACTAGAAGGAGAGGAGCCAGAAGGGGACAGAGCTCACCAAGGACTATAGTGTGATATCAGGAATAGGAGCAGAGGGAGAATGAGGTGAACCCTAGAATGTACCTCAGAGGTACTCTGGCTGTGCTTGGAAGTCAGCAGAGGTGGAACACAAAATACCCAAGAGGTACTAAAGCCACTTTGACCATGCTTTATTACCTTTGTAACACAGAATACTTACTTGTACCTACTGAGTGTTAGACTAGGTTTTCATTAACATCTCTTACAGCTTAAAATGTTATGATTTCATTGAATACATATCTAGTATGTGTATATGAGTTTCAATGTAAGCTAGACATGCATTAAAACTTTGAAAATCTTATTGTAATCGCTTTTTTTCATTTTTTTCATAATTTTTTATTTATATATAACAGCAGAATGCATTACAATTCATATTACACATATAGAGCATAAATTTTTAATATCTCTGGTTGTATACAAAGTATATTCACACCAATTCATGTCTTCATACATGTACATTGGATAATGATGTCCATCACATTCCACCATCATTAATAACCCCATATCTCATCTTTTCCCCTCCAACCCCTCTGCCCTATCTAGAGTTCATATATTCCTCCCATGCTCCCCCTCCCTACCCCACTATAAATCAGTCTCCTTATATTAGAGAAAACATTCAGCATTTGGTTTTTGGGGATTGGCTAGCTTCGTTTACCATTATCTTCTCTAACTCCATCCATTTACTTGCAAATGCCATGATTTTATTCTCTTTTATTGCTGAGTAATATTCCATTATGTATATATGTCATTTTATTATCCACTCATCTACTGAAGGGCATCTAGTTTGGTTCCACAGTTTAGCTATTGTGAATTGTGCTGCTATAAACTTTGATGTGGCTGTGTCCCTGTAGTATGGGTATAGATTGAGGAGAGGAATAGCTGGGTCAAATGGTGGTTCCATTCCCAATATTCCAAGGAATCTCAATACTGCTTTCCATATTGGCTGCACTAATTTGCAGCCATATGGAAATGGTACAGAATAGAGGACACAGAGACTAACCTACAAGATTACAATTATCTTATATTAGTTGCCAAAAATATGCACTGAACAAAAGATAGCCTCTTCACCAAATGATGCTTGGAAAACTGGAAATCCATATGCAATAAAATAATAAAATGAAATTAAACCCCTATCTCTCACCATGCACAAAACTCAACTCAAAGTGGATCAAGGACCTAGGAATAAAACCAGAGACCCTGCATCTAATAGAAAAAAAAGTAGGCCCTAATCTCCATCATGTGATCAACTTCCTTAATAAGACCCGTATAGTGAAAGAATTAAAATCAAGAATCAATAAATGGGATGGATTCAAACTAAAAAGTTTCTTCTCAGCAAAAGAAACAATCTGTGAGGTGAATAGAGAACCTACATCTTGGGGGCAAATTTTTACCCCTCACACATCAGATAGAGCACAAATCTCTAGGGTATATAAAGAACTCAAAAAGCTAAACACCAAAAAACAAACAAACAAATAACCCAATCAATAAATGGGCCAAGGACCTAAACAGACAATTCTCAGAAGATGATATACAATCAATCAACACATATATGAAAAAATGTTCATCATCACTAGCAATTAGAGAAATGCAAATCAAAACGACTCTAAGATTTCATCTCACTCCAATCAGAATGGCAGCTATTATGAAGACAAACAACAATAAGTGTTGGTGAGGATGTGGGGGGAAGGTACACTTATACACTGCTGGTGGGACTTGATGTAATCATTTAAACTAACCTGTTTATAGTTTGAATCTAAAACCTTCCCTGAAAAGGCTCATATGTGTAACACTTGTTCCCTAATACAGCTGTTTTTAGAGCTGGGGCTTTTGAGAAGGCGATTGGATCATGAAGGCTTTAACCTCATCAATGGGTTGACCCATTGGAGGATTGGTGGATTCATAATTTGATGGCATTATTGGGAGGTGATGGAAACTTAGAATGTGAGATCTCCGTGTGTGTGTGTGTGTGTGTGTGTGTGTGTGTGTGTGTGTGTGACAGAGAGAGAGAGAGAGAGAGAGAGAGAGAGAGAGAGAGAGAGAGGTGTTTCCTAGCTACTTGTGATGCCCTTAATGCCATGGTGCTACTTCACCTCTGGCCCAAAGCAATAGAACCAGCAGACCATGGACTTGAAACTATGAACCAAAATCAACCTTTTTCCTTTTCTAAGTTGTTTTTCTTAGGTAGTTTGCCATAGATACAAAGAGCTGACTAACATACCTATAAAATTAAAACTGATTTAAATCATTCTCCTGCAATACTAAAAGTAATGTTGATAGTATTTAGTGAATCTATAAATGAGAGTGGAAATCACACAGAAATCTTGACTGTTTTTATAATGCATCCCCCAAATATTGAAAAGTTCATTGTTACAAACCCGATTCACTGATTGATGACAAGGTCCCTTGATATGTTACCTTTAAATAAGTGACATTTCAATCAGCATATAAAGTTAGGATTTTGAATTCAAATATCAGAATATAGAGTTCAAACTTTTACTTTTCAGACACATACTGATATAAAATTACATTTCATATCATCATTGTTCAGTACACCATTTTTTTGTTGTTAAGAATTTACAGTTATGTTATAATTTTGTATCTAACCAAATTGCCATACGGAAGATATAATAATGTGCTGAGAATTCATAAAAGATTTTTTAAACACCTTATAAATATATAATTAATTAAAGCTGTACCAGCTTTTAATTTAAGGCCTGCAGCTGTTGGTGTGATAGAAGCATCAAATTTCAAGAGAAATTAGAGTATGAATAAACCAAAGAAAAAGTCCCCCCAAGAAGAAAATAAAATAAAAATTAAGCATGTGGATGATCACTGCATTGCTGCTTATATTCAAGTTTTAGTTCTAAAAAGGTAAATTTCAAATACATAATTTAGATTGTTTCAATTCATGCTGCAATCAAGTCTCCATTAAAATAATGCAAAATAAAAAAATTAAGAGTATCCAAATGTTTGATATTCATTTTATTTGCCCCTTATAAAAACTGGATGAGTTAATTGTTCTTAAAGACAATTTAAGATCACATAATTACATTCACATACTTTGTTAAATGTAATATAAATGTTAGTGGGCTGAAGAATAAGTGTCATACTTTTAACAGATTTCATTTACCTTTTCTTTATTATGGTAATCATTATTTAGGTTTTTCTGCTCAAATATCTACTTTTTTCACTTAAAAAGAGGCAAAAGGGAGTGATTTATTTTTCTTTTTTTCTTTTCTTCTTTTTTTTTTTGGGGGGGGGGTGTGTTTGTGTTACTGGAGATTGAACCCAGGGAAACTCTACTACTGAGCTAAATCCCCAGCACTTTTTTTATTTTGTTTTGTTTTAATTTGAGACAGGGCTGACTAAGTTTTATGGCTGACATCAAACTTGCAGTCTTCCTGCCTCATCTTCCCTCATCACCAGGATCACAGGCCTATACTACTGCACTCAGCAAGGGAAGTGATTTTTAAAGAGTGACTATTGTTTGATAATTTGCAATTTCTTTGGATGAGATTAGTACACATATAATATTAATAAAGTCCCCAAGTTCTAAACACTGTATGTTAACTAGAAATGATTGTTCATATTTTATCAACATTAGATTCTGCCAGAAACTAGTCTCAGAAGTTTCTCGTTATTCATTTAAGGTAAAGTTTATTTTAGAAAGTTATAATTAAATGAAACAGTCATAATTCAGGGTTTAAATGTAGGAATGTTGGTTTTGTAAGAACAGTTTGGGCTTGTTTTGTTTTGTTTGGGGCACACTGAGAATTGCATGCTGGAAGTGGTTCCCGAACAATTTCAAGTGTGGCCTGAGCTGTTTATGTCACTGAGTAAAATTAGAAGGGCCTGTTGCTAGTACCAGCGGCTGAAACACTAGCCAAAGCCAAACACGTGAGCGCCTTTTCTCCCTGGCTAGTTGGTAAAGCCCAACTCCTTCCTTCTCGTCCTGTAAGTAATGGAAAAGTTTGAAACACTCTCTCTCCAGTAGAACTCAGGCCAGCTGTCACTAATTCTCGTGTGTTTGTCAAAATTTCTAAGGTAAGTAATCGTTTTAAGTTGGATTTTGTATAATTCAAAGTATAATTTAAAAAACAAAGAATTAATAGGGTTTCTTGATCTGTTTTCCTTCCTAGGTAGAAAAACTACTTGATGAATTTAAATTAAATTTAAGCTAACAAATTAATTATTTCTAATAAATATGTTTTGATTTTAACAAAATTAAGTTAGCTTCTCATTTCAGCTCTTTAGATTATTCTGATTACTAAAATGCTACATATTTTAGCATAATCACATATTTCTCATATTTTCATTTTGTAAAATATGGTAGCATTGCCATATTATTAGACATTTAAGTTGTATACTGTAGTTAGTTTAGGCAAAGTATAATCTTTAAGATCAACTTCTTCTAATTCTACTCTAAATTTTTGTGATAAAATTATTTTTGTTTTAGAGTATATTGATAGTTTTGTTAGGGATATTAAGAAATAGACTGAAATTAATGAGACCAAAAGTCAAGTGGTTTTATCACGTGGGAATAAGCAAAACAAGAGCAAAATATCAACCTGGCTCCTAACTGTTCTTGCACCATAGGAGGAATGTTTCCCTTCCCAAATCTGAAAAAGACTTAAGTGCTGCTCAAAATTCATTAAAAAAGTAAAATAAGTAGGGTAAAAGAAAAGATGTGCTAGTGCTTTTGCTTACTGAACTTGTAGGTCCCTTTTTTGTGTTTCCTAATATGTGGTAGTTTGGAAAACATAAATTTTTAAAGAAAGTAATACAGAACCATAATAAGGGAAAATGTAACTCAATTGCCTGAATGATTCATCAACTGGATGGAGTAACTCACTAGTACAAAAGAAACTTCAAAATGTACCACATTTACTTTGGGTTTTTTGTTGTTGTTGTTTTGTTTGTTTGTTTGTTTGTTTGTTTCTTGAAAACATTTTACAATGAGGAACAAAGAGGCATACTTAAGGAATTTCAGAACTAGTGGTTCAAATTGGGGTTAGTTTTATAGGTTCTAGAATTTGAGATTTTCTTTCAAAGCCAAATGAAAAGTAGTATTTCAGTATAGTTAGATATACAATTCTAAAGATTCACAAGTACAAGTTTCCAAATGATGCTGGCTAAGCTTGCATTTAAAATACTGAAAATAAATTTGTCACATATTGTCCTATAAATAATACACTTTCTGGTCATTAAACTAAATTGCTATTAGAAGAAATGTGGAAATTAAATGCTAACCGTGAATTATTAGTGGTGTCCAATCTGTTCAGTGCTGTGTATTTTGGAAGGGCTGCAGTTCTTTTTCTAGTCTTTACTCCGTGGCCCATCGTGACCCAGCTGCTGCTTCCCAGTTGTGCCCATCATTGCTGTGGCTTCCCCTGGGGGGGCCGCAACACAGCAGAGCACTGAAGATGTCCGCCTTGCTTCAGAAACCTGCCTGAGCCTCCCCACATGTTTCGTTCTATCCTTCCTCCTTTTCTCTAAGCCTTATCAGCATCTCTCTGGCATTATTCTTCTCTGGACCGCCACAGAGCCAGAAAAATTCATGATGTTCTTATTATAGAATCTATCCCCCACTATATTTTTGTCCTTATAGACTCCAATGTCTGTTTAATTTTATGTGTTGTGCTATAGAGAATTTTATGGGAAGATTGGTACAGGAGTATTTATTAACTTGTGACTTTGCAAAGGTCTCCAGACTTCTCTCAAAATCCCTTGAAATGTCAACATCTACTGGACTTGAGGATGCCTGGTGTGTAGCATATCCTCAAGGAACTGTGAGGCTGAGGACTTAGGGAGGGCTCTCTTTCGATCAAAGGCATTGGTGCTTCGTCCTACCGTAGAAGGAAGCCCCTGGAACATTTATGACATAAAAGCTGTGCAGTCCTACTTATTATTTGTAAGAATTGCCCTTTTTGCCATGGAAAATGAATTACGGCAGTGGAAGAGGAAGTGAGGGATACCTTGAAATCTAGCTTCACCTTCATGACTATTTTAACTCAATTTTTAAATTTTTACTTTTTCTTGGGAAATGTCTTTGAAAAGTATAACAGTTTTGTAACAATAAATGGTGAAAAGTTTAGGCTGTGAAGTCAGATTGCTGTGTTCTAGCCACATGATCTCCTGTGGATTACTTAATTTCTAATGCCTGTTTCTTCATTTGTAAAAGGAGGCATTAAGTCCATAAAAGGCATTTACAAAGTTTCTGAATTCCGAGTAAATAGTTGTCCCCATCATCCTTATCATAAAAAAAAAAGACACATAACCTCTTATCTTGACCAGCACTGACAGGAAATAAGGGAAGAACTTCAGAGAATGGCTTTGAATGGTTAAAACGGTTACTTGGCTTCTCCAATCCTCTAAAACAGCCCCATGAATAATCCCTAACCACAAAGGGGATTCCAGGCTGAAGCTATTTCTGCTCCAGCTGAGAATGTTCTCTGCATGCAGAGACAGCTACTGAGGAGTGGTGTGCACATTCCAGGATGCAAATAGCAAACCCTGCTTAAGTTCTCTGCAGCTGACGATCTCTGATGGTAGAATTTAGCCACAACAACAACAAGAAAATCAAATAACTGTTTAAAATTCCTATGAAACTTTTCCTTTCATTAACATTTTAGGTCTTAATGAAACCTTTATATCAAATATTCTGAAATGTTAATCTTGGTGAAACATAGAGTGCATTTGAATATGTATATTTTGGCACCATTTGAAAGTCACATTAAATCATCCCATCCCAATTTTGAAGAAAAGGTAACGATAAGGGTAGAAGTGAATCATGGCCCTGAAGACCTCTGAAACTTTTTTAATAAACTGTCAAGGCAATCAGAAGATTGCATATGTACTTTTGATAAGAACCTTAATTATGTTTACCTCAAGAATTCTCTTGGCTTTAAATCTTTCATTTAGAGTCTTGCAACTAAAAAGTTCAGCCTAGCTGATACATTCAAATAACTTTCTTAAAATTTGTTCTTAATTTTCTCAGAGTTAGAATTTAGTTAAGTGCTCTTTTTAGGCCCTAGCCAAATTAAAGTTTGTTTTATTTTGTTTTGTTTTTTAAGAGGGGGGGAATTGAGTTAATTTGCTGAAAATTTCAGTTTCAGTATAAAAAACAAAAGTTTTGATAAATTAGATAACAGGCTACTTTATTCTCTGTTTGATTAAGCACAGATTTCATGAGTTATTTTAATTTAAGGTTTTTCTAAACTCTTTCTTTATAAATAGTCAAGCCTAAAGGTTATATCCATACAGTATAAATGGCACTGCCATAATGTTGGTCTCCCTTACAAAGATGGTATATTAACTGGCTACTGAATAGCCAGTAATTTTCCACATTTCTCTGGAGACTTGCCTTGGGATTCAGCCCATGTCTTTGTCTGGCGCGCGCGCTCTCTCTCTCTCTCTCTCTCTCTCTCTCTCTCTCTCTCTCTCTCTCTCGTCTCTCATGCCTAGCCTGCTTTCCTGGTTGCTGATTAATTTATCTTGAGAGCATTTCCTTAATAAATTATCTATACAAGAGTCCTCATCTGAGGCTCTGCTTCTGGAAAACCTGGCTTAAGATAAAGCTGAACAGTATTCTATTGAGAAGTCCATCAGTGGGACTGATCGTACTGTGCCCCTATCTTTCCAAGAGCAATTGCTTAGACAGGATCCCCAGGAACCAGGCTCTGAGCTGCAATCTACATGCCAGTTTATTCACTTAAGCACACCTTCAATAAAAACACCTGCAGGAGAAAGAAGGCAGTGAAATTGAACCAAAGGAAATGCCAAATAGCAATGTAGATGTGATAGAGCTGGGATGGACCTCCAGGCTGTATCCCAAATTGAAGGAAGGGCTGGAATTTTGCACCTGTACCTTGATCTGACATTAGATAGATGTAGCCCAGGTAAGGCAACTCAGCAGTCAACAGTCATTCTTGTCTTCTGCTATTATTGCTATTCTTAGCTAAGAAGTGAGTATCTTAGTTCTCAAGAATGACCATGGCAGCAAACTGTTGGAGTCCATCACTCAGATTCTCTTGTTTCATATACCTAATTTGGGATTCTGATTGGTCTCTTTTCTGAGAAGGCTACTAAAAGAAGGCTAATTGAATGAACTACAGCCTCTACTTGTGAGCTGTTCCTCAGGATTGCAACTAATACTTATCATTTTTCTCTATCAACTACTACCTGCAACTACCCACTCAAGATTCCCCTCACTGTCAGATGACACCATTGCTAGTCGAGGTAGCCAACCTGGTGAAGTGACTTTGACATCCGTCTCTGAGAGGTCTGAGCTTATCACCATATCCTTATCAGCCCAGTACACTTGTGGCACCTGTTCATTTACTGTCAAAACAGGAGAACACCCAGAAATGCCCCGTTGGTCTACCTGGGTGACAAAGATATTCTTCCTAACAGCTGTTGTCAGAATGGTGCACCCTATTCTTCCTAGTGGTATCTTGTCATGGGGCTAATGGTCTGAAAGCAGTTTGAAGACTAATGGAACTAATGTTGTGCTCCCTGGTAGAAGAATTCCTCACTGAGAACGGACTTTGGTACACAGAGCCCATGGTAGTAGGAATGGGAAGCTCACATGTTCCAACTGGTCATAAAAAGTGATGCTAGAAAACATGACCATTTCCACACTCGGCCTTGGCTCTGAGACAGATTTTTCTCTCCACCACAAAGCAGCACCATGAAGATGTTGATTGAACATCCTGAAGTATTCCCTCTCCTCCAAGAGGTCTCCAAGGGGGGATCCCAATAGCAAATTGGAAGGATTCCTCAATCTGGTAGTTCCTTGGAAATACAATATAGGATAAGAATAGAGGGTCACTTGGATTCACTGCCATTTCACGGAGAGACCCACATCAATGGAGCAAATGCTCTATAAGTCCTTGTATAGAAATGCTGGCTGAGGTCTTATAGACAGAATATTCCACTCCCAGCATTGGAGTCTGTTCCAGTCAATATGATGTGATCAGCTGGCCACTGAGTGGCTTCTTGGTCTTATTGAAGGATGGCACTGTCTCCAGGTTCAGCACTGGTATCTGTCATGGGTAGTTTTAGATCAGCTTTGCTGAAGGAAGCCCTTGCTGTTGGGCCCATGCATGATCTTGATCCCACACCATTTTGGGATACTCTATAAGAGTCCATGGTAGGGGAACTGGAGTGGGTGATGAGGGACATTCTGACTTTTTGATGCCTCCTCTGAAGTGGACACTCCAAAGAGTGTTGACAAAGTTACAAAGGGGAATACAAAGAGTCCCTTGTGACTAAAAAACTCATCCACAAACCTCTTTCCCTGAATTCTGTCTTTCCAAATTCCCCTCTTCCAGGCCCCAATGGACCAGCTTAGTCATCTACTACCATCCATGGACTGTGTGTATTCTAACTCATATGATTTCTATTTCTATAAGTGGATGAGCCAATGCACTACTTGTAGTCTTATGCTTGAAGAAGTTTCATTTCATGATCATCTTTCAGGATCACCCCAGTTGGGGCTGTAGAAAAGCAGCAAGCTTTTGATGGTTTGCACCAACACATTGGGCCAACCCACCCTTAAATCAAACTTGGCCTTTTTCTTCCCCATAGGCTGATCATAAGGGACACCCCCAGGTAGCCAGAAAGCAGGATAAGCTGGGAACAGGTGCAGGTACATTAGTGGTGAGTGACATAGATTCCGAGTCTCCTGCACCTGTAGCCTGCTGTATCCCTCTGCCTGCTCCAGACCCTGGTACACCACTTTTAGCTTACAATGGATTGTTGCTGGGCCTCCTGACATTATGTCATGGAAGGCCTCACAAAGATTAGGTCATGATGGGAATTCTTGGCCACAGGAATTCCTGGTTACTTGATATCCCATGATCAGTACTTTATCTCCACTAAGACCAAGTAGAACTTAGGAAAATGCTTTTCAAATGGCATATAGTTCTCTGCTGCAGATGTCATGGCCTTATTCCAAAATCCCAGAAAGAAGTCTATGTTGTAATTCTTCCACTGTAGCTTGCCATAAATATCACATTACATCCTTTACTATCAGAGATATCTCATCCCATAAGGGGGCAAGGATGTATGGCCTAATCATCAGGAATGCCCACACTACAGCCTGCACCTGCTGCCAAGTCCTATTCTGGGCCCCTCACAATGCTCTCAGCTTTCATTATAACAATAGAATAGGCTAGCTTCAGAACCTGACATGGATTAGGAGGCATTATTTTTCCTTTACAGCAGTGGTAGGTACAAGCTACAATAATTTACTCTTTATTTTCAGGGGATTTTCCTGAATGTCCTGGAGCAATGGTCTCCTAAAACATTCACTAACTTGTCAAGTGCCAAAATCTTGGTAGGATTTATCTCTTACCTTCTAAATTTTCCAACATATGTGTCAAATCCATCCCCTAACCTAGTTAACATAGTACCATAAACCTAGCAAACAACTGTGTTCCAGAAATGTCCAAGATGGCCCAAGCCCTTTTGAGTACATGAAGACAGAGGGAAATAAATTTAAGCATGACCATGGAGCAAGTAAATACTGTAGTCAAGCCCGTGTGAATGTGAATCACTTCTTGTCCTCATCTATGAGAGAAGTGGGGGGAATGCATTTGCCAACCCAGTGGCTTTGTGCCTATATATGGGGCTAAATTAATCTGCATGAGCAAGAAAGATACCCCCAGCACACCAGCTCCAGAAACATCTACCAGTTTGGATTTGAAGCAGGCCTTAGTTGTCTTCTGGGAAATAGCTGGTTTTTCTAGGATCCAACTGGTGACTTAAGTGGGAACATGGTTTTAACAGCTAACCTCATGTCCTGTGAGATGGGCACTTTTCTCTGCCATTCTTCCTGGGATACATAAGGAATGAATGGCAGTCTTGGAACTTTTCTCAGTTTTTCTCACTGTCATGTTCTTCTCCCAAGGCACTCCCTACATTAGATTTCTATCAACTACCAAATATGTACATCCCAATTTTATATTTGTTTTTTGGGGAAAGGACCATTTGGTAGTTCCAAGGACCAAATACGAGCCAAACTGGGGCTAGGATTCTATTTGTCACGTGATTCTCATATGTCCTCACCATGATGGCTTTTCAAGTCCGTAGTATTAATGGTCAAGCTAGGTTCTATGTCCAATGTCCTCAAAATATTGAGTACTATAACCCAATTAAATGTGTTTTGGCTCTCTTGGGGACGGGCTGGGGACAATGGTAGTCATTGCTATTGATGTTGCAAGGCACCCCCCTTCTGGTGACCTGGCCTCTCCTCAGTCAAGAATTTCCAGATGTGGAGACTGGATTAATCTGAAAATCAAACAAAGAGTTGTAATTTTTATGGGGGTAGTAGCCTTGAGCCTACTAGGAAACCTCATTAGTTTCATTTTGGGGGTATGAGGGTACTGGGGATTGAACCAGGAGCATTTATCCACTGAGCCACATTCATAGCCCTTTTTATATTTATTTATTTGTTTATTTTTAAATATTTATTTATTTGAGACAGGGTTTCTCAAAGTTACTAAGTCTGGCTTTGAACTTGCAATCCTCCTGCCTTAGCCTTCCAAGACACTGGGGTTACAGGCATGTGCCACCACACTCAGATGATTTCTTTTGATTGATAGATTGAATCATTCCCTTGTTGGATGTCAATCCATCTTTGCCCTCCTCAATGACAGCCTTGCAATTCTGATTTTTCTCTGTCACTAAGCATCAGCCATAGCTATTTCCAATCCTTTGATAGAGACCCATCTCCCAAGATCCTTCCAAATAATAAATCTTATATCCTCGAAGAATGTTCCTTAATGTACTGGACTGGATATTGCTGTCTTTGCTCCAGTCCAGAACTTCCCCACCTGAGTTATGTTGTTATTCAGCCTTAATTATTCACTGGGTAGCCAGAAGGGGAAGTGGTGAACATGTTGTCACATCTTCTTAAGTGGGAAGGAGATGGGAGAGTGGGTCATGTCTGCTCTAGGGAATCAGGAGTTTCCAGTTTCTTGAGTGCTTTGTCCCAGATGTTTCATCCCAAGCCTCAGGGGCCCCTCCTCCCTTGTAAGGGCCCTCATCCTGACAGAGCAGACAATCTCAGCAAGAACTGAGAACTCCATCTTCATTGTCACGCCACTGCTCTCATGAAGAACCAGATCCCTTGCTTGCTGTGCCCTGCAGTGGAGGGAGGTAAGCATCTCTGCAAAAGCTCTGGCAAAGCCCCATGACCTTCATAGCTTACCTTCATCATCTCAGCTTTCTATCTTCTTCCTCCAGTGCCTGGATGGAGCTCAGCAGAGACATCAGTTCCATTGCCTTCATGATAACACTTCATAGAAACCCTCAAACACCTTATCTATTGCACCCAATAGTCAATTTCCTTCCACTGGTATCTCTTCTTAGTTCACCACCAGTGACAGTTTTAGCAACAATGCCAGACTGTGTGTCGTGGACTACTCCACCTACTGCCAGGAAATGGTCCTTATTATCAGTCACCGATGGGTGATCCTGTTCCCAGATGCTGTTTTAGATTTAATTTCCAGACTATTCCGACCACCAGCCCTGTTACATCAGTTTCCCTGAGAAACACAGAAGACTAGCATTTCCATGGGGGAAGTTCACTGAGGAAAGCTCTGGGGAAGAGCAAATTTAAGGGAATGGAGGAATCCAGGCTGAACAGAAAAAGAAGCTGAGCTGTTGGTGTGGGGACAACAGAGGACCCAGCTGATCCTTCAGGGCTGTTGGGGGTGCTTTCTGAGACAGACTGGCCCTTCAAAGATGTCATGGATGAAGGCAGGGGCCAAGCCCTTGTTCTCACTATTGGCTAGTGATTGGCTGTCCAGGGAGCTTTGGGGGAGTCAAATCTGTTCAGTTCCAGCATAGGGACTCAGGTATGACCTCTGAGCAGGAAACAGCCCTGGGAGCTGGGTGAATGCATTTAGGTGAAAATGGAAGCAAAGTGGAGATGAAGAACTGGGTGGCATACTATAGCATCTGCTGTAGCAATACTGTTTAGGATTTCTGATTCTATGATTTTTTCCTCAGTTTTTTAGAAAATAATTTTCTTTCCTGACTTGTTTTACTTCTGTAGGTATGACCAAAGTGCAATCTCATAGGACAATTAAAAAATAGTGTTTGATGGCAGTTTTCTTGTTGCATTATATTTACACATTCAATCCACAAATATTGGTAGGAGTTCTAGACTCTGAGATTGGCCAAAGAGGGAGAAAAGTCATCTTGGTCTCACAAAGGTAAAAACATAATAGGGGAACACAGATGCAACATTTGGGTTTTTGTTTTTGTTTTGTTTTGAGTGTTAAATTATCTAGGAAAGAGGAGACTGGGGAGAAAAACCTGCATTAAGAATAATTTAAGCCATGGGTTCAATGCCCAGACTAGAAAATAAAACAAAACAAAACAAAAAGTAATATTCTTGGATTCAGAAGTAGATAAACAGGTTAGAGCTACCAACATAACTGAGTGCCCCCAACTCTAACCTCCCAGCCTAGCCCTGCACAAATTCTGCCTTAAATAGTAATTATACTCAAAGGGAAAGGCCAAAGGACAGCTAAATAATTGTCTCTTTATTCTCAACATGGACATATTAGAGGTTTTCATTATTTTGGTGATTACTTTGATACAAAAAGCAATTTTATAAAATTGCTCTATTTAAAATATTTTAGTATGACTATACATGGAAAGTATATAAACATGTAAATAATTTATATAATAATTTTAGCAACTTTGTATTTTAACATCTTTACCTCTGACACATAATGATTGTACGTGGTTATGGGCCATGTCCCCAGGGACCTATTTCCTCTAGCCACTCCCTACTTTTCCAGAGTTACCACCCAGTATACTGGTCCTCTCAAATTATCAGTCCATCAAATGAATTAGTTCACTGATGAGATTACAGCTCTCATAATCGAATCATTTAACCTCTGAACATTCCTGCATTGCCTAACACATGAGCTTTTCAGGAGGCACTTCATATCCAAAGCATAACTAGCAGAGAGATTGATTTCATTTCCTTTGGATATGTACCCAGCAGTGACATTACTTGATCATATGTTGTTCTATTTTTAATTTTTTGAGGATACCACCATAATGTCTGTACAAATTTAATAGCACCAACCATTTATAAGGATTTAAATTTCTCCACGCTCTCACCAAAATTTATCTATTTTAGTGTAGCTATTCTAGTCAGGTATGAGGTGCTATATTATAGTGGTTTTGATTTGCATTTCCCCAGTGATTAGTAATGTTGGGGATATTTTCTGATACCTATTGCCTATTTGTATGTATTCCCTTGAGAAATGCCTATTCAGGTTTTTTGACCATTTTTAAATCAGGTTATTAATTAATTTATTACTATTTCATTGTTTGAGTTCCTTTTATGCTCTGGATATTAACTCCTTATCATATATATAGCTTGCAAATATTTTCTCCCATTCTGTAGATTGTCTCTTTAATCTGTTTTGTGTTTCCTTTGCTGTGCAGAAGCTTTAGCTTTTAAATTTGGTACAATCCCATTTGTCTACTTTTGCTGTTGTCACCAATACTTTGGCATCTTCTCCAAAATATCCTTGCCCAGATGGCCTTGATTAATTTTATTAATGACATTATATAGCCTTTCTGATTTGATGTAATGTCTGTAGTAATATTTTCCAGAACTTTGTCAAGAAGTAGCATCATCACATTCTATAAATATATAATCTTTGAAACATTAAGATGACCTACCATAAGAAACTATGAATTTCATACTTACTATACAATAACAGCAAGTATAATGTTTCCCCTATGCTAAACATTATTCTAGGAGCATTTTATTTTACATTTGGAACTGACAAATTTTAGAAGCCTCCAGATGTGTAAGATGCCTAAATATTTTAAAGGATGTAACACAGCCTTTACAAGGTTAACTAGATTGGTTATAGATATTAATGACCAGGAATAATAAAGTGACTTTGAAAGAATTATAATAACTAGAGGCATAATAGACTTTATGAAACTTATAGTTCTTGAGATGTTAAATCCTGTATGTAATTCACCAGGCAGTTTTGCAATTCAACTGCTTTGAGAAAGATAGCCACCATGTACAGAAAAATTGACCATAAGAACTTTGAGAGTCCTGGCTATAAGCCTCCTTTAGAGAATCAGGAGAATTTAGAAGAAAATTATTATATCACTCACAATATTGGAAAACCCTTTATGATACCAAGCAACAGGCCTATAAAACACTCATGTGTTAAAAAAAATTCTTGAACAACTGAATAATTGGAAACTATACTTGATAACAACTATTTTGTTGATATACCTTTTAAAACACCTATGCAATCAAATAGTCCACATCTTGAGAGGTACTTACTGAGCAATATGAAGATACTTTTTGGACTCGGAACTCAAAATCCACAACAAAACCTTAGAAAGTACATGTTTTTTTAAAGACTGCAAATTAAATTAAGAAATAAGCCATCTTGTTTATTTGACACCTAAATCAAAAAAGTATATGCTTTAAAAACAAACAGATAAGCTGGGATCAAAGAATACTATACCTTTAATCTGACACTTTTGTTGGGGGAGTCTTAATGTTAAAAGGCTGTGAGTCCCTGAGTAAATCTTCACAATCTTCCCCAGAGCTCCACTAAGACCTCAACTGGAGTAGGTTGGGAAAGAAATGGCAGTTTGAAGAAGGAAAGGAAGAGGAAAAACAGCAAGGAGAATGCCAGATGTTAAGCTGTTGAGCTCAGGGATAAGAAGGAGACATAGCTTCTTGCACCACTTCTAGGGCTCAGGACCAGGGGGTCAAAAACACCGAACTCTGCAGCAGAGCACTTCCAATGTGTTCTAACCAGTATCAGGATGCATCCTAGAACTGGGGTGGTCAGAAGCCACCAGCTATGGGGATGAGCTGGACAGGCCATTTGACTTGATCAGCTGACAGAATTGATCATCATACTTTTATCATTAATAGGTTGTTAAAATTCAGGCTGGCTTATATGAAACCAAAAGAGAATTGCCTTAGATTTGAAAAGCAGAAGTAGAAACAGTGCTTTTCAGATGCTAATCTTCCTCCTAGATCCAACCCATTTCATCTTATGAAGGTAGAACTTTCTTTGATCTTGAGCTTTAAAATGCACAGTTCAAAGACAAAGAATGCTTATGGGATTAACATTCATGTTAGAAAATGAAGCGGTGTGCTTGACCACTGAAATGTGAATTGAGGGAAGTTTCAGCCTATGAATCAACACATAGGCATCCAGGCATCCATCACACCATTACAGCAACAAAAGGGTCTGGAAAATAATAATATGTAAATATATCATTTTCCTCTTTTGTTCAATGAGTTCAAGTTCTTTTCCCAGCTGTTAAAGTAATTGGTATTCAAGTTGGGAGGGTTTTTGTGAAATAACGGGGATGAGAGTTACATGAAATATCAGTAAAGATGGAATGATTCAGTTTTTAAATATAATTTTATAGTCTAACATTGAAAATCTATTCCACAAATGCATTGCAGATAAGAATGTGCTTCATTCTGCTGTCTTCAGCAAATGCTTACAATTTGAGCCCCTACTGTGCACCAGACATTATTTTAGGGGTCTAGCTGTATAGTAAATAAAATAGGAACCCTTCCTTTCCTCATGGAGAAGAGTCCCAAGAGGAATAGGCAATAAAAAGTAAACAAAGATATCATTATTCCTGTAAAGAGTTATAGAAAAAAGAAACAGGACAGATTGCATATTTTCTACCCCAAAAGGTACACAGAACAGTGAGCATGGAAGGCTGGCATCAGGAGGTCAGAAGTGGCAGACATGGGGGACAGACCAACTCTCCAGGCAGAGGGAAAAGCCTGTGTAATGCAGGAAAAGCGATTCAGTATGAGGAAATAAAAAGAAGCCATTGTGGAAAAGAGCAGAATGGGATAAGATGGAGCTGGAGAGACTAGCTGTACCATCTTGGGGTTTAGCTACAATGGAAAACTCCTGAGTGACCTTGAGCAGGCCAACTCATGGTCAGTTGTTGGGCTGCCATGTGCAGAACTGGACTAAGAGGATCCAGTGTCAATTCAGATTGGGTAAGTGGTGGTCAGTGATGTGGACACAACTTGCTAATGAAGTAGACACAGGGGTGGCAAAGAGGAATCATGGATGACACTCATGTTGCTGAGAAAATCAATTGGAAACAGCTGAGATGAGATGAGAGAAGGCCAAGAGGAGATTTAGGAGCAGAGAGTAAGGTTATTAAAAGTTAAGTTACTTTTTTTAACAATGTACTCCATGTGCCAAGTGAAAACATCAAACAGGCAATTATCAGACATAAATCTAGAGATATTTTAGATAGATTGTAAATTTGGGGATCATAAACCAATAAATAGTATTTAAAGATATAATTATGAATAGTGTCACCTTGAAAGACTAAGGGAAGAGGAGAAGAGATGGTCCCAGTAAAGTTCAGGCAAAGCCTGATGTGTAGAGGCTGGAGAGAAAAGATTATGAAAAATCTGAGAAGGTAGAGGAAATGTTTTCTAGGAAGAAATAGCTAAGCATTAAAATAAAATAAGATAAATAAAATGAGGGAAATGAGCATAGGAAAGTGAACATTTGACCTAGAAACAAAGAGGTCTTATGATCTCTTCAGTATTAGCCAAAGCTAAATACGATGGCATACCTCTTAGAGAAATTGTCCTTCTATCTAAATATTTACTCTTGCACTCTACTCTTTCACTCTCTTCCCTTCTTACTGGTTTCTTCTCTGGCAAGCTCTCTCCAAGAGATGGAAACAGAAGTATTGGCTGGTAAGTGTTAGATGAGCCATCAACTTCTGATGCCAGAGGCAAGCTGCTCTCAGAACATCTGAATCAATTTGGAACAATTGGCTTTGAGTGGCTGATTGAATTACATGATGTCCCAATGCCATTTTCCATGTTTAACACTAATGGTACACCCTACTTGCTCTGCCTATGTGACATACACAACTGAGATACTGGACTTGATAGCTGGACCACAAACAACATGGAGGTGAGGAGGGGTGTTCCCGAGGAAGACCATAAAAGTCATTGCCTACCATCTTGTGATACAGAAGAAAACAGTGGAGGCCCATTAAATTGTCATAAACAGAAGAAAATAGGGGGCACCAACTGTAATATAACACAGAAGAATATGGCGTGCACCACTATATGATAAAAAACAAGACATTAGGTGCCCAGTATAATATGATGTAGAATAAAACTATAATATACAGAAGAAAATAGTAGGTGCCCACTAATTATATGATACAGAAAACAGTAGGCATTCACTATCATCTGATACAGAAAATAATAGCAGGATACAGAAAATAACAGTAGAGGCCACTATCAATACAGAAGAAAACAGTAGGTACCACTACCGTGTGATACAGAAGCAGACAAGGAGTTGCATCTTCCAGTAGCTCATCAGTACAGGACTCTGTTAGCATTAACTCAACTCTCACTGCAACCAGCTGCTAACTTTTCTGGTTCCATTTTGATATATGCACACTAAATCAGAAATTGATGGTAGATAGAACCCATGCCAAGAACTGGAGCAAATTCAGTACCAAGTGGCACCTGGTTCTGGCTAAGAGGCAAGGGATACAAACACCATTGTCTTTGTATGATACTACAGTATGTGCACTTCTCAATGACCTAAGTGCTGTTCTCTTGATGCCTTGCTCTTCTGTATCATTCTGTATCATTTCTGCCTGCTGAATCACCAGATGCTAACATTACTCCTTAATGACAATGTGAAAGCTTCAGATTTCTGAATATATTTAAAAACCAGAACAAAACATGGGGAAAGGTAGAGTACTTGAAGTCTCTACTTTTGTAAATATAATACTGTTTAAAAATGAGCCTATAGCAGAAGCAAAAAAAAAATTAAAAATAAAACCTCAGTTTTGTAAACAAATATTTTTATGCCAATGGAATTGTGTTTTTTTCTTTCCTTCTTCCCCATTCAGGTTTGTTAAAAACTTAAAACTCATTTATTCTGTTGGTTCAGCATATTTTTTAAATATTATAATTTTTTATTTTATTTTAATAATCAATTCCACTGTAAAGGAGAGAACAGATTCATGACCTTTTAATAGGGAGGTACATGGGTTGTATGTGTATTTATGATAAGGCTATGTACTATTGTGAGAACTATGGTGATTGGAACTTTAGATAAAATCCTTACTTATGATCCATTTGTTTTCCTCAGTATTTAGGTACATCATGCTGGGTAATTTGAAACATAGAGCAGAGCAGAAATTTATTGAAATTATTTGGTCATCTTAAATGTAGTCATAAAGTTGGAACAAGTATGGTAAATTTATTAGTATTAAAAGAAATATGTGTGTGTGTCAATTTTATAAATTTAGAAAAATACAGAAAAACATTTGGGAAATATTATTTTAAATGAAGAAGGTAGATGGTAAGAGGGACACTATCATTAACAACTTCCTAGTTTCTTTGTAGGATAAGCTCATTCCCAAAACTTTCATTCATCTTGCAAATACACATTGATTTTCATTCTGAAAATACTCATTGATTGTCTATTATGTGCATATAACCCATACTTGGCATCTTTATATAGTCATATAGTTGTAATTAGCTTCTCAAGTAGATTGCCTGGCTCTTTTGATGGATGATGTGATATTATGGTTATACTTATGTAGTAAGAAAATATCCTTCATGACATTAAAGCTAAGTGATATGGCTTATGAAACAGTTTTTGAAACCATGGAAAAATAATTTTCTGGGAGTTTTCATATTGATATTATAGGTGCTTTAAGAACTATACAGAAGCCCAGAGTTAGAAAAACCTGTGCCTGGCAGGACCTTATCTGAAGCAGGCAGTATCCCACCCCTAATACTCAGGTGAATTTCCCATGAAGCGATGAGGGAGAGTGGAGAAGTTGTACACTGTGGACCTTCTCCACCTCCTGCAGGGTGGTTATCCTTAATAAATTAACCTACTGAATATAGCAGGAAAACATAACATAAATCAGAGTTAGCATTATCATCCAGTATCAAGATCAGCCCTATTTTATTCTATTCATCATTCTGCTATGAGTTTCTAATTTAATTCTATTATGACCAGTGAAAAATATTTGTGTGAGAGATGTGTTTTGGCATTCTTTATACTTCCTGTGACCTAGAATATTCTCAGTTTTTGTAAATTTTTCATTGTGTGCTCAAAAAATATAAGAATTTCTCAATGTCAGTTAATTGTGTTCTCTGCACAAGTCTCATTTGATCTATTAATAGAGGTATTAAAATTATCCACTATGACAATTTTCCACTCTGAAAATGACTTCTTTAAGTAGATGGAAGGACGTAGGTATATCAGGATATGTTGTTAGGTGCATATAAGTCTAGAATTTGTATAGCCTCCTGGAGAATTTATTTTATATCTAAGTAGTATAGTAATACCTCATCAGTATCCTATAATTATGGGAATCCAGACATTACATAAATGACAGATGGCTTCTGCCCCATGAGAAAGGGGTGGCTGAAGTTACCATCTTCTTTGGGAAGGCATGCAGAATGGCATGGTATAATGAACATGTCTGATTGGAAACAAGCAATGACTGCAAAGAGGGTATTAAGATGGACCCCTAACACCAGTAATCTAAACTCAGAACAAACTAATGAAACAGGCTTCTATGAACCATGAGAGAACTGGAATAGTGCCCCTTTCACCCTCCTTTACTTCCTATTAGAATCGCTGTGCAAGCTCCAAGGTTCAGGATCATCCCCAGAGGTACTCAAACATTAGTGCTTGCTGGAGAAGGATGGATTGAAACTCTCTGTGAGATCCTAGACTAATGGGCCATAGCCTACATGTGTTCACCTGAGTGATTTCCTTAACTTTGCCTCACGCCTCCATCTTTACAAAGTTGAAATTTAGGGGCCATACTTACCATGTTAAGGTGGGTTCACTTACTGTAATCCCAAGTGGTTTTTTTCCCTGTTTTATTTTTGGTTTTTGCTTTAAAGTCTATTTTACCTTGAAAATTGTTCTGTTCCATGTTGACTTTGGTATCCCACTTTTTGGTTTCAATGTTTTTCTGGTACATGTTTTTACCATTTTTTACTTTCAAAAAACATCTATAAAGTTTTTTTTATGGTACACCTTTTCATTTTCTATTAAATTTTTAAAGTTTCTGATGATTTTATTTAACAAATTTGAATTAATTTATCCTGCTGAGGAGTCAGTGCCTATTTTCAATCTAAGTGCCATGACGAGAATTAGTGATTATAGAAGGCAAAATACCTACTCTTAAGACCATTTTGTTTTAAATAACAAATACAAAATCATGATTTCCAAAGTATATTAAAGCTTATATTTATGCAAAAGATATTATAATGATTCATGTCTGAATCCTTATCCATTAAAAGATTGATAACTATATTTGACAGATGCATATCAAACCAATTATAATTAAGCATAGCCTCAACATACTTTGAAAGATGGTTAGCAGGGGAAGATGTATAATCTTTCAACGATAACAAATTATTTTTAAAAATAAAGGAGTCTATAAAATCAAATTCTGTCCAATATATATTAAATTTCAAAATATTTTATCTTGGAACATATATGTTAAATTCTAAAATGTTTGCTTTGTAATTATTTTTTGTAAAGGGTTAGAAATAGGTCCAAAAGTGCTATGCGTTGTTCCAGTCAGAACAATTTCTTGCCAACATGAATATCAATTTACATGACCTCAAAGTGCTGAAGAATTGGCCTCCTTCCCAGTGATAACTATATAAATATCAGAAAGAAGCTCACTAAACTAGAGAGAGTCTAGAAATATTTTATATAATGTCTAATAAAAAATTTGAGTTGTAAGAAATATAAATGGTACATTAAAAAACAAAACCAACTTTTTAAAGAGGTTTAAATTGAATATAGCTACTCATTTAGCTCCTGCTTACCTAGATTAAGGCCTTTTTAATGCAACACAGTTAACACTGGTAGGTGGCAGTTTAACAAATCCAGAGTAGTGTAAAAAGGCAATCATAAAACATGACATAATAAGAAATAAAACTGGAAATCTAAAAGAAAACATGTTTGTGATCAAATAGAAATGATTTTGGTAAATGCAATTCAGAAAGGAAGGATTAGAAAGCAACTCATGAGCCCCCAACAGTCAGCAAGTCCTCAACAGGAAGTGGTCCAGCCTCTTACTCAAGCATATGTGGGGTGACTTGCAAACCAGGGAAGCACAATCCCCAGTTTCCCCTTCCCTGGAAGAAACCTGCCAGATTGTAATGGAGCTTGCTGAGTCTCCTCAGTAAACTAGTAATCAACCTAATATTCTCCATTGTGAGTAGGTTTTCACTTTCTAATTATACAAGTTCAAGGAAACTCAGAAGTAACTCTCAGCTTATCTTATTGTTAGTTTTACCTTTAAATTTATATAAGTAATCTGGCTGTTTGTTCATTCAATATTTTTATTCCATTTATTCAGTAAGTACTTATTGAACCAATACTATATACCAGGTATTGTTTAGGTGCTGGAGATATAACAAAATAACAAACAGTTCAAAGCTCTTCCCTCTTGGGATGAGCAGGAAAATATATAGTGTGTAATATACAGTTAAGTGTCATGGGTAAAAAAATTTAAGCAGAAGGGAACATAGCCAGCTTTGTGGTGGCATTGGTGGGGGAGCTCTACTGATAAGTGAACTTGGAGCAGAGATTTGAGGAAGTTGAGTCATGTAGTTATCTGGGAGAAGACCTTCCATGTAGAGAGAATGGTGACCAGAGCCCCTGAAGTGGGGTTACACTTGAGTACTCACCATGAGTAGGACCAGTATGAACTAGAGTCATAGGGGTCAGAGAAGGTGACAGAGTGTGGAGGCAGGAGGAACCATGCCAGTTGCAATAAGGATTTTGGGTTTTTATTCCAAGAGGGGTTTTTTTTTTTTTTGCAGAAGTGGGGTGTGATCATGTTTAAAAAGGACAGCGCCAGCCTCTATGTTGGTAATCGACAGTAAAAGATATAGAGATGGAGGCTGAGAACAGTTCCATGGCCATTACAATAGTTCAGGTGAACGGAAATGGTAGAAATCACACTCTAGACTTCGTAATGCTTAGAAGACTTGCCGACAGAGTGGATGTGCTATGGAAAAGAAAAAGGAACTACGAGCAACTCTAAGATTTTTGGCTCAAACAACTTGAAGGATGAAGTTTCCATTAGTTACATGGAAAAAAATATTACAAGGAACAGGTCAGGGAGAAGAGTTTTGCAAAGTTTGAGATCCCCAGTTGGATACTGGGGTCCAAGTGTGGATCTTGATCCAAGGTGACTCCAGCCTAGGAATATACATAAGGGAATCCCCAACTTAAATGTGCATCTATAATAGGGGCAAGTGGCTATGAAAATGAGAAATTCAAAACTGAGCCCAGGTAAGGAGATGAGCAGAAGCAGTCAATGAGAATAAGAAGTCTTTGCAGGGAGAAGAAAGCCAGGTGAAGTTTCTGGATCCCAGGTACAAAAAGCATTTCAAGGAAGAGGAGGAAATGGCTGCAGGTCCTGTGAATGAACATCTTGTTTAACAATGTGGAAGTCAACAGTGATTTTGCAAGGACAAGTTCAATGAAGTGGTAGGGCTGGATGTGGGTTCTAGAGATAATGCAAGTCACAGAACTGAATTGAAGAGACATTGAGTATAATCAACTGACTGTAATTATTTTGCTGTAAGGAAGAGGAAGAAATGGGGCTGGGCTAGAAACATTCGGCAAGCATCTTCTGTTTTCCAGGGCTCCTGGCAGTGTGCATGACCACAGCCCTCAGGAGGCCATTGACTGTGGTTCATGCCTTCTAAAACTGTTTATCTAATCTTGTATAGTATATCCTCATTCATATTCTTTTCATATTTAAAATACTAGAGACATTTTATTTTTCTCCACCAGTCTGCATCCTAATTTAGATTAACTCCTCGTTCCTAATAATTGTTTAAGAACAAGTACTGAGTCTTTTCTTAATGGATTGAATATACCCATAAATCAATAATATTTTACTTAGTATATACTTCACAGGATTTGCTGCTGTCAATCTAGCCTCCTTTTGTAGCATCATTCCTGGAAGGTAGCTCAATTAATATCTATCAAACTCAACAGTTCATTCATTCATTTAGATCTAGTGGTGAATAAAGGATCTAGTGAATGAAGGATCTAGTGGTGAATAAAGCAGAAAATATTCTCGTGGTGTTTACATTCTAAAAAATTGGAGGAAATAAACAAGTGAACAAATAAACTGTTCAGTTTCTCAGCACTGATTTAGGGGGCCTGAGTAACAGAATTGCAATCAGCCCAAGACAAAATTGTCTTAAGTGAATACCAATATACTCAATTTTATGTATGAACAAAAGCATTTTATGGTAGACAGAACAATGCCTTCCAAAAATGTCCATGTTGCTAACCCTCAGAATCTGTGAGCACGTTCTTGGTAAAAGGGACTTTGCAGATGTGATTGTGTTAAGGCTGTTAGGATGGAGAGATCATCCTAAATTAGATAATTTACACTGGGGTGCCCAGTGTAATCATGAGATTTCTTACGAGGAGTGGGCAGGAAAGCCAGAGTCAGAGATGGAGATTTGACAAGGATATAGTTTAGAGCCAAGAACTCAGGCTGCCTCTAGAAGCTGGGAAAAGGAAGGAACCGATTCTCACCTACACCCTCTACAGAAATACATCCCTGCCCGCACTTTGATTTTGGTCATAGAGATGTATATTTGGGAACTTTGGGCTATAAGATAAAGTTGTATTGTGCTAAGTCACTAAACTTTAGATAATTTGTTCAGCCAACAATAATAAAGTATGTACAGGAATAGGAACATATAGAATTAGGAACATACCCACACTCTTGGAAAACTTTGCTAGTTTTATTAATCATGTCAGTACTGCTGATATAGGACAGACGAGGTTGGATACTGGAAGAATTTTCAGGAAACAGGTTTATTTAAGCTTCAGCAGTCCAAGGACTAATGCCTAAAAATCTCTGGACCCTGGGTCTGGAAATTCTTTTAGATTTATACTCAGTGGGGGTGGTTACATGACTATGGGTGGGTACTCAACAGTTACTCTTTGTCCCATAGTTTTAGGCGGACAGAGGCCGCACACGTTTTTACATGGAAAACAGAGACATAACTTGTGCAGTGAGCTCTCTTGAGACAGAGTCTATCACACCTTATGTCTACACACCTGGCATTTACAAGAAAGAGGAAGCTTCAAACCACATTGCACTCTCTGCAGAACTCCTGTGAAAGCCTATTGATGCTCTTCATAAAGATCTTGTTGGCCAGGATAGAAGCTTAATTATTACAATTATGGAGTGGGAGGTGGGGTGCCTGGTCTGCATCACTGCAAAACAGACTGTGGAGGAAAGAATGAAGTGGAGTTTGCAGCAACACAGATTAGAGTTCACCAAGGGGCAGTTGATAGGACATGCCAAGGTGTGGCTGAAGGGAAAAGAGAATTAGCATCAGGGACCTGGGCTTGGGTAACTAAGTGGATAGTGTTGCACTGTCTAATATAGAGAAGACTGAAGGATATCAAAGAAATGCGTAAGTAACGCCTTTATGAAATCATCATTAAGGTCAGTCCTGTGAACTTGAGGATACTAGTGGAAATAATTTTATATAGTCAGTTACAACATGAGAAAATGTCTATTGTAAAATTGGAAAGAGATTTAAAGAATTATTTTAGACCATGACTTGTTTTTCAATAAGGACACATCCAAATCATCCCTAAAAATAAACATATAAACTCTGCATAAAAACATCCCAGACAAGGGTATTCTATATTCTGATTCATCACTTCACCACATTTACAAAATCTTCATAATTTCTAATTTTCCCTTTATGGAAAAAAAAGCAGTTTCTTTTATTCTTTGTGTAAAGGGAAAAAATGATTTTTTAAAATCTCTTCATAGAGCTGAAATGGTGGCTAAAACTTACTCTAATTTGCGTAAACAATGAGTATTTGTAAACATTTGTATATAAAATGTATTCTTATCTGTCTTAAAGTGGGTAAATATTTGAGAACTTTATTAGAGGCAAAGGTTGGTGTGGTAGACATCTTGAAAAGAGCCTTTTAATTCTGAGTAATTAACTGAAGGAAGATATAATTTAATTATTTGACATAAAATTGAGTAACTGGAACACACACACACACACACACACACACACACACACACACATAGATAGATACCAGTTTGATTTTTTTCCCACTGAATATTTCAAGAACTTGATAACTTGATTATTGGACATTGATGCTTCAATTCCAAGTTTAACCCTGCAGAATTTTTAAAGCTGTATATGTGTATTGTGTTTATTGATTAAAATCTGAAAATATGTTCACTGGATTTCAAATGAATTTGTCATATCTAAAATATTTTAAATAATAGATTAAATATCTCCCTGTGGTTAAAACGTGATGCATTTCAAAGTTATATTTCATTCCCTTTTCAAAAACTATTAATTCTGGAAATTTATTACTGTGGTTAAAAACTTTTCTCCTCCACTGGTAGCAAACCAGTATTGACAAATAAGTTCTCTCTCTCCCCCTCCCCCTCCCTGCTTCTTCTCTTTCTCCTCCTGCACACCTCCCATGGCAGATGGTGCGGGAACAGTACACAACCACCACAGAAGGCACCCCCATAGAGAGGCCCGAGAACCAGTGTGTCTACAAAATTGGCATTTATGGCTGGAGAAAGCGTTGCCTCTACTTATTCGTTCTTCTCTTACTCATCATCCTTGTTGTGAATCTTGCTCTTACGATTTGGATTCTTAGAGTGATGTGGTTTTCTCCAGTAAGTATTATTATTTTTCTGGCTAGTAGGTGCTTGTGTTCACTACATCCCTGCATCTAGACTGTATTGATAGAAGTTTCCTCTAATGTACTATTTGTTTCTTTCCTGTCTGCCCCAGAATTTTCACTAGCAAAATGTGTGTGTAATATTTATATTTTTCTCCCTTCTTTACCTCATTGTGAACAGTCGTGTTCATTTTGTTTGTTTCTACCATGATGTTTTTCATTACAAAAATTTGTTAAGGATACTGTCATTATTTCTATGTGGTGGGAAAACTGGAATCTTGAATTTGTGGTTGATTGAGTCAAGATGACCATGATTATTAGATTCATCTTTTTTTAAATTATATACATCAATGGTTTCCCATTTCATTAATTCATAAATATTTACAATTAAGATGCCTGTATTTGCCTATTTTGCATTACTATAATGAAATACCTTAGGCAGGCTAACTTTATAAATAAAAGAGGTCTATTCAACTCACAGTTTTGGGAAGTCCAAGGGCATGGCATTTCAGCTCTAGTGATGAACTCATTGTGGATGATAGGGATGCATACAGGAAGAAGAAATCACAACCAATAGGAAGCCAGACAGGAAATAGGCTGGATAGGGCCCAGCTCAAGCTTTCATAACAACCTTCTCTGGAGAAATAGCCAGTGCCCCTTGAGAAACACTTCCTCTCTAATGAGGGCATGTCCCCACTGACCTGAGGACTTCCCTCAAGGCCCTACCTCTTAAAGATCCACACCATCTCCAGTGTTGCCACCTTGAGGACCAATTCTCCAACTTGTGAACCTTTGGATGGGCACACTTAAACCATATTCACACTGTAGAGGTTCCACTCTGTTATTATTTAAAGACTCTGTTTTGATATGCGATAAATTTATCTTCACATTTTGTTACACTTGAGTCACAGGAGATTTAGTAAATGAAATACTAGCAGTCCTAAGGAATTCATATTCTATTTTAAACATCCTCAGTTTTAAAGATAACTACATAGTTTTATATGCCCTGATGATATGTTGTATACATTTTATTTGTTTTGTGGTGCTGGGAAATTAACCCAGGGCCTTGCACATGCTAGGCAAATACTTACCATTGAACTACATCTCTAGCCTCTATTTTGTGTACTTTTTGAAAAAAAAAATGACTTATTTAATGTATATTGTCTTAATTTTGCAAGATACTTACAGTTATATAAAAATACTACTACAGAGAAGATCATAGGTAAATCAATATATTCCTTGCATGCATCTGAAGGGGCTCTTTTTAAAAGCAAAAGTTGTAGCCTTTTGGTCTGTAATGCCTTCCAATGACAGTACCCTTCACTTTTATTTAATTATTTTTATCCTGCTAAGGTTTTAATCCCAAAGACACATTATTTATTTTGTTGACACAAATAAATATTTACATTTTCACACATGCAAAGAGTTAGAATACCAAACAAATTAAAATATGTTTTGAAATATGTGTATTTTATAACTCAGTATGTAATAATATAAATGCATAATATGTATTAAATTATTATTATAAATTCTATGTAAATATATATATTTAAGTAGAAAATTTAAGTTATTTCTTGGATAAAATTTATAAACATAATATTTCTATAGCGTCATAATCATGTTGACCTCCATTGGATATCTTTGTTTCATGAAGCAGCACAGCATGCAGCATGCATGTTTTTGAATATCATATATGACTTTATCATTTACATTTAGGATTTTTAAATTTTATTTGTGGGAATAAACTCAAGGTTGAAGTCCTCAAATTATAAACAGGGAAGAGATGGCCCTTCATCAACCTCCCAAAGCCCATCAACTATGCAGAGTTGAGAGATGGTTCGCTAGGAAGCAGATTCTAGAAGAACCTGAAGGAAACCATCTCACAGCCCAGCAAGGTCTGGGTAAGGCCAGACTTTACCTTGAATGAATGAAGATGTTCCTTATTTTAGAAATATATGTAAATTAACTTTGTAAACTGCATAAATGTAAAGTGACATTTAGTTAATGCTTTTATCATATATCGTAGCACTTGAAACAACTTTTAGGCATTATAAACTCAGGTGAAATTAAACTGTGCCAGGTGAAAAGTCCATTTACCAATGCAGAACAGCTTGCTGCAGACATCAACTGCCATTTCTGCCTTTTCTAGTGCGTATGCACACTGACAGTGAGTATCCAGGGTTCCCTACTGCTGCCCTTTATCAAAATAAGAAAAACTATCACTAACATTTATGGGATCATAAGGCAAGATATGCAAAAGCCCTGGTCTATGGAAAGTGCCAGGCTTTAATCTAAAATTATTGAATAGACTTTGAGTCATTATTCTCAAAGTGGAATGATATCAACAATGTAATTTTCATATGTTTACAAGCTTGATTCCTTGCTTTTGTGAATATTATATACATATGAGACTGCAAATTGCATATTAACTTACGCTTTAACTTTTTACTGACTTGAAAAATACTAATACACTAAATTTTATCTTCTTTTATGTTATGTATTTATTTTAAATGTCATTTTATTGTAGTAAGAAAGCAACGGGAGATCTACTTTATTGTCTAGTTTTTAAGTGTATAGTACAATTGCTTAAATAATAACTTTGTACAGTAGCATATCTCTAGAATTTATTCGTTTTGCTTGAGTAAAACTTTATGCCCATTTATTAGTAATGCCACACTTCCCCCACTTCCCTAGGCCTTTTAACCACCATTCAATTCCACTCTTAGAATCTATAAGTTTGACTATTTTAGATACCTAGTAGAAGTGTAATCATACAGTATTTCTCCTTCTGTGCTTGGCTTGTTTCATTTAGCATGAGATCCTCAAGTTATATCCATGTTGCATCATACTGCAGACTTTTCTATTTTTTAATGTCAAATAATATTTCCTCATATGCATCTTTGTATGCATTTTATTTATCCATTCATCCTCCATGGACATTTAGTTTGTCTCTGCATCTTATCTATCATGACTTGGGTTTTAATCGATATGAGAGTATAGAAATCTCTTCCAGATCCTGATTTCCAGTCTTTCAGATAAACAGCAGCACCTGAAAATGAAATTAAGAAATTAGTCGCATTTTCAAGTGGCACCAAAAACAACAAAATATCTCAGAGAAAAATTTAATTAAGGAGGTAAAAGACTTGTGTGATTAAAAACTACAAAGCACAGATGAAAGGAATTAAAGATACAGTGAATGAGAGAGTGTCTCATGTTCATTGATTGGAAGACTTAGCACTCTTAAATTTTCCATACTATACAAAGTATCTATACATTCAGGGCATATTAAACTACTAATTGCATTCTCTTCAGGAGTAGAAAACAAAATCCAATTCTTAATACACCTTTATACCAAAATTTATCATATCTCTGTTGTATATAAGGTATGTTAACACCAAATTCACATCTTCATACATGTATTTTATATAATGATGACCGTCTCTTTCCACCATCCTTGCAAAAAAAAAAAAAATCAATAAGAGGGCTCACGTATAATGGTATAATTTGCCATGAACATACTCTATATACAGAGTTATGAAAAATTGTGCTGTGAATGGATAATTATGAATGTAATGCATTCCACTATTGTCATGTATGAAAGAAATAAATTTTAAAAAAAGAAAACAAAATCCAAAAATTCTTGTGAAACCACAAAAGACCCCAAACAGCCAAATCAGTCTTGAGAAAGAGCAAAGTTGGAGGCCTCCCATGTCCTGATTCCAAAATATATTAAAAAGTTACAGTGATTAAAGAATTGTGGTATTGGCATAAAGACACACACATAGACCAGTGGAACAAAATTCATAACCCAGTAATAATTCTATTCATATGTGGTCAACTGACTTTTGACAAGGGTGCCAAGTGTGTATAATGTATATGTTGGAGAAAATATAGCCTCTTCAACAAATGGTGCAGGGAAAATTGAAATTCACATGCTGTGTTCATCGGATTTACCCTCACTGTGACCAAAATACCCAATAAGAACAACTTAGAGGAGGGCAAGTTTATTTTGGCTCATGACTTCTGATATCTAGTCTATTCTCAACTGACTCCATCGCTCTGGGTCTAAAGTAAGGGAGCACATTATGGAAGAAGGGTTCGGTGGAGGAAAGTTGCTTAGCTCATGGAGGGGTCAGGACAGGGGGAGGAGAGGGTGTAGAAGAAGGAGGAAGAAGAGGAGAGAGGATGGGAGGGAGGAAAGGGCCAAAAGGCCACAGGAAGAACAACTCTTCTAGGACATGCTTCCAGTGACTCCCCTCCTCAGCCATGTTTCACCTGCCTACAGTTACCACACAGTGAGTCCATTCAAACTAGGATGGACTGATTGGATTGCAGCTCTCACAATCCAATCATTTACCTTTGAATATTCCTGCATTAACACATATCAAAGAATGAAATTGAATCCTTCTCTTTTACCATACACAGAAATCAACACAAACTAAATTAAAGACTTAAACTCGAGGCCTGAAACTGCCTAATTCTTAGGGGAAAAAAAAAATTTGAGGGAAAGCGTAATGATAATGGTCTTAGCAATGATTAAGAAACTGCATATGGCCCCCAAAACACAGGAAACAAAAGCAAAAATAGACAAATGGGACTACATCAAAATTAAAAGCTTCTGCACAGTAAAGAAAATAGTACAGTGAAAGACAACTTACAGAATGGGAGAAAATATTTGCAAACCATATATCTAATAAGGGGTTAATTTCCAAAATATGTAAGGAATTCCTGCAACCTAAAACCACTAAAAACCTAATAAACAATTATCCAAGAAAGACATACAAATGGACAATAAGCATATGAAAGGATGCTCAACACCACTAATCCTCAGGGAAATGCAAATAGAAAACAATGAGAGGTCACCTCCCACCTGTCAGAATGATTATTATTCAAAAAATAAAAAAAACAAAGATTGCAATTCGTGATAAGGATGTGGAGATGAGGTTGTGGAGAACTTGCGACCCTGGCACACTGTTGGTAGGAATGCAAAATGGTGCTTCCGCTGGGGAAAACAGTATGGAGGTTTCTTTAAAACCCACTTCTGGGTATTTATCCAAAAGAATGGAAATTTTTTTTTATTTTATTCATATATAAGCCAAGGTCCCTTCTTGAATGTAGACATGCCAAGGAAGTATTATAACTTTAAACGAACCTTTTGGAGAGCTCAACTATCAAATGGTAACATTATGTAAGGCATTGAGCATTTGCTGAGAGCTGTAAAATTTTGAACATGTACCAATTAGATAGAGTTCTCTACCTAACCTCAGGGTAATAGCTTACCACCCACATAGTCATTAGTGAAGGCATGAGGAAAACCATAATTTTATGAGCAAAATTTAGCATGGCTTTCTCTATTTTATCCCCAACAATATATCAATAATATGTTATTCACCTCATCATGCTTCAATATTTCACAGTAGAAAGCAATAAAGTTAACTATCAATAAGACATTCAACAATACCAAGACAAAAAGAAATCGAGAAAATGAAAACATAATGACACCAAAGAACACTGAGATTTCAAAGAGATGAAAGAACAGGAGACATAAGGACAATATTGACAAGAAATGATTAAATTCAAATGAGATTGAGCCAGGTTTTATAATCTACCCAACTGGAATTACAAAGGACCCAAAACACCATCTAAAAATTTACTTCTATTCCTAGAATTAAAAACTATTTAGGAAGTTGTTACAACTGATGCTGAGCATAAAGTTTCTAGAATATTTGATTATATCAATTAGGAAAGTGGACACTAAGTGGAAATCAGTGCAACAAAGTGGCTTATTATATTTTTCCTTGTTATATTTCATTTCCATAAAGCTAATATGTATATTAATTTACTTACAGTGCTCAGGGCCATAGGATAATGTGTATAAGTCATATCTCTAAGTATGTTAAATTTAAATGATATCTTTAATTTAAATGACAAATACTTCACAAAAACTTTCGTTATTAATATTTTCTTACACACATAATAGTTCAGTGCACTTACTGGGTATAAGTTCAGCAAAGTATGATTAATGATTCTAAACTAACTGTATTAAACCCGAAAATTAAATTTTGGTAGTACTTTGGGGAAAGGGGGAATAAATAATGAAAGCAGAATTATAATACTGAATATTACTAAATATTATAATTGTAGGATTATGAAACATTTTGTTGGCAATTTTTGTTTGTTTTCATTTACTCTGGTAATAGGTAGCAATGCCCTTTTTTAGGAGATCAAAAACCCCAAGTGAATTAATCCCTAACAAGGATTTGATATTAATTCATTTTGGAAACTAGCAGCTAGAAACCTTCCATTAAGGGCTATCCCATTAAGAATCTTTCATTTGGCAAGTGAGTAAAAGCCTTATTAGACAGCCTCTGCAGATATTTCCTTAGATAAATGTTTTGTCATTAAGCAGTCAGTGATCACTCATAGGAAGCTGGGGGAAATGGAGTTAGATGGCATCTTAATGACTTTTACTTTAGCCCTGTGATTATATAATCATTTGAAAAGGATTTTAAAATCTCAGTCAGAAAAGAATGCAACAGAGCAGCGACTACAGGCTTTCTGTAGATGCAGGGTCCTCAGGAAGAGCCATCAAACTCTCACCTTTGTAGTGATATTTTCTAAAATCTCCATTTACATCTTATAAACTCTAAAAATCTGAAAACAAAATTATACAAACTCTGTATGAAAATTTGAAGGGACATTGTTTAACTCAATGGCCTTTATTTTCTTCCTTTCCTAAAATACTTGATTTATAACAAATGATTCTCAAGTCCTTCCTGATGTAAAAACTGATAATTGTAGGTCCAATATACTTTACTCATGGATTTTAGGCAAGTTGCATTATCTCACTTTTTGAGAAGAAAATTCATAATCTTATAAAACATTTTCTGCTTTGGATAAGTACGAATATACTATTGCATACTAACTTCATGATAATGACTGTATTATAAAAAGATTTGATGGCAATCATGATAACAAAAATGCCTTTAGAGTGTTAACTTTTTTTAATCTTTATTTTTTGAACTCTACTTGGCTTATGTCTGTGATAGGCAGAACTCTTAAGTCCCAAGATCTTTGTCCCACGGAGTTGAGTACTCTGAAGCCCTGTGCCTTGAGTGTGGGCAGGACCTGGGTTTGCTTCCAGCCAATAATAGATGAAGGATTGTCACTTCTTCAGTGAGATTCCAATTACATGGTGAAGGAATTTTGCAGATGTAACTAAGGTTCTGAATCACTAAGTTTTTCAGTCATCAAAAGGGAGATTATTCTGGGTAGGTCTGACCCATCAGACCTTAAAAGCGAGACAATGCCCTTTTGTAAGGGGCATAATTTTCCTGCTGGTCTTAAAGAGGCGGCTGTCCTGTGTTGAAAGGGTCTGTGTCACTTCATGACAACAGGCTGTGATGGCCATTAAAAGTTGAGAGTGACCCCTACTGCCTGCCAGAAAGGCAAGAGATCTCAGCCCTACTCTGCAAGAGACTAAATTCTTCTAACAGTCACACCTGCTGGGAAAACAACCCCAAGCTCCAGAACTGAAAACTCGGCCTGGCTGGTAATTAATTGATTGAAGTCACGTGAGACTCTGAATAGAGGCCCCAGCTAAGCTCTTCCTGACCCAGGAAAGTTGAAATAAGATCTGTGCATTGTTTAAAGCTGCTGAATTTGTGCTGATTTGTTACAGGGCAATATAAAACAAATGCAATGGTACCACATTACCCAAAAAAAAGTGTTTAATTTCTCTTCTGATGTACACTAACAAAAAGAGAAGGAAAAAAAAAAAACAGAAAATTTCTAAAAAAAACTTATCAGATGACCCTATTCTTGGGAATTTACTAATAGAAAAATATTTAAGTTTCAATATATTGTTGGATATTGATATTCTAAGTCGCTGGGAAGCAGCAAAAAGCTAACAATATTTTAGCTTAATCTAAAATATTAATGTGTTTTAACCTTATGGAAACCTTGGTTGGACCCAAGTATATGTGGGTCTTAGGGAAGTCTGGGCTGCAGGTTAGGTACACTATCTTAGGAAAGTGCTACCTTAGGGTCATCTAAAAAACAACTTGATTTGCATGGAGTACCAGATTTCATTGTTTTCTCTATTGTCTCATTCATAATGTTTTATGCTGACAGTGTGGATATGGTATGTATTAGAGGCATTCTGGGCCTTCACTGGGTAAGATCTCTGAATGAGATCACACAATCAAGACACTGAATTTTCTCAAAGGTGCAATTTCATTTCTCATATCTCCATAGTGGTCATACTAGCAAATACATTGAATAGGATTATATTTTATAAGATTCCTTCATGAAAGAAAAAAATGACACCTATGCTAATGAAATTCTATTTTTTTGTGTCAACCATTGCTCATTTATTGGACTTAAGAGATCAAATTGAACCAAAACCAAGATGACTCCTACTAAAGTACTTATTAGACTATTCAATAGGCTGCTCGAATAGTGATTTTATTTTGTAATAAAATCTTACATAAGTAATTATACAAAAAATACAATATCATAATTTTAGTGATTTTGTTATACATTAAGAAATCTTTGCTTCTCTTCTTCACAAGAACTGGCACCACATCTTGGTGCCTCTATTTCTACTTGCTGTCATACGTGAGTAGTCTTCTCACTCAGCCTGGTGGTGGTTTTGCTCTACTCTCAGAGGCTGGCTCTAGTATGGCTCCTGAAGAAGGGCAGTGAATCCTCATTTGGAGAGAGGTCTCTAATGAAATTGGTTGTGAAAGAAACACAATATAACACAGTTGCTACTTATGGAAAGCAACATATAAGAATGGAAGGCAGTTGACAGAATTTGGCACAGAGACTAAGGAAGCCATTCTTCTTCACTGATTCTATCAACTTGTGTGATGTCTTCATGGAACAACATTTTACCATGGGTTGGTGGGGATGTCCCTGGTGCCAAGAAGCAGTCTGTTCCTCTTGCTTCTCCTGTGACTCCACCTTTGCCCATGCCCAGCCCTCATCACCCTCAGATGTTCCTTGGTGTTTGCCTTACACTCCTGACCTTTCTTTCCCATGCTTTTCAGACTAGTGGAAACCCTGATTATAGAAAAATATGACACTGTGGCATTTTTTAACCAGTACCTTGGCAGTTTTCTCAAATTATTTATACCCTTCTAAAAGGTATTATATTCTATCAGTGCTTTCCAGTCTAAAAACCAAATTGAAATTTTTGATTTATATGTTCTTCATAACAGTGGTATTGAAGCAGAAGTCACGGACAGCAGGAAAGTGTATTAGCTTAATGGCATTTTCTTTCTAAGACTGAGTTTGGAGGAGAAAGATAAACCTAGAGCTATTTCAAGTTCAGAGGAATTTCATTGTCGCTGGTATCAGTGATACAAATCCTATTATTACTGGTGTCTAAAGATACAAATAGCAGTATAGTTTTAATTTTTATCCTAGGACTATGCCTTCAATTTTTCCTCTTATTATAATTTAATATGAGTGATTTAGCCATATTATAACAAATAAAGAAGGCAGAAACATGCATCGTCTCATAAGCCACAGGCTCTTGCAAGTGGTGATATTCATCAGCTTGAACTGGAACTGTGATTCACATCCCTGTCATGTGGAGCATTACTGTAACAAAAGTAATGGGCTTCAAATGTGAATTTACTCGCTTTCTTTCCTTTCCCACCAGTAATATAAAACTGTTAATGTCTTCCATTAACATAATTGTTTTCTCTCACAAATGTTAATGAAAATAATGTCTTGAAATTATAGACCAACCAAATCTCATTGACTTCCATTTTATTTGATAAAACAAAACTTACTTTAAGATACTGTAAAAGTTTTAATTAGGATTATGTTGAAGGCATAAATATTTGATGGCACACATATTCAGACAAAACCAAAAGCATATATGTTCACAGTCAGCCCTTTTTATCTGCAGGTTCTGCAGCCATGGACTCAACCAACTGTGAATAGAAATTTTCAGAATAAAAGTTGCATCTATATTGAACCTATACAGACATTTTTCTTGTCTTTGTTCTCTAAACAATGTAACAATTATTTGCATAATACTTGCATCAAATTAGTAATTCATCTCTATTTTAAGTCAAAGATGATTTAAAGTATGTAGGGGAGGTACATAGGTTCTATGCAAATATCATGATATTTTATATAAAAAGCTTAAGCCCCTAGGAATTTTGGTATCTGTGGATGGTCCTGGAACCAATTCCCATGGATACAAAAAATAAAATTGTATTTATACTAATTAAATTCTCAGTTAATGCTTGGCATAAAATTATAAAGTCCACTGGCCAAAATTATTATTTGATCTATTTCCAATATGACATTAAAGTACCTGCCATCCCTATTAAACTTCCCAGTGCAAAAAGAAAAAAAAAGTAATCATACTCAGACAAAAACCACTACCCCATTTGTAAAATATGGATCTCAGATGATTTGTGAGATGTTAATATAATGAGATGGAACTCAAGGTATAACTAAAACAAGACCTACTTTTTCAGTAATCACCATTGCCATACCATAATAGCTGAACTACAACCAGGTGCAATGGCACACACATGCCTATATTCCCAGCTGAGGGAAACTGAGGCAAGAAGATTGTAAGTTCAAGACCAGCCTGGACAACTTAGTGAGACCCTATCTCAAAATAAAAAATAAAAAGGTCTGGGTATGTATCTCAGTAGTAGAATACCTCTGAATTCAATCTCTAGTACTAAGAAGAAGGGAAGGGAAGGAGGAAGAAATTATATACAACTTTCAAATGTGGAACTCAGACCAATTTCAGCACAAAATGTTAAACAGAATTTCAAAGATGACAGCACTTAAAAATTAGATACATTGAAGAAGATAATTATCTTTTCCTAGTAACAAAAGCTATTAGAATCTTGAACATGTTTCCTCAGCATAGTCCCTCCATGACAAAGTTTGTCACTGACATTCTATCAAGACTCTAAAGACTTCCCCTTCTAGCTGGGCTCAGTGCAGGTCCTGCATCCTCTGAAACACATTCTCCAATTCTCCAACACTCTCTAACAAAACCCCACTGTAAATTCTTGAAGTTTCCTATACTAGTAGTCTTTTTATATCAGAGAAACTAAGGGACCAATAGAACATTGTACTTTTTTTTCTTTTGGTACCAGGGATTGAACCCAGGGGCGCTGCCACTGAGCCACATTCCAGCCCTTTTTGTATTTTATTTAGAGACAGGGTCTCCTTGAGTTTCATAGGGCCTCACCAAGTTGCTGAGGCTGGCTTTCGACTCAAGATCTTCCTGCCTCAGCCTCCTGAGCCACTGGGATTACAGGCATGAGCCACAGCTCCTGGCAGAGCATTGTACTGATTTGAATCCCCAGCCATATTACAGTGACTTGCACATAATTATGTACTCAGTAAATATTTTATAATTCTAAAACATAGGTAGAAATTAAAGATGACTTTGTCAGGTGTATGTGTGATTATGAAGTTAGCAATGATCAAGAAAGAATGACACAAATTTAATACTGGATTGACAGGTTAAAATTTCTCTAGCATTTTTCCAACAGACTGATGGACCCAGGATTACAATCCAAATATCATTAATTTATTATTTTGTTAAGAGTATACTTAATGGACCATAACATTTCCTCACAAATTCTCCCATCTCTTTGCCAATGCACCTAAATAAATTGATCTAAAAATATGCACATTCTTATAGTTGTTGCTTCCCAAAATTTGCTGAAAGGTATTTATCATCTAATATTGACTTTTCTTTATATCTAATGTCCAGGTGTTTTGTGTAAAGGACATTAATTATGTTTTAATATAATTAATTATGTTATGTGCATAAAACAATAGGGACCAATAGATTCAACAAAGACTTCTTCAGCTGATCATGATTGCTTATGCTTTAATCTCAAAATAGATTCTGCTGAAATCCTCTGGTCCTAGTGCCACTACACTGTTTGGAAATATATTGAGAAGCACATTCCGATAAATGTGGATATCTGTTTGCAATTCTTGGGTAGTAGTAACTGATGGTTATGGTGATACGTGTGACGGCACTGATGATGGTGACCTTGGAGTACTGCTTTAAGACAGTGCATCACTGCTCAGTATGTAGCTACCGCATCCAAACAGAATGTATGGGACTGCCATTCAGGATATTTTCTGATATTGTTGTATAGCAGGTCACTCAGAAAACACACCAAGTCCCAGTTTTGTTTAAATCAAAGAGTCTTTATTCTGACCAGCCTGGACTGCTTCCCTCTGGAGCAAGTTGTCTCTCCAGAAAACAGCCTGAAGCTTCAACATTTTAGGTATTGAAAGGCAAAAACCACATCCAGGTTGTACAATTGTTACCAACATCCACCTCCAGAGCATTTTTTATCTTGTAAAACTGAAACTGTACACACATTCTACAACTACTCCTCCTTTTCACTTCCCTTAGGCCCTGACAACTACCATTCCATTTTCTGTCTCTAAGTCCCTCATCTGAGTGGGACTTTGACTTTTTGTGACTGGCTTAGTTCACTTACCACAATGTCCTCAAGGTTCATTCATGTTGTAGCATATGTCAGAATTTCTTTCCCTTTTTAAGTCTGAATAAAATCCCATTATGTGTACAAGCCACATTTTGCTTATCCATTTATCTATGGATGAACACTTGGCATGATTTCCCTATTTTCGCCACTGAGATGGTTAGAAGTGGAGTTACAGAGTCAACACAGGAAAAGACAGGACTGAGCTTGAGGAAGCCAGCTGTCAAAGATAGAGAAGGACAAGAAGAAGAAACTGAGAATGCAATTCTGGGGGTGGGAGGAAGTCATGAAAACTAGAGGAAGATAGTTTTTCAGGGAGAAATAGTCCCAATGTTAAATGCTGTTAAGACTGCAAAGAAAAGAAGCTAAAGATGCCCACAAGATTTGATAGCATGGTGGTCACTGGTGACCTCCAGAATTTTGACGTCTGCTTGGTAACCCTTCATAACAATCAAAGGTTCCTTGAACAGAGCTCTCCACCCTCCTGTAATGCTTCTTGCTTTTCTCCAATAAATATTTACTATGTAGTGAACATAGTGAACTCAGATGACACACTTGAAGCCTTATAAAGGTACTTATAGTGTTTGAGGGATGTGATGAAACTATTCTGTATCCTTGTGGTTTCACGAATTTATAGATGTATTAAAACTCATAGAACTTTACACCTCACAAGAACCTATTTTATTGTGTATTTAAAACTAAAAAGAAATATTAATGGTAAAGGTTTTTCTTATATATGGTTGTGAGGTCTTGGATGTTTATTGTAAAATGATTTTTCAAGTCTTATATGTATCTTCTAAATAGTCCTTGAATTTATATAAGAATTTTTTGGTGGGCGGGGTGCTGGGGATTGAACTCAGGGGCATTCAACCACTGAGCCACATCCCCAGCCCTATTTTGTATTTTATTTAGAGACAGGGTCTCACTGAGTTGCTTAGCGCCTCACTAAGTTGCTGAGGCTGGCTTTGAACTCGTGATCCTCCTGCGGCAACCTCCAGAGCCACTGGGATTACAGGCATGTGCTGCAGTGCCCGGCAGCTTTACACAAGATTTTTAAAAACTTGAATATTGAATAAAAGCAAGTAAAGTTTTAAATTAGGAACTTACAAGAAATAACCAACAATGTAGAAGGAAATATATGGAGATATATGTGTAAATATATGGAGATATATGTCAATATAGAAATATTTAAAAGACAGTAATAAAAAATTCTATTTATCTCATTTTTTTAACAGATAGGAATGGGTCATTTGCATGTAACAAATGATGGACTTCGCCTGGAAGGAGAATCAGAATTTTTATTACCATTATATGCCAAAGAAATACGCTCCAGAGTGGTAAGAAAATGATGAAAGATTTAAATAATTTGTTCTTTGTGAAAAATAAATAATGATTAAGTATTCAGTATTGATGGAAGAAATTTTTAAAAAGCATACATGTCCATACATTCATGGTCTTCTCTTTATTTAAAAAAATAAAAAAACTTGGCTATTAGGTTGTGGAACTCATCTCTGATATCATATTCTATAAAGATTTTATATTCATGTGCTTTGGATCTGAATGTGATGACCTCAGTAATTTAGGCCATAATTAACTAAAGATCTTAGAAATGAACATTTTTACCAAACACCATTTAAGCTTTAATCAATGCAATTTCAGGGCATTCAAATTATCTTAGAGAAATTAGTTCCATAGTAGTATGTTCTGCATTAGTTATTCTAATTACAGATTAAGATCTCACAGAATTATCCATAATCAGGTGCAACATCATTATTAAATAATTGTGTGACTTTAAAAGTAAATCAAGCTGGGTACAGTGGTGCAAGCCTGTAATCCCAGTGGCTCAGGAACTGAGGCAGGAAGATCACAAGTTCAAAGCCAGCCTCAGCAACTGTGAGGTACTAAGCAACTCAGGGAGATCCTATCTCTACATAAAATACAAAATAGGGCTGGGGATATGGCTCAGTGGTTGAGTGCCCGTGAGTTCAATCTCTAGTACCCGCCCCCCCAAAAAATAAAAGTGAATCAAAATTTTCTTTATTCACCTCCAACGAATTCATAAAGAGGAGAGTCAAAAATAAAATACAAAAAAGTCAAATGATTTTTGTAATATGTTCTATTTTTTCTTCTGTTAGACCATAAACTGTGTAGTAAACATAATCATTTTGATGATAGGTTATTGATAAATGATACTGTTTGAAGAGTACAGCCTTCCTTTTCCTTCTGTATTTCTAAATGTGAATGGATATTTTGGTATCTCCTGCCTGCAGAGGCTATACAGCTGCTATAGAGAAATTAGAAAATAACAGAATTACTGTTAAGAAACAGCAGATCTCGCTGAGAAAAAAACACTCCTAATGTAGACACTGGACCCTTTACCCAGCTCTTACTATCAGCTATAGTAGTAGATACAGCATAAAACTTACATTTAAATACCAGAAAGATGAGATACCAGAGAATGCAAAGCATCTAAGTTGTTTTATGCAGTACTATACTGTATCACTTCTAGAAATGTCTTTTTGGAGGTAGGAGTAGACAAATGATACATGCATAAGTCTGATTCTGTGAGCTTATTCTGGCAATACAATTAATCAGATGACATTTCAGGGTGTTATAGCCCTGTCATAAAGGAACGTGGAAAATTAAATCGACATAAATAAAGAATTCAAATATTAGAACATATCCTTTTCTCTTCCATATTTTGGAAGAGATGGGACTGGTAAAATAACCTGATGATAGATATCAGGTGACTAAATCAGAGTGAATGTAATATTCTGGAATTAATAACTTTCAGTAATATTTTATCAGACTTTTTCATCTCCGGTACACTTTGAAAAAAAAAAGCAGGGAGCAAAATTGCAAAAATATTTCAGATAAGCACATATTAAAGTCTCATAATGTGGCATTAATGGATATGTCAATCAACACATAAAATTACAGGAACAATTTGAATAGTATGTGATAACAAAGCTGTACAGAATTATGTAACTAATCTGACCTTCCAACAGTAGCAGCCACCAAACAAAACTGTGCCTCACCACTTCTGTATGCACTGATATGTTAGTTTTCTTTTCAAAGGTAAGTCTAGAAAGTAATTTTACATAAAATTATAGAACATAAATTACTTTATAAACTTGCAAAATTTGCCACATAATTCACTTATCTACAATGCTGGACTAAAAGAATTTCTTCATTATAAATATAAATCAGCATGGTGCTCTGATCTCTAATGTCTGATTATTCAATAACTCCTTGAAAACAATACTGAAATAATGCCTTAAATCCACTCACTCTGCCCATTAACCCAAATACATAAAAATTATTTCTGATAAGACAAAAAGGCTTTATAGGTTTAATATCCCTTAATCTAAATTCTAATAACCAGAGTGTTTGGGATTTGGGTTTTTTAAAAAATATTTTGAAATATTTGCCTAAACATAATGAACTATCCTGGGGATAGGACCCAAGTCTAAACATGAAATTTCATTTATACTTTATATACACTTTATACACATAGCCAGAAGGTAATTTATGTAATATTTGTAGTGCACCTGAATTTTAACTGTAACCCATCATATGAGATCAGGTGTGGAATTTTCCACTTGTAGCATCATATTGATGCTCAAAAAATTGCAAATTTTGGAGCACTTTGGGTGTTGGATTTTCAAATTAGCACTGCTCAACCTATATTTAAAAACATACTATGAACAAACAGAAATGAGACAGAACTATCTGGAGTTTTAGTCAGCTTTTTCCTCACTCTGAACAAAATGCCCAACAAGAACAAATTAGAGGAAGAAAAGTTTATTTTGGCTCATGATTTCAGAGGTTCAGTCCACTGTCAACTGACCCCATAGCTCTGGGCCCTTGTGAGGCAGAACATCATGGCAGAGGGGCATGGCAGGGGAAAGCAGCTCAGGACATGGCAGCCAGGAAGCAGAGAGGGAGAGAGTTCCCCTCACCAGGGACATGCTCCCAGTGACCCACCTCCTCCAGCAACACCCTACCTGCCTACAGTTACGGCCCTGTTAATCCGTATCAGATTTACACAACAATTATATTATCTCATAACCTAATCATTTCACATCTAAGAATTCTTCCATTTGAAATTTGGGGGAACATCTCATAACCAAACCATAACACCTGGTGATAACGTTTTACTCAAAATAATTATCTTTGAGATTCACAGTCCTGAAAAGAAGCAGGTAACCTACAGCCAAAGCCCACAGAATAACAAGAATCAAAATGTCACCTACATGGATGAGACTCCAGCCAGACCACTGCATGAGACAGTGAGGAAGGCAGAAAACAGCTGTAACTACTGCCCGTCCCCCTTGAATAAAGCTGCACACCTGTGGGGAGGAGGCCATAAAGACGCAAGGCCAGGACTGGAATGTCACTGAGGACCGAAGCCCAAAGCCACTATTGTAAGACTGAGAGACCTTGGGATCCAAACAGAAATACAGGATACTCAGCCAATAGTGGCATAAACTAGCAAAAGTTTTTCTATTCTTACTTAACAAGAAGCAGGAGGGGCAAGGTCAGCACTGGTTCAGAACTCAGCAAAGGTTGGCTCCAGCATCTTTGCCATCCTCTGCTTCCCTCCGCCCCTTCACTAGACGACTGCTAGACCATATCCACGGCCCATGGCAGAGCAACGGGCCATATTGGTGCCTGTGTGCCTTCCATTAGAAAGCAAGAGCTTGCCTAGAAACTCCCTGCCCTGCCCTCAGCAGACTGCAGCTCACATCTCATTGACCAGAGTTGTCACTTGGCTACCCTTAGCTATAGGACAGGATGGGCAAACAAGCATTTAGCTTCCCTGCCTTCACAGTAGAAGGCAGTCCTTTTCTAGTAAAAGAGATGGAGAGTGCCTGTTGGCTCAAACGACCCAAAGTGAACCCCAAAAGAGCCGAATTTGTATAGACAAGGGAATGAATCTTACAGCTCTAACCTGCTCTCCCATCCAACAGAAAGGTACAAAAGGGGCTGGGCGGTGGCATCTAAAGATTGCATTCCATCACGGAATTGTCATTGCCAGGTATAACTTTGGATGAGCAGTAATTTACTCTGTCTGAACTCAATTACCTCATTTCTATAATAGGTACCTACTTCATAACGTAGAAGATGAAATGAGGGAATCCCAGCTAAAACTATTGGTAAAAGTGTTAACTCTTCTAATCATGATAGTTATTTTCTAACAATGCAAAAACAAGTATTGAGGTCACATCACTGGGCAAAATGAACATCACTTGAAAGATCACATAATTCCCTATTCTTTGGGAGGACATTCAGTTCTTCTGCATGAAACATTAACCCCTGAGTCCCACAGTCAGATTACTGCAGTCCTGTTGAAAGCAATTATTTATATAAATGCAAGATCATCTACATAACAGAGGCAATCATTCAAAATTATGATAACCCAGAAAACACTTACTTGCTCATGACTTTAATTCCCAACAAAAAGTTCAGATAACAAAGACACCCAACAAATTGTTAAAACTTTTTTAGAATTAAATTTATTTTTAACTGACACATAAAACCATAAAAATTATTTATATTAATATAGTACTGCGTGATGTTTTGATATATGTATACATTAGGTAATGTTTAAATCAGGTTAAAAGGGGAAATATTAGATAATTATACTTGCCAAATTATACTGGTATATTACCTGCATGTACAAATATGTAACAGCAAATCCCACCACTATGTACAATTATAATGCACCAATAAAAAAAATTTAAAATAAGAAGCAAAAATAAAAATAAATAAATAAATCAGCTTAAATGTAACTATCTCCTCAAATGTTCATCTTTTCTTTAAGGTAACAACATTCAAAGTTATTTCTCCCAGCCTTTTTAAATGGATAGTATTTTTGTTATCTATAGTCACCCTATTGTTATTTATAGCCACCCTACTGTGCAATAGCACCCCAGAATTTCTTATGCCTAATTCTAACCTGATACCCATCAATCAGGCTCTCCTCATTCACCCACCTTCCTATTATCTAATTTCTCTCCTTAAAATACGTCTTCTTTGGTCATAAATAACAGCAAAAGAATTCGAATTCCTTGGAAAAGAAAAAGCAATAATTTGAACTTGATCATATCAGGCATTTATCTTGAAAACTGATTGGCACGTTGTAAACAGTATGCATAGCATTACAAACCCATAAAATTGTTATAGTTTATAAAAAAAGTTTATACATTTATTTCTTTAACATAATGTAATCCAGGATTTTTCACGGTTTTAGCCAAAAATTTATAGAGTTCTAGGATCTGTGGCAATGGAGAAATTTTATATAACTCTGGCTTTTTCTACAGATATGAAGATATGATATATTTAGCTGATTTGGTAAATCTCTTTCTAGGACTCATCTCTGCTTCTGCAGTCAACTCAGAATGTTACCGTCAATGCACGCAACTCAGAAGGGGAGGTCACAGGCAGGTTGAAAGTGGGTGAGTCCAACTTCCTCTCAGCACTTTGTATGCATGAGGTCCATGAGCAGTGCTACACAGATAAATTAATTTTTATTCTAAGGAATTCAAAGCTTATTTATGAGTAAGAAATCATAAATTTTCTAAATTATATAATGTGTTGACCACAGAGAATGGTTAATACCAAAGGAAGGGGTAAAGAAGCTGGAAGCACAGTATGAAATGCTTTAATCCAAATTGTTTTGTTTCCAAGAAATAGAAGACCTTTCAACTGAGTGAAAGGAAGAGAATATTTATTATAGCGCATGCGCATACACACACCTCTTAGTGACCAAAGTAAAAGAACTAAAGTAGCTGTTCTCAAGAGAACAGAACCAGAGCTGAGTGCCAAAAGCATATACATCATCTCCTCCTCCTTTCTTCATATGTCACTCTTTCCATTTTTCTCACTTCTCTCTCTCTCTCCTTCTACCCATATGCTCCATTCTCCTCCTTTCCAGGGTATCTCCACCCATCAGTTCCTTTCGGGTATATGGCTGCATCACTTCTGTCTCTACTGATCCTGCAGGGCCTCCCTGGTTCTGTTGTTCTCAGCATCAACCACTGTCATCTCAAATTATACAAATTCTAAAATGTCAACAAAGTCCCCTAATTAACCCAATTCAATCATTCAACCAATGGCCTTTGGGTCAGCTATGCACACCTATCCAATCAACTAATGACATAGAATAAGGTTCCCTAGGAATGAGGTCACATGGAAGCTGGCAGAAGGAGAAAAGGACCAGCAAGAAAGAATATGCACTTAACCCTCTTTATCTGTAGGTTCCTCATCCTCAGATTCAACCAACCACAAATGGAAATCAATTTTTTAATTGTATCTATTCTGAACATGTATAAACTTTATTTTCTCATTATTTTCTAAACAATATACTATAGCAACTATTTTCATGGCATTTACATTGTATTCGGTATCCTAAGTCATAAGAATGATTTAAAGCATAGAGAAATATTGGGAGTTATATGCAGATACTGTGCTATTTTATATAAGGAACTTAAGCACCTGTGGATTTGGGCATCTATGGGGATCCTCATGGATTTTGAGAAGCAACTGTAGGTGATAGAAATAACAAAAGAGCTGGTGGAAAGAATGCATGTCATTCTCTATACCTCAATCCTATACAGATCTGTTGAATCTAGGAAACTGGATTGCCCTTGTGATTATCGGGAGAGAGATAAAAGGTGCACTGCCAATGCAAGCTGATAACTTCCATTGCACTGTAAACAGCATACATTAACCAGATGATGACTTTTATTATACTGATACAAGGTGTTCCATTTTTTATATTGTTTTAATTTTTATAGCATATTCTGAATAATGAATTGCATTTTTCTTTCACTTAAAAATGAAACATTTGATCACTCAGTCCAGTGAAATTTCCAGTTGCTCTAGAAATGGACCTGAGTTGACCTAACATCCATATTCTTGAAACTTGGGATATCAAATTCTATTTTCCTAATGAGTTATACAGTATTACAATTTTTATCATTTCTTTAAAATCCTTAGCTGCCTAGATTTTAAATGTTTGTGGGGGGTTTTGCTAATTTTTCACATTCATACAAAACGCATATTGAATGCCTGTGTACGTTTCTATATGCTGTTTTATCATAACATATGAAGAATATGCAATTATTACTTAGAAGCACCAAAAGTAGAATTATTTACTCTTGTAAAACTTAATTTGCATAAATACTCATTTGCTTATTTATCTTTTTGTTAAATATGGGTTTACATGTAGCAAACAAAGAGCTCAGAAATAATACAAACATGCCTCTCATTTCATAGGTAGACAAATGCAAGTACTGAAAAGCTAATTTTTTCAAGAACACATAGCCACTTAATTGAAAAGTGAAAACAGGAATGACCCAAGAAGTGCTTCTCTCAGCTGGCTGTTTCCACTAGTCCTCCTGCCCATCAATTTCCTGAAATTACATGTCAGTAACTATTCTATTGGTTGCAAACATAGTTTCCACTTCTGTCACCAAGGAATGACTAGGTGTTATACAGTTGTTGTTGTTGTTGTTGTTTTTAAGTTACCCATTGAAATTACTTTGGTCAAAAATTTAAACCTCAAATCTTTAGTTTTAAACTCATGCCACATTGTTTCTAAATTCATGACTTATCCTAAACCTTTGTCCAGAAAGTCTATTATGTTGAGGACCAAATTCAAGAGCCTTTTCAGTAAATGACTTCCCACAGTCAAAATCCTTCCAGCCTCACATTTCCTGGAAGATGTAAACTTGAGCCAGTTTGGATATTAAGTTGTAATTTATGGGAAGTAGCCAAATTAATCCTATTTAATTAAAGGAATAGCTATTTTCTATTCAACCACTAGGGGGGGAAATGACATGCAATACAATCAAAACCAAAAATACTGATTAAATTCCAAAGGAAATCAAACATTACAAAGCGTGTTCTAGGAACTGGCATTTCAAGTCTTTGAACTAAATGATGCCAAATCATAAGCAACAACAAGGGGGTTTTACTAGAGGTATATGCAGCTCTGGTTATTAGAGCTAATTTTCCTTTAATTTCAAATAGCAAAAATCAATCACAGCTTAAAAATAAAAGACACATCAAGAAGTGTGTAAATTGCACCTATCCCAGTTGGTATGGCTAAGAGATGAATTTTCTGAGAACTGAGCCAGGCTGCAACCAATGTGTCCTACATAAACAACCACCAAAACTAGGTATAAACATGCCCCCAGTATGTCCCTGGCCTTTACCTCAAGGGATGTCTGCAGTTTAGGCAGTCTAATCACGACAAATGCCCTGTGGAGATCTTCAAATTACAATGAAGTAAACACAGTAGCTGTCAGTCAGTGTTTCATCACTGTGACCAAAACACCTTACAAGAACAACTTAGAGTAGGAAAAGTTTGCTCTGGGGTCCGTGGTAAGGTGGAGGGAGCATCATGGAAGAAGGGCATGGCAGAGGAAAGTTGTTCACTTCATAGTAGCCAGGAAGCAGAGTGGGCAGGGGTGGGGAGTCAAGGAACAAGATAGAATCTCCAAGGCCATGCCTCCAATAACCTACTTTCTCCAACCACACCCTGCTTGCCTATAGTTACCATCAGAACAGTCAAACTTTCAATTATCAACCTAGCAAATGTACTGATTCACCAATTAGGTTACAGCTTTCACCTCTGAACATTGCAACATTATCTCACACATGAGCCTTTGGGGGACACCTAATAGCTAATCCATAACATTCATCCCCTGTCCGCCAAACTGAATGTCTATCTCACAAAGCAAAATGCATTTAGTCTATCTTTAAGAGTCCAAATAGTCTTAACGGTTTTAGCAATGCCCGAAAGTGCAAATTTAAAGTCACATCTGAGCCTCAAGACAAACTCCTGGTTGTGAGCCCCCATAAAAGTAAAAAAATATTACATATATCCAACATACAATAGCACAGAGTAAATGTCTCCATTTTAAAAGGGAGAAAGAATGGAATAGACAGAAGAGATGGAACCAAAACCAGCCAGGCAAACATTAGTTCCTGCAGCAACATGTTTGACATCAGGGGCACATGGCAGTGAGATGTGATCTACAAAAATCTCTGCATTCCTGCTCCTATGGCCTTGCCTGTTGCAGCCCACATGGCCTCTCTCAGGCTAGCTCTCTCCAGAGCTGGAAGCTTTTTCATTTTGGGAGACAGTCCACATTACTAGTATCTCTTAATTTCTAGGGTCTCCATTTTAGCTTCAGCTTTTCCTTGACTGCTACATGCATCACCCTCTCAGGGGTAGCCCACAGGGATTTTGACCCTATTAAAATTTGCCTAACCTTCTAAGCCTTTTCTTTGAAATCTCGGTGGAAGCCTCCATGATGCTCTAACTCTAGTATCCTGCATTCCTGAGGAAACAGCACAGCATGAGCAATGCCAAGGTTTATCACCTGCTTGAGCAGTAGCTACCCCCCACCCACCTTGGATCACAGCCATAGTGGCTTTTGAATCCCTGAGAGACTGAGCACTGTGAAAACAGATTCTGAAGAAATAGCTTTTTAGGCACCCAGGGTGCTCCCATAATGTCTTTTAAAAGGAGTTTTCTCTTTTACACCTTTGACCCCATGATGGGTGTGGTCTTGCTGATTTTGAAATGCCCTCAAAGCATTGTCTACATTTCTCTATAATCTCTCTAACAACCCACCTTTTATGGCCCCAGTTTTATATGTACATTTTTGTCTAAACTGCAAGTGTTTAAATTTAGTTTTCTGGTTTTTGCTCCTGGTTCTTACAGTAAAATGGATAAAATTTTGTCAGCAATACCCACACCACCACCTGAATGTTGTGTTGTCTTGAAATTTTCTCTGCCGGATTGATTAGTCCATGACCTTTAAATTAGGCTTTACAGAAAGTCTCAGCACATGAGCGAAATACAGACAAGTCTTTTTGTCAGAATGTAACACAAATGGCCTCTAGCTTAATTTTTAGTAGAATCCCTGGTCCACTCTAAAACCTCACAAGCCCGGTCTTTACTGTCCACATTTCCTTCAGCGTTTTGGTCTTTTGAGTTCTAACCAGAATCACCTACTAAGCACTGTTTACAATATTTTAAGACTTTCTCAACCTGAATCTCTTAACTTTAAAAAAATAAAAATAAAAAAATTTAAAAATATAAGACTCTTTCTTCAAACCGGTTCCAAAAACTTCTTAACCAAATGGTCAGATTAGTCACAGCAACAACCTCGGCCTGCCACCAATTTGTGTGTTAGTCACCTTATCATCATGGTGACCAAAATACATGACAAGAACAACTTAGAGGAGGAAAGGTTTTTTTGAACTCACGATTTCAGTCCATAGTCAGCCAACTCCATCACTCTGGGCCTGTGGTAATGTGGAGCATCATTACAGAATGGAATGGTGGAGGTAAGCTGTTTTACATGGTAGCCAGGAGGCACAGAGAAAGAGGGAGGAGCCTGGGGACCAGATATAATCTCTAAAGGTCTGCCCTCAGTGACCTACTTCCTCCAGGCACACCCCAACTGTCTATATTTACCATTCAGTACAGAAGTCCTTTAAAATTAATAATCAAATGAATTTTCACTGATTAGGTTAAAGTTCTCATAATCTAATCATTTCACTTCTGAATATTTCTGCATTGTCTCACACATAAGCTCTTGGGGGATACCACTTATTCACACCATAACAGTAGGGGAGCTGCTGATGTTTATGTTTGTGGTAGTTGATTTTAAATGTCAACTTGACTGGATTAAAGAATTCCTCTTCACCTGGTAAAGCATTATTTCTAGGTGTATCTATGAGGCTGTTTTTAGAGGTGATGGTATGCAGTTAGACAGACTAAATGGAAAAGATCCACCCTTATTTTAGGCAGGCACCATTTGGTCAGTTGGGAACCTGAATAGTACAAAAAAGGCAGAGAAAAGATGAATTCACTCTCTCTCCTGAATGCCCTCATCCTTCTTCCCTTGTACATTAGAACCCCAGGATCTTCAGTCTTGGACTCTAGGACTTAACATCAGCATCCCCTCTGGTATTTCAGAACTTTAACCTCAGGCTGAGAATTATACCATCAGCATCCCTGGTTCTGAGGCCCTTAGACTTGGGCTAAGTCATGCTACTGACCATCCCTGGGTCTCCAGCTGCAGATGGTCTGTTGTAAGACTTCTCAGCTTCTGTAATCATGAACCAGTTCCCATAATAAATTCCTCCTCATATATCTATCTTGTCCTCCTATCTATCAATCTGCACTTGTGTGTGTGTGTGTGTGTGTGTGTCCCTGACTGGTCCTGTCTCTCTGGACAACACTGACTAAACTAGTTAATGCCACCCAGAAATCTAAATCACTTTCCTCAATACTGAAAGATCTGCTCTGCTACAGTCACAGTCTTGGATCCAAAACTTCAATGACATTTTCAAGGCTTTGATCTTACTGAGAAATAAGAATCTCATTGGTCCATCAAGTTTGTTAGAGTTCATTGAACTTCTCTATTCAAAGAATTGTTGTGGTAAGCTTTTGAGAAAGACTATATATTCAGTGTGTATCTGATATAAATATAAAACATAAGTATTATAAGATGAATATAGTATTGTAGAATTTCATGAACATAATGTTAAGAATAGTAATGCAACTTACAAAGATGTCTTTGGGTAAAATAGTTGAACTCAATGCAAGAAACATTTGGAATGATGCAAGAACTGTCAAGCATTACCACAAGTACATATCTCTAAAGTCACTAAGATATAGGCTACTGCTTTAAAATCCTTTCTAGGGAAATAGGAAAGAAAGTATGGCAACTCAGAATATGAAAATGAAAGACCTTCTTAGTGAAGAATACATGGGAAAGAGGAGCTCCAAACACAGCACAAGTTTGGAACAGGTTTTGAAAGAATTTGAGAAAAAAAAGTTAACTCTAGCAAAGGAGTCTAAACTTCTAACCATTCAAGGTTCTGCAGAAAAATTACTAAAGCAGCCTAGAGTATTCTAAGGTGAAGTATGAACTGAGGATAAATTTTTTAAAGAGAGAGAAAGAGAATTTCCTTTTTTAATATTTTTTTTTTTTTAGTTTTCGGTGGACACAGCATCTTTATTTTATTTTTATGTGGTGCTGAGGATTGAACCCAGCGCCCCGTGCATGCCAGGCAAGCGCACTACTGCTTGAGCACATCCCCAGCCCCTGAGGATGATATTAATTGACCTTGTCTCCAGACTGGTGGATATTCATGAGTCTTTTTTCTTTAGCTTTGATCACCTTATGCAGAGAAGTCTGCATCTCCATCAAAGAGAAGTAACCAAGAGCCTTCTTTATGCTGCACCCACATATTATGGTTTAGGACCATAGCCAACAGTTTTTCTATGGACAAGAACTCTGGAGAAGGCATGACAGAAAGAATCAATGCTAAAAAAAGAACATCTAGATGTTCTCACCATGACTTAAAGGCCCCTCAAAAATTGCCCCAGTCTAAAACAAACAAACATAAACATGTGATGATATCTGCTAGAACTTGAATTCAGTTCTGCGTATCAAAGCGTCAGATGTTATGGAGGAAATTCTGGGGCAAGCCTACAAAGACCTTGGTAGAAGCAAAAATGTGAAAATATGAGCATTAGATGCCAAGTTAGATGCCAAGTATTACATTACAAAGAGGGAAATTTCTGGAAGTTGAAAAAGAGGAAGAGAATGTTGAGAAGGGTAAAGTTCAGTGGGAAAGAGCCAGTGTCATGGAGGAGGAGGATGCCCATGTGGTTGGGTGGATGTGTAGCACTCTTCCCTGAAGAATAATAAGAACTTTCCAAGAAGCTGAGCAGCAAGTTCATGGAGGGGCTGCCACCCTCAGCACTAGTTGAGTTCTCACCCATGAAGACTTGCAGAAAATCTACCCAGTACATTTGAGGAACATACTCAGGCATGCTCCAGGAAAGTCCCCAAACAGAAATACATACATAAAATACACAGGTATTTTTGCTTAAGAATTTTGAACATTGGCATAAAAAATCTCAGGACTGACAGGAATACAAGACTAGCAATGGCAGTGACAGGAAATACCCACAGAAAAGGAAGAAAACCAAAATAAGTCAATTTTTCAGTTCCACAAATAAATAGAACTTTATGATGATGTGTTATATCCAGAATACCCAATTAACTATAGGTTCTCTTTCAGAAGAAAGCACCTGGCATCATAAGGTGGACTTTGGGGAGAAAAAGAGATAGAATGAAGTTACATTCCACTTCAAGGATAATGCTATATTTTAATTGCTCTGAAAAACAATAAACCAAAAAAAATGCCTCCATACATTTAAAATTTTAGAAGCACTGTACTTTGAAAAATCTAATCCAAAAAGAGAAACGGGGGGCTGGGGATACAGCTCATTTGGTAGTGCTTGCCTTGCATGCACAAGGCCCTGGATTCAATCCCCAGCACCAAAAAAGAGACAGAGAGAGAGAGAGAGAGAGAGAGAGAGAGAGAGAGAGAGAGAGAGAGAGAGGGAGAGAGAGAAACAGGAATTTGCTTTAAAGACAACACAATGTTTATTTTTTAAGGACATGTGTAACAGTGAGAGTGTGTAACATTATTGTGGTTGGCAAAGTCATATCGAAACAAGAATATCTGGTCAGAGAAGTATGACTTCATTTTTTTTTTTTTTTTTTGGTACTGGGGATCTAACCCAGGGACACCCAACCACTGAATCACATCCCTAATCCTTTTTATTTTGAAACAGGGTCTTGCTAACTTACTTAGGGCCTCACTAAGTTGCTAAAACTGGCTTTGAACTTACCATCCTCCTGCTTCTGCCTCTCAAGGCTCTGGGACTATCAGCATAAACCATTGCACTCAATGTGACCTCCTTTCCACACCTGTAGGTAACCAGTCTTTAGTTTTGACTTTACCCTTTTGTTTGTAAAAATGAGCAGGTCCATGTGTATTTTCTGATATCCCCTTCATACTTATATGAAAGGTAGTATGCAATAGATAGTGTTTTTATGCTTTACTTTTTTATTTAACAGTACATCCTGGAAATTACTTTATATCAATTCATAGATTCTCCCTCATTGTTTTTTTTTAATAGTTGCCCAGTACTCCATTGACAGACATCTTATAGTTGTTAAATCATCCACTCATATATGCAGGTATCAATATTTTTTATTATAAATATTGCCACAAAGTATGCCCATTGCATAAGTATTTTGTTTTCTTAGAGGCAACCTTTAAGGTAGCTAGAAGTGGGATTGATAATATGTGTATACTTACTTTTGTCAGGTTTTGCCAAATTTCCCTCTAGAAGTTTGTGGCAATGCAGGCATTCTGCACCAGCAATGTAAGAGGATGCCTGTCTCTTGACAGCCTCACCAATAGAATGTGTTTTCACTTACTTTGGAATTATTGGGCTTGGGATATGGCTCAGTGGCAGAGCTCTTGCCTAGCATGCATGAAGCCCTGGCCAATTATCCCAACACCATTTGTTTAAGAGGTATGCTAAAGGAAACAATTAGAAATGTGAAGAGAGAAGCTACCTAATGGGAGAAAATCTTTTCAAGCTACTCTTTGGCAGAAGATTAATATTTAGAATGTATTCAGAGCTCAAAAAACTTTTCACAAAAACAACCTAATAAATGGGCAAATGAATTGAACACACGTTTCTCAAAAGAAGAAATACAAATGGCCAATAAATGGGGAAAGAATTGTTCATCATCATTAGCAATTAGGAAAATGCAAAATTACACTGAGATTTCATTTCAGGTCAGTCAGAATGGCAGTCATCAAGAATGCAAATAATAATAAATGCTAGAGAGGATATGAAAAGAGAGGAACACTTTTACACTGTTGGTGGGACTGTACTACCACTATGGGAATCAGTAAGGATGTTCCTCAAAAGATTAGGCATGGAACAACCATATGATCCAGCTGTATCACTCCTCAGTAATGAATTAAAGTCATCTTACTACAGTGATACATGCATACCCATGTTTATAGTAGCACAATTCACTATAGCCAAATATGGAACCAGCTTAGGTGTCCATAAATGGATGAATGGATAAAGAAAATGTGGTATAAATACACAAAGGAGTTTTATTCAGCCAAAAAGAAAAATGAAATTATGGCATTTGCAGGAAAATGGATGGAATTAAAGACCATCATGTTAAGCAAAATAAGTCAAACTCAGAAGGTCAAGAGTCATGTGTTTTCTCTCATATGTCAAAGCTAGAGAGGAAAAAAGAAAAGAAAGGTGGGGATGGATCTCCTAAAAATCAAAGGGAGATCAGTAGAGGAAAGGGACCGAGGTGTGGGAGGCAGGGAAGGAGGGGGGAAATGCTGGACAGTGATAGTGGCCATATTATATGGTTATATTGTGTGCATGTATTAATCTGTAACAACAAATTCCATCCTTTTGTACAACTATAATGTACCAATAAAAATGTGAAAAAGAATAAGTACTAATAAAGTAGAATAATTATAGCAATAAAAAATAAAATAATGGGAAGTGAAAAAAAGTATTCTGATTCTTATATCCTGCTACTTTGCTGAGTTTTAAAAAATTGTTTTAGTTGTTTTTGACAGGATCTTTGGGGTTTACCAGATGTACTATCGTATCACCTGCCAGTGAGAGGTAGTTTTACTTTCCTGTTGAATCATATGCCTCTAGTTGATTTACTTTGTTAGCTGCATTGACTAATATCACTATTACTATCTAAGACAGTTTTCTATTACCATAATGAAATACCTGACACAGGATACTTACGAAGTAAAAAGAGGTTTATTTTTACTCATGGTTCTGAAGGTTCAAGTCCAAGATCAGGCAGCCTTGTTGGACTAGGCCTGGGGTGAAGGTGGTACATTATGGTGGGAGTGCATGTTGGAGTGAGCATTCACTTTTGAACCAGAAAGCAGAGAAACCAAGAGACCAGGTCTCCATGACCTAAGGACCTCCCACTAGATCTCATTTATCAAAGGTTCCCCAGAATGTCCCTATACCACCAGCATGGTGACAAGCCTTTATATTGGACCTTTAGCGGACACTCAACATCACAAGTTCTATCCCAGCTCTATTTTGCATCCATTTCTGTAATTACTTTGTCCATCCCTTGTAAGTCCTTCACAAATGCAGCTCCTCTGCTTTCCCCATAGGCTTCTCAGTGCTCCCAGGCTCCCATGGGCCAGAATTGTGCAAGAATTTCCGCAGCTGTGGTCCTGGCACTTGGACATTTTTCTCCTTGATTCCATTATTTTTCAGCTTCTCTTCAAATCCTGCTGAGGGTGTGGTCTGTGTAGAATTTTTATAGCTGGGAAAGCTATTCCTTATAGTTTGGGGAGAAGATTTTGGGGAAGTTGATTATTGCAGAGCCACCACTGTCTTCAGCTACCCATAAATTCATCATTTTCCAATTTAATAAAACATCTTCATGGCATTATTTGAATGGCTCTGTAATGTTGCAAGGAATTCATGTATATAATAATATGATTAAACAATACTCAAATATTGAACTTTTTTTCCATCCAGCTAATGCCACAATTCTTAATTCAGGCTACTATTATAGATTTAGTAGACATTCAATAAATATTTGTAAATAAATGGAGGAATGATGGGATGAACTGAGTTTAAACTTGGAATAGGACTCCAAAAGATGAGACAAGGCAAGGTAACCTATCCAAGGAGGTCCAAAGTGGAAAAAGTTTCAGAGGCAGGTCTGAGCCATGGCCTTTAGAGGTATTTATAGTCAGAGTGAGAATCAGGAATGAGAAACAGAGCCAAGATTTTGCAACAAAGACAGATGGTCAAACTTCAACAAAGCAAGTCAGGAACAAGGAAAAGGAATTCTTCCAAGGCAATTCCTGTGAACAGCTTGGGAGCATCTGCCTAGTCAATGTGGGTCCACAAGTTCACATTGCAGGGATATAATGGACTGGCCTCAAGAATTGGGTCAGGCTAAACAGGTGTCAAAAATAAATCAGATCAAGTTTAAAAGGCGCATTGTGCATAAAAAACCAGTTGTCCAACCAGGAAGTGATAAGAGTAAGCTCAGAAGCTGGCCTTACAGGTTGGCTTAAGTATTTAGAGCAACAGTGAAGATGTTAGACCTTATACAATGCTGGACTATTACAAGGCGGGTTTCCAGATGGCAGAGGATGGTTAGAAGTGATCAGCTTTCACCCTTTTTGGAAGGCCACTTAAATTTTGTTTATGATTGTCAGATACATTAACAAAAAGTAGCATAAGTTATTTTTCACTTGCATGGATCAACTGGCTTTTTCTGCTCAAAGAATTCTCAAGGCTGGTTCCATTTTATTTCACTTTATTGAGTTATTTTAAAGGATCATTAATGTTGACTTATAAAGTGAAATGAAATAATGAAATAAATAAATGAAATAATACACCAAAAAAGTAGAGAGCAAACTTTATCATAGTTTTGTCCGGTACTTTATAATGCCATATTTGCAGCAACAGAATACACATTTCTTTTTTTTTAAAGGATTTTCTAATATTTGTTTTTCAATAATGATATCTTAGTAAAGATGTTGCAAGGGGGAAAACGTTTGCTAATGAAGCATTTGGGGTGTTAAGGAAGAATTTTCACTAAAATTAATCAGATTATAAAACCATTAACTTTTCTTCGTTTGTATAAGAGTTTTCCATTAAAAATATTATACTAGTATATTTTATCAACAAGGTAGAATTTTATTTCTTAAGATCTCTCTGCAAAAGATGATTACTTGCCCAGATCTAATCAATATCCAATGAGTTCATAAAAACTGGTAGAAAGGTAGTGAAAGGTACAAGATTAATTACAAACTCAGTGATCATGGGTTTATTATCACCTGGAGAACAGTAATTTTTTTTCTGAAGTGGAAAACATTTAAATTTAAACATTCGATGCCAACATTTTCTTTAATGAAATGGAGATGAAATTTTATTTTCCCAAATGCCTTTGCTCAGGCAGTTCCTCCTACTACAGTGCCCTTTCCTCACTCCTTCAAGGTCAGCTCAGACATCATCTTTTCCTGGAGGCCGTTTCTGATCTCAGAAAATGGAGGATGCATTCCTTTCAAGGCCCTTATCAAACACTGCCCATGCTTGTATCCAGCACTTACCGGACTGTCCTGACGTTAGGCTTAATGCTTTTCTCCTTAGTGGCCTAGGAACTCCTACAGGTCATGAGTTACTTCTTATTCATCTATACAGTTCTTAGCATGGGATCTTTAAAAGTATGCAATAAATGAGATAAATGGAATAGATTAACTTCCTTGCATTTTCTTTGAGTAAGGGTTTATATGGTTTTGCTATTCAAATAATAAGCAGCTAGATTCATTTGATGGGTATTTATCAATGTATAAGAAATTATTATTTCAGAAAAATATTAACCAATTAAATTTAATCCCTGACATTCAACAAAACTTCCTAGAATTGTCATAAGAACTTCTGAAAACCAAAACTGTGAACTTGTAATGGGTAAATTATTACAGTTCTTTCCTAGATTTCATATCAGATAAGTTTGTTTTTATTATTTAATACAAATCCATCCTCATATAATAAATATGTAAGACATATCAGTGACCAAGATATGGGAAATACTGACCATGAGTCTTAGAGGAGGAAAAATACATACAATTATCAGGCTTCCTTAAAAAACAGGAGACAGGGAGAAATGAGTTTTCAATTAAAACTACTTCTCTTATCAAAACCATTTATTTCTTATTTATTACTGGAGAGTTTTGAAGTAGGAATTAATAGAATTATATAAAAATACTCTGGTGATCATGTCTAAGACTAATTAATACATTAAATTAAATGATTTACTTCATTTCTACCCCCAAATATTTATAAATACTATGAAGAACATGAGAACACACAAGAAGTTTATAAGATATAATATACTTCTAAATAAACTTACCTTTTATAGACAAGAATATGAAGGGGGCATAAAATAACTGGAGGATTCTTACAGTTTCTTAAGCAAATAATAAAACTATGTTCTAGAGAGGATCCATACTGCTACCTGGGTTGGAGAGACTGGAAGCACAGAAATTGGGAAACACACACACACACACACACACACACACACACACACTCACACACATGCAAGGATGAGTGCCCAGGGTTCATTCATAGTTGGGTGTAGGCATGTGAGGGGTAAAAAAAAAAAATGAATATAAGGGAATACACCCCACAGGGCACAGTGTCTCTTGTGTCCAGCACAAAGTGGGCTACATTTAGTCATCTGTGGAATAAATTAATGAGCTTGAAGTTGGTGGGTCTAGAGCCAGGTGAGGGGATTGAGGTTGGAGGAAAAGTGGACCAGAAAAAAAGAGAGCGTGAAAAAGATAAAAATTTCCTAAGAGCAGAAGAAGGGAAAAAATGCAAGGGAGTTCTTGCATGGCAGTGTTTGTAGCAGGGCAGGCCCTCTTCTGAGAATGATGGCAAAGGAGAGAGTCGAGGTTGACTGTCTTCTGGGTGAACTTGGTCCCCTCAAGTGAGCAGATTGTAAGATGGTCTTTCACAAACCTTGCACTTGAGAATACAAAGCCCTCAGCTGGTTAATAAGAATACAAATTTAATTACGAGTAGAAGAATCATATTATAATGTTATAAATATGAACAAAAAATATCTTTTAAATGGTCATGCATCTATTTGATATTGATTAGCATGTGCTTGACAAATTAATTTTAATTATAGATTTAAGCTTTAAGACTTACAAACTTTAGTCACAGAATCAATAAAACTATTGATAGCAAATCCTAAATGTTTAGTTACTTGGTACTGGATGACATGGCATAGTAAAAAATAAGGATTTCAACATTGCCTATGGTAAATACTTTATAATAAACTGTTTTAATTGATCCTTCAGGTCCTAAAATGGTAGAAGTCCAGAGTCAGCAGTTTCAGATCAACTCCAAAGATGGAAAGCCACTTTTTACTGTTGATGAAAAGGAAGTTGTGGTTGGCACAGATAAACTTCGGGTGACTGGTATGTAGTAACCTTGAGAAAGACAATATCTCATGGAATGCACTTCTGCATTTGTATTTTTGGCAACTTTATTCTGGACTCTTTATTAGATAAGAAAACGTAGTTCGAATCTGTTAACTTCTCTTGGTGGCATAACTTTTGAAATTCTTGTTATCCTCTCCTAGGAGAATGAAATCTCTTCCCCCTCCTGGCTTCCACCACATTTTACCCTTTCTCTCTTGCCAATTGGTGTAACCCAAAGGCTTATCATATATTCCTCTAACATTTGTATAATTCAATTATCTGTTTTTCAGGTTAATTTTATTCCCATTATATCAGGTATTTGGATTTCCTACATTTCTACAAAAAAAGAAAAAGGAAAGAGAACACTTTTGGTGAATAAAATGTAGAATAAGTTCTCATAGTATTCACATTTAACAAAAAGATGAAATGTAATGAAAAGATTGTTTTTCAGGACATATTCTAAATTCACTTGCTAAACTTCTGTAAAGAGTAGAAGGCATAAACAATCAGATACTTATTGAATCTATTCCATACTCTTCTGTCTCATTCTGAAAACCAATAGCAACATTATTCTCTTATTAATATTACCAAACTCTCAAATGAAAACGAGATGTTTCTGACCTAGAAAGTAGACCCTGCCCTAATACAGTATTATGTAGTATTGCAGTATTTTCTAGGCATTAGTGTCTCTGATATTACAAAATGAATGACACTAGAAAGAGTATTAAAGGAAATTGATAATTGCCCGGTACAGACCTAGACAGTTCTACTTACAGGCTTTCAGTTTTATGATGGGGTGAAAGCAATACATATTGGGTTGAAGTCCCACTTCTCTCCCTGGGAAGCAGTGTGCAGTTGATGTGGTGATGCTGGGCGGCACAGTAACCAGAGCTCCCAGCTAGCCACATAATCAACTGACACTGTGTACTCTGTTGCTACACTATGATATTCACTATATGCTAATAGTATTGACTGAAATATTTTTATTTATGAATGGTTTACTGGGATATAACTCCTCACAAATCAAGGAGCTTCTATATAAGAAATATAGCCTTTGCAGATCTAGAATCTATTCCTACTTCAAAAAGTACTAGCTACATGACCTCAAGAAATTATTTTGTCTTTGTTGGCTGTTTCCTCACTTTTATGAGTGGGTTGTTAACAGTATCTTTATTCTTCTATTACTGCTGAATCACATGGATTGATGTGTGCAAAGGAGAACAGAGTTCTGGAGAGAGTATTACTGCAGAACAGAGCAATAGAATCCACAGGAAAAACAGTCTACACATGAGCTTACACTGCCTCAGCCCCACGCCATCCTTCACAGAGAATTAGGAAAATCAACTTTACCTGGCCCAGAGTTCATGCCAGGCTATAACATCATTAGTGGAACAGATGAGAAAAACTGAGAGCAACTATATTATTTATTACCGGCATGCATGCATCAAAACCACCTTGACGTTTTGTTATATTATACTCATATTTATTATATTCACCCCCAGAGTTTCTGATTCAGTAGGTCTGGAATGGTTTTGAGAATCTGCAGTTTGAACACACTTTAGATGATGCTGGTGCTGTAGTTTCAGGGACCACACTCTGAGAACCACTGCCCTATGCTAATGTGATCAGAGTCAATGGAAAAAGCAACAGGTCAGCAACACGTAGACACTTTCTAGAAGACACACCCAAGTTATCCTTTAAAAATAAATAAATAAAAGCCTTCTTCTTCTTTCTTTCTTTTTTTGGTCCAAGGCAGAAAATTCTCCCCCAAATCCTCATTTTTTTTCCAGTGAGGCAAACTAGAACAGATATACCCCCACTTTACTGACTGTGTAACTTCCTTGTCATTATGATATCATACTAATATGAAATTCTTGTTGCCTTGGCAACCTGGGTGACCAGATCTTACTTCTTCTCAGCTCAACAATATGTTCTTAGCTTCCCCTGTAATTAAAGAAAACCAAGAAATTCCACATTTCTGACTTTCCTTGTTTCTCTCCAATGTCTGACTCTCTATGTATTGTGTAGCCTAGACTTTCTCAACAATAACAATATTAACATTCCAAGTTGGATGGTGCTTTGGGTGTGGATAAGGGGACAGTTCTGTGCATGGCAGGATGTTTACAGCAGGATGTTTCCTAGCTCCTATATACTAGATACCAATAGCATCTTCACTGCCTCATTTATGACAACCAAAAATGTTTCAACTCACTGCCAAAAACTTCAGGGAGAAGGGGAGTTAAATCAACCCCAGCTGAGAATCTCTGGTCTACCCTAAATTTATAATGTTTTTCTGGAATTCATTAGCATTTGTTTAGTGTTTACTAATTAAGCTAAATTCCATTGTAAACAATGCTTACATTTGGGCTGGGGAGATGGAAACACAAGTTAACTTGTTGAATGTATTGTGTTAAGCGCAATAAAAGATGTCTGGACAAAGGAATTTGGGAGCAACCCAGATAAAGGAGTCAGATATTCCAGGATATAATGGGAAGAGAGACAAACTGGGTCAGAAAATATTTCCCAAGGAATAAGATGTTTTAGAATGATGAGTACGAGTTTATCAGAAGAAAAAATAAGGGTTATCATTCTGTGCAGAATGTAAAGCACGAATGGATATTAATAAATAATTGGTAAAACAAAAATATCAATGGTTAACTTTTTAAGGGTCAGACTGAGTCCAATCCTAGCTGCTCCAGTGAGTAGGTGACCTTGAGTGAGTACTTTCCCTCAGTGCTTCACACTACAAACATCAGTATCCACGGATCACTGATAGTAGGATATTGTGTAGCATCCCACAAAAATTGATTGTCACATTAAGATGCAGGATTCTAGGAAGTCAAAAATGGAGTAGAAATGATGTGATCACTGACAAAACTACGAACTAAAGAAGAACTGGAAAGTTAGACTTGCCAGCCCTGAAGAAGAAGGTACAAATCAACCACAAGGATGACGACCTGACAGGCACAACTTCAAGGAGTGATCGTTTTAATATTGCAGATTAATATTCACCCTTGAGATGACTGATGGCGCTCTCGATATGGCTATTATTGTTTTACTGCCAATGTTAAATATTAAGTGAACAAAGCCACATTGTGCCACTGTGGTATTGTGTAGAATTCTAAGGATAACCTTTGCCCTTGTACGATTCCCTCCCTTGCGAGTGAAAGTGGAATCCATGAGTATGTCACTCTTGTGAGTGTGTCATTTACATGGCAAGAGGGAAATAATCCTGGTGGCCTAATCTGACTTCATGAACCCTTCAGGAACAGAGAGTTTTTCTGCCTGGTAGCAGAAGGGAGAGCTGGAGAGATTCAAGAGCAAGCAGGATTCATTGCTCTGCTGTTCAGGAAGATGGAGGGGGCTCTGTGTCAAGGTAATTGTGGCTCTGGAAGCTGAGAGAGGACCAGGGCAGAGAGCATGGAAACAGAGTCTCTGCCCTACAACCACAGGGAACTGAGTTCTGCCAACTACCTAAATGAGCTGAGAAGCAGCCTCTTGCCTGGAGCCTCCAGGTGGGATCATTTTCCAGCTGCCACCTAGAGAGACCCCAAGCTTAAAACCCAGCCAAACCCATTGAGTAGGACCTGGGACTTACAGGACCTGGGGCTAACAAATGGGCATGGTTTCTAGCAGCTAAGTTTGTCATAATTAGTAGCACAGAAATAGAAAAAAAAATTGCATCCTTCATGCCATTCCAACTACGGTGGGAAATATCACCAAACAAAACAAAACTAGACTTATTTTTTACTTATGTAATTTCATAGTTCCTACAATTCTGACTAAGTTTTGTTCAGTATAATAGAATGTTTTTATGAACTCAAGTCTCTCAAGATAAACTCATACAAAAACTTTTCTCCACTACTTCCTCTGAGAGTTTGATCCTTATTTAAGTGGATTGACTCTAAGTAGCCTTTGGATTTTTCTCAGATCTGCAAAAGTAGCAACAGGTGACAGCCAAGGAAAGAGGAGCAGTAGGAGAGGAGAGAGAGCCTCACTGTGGGGGTTGGGAAAAGAAATGGAACACTTTGCTTCACTTTTCTCATTGGCACAGCTGCTCTCAGCATGGGGCTACAAGGGAGGGGTGAAGTGCTCTAAATTTAACACAGTGCTCTCTGAACTTCTAACTCATAGTAAATCCTCACTGGACTCAGAAACATTTTCTTGCCATTGTATTTGTCTCTTTTATTCAAATAATACCAAAGAAAAAGATGAAACTCTTTGTTAATTCGTAATTTCTTAGTCAACTAGGAAGCTACAGATAGTTTTTAAAGTAAGATGTATAGAGAAAATTAGATACTTTCGCCAGTTCAGTTGGATTAACCTAGGCTTCATCCCCCTTTCAAAATAGAATTAGTTGCCAAGTGACCAAGTTAGTGTGCCTCTTCCTAACCCCAGTTACAGAGCATATTCTAGGAATAACATCAAAATTTTGTCTTCAAAAGGATATATTCCATACCATTGCCATAATGACTTCTGCCAGATGATAAATTATTAGGCTACCCAAGTGTATTTTTTAGCACCTTGATAATAATTTGGTAGGCTGATTCTGTTCCTCAACATTAAGTTTAAAATAAGAAGGTCCTGTAATCGTATACAGTTCCCACCACTAATAAGCTCTAGTGATAGGCGCAGTGCAACTTCTTTATCATTTTCTGAGCAGATGAGCAGGATTACATTAAGTCAGAGTGATCCTGTAGAAATGCTGGAGTCTCCCACAAATTCTTTACGACTAACAAAAGCAGACCTACAGAAGGAAGATTTCAACGGCTGAAGAAGTGAAAATAAGCATGGATAGGTCCAGGTCCCATAAAGAGACATAAAGACAGACATCTGGAAGGTTCTTAAAGATCACCATATCCTTCAAGCCCATATCCAAGATCACCAAAAACTTTGAGATACAGCCTGTGGACAGCTGATGAACCTCCTACCACAGGACCCAATTAAAACTGGCTCAAACTATAAGGCCATACGTTGCCTCAAGAAGTCTGGAAAGGGTAGCTCCTGGCTGAGTAATTTATTGATTCCATATTTTTCTCTTGGGAACTACTTTGACATTCCTCTGTGAATGCAAAATGGTTCTATCAGCTCCAAGCATCACCTTCAAGCATCACCTTCCTCTGTAATTACTTCCATCTACGAGAAGACCTCAGTGGCTCCTGGTGAAATGGTCTCTAAGTTATACTTCCAGCCTAGAATTCTCCTCATATTCAATTGCTTGCATTTCTCTTGTAAGTGGCATTTAGCTCAATTTTATTTTGTGAACCCAATCTAAAACAGTTTTAAGACATTCATATTCATTTTGATAACTTCTCTTTTAGAGTTTATCTATGTAATAATTATTTCATGGTCTTTATGTTTTAGTCATATGGAGTTTGAGTTTGAAATAATCCTAATGTGAGGGGAGATAGAAAGGGATCAGATCATGGAAGGACTTGTTGGTCATTATAGAGATGTGGGATTTGTTCAAATGCAATGAAAAAACATTGAACTGTTTTGAATGGCATACCTCTTGAGTTATCATACATTTTAAGATCAGTCTAATCATTGCAAGGGTGGATAGATTGTTTGAAGGCAAGAATTAAAGCCTTAAGACAGGATGACATTAATTGTAGTACAAGCAATCCACGATGGTGACCTGCCTAGATGGTAGCAATGGTACAGAGGGAAGTGAATTCCTCCAAATTAAGATCTGACATGTAGAGCTTGTCAGTAGATCAAATGGGTGGCAGATAACCCAGGAGAGAATTTTTTGTTGGATAATGGCATTACTCTCTGGAAAATGGCTAAGCCTGAGGAGAAGAATACATTTGCAAAGCAGAAGGCATTAATTTTTCATATTTTAGGTATGTAAGTTGAAGATACTTGTGAAACAGCCACGAGGATGTGTCAGTTTAGTAGTTATTGGGTATGTGATCTAGTTATTGCTCAGAGCAAAAGTCGAGGCTGGAGATATGAAGGAGCTTCCTGCACCAATTGAGCTCTAAAAAAATGCCAACATTAGAGGCCATAAAGAAGAGAGCCACGAAAAAAAAAAAAGAGTGAAAAGGGGAGACAGTGTGGTGGAAGGGATATCTTGGTAGCCGTGTTCTTGTACCAATAGAGCCCATGCTCCCAGAATGTGGAATCAAAAGAAAATGACAGAAACTGTCCTTGGGTATATCATCATGGAAGTCACTGCTATCTTGACAAGAGCGTTTTTATGAAAGGCCAGAGATGGTTGAAATGGTTATAATGTGAGTAGAATGGGAGGTAGTAGAGCTTTTATGTGGAAGTTTGGCACTGAGGCGGGCAATGGTATTATTTTGTTTCAATTGAAAAGCCCGTATCAGCCCATAAAATGCTCAGTGAATATGTGGCATGAACCTCAATGGTTATCAGTTTAGATACAAAAATCTGAGTGGATATTACCTACTATTTGAACATAAGTATTAATAGTAAATTCTGGGTTGTTGTTTTTCCCCTGTAACTGAAAGAACCTAGAAATAGCAGCATGTTGGGAAGAATGGAGCAAATAGGAGCCATTTTCCCCCCAGTTGGGTTCTGACCATGAACTCCCTGATTGTTGGACACTATTACATGAATGTTTCACCTGCTTTCACCACCATTTCAAAACATCTTCTACCACAGTCTTACTACATACAGAGCTCCACATGAGTGTCATTTATCATAAAATGCTCTAGAATCCAGAAGAGAAGAATGATGTTACATAAATACTACTACTTCCCTGTAGAAATGACCAGACTATCTATCATGTCTAATCTTGGTGACATATTCTTTTAAAAAAATAAAAAGTTAGCATTATAAAGACAAGGATTTGTCTTTTGTACTTTTTTTTTCCATTTTAGGTTGTACTTTCCAGAATTAACAATATACATTTTTAAGAGGATGACTTTAATGCATGGGTTAATTAATGTCATCTATCTTATAGTAGAATTCTTTTTCCTACATAAAATTTAGGTTATATGATCTCAAATAAATGTGTTTTATTTTCTACAAGGAACAAGTGTTTTGCCAATTATATTTTTAATCAAAATTTGTTTGGGAATATTGAAATTGGAGTGCAAAAATAAAGGAAATATATTTACATTGACCAATGAAAAACCACTTACTGAGAATCATTTTATGAAGTCATGCAGGGAAATTCATTTTATTATATGCAAATAGGTTCTGAGGAGTATATATACTTTGAGGCTAAATGGTAATGACATAATTAAGATCATATAATGGGGGCATTAACAATTTCAGTGATAGAGAAACTGCTGCTCTTATTTAAAGGTTGTATATCTGCCTATATGTACATTACCATCATGTGACAATATCACTAATTATGATTATATCAGAAGTAACGAAAATTTTAAATTCCACAGCAATGTATGTAAAAACCGATTATTGAGTTATATTTCTTTGTAAAAATAGTGCCACTGACACTGAATAATTTCAGCTTTTAGGGGGAAAAGAATTGAAGCTATCCTCAAATAAAAATTGCCTGAGGGTGTAGATCAGTGGTAGACAAAGCCTTGGGTTCAATCCCCACACTAGGAAAAAAAATTGCTTCTGCAATTGAAATACACTATAGTTTCCAGTTTGGTTTTACAAAGGGTATATTTTGTAGAGATTAAAATGTCTTGACACTTCTTTTTTCAGTCATCTTACCATTTGTTTATATAAAAATAGATAAAAAATGACATAAGAGTTTAAGGTCCATATTCCTTTCATTTCTATTACTTAGTTATGGAAAGAAATTATTTTTTGAATTATATATGCTCCTTGACTTATAATATATTTCAATAAACCCATCATAAGTTGGAAATATTGCAAATTAAATGTTTTCAATGCATCTAACTACCGAGCTTCCCAGATTAATTTAGCTTACCTGAAAAGTGATCAGAACAATTAAATGAGTCTACAGCTGGTCCACATCATCTAACATCCAGCCTATTTTACACACAGTAACCGTGTGATCACAGGCCTGACCAGAAGCTGCAGCTTATTGCCACTGCCCTACATCTCAAGAGAGCATGGGGCCACATATCATGATTCTAGGAAGATCAAAATTCAAGTACTGATTTTACTGAATGTATATTGCTTTCACACCAGCATAAATTTAAACAATTATACAAAGAACCATCCTAAGTTGGGGACCATCTGTATTTGTAAAGCTCATCCTAGGTCTCTCATAACAAAGCACCGTTCATGTCTCAACGATGATATTTAAACCACACAAAAATCTACTTCTCATATAAAACTATACTTAGCATATCTCTGCCTAATGATTGGTTTGTGGTGTTCTTTACTTTTTCTTTTATGTCTTGCAAATCAGAAGAAGCAGAAGAAAGAAAAAAATAAAGAGGATGTACAAATATCATACAAATTACTGAGTTAAATTATTTTCTGCCTCCACCAAACACAAAATGGTTGTCTATACTCAGGCGAACCAAACATTGTACTATAAAATTTGATTGGCACAATTCATTGTGGAAACTCCAATGCTTAGTATAGCCTTACTTTACATAATGGTCCCCATTATCATTTAGGTTTGCTTAAGTGGTAGTTTAAAGAGATGTGACTTGTTAGAATATATTGGGATCTGTTTCTCATCTGAATATAATTTGCATTAATTATAATTTTCATGAACCATTAACCTTCATTTATGTGTTCCTTTATTTCAGCTGATGCTAGTTTTTATGTAAATCATGCTACTAAATCTGGTTGTAATTTTAAAATTTCATTTTGTGCTGATTTAAATCTCTTTCACTTATGTACCATAAGCTATTATTTCTTAAAATGAGAGCTTTCAATGTGATAATTTGTCATGTCTTCACATTTAAGTAAAATCACAAAGAAAATAGTAATTATAATAGCAAAGCTAATATAGTTAGTACTATTGTGAAGAAAACATGAAAGCATTGGGGCTGGGAGTGTAGCTCAGTGATAGAGTGCTTGCCTAACATGTGTAACGCCCTGGGTTTGGCCCCCATCATAGAAAACAGAAAAGTGAAGGTATTAGGAATCCTTAAATTAACAAGGGCTGCTGCTGAGACCTTTAGCCCAGGATAATTTCTCAACCTAGTCCAGGAAACTTTCACAAACGCACTTGTTTTTGAATGCCCAATATCAAAACCAGTACAATGATAGATTAGAAAATAAACATTTTAATTGTTGGAGGGTTTCGTATAGAAGAAAGTCTGTACCATGTGAGGATGAGTTCTGAGATCCCTGTGGAATCAAGAGGGAGATATAAATTACTTGTGAACTACAGCAGCAGCCCTAAAACAGGGAGGGGCCTAAACCAGAGGAGGCCTGAGATGGGCAGGGCCTGAACTAGGGGTAGGGCCAGAGCCAGGCTCCTGCCACCAAGGTAAATCATGACAGGTGCATGCAGACATGTCTATCCATAAAATTCAAGAGGAGAAATATTTTAGATGAACAATGAAGTTGCATTTACATCTTGGATCTTTTACATTTCCATGATGTGCACCCATGACAGTTTCCTGCCCCAGATTACAATTTATCTTGCAATCCTTGCCCATGAGCTACATACATTCATAAATGTCCATGTCCTTTAAGATTCAGACTAAATGTTTTTTTTCATATCAAGTCTTTCCAACTCTTGTAAAGTAATTCTTCCCTGCCAATGACCACCAAAATAACCGTGTTGCACTTTGCTCCTGGCACATTGCTTTCTATCATACATCTATAGTTTATTTGTGTGTGAGAAATCCAACAGTTTATAGAATAAAATGTGGGCTTTAAATTCAAATTACAACTCTGCATTTAACTATCTTATCCTAGGAAAGCAAATTAACCTCTCTGTTCCTCAGTTTCCTTGTTGGGAAAATATTATCTTCTTAATAAGGCTCAAAGTATTAAACAAGTTAGGACATAACAGTGTGTCATTTTCAACTGTATATCTCTGCACCCCAAATGACAGAATGTCTGGCATGCAATTAGTTCTTAAACTAATGAAAATGATAATGTACCAATTGCTAGAAATTAGCAGGTCTATTTTGAATATTTAATTTTTTAATTATTCTATGCATTAGAAATAAGTGCACAACACAACTTTTACACATAAAATCTAGATAATTAGTTAACTTATCATTGCCTACAACATAAATGCAAATGCATTTTTTTTTAATTTTTTATTGTTGGTTGTTCAAAACATTACATAGTTCTTGATATATCATATTTCACACTTTGATTCAAGTGGGTTATGAACTCCCATTTTTACCCCGTATACAAATTGCAGAAATCACATCAGTTACACATCCATTGATTTACATATTGCCATACTAGTGTCTGTTGTATTCTGCTGCCTTTCCTGTCCTCTACTATCCCCCAGCAAATGCATTTTTTAACAGGAATTATTTTTCAATTTGATAGCAGGTACCGTACTCTAGTTTAGAAATAAACCCACTGATTTTGAATCATTTTGAAAATCACATTTCGTTGATAGGATGTTGTTGTAGTCTAGAAAAGTAAAGAAGTTGTGCCTTTTTTTTTCTGTGACTGAAACATCTGTACAAATTCAGCAACAAACAACAAAATCTACAGGTTGAGTGTCCCAGAAATGTTTCAGATTTTTTTAAAAAAAATTAATACATGATGCGAAATCTAGGGGATGGGAACCAAGTCTGAAGACACATTTTTTTGTTTGTTTGTTTCATATACACCTTAAACACATAGCCTGAAGGTAACATTATACGATTTGCATGTGACCTCTCACATAAGGTCCGGTGTAGACATTTCCACTTTTGACACCAATGTCAGTGCTCAAAAAGTTTCAGATGTTGGAATATTTTGGATTTCCAGATTAGGGATGCTCAACCTGTGTCAAATGGAAGTTTTATTTCTTTGGTGCCACTTATTTTGCTTTGGTTCTGGACACATCTTTGGTTTTTGTTCAGGGCCTGAAGGAGCTCTTTTTGAACACTCGGTGGAGACACCCCTTGTCAGAGCCGACCCATTTGAAGACCTTAGGTAAGAATTTTTGTTCCAATTTAAACAAACTCTTGCAGAAGATAACTGGGTATGTGGTGCAATAATATTTCAGCAGTTGTTACCAGATTATTTCTTACTGCATTAGTTGGCTTTATTTTCATTGACTTTGTGCACTTAACCAGTCATTATTAATTGAACTCCAAAACAAGACAAAAGTTCTATTGATTTTACACTACTCTTTTCTCTGAGTTCCATGCCTCTTCACTCTCCCTGTCCCCCCTGCTTTGACTCAGGCTCTGTACTATTCCAACAGTCTACTCCTCCCTCCAGCCTGTTCCTCTCCGGTTGCCCTTCACATTGGTATCAGAGTGACTTTGCTCATTGCAAACTATTTTAAAATACTTCATTGATTCTGCTTCAACCATAGGAAAATTTAACAGCCCTGCAGGGGGTACTCATGGCCTTTTGCGCTCTAGGCTGTGCCTGGCAGCTGTCTCCTCCTTATGTGCCCTCCCAGACTTGAGTGGCTGCCATGCCCTCCACCCCATACTTTTTCACAAGTTGTTCCAACTGGCTGGAGGGCCTCTCTTGCTATACCATCCATCTCAACACCATCTGCAAACAAGGCAAAATCTTTTCTCTTCCTTTTAGTGGAAGAGAATGGTGCCCATACATGGACTTTGAAATTTGCCAAAGGCATTCTTAAAAATGTGAGTTTACTTCGATTTTTTTTCCTCGCCTTCAGAGTCTGTGTTCCAGTGTGTATTTCACCTCCCCCGGACTACTGAATGTCACATGGTATCTGCCAATTCCAATAATATATGTTTTATATCAAAAACCAAACAATAGCCTTTAAAATAAATGATCTTTAAGTCCAATATATCACTGTAAATCACATTTAAAAGTTGAAGTATATACAGGACAATTAACATATATAATAGGGAAAACAAGGTGCAGTAGGGATCCCAGCTTTACATGGACCACCCAGGTAGCCTTGGTCAAACTAATTTTTTGATATGGTTTTTTTCATCCAATTGGTATTTTAAATATTAATACTAATCCCCATCATTTTTAGTATTGTTATTATACTAAATAGGTATTCACACTAATAGGAGTTAGGAAATTCAAACTTTTTTCCTTTTATTTAATATTGAAATCAATATTAAAGGCAAATAGAACTTCAATTTATCATATCCCTTACAGAACATTTGTAACATAAAAATAAAGTGTGGCTATAATTAAAGTACTCCAACGTTCATTAATTTTTATAAAGGACCATAAGATTGATATTAAAGAACTATTTTAGTTAGGGAAGAAAATATTTTACTTTCTGAAGACAGAAAATCATTCAATATCTTTAAAAGTAATCCCATTAACACTATTTTGAAATAGCAAAATAATACAAGTTTTGGAGACATTAAAGCACTTTTTAAAATAAATGTTAAAATATGTAGCTCTCAAAATTAATTCCTCTTATGTTTTCCCATTAGGACATAAACCTGCTAGCTTTTACCACACTCTTATTTAGAAAGAAGACAAAAGAATATCCTATTGCTTTCTAAAAGGTGATACATAAAATTATATAATCTGAGTGTTATAACCAAAGAGACTGAGCAAATACTCAGGAATTACTTGAGTATTCCTTGATATATTCCTTGATGTTGCAAGGAATTATTTGAGGCATTGGTAAGAATGGAAGGTATTAACTAATTTATTGAATGCCTGTGACTGCCAGTAACTATGCCTAGGGCTTTCACATAATGTATCTCATTTAATCATCAACCCAGCCTTAAAATGTAAATAATATTATCCCCATTTTGTAAAGGAAGAAAATGAGATCAAGGTAGTACCATGTTCTAAGTTACAAAACTAAAGATGTAGTTGTTCCATAGTTCAAATTCAGATCCAGTTCTAGAGCCCATGTATATCCTAATCAGTGTCCCCAGCACCCAAGTAGACCCTTGAGATTTGTTCTTTATTATCAGTTTTCCTTGATTGATTGTATGATGGTCATATTTTCTTCTGCAAACTCTTAAACTGTTTCACTTTTTAATTTCTGCATCCAGTTTCATTACTATTCCTGCATGAGTAGCTGAAAAAGATTTCAAAATATCTTAATTGACCTAAGAAAATATTTAATATGATTTTTGGAAGGTTTAGATCACAGTGCATTTATAAATAGGTTTCTGAAATATATGGATTTATTACAATTTAAAGTTTGTTTGCTCAATGTTAGTCATAGAAAGAAGATAGTTATTATTTTCTTGAATAAAAAATGAACAACTTGTATGGAAGCTAGATTTATATGACCTGTGGAGAAACCATTCACAGGTAAATAAAAACTCTGATGTTATTTTAAAGCTAGCTTTCATTCATACATAATATAATTTATTCTTTTCAAAAACATCAGCAAAAATATATTGAAATATTTATACACCAGAATCTATAATAAGTCCTAGTTGTATGGAATCAAAGACGTTGTTTTTGATCTTAGTGATTTAACAATCAATTGAGAAAAGAAACACGAATACAAGTTTGAGAGTTTAATTAGTTGCTCTGATAAAAGTGCAAATTATAGTAAGGGTACAGAAGGAAGAACATAAAATCTCCCAGGGTGATCGGAAGTGACATCCCAGGGAAGGAAGCATTTAAATCCTCTGCAACCACATAGGGATGTGATGTCAACCAAGTTAGTATGTGTAAATTTCTGGGAATAATGTCTACTACAGAGTCTTCATCAGATAAATAAATTGATCAAACATGGAAACATTTGCTCCTTTGCAAATACTTGTAAATACTGACACTTATTTAATCAGAGTTTACAGACATTAAACTCAACTAGAAACAAAAAAGAATATTTCCCAGGTCCCAGTAATAAAGAAGAAGCTCATGGTCAGAGCAGAAGGGAAGCTAAGCCAAGGTACCCTTGGGAAATCCCAGAGACTAGGGGCTGGGACTCTAATGGGGATACAGGGATTGAGATGCCAAGGACAGCCCAGTGTGCATGAAAAGCCTGGGCTGAGATAACTCCTAAGTCCTGGTCCTATGAAACAGTTGTGTCCAACAAGTCATCCCCAGCAGTCCTAAGTCAAGAATCAATTAAATCATCTGTCACCAGTATAATCAGTTAAATTAGGTGTCACTAGTAAAGACATAATGAAAAAAAAATAAGCATGGTTCAAAAACTAAACATGAATTCATTAAATAACTGATGTATAAAGTAAGTGGAAATGACAAGAATTTTGAAATATTTGTAGTATTTCCACTGCAATTATTTCTTTTAATGATATTTCGTTGTGGGGTCCAATGTGATAATTCAATTAATATATATACACAGTGTATAATGTTCAAATCAGCGTGATTGGCATTTCCACCTCCTCAAACACTCATCATGTGTTTGTGTTGGGGCAGTCTCAGTTCCTGTTATGGGGAACTGCTCCCTTTTGTAGGAGTGGTACTCTCATCATGGTGGTCTACCAGGCTCTGCTCTTCTGGAATCCAAGATAACTGCAGGTTAAGAGCAATGACTGGAGACATCTAGGTGCCAATCCAGGGGGGTCTGTGACAGAACGTCGTCATAAAAGCTGGCAGATGAATGACCCTGAAAATCTTGAAAATAACGTAGTTACTCTTATCTTGATGTCTTCCACTTGAAGGGGGGTGAGACAGATTAGGAAAATTTAGGGCTACCAGGTTTTAGGTACTCCTTAAGTGATTATCATGACTTCATGCAGAACTGAGCAGGAATCTGACTCAAGGTTTAAGGTGAAGGGGACTGATACAAAATGAAGGCACAGATGCCAGGATTTAGGCTCCTTTTAATTACCCACTTGGAATTCAGCCATTGATAAACCCATGAAGTTCTCTCCCCCTTCCCCAAATAAAAGCTCTTTTCTTATTATATTTGTATTTGTGCTTCCTAGTCTCTCATCATATTTACAAAATTTGGGCTTAATCTAAGTCTGAAAATGTTTAAAACTGAAATATTATCCATATTTTCCCATAACTTTTGCCCTTTTATTGAATGGCACTACATGACATAAGCAATACATATTAAAGTCACACATAATTGACTACCCATGTTCTAGAAACTCAACTAAAAATGAATATCAACAAAGTTTTGGGAAATTACTGAATTCTATTTATTTTTATTTAAAAATGAGCACAATTGAAAACTCATCTACATTAGAAGTAAATCATACCAATTGGTGTGTGTGTGTGTGTGTGTGTGTGTGTGTATGTGTGAGAGAGAGAGAGAGATACTAATCAAATGTGAGGTCTCCCAAAGCCAACTTCTCTTTCACAGACATCTTTGGTTGAATAAACAAGAAGAGAGTAAGTCAAATTCTGAAAGCAAAGTCAAGGTCTTATGTTCTGAGAAAAAAACTTCTGTGAAGTGACAAAAATATTTGATATAGAAAAAATAAATACACACACAAATGTACATATAAGCATATGGATATAGTTCTTAACAGTCATTAGGATATTACTGTCAAGAATAGGCTGTGTATGTAGTGGTGGTCCCATAAGGTTATATCACCTAGTAAAGGAGGGAGGGGGAAGTGCTGGGGAGTGATATTAGCCAAATTCTATTATTAATTATATCATGTGCATGTATGAATATGTAACAACAAATCCCACCATTCTGTACAGCTATAATGCACTAATAAAAAACATGGGGGAGAAAAGCTTATATCACCTGCTGAGGCCATTGCCATCTTAGCTATGTAAGTACACTCTGTGACCACTGTGTCACACCCTGTCACTCAGCCACGTTTCTACATGGTGTCCATTCTTCATCAAACTTAAGCACAATGGACAGGTCTCCCTGGGTCTTGGGACACCCCTCTTGAATGCACCCATGCCATGTAAAACTTGGATTAAACAAATCTGTTATGCTTCTCTCTTGTGAACCTGTCTATTGTGGGAGGAGTGTTGGCTGGGACCTTTTTGATGGTGAGAAAGGTATCACATCTTTCCACCCATGCAGTAGTACATGGTCATTTTGAACTCATTGTTGTTGATTAGTAACTGGTCTTGGAAACAGTCAACTTCGGACCTCCTAGGGCACCCATGGATAGCCTTAAATGAACCAGGCCTCTCAGAGTTGCCTATGTGTTCTTCCTTCCTTCCCTTCCACCCAGACAGGAAAAGTGTAGGCAATTAGCAGAGGTCAAACTAGCAAGCTGGATGAGAGAAAGTACATTTAGATACACCAAAGCGTTTCCCCATAAGTGGAGCCTAACCTAATTTGACCAATAAGTTCCATAAATGTCTTTTAAGAGTATTCTCATATTCAAGATAAGATTTCAAAATGTGAGGCAAGTAAAATTTTTATATGCTCTGATATATGTACAAAAATGAAACTCTATCTTCTATCGTAGTGATGGGTAAATGATTTTCCAACTAAAGGTAGTATCCATCTGATTTAAAATTCTACCAAGGGGCTGGGGTTGTTGGCTCAGTGGCAGAGCACTTGCCTAGCACCTGTGAGGCACTGGGTTCAATTCTCAGCACCACATAAATATAAATAAACAAAATAAAGATATCATGTGAATCTATAAGTAAAAATTTTTTTAAATATATTTTTAAAAAACTCCACAAAGAGTAGCTCAGTGGTACAGTGTTTACCTAGCATGTGTAAGGCCCTGAGTTGGACCCCAGCATCAAAAATAAAAATCCATCCAATTAATATTAATTTAAAAGCAAATTCATTCTTAAGACATTTCTCCTTAAACCATACCTCTTTCTCTCTCCTTCCTAACCCTATTCCCATCCAGTCCTGCCTTACATTGCAAAGAATTTTGAATTGCATATCTCTCTATCTATTGTCCCTCTCGCTGATTTTTTAAAAATATTTTTTAGTTGTAGATGGACACAATACCTTTATTTGTTTATTCATTTTTTATGTGGTGCTCAGGATCGAGCCTAGGGCCTCACATGTGCTAGGCAAGTGCTTTACCACTGATCCACAACCCCAGCCCCCTCTTGCTGATCTTGACACATTAGTGTGAAATGAGCTTTTCAAACTTTTGGGCTAAACAGCTGAAAAAAATATTCCAAGTGATCACATTGTGCCATCTGGTGGAAATTTATTTTTCTCCAGGTAGAGGCAAATAAAAATTTTTCTAAATTGTATATTCCTGGATCAGATTGTCATAAAGTTTGCTAAAACAAAGCCAGCTGAGGCCAACTCTGTTCTATTCACTTTAATCACTTCAGTATTTTTCCAAAAGAAATCTTTTCACCTGCCCTGCAATCTTTCTAAATTAAAGAAAGGAAGGGAGGGAGGGAGGAAAGAGGGAGCAAGGGAGGAAAGAAGAAGGAGGGAGGAAAGAAAGAAAAAAGGAAGGAGAAAGAAAACCTAGGCCAAACATGTGCCAAATGCATGCGTTGATCTTGAATCAGTTTTTTGTTTTCCAAATAATTTTGTGTTTTAAATAAATACTCTAATAGTTTTACGAAGTCCTTCACAATGGCATTTTTCTCCTGGTGTGGAATGCCTCCAAGTTTAATCATACCAGCTGAACACTGCACAGGATTAGGACTGTCTAGGACACTAATTACATAGGCTCTTGTTGATAGCACATTTATTTCTTTACTACACATTATTTTTTGATTTATCAATGAATAATGCACAGCATGTCAGCATTTAGGAACGACTTAAAGATCCTATATCCCTTGTTAATTGTACTTTCTATGCTAAGCCATTGCTTGAGGGATTGTTAGGGTGGCTATTTTTTTCCTTTCCGCTGGGTTTAAGTGATGCTCTTAGCTCTGCCTTCCAAGTAGCTGGGGCTACAGGTGCACAGCACTACACCTGGCTCAAGGGTGGCTTTTTAAGTAATACCTTTTCTTGGCTTCTTTTTCTCACTTCAGGTTAGAATCCCCCACACGGAGTCTGAGCGTGGATGCCCCGAGGGGGGTTCATATTAAAGCTCATGCTGGGAAAATCGAGGCACTTTCTCAAATGGACATCATTTTTCAGAGCAGTGATGGAATGGTGAGTTCATCCTATGTATGACCTGGTGATGAAATTCCTGAGCCATGTCCATCAAGGTATCAGATATTAAATTTCGGGTTGTTCTCTAATGAAACATCATAAAATCCATATTGTAGAAAATGTGAAAGGAAAGCAAAAGACACTTCAGCATTGAAAGGGCCAAGAAAGGTGAAAATTATTCCACATTAGATCAGGACAGCTTTCTTTGGCATTTGTGCTATCAAATCACTTATTTTTTTCAACTTTGTGAAAACATTACGAACTTTCAGAGCTTACAGAAAATATCATTTGCCGTTTCCTAGTGACCCAACTACTCTCAGGCTGGCTGTCACTGGGGGTTATCTATAAATGACAATCATTGTCTGGTAATGCCCAGAGCACTAACACAGAATTAAGTTTAAATGAAGATGAAAGGTGAAAAATAAGAGCATTTTTTGAAAGTCAACTACAATAGGGATATAATCTGGGACTTCAAGTCTAGAAATAAAAACACCACTCTTAGAAGTCAAAGTCATAATGACATAATGGAGCACATGTCACTCAATGTCACTTGTTGGAATACTGTTTATTTTTAAAAGGAAAAACTCAATTTCAGTCAGCCAGAAAATAAGGCATGCTAAAGATGTTCCTAAAGCTCTAGGGAAAAAACCCAGGGTTTGGCAGAAAAGCTGATTCCAATCACATGATACTGTCTTACAAATGTGCACAAACAACTGATCTCATCTTCTCTCGCCTATCCCTAGGTATTTTCATATGTGTTTAGGATAAGGCACAGGTCCATGGATTTTCTTTTAAACAGCTCCAACTTAACTACAATTTGCAGTGAATGGTGCAGGTTATACTGCTTATGCCTCAAGTGCATGTATTGGAATCAGTCTGTGGAAGTTGTTGGTACAAGGAGAGGGTACATGGATCTCTACACTCCTTCCCCAGCCCTGTCGCACCATCATACCTATGACAACAGTGCAATGGCCTAAGGATTCAGCTGCCAGTCAGGAAGCCCAATCTACTGCTAAATCATTACCCAAGTTCAGAAAAGTTCAGTGGCTCTCCCCGGGTCTGTCTCCTCATTTATCAAGCAGGAAAATATTTGCTTAACAATGTCATAGTGTCTTGAAACATTAATACAATATTTTGAAATGACATCAATATTAATAGGAAGGTACAGTTGAGATGCACATGTACTGTCCTCAAACAGGCCATGAGAGGTTGTTACAGGGTGTGTGGACAGCACCTAATAGTTAGCTGCCTACAGGTGGACATAAAAGTCACCTGGAGAACCCCCTGCAGCTGGAGCTTACAAAGAACAGATAAAGCAGAAATGGACACCAAGAATTTTGGAATCCCACTGTTGAGTCATAGTATCATTATGCACTTAAAATGTATTATCCTCAAAAAACATTAAACTGATCTTAATGTTGAAATGATGCCACTTAAGGCATCATTTTTACAAGTAGCACATGATCAGACCCATAATTAAAGTTGATATTTCTTGTTACTAGGAGCTAGTTCAAAGTGAAGTGGTAGATGTTCAGCTCCGCCCCCCCAACCAAATATTGTCCCCTAAGAGCAAATGAAAACGAGCAAGGAAGTGGTATGTGGGCTGCCAGTGATAACCGTTTGCTGAAAGTGTAGGAAAAGAAATAACAGCTGGAAAACAACTAGAAAAAAAAAAATGTCCAATTAACCGCAAGGAAAGGGAAAGAAACCAACAAGTCAAAAACACTGGGGAAAAGCAAGTACCCAATGAACCTCATGCACTGGACACCTGAGTTTCAAACAATAATTTCCATTTGATTTCCTCTACACTAACAATGTGCCAGGCCACGTAAGTAAGGCAAGCTCTGCCTGTGATGCTGCTCAAACCATGCACAGCAGGGCCCGTGTCTCAGGGAGAAGGTAGAAAGCAGACAGACACCAATTGATTAAGATTGCAATTCCAGGGTTACAGCTACATGAAATAAACGGAGGACCTAACCTTGTCAGCAAGGAAGAAAACTATGCCTACCCACAACCTATTTTAATTCCCTCCAGTAAGCATACTGGGATAGCTAAGGATCAGCTAGATGCTCCTGCTCAGTGTGATGATTCTTAACTTCCTTATTAAAAATGTTCCCAAACCTCCATCAATAGCTATGTGTTTGCATTTCAATTTAACTAAATTATAGTATGACCAGACGGTCTAGTCACTTTCATTGGATTTGAATTGACTTTCATCAGTAAATCTATTGTTTTTAGCATCTAGAAGTGGAAATTCAAACAATCTTACAATGTTAGGGCGATGGTTGATTGCTAACAAGGGTAATTTAATTGTCTCTCATAGGAAAACAAAATCACAGATAAAATCAGGATAAATTCCAACATTTACAGGTAAAAATCATCAAGATGAATCTATTTCTTTTGAATTGTACATCATCCTAAGGAGGAGATAATTTAACATGAAGTCAAATTGGCTCACAAGATAAATGTGAATTGACAAAGAATTGTGATATTTTTGCCAAATAAATCTGAAAGGAATTTTTAGGAGTGTAGCATCATAGTACTGAAAAGCAATCCAGTTTATTGAACACACAAATTGTAAGGGCATAGCATGGTGTCAGGAGTGGTCAGTTTTTCCAGCTGGACTAACTCCATGGGTAAAAGAAAGAGTGGCCTCCCTCCAATTTGGAGGAGGAATTGTCTAGCCCCTGCCAGCATGCAAATGTGAAGTAGGTTTTTAAATAAACAGATAATTGTGATGGGGCTTAATTCAAGTCAGGAATTCTTTCTCTATGAGAAAAAACTAATCTTCTTGAAACATTGTGAGAATATGAATTTCCTGTTGATCCATTTCATTCCTCCTTAGCATCCCATCCCTTTCTTTCTTCCAAACAGCTGGTGCTTGATACTGAAACCATTTGTCTACCCAAGCTGGTACAGGGGACTTGGGGTCCCTCTGGTGGCTCGGAGGGACTCTATGAAATCTGTGTGTGTCCGGATGGGAAGCTATACCTGTCTGTGGCTGGTGTGGATACCACATGCCAGGAACACAGCCACGTCTGTCTCTGAACCACTGCCTCTTCCACAGACAGCCTGCCTTGTTTCCCTGGGAAGTGTGGCCTTGAACCTTTCCACTTAGGGAGCAGCCAGACATCCTGCAAGACTGAGACAGGATGAGAACTGGGAGGAGGACAGGCTTTCCAGAGGAATGCACCAAAAACAATGTAATGGAAGTGTTCAGACAAAATGACACGATCTCAAGGTGACATGTGGATGTTAGATACAAAAATCAGAATGTCAGAAGAAAGTTTATTCCACTGGATTAATTTTCATCAGAACAATTGTGACTTTTCCTAACCCTCTTCTCCATCTCTGATACATGTCAATGTTCAACAAAATGTTGAATTTTGGTGTGGAATTAATTTATAATGTTCAACAGTGGATATCTAACTCCTCACAAAAGTAGAACTGGTCAATACAAAAATGTCCCAAGTTCTATACAGCGTCTCCTTCTTCCTGCAGCTTCATACAGTGTGTCAGGCTTCACAAGAAAATATTCAGGTTTCAAAGGTGATTTGAGGTTGATCTGATTTACAATATGTAGTCAATTGAATAAATTACACAAAATAAGTTATTTTATATATATAGTCAATTAGCAATAAAAATCAACCTACATATTTCAGACTCCATGGTTCTTACTTTCTTTAATCCCTACAAACAATTCTTTGAGGTTAGTACCTTTGTCATCAAGGTACTGATGACAAAGACTCAGAGCAAGTCACAGGTCACAGAGAACTACTGGAATTGACCCAAACTATGACCCAAATTTTGCATAGCTCTTTTCTCTGGAAACACTGATATATTCTCATTCTATCCCAAACACCAGACTATACGACAACTGTACAAATGAGATATTGCCAATTGGACAAATAAAGAAACTGAAGCCCAAAGTGTTGTTTTCATCTTCCGGGATCAAGTAGTGAGTGGTGGGACTCCTACCTGCTCAGCCTTCGTGCTTCCCTCTATACCACAGAGACTGGATACTGCATTCTAAATCCCTCTTGACCTTTGGTGAAAGTATGTTTAGTGTGGCAAGTAATTGTGTGGGTTGATTAAAACACTTGGGACGCTGAACCTTTGAAAGCAGGTCCATTTTATAGAGGCCTGAAACTTACTTTGAAAGATGTCACCACTTTCTGTGGTGGGATTTGCTTTTGTTTTGTTTTAAACAGTGCTACAATAAGAATCACCAAACAGCTAAAGATGCAGCAAAACCAAGAGCATTGGAACATCCTAATTATAGGATGTATACCAAGTTCAAGTTCTTATTCTAGTCTCAGAATCAAGAGAAAGAACTATTTCTAGTGCTGCTTTAATGAGGTGCTAATTTAACAGTGTTGCTCACAACTCCCTGGTTTTGAAGTAGTGAGTATTCATACACACATTCAATTGCAAATACAAACAATGCTCCCTAAGCTGTTAAGAGAAAACTCTATAAATGTAATGATCCTAAAGTTTTGCAGGGTGGGGGGGTATGCTTCTAATTATAAATTGGTATTCACCTTTTCCATTTAGTTAAATTCTGAATTTTAAAATCAATACTGCTTTCTTAACACAACATGCCTATGGTCATAGTAAACCATTCTGCTATTTTCTCATATTTACTTCCTGTACCATATCTGTGAAAAACAAATGTCTTCAAGCTCTGTTGACCTAACATAGGATCACCAACTTAGCTTGGTTCTCATAGTACATGTCCAAAAGATGGTGTTCAGATGACAGTAGATCAAGAAAAACAATCAAGGAGAAATATGGGGAATGTTTAAATTTGATTTTTTTTCTCCTTAGTTAAGTGGAATCATCTTGAAAGAAGCTGTACAGATAGCTGCATTCTCCAGCAATAAGGAATTTACCCCTTGTTAGATTGAAAAATTTAGATGGTCTGTATCCTAAAATTATTAGTACATTATAGGATGTACTTTAAATTTTCACTGAAGGTCCAAGGTCATGATGATAAACACACTTAACAAGGTGCATAGACAGACTCATTATACAAAGTGGTGGTAGACAATGGAGTGTTGATGTTTTAGGGATCCAAAAATAACCCTGACTTCTTTTATGAACCAAACTGAAAAGTAGACACATGAATCAAAAAGAAGACAATAAAAATATAAACTTTAATTGTAAAGACATTGGGTTTGCTGCAAAAAGGACTTCACAGCTGAATAAAAAAAAAAAAACTTAGGGATCACAGGCAGAACTGCAGTGTCCCAACTCTCATGGTTCCCTACATAGAGAAGGGAAAGAAAGACCACTTTTTCTAAAGGTCACCGAACTCACACTAAAAGGTTAGAGCTGCATATTCTAGGCCCTTCTCCCCAGTTCACATACCGGGCAAGCCTCTCTTCTTTAGGGAAGAGTGAATGAAGGCAGAGGTTCTGAAACCCTGCACACTAATGTTTTTATTTTGTTTCTGTTTCATATGGCTGTTCATCCCCTTTTTTCCCCTGATTTAAAAATACCATTGCTTGACCAGGCACGGTGTCCCATGCCTATAATCCCAGCGGCTCAGGAGGCTCAGGCAGGAGGTTCTCGAGTACATAGCCAGCCTTAGCAACAGCAAGGTGCTAAGCAACTCAGTGAGACCCTGTCTCCAAATACAAAATAGGGCTGGGGGTGTGGCTCAGTGGTCAAGTACCCCTAAATTCAACCCCTGGTACCCTCCCTCCCACAAATAGCATTGCTTCTTACTTGGCTCTACCAGTCTTCTCCAAATTTTAAATGCCACTTACTATTGCTGAGGTTTGAAAGCCAAATAAATTTTGTAAAAAACATATTTTTAACTAAATAAACACACTGACTTCAATTCTGTCTCCTTAGAGGCCAGCTTTTGTATTCAGGGTAAAAGAGGGTACTTCCAGAACCACGTGTCAATTGTAAAAGAGACAAGTAGGTGGGTGGCACACACCTGTAATCCCAATGGCTCAAGAGGCTGAGGCAGGAGAATTACAAATTCAAAGTCAGCCTCAACAATTTAGCAATCTACTGTCTCAACACAAAGTAACAAAAAAGAAAATTGGGCTGGGGATATGGCTTTTAAGTTCCCCTCAGTTCAATCCCTGATACAAAACAACCCCCCCCCCCCCGCAAAAGCAAACATTTTAGACTCATTATTTAAAAAATAAATAAAAAATTTTAACTAATTTGGCTTTAGAATATAAGTTGACTGATTTCATGCTAGTAGATAAATCATATCAGGCTAGTTAGATTCATGGAATGGAATGTGCCCATCATATCCCAACACCCAGCATATATAACACCTGCAATGTGCTCAGAGGTGTTTTACTTTTTGTTTCGCTTCAAATGAATGAATGACACTACTTTAAGTCATGTCTCTTAAAACAAGAGAAATGAAAACCAAATTTAGAAGCCAAAGTTTTAAGAATTCCACCTGTTGACTTCAGGTTTGGCTCCTACTCAAGTCTTTCTAGCCTGCAGAAATAGATTTTAGACTTGCCAGCTCCACAATCACAAGACAATTTTTTCACTAAATCATATCTATCTCTCCCCTCCTCCCTCTTCTTTTCCCCTACTGTTGTTTCTCTGGTACAATCTGGATTGAAAATGACTGAATTGAAAATCTTCTATGACTGCTGATTTCTACTAGCACTAGACAACATTCTGGAGATCTACAAAACACTTAAAGTACAGTAAGTGTCAGTTGGCACCCATCCCCAAGATGTTCAGACCTGTGAACAACTTCCCTTGTTTTGTTGAACACTATAACAACCTTCTACTTAAACTTTTCTTGGGCTCCCTACCCCTGCTTCATTAACTAGATGCACCATGCAGGTTCCTTGCCCAGTTTGGCAAGGAGACTATGTATAAGTTGGCCATCTTGCTAGGGATGCCCTCCCTCCTGCGCCACCCCTGCTACTCAGAAGCACCTGTGTTCCACTGTCTTAAAAAAAAGGGGGGTGGGGGAGGGAGATTTTTAAAAGCATAAAATAGTAAAATACATAAATTGAATTCAGAGCCAAAATTCCTTAGTCTATTTCAAAATCTAAAGAAATCTGAAAAATAAAATATTTTCAAGTATGTCTGCTACAAACTACTGGTGGCAAAACCTGACCTGAATCTATATGAAGCTCTTTATCAGACTTATGTATTCAAGTGTGGATATTCATAGGCTTTCTGGAAATATTAGTAGGTTTGATCACAGGGTGCTGCCTGTAATCATCACAAACAGATATGCCCTCATATTAACATTCTAAAATCAAATTCTGAAACTCCTTTGGATCCAAGTGTTTCATAAACATGATTATGAACTTATATATAGCTTTTTAAAAGTTTTAAAAAACACAGAAATCAAATTAAATTAACTATCAATAAAGCCAAACAAGGTTTTGTGTGTGATTTTTAATACTGCAAAGCAATGAAAAATGTTCTAAGTGCTGACTCTGAGCTTCAAAGCAGCAAGCACTGTTTCAATAAAGCTTAAGAGAGAATTTGGGAAACCCCAGAAGAGAAAGCTTGTTAGGCCTCCTCCACCTAACTTTGTGCCTCAGTTACAAAGTTGAACATTCTCTGGCAATTATCAAGAATACAAGCAACAATGAATGTTAGTGAGAATGTGGGGGGGGGGGGGAGAGAAAGGCACACTCATACATTGCTGGTGGGAATGCATTGGTGCAACCACTCTGGAAAGCAGTATGGAGATGGAGTGGAACCACCATTTGACGCAGTTATCCCATCCCTCAGTTTATATCCAAAGGACTTAAAATCAGCATACTACAGTGATGCAGCCACATCAATGTTTACAGCAGCTCAATTTACAATAGCTAACCTATCAAAGAGCCTAAATGCCCTTCAACGGATGAATGGATAAAGAAAATGTGGCATATATACACAATGAAATATTACTCAGACATAAAGAATGAAAATATGGCATTTAGTGGTAAATGGTTGGAACTAGAGACTATCATGTTAAGTAAAATAAGCCAATCCCCCAAATCCAAACGCCAACTATATTCTCTGATATGTGGATACTGACACACAATAAGGTGGGGAGAGAGGGAAGAATAGAAGTCCACTGGATTAAACAAAGGGAATGAAGGGCAGGGAATGGGAATAGAAAAGACAGCAGAATTAATTTAACATAATTTTCTTATGTTCATATATGAATACATGACCAGAAACTCCACATTTAGTACAATCTCAAGAATGGGGTTCTAATTAGAATAAGTTATACTCCATGTATGTATAATATGTCAAAATATACTCTACATCCATGTATATCTTTAAAAAAAACAATAAAAATAAAATAAAGATGAACATTCTCTATCAGGTAAGCTTAAGTGTGAATGAGCCCCAGACATGCAGCTAAGGCAAGGAACTATCAATTCAAACTCTACCTAAAGGAGACCCATATTTGATGTGTCTGTTTTCAAATACATTTATATAACATACATATCAAATAATCTTACTCCCTAAAAAGCTGAAGTAAATTCCACTCTTAACTACATCAGTGAGCACCTCATAAACATAATATATACCATACACTCCTTATTCAACTAACCATGAAAAAGAAACCTACTAATTCCAACATAAAAACACAGAACAATCCTATTCCAGTATTCCAATAAATGCACATAAATATGCATATCACAACTTAATAAGGAAGAAATTAAGTTTAATTGCCAATGAACTATTTTTCAAGAAATACCAGTTACAATGATTTCATATGTACATTTGCTTTATTAAAATTATGGCACTTACTATTAACAGCAGAAATAATTACATGATTTCACATCCAAAAGCAACACAATCATGGAGGTGCAAACATTCCTTATTACCAATAAAAGTAAAAAAGTTTTAACATGGTCTGTAAGCCCTTAATTGCATAAAATATTATATTTAGCATCATTTACAGCCAGTACATTTATATAAACTATTATTTTCTTTCATTAACATTCTGCAAACAAAATATGTTAAAGTAAATAAGTAGGACATCTGAACATCATGAAAATTAAATGTCAGTTTTGAATCATTCATGAAGAAAATGCAAGCTAATAATTCCTCTTTTATAAGCTACTAGTATCATCATGATTTTAATTTTTAACTTAAAATAAAAAATTTCAATAAGTGCCATATTGAAAGACAAAGAGGTTTGTTTTTTTTAATTGCAGCACCTTTAGACAACAAAAGATTACATCCTGTTCAACCACACTATATAAATTATGACATCTGTGGAAAATACGTACACACAAACATAAAGCAAATGTTCTAACCACTGATAAATGTCATTTGGTAAGCAGTTTCAGAAACAATATTTAACATCATGTAATGAGAACTGCCACCACTTGGAGTTTTCCATATGTTATCTTCATGAAATAGGAAGCCTGTAAACATAAGGTGTAAAAAAAATTAAAATAAAGATGTAAAGTGCACTCAGTGCACTCTAAATACTATCTTCATACTCTTACTCAAGTAATATTCAGGATTAAAATACTGTACCATTTTAAACATACTGAGTACTTAAGATGTAAAATTGCAACAAATTCATAATCAGATCCAGCTGATAAGAATAATGCATCCAAGAATATCCATTTAAAAATGATAAACTTCAAAAGACTTAATTCCCCTTTTATGTTCAAACCAAAGATACGTCCAGTGTTTCATTAGCTCCTTCAAAAATACCATGTTTAAAAACAAAATTGATTTCATCCTAACCAGAGACATATATAGACTCATTATCTAACAAATTGCTAAGCTTTGGTTATATAAAGTGCAGTTCAATAATGTGCCATCCCAATCATTCAAATACTTCTAGCAATTTTGTGGTTGACAACCCTCTTCAAAATAATTTTCTTTTAGATTCAGTTAAACTTCTCTATAGGTATTCATACGAATAACTCCAAAATTCTTCCAGAACAATCTGCAATGTGCTTCACAATTCCTAGATAACTGGCAATGAAGCTTAACGAAGTACAGCAATTCATATTTGTGCTACAACACATTCAAGATCTGGCTCTGCTTTATTTTTTCTTTAAATACTTTCACACTTTTTGTTGTATAAAATTTTCAAGTTTTATTATGATACAGGCAGTACATTCCATCACCCTCATGGCAACCTCAGAAGTGAACCTGTCATTTGGGATCTGTGGGAAAGGAAGCAAATCAGGATACCTTGTTTTTAAACTGTCTACACCGTAAGCTTCCAATGTGTGAACATCATTTGTCAGTCCTTCAAGTTGCTGACTATATTCTTCTATTTTTTGTGCAAGTGCAGTTGGTTTTACGTCTTTATCGGACTTTCCCCTCACAGCATAGTCAGCTGCAATCAAAGCTAACTTCGTGGAAAGGTAACATTTAAAGCACACCCATTCATTGGCATTTTTATGAAGGTCATTCCTGGCAGCTGAGAAATTTGCTCTGGCTTGTCTTAACCATCTCCGTGCTTCAACAGGATTGCCAACTGACTTGAAAGTGGGAGGAACAAAGAACCTTTGAGAATAAGTCTGCCCAGTCGAAGGAGGGCATTTTTCTTTATTTTGTTGTTGCCGCTCAGATTTATGGCTTGTTGCTTCTTGATTCCATGAAGTATAAAATCTCTGAAATGAGTATTTGTCTGATTGAAATCGAGATGCTGAGGTTGAAAATGTTCTTCTGGAAGCTCTGTCTGCATTTTGATCTAGAAAAGCCTGTTTTTCTAATCTGTTGATTTCATTCTGCAGATGTTTAAAAACTTCATTAGCAATGTCATGATTCTCTGGATTTTTGTCAGGGTGCCACTTCAAATACAACCGCCTAATAATCTTTTTTCGTTCTGATTCTGGAAGCTTCCAAGCTTGCTCTACCACTGATGTCACTTCTTTTAAGATTTCGGGTAAAGAATTAACCTTAAGCTTTTTGGGGGAGTGGTGTTTTGAGGATGAAGTCTTGTGACTTTCTTTACCAGAGAATAGAGGAGGAATGCTCCGCAGACCAGGGGCGAGGAACTCTGTGGGGCTGGTTGGTGTAGAAGGAGCACTGTCTCTACTTTGAGAGCTTTCATCAGGCCTCGAAAACTTATACAGATCAAGTGAACTAACTATTTTATATTCACTATAACCGATATCAATCTGATATATCTTGCCTAGAAAACTAGAATTGTCAGCATCTTCTCTTTCAACTTCCTGTACAATAATTGCATATGTATACGTTGGCTGGTATGACCCATAGATGTCACCACCTTCAGCATCCACAAGGTACCCAACATATTCTCCCGGATAAAACACATTCATTGGATCCATAAGCAGAGTATAATGAATTTCAGCAGGTATTGGCGTGCCGGGCATTGGAAGTTCCAGTTTTGATGGCTCTGAAGAGTCATATTTCACTCCTAAACTATCAAGTTTCTCACTAATCCTATAAATATCATTGCATCCCAGCATAGCAATCAAATATGAAGTGTCAGAAATCAAATTGTCAGTTGCTGATTTCAGTGTCATTGCTAATGCTAATAGGAAATTAATATCTTTACTGTCTGAATGTTGGATGTAAAGCAGGATGACTGCATTACCAAACCTCTTCAGAAAAGCAAAAGTTTCACTTCTGCTATGGGGAATGGGATTAAAACCTTTAACTCTTAATGTTGTTTGAAGCTTTTCAAAACAGGACACTTTTAAGCCTTCTCTTAAGGCTTTGCAAAGTCTTATGGCTTTTTCTTCATTGGCCAGGAAAGCATTATCATTTTCATGCTTCATAATCCTAATCAATCCTGTAATGAACTGTTCAGAAGACAAGAGTAACTGCAGTCTTCCCTGAAGAGAACACAATGCTCCAAACTGACACACTTTGGGAGTTTCTTCATCTAACTGTTCTTCAAGGATACTGCTCAAAAGCCGAGGTCTAAGTTTTTGCGGAAAGAGCATTATCAACTTGGTATGAAATCCATGATCCTTCCCTAAGTAGCACTGGCTAAGGTCAACCAACATTTGCACACCAATATTCCCTTGGATTCTACTTTTATAATGGGGTGCATCATCGAACACTAAGATGCTTGACTTTACCAACCTACCATCCTGGCTTGGAAGATAAAGTGCAAGATCTCGAACATTCTCTAGATCACTCCTCACCTTGACAGAATCATTTTGCAGACTCTTGAACAAACCAGAAACTACTCTCTTAACTGTACGCATTTCATTAGGATCTAATTGTTTTCCTTCAGAATTTTTGAATATGCGGCTCAACACTTCAACATATTGCTTAGTTGAAATAATATCTTCAGTACCTAAGTGCTTGAACAACTGATGAAATGTGCCAAGCTCTAAAGGCAGTTTGTACAAATAAGGTTTAAAATCAGATTCATATTCCAGGTTTATCACTACCTCCTCAGGCTTCAGAAGTTTCCAACCATCTTCTACCATCACAAAAGCAACTCCCCGGAGTTGAAAACGGAACTCCCTTTTTTCTGCACTGAGAAATTCATATATGCTCCTTAAAACCTTTGCTCTAGTTTTTACCATTTCTTCATCTAAAGTTGTTATGTTGCATATATTTCTGCAATTATTAATGACCTTATCAAGAGGGGGATCCAGGTTAACATTAAGCATATTTAAAACTTGTTCAAGCTGTTCTTGTGGACCAAGGTCACTACCTTCTTGCTCTTTGATACTCAAGGGTGTGGCTTTCTCTGGAAGAATAGGGCAAGATGTCCATAGCAGCTGGAGCACATCACACTGTTTGAATTTTGGATTTACCTGTGCTCCATTGAACTTGATAAGAGGAAGTGTTCCATTTACCTCTTGGTATTGAGGATGAAATCGAATGTACTCAGCTGGGGCCCTCTCAGGACATAAGAAAGGTATTAAAGACAGTTCTTTCAGAAAATTTCCAGATAATAAATCCATTCGTTCTTGGAATATATGATGCAGAAGGATATCAACTGTATTTTGCAATGTTTCTTTAGACCAGTTTTCTGTGTTAGCTCTCACACTAATTTCCTTAGCAAATTGTAACAATTGCTGCTGAGAAAGTATGTATTTCAGCCCAATATTTCTTAAGAACTCCACCCAGGATGTCATAAATGCAATTTGATTTTTAGGTTTTATAAGCTGTTCCAGTTTTTTAAAGAAATCCTTAGGAATAAACAGTTTTTCAGGAAGCATAACTTCAAAAACTCTCACAGTTCTATCATAAAAATGTTTGGCTTGCTTTAGTCGACTGTTAGCATCATGGATGATCAATAAACTTTCTAGTTTTTCAAAAAGTTGTTCCTTAATCTCTGATAATTCCTCAATACTAGATAATCTATTCTTAAGATAGATTAAGTGCTCTAATTTTGCATCATAAGAGAGATTTTCAATCTTGGGTAAAAGATGTTTCAAATATACCTCAAGGTCATCTACAGGCACACAACCAAGCACTTCATACAGCTCTTTTAAATGAACTTTTTCTTCAAGAAATGCAGAAGATGATGATTGTGTCCATTTTTCCACTTCAGCTGAAGGAATGCTTTTTGTAAGTACATAGCATGTTCCAAATTTGCCAATGCTCATGTAGCGGCCACTGATGGATTTGTAACATGGAAGAGACTTTAAAATTTTTATGTCATCTTGGGACATCAAGTGACTCAAATTACAGTTGAAATACATTAGAAGGGCTTCAAAATCACTTTCTACCAATTTTTCAGTTCTAAATGTTGAAGTTTGGACCATGTAATGTACAGCTTTCAAAATGCTTATGGGGCTCTCTATGTTTGCTGTGTGACAAGACAAAAGAGGAACAAATGTACTCTCTTTGGAACAGATTTTGTTCAAAGCAAGCTGGATACAGCCAGCTTTCATTAGAGCATGAAAAACTTTATCACTCTGGGCATTTGGAAAAACAGCAATATGCATAAGGCTTAGAGGAAGCAGAACATCTCCTTCAGGAACCACAAGCTGATTGGCTGAAACAGTAAACTTTGTTCCTGGAAGCAATGCCCAGTCTTTGAGAGTATCAGCAACGATATCAAATGTTGGTTTTGTTTCTTCTTGATCTTCTTTCACATTTACAGATTCACTGATAAAATGCCATGCATTCTTAAGCCAAGACTCACTTGCAAAATTGTCTTTCCACTTTGTACAATTTTTGGTCTTATATTCACGAGGCAACACAGATGATAACAAATCAGCAAAGCTGGAAATGTCAAACACTTTTGCAACTTTACAGTTCAATAAAATACTACTATATTTCAAATACAGTGTATTCATAAACAAGTCTTTGCGCGATGGGATCAATTCATGGTATGTTGTTAGAAACTTGGCTCGTTTTGCATCAAAAGTTTGCAAAACACTGTCCAGTGTAATGAGAAGGGGCAATCCTTCAACTTCAATCTCATTTTCTTCTGCATCCTTAAAACAATAATCAACTAAAAGTTTTAAACTGTGAAAAAGTTTCAGATTTGTCTGCTGAAGACGACAAGGCAGCTTCCCAATATGGCAGTTAGTATCAGGAGAGGAGAACGTCATTAAAAAAGACCTAACATCAGCAGGAGTCACATAACTAACAGGGATATCTGCATCTATAAGGCAGTGGTAAAGATTGGCAGTTTCATCACAGTTATATACCAAGTTGAAACCTATTTCCAAAAGTAGGTGTTTCAGTCTATAGACATTCTCTGCTACTGTTTTGCGTGTTGTAATATTATAATCTGCATTTTTAAGGTGTTGTAATTCATCCTGTAGTAAATTGTCAAAAAATGGTCTAGTTTTGTTTGAAGAAGACATATTAATCCAAGTAATTATGACTGCTGAGTGCAAATCAGAGCCATCAATATTTGGTGCCCGGACAACAGGTAAAAGACGTTTCATGTCTTCATGAATGCAGCTATAAAGCGCTTTCACTAGGCAATACAAATCTGGCTGTAGATCAAGCCTGTTGACTGGGAAAAATGATAGAAACTTCTTCAAAGTGTCCTTTACAACATGAATGGGTGTGTTTTGCAAAACTGATAATGTTGGGTCAGAACCGGGGAAGTACCGTTTTTTCAATTGGATTAATAATTCAACATATGCAGGAGCTATTAATGCAGTCATTAAGCTGTTATTCCAGTCACTTCGGACACCAACGCCATTATCATCACGCCACAGGTTTCTTCTGGCTGAATCGAGTGCAAAGTGGCCATTCACATGAAATGGCAACCCTGTCTCCAGGGAGAGGGGTAGAAAACAGAAGGCCCTGTGAGGTTTTTTATAGTTGTGAGTAATACAGGCAGCCACTCCACCTCGTGGGAAGAGAGTAATATCTTGGTTCTTGTGTGCTGATATAACACTCTTAGATACTTTGTCCATACTTGAAAAACCTGACCTATTACATATTAGCCATGTGGTAAGATTTCCTTCAGAATCCTCAGTATCCATAGTATATGTTATCTGTTGAACTGGTATGTCTTTGAGTTGTCTCTTTTTAGTAACACTATCAATTACAGATGCATGAAACTGTTTTCTTTTCAATCTGTCTCCATCAGTGATTTTGCCCTTTACTGAATACAGCACATTTAGAGCTCCTGTAGCTTTATCTATTTCACAAATAGAAATTTTTTCCATGTGATTAAGAAACATTAGAAGTTCTGCCCCATCTGAGCGTAACTTGTCCAAAAGATTCTGGACCATTCTGTCTGATGATGGAACTGAGGAAATTTCTGAAACTTTTGCCATTTCTGCATTACGAAGAGGAAATCTAAACATTGTGCAATTATCCAACTTAAAGTGGGTTCCCAAATAAAGGTCAAGAACATCTGAGAACTGTGTCCTAAAATCTGCATCCAAATCTCTAAACATGCGTCCAGGACTAACAGATGTGGCTCCTGGTGCATATCTGGCATGAGGATCAAAAATACACAGGATGTCATTGCCAGAAATAAAAGAAGGGCAGTCTGTAATATGATACACAGAATTGAATCCTATACCATACTGTCCAGTTTTGCAAGGATTTCCTTCTTTGGTACCTTTTCCAAGATTTTGAATTCCTCTAACATCATCTTCTGTAAAAGGCTGGTTGTTGTACACACAAAGTGCTGGCCCTTGCAATGGGGCCCACTTATCATCAAATATTCTATCAACTGGATGCTGTCTAGGATCAAACACAAAACAGATTTCTGTGGCCTTAGCATCATCAGCATTTTGAAGAAGCTCTTTCAACATTTCCTTTTCTGAAGGATAAGCATTAAGGATGCTCTTAATTCTGCTGGTCAATTTTTCTTTCTGCCCAAATTCTGTGCCAAGTGTTGTAAAACAAATGTTGGATGCATATCTTTCTAATGCTTTATGTCTCTTTGGTATTGCTCCTAGTTTTACAGCTACCTCCCTTGGTATATCAGCATGGCAATATTTTACAGTGGTATCCTTTACTTTTATCCAGGGACAATCATTGTAGCATAAGGACTTAGCAGGGAGAAGCATAAGATTAGTATCTGGCAACAATATTTTACCATAATTTTTCTCACAAAACTCTTGTTTCTTTTCTCTAATGAGACTCCATATTCCTTCACTGATTATGCGTCGGCAAAGCTGAAAATTCTCTTCTGTTATCTGTTTATTTCCTCTTTCTCGGTCAATGGATTCCAAAACTAGGGCAAAATCTTCAACCATAAATGACTGCCTCACGCCCACACTTTCAAACAGTTCACGAAAATTATTTTTATATTTATTAGGTAACTGATAAAGGTATGGTGCTGCTTCAAAATTCAAATGAAAAGAAACTTTTTCTGAGTCAACATATGCATTTTCAACTAGGATGAAGCTAAAAGACTTTAATTTTTCAGTAATTGATACCTTAGTTATTTCACTTTGCATCATTGCTTCATGAAGGTATTTGTAGCAAGCATTGGTGATATTTTCCTGGTACAATGTAATTCCATCATCAACTGATTTTGCAACTTCTTTCAATTGGTTTATAACCAGATCAACTGTTGGTTTTTTTAGTAATCCCAAAAACTCCTTAACAGCCAATGACATTGAACCACAACCTCTAAAGGAATGAGAATTTTCATTTAGAATTGGCTGCAAAAGACAGACTATATCTTGATGTTCAGCTGTATAAAGCTCAGTTGCTGCAAACATTTTTTCAGGCTTAAAACTGTTACCTTTCCATTCCAAAGAAAAACCTGCTGGTTTTGTTAGAAATGGAAGGAAGGGGATTGTTTGATATTTTGCAGCAAAATCCTTTGCTCTAGGATCCCTTATCTTTAGCTTCTCATCAATAAGACTTAATAAGATACTACTTCTTAGACAAGCAGCAACATGATCCCTTTTATTAATTTCAGCTACTGACTCTGCACGTTCTAGCATGTCATCCCATAAAATATCATCTTTTGCCATACCCAACTGAACTAGTTTAATCAAAATAATAGGATTAAGGTAATCCTGAGTAGAACCATAAGGGAACCGTCCATCTTTAGTATCAAATAACTTAGCAACACGTCCTTCAGGATGGATTAATCTAGATGGCAAGACCAAAGGATGCCCCTCCAAGGAACAAGGAATACATGGAGTAACACGAAGAATTCCTGAGAACTCATCAACTTTTTCATTTAGAACAAAATTCATTAAGGGATCTCTAAGTTCTGCTTCAATTTCTTGAATATTTGGAAAAAACACTTCTGAAAAAAACTGTTTCTCTGAAAATGTATTTTCAAGCAGTATCTGTTTGCAGCCAGCTTCTTCAAATCCTAATTTTACTGAAGAAGGAAGTTCAACAGCACAAAGGTTTTTGGATCCAGTCTTTTTGAGGTATTTCAGAAATATCTTGAAGGCTGCTGGACCAACATCTTTTCTTTTAAGTATAGAGTCATCTAGAAATCTCACATTCTTCATGGAAACCCAAGTAGATCCATCAGAGAAGACTCTGGTCATATCCTTTCCTTTTCCATGAGCTATATCTTCATAAAACCCTTGACAAATTACAGAAAAGTCATCATGAACTAAATCAGGATCAGGCCATGTTGCATAGTAAGTATAATCAGTTAGTTCCCCACTAGTGGCCAGGTCCCGTAAGACACTGAGAGCCTGTAAGTAAGCTTTCACAATAACGTGTCTCATGAACGTGGTATTCCATCGTCCCTTTGTATCTGTCTTCCAGATTTCCTTTCTATTTGAAGTAACAGCAAAACACCCATTGATGTGAACTGGTAAGCCTGTTTTTATTCGTAAAGGTAAATAGCAAAACACTTCTCCAATGTGTGGTTTCACAGTCCACTTCTGGTCTTGAGTTTCACACAGCAGAATTCCTACTGCCCCACAAGGAACCAGCCCCAGTCGTCTTCCACTTTCATTCAGGGAAAATTTGAGAGCCTCTCCTGTATCCATGCAGGTGCATATAAGCCATGTGGTAGAATCTACTGTTTTTTGTGGCAACTCATCTGATGGTTTTTTTGATTGGCCAGACTTGGCCATTTCAAAGAGAGCAGCTGGGTCATCATCTGGACCTCTAAAGAGTGGTGACTGCAAATCAGCAATCCTTCTGAACACATGGTGAAATTCTTCAACTGTGATCTGAAGAATGCAAGATGACTTTGGTGCATCTGTGGGAAGCTTTCTACTACTGCTGCTACAAGTCTTCATGAGTTTAGCAGCTTCCTTTAAAACACTTAAAACAGGTGCATTCAATGCTTTGGAAGAGCAGGACTTTTTTTTAATTATTATTGTATCTTGTGCTAAGCTAGGATTGGTTTCCTCAATCTTTAAGTATTTCAAATACATAGAATTTACACTCTGAGTAAAAATGATAAGTCTATGTCCACAGAGACTAAATTCATCCACAAGAGAGTAAATATCTGCTGTATTGTAGCAGGTACTACTTACTTCACTCACTTTTGCCTCCTGTTGAGTTCTAAAGGACAATCGGAAAAGAGTTCCATTGTAGCTATAAGGTGCTTCTACCGTCAAAGGTAACTGACAGCCAAATACATCTATAAATGGTTTGAACTGATTAGGAAATTTCCTAAGTCTTTTCTGTTGTTTACTCCAATTAATCTTGATCCCAGGATTAGATTTATCTTTAATGTGTTTACTAATATGATTTATGTTTGGATCAAACATTATCATGAATTCTCGACTCATAATAATGGGAATATCAGTGAGATGGTATACAGAATTAAATCCAAGACCAAATTTTCCAACTTTGTCAACTTCTCCCCTTTTTAAAGATTCTCCTAACCTAGTTATGTTCACAAAATCTGAATCTGAGAATTCAGAATTATTGAATGACCACAAAGCAGGCCCATGGCAAGCTGCCATTCCTGGGTCTAGAAGATTCTCTCTTATGTCCATATTTCTTCTCATATCAATCATGAAACTGCATTCTGTTGCATTTGCATCATCAGCATTTTGAAGTAATTCCTTAAAAATATCTGACACAGAAGGGTACTCTTCCAGAATATTTTTAATTCTTACAGTGAGTGGTTCTCTTTGTCCTGACTGCTCAAATCCCATGTTTTCAGGATTGATCAGTCTTGTACTAAGGCATGGAACTTTTAGCCATTCTGCAGTTTTCATGGGTATGTCCTCGTGCACCAAAATGATTGGTTCCACTGAATCTTCTAATAAGTCATTGAGGTCATCAACTTTGATGTCACAGTAACAGCATTCATGAATTGGTTTCATGATAAGTTTAGAAGGATTTTTGCTGTGATGTATAGGAACTGGTGTATTGGGACTTGCTGGGATCTGATTGCTATACAGCCATCTGATAATACTCAACATAAGTTGAAGATTTTGTTTGCTTTCTTGTTCACTGAGATCCTGATCACTTTTGAGATACACCTTCTGAATGACCATGGAAATATGATCTGATGTCAATTCCTCTATTGAACCACAGACCTTAAAGAGTTGGTGAAATTTTGCCATGGTTTTAGGCACATTATGTAAATACGGCTGAAGGTCCAGATCATGGATTGGTTTGATCACAGCTTGGGCAAGAGGACAAAATTTTTTGCCAGTCCAAACCCATGGAAACTTTAAGGCCTTAAAAGATTCTTTCCCTTCATTCAAATGATCATGCATGAATCCATAAATTTCAAGCAAAATGTGTTGGAACTGATAGTAGTCTTCATCACTAAAGGTTTTTGAAGTATACCAGTCAACAACAATTTTGAAGTGTTTTAAGACAGCACTGATGCTAGGCTTTGTAAAAATACCTAATGCTTTTTCCAAGTTTACATGGATACTTTCAACAAGAGGAAGTGATGAGCCCACTAGAGTCGCATGGGCCACATCGCACATATCGGGTGGTACACAAAGATTACAGAGATCTCCTTTCCAGACTAAAGAACCTGGATAATTTGGAGGCCTTTCCTTGCAGGCTGGAACCCATTTTATTTTCTTCAATGTCATCTTTCCTTCAGAAGATTGCAAGAGTGTATGATTCTTATTTAAAACCAGTAACAGTGTTTTGGCTTTCTTCAGAACATCCTGATCTGGACAAGAACTGACCTGTAAGGATTCAATTTTTTTTGCTACTTGCACAACATCTTTCTCATTGAGACTGGCTTCATTTTTTAAACCAATCTGTCTCATAGAGTGAAGAATATCTGGTGAGGTAAAAACTGAGGGTGGGAAACAGGTTTCTTCTTCATTATAAAAGAGATCTTTAAGTATTTCTATATCAGGATCGAAGAGTTCACTTGCTGATACCATCCGTTCCTGTGAAATCTGAATGAATTTTAATGGCATTAACCAATCAAGCACATTTGGATTCTCATTTTTAAGAGAGGACAGATTTTCAAGGATCCATAACATCAGGTGTGTTACTTCTTCATGTGAATAAAATGCATTTTCCATATCTCTTAAAACAAGCTTTAAGCAGCTAGTAGTCTTTAATTTCTCTATCTTCAACATGTTTGCCAAGCGAATGGTAGCTTCATCACTACTGTCTATTACTGAAATAGAAAGTCGCAAATCTGGTGGAAGTTTGGCAGTATGGTGTAAGACCTTACAACCTTTCAATTTTGTATAAGAGGAAATTCCCTGATCAGATGAGTGGTTAATTCGTTTGAATATTGTCAGTTCTTGAATTATTCTTTTCTCCTTTTCACTAGTATCAGTTAAACTAGCCAAATATTTCCTCAGAGCATCTTTGTGTGTAGGAAGAAGAGAAGCTATTTGATTACATAATTTCTGCATTGGCATCTTTTCCATTATCTGCAAAACTGCACTTGGTAATGGTGAATGAATGTATTTTTTAATGAGTGGATGTTGTATAGCGGCATCTAATTTTTTCAAAACAATCCCTCCAAGTTTTTGTACAATGTCTGCTAAAAATTCTGGAAGCTGTGCTTCCGTTTCATCATCTAAAATAACTAAAGATGGAATCCTGAGTCTGATGAGTTCTACACACATCTGACCTTCATCTAGTGTAGTTCTTGGGATAAGTGGCATTTCATCAAATAAAGTCAAATCCTCTGAAAAATGTATATAGAGATTCTTCCAAACCATCTTAAGCCATGAAACAGATGGGTGATTTCTGTCTTCACTGAATGGATACCACTGAACGATCAACTCTCTGCCAGGCCAGAATGTATTCATTACTTCTTTAATAAGACGTGCAAATCGCTCTGGATTTAGAAGCTGCAGTTGAGTACATGGCCTTCCTGTAAATCATACACAGAAATATCATAAATACACATAATTCTATTGTAATAGCCTTCTATTATCACAGGTAAGAAAGTACTAGAAAATTATAGGAGTTTTAAGTAGATGTGAAAATTCAGTACACCTGGGGTAATTTTTAAATAATAATGATAGAGAATTTATGTATGAATCCATATTTAGAATAGCCTTTGGTAGAAATAATTCCCTCTAGAAAATTCATATTTTAAGAAAAAATATAAAACACATTAAATGTGTTTTTAAAAAGTATCCTATGATGTTCTACAAATGGAATCCCCAAGTGGAAATATCTTTTTATGTTACTTCATGTTCCCTCATGAAGGAGCCACATGGCTACGTGGGATAGAGAGAAGGATGTGAAGTCAGAGCCTGACTATTCATCTCAGTGACTAACATTTTCTGAAGCTCAGGCAACAGTGAGACTTACATAGTTTCCTTTCAACCACTAACCAGACATGTAATTTAGATATTAATTATTCTTTCCAGAATTTGAAAAACTCTCATCTGGTAAAACAATAAGGATGAGGATCTTAGTATAAAGACTGTTCTATATATATGCCAAATACACAACATAGTCACAACTTTTTCAGCACTACTTATTATTTATAAAGTGTGTTCTAAAGAGCCCTGGGATTTTGGAAAAATGCTTCAGGGGCCAGGAAAGTGAGAAAGTGGAATGGATGTGCAATAAAGGCAGGGGTTGTCTCCCACCAGACAATTTTACTTCTGTAAGTTCATGAACTAGGAGAGAAATAATGTTTTTTGTGGTGGTGAGGGTGGGGTGTTGATTTTAACCACTGGTCTAAAAATTCATGTTTTCTTTCTAAGTGCATTTTGTGTTTCAGAATATTTATAGTATTTATATCAGTAGGAACACAATGGAAAAAATAACACTACATACCTAGAGGTATCTAGTTGCCCACAGAGACAATAAAAAGAATCTTAAATTCAATTTTGTAGAAACCAATATTTAGTTTCTCCCTGTATATATGACTTCTAGACCCTTAAAAAAGCAATTTTGGAAAACATTGTAAAAGGGAGTATACCTCAGGCCCTTGGTAATTTTTTAAATCATTATTTCTTAAGCAAGGAAGAATACCTTTCTTTCAAATGCTTAACACAGCAGGAAAATGGCCTTATCTTCTACCAAACATTATCTGTCAGGTTACAATAAGACATTTCAAAATTACTTTCACAGAAATTTAAATAAGGGCACACTTTTGCTACTTCAGGAGAGTGACAATACCCAGATTCAGAATATTTTCATTTTCTATACTGTATGATTTAGGGTCATTCAAGTAGAAATATTTTAAAAATTATAAGACCTTGAGAGCAGTCTAACCAGTATAGCTTCTTTGATCTATGAACCCCATTAAAATATAATTTTCAATAATGTTCTTAAAATATGGTTATGGGGTATCTAAATTATAAGTAAAGCATGGATATAATACTTCAGATATAAAAAAGTTAAAAATTCAGAACACTCAGAACAAAAAATTAAATATGCACCACTTTATGTTCTATATTAATTGCCATAAGACATGCATTCTGAAGATATCCTACTGAATATCCTGGCATGAAATGTGGCAACTTATAGATACCTACCTTCAGGAAAATTGCCTGATATTAATATGTAAATAAAATGCCAAGACACACACACATCACATATAGCATGCAACTAACACACCAGTCATGCTCAATTGAAAAAACATGATAGAAAATAAAGGAGAGAGAAAATGTAGTAAGACACAATTCTAAATACATTAAGTTGATTCAATCTGAGTTCCTGAGTTCTATCTACTTTGCATTAAAGACATTTAGCCTTTAACCTAAAGTATAAATTTCAAAAAAGAAAAAAAGTCTCCATGTCCTGGGTTAGAAATCTACTGAAGCACCTCTAATAGAATCAAGAAAATAATTTTTATACATTTTAGTAAATGTGGGTTTTATGTCCTTGAAAATCTGCAACAATGTCAAAAGAAGTTAACCATAGAAGTGAAGCTATTCCTAGAGAAAGTAAAAGTTATCTTCACTATTATCTGGTAGGATCACTGAATTTGGAATAACTCTTCTATGAGCAATTTTGCTTCACTATAGATGAGTTAATCCCTTACATGGTGAGAATAACAACATCAATAGGATGAATCACTATTCAAAGACTGAACTATTTTTTAATGTCTATGTTTATTTACATATTTATGCTTAGTGAAGACAAGTTCAACATAAATGGAAATAATGCAGTCTACTTAAAATTCTTTTCCCAATTGTACTACATATTGTGCCCTTCAATATAATTTACTAATCTCTGAGTTTCTCCATCTTTGAAAGTGTTGTGTTATTTATGTACCTCTCTTGAATGTTGTAAAGATCATTATATGTTGAGAAAGCACTTTTAAAATAATAAAAAAAAAAATTACTTTACCAAAAAAAATCACAGTCCCAAATATTAACTGAAGTTTACAACATTTGATCAGACTCCTCTAAAATCACACCCAACTGGCTACAGTGCTGATCTGAGACTTCAAGTACAGGTGAGTTTTTTATACTTTTGCGCATACATGGCAATGGCAGCTTTAATGAGTTCCAATAATGCTCCACTGTGTAGACATATTAAATATTAATATTAATGTGTAGACATATTAAAATCTCTTTGTAAATAAATATGTGATATAGTGATGGTCCAATTAAATGGTCAAGTCAAATCTTCAAAATTATATATATATATATATATATATATATATATATATATATATATATATATATATATATTAAAATAAAGAAAAAGAAAAGACCAAACACAAAAAGGAAAGAGATTTTAACTGACAGCTAAGACTCTAGCAGGAATGCCACAAGTCTAGCGGCAGCACTGCTACGCATCGGGGATTAGTGCAAATGTCCCACTTTTATATGCAGCAGGCCAAGGGGGTTCAAAATTAGTCCCAATGACCAAATTTATTCTCCTAAACAGCACTGATGCTCTGCCACTGATTTCCAGGCTTTGGTTTAGAATGGGAGATGAAACAACATTTAGAGAACTATACCTAACCTGGAAGAGTCCTCAGGGCAAGTGTTAACTATGCAGCCTACTTTAGGCAAGATTTTCTTTCCTCTTTGATTTGACTACATGTTACAAAATGTAAGATATATTGATAAAGCTTTAGGAAAATTTTTATAATAGTAGTTAAGACTAATTAGGTACTTCTAATATAAATCAGAAGCCAAATCTAATATCTATTATCAATTATCAGTACAATAATGATTTGATTTCTAAGCTGATTTTATATGCATGGTCTATTTCAAAGAATAACATTTATCATGTCATAGAAACAATTTCTATAAAGAAAATATTGCATCTCTTAAATTTCTAAGTGAAACATGAACTTGGGAAAAGTAAAACCACAAGTTAAATAAAGTTGTTTTTATGTAAAAAAAAAAAATATATATATATATATATATATAGTCAGTAAAATGACAAAATAGGCAGTTAGTCAATGGTCCCTAATAAAAACTAGATGGGCCACGGTGTGATTCTTCAACATGCCCAGGACAAGGCTCCCACTATCACCAGCCTCAGCACTAAGCCAAAATCAAATGGTTCATTATGAGGCCTCTAACTTTCTAGTGAGAGATATCTCAGAATTCATTCTTCCTACACTCTCATCTGAATATCTGTGTGTACATATAACAGAGGTACATTCACTGTTACATTTTCCCATTAAATATCACAGCTTAAAATACAAAATTTCTGCGTGATCTTTCATTTGAGACTAAATGTCCTATGAAATGAACTGTTTCTAAGTCATTTAAATATGGTTTTATTGTACTATGTGCAACAACAAATACCTGTATTAATCAAGTTTCCTCTCTCCTTTAATAGTTATTACCACCAAAAAAAAATTGTTGGCATAATTTCTAACTACTTAGATAAAAGAAAACACGATTCAAAAATCAAATGAACACAAACATCAAGCTTCAAAAGAACACAACATTCAGTCAGTTATCCTACCTGAATATCCCCAGAGAAGTTGTTGTGCTAGAATGTAATCAAATCCATTCTTAGAAAAGCCAAAATTGTCACAATTTTCACATGTCTGCTGTAACAATTATTTGGTATCTTAAGACAATGCTGTCTATAGAATCTTTACACATCATTATGTAAAAGACAAGACACAAACAAAACTCTTAATGTAGCAGAATATACATTTAAAATTTTAAAGACATTTCAATGCAAGCTAATCCAAACTACATAACAGTCAGGAGTTTTAGTTCAGAAACAAAGTAAAGAAGTAAGAAGCATGTAGTTTATATGCATCAATTGCATTTCATCCACATAATAAGCCACTTGATAAGCCTTTATGGGCTTTATGCACAGGCTAGTATCATATAACTTTTCAGAGATTCTAGAAAAGAATTGAGAAAGAGAAGTATAATTTTTAAATACTTAAAGAAAGTAAAGGTACAATTCTGAGTTTATGAAAAAGAAAGGGAAATTTTATCAAATATTCCCACCACTTGCTTAGACAACCACCAATAATTACATACTTCCAAGAACTGCTCCATTGACATCTAACCCCTCCCTGCCTAGGCAAGTCGTTTATTTGATCAAGTTACAGCTGTAACTTGATAAAATGTTTGTGTATTTGGGCATCTTAGGCTCAACCTGGCAGCTAAGACAAGAATCACAGGTCTAACCAAAGGAACTTAAGTTCTTCTAATCTTCTAAACATCCTTCAAATCATCTTAAGGGCAGGCATTTGTCAGGCAAATCAGCTGAGTGCTAGTGACACAGAAGGTAACAGCCAGTCATAGTCCCAGACTCTGTCTCTGTCTAATGAGGAAGGCAGGTATTAGATAAACATACAAACAAGAAGTACCATTGTAGTGCTGTGGTGAGCCCAGTGCTCTGGAAGCACAGGTGGCGGCAAGCAAGAGTAGTACCAAGTAGCAAGATGAAGGAGGATGGCGAAGACATAAGCCACATGTCCCACACCTAAGGGAGAAGGAGAACATATTGTTCCCCAAATATGAGAAGATCACAAGAAACAAAGAAATCAAGGAAGGAGAAGAATAACACCAAAGGTTTATGTAGGACTTCCACGTTTCAGGCATCTTTATGACACCCAGAAAACAAAGCCAGGTAATAAACAGCCTTGTTAGAAAGGTTAAGGATTAGGCCTTTATGTAAGGAAAAGGTGGAAGTCTGTGAAAGATTTTTGAGAAGTGGTAGGAAAGTAGTATTTTAGAAAGACAATACTTGTGCACGTTGAGTTAACCTGAGGAGCAAGAATGAACATGGGGAGATACTAGAGGTTATTTCCCCATTTCAAGGAGAGATGACAGTGGCCTGAATGAGGGTGAAGGTGAGGGTGAGAGTGGAGTTGGGAGGGTAAAAGAGACCATCCGTCCAACAAATAGCTATGGGGGTGGCTAGAGCTACATGTGCAAGACAGAACATGGGCTCTCCCTGACTTGCCACCCACCTCAATATAGACCCACTCTATTCTCAATATTTGATTAAGTGCCCATCAAACTAAATGACAGTAATGATTTTTACATCAGGGTCCTCACTCCACTGTGAACTTTTTCAATTTTATCCATCTGTATATTAATCTCATTTAGTATGATGCCTGGTACATATGGGAATTTGAAACTAACACTTATGGAAGACTCTGGTCATGATATGAAACAAGGCATATGACCATGCCTAATAAATAAATATAAAAATTTAAAAGTATACAAATAGGATCCTGGTGCCAATATATTAAGCACTTGACTCGCTTAATTGCTTTTTCCTTTCATTCAGTGTTCATTTACCTGCTCTTCTAACTCTTCTCTTCTTCCCCAATTTCTGAATTAACCCATTTACTCACTTGTTAATAGATAAATAATCTAGACCTGCAAATAAAAAATAAAAATAGAATTGTGGCTCCAATTCTACAACTCAAGCAAATCATTTAAATCCTTCAATTTCTTTGAGCTTCTCAAAAGGAAATGATGATTCAGGCTGTTATCTCATGGTTATGGAAAACACTATAACAGAAGACACTAATTTGGAAAGAAATACTAAATCACAGGCAAATGACATGATTGACATCCCTTTTGTAGTCCTGTTCCTGAAATCCAGGCCTCACGTGGCAGATGGAAACATCAACCTCTCGAAAAAAATGAAGGGGAAAGAAGAAAGCTAATATCAACATCGGGACAATAATAAAAGAGCAACTATTCAGATTTGGAGGTTTAAAAGGATCTTGAGGATGCCAAAAGGAGAGAAAGTTTATTCAAAGAAATAATACAGAAAACTTCCTAAATCTAAAAAGAAAACAAACATCCAGGTATAGGAAGGTCAACAGATCACCAGTCAGATTTAACTCCACCATGTCTATCCTAAGACATATTACAATCAAGCAAGGTGTAAGATGATTCTCAAAATTAAAGAAACAATTAACAAATAAGAGTCCAAGTTTGCCTGATAGCAGACTTGTCAGCAGAAACCTTATAGGCAATGAAAGAGGGAATTTTCACAATAATGGTAAGGAATTTTCACAATAATGAAGAAGAAAAAAATGTCAGTAAAGAATGCTGTATCCAGCAAAGCTATCCTTTAGAAATGAGAGTTAAATATTCCCAGACAACAAAAGCTGAGAGAATATATCTCCTCCACACATGCGTTTAGAAATGTTAAGAGTTCTTCAAACTGAAAAAAAAGAGATGTTAATGAGTAAGAGGAAAACATTGAAGAGTATACAATGCATTGGTCAAAGTAACTACACAGACAAATTCAGAATGCTCGGAACACGGTATGTAGGCAATTCATATCTTTATTATGAATATTAAAAACAAAAAGAAGACCTTAATAACTATGTTAACAATAGTAGGAGCAGACAACAGGGAAAGATGCAAAATGGAACAACAAAACTTTAAAATGCTAGGAGATGCCGGGCACAGTGGTACACACCTGTAATCCCAGAGGCTTGGGAGCTGAGACGGGAGGATGGCGGGTTCAAAGCCAATCTCAGCAAAAGCAAGGTGCTAAACAACTCAGTGAGACCCTGTCTCTAAATAAAATGCAAAATGGGAATGGGGATGTGGCTCAGTGGCTGAGTGCTCCTGAGCTCAGTCCTCAGTATAAAAAAAAAAAAAAAATTAGTAGATGTAAAAACAGTACAAAAATCAGGGCAGAAATAAGGGAAGCACTAACAAATATACAGTAGACAAATGTAGAGTCGGCTCTTCGTAAAGATAATCGGCAAGTCCTTAGCTGGATTAAATAAGAAAAAAGAAGACTTAATACATTAAAATCAGAGATGAAAAGGAAGACATTGCAATGAACACTACAGAAATGCAAAGGATCATACAACAAATTCAATGACTTAGAAGAAATGGATAAATTCCTGGACACATACACCCTAGCAAGAATGAATCATGAAAAAACAGGAAAACTTAAATACACCACTAATGAGTAATGAGTTTGAATCAGTAATAAAAAGTCTCCCAGATAACTTCACTGCTTAGTTCTACCAAATACTAAAGAACTAATACCAATTCTTCTTAAATTATTTTAAAAAAAACCTGAAGGAAGATGAAATTCTCCCAAATTCATTCCAAAAGGCCAGAATTGCCCTGATACATAAATGAGATATGAACACAACAATAGAAGAAAAGAAAGCTACAGGCCAATATCCTTGATGAATATAGATATAAAAATTGTCAACAAAATAAAGCCAACAACACACTAAATAGATTCCCAATGATCAAGTGGGATTCATTCCAGAGCAAGAACGGTTCAACATATACAAATCAATAAATCTGATACACAACACATTTCAAGTATATTTTCTCATGACAATACAATAAAAACTAGAAACCAATAGGTTTGGAAACTATACAAATGAATGGAAGTTAAACAACTTACACTCTTGAACAAACCAAGAAAGAGATCACGAAGAAAATTAAAAGATTATTGTAACAAAAGGATGGAAATACAACATACACAACAAAGACAAAAAGCATATGGTCATCTCAAGAGATGCAGAACAGGCATTTCAAAAATTCAACATCCCTTCATGATAAAAATGCTGAACCAATTTAGGTATGGAATGTACCTCAACATAATAAAGGCCATATATAATAAGTCAACAGCTAACATCATACCAAATGAAATAAATAAAAGCTTTCTGGATAGAAAAAGATGCCTACATTCACCACTTAGATGAAAGTAGAAGTCGTAGCCATAGCAAGAAAAAGTAATAAAGGTCATCTAAACTGGCAAAAGAAAGTAATAAAGGTCATCCAAACTGAAAAAGACAAAGTCTGTCACTAGATGACATGTTCTCATATGTAGGAAACCCCAAAAACTCCACCAAATATGGTTTTATTGTACTATGTGCAACAACAAATACCTGTATTAATCAAAACTACTACAATAAACAAACTCAGCAAAGTTGCAAGATGAAAATTCTACATATAAAAATTAGTATCACTGCTATATACCTACAACAAATTATCTAAAATAGAAATCAAAAAGGCAATCCCATTTACCAGAGCTACAATGCCTAGGAATAAATTTAATCAAAGAGGTGAAAAATCTCTATAATCCAATCTATAAAACTTTGATGACAGAAATTAAAGAATATACAAAAAATTGAGAAGACATCCTGTGTTCACAGATTTGAAAAATCAGCATTGTAAAATGTCCGTACTATCATAAATGATCTACAGATTCAATGTAATCTCTATCAAAATATCAATGACATTCTTCACAGAATTAGGAAAAGAAAAATCCTAAAACTTGTATGGATCTGCAAAAATTCCAAATAGCCAAAGCCATTTTAAGCAAAAAGAACAAAACAGAAGGCATTATACTGCCTGACTTCAAAAACTACTACAATCATAGTGATCAAGACTGCATAGTACTGGCATCAAAACAGATACAAGCCTCAGAGAGCCTAGAAGTAAACCCATGGGTTTATAGTGAAATGACTTTCTGGAAAGATGCCAAGAAAAGGTACTTAGGAAAAGACTAGCAAATTAGTGGTGCTGGGAAAACTGGGTATGCACATAGAGAAGAATGAAACCTAAACGCCTATCTCTCACCCACTAGAAAAATCAACTCAAAACAGATTCAATATTTAAGTAAGATCTGAAATTATATGAAAATACTAGAAGAAAACAAAAGGGAAATGCTTCACATAATGAAAGGGGCAAGTATTTCACAAGACCCCAAAAGGACAGGAAAACAAAGGCAAAAACACACAAATGGGATGACACCAAAACAAAGTTTCTGTACAGCAAAAGAAATAATCATCAGAGTGAAGAGAAAACATATACCACAGAAGAAAATATGTGTAAATTACATCTGAGGAGGGGATAATATTCAGCAGAATGTGTAAGAATTCAAACAACTCAATAGCAAAAAAATCAGATAACTAGATTTTTTCAAATTTTTTATTTGCTTTCATTAGTTATATATTTATGCCCTTTGATATATCATACATGGATGGAATATAATTTCTCATTTTTATGAGTGTACATGTTGCAGAATCATATTGGTCATGTAGTCACATATATACATACTGTAATAATGTCTGTTCCATTCTACTATCTTTCCTATCACCACATCCCCTCCCCTCCCCTCCCATCACTTCCCTCTACCTAATATATTTATTTATATACTTACACATTCTTCCCTAGTGCCCCTACCCCCTGCCTTATTGTGAATTAGCATCTGCATATAGAGAAAGCATCCAGTCTTTGGTTTTGTGAGATTGGCTTATTTTGTTTAGCATGATATTCTCCAACTCCAATCATTTACTGGCAAATGCCATAATTTCACTCTTGTTTAAAAGTTGAGTAATTTTCCATTGAGTATATATACATTTTCTTTATCCATTCATTTATTAAGGGACACCTAGGTTGGTTCTATAGTCTAGCTATTGTGAATTAAGCTGCTATAAACGTTGATGTGGCTGCGTCAATATAGTATGCTGATTTTAAGATAACCAGATTTAAAAATGGGTAAAGGACCTAAACAGACACTTCTCAAAAGACACAGAAATGGCCAACAGGTTTATGAAAAAGTGCACAAAAACATTAATCATAAGGGAAATGTAAATCAAATCACAATAAAGTATCAACTCATTCCATTAAGAACTGCCGCTATCAAAAAGACAAAGATAATAAGTTCTGGCAAGGATGTGGAGAAAAGGCAACACTACACACTGTTGGTGGGAATGTAGATTAGTACAGCCATTATAAAAAACAGTATGCAGTTCCCTCAAAAAAAAAAAATTAAAACTAGAACTACCAATGATCTAGCAATACCACTCCTGGATATATCTAAAGGAAAAGAAACTGACATGTCAGAGACATCTGCACTCCCAGGTTTACTACAGCACTATTTACAATAGGCAAGAAATGGAAACAACGTTAAGTATCCATCATATTATGAATGGATAAAGTGGTATATACATACCATGAAATACTATCAGGTCATAAAAAAGGATAGAATACTGTCATTCATAACAACATGGATGAAAACAGAGATCCTTATGCTAATAAACCAGGCACAGAAGACAGTTACCACAAGATCTCACTCATACACAGAATGTAAAAATGTTGATCTCATATAAATTGAGAGAAGAATGCTGGTTACGGGACATGGTAAGAGTAGAGAAGTGAGAGGGATGGGAAGAGGTTCATCGATTGGTAATGAGTTATAGTCAGACAGGAATAAGAATTTCAACTGTGTTATTGTACAGCAGAGTGACTATATATAACAATAATATACTGTGTATTTCACAAAGCTAGAAGAAAGAATTTTGAATGTTTTCACCATAAAGAAATGATAAATGTTTGAGAAGATGGGCATGTTTAACCTGATTTAAAATATTATACAATGTATAAATATATCAAAACATTACATGGTACCCCATAAACATGCAAAATCTTTATGTTTTATGTATCAGTTTTAAAAATTAATTAAAAAAATGTTAGGAGCTGGGGCTGTAGCTCATTGGTAGAGCACTTGCCTAGTATATGCAAGTGCTGCATTCAATCCCAGCAACACACACACACACACACACACACACACACACAAATGTTACCTGGGCAAATGCAAGATGGAAAGAAAGTATCCTACGCAAAAGAAATACCATATACAAAAGTACAGATATGAGAAAATGGTGATTCAGTTAAAAAAATTATTGAGCACCTATCTTGAAGTAGACACTGTTCTACATGGTGGTGACAGATCTGCTTGGTATTGCTGCTCTCATGTAATTAAGGGATCATTTATGTCTGTCAATCTATATGTGCCTGTATGACTAGAATAGAAGAGTAACTTTGACTGGAGCAAGGTCACTAAGATACTCTTCACAATTATGACAGAGTTCAGAATCATGAACACTATCTGGCACATACTAACAAGTCTAGATCTCTTTTGATTAAATCAGTATCTACTGGAAAGCCTGGAGCAGGGTTGTTACGGTTTAGATATGAGGTGTCCCTCTATAGCTCATGTCATACAAAAGACAAGAAGGTTTAGATGCTAAATGATTGGGTTATGAGAGCTTAATCTAATCAGTGAATTAATCCACTTGAATGGATTCACTGGGTGTTAACTGTAGGCAGGCAGAGTGTGGCTGGAGGAGGTTGGTCACTGGGTCTGCCTCTGGGATATACATTTTACCCTGGTGAGCTGAGCTTAGTCTCTCTGCTTCCCGATTGCCATGATGTTCTGCCTCACCTCAGGCACAGAGTAGTGGAGCTGGATGTCTATGCACTGAGATCTCTGAAATCCTAAGTGCCAAATAAACATTCCCCCCGTCCCCAAAATTGCTCTTGTCAAGTCTTTGGTCAGAGAAGTGAGAAAGCTGACTAAAACAAACAACCAGCAAACTGCAGAAAAAGACGACAAAACAAGAACTCATCTAGAACAATTCCCATGGATAGTGGCATCATTCTCAACAGGATCATTCAAAAGAAGAAATGATTTCAGGGGAGGACTAAAGTTTTTGAAAATGTTTTATTTTTGAAATACTTATGAAACTACAAGTGTAAAATGATCATTCATAATAAATGCCATTTATTAATGTTCACTATGCGCTAGGAATTGAGCTAAGCAACATATATAATAGACAAATATAGATAGATAATTAGATAGATAGATAGATTCTGTATACATTATTTTGTCCTCAAAAAATCTTCTTAATAATCTTCCCTGCTGTAATTTATACAAATCTGGATAAAATTCAGTTGGTAACATGTGATTGGTGCCATCATCCCCTCAATCTTTATTCTCATTTCATTAACCTCACAATAAAGCAGTATGTCCTTTTATTCCATGAAATCAAATCCTGAGGACATCAGATACACCCTTATGGAAGGATATCAGTGCATCAAAGAGGAAACAGAGGTTCAGAGAGGGTAATGATTTTGTTCAAAGTCATACAATAAATCAAGGAATGAAGTTTGAACCCAGACTTATGTCACTATAAGGCCAGGTTTTTAATTGTTTCATTACATTACACTTGAGACTGGATTGCTATGGAGGTTGTTAATACACAAATAAATATACTCAAAGAAAATAAAGAATAAAATAAAATAGCTAAAGAAGGAGCCCCTGAACTAACTCATATTTAGGGAGTTAACTAAAGAACAGGGATTCACAAATAATTCTGGGAATAGTCAAAGATATAGGAGGATAAAAGAAAGAATAGTAGCTTAAAAGCAGAGGGTATAAAGTAGTGAGCAACAGCACGAGATCTTCAGGGAGATCATATAAAAGGGAAAAAAGAATACACTAAACATAGTAACACAGAAATTATTAATAGTTGACCTCAGCCAGCATTAAGAGGAATGATAGTAGAAGTAAAAGTCTGTTTACAGTGATAATGAATGGTCAGAGTAATAAGACTACTCTTCTAGAACCTGGACTGTGACAGAATTCAAGAATTGAAATCAAAGTCAAGGTTTCTTTTATTTTCTCTGAAATAGAAGATACTGAAACATGCTCAATTGCTAATGATAAAAGGACAATAGATGTAAACATTGAAAATACAACCAGTAATTACTATTTGACTAAGAATTTAAATGTGTTATAAGTAAAAGGAGAAATTATCAAATAATAAGAGAAATTGTTTGAGTTACAGAAGTAGAAGAGAACTATCCATTGCGTGGGAAGAAACATCACATTTTAATTTCATGCAACAGTACTTTCAAGACTGGGTAAGCAGTTTTACAGGTAAACAGAAGTTGAGAGTCCACGGTGCTTTCTGTCAGCAAAACAATGGAGTAACCATTACTTAGAACAGAAAATACCAAATGTTGTTATGTATTTTTGGTGTTTCCTACCACATGAAGAGATCTCCACAAACAATATTTTTGGCCTCTCTCTTCTCATACTCATATACCCCACACCTCCAAGGTAGAATAACCCAATTGGTAAATTTAGGAAGAGAATCTGCACATACTCAGTATGTTTCTTACAGCAAGCTCCTCCATATTTTGCAAGGGCAGGACACATGTAAAGAAGCCTGTGGTTTTTATAATGTTGCCTATAACTACATTGTGAGCTACTGCATTTAATTCTAGGGCTCAATAGAAGAACAGGACACTGGCTGCCATAAGCACACATGATGGGTGATGAAAAACAAAAGAAAACCTTGAATAAACATCTAGTTAATATTCCAAAAAAAATTAACCAAAAGATAAACTAACAAGAGACAAAACACAGTATTTATGGTATGACCAGGAAATAACCAGGACATGCAGAAGAGATAATGAGCAGGACATGGTGGCACACATTTGTAAACCCAGTGACTCAGGAGGCTGAGGCAGGAGGATTGCAAGTTTGAGGTCAGTCTCAGCAATTTAGCAAGGCCCTGAGCAACTCAGCAAGACCTTGTCTCAAAAAAATAAAAAAGTACTGGGGATATAGCTCACTGGTAAAGCACCTCTGGGTTAAGTCCTAAGAACAAAAAAAAGAGAGAGAGAAAATATGTAAAGTAGGAAGACTGAACTTTGTAAAGATATCAAATTACCAAAGTTAACTTATAAATTTAACTCACTCCTAAAAATGTAACACCAAGCAAACTTTGGCCACGCTCTGTACAACAGAATATCTAAAAAACTCCAAGCCAAAGTAGTATTACTCTGTTGGCCTTCTATTCTTTTCACCTAATTTGGCTCTGAATAACTTTCAGCTGATTTGTAAATCCATATCCACATCAGAAACTATTTGCCACCAACAAAATATTCTCTTCAAAAGAAAGTAATCCATCACACAATGAAGTACTATAGCAATAAGAGCAATTATACCACCATACAATGATTGGAAGAATCTCAGTAGCACTACAGTTAAGTTAAAGAAGCAAAACAAAAAGTACATACTGTATGATTGCTTTTAAAAGGATGATAACTAGCTAAGTTAATTTCTGCTGTGCCCCTTGAGTTGTGAACTGAAAAGGAAAGAGAGGGACTTTGGTCCTGTTTTCTGATCTAGGTGACATAGGTATGTTCAGTTTGTACAATTCCTCTAAGCCAACATTCACGATATGTGCACTTTTCTGTATGTACGTTATACTTCAGTGAAAAGTTTTATGGGGTTCAATGTACCAGCCCACATTTCTAGGAAGCTGATCACATTTAATGCAAACCCAGCAAAACCACAAGAAGCCCTGGAGGAAACAAGGAGGGCAAGGTCAAAGACCTGAACTTCCGTGATGTCCTTGATTCTTATTAACCTTTCTATTCCTATCCATGCCACTTAACTAATAATTGCTGTCCTTATTACTACACAGGCTCTGCAAGGTATGAGGAGAAGAGGCTCAAACGTCAAAATGAAAAGCACTAAAAAAAAAAAAATGCAAAGCCCTACACTGGTAAAGATGAGATTCTGTAAATAGCCACCATCAGACCATGACAGGAGAGACTCTTACATACATTATGTTTGGATTCTTTTAGATGCTAGAATGACTTCTGAAATATCTTAAAATACAGCAATACTATTAGGCTGAACCATATAACATCATTAATTTACAAGTCTAAAATGAATAATTATTAATAGAAAACTTACAAAACCTATTTACATCCTTGTAAGATTCATTTTTTTTGGGGGGGGGGGGGGCGGGTAGCAGGGATTGAACCCAGGGGCACTTAACCACTGAGCCACATCCCCAGTCCTTTTTATTTTGAGACAGAGTCTCGATAACTTGCTCCGGCCCTCTCTAAATTGCTGAAGCTGGCTTTGAACCTGTGATCCTCCTGACTCAGCCTCCCACACCACTGGAATTACAGGCATGCACCATCATGCCCAGCAAGAGGTTTGTTTTTTAAAAAATTCTAAACAACTACAATACCTCGGGTTTGGGCAGCTTCCTTTAAAGCAGCTAGAAGGTGAGGTTTCAAGTTATCCAAAATAAATCTTCCTTCAAGACCTGGGAAAAGGGACCTAGAAAATGAAAGGCACACAGCAATTATAATCTTTTAATAATTCTAAAATTAAAAAATATTCCTCCATAGAATTTCAAGCCAGTTAAACCTACCATTTTTGCCTTACATAAAATGATAAGATTAAATTTACATGAAGTATACAGATGAAATCAAATTTCAGTACTTTTGACCAATTATTACCTAGGCTTTGGCTTAAAATATGAGGGTATTGTGTACCATATTGAGTTGTGGCCCAGTGGTAGAGCGCTCGCCTAGCACGTGTGAGGCACTGGGTTCAATCCTCAGCACCACATAAAAATAAATAAATAAATAAAGTCATTATGTACATCTACAACTAAAGAAAAATTCTTTAAAAATAATTCAGACGTGTTCTAAACACCATAGGATAAAATCAGTTTTCCTTTCTGAAATGTCAATACATACCCTCAGTTATAAAGAGATACATCAAAACACCTCAATAGAGACTAATCTGACCTAGTTATTATTAGCACTTTATAATCATGGTTCTCAGGGATGCTATTCAAATTTAAGGTAAATAACTACTTGGATAACTTTTTTTTTAAGATGGGGTCTCACTATTGCCCATGTTGGCCTTGAACTCCTGGGCTCAAATAATCCTTCTGCCTCAGCCTCCCAAGTATCTGAGACTACAGATGTATGCTACCATGCCCAGCTTTTAGATAATTTTTTAAATGATAAATAACTGGCACCCTTTTGCATTTTAAAATGTGCAACATATCCTTTAGTATTTTAACAAAATATTTCTTCAAAAAACCTTCCCAACCACAAAATCTACATAGCTAACTGATATGTTTTACAATTAAAGATGCGGGGAGGGGCAGGGAGCCCCCAGAGTAAACAAGCATTTGAGAGGTATGATCTCTACCTTGGATACTCTTCTGAGGTAATATAAATAACATCTTGATCTGACACAGATGAGGAAAAGGGGATGAAATTTCCATTTTGCAAAGGTAGCAGCTCCAGCCCAAGCAGCTCACTGTAGGCTTGGTCAGAAAGCACAAATTCCAGAAGGTGAAGCTTTTCTTCAGCACTGCCCAAATGTGCACACTTCCTCAGCACCTGCCGCACCCATGCAGGTGTCACCTTCCTCATAGGTATGGAGCTGGAGGAGGCAACAGCATTGAGCTGAACTGCAGCAGCCAGATTTGCTGGCACCCTGGCAATCTGCTTCCCTGAGCTCTGGAGGTAGTTGAGCACAGATTCTGTGTATTCCAAACTTTCATCGAGTTCTGAAAAATAGGCTTGTTCCAACTTGATCCAATCATTACTGATTGAGTAAATCACAGCATTTTGGAATAATTCACTAAACAGAGGCCCCAATACCGGTTGCCAATGCACCTTGACTTTGCTGGCCTCAGGCCAAAGCTTGTAGATAACATCCACAGACAAAGGGAAATCGGAGCTCTTTTCCATCTCCAGACGTTTTATTGAATCTAAGATCAAGGTGGCATACGCTTTTGGGACAACATTCACAACAAGAAATTCATTCCACAGGGCTGCTGGATCTCTCCACTGGTCTAGCTCTCTCCATTTTATGCTCCTGCGGTTGTCAGTCAGGCCAAAGAACCCACTGATGTGGACTGGGAGCCCAGTTCTGCTCTCCTCACCAGGAGGTAAAGGAAGAAAACAAAATGCTTTTCCTGAGAAATCAGATATTGCTCCTTTTTCTTCGTCACCTCTGCATGACAAAGACATGGCTATTCCAATGATTGGGACAAATTTCAATTCATCAGCTAAAGAGTCAAGTTTACTACAAATCCCTCGTCCACCCACACTGTTACACACCAGCCAAGATGTCTTCTGTGCATCCTTAGTACTCTCATCTTCTAAAACTATATTTATATGGTATGTTACACAGGTGATACTATTGCTTGGAATCTTTTTACAATAGTTACTTATTGCAGTTTCCAGAATCTTTACAGAATTTGGCCGTTCATGTTTCAGGGCCTTATTTTCACTGGCAGTCACTCTAAACACCAGTTTCTCCGTCCCGTCAGCCTCTCGCACATGTAAAGAGACATCCTGCACACTTTTCAGAAAGAGCAGTACTGTGTCTGCGTCTGCCCTAAAAGATTCAAACAATTCAAGAACTTTCTGCTTGTTATAGAGGTTGCTACTAAGCTGCGAAGGTTGTAAGCGAAGAGGGAAACGGAAAAAAGTTCCTGGAAAATTGCCATTTATAAATGTTTCCTTGGTGCTTCCAAAAATGCCAATAAAAGGTGCAAATTGGTCTGAAAGCTCACTAATTTCCTTGCTGTCATCTTTGAGATTCCAACACTGGCCTGATTCATGGGGGCCAAAAAGTGTTTGATGAGGATCTAACATCCCAATCTGGTCACCACTAAAGATACAAGGAACATCTGTAAATAAAAATTAAAGTCATGATCAACTCTGAAATTTAATGCACTGTGATAATAAGTGGTTATAATAAGATTAAAATTACCATCAAAATCTAGCACCTGAAAAACATGATTCAAAAACTGACTTAATTTGGCATTGAAAAAGTAATGAATGCTTTGAACATTAAAAATGATTTCTCTTTTGATTCAATCTAATCAATAACAAGTGCCAGGCCCAGAAACTGTCCATAATTATTGTGAAAACCTAGACTGTATATTCAAAGTCATTAAACATAGGATATAAAGAACATTTGATATTTATACTCAGCCCCCCAGCCACACTGAACCCAATTAACAAAGTTACAACCTATGCTCAAAATATAAAATTCAACTCTATACTCTAAAAAAAAGATGGGAGGAGAACTATAATGCAGGTGGTTCTGCCCGCCATGTCACTAACAAGCACAGGCCTCTAGTGAATAAGAAGTGAGCTCCCTCAGGTGAAAGTGCTTCTCACATTGGAAAAGTCTCACCACGCTGAGCCTGTATAGTACTTAGAGACACATATTTTTTCTATAACATGGCCCTGAATTGATAATTGCTTCAACTGATTCTTAATCAAAGACTGAGTGATATTTCAACACTGGTAGAAAAAAAACTAGATGTGTCAGACCTACTGTATTAAAAGAAATTCTATCCATGATGCCCTTTGGTGAAATTCCCAAGGTAATTCTGATATATGTGGTCTCACATGCAGATGTTAGCACCTAAGCTTCATCCAAGAAGTAACACCATGATGTCAACCCTTAATATCTATGTGTGGTTAACTGTCACAATCACAAACTCATAAGCTCTTGGGTAGCAAATGGATGGATTTAACCACCTGGCAACATTACAGTCCAGGACACACTTGTCTGTATACCCATTACACAATGCCAAAAACCCATGACTGAAATCAGGTTAAGGAGATTTCTGATGCTACAAAAGCATTACCTACAGCCTCTCAAATCCTCAGGTTAGAGAATTCTCTCCAGTTAATGTCCCACATAAATGTGCTCATTGTCAACTTAACAAAACCACATTGAGATATAAATGCTGATTTATCAGCCTGGTTCTAACTTCATGGTTCATTCCTGCAGAATAGTCTCCACACTTGTGTGATTCGTATACATACTACATAACACTTCAAAACCACCATATGTTGCCGTCCTGAGGGCTAACTTGTGAATAAGTGAACACATGAATATTATTATTCATATGTAATATACTCCAATATATAATTTAATGTAATTTTCATATACGAGACAGTCAATGTTATTTAATAGATCAATATTAATGTAAGTGCAATAGTTTAGTAAAATTCAGGTATAGTTAGGAAGATCCCACTTTCCATTTGCCCAGGACAATTCCAATTTAGGCCAATTGTCTGAAAATAATAACACCCTCCTTTACTCCTGAACATGTTCCAATTTGAATGATAAAATACATGGTCATCCTACCTATAGTCACAGCCCTACCTGCTCAGTCTCTCCTTCTCCTAAAATCAATTTCAAACAAAACTATAGTAAAAAACAATTCAACAAAGAATTTTTATTGCACAACTACAGTAAGCACTAAAAGCTGTGATTCTGGTAGATCAGACATTACTCTTAGAAATGTCTACACTAAGAGTTTCAAGCATTTCCAATTGTATCTATGTTCCAGAAACCTCAGGTTCTTTCCAGATTCAAAACATGATTTCAAAGTGATCTCTAAAATACTGGTAAATCTAAGAAGAATAGCATGTTTATTCAAGAGAAAAAAAAATACAGAGATATCAGAACCAATTTAAAGACCTTCGTTTTTTTTCAGTTATTCAGTACCAATGAGATATTACACTTTTCTCTTTAACCTTCTGATATGTGCAAACATGTACAAGGAAATCTATATGAATCAGTTTAACTCTTAGAGATTTCTAGCATAACAAATTTTCATAATGACAATTTTCATACTTAAAAAGCTACAATTTAAATCACACAATATAACAATATATTACACTGATTCCATAGAATCATAATAACTTTAACTCTTAACATGACATAATGAAGTACAATTTGGGTACAATTAACTATGATGATTTTAGAAAATTTGGAACACTGATATTCATTAACATACTTCTTGCTACTGACAGAAGAATGTGGGAAAGATGTCTTTAAAAGAGTATCATTTCTAAAATTAACCAAATAAATTATACAATGTAGTCTAAAATATCTTCCATTATCAAGACTTAAAAGTCAAATACTACACCTGTTATGTGGTAGACCGAATTAAACCCAATTCCAAATCTTCCAACCTTCAATGGATCATCCTTTTTCCTGCTTCTTGCTATTTCTTGAATGCCATGCCAGTCCTCTGGAGTGAAAACCGCATTGTTGTACACATAGAGAGCTGACCCTGGGTGTTAAAATGCAAGACAGATATTCAGAAAGTAGTACACTTTTTTTTGAAGAGAAAATGGAGAGAAGTGAATGCAGTGACAGAATTCAGAATTCATTATAATTTCAATTATTTTCACAATAAAAACAATGTAATGGTAAAAATTAGCAGCTGAATAAATCAAGAATTTATTGCTGACCAAAAAAACCTTATTAATGTATTATTCAATAAAATGAAAAATAATTCTTCACTATTAATAATCATGTTATAAATTCTGGAGTTTTGCCTTTTTTTAGTTTTGCTTTTTGTTTTCTACATAAGGTATTACTTATAAAATTTAAAAAGTCATTAGTGTGACAAATGTTTAAGTACGTGATCCAGAATTATATCCAAAGTAGCTTCTTTTTTATTTATTATTATTTTTAAATAAATGACAATGGAATGCATTCTAATTCTTGTTACACGTATACAACACAATTTTTCATATCTCTGATTGTATATAAAGTATGTTGACACCAATTTGTATCTTCATACATGTACCCAAAGTAGCTTCTTTAAAAAGTTATTTTTATAATTCTGCACCAATATTTTTGGGACTCTATTTTGAGAAGCTCTAACATTCTTTTAAATATTCAACTGTATTAATTCATTATACTTTAAACATGCTTTCTCTTAAAAATAGTTACTTAATAACACATACACAATAATGTGTGCCAGGTGTGATGGCAAATGCCTGTAATCCCAGTAGCTCAGGAGGTGAGGCAGGAGGATAGCAAGTTCGAAACCAGATTTAGTAATTTAGCAAGGCTAAGCAACTTAACCAGACCCTGTCTCTAAATAAAATAAAACAAAAAAAGGGCTGGGGATGTGGCTCAGTGGTACAAAAAAAAAAAAGCTATGCTATGTGTATCTATACACTATGAAAATGAACTTAGGCAATTCTCAGCACCCTCAAATGGTTCTCCTCATGCTCCTTTAAATTTAAGCCCAGATATGAAGATGACAGCCTGTTTTGTTTTACAAAAAAATGGTCACTTCTATTTTCAAAATAATCAGGATAATAATAAATTAAGGCTGCAAAGGTTGTTTTGGAAAGGACAAGTGAGAGGATTCTGGACTTAAGTAAGTCTGGATGTCACCAGCCTGACCATTAGCAACCACAGTCAGAAGGCTCAATTTCCTCATCTGGGCAACAAAGACAAGAATAGTAGCTACCCACAAAGAAGCGTTGAAGATCTAATGATACAAATAAGAGACTGAGCACAGCACCCAGGAGAGAGAACATACCTAAAAGTGTCAGTGTTAATATAATCAGTATCAGCATATGATACCATTAGTCTTTAATATAATGCTAGCAGTCTTTACATAGTATGATAAAATAAAATATATAATTTTACACAGTATCATAGGAATAGTAACAAACACATATTGTTATTGCACAACAGTTAATCTGAGTTGATTTAAAATGGAATCTAACAAAGCAGTGCCTGGTTCTGCCTGCTCCATGTCCATTAAAAATAGCTATGAAGACACAGAATAAAGGACCACAAAAACTCAACACTGAACACCAGGCCCGAGTGATCTTCTTACCAAAAACTACAAAGAACTCATGTAACTGTAAGGCCTGTGGAAGGTAATTAAGAAATTTAGCAGGGGACACACCCTGAATGAAACATTACCAGGAATGCAACAGACCACCAGCCCAAAGGAAGACCCACCATCCCTTCCACTAACAGGAAAGCCGGCAGCCAACTCTTTACTGCTTGACTGCCTATTTAAAACATTCATTAAATTACAAAGCAACAGGACCTTTTTTTGGAAAATTCAAATAAAGTGCTTGTTGAAAAATAATTTCCCCCTCACATCTCTTTTCGGAGGCTTTTGTACGTATTCAAATTGCTATTATAGGTCCTAAAAGAAGGAACACAGTGAAAACCACCCCATAAGCAGAGCTTCCCTAGGCCTTGGGAACCGGAGCTTCCTTACACCCTGTCTGTTCACAGTTAGAACCAAAGACAAACATGACCCTACAGCAGCACAGGGAACTGGTCAAAGTGGGCCAGATACATCCCTTCTCAAGTCTGTGCATCCAGCAAGAAAAGCCTTGTCAATTCTCAGTGTCTTTAATTCAAGGGTTAATTCTGATCATACTCATCCTGGAATTAGGAGAGACCACATATTTTTCCCTTGCTCCAGTCAACTTGGGAGTCTCACTGGATCTCTCTCTGTTTCCATCACTGAGATCAATTTAACACCCACCACCTATTAAATCAGCACCTGATTAAAAGGGGGTGCTCTTAGTACCAAAAATGAGATATTTATGAGAAAAGCATCCCAAAAGAAGAAAATGTGCATTTCAGAAGAAAAAAAATAGCAGAGGCCTGCAACCTACCTTCTTTACCTAGGGAATACTCAAGAAAGCGATGGCCTAGCTAAGTCTCCTTATAAACATGCTGATGACAGATCTCTGGGGAAACTCGCAGTATTTACTAGGAGGAGAGTCCTTAGCTATTGGATAGCTTCAAAAAGGTAGTTTATTGTAAAAACATCTGGAATTTATACATTTATGAAAGATAATCCACTTGAAAATGTCATAGTTTTGTGATTATCAGAGAAAAATATGAGTGTGTTTTATGACTGGAATAGCTCCTATGTTAAGTTATGATCCACATGTACAACTCAGGGACCATTTCTGTTAAACCAAGGCCAGTGTGTGTCCTAACAGCATCAAAGAACCTGAAGATAGGTAAGAGGAGTCCCAGACTTTTCCGTGTTCCCTTCACCTGTGTGTCTTAACTCTTATCTTTGAAAGACTCATTAAGTGCAATGCTGGGTAAGATCTCTTACTCTGGTGCATCTGATTTACCATCTTAGCCTTCTATTAACTCATTATATAAAAAGAAATAAAAACAAGCTATACAGAAGAGTTCTCATATAAATTCTAAATAACACTACATGGAGGAAAAAAAAACAGAAATAAATTGTGATCCAAGAAGATTGCTCATGTCTAAAGGCAAGAGAAAGTCATTCCCAAATATGCAAGAGCACAGAGAATCTTCAATAAATCTTTTTAAAATACAGATAAAGATCACTGTCACCTATTTTTATATGTCACCTTTTTCTGGGGAGGAGCATGCCAGGGATTGAACTCAACGGCATTCCACCACTGAGCCACATCCCCAGGCCTAATTTGTATTTTATTTACAGACAGGCTCTCACTGAGTTGCTTAGCACCTCACTTTGGCTGAGGCTGGCTTTGTACTCATGATCCTCCTGCCTCAGCCTCTCAAGCTGCTGGGATTATAGGCATGCACCACCCCGCCTGGCTCGACTTTTATTTTAAAAATGATTAAATGGATAATGCTTTTAAAGAGGCTATCCATAAATATGCACCAACTCAACTAAATAATCTTATTTAAAATATTTTTTAATGAGGTAAAAAGACTGGAAGCAAAATATCCCAGACATCTGGCAGAATTTTGAAGCAAAATCTTTCTAACAACTCGTCACAATCTTACCTTTACGGTTCTACAGTACATACACAACATCAGAATAATACCAGACACAAACATCATCATGTCTATGATCTTATTTAATCATCAAAATAACTAGGAGACAGATTTTGCCCTTGTTACCAATTGTAGGTGAGCAGGAATAAATGTAAGGATCAGAGGTGCCACTTGGTGCACCTGTACCTGAGGAGCTGACAGTATGGTAGCCCCTTGTAGGTCTAGGACATAGCCTGAAGTCCCTAGAATCCAAGTTGGATGTCTTGCCACATGATTACCTTCAGTCACAGACTTAAGAGTCGAGAAATCTTACACATTAAACCTCTCTTGAAACAATATGAACTCTGATGTGACTGACCATAAATCAGCACAGTGGCAGGAACTCAGATCCAAAATGCAAGCTTTCTGATGTTACCAGGACTCATACGTCTCTTTTTAAAGAATAAAGAAAGTGCAACTTCCAAATCACAAATTTTATCTAAGTTATGACTATGCCAAATACTTAGTTACCAATGGTGATCACCCTCCTAAATCACAAAGCATCTTTTTAAACTGTATGACTCATCTCTCTCTGAAAATCTGTGAGCAAAGGGAACTGACCCTTCTTTTTCATTTATAGTCATTTACAATCACCCTATCAACTTCAGAGCTGCACTAAAAGTTATGAACATTCTTTTCAATACATTGCTTCAGAGTGTAAGTATGCTCAGAGTAATCTACTGGCTATGGCTCTTTTGTTATCTTTTCTTTCATTTTCCTGTTTCCTCCTCCCCTTCAATCTTTCCTCTCACCCCTAGTGTAAAGTACCCCTGGAGTAGAAAACAAAACACACACAAAGCACAACCTCTTACACCTTCTTTCCAAAATTCAAAAAATGTTATGTATATGGAAAGGGTATCCCATCATCTTAGTAAAAATATAAATCCAAAGTGATTGAATAGAATAAAACACTTATGTAATTATATTGCTTTTTCTTTGTTCTCTAAAATTACTAAGTGGCAGAGACATCTTCCAACCAAAAGCAGAGAAAAGTGCCTGAATAAGTGTAATTAAACATTCCAAGACATGAAATGCAAATGATAATTAGACTGTTCATTAAACAAAGAATCATAAATCATTAAAAATCACTTGTTTCATAAAATAAAGTTTGCTCCTAATTATTGATTCTTACCCTGATATTGTGCCATATCTTTTGACCAAAGAGTTTCCGTTCCATATTGAGTTTCATCATATAAAAATTTAACTTCTGTGGCCCCAGCATCTTCTGCATTCTGAATTAATTCCTAAACATGAAATACATTAAATAATATAGTTCATTATAATACATTATAATATAGTTCATGTTATAAAATAATTTAATGTATAGAAATACATTAAATAATATATAATTCAATAATATAGTTATTTATTGCCCAACTTTGTATTTACCTACAACAATTTTTAAAAGTACATATATATATAAGGAATTCAACTACTTATTATCTTTAAGCTCTAGTGAGGTTACCAAAAATAGTAATTGCTACATACATATGAAGGTGTGGCTAAAAAGTCCTTCTCCAATTATATACATTTTTCAAGTCACCATTACTAAGTTTAACCTCTAAATACAAATCCTGGAACTATTTTCAACTGTTTCTTCAATCTACCTAAAACTTTTTATCTTCCTTAAAAAGAAATTATTTCCAAAAGCTGCACATCTTGTTCTCTGTAGGAGTATCTCATGCTTATTGAGCAATTTCCAAAAACAGACCTTTGGTTATCGTTTGCTTACCACACTTACCTTCTCATTAAAAAAAAAAAGAACCAAGTAGTATCAATCTATATGTACCCTTTCATATGCTACATTCTTGAGAGCCTGACACATGAACATGGCATTCTCCTAAGTACAAAGTGTGATGACTGGGACTGTTTCAGTCCTTTCACAAAGGAGATAATAATATTGTTCGCTTGGTGGATGGTGGATGAGTGAATGGGTGACAAGACCCCTGTAATGTAGAAATGAAAGGAAAAATTAAGATTTATACCCATCACTGGCCTCAACAAAACTTCCAACCCCAACCACCCCAACCACTTCTGGACATCTACCAAAACTTGCTGAGCCCTGGTAAGTTGAAAAGAAACTTCATTTTAAGATTTAACTCCTAAAGTCAGGCTATAATCATCAAAACATTGATCTGAACTCCATAGACATTATCCCTAGTTTATTTTCTTCAGATCTTGTCTAAAGTAAGGAAAGATCAATAGATGATAATTTTCCAAATGAGCTATGACTTAAGACCAAACCAATCAAGAGCTTCTGTTTAAATAGGCAGGTCATTACAAACACAATAAATCACTCTGTATTATTATACTCAGGAACCTGACTTTGCGGAGAAATACTATACTTCACTGCATGATTGTCACCACCACATTGACATTAATTCAGGAGTACATCCTAATCTTGCCTCTCAGACAGGATTTTTAAGTAACACCAGCACAATTTAAACAAACAAAAAACTTCACATAATGGTTGCACCCCACTTTTTTACCAAAAAATTGGCATAAAATCTGCAACAATTATATAATGAAATATAGTACCTCTTTACCTCCCCCAAACCTTAGGTTCACTAAATCAGAGGTAGGGATGAATAAGAATTTAAGAGAGCTGACACTGATACTACAGCAGTGTGGAGAGGAAAGCCTTAATTAGAGTAGACAGGAGACACTTCCATGTGAAATGCAACAACTGAAAGGATGCTGAAGGAATAGTGCTTAACTGAGAAGCTAAGCTTGAGATCAGGCTTTCAGTTCATCAAGAGCATGCTACAGGGTGGGGGTTCTCAGCCCCCAGCTGTTCAACCCCAAACTTGAGTATCTGAACCACACCCTTCTACTACATCCTTGTCAGCTACTAATTCCTCCTATTTACAAACTGCCCATTTCTCATAGGATTTTTATTTTTTAAGCCCATTTTAATTCTGTTCAACCTAACAAAATCTCTCAAATTTAGCAACCTTATTTACATTATGATACAACATACAGAAAGAAAAATAAGGATGAAATAATTACCAAAACAATAGGAAGCTTACAAAATGATAGCATTTTAGAGGTTGGATCTTGTCTTCATTCAGATATCTGTGATTTATATATATTTTAGGAAGCAGAGATGGAAAAAAATGAAGATAAAATATTAAGTCCCCGGCTCCAAATAGGATGGGAAACTTTCTACTCAGTTATTTCCTCAGGGAATCACTTATAAATTGATTCTGAGAAGCAGCAGCAATAAATTTTGTATTTGCTCTTGGGCAGGTCACTAAAATATCCGGACCCTTTTTAAAAAAAAAAAAAATCACAAAAGGTATTAGCTGAGGTACAGGCAGTTTTTTTAAGGTTCCTATTAAATCTAGCACTAAAATATCCAAGAAACAAAATTCTATTGAACTGGCTACAAAATAAATATACACAACATGCAAAGGAGAAGAATCAATCACCAGCTGTTTGCAACACACCTTGCTCAGACCACTGCCTCATTTCCTAGCAATGATCCGAATCACTCACTAATGAATTGATGAGACCTTACTTCCTGTCACAACTGCATCTTCATTCTGAATTCACTCTGTTCACTTCTCTCTACCCCCATAATAATCCCATATCCATACTCTTCCCAGGTCCATTTTCCTAATTAATCAATATAATAAGTTTGCGAATTAACCTTCTATGAACCACTGGTGCCCAATCTGAAATTCCTTCAGTATTTCATCTCATGACCATCATTAAAGAATGACACTATGCTCACTGAGTGCCTAACTGAACATTACTATGTGAGCACAACTGACCCAGTCCTAACCATCTCTAAAGAAATGAGGGCTAAGATACCAAAGATAACAAATACTAAACAAATTAGTAAGGAAAAAGATATAATAATTGATCTGTTTTTATAATTCATTAAGGAGATTTGTTATTAAACACAAAATCTACTTTTTGCAATATCTTCCTTTATTGCTTTCTTTTATGGTTGTTCAGTTGGGAGGGGGTTGTTGTTGTTGCTATTGTTATTTTAATTATTTTAGTTGTAGATGTACATAATACCTTTATTCTATTTATTTATTTTTATGTGGTGCTGAGGATTGAACCCAGTGCCTCACACATGCTAGGCAAGCACTGTACCACTGAGCCACACCCCAGCCCCTTTGTATTTAATGAGTACATTCAAAAAGAATATCAGTCAGTAGAAATAAATAAATAATTATCCTATTAAATAAACCTGCCCAAAAAGTAAACTTCTAAATCCAAAAGCCAAACGTAAATATATTGCTGGTCCCTGACGTGAAGTTTATATTAGTTTGGTTGGCTGGTAATTTGATTGCTGTGTGATGCTCCTGCACCATGTTCTACACAACTTCCTAGAGCAACACTTTGTGCCTAATGACAGTCACAGCAGCTCAGTGAGCTCCTCTGCCCTGGTAAACTCACATACTCACACCGACTGCATTCTCAAACTTATCCCATCCACCTATACACTGCAGTCACAGAAATAAATAAATATAGCCATTTAAATCTAGACAAAACTTTAAAACTTTAAACACTAAAAGATTTCTAAGAAATTTTGTGGTGTCTCATTTTTATCAAAGGAAATTAAACATGAGCACAACACATACCCTACCTTAAGAATCTGTCCTCCTTCTGGATATCTTCTTAAAATGTCCTTGAGAAAATCAACAAGTGGTGGAGTTGTTTGACCAAATCGACCTAAAATACAGAATACCTTTAAAATGATTTAGATAAATATCTTCGATTTATCAGCCATATGATTTGGTTCCATGACACAGATAACTATAGATAGTAGTTTGTTTCATATATCTCAAGCAGGATCCTGGTTCAAAAATCTACCTAAGCAATTCATTATGAAGTAAAGCAAACTCAATTTTATCAAATCTCAAGGCTTTTAACTGAGCTACAAATTAGGTTACAAAAATATTTTAAATATATTATAAAAAAAGATTACTTATTCAAAAATAAAGAGCACAATAGGTGTGGAAATGTTGCTATTTTCCAAAGAAAACTAAATAAATGGTGCTATTTGTCATTGCTTTGCCAATATATTATTGGCTAGAGACAGTGGTGCCTTGTGTCACATTCTTAATACTCTCAAACTCAACCAATGCTCTGATAATTCTGAAATTCAGCAGTCCTTATCTCCATGGTTGTCTAGTTTAACTACTCTGTAGTCTTGCCTATGCTAGATATTCTTACATCAAATAACAAGGATATCTTCAATAGCTAACAGGAAGTTATTTACAAGAATATGTAAGAAGTAAGTAATTCCTCAGAGGCACACAATTTTAAAAATCTGTATACAGCTGGGTGCCATAGCACATGCCTGTAATTCCAGTGGCTCAGGAGGCTGAGTTAGGAGAAGTGCAACTCACAGCCAGCCTCAGCAATGGTGAGGCACTAAGCAACTCAGTGAGACTCTGTCTCTAAATAAAATACAAAATAGGGCGGGGGAATGTGGCTCAGTGGTCAAGTGTCCTGGTACCAAAAAACAAAACAAAACAAAATCTGTATATAAGTAAAAAGTAATTGGCACTTAAAAAAAAAACTAAGTCAGGCTGGGGATGTGGCTCAAGCGGTAGCACGCTCGCCTGGCATGCGTGCGGCCCGGGTTCGATCCTCAGCACCACATACAAAGATGTTGTGTCCGCCGAAAACTAAAAAATAAATATTAAAAAATTCTCTCTCTCTCTCTCTTTCTCTCTCTCTCTCTCTCTCTCTCTCTCTCTCTCTCTCTCACTCTCTCTTTAAAAAAAAAAAAAAAAAAAAAAAACTAAGTCATTACTTTAGACTGAGTTCTCTTTATCAACTAGATAAGGAACCAGAAGTGTTTCTGAGACAAGAATTGTTTCAGATTTCAAATTCTGCAATATTTGCATATGCTTAATGAAATATTTTGAGGATAGAATCCGACTCTAACATGAAATTAATTTACATTTCATATTTGCCTTATACACAATGCTCTGAAGATAATTTTATACAATATTTTTAGTATAACTGTTTTAACTGTGAACTGTCACATGGAAATCAGGCACAGAATTTTCTTTCCATTTGTGGCACTATGTTGGCACTCACAACAAAGTTTTGGATTTAGCAGTATTCTGTATTCATAGTCTGGGGATACTCAACCTGTGTACATTTACTTGCACAATTTGGTACAACTATCCACCAAGACCAAGACCAATTCCACAGATTATTACTACTCTTTCTCACTCATCCCTCATCTAGCTCCACCCACCTTTGTTCTCCTTTAACTCTGGTATCCCGTCATTACATCCCAACATTATATGCTTTCAATTCACTTTTAAAACATAATCATTTTTAAACCACTTTACTGAGGCATGATTGGCATACAAAAAGCTACAGATATTTAATGTACACAACATGAGGAATTTGGAGACAAATACACCACACCTGTGAAAACATCAAACCATCATTACCATCAATCCCAGAAACTTATCCTTCACGTTCAAAAATTTCTTCCCATTCCTCTTTTTTCCCGCTTTTGTTGAAGAGCTCTTAATTTAGTATCTACCTTCCTGGATATTTTTTAAGTATTCAACACAGTATTCCTAATCATAATCCAGCCCTATACTAAGTAAACTGCCAGATTTCATTCACTTTGCCCAACTGAAACTTTGTGCAGTTTACTCAAAGCCTCCCCCCAGCCTCTGGCAATCATTTTACTCTCCCATTTCTACATAAAAACACAATCTTCATGTAAAGTCGATATTATACCTCCCCCTTTTAAGCCTTTTGATTGAAGATTTACAAAAAGATGACAATTTTTGGAAGTCACATCTCCGATCTTGATCCAGTCAGGTAACTAAAAAGAAGAAGATAAGATGTATGAAAAGCAACATAATCTCTACTACTATAAATTCAAAACATTACCACAAATTATTTTTCACTTAAGAAATAATGATTGCTAACTGTTTTTATCAGGAAATATTTTCCTCTGTAGTGAAGACTGCAGAAAACAAAAAGTCAAAAAAGTTGAAAGATTTAAATTTAAGATTTAAGGATGCTTCTTTAAATAATTAGAAATAGATTACACATTTTTCTGCTGGTGATAACTTACATTTTTGTGGATATTTTTGTTCGTGCAGTGCTAGGGACTAAATTCAGGGATTCACACACATTAGGCAAGTGCTCTACCATATATTAATTTTTTTTTTTCTTGGTGCTGGGCATTGAACCCAGGGCACTTTACCACTGAGCCACATCTCTAGCCCTTTTTATTTCATATTTTGAGATGGAGCCTAACTAAGTTGCTTTGGGCTTGCTAAGTTGCTGAAGCTGGCCTCAAACTTGATATCCTTCTACCTCAGCCTCTCAAGTCCCTGGGTTTACAGACATGCACCACTGTGCCCGGCTCTCACATGGTAACTTTCTTAGAGTTATTATATAGTATTTCCCAAATTTTAGCAGCACTTCATAAAATTTTACTTTCAAAGAGCATATATGATTAGTATTCCTACAGAAACACACTTTGGAAAATATTGTCACAGATGTTGCTACTAAAAAAAAAAGAAAGAAAAAAGAAAAAAAAAAAAAAGGTGTGGTGTGAAACAAAGGGACAAATGAACCTTTCAACTCCTGAAGCTAATCGGGTCTATAACATCTCTGACATTGACTTTCCCAGAAAAGTCTTGATATTTGCTTCCCTTTTGGCAATTTTTATACCATAAAATCAAGTACAAGATTTACTACTGTGATCCATAAGAGAGATTTTTTTTAAAGTCAGATCAACCAGATCCACTCTTGAGTCTTCCTAATATGGAATGACCTTGTAAAGGTCAATCAATAGTGTACAACATTAATCAAAAGCTCATCCAGTACACACTTCTCTGACAGGATAAAGTGCCCCTGGGCTCAACATCCAGAACCAAGAAAAAAAAATTTACCATACATATTAATATGCTAAATACCCTAAAAAGTAAATTATTCCAACCAATTTAAAAACAAAGGTTTTCCTTTGTACTCTGCTATCTGGTTAAGTTTAGTGGACCTATGTTCTGAGTAATAAATATACTTAAGGTATGTTGATCAAAAGAATGCTTTTCAATGTTAATGATCTGATTCATTTAAAACTGTATATGTGGGCTAGGGGTGTAGCTCAGTGGTACAGCACTTGCCTAGCATGTATGAATCCCTGAATTCAGTCCCTAGCACTGCACAAATAAGGCGGAGGACATTACTTACTATTTTAAACATTCAATATTTCTAACTGACTACCACTCATCTCACATGATATCCTCCAAGATTTCTGAAATTTAACCTGTGAAAAAGCAAAGTCACTAACTATCCTTCCAAAACCCTCTCTCATCTTTATTTCATCTCAGTCAACAATGCTGGAGGAACATCTCTCTTCAAACCACATTTCCAATTAACTTCTAGATCCCAGAATGTCCATCCCCCAATCTCTCTAAATTGTTTTTTCCATTCCCACTCACACAGACCCTCCGCATCTCTCTTCAATTTTTGTAACTATCTCCCCTATCTGATCTCCTTCCTGTACATCATCCTCATCCTATTCCCATATGTAAAAACACAAATCTGAGCACACTGTTACTATTCTCGTTTATAGAGTACTTTTATGCACATATTCCCACTGAATCTTAAAGCTACCCTATAAAAAAAACTAGTTTACCACTTGCAAAGGTGCTTCAGCAACATGGATAAGAATATCAATAGAAGGACTGTTTCTAACAAGAAAATTTAGAAGCAACCCAAATTCTGTGACATAGAGCAGTAAAGAATGAATTAACTAAGCTGCACACAATTGGGTGAATATTAACAAACAATTTTGAATGAACAAAGCTAGTTCAACATTACTACATCAGAATAATAAGTTTCTTATAAAGTTCATAAGCAGCTAAAACTAAACAGTGTGTTATTTTGGTTATATATTTAGGTACACACACACATATTCACATACACTTTCACATATGTATATATAAAAACATAGACTTATAGAACATTAAAACAACACCAAGAGGCAACAGAACAATACACACATAAAGGTAAAGGAAGAGAGGCAGGCTAACAGGATAGGAAGATGACATACAGAGATCAATATAAGCCATTGGACAGTGTTTTAATTCTCTGCTGGATAATGTTATCATAGATTTTCATTCTACTTTTGGTTAATTAACTAATGAATTACTAAAAGACAGCCCTGCATAAAACAAGGATTATTTCAATTTCGTGTGGCTAAGGTGCACTGAAAGAAAGGCAAACAGAAAGAAAGGTAGGCAGGAAGGAAGTAAATCTATACTATACGGGGTTTCCAGGTCTTAAAGAAGACTTAGGAAGAAGACACCAAATAGGACCACACCAAAGAGATGTAACTGACTACATGGGTCTGGCAATCAACAATCTGTGGCCCATCTACAGGGAAATGATTGTCCAAAAAGGCAATCAAGCAGCAGAGATACCTTTAGCAGCACCATCTCTTACTGAGCTTGACAAGATTTGGGAGTTTTGCTTAGGCCTCTCCCTTCCCTGGATACTCCAAGCAAGCAAAGAATGTTAGTCCTATTTAAACCTACAAGCAATGTGCCATATGAAATCTTAAAAGTTGCCCATTTCAATTATTTGTTTTTAAAACAGAGATTATAAGACAATGTGAACCTCTGAATATTGGCCTTACCAGCATTATGTGTCTTATAGATCTCAGAGATGTTCATCTTCATTTACTAGGAAACAATAACTCTCCAAATTATTAAGCAAACAATATAAACTACTGTCTAAATCTTCCAACACCTCTCAAAGATAGAAGACGTTAAAGAGTAAAAAGTTAGGGAAGGGGAGGTATGGGCAGCATTCATGATCATTTAAAATAAAAGTAAGTAATACATCAAATATCGGAGGCCCAAACACATTTGGTAAAGAGCAAAAAGGGACAGGAAGAGGCACAGCTATAATTTACAGGTTTGGTCTCTCCATGGACCAGGAGTTAAAGTGAAACATTTACAAATTCTACTATCAGGCCAGAAAAAGTAAAACAGAGACAAAGAGAAAGAGGCTAATAGATGACCAACTAAGAACTAAGAGAGCTTATTGCTGACAATGTCTAATACCAACCCAAAGCAGAGACAAGGAGTTGTTAACAGCTTTAACTTCCTGCCTATCCTTAAGTATTCAGAATTCTCATCAATAATTCTTATCTAAAAGTTCTAAGCAGCATAAAAAGAAAAAGAAAATTAAACTAAAAAGGAAAAGAAAATTACACTTCTGTGAAAGATCTGCTTATATATAGGTGTCCCTTTTGGATGGCATAAGCCCATCCTCTTTGAATCAGAACTGTGCCTTTTACTTATTTTCTGCATGAACTTCATCCTTGACTTTTAAAGATCATATTTTAATAGTACAAATCCTTCCTCCCTGTTTTACAGAGTTTTGCATTTAAATATTATTTATCCCCAACAGATAAATAGATAATCTTTAGAATGGAACAGTAAAAAGTCCATAGACTTTGGAATCAAGCAGACATGGGTTCAAATCCTGCCCTGATACTTCATCTCTTTGAACTTTGGCTCACCCTTGAGTTTTAGTCAGAGAGCTGCAGCTACCTGCTGGATTTCACTATCCAGTGGTGACCTTAGAATTGGTTAGAATTAGTTTTATTGTATTATTATTAGAAATAAAAAAGCAGAGCCTCATACATGAATTCATTTGGCATTTGTTATATATGTACATTGACAAAATAGAAAACAGGGTCTAGGTCACTCTTTTCTCTCTTGTGTGCATGTTCCTAGATCCTTCTTTTATGTTTCACCATCAGCTAAATCATATTTAAAAGCAAACTGGTCACCACACCTCCAGCGAATTCCTTACCTAACTCTGTACTTATTTATCTCTGCTAAGTGAACCCTTATTTTCCTCATCTGACTTTAGGTTTTGTGACATCCTTGACAAGGTTTTTGCCTTATTTAGTCTACATCCATCCTCAAATCCTGGTGACCCATTTGATACCAAATTGCCATATTCTTCTACAAAGTCTCCTATAAATCTTAGTTTCACCTTCACAACCACAGTCTAGAACTCGGTGGCCTCATATCAGGACAGTGTCCTACCTAGACCCTTTTCACCCACCCACTCAATCCCAAACACTATGCCACTACAACTTCTATCACCCCATACCCAGGATCTCTACACACATCTGCTCAAACATTTCCAATGGCAAGATGGTGCCACAAATGAGCCTTGAGGTATGATCATATCTAGGGGACAAGATGACAAAGTAGAACTAAAGGAGCAACCAAAAAAGTGGGCAGAGAACCAGGAGAGTAGAAAGGAGAGGGAAGTTATGGGATGGGGGTGGGCACAGAAAAAGAGATAGGAATGACAAGAGTTTGATCCTTTTCAACTTTGTCTAAAGTCCTCAATCAAGTCAATGTTGGCATGCCAAGGAACACTAGAGGGAACTGACAATGAGGATTGAGTCCACCCACAGAGGAGCATAAGAACAGATCAATCAGAAACCTATATCTAAATAAGCAAAAAAAAACTGACCTAGGTACATGGAAAGTCAAGACTACATTGAAGGGTAAAAATCATCAGGAGCAGGTACTTTATTATTTGTATTTTGTAATAAGCAAATCCAATGCTAGAAATGTCATTCAGTATTGTTCAAGTACTTCTTGTCTATCTGCTCAACTCCTTTTGCCTCTTTCAAATCCTGAAAATGATGCTCTTTTTTCACACAAAAAGGTGAAGACCCTTATTAGACTAACTGAATAAGTGAATTTTCAGTAAAAATGTCTTCAATTCCCTCTTTAAGAAAACTGTAGACTTTTCACCAATCTTAAAGGATACATATCACAATATGAAATATTCCTTTTGTCCAAAGTTTTGCTCTACCAAGTTATTTGTTAGCACTTCAAAAGTTTTAATGTAAGGTCTCTCTTCCAAATTAGAAGTTGTAATAGTAAGTTATGTCTGAAGATCCTTTTCAGTCCTAGATGCCTATAATTCAGAAATGGAGGAAACCTTTCACAGTATCTACAGTGAAGACATTCAATAATCTTCCAGTTAAACTTAAAACATAAATAGAAAGTGTGAGTAATGATTAAGTCACTTCCATAACGATGTCTCTAAATTGAAAAGAAAAAAAACTACTCAGGTTATAACGTCCATTAAAAAATTATTAGTTTGGGGACTGGGACTCAGCTGTAGCACACTTGCCTGGCATGTTATGAGGCGCTGGGTTGGTTTCTCAGCAATACATATAAAAAAATAAAATAAAGGTCTAACAACAACTAAAAATATATTTTTTAAAACATTATATTAATTTCAGTAAGTGAAGACTCAGACAAAAAAAAATGGGTGGTGGGGGCAATACAAATGTTGAAATTTACAAAGCACTTTTAAATTTGAGTGATGGTCTTCTATGACACTAAGTAAAGACCTTCGCTCCATATCAGCAAGGTGATGTGCTACATCCTAACCCAGTGCCGGCCCTGATTTCGGGGACTGGAGTCGCCCCTCCCGCTGCGCTAGTGCCGGCCGCCTACCTCCCTGTCGCCGCGCCACAGCCGCTGCTCTGACACCGGGAAGCCTGTCTCAGTGAAGATGCGCTCCTTGAGGTCGCGCGCGGTCCAGGAGGCCGGCACCGCTACTGTCCTGCAGCCCACGCAGCCAGGGAGGACGGTCACGCGGACCCACCTGCAAGAGAGGCAAAGGACTCTCAGTGGGACCACGTGGGGAGGACCGGCCCCGCCCCGAGTCCACAGAGCGTGCGGATCTCGGGCACCGAACCCCCACGCGGCCCTGGGCCGGCCCGGGCTGGTTACCTGTCCCCCATGGCGGGCGATCTCGGCCGCGGGGCCCGTGTCCGCCCCCAGCACCAGCGCCTGGTCACCGCCAACCCCGCAACACCGAGAGGCCCAGAGCGGGCCCCGAGGGCGGGATCCTCATGGCGCAGGGGGCGCCGCCAAGGTAAGACTCAGCCGCAGCAGGGGGAGCTGGGGCCCCAAGCGAGATGGAAATGCAAGAGGAAGCCGCGGCGGAGGAGGAGCAGACCTAGGCGGCGGCGGCGCGCTCCAGAACGGCCCGGGCCCCTGCAGGCGCCGCCCGCGGGCACGCGCCTTGCCGCCTGGACCGTTAACTAAGGAGACGCCCCGCCCCGTCCTTGAAGCCCCGCCCAACCGGGCGCGACCGTTAGCGGAGGAGCCGCCTGTTCCCGCCCTCCAAGCCTGGCTTAGTCCAACCAGAACCACTAGCTGAGTAGCCTCCCGCCCCCTCCTCCATGCTTCGAACCGCCTCAGCAAATCACGCCTCACTGCACACAACCTGTAACTCAGGATCTCGCCCAGCCCCAGCCTCCAAGCAACATTTAACCCAACCCCATCTGAAGATCCCCCGCCCTGGCCCCGGCCCCGCCCCGCCTAGCCCAGACGTCTCTCTGCAGCCCTAACCTCAACTCAGGGCAACGGTATTTGCGGAATGTACTTCTAGGGAAGAGATACGTTCCCCCTGATAGTTGAGCAGTGTCTTAAAATGCAGAACTAGACGTTTGTAGACTTAAATCATCTTCTTCAACTCTAATACTCCGATGGAAGCCTCAGGCATGAAAGGCATGAAAGGGAAATGCTGTGGTTGCAGAATACAAATGTCTTATGTGTATTTATTTCATGTTTGCTTTTTTTTAATTTTTATTTTTTTAGTTGTCCATGGACCTTTGTTTTATTTATTTATATGCGATGCCGAGAATCGAACCCAGTGCCTCACACATGCTAGGCAAGAGCTCTGCCACTGAGCCACAACCTCAGCTCCTCATGTTTGCTTTTAAAGCACAGAAGTAAAATCAGTCATTCAGTTTGCCCAAGGAAAGATAGCCAGCAGCAAAGTAATATATCCTATGATATGCTAAAAACTTAGAGAACTTATTTTGGTGGTATTATCTTACATCGTTGGTAGTCTAAGTCTCCTCATAGCACCTGCAAGCTCCTTGAGAGCAGGACCCAGTTAATGGAATCGCCCTTAGTTATAATTAAAGTTGCCTGACAATTGGCAAGTGTAGGGGGCTTGATAAGGCTTCAGTGAATACAGGCCCCTCCTTTGGCTTATTTCTTATAGGTATGGATAACATCTATTAAGGCAATTCAAAAGCTACATCATGAATAAGTAAACTTGTATATTTAAACACCCTGAATAGAATAGAATTTTAGAGTGGACCCAAAAAAAGTGGTATAAATTGAATTACCACTTCTCTCCTTCTCCCAAAATAACATAATTATGCAGAACTCATCATTAGCAATAACTACATAGTATATCCTTACAGCTCTCCATTCCTGTCTCTTAATGTAATTAAAAGGGAAAGTGATATAAGTGATGCTGGTCTTTTCTTACTTGGCAGACAGTAAGCGTGTTCAGTCAATTGGAGGAGAATATGGTAATTCAATGTAAAGATCAGGCCAAAAAAACTCTCATGGACAATTATCTACTTCTTTAATCAGATGAGTATAAGTAAACAAATATATTAGAATATCAACAAGTGGAAAAATGTGAGCTCTTGTCTATCAAATAACATCTCCATCTCTAATATCTCTCCCAAGTAACATGTCTATCTCTATCTATCTATATTTATTTCTCTCTGGTCCAAGCACCATGTTCAGTCTCCTATACCTGGAAACTCAGCCCCTGCTACACTGTCACAGCACTCACAGAATTCAGGACGAATCCTTTGATTAAAAGATTTTAGGGTTTGTTAGATAAGAAAAAGAAATTCTGATGTGCTATTGCACAATAGTTATTAAAAACCAATGGTAGTTATTACAAACCAATAAATATATGTTTAAAGAATAAAAAATAAATCCAAAGTCTAAAACTTCATGCTTTCATTATAGGGTGACTCTATATAACGATAATGGACTATATATTTCAAAAAGCTAGAATAAAGGATGTTGAAAGCTTTCATCATAAAGAAATGATAAATGTTTGCAGAGATAAATGTTTGACCTGATTTTAACATTATGCAATACATGCATGTATCAAAATATCGCATGGTTCCCCATACATATGTTAAAAAAAAAAAAAGACTTCAGAGTAAAACTTTCATTCTACCAGCTTTCCTTATGTTCTCTCTTTGGAAGCCAAACAGGATGTAATGACAATGGAACCTAGGGGTGGGGCTGAAGACTTGAGAGACAAAGGAATGACCTCAACCAAGAGTTCACAAGAAGTGAAGGAGATTCAACTAGGCGAAGAGGCTGGTCAGAAGATTCTTTGAACACCTGGAGCTCAAAGTGTCCTTGGGATACATTTTGAAGGGTTAGTTAGACTTTGGAAACACTTATTCAATCATTAAGATAATATGTATTGCATTGCTATAGGTCCCTCAATGGACAGGTCTCAATGGTGGGGATACAGTGAACAAAACAAAGTCCCCAAGTACTTTAATGGGTAGAGAGTTTCAGTTTTACAAGATGAAAAAAGAATATGGAGATGGATGGTGTTACACAACATTATGAATGTATTTAATATCACAGAGTTGGACATTTTAAATGGCTCAGATGGTAAATCTAGGATTATGTGCATGTTACCATAATAAAAAAATATTTTTAAAGTAGTTCAGAAACACAAAAGGAGTTGATGAGAAGAGCTGCCAAGGTTTGGTGCCGGTGGCAGCTAGAGGGCAGGCTGTAGGCTAATTATGATACAGGTCACATCACCAACCAGACATTTAATACTATACCCCGGCTGGCAGGTGACAATAAGCTGCCAAAGATGTCAAGGCCAAGAAAAGAACAAAGATGAACTTGAACAACTAGTACCTGAATGAGCCAAAAGTGACAAAATATGAGCACTAATATCATAACTGATATTAGTGAAGGAGAGACCTCAAGTTCTGTAAGGTTTTGTGTTCCTGTGTAGAAGGAAGATTTCTAAAGTATGTTATCTAAATAAATGACAGGATTATTTCATTAAAAGCCATCAATGAATACATATGAGTTGAAAGAAAGAAAAAATCAATCAGAATCTAACTTCCAACTTAGTGAGAATCTTAAGGAGTAGAGGGATGAAATGATTTTCCCAAAGTCAAAGTCATATAGCTGAGAAATGGTAGAGCCAGCAGGCTCTTTCCAAGATGGAATGGGCTAAACTGGTGGTAGTTATTAAAAACCAATAAATATATGTTTAAAGAATAAAAAAATAAATCCAAAGTCTCTAACTTCATGCTTTCATTCTGAGAAAGGAAAACAAAAATAAATAGATGAATAATGTATGAATTCCTCCTATGATATCAGATAATACTATTTATAGAAGGAGGGGTATGCAGAGCAAGATAGAAAAGCAAAGAAGACAGAATATTATAGAATACCTTTCTGAGAATGGACTTTAACTAGAGGCCTGAATAAAATGAGATTGCACAAAGAAAGTGAGAAGAAAGCAAACTCAGAGCAACCAATGTCATTCACACTCTGATCATCTTTGACCTGAATGGGTACCATCATTTCCCTACCCTGTCAGAGACCTCTAGTTACTTCCTCTCCAATTCATTCCCAACCTATGATAACATCAGATTCAGAATTGATATCTATTTTTTGTAATTTATGGCTTCCTATAGCCATAAAGAGGTCTTTGAGAAGAGGTGCTTGCTTAGGAAATATTAAGAAGGGTGGAAAAAAAGGATGAAAGGAAAGAAGTGGAAGGAGAAAGGGAGGGAGTAAGAGAAGGATCAGGGCAGAAAGAAGGGAGAAGAGACAGGAAAGAGCATCTGGAAAACATAAAAAGGCAGAAATAAATAAGTTCATATACTATTTGTAGTTCTACCACTACATACATTTTTGTACATTGCCATTACTGTAAGGATTTTAAAATATGTTTGCAGTTTTATCATGAGTACATAGCATCTTCCAACATTTTATCATTGTATAAACCTCATTTCTAATTTCTGCATAATATTCCACTGAGAAGAAATATCTTGGTCTACCTAAAGTGTTCACTTTATTATTTCAAAATTGAACACTTCAATAAATATTTTGGTTCATTAATTTTACCACTGTCTCCGATGAGAAGGAAATTTGCAAAACTAACATGTGCTAAGAAATGTTTACCTAAGTCTTTTAACTCATTCTGCAGAAACAGATTCTCAAGTGCAACAGTATGACATCAAAACATTAGGCCCTTCCTTAAGAGAGAGTCCATACCAATAAGCCATGGAAAGGCACAGTACCACTTGGTAAGCCTTTTTAAAAAATATATATATATATATTTTTTTTAGTTGTAGATGGACACAATACCTTTATTCTATTTATTTATTTTTATGTGTTGCTGAGGATTGAACCCAGTGCCTCACATGTGCTAGGCAAACGCTCTACCTCTGAGCTATAACCCCAGACCCGAGAAAGCCAATTTCAATTGTGGAGAGAAGCAAATACAACTGATTTACTGCACAAGCTGGACTCCACAGGATTGAAGCAGAAAACAATATTAGTCCTTCTCATGATATCCACATTTTAAGTTGCTTTTCTCTCTCCTCATCTCTGGATGAAATATCTGTCAGAAACTCAAGTCCCCATCATTCCCTAATGATGAACTTCTTCTAATCCCTAAAATGAACTTATTTTAGTAATTATTTTAGTAACTGAAAAACCTATCTTGATTAATAATTTTGGTCCAATATAAAAATTATTAAATAGCTACCAGGATCCTTTTACCCTGATATTCTCCCTTTACCCTCCCTCCATTCTCTGTCACACAAATTTGTGTGGCCTGCAATTTTAAAGAATAGTCTGTGAGAGTGAACTCTCCAGTAACAGGGCTTGGTAATTTTATGTGTCTCATAGCATGTCTTTTATCAGAGAGAATCAGTCAGTCATCCCTTCTGGTGAATGTTCACCAGTTACATGAAGACAAAAGTAGAGCTAATTATTATTCCTTTGTTTAATGAGTGGGCATTTTACAAAGATTCCTCAGGCAGAAATATTGAGGCTAACTTGGAAGAAGAAAAGATGTAAAACAGGAATAAAATAAAGAAAAAGATGTTTCCATGAGATTTAGAGAAAAGCTTTAAGAAGGAATGGGCAGTGACAAATATCACATACGCATAGGAATTGACAACTAGAAGGCTATCATTGGCTTAGTTCTGTGCTCTAGAACTTTCAAGAATTTTCCAATGACTAGTATCAAGTTCAAGTTATTCTGCAGGGCATGAAAGGTCCATTGCAACTTAACCCCCATCAATCCTGTGGGATTCTTGTAGGTCATCCACATAATACACTCTGTTTCCATGACCAGCTGATAACCATATGCAACATTTATGGAGTCTTACTATGTGCCAGGCACCTATCAAAACCCATCTGTGATTTAGCTCACTCCCTCTTCCCAACAATCCCATGAAGTATATGCAACCTCAATTTTCAGATAAGAAAAATGAGACTAAACATCCTACCTATAATCTCAAAGATAATACATGGGAAAGACAGGATTTGAGCCCAAGTAACGCAAGCCCAGTGTCAAAGCATTATGAAATAGTGAATGTTAAGCTATAAGGTACTGCTCCCTGTTGTCTGTCTAGCCCCATGCACTACATGGGTTGTCTCCACCTACCTGCCATCTTCTTCCCATCACTGTTCATCTGATAAATTTCTAAGTCCTCAAGCAAGAACCCCACTCCCACAGCTTGCCTATATGCATCCATGATCTTTCTATAAAATTTGTTTTTACATTGGTATTATAGCAAATATCACAGTTTTATTAATTATAATTAATTTTTATTCATTGCAATGAAAACTCCTTTACATCCTTTTTTGTATCTTAAAGGCTTAGCACAAAGAAATAGGTAACAAATACTACCTAAAACATGAGACTTGAATGAATGATTTCAAATAGGTGAATACTAACTTTAATCTTGACATTAGTCAACAAGGTTCTGTTTTGGCTTTGGTTCTATTAGACATTCTTTTGGCTGCAAGTAACTGATTGCCTGACTAGCAATAGCTAAGCTGATAAGGGTTTTTTGTTTTTTGTTTTTTTCTCACATGTCAAGAAGTCTGTGGGAAAGACATACCTCAACAATATCAGGACCAGAGTACTGGTGACCTTTTGTGTCTTTCTTCCTTTGTCCTAAAAGGCTAAAACAACTTACTCTACTGTATTCACATCAAATGAAGAATTCAGTAGGAAGAAGGGGAAGAGGGAGAATGTCAGTTGCAACTGTCTATTTTATCCGGGAAACAAGAAGTTTCCCATTAGACTTCTATTTCTCTCGTATTGGCCAGAACTTTATTACATGGCTACCTCTAGCTGCAAGGAAAGCAGAGAATATGAATTCTTACCTTTCTAAGCCTCTATAATGGAAGGTTTCAGCAAGAGAGTAGAGATTCATGAGTAACTATTGGATCATCCAACAATGTCATCTACATCATGGCCCTAATTTACTCAGCAAAATTATTTTAAAGTGTCCACAGAAATATTAGAAAGCAACAACTATTAAGTTTTAAGAGCCTGCTAGTAACATAATCAAAAGATATTTTTAAAAGGCTATTAGTGAAGGAGGATATCTCATGCAAGTAATTTTTCTCTGCCTTGGGATGGGAATTTGGGCAGATCCCATGTCTTTTCTGTTCATTCTCATTTAATGACAGTCTTGAGGTCACTTTAAATTTAAGAAAAAAAAATCATATTAATTCTATGATTGGAACAAGTATAGCCAGTCATAAAATAAAATTTCTACCTTCAATCTCCATTCAAAGATTGTATCTGTCCTTGTTCCTGCTCATAGTTCCTCTTCCATGAAGGAGTTATGAGGGTTTCTGCTCTTCTGCTGTTCCCCCAAATAGTTACCTGCTATTTGACTCCACCCAGGTCAAAGCTAGGAATATGGGAAAGAACCATAGGATGGCTTTAAGCCCTGTGGGTCTCTGTCAGGTGATTAAAGCTCACCCTTCCTCTCATGGCAGTCTTTGGAAAGTCCCACCACTGAGGACCTCTGTGGACCCTGCTAAGTGCATTTTTATATCTGATGTTCACTTGTGTCTCCTTATACACTTTCAGGCATTCCACATCATCTCCCATTTCTTGTTTCTGGGGTCCCTCTTCCCCACAAGAAGACCCTATAGAAGAGACTCCAAACCTACCCATCTCTGATGCACTGCCACTTGGCTCAGGTGTGGTCTGCGGAAAATACCCTTACCTGACAAGGGTCTCTCATATCCCTTACCTGACAAGCTCAGGCAGTACAAGCCAAGGATAGTCCAGCCACCCCCTCCCTCCTGGGGGTGTTTTAGATTCAGAACGAGTCAAACCTGGGCCCCTGGGAGTCTGTGGTTCACCAGGCCTGGTGAAGGAGGTAACTCCCCTCTACTCTTGTCTACAGCAACATCTGTGACCAAAAGAAAAGAAAATCTCTACAAAATTTCTCTCCCTGTCTTCCCTCTGCCTCAAATGTTCCAGAGTCATCTCTGCTCTTAGGTGCTTTTTAAATAGTGTACATGAGGAGGGATTTGTTACCCGCTCTCAAACTGGTATAGAGTATCTACTGTCAAAACTGAAGTAAGACACATTTTTGTTTAGAACATATTTTATCTTAGATGTACATGAGCCCCTAGTACTTTGTTATTTCAAAATTTTTTAATTGTGGTAAAATATATAGAACATCAAATTTACCATCTTTACCATTTTGATATATAGTTCAGTGGCATTAAATAAATTCAAAATGTACAGCAATTACCATCATCCATCTTCATAAATCTTTCTATCTTGTAAAAACTAAAACTCTGTACACATTATACAATAACCTGTCATTTCCCCTCCCCCAGCCTCTGGCAACTACACTCTACATTCTTTCTCTATGATTTTGACGACTCTATGTACCTCATATAAGTGAAATCATACACTATTTGATTTTTTTGTGGCTGCCTTATTTCACTTAACATAAGGCACTCATTTTGTAGCATACTGCAAAAATTTCCTTTTCGCTTTTTTTTTTTTTTTTTGTGGTACTGGGGATTGAACCCAAGGCCTTGCACATTCTAGACAAACACTCTCCCACTGAGCTAAATCGCCAGTCCCCCAAATTTCTTTTCTTTTAAAAAATATTCCATGGTAAGATGTATTCTGCTTATCCATTCATTTAAATTTTTGTATGGTGTTAGTTAAGGATTCAACTGCATTCTTTTGCACCATTTGCCTGGCACTATTTGTTGAAAAGATTGCCCTGTGCCCATTAAATGGTATTAGCACCCCTGTCAAAAATCATTTGACCATGTATTTTTTTTAAGAATTTATCCTCTGAACTCTTTTTTTCTATTCTACTGTCCTGACTTTATGTTAGCTGAACACTGTACTGATTACTAAAGCTTCGTAGTAAATTCCAAATTTGGAATATAAGTTCTCCAACTTCATTCTTCTTTTTCACTCTTGGATATTTGGGGTCCCTCAAGATTCCATAGGAATTTTAGGATGAATTTATCTTTTTGTGTAAAAAGTATTATTGGGGTTTTGATAGGGATTGCACTGAATCTTTAGATCACTTTGGAGAATAGTGACATTTTAATAATATCAAATCTTCCAATCCCTGACCATGGGATGTGTTTCCATTTATGTATGTCTTTTTAAGTTTCTTTCAGGAATCAAGGTTTTCTAGTTGCATTGTATAAGTCCATGGCAATTTTTTTATGTTAAATACACATTTTCCAACTCAAATTGTGTTCTCATAGAACCCAAGAGAGGAAAGAATACAAATAATATATCAATCAACAACCATATGTGCAACCATATGTACTTCACCAATTTACAGTTCAAACCCCAACCACACACCAGAATCTGGCAGTTAAAAAACATCCCCAGCTTCTTTAAGGCTCCCACTTTCATATGCACAGAAATATGAAATACGAAGTAGAGGTAAATCCTATGAAAAAATATAAGGGGCAGAGGACTAGAAAATTATGTAGGTCAGTGTGCTACAATATAAGGTGCCAACTGAGAAGGGGACCAAACGTGTGGGGGGGGACACAAAGGAAGCAGTAGGATGCTCTTGGGGATCTAGGAGACATGATCTTCACCCCAATGTCAATTGCAAGCATCTTTGGTTTCTTCTCCATAAAAGGGAAAGTAAGCTATTCTAGTTCATTCTCCTTAACTTATTGCCACAATTTCCACATAAAGTACTTAAAATTGAGATGACACATCAGAATCCTACCTGCTACAAAATTTCTACATGAAATATCAAATTTTCTACCCACTTCAAATTTTGACATGAAAGATCTCTTCTAAAATCAAAGTACCTATTTAATTGAGTCATTCTTCAAACTGATGGATATTTTTGTACAATACTGGCTTTTGTTTTTAAGTTCACTGGGTACTATGCCCTTAAGGGGGGAGCACTACATTTGTATTTATAGTCTTGCAAGACAGCTGGTGTGTGTGAGGTATGCGTGTGCTTGGGCATATAGAAAACAATTGTCCCTTTCTTTTAACACACTATGAGTGATCATGACTCTGAGCCATAATGAACTGCTACCACTGATGGAAACTGACCACAGGACTTCCCACCATGTGTGCACAGAGTCTACACAAGTGCAATGGGCATCTGTGAAAGCCTGAAATTCCTCGTACACTCTTGGCAGGACACTCAGAACGGTCAAGGGAAACGACAGCAGGTAGCACCCCAGATCCAAGACAGCAGGACTGAATATGATACCACATGGTGCCATTAGTAATACTTTCTACCTCATGTAGCACAAAACCGAGCATCTCTATACTTACCTCTTGGACCTTCTTCCCTTCCTTACCCTTGAGTTTCTAACCTCAGTGTTGTTAGACCCCCTCCATGCAGCCTCTCATCAGATACACTTGAACTTGAAAGAACAGATGTCGATTTCATTGGCTCTCCATCAGGCTCTCTTGAGGCTTCCTGGAGGCATTCCCACACCTGCCCTCTGTCTCCCCAAAGCTCTTGATTTGCCATCTGCTCCCCCCAGAGGCACCACCAGCATCGCCTTTCCCTTCGCCTCAGGCCTCTCTGGGAGTGAATATTCAGGTACAAATTCCATTTGGACAAACAATTTTGAGTTCAGAACATGATTACATGTGAAATGAGTTGGAGACCCAATATCTGAGAAGCATGACGGAAGACTTGCAGGTGGCAGTCAGGGTCTAGTAGAAAGTGTACAGAGAACTAGAGCAAAATCAATGTGAATAGTGAACTCAGGATGAAAAGTCATGAACCAATGGCTTCTCTGTGTCACTTAGAGTGAAAGTCAGTGAACTTAGCCTAACAAACCCATAGTGATCGATCCCTGCTCTGTCATGGCCTCATCTCCCTTGGGCTCCCTGTTCCCCCAGCATCCCTGACATCATCTCCCCATCTCTATCATAGCCACAGTTGGCACCTTCAGTGTTTGAGCATCAAAGCTTGCTCCCTGCCTGAGAGTCTTTGTACTTGCTGATTTTCCCCTGCTTGGCCTGATCTTCCAGAGGGCATTTCTCACCCTCTCATCTCCTTTACATCTGTGCTTAGGTGTCATTATTTCCAGGAGGACTTCTTGACTGGCCTATAAAAATGGCAACACCCCCCATGCTGTGCACCTCTTTTCATCCCCCTTAAATCATTGTATTTGCTCCATCACACTTTTCTACAGATATATATATTCAATTATCTATTTGGACAATGTCCATCTACAACTATTCTTGTGCCCCAATGAGAGCTAAGTGAACATGTTTAAGTCACTACTTTCTTCCCAGCACTTACAACAGGTTTTAACATGACACAATATCTCAGTCTACTCAGTCTGCAATAACAAAACAGCATAGTCAGGGTAACTTCAACTACATTGACTTCTCACAGTCCTGGAGGCTGAAAGCCCAAGATCAAGAAAGAGGAAAGGTGGTTTCCTTGGAAGGCTTTATGCTCACATAACCTCTTGGGTGTGTGACTGTGAGCAGAGAGAAGAAGCAAGCTCTCTGTTGTCTCCTCTTACAGGGCACTAATCCCATCTTTGGGGCCCCAGCCTCATAACCTCATCTTACCCTAATTACCTCCCAAACACCTCATCCCCTAATAACATCACATTAGAGGTTAGGACTTCAAACATGCATTTTAAGGGGAAACAAACAGTCAGTCCACAGCACCACAGGTATTTAATAAATATTGCTGAATAACTGAATGCTCATTACTGGTGCATCCTGAACTCCCAGACCTGATATCCAGGGTATTTGTGCTTCTGTGCCACCTCCTCCCCTTGTCTTAGTCTTAGTTTCCTTGGTGGAAAAACTATAAACTCATTGTATAATTGTATGCAGCCGTGAGTCATGCTATAAGAACGACCTTCAGAAACATGCCAAGTGAAAAAAGCCAGTCACTAACGACCACACACTGTATGATTCCGTTTAGATGAAATGTCCAGAATTGAGAAATGGAAAGCAGATTGGTGGTTCCCAGAGACTGTGGGGAGTAGGAATGAGGCATGATTACTAATGAGCATGGGGTTTCTTTAGGGGATGACAAAAATGTTCTAGAGTTAGCGGCGACAGTTGTATAATCTTGTGAATATCAAAAAACCAAAAAAACACTGAGTTGTACTCTTTAAACAGCACATTTTATGGTATGTAAATTATATGATAATTTACATTGAACAACAAAAAAAAAGGAATAAGCATGGTAGCTGACATGAATGCAGAGGTTTTTCCAAGACCACCATGTGTAAAATTCCTCTAGGCACAAAAACATTTGAATGTGGCCTTTCTAGGGAGCTACAAGTTTGTTGAACTGTATTTGTACGGTGCTCTCAGTCCACTACCAGAATTGTGAGAAACAGCAGCTTTGCTCCCAAGACACGTTATGGTTTAGATGTGGTGTCTCCCTGAAAGTTCACTTGGGAAACAATGCAAGAAGGTTTGGAGGAGAAATTATTGGGTTATAGCCTGAACCTAATCAGAGAATTAATCCCTGGTAGGATTAACTGGAGTGTAGGGTATAGCTAGAGGAGAAGGGAATTGGGGCATGGCTTTGGGGTAGATCTGTATCTGGTAAGTGGAGTCTCTTTCTCTGCCTTCTGGTCACCACAATGTGAGCTGCTTCCCTCTGCCTCACCTCAAGCAGCAAGGAATGGAACTGGCCTTCTAGGACTAAGACCTCTGAAACCATGAGCTCACAAATAAACCTTTTCTCATCTACAATTGTTCTGATCAGATCCTTTAGTCACAGCAGTGAAAAAGCTGAATAACACAACACGCATCAGAACATCCTAATTCTTTTCACTCTCATCTCTAATTCTGTACCCACCAGGGACATCCCCTCTTCCCCTTTCATACTGTGCTCCATCTAGTACCTCTAACTCACCCAGCTTGCTCATGTGGCCTCTGCACACACTCCTCCATTCTCAGCATCCATCCTCCTTCAGATTCAACCCACGTGTCCTTTTGGGGACACCTGATGCCTCATAAGATGTCATCAAAGCCACCTCATTTCTGCTACTTCATCTGTATCTCCCACCCCTTCCTTATGCCAGGAGCTTGTCCAAGGGAGGGCATCTGGATCACCAACTCCTCTATCCAAACCTGACACACAGCAATCCCTTCCAGGGAAGGCTAACTCCTCCCCCAGAGAGGCTGTGGACCCAGATGGAATTCCTGCAACAGGTCACAGTCATCCTCCAATAGGCCAGACAAGTGAGAAAACTTCCCTTCTCTCTAGGCACTAACTATATATACTTGGTGAACTTCTATTTTTAGTTTCATTAAACATGCTCTGGGAAATAATGTCATGTTTCTGAGTTAGCATTTCTGCCTTTTCTACTTCCAGAGAGGGCATTATGAATTCCCTAGAGTGCTTTGAAAGTTATAAAATAGGAGTATACAGACTTTACATGAGGCTTTGGTACTGATTTTTATTTGCCTGTATGTTTTTTTGTTTGTTTGTTAGTTTTTGGTATTGGGCATTGGACCCAGGAGTGTTTAACCACTGAGCCACATCTCCAGCGGTTTTGTTTTTTATTTTGAGACAGAGTCTTACTAAGTTGTTGAGGGCCTTACTAAATTGCTGAGGCCAGCCTCAAAGTTGCAATCCTTCTGTCTCTCCCAAGTCTCTAGGTTTATAAGTATGCACCACCATGCCTGGACCTTCTGCTGTTATTTATTTATTTATTTATTTATTTATTTATTTATTTATTTATTGCTATAATTATCAACTCATCTTCATTGTACAAATTGATGGATTCATTGTGATATTTTCCTATGGGCATACACTGCACTAATCCCGTCCCTCCACTCTTCTTCTACCATTTTTTCCTCCCTCTATATATCCCTCCCCACATATCCCCTTTATAGTGTCTAAAAGTCTCTCTTCTACTCTCAGAATATTTGTCTTCCTGTGTCTGTCTCATTTTACTTAACATCATGTCCTCCAGTTCCATCCATTTCCCACATGTACCTTTGAGGGGACAATTAAGATAATTTTACCTTCCTCTCCTGATGTTTCCTACCCTTTCCTCCACACCCTCCTCAATTCTGTCATTCAGGAATTATTAACAGTGTACTTTCTACCTGTTGGCATTCTGTCAGGTCCTGAGAAATCAAATGTAACATCTCTTCCTATATGGAGCTCAAAGAATGGGATAATACGCAAATCTAATAAACATAATTTTGATGTAAAAGGGAAAATGTTGAAATACAGAACTTATCCAAGTCAATAGTTACTGCTAAATGACTAGAGGCTGTCTTTTGTTAACAGGGTTTTCTGAACTACCTCCATGAATAATTCCCCAGTCAGGATAATGATTGCCTTCTGAGATTGATTTTATACCTGGGACAAATTTTTTTAAATCTTTATTCCCAAGAATATTGCACAGCTAATCACCCAGGAAGATCTATCATGATATGTCATTGATTCCATAATACTTCCCATCTAGACAGTGTTTTGGTAAAATTTCACTTCATGTGGCTTGCTTACAAACAGAATGCATCTTTCTTTCCATTTCCTTAGATCTTTAGAAAAGATGATGCAGACTCGGTACCTGTCAACAGTACTTATTCTTAATGGCTATGGTGGTGTCCTTTGATCATTGCTTGCTTCTTTACAAAGGAAAGCAAATAGCCAATACTACTCTCGAGTGTATTTATATTTTAACAGATGATTTTAATTTCTATTGCTGTGTGGAATATGGGGTTCATATTTTGAAAAGGTTAGCCCTCAACTATCTCTGAAATCATATCATGAGTATAATTGTTCATTTAAAGCAATAATTAAGATGGTGAGAAACTCAAAAACATACCTAACATCAGCAATAATATAATAATAACTGCCATTAATTAACGACTTAGTTGACACCAAATGCTTATTTACTTTTAAGTGTTCTACAAACACTATCTTATTTAATCTGAACTACAATTCTATGGAGCATTTTTATGCCCATTTTACAGATGGTGTAGGAGAAATTCAGAAAGTTCATAACTGCTCAAAACCTCACACAGGATAAGATCTCACCCTGTCCTGAGGGGGCCCAAAGCCTGGGTTTTTCATCACAGTACATGTCCCCATTTGGGTTTGTCAATGACATCACTAAACAAGTTTACCCTGGAGAAAAGATGAGTTGTTATGGTTTGAATGTTCCCACCAAACTCATGTTGATATTTAACTACCATTGTGAGGGTTAAGAGATGGGAATAGATAGGATCTGATGGTTAGGTCATGATGACTCTGTCCTCATGAATACATCAATCCATTATGGACCAATGTATTAATGGGTTTATGGGGTATCTCAAAAATGGGTCTGCTATAAAAGTCAGTTTGGCTCTGTCTCTTATATAAACCCCTCTCTTTGTGATGCCCTAAACTACTTTGGGACTCTGCAGGAAGACCCTCACCAGCTGCGGTTCTTCAACTTTGGACCTCCCAGCCTTCAGAATAGTGAACTGAATAAATCTTCTATTCTTTTAAAATTAGCTGGTCTCATGTACTTTGTTATAGCAATGCAAAAGGAACTAAGACATGAGTCCAGGAGAAGAGTATAATATTAAATGGGAGAATGACTTTTATGTATAAAAGCATCTGTGGCTCTAGATACATATAAATATTGGTTCACTATAAAGAAAAACATTTCAACAATTAGAAAAATATTCATTTTTAATCAATTGTCTCTAAATATGTACAAAATCCATATATCCACACTATCATGTCTAATTCTCAGATAACCCTGCAAGGAAAACATTGGATCCACATTTATATCTGCAATCATAATCAGAATTCAAGATCCAGAGAGGGTACGTAATTTATCTAAGCTTTCCCTGCAAATGCAAATCAGTTTTGGAACCCAAGTCTTGCTCTATTTCTCCTGTGTTGCCCTGCTCCCCACTTTGAGGTAAGGACATTGAATCAATACTCTGCTTGAGATTCTTAAGATCATGGTCAGCATTCTTTAGGGACAACAGGGTCCTAAAATATCTCCTAAGGGCTAATGGCAATCTTACAATCTCAAGAACACGGCAATTTTAGAGACTCGTTGGATGCAGGTAGCACAAGGCCCTCACGCATACATGCTGGAAAACAATTCTACAGATTGACTATCCCTTATTCAAAGTGTTTGAGCTCAGAAGACTTTTGGATTTAGGATTTCTCAAATTTTGAAATATCTGGATATACATAATGAGATATTTTGGGAATGGGGCCTAAGTCTAAACATGACATTAATTTATGTTTCAGACGCACCTTATAAATATAGGTTACAGATAATTTTATGTAATATTTTTGGTGCACCTTCATTTGACTGTTGCCTCATGTGAATGAGGCTAGGGATGGAATTTTCCACTTGTGCTGTCATTCTCAAAAGAATTCAAATTTTGGAGCATTTCAATTTCATATTTTTGGAGTTGAAGATCCTCCACCTATACCAAATATATAGAATACATAAATATGAACTGCAGAATAGTGGTAAAAGCATTCAGCAAAAATCTTACAACTATCTGCTGATCCAAAAATAACCCTACAGTTGTCTACTCTATTCAGTTAGTTATAGCAACTGAGTTCCTTTTCTTAAAATATATTCCCTTAATTCTGAAATAATACATCAGATTGAATCCTTAGACTACATTTTTATTAACCCCCGCTGGCCAGAAGAAATTGAGAAACATGAGTTTATTTGTGAAAAATAAATGGGAATCTTACTTAGGATTTTTTCATATTTTATTTTTAATATTTCTTGCTTACTTTCACATAGTTGTTTAGTTCTGCAGTGCTAGGGATCAAACCTAGGGCCTCACATTATGCTAAATTAGCACTCTACCATTGAGCTGCATTCTCCATCCCTCACTCGGGTTTCGAAAAATTTAAAAACAGGTTTTTCATCTCACTTCTAGGTATCTGAATTCAGAGTGGTATTGTCAATGAACATTTCAAAGGGTCATCATTACTTCTGTAGACTCAATGCTACAATAATTCAAAAGATGAATTCTGGAAACCATTCCCACAAACTAACATATCTATGAAATCTATGAACTTGAAAAGAATGTTTTTCTTTGTATTTTATTAAAAGAGAAGCATGCCACAGCCTTCCTCATATAGAAGAGATTATAAATGGCTACACACATTTGCTGTCTTGTAGAACAATTATAGTGGTTGGCAGGCACCCACAACTGGAGGGGACACAAAGAGAACGCCAGTTAGAAATAGGTCAAGGGAGTTTTATAAAGGAAAATTGGGAATGGATCCACAGAAAAACAAAATGAATGGATTTTACATAATTACTACAATAGAATAGAAACTTCATCTGTTAAAATCCTACATGTTGTTCATTTCCCAAACAATTTTAGATTTTCTCTTGGAAGAATTTCACTGGATATACTAGTTAAAAAATTGAAAAAGATGTCTATTTACTTATTGATTATAAAAAAATGAAACTTTTTGAAACACTAAGGACATAATTTTTAAATCAATAAAGCAAATAATAATATTCAAATATATATTTTATTCTGAATTCACTCAAAAATATGTCTAAATAAATCATATGCTATTTCATTATTTCTATAATTGTCAGAATGGGTAAATAATTAAAGAGCTCACCAATTTAAAAAAAAAAACATTTAGAGTAAGAGAATACAGCTTAGAAAACACTTTTAAATTCTAGGACATTTTGGAGATTAGGTCGCTCTGGTTCCCCCAAACTTTTTTTTTTTTTTTGGTTTTGTATATGGCTGACATTACACGGTTGTTCTATGAAGGCACCATTTGTCTGCATAGGGTGATGGTTTGGTTCAGGCAATGCAGCTTAGGAGAAGCATTTCTGGAGTTTGCTCAGAGGACAGCACAGTTCAGAGAATGCTATTCCTGAGCATGAACTTGCAACTTAATTTGTCATTTAAGTTTGAAATCCACTTTAAGTGACTTTTAAACTGTGAAAACAAGGTCTACAAAATCTAACCTTTTTGTAGTATGAGACAATTCATATGAAAGATTATCAACTGGAAACTGCCATTCTATTTACTAGACCTTAAGGTAAAAATAAGCCACCAAAGACTAAGCATGGTTTGGACAAGGGTTTACGACCTAATCTACAGAGAATCCACTTTATGAATCAAAGCAGTGGGCTAAGGAGCCGTAACCTAACCCTTATCAGCCCTCACTATGTGATTAAATTAGGAAATTTTAGTGATATTTACTTTTAACATACAGTAACAATGCCCTGTTCCAAAACAGGAAGTGACGTCTATTAACAATCTCTTGTTATAACATGATCCAAAAGAATATGACAGTGGCCTTGATCAATGGGCAGAAAGAAATGATTAGCTGCCTCTACACTTAACAGGATCTCTACAAAGCACATGCTCTTTGGCCAAACACTATCCTCTCTTAGTTTACAAAGATGTGATTCTGGAACTGAATTGAAGGTCTGAGCTAAGCCTTCCCTACTTAAAATAAAGTTTGGTGTATGTGCACAGAGGTATTCAGTACATTATTCTCTTGGAATGACACATGTGCTTCTATTCTTCTCCATGCAGATAAAAGAACAAATAAATTAGTGTCTGAAATCTGTTCTTTTATGACTCTGCATTTAGTCATTTTTTTTCTTCCAACATAAGAAAGATCAGGGAATACAATTAGTACAGGCTTGATAAGAAGCCAGTCACCTCCCCCACCTTTCCACCAACATCGCTCAAGTGACCCACTGAGTGCAGGTGAATGACGCCTTACCTAGGGCACCAGTGGCAGAACACCATAAGGCCTCCAGACCAAGAGGCTCAAGTGGAAAGAACAAGAGCAAACTTGTTTCTGAGAGCTTGTGAGACATCACTGCCCTGAGAATGCCCAGAAATAGCTGGGGAAAAATTTAAGCAGAGGGCAGAAGCATGGAGGTTGAAGGTCTTGACAAACAAGCGAAGATTGGGAGCCATGGAGATATGCATGTAAATAATACTTGACCTTACTTATACTCATGGACTCCTGAAACCTAGGCAGTGTCTTTGCACCCTGGCTCTATTTCTGGGTTACTGCCACTAGGTCATGGCTTCAGGCCTGCATCTACTTCTGTCCCTCATCAGACATGTTGGGCTGGCTAATTTTCTTGGCCGGCTCCTGCCCACCTGCTCTTCCCTGAGTTTGTTTTCATATGCTTGGACTCTGCTACTCGGCCTGCTGTCCTGAAGACTGATTCTGCTCTTACATATGAATTTTTGTTACTTCCATTGTGGTACCACAAAAAAATATACATATTTGTAGTGCATGCTTATATTCCCAAGACTTGGGAGGCTGAGGCAGTCACAAAATTTAAAAAAGGACTGGTGAATGTAGCTCAGTAGCAACCTTGGTCAATTTCCTGTATAATATATATATATATATATATTTGATCTTTTCCCCTGGTTCCTGGCACAGAGCACTAAAAAGCCTTGGAATTTCCTGAGTGATGAGTTTTTTTCATTATTCCTAAGGATTCATTTTTTTTTTTTATCTCAGTTGACTTTATTCTAAGAGATGACTCTGGGTGGCCCCCTTATATAGCTTCAATATGGGGGCTGGTAGCCTGCCAAACCAACCATGTGATTAGAGGGTTTAGAAATGTCAGCCCTACTCTCTGAATTCCAGGGAGGACAGAGGAGCTGGAGATTGAATTCAATCTCCAATGGCCAAAGTCTTAATCAATAATTTCTATGTAATAAAACTTTAATATAAATCCTGAAACAATGAGGGAAGTTTCTAGGGTGGTGAAGACATCAAGATCCTGAGAGGCTGGTCTGCTCAGAAAAGCTTTGGAAGCTCCACACCTGCCCACCTCAGCACATCTTCCCCTCTGCATCTTTTCCATTTGACTATTCCTGAATTCTATCCTCTTTAATGAACTGTAATCCTAAGGAAAATGCTTTCCTGAAGACTGAGTCAACAACTTGTCAAACCTGGAGGTGGGAAGAGTCATGGGAACTCTCTCATTTGTGGTTGGCTGGGAGGGACTGCAGGTAGAGGCCTCATTTGTAGCTAGCATCTGAAGGACGAGCAGTCTGGTGGGACTGAGCCCTTCACCTAGGGAGTCTAAGTTATCTCTAGGTAGTCCGTGTCAACACTGCATGGAATTGTTGGATACCCAACTAGTATTGGAGAACTGGAAGATATGTTATTCTGGAAAACAACATAGCATCTATAATAACCAGGGTGCTAAAATTTATCCTAAGTGTATTCAACATTCCAACACTGCCAGATGGTAAAGAAATGAATTCTCATTGGAGAGACAGACACACAGATCAGCACAAAGCCATCAGGCAAGTAACGTCAACCCCCAACCATGCTGGCCAGAGTCACCATCATCTCTTGCCTGAATTATTACAAAACCCATGATGGATTTCCCCACTTCTACCTTTGCCCCTTAGCAGAGCAGCTACAGGGATACTTTGAGAAGGCAAGTCAGATCTTATCACTCCCTTATACCTTCAAAAGGTCCCCATCTCCTCCACAGTGATCTGGTGCCTGGCTGACATCTTCCGCTGTGTCTGTGACTTCCTTGGCCCTCAGTCACTTCACCCCAGCCAGGCTGGCTCCCTCCTTGTTTTTGGAACATGCCAGGCAGCTCTCACTGAGGGGCTTTGTCTGGAAAATTCTTCCCCTAATAGCTTATGACCAATTCCCTCACCGCCTTCAAGTGTTTGCTCAAATTTCACCTCCTCCATGACGTTTATCCTGACCACGCTATTTAAAACAGCAACATGTGTTCCCGTGTAGCCTCACTGAACTCCCACCACATTTTCCTTGTCCCCCTTTCCCTTTGTTTCATCATACGATATGCCATATCATTTGATTATTTATTAGATTCACTGTTTGTTTTCTGTCTTGCTCTGTTAAAATGAAAAACTCAACAAAAGTTGTTATCTACATCCATTTCATTCCTGGATATATTCCAAGTCCCCAGCACAAAATAAAAGCCCAATACGTGCTATTTGGATGAATAATTTTACGAACTGAAGATTATTTGCAGAATCCTAACTAACAATGGTGCACTGCAATCCCCAGGTTAGATGTCAAGCCAAACACATAGGGCACACCTGCAGGAAGACTGGAGAGACAAGTCCAGAAGGATTCAGTTTGCACCTGACAAATTCTTTCTTCTTGACCAAACTTTAGAAAGCTCCTCTGAGGCCTGTTTTCCAGTAGGCCTCATGTTCAGACCTTGTCTTTGCCCTACCTAGTCCAGTTGTAGCAGGAACTCCCTAAGTCAGTTTGGTGAGAGTTCTCCATCCCATCATCCTTCCTGGACTTCCACAAGAAACCTATCAAATCAGTTTAGCAAGAAGCCCTCCATCTTTCATGTCTCCACATAATTCCCAGCTGTCTTCTCTACATTTCAGTTGAACTCAACCCCTCCCTCCATCGCGATAGTCTTCACGCCTGCTGTAATCATCCTGAATAATGTCTTCCTTACTGATTTAGCAAAGGTCCAAATAATTATTTCATCAACACATACGGTGCCGTGTGACTTGTTTAAGATCAGACTCATCACGGGACCCCCAACCACTCATCCAGGAACCATGCGCACGTTGGAAGCTTTTGTCTTCTGACTGGTTGCTCTGGAATCCACTGGTGAGTCCGACTCCCAAGCCAGGGCCCTGACGATAGCTAAAGGAGGTATGGCCAGGAGAGATTTGGTTTCCTAAGATTCTGGGTATACTCTAGAGGCTGGCTGTGAGTACCAGGCTTCCATGTTTGCAAGGGATTATTAATTAAGAATATGGGGGGGGGGGGGGGGGGGTGCTCGGGATGTGGCTCAAGCGGTAGCGCACTCGCCTGGCATGCGTGCAGCCCGGGTTGGATCCTCAGCACCACATACAAACAAAGTTGTTGTGTCACCACATACAAACAAAGTTGTTGTGTCCGCCAAAAACTAAAAATAAATATTAAAAAAATTCTCTCTCTCTCCTCTCTCTCTAAAAAAAAAAAAAAAAAAAAAGTTCCTCCACTTGGCGGATATTTAAAAAAAAAAAAAAGAATATGGGCATTTCTCCGTGACTGAATTCCCCATCTACCCACACCCCTCCCATATTTGATGACCCTGGGCTCACTACTGCAGCCCTACTTCTGAACCTTTTATTTCTTGTGGCATGATTTCACTAAGGATAATTTAGAACTTTCCTAAGCTGACTCCTCCAAGACCTCTCCTCCCCTTCACTTCTGTCTTCCTCCTCTTACCACCCACCTCTGATGGTCCCTTCAGTTCCTTTGAATCCTTTGGTAGGTAGGCTGCCCTACAAACCCTGACCTCCTCTGGCCCCTGACAGAACTTTCCCTTTCCACTCCAGCCTCTCAACTCCCCACAGTTACTTGAATTGTGAACCCTCTTCCCCCATCAGGAGCTCACAAAGGACTCGGGGACCCTCAGAAGCAATTGGATATCAACATCTAAAGTCTCCTCCATAAACATTGGTGGAAAACATTCTCTCCTTTTGAGCAGGTAACCTTGACTTACTCTATTTGTCACAAACACCATGCAGATAAAATAAAAACTAAGGCAAAGACAAGAGTCAACTATTTTATAAAAACCGGTGAGTTTTGTATTACTGTGTTTACCTTACTCCTGTTTAAAATTATAGAACAAAAGCTACGAGGTCTCTCTTTGTGTCTGTCTGTATGCTTAGGATGTTTAGATATACATGATATTTTTCTACTTCTGGAAAGCATTACAAATTAATTTATGAATTCCCTTAAAGGAGTTCTATTCTAATTGGCTCAGTGAAAAATAAGCACTTACATAAATTAAGTATTCCTAGAACTCCAGGAAACATAGAAACTAACCCAAAAGCAAGCTCATACAATTTGAGTAAATCTCTAACGAATAAAGTCAATTTAGAATTATCGTTCAGGGCTCGGGTTGTGTAGCTCAGTAGTAGAGTGCTTGCCTAGCACATGTGAGGCACTGAGTTCAGTCCTCAGTACACATAAAAATAAATAAACAAAATTAGGGTATTGTGTCAATCAACAACTAAAAATTTTACAAAAAAAGAATTATTGTTCAATGAAAATGGGTATATGTACTAAGTTTTCAGCAATAAGTATAATATAAGCATTATACTTGGGTTTACTAATCAAATAAATTAATATTATAACCAAATGATTTAAATTCTTTTTAAAACTTTGCATTTAACCTAAGAAAAACATATAAGTAAAGATGAGGTGAAAGACGAATTGCTTAATGCTTAATACCTGTCACTGGACATATATCAAGCACAGCAGTAAAACAAACAACACCCATGTGTTTTACGTTTTTGGTTTTCTTGTCTTCTTTATCTTTAGCTTTCTTTATTTTTTTTGTTTGCTTTTTATGATACTTGCCTAACACAAAGATGCTCTAAAAATACTTAACAGGGAAGTAACTTGAGAAGACTCTAGCTTTGTTTAATATTATAATGTCTACTCAAAAGTTTCCATAATCTTTTCGGTAACTTGAAACCTTAGAATTCTGTTAGGTAATAGATATTTATTAGAATTTCTAACTAAGATAAACTTCTGGCACTTTAATTACTAAGCACAAGTTTTAAGTTGATAAAATTTTGGCTTATTTTTATATGGTGTATAGAGGCAAAATATATTTTGGTCTGTTAATAAATATGAAAAATTGTACTACAATGCACATGCCTGCCAAAATTTTGAGAAGGTACACTCATAAAATTTGCAGTCAGAATTACAGAATGCTGGTATGTGACAGCCAATCCACAACTGTCCACATCCTAATCTTCTCTGTTAAAAAAATGTTACCAATTGTTAAATGCTGTAATATATATTATATTATATATATGTAAGTGAAACTACTAAAAATATAAAGAGAAAGAGAAACAACTTTTTATGAAAAATATGCAAAGTATGTTTTTACTGAGGAAGAAAAAAAAAGAGCATTTCACCATAATAGAAATGGTTGTTCCAGAAATAAAAAGAGGAAAACATAGGATAAAACCTGACTGGATATGAAAAGTTATAGAAAGTTTATGAAAAATTATAGAAAGTTTATGAAAAATATCCCCAAAGGAATTTTATCATATGTGGTCAAAACTGAGGTTGAATGGACTTATTTATAATTTGTTCATTTGTTTATTAATGGCAAAAACCTGTTTAAATAACAGGATCTTCTTGGATTATTAGTCTGTCCTTAATAAGAAATTTTTAAAAGGTTTTCTTTACTTTTTGAGTAATCCACCTAGGAAACAAGGATTCTCTGTCTTATCAGAATAATTTCCTGTCTAACTTTTATTGTGTCTTTGACTATTTAAGAGGACCAACTAGTCTCACTCTTAAGAGTTAAGTTTAAAAAAAAACAACTGTGTTACCTCCTTTCAAATTCTTTTATGGTCACTTTGATTAAATAGGTAGCTAGGAATTGTTTCACAGCATCCTAGGACCTGATTCAGCCAGGAGTTCAAAACTTTTGACAATTTTTAGTTTTGTCTTCTCAAAATCAAATTCTAAAAAAGTCTCAATCTCAAACTGACTTTGAGATTTCCCAGAGGGCACTTGGAAAATCCCCAAAGATTTATTCTTTCACTTTGTAAAAAGAGTGATAATAAAAAATAATTAGGGGCTGGGGTTGTGGCTCAGTAGTAGAGCGCTTGCCTAGCATGCCTGAGGCACTGTATTCAACCCCCAGCACCACATTTTAAAAAACTAAATAAATAAAATAAAAGTTTTATGTTCATCTACAACTAAAAATATTTTTTAAATAATAATAATTGGGCTTCTTGTGGCTCAGGAAGCCGAGATAGGAGGATCACAAGTTCAAATCCAGCCTCAGCAAAGGCGAAGCGCTAAGCAACTCAATAAAATACTGTCTCTAAATAAAATATGAAATAGGGGTGCGGATGTGGCTCAGTGGTCTAGTACCCTTGAGTTCAATCCCCAATACCCCCTCAAATAACAATAATAATAATTGGGCTTATTTAATATGCTTAATTGAATGAAAAACTTAGTCAAATAAAAAAAATTATTATTAGCCTTCTCTTTGTTACACTTGTATAGGTAAATATCATTAATAAAATATTTCAGAAGTTGTATGACACTCCTAGAAAAGTTGTTGATAACTTTGCTATCCTTGACAGTCCTGGTATAATGTTATCCATCATAATTCTCATTATTTTTAAATGTATGCTACATAAATAACTGAATTTTCTGGTCAAATGCACTCATCTGCTCTTTAACCACAGCCATTTTAAAGTCTTTTTTTGGTCCACAAGAAGTTTTTGTTATACTCTGATGCATCCTTGAAAACATCTGTGATCAAATACAGACCAAAGTGCCTGGCTCACCCAAAAGGGTGATCTCAATCAGCACTTTGCCTTTCACCTGCATCTGCATGCTCTGCTCCAGGAAAGAACCCTGACTGGACCCTGACAGCTATACCTCCAGGACATGCAAACCAGGAAATCCATTAGACTGCCTCTTGGCCTCCTCACTCCACCATCTGAAGATGCTTTGAGGCTAATATCTGGAAATCTTTTCAACGAGCTGCCCTCTAGTCTCAGAAATTGGATGTACAGTCCGTTCCAGTGATTATTCTTTGTTTTTATTTTCATAGAAATCCCCCTTCATTAAATGCCTGACTTCTCACACCATCCAGCAAACGTTCTGTACTACCAAGACTCAGCAGAAGGCTCAGCTAGTACTGATGAACTAAAGATAATGGAATGAGAAATTCATTTAAATTATTCAGAGAAAAGAAAGCTGTCCCTTCTTTCCTTAAATGAGAGGAGGGACCAAAAAAAGAGTCTCTCCTTAACCACACTTTAGGCAGTCTCCTCTGAGACTCTTTTCAATTAGGGTCCTGTCTTTGACCTGCCTGGCTCAACTATAGCAAGCATCCTGATAAATCCATTTGGTGAGAATCCCCCAACCTTGATGTTTGATCACAACTTACATCTCATTAAATTCCTTATCTTTCATCCTTCATATCTTATCATTCTATCAAGCCAGTTAACAAGAATTCTCCTGCCTCTGATGTCCACTCAGTAATTTTCCATCCACCAAACCCTAATTCTGAATGCTGGCTATAAATTACCCATTGAACCCCATCTCTCTCCTCTACTGCAATAGTCTTAGCACCTGTCCTGAACAAAATCTTCCTTGCCATTTTAACAAGTGTCAAGTGAATTTTTTTCTTTAACAAACCCTATGACTTTAAGCAAATCATGTAACCTCCATTTTCTCATCTACCAAATGAGACCCATCCCATAAGAGGAAATCTCTTAGACATTGTCACCAGCCTGAATGGATCCCAAATATGTCATGCTCCTAAGTGTACTATAGCCAGAGCTGCTGCTTCTTTGGCATCCTCATGCATTTCCCCCCAATCTAGTCCATTCCTGGAATCTGCTTTTTGTACCATCACATACTGTTGCACCAATGTCTTCCTGAAGGCAAAGGATTGAGGGATGATTCTCAAAACAGCCTTCAAGAAGGGACATCCTGTATATTGCAACTTTTAACTTAAAATTTCAAATGGATATATTCAATAATGTATCTGGTTTTATGTTGGCATATACATAGCATTTCATATAACTTAATAGATAATTTAACTTCTCCCCACCCCGCAAAAAAAAAAAATTACATAAAGCCAACGCCTATGAAGGTCCTGTATACTAATGCTGAGACTCTGAGGAAGCCACACCATCCACACACACCAGCAACCTCAAGTACAAAAGCCCCAGAGTACAAGCCTAGACTCTATCTTAAACCTTAAAAATGGTCTTGCACTAGGAACAAGGAGACCAGGCAATTGTATTTCACAAATTTATGGTCTTAATGGGACAGGTTTTTACAAGCCTTAATTGCAGTATTTATTAAGAAAAAAAAAAAAAACTTCAAAGTTGATGCTTTGACTCTCAACACATCTACTTTATGTATTCAAAAATGTTGTTCTATGCAGCCACTAATATTTTGGCTTTAAGTAAACTGGGAATTCTAAATAGCCAAAGTCCACATAATATAAATCTCTGCACAAAAACACCTGAATTAACTGCAAAGTTTATTCATACTTTTTTCTAGCTATAAATAGAATTTATCACCTAGTGCCTGTACAGACAATGTAATCTGTTGGTTTTTCAATATCGTTAGATGCTTCAAATCAATCTTGATTGTTGACAACCTATAATCAGTGTCAGCATCAGTGATTTTATAGAACCACCAGTCTTTCAAATAAATGTATAAATGAAATTATTAAAAATTAGTAAACTGGTAAGGTAACTGAAAATGAGTTAGACTTTCACTTGAAAAAGCATCTACTTCCTAAACTAGTGGGGGGAAGTACTAATGTAGAAGTACTTAAGAAGGTTAAAAAAGAAAAGAAAATCCACGCAATATTGCAAGATAACATGAGACAATAAAGTATATTTCTTTCATGTCTAAACAACTTAGTATCAGTAGTAGTAAGAAAATTCATCTCAGACAACTTCTAATAGTACCAGAAAATAAATAATACCTTGTGCATTCTTTTTTTTTTTTTTTTCATCTCACTATATTGCTCAGGCTGGTTCCAAACTCCTGGCCTCAAGTGATCCTCCCACCAAGCCTTCCAAGTGCTGAGACTATCAGTGCACACTACCATACCCAGCTTCTAGTCATATAATTAATTTAAAAATCAGTCACAAGATTAATCAGGATACACTAAGAGGCAAGTTCTACTGAAATGATAACATGAAATTCCTCTAATGAGCAAAATTGTTTTCAAAAAGTAAAGAGAAAAACAAATAGCATTTTCCCCTAATGTTTCAAATTTGAAAAGCCTTTTTATCTGCTGACATAGTTATTAGGTTAAAGATGTAAAGCATTCCCTGGTCTCTGTGGCACTAAAATCTCAATTAAAGAGTGTGCCATTTGCATATAGCAGTAAAAATTATAAAAAGGTGTTTTGTTATATGCTTGAAAAGAAAAGAAGAACACAGAGAAATTTAAGCAGTAGTTGCAAATATACATAAATGTTACATTTTTACCTTAATCCTCAAGTTTGTAAAATAAGCAATTTGAGAAAAGAAGCAAGCATTATCTTTTATCATCATAATTTATAAAGGAAAAGTCTCTCTCTCTCTCTCTCTCTCTCTCTCTCTCTCTCTCTGTCTCTCCCCCCCCCCCTTCATCAGGTTATTCAGTACAATTTCAAGTACTTCACAGCTATTTATTTTATATTTTCCAAATAATCGTATGGTTGATGCAAGATACTAATATATACATTTCATGAAAGAGAAAATAAGAGAGTTTAATCAACTCTACATCACAAATAGCCACATAAGGAAACAGAAAAATGCAAAACTATGTGTACAAATATGAAGAAATGATTTTTAATCCTTAGCTTGGCTTGGAATGTTATATATGCAATCTAATTTAAACCTGGAGTATCTCTATATAGAGAGTACCTGTATATAGAGGCTAATTCACTTTTACCTCTAGAGAACAGGCATTTGTTTTTGCCTATCTACATTTCATTTGGGAAAACCTGACAAGCCTTAAAATCTCAATGCAAAAAACTGTCATCTAAAATATTAATTCATTTACCTATTCTCCTTGGTCTCCATTATCACTTCTGAAATGTTTGTCCTTGAAAACCATGAAAGTACTTTTCTTCCTTCTGTTTAAGTCTTTTGCTTGTCTTGTCTCTAAATGTGCACTCCAAGTTCAGCTCTTCCTGGCTGGTGAAAAGCTGGTTTTTGCCTTCAACATCCTTTCATCATCTGATGTCAGAAAACATCCTTGTGTTTTGTGTCTGTGTTTCTTAAAGTGTGACGCTCCAGTCTGATAATGACTGCCTTCTGATCCAGTAACCCACGGAAGTTCTTAAGGTAAAACACTGGATTGGCTATGAGTTCTTGGCTTTTCCCCAAAACAAAATTAATTTATTTTCATCTGAGAATCTCTTGTATTTCTTCTTGAAGCTGCAGGGGGAAGATGTTATAGAAGTCCTTGGACTCGGTCTTAATCCCCTTCATTTCAGCAGATACAAAATACTCGTTGGTGACAGCCTTTCTTCTGGCTCTTGTGACAAGGGCATCTTGGCCTCACTTCTGGGGTCCTGAAAGGAAAATCAGGGAAGGGTAAACACCAGAATAAGGGAAAGTTCTCAAGTCAGGGCAATGAAAATGCAATTCCTCATGGAAAACAGCCATGGTTCTTAGCTCCAGTAACCTTCTAATTATAAACCACAGGTTGCACTACAGCCAACCAGCATGCCATTTATCCCTCCCTCCCAGCAAGACACACAACCAAAAAACACACACATCACCATACATGGAGGTCTCTAGAAATTAAAAAAAAAAAAAGTCTCCATTTAGGTTCATGCTCTATTTCCCTGGCTTCTTCCAAGTGGAAATATGTGCTTCTCCTCACATACAATGCCACTTTCTATTCAGGAACAACACCTTTAAAACTCAAACCTATGACTTGACACACACAATAATTTGTGTTTGAAAGAGAAACATTTACCTTGGAAAAAGAAGAATAGCCAATATCATGATAAGCAAAATAAGCCAATCCCCCAAAAAAAACAAAGGCCAAATGTTTTCTCTGATATGTGGATGATAACTCTCAATAAAGGAGGATGGAGGTGGGGGAGGGTTAAGGAAGAATAGAGTTAGTTTAGATTAGGTAGAGGGGAGTGCACGAAGGGGAGGGGATGTGAAGATAGGAAGGATAGTAGAATGAATCAGGTATCATTACCCTAAGTACATATAGGACTGCATGACTGGTGGGATTCTACATCATGTACAACCAGAAAAATGAGAAATTATACTCCATTTATTTTTCTAAAGAAAAGGAAAAAGAGCAATAAATAAAGACTGCCTTAATAGTCATGTTCTTAATAATTATTGGTGCCACAATGGCCTAACATTTTCAGAAATAAAGAGAAGGGGGAAAATGGCAAACTTTTTACCACAGTGATAAGCTAGTAGGACACATAAGACGAATTTTCTGCCACTCATACAGATGCTATGGTTATAAATACTTGATAATTTTCAAATATTTGAAAATTACCTCTTAGACATGATTACAATTCATGGTTCTTTGAAATAGAACAAGAGAGGTAGAGCAGCTAATATGTTTAAGAAATATGGATGCAAGAAAGTAAGTAAATTTGTTTAAGATCACTCAAGGAGGGATGGGCTCAAACTGAAAAAAAAAATACCTCTTCATTTTTTTCTTTTGTTCTTTTCTATCCTCTAACCTGGTGGTGCTAGGGATAGACTCCAGGGCTTTAGCATGCTGGCAAACACTGCCACCGGGTTATACTCCCAAGCTTTCATTGTGGACAAAAGTAATATAGAGATGATAATCTAAGCTATAGTAATAGTGTTATAAATACTTGGATGTTCATTAAAACCCTAGAAAAGAACTTAAAGCTCAACCCACACCCTTCCCTGAAAACACTTCCCCAACAACTTGACAATTAAAAATTTTACTAGGCATTGTGATTAAGATTAATTAGAACAAATCAATCCAAAATCTTAATAAAATTTAATATCATGACTCCTATGGTTTGAATATGAAATGTCCCCAAAAACTCCTGTTACTGCAAAAATATTCAGAGGTAATAAGGTTAGATTGTGAGAGCTGTAACCTAAATCCATCCTACTTTGGATGAACTGACTGACTGGGTGATAAGGGTAGGCAGGTCGGGCATGGCTGGAGAAGGTGGGTCTCTGGGGGTGTACCCTGGAAAGGCTGTTCTTCCCTGGCACCCTCCCCTTCTTTTGCTGGCTCTCAACTTCCCAACACCCTGGCCCCCACTCTGGTCCCCACCATGATCTGAGCAGCTTTCCCTTGCTGGGTCCTTTCCCCATGATGTGCTGCCTTACCTCTGGCCCAGAGCCATGGAGTGGGCTGTCCGTGGACTTAGAGCTCTCAAACTGAGCCTCAACTGAACTTTCCCTCCTCTAAATTGTTTATGTCAGGTATTTTGGTCACAGCAATGCAACAGCTAACTAAAACAATGACATCTTGATTGGATTGCCACATGCCAAGAATTAGAGAAATTGTACATTTAAATTTAAAATTTAGAAATGAAAGTTAAGGATTACATCAGCAAGAGGATATAAGCCTTCGATGTGATAATAGATTTTTAAAATTGGATTCTTCATTTGAAATATTTAGATTAATAAGAGAGGTCAAGTATTAGGAAGTAGAAGATGAGGATCAATTTCTATATCTATAAAGCAAGGAGCCGGGAATAAATGTTCTAAGTTATTAATGTCTCTAAAACTCTACAATTATAGACAAGTATATTTGTTTTAAAACCCCTCGATGATTCTGGGACTAGGAATTCACCTACATATGCCTTTTTTCTGTTTGTTTTTGGCACTGGGGATCAATTCCAGGGCCTCCCACTTGCTAAGCATCTGCTCTACCACTGAGCTACACCCCAAGCTCCAAACAGGTCTTTTAAATAAAAACAAAGTTTGGCTGATCAAAATGTTATTTTAAATATAATCATAAAATATAAATGCATTGTAGAATAGATGCAGGTTTTATAGGAATCTTTATGATAGAAGATACAAGTACAGGGAAATCTGGGATTAGTTATACTTGAAGCAAAACCTCTGGGGCTTTGTCCTACGTCTGTACAGAGTATCTGCTCACCATGCCCTGGCCCTGGGGGAACATTAGAGGGAAACTGGAGAAGTATTGATCTCAGTGGAACACTACATATTCATGCCTTGTAACCTCACTGAATCTCTAATTCCAGTTTCTCGATGCTTTTTTAAAACAAATATTCTAAGATTTGAAATATTAATTATCTTTATATCATCAAATATGTTTGATAAGATTGCTAAACAACATAGAGTCATATGGCAAATTATTACAATTTTCTTCTTGATGGAAGATATCATTACCAAAAATAATCTTTGAAATAATTCTGAGCTCTTATAAATGTATTATCATCAATCACATTTATTTCTATCACTTTACAGTATATGATGACTTTGGCCTATGTATTACTAAAGCACAATACAGTCTTTCTCCTGATTTACACTGATCTGCCAATCAAATGATCTTGTCTTAGTAATAAGGGGGAAGTGGTTTAATATGACATACTTGCTCTTGATGAACACACGCTGGATCACTGTGACCTTTTCTAATACCTCCTGAATTCACTCTCAAATAATTCAATCTTTAATTTTAATACCACTTTTGCAATTAACATCTAATTCACAATTTGGAATTCTCAGAGCAATTATTCTCTTTATTGGACACTAAAACATTGTACATGTCCATTTCTGCCTTATTTTCCATAATTGTCAGAAATTACCCACTATGATTGAATCATTACATATGCAACAAGATGGTACATATGAATGAGGGAAGGTAGCAGTTCCTCAGAACTTTAATTTCTAAAAAAAATAGTCACCAATAAATCACTCTCATAATTTTTCATATTTGAGCTACAATATACCATTCTGGGAATCTTTAGCTAATTTTTGTAGCACTTTTTCAATTATTAATATTTTTCTTGAAATAACTCTGTTGTGGGTTGAATATGATTTGTTCCCTCTACAATTCACATGGAAGTCGAATCCTCATGAGGTCTCCAGAGGGTAGAAGCTTAATCTATGTGTTTTGAGGTAGGGCCTTTGGGGACGATTAGGATTAGGTAAATTCATGGGGTGCAGCTGCCATGAGAGAGTCCTGTAGCTGTATAAGAAAAGGAGAGGTAACAGTGGAGACACAAGCATGCTCCCTGTCTATTGCCATGTGAGCCCTGGAGAAGCATTGGGACTCTGTCAGTAATAAGGCCATCACTCTATGTGACTACCCAACCTTGGGCCAGAACTGTGAGCCAAATTCAACCTCTTTTCTTTATAATTTATCCAGTCTGTGATATTGTATTATTAGCAACAACAACAAAAATATGGACTAAGCCACTCTCTGTTCGAATAAATATATAATAAAAGAAAAATTTCTATCTCTACCATAAATAGAAACTGAAGAATGCCATGTGCTACAAATAGAAGGTAACTCTAAAGATAACTAAAATGAGTGCAAAGGGATTCTTAAATTCCGACTGGATACAAGTGCTCACCAAAAACAGTCTTTGACCTGCTTTTTCTTTATTAAAAGTGGGATTAGTAAACTTATGGGGGAAAGCTTAGCCTTCAGTGATTTCTTTCAGAAAGAAGAAAGGTTGAAAACTGAGTTAAATATCCATTTCAAGAACTTAGAAAAAGGTTAAATTTTCCTTTGGGGACAAATCCAAAGGAAATGAGAAATAAAGATAAGAGAGTAATTAACAAAAAGGAAAATTTCAGCAGAAACAAAAGTTAATTCTTCTGAAAGACTACTAAAATTGGAAAATTTCTGGAAGATTGATCATCATAAAGCAAAAAAGTTTTAAAATGTGTTGGGAATGAGAAAATTTTTGAAAATAAAGAAGAATACTATAAACAAGCTTGAGGTAATGAATGTGAACATTTTGAAAATGGATGAATTCCTATAAAATATAAGGTACCAAAACTCATTAAAGAATAAGTTGATCCAGGTTGGTTCTGAAGCTCAGAGGCAGAGCACTTGCCTAGTACATGTGAGGCACTGGATTCAATCCTTAGCACTGCATAAAAATAAACAAAATAAAGGCATTCTGTCCTACACTACAAAAGAAAATTTAAAAAAAGAATAAGTTGATCCTACTAAATTGTTTCAATCACTGATATTTAAAATCTCCCTGAGGAAAAAAAAATGCAAGGATGGCTGATTTTACTGGAGAGTTCGACCAAATATTCAACAAACAGATAATTCTAATATCATATAAATTCTACTAGAGAATATAAAAAACAGGAAATAGTCCCAATTAATTTCATGAGGCTGTTAATATATCCAAATCAGATTGGGAAAGTATGAAAAAAGGAAAATTACTGGCCACACTTACTCAAGATCATAGGCACAAAAATTCAAAATTCATAATAGCAAGGTGAACCCAGCAATGTATAATAAAGATAATACCAAATTGGATTTATCATAGGAAAAATTTAATATCCATCCATGACCAAAAATACAGAACAAAAACTCTTACTAAATAATCAGCTGAGCAGATTAAAGGTCAAATTTTAACTTTACAATAAGTATATTTTGCTTTCTCCACTTGTATGCAACATTTTGTCAGAGATGGTAGTTAGTACAATACAGAAAAAGATAGAAACAAGGAGGAAGAAAGAAGGAAGAAGAGGAACCAAACTGTCGGGATTCACAGAAAAGTTTCATAAATTTCGACAACAAAAATTAATAATATTGTACTGATAGTAACCAAGCATACTGATATTAGCTCAGTTGCATTTCTTTTTTTTTAATTTTTCAGTTGCAGATGGACACAATACCTTTATTTTATTTGTTTCTTTTTGTATTGTGCTGAGGATCAAAAATATGCCTCATACGTGCTAGGTGAGAGTTCTACCACTGAGCTACAACCCCAGCCTCACTCAACACCAGTAAGAGTTTTTTTTTTTAAAGGCATATTTTTAAAGCTAACTGTGTATAATAGCAATTAAAAAAATGAGACTCCTTGGAATGACTATCAGGAAGGAATTAATATGAAAATTTGAAGAAGTATCTAAAAACCTTAACAAAAGACATTAAAGATGTTCTTTTCAAAATGGAGCTATGTGTCCAATGGACAGGAAGGCTCACTGTCACTGAAAATTGATCTTATAATTCAGAGCAACTGGAAACAAAAATCCAAATCACCTTTTATAAAACTTGATAAGCTAATTCTAAAAGTTCTGTGGAAAAACAAAGGGACAAGAATAACCAGAGACACTCCTTTAAAAAGTAAAGAGAAGTCCTGTTTTTCTAGATATCAAGCCTTATTATAATTAGTGTGGCATTCACACAGGAACAATCAGAGTCAGCTGAGTCAGACCCATGTGTCAATGGAAACGTGATCCATAAGAGAGCTACCAGGGAGCTCAGTGGGAAAGCTGGACCATTCCAAAAATGTTACTAAGACAAGCATTCATCAACATGGAGACAAGCACAGAAAACTTATCTGAACACCATACTGTGCACAGATATCAATTCTAGATGATTAAGGACATAGATGATAATCAAACCTTGAGCTTTCAGAAAGAACTGTAACACAATCTCTCTTTGACCTCAGGATAGAGAATTTCTTAAATAACAAATAGAAAGCACTAGTCATAAAGGAAAAGATTGTTAAATTCAATCTACATTAAAATTAAGAACTTCTGTTCACCCAAGGCATGCTATATAAATCAAAACATATTTGCCATATGGAAAAATGAGCAAAGGTTTTGTGTCTAGAATACAGAAAGGACTCTTGAAAAGAAAGTACCTAAGAAAATTGGCAACACACTATAATTTACGTATACTATTTTCTATGCATACTATTTTCATTCAAATAGAATTAAAGTTAGAATTGTACTATAAATTATGTCATGTATATCAGAGAGTATTGAAAACAGATTTATCATACAGTGACCTCTTTAATATCTTTGATTTGTAATAAAAACAGTTGATTAAGAATTAGAGCCAGTTGTGGTGGGGCACACCTGTAACCCCAGGGACTCAGGAAGCTGAGACAGGAAGATCACAAGTTTCAAGTCAGCCTCCATAATTTTAGTGAGATCTGTCTCAAAAAAATAAAAAATAAAAGACGACCATGGATGCAGCTCAGTGGCAGAATGCCCCAGGGTTCAATGCCCAGTACCACAAAACAAAAATAAAAAATTAGAGATGGAATAATGTCTACTTAATAAGCCTTTACAGAGAGAAAATAAGGGGAATGAGGGTGTGGCTCAGTGGTAGAGCACTTGCCTAGGATTAAGTGAGGCTCTGGGTCCCATCCCCAGCTCCACCTAGGCTGGGGAGGGAGGGCAGGCAAAGAGAGAAGGAGTTGGCCGAAGGGATCACTTCCTCATTGCATGAAAGCATTTTACCCTTAGCAGCACCTATACCATTCCTGAACCACCAGTCACGCTCTCTGTAGGCAGGGTCAGCATAATAACACCAGGAAAGTGCTCCATGACAGTTTATTTCTCAATCATTCCAAACTTGTCCCTTAGTCTTCCAAAGATTCACAGGATATATTTGTAAACCTGTTCTAATTACTACTAAATTCGACATATAGTAACTATCTGTATAATCTTTTACAATTACACACATTGTCACATGATCGTCCAAACAACTTTCTAAGAGAGGTAGACCAGAGAGTTTCCTCATTTTAAGGCTTAAGAGACAGAAGCTCAAAAAGGCTAAAGGATGGACCCAGGCCCTAAGGACATAGAAAAGAAGGGGACACAGTGACAAAAATCACTGGGGCCAGTCTATAAGGGTGCCACATGAATGTTAGTCTCTGTAAACTATAACCACGTGGTGGCAGCATAGAGGGAGGGAGAATGAACACTTACCACAGTGCCTCTTGGGACACTGGGCCCCTGCAGGGCTCCACTGAGGAGGAGACAACTCCAGCATGATCACCAGGCCCCTAGCTTGGCTTTCTCTAATAAACCAGATCAGTTCTCATATAATAGTAAGGAAATGAATAAAGCACATCAACATTCACTAAATATTTATTGTATATCATTGTATCATTTCTCATGATTTCTTTGCACTAACCCAAGACCAACAAATGCCAGCAAGAGAAATATTAAAATCGTTTTTTAAATTTCCAGTTTATGATTCCATGTACACACATCTATCAAACTCAACAAATAGTCATTACCGGAGGCACTAAATTTAAATATTCTAAATAAGTAGATATGTGGGTATGAATGCAAAGAGTGTCACTGCTTGTGATGAAATACATATTTTGTCCTACTATAGTTTTATTACTGTAGACTACAGAAATGCCTTCTGTTCTTTACTGATTACATGGCCAATCCTAGTCAGAACTTTTACACTTAAATATTTAATGTTTTCCTGGGAAATAATTCCTCATCTAATAATGCATGACTTTTGAATGTTTCAATATATGACACATTTACTTTTGTAAAACCTTAACAAGAACCTTCCAAGATAAAAGCTAATCTTCTTTATTCTGGCATATAATATAATATTATTGAACAGCAGCCTAATGCAATTTTTTAAAGGAAGAAATACCAACATTCAAACTCCATACTAAAAAATTTAAGACAGTTCTTCAATAAGACTGACAAACTAATCATGATACGATAAGTCTGGCATCTTTTACCACTTTCATGAAAATTTTGTGTTCATGTATTTCATTAACATGCCCCCCAAAATGAGTATATCCTAAATTTTATGTATAGTTAAAATATTATTGATATTTAATATTAAAGTGCAGTATAATAAGGTTACCTTGTATAGCCATGGTATTTTTTTTAATTTTTTTAGATGTTGATGGTCCTTTATTTCATACATTTATTTATATGTGCTGCTGAGAATCAAACCCAGTGCATCACACATGCTAGGTAAGTACTCTACCACTGAGCCACAGCCCCAGCTCAGTTATGGTATTTTTAATTCATTAAAATGATTCCATAGATTTTATCTCATTTCAGCCTTGTTACAGCCTTATGATTGGGTAGGTAATTGTTAATTCCCTTTTATAGTAATGAGGCTGGTGCCCAGAAGAATCAAGCATCAGCCCATATAGGGGCTTAAACACAGGTCCTCTAACTCCCAGCCCTTTCCTTATTCCCCAATATTGAGTGCCTGACACAGGTACAGTACTCTGTATCCATGGATGCTGCATCCACAGATTCGCCCAAATATAGATCAAAAATATTTTTTAAAAAAACTGCATCTCTACTGAACATGTACAGACTTTCTTCCTTGTCATTATTTTCTAAGCAACACAGTATAACAACTATTTGCACATTTACCTTGTATTAGGTTTTATAAGTCATCTAAGCACCACTTAAAGTCTACAGTAGGATGTGTGTAGGTTCTGTGTAAAAAAATGTACCATTTTATATAATGGACTTGGGCATCTCAGATTCAGCATCCAATAACAACTAATCCACTGCAGGTATCGAGGGAAAATTGCATGAACATTCAAATATTATTTCCTTCTCCTCTTTTACCTTCTCTAGGAGGGGGATAAAGCGGTTTCTACTATGTGATTTGGAAAGCAGTGAGGCATAATGGAACCTTCCAACATGGGCCATCTACTCACCAGGACTTGAGAATTACACAATCTCTAAGTGCCTCACCTGCAAAACAAGGATATGCCCTATCTATTGACAGCATCATCACAAAGTCCAAAGTGAACTGGGTCTGAAAGTGCTTACTAAAGTGCAGTTTGTACACATATTGGATGCCTCTACTTTTACTTATATGATATTCTGTAATGCACAAAATAATATGAAATGTGTTCATGAAAATGTCTGCCCACTGATCCATGTCCTCGCCTCATGCATCAGGGACCAAAACAATCAAAGCCATAGAGTCACTGTTGGGAAATGGGGCTTGGACATACATCTTTGCCAACTACAAAAATGGTCGTCTGGCTCTGAAACCTGCAGCCGCTGCCCGTGGCTATCATAAGCACAGTGTGTCCACTCAGTGACCTCTTTGCCTTCCCAGCAAAAATATTCTATTTTGGCAACCTGGGGTTTACCCATAGTGGGAGGATTTGGCACTATATGTGATCTCATTTAAGGAGTAGGAAGAGAAACATGCCAGGTCCACTTATTCACTGATGTGAAAATTCCTTCTGAAACAAAAACAGCTTGGAGACTCCAGGCTTAAATCACAACTGCAGGATAAGCAATAGGTGATGTTCTTTTAACTCAAAGTTGCCCTTTGGCAGAGGTGGGTAGGGGGAAGCATGTGGGAAGATGAAGGGGATTCTGAGGTACAATGACGTGAACTGCAGCAGAAAGAAGGAGGACAAAGCGAACACCCTAAGAACTAGAACACGGACAGCTGGCTGTCACCCAAGGAAATGACAAGAAAGGCTTTTCCTACAGGGATGGCATAAAAATATAATCAGGAGCTGTCTACCCTCTTCAGTGTGATGTCCTTTCTGCTTGTCTGTCAAATTTCAGAACCACATCCATTGTTTCAAGACTAGTAAAACCCCCTCCTCATGGGGTGGGGGGGGGGAGGGCGAAGGGCCATGTCAGGGCAGAAGAAAGGACAGCAGAGACAACTCCTGCTCTTTCACTGTGCTCAGTGCTGCATTGCTCCCAGGCACAGCCCTCTGCAGCTTGACCTATCAGGAGAGCCTTGTTTCCCTAGATACTGTCTTTTAACTCTTGTAGCAAAAAAGAGCATTGCCCTTAGCCACTTCCTGGGAACAGGGTATACATTCATCTGAAGAAGAGAACTAAAAATCCACATTGTTTTTTATCATTTATGACCAAACAAATTCATACATGGCTAAATCCTCTAGGATATGGTGGAAAATTACCCTAAAAAGTCCCTAACATTGCAGAAACGAGGAGTCAAATGCAGACAGACTTGAAGCCCACCAGAAAGCCCCAATGGAATCACCAAGAGATTGATTGTCTCATCCTCTGTCGAGTCAGGGTAAAAATGTGAGTCAGCAAAGGCAGACTTGGTTTAAAATGGAATTTTTGCAAAATGAAAAAGTCAGGTGAAATCACGTATAAATCGACAGACAGAATCTACAGCATAGCAAGTATTGCTGATGTCATTACTGGCAGTACTGCTTCAGCACGATGTGTTGTAGAAAAGGTCACGGTCACCATAGCCAGTACTTGACCTCAAATGCACACCCTGTGATTGAATAGGTGTATAAAATGCATTTTATTCAGCACATAAAGGTAAAGCTAAAAGTGAGTGCCACTCATTGTGCATATGTGTATAATTAAAGACTTCCATGGAAAATGTACAATAGTAAAAATACTCTGTTTCAGATTAAATAAGAAAAAAACCTTATTTCCTCAGCGTTCCAAAGCCCTCTGTGTTATACAAGTCTTTGTCATTTACTTTGCTGAAATCCCTCATGCATGTTTTGTTCATCTTTGACTCCCCCATTCAAATAGGTTCTAGACCATGGATAATAAGGTATTTAATAGAGACTGAACACTTTAATAACTTTGGTCAATTTCCAAGTAATAAAAACACACATTCTTTTATTAGCATATCTAGAATCCAGTTGATCCAGCCTCAGATTTCAGTCTACCAAACAGCAGAGCTAATTGTGGGAAGCAGATGTTTGTGGGGGGTTGCACTAGAACAGAAGTTCCTTGGACTCTTAGGTTTCCCTTTAAAAAAGCTCAATTTATCTCAAAGATAAGATTTTATATAAAAATAATATAATATATGGTTAAACTGTATGGTATGTGAATTATATCTCAGTAAAGCTGTTAAAATTAATATTAAAATTCTATAATTAAAATATATCTAGCTTGATATTAGATGACTGATATCAAGTGGCTCTGAGGAGGGATAAATAATATTTATTCATTTGTTTAAAAAATAGCTTTATGAGGGGGAGTCCATCCTATACAGCCATGCCAGAGGCTTGCTTGCCTGTCACCTAACCTCTGAGTTGGGATTGTTAACTCATGCTTGATCCCGTGTAAGAAGAAAGAAACTGAGGCTTCAAGAGGGTAAACGTCAGAATGAGTATACTGTATGTCACTTTTCAAAATCAACTCTTGACTCCAAATAAATTCATTTAAAATCTGGGTATTAGCTTGTTTTTAATTCTTAGGAGGGTCTCTGGGAAATAGGAACATGAGTTGGACACAAATATGTTCTTCATGGTAAGAATTTTCTTATGATGGTCACTTAGCATAAACATTTAAAAAATAAAACATCGACAGTAAAACCTAGTGGGGTGTTTGGCATGATTCCTGGAAAACTGATAGTGATTGGTTTTATGTATTAAACTTAAAGAACTAACAAATTGATATCCTTACATGCAAAGTAACTATCGTTTAATTCATCAGTTAAGTTTGTTTATATAGTATTGCCAAATTTAGCAAATTAATTACAAGTATATGTGTCTGGTTAAGTTTGAATTTCAGATAAATAATAATTCATTAGTGTGTTTGTCTTATGCAATATTTCTTGTATTTTATCTTGCACCTATTGGTATTTTTAATGGTTAAATTTATCATTGTATTAAAAACAAGGAGAAAACCTGAGCTTCTATCTACCATTATGTACAAATTCCAGATACTTATAAAATTCAAATTAAAGCATTTAGTACTTTAATAAACTAAAGAGGCCTGTGAAACTTAAATGATATTAGGATGAATTTGACTTATATTAAAATGTTATCATTTCAGAACACATGAAGATTTTGTAGACTGCAAAGCCTTTAGATAAGAGACTGTCCTAGATAACAGACTCCTGATCTAATCCAGAGTAGAATGTTTAAAACAAATGTCCGTCTGGATGAAGCAATGCTATAAGTGAAACCAAAATTAGTCCTTACAAAACCAAGAGCAATCATGGCATCTTGGGTTTCAAATCACCATAAATTCTAAGTGCCTTGAGAAAGGACACAGCGGAAAGGACTAGAGCTCAGGGTTTTTAGTCTGAGAGTTTCAGCAAGAAAAGTGAATCCCAATATCACACTCATCAACATCTCCTTTAACAACTAAAAAATGGATAGGCTTCCACTATATCTTAATCTTATATTTTGTACTACAAAAAAAAATGGAACTGCCTGCTTCATAAGGCTATTGTGAGAATCAGAAGAGACAACCTAGGTAAAGATGTCTAATTGGATCAAGTAGTTCTTATAAACTGAGGATAGACCAAAGAATCACCCACTCACGGCACAAAGGAAATGTGAAGATTCTCTAACTCAGATCTCTTACCTTAGTATAAGGGTAAATGACTTTCTAATTGGCACAAAGAGAAGCCAAAGTAGCACTAGAGCCACATTCCATAATCAATAAAATGTAGTGCTTTTTCCAATTTCACTATGTTCCCTCTTAGGGTGCAACAGCTCCATCCTAAACATTGAAATCGAATGCAATATGCTAAATGTCAAGTTTAAGGAAAGAAAAGATGGCAAGGAGAAAGGAGATAGACACATAAAATAGAAATTAAAATAGTAACAGAATATACAAAAATTACATTGCCATTGACACTGTCCAAGACCAGAATAGCAACGGAATTATTCCAATTACAATTTGGCACATCTACATCAATCACATTTAAGGATCCTCCTTGGACTCATGATGGGAGTGGTCAATGTTGTCATCACTGCTACTATCATAGTGAACTTAAGGAAATCGGTCTTCCTTCCTCCAACAGAATACTCTTATGACAAAATTCGAAATTTAGCATTACTTTTATAAGTAAAAGTTGCTAGAACAGTGTTTATCCCATAGCAAAAACTGAACAGGTATATTTGAACTGATCATAGCTGATTAAGATTCACACAGTCAGAAGTTCATTCTTTTTGTGAACTAATATGTGAAACCACTTTTGCCTGGATCATGAATGGGTGGATAGTAGATGAATGGATTGAATGAGAAAATGTCAAAACACCAAATGATTACATTGTGTGAAGTATGTACTAGGCATCTTCATGCACATTTTCTGGTTTCAACTCTATGATAATTTTGTGAGCAAGAAATCCCATCATCTCTGACAGAGGAAGGAACTGAGACTTAGAGAAAGTAGGTGAATCCTCAGTGACTGCAGAGTGACAATATGTATGGCAGAGCAGAGATTTGAACCCAAGACTACAGAGGACAAATCCAGCACAAAGCAATAGTACCCAATGTGCTTCTGATCTTAGTTTTAAAAAACTGAAGAATATAAAACATTGCATTAACCATAGAAAAGTTTACAGAATTCAAGCAAGATATCCAAAAAAATATGGGAAGCTAGAAAATCTGGCTTGGTTTGTTTGAAGGATTTACAGAGCAAGTCTTCAGGGGAAAAGAGGAGAAAAATTATCCATCCAAAAATTCAGAGAAGGAAAACAAAGGACGAAAGGAATGACCAAGAATGAGAGAGACTTGTCATAGCATGAAGTGAGCCTTCATGGACAAGATTAAGGAATGAAAGCTGGTTAACCGAAAATAATACTATAGGAACTTAAGAACCAGGAATTAACCTAGTATGTATCAGGTTATCAATGAGTAGCTTAAAAAGTGATAGATTTACTTGTCATGTGACAAACAAAATGGGTTTTAGCATCAATTACTTTTGTTTGTGTTGGTGTAGAAATAAAGAGCTGGCCTTCCATATAATTTCTGGAAGCTAATGCTTGAGAAACACATGAAATCAATCTGTATTTTATCTTTTACTTAAATGGAAGAACCATCCATCTTCAGAGGCAGAATAAAATTAAAGCCAAAACAATTGCTATGTTAGAAAGAAAGTCAACCCTTTTCTCTGAGACATTAGCCTTGTTTTAAGGAAAAAAAGAAAAGGAAGGAAGAGAAGAAGGAAAGAAAGAAGTAATGAGATTTTCCTGCTTAAATTGGAATACTATCTAAGAATTGAGTAATCACTTATCAAAATGAAATTAAAGAAGAAAAAAATGTTTTTAACTAAAAGGATTCTCAAATATTATTATATAAGTCATGCATGCGATCGTTTAAAGACAGGCTGTTTAAAATGAGGACAACCACTATAAATTAAACAACAAGCTCCTTTGAGAACCCCACTTGATTGTTTCAAGACTCCTCACACTGTACTACAGCAATAGATCCATTGTGACCACACTCTGCAGCCCAGGGTGGCAATTAAAATGACAAAGCGGCTAGTCTGAGCATCTTGACCAGAGTGGATCTCTAGTAACGCTGCAGCTGGCGCTTCACCCACAAACCCGCGGGCAGCCAGCCCAAACTGAACATTTTTAAAAGAGCTCATTACTCACAGCTGCACCGCACACCTAAGAAGATGCTCTATCCTCTACCGAAGGCGAAGACCTTAAGGAAGGGGGTCCGGGATCCCCGCAAACGGCTGCAGAGACGGACCGACCCTGTTTCCCAGGAGCTCCCGGAGGACTGCAGGACCAATCCAACCGCGGAGCCTGAGATCTCTATAGGCTTCTTGTTCATGTCCCCTCCTCGTTTATTACCTCGTTGGAGCATCCGATACTTACTGGTCGCTGTCAGCATCACGCATCACGGTCTTCGTGCCTTTGTTTGCCTTTTGTACCATCAGCAGGTTCCAGCGTGACTGCCACCGCAGCCAGCCGCACTGGGTCCCAGCACTCGAATGCCGCAGAGTCAGTAGCTCCCCCTACCCAGCGGCCTTTTTTTTTTTTTAAAGAGATAGGCTGATCATCAACCTTAGGTTTCAGTAATGCTGCAGACACAGGATTGTAACAGTTGAGAGATTTTTTAATTTTCTTCATTTTATCAGATGAGGTTGTTTGATGGAAGATTGACTCTATTAAACAATAACTGGGGCCTTAGACCTCAGGCTGGGTCTCCTTGACATCATGGGCAATGCAGAGTTGTGAGTAGGCAATGTCCAGTCAGGAAATCCTACAATTTATTACAAAGAAAAACAAAAATCCTAGCAATGCACTCACAGATAAAACACAACAACACGGTGTGTTTGCACCACGTGAATTTGTGTTATTTGGATTTAGGTACGAGGTTCCAAAGGTGAAAAACGAATAAGCATTCACTCAAAATGCTTTGTGAACTTGGAAATGCCATACAGTTGTATTTTTTAATGTCAATTTAATAAGAAGAATATTTGAAAAATAAATCAAATAGAACTTTATTTTCTTGCATATAAATGGGGGATCTGAAATCCCAATATCATCTGTTTTTATGGCTCTGCTCTCCTGAGCTCATGTACACTATATTCCTTATTGTAGTCTCCCAAGATTACTGCCTACTTTATCTGTATAAATCAAGAATTTAAGCTTATCTAGAATTGCTAGAGTTTGGAAGCTCCTCTTTGTTCTACCCCTGGGGAAAATACCTAATTCAGTTCAGCCAACTCCAGACCTGAAAGGTTCAGGTCATCTCCCTGAGGAAGAAGCAGGTCCCAAATGTCTGCACTGTCCTCAGAAAGAGAGTCCCCAATTCTCTGCAGTCTAACCCTACACGGGGCTGCAGCATAATACACCAATCTCACAGCCTTTCTTTTAGATCCAAGATTCACAGTTTCAAGTAGTGTCATCCCTGAGTATCTATAAGAGATCAGTTTCAGGAGCCTTGAATCCATGTATGCTCCAGTTCCTTATATAAAATAAAGTGTCTATGCATATCCTCCCTTGCATTTTAAATAATCTCTAGACGATTTGTAATATCTAATACGATGTTAATGCTATGTCAATAGTTGTTACAGGGCATTGTTTAGGGAATGATGACAAGGAAATAAGTCTGTACATGTTCAGTACAGGTGCAATTTTTTAAAAAATATTTTCTAAAAAATATTTTCTATCCGTGTTTGTTTCAATTCACAGTTGTAGAACTTGTGGATAAGAAGGGTGAACTGTTTGTAATTTCCTGGGAGACAGTAGTGAAATGACTTTTTCCAACAAAATTGATACATAACAAGTAAAATAACTTTATCAGAGAGCATGATGTCTTGAGGGGACCTTTGGATTCTTACCAAAGTGCTGCATGGGCCACCAGCAGTGTGGCCCTTGGTGGCATGCACCTATGTAGGTAAGCCTGCCTCCTTCCAGGCTACATCAGTTCTAAGTACCATTTCCCTTATCAAATTAATTAATGGTGCAACAATTGGATTGTAAGTTGTAAATATGTATAATTCCTCACTCCCATGAGTGAGAAAAGTGGGTTTTAAGGGAGACCGTTTTGTTTTGCTCAGTGTATGAGTGTTAGGATGCACAAGGCAGAAGCCAAGAGAAAAGTCTCTTGCAGGAAGCTAGAGAAGAGCTACATCATGCTGCACCAAAGGACTGCCCAGCTGGTGACAACTCTAGAGTGGAGGGAGGGATTCTCAGGATAGAAAAATCCAGGCAACTGACAGGTGTTTGAGAGACTGGCGAGAGGAAGGGAAGGAGAAGGGGGAAAAGAGTCGGGAAAGAGATAAGGACCGTACATTTTTAGAATGTCCTGCTATGGGTTGTGCAATATAATTCTGTCTTCAGTACTCTCATCATGAAAAAACTTCAGTAAAAAATTCCTGTTTGGGACCCAATGCTGAGTATACTTAGATTATGTCTTAGTCTGTTTTCTGTTGCTACAACAGAATACCCAAGTATGGGTAATTTAAAAAGAAAAGACCTCATGGTTTTGGAAGCTGTGTGGTTACATCGAGCGATGACTATATGTTGCTTCAACTCATAATGAAGGCACACGCAGGATTGCCAGCAACAAGGGGTAGCTTTACAACAACCCACTTTCCTGGTAACTAACCCAGTCCCACTAGAGTAAAGTCTCACTCACTATTTGAAGAAAAGCTTAACCCATCCACAAGATCTCCACTCCATAACCCAACACCTCCTACTAGGCCCCACCGCCCAGCACTTCTACACTGAGAATTAAGGCTTGACTTGAGTTTTGATGGGAATAGACCACATTCAAATCATTACAGGTGACAAAAAGGTTCCTGCTGGTTGAATGTGGAGCTCTACTCTCTGGGCCAGAGAGCTCCTCAGTGTGGAATGCCTGCCTATGGCCTCCTGCTCATGGTCCCTACCCCGCAGGGTGGCCCTTCATGTCCTGTAATCTCTCTTTGCTGCATCAGCCTTACCATCATCCAGAGGTAGGCTCTCCTCATCCCATGTGTAGGTGACTCCAGTTGATTTTTACTGTCTTAAATAAATATTTTAGTCATCAGAGGTAGCTCTTACACTGCTCCTGCTTCCCATTGGCCCTACGTGTTGACAGAAGGGGGTTCACAGGCTTCACTTTCAATGTGCACCCTCACAAGTGCATCCATTGTGAAGGGCCTCGAGATCTTACATTGCCCAGCATTTGGAGATACTTTTTGCATTTAAATGACAACATTTAGAATATTTCTTTTTCTTTTTTTAAATTGTTTTTTTTTTATTTTTTTAGTTGTAGATGGACACAATGCCTTTATTTATTTATTTTTCATTTGGTGCTGAGAATTGAACTCAGTGCCTCATGCATGCTAGGCAAGTGCTCTACCACTGAGCCACAATGCCAGATCTCTCTCTCTCTCTCTCTCTCTCTCTCTCTCTCTCTCTTTGGAATAGGGATTGAATCCAGGGCTTTGGGAATGTGAGGCAAGCTGCTTTGCTGTTGAGCTACATCCCAGCCCCTACAGTATTTCTTAAGTGACAGTTACTGTTTTATGCTGAGTACAAAGGCATTGTGTGTTTATACTGGAAAACCTGAGAAACATAGCTAGTAGTTTTACTATCCAAAATAACTTCTCTCAATCTTTTCAAAATTTATTTTAACTCATACATAAAATTATACATATTAATGGGGTGCCATGTAATGTTTTGATGCTTGTATATATTGTATAATGTTTAAATCAGGTTAAACGTGTGTATCTCCTCAAATATTTATCATTTTTTCTGGTGAAAACTTTCAAATCCTTTCTTCTAGGTTTTTGAAATGCATAGACTTTTATTGTTTTATATATAGTCATTCTACTGTGCCACCCCACATCAGCTGTGCTTGCTCCTAATTTTAACCTAGTACCCATTGATTGACCACACACACACACACATACACACACACACACACACTGATACACACACACTGATACACACATACATGCAGATTGTATATATACAAATCAGATATATACAGATTGGATTTGTGTGTTTATATACACATAATACATAAAGATAAAGTATACATTGAATATGCTATTAAATCTGTTTTTCCACTTAACATTATACTAAGAATATTTCCTTGGGTTGGAAATGTGACTCAGTGGTACAGCACCTGCCTAGCATGATCAAGGCTCTGGGTTTGATCCCCACTACTGACAAAAACAATAAAAAATAAAAATATTTTTCTTTTATTTCCTGAGACCAGGATCTCTTGGTCCTATTGCATTATGATCCTTTTTATTATACCATAATTTATTCAGCCTCCTCCTTATTTGGGGACTTCTAACTTGACATATGGTGTTTTCAGAAGGGTTAGACCATTTTGTCTACCAATTCACCTTGTATAAAGGTGCCCAGTGAAATATGGCTATTTAAAAATAGTCACATTATGTAGAGTTTAAATACCTCATGAGTAGTGCATAGTGTATACTTTTTACTGTCAATAAATTGCACAGATTTATTTCTAGCTTTGTATGCCTTCTGAATATGGTTTCGTTTGCACCACAAGCCCTTCACCCTGCCCTGGTCCAGATACAATGGCACACTTAATAAACCATCTGAGCACAGTTTATATTTGTGGCACTATTTATGGCATTTGAGTGTTGTCATCAAAAGATTTATACTTTGTCTTAAAAATGTTACAAAGCAAAATTTTCTGCATAATTAGCAAATCATGGATTTTCCACGTTCTGGGAATGATCGACTGCTAACCAGGACAGAGGTCAAGATGTCTGTGATGGTTTGTTCATGTGTCAGCTTGACTGGGCTGAGGATTACCCAGATAGCTGGTAAACATTATTTCTGGGTGTATTTGTGAGGGTGTTTATTGAAGAAATTAATATTTTAATTGTAAGACCAAATAAAGTAGATCTGTCCTTGACTTCCCATTACTATACCAAAAATCTAAGAAAATCAACTTACAAAGAAAAAATTGTGAACTTAAAAATAAAAAAATTATTTTGGTCCACAGTTTTAGAGGTTTCAGTCCATGATCTCTTGGTCCTATTGCTTCGTGATGAGGTAGAACCTCTTACCTCATGACCAGGGAGCAGAAAAGAAAGAGAAGGGTTTAGGTCTCACAATCCCCTTTGGAGGCATGACCCCCACCCCTATAACCCATAGACCTCAATCAGCCCTATCTCTAAAAGTTCCTACCAACTTCCATTAGCTCCAAGCTGGGTGCCAAGCTTTTAACATACAGGCTTGGGCAGGGGGGATGCTCTTAATATCCAAGCTATACTGACTCTCATCAGTGTTGAAAAGAACTATCCAATCTGTTACTACAAAAGACCTATAAAAATAGGGCCCAGAAATGAAACCACCATTTGACCCAGCTATCCCACTCCTCATTTAATACCAAAAGGACTTAAAAACAGCATACTACTGGGACGTAGCCACATCGTTGTGGAACCAACTTAGATGCCCTTCAGCAGATGGATTTAAAAAATGTGGTATATATACACAATAGAATATTACTGAGCATTAAAAGAGAATAAAACCATGGCATTTGCAGGGAAATGGATGGAATTAGAGAACATAACGCTAAGTGAAGTAAGCCAGTCCCAAAAAACCAAATGCCAAATGTTTTCTCTGATATAAGGATGCCGATATATATATATATATATATATATATATATATATATATATATATATATATATAATAGGATGGGGGGAGCATGGGAGGAATAGTCAAACTTTAGATAGGGCAAAGGGGAGGGAGGGGAAGAGAGGGGGCATGGTGGTAGGAAAGACGGTGGAATGAGATGGACATCATTACCCTAAGTATATGTATGAAGACATGAATAGTGTGACTCTACTTTGTATACAACCAGAGACATGAAAAATTGAACTCTATATGTGTAATATGAATTGAATTGCATTCTGCTGTCATATATAACAAATTAGAATAAATAAAATTTAAAAAAAGAGAGCCCAAAAGCCACAAGAAAAAGGCAGAGGAAGGCAAATTATTTCTCTCCTTTTCCTGGAGCTAGGATATCTGTGTTCTCTTGCCCTTGGATATCAGCTCTCTTCGTTCTCAGCACTTCAGACACCAGGACTTACACAACCAACCCTCTCCTAGCCCAAGGCTCTTCTGCTTTGGCCCTGTATTGGGACTTCCCTGGTTCTTAGGCTTGGATGGAACTATACCACCGACTTTCCTAGTTCTGTGACTTGTAGACAGCCATCAGACATCAGAAGATTTCTTGGCCTCCATAATGATATGAACCAAAACCTCAGACTTCTTTACATATCCTTTTGGTTCGGTTTCTTTGGAGAACTCTAATACAATGCCTTCACTTACCTTAAACTAACCTTAGAACTTGATGTAAGATAGTATTACCTGGTTCCACCGTTGTCCAGAACTATGAAGGCTCAGCCAGAGGATATGTCTCTCCCACTTGCCCAGAGCTTTCAAAGAGCTGGCACCACCAACACTCTGGCTTCTTCTCCTGGATCACTTTAGCCTTTGTTCAGACTGAGCCCAGACTTCCTTTCCAACTATGTCATATGGTAGAAGTTCTGTTCATGGCCTAGTGACCATGTGGCTTTCTTGGCTGTTTTCTACAAAGTTGCCTAAGTGTTACATTTTTATTAACTCAGAGAGGTCCACAGTTCCACCTGAGTGATATCAACTCAATCTCAGCATATACTGACCATTCTAGATTCTTAGCTTTAATACCTTTGCTGAAGGTTCTGTTAACTCACCTGCATCTCACGCCAGTACTCTCTATCTCAGTAACTACTCTTGGCTGCAAATAGACAGCCAGGAGTTCAGTCTCTGTAAGCCAGTAAATGTCTAGGTAAGTCAGTCAGTCATGTTTTTTGACCTTCCCTTTCTTTATCTGTGAAATGGGAATAGTGCTTTCTCATGTGGATATACCCAGTGTTTGGCACATAAGGGTTCAAATAACAGTTTATTGGTATATAGGTTTTTCTCTACTTTAAGACATTTTTCTAATTTAAAAATTATAATTTTAGGGAAAGGGACAAGACATTTCCTTAATAAACATTGAAGTCCTTTAACTAAATCTTTCAGGAAATTTTCATTTACATTTCTAACAATAGCAACAAACAATTCCACTGCATATTTAAAGAGGAACTTACAGACCCCGAAGATATGAGAGGTACTCCGTTATCAACAGAAAGAAGACCTCACATGCATTGTGGCTTCTCAGTAGAGGTGGGCCAGCATGTGACAGGCACAGCCATGTAACACATCCCTGACACAGCCCCCCAGCTTGTAGTCCTGGGTGGGCATACAGAAGGTTCACAGCCAAGACCAGCTGAACAGAGGAGACTCAAGGCAGAGCTCACTTCCTCAAGCCAATTTTGTCCTCAGGCCTCACAGTGTTAACAAGCCTGCTATGGGTTCCTTGAACTGCTAAGAAGTCAGTTCCTCGAAGCTCATCTCTGATTTATCCCCTGCAGTTTCCGAGGCAAAGACATAGAGGCAAACAGAGACAATCCCCACGCAGCTTCCTCATAAAGAGCTCTTCATACAAAGTTGAAACTGAATTCCTTTTGTCCCTGCTTCACAATACAAATCATATTACAAAGAAAAATTGCAGACTTTTTGTGTCTTAATTACAACATACCCAGTTTCTGCCACATGATGTGGTGTAGGCAAAATTATAATTGATTTTTTTTTAATCATTGATTCTTAAGGTAATGCTTGAGGCCAAGTGGTCACCTAAAAAAAAAGTGCACATCAATTTACAGAATCATCTACTCACTATAAAAGGAAGGCTATGTCAATAACCCAAATTTCCTTGGAGGCCACAAGATAAACAGACTTTATACAAGGAGCAGTTATCTTAGATCAGTTTCCCAGCCCCCACATTTAGAAAACATTTTTTTAAACAGAGCTCATTTCATGTAAATAAAAATCCACCATAACCCTACCACTAGGAAAAACACTATTAGTGTTTTAGTGATTGTAAATCATGTCAGGCCCTTCCCTGGGCATATATGTGCAAAAACAACTATTTATTTAATTATTTAGTGCCTTCTTTGTATAGGGCCCTATGCTATGCACCACAGAAAACAAATAGCAATAAATCAAATAGCAAGGGCCCACCTAGGGAAGCTTATGTTCTATCAAGGAGAGACCAACCACACACAAATAAACATACATGTCAAATGTTATACAGTAATATTAAGAAGAAAATTAAGTAAAGGAAGAAGATGGCAGTATGACATTGGAATATGCTAATTTAGACAAACAGCCAGCTCTGTCAAAAATTATTTATGGACATTTATCCTATACAAGTCTTATAAAGTATGGCATTTTCAGACTTAGAACTAGAATTAAAATTAGCAATTTAGTGACCTTAACGTGGACAATAGTCAAAGCAAAATCAAATACTAAGACAGCACTCAACATTTTTGTATACTTAGTTTTGTTTTTCTTTCACACTCAGTGTATGAACAGTGAATTTAAATTACATAAGTAACAGATTATTGTATTTTTCTTGCAAATGATCCAAAACTATAGCTAAAACAAATTTTGCATATATAAATAGCATATCTCCCATTTATTATCTCAGACTAAGTAACCATTATCATCAGTCATTCTTCTTCTAGAGAAAATCTAAACCTTTTCAACATGCATATTCATATAAACATAGCAGTAAATTGTACTGAATTACCAAAATAACGTAACCAAGCCAAGGGCCAAGGTGCTCACCTGTAATCCCAGTTACTCAGGTGGCTGAGGCAAGAGCTCATAAGTTCCAAGCCAGCCTGGGCAATACAACAAGACTCATCTTAAGACAAAAACAGAAACAAATAATTTATACTCTGCTAGAAAATATTTTGCTATTTTCATGCCTGTATCCCATTCCTTCTAACTTTTGCATAGTATTCCACAGTCAGGAACTTCCATGTATTTAAATACTTCCATGTATGTAACTCTTTCATTCTTGATAAATATAATGTGATTTCCAATTTTCATTATTAAAAGATAAGATGGCAATTAACATCTGCATACTTAACTTTTTATATTCATGTGATTATGGCCTATGGGTGATAATATGGAGAAAAACTACTGGACCATAGGACTTTACATTTTAATATATACTATCTAACGATTTTATCTATTAAAGCACTGGGTATCTTTTTTTATCTATTAAACCACAATATAGGTATCTTGAGGCTACATTTTCTCCCACCTCACAAAATACTGTGAACATTTATCAGTGTATTTATAGGTCCTGTAAAAAAAACTCATAGAGGCATATGATTCCACTTCATTGGTTTCATTATAGTGTTTGCAACTACTTCTCTACTGTTGAATATTTCAAATATATCCAATTTGTGTCTATGAATCTTGTGTATACATAGGTGTAATTTCCTGATACCATATTCCTTGAAGTTTAATACTGGGCCAAAGGGGATGGACAAGTTGAGGACATCGTATACAAGACTTGCCAAATGGCCCTCTAGAAAGACAATTCCAACAGCAGGGAACGGGAATAATCACATTCATTTATAGATGAGCATCCAGGGTGTTCCGCCAATTTTACTCAATTGTGAAAGTTTCTGTGAAGGTGGCAAACTCTCTACCTGTGCAGGGACCCTGCAGCATGATGTACCCAATATGGCAGGATACTATGAGACTGCAGATTGGCAAGCCCTGGCTTTCCACTTATGACTGTGGCCCTTGAGGCACAACTTGTCTGCATGCCCCAGTGGGCATGGTACTCATACCCTATGGAGTGTTTGTGTGGAATAAATGAGCTAAAATTTTTTTGCACAGCACCTAGTTCAGTTCTCATAAATATTAGCAACAAGTTATTATACTGTTGCTGTTTCTATGCTTACTTTTAGAAGCAAAAATATCCAAAATTCCTTATTCATTTTATTTATTGACTACTTTCTATGAAGTAAGGTAGACAGTATTTTCATCCACGTGACAAATTTATTAGAGAATTTATTAGGAAGATTTTTTGCTAAAAGAGTGCTTTGTTTTGTCAGCAGAGGAATTATATAGTCATTCTTTGGTATCTGCAGGTTTCATATTGGTTTTAGAACCTCTAAGATACCAAAATCAACAGGTACTCAAGTCCTTATATAAAATGGGGTAGTATATAACTTATGGGGTTACATATAATGTATGTAAAATGGAGTTACATATAACTTATGGACATCTTCCTGAATAACTGAAATAATCTCTAAATGATTATAATACCTAATACAAGTAAGTCCTATGTAACTAGCTATTATAATATTTAGAAAATAATGACATGAGAAAAAGACGGTACATGTTCAACACAGATGCAATGAGTTACAAGTACTTTTTTCCAAATATATTTGATCCAACTGTATGATCATGTATCTGTCTTTTGGCCTTTGTTCTGAGTAAATGTTCAATTAGAATAATACTGATACTATTGGCATATGAATTTAGTATATTGATTTCATTGTCATTTTAATGTTTTTTATTAGCCTTACTTTGAGTGTGTGTATGTGTGTGTGTAGGGGTGTGTGTGTGTGTGTGTGTGTGTATATATATATATAAAATCTTCCCATATAGTTTTATTTAAGCCCCTATACATTTCTTTACATTATAAATTATGAGTAAGCAATCTCATCATTGAAACAGATGTAGAGGGTTCAGAAAAAGGGTCAAAAGCAGAAAAATGTGACCAAACTACAAAGAATATCAAATAAAAGGAGACAGAGCCAATTTTTATAACATGTGTCTATGTAAATTCAGAAAAACTCAAAATGAGAGGAGGAGCTTGAGTCTCTTTAGTCTTTGCTTTGTTGAGAACTGAAGCAAATAAGTGGAAAAATTGATTTTAAGGGTAAATGAAAAACTAGCATGAATTTTGCATCTACAGCATTCCAGGCATTATTATTCCAGGCATTAGGTTACTATAATGTTTTTCTTAATCCACACCAAATAATTGTTCAGTTGACCCTCCATTTTCAGAAAAGGCTGAGTCCAGAAGGGTTCCCTCCCAGGTGACGGTAACCACCACCCTCCTTCCCAGGAGGCACAGTGAGCAGCACATATGGCATCTCCTATACATGTCCCTTATCCCAGGGCTGATGAGCAGGCAGACAAGGTGAGGGCTCTCTTCAAGAGATCTAAAGCTGAGTGATCATCCTCTTGGCTCAAAAGAAGTGAGATGCATAGTGCTATTTCAACAAATAATATGAAGGAATGAGGTGTTACATCAGAAGGCAACATGTGACACAAATACACACACACACACACACACACACACACACACACACACACACTGATCATGCCTAGAATTTATCCTGAATAACTAACCTACTAAAATTAAATTTAGATATCTTCTTGCAAGACTATCCATACAAGAGTACAGCTTGAATGTTTGAGCATAACATAAATTATAAAATAACATAGTCCTAAAAATAAAAACAAAATAAAGTAGAAATTAGAACCAGCTATATAATTTGCAGGTGCCACTACCAAATGAAAATATTGTGTACTTTGTTCAAAATTATTAAGAATTTTGAGATGGTAACTACAGAGCATTAAGGCAGGGGACCTTCTAAGCATGGAACCCTCTGTGACTTCATTTAGCCATTCCTAAAAGATAAACATAGAGAGCATTTGTAATATATTACATGGTAAGCAAAATAGATGAATAAATGCAACATGATTATAATTACACAGATCTGTGTGTGGATCCACAGCCAGTTCTCCTGCTGTCCTCACTGGGGTTAACTGCAGTGTAGTTCGTCTGTGACCCCCACAGGAAGACACCTCATTCAGGCACTGTTCTGTGCATGATTGCCATAATTGGTGAACATCCTTGTCTGTTTTAATTCTCAGGGATTTATCTGGTCCAGGTATCTCTCTGAGCCTGTGCCTCACACTGCCCTGTGCTTTATACCATCTGCATCCAGTTTCCTTAATATTTACCTTGGAGCAGCCAGCCTCTTGTCCTCTGCAGTTGTACAAAGCTGACAACCTGAGAACACAGTGAGTGGTCCCAGCCTGGGCAGGCCTGGGTATGGAGCTGCTGCCAAGTGCGAGATGTAAACTGGACCTTAGAGCCAGTCAGGCCTATTACCCAGGACAGTCTCCAAAAGTCAGCAAAGCCAGAGAGGAAAAACAAACACATAGTCTGTTGAGAGCAATGCAAAACAAGACTGAATAGTGCAGAAAGCTGTGGGGATGCTTATTTTTGCCAGGTACCAAGTTTAGAATCCTGGAGGGCTTACTGAATAGCCTTACAACATGGGTGAGGGTGTTTCAAATCAACCAAGCCTCCCCCGGAGGATTCTTCAGGATTGCTTTCTCCTATAGATGTTGGCCTTAGATGCTTTAAGAAATTAATACCATAGAAATTGCTGATAAACTACACAGGTGGAGGCTTACTTGGACTTTATGTGTGATGCAATTTTCAACCATATACTTCACAAGGCAAAGCCAACATAACCAACCATACAGACTCAGTCCTGCTACTTCCTAACACCTGATAGGTATGTTCACCACTCTGTTCAGTCAGAACTGTAAAAAAATAAAAATAAACTTGCTTAAGATCACATGGAGTGACTTGGAGAGCCAGAGCTCAGACCCCAGGCTCTGAAAATTGTGTCCATCCAAACGAACAGCCATCTCTGCCTACAGGATATTTGAATGCTGTCACTTCTCAGCACATAGCCTCACGTTCTTCTCGAATGAGTGTTTATGTAATATTCTCGTTCCTTTTCCCTGCCTCAGGTACCACCTCTCTTGACGTTAGACGTTCAAGCCCTATTTGAACACTTGCTTCCTCTGTGCCCATCCACATCCAGCTCATGCCGGCTGAACACTCATCATGCCAACTGGTTCTATTCCTGACCTCTCTCACAAGGCATGGAGATGTTCCTGGTCAAACCGGTTGGCTCTGCATGGGAGCCACTTCCAGATTTAACCCCCACATAATCAATGAATTTCACTTAGTCTCTAGGTAGATCTGAAGTCATATAATGAACGATGGATTTCCATCATTCATTAAGAAATTGCTAAAGCAGTAAAATAATGGAGTAACCTTTCATTACACATTTTTGAAAAGCAGTTGTCTTTCCCACTTTGGGTTTCTTCAGGCTCACCGTTAGCGAATCACAAATCTCTTCACTGTGTAGGCAATAAAAACTGGGGCACAAAGAAACTTTGTGACGTCCTAAGAAGACAGTTAATAAGCACCAGGGCTCCTGAAAGCTCTGGTTAAAACCTGCACTGCATCATGCCTCATCTAGGATATTTTTCTTTATTCCAGCCCCAACACAGAGATATTATGTACTCAATATTTACTGAAACATACAATAGCATTTCTTCTTTTGCAGTTTTTAAGCTGAATTGTGGTGTTTGGTCATAAAAGTTTTCAAATATAAATGCGTAGAGTTTTGAAAGGTAGTTCCATAAATGTTTTAACTTCCCTTATTGATGTTGTTTATTCCCTTGGTCTATCTCAATTATGCTATTTGTGATTTACCCCCAATTTCACTGGTTACTATCTAGAAGTTTATCTGTATTCTCTTTCAAAGAACTAGTTATTGGATCTGTTGGTTCTTTTTTTCTGCATTCTAGTTTATTTCTGTAATTATCTTTATTTTTTCTTGTTTTCCCTTGATTTTTTTGTTTTCCTTTTCTTACTTTTTGAGTTGAATACTTTATTCACTTACTTTTTTTTAAGTTTTAAATAAACACATGTGCTAAGGTGATGCATGTGCCCCTGGGTACAACTTTAACAAATTCTTCTATTTTGACATATAATGTTTTAATCATCATTATTAGATAGGTATTTGAGAGTTGTTTGGATTATTTTTCTCTGAACCATATGTGGTTTCAGAAAAAAATGATGTCATTTCCAAGTAGCAAACATTCATTTTGATTTTACTTGTGTTAAAAATTGTAGTCAGATATCATGGATTAAGTTATTTTAACCTTCATTAATTTATGGTGATTTTCTTTGTGACCTTAAGAATATGATTGTTTTTCTCTGAACCATATGTGGTTTCAGAAAAAAAAAATGTTGTCATTTCCAAGTAACAAACATTCATTTTGATTCTACTTGTGTTAAAAATTGTGGTCAGATATCATGGATTAAGTTATTTTAACTTTTATTAATTTATGCATCTAAATAAAAGACTGTGCATTGTCTGTTACAGTACTATGATGTTAAACATGTGATTGTGACACCAACCTAGTTAATTAGGTTCTTCCGACCCTGCATGTTTGCTATGGTTTGTATGCTGTTTGTCTCTGAAAGGCTCATACGTTGAAAGCATGTTCCCTAGTGTGATGATACTGAACAGTGGTGGGATATTTAAGTGGTGGTGTCTAGTGGGAAGTGTTTGGGTCATGATCATTCTATTGAAGGGATTAGTGCTTATCTCATGAATAAGTTAGGTCTCACACGAGTAGATTAATTCCCATGATGGTGGGTTACTATAAAAAAAGCAAGCCTGACTCCATCTAGTCTCTTCCTCTCTCACCATGTGAGATCTTCCACACATGCTGCTCATGGCCTGACCTACAACTCCTGCCATGTGACACCATGTTATGACACAGTAGAAGGCCCTTTCCAGATGTGGCTGCTAATTCTGAACTTTGAACCTCTAAAATTCTTGCTAGGTAAGCCTCTTTTCATTACAAATTACCCAACCTCATGTGTTTTGTTATAGCAACACAAAATGGACTAAAACAATGCTCTTATTGTTAGTCTACTTGCTCTGCTATGGTTGAAAGGTAAATTTAAGTTTTCTGTTACTATTATATTTCTTTTTATTTCTCTTTGAATTTCCTGAAGTTTTTGATTTATGTATTTTATGGTATTTTTTCTGCATAAAAATTAAAGATTTCATTATTGTACACTGTTTTGTTATTTTTTAAGTGTTTCTCTTTATCTCAATTAATAGAGCTTGCCTTGAATTCAGTCTTATCTGGTATTAATATCACCATCCCAGTGTCTCTTTTCCCTATAATTCACTTGACCATACAAAGACAATCTATTTAGATCTGTATCTTATGTAATAGTCTGCAGTTTGAATTTAGCATTTTATTTATTTTAGTACTTTTCTTTTTTAATAGGCAAATTTATCCTATTGATACTTTAAACCTATTTTGGGATTAAATTCTCTGAGTCTGTGTTAGCTTGGGGAAGGTCAATAACAAAAAAAATAAAATGAATACATAATTTATTCCCATACTTATAATTTTATGACAAAAAGTAACTGGGATGGGTGAGGTTTCATAGGATGCCCAGAGAGGTTTCTCCAAGGGAATACTATTTTAGCTTGCTTGATAAATTTGACAAATACATTAGTGGACACTTCCTGAATACTGGGCATAAGATTATGGCCAATGTCTCTCTGCCCTTTATGTACTAAGGGTCCATGGTACATGCCCTTTATTTTTATTTTTTTAAATATTTATTTTTTTAGGTGTAGATGGGCACAACACAATGCCTTTATTTTTATGTAGTGCTGAGGATCGAACCTGGGTCCTGCCTGTGCTAGGCCAGTGCTCTACTGCTGAGCCACAATCCCAGCCCCCTGTACATGCCCTTTATGTACTAATGATAAGAGTTCTGTGCTAAGACAGAAGCAACTGCATAAAGCAACTGCCAAATAAGAACCTTTAGAGCAGAAGGAGTGTCATGTGCAAAGATCCTGAAATGGGGGATGGGTAAAAGGGGTCGCAGATTGGAGAGCACAGAGAGGAGAGGAGAGAGTGGCAAGAGATGGGTTAGGAAGGGAGTCAGGATCCAGGTTACAAAGGGGCTAGTCAGCATGGAAAACAGCAACTTTCATTCTAAAACATTGGGTCCAATTGATCCTTAAGAAAGATCACTTTGGTTTCTCTTTGAGTTCAGCAAGTGTGAAGACAGAAGGTTCAGACAGAGAGCTTTGGAATCATTTCAGGTGAAAACTGATGGTGGTTTGAAATCAAGTTGTAAACATAAGAATGGTGACAAGTAAAAAGATATATGTACATATTGATTAATTTTACTGGGAGATTGAAAAGATATGGAGAGGAATCAAGGATGAAAAAGTGATCTCTGAAACCCACTACTAAGCAAATGGGCATCATTGCTTCAGTATGAGACAGGGCAGGCGGCAGAAGTTCTGGAAATGCAACCCACAGCTTCGCCAGAGTCAGAACTGAGCGTTCGGTCTTTACACTGGCTTTTCACTCTGGTTCTGCCTTTTCCAATGCAATCCTTGTTTTTCTTCCTCTAAGCATTCCAAATTTGGGAGGTTTACATTCTGCTTTTGAGAACAGCAGCAAAGTCAAAATTACGCAGAGAAGACAACCCTAATTTTTTAAAATATTCTATTCTTAAGGTGGAAAGAAAAATTAACATGGGGATATAGTCTATATTTTTTTTAGAGAGAGAGAGAGAGAGAATTTTTTAATATTTTTTTTTTAGTTTTCGGCGGACACAACATCTTTGTTTATATGTGGTGCTGAGGATCGAACCCGGGCCGCACGCATGCCAGGCGAGTGCGCTACCGCTTGAGCCACATCTCGAGCCCAATAGTCTATGTTTTTAACATCAAATAAAATTTAATTTGTATGGGAGAATAAACATATTGTGATCTGTATGTATATTCATGCTTATTTTTATATTTATACCTCCATCTTTTCAAGTGTTTTCAACATTATTGGTGACCTTAAAAGTAGTGACTCCTGCAAAAAAAAAAAAATCAGATTGATGAGGTCACAGATGATCAGAATCCATTCCTAATACAATTACAGACCCATTAAAAATCAATACAAATCGAAACCTTCATTTAGTGAGTTGAAATTCTCACTCTCTCAAGTTATCAAGTAATACCATCTGTCTAAACCAAGGTTCATTCAGGCCAGTGAAAGACATTTATTAAGAGATCTGTTGAAAGGAAGTAACTCACCTGAGTGTGGGCCTGGCTAGGCATATCTGAAATCCGTAGGGTGGCTAGACAACCTGAGCACTGGCTAGCCTGCTATCCATGGTAGATGTTCTTCTTCCTCAAGAAAGCATCAGCTCTGCCTTTAGGACCTTAAAACTGTCTGAATTAGGCTCTCCCACACTATTTAAGATCATCTCCCTTATTTAAGGTCAACTGCTTTTGGACTTTAATCATATATGCACAATACCTTCAAATCAAGGTTTAGGTTAGTGTGGGATTAATTAACAGAAATGGTCATCTCACCAAGTTGGACACCAGAGAAACCACCATACTTTCCCAAGTATGACTTTAGGGGAGTCTTCAGTGGTGCTGAGCTGGAATCTGTGCCCTCAAAATGTCTTTCTGGCTCCCCCGATCCTTTTGGTGCTGGGGGTATGACCCAGGCCTTGGCACCGCTAGGCAACTGCTATACCATTGACATATGCCACCAGCCCGTCCCCTGGCTTTCTAACTCAGAAGTTACTGTTCCTTCCAAAAGTTCTGACCAAGACCTTATGACTCATTGTCCCCGTAGGAGTACAAGACCAAAACTTGGTTAAGAATAGAGATGGATGTCAGGGAAAATGTGACAAAGCTGTGTGTTAAAAAGCTAATGTAAAAATAATCATCTGATTCTTCTCACCACCCTCTGTAGTCAACTTTGTAGCTAAAGGATGAAAAGATAATTTTCTCTCCTTCATTTCCTTCTCCCAGCAAGTATAACCTTGTACAGTTAATGTTTTAGATCCATGAACAACTATCTATATCTATCTTTCTATGAATATATTTAAATATGCATATCTAAAATGTGTATAAAATATGTATATTTAAAATATTTAAATATAAATATATTGAAATATAATATTAATATATAGAATATGCATTTATAAATATATATATTCATATATGTGTGTATGTGTGTGTATGTATATAGATATAGATATAGATATAGATATTTCAAGGTTAAAAATTAAAAAGTTGTTGCACAGTGAGAAGGGGTCAAACTGAGTCAATTCCTACCAGTGTTTTCTGTGTAAAATTTAAACAAGAGGTTGCACCTTAGCAGCCATAAGTATGGAGTGCCAACTAAGGATGGAAAGGTGGAAGGAGGTGAGTGCCCAATGGTTTCAATGAGCAGTCAAACCATTGTCAACCACTACAGGCCCCTAACCTTTTGGTTATGTACCAAAAGCATTTGGACCTCCCTGATGGCAAGCCAATGAAGGTTCTTGTTATTCGCAGGATAAGGAATGTGGCTCCTCAGACAAAAAACAGCACCTACCATCATGTCTGTGCCCATCCTGCCTGCCTCAGCAGAATTATTATGTGAGTTAAATAAGGTAACACATCTATAAACAAGACATCAAAATAAGATATTTTAATAATAGCCTGCAGCAAGAAACCTTATATGCCACAGCTATACAAGAAATGTGTGCTATGGTTTACTTGTGAGTTTTTGTCCCTTTTTTACATAAGAGCAAATGAATGAAATATTATTTGAAATAAAAATATTTGGGAAAAAGTAATGATAATTTTTTCACAAAAAGAAATAACTGATGTTTACGAATTCACAATTTTCATCTAAATATGTATTTCCACTTAAACATTTTGTAAAAGGGATAAAGCAAGGTGAAGAGATATTTACAATGCTGTGCTAGTCTACCTCACTTGAAAAATATGGAAGTGACTTGAATAATTCATTTGGCTCCTTTTGTGAAAACCAGGAGAAAACTGTGGATTAGCCAGATAAGGAAACTAGAAAGAAATTATGTTATGTCCCCAGTAAACCTTGAAAGGTCATGAAGGACCATCTCTCTGTTTCAGTCCAGCCTAAATCTAAACCACCCCTGAGAGAAGAATGTTGGCCTAGCCACATTCATGCCACCTGCTCCTTATTAATCAAAAATGCCACTGGAGTCAAATGTGCCCTGTGGGACTCTGGAAGGCATTCTGCTCCATGACAACATATTTCCTTTGATCACAAAAGTGAAACATATTTATTCAAGTTGCAATAGCAGATTATAAGTTCATGTGAACATTGAAAAATTGTCTCCAATATTCTTACATACCATAAAATAAATTTTATTTATGTGTAAAAGTTTTCCAGAGTTACTGAACTCTTGCATATTACCATTTTTAGAAAGACTAAATGAATCTGGAGGTGATTATCACAATGATTAAACATAGAGGCCATCCCCTGATTGAATATCCAGCTTCACCACTTGGCTGGGTTACCTTGTGCAAATTAATCATCCCCTCTTCATCATAATTCCCTAGCCTATCAAGCCAGGGGCAAGGGGTTAAATTTCTATACCTTATGATGCTTTGATATTTTGACATCTTGCAGGCCATGAAGAGACTGTCGCTTCCGAGGCTAAGTAATGCCTAGAGATAGCCAACCATTTAGTTGTCAGCTTGCCTTTCATATACACACCAACAAAGCCTATGTCTCCAACAACCTTCTTTATCTAATTCTCACACACCAAACCAAAATTTCCCCTATTCTAAATCATCCCTGGAACAGGTACCAAAAATTAGGGCACCTAATTCAGTCTACCACGAAATGAAAAATTTCAAAGAGTAGTCAATCCTAAATTTTCTCAACTCACCTACCCTGCCACACTCTTTCTTTCCCAGGAAAACCACAAGAAAGGCTCTGGAATGCATTCTCCTTGCTCCTCAGACTCCTGAATGACCCTAGTACTTCCCTGTGACACTGTGGCCCTGCATGTCATGGCAAACCTTCTCCTCTGAATCTGTGAGTAATAAACTTCTTTCAATGGCATTGACCTCTCTATGTTGTCACTCAGTCACCTCCATAAATTCAGTCCTAGGTACAATTGAAACAGGGGGTTATCAGCAGTTCCCACCTCTAGGTCCTATATGAGGATTAAGCCATTTAATGCATGTGAAGCCCACAGGACGGTGCCTGGAGCATTGTAAGCCTCAGAGGGGAGCTAACGTCTGCCTGCTGTTACTGCATCTCACAGGATGGAGAGTCCAGAATCAATCCTCACTTCCACTGTCCTCATCCATATTCTTGTCATTTCTCACCTTATAGTCTCCCTTACTCCAACAGCCATGTTTTAAGTATTCTTCTTCCTCCTCTTTGACTCCTCCTAAGAGCCCATCACCAGGTAGAACAAGAGCAAGAGCATCTGTGTCAGCTTTATGTTACTCTAAGTAAAGTACTCAGTACCCAGAAGGCACTCAATACTAAACTATTATTATTGGCACCATCATTGTCCATTATACTAATACACTCTGCATTTCAAAACTACTACCTCAAACTGGTTTAGGCAAAAATAATACTAAAAAAAAAAAAACAGACCTCAGGGATGACTAAACTCCTAATGCCTTTAATATTCTCTCTCTCTCTCTCTCTCTCTCTCTCTCTCTCTCTCTCTCACTCACTCTTTGGCCAATTCTATTCTAATCATGGGAGGTCTTGAATGACAGAGGCTCCCTGGGAATGTCTGGGGAACTCAGACTGGCTCAGGTTGGCTCAGGTGCTTAGCTCTGTCCAATCCTTACAGCCTGGGCATGGAATTTGAGGAAAGAGGTTAGCTCCTAATCATACCTGAATCCATAGATCCATAGTGCTCCTGAGGAAGAGGGGGTGCTATTGCAAACAGACAGAAGAGCTGCCAGTTACCACCACCATCTATGAAAGTATCTTTATAGACTTCAGCTCCTTTTGTTCAGTCATGCCTTCTTTATTCATCCATGCTCTTATTTCTTCATGCAGCAAATAATTAAATGTCTACCATGTGTCTTTCATTTCTATGATTCTATTCAAGGTGAAATCATAGAGATGGATAAAACATAGCCACCCAAGGTTCTCAATTTTCTCTTACTCTTATAGCTAAAACAAATCTTATAGCTAATGCCCAAATATCTGGCCTTACTTTCTGCTCTGGATTTAATGCTGTTATCTAAACTGAAGTTGAAATTTAATCCCCATTGTGAGCATTAACAGGTGAAAATTTAATCCAATTATGATATTTGGAGGTGACACCCTTGTGAGGTGTCAAAGGTAAAATAATCCATAAGGGTGCGGCCCTAATCCAAAGGGACTATAGCTTTATAAGAAGAGGGAGAAAGACCTCAGCTAGGCTGCTCTATCTTCCTATGTGATGTTCTATACCACCTCCGAACTCTGCCGAGAGTCCCCACTAGCAAGAAGATCCTCATCAGAGACAACTGTCTGATCTTGAACTCCCCAGCTTTCAGAATCAAATAAACCTTTATTCTTTATAAATTACACAGATTGTGCTATTAAGCTATAGCAACGGGAAATGGACCAAGAAAAGCAGTTGTTGCTTTCACCGAAGCCACTTTGTCAAGGAGACGGTGACTTCTGATAGCCTTGGAACAGCTGCATCAGGTCATGGGATGACATAATTCAGTGAATCCTTCTACAAATGACGACTGGGCAAGTGTTGGCATAATCTCATGCTGAATGAGTGTTTGGAATGTGGAGAAGAGCCACTTATCAAAACATGGAGCCCAACTCTAAGATACACAAACAGCTGCAGAATCACATGGAGCTTGAAAGAGAAGTTATGGGAGAGCCCAGGCTATGAAGGCAAGTGGAGGTCAACCCTTGGCCTCCTTTCCACACACCTGCCCCCAGTCCATCCTGGGGCAACTTTCTCCTCCCTTCTCAGGCTTCTCCCCACTGTTTACTCCCCACTATTTAGCAAATGTTTCTTTTAGATTTTGAAATCTTCCCCCTAGCGCCAAGTCTTGCACTTGTTCCAAGAGAATACAGAGTCTCATGAGAAAGGGAATCTTGCAAACTAACACAGTGAGTGTGGCCTGGGTACAGTTGAATGCATTGCACAAATACTGGGGAACAAGGCACAGGGAGGCAGAAAATAACTCTGCCCGTGGGAGTTAAGTGACAATGAAAGATTGTTGGATACTCCCAAGAGTGGCTTTTGTGCCCCAAAATATTACTCAAAGGTTATTTCTGTTTCCAGAATTAATATTCATTTCATTTAGGTTACAAATTTTGAATTTTCCTTTAGTTTTTAATGCAATTTATGAATCTTATTATTTGATAAAATGAATAGTATGGCTCTAGCAAATTTCAGCAGTCCCTACTAAGGATATATTTACAACTTAATTAGATGATCATAAATAATTTAAACTTACTTATAAATATAAAGTATTTAATTCTCCTTTCAAGCACTGTAATTTAATAAGCAAAATCTTCCTGAGTGCTTAAAAAACCCCTACAAATCTAATAAACTTACGAATGTAATATTCTTAAATTATGTTAAATGTATGTCATTTTTAAAATATTTTATTTTTTTAAATATATGACAGCAGTGGAATGCATTATAATTCTTATTACACATATAGAGCACAATTTTTCATATCTCTCTATATAAAGTATGTTCACTCCAATTCATGCCTTTATACATGTACTTTGTGGGGGTTTTTTTGCATTACAATTCTTAATACACATATATACCACAATTTTGCATATCTCTATTTGTATATAAAGTATATTGACACCCAATTCAAGTCTTCATACATGTACTTTGTATAATGACGTCCATCAGTGTGTGTCATTTTAGAAAGACCTTGATGTAAAGACTACAATGTAAAACAAACTAATGTGAGTTATTAGCACCACGCTCCAACCAGCTGAGCTAAACAGCCACAACTTACTGTGAGTTATTTAATAATATTAATAGACTTGTAAGGCTAATCTCTGACTCCAATTTATTTAAACAATACAAATATAGTTGGTCCACCATATCTGTGGGATTAACCAATTGTGGATTAACCATTTGTGGAATTAACCAATTATAGATTGAATAGGCAGAATTAATATTATCAAAATGACCATACTACCAAAAGCACTATACAGATTTAATGCAATTCCAATCAAAATCCCAATGACATTCCTCATAGAAAAGGAAGAGTGAAGTAGGTGGCATTACTGTACCAGATATTAAACTATACTACAGAGCAATAGTAACAAAAAACAGCATGGTATTGGCATCAAAACAGACTGGTAGACCAATGGTACAGAATAGAGGATGGAGAGACTAATCTACAAAATTACAATTATCTTATATTAGACAAAGGTGCCAAAAAACATACATTAGAGAAAAGATAGTAGCCTTTACAATAAATGGTGCTGGGAAAACTGGAAATCCATATGCAGCAAAATGAAATTAAACCCCTATCTCTCACTATATACAAAACTCAACTCAAAATGGACCAAGGACCTAAGAACAAAACCAGAGACCCTATGTCTAATTGAAGAAAAAGTAGGCCCTAATCTCCATCATGTGGGATTAGGCCCCAACTTCTTTAGTAAGACTCCTTTGGCACAAGAATTAAAATCAAGAATCAATAAATGGGATGGATTCAAACTAAATAGTTTCTTCTCAGCAAAAGAAACAATCTGTGAGGTGAATAGAGAGCCTATATCTTGGGAGCCAATTTTTACCCCTCACACATCAAATAGAGCACGAATCTCTAAGGTATATAAAGAACTCAAAATACTAAACACTAAGAAAACAATCAATAAATGGGCCAAGGACCTGAACAGACACCTCTCAGAAGATGATATATAATCAATCAACAAATATATGAAAAAAAAGTTGATCATCGCTAGCAATCAAAAATATTCAGGAAAAATAATTCCATCTGTACTGAACATGAACAGATTTTTTTTGTCGGTATTCTCTAAGCAATACAACATAACAACTATTTACATAATGTTTGCTTTATATTGAGCATTGTAATCTAGAGATGATTAAAAGTATGTGGGAGGATGTATGCAAATACTGCACCATGGAAAAGACTTGAGCATAAGCAGATATTAGTATCCACAGGGAACTACTCTCTATTGGAGACTGAAGAATGACTATACTTAAAACACCAAATGTGCACAATTTATTTCTCAACATTAATCCATAAATCCCAAAAAGTTGATGGGTTTGATCTCTTCAATATTTCTATATTTAATTCAAAGCTTTCCCAGAGGCCAAAGGTGCTTACCCTCTAAAAATAATAATTATGTTATTACAACAATTTTGGAGTTAACCAGCTTGTAAGGCTACCTAACATCCAGAGATATAGACCAGAGCTCAGAGGTTCCACAAATCCAGACCTATTGTTCTGTGATACCAACCACAAAAAAAAAAAAGGATTCTATATTTGATAGAAAGGAATGTCCGTGGAGCCCACAATCTTGTGCCTAGGTTTGATTTGTCTCCGTAATTAATTATTTTCATCATTCATGGATATCTATAACTGCCAATCAGGATACGACATTACTTAATTAAATTTTGTGTTTGATATCCTAATCAGTTAAGGATATACCTTCCACAGTCAGATAGAAGATTCTGATAAGGCCTTATGCAGAAGGAGGTATTTGGACTGGGCTTAGTGGGACCTCCTCAGACCCACTGTCTAGTACCTGTGCCTTCTTACTTTCCACTCTGCTGCAAGATCCCACTGTGATAGGCCCAGAGGGAAAATGGAGCCAACTGTGCCATCTCTCTCTAATCCCAATTTTGGTGACATCACATTGGTGGATTGAAATTAGCCATGGTTGCAAAGTGTAATTAGGCAGATGACATAAACAAGGGCTTTCAGGGAACTAGTTGTTCAACACTTATATTGGTGGTATCTTAGTGAGGCTTACAATCTTCATGGTTAGGCTCTGGGTTCCAGGCCAATCGCTTGCTTATTCTCTCCTTCCCATAAAACTTAATCTATGTTAATCAAAGTGTTGTAGAGTTCTGAACTTCTTTCTTTGGCGGGAAAAGACTAAATTAATATTAAATAAACCGAGTCACATTACGACGTTAGTGGCAGGTATTGACAGGCAAGCTGAGAAAGTTTTTCCCAGAGGATTGTGGGGAAATAATTACAACATTTTTAAAAAATGTCACCCTTTATCTTTTCTAGTTGTTTTGACATTTAGCTTTCACAGAGCCTTAACTAATGTCTTTTGGTCATTACTCTCTTGATCATAATCTTAAAATCCAATGTGCAAACTTATTGCCTATGTTTTCAAGAATGTTCTGTGATCCCAACCACAAAAAAGAAGGATTCTATATTTCATACAGAATATGAAAGTTTGATATTCTCCCTTGCTTCTCCCCTGGTGCAACTACTACTTGAGAACTGTATCATTTGGCCCTCACATTATTTGGCTAGCCCAGTATTTAATAAATAATTAACATTTAAAGAACTTTTAAATCCTTAGAAGTTGGGACATTTCCCATGTAACCCAGATTCCTGGCTTCCCTTGACAACTGACAGGCCTGAAAACTCATGACCCACATTCTCAAATGGCCAGTGGTCAACAATTAGCTAAGGTTGAGAAGTGGTCATTTCTCTCTAAATGGGCTTCAGTTGGCTTCAGTTCGCACAGTGTCCACCCAGCCAATTTCTTTCACTTACATTTACTCCCTGGAATGAATCTGGGGAATAAATGTAATATTTCAGGTGGAATGGCAGGTCAATGGGCATGGTTCTGACCTAAGGGAGGCAGCACCTAGCAACAGTTGCTAGGATGATAAAATTATAGCCCTTTCTAGGACTTTTCACTCAAGCGTCCTAAATCACCATCCCAGGCCACAGATAAGATCTGCAGCTACTCAGTGCTTTCTCTTTATACAGTTGGCACACTCTCTCTTCAGCAGAATTGCAGATGGCCTGGAGTGAAAGGGACTTGGGTAGTTAATCTGGTGGAGGATCCCCCCATTGCCTGAAATCCACACATCCTTGCCAGAGACTCCTAGGAGTCTCCAACCAGCTTAGACAGTCTCATTACCTCCCCCAAGCAGCCATTCCAAACCTTGAGGCCATTATCCTAAATCAAACAGGAGCCTGACACTATATGATTATACCTGAAGTGTACAGCACTTTATCCTAGATGCCAATTGGCTGAGTAAAGGGATGTCCCTATGGCTTGTAAAACATTTATTTATGGGTGTGTCTGTGAGAGTGTTTCTAGAAGGATTAGTATTTAAATCACCAGACTAAGTAAAGAAGATCTGTCCTCACCTATGTGGTGGACACCATCCAATCAGTTGTGAGCATGGGTGGGGAGAAAAAGCCACCAAAGGTGAATTCTTTCTCTTTTTCTGCTTGAACAGGGGCATCCATCTTCTCCTGCCCTTCTACATCAGACCTCCTGGTTTTTCAGCCTTTGGATTCGAGGACTTATAACAGCAAGTCCACCATCTCCACCCCTCTTCCTCAGACTGAGAGTTACACCACCAGCTCCTCCAGTTCTGAGGCCTTTAGACTCTGAACAATGCTCCTGGCTCTCCTGGTTCTCCAGGTTGCAAATGAGAGACACTGGGAATTCTTGGTCTGTACAATTGCATGAACCAATTCCCATAGCAAATCCTCTCCCATGTCTATTAGGTTTGTTTCTTTATACAGGCACATATCTCTTTTAATCCTCACATTAAGATTGACTTATTTACATTATTGTTTCTTAACAAATGAGGACATAGAGACTCAGAGAAGTTGTGTGCAGTAGCCAAGGTCACATAACTGGTAAAGAGTGGTAAAAAGTGATTTTTTTCTGATTCAAATTTCAATACTCTTTTTCTTAAAACATCAGTCTAAGATCTATCACATGAAATAATTTTCTTAAAACATCAGTCTAAGATCTATCACATGAAATAATTCAAAATATGTCTAGTTTCTTCTTTATATGATTGTATTCATCATATTTTAGTCACTGTGACCCAAATACTCAACAAGAACAACTCAGAGGAGGAAAGATCCCAAGAGGGGCTGGATTATGGCTTAGCAGTGGAGCGCCTGCCTGGCACATGCGGGGCCCTGGGTTCAATCCTCAGCACCACATAAAAATAAATAAATAAAATAGAGGTGTTGTGTCCAACTACAACTAAAAATAAATATTAAAAAAAAAAGATCCCAAGAGGCTGGTCCCGAGAGTAGGATGAGAGACACTTGGTGCACAGCCACCCCAGCTCCCAGCTTCAGATCACCCTAAATGTGATGAGTATCCTATGGAGTAGGATCTGGCTTAAGGAAGAATTCTGCAACCTCCTGGGAACAGCATTTCGGGTTCAAATTGATAAATTAATCAGCATTCTTTAATCAGACCATTTAACAAACAGTAATAACAGTTGTGCCACCAGCTCTTTGCCACTGTGACAAATACCTGATAACAATAACTTAAAGGAGGGAAGAATTGTTTGGGCTTGCAGTTTCAGAGGTCCCAGTCCACTGTCAGCTGGCTCCCATGCTCTGGGCCTGAGATGAGGCAGGACACCATGGCAGAAGGACAGGTGGTGGGAAGCTGCTCAGCTCAGAGCAGGCAGGAAATCCAGGGGAGAAAAAGTGTCCAGAGATAAGATATATGTTTCCAGGGCATGCCCCCAGTAACCTACTTCCACCAACCAGCCTCTGCCTCTATTACCTCCAAATAATGCCAATTATGGGGATTAATCCACTGATAAGGTCAGAGCCCTCAGGATCCAATCACCTTCACAAAGGCCTCACCTCTGAACATGGCTGCTCTGGGGACCAAGCTTTCAACACACAAACCTATGAGGGGGCATTTCAGATCAAACCATAACATTTTATTGAGTACTTACCACTTGCAAGGCCCTATTATAAGCTTATATATATATATATATATATATATATATATATATATATATATATATATATATATATATACAAAATCTCATTTAACCCTACAACTCTAGAAAGCAAATATAACTCCCATTTTATAATGAGGACACTGGTGATCGCATAGGTTAATGGAGGCACTCAACGTCAAACTGTGGGAGAGGAGTCTGTATTCTCACTCCAGTAAGCCTTCAGTACCCTCCTCTCACATGCCTCATTCAACAGCCTCTCACTTACTGACCCTCAGCACTAGAATCAAATCGAAGGAGATCTTGTCAAGTGGTATTGGGGAACTGAGAAACACATTTCCTCAAATCCTAGTGAGTAATCACACACCAGGGAATTGGCAGATTCAGAGAGGAACCAGGAATTAAATCTCAGCTAATGAACCTTATTCCATCTGTAAGAAATGTGCCATGAGTACCACTGATGATAGTAAACTCAGTTGCTATCGTAATGTGTTTATTATTTGGGCAAACATCAGTGGGACAAATGGAGACCCAGAAGAAGAGATGCCAGTGGAAGTTATTACTTAAGTCATTACTAGAATATTCATTTCTTAGCAGGCTGACCTTTATTGTGTGTGTGTGTGTGTATATATATATATACACACACACACACACACACAGTATAAAGTACAATACTCTGATTTCAGGGAAAATTTTAATTTTGTAAGTCAGTCACCTGATGATTTTTTTTTAGTTCTTTTTATGCATTTGTTATTAATTGGTCTGAATAATGAAACCAAACCAGTATCTGCGTATTTTCATTGTTAGAAAAATCTATGTAGAAATATCTGTGCCCTTTTTACAATGATGAAGACTTACTTGATAAAATGAGCATAAATACTAGCCTGCAATATCAATCCTACACGATCACAATTAAACTATCCTATGTAAAAAGACTGTTTATTATGAAACCTTTACCTCCCAAAGTATTATCATGTTTACATTTCTTGGTGGAGCCGCATATTAAAAAGTATGATTCCTAAGTCTTCATTCTGTCAATAGAACATTCATGCTAGATGTTGTTTTTTATTTTTCATTGTTGTTGTTGTTTACATGTCTTGGAGCATCTTGTGAGACTGTTTGTTCATCCCATAATACAGTTTTATGTAGAAAGGTTAAAAACTATGTAGATTTTTTTTTAATTATCAGTTACTTTGAAGGGGTAGAATGGCTTCTTGGTTGATAAAAGAATCTTTATAAATAAAGTTGAATTTTCAAGTAAAAAACAGTATTCAGCCTGATATCAATAAAATGAACATGAGGTCTTGAGATAGAGGACAAATGTGGGTTTCAATCTGAGCCCCAGCACTGACCCAATATATGGCCTGAGGCCACCTTTTAATCTCTGAGCTGCATTTTTTTGGGCGGGAAATGAAGATAAAAATGTCAACTTCAAAAGCTATTTAAAGTCTGAAAGCTCCCAGCTCAACCTATAGCTGATTTCAAGAGACACTTGCTGAATTTCCTCTTAGGTAGAAAACAGGACATCAAAATATTCCTGTTTTCTACCTAAGAGGTAGAAAATGGTCCTTATTCCCTTGCTGCTGAGACCATGCCTCATGTGTGAGAAGCTGATTCTTTCCCTGACTTTCATTTTCCACTGCTTACTTTAATTCTGCGTGTTCAGGTCGGTACTTACTCCAAAGCAGTGAGTCCAATCCTCTCCTCAAACTGGCTGGCTGAAACGGAAAGTCCAAGCATGACTTCCTCTGAAAAACAAAACTCGGAAACTGGAAAAGAAAACACTTGAAGAATTTTAACTAGAACAGGGGATGGAAAACTTGTTTTCCAATTTTGGAAACCATTCTGTCACGGCGACTTTAAATTTAGAACTGATCTCAGCTGTGGGGCAGGGAGTACTGCAGAACTCTAGCCACGCAGATTCTGAGGAGCTGCCTTGGGAACAGGTATCATATGGATAGATTGCACTCTCATGGCAGTTACCTAGGAGGATGCCCTAGTTCTAGGGAGGTCCACACTGAGGTCTTTAGAGATGATGAGCACCATGGCAGAAAACAAATATATCTATATATGAAAGCAAAGTGGCAAATGCTCAATTTGGGGAACATGGGCAAGAGAAATAGGAGTGTTCTTTGTGTTCTTCTTGAAGGTGTTCTGTAGATTTCTTTAAAGGCTAAAAACGTCTTGGGAACATTTAAGCCCTGTTGGTAGGAATGCAAAAAAAAGTAAATAATCAAACATAGAATTACATTTGATCTTCTCGGTATACACCAAAGGAAACAAAAGCAGGGACTAAAACAGATATTTGTAAGCCCTTGTTCTTAGCAGTGCTGATCACAAATGGCAAAAGTGGAAGTAACATAAGACTCCACTGATGGATGAACAGATAAGCAAAATGTGAAATATCCATGCAATGGAGTATTATTCAATCTTAAACATGAACTAAGTTCTGACACATACTGTGACCTGAATGAACCCTGAGTATTTTGTAGTAAGTTAAATAAGCCAGTTACCAAAGGACAACTATTATATGACTCTTTTATGAGCTTCCTAGAGAAGTCAAATTCATAGACAAAGTGGTTGTCAGGGGCCAGGGGATGGAGAATGGGAAGATGCTGTTCAGTCCCTATGGAGTTTCAGATTTGCAAAATGAAAATTTCTGAAGACTAGTTGCACCACAATGTGAATGTCCTTAATGTTATGGAACTATACACTTAAAAATGATTCAGATGCTAAATTTTATGCTGTGTTTTAACGCAATTAAAAAATTTAAATATTTCAGCTATTAATTATTTCTTTATATATCTTCCTTGTCTTTCCAGAATATAAATCCCTTGGAGGCAGAAATCACGTCTTAAATCTATAGCATGATCCAAAGTCAGGACTCAGAGACTGACCAGTACAGAGACATTGCAAGAAAGAACTCTTGGAGTAAGTGAGTGAGTGAACTCCTGACCCCAAAAGGGTTGCCTTTCTTATTCTTTTATTAATTTACCCCACATCTATCACCTTGCTCTATGGAGAGTAAGTGCTTAGCAAACATTCATCTATGACAACAAGAACCCAAATGGTCTTTCATCTTTTCTCTATCTCCTGATGGCAGCTCATGAGGACTCATAAACACTGGCTGAATGGCCATTCTTCTCACCATCTAGGAATGTCTGCCAGATCACTTCCTGAGTATTTAGACTTTGACTAGAATGCAGAGCTCTAATTTTTTCAGTCCACCATTTTGTTTTTCATTCTTTAAGTTAGGTAAATGCTATGGTTCAGATATGCCCTCCAAATCATGTGTTAATCCCCAGGGCAACAGTTTTTAGAGGGGGAAAACTTTAAGAGGCCATTAGGAATCATGAATGAATTAATACCATTGTCATGAGAATGGGGTCACCAGGAATGGGGTCCTTATGAAGAATGAGTTCAGACCCCTTTTCCTCTCTGTCTCACCACAAAAGCCCTCCCCAGATGCAGCTCTGTCTGCTCTCTCAGGCTTCAGTCTCCAGAACTGAGAGCTAATAAATATCACTTCACTAGGAATTACCTGGTCTCAGATATTTTGTTATAGCAGCACAAAATGCACTAAGACAATAAGTCCCTCCTTTCCACTAATGCCCAATTCTGTGTTGTACCGAACAAGTCTAAAAATGTGTCTTAATACCTTGAGATCTGAGTGGGGACCTAGAATTCAGAGTGTGGTTATTTCATTTCAGCCTCCCAACAAACCTCATGATCAAAGTGGTCTTTACAATAGAGCAAAGAGAAGCTGGCAGAGCTTAACTAACGTTCCCACAGAGGGAGGCTCACCTGTGAAGGGCCAAGTGGGAGTCTGAGGGCACAGAGTCAATGCTTCCTCCTCCACACCTCAGGGTCTCATGTGATTCCTAGCCTTCCTAATTCCCTGGAAGGCTGTTATTCCTCTGACATAGCAGATTGATGGCTGATGGGGATGCATAGGTGAGGCTCCACAGGCCACCTAAACAGGATTTGGAGGATTCCTGCCATTAGAAGGCCCTACAGAAGACTGCTGGGAGTCAGGATGGGGTAGGCAGCAGTAGCCAAGACTGCCTGGGGGCTTACCTGACACTGGTCCTAAAAGAAAAATGAAGTGGGGCTGGGGATTAGGGCTCAATGGTAGAGTGCTTGCCGCATATGCAGAAAGCCCTGAGTTCCATCCCCAGCACAGGAAGAAGGAAAGGGAAGAATGAAAGTAGCAGTCAAAGAATTCTCAGCAGTGTGGCAGCCTCTGGAAGGACTCTACTGAAGTAACCAGAACTTTCCTACTAGCCAGCAAAAGAGAGATTCAAAAGTATCAGGCCAGCCTCTCAGTTACACTTGGCAACCCTCTACACAGCAATTCTGTGCTTTCTGGATAGTTGGTTTATACAGTTGTCCCTGGGTATTCACAAGGGATGGATGCCTTCCAGGGCCCTCCCTCTTCCCCTAGAGGATACCCAAGTCCACCGATACTCATGTCCCTTATATAAAACCGAGTAGTACTTGCATAGAACCTATGCACATTCTCCCATAGAGTTTAAATTATCTCTAGATCACTTGTAATACCCAGTGCCATATAAAAGCCATGTAAATTGTCTATAATGATAAGGGGAAAATCCGTAGAAACTCAGTTCAGTAGCAATGTTTTTCCCAAATATTTTCCGTTCAGGGTTGGTTGAACTCGCACATGCAGAAGCCACGGAAATCGAGAGCCCTCTGTCTATAAACTGCATTGCTCTTTGGAAGTTTACCCCAGGCATATTTACTTCAACCACAGGAGGGCGCCGCGGTATCGTTTAAAAAAAAAAAAAAAAAAGGATCCTCACTGCAGCGGCTGGGAATAGACCCACGGATTTTTTTTTTTTTTTTTTTTTTTTTAATAACAGATTGTTCTGATATGAACTCAAATGAGATTGTTCAGATTAGGAAGCTGTTCCAATCCCCTCATTATGCCAAGAAGAAAACAAATTCCAGGGAGTTTGTCCAAGGTGCACAAGTGGTTGGTACTGCACTGACCATGTCTCCCAAGAATCCGAGCAAGAGCCAGTGAGAGAGCAGGGCGCTTTCAGCCCAGCAGGGACACAAGAGGGGGAAACAGGAGCCCCACTGCTGTCACAGAATGAAAAGTCAGCATCGTCCCTGTATTTCAGGAACATTTGATGTAATAGGAAAATTTTAAGAGTACAAAGCACAGGAAGAGCAGCTCACAGAAACACATGGTACTCAGAAGTGCTTAACTCAATGCAGCTGTAGCTTGCAAGGCAGAGTGCCCACGGGTGTCCTGAGTGAAGCCGGTGGCACCAGCGCCCGCTGAGCCGGCCTTGAGAAGAAGAAAGCCTGCGGGCCGCCTTTGTCTCCAGTAGAGATCCTTGGCTTCCAGCCCTGGCCCTCTTCTCCTCTGGTAATTGACAAAGTAGCTTCTGTTCTCCATTCAGGGTTGGAAGAAGGATCTGATTTAAACGATTATGAAGAAAGGACAGGAGAGACTTGGAGCAGCCCTCTTCAAGAAGCATCAAAGAAAAACTAAGGAGTCAGTCTCCCACTTATGTCAGTCCCGAGTTTCTGTCTGCCCATGGCTGGGGGTCCTCTTCAAAGCTGAGCTCCGAAGGACCTGTGCTGCCCACTGAGATAACTGGGCAGCCATCAAGTTCAAAGCCAGAGACACTGAAGCAAACCTACCCACAGATCTAAATACTGATTACCTGGGCCAGCACTTCCTCAACATTTCATGGGCACATTCCTTTTATTTTATTTTATCTTCTTTATTTCATTTTATTACAACTTTGCTCTATTCAATCGTGGTAATTCTAACTTAGTTGTAGTTTTATTGGAGAATGTGTAAGATAAATCTCCCAGTTAACAATCACAATTCTGGTCAGATATCAGACATCTGTATTGATGTGGATGATGAATTCATAGTTAAATTCATGAAGAAGCATTTAATTAAAGAGACAATTTCTTCTAGAGGCATATAATCTAAAACAAAGCTCACTTAGCTAGACAATAAAAGACAGTTACACTTTATCATTTCACTGCTATGTGGTTTTTGTTTTGTTTTGTTTTCTACAACACAAAATTGTAATAACTAAATATAGTTTCAATCACAATATAAAAATTAACATGCACATGCACTAATACATTTAGTCGAACAATTTCACATTTAAATGCATATGTGTATATATGAGTGGTTTTGATATAGCTCTACAATAACAACAAAAAAAAACACGATAGGCTTAATAAAAAAAAAGAATGGAAATGGGAACTAAAGATCAAGAGAAAAGAAAATAATGAGTATGATAATGCTAACACTTGACATAGTTTCTGTGATTTAAGTATCAAATGTAGCTTTGAATCTTTTTGAGACTAACGCCAAAATGGGAACAAGATAAATATGCATTATCATTAGCCTACAGAAGAGATAATGCAGACTTAAAATATTTTTCCCCAGAAACCAAATTTAAAACGAATTGTTCTCTGTAATAACTCATATGTATGGCTTTAAGTAAAAAAGTCATGAACAATATCTCCCATCTGAGTCTTTGCACCAATTGAAGGAGATAAGAATTGATAATAAGATTCGACTCAGTAAAGTTAATCTTGTGGGAGGCGAATAAACTTCTGAAAACACAATTTATTAAACATTCCAACAAATGGAGATGTGGAGAAAGAGATGCCTTTTCTGTCTACATCATTGGGACCAAGGCCAATCCTAAATGTTGAAGACAGCCTGTTCCAATGTAAACTCAAATGGCATTGTTCAAAACAGAAGTCTGCAAGAATTCAGCATCTCTGATTTAAAATGATGAATGATTTTCATTAGCCATGTGCCTGGTCCCTTGGCAGCATCTTGCATACAGACACCAGGCCACTTAAGTGTGTCATCTGGTAGACGCTATGCATGAACAGAGGACATCTGAATGGTTCCTGTGTAACACAGCTTTATTTCATAATTGCATTGCTGGATTGAATTTTGAGCAGATGTGCATTGTTCTCTTTTTAAAGGTAGAAAGTAATGGAAAATGCTGTTTTGAAATTAAATAAGCACTTAAAAAATCAGCTTAGTTTGGCTTCTTCCCCACTCCCTTATCTTCTAAGACTCTCTTCTTTGCAGCAAAACATTCTATTGGAAACCCAACATGCCCACCGCCTTCCTACTCCTTCAAAAAAAAAAAAAATCCATGGAAAATTTTCACTAACTAAAAGAAGTTCTTTACAGTTTGGTTTTATTTTTAAATAACAGCCATTACTTTATTTTTAAAGCATTTGTAATAAATTAATGAATTTCTGGGTTTGGATGCGCATCCCCCAAAGGTCTATGTGTTCAAGGTTTAGGAAGTGGTGGAACCCTTGGGAGGTAGGAACTAGTAGTAGAAGGGTAGGTCACAGGAGGAGTCACCTTGAAGTATATATTGGAATTCCACCTTTTCCTTTCTTGGCTTCTCAACTGCCTAGAGGAAAACAGGCCTCCTCTTCCAAGAATTCCCACCATGATATGCTATGCCATAACAGACCCAAATGTAACAGAGCCAAGGGATCATGGACTAAACTGCTGGGAAACCATGAGCCCCCCCAAAACAAAAAAAACCTTTCTGCATTTTAAGTTGATTATCCCCGTCATAGTGATGGAAAACTAAGATACCAATGAATACCTGTGCATCAGATTCTAATATGTCTGGACTCCAAACTCAAACAAAAAACTGCTGGGCTACAAAATAAAATGATCTTCTATTTTTCTATTCCCAAAGATACTACAATTTTAAAATTTTAAATCCAACAAAAGATGAACCATCCTGGAAAAGAGTGATCAGGGAAGAATTCATGGTGTTTCCCTAGCATAATAATTTTTTTGACAAAGAAAATATCAGCGATTCTCACTATTCTCTTCTTTTCTCCAACCTGACAAATATTTATTCAGATCTAAATTGACTTCCTCAAATTTCACCATTGTTCCTGGTTTCTGTTAGATCTTTTTTGAAATCTTTGCATGAATTGTTGAAGGCTGAACAAAGAGAAAAATAATCTTGCCGGTGAATAAGACACTTGGACCCTCACAGAGCCAACATCGGCTCACAAACTCATCGTCTTCATCAGGCAGATTCCTGAGCACATTCTCACATTTTTGCTTTTAATCCTCCCTTGGCGACCTTCCACTCCGACATCATCTTTGGTGCAGGGAAACAGGCACGTTTCTCATCATCATTAATCCTGTCCTCAGGCAGGTGTGTAGCCACAGAGCACACAGGGAACAGGGTGGGGCAGCACCCCAGGGTGTGAATTTGTGCAGAGGAATTACATCTCAGGCTTCTTACACAGCTTTGACCACATCATGGACACCTGACCCGGTATATGTGAAGCTGTCTTGCAAACTGTGGGTATGTGGCTAAAAACACAGCACATAGAAACTAGCTCACAGGCATGTCGCACACTCACAATCAGATTGTCTACTGCGGTTATTAACAGACAAGAACAATTACAGCATTTGTGACTCTGGTTTTGTTCAAACTTTCAACTCATCAAAAATGTAACAATCAACTAAAGAAGAAATGCTTAGTTTTTTCCTCGTGAAGAGTACTTTGATTTTCCTAATATAATCACTTTTTAAACCAATTTTATTCTGAACTCAACGGAGACTTGCAAAAGTTTCAGAAATAGAATTAAAGAGTGATTTTATGTCCTTCACCATATTTCACTAATGTTGACACCTTCTTTGACCATAGGACAATAATTGAGGATGGGAAATTAACATTGGTATGATTATTATTAACTCAGCCTCAGACCTGATTTGAATTTCACCATTTATTCCAATAATATTCTTTCCCTTTTCCAGAATGCTATCCAGGACCCCACATTGCATTTAGTTGTCATGTTTTATTATTACTGTTGAGGAAAGGAGTAAGTGCTAGAATTGTCAAAACAACATATCAGTGGTGGGGTAGCTGCCAGTCTCATCAACCTGCCAATTCTGGTAAGGCTCATTGAGAATCCAGGGGCAGATATGGTCAAAAGCAGAGATTGACCTGGAGTTCAATCTATTGATCCCTACAGTCCCTGATATTACCACCATCAGAAATTATAACAGTTTACTTTGTATCTTTTTAAAAAAAAATTTTTTTAGTGTAGATGGACACAATATCTTTATTTATTTATTTTTATGTGGTGCTGAGGATTGAACCCAGTGCTTCACACATCCAAGGCAGGTACTCTCCACTGAGCTACAGCCCCAGCCCTTACTTTGTATCTTTTATATATTTCAGTTGCAGGAGATCAAGACTGATAATGACCAGTCTTCATTCATTTGATAAATTTTATTAAGCACCAATGATCGCCTTGTTCTAGGAATAAGATAATTAACCAGTGATTGTTACCCTTCAGGCAGTCACTGTTTTTACTGGAGAACTCTAGAAGCATACAGAAGGGGTAGCCCAAAAACTGAATCTAATTTTAAAGGTAAATTAGTCAACAGAGTTGGAGGGGATAAGGGAGGGAAAAGAAAGTTTTGGAAGATGGACCTTTTGGAAAGAGCAAATAACTTGAGCAAAGGCTTTTATTTGAGCAAAAGCCAAAGCATTTGGAAAACTGAGAAACATTTTGCATGACTGAGTGTAGGGAGCCCGAGAGAGTTCTTTGAGAAGTACAGCTAGAGAGGCAATGAGGGGCCAGATCTTATATCATACAAAGAACCTCTTATGCCACACAAAGGAATTTGGATTTTTTTCCCCCTTCAGACATAAGGAAGCCATTGAAGGGTTTTAAAGGGAAGCAATGTAATCAGATTTACTCTTTGGAAATGAGACCTACTGATTAGTTAATGAGCTCGTATTTCTTTTCTTGTATGTTAACCATTGTTTTATTGTTTGGCCTTGGACTATTATTGATTGAAATACCAAAATGATGGGAGTCAAGAGGCTGTGCCACTTAACCTTCCCAAGCCCCAATTTTATTTGCTTTTAAAACAGTGATTATATTATCTGCTTTACTTATTAAATTTGTGTAAGATTAAAGTAAGATAAAAGTAGAGAAGCTAGTTTATACAATTGCTATGGTTATGGCCATTGGATTCTATCAGTTGATGCCAAGAAGATTACAGATGAATCAGTATTTACTACTGGACCAGTTATGGACAAAGATACAAAATATAAGTTCTACCACTAACTTTATAAATCATTGAGCCTCTCCTTTTATTTTGCATTTTGAAATGCTGACATCTATTGCTAACCTAGAGATTCTGATTTCATTTGTCAGTGGTATGGCCCAGGCATTGAGATTTTTTAAATCTCTCCATGTCATTTTAATATGCAACTAGGTTTGAGAACCTGCATTCTAGTCTTATGTGGTTTTAGAAATAAATTCCTTTAAATTTTGCAGAAATACATAATTTACTTGCCGTATAGACTCTACTAAAACAGAGGAAAAAAGACAAAGCAAGCAACTGGGTTCATGTTATGAAGATCAATTATAAAAACAAAACATAAAAACCTAAAATAGATATTAAGGTTTAATTTGACCTTTTTACAAATATAAGTACAGAAATCATAAAGAAAATATTACATAAGTATTTAAGCTATATTAAAAATAAGGCTATGTAGAACTCATTTGGAGAATTGAAGGATGGATTAATATTGGGGAAAGTTATTATTGTAATGCATCACATTTTAATAATTTTGAGCATCATGAAATGGCTATTAGTGTAAAAGTCAGCAAATATATAGGACAGGCAAAGAAAGCATTCATTACTTTGAAAAATAAACATAAACTAATAGTAAAAAGAAAAAGTAATAAGAAAAAGTACATGTATGAAGACATGAATTGGTGTGAACATACTTTATATACAGAGATATGAAAAATTGTGCTTTATAGTATAATAAGAATTGTAATGCATTCTGCTGTCATGTATTTAAAAAGAATAAAATCAATTTTTTAAAAGATTAAATAAATGTCAAATTATATGTAATAAATGTCCCCAAACTCTAATAAATGTCAAATTATAGTTTTGGCATGAAATATATTTCCTAGTAGTAACCAACTTTCTGTGAAAATCTAAAACAAAATAGCCTATTGATTTCATTATGATTTAACATTGTTCTGTAATTTCCAGCCAATACTGATATCTAGAATAGAGAACTCTTATTACTCCATAACAGAAGACAAACAATTTATTTAAAAATAGGCAAAATATTTGGACAGATAATTCACCAAAGAATACATTATGGATTACAAATCAGCATAGGAGAAGTTGCTCCATGTCACTGGTGCTTAGAAAAATGCAAATTAAAATCACAACGAGATACCACTGCAACACACACTTACAAGGTGTCTAATCAAAAAGTCTGACAATGTCAAACAAAACGGAATCACGCCAGTGCTTCTGGATCATCTGCAGTGAAAGACCAGTTATTTGAAAATTTCTAATTGATTGTTGTTACTTTCTAAAATGCAATAAAAAATAAGTTACTAGAAAAGTAGAATTTAAAAAGCAAGACTCACAAAACACAAATCCAAATATTTTATTATCAGATTCAGAAACCAAAAGATTACATTTCAATAAGTGTAATTAGAAAGAAGAAAAGAATTACAAAAATAGTGCACATCGATTGAAAGTGCACGCATAGGTCATTAAAACAGATAATCATTCCATTAGTATGTTTATGTTATTCTGTAACTGTAAATAAATAATATCATCTGCAAATACAGATAGTTTCCCATCTTCCTTTCTCATTTATATGTCTTTTATCTAACTTCCTTGCCTCATTTCTCAGGTTAGAACTTCTAGTATAGCATCTTATCTCTGAAATGGAAGGGGTCTTTTAACAATAAATATGATGCTGACTGCGAATTTTTCATAGATACCTTTTATCAGATAAGTAAATTTTTTGATTTTTTTAATCATAAAAGGGTGTGATTTTTGTCAAATATCTTTTCTGAATCAATTGAGATAATCATGGGGTTTCCTCCTTCATTATATTAACATGACATATTACACTGACTGATTTTATGTATTGAGCCACTGTTGTGTAACTGGGATAAATCCTACTTGGTCATGGTGTATAACAATTTTTATACATTGCTGTATTTGTTTTTCTAGTATTTTGTTGAAGATTTTCATCTATATTCATAAAAGATACTGATCTATAGTTTTCTTGTGATATCTTTGCCTAGTTTTGTATCAAGATAATACTGACCTCATAGAATGGGTTAAGAAGTATTTTCTCCTTTCCAATTTTTGATAAGAGTTTACAAAGGATTAGGGTTCATTCTTCTTTAAAATCCATGTAACAGACATTGAAAGTGAAGCCATCTGGGCTTAAGATGTTCTTTGTGGAAAGTTTTCAATCTCTTTAGTCATTTTAGGTTTATGGCGATTCTGTTTCTTCCTGAGTCAGTTTTTGGAGCTTATGTGTTTCTGAATTTTTCCATTTCTTCTAAGATATCTAATTTTTCTGGCATATAACTGTTCATAATATTATTTTTAATATTTTATATTTGTAGAAGATTCATAATAATGTCCTTTCATTCATTCCTGATTTTAATAATTTGAGTCTTGTCCCTTTATTTCCTGGTGAGTCTAGCAAAAATTGCTCAATTTTGTTCCTTTTCAAAGAACCAACTTTTGAGTCTACTTAACTACTCTATTTTTTTCCGTATCTTGTTCATTTTTGTTCTGCTCCATTGTTGACTTCATTCAGTTTGCTTTGGACTTGGTTTGCTTTTCTTTTTTCTAGCATTTTAAGGTTGAATATTTGGCTATTGATTTAAGGCCTTTCTCTTTAATAGGAATTTGTATCTATAAATTTCCACCTATGTATTGCTTTAGATGCACACCATCTATTTTAGTACATTAATTTTTCATTTTCATTCATCTTAAATTATGCTTTAATTTCCTTTGCTTTCTTCTATAAGTGTGTTCATGAATTTCTACATGTTTGTGAATTACTCATATTTCTTATTGATTTTTAGTTTCATTCCATTGTGGTCAGAGAATATACATTATATGATTTAGCCCATTTAGATTTATTGAGACTTTTTTTTTTTTTTTTTTTTTTTGGTACCAGGGATTGAACCCAGAGGCACTTAATCACTGAGCCACATCCCCAGCTCTTTTTAAAAATACTTTAATTTGCAGACAGAATCTGGCTATGTTTCTTAGGGCCTCACTAAGTTGCTGAGGTTGGCTTTGAACTTGTGACCTTCCTGCCTCAGCCTCCTGAGCTGCTGGGATTTCAGCCATTGAGACTTTTTTTAATGCCCTAACGTATGGTATATACTGGACAATGTTCCAATGCACTTGAGAATGTGTATTCTGCTATTGCTATTTGCCTAGATAGATGTCTAGTAGGTTTAATTTACTTATAGTGTTTTTCAAGTTTTCTACTTTTTTGTTGATTTTCTTGTTAGCTGTTCTATTAATTAGGGTGTTAATATCTCAGCTACTTTGCTTAAATATTCATTTCCCACGTCAAATCTGCTACAATGTCTGGGTTCATGTATTTTGAAGCTCTTCTGTTAGGTGCATATATGTTTATAACTATTATATATTTTTGATGGATTAATGATTTTATCATTATGAAATGCCTTTCTTTGTCTTTGGTATCAATTTTTGTTTCAAAGCCTAGCTCCTCAGATATTATGATAAATTCAGCTCTCTTTTTGTTTGCATGGCACATCTTTTTCCGTTCTTGATCTTTTAAACTATTTATCTATTTACCTAAATCATGTCCCTTACAGACAATATTTAGTTTCCCAATCTCTGCTCTTTGACTGGAATGTGTAGTTCATTCACATTTAACATCATTTATGGTAAATTTGGATTAACATCTTCCCTTTTACTTTTTGCTTTCTACATTTGTTAGACTGTTGTTGTTGTTGTTCCTACACTTCTCCATTCTCAACTTCCTTTGTTTTAAACATGTTTTCTAATGTGCCATTTTAATTTTTATTATTTTAATTTTTATTATTTTACTATAGTTTCAAGTTAATTAAATTACTGGTTAAGATGTGACTACCAGTAGCATCTTACTTACTAACAACCTTGTTTAAATAATATCAACTTTTAATTTCAATAGTATACAAATACTTTGCTCCTATATAACTCCATTTATCCCTCCTATATGCGTTATTGTCACAAATTACATCATTATACATTGTGTAATCATCAATGTGGATTTATAATTATTGCTTTATGTGGTGGCCTTTCAAATCATATAGAAAGGAAAAAGTAAGTTACAAGTAAAAAGTACACTTATCCTGGTATATAGTCTCTGTTGCAGTTTGGACATGTGGTATCCACCCAAGCTCATTGTGACACAATGCAAGAATGTGTAGAGGTGAAATGATTAGATTGTGAGAGGTGCAACCTAATAGGTGGATTAGTCCACTGATATTGATTAATTGGGCAGTATATAGGCAGGTCTCGTGTGGATAGAGAAAGTGGACCACTGGGGCTGTGCTCTTGAGATTTATATTTCATCCTTGGTGAGCAGAGGCCTCTCCCTCTGCTCCTGATTGCTGTGTCCTGAGCAGCCTTCCTCTCCCAGGCTTTCTCTGCCTTCACCCGGGGCCCAGAGCAGTGGAGTCGGCTGACAGGAGACTGAACCTCTGAAACCAAGAGCCAAAATAAACTTTTCCTCCTCTGAATTGTTCCCGTCAGGTTTTTTGGTCACAGCGATGCAAAACTGACTAAAACATTCTGTTAGTACTGAGATATTAACACTCTAATTAACACCCTAATGACTGTACATTGTTTACCTTTACCAGTTCTTTTATTTCTTCATGTGGATCTGAGTCATCACCTGTTGTCTATTAACTCCAGCTAGAAGGACTTCTTTTTTTGTTTGTTTGGGTTTTTTTGTTTGTTTGTTTGTTTTTAAAATATTTATTTTTTAGTTTTAGGTGGACACAATATCTTTATTTTTTTTAATTATATGTGGTGCTGAGGTTCGAACCCAGTGCCTCATGCATGCTAGGCAAGCACTCTACCACTGAGCCACAAGCCCAGCCCTAGAAGAACTTCTTTTGGTGTTTCTTATAGAGTAGGTATCTTCGCAACAAATCTTCTCAGCTTTTATTTATGTAGAAATTTTTCAACTTCTCTCTCATTTTTGGAGGTTGGTTTGGTGAATATAGAATTAATTATGTGCATAGTTCTTTCTGTATGTGTTTTATTTTTATTATTTTAAAAAACCTGTATTTGTTCTTTTTAGTTATACATGACAGTGGAATGTGTTTTGACATATTATACATACCTGGAGTCTACCTTCCCATTCTTGTGGTTGTGCATGATGTGGAGTTACACGGGTCATGTATTCGCATATGAACACAGAAAAGTAATGTCTGATTCATTCTACAGTCTTTCCTATTACCATCCCCCATAGTTTGCTCATTCATTCTTTCTTTCCTTTGAATATCATCCCACTATCTTTCATAGATCTACCTGATAGGCCAAATAATGACAAGTCTTTGGGAATGAGACTTTGAATGGCCCCAGCTCTGTTCTGATTTCTCAATATCTAGAATGTCATTCTTATTTTTCTAGACTTTTGCTGAGTTGGAGAATGGGATATGGGGCTAGGGTAAGTTAAAATGCCATACAGATTACTGTTCTTACTTAGATTCAGATATTTTTTCTTGAATAAATGTTTCCCATGTGGCTGAAAGTCTTCGGCTAATTTCAACAGAAATTAAAAAGTTCATTCTGACTTTTTCAGGTCTTTTTTTCATTATTTTTGTGAAGGAATATAAAGGAACCATGGAAGAAGTTGAAGAAGCATGAAACAGAGGCAGTTGTTTAGCATTTGTACTTTTCTATACACTTTTGACTCTGTGTATCAAAAATGCAATGTATTACTGCAATTCACTATTAAAGTGTTTTAAATGTTTAAGTTTCTTGATGCAGGAAGAAACATTGCCTGTTTTTAATCTTTTAGAATTTAAATATGAGTAATAGTGCCCTCTGGGGAAATTAGCAGAATTTATTTCTTTTAAAGACGAAGGCCAAGTGGAAAACTCTTTTACAAGCCACTTTGGTAACTTGATGGGAGCAAGAACTCAACTGGGCATGGTCAAAAGTCCATGCCACCCCCGAAATAGAACCATGGAAAGGAGACTAAGCAACTGGTCATGTCAGCAGCGACATTTGGTACAGCTGTGTTAAGTGGTTGCCATGGATTAATACAGCAAACATAAATAATTCTCAGGGAAGCAGGTGCCCCAGCAAAACGAGATGACAAAGATGACAAGTGAAGTCGCTAATGTTATCAGCTGTCGTCATCTGTTTGTACAAGAACCCTGCCAAAGTAACCATCGATATGCTTGGGTTTTCAGCCTCATGACACAACCTTCTTAACCTGATAAGGTGGCTGATGAGAGACTGTTGGCTGTGGAAAATACATAGTAAGAAGTTTTTGAGATTCCGAGTAATGTAAGGAGCCTGAGGACTTCAAGCTGCCTGCTGACAACCAAACTGTTGGTTTCATAACCAGTGTATCTTCATTACGTCAATGTGCATGGGAGTTTTCAGAATCATTTTGCTGGGCACTCAGGAAGCTTTCAGACATGGACCCCCTTTTAAATAAAGTGAGCATAAACAGGGCTAATAAACCAACTGGAGAGATTCCAGGCAGTCAGGCACACAAACTGTTTGCACAGTTTTTCTGAATGTAAGCAAACAAGAACTAGGACTCTGACTGCTTTTTGGTCATATCCACCCAATTGAAACCAGACCTTCCATGGCTTTGTCGCCTGAGCCTCCAGAACTGAATGCAGTGGCCCCTCCAGATCTGTGGGTTTCGCACCCTCTGATTCAACCAACTGCTGATCAAAAACAGTTTTTAAAAATCTGCATTTCCACTGAACACATACAGACTTTTTTCTTATAATTACTCCCTAAACAATACAATATTACAGCTATTTACATAGCATGTGCGTTGTATTAGGTGTGATAAGTTGTCTAGAGATGATTGGAAGTATAAGTTGTGAATAGTTTTCATGAAAATACTGTGTCATTTTATAAAAGGAACTCAAGTGTTTGTGGATTTTGGTGTCTGTAAGGAGTCCTGGATCCAATTCCCTGAGGATACCCAGGGATGGGTGGATGGATGTACTCCAGGCTTCATCTTATTACCTGGATATGCAAATGGGGAGCCTACTAGCCATCAAGTTTAAGGTCATCATCTGCATATCTCCCAGGTCCTTCCTCTGGAAAGGAGTGGGCCAATAGCATTCATGGTGAGAGATGGGCTCCAACCTCAGGTTGTGCCCACACCCCTGCCGTCTCATTCCCCAGGCATGGAGTCCTTAGACAAATCCCATGAGGCAGGAAATATAACCAAGATGTAAAAGATTGGGGAGAACTTTGTCTAGTCCTTCCAGACAAGAATGAAAGTGATTTAATAAATTTCTCATTTACTATTTATATGGTGTTTAAAAAATACAAAAGAGAGAAAAAATGACTAGCACCTTTTCCTTAAGGCAATACGACTCAGTGAAAATTTAAAAACATCCTGCTCTGTCCATGGAAGAGAGAGCTACAGATATTCCAAATATTCCAAGATAAAGAATTAAGTAAAAAATTTTAAAAATACAAATATAAAATCAACCTGCAAGTCTTTCTATTACTATCAATACTCGGTGATGTGTAGTAGCCACCCAGATGGACATCAGATAAATATTGATTGACTAAAGAATCTTGTAAAAAACAATTTCTTACCAATAAAACCCCTAAACATTTCTCATTGTGTTGAAATAGACACATATGAGCTAATAAATGGAAATATAAGTGGGCATTGCTTTCATTCCTAGTGTCATGAGAAGTTCTGAGGGACATCTCACGGAGACCAGCTTGTACCAGCCTTTGCTCTGGCCTTACTGCACTCAGCAGACTACTTAAATCCTCACCCTGATGTTTAATGCTTGAGTGTGCCCACATGCAGGTTCGAGTATAGTCAGGGTGGCCTACTACATGTGCCACCTACTGTCTGTAGGGTCCTACCTGGAGGTCTTTAAACTTTCACCTCTCCCACCTTGTACCTGAGATTAAAGGACAGCACATCTGTAAGAACATAGCACAGGGGTGAGGATGTCAGTGATAGTGTACTTGCCTGGCACATGCATGGCTTTGGGTTTTATTCCCAGCACTGCAAATAAGTAAATAAATAGCGCAGTTCTAAAAATGAGAGAACTGAGGCCCAGAGAAGTAGAGTGTCTTAAAGTCCCAAAGCTTGAGGTCACAAAGCTGGGATCTGAAGGCAGACTGGAGATAGGAAGGCTGTTTTACATAACAAGTGAGTTAATTTATGGAAAGTACTTGGAAAAGTCCTGGTTAGGAGAGAGCACTCAGTGGAGATTAGCTCCTGTATTATGATGTCATTGGCTTTTGTGCTACTTAAGCCCTTTCTTTTATTTTACTTTAAGACTGAAAGCGTAGGGCTGGGGTGCAGCTCAGTGGTAGGGCCCCTGCCCAGTGTGTGCAAGATCCTGGGTTTCATCCCCAGCCCTGCAAAAAAAAAAAAAAATCAAAAAGAAGGCTTCATACACATGTTCACACAGTCTTTAATGATCTGTTTTGAATTTATTCCATTTCTAGGACCTTTTAATCCAGACTATTGGGAAAACTGTATTTTCTGGAAGGTGAGGCAGGTAGCAGTAATACAGATATAAAAATGATGCTTCTAAGAGGGTTTAGTCACAGGTGAAGGAATAGATCTAAATCTTGGCAGGCTTCTTGGGCATTCTAATTTCTTATTGAGTTTTTTTTTTTCTCTTTTATGAAACTTGATGATGATGATGATTCTTAAATTTCTGAGTCATCCTAGCTTTCTTGGAGTAGTAAAATTGCCCCATTTATGTACCCTGTAATAAAGAAGAAATGATGATGGAAATTTTGAAAAGAAAAGATCGAGAGTCTGTTTTTACAAAGTGAGCACTAATTGCAAGGTTTACATAAGGACTAGAAGGAAAGAACTCTGTACAATTGGGTGTGAGGTGACAGAAAATGTCCTTCAGCAAAGACAACAGACACTGTTCCCTGCCAGGTTTTGATGCCGTCCCCTGTTGGGTTTGGAAGTGCTATGAGGATTAAGTCCTGAGTTTGATCCCTGCTTCAGCAGTTACTAAACTCTGGGACTTTGGGAAGATATCCTCCTCTGTGATGTGGGGATCACGACGTAGTCGGTGCGTGGGAATTAAATGAGATAATGTAAGATTATGTAAGGAAAGTGCCTAGGACAGAGTGTAGCCTACTCCCTGCTATTATTTGTTAGTATCTGTCAATCATCTTTACGAGAGCACTTCAACAAGGAGGCTGTTGCTAAGAGGTGAAGAGAGATTGCGGGATCCTCCAGTCCTTCCAGTGGCAGGAGGCAGCAAACACTCACTCTGCTGGCACCGGGCGCCCGTGGCCTGTCTATTTCCAAGAGCTGGCAGTCGAATTGAAACAAATTCCAGCTACATTAGCTCCATTTCCTTTGAACTAAAATGTGGAACATGATGCTATAAACTTTCAAAAGCGAAGTGTTTATTACATTAAAATGGGAATTGTTTTTTGAAGCTACTTTTGAAAATGCTTATTTTCTTAGGGGAAAAAAAAAAAGACCATTTTAATGTAGTTCCAGTGAAATACCAGAAACTAAGTTTTAGCAGTCTGTTTTTTATATATGATTTAAAGTTTGTCATTAGGATATACAATTTTGCCTAATAACGGTGGCTGTGTGCTTGGATTTTGTTGTTGTTGTTTTGTTCTGAACCCTCTTTCTACTTAAAACTGTCCTTCAGCCAAATCTGAAGTTGAATGATAACGCAAAGCCAGCTAGGAGGCAGGCAAGCAGGAGACTGCTGTCTTCCCCGGTCTGATGGTGAGCACGGGGTGCCTGCATGCTTTTCTTTGCTTTTCAGGGCCAAGGCTGTGCTTGCTCACTCGCTCAGGGCCTCTCTTGGCTTCAGAACAAGCCCTGGAATGCAGGCATTCAACATCTGCTGCTGTCACTGACAACCCCCGGGGCCTCTGTGCTCTCACCCACCACTCCTTCAACTGCTCATGTCACTTTTTATCCTTATTTAACTTTCCAGAGGGAATTCTTTACACAACCAGTCTCTCATCATTGTTGACTAAAGTCACAAAACGAATCCGTTTGTGGAAGTCTTGTAGAAATTGAGGAGGTGGGCGGATGCCCAAGAAATCCAAGAAAACTTTGTGATGAATTGCAAAAGAAAGTCTCTCAACTCATTTCCTATGGTAAGTAGATTTCCTTAGCGATAGTCATCCAGCTCGGAAGAACACTTTCATGAATTGATGTTGGATGTGGTTTGTGCCCATAAGTGTTCATGTACTGGAAGATTTGTCCCCAAGGTAACAGTAGTGAGAGGTGGTGGACCTTTTAGATGTGGGGCCTAGTGGGTGATTAGGTTAGGTGGCTCTACCCTCAGAAGGGATTAAGGTCGTTTGGATGGGACCAAGTTAATTTTTGAAAAAGTGGATTGGCTAAAAAGGAGCAAGCCTGGCCCCTTCCAGGCTTGCTTCCTGTCTCATCCAGTGACATTTCTCGTGTTCTCAAGCTCCCATCACATGATACCATTTGCCATGCTGTGATGTATCAGGTGAGGGGGCGGTTCACCAGAAGCCAATGCCAGCATTATGTCCTTGAAATTTTAGAACTGTGATCTAAATAAATCTCTTTTCTTTATAGAGTACCTAGCCTTGGGTATTTTGTTATAGTAACACAGCATGGACTAAGAGACTTATCTTTAGTTCCTAGGTCAGGCTCCATGTGACTGATTCTTGGGAAATCTGGTTGACACACTACTTGGGTATTGCTATCCCCTTCTGGCTTTCTCACAGACTTAAAGAGAAAATGTAAAAGGGTCATCACCAACTACAAATATTTGTGGGTGTATACATGGAAAGTACCAGCCATGGTATAGAGCATTGTAGGAGTCATAAAGCAATGTCTTAGTCCTCAATGGCTTATTTATACCAGATCCATTAACAAAATGGTAAATAATAATAGAGATAGAAAACTGTGTTAGAGAAAAATACGTGTGTTCCTGGGTTCACTGTTTCATTGCTGTGACCCAAATACCCAAGAAAAACAACTTAGAGGCTGCAATTTTATTTTGGTTCCAAGTTTCAGAGGTTCCAGTCCATGGTCAACCAGACCATTGCTTTGGGCCTGAGATGAGGCAGAACATCATATCAGAAGGGCATGGCCGAGGGAAGGGGCTCAGCTCATGGCAGCCAGCCAGGAAGCAGAGAGAGACAGAGAGGCAGAAACAGAGACAGGGAAAGAAAGGGACCAGAGACAATATCTGTCCCCAAGAACATGTCCCCCAGTGACACACTTCCTCTGCCCATGCCTTGCTTGCCTACAGTTGCTGCTCTCTCGCTGTAGTCCATTCAAATTACTAACCCATCAAATTGACTGATTCACTGATGACATCAGAGCCCCCACTCTCCAAAAGCCCTGCCTCTGGACATTGTTGCATTGGGGACCAAGCCTTCCACACATGAGCTTTGGGGGGACATTCCAGATTCAAACCATAACAGTCCCCATGTGCTAAAGAAACATGTGGACCTTGAGTTTTGTTCCATTTCTCTTTGGTGTTGGGCTTGTGGCCCATCAGCATGTATGCATGTGTGTGTCTGAGAAGATGGTAGTGATGCTGCACATCTGACCCCCAAAAAATTAAGAAAAAATGAATAAGGATACTTGATGAGCATGCTGTCTTCTCACTCACGGAGAGACCTTTCTCCCACCCCATCTGCTGATATGTCCCATTTTCTTAAGGGCCAGGTCTAAGTGATTCTTGAATCAACCATTTGGCAAGCTCACCATGGACAAGACTAGAAGGGTTGGACTCCCTGACAATTCGCCAGCCTACTCTGCCCAAGTTCCTGGGGAGCACACCAGGCACCTCTAAGCCCTGAGGTAGGTGAAGAATATGATCCTATTCCTTGAAGCTCCACTCTTCTCCAACCCCATAGAAAGTCCCAGAAAGATAATCCAAATCACTCTTCACTTTTATTCCAGTCAAATAACTTTATTCTTCAAGAAAAGAAAAGAATAGGTAAGTTATCATTCTCCCTGGATCCCATTACCTTCACTTGGCTTTCACAGGTATTTAGTTTTTCTGTTCCAATTCTTTTTCTTCACGTCTTTAAACCTCCAGAATGAGGAAAGCATTCGACACATTCCTTCTCTCTGCTTTCCTTTAAAAGTTAAAAGTTGGAATTGCACACACACAAAATAAATAAATAAATAATAAAAATAAAATCAGAGAAAATAGAAGAAAGAGACTTACTAGAGACTCAACACAATAAGTTTTCTCAGAACTAAGAGTCAGGAGTCAGGAGATTCTTCCTTTAAGGAACCACCCTGTAGCCAAGAACTCAAGAAACAAACATTAATTAAAAAAAAAAAATTAACAAAAAGATTCAGAAATATAGGACAAATGGAAGATCTTAAAATTTTCTGAGGTAAAAAGAAAAAATATCATATCACTTTAGACATCTCACCAACAGCAGTGGAAGCCAGTAATCAATGGAGTAATGCCTTTGAAATTGTAAAGGAAAATGTGTTCCATCCCCAAATTAGACCCTGAATCAAACTGTAAATCAAGTGTAAGAACATAAGAAGGGCATTTTAAAATGTACAAGTCCTCAGAAACAATTTTTTTTTTCCTGTCTGGCGTAGCATCTCTCAAAAAGGTACTAGAAGATGAGTTCCATAAGGAGCTAACCCACAAAGACGTGGAAGAAAGGAAATAAGAAATCAGCATGGAAAGAGGCAAAGTTCAAGTTACGAGAGATCCCAGAAGACAGCGGGGTGCTGAGTAAGACGGGCACACAATCCAGATCAGAGGAAATGGGAAAGCAGTCAAAGAGATTTCTCCAGAAAAAATGAAATTGGTAGAATGCCTAAGGTACCTGAAAGCCTTGAGGGGAAACTTAAGACAACTTGTGAAAATTTTGAGTCAGATTAACAAAATGACAGAAAATAAATGAGAAAAAAAAGATTATTAACTCCAGGAAAAGCAAAATTTATACAGAAATGAAAAAGCAATCAAAATTGACTGCATGGTTCAGCTGTGAATACTATTTACATAGTGTACAATGGTGTACTGAACACTGAGCTCACTATGTTACAAAGTAACTATTGGGGAGTTTGGAGACTAGGAAGGGTCTGCATGAGCCTGTAGGTGGGAGGAGGAAACAGTTAAGTAACCAGTGGGAAGATAACCTGCAACTGTGAAGGGGGAATGTGGGACTATAGACATGCCATGTAGAGAAACAGAAGTTGTTGCAGAATGTCAGCTAAAAGAGGAAGAAGGGGTGTCCAGAGAGTAGATGAGGGGAAAGGGACATGAAGCCTTTGTTTTTCACAACCAGCTCACTGGCTTAAACTACAGGCATATATGACTTTGATAAAAAGTAAAACTAAAACGAGCAGATGCAAAAAAATAATCAAACTAGCAGAGCATTTGCTCCTGATACCATAAAATTGGGTAAAGCTGGAATTTCCACTGGCAAAATTATTCTCCAAACTGGATTCAATTAGGAAGGGGAGAAAAAAAAGACTTCGAAATATATACTTAAAGTCATTGGAATTAGAAAATGCTAGAATTTCTAGAATTATAAACTTTGGAACTAATAAAAATTAAGAAACATATTAGAAGTAGAAAATAAGGTAGTTCATATTATGAAATCCAAAGTCAACTTTAAAGCATTCAAAATGATTTTATGAAAATATGAGTTGTAACTTTAGGTGCGTTGGTGCCTCTCTGTCTATGCACAAGTGCTTTCACAAAAGGCAAATCATGCTCCAGGTTATTTGTATCTATAGTAAGTAATGACCTTGTCCCCACATATTAAGAAGACCATATTTGATCTTTCTCCAATTTACTTATAGTTTCTGATTGGACTTGATCTAAACTCCAGGAATGCCTTGAAGCTCTTACCCTCAGTTTTCAAGAAAGGAAAATTCAATGAGGAGACTGAGAGAGGCACAGATGATAGAGGAGATTCAATAAAAAATTCTTCCAGGAAAGGCAATCACCAGGGTGTCTGAGAAGAAACAGTTAAAACCACTAAGCAATTGGAATCCAAAAGAAAAGATCAGATATGCAGTACCTTAGCACAAGGTGGTAGAAACAAGATATAAACAGCAGAGATAAAAATCTAGCCCTACGATGATTGACAGTGCATTCTGCTCCCATCTGTTTGGGTTTACTGATTTGTACTTTGCCAGCAAATTGGGAAAGTGCGTAAAAACAATCCTATCCCATCTCTGGCAGGCAGGGTAATCAGGAAGAAAATATAATAAACTAATTCATGGAAACAGTGAAGGCGTATCCTGTAGAAATTCAAAGCCAACACACATGAGCCAGGATTGACTCCTTCAATAAAATATTGCTGAGATTCCCAAGACAGCATCTCTACTTTTTCTTCCCAGAAGCATCACAATCCAAAAAGGCTCTGGAAAGAGTTTCCTGGGCCAACTTCCTAATCTCAAGAACTCTATAGCAGGTTATCCAGAGATAATGTCATTAGAAATGCTCAACTAGGTTCATTGTTGATTTAATTATATGTCTGAGATGAAGTCAACTGCAACTATAAAATTGGGCTATAAATCCTAACCCTGTCCTCTGAACACCAAGAAGGGGAAAAAAAGTTTTGTTGTTTTTTTTTTCTGTAAAGCACGTATGCCCTAGCCTAATCTTTCACAAATCTTAATGTTTGGGCTTCTTAACCAAAACAGTAAGTCTCAGCCTTTTTCCTCTGACCCCAAAAGCCACACCAGTCTTCACAGATGGAAGGGGCACACTTAACTCTTTGTGCACCAGTTCCCTGTAAGAAACAAATGTTCACTCACAAGATTCGCTTTATAAGACTCGATGCAGAGACTCTTCACAGAGATGTGGGTCACATTGGCAATGTTAAAGATGCTGAGACACCCAGAGATGAGCAAGGTTGGGAAGCCATTATGGTCCCAAGTCTTGTAAGAGCAAGGAGAAGCAAGTGTAGGCAGAGCCCAGTAACTGCAATCTTGGAGGGACACAGCTATCACCCAAATTGTGCTACCAACTCAGGGAGAGCAAGGGAAGAAAGAATGGTCCTAACTTCTCTCTCTACTTGAGTTCCATCCTCTGGCTATACCTGGAAGCGAGCTGATGATAGGTTGAAAAACAAAGTCTCGAGGGAATAGTTTTCCAGATTCAGACAGAGTGGAGAATGGACCTGGGAGGGATGTGAGAGGGAGAATGGAAAATGGGAATAACCAGCACACCTTGTATTTGGACCAAAAAGGTTGATTTTGACCACGCCTGAAATGGATTTTTCAGAAACTGGAAGGTGTGTGTGTGTGTGTGTGTGTGTGTGTGTGTGTCTGTGTGTATGCAATAGATTAATACATACACACACTAATTTTTTTTGTGTCATTAAAGTGATCTAAGTTTACATATACTCACAAAACACTTTAGGTCACCAAACTATGGAGGTAATAGCATACCGACCCACCCACACACCCTCCAAGATTCCCACTCAGCCTGGAATGAGGGATGTGGGTAGCTGTATTTTCAACTGGTCAATGATTGGGTCATTTGCAGGCAAAATTACAAGAACCACTCATCTTATTAGATTATTCTATCATTCACACCTAAGGCAGGATTCATTTAAGCAGATTAGTTTCTTCCTAATGATTAGGTCAAATCCTGCACCCTAGAAAGATAAGGGGCTATTAAAGCATTAAGGCCGGGAGGTGGGGTATGAGGAAGGGATAAGAGGTCAAGAAAGGAGTTCAAGAGAGCAGTCTTGAATTCTCCAGTCCCATCTTTATATATGTCCTTTCCCAGCCCAATACAATTTGGTGGATTGCACCCAGGGAGTTATGCATGCTAGACAAGCGTTCTACAACTGAACTACACTCCCAGCCCTTAAATAAATAAATGAGGAAGAAAAGACAAATCTTTCTTACAGAAGAATTCCAAATAATATATGCCAATACTCCCTTCTCTAGGAGGGAGAGCTTAATTGTCCTCACTTGAGGGTAGGCATTTAATTTCCTAAGAATATAGAAAAATAAATTTGCAGTGGAGAAACCAAGCAAACACTACCTGAACCAGGATGAGAAGGTTAACATTACCAGCCATGTCATAGATACATCATGGCGTATAAGAGGACTCTTCTCTTCAGTGATGCTCCTTCAAGAAACCCATAATCCCAACTCAATTTTGAGACCATCATAAAAACTCAGATCAAGGGCTATTTTAACTAAACACTTGATGAATACTCATCAAAACCATCAAGGTTATAAAAACAAAGGAAGTCTGAGAAATTGTCATGGAGTAAAAGAGCCAAGGAGACATGACAGTGATATGCATTGTGGTGACTAGGATGGGCTCCTAGAGCAGAAAAAGGATATTAATGGGAAAACATGTTGAAATTTGAATAAAGTCTTGAGATTAGTCAATAGTGACATAACAATATTAATTTCCAGGAATTTCAAAAGTATAACACCTTAATTAAAGATCAAATATCTATTAGAGCTATTGATACTTTCTACAGTATCTAAAACAAAGGGTTTTTTTTTTTAAACATTAGCTTGAGTCTTAATTCAATTACAAACCATTCTTTAAAAGTTTATGTTGCTAAAGACTTTGCAAACCTTTCTGCTTTGTTTTATGAAATGAACATCTGGATGTTTCCATTTGATTTACTGAATTAAAGCCAGCTCAGCCTCCAGGAAGCAAAGTAACTGCTATGTGAGCTCACTGGCAAGCTGTTGCATAAATGAAAGCTCATGTAAAAGGACTGTGATTTCTTTGAACTAAAAATAAGCTAAATGAGTTATTGATGACTAGATCACTGATAAATTTGCCCCAGGAGACATTCCAGAAGCCCTGTAGATAGTCATCTGCTTCCATAATAGTTTTCATACTATTGCCCATGGGAAATTTTGCTCTCTGAAGTGATAAAAGGTATTGACTAATGCACAAAGTTCTTTTTAAAAAGTTCAACTAATAATTATTTGGATAATTTGAGGTACAATGAAAAAATGAGGTATTGAAATGGGAAATGAGTCTGGATGTTTGTGGGTGAATGGTAACTATGTGCTCAACCCCGTTTATGGTGCCTTTTTTCTTGATGAGTCGCAAAGTCCTTAATGGCACGGACGACACACTGAATGCTTCTATAGGCACCTCTTTCTGGAGGCAGCAAACTGATTCAGAATAATGATCATTTATCCAGGGATAAATACTCAGTTGTTATGACTCTTTTGCTTTCTATAATAATGAATCCTAATGAATCTCTGCCATGCCAATTTAAGGAAAATCTGCTAAATGAGGTATTTTCTGATTGTTTCTCAAGGATTGGAAAATGGTTTATGAGGAGGGAGGACACTCCTCCATCCCTGGACATCCAGTCCCACATAGTGACTGATAAGTACCAATCATAGCAGATGTTTCTCTATCCAAGGCCTTCTTCACAATTGTGGAAATGGGACAAAGAACTAAACCTAACATTCTAAAAATACTAATTTACCTTCTTCCTCAAGAGCCCAAGTAACTGTGCATCCAATAGCATCCCAAAGCATATTAGTTTTATTTCATTCTTACCAAATACAAATTTTCAGTTTTATCCTAACCAGAATATCTGCTTTTACTTGTTTTGTTTGAAAGGTCTTACTCCAACGTGAACTGCCCAGTCCTTTGCCCACAGTGTGATATTCTGAGGCACTCTTTATGTCTCTCATCACACACATAATTAAACATTCACAACTAATTTATCCCATCAGACAACCTGGAGTTCAGAACAGACATTCCCCTGGATGACCACACAAGTGACCAAGCACACGTACAATGAAGCCTATCAATTCCTAGAGTTCCATAGTCTCAGATTACTCTTTACCTAAACATTCAGCTGAATTCAAGGCTTCATTTTGAGGAAAACCCCAACTCTGCCTGCAGAGTTGACCTTAATAACTCACCTTGTGTATTTCTAGTTCAGTGAGGACGCTTGCTGGAATGTTCTGGATGCTTATGACAGGAGGTCTTTCATACTCACATGGCAACCAGATCATGAATTCTCCTAATGGCTAGACTGGATGGTCCTGGGGAGCAGGAATCTTGGCTTCTCCTTCTCAACATCTTGCCCATGATAGGTGCTTCGATGAACACTCATTGAAGAAAAAAATGGATATAAGTGAGCAACACGATTTTATCACCCAAGGCCCTTTGCATAAAATCTAACGTGATTCCTTCAGAATTTGGCATCAAGAAGTTATCTCAGAGAGCCGCCCCCTCCCCCTGCGCCGGCAAGGTAGAGGGAACTGTGACCACCCACAGAGCAGGCCCAGCGGCCTGCTGAGGGGCAGAGCCGCCCCCCACCCCCCGCGCCTGCCAGGTAGGCGGAACTGTGACCACCAACAGAAAAGGCCCAGTGGCCCGCGGAGGGGCAGAGCTTCCAATCACTCCTGCAAGGTAGGCGGGCCTGAGACCCACCGGCAGAAGAGGAGCAGCGGCCTGCTGAGAGGCAGAGCCGCCCCCTCCCCCCGCGCCTGCAAGGTAGACGGTACTGTGACCACCATCAGAACAGGCCAGACCTGCAACCGACAGACAGAACAGGCCCAGTGGCCTGAGGAAGGGTAGAGCCGCCCCCCGCCGCGCCTGCAAGGTAGGCGGACCTGCGACCCACTGGCAGAACAGCCCCAGAGGCCTGCAGAGGGGCAGTGCCGCTGCCTGCGCCTGCAAAGTAGGCAGAACTGCGACCACCGACAGAACAAGCCTAGCGGCCCGCAGAGGGACAGAGCCGCCGCCCGCGCCTGCAAGGTAGGCGGACCTGCTACCGACCGGCAGAGCAGGCCCAGCGGCCTGCCAGCGTGGTAGGCACATTGTCCCAATTGGAGGAGGGGCAGAGCCGCCGCCCGCGCCTGAGAGGGAGACTTTGCAACTATACAAGACCAATATAAATATATAGGGGGAAAATTCAATAGCACAACAGTTTCACCAAGTAGAAAGGAACGCGAACAGTATGAAGAGACAAGGAAAGAAAGGACCACAAGCAATGCAGGTCAACTCAACGTTAGAAGAGGTAATAGCTGCAGCAGATGGAATGTCAGATAAAGAATTCAGGATATACATGCTTCAGATGATCTGGAGTCTCAAGGAAGACATCAGACAGCAAAATCAGACAATGAAAGATCACTTCAACAATGAATTACATAAACAAATCCAAGAAGCAAAAGATCAACTATACAGGGAGATAGAGGTTATAAAAAACAAACAAACAGAAATCCTAGAAATGCAGGAAGCAATAAACCAACTTAAAAACTCAATTGAGAATACTACCAGCAGAGTAGAACACTTAGAAGATAGAACATCAGACAATGAAGATAAAGTATTTCAACTTGAAAAGAACATAGACAGCTCAGCAAGACTGTTAAGAAACCATGAGCAGAACATCCAAGAAATATGGGATAACATTAAGATACCAAACTTAAGAGTCATTGGGATACAGGAAGGTACAGAGCTCCAAACCAAAGGAATGAGCAGTCTATTCAATGAAATAATACGAGAAAACTTCCCAGACTTGAAGAATGAGACAGAATCCCAAATCCTAGAAGCCTACAGGACGCCGATGTGCAAAATTATAAGAGACCCACACCTAGACACATTATAATGAAGATGCCCAACATACAGAATAAGGAGAGAATTTTAAAAGCTACAAGAGAAAGGAAGCAGATCACATTTAGGGGTAAGCCAATCAGGATAACAGCTGATCTTTCAACACAGACTCTGAAAGCTAGAAGATCCTGGAATAACATATTTCAAACACTGAAAGAAAATGGGTTCCAACCAAGAATTGTGTTTCCAGTGAAATTAAGCTTCAGGATGGAAGATGAAATTAAAACCTTCCACAATAAACAAAAGTTAAAAGAATTTGCAGCTAGAAAACCATCTCTTCAAAACATCCTTGGCAAAACATTACAGGAAGAGGAAATGGAAAATAACAATGAAAACCAACAGTGGGAGGTAGGACAGTAAAGGGGGGAAAATAATCAAAGAGGAAAACAAACCATGTTTAGTAACAGAAATAAACAAATATGGCTGGAAGAACAACCCATATCTCAATAATAACCCTAAATGTTAATGGCTTAAACTCACCAATCAAGAGACACAGGCTAGTAGAATGGATCACAAAACAAGACCCAACAATATGCTGCCTACAGGAGATGCATTTGATAGGAAAAGACATACATAGGCTGAAGGTGAAAGGTTGGGAAAAATCATATCACTCATATGGACTTCGGAAACAAGCAGGAGTGTCCATACTCATATCAAATAAAATAGATTTCAAGCCAAAGTTAATCAAAAGGGATAAAGAGGGACACTACATACTGCTCAAGGGAACCATACACCAACAAGACATAACAATCATAAATATATATGCCCCAAACAATGGTGCAGCTATGTTCATCAAACAAACTCTTCTCAAGTTCAAGAGTCTAATAGACCACCATACAATAATCATGGGAGACTTCAACACACCTCTCTCGCCACTGGACAGATCTTCCAAACAAAAGTTGAATAAGGAAACTATAGAACTCAATAACACAATTAATAACCTAGACTTAATTGACATATATAGAATATACCACCCAACATCAAGCAGTTACACTTTTTTCTCAGCAGCACATGGATCCTTCTCAAAAATAGATCATATATTATGTCACAGGGAAACTCTTAGACAATATAAAGGAGTAGAGATAATACCATGCATCCTATCTGATCATAATGGAATGGAACTGAAAATCAACGATAAAAGAAGGAAGGAAAAAGAATACATCACTTGGAGAATGAACAATAGGTTACTGAATGATCAATGGGTTATAGAAGACATCAAGGAGGAAATTAAAAAATTCTTAGAGATTAATGAAAACACAGACACAACATATCGGAATCTATGGGACACATTGAAAGCAGTTCTAAGAGGAAAATTCATTGCTTGGAGTTCATTCCTTAAAAAAAGAAAAAACCAACAAATAAATGATCTCATACTTCATCTCAAAATCCTAGAAAAAGAAGAGCAAAACAACAGCAAAAGAAGTAGAAGGCAAGAAATAATTAAAATCAGAGCTGAAATTAATGAAATTGAAACAAAAGAAACAATTGAAAAAATTGACAAAACTAAAAGTTGGTTCTTTGAAAAAATAAACAATATCGACAGACCCTTAGCCATGCTAGCGAAGAGAAGAAGAGAGAGAACTCAAATTACTAGCATACGGGATGAAAAAGGCAATATCACAACAAACACTTCAGAAATACAGAAGATAATCAAAAATTATTTTGAATCCTTATACTCCAATAAATTAGAAGATAGTGAAGGCATAGATAAATTTCTTAAGTCATATGATCTGCCCAGATTGAGTCAGGAGGATATACACAACCTAAACAGACCAATATCAATTGAGGAAATAGAAGAAACCATCAAAAGACTACCAACTAAGAAAAGCCCAGGACCGGATGGGTATACAGCAGAGTTTTACAAAACCTTTAAAGAGGAACTAATACCAATACTTTTCAAGCTACTTCAGGAAATAGAAAAAGAGGGAGAACTTCCAAATTCATTCTACGAGGCCAACATCACCCTGATACCTAAACCAGACAAAGACACTTCAAAGAAAGAAAACTACAGACCAATATCTCTAATGAACCTAGATGCAAAAATCCTCAATAAAATTCTGGCGAATCGGATACAAAAACATATCAAAAAAATTGTGCACCATGATCAAGTAGGATTCATCCCTGGGATGCAAGGCTGGTTCAATATATGGAAATCAATAAATGTTATTCACCACATCAATAGACTTAAAAATAAGAACCATATGATCATCTCGATAGATGCGGAAAAAGCATTCGACAAAGTACAGCATCCCTTTATGTTCAAAACTCTAGAAAAACTAGGGATAACAGGAACATACCTCAATATTGTAAAAGCAATCTATGCTAAGCCTCAGGCTAGCATCATTCTGAATGGAGAAAAACTGAAGGCATTCCCTCTAAAATCTGGAACAAGACAGGGATGCCCTCTCTCACCACTTCTGTTCAACATAGTTCTCGAAACACTGGCCAGAGCAATTAGACAGACGAAAGAAATTAAAGGCATCAAAATAGGAAAAGAAGAACTTAAATTATCACTATTTGCAGATGACATGATTCTATACCTAGCAGACCCAAAAGGGTCTACAAAGAAACTATTAGAGCTAATAAATGAATTCAGCAAAGTGGCAGGATGTAAAATCAACACGCATAAATCAAAGGCATTCCTGTATATCAGCGACAAATCCTCTGAAATGGAAATGAGGACAACCACTCCATTCACAATATCTTCAAAAAAAATAAAATACTTGGGAATCAACCTAACAAAAGAGGTGAAAAACTTATACAATGAAAACTACAGAACCCTAAAGGGAGAAATAGAAGAAGATCTTAGAAGATGGAAAAATATACCCTGTTCATGGATAGGCAGAACTAACATCATCAAAATGGCGATATTACCAAAAGTTCTCTATAGGTTTAATGCAATGCCAATCAAAATCCCAACGGCATTTCTTGTAGAAATAGAGAAAGCAATCATGAAATTCATATGGAAAAATAAACGACCCAGAATAGCAAAAACAATGCTAAGCAGGAAGTGTGAATCAGGCAGTATAGCGATACAAGACTTCAAACTATACTACAGAGCAATAGTAACAAAAACAGCATGGTACTGGTACCAAAACAGGCGGGTGGACCAATGGTACAGAATAGAGGACACAGAAACCAATCCACAAAACTACAACTACCTTATATTTGATAAAGGGGCTAAAAGCATGCAATGGAGGAAGGATAGCATCTTCAACAAATGGTGCTGGGAAAACTGGAAATCCATATGCAACAAAATGAAACTGAATCCCTTTCTCTCGCCATGCACAAAAGTTAATTCAAAATGGATCAAGGAGCTTGATATCAAATCAGAGACACGCCGTCTGATAGAAGAAAAAGTTGGCTACGGTCTACATACTGTGGGGTCGGGCTCCAAATTCCTCAATAGGACACCCATAGCACAAAAGTTAATAACTAGAATCAACAAATGGGACTTACTCAAACTAAAAAGTTTTTTCTCAGCAAAAGAAACAATAAGAGAGGTAAATAGAGAGCCTACATCCTGGGAACAAATCTTTACTCCTCACACTTCAGATAGAGCCCTAATATCCAGAGTATACAAAGAACTCAAAAAATTAGACAATAAGAGAACAAACAACCCAATCAACAAATGGGCCAAGGACCTGAACAGACACTTCTCAGAGGAGGACATACAATCAATCAACAAGTACATGAAAAAATGCTCACCATCTCTAGCAGTCAGAGAAATGCAAATCAAAACCACCCTAAGATACCATCTCACTCCAGTTAGATTGGCAGCCATTATGAAGTCAAACAACAACAAGTGCTGGCGAGGATGTGGGGAAAAGGGTACACTTGTACATTGCTGGTGGGACTGCAGATTGGTGCAGCCAATTTGGAAAGCAGTATGGAGATTTCTTGGAAAGCTGGGAATGGAGCCACCATTTGACCCAGCTATTCCCCTTCTCGGTCTATTCCCTAAAGACCTAAAAAGAGCATGCTACAGGGACACTGCTACATCGATGTTCATAGCAGCACAATTCACAATAGCAAGACTGTGGAACCAACCTAGATGCCCTTCAATGGATGAATGGATAAAAAAAATGTGGCATTTATACACAATGGAGTATTACTCTGCATTAAAAAATGACAAAATCATAGAATTTACAGGGAAATGGATGGCATTAGAGCAGATTATGCTAAGTGAAGCTAGCCAATCCCTAAAAAACAAATGCCAAATGTCTTCTTTGATATAAGGAGAGAAACTAAGAACAGAGTAGGGTCGAAGAGCATGAGAAGAAGATTAACATTAAACAGGGATGAGAGGTGGGAGGGAAAGGGAGAGAGAAGGGAAATTGCATGGAAATGGAAGGAGACCCTCAGAGTTATACAAAAGTACATACAAGAGGAAGTGAGGGGAAGGGGAAAAATAATACAAGGGGGACAAATGAATGTCAGTAGAGGGGGCAAAGAGAGAAGAGGGGAGGGGAGGGGAGGGGGGATAGTAGAGGATAGGAAAGGCAGCAGAACACAACAGACACGAGTATGGCAATATGTAAATCAATGGATGTGTAACTGATGTGATTCTGCAATCTGTATATGGGGTAAAAATGGGAGCTCATAACCCACTTGAATCAAAGTGTGAAATATGATATATCAAGAACTATGTAATGTTTTGAACAGCCAACAATAAAAAATTAAAAAAAAAAAAGAAGTTATCTCAGTGACAAAGTACTTGCCTTGCATACATGAAGCCCTGGGTTCAATTCCCCAGTTCCAAAACAGAAAGGAATATGTAAGCATCCTACATTAGAATTATGTAGCCCACAAACTTAGATTGTTTTTGCCTGGCTGTCAAACTCAGAACCAAATCCATGTTCAATTGTTACACTCCATCAACAATCATTCTAGTCCTCATAACAAGCATAGCCTCATCTCTGATTTTGACCTATTAAGCCTATTGGTTAATTATATTTTATGTTAAGCTATCTCAAATTTAGAAAGATAGCAGTTATTAAATAAGTAAAATCACAGATTTATAGGTTACTTCAAATCATACTGGTTTTCTTGAGAATGAAGCCATAACCCATTTCATCACAAACCAGAGTTTTAAAATCTTTGCTTCTTTGACTTATTTCACTAAACAGTTCTTGAAATATAAAATCACAAGTAGAAAGTGCATTTAACACAGAAAACACAAAGTTCTTGTTTTTAATCTTTTTTTAAGTTAAATAAGTGGAAAATGTGAATCAATGAACCTCAATTTCTCCAGAATAAATTTTGAAGCTGTAACACCTTTAAATCTTTAAATATGAAGACACTCTGTTGCCTTTAAATGTGTCACATATATATTGGGGTTTATTTGTTTGTTTGTTTTGTTTTTGCACATTAGACATCATGGGGTGGGAGACCAGTAGAAACAGTGGTGAATTGTGCTGTATTTAGACTGAAAAATGTTCACAACTCCTCTTCTGCCTGGCTGTTGTGTGGGGTTACATCCTTCGATTGCTCGATGTTTCAATATTTTCCATTCACAGACTCCAAGTACCTCTCGCTGTGGGATGCTACTACCTGTGTTTAGAGTAGGGTCTGGTGTTCTAGAAGGTTTTTATCCAGTGTTCCCACTCCACTCTCCATTTCCAGCAACCCTCAGAAACCTGGGCCACAGAGAGGGTCTCTCCCTATGCTCCTGTGTCTCCTCTGGGAGTTGACACTATGTCTTAATCTTTGGTACAGGATCAGGTGGGCTAGTCTCAGACCCTGAACCTGGGCTTTGGGATTGGGTGGGTTTTCACATTGTCCTGTCTCTGTTCCCCATGAAAATGAACCCTGCCTTGGATCCAGGTGAGGTAGGAAGAGTGTTCACCCTTTGAGTGCAGTAACCAACTCTGCACTGGGTAGATCCTGGACTCAAGAATGTATCCTGCCCCTCCTTCAGAGGCAAGGAAACAAACTTCCTATCTCCCAGAGAAGTCATGAAGTGGTGCATTTGTCCCAGGAGCAGGAGAATTTTTCATTCATCTCCCAAGGCAGTCAAGTTTTGCTTTGACTCCTCCAGAAGCAAAGGGTTTGTATTAATCAGCTAGGGCTGCTTTAATAGAACACCAGAGTTTTATTTCTCACCATTCTAGAGGCTGAAAAGTTCAACGTCAAGGTGCTGCCATATTCTGTCTTTTGAGGGCCACTTCCTGTTTTGCAGATGGTTGTCTTCTCATCTTATCCTCATGTGTTGAGTCAGGGAAGGGTTGGGAGCGGTTCTGGTCTCTTCAACACCTTAGTGTAAAGGACACTAATCCCATCTATAAAAGTGCTTCCCTCATCATCTAATCACCTCCCAAAGTCCCACCTTTTACTACACTGGGGATCTAGACGCAGGGTATGAATTTTTAGTCCATATCTCTATGGTGTGGCCCTGGGTGGAGGGCTTACTACCAAGCTTAGAGCTTTACTTAGTAGGAGAATAAGTATAATAGCAGGATCTATGTCCACCACTAAGAAGGGCCTCTGCACAGTCTTCAGACCTGCCCACCTCCCTTGTTAGCAACTGAGGCCAGCTCATGAGTGACACTTTCAGGTGAGTAAGGACCCCCTTTGTGTTCTGGCTCCTGGCTATTTCAAATGCCCAGCTTGCCCACGCTTAATAATTTAACAAGGTCTGTATGGAAAATGGAAGTTTGGAATCTTCCTGAAAGTTGTTTTATTTTCTCAAATTACAGAGGCCATTATAAAAATATCTTTAGCAATAATCAGCTTGCTTGTTGCATCTTGTTGTTGGTTTGTTGTAACTTGTATGGTTAATGTTTCTAGTTGGTGTTATATCAGGCCTGGGAAAAGCAAGGAAAATGTTCATTTGAGCTATCACATTATTAGTGAGGTGAATTGCAGCTTTCACTAAGTTGCTTGAAGATTGTACACACACACACACACACACACACTATATATATATATATATATATATATATATATATATATATATATATATATATATATAGTTCCAAGTTTGGAAGCAGTTGTCTTTGGTTTCAACAATTGAAGATTTTTTTCCTAATAAAATTATAAATGCAGCCACATGCTACAGTTGCTTCTGAAGTGATTTTTTTGTAGTGTAGATTATAAACACCAGAAGTCAAATGTTAATAATCAAAGGACTAAATTCTGTTGTCACTAATTCCAGAATGTCAAACAAGGAACTCAGATCTTTGTAGTTGAGTATTGTGGCAAGAAGACCTGGGCAGAGCTGGAAGCAGTTGCCTCAAGTGGCTGGGACTTGCAGAGGGAGTCGTCAGACATCAGGCATGCTCTTGCAGGTGGCCTGCTCTTTCAGGCAGCACACCTGGGGCGTCCTCCGTGGGGATGAAACCATGCCCAACTCAGAGCTGATGGGTTACTCAGGGAGAGTATCATTGTCTGAAAGTAGACGTACTCTTTGAATTTAATGCCCTGTTTTGTCTTTTTGTTTTGGGGGTTTTTTTTCAGTACTAGGGATTGAACCCAGGACTTCACTCATACTATGCAAGTGTTCTACCACTGAGTTGCATCCAAGCCCCTCACTTTTGAATTTAGGATGCCGTATTAGTGGAATACAGCAAAGGTCTGGTTTTCTTCTGTGCCCAGCTATGCAAATTTGCCTTTTGCAAAATAACAGAGCAAGAATGTGGAAGCCAACCAGTGATCATATACACATAGAGTAATCATGTCCAATTCATTCTACTATCTTTCCTACCCCAAAACCCCTCTGCAGACAAGAGATGAATGTTAATTTTTTATGTCTAAAACGAAATGAGCAATTAACCCTTTTTAAATAAAAATCCATTTAGAAGGAAAAACAAATGCCAGATGAATGTATATTTTACCTAAACCAAACCATGCCACAAAAAAAATATTATTGGGATATTAACTTTCTAAGAATTGGTAACATTATCCAAGTTCACCATCTCATATCTTATGCTAACTTTTATCAATGAGCTGACTGCATACTTTTCCTTTGATGGTGATTGTTATTAGAATGTAAATAGTTTGGGGAAAAAATCAGAATTTTCTTAAATGACTTTCCCCAATTGCTTTCTTTTGGGAGGTGGGCAGAGGTGAGGGGTAGGTATGTACTAGAGATTAAACTTAGGGACATTCAGCCCCTAAGTCACATCCCAGCCCTATTTGTATTTTATTTAGAGACAGGGTCTCACTGAGTTGCTTAGTGCCTTGCTTTTGCTGAGGGTGGCTTTGAACTCTCAGTTCTCCTGCCTCAGCCTCTGGAGCCCCTGGGATTACAGGCCTGCCACCATGCCCAACAGTACACTGTTTCTTACAGGGCCATTACAATGGATTGCATTGTACCCCACTCCCTGTAAAATCAGATGTTATATTCTTCATCTTTTTTAAAATTTATTTTTATTTGTTCTAATTAGTTATACATGACAGTAGAATGCATTTTGACACATCATACATAAACGGAGTATAACTTCTCATCCTTCTGATTGTACATGGTGTAGAATCACACCAGTTGTGTGATCATATACATACATAGAGTAATCATGTCCAATTCATTCTACTATCATTCCTACCCCAATACGCCCTCCCCTTCCTGCAACCCTTTATTGTGAATTAGTATCCACATATCAGAGAAAGCATTTGGCCTTCAGTTCTTTGGGATCCGTTTATTTTGCTCAGCATGATATTCTCCAGCTCCATCCATTTACCTGCAAATGCCATAATTTCATTCTTCTTTAATGCTGAGTAATAGTCCATTGTGTATATATATACCACATTTTCTTTATCCATTCATCTGTTGAAGGGCATCTAGGTTTGTTCCATAGTTTGGCTATTGTTAGTTGAGTTGCTATGAACACTGATGTGGCTTCATTACTGTAGTATGCTGAACATACACTACAGTGTTTAAATTCTTTGGGTATAAACTGAGGAATGGGATGACTGGGTCAAATGGTGGTTCCACTCCAAGTTTTCTGAGGAATCCCTACTGCTTTCTGTAATGGTTGCATCAATTTGCATTCCCACCAGCAATGTATGAATTTTTCCTCACATCCTCACCAACATTTATTGTTGTTTGTATTCTTGATAATTGCCATTTGACTGGAGTGAGATGAAATCTTAAGAGTAGTTTTGTATTTCTCAAACTGCTAGAGATGCTGAACATTTTTTCATATATTTGTTGATCGATTGTATTTCTTCTTCTGTGAAGTGTCTGTTCAGTCCTTTTGCCCATTTATTGATTGAGAAATTTGTTTGTTGATTGGTTGGTGTTAAGTTTTTTTAATTCTTTATATATCCTGGAGATTAATGCTATGTCTGAGGTACATGTGGTGAAGATTTTCTCCCATTCTATAGGCTTTTTTCTTCACATCATTGTTTCCTTTGTTGTCAAGAAGCTTTTTGGTTTGAGTCCATCCCATTTATTGATTCTTGATTTCACTTCTCACACTTTAGGAGTCTTTTTAAAGAAGTCCATTTCTAAGCTGACATGATAAAGATTTGGGCCTACATTTTTTTTCTATTAGGTGCAGGGACTCTGTTTTAATGCCTAAGTCTTTGATCTACTTTGAGTTCAGTTTTGTGGAGGGTAAGAGATAAGGGTTTAATTTTAATTTTGCTAATATGGATTTCCAGTTTTCCCAACACCATTTGTTGAGGAGGCTATCTTTCCTCCGATGAATGTTTTTGGTGCCTTTTCTAGTATGAGATAATTGTATTTATGTGTCTTCGTCTCTGTCTTCTATTCTGTACCATTGTTCTATGTGTGTGTTTTGGTGCCAAACCATGCTGTTTTTGTTACTCTGTAGTATAGTTTAAGGTCTGGTATTGTGATGCCGCCTGTTTTATTCTTCTTGCTAAAGATTGCTTTGGATATTCTAAGTCTCTTATTTTCCAAATGAAATTCATAATTGCTCTTCTATTTCTATGATGAATGCCATTGAGATTTTAATAGGAATTGCATTAAATCTATATAAAGCTTTTGGTATTTTGGACATTTTGACAATGTTAATTCTGCCTATTCAAGATCATGGAGATCTTTCCATCTTCTAAGGTCTTCTTCAGTTTCTTTATTAAGTGTTTTGTAGTTTTCATTATAGCTATCTTTCTCCTCTTTTAGATTGAGTCCCAAGTTGTTGTTGTTGTTGTTGTTGTTTTGCTTGCTTGATTCATTCTTTCTTTTTGTTTGTTTGTTTGAGGCTATTGTGAGTGGTTTAGTTTTCTAATTTCTTTCTTAGTGGATCCACCACTGATGTATAGGAATGTGTTTGACTTATGGGTGTTGATTTTATATCCTGCTACTTTGCTGAATTCATTTATTATTTCTAAAAGTTTTCTGGTGGACTTTTTTGGATCTTCTAAATATAGAATAATGTCTATTGGTAAATAGTGATAGTTTGAGTTCTTCTTTTCCTATTTGTATCCCTTTAATTTCTTTCATCTAATTGCTCTGGCTAGAGTTTCCAGAACTATGTTAAATAGAAGTGGTGAAAAGAGGGCATACCTTTCTTGTTCTAGTTTTTAGAGGGAATGCTTTCAATTTTTCTCCACTTAGAATGAATGGTCTTGGGTTTAGCATAGATAGCTTTTACAACGTTAAGGTATGTTCCTACTATCCCTAGTTTTTCTGGTGTTTTGAACATGAAGGGGTGCTATATTTTGTCAAATGCTTTTTCCGTAATTATTGAGATAATCATGTGATTCTTGTCTTTAAGTCCGTGAACGTGATGAATTATTTTTATTGATTTCTGTATATTGAACTAAAGTTGCATCCCAGGGATGAACCCTACTTGGTCATGATGTCCTATCTTTAAAATATGTTTTTGTATGCCATTTGCCAGTATTTTCTTAAGTATTTTTGCATCTATTTTCATTGAGAATATAGGTCCAAGATTTTCTTTTCTTGATGTGTCTTTGTCTGGTCTTGGTATTAGGGTGATACTAGTTTCATAGAATGAGTTTAGAAGGGTTCCCTCCTCTTCTATTTCATGGAATAATTTGAGGAGAATTGGCATTATTTCTTCTTTGAAGGTCTTGTAGAACTTGGCTGAGAATCCATCTGGCCTGGCCCTAGGCTTTTTTTTTCTTGGTCTGCTTTTGATGGCATCTATAATTTCATTGCTTGAAATTAATCTGTAAAACAGGGTCTTTACAGAAAGTAATCAAGTTAAAAATGAGGTTCCTGATCCAATATGACTGGTATGCTTATAAGAGGAGGAAATATGGATACAGAAAGACACAGAGGAAGATGATATGAAGATATAGGAAGAAACTGGGCATACAAGCCAAGAAGAGAGGTTCGAAATCCATCCTTACTTTAAAGTCCTCAGAAGAAAAAAAACTGCCAACATATTGTGAACTCCAGAACTGTGAGACAGGAAATTTCTGTTGATGAAACTACCCGGTCCATGGTGCTTTGTTACAGTAGGAGACTTTCAAATCAAAAACACCATAAAGTAAACGTCTTTGGCTTTGTGAATCACGTGATCTTTGTCAAAATCACTCAACTGCATTGTTACGGCACAAAAACAACCACAAACAATGTGTAAATGACTGGGTAGAGAAGTGTTCGAATAAAATTTTATTTACAAAGGATCCATGCAAGCTGCAGTTTGTCACTCCTATTCTACACTTTTGAACACAGACACTGAAGATGTTGTGAAAGGCCAGATTTAAGCATCGGGCCAGAGACACATGTGGTTGCCTGAACTTATTTGGAAGTCTGCAAGACTAAAAACAAAACCAGCAACAATAATGGCACAATTATCTTCAGATCATTCTCAGGTCCCCTCTGAACTTCCTCTCTCTGGTTTGGAGTGACTGTCCAACTTTACCTGCACAAACATTGTTGGGGATTAAACGTGGCCACATTTTTTTAGTTACTCCTCCCAACAAGAACTGGAGCTTATTCACCCTTCCCAGGAATTGGTCTGCTCTTCTGAGTTTTGACCTGTGGGGTTTCCTCAGAAATGAAGCTGTAACAGGGCCGGGCTGGGCGTCAGCCTTCAGGACAGCTTTCACTGTCAGAACTCATAGAAAGAGGCTCAGCTACCTCTGGAAAGACTATATAGAGAGGGAGAAAGAAGGCAGGGCCAGGGGTGGGGCAGGGAGAGGTCCAGTGGGCGACTAGACATTCCCACCCACAGCTGAAGCTGAAGCCTCCCAGAGGAGCATGATGCCACCCTGGACCTTCCTGTACTCTTAGGTGAGGGTCCCAGCCTGCCCCACACTGCAGAATCATGAGCAAGTCAATGATTGTTGTTTTAAGGCACTCAGTTTGAAATGGTGTTTAGGTAGTGGTCATGCCTGATGCTAGTGCTGCCTTCTAGTTACCTGGGATTTTTGCTATTGGCTCATCAAAATCTTTCCTGGTCAGGTTACACTGTAAAAGTGTAACTTAATCTTGAAATGAAAATAGGATTGGAGTCTTTTGCATGTTTATATAAATTGGTGCAACAAACCATTATACAAAATTTGGTTCACAAAGTTAGCTATCTTTATTCCTAACTCCAACCCAAGAATCACTGCACAAAGAGATTCTGAATGTGGCTTCAGGAAAATGAAGTTATTGTATTTCTGGGGGTGAGGCTGGGACAAGGGAGAAGGGCCACATTAGAGAAGATGAAACATCAGAAGAACCTGGGGGTGTGGCCATCAAGGGAGAGGAATATCACGCCCCAGGGGAACTACATAAAAAGTGAAGAGAGAGAGAGTTCCCAAGGCATAATTTATCAATGTCAAAACATTAAAATACAAATTTAGTTAAAAACTCTGTGAAATAATCCCTGCATTAGCTCTGCGAAAGAGCAGCTTTTCTTTGTCTTCCTTCCCTTTTCCTCTCTGCCCGGATGGTTCTGGTCTCAGGACATAGATCTTAGGCCACATTTCAACTCTATTAATAATCGGGTCAATTTTGTGCAATATTTCAGCAACGTAATTACTATGTTTAAGAAGTGCCACCTCTGGCACTCAGTCCCAGGTGTGTACACCAGCTGAACCAGGACACACCTCTGTTGCTCAGGGGTCACTCTGAGTTGCTTTGATGTCCTGCTGGATGGGATGTAGGGTGTCATCGGAATCCTGGCATTCCACATTGTGCCTTTTTTAACTCCCCTGTGCCAGTGAGTCTCGAGACCCAAGATCTCTGTGCCCTGACTCACAGTCCTGGCACCCACCCACCTTATTTTTTAAAGACCCCTGATAAAGCGAGGGAAGAGTCTCTCGCAGGTGTCCTTTAGCCCCAAACAACATGTCTCAAACCATTTGAATCCATAGGAAACTGCTGCTTTTCCCCTGGTTCTGAGTCTTTCTAGAAAACTGTTACCCTTCTGGAGGAAGCACTAAAGCCAGTGGACAAGGTCCTAATGTAGATGGAAGTTTGGTGTGGGTCACTGCTTTGAGCATACTTGCCCAGTTGTGGCCTGTTACTCTGTGCCTACTTGCTTTGCCTTGAACAGAGCATGGGTTCTGTTAATGTTCAGAACATCAGGAAGGTTCCCTGCCACTCACTGGTCTAGCCAGTGCCAAGGGTTTATCTCTCAAAATTGGATTAATCCATGACAAGCACTGAATTCAGGAAAGGAGGCAGAGTTTTTTTGCTCTATGTTGCCAGCATATTCCAGGCATAATGCAGAGGCTACAGATCTGATTTCTCACAAAAAGTAAATGATATACATCAATGAAAATGAGGCACAAAAGATGACTAAATGAATTAAGGTGAGATTGCTTCCATAGAACCTTTGTTTTTGTTTTTTGCATTACTAGGCATTGAATCCAGGGCTTCACTCTTACTATGCAAGTGTTCTACCACTGAGTTGCATCCCAGGCATACAGCAAAGGTCTGGTTTTCTTCTGTGCCCAGCTATGCAAATTTGTAAAAGACAAATTTTGCTCTGCAAAATAGCAGAGCAAGAATGTATTTCTGGAAGCCAACCAGTTCAAACCCTTCTGCAGACAAGAGATGAATGTTAATTTTTTATGTCTAAAATGAGATGAGCAGTTAACCCTTTTTAAATAAAAATCCATTTAGAAAGAAAAACAAATGCCACATGAATGTGTATTTTACCCAAACCAAACCATGCCACAAAATATATCTTTAGGATAAGGATATTAACTTTCTAAGAATTGATAACATTATCCAAGTTAGCCATCTCATATCTTATGCTAACTTTTATCAATGAGCTGACTGCATACTTTTCCTTTGATGGTGATTGTTATTCAGAATGTAAATAGTTTGGGAAAAAATCAGAATTATCTTAAATGACTTTCCCCAATTGCTTTTTTGGGGGGCAGGGGGTGGGTGGGTATTGGAGATTAAACTCAGGGGCACTCAACCACTGAGCCACAAAAAATGTATTTTATTTAGTGATAGAGTCTCACTGAGTTGCTTAGTGCCTTGCTCTTGCTGAGTCTGGTTTTGAACTCTCAGTCCTCCTGCCTCAGCCTCCTAAGCCAATGGGATTACCAGTGTACACCACTGTACCAGGGCCCAATTTCTTCGTTCACTTAAAAAACATTCAAGATTTTACTTAATCAGGGAATTTCTAAATGACTAAACATATAAAATGTTAATTTTTAGAGAAAATAATTTCCTTTAACTTTTCAACTTTTATGAAAACTATTGAGACTTTCAGTCCCATTGCATTGTTCAGATTTGTTCCACGGGATTTCAAAATACTGTCACTTTTTTCTATTAGGGCCTTTGTTTCAAAAGGCTAAGGAGGAGTTCATTGCTTCTGGCAGAATTGCAATTGGTCTAAAGCTATCAAACCAAAGCAAGGTTTTTGAAGGAAGCCGCTTGTGTCTTTACCATGGCTAGTTTGTTTCATGTTGGCCTCTCTTCAATATCCGTTAGTCACATCTGTTTCATGTATTTATTTGAAAAACTAAAGAGCTCTTAGAGCCTGGAAGACACTGATGTTGCCTCCAAACATGAATTCCATTCTGCAGTCTGAAGGAGCTTTGCAAGACACATTTGATGTGTTTGCTTCCATGTGGGACCACTTAGGCAATTTCAGAGGACTTCAATATTAGAGCTAAACTATCTTTCCAGATGCCACTTTAAAATAACAAACAGGTTTGTAATTTCCTTTCCAATAAAGGGAACATTTAGAACAATGCTTATCACTCACAGCCCCAGCTTCTGCTGGTGAAAAGTATTAATCTGTTTATTATAAAAGGCTAGTGAAATATTGTGCACCTATCAAAAAAGAGAGTTTAGGAATGGGTTAAAGGTCCACTCTCTGTCATCCTTCTACACTAAGTCACCATGTCTGTATTCAGAAGAAGGAAGCTAGTGACATGAATAAATAGGAATTTGACTTGGGGGACATAATCTCATTAGAAAAAAAATACATACAAGAAAGTCATTTAAAAAGAACGAGAATTCAAGATATGGATTTTCTTTTAAACATTTTTGCTTGGTTCTCTTCCTAGGCTCTTCTCTAATTCACTTAGCCAAAATAATCTGCCTCTTCCCAGCATTTCTAGGACATTTGAAGTGTTCATCTCAAGAGAAGGATGGTGTTGTACTAAGGAGATCTGGGTACCAGTCTTTTCACCCAAAGTAAGTGGTAGGTTCGTTGATGGTAGGACCCACATCAATGGGTCTCCTTTAGTGTCGCCCAAGAACAGACCCTGGACACTACTATTCAATAAATGTTGAGTTGAAGTGGAGTGTGATGTGATAGAGTGGATAGGAGGTCTCAGGCAAAACCTGAGGTTCACAAAATGAGACCAGAGGAGCAAACGCATTCTAACTGAGCAGGGGACGGCATAGCTATTTTTAAGTGCTTGAGTTCCATCGTATTTATTTATAAGCCACTTCTCCTTCATATAAAGCAAAATATTTGTGTGTGGAAAAGGGAGAAAAGGAACATTCCTATTCTGGACTCCAGGTATACTACCAGAGCCACTTGTGTCCCCAACTCCCAACCCGTGTTTCCAGCTGTAAACGAACCGCAGTAGAGACTGGGTGAACCCAAAATAGTTTGGGGTAAGGTCTTTAGTCTATTTGATCCCCTGTAAATTTAGCTCAGATTTTTTTTCATCCCCAAAGAGGAACAGGGAAAGCCAGCTTCCCTCCAAGGGGCAAAATCAGGACAATGACATTCTCTGTCATCTTGTCCAGAAAAGCTACTTCAAAGACTCAAAGCAGAACATGATATTCTTGGATTGTTCCAGAAGTGTTGCTCAGCCATGGAAATCTTAATGGTTTCTTGGCAATTATAAATTGCCAAGAAATTATAAGTAATGTAGCTTCTGCATTTTAAAATGGAGGTAGCCTAGAAATGCTTTCCAAATAAAGATGAGTTTTTATATTAGTGACACTGTCTCTCTTAACCATGAAAAATAGTGTTCTCTTTCTACTAATGTAATGCAGAATAATCTCACATTATTAAGATACTTTCAGGAAGGACACCTGTGCAGATCACCTTGCACAATTTAAAACTTGTTAACAAGGTGGTGACAATGAATTGGACTCTGTATAGCTGTAGTAGCTACATGTTCCTCATAAACAAAGTGATTTTTATCTCTGTATCTCTTACCAGCAGTTTAAACACCAATTTTCCCTCAGTGAGAGGTGGGATCACAATTCTTTGCCAGCAGGTGGTGCAAAAACCATATTGTAGAAATACTGTTGCCAGAAGAGAAATAGGACATCTCAAATTGGGTTCTCATGGTACATGGGGTCATTGCTTTTAGAAGAAGCAATGGTTGAACTCCTTATTTGACATCAATTTATGCCACTTCCTGAATATGTCACCCTCTCCCCACTCTATCTACCTTGCCAATTCAACACATTTGATCTACATAGAGTTAATCAGTTTTTAAAAATTTTATTCTTATTAGTTATACATGACAGTAGAATACATTTTGACACATTGTACACAAATGGAGCACAACTTCTCCTTCCTCTAGCTGAGCATGGTGCAGAGTCATGCCGGTTGTGTAATCATACATGTATATAGGATAATAATGTCCATTTCATTCCACTGTCCTTCCCATCCCCATACCCCTCCTTTCCCCTGATTTCCCTCTGTATAATCCAAAGTTCCTTCATTCTCCCTTGCCCCCATTATGGATCAGCATTCACTTATCAGAGAAAACATTTGACCTTTGGTTTTTTTAGGTTTGGCTTATTTCACTTAGCATGATATTCTCCAGCTCCATCAAATTACCAGAAAATGCCATAATTTCATTCTTCTTTATAGCTGAGTAATACTCCACTGTGTATATATACCATAGTTTCTTTATCTATTCATCTGTTAAAGGGCATCTAGGTTGGTTCCATAGTTTAGCTATTGTGACTTGAGTTGTTATAAACATTGGTGTGGCTGCATCACTGTAGTATGCTGATTTTGAGTCCTTTGGGCATAAACCAAGGAGTGGGATAGCTAGGTCAAATGGTGGTTCCATTCCAGATTTTCCAAGGAATCTCCATGTTTGCAGTTCCATCAACAATGAGTGGACCTTTTTCCCCACATCCTCATCAACACTTATTATTGCTTGTATTCTTGATAATTGCCATTCTGACTGGAGTGAGATGGATCTCAGTGTAGTTTTGACTTGCATTTTCCAATTGCTAGAGATGAGGAACATTTTTTCATATGTTTGTTGATCGATTATATTTCTTCTTCTGAGAAGTGTCTGCTCAGTTCATTAGCCCATTTATTGATTGGGTTATTTGGTTTTTTGTTTGTTTGTTTGGTTGGTTTTTTGGTGTTAAATTTTTTGAGTTCTTTATAATATCCCGGAGATTAGTACTCTATTTGAGGTGGTGTAGTAAAGAGAGTTAATCCATTTTAATCATTTTGATAGGCTCAGATTTCCTACTTATTAGTTTTGTCTCATTCCCTCTTTTCCTAGATCCTTGAAGTTGACTAGCCCTGCCCTACAGAGGCAAGTTATTTGTGATTTGACTCCTTTAGCTCCATACCCTTCTCTCTCCATCTGCTAGACTCAAGATGAAACCAGGGCCTGCAGATCCAATCGATCTGTTTGCCAGGTTTTTGTATCCCATTCTATTCCTCTGTCTCTGCTTCAAGAGATGAGATCCAGTGTAACCAAAACCTTACTGTAATTATAATTTAAAGACAGAAACAGTAGACAGTGGGATGCTCTGTGGAAATAAAGAAAATCAGTTTAAAATATAAAGCTCTTTTTAAACAAGTGACCATAGAAATTTGAACACCTTAAGATCTATTGAATTATCTCCTGCTTGATTGCATTTAAATTTCCTAACTCTTCTGTGCCTCAACATATTCCCTCACTTACTGGACATACGGTATTTTTACCTCCATACAAGAGAGCAGGTAAGGGAATGAACTGTAAGCACCAGAGAGAAAAGAATAAACTAGACTCGATGTCATTCTCATTCCCTGTGCCAGGCACTGTGCCCATGACCTTTAATAAAATAGCTGATAGGCGAAGAACCAGGATTCAAGTCCAAAATTTTCTGCCTCCCAATGCTTTGCTCTTCATAAACCGATTCATAAATACTAATTCAATCCTAAGTTGCAGGCTTTAGTTTTCAGAACCCAGAGAACCCCTAGGTTGAAGGTGACCCTCAGTGCTATGGTGCTCCGTGGCCATTGAGAATGTCATGGGAAAGACCACCCCCTGAACACACAGACACACACACACACATACACAGTTGACAGTACACACCAATATTACAAATGAAAAAACAATTCTTGAAAGACAGAATGTTCTGTTCCACATCACAGAGACAGCTGCCTGCCCAAGAATCAAGGATATATTTCCTTTCAACTTATATCTCCATAGTACCAAGTTCTCAGACTCAAGTAGAACAGACAAATTTTCCCTCGTTCCTCCCCTGCTTTTGTGATAGTCAAAGACGTCCTTGGGCAACCTGGACAGACTTTAAGTGATTGCACTACCAGGGAACTGCTTCCAAGTTCTGCTTCTTCAACTTCAAAGCCCACATTTGAGCTCACTTTCCTTATCTGCACCTGCATTCCAGTACCCTGACTGGAATCCTAGATTACAGGCTCTAGTATTCAGAGCCCAGAGAACCCCTAGGTTGAAGGTGACCCTCCGGGCTATAGTCTTCCTGAGAATGTCACTGTGACAAGGCTGCCACCCTCGGTGAACCACCCTCCCCAGACCCACACATGACCCCTATGGAGAAATAAGTTCAAAGGAATCATATCTCCCACTCTCGGGCAGCCAGCTGTTTGTGATGTGGAGCAGAATGTCCTGTTTGTCAGGGACAAACTCACTTAACTTGCTGTCCCCTGCCTTCCTTGGTTCTCACCACCCAGCCTTTTCATAAGCCTTCCTGGGGATCCAAATGGCCTCCCTTCCCCAGCCCCCAAGGCTCCTGGGTTCTCAGACTAACCTCTGCTTTAGTTACGGGTTTGGACTTTCCTTTGTGTTTCTATCACCTTTCACAACAGATTAAAGGCAGCTCAAATTCATCTCGAAAAGTACTTCCTCCAAAAAGGAAAGACAGTGGAATGAATCTTGACATAGTTTTCCTATGAATATATATGAATACACCACAGTGAATCCCACCATCACGTACATCCACAAGACTGGGATCCTAATTAGAATAAGATATATTCCATGCTTGTATAATTATATTAAAATGGATTATAATAAGGATTGTGATGCATTCCACTGTTGTTGTGTATTTAAAAATAATAACAATAATATTAAATAAAAGTATAACTGGGAAAAATAAAAATAAAATAAAATAAACCAATAAAAATAAATATTTGTCCTTGATTTTAAAAAATTACTTCCTCCAACCTAATTATTACCAAATACAGAATTTTACAGTCATTCCTCAGTATCTGAAAAGGATTGGTTCCAGGACCACATAGTAGAAACCCAAATGGATGGATGCTCAAGTCCTTTATATAAAATGTCATAGTATTTGCATAGAACCTATCCACATACTCCCATATACTTAAGATCATCTAGATGATCTATAACGTTTAGTAAAATATAAATGCTGTATAGCTTATTTTTATATGTACTGTTTAAGGAACAATGACAAGAAAAGTCTATTCATATTTCATACAGTCACAATTTTTAAAATATATTTTTATTCTCAATTAATTAAATCCAATGATGCAAACTTGAAGTTATGCAGAGTGACTGTATAATGTTCTATAAGTGCAGTTTTTAAATTTACCTATAGTGTGAATATAGGTTGTATATTTTAACCCTATAAACTTTTATTAAACAACATTTTATTTTGATATATTATTCCATTGCTCTCATTAAGGCTTGCTGATGATTTATCTTAGGAAACATTTTGATCCTAATATGTTCTAATAGCATACTGAAGAATGTAAATGTTTGATGTGATACATATTTTATCATTATCATTGCCAATTCTATTTGTACTGATTTTTTTTTTTTTTTTTTTTTTTTGGTACCCAGGGATTAAACTCAGGGGCACCTGACCACTGAGCCGCATCCTCAGCCCTGTTTTGTATTTTATTTAGAGACAGGGTCTCACTGAGTTGCTTAGTGCCTTTGTTGAGGCTGGCTTTGAACTCACGATTCTCCTGTCTCAGCCTCCCAAACCTCTGGGATTTCAGGCATGCATTACCACACCTGGCAACTTGTGCCTAATTTTTACACTCAGTGTTTGCATTAAGTTTATCAAATGAATGATCCAGGTGATACTGGAGCCCATGTATCCATTGGCATATTGTCCACATTACAGCCAATCTTCAATAAGTACAGAACCAATACAAGTCACTGAGACTAGTCCCAGGTAAGAATAAAATAATGAAAAATCTCCTCAGCCCTTAAGGAGCCTATTATCTAGAAAAGGGAAAAGATCAAGAGTACAGCTTATTTAAATGCGGAATGAGGTAGGATTGTCTCACAGGTATAAAACAAAGTAGTCCGAAAACACAGAGGAAGAAATTTTTCTCTGGCCAAGCATAGAGCTAGAGAATAGGAATAGAATCAGAATCAGGAAAGTAGGTGAGATCCATGCTGCTTGAGGACGATGTCATTTGCATCAGTCAAAAGAGACACAGGGGACATCGCAGGCAGGGGGACAGTGTGGCCAAAGTCAGGGAAGAGGAAAGAACCCTGCATAAGAAGCTGCCTTTAACTTTTTACCAAAGACTACCATTGGTGAGGAAGATCAGAGAGAGCAATACCAATAGCGGGGGAGTTGGAAAGGAAGATATGGGTTCAGGAGACATCTAAAGAGGAAACCCAGAATCCACCAAGTGTTTGTGAGCTCCAAATATGCCAGGTGAGCGCTCTACCACTAATTTACATCCCCAGCCATTTCAATTTTATTTTGGGACAGGGTCTCGCTAAATTGCCTAAGATGGCCTCAAACTTGTGATCCTCCTACTTCAACATCCAGCGAAACTGGAGTTGGCAGGTATGTGCCACCACACCCAGCTCCTAGGGCCTTTGATGAGCACTAGGCACTGTTTGGATGTACCAGGTGTGTTAGCTACCTCAGGACAAACTACGAGAAAACTGAAAAACAGAGATGTCAGTGAAGAGCTAGCTGAGGCCTAGTTGCCAAGAGCCTTCGAGGCTCTAAGAAACTAGAGCAGAATTCTGGAGTCAAAGGGGAGTCAAGATGGATTTTCAGCAAGAATGTGGTCCATTCAATGTGAGTAAGTGGGTGGGCTGTGCTACCCTCTGGATGTTCCACATGGGCCATTTACTAGGAGGACTCCTACTAGTTCTACTGTTAGGAGGAGGTAGCTGGATAGACATGAGCAACAGAGGAGGGGAAAGGAAATTCAGACTCTGCCCCAAGTGGCCATTACACCACCTGGGGATGGCCTTCTTGTTGTCAGACAGCTTCCTGTCAATCTGGAGAAATGGATACAGCCTATGCTAGGAAAATTGGGAACATGAGGAAATTTCCTGCACTAAATTTAGGTGAGAAACAGCTTTAATCACCCCAAATGAACAATTCTTGAGGGGAGGATCCCAAACATACCATCAAAGCCCACAACACAAGACGAGGTCCTCACCTCACTTGGAATCACCCCTTGCCATTCTCTGTGGCATTTAGCTAAGTAAACCCATTATGTGGATTCTACCTGTGTCTCTCAAATGAAATATTTCTTTTAGAAAGATAAGAACTAAGGTAGCACTACCTACTCAGGTAGCACTACCTACTCAGGTTGGTATGAGGATTGAATAAACTAACCCATATAAGGCATTTAGAGTAGAGACTGGCATTTTCAGAGCTGGGCTCCTGGCAGGCTAGATCACATGTGTTCAGGAAGTGAGACCCAGGAAGGGCCTGAGCACTTACAAGGCTGTGAGGTTGTCCTATTGGCATGATGTCCTGAGTTCAAGCGATTTTTAAAGGGAGACTCTCAGAATTTAACTACTGGTGGGGTATCAGAGAGAACCATCAAGAATATCACAAGGCTAGCCAGGCGCAGTGGCACACACCTATAATCCCAGCAGCTTGAGAGGCTGAGGCAGGAGGATCACAGGTTCAAAGCCAGCCTCAGCAAAAGTGAAGTGCTAAGCAGCTCAATGAGACCCTGTCTCTAAATAAAATATAAAATAGGGCTGGGGATGTGGCTCAGTGGTGGAGTGCCCCTGAGTTCAATCCCCGGTTACCCCACACACTCCAAAAAAAGAATATCTCAAGGTTAGACTGATTATCAGGAAAATGGGTGCCAGCAATGGGTACAAGAAAGTGCTGGAGGAGAACATGTTTGTATGTGTTAATAAAATAAGAGAAAGGTAATAATGTCCATCTCATTTCACCATCTTTCCTGTCCCCATACCCTCTCTGGTACATGTATAACTGCACATATGGTGCAATGCTCAATTGTGTACAATCAGAGAAATGAAAAGTTGTGCTGCAAGTGTGTACAAGGAATCAAAATGCATTCTGTTGTCATTTATACCTAACTGAAATTAATAATTAAAATAAAATAAAAAAGAAAAGAAGATAGGTAGAAAATCAGATTTGGATGTGTTTAATTTGACCAGTGGTGAGATCAAATTGAACAAGTACAGCGCAAAACAAAGCAGTTTTTGAAATTCTTTCTAAAATGCAAGATAAACAAAAGCCTCTAAGGTTTGTCATTATTCCCTTGATGAATTTCTACTCAGTCTTCAAAATGCATCTCAAAGACTTCTCCTTTTGTGGAAACTCTTGTATTATTCTGCTGTTGTAGCATTTACCAAATTGCACTGTGTGTGTTTATACATCTGTCTCATCCATCCCCTTAGAAAATAATAGTGTCTCATTTTCATCTTTGCAAATATACTCAACATTTTTTGATTGAATTGATAAATATATATAAGCCTCACTTTTAGAGTATCATTCTTTCAAACTAAGAGGTACATGAGGTTCCAAGGGTACAGAGAGAGAGGGAAGAGGAGACCAAGGATAGATTTGCCCTTTAAGGAGCCCCTACATTTCAAAAATAGGAGAGGGAGGAAAAGGTAATTAAAGGAGGGCACTAAAAGAAATACTAAAAATTAAAATATGATAGTCAGCATTATGTGGGTTAAACAAATCCTACGTGATCTGAAGGCAGCCAGTCACTGCCTCCAGTCAAAGATGAGGGCTGAGAGAATAGAAATGATCTGAAATAGTGTTAAGCGCTTAGTGATTCTAGCAATGGGTTGATGTAGAGGAACTGGAGGCACAAGACATGGAAATTCACATTCACTCTCCTGGAATTCCTGAACTCTGAAGAATGAGCACCGTGGGAGTGGGAAGACCCTCAAAGGCACATGGTGGAACTAGCTCAGGTGGTAGAATTTAATGTTTTATGAAAAGATCAGTGCAGTGGTAAGATAAAAGTCTTTGTTTGTCTAAAAGCCTTGCAATAATGGTGCAGGGACCAGGTAGCTGATGCTGGATTTAATCAGTTAAGGTCATGTCCATTAGCATCCATTAGTACTATTGCCAACTGTGGTGTCTTTTGAAGTCCTGTGAGATCCAGTAGATTTTTTGAAACCCTGAAGCTATTTTGTTTTGGCTGTTGGCTGCCGAGGAGACAGAAGACAATGGAAGCTGCTCTCTACCCTCACCTACCAAATGCTCGCCAGGAAAGCACTCAGCTGAGTCTCTTCCGTGAGGTTAGTCTTGCTTGTCTGAACTCTTTGACTGGAAGGACATCTAAGTGTTTTTCCTCCTTAGAAGACTAAATGGGTAACTAAGGTAAGTGTTTTACCCTTCCAGGATTTGGTTATCTCATCTATACAGTGGAAATTACTATAAGAAGGCCAACAGCTGTCCAAGAGACTTCATGAGTTTATCATAGCACAACATGGATTTGAGCATGCAAGTGTGTGAGTATGTGGTGTGTGTGTATGTTCATGGACAGCATCCATCACAAGTGAAAACATCTAAAAACTGCTGTTTCTTTTCTTCCAATCCATTATTTCCTAATGATAGAATAGACAGGTGTTGCACTCATTCAAAGAGTTTTGAATGAGTTTGCATCACATTTTGAATCTGTTTGCATCACATTCTCCATTAGAGAAGTTCATCATTGTTTCATTTCAAAGATAATGGTCTTTAAAGGTTATGGAGTACTTCATTTGAAAGCTTTAGTAAATAGCAGCTTATTTCCCTGAGAATTTCTGGAAAGTTCCTTCAGAATTGTTCAAGGTAGTACAGGACATTCCTGTTTCACTCAAAAGAAGCAAAGGGTAATTTAGTAGCTGTGGGTGGAAATTAAACAGTGTTGCCAAAACAGTGTGAAGAATCTTGCTCAGGACTTTACTTTAACCATAGTGATAATTCTCATTTTCATCAAAGCTAAGTACCAGTTAGGGGTTTCCGAAATGTTCTCTGACTTATAGTTAGTTCATTTAATGTTTAATCTTTTCCATCACTTTGATGTACAAATTTATTTATTTTGTAATCCTTCTGTTTAAAGCTACTCTATGATTTTTTGAATATTGTGCCCATTCGTTCAATCCTTGGGATTTTTAAAAAATACCTGTCATAGGCAATCTCTGAGACCTTTTTGCCAAGAGAATAATGGGATTGAAATCCCACACACATGAAGGAATATCTAGGAATATAGTGGAGTCGATGTAAACATGTACTAAATAGAAGATAAATGCATTAGATAGGATGTAGATGCAAGTTCATTTAATTTCCAGGCTTGTGTGTTTTAAACACCTCTTTCCTTCTGCTGGTGGCAAAGAGCTGGTCTTGGATGGTGCTGAGAACACCTGTCTCCTTTTTGATAAATCCACCCCAAAGTGAGGAGATGGGTGAGAGACACACATGACCATACACTGCTTTGGTTCTCCACATATAAATATTCTGAAAAGAAAATTGACCTGATGTATTTGTTCAGAGCAAAACTCTCCGGCCTTATGACACCTGTTCTCACCTTCACATGCACCAGTTCTAAAACAAGGAATTGCCTCTGCCCTGATGGTGCTCCAGTAAGGGGTGTGACGGCATGACGAGGGCTAGAGAATCCTAGTAGGGATTGTCCTGGGGAAATTTCATGTTTCTCAATTTTGCCACTTTCATGTTAAAATGCTAAAAATAGAAACCCATTCAGTTTCTTCTAAACGTGAGGTTTCATGATCAAAATTAAGATGAGTTCACTCAGTATGCTTAGTGTATGAGGTGCTTTTAAAAAAGAAAAAGTGACTTCTACAGTGTCATTCATTATGCTATTATTATGAAGTAGAGTTTGTGTAGTTCTTAACAGTGTGCAAAGCACTTTCCTGCATTTTAACTCACTGGATCCCAGAACTGAGATAGCAAAGACAGGGATGATGGGATAGCAAAAACAGGATACTGAATTCAGAGAAGTCCAAAATTAGTAAATATCAGACTCATTTTTATTTTTTCTAAAAATTATTCTTTTTCAATTCAACAAACTTGTCCACTTAGTTCCTGTAAAGCTAAATCCGTTGCACTGGAGGCCTCGATGGAGTATAATCATTTGCCATGTTAATGCATTTGGTAATCAGCATACCTGAGGTTCCAGGAAGAACTTGCTGTGATATTGCTCTGCCACATATGCATCCAAAAACACCATCCCTGAGAAAAGAATTCTTGAAACTACTGCAGTTTTCTCCAGCTACAGCAACTGAATTAATTATCTACAAGCCTTCAAGACCAACACCCAGCATAGGGCCTGGCAAAACAACATCTATTTTTATTGAACTCTTGTACGGATGTAATTTTTTTCTAAGTACTGATATTGTTTGATGTTTTAAATTAATCAAAAGCTCTTTTTGATAGCCGAACTACCCGTCATTTACTTTCAGTAAAACAAAAGGTAGTCAATAGAGCTTTGGGGTTGGCGGTATGAACGTGATCAAATGTTCAGGGCTTCAGTGAATGTTTAATTAGTGGGCTCCTGTTAGCACAGGACTCCAGCATTGCCTAATTATAATGTTGCATTCCTTATTAGTACTATACTAGCAATCTTCTATAATTCACTATTTCCCTTTTCAAGCCATTCTGAGTCATTATTTTCTATCCCTTCTCTTTTGAAATGATTCAAATATATTATTTTATGAGCCTAATCTGAACTATTAGGAGTTTAGAGCACAGGATCTCAAATCATCCTTCTAAATGTAAGGATTGGGGCCAGCAGGTAAGTGAAGGTACCTATTATGATTTGAAGTTGTTTCATCTAGAGAAAAAAAATATATATCAAAAGGGTTGCTTAATAATTACTTCCAACATCTTTAAAGCATGGCCTCATCCTTAGTGGCAAAGATCTAAAAGAGAGAAAACTGGTTCATTGGTCTGAATCAGTGGTTGTCACAATGGAAGCTGTTTTTGCCCCCTAGGGAACACTTTCTGTGTCTACAGACATTTTTCATTGTTAATACTGAAGCTGTTTCTCTTCTGTCATGGGTAGAGGCCAGGGTGTTGCAGAACATCCTACAGTGCACAGGACACTTCTGGTGCAACAAAGAATCATCAGTCCCCAGATGTCAATAGTGCCAGGCTGATAAACTCTGGTCTAGATTGAGGCCAAAGGTTAGGTTCTTTTGTTTTGTTTTTGATCCTGGGAATGGAAATTAGGACCTCACACATGCAAAGCATGTGCTCTGTCACCAAGGTACACCTCCCAGCCTCAAAGATTAGTTTTCTGATTCCCACTTATCAGAGTCTGACCCGCAGTGTTAGCAGAATGTCCCCAATCTTTTGATAAAGGCAAAACAGATGGGATCCATAGGTGATGATGATCCCCAGTGGCTGAAGCTGTGAAATTATCACAAACACCTTTAATCTATGATTGTACCTGCATGAATCCCTGCAGAGATGATCTTTCTTATGGACCGGAGTTTGGGGCAAGCAGATGCATGGAGGGTTCACTGAAGACTAATCTAATTTTAAACATTCAGATCTGGCTTCTTTTTTCCTCTATATTTCCTGAACTGACTTGACCATGGATTAGTGCTATCTTTACTCTGGCCTTAACACCTGAAAGCAATGATAGCTATTTAGAGTATATTATATGTCATCTCAGTTAATAACCATAGTTGTCATTAGATATGTGATGGGTTTAATATGCCTATTATGCCTTGAATTATAGACTCTATAGTGACATAATAAAATAATTTGAAAACGTTTTCTGTTGATCTTATATAACACACTTTGGCATACTCGGTCCAATAGGAAGAAAGAAACTGCAAATATATTTTAAAAGCATCTAAATTCACTGCAAACAGTAGTCCAAATTCAAGATATATCTTTGAAATGCTATAAAGATTTGAAGGTTTTATAAAGTTTAGCCAACCATTATGTTAATTTCTAACTTTTTAGTATCTAACAATCTCTTTAAAAGGCAATTATCACAATTATTAATTTAACAAGATTTTGCATAAATATGCACAGTTTATTTTATTCACTGTCAAATATTAGCTATCTTTGGGATAATATCTTTAAAACTATATTTGATGGAATACATCTGCCAGGATGCTATCTTTGGTGGATGAGATTTCTCTGTGGGACTATTTACATGTGACACTGTATAGTATAGCATTTAAAATCCAGACCCTAGGGTCTGGCTGCCTAGGTTCAGATCCAGCCTCACCAACTACTTGGCATGAGGGTGACAGGGAATGTATTGCCAAGTTACTCATTTTTGCCAGTCTCAGTTCCCTTGTGTGTAAAATGGTGATAATAATAGTATCTTTCTTACAGACGTTTTTCAGAATTAAATAAGCCAAATGAGTGATGCTCAAAGTGGAGTCCTCAAACCAGCAACAACATTATCACCTGGAAACTTATTAGAAATGCACATTTTCTGGCCCCATCAGACCCACCAAATCAGAAGTCCTCAGGTACTTCTGATACATGCAAAAGTTTGAAGCCCATAGAGTTAAGCTGTATAGACCCTCTAACACAGTGCAGGGTACCTAATAAGCATTCAATAAAAGTTAGATGTTATTATTATCAAATCAAATATATTTTATATTCATGTCTACTCATGTATTTTAAAGCAGTTCTATTTCTGAAATACTCCTAGACTTTATAGACCTCTGTCTGTTAAGGAAGCACAGAGTGACTCTCTTGGAAGCACCATACCTCCCACATTCCTCCTCTCACCCGGATCTTTCCCATCATTTAGTGCCTGCCTTCAAGTCCTCATGCTCTGTGGGTCCTGTACAGACCTTATTGCCTTGAGATTGGGTTCTCTTTGCTTTCCTCAATACCTATAACTCTAGTATACACATACCAGAAGACACATTTCCATCTTACAGGATTCCTTTTGGAAACCATCTTAGCCTTCATTCTTAAATATTCAGGATATGGACTGCCCGGGCCTCTCATGTTTCTATTCAGGTGCCAACTGCCACGGCCCTATCATCTCTCAGCTGAGGCTATTAATTTAGAAACTGGACAAGGGGTGATGGGGGATGAAGAAAAGACAAACAGACACACATAGAGAGTAAAAGGTGGGGCCAGGTGGGCACTGCTCTCTGATGGAGAAGCAGTGACTCAGAGCTAGCTCAGCATATTTATTATATAGGTTTTGTCGTCAAAAGGTTATCTGTGGGAAAGTTTCAGCAAAGCAGGAAATCTGAAGGATGCGGGACTGGTGAGATATTTGGGGTCATCTTGTTTTACTCAGAATTCTCTATTCCAGAGAATTGGTGCCTGAACTCAAGGCCTTGACTGATAACTCTGAGCCTTTGCACAGAGTTTCCTCAGGCCAGTGTCACCATAACAAAAAGGCCATCTTGACCTGCACTTTTGCACAGGCAGTTCCCAGTGCAACCCAGCCCACAAGAGATTCAGGCCATGATTCAAATTACCACTCTCCACAATGGATATCAGTTAAAACATTTTAGAGATATTTCCCATTCTTATAGTGCATGGAACACAAGAATTCTATGAGCCTAAACCCTGAGTGATGCTTTGAGGCCAGATCTGTAACCAGTCTTGTCTCTTGCCAATTCTTGCTTGCCTGACACCAACTATGGAATGTTGTCAAGGCTTTTATGCAAAGTGCTAGTCAAAGCACCCAAATAAACAGAGAGCTAGAATTTCATCTAGATTAAAGACTGCATGAATAAGTTTATGCCTGCCTTCTAATTAATATTTGTTTAGTAAATGTTGCTGTGTGTAGCAGAACTTGGACTGAGACTTGCTTTTGTTATTCTTCCTAGTGAGATTATGTGGTAGTAGCTAACCACCCACTTCAAACTTTGCAGAGATTACTGATTTCCACCAAAAAGTAGCTAAAAGTTATGCACAGCCAAGTTTACTTAGATCAGTTTGTAATTGAGCAAGTTGGGTTTATCCCAAGTAAGTGAATCTAAGAAAAATATAGTGATGTGATTCACCTCGTTAACAAATAAAAGAAAGATGTTCTGATCATCTTAGAAGATTTTGACATTTACTTTTAAACAAATTCATGCTTTGTAACAAATTGAGCCAACTAGACATACAAGGGATTTTTCTTAACTTGAAAAAAAAAATGTTGTACCAAAATGTGACATTAAATAAACCTGTAGAACAAAATGAAACCATTTTCTTTTACATAATATACATATACAATACTATACAGATAGCATAACGAATCAATTAGAAAAGCATGACCTATTAAAAAATTGTGCTTCTTTTACTACATGAAAGGAATCTGACTTTTGTGGGGGTTTTTTCATAGTAACTAACAAGTTCTAAGCAACCTTCAATAAAGTATCTGAAATATTTTAATAAAAATCAAAATGCTTAAATAACTTACCTCTTACTAATATTTCAGATACATTCCTGTTGTGTGCAAATTGTTATACTGCATATGGTGGGTCAACTTGTTGTCCTAAGGGTGAAATAGAAATCTATTTAGTTAAAAATAAAAAAAAATCCAAATCATAGATATTTATCTATATGCAAAAAGCATAACATTGAAAGTTAGTAGAAAATATTGGAGAATATCTTTCTGACCTTGAAATAGGGATATATTATTTAAACAAGACAGAAAAAGAAAACACTTTTTCAACTCACCAAAAAGACTAATTCTAGTAAACATATATGACGTTATATCACACTGCACATAAAACAATCTATGTGCAAAAGAACTGACAGTATGATTCTACACATGTAAATTTTCAAAGGGCATTAAACAATGTCATATATTGTTGTCATATATTGTTGATCCATATAAAGATACTGTACACATCTTCAGAATACACCTGAAATTCACCCACTCCTCCATACATCCATGCTACCAGCGGGGACAATCCATAGTATCTTGGCTTTGGGCTTACTGTGCTGCTCTTAGGATGCAAACTTGCTTCAGGATAGCCATGGCCTCTGGGGTTCTGCCCATTTCCTGCCTGGAATCTATTCTCAGCACAAGTGCCAGAATAGTCACTCCTTTGGTGAAAACCCTTCCATGGCTCGCCCCTGGAAAACTGCTTACAGCGAATGGCTAGTCCACCCCAGCAGCCCTCCCTGAGCTCAGCTGCACCTTGTTCATTCCTCCGTAGCCCACTAACCTTTCTACTGTTCCTGGAACCCATTGGGCACTATCATCTGCCACCTCATCTACCTCCTCTGCCTGGTTCCAGTCCCCAGATATGTTTGTGCCTTGTTCCTTCACATTTTTAGGGTTTTCCTGTAATGTCATCTTTCCAGTAAGTTGTTCTCTGACAAAACAATCCAAACTTCAATGCCCGCCCTATTCTCCTTTCCTGCTTAATTTTCTCCTTTTCTCCAAAGCACATCTTAGCATCCAACAAAACATATATTTTACTTAGTATTTTGCTCATTGTCCTGACAACCTTTCAAATGTCACCTTTCTGGGGACAATGACACTATCTGTTTTATTCATTGCTGAATTCCCAGCAACTAGTACAGTGCCTGGCCTGGGGAAGGCTCAGAAAGAAACAGAAAGGCATAGTGATCAGGATGCAAACTGGCTTCAGGATAGCCATGGCCTCTGGGGACCAAGGAAGGGTCATGGAATGTGGGGATGGCTCACATCTAGTACGCACTGTTTCATGTTTTAATAAAAACATGAAAAACAAATATAACAAAATGCTGGCACTACACAAAACTCGTTAGCATTGTTCTCTGTTGTTCCTCATGTTCTTACTTTAAAATTTTGAATAATACTGTAGATAAAGGATACAAATCTTAAGGGTGTTGCTTGATGAATTTTTTATGTATGTATATACCCAAGTCACTGCCACCTAAAATAGTATAGAGAACATGTTCATGACCCTGTAAGATTTACCTGTTTTCTTTCCTAGTTTATACCACCCTTGAAGTCACAACTCTGACTTCAGTCATTTATCAATTGTGCCATTTCTTAAAATTCATATGAATGAATTAATATAATAAATCTGTCTGCTATTTTAAAACTCAACATCCTTGAGATTCATAGCTGGTTTTGTATGTACAATAGTTCCAATAGTGTTTTATTGTTGTAAAGTATTTCATTGTATGAATACCACACCATTATTTATCAAGTACTCTATTGTAGATATTTTACTTTTTCCCCAGATTTGGCCATTATGCATGAAGTGTCTGTAACTTTTTGGATATTTTTGTTTGTGATCATACGCCTTCATCTCTCTTGAATATGTCCTAGAACTTGAATTGCTAAATCTTAAGAGTAGTTGTATACTTAAACTTAATAAGAACTGTAAAAATAGTTTGCTAAAGCACTTTTAGCATCAGTGATAAGAATTTCAGTTACTGCCAACCTTATGAACACATGCTACTGTCAGTCATTTTCAATTTTGGCTATTTGGGTGAGTGTCTGGTGGTATCTCACTGTGATTTTAATTTGTATTTTCCTTAGAAATAATAGTGCTTGACATCTGCTGTGTTAGTCAACTTTTTGCCACTGGGACAAATTACCTGAGAGAAACAACTTAGAGGAGGAGAGATTTATTTTGGCTCACATTTTCAGAAGTTGCAGTCCATGGTTGGCCCATTGCTTTGGGCTGAGCATCATGGCAGAAGGGCGTGGGAGAAGAAAGCTGTTCACCTCATGGCTGCAGAAAGCCAAAAGAGAGAAAGAAAGGAAAGGGCCAGAGGAAAAATATGTCCTTTTATGGCATGTTTCCAGTCCCAATCAGGTCCCACAGCGTATAGTTTCCATATCCTCCCAATAATGCCATCAAATATGAGTTGCTCAATAGATTAATCCATTGACAACGTCAGAGTCCTCGTAATCTAGTCACTTCCCCAAATACCCATTTCTGAACACTATCGCATGGGGCACCAAGCCTTCAGCACATGAGTCTGTGGGGGACACTTCATATCTAAACCACAACACCTGCATTCACTTGTTTAGTATTTGGAGATCCTTTTTGGTGAAATGCTTAGTTGAAAAAATCAGATCGTTTTTCTTTCCTCTTTCTCCGTAAGAAGTTTTCATTTATTCTAAGAAGTTTGTGTCTGGCATACTTATTTGTGAATATCTTCCCATAGTCTGTGGTTTGCTTTTCACTTTCCGGATGGTGTTTTTGGTGAATAGAAATTTAAGATTTTGATGAAGTCCACCTGAATGCATTTAGATATATGAAATACTTTTAATTAAACACTTTAAAAAGAATATGAAAGATCTTTCCCTTTTTCTCTTAGAATGTTTCAAAGGATCCCTCTTTCCTTCCCTACTCACTTCCTCCTCCTTTTTTTCTTTCTTTTCCTTCCTTCCTGATCTTTTTTCCTTTCCCTTCCTTCTCTCACTTTTTTCTTTTTCCCTTTCTCCCTCCCTCCCTTCCATCTCCCTTTTCTTGTCCCCCTCCCCTCTGTCTCCCCCCCCCCTTTATATTATTACAGTAACTTCTAACTGAAAGATCAACCTGGAGGGTGATTTCCAAACAGGATCCACTCCAGCAGTGCTCCCCGCTCTGCACGGTCCCCTTGGCTGTCTGTCGCACTAGCATTCCTGGTATCGCCTCCCCTGTCTGCGGCCCCAGGACCTCCAGGACCCACAGCACCGAGTGAAAGAGACTGGGGTGAAGGGCCTAGCGCGGCCGCTGCCCACGTGGCCTCGGTACCAGTCACAGGGTGAGTGCTGCGGTGCAGAAAAGCGTGAACCGCAGGCCCTGCGCAGCTGCAAAGGTTTCTGAGGCTCCTGTTTCATCACTTTGGGAAATGTTTACCCAGACAGTGCTGTAAGAAAACGAGCTGGCGATGCAGGACGGACCCAGAAACACTCACATTCTGGAATGTGCAGGTTCTTCTTGGGACGAAATCAAGTCTTGGTCTTTGTCTCCTCGGCTTCAGGCAGAGCCACGGGAGTCCACAGACCTCGCGTTTGATCAGTGTGCTGAGAGGGCAACCGCTCACACGGAAGGCAGGAGGAGGAAATGAGCGTTCTGCTGGATGAACTTAATGGGCTTCGCATCCCCTCAGATTTATAACCCACATAATTGCCTGGGCAACAGAAAGAGGAGATGGGAATACAAGTTTACTTTTTGAGTTCTGGGAAGACATCTTCTAAGAGGAAAACAGTGTCTACGCTTCTGCAGAATCCACCTCTGGATAGACTTAAGCTTCACATTTCAGTTTGGAATTTGAACCCTAACTTCTTACAGAGTCTCATTTACATATTTTCCACAAACTCTGTATTTTCCAGCTCTCTATATAGAGATATATGTTATTTGTGTACACATCTGTCCTTGTCCCTAGGTATAAGTTTCTTCAAGGTCAGATCTGTGTTTTTATGATGTGTCCATCATAGTATTTTTCTAAGAACTACTTAATAAATACTTTTCTTTACTCAAGTTGTGATCACCTAGCATACCAAAATGAAAGACTTTTCCTAAACATCTTTGGATATGCTTTATTTTATTTTCTTACCACTCTAAGAACCAAATTCAGCTGAAAAATGCCTCCCTTTTCAGATACAAAACATGATTTTGCAAAATAAATATAGTAGGAGAGAAAAATAGATCTCTAACTTCAAAACTTTTTACAAAAGAGTGAATCCTTTAAAACTCAAATGGTAGATGCCATCACAGAAATCTGCTTTGTTGCAGTTGCCAGATAGAAACGTCCTTCTGGGATTTCTCTGCATCTCATGCACAAACTTCAATAGTGTCCTTAAGTAGCAATGTCTACTTTGAGAAGTTAGATATGCATTAGTCTGATTCTCCAGTCTGTAACAGAAGGTTCTATTTTACTTCTGAAGGTAACTCAAAAGGGGTTGATTTAATCTACAAAGCTCTTCTGTCTATTGTCTAAAAATTCCTTAGAGATCTCCTCTCTCCTTTGAATATTTTTCACAGCCATTAGATGCTCTGCTGTTACTGCTTATGAGGCAAACCATCTGAGCTCCAGGGAGTATGAAATTTAGTACTGAAGAAAATAATAGCCAAAGTACTAATAATGCCCTATGTATTAACTCACGTTAGATTAAGTAAGCACAATTTTTAATAATATCCATCTGTCTTTTTTAAATGCTGGAAACTAAAACTGGGTAGAGTAGAAAAATTTTCACATGAAATTGAGAAACACTATGAAAAAAAATAGGTTGGAGAAAAATGCCAAATAACTTATTTTTTTCCACATTTTTATTGGCGCATTGTAGTTGTTCATATTGATGGGATTTGTTACTCATTCACACATGCACATAATATAAAAACATAATTTGACCAATATCATTCCCCAGCATTTCTCCAATCCCTCCCAGGCTTCCACCCCTTGGTCCCTTTCCTCTACTTATCATATTTGATTTTTAGGAGATTGGCCCTGCCTTTGTTTTCCTTTTTCCTTTCTAGCTTCTGCATATGAGAGAAAACATAGGACCCTATCCTTACCCTTCTGAGTTTGACTTATTTCACTCAACATGATGGTCTCTAGTTCCATCCATTTTCCTGCAGATGCTATAGTTTCATTTTTCTTTATGGCTGAATAAGGTTCCATTGTGTATATATACCACATTTTCTTCATTTATTTATCCATTGATGGACACCTAGGATGGCTCCTTGGCTTAATTATTGTGAATTGTTCTGCTATAAGCACGTTCTTCAGGTTAATTACAGAGAAGTGGTATAGCTGGGACATGGTGGTTCCATGCCTAATCTTTTTAGGAGCCTCCATACTGATTTCTATAGTGATTGTACTAATTTCCAGTCCCACAAACAGTGTAAAAGTGTTCCTTTTTCTCCACATTCTCTCCAGCATTTACTATTATCTGTATTCTTAATAACTGCCATTCTGATAGGTATGAGATGAAATGTCAGTATAGTTTTGATTTGCATTTCCCTAATTGCTGAAGATGTTGATCATTTTTTATATATTTGTTGGCCATTTGTGTTTCTTCTTTTGAGAAGCATATGTTTAGTATCATTTGCCCATTTAATAATTGGGTTATCTGATTTTTTGGTGTAAAGTTTTTTGAGCTCTTTCTATGTTCTAGATATTAATCCTCTGTCAGAAAAATACCTAGCAAAGATTTTCTCCCATTGCCTGTGTTTTTTCTTCATAATCCTAATTGTTTCCTTTGCTGTGCAGAAGCATTTTAATTTAATGTTGTCCCATTTATTAACTCTTGGCATTATTTCCTGAGCTCTCACGGTCCTATTGAGAAAGTCATTGTCTGTACCTATATGCTGGAATGTTGACCCTACGTTTTCTTCTAGGAGTTGCATAGTTTCTGGTCTAATTCTGAGCTCTTTGATCCATTTTGAGTTGATTTTTATGCACAGTGAGATACAAGGGTCCAGTTTCATTCTTTTACATATGGATAACCAGTTTTCCCAGCACCATTTCTTAAAAAGACTGTTTTTCCTCCAATGTATGTTTTTGCAAATAACGTATTGAGGGGGAAAAGTTTGTATATTACAAAATAAAGTATATCTTAGAAAAAAAGAATACATGTTAATCCAACAGAAGCAATGGATCAAATTTGAGAAACAGATCATTCCCTAACAAAATTTATTTATTTAACCACTTTTTTTTGTGGATTCATACTGTGCCATCCTTCATATGAAATGTGGAGAATGAATGTTAATTTATATAAGGCATTTATCTAATCCCTAAGTCAAATGGTGGGATATACAGTATTTTTCTTTCATTTTCATACTCATTTTTAAATTTTTATTTATTTTTTGTTTTTATAGGTACATTATTAGTGATACATATATTTTGACATAATCAAACATGCATGGAATATAGTTTGCTCCACTTCAGTTCCCAGTACTTTCTTTTCCCTCCCCTCCCCGATCTCTCTCTTTCCCTTCCTCTAATCTGCTGATGGCCCTTCTATTTTCATGGGATTCCTGACATCCTGCTTTTTTCCCTTATTTTGGTCTAGGTTCTACATATGAAGGAAAACATTTGACCCTTGACTTTCTGAGTCTGGCTTATTTTACTTAGCATGATGCTCTTCATTTTCATCTACTAGCAAATGCTATATTTCATTCTTTTTTATGGACAAGTAAAACTCATTTGTGTATTTATACCACATTTGCTTAATCCATTCATCGTTGACAGGCATCTGGGCTGGTTCCATGACTTGGCTATTGTGAAATGTGCTGCTATAAACATTGATATGCTTGTATCACTATAGTATGCAGATTTTAGTTCTTTAGGATAAATTCCAAGGAGTTGGGATAGCTGAGTCATATAGTGGTTCTATTCCTAGTCTTCCTAAGGAATCTCCAAACTGCTTTCCAATGTGATTGCATTAATGTGCTATCCCACCAACAGTGTAAGACTGTACCTTTCCTTCATTTCCTCACCAGTGTTTATTATTATTTCTACTCTTGAGGATTGCCATTTTAACTAGAGTGAGATGAAATCCCAATGTAGTTTTGATTTGTATTTCCCTAATTACTAAGGATGTTGAACATATTTTCATGTATTTGTTGGTCATTTGTATTTTTTCTTTTGAGAAATGTCTGTTTAGTTCTTTTAAAAAAATGCTTTTTAGTTGTAATTGACACAATACCTTTATTTTATTTAAATACTTTTATATGGTGCTGAGGATCGAACCCAGGGCCTCGAACGTGCTAGGCGAGCGCTCTACCGCTGAGCCACAACCTCAGCCCTGTTTAGTTCTTTTTCCTATTTATTTATTGGGTTATTTATTGTTGCTATTGTTGTTTTTTTTATTTAGCTCTTTGAGCACTTTATATATTCTTCTAGTTATTCCCATTGGAGGAGTTGCTAGCTATGATTTTCTCCAATTCTATAGGCTCTCTCTTTATGCTCTTAAGTTTTCCTCTGCTGTCCAGAAGGTTTTTAATTCGATGCTGTCCTGCTTATTGATTCTTTTTTTTTTTCCTTGAGTTTTAGAGATCTTGTTAAGAAAGTCAGTGCTTGAAGCAGTATGTTAAGCCTATGTTTTCTTCCAGCAGTTGCAAAGTCTCTGGTCTAATTCCTAGGTCTTTGATCCACTTTGATTTGACTTTTGTGCAGGGTGAGAGAGAGGGATCTAATTTCATTCTTCTACATATGGATATCCAGTTTTCCCAGCACCATTTGCTTAAAAGGCTGCTTTTTCTCCAGTGTCATACTCCTCGTTTTGCAACCTTCTCCCAGCCATTTTCCTCTCTGTGGTTCATTTTCTAATTCCAGACACTACAATTAAACAATTGTTTTAGGAATTTTATATATATAGTTAATACGATTATAGCTTAATGAGAATTTAAATCAATGTATCCTCTCTGTATTGGTTAGCCTATGGTATCATGAAATGTTATAGAGTAGGAGGTTTAAACAACAGAAGTTAATTTCTCACAGTCCAGGAGGATGAGAAGTTCAAGATCAAGGTGCCATCAGATTTGGTTCCTGGTGAGGGTCACCCGTTCCTTGGTTTGCAGGCAGCTGCCATATTGCTGTGTGTTATAAGCACCTCTTTGTGCTCTCACAGAGAGAAAGGAAGCAAACTCTCCGGTGACTAATCCCATCCTGAGGGCCCCACCCCATGACCTTATCTAAACCTTGCTACTCTCAAACGCCCATCCCCAAATATACATCACATTGGGGAATAAAGTGTCAATATATGGATTTTGGGGAGTGCAAACATTCAGTCCTCAACATTCTTTCACTAATATTCATAATACGTAACATCTATTTCAATTAAAATACTTAGCTAGCTCCAGTTAAGCAAACCAAAAGAAGGTGGAGACAAATTCATCCGCAGATAATGCTTAAAGGGCTTTTTCTGTTATCCCACAATTAAAGCTACCACACATTTTATTATTGATTAAAAACTTGAAGGGCTAATGAATTGTAACATTTTTCTTTTTCTTTTCTTTTCTTTCTTTCTTTCTTTTTTTTTTTTTTAAGACAAGGGCTCATTTTGTTGCTCAGGCTGGTCTCCTGGGTTTAAACGATCCTCCTGCCTCAAACTCCTGAGTAGCTGGCACTTAACATTAATCTTGAAAGAACTTCAATTATAGTCAGAAAGAAAGATTTGAGTTGGGTTTGATACTCCAGGGATTTACATCATGGAACAGTAAAGGAATATTCTGTGATCTGCTTTTTCCAAAGACTACAGTTGGAATTCTCAAGAGCAATATTTGTTAAGAGAAGTAAGTTGATATCATTGAGAGGTTCCAGAGCAAAGCACCAAAATGATCAAAGGAGTGACCTGCACATTAAGATTAAAAGACCTGGCAGTTAGGCCCAGGTAATGGTGGGGAGGGGATACATGGGTACTTGATAAGAGTCTCCAAATATTTAAAAGTGTTAACACTAAGGAAGGTGAGTTCTTATTTTGCCTGCTTGGAGGTGACATAATATGAAACTTAAAGGTAAAACTAAAGAGAGAACAATGTGGCCAGATCAAGAAATATTTCTAACAAATAATAAAGAGTTTTTTTGCAAAATTACATAAAGTGAAGCATTAGATCCACTACAGCTATAGCAGAAACGAATGAATAATTTCCCTCATTAGCAAATTTATATGGCTTATGGTCTTTCTTGCCCATCATTTACTCCTTACCAACCCACCTCCTTCTACCTGATACCCCTACTTTTAAAATGTCATTTGGGTCCTACTAGTGATATTGTACCTATTTGCCATAGTTTGGACATAGTTTGAATGTCTTCCAAAGGATCCAGGTGTTGAAGATTTGATCCTCAGTGTGGAGGAATTAGGAGGTACTGTGGAACCTTTAAGAAAAGGGGCCTAGTGGGTCATTAGGTGTATGTTCTCTAAGATGAATAAGGGAATCTGAGTTACTTTTCATGGGAGAGTTGTTATAAAAGAGTTATTCTTAGCCCCATCTCTCTCTCTGTTTCATGATTTGAGACGTGACAAAATGTCCCTATATATTCTCCCAATATGGTGTAAGGTCATGCACCACCCTCACCAGAAGCTGAATCAATGGGGCTGCCCAGTCATGAAATTTGACCCTCCAAAACTGTGATCTAAATAAACCTTTTTCCAGATATCCTCTTCAACAAACAATGCTGGAAAAACTGGAATCCATATGCAACAAAATGAAATTAACCTCCATCTCTCACCATGCACAAAACTCAACTCAAAAGGAATCAAGGACCTAGGAATAAAACCAGAGACCCTGCATCTAACAGAAGAAAAAGTAGGCCCTAATCTCCATCATGTGGGATTAGGCCCCAACTTCCTTAATAAGACTTCTTTGGCACAAGAATTAAAATCAAGAATCAATAAATGGAATGGACTCAAACTAAAAAGTTTCTTCTCAGGAAAAGAAACAGTCTATAAGGTGAATAGAGAGCCTACATCTTGGGGTCAAATCTTTACCCCTCACACATCAGATAGAGCTCTAATCTCTAGGGTATATAAAGAACCAAAAAAACAAATAACCCAATCAATAAATGGGCCAAGGACCTGAACATACACTTCTCAGAAGATGATATACAATCAACCAACAAATATTTGAAAAAATTTTTATCATCACTAGCAATTAGAGAAATGCAAATCAAAACCACTTTAAGATTTCATCTCACTCCAGTCAGAATGGCAGCTATTATGAAGACAAACATAATAAGTGTTGGTGAGGATGTGGGGGAAAATGTACACTCATATGCTGCTGGTGGGACTGCAAATTGGTGTAGCCAATCTGGAGAGCAGTATATAGATTTCTTGGAAAATTGGGATATATAAACATATGTACATAGAAAAGTATTTGAATAGTTGCTATCACTAAATGGATTCCATATGTAGGATCTCTGTTAATCTAGGAGTGCATAGTTTAAAATCATAGAATTTTAAGAAACAGAAGCAAGCTTGAGATGGCCCACTCTTACCAGAGAGGTTTAGATACCTTCTACCAAATATAGAAGCCAGAGCTGGGGAGAAGTCAAAGGAGATGGGTTGTCTGTTGGTTCATGGAATCCCATCTTGTTCCACACAGGTGGGCAGTGTCTCTCTAGTCCTTTGGAAGACATTCTGGATTGTGTCCCCTGACCTTTTCTTATCTTCCAATCCTCCTATCTCCTGTCCCCACCCCTATCTCAGGAGAGCTGTCCCCACACTTTAGGGGTGCCGTGTTATGTTTGGTTCTCTGGAAAATGGATAAGCCCTTGTCCCCTGGAAGGAGGATGGACACAAATGTTCATCTGATTTCTCTCACCATGAAAGCTGAGGCAGACTAATTTCAAATACTTGAAGAAAAGAAAATTTACCACTACTCTACATGAGGAACTTGTAATCAAGCCTATGACTCCCACATTCTTGACCCAGATCTATTCCTTAAAAAATAATGACCTTGGCTCAACTATGTCAAAAGCAAACTAACCTCTTCTGGCCTGATTTCTATTCCTGAGATCTCCAGGTTAGCCAAGAGTCCCTCTGCATGAGCCACCAGGGCAAACGGAACCACAGTAACTTCTCTTTTGATTTCCAAGAGTCTCCAACTGAGAACAGAGACAAAGCTATCCTCCTGCCATATAAATGATGTTGACATGGACATTCTTGTCAACCCTCCTTGGACACAAGAGGGCAAATTGGGTAAATACAGCTATATCATCCTGCATGAATGTATAATTCCACCATCTGTGTGTGGCAAACACTCATTTCCCTATAAATGAGCAGCTCTTCATACATGGAGAGGGGATTTGGAGGCTGGGACAAAACTAAGTCAACAGTTCAGGGAGCTCAAGTTTTCTTAATTATAACATGAAATTCAGGAATCAAGGAAAGGAGGAAATGTGAAATTTTTTCACTTTCATTAATGGACAGCAATTGTACTAATTAGTTTTTCATTGCTGTGACCAAAATACCTGATAAGACCAAATTAGAGAGGGAAAAAATTTGTTTAGGGCTCACAGTTTTATCCATGGTCTGCCAACTCCATTACTCTGGTCCTGAGTGAAGCAGCACATCATGTCAAAAAAGTATGGTGGAGGACAGCTGCCCAGCTCATGGCAGCCAGGAAGGAGAGGGAGAGAGAGAGGGGCGGGGGGAGAGGGAGAGGGAGAGAGGAGAGAGAGAATGAGGAGATAGGAACAAAACAGATTTCCCAAGGGCATGCCCCCAGTGACCCACTTACTCCAACCATGCCCAATTGCTTATAGATACTGTTCAGTAGTCCACTCAAATTACTATTCCATCAAATGGATTAATCCACTGATGAGGATTCAGTAGTTGTCATTGCCCAAATGCCTAAATTTCATTGGGATCACACTTTCAAAATGTGAGCTTTGGGGGAAACATGTCTAGAACCAAACCATAACAAGAATGGATATGAAGGGAAGGGAATAGAAAATGACATTAGAAATGAGGCTAGAAAGGAAACTCGTAGAGTAAAATACAACAGCAACACCAAGCTCAAAGAGTCTATGCAGACAATACTATGCCCTGAGCTAACAGTTCAGTTGATTATGTTTTATACACACGACAGTTGGAAATAACTTTCTTTACTAAGTATATTTAATATACAAAAAATACTTGTAAAACAATATAGCAGAGTATATAATCACCTTTTGTGTAAAAAAAAGTGTGTCTATGTGGTTGCATGTGTGTATGAAATGTAGGTCTATGTGATGTATGTGTGGTGCATGTGCCTCTGTATGTGTATTTCTATGAGGTGCGGGGGGCTTGTGTATGTGGTACGTTGTGCATACTGTGTGTCTTTGTATGAGGTCTGTGTACCTGGTGTGTATGGTGTGTATGTGTGCATGTGGTGGTGGTGTGTATATATGTGGGAGGTATGTGAGATTAGATGTTGTGTGGATGTAAGATAGTGTGGCGGGCAGGGTGTGTGTGGTGTGTGCAAGGTGTGCTGTGAGATCTATGTGTGGAGTATGTGTAGGCAGTGTTATGTGTATGAGATATGTGTGATGTGTAGGTATAGGTGTATGTAGTGGGTACGTACATGTGTGATATTTGTATGTGTGGGAGGTGTGTGTAGTGTGTGTCTGTGGGAGGTGTGTGTGAGGTGGATGGGGTGGAGTGTGTGATGTGTGTGTATAAGGCATGTCATATAAGATGCGTGTCTAGTATATATGTGTGTGAGGCATATGGTGTGTGTGTGTGTATCTATGCCTGTGTGTAGTGTATTTGTGTGAGGGTTGTGCTGTGTATGTGTGTGTTTAGTATGTAATGTGGCTTGTGTTGTCTATGTGAGGCATATGTACCACCTGCATAGGAAGCTGCCCTGCAGTTGGGCAGAGTCGGTGTGTGTGATGAGACCAGCCGTGGAGTGAGGAGGAAGGTGTTCATGTTCAGCATGCACATGTCCTTTAAGACACCTGTTCTGATGTTCTGATCTCAGTCAAGTTCCTCTTTTCACGCTAGACCTTCAGAGAGGAAGTGGTGCAATTTCTTTCCTAATTCCAACACAAGAGACCTTTCTTTCAGAAATCTCGTTTGAGGGCAGTGTCTTATTTTGCAATCTCTCCGCAAGTGTCAGAGATGTTCCTAGTAAAGGGAGTGAATGTCAGAGGCATTTGTTTCCTAAAGCTTTGCCATAAATGCAATTGTGAGATGAAGCCGATAAAGCAGCAGTAACACATTTCAGGTATTAAATATCACACTGAAGGAATACTCGAGACCCCAACGAGAAGGTTAAGTAAACAGGAGAGGAAAACACTCTTGACAGCAATCACAGTATGGCGCTACCTTCTCTATTCAGAATTGGCCAAAAGGGAAGAGAGGCAGCAACAAAAGTGGCTGAGCTGTTTGTGGTCTCAAATCAAAGGACTGTCTGTCTGGAAGGGTGTGAAATGACCACTGACAGGGGTTACCTCTGGGGCAGAATGAGGCTCTTGCTTCTTGCTTTGATTATTTACATCTATATCATTTTTTAAAAGAAGAATAAGTTAGAATTACAGGTAATATGGGTGACTTTTTTTTTACTTCTTCATTTTTCTATACTTATCCACTTTTCTATATATGCTGTGTTTGTTACCAGAGAAAAGTAGAATTTGAATTTTAACACTTTTGGCAATATAAATATTCTTCAAGGCATTACTTTTTAAAGGGGAAAATGGAAAAAATACAAATGCTGAAAAGAAAGGATTAGCAAGATGTATTGCAGATTAAGAGGCAAGTTAACAAAAACTCAAAATGATGTTATAAAAGAAATTTTATTAACATTGGAAAATCATCATCATTTATTAAGTGAATAACATAAGTGGCAAACAATACAGCACAGAAATACATAGGTAGAAACTTAACATTTTAAAAAAGAAGGGTTAGGCTTTTTAGTCAGGGATTACTATGGTCCAAGGAGTCTAGGTTAATTTACAGAAGACATGAATGCTTAAGTTGGCAGAGCTACCTATTTGTGAAAATTAAAACTATTTTAGAAAGATATTTAATCCACAAGACAATAGTGAAATCCCAGAGCTCAGGAGGCTGAAGCAGGAGGATCCCAAGTTCAAAGCCAGCCTTAGAAACTTAGTGAGGCTCTAAGCAACTTTGTGAGTCCCTGAGCAACATAGTAAGATCCTGTTTCAAAATTTAAAAAAATAAAAAAGAAAGTAAAAGGGCTGGGGATGTGTCTCAGTGGTTAAGTACCCCTGGATTCAATCCCTGGTACTCCTCCCTCCACCCCCACCCCAAAAAGACAATAGTGAAACAGAATGAACTTCATAGTTACAGGTTCCTGGGATGAATTTTAGCCACATGACCTTGGAAGAGACTTATCCTTTCCAATCTCCAATTTCCTGGCCTGTGAACTGGGAAGTTGATTAAGAATTCAACAGACCAGGGGATGAGGAGTTGGGGTATAGCTCAGTGACAGAGCACTTGCCTAGCATGTGTGAGGTCTTGAGTTCAATCCTCATGAACCACCAAAAAATAAAAAAGAAGAAAAGTTCCACAGTGTTCTCAACCTCTTGGAAACACCAAATGAGCTGCCAGGTGCTCAGGGCATGCTAGGGAGGGCTGGACACATCCCCGCCACTGCTTCTCCCAGCACCCCATGTATGGTCAGCATCAAGGCCTTTCTTCTCCAATCACTCTCCTGACTTCTTCCCAGTTGGACTTCTTTCATCTTTTACAGGTTGGGACTGTTATTATGCCTGCCAGGCAGCCCGCTGCAAGCACACTCTTAGACTTAAGCACAAGAGACCTGATTCTTCCCAGGACCTCAGGTCTCTGCCCTCTTTTTAGGAAGCCCACACTAGTCCAGAATAGAAGAGTCACAAATGCTGCTCTCTGCAACAATCCTCCCACCTCATATACATAGGCCACCTCTACTGTGCTGCAAAGGCGCTTGCTGGTCCCCATGGAAACTCCTGCTCTTTGCCATACCTTTAGTTTTGGGGGGATATATATATACATATATCCCCCCAAACCTAAAGGTAGACACAATGTTTTTATTTTACTTTATGTGGTACTGAGAATTGAACCCAGTGCCTCACGCCTGCTAGGCAAGAGCTCTACCTCTGAGCCACAGCCACAGTCCTAGTTTGGGTATTTTTGAAGGACCAAACATCCTTCTCTCTTGTGGGGCTCTCTGTCCCTTTGATAGTGGAAGACTTGCTCAGCTCACCATCTTGCTGAACATATGCATATGAGAGTCCCTGTCAGCCTGAAGTTCACACACACACACACACACACACACACACACGCACATATTTTGAAAGAATCTCATTTATAATGTCATATGTTCATTTAAAGAATGGTACATACTTAAGCTTGAATTCTAACATGAATGAAATACCCCTTCTGGAAAATGTCATAATATTCTTTGGATTTTTCAACTGAATATTCATCATAGTAGCAATCTTTTAAAAATCAAAATTTCCGCTTTTATTTAAAAAAAAATCAAAGTATTGATTGGAAAGTGAAATTTCACTTTCAAACTGCTATAATATAGGTTGTTTGCCAAAATGCAAAGTAGCTTTTGGCTTCAATGTGAGAAATGCTTAGAAAAAGCAGAATACAGGGACTTTTTCTTGCAAAGGGAAATAATTTTTTTTTTCTTACCTGCTACAATCTAAAATAAAGTAGTTATTTTTTTAAAGCATTTTTTTCAAGTGCTGGGAATTAAACCCAGGGCCTCACATATGCTAGGTAAATACCACCAGCCCCTTAGCAATGTTTTAAGTAGCTGAAAGTCAGTGTGGGTTCCATAATTACTATATGCCATGGTGCAATTCAAAGGTTCCAAGAACCCTACAAGGTAGCTACTCTTTGTCATGTTCTGGACCTTGGTTCTCTCCCAAGGGCTCATATGTTGAAGGCTTGGTCTTCAGCCTGTGGTGCTATGAGAGGTGAGGGGACCATTAGGAGGTGGGGCCTGGTTGGAGGAAGTTGGGACACTGGGGTGTGCTCTCAAAGGAGACATTGAGACATGGCCCCTTCTGGCTGTCTTTGTTTCCCGGCCACCATGAAGTGAACAGAGCTCCAGCCATGATGTAACATGTCACTACATGTGCTCCTACATGTGCTCCAGCCATGATGTAACAGGCCACTACAGGCCCAAGCAATAGCGCCAAGCAACCATGGTCTCAAACTCTGTGAGCCAAAATAAACCTTTCTTCCCTTAAAGTTGATTTATCTCAGGTATTTGTCACAACAATGGAAAGCTGACTAACATACTCTTATTGTCCCCATTTCAGAAATAATGCAGCTAAAGCTAAAAGTGCCTTATTCACACTCAGAAGTTCACACAGAAGCCTTGGATTTCCAGCCAGAGCAGCCAGATGTGAGAGACCGGCCATCCACCAAAGCAGCATGGCTCTAACTAGGTCTTTAAAAAGTGGAAAGTTGACTAGAATAGTTTCCTCTCACAAAATTCCTTATATCTACTTCCAACTATGTATCTCTTACTTGTTTTTCAATTGTCTGTAAAACTGGAAAATGAATTGAAATTAAACTCTGAGGCCAATACAAGGTGGGCTGCCGCTGTGACAAAGTGAAGTGTTCTATAGGGGAGTTAATTTCTACCAGTGAGAAGTAGCACTTGTGTCATGGAATATGTTTTGTAGAAAGGTGATTTCATAGTTAGGGAATAAATAATGTCATATGTTGTTGGAAGTAACGCAAGGTAGGACAGCCACTTTGGAAAATAGTTTGGAAGATTCCCATAAATTAAACCTATCTTCCATATGAATGACTTTGCAATCCCACAAAGGAAGAACAAAACGACTGGGAGAGAAAAGAAATCTATGGTTGCCAGGAGTAAGGGGGCAGGTTGAGCATACAGGGGCAGTATGAGATTTACCTGTGCTGGGCCTGTTCTGTAGGCAACTGTGGCAGTGGATACACGAATCTAAGAATTTGTCAAAACCTGTACAACTGTATACTGTAGAGAAGAATTTCCAAATAAATTCTGTAGTTTGATAGGATGGAACCAAGATTAATATTTTAATTTTGACAATTGTTCTATAGTTTTCTAAGATGTTCACATATGAAAAAGCTGGGTGTGGGATTATGAGAACTCTCTGTACTATTTTTTGCAATTCTTCTGTAAATATAAAATTATCTCAAAACTAGAGTTTTGTTTTCTCAGAGGTGATTTTATGATAAAGATTATGGCTGTGTCAGCTAGGATTTCTCACATAGTTAAACTATCTTTATTTTCTGTTTTAAGTAGTAGAACAGAAAAAAATCTAATCTGGCCTTAAAAATTTTGCTTTAAAAATACAGTGAAAGCTGATGTCTAAGCATTTTCTTAGCCTATTTCTCATTGTCTGAAAGTAATGTCTTGTCTCTACCACCTTCTTAGGCAATTCAGTTTTACTTAGCAGGGATATTCTAATCTATTCTTTCCCCTAAAATACATTTTGTGCTTTCCTGATACTTTTCTTTTTCTTTCTTTCTTTTTATTTTTTTGACTGGGACTCACCAAGTTGCTTAAGGCCTCACTAAGTTGCAACTGGTCTCAAACTTGCAGTCCTCCTACCTCAACCTCCTGTATAATGGGACTGGGGCAATCACCCGATCCACAGTGGAGAGCTCCGTGCTGCAGTTCACAGCATTATGACTGAGACAACCTCAGTTGCCCATAAGCAAGCCGAAGGGGACTACAGAATAATCCCTTAAAGTTAATTTAAATTGAGTGAACATCACAGAGTGACTATACCATCTGACACACCTCGGCCACCTGGTGTGTGTGTGTTATCACCTACTGCTCTTAGGGCCACGATGAACAAAACGCATAAGATTAGATTACAGGCCCTGAATTATAGGCCCTGAATCTCTCTGGCTTCTAGTCTTGCCATATGATATCTTTTACACCAGTTTCACCATGAGATCCTCATAAAAACTAAGCAGAAGCCAGTGGCATGCTCCTAAATAGAAATGTGTTCCAAATAAACCTTTTTTTCTTTATAAAGTACTCAATCTTAGGTATTTTGTTATAGCAACATAAAAATGGACTAATACTAAATCAGCTTGTTATTAACTGTTGTTGTTCTGAACCACTATATTATGCTATATTCTGGGGAAAGAATAAATAGGTGATGCAAAGGGGATGTTTAAGGCAGTGAAACTCTTCCATATGACTATAATGGAGGACACATGACATTATACATTTTTCAAAATCCATAGAACTGTATTCATAGTATAAACTATGGATATTGGTTAATATATCAATACGGATTCATTAATTATTACAAGTATACCAGGTAATACAAGATGCTAATTATAGGGGAAACTGTGTGAGCACAGGGGGTAGATAAGAAATCTCTGTCCTAACCGCTCAGTCTTTCTATCAATCTAAAACTGTTCACACACACACACACACACACACACACACATAATGAAGTTATATTTACATGATATAATCCAGGGTATATCCTCTGAACAGAGTTTTTAAAGTTGACCCTTTTCTAGAATTTTTTTAATAACTAACACCCAAAACTGTGAATCTTGATCGGGGAAAAAAAGCTCATTACCTAAGTAGATATCTTAAAATTATAGGAATTTACATGATCTACTATCAAGGTAATGAAACAAAGAAAGTGTGTTTCAGGTGATGGTAGAAAAACAGGACACATTGGCAACTGGGGAGACTCAGGCCCCTGCCCCTGGAGAATCTCAGGAAGTCCCCTCCCTCTTGCTTCTGGGCAACTGAGGTTGTCTCAGTCATAAAGCTGTGAACTGCAGCACGGAGCTCTCCACTGTGGATCGGGTGACTGCCCCAGTTCTGTTATACAGCCAGGTGGCTGAAATGCAATTTGGCAAATAGAATAAGATAGTTATATGTACTGTGACATGGCACTGGGAGTCATGGGTAAAATACCATAACTCAGTATTATTAGTATTGGTGAGCACAGTCATGCCTACATAATGATGCTTTGATCAATGACAGGCTACATATGAGGATGGTCCCATAAGAGTGTAATGATCTGAAAATTTTCTGTCACCTGATGGTGTCTTGGTAAAGCATTACTCTTATGTGTGTGTATACGTGTGTGTGTGTGTGTTTTGATGCTGTTATAAACACATGCTGCTACATGCATAAAAATATAGGATATAAAATTTGGTACAGTAAATTATTCTTAATAACCAATTTCTGTGTTACTCATTTATGTATTGATTACACTTTTTGTTATTATTTTAGGGTATACTCATTCTATTTACAAAAACAAAAGGTTACTGTGAGACAGTATGTCCTGTTATTCTGCCAGCAGTCTGATACGTCTCATGTTCACATCATCACTTGGTTGTTCCATTTTTCTCTTGTGCTTGATCTAATCTTATGCGTTTTTTTCATTATGGCCCTAAGAGCAGTAGACGATAACACACATGCACCAGGTGGCCAAGGTGTGTTGTAGACTATACCATCTGGGTTTGTGTCAGATGGTATAGTCATTCCATGATGTTCACTCAACAACACATTTCCCAGAAAAAAAAATCGCTGCCATCAGTGACATGTGTCTGTCTATAGCGTGTAATGGTAAATCTCTCATCGCTGGAGCATCAGATTTAATTTCACTAATCTAGGTTTCTTGGTGTTAGAAAAGTGTCTTAGTACTCCCCTTCACAGTGTTGTCCAGAAACAACAGTAGTCCAGGCCCGTCTCAGGATGAAGGGAGCTCCGTTAATTGAGTGCAGTGCTAATGATCTGTGGGTCAAGAGGTCACTCCTCATTGGAGGCCAGCCTTTAGCCACACTCTGCATCTGGGCACAGACTGGGCCCTAACCTTTTATCTCACACGTGGGAGGTTCTTGACCACAAAAGGACCCATTCAAGATTATTGTCAGTGACTTGGTGATATGATGGTGATATTGCATCACTAGATGTATCTTCAACAATCCATCTCGCTTGGTGATGTTTGAATAAATTGAGGATAACTTGAATAGTGAGATCATCTGAGTCCTTGCTTTCAATAGAACTAGTTTTCAAATACTTCTGTAAGCTTTCAGTAGAAGTATAAGAATGTGAGTCCAGTTCCTCACCCATTTCTATTAGTGTTGAAATCTTTAAAGACAGGATCCACTTGCTTATCTGAATAACTTTGCTTACAGAGCATCTAGTTAATAATATGTTAATATACTGATCGTTAATATATAGTAAACTTTATCCCAGGTTGATATAATACAGATTCCATGCTAGAGGAAAAGTTAAACTACCTCAGAAAAGAAATGAGCAACAAATTTTAAAAATTAACTAAAGATGGGGAAAAAATAGAAATGAGCATCTTGGATACATTTTGTCCTCATTAATATTTTCTTTGTATTTATGAGTTCAAGGAGCCCAGGAAATGTTGTGTGGAGTCTAGGTGCCACTGCTCCATCTGCTTTAGCGAAGCCATAAAGCATCATGATGTCTGGTTCAAATATTATCTGAGGTACCTTTGAGAAATGATGTATCAGGTACAAAAATTATGAAAGAAAAATTGAGGCCAGGGTATACCTCTGAGATACAGTGCATGCATGAGGACCAGGGTTCGATCCCCAGCACCGCCCTTGAAAAGGACAACAGAAAGAAATATTGAAAAATAAATGGAACTATTTAAGTGTTATACTCAACTCATGCCTGTGATATTTTTGCTATTAAAATTTGTTCAAGAATCATACAAGTTTGGAGATAAACACATCACAAACTATATCTTCAAATATTGTGTCAAGGAAAATTAGATGAATCCAATTAGAGAAGGATTTTATAGAAAGAAAGATTAAATTCTACTGTTCTTTAGGTTTTCCAAAAATATTCCTCACTGACCTTCTAAAAGTTGATCAGTTTTCATTATAATTTTTGGGTGCTGGGGATATAACTAAGTGGTATAAATAAATAAAAGAAAAGAAAATAATTTTCCTTCATTCCATGAAAGATCTAGAATTCAGAAATGCACCCTATCCCAGATTATATGAAGATAAAATTTCTTCTTTTCTATTTCATTAAATACTGAAAATAAGATGATTTTACTGTATTGAATCTGCCATTGTTAAGGAAAAATAGTAATAAAATTCTAAGTAATATAAAATAGATTTAATTTTAAAATATGGAAAATTAGACTAAGGTGGTGATTTTTACTGAAGAATCCAAACTGTGTGTTTGGAGAAAGTCCTAAAAGACAAGGAACAGAGCCTTAGGGTAATCACAGGGTAAGCTTTCCTCTGCATAATTCTCTTGTGAAATTTTAAAATGCTCAAAAAGTATTAATGAATCATGCCTAAGAACTACACATTTTAAATTCAAATTTTCAGAGCCATAAATTGAGAGAACAAGACTAAAAGTAAGCCTCTGCCCAAGGTGTTAAGTGAGAGGGTGACAGATATTAGAATGCTGATGAATTCATTATCAGTTTTCTCCTCCTTAACTGCTTTAATGAAAACCGTTTGATTGATCGTCAAATCCTAATAATTTACTTTTCAAGGAAAGACAGTTTCCTTAAAATCCTTAAAGGCTTGTCGCATTGAAAAAACAAAAACAAAATTTTTAAATGTTATCCTGCCCCTCCATCAGTGTAACCTGAGTGTCTGGGGGGAATGTCTGAGAATGAAATGCTGCTGTGTAATTATTCTGAATATGTGACACACAGTCTTTGTAGGAAATGGTGATTTTTATCAACCAAAAGGCAATTAAATGCTGTCATTTGGAGCCCCCATTCATCAGAGACACTTTCCCTCCCTTCCAGCTGGGAGACAGATAACAGAATCTGTCCTATGAGAGGCACAATGGAGGAAGGTGATTAGAAATCAGGCAACCTCTGGCTTCTCTTTGAGCCCAACTCCCCCACGGGCTGAATTATAGCTCTCCTACCAGTCCCAGGGCGCAGAATGATGTCATGGGATCTGCAGTTCAGCGAGATGAAAGGGATAAAGCGGAGCCCGCTGGCAGGAGGAAAAGCTTCCAACACACAATCCACAACACAGCTTGGGAACCCAGAGAGCTCCGGATCCAGCCACTCACCCCAAGCATGGGGGAACCACCGGCCTTGCCTCCTTGCAAAAAAGAGGAGGAAAGCAACGTGATCCGTGGTTAACAAAAGAGTGTGTGGACGGGAGGCGGGAGGGTAACTACCTACCTGCTGAAAGCGAACTTTCTTGATATCCATGCATATATATAAGCTCAGCCCTGCCTTTGATGTTCAGCAACTGATCACTGATCAGATTACAGGCATTTCATCTCCCTGCTCGTCTGCCTTTGATCTGCATGGTTAATTTCATTTTCCTGGATTTGAAGTTTCGTCCGGGCTTGTGCTGACACACATTTTTGGGAAGGTAGAAGCATTTGGCATAGAAGTGCTGCCAAGGAGAAACCAGGCTGTTGAAAGGGTGAGTACTGGAAAGATCTCAGCAGTTGCAGGTACTGGGTCTTATTTTTTTGTTGTTGCTTCCACTGCATTTTTCCACATGTGTTCTAAGAAAGAAAAAAGATGGTTTTGATCAGTTAAGAAACAACATATCCGTAGCCGAATACTACACTATGCTGTATGTGTGTATCAGGGTAAATTTGATGCTTGATGCAATTTTTTAGGAGTTTTTACAAGAAGGTTTGCAATCTGTCATGTAAATTTTACTTGGAAATAAGTTGTGCAAACAGGACAAAACAGAATGGTGCTAACTTTAGCATGCAACCTCTGCTGCAGCCCCTGAGACCTGTGCACTGTAACTGCTTTAAGTATGTACAGGTTACTTTAGTTAGTAAAGAGGCAGTGGAACTTTGTTTATTGAAAATGCATTCCTTGTTGTCTCTATTAAAAAAAGAAAAATGCATCTCTGGTAATCCTATTTCTTTAGTTTATTTACTCTTTCACCTTCAAGATGTAAATCTATCAAATACATTTCCTTATGCAGTTTGTAATCACAAGGGAATTGCTGAAAAGGCATTGGAGTGTGATTAAAGCCTTTTATGTGTAAAACTGAAGAATTTAAAAACAGTGGGGGGGAAAGTGGCACTAGGTTTTGGCTAAAAATACTCTAGCGATTTTCTGTAACCTTTGGAAATAGCACAAGCCTTGTTTACAGAAACGTTCACAAGGTTAATATTCCTAAATTAACATTTACTTTAAATTTATAGTGACAGCTGTTGTAGGTTGCAATTCGCCAACTGTTTATGAAAACTATCTGAGTAATCAACAGTTATTATGTTACACAAAGTATTTTAGTCACATTTTCATTTTAGTTAATGCTCTACAAAACCAAATTATGTTGCTGCACTGCATTTGAAAGTTAATTGTTATATCTTTGTCAATTCAATAATATTCTCCCCTCCCCAAAGTAAAATCTTTGGGCTGAAATGCAAGAACTCAATAGAGTGGAAAGTGATCTCTCCACATGCACACTGGTTTGTTTTAATATTCTAGACCTAAGTTTATTTGGGCAAAATATTTAATTATCATCACAATAGCCTATTTTATGCTAGCTGAGCCACAAAGAAATTATAAACCATAAACCAGTTATTCTTGACTCTGAAATTCTGATGAAACAGGAAAGGTCTTAATGAGTCTCCTTTCATATATAATTAATTTTTCAAAGCCAATTAATTAAATGACTTTCTAAATTTTCCTCCTATTAGGAGGTTAATTAGCATTGTTTGCTTAATTTTAAAACCTTTATGGTTGTTAGGTAGATATTATTTAGAACCATTCTAAACAGACAATGTTTTTAAAAGTCTGTCAGTAAGAACTCAATGTGAAAGAATTAACTCTTATTTTTACTCAAGAGATCATTTAAAATTTTTTTCCACCAATAATGCAACAAGTCATATTGATAAATCCTGATTTTAAAAAATTTGTCTTAAAGTTCAGTATTAATGTTCACATCCAGAGAAGAAAAGTTAGTTTTTTAATTGGTGCCTACAAGTGATGCCTAAAGAAATAGTGTGCTTAGGAACTTGCTCATTTAGTTCAGATTTGGAGTTTAAAACTTTTTTTGTTTTTTGTTTGTTTTAAATGACCGTTTCTTTGGCTACTAGCTTCGTTTTAACAAATGTAGACTTTTCTTAACACAAAACAAAGGAGAGAATTAGCAATTATCTGATTAATTTAGGCTTTGTAGAAAACTAGCTTGGGCAAGTCAAGTCCTTGAAAAACCCACTTCAGTGTCTAAATTAATTCAGTTAATTGTTTACTTCTTGTGTCTTTGAAGAGATATGAAACAAAGTGCATTTGATTTTTTAAAAGAAAAATGGCTATTGCTGAAGGTATAGTTAGAGTCTTAAAAGGCATTTCTTAATTAATTGCCACAAGATGACCTTGATGGTGATTGAGTAGATATATCCCATACTTCTACGGAACAGAATGCGTATATTACATTTTTTCAAAGCACTTTACTAACCATTGCTTCAATGGCAGCTTTGTTACTGCCGAAAGGCCATGTCTTCAAAAGACTTTTATTTCTTGATTCTGTCACTGATTAGCTATGTGGCCTTAGAGAGTCACTTCACTACTCAGCTTTCTCATGTGTGAAGTGAGGGGGTTGATCAGATCATTTTCATGAAATAAGCATGACTGGAATTTTTATGGCCATTGTACAGATGAGGAAACTGAGATGATAGAAAAGTAACTCTGCAGCATTAGCTAAGGTCACACAGCTAATTTTCTGAGGGCTGGCCCAGGGTTCTTTCCTGTCTACCATGTGTGGGCTCTTTTCCAACAACTGCTAAAACATATGCACTGTGGAGCTGATCAGAAAACAATGATATTTTGAAAGATAAAGATAGCCATTTCCTATTGCAGTCCTTTTTTTTTTGTTTCCATGATAGAACTGTCACTCAAATGGATTTGCCCAATTAATTCCCAACAGTTCCTTTTCTTCATATTTCTAAGCTGTATAAGCACAATTACTATAACTCATAATTTACCATACTTCTAAAATAATTTTTACAAAAAATTAAATCTCTCTCTCTCTCTCTCTCTCTCTCTCTATATATATATATATATATATATATATAGAGAGAGAGAGAGAGAGAGAGAGAGAGATAGAGAGAGAGAGACATTATATAAGCACATCTTGTTAAGTGTTTTCCAAAAAAATTGATATCTTCTTAGGAGATGCCAGTGGGATCCATGAAAAGTTTTTTTTAAATATCTTTATTTTATTTATTTATTTTTATGTGGCGCTGAGGATCGAACCCAACGCCTCGCATGTGCTAGGCCAGTGCTCCACTGCTGAGCCACAGCCCCAGCCCTCATGAAAAGTTTAATAGTTGATTTAAATCTATTATCTCTCAAGGTAGATCTACAGTGGAGTTTTGTGAAATTTCAATGATCAAATTCAACATGGTTTCATACATGATATGGGTTACATACCATATTTGATTATGTTATGAATCCTTGAATGCATTTTTATTAACTCTTTTTTTCTTTCTTGGAAAAAAATATTTCTTGGGATAAAAATTAATTTAGTTACTGATGAAATTTTATGCTTATATGCTGCTTTCAAGACCAAAGAGTGGATCCTCACAATATCTTAGATTCTTTTGTCCTAGCGATAGCCTGTTGATTCTTCCTATTACATACAGTTGAACTTGATTGTCAGCAAACATTATAGCCAAAATTTTGCCCAAAATAATGGGTTCCACTTTCTTTCCTTCCTTCCTTCTTCCCTTTCTCCCCTTTCCCCTCCCTTTCTTTCCTTCTTTTGATGTATTTTATAAAAGCGACTAAACATTTTTAGTAGAGTTTAGCTTCAGCTGACCTATAACCTCAATCCATAATCCATTCATCCTCTGCTTTAAGACAGAATTGAATTCAAGTACCAGACATTGGTTGGTCAAAATCTCTCCCTGTGAGGATAACATCAGTCCAAGCCACTCTGGAAAAGCTAACAAAATTTGGTGACCCTTTAAAGAGTGATTCTTTAATTTTTTGTGAAACTATTTTAGAAGAATGGGTGAGAATGATAAAGGCAGGCAGAGAGAAGCTCCCTGGTGGCTGTGCTTCATGTCCCCTCGACTGTCACAAGCTACTCAGTGTGCATCCAGTTTCCTCCTCAAGGTCACTCACATTCTAGATTGAGCGGGTAGCAGTACACCATCCATCCTGAGTTGCTCTTTGATGAGAAGTGAGTCAGAGGAAAGGGCAGGTGGGGGGGCCAAGTGATGCTATAAATCATTCCTTCCACCATAAACCACTCTCTTTGAGAGGCATTCTGGTAAATACAGTTTTCTTCATCCTGTTCCATATCCCCAATTCTTTAACAGACCCATAGTCTTGCACCATAGGCTGTGGTCCATTCAGCTGTTCCTTAACCTAGTCCTCTGTGGAGGAGTCCGCCACATTTATGGGGAAGGAGAGATGATCGTTATCTCTTTTCTCATTAAATTCATGAAAAGAGCCTAGCCCATGGGGATGGTTGGGTCCAACATGTCATGAACTCACAAAGATCAGTGCACATGCTGCAACGTATATCGACTTCGCTCTACAAATGTCACGAATTTGACATTATCTAAACAAAACAGCCTCCTGATCTTTGTGTGTATTGGTTTATGCACTCCTGGTATAGTGAAGATTATGTAAGGATTCAGGGAGACCACTTTTTGATCTCAGTTTTATCAGTAACTTTTGGCATGACCTTGAGCCTATCACTCAGCCTCTGGCCTCACAGTCCTCTCCAACCCTCCACTGATAGTCTATAATTGATATCAGAGGGTGCTGGGAATGACTTAAATAGCTGAATCTTGGGGGTTTTTTTCCATCTTATTTTCCTAACTACATATTGGCAAACTATTTCCCTTTCAGAGTCTCATTCCCAATAAGTAATTCATTGAGCAAATTTTTAATGAATACCTACTATATGCCAAGCATTGTGAACTAAACCAATTAAATTCCATATTTTCACATAACTTGCATTCTATTCCATTTTCCCAAGGAATAGTGACTTACAGTACAAATTACTAAGAGTCAGGCAATTTGCCCCTTGAGATACCAGTGAGCCAGTTTATCACTGAAACCATTTTTGTTCAAGAAATATGTTACTTTGCTAGTTCAACTTTGTGGGGAAAATATCTTATCCAAACACATTTTTTGCCAGCTCAGATATTGATAAAACTAGCTTCAGAAAATGAACCATACATAAAATATTAAAAACAAACACCTCCATCAAGATCCTCATAGCAATTTGACTTTTCCAGTAAAAATTTCAACACACGCATTATATCCAATCTTTTAAGGGGAGAAAAATGTTTCCAGTTCTGATTCTAAGCATCATTTTCATTCTGAAGGAGGCTAGGATCATATTCTTTTGGAACTGCCATTGATGCTCATTTGTGGGCCTGAGTTTCGCGTAGATACTGTTTTCAGATCATATAAACACTCAAGGCAAAGTAAAGTGTAGAATATTTATTTAACTTAATGGGCTCTTCTCTAAAGAATGAGATGCTCAGTCTAGAGTTCAGAGGTTCAGTGTTCTTTCCCCCCACTGTCAATTATTATTTCAGGTGTCATTTATTGATTGATGCTAAGTGTCCTATGCCCTACAAAAGCAATATATTGCCATGGAAAATGGTACCATTTAGTGAGCACTTACTATGTGTGAAATATTAGCCAAGTGCTCTAAATACCTTAGGGTATTTAACAACCATGAAGGAAGCAACTCGTGTTACAGATGAAGAACAGGAAACTTAGGGAAGTTAACTAACTTCTCCAAGGTTATACAACTAGTGAATGCCAAGTTGGCATCAAGACCAGATTGTCTGGTGCCAAAGCCCATGTGCATTCACAATGGAGTCTCTTTCCATAGTGAGCTAACAGGCTAACTGAGAAGATCAATCAAAGACACATGAAATGATTCAAGATTTAATGAACTAAATAATGTGCTACTGTCTCTAAATACAAAAGGAGGTCAGGGAGGAAAAGAGCACTTGGCTGAAGTCAGAGAATGTTGTTCCTGGGTTGGCAGATTGAATTCTACTCAGAAAAAGTTCATTGAACATTTGTTTGAATGACTGATACTATCAGAGATACAAGTTAGAACAAAATAGCCTCCTTCTTTGAAAGCATTTTAAGTCCTTGGGACAGAAAACTAAGTCCACAGATATTCATGACACAAGGCAGGATGTGGCAAGTGCTAAAGTATCCCAAACTTTGTTGAGAGGAATTATAGGTCATAATTAGGGGAAAATTCATATGAGTCGTGGCTTTTGAGCTGCCTGACATAGGAGAAAGAAGTCAGAGAAGTAAGGGAGACGTGTGAGCATTAAGAGGAGACTGTTGCCAAGGCAGGGCAACTTCAGGGCATATGTGCGGCAAGGCAAGCAGACCAGTTTGGTCAGAATATAAAGTGGAGGTTTAGAAGAGAGAAAGATAAGGCTGGAAAGGTGGGTGTAGCCCAAGTGGGAAATCTTTGAATGCTAATCAAAGAAGTGTGGAAGCTATTCTTTACAAGGTAGTACCGCCTGTAAATCTTCACTGAACAGTGGCAACCTGAAAGGCAGGCAATAGGACCCAGGCCATAGCAATATTCTGGTGAGGGACTGGGAGGACCTGGACTGTGGTGGAGGTGTTGGGTCTGAAGAGAAAGAGATGCAGGAATGCCTGAGACCTTGCAAAGAAAGAAGCAACAATTCAGTTTACTAAAGATAAACTCAGTATCCTCTGTGTTATAGGCTATGGAATATAAAAAAAATAAAATTCATTCTAAAGGGATTAAAATCTAATTGGAGAAAGGAACACAATAGTGACATTTCTTCAACATAGTGCTGGAAGGGTATATGGGTGATGCTCATGGGCCTCTAGGGACACTAGATGAGGGCAGTCATATAGGCTAGGGGAATGACAGGTACCTTGAGGTTCAAGTAAGGAAATACACATCATTTGTAAATTATCTACAAATAAGTCACTGTTGTGATTTATGTTCCAGACATGTAATATTTAAAGCATAAAACATCGAGGTGTGATACTTAGGAATGATAACATTTTTAAGTATTTTTCACAGGTACCTGTTACACTACATTGTTTGAAATAATGTGATCACTGGATGTGAAATTACTGATAACAATTCATCCATTCACCCGATGAATATCTACTCACCCTTTTAAACGCAACAGCAAAGTAGGCATTGTTAGATCTGCTTCCTAAATGCATGAACTCAAGCTGAGGTTATGTAAATAGCCTGACACAAAGTACTAGTAAAGCCACAGAGCCCAGACCTTGTTCTCCAGTTCCTCGGGGTCAGAATATTCAGGTTCTTTGGGTGACTCTAGCTGCTGGACTGGGTTGGCACGTAGGAGATGGACACATGCGTTGGCTAGAACGTACCCCTGTCCTATAGAGGATTCTGTCCAGCGAGCGAGCCCTGGGAGAGTATCTGTTGAAAAACTGCACGTTAATCAGTGAGGTTGCTATTAGCTGGGTCATCTGGATCTTGACCTACCCGAGCTAAAGTGCCACGCTCACAGATCTGGCCATCATTTTCTGGAGCCTTTCCTGTTATGCAGAAGCTGACTCTGCCTAGGATGTGATCCGGCACGGGAAAGGCACAAAGGTCTTAGGGAAATACACCCGGGGTGGGAAGGAAGGCTCCATCCTTTCTCCGAAGAAAGTTCCAGCTATTCATGTTCTTGGCTACCCCATCGCCTACCGTTGTTCTCCCCTACCCGTCCCGCATTCACCAGCTCCTGCCGGGGCTGGGGTCTGCTCACCCAGCGCGGGAGACTGGGAAAGCCAGGAGGAGCCCAGTTGAAGTCAGCAGGGGGCGGGGCGAAAACCGGTGGGCGGGGCGCCGGGAGGCGGCAGCCGTTGCCGGGCTACCAGAGAGCGCCGAGCCAGCGGCGCTGGGAGGTGCTCCGCTTGCGCGCCTAGAAAAGACCCCTATCCAGCTCCGCGCCCTGCACCCAGTACCCTATGCCCTGCGCCCGCACCCAGAACGGTTCTGTGCTCCCCTGATCCCCTGCTTCAGCCCCGACCTGCAGGGCAGGACGAGGCGCGCCAGCGGACGAAGCCTTGCAGGTGACTGGGAAGGTAAGTGCCCCGCTCCTCCCAGGACTAAGCTGCGCTGCGCGGGGACCCCAGCCCTCGCCTCGGGTGGATCCTTTCTAGATAGGAGCCTCGAGAAGAGGCGGCTGCCTAACGGAGGGAGGGAGCAGTCAGGGGCAGCTCACATGTAGAAGAGGGGAGCGAGCAGACTGAGTTGTACCACAAGACCCCAGGAAGGAGTGACAACCCGGGGCAGCTGAGGAGGCACTGGGATGCAGAGCTTTGGCCACAGCCACTGCAGGGTCCAGACCTTGACAACGCTTGCTGGTCTCCTTCGGCATTGGGGATGAGGACGCTTACACTTTTTATCTAGAGTTCTTGCGAATAGAAAATCTGCTTGTAGAGCAAATATATGTGAGTATGTAAATAAATATGCATCGTCCTTATCCCGGGCCTTTTTTTTTTGCCCCGCGTCCCTGCTAGAGGTACTCCCCAGCGCCCCAACTGGCGCGTGCTAGAAAGGTGGGTCTCTGGAGCACTCATCTGCAGGCCCCACTGCAGAACTGCAGCCTAGGAGGTAATAAAAGGACTTTTAATTCTATCATATTCCTTCCATGGAAAAAGAAAAAATTCTTAAATGTGAGCAGTATTTACTGGTGCATTGAGGAGCAGAGCATGTAACAGATTTAGATAGAAAAGAAGTCAGTTCTCACAGCCCTTGTTAATGTTTGTAAGTAATTTCATGGAATAGAAATTTAGCTAGTATGTTCTTAGAGATTAAAGTTTGGTGGGGTCAAAATTCTGGGATCTGTTTTGGTAACAGTAAACTAATCATCAAGCTTGCATCTCTCATTATGAAAAATTCATGTCACTTTTTTTTTTGCCTTTTAATAACAGGACTCAGTTTTCAAACAAAATCATAAGCATTGCTCAGCATTTCTTTAAACAGTTTAACTCAATATTTTATGAAAGGCATTCTTTTTATTCCAATAAGTTTTCTTTGACTACAAGATAATTTCTTTATATAAACAGGAAAAGGGTATTGTTAAACATGACTTATGTAAACAGAAGATTTTATTTTAGTGTTGTTATTTCATGATCAGATACTTAGATTCGAAAGTGAGGATTACATTGCATTAGCTCAGGATTTACTAAGTATGTTGTCTATGGAAGAATTTCACCTCAGGCATTTTTGCCAAAGCTGCTTTCAAAAAAAATATTTTTATTTCAAGCACTGCTTATTATCTAATTTAAATATATATAATGAAAAGGGTGAGAATTGAGTCCTAATGTAGAAAACTGTTTCTTATGTATTCAGAGATGCAGGTAACTAAAAAGAATTTTTCTTTGTGTATTATTTATTGGGTTGTTCTGAAGATAATACAAAATATAGACATGCATTTTCAAAATATTGTATTGACATCATTACATGAAGTGTTATCATGAGCTCTCTCAGTTCTTTACTTTTAAATTAATGAAAATGTCTTATTACATCTACTTTATTACCAAGGCCAAGGCCACATGATTTTGTAGACTTTAGAATTTTTTTTTTTTTTACAATAGATGTTAACTGGAGTATTGTGTTAGTATTTTCCTGTACAATCATGGAAGCTGTTTCTTTCTTTCTTTTCTTTATGTTTTATCTATTTTTTATTTGGACTTTTTTTTTCTTTCCTAGAGTGTCTTGACAGTTCAGGCTGGGCTGGATCTTGAATTTGAAGTTAAAGATGCATAAAAGACCCTTATTCACTACAGTATAAAATGCCTTTCCTATCAAAAGACTTGAATATGGGCCATTGCTAACATTTAAGTAGCTATAAAATAAGCTATTCCAAAGAATAGAAGATAAATCAGATGATTAAACAGATGATTCTGAATTTTAATTTTTGTATATTTTAGAATATAAATGAATTGATTCTGCATTTTAATTTATGTATATTTTAGAATATAAATGAGTTGAGACAGCTAATGTCACATGCTGTATTTAATATATTGGTTTAATTTACTAGGTATAGCTCTGTTATACAAATTTAGAACATGTTGGGGACTTAAAAACCTAAGTAAGGAATTCTACTAACACTGATGAGGAGAATTTCAGTTTCCCTTTCCTCTTATTTAAATCTCTGAGCAGCACCTAGCTTACCTCAATCTCCCTGGACCAGATCCAGCCTTAAAAATTAACATGACACAACCAAAAAAATAAAATCCATTCATCTTTAATGCTAAAAGAAAAAAAAAACAAGTGTTTTTTTTAAAAAAAATCTGATAAATTAATATTTAAAATCAAGCATTTAAAATTCTGGAGAAGACTAGCATATTTTAACTGTGTTGACTACAGGATGAGTAATAATGCCCACCTTAAATAAGTATATGTTCCAAATAAATAAATCAACAGCTGCCTATGTGAGAAGAGAGTCACTGAACAGTTAATACTTTTGTCCCATGGCAGCTGATTATTAAATGTTCATAGACTTTGTGAAGAAAATTTCTAGCTGAAGATAAAGAAAGGTAAAGCAGTATGAACAGAATTTCTTTCCATGATTTACTGGTTGAACGGTGCATTCATTCATCATATTTTATCTGTCAAAAATATTTACATTTAAAAGTAAGATGTTTAAACAGAATTGGGTTATCGTCCAGTCCACACATCACAAAGCCTGTACCTTTTAAACCAAAGTTTTAAAACCTGGGGTCTAGAAAGAGAACGACCATCCATCAGCAATTACTTGGGACAAAGGAGCTTGTATATCTGAAGATTATTATTTAGCCCCTCTTCAGTCAGCTTGGTTGGGTCTAATATGAGGAAATTCTAAAAGAATGGAGCCTACTTATACTGGAGAAGAACACTCTGAATGGTGAAAAGACTGGTTTTGGATTCTATCCAGATTTCCTTCTAAAATAAAAATTTAGACAGCTGTGTTTTAGAGATGATTGTACACAGTTTTCTTAAGATCAACTGTGTAGATATTTGAGGCTCCCTTTATCATTGATGATACAGTTCTTCTATTTGTACCTTAGAATAGAGAAACATTTAATGAATTTTGGAAAAAGTACCTTATTTACTATGTGCTTGTTGATTGAATATTTTATAAATTCTGACAATGTTTTCTCTGGAGCAAAGATGATAGAGCCTACAACTCAGAGAAAACCAATTAGTCTTAGAAAACCACACCCTAGGTTAAGTTCTATTAAAAACAAATAAATAAATAAAAGAGTTTAAGACAATGTCCCTTAATGTTTTTGAACTTTGGAGGAATTGGAAATACTATATTTGGCAACTGTAAGTTTTAAAGCTTATAGAGTTTTTAGTAGAAAACAGTTCATGATTTGAGAAAGGGAAACCATTCTCCTTCCTCAGCCAACAAAAATATGTATATTCTTATTACAGCACACCTTTGTGAGCTTTCTAGGCTGCAGAAGGGCTGCCAACTCTACCACGTAGAAAGAATGATTTTTCGAATATAGTGACATTAAAGGGTAAGTTGCAGAATAGCTAGAGGCTTGGGGTTATTGTCCTTTTTGGAAACAGCAGTATCCTAAATTTCTAATTAATTTTTCATTCTTTCAACATGTGGGATTGACAATATTTCTAAGCCAAAGTTTATGTTCCACCATTAAAATGTAAAATTCTGTATTTATAGCATTGGCTTTATTTCAATGCTGATTTTATAAATTGTAAGCCTGCCAGTTTGCTTTAGTGTTGATATATTTCTTTAATGGTTCAGCTTGTTACATATTTTAAAATGTGTGGGATGAATGGAGCTTCATTACATAATGTTAATATACCGTTACTAGATGAAAACTGTTACCTATTGCATGCGAACCACATGTGTTGGATAATAAATGGTTTTTAAGAAATGGAAGATAAAGAAAATTAAATAATTTATTCTGAAAAAAGTATCCAGATTATTCAAATTATTCCAAGCTTCATATGGGTCACTTGAAATATCAGATATAAAGATAGTTCTAAGAAAAATTATGTATTGTTAGTTTGGCATGGTGGCACATAACTGTAACCCACCTACTTGGGAGTCTGTGTTAGGAAGATTACAAATTTGAGGCCAGCCTGGGCCACTTAACAAGAACAGTCTCAAAGTAAAAAGGGCTGAAGATGTAGCTCAGTGGTAGAATGCTTGCCTACCATGTTTGAGGCCCTGGGCTCAATCCCTAGAATCATAATAGAAAAGAGAAAAAAGACTGGTTACTTATTGTTTATTGTTAAAACTAGAATGATAAATACCAGACCATCTTCAACAAAGTGATATTTGTCAGTACAAGCTGAGCATCCCTAATCTGAAATTCTCCAAAATCTGAGCCTTTTTGAGTGACAACACACCTCCACAAGTGGAAAATTTCACAGCATGAAATTTTCTTTCATGCACAAAATTATTTAATATGCTGTGCAAAATTACCTTCAGGGTATGTGGATAAGGTATATATGAAACATAAATAAATTTCATGTTTAGACTTGGGTTCCATCCCCCAGATCCCTCACTATGTATATGTGCATGTTCCAACATCTGAAGAAATAAAAAATCTGAAACCCTTTTGGTCCCAAGCATTTTGGATAAAAGATGCCCAGCCTTGAGTATAGAATACAGTCAAGAAATGGGATCCTGACCTGGATTTGGTTGGACCACAGTAACTTTTATTTCAATATTTAGTTATGTTTGCTCATATTTTCACATATATTGTTTCCTCACTTATAGCTCTAAGAGATAAAATATTATTCTTAATTAGTAAATTTCTTCATTAACATGTATTGGGCACATACTTTGGATAAGTTACCATTCTAGAGTGAAATCAGTGTCCTTGTCATGAAGTCCCCAGACCCTGATTGGTGGCAAACTTGAATGGCTGGATAGGTGCTAAAATCAGTTAAGGGAGTCTAGTAGGACAGCAGAGCATTGTGGGGACAAGCACACTAGAAAGTGTGTGGGCTTCTCCAGAAGGGCACCTGATGCTCAGTTTCCGCTCATGTTACCTCCATGTGGACTTGTGGTGGTCAAGTTGTCTGCTTCATGCAAGTTCTTCATTTTTAACATCAAAAAATAAATTTTAAAAATCACATGCTGCCATAGCTAAAGAACATAAATGCCAGTTAGATGCAACACAAAGGCTAGAAAGAGAAATAACTAGATGAGACAGTGAGATTAAGTCCAGGATATCCCTAGCTAGATTTAAGGAGATGCCAGAGACCTTAGACAATTTGGCTGGACAGGCATTGCAGACAGATCTAGTCATCTGCCCAGCCAGTAAGAAATGAAACGTGGAGTTTCTTCTCCCCAGCAACACTCCCATAAACTGCAGCCTCTGAGACCTTGCCCCTTTGCCTGTGGACACACCAGCACAGGTATTTGTGATTTTAGTCAAGGAAGTGCAAGGGGTGTACATTTATAGCACCTGTTGGATTTCTGTCCCTTTTAATGGAGGCCAATTAGGACACATTTGCATTAGTAATCATTCACTCAAATGAGCAGACTGAACAGCTTTATTTGATAAGGAGCCACTTTTGGTGCAGCTGAACAGGATGTTTGCCAGCTCTGTGCTTTAGGTTCATGTCCGTTCTTTAATGCTTGCCTGGTTCTCCAGATACTGCCACCCTGCTTAGTATTGCTGAATGGCAGACAGTGCTGCAGAAATTCTATGCTACTAGCTTAGAGTAAGGCAGGCATTATTAGCCTTTAAGTGCTTAGCCAGGACCAGTGTATCTACACATGTTCTGCAAAAGTAGATGCTAGATGGTTAGTAAATGTTGTCTGGTCTGGATATTTTGGTAGACTGTAAAAACTCCAAAGGACAGACCCATTTTACATACAATCTTTTGTATGATTCATGCCAGCCCCAAATAAATAGAACTCTTAAACATATAGAAGCATTTTTCTATCTTTGGGCCAGATTCTGAATTTAAAAGCAATTTCAACAAATAACCTTTTTATTACCTTATTTTTATTTTAAATATCATTACTTAAACACTGTTATTTTATTAAATTTTCCTTCTTTTATGAGAGCCAAAGAACTTCATCAGGAATTTCATTTTATTCCAGGAAATTCAAGGTCACACTCATAACACCCCACCAGCTAAATTATTTATTTCTAAAATGCTCGTTGGCCAGGCTACGTTAAAAGCCATTTAGGAGACCACCACCCCAGCTAAGCTGTGAACTGCCTATAAGTACAACCTTTGTGGTATCCTCCTTAACCTAATGCTGTCTTCTTTCAGGCTCCTGATAACTGCTTATCCAAAGTTGGTTGAATAAATAGATAAATAGTTAAATGTATTATTTGTCTTATATCTATCATCAGTTTTTGTTGATGAAATTCTACTGTCCCTAATGGAAGGTGTCAGTAGTATACAATCCTCCTGACTTGAAACCCTTTTTGGAATCACCAGGCATGAATTTAGTTTGATTTTTACCAGTTCTAGTATTTGTGTCTTTTCACCTTCAGTTTTTTCTCCCATCATATGGGGGTAAATATATTCTTGAAAGTATGGTATTAAGGAGAAAAAGTTAGGCTTTTTATAAAGCTTTAGTATAGTATTTAACATCATAAATGCTTTGTTCACACCTTGAATTCTTAGTTTTCCTATGCTTTCTGCAGGCCTATAGTTCTAGAATTCTAAAAGTAGCCTGCCACTTGTTAGTGGCCATCAAATGTCTCTTATTGGTCTCACAGGTTGCAGTCTTCAAGGACTGTCATATATATTGGCTCGTTTGATCCTCAAGAATAATATCACAGCATGAAGGACAATAGTTGCTAACACTTAAATTGCACTGAAAATGTTCCAGAAAGTTAACTCTCTGTTAATTGCTTTATGACTGGTAAACTCATTCACTCCTCATGGAGTCTCAGGAGGGTACTATCACACTGCCCAATGGAGAGGTGAGGAACTGAGACTCCAGGTGAAATAGCTCGTTCAGACTCATGCAGATAATTAGTGATGCTCCCAATAACAACAGCAACACAAACATCAGCAACCATCACTAATTAAGATTTATTCTGGGGCCTGGGGTTGTGGCTCAAATGGTAGAGTGCTCACCTAGCACATGTGAGGCACTGGGTTCCATCCTCACCATATAAAAATAAAATAAAGATATTGTATCCACTAAAACTAAAAAATAAATTAAAAAAAAAAAAAAGATTTATTCTGTTCTAGCCATTGGGTTAGCACTTTTTGTGTATTCTCCCAGTTAATTCTCACTACAACCTTTGAGACAGATTCTATTTTTATCTCTTTATAAACGTGTAGTCTTAGTGGAATCTTGCTAAGAAACACTTCACTATTTGTCTTCTGCATGTACGGATTCAGTCTATTGAGCTCTTTTTCTCTTATTGGTGTAAATGCTTTGGCATTGCAGTTTGAAAACCTCTAACCCAAAATTCAAAGACCTCCCAAATATGAACCTTTTATGAGTGCCAATATGACACCAAAAGTGGAAAATTCCATGCTGAAACTTTCTTTCATGTGCAAAATTATTAAAAATACTGTAAAAAATCACCTTTAGGCTATATGTATAAAGTACACATGAAACAAATGAATTTATTATAGAGACTGGGGCCCCATACCCCAAATATCTCATTGCATATATGCAGATATTCCAAAATCCAAGAAAATCTGAAGTCTGAAACACTTCTGGTCTTAAACATTTCATATAAGGGATAATCAATCCATGTACCCTTTTTTCATATTAATTTTAATCTTACATAAATTAGAAGCATTTAACTTTTAGAAATGACATTTTTCAATATTTAGGACTATTTCCATAAAGGGATAGCCTTAAATATATGTTTCATAGAATGTGATTGTATCTTTTGACCAGCTCCTCCACCCCAACCCTTTGTCTACACAAACAGTAAGGTGCAAGGTTGGATAGTTGCCAAAAGACCTTGAAATATGTCAGGAGAGACAAAGCTACCACCAAGAAGCTGAAAAAGTTTAGTTTCGCTCAAAATGGACCATTCATTCAACTAATGTAAAGTGATTCTCCTTGCCCTGGCAATGTGACCTGCTAAGGCAGCTGAAATGATAGCTCTGGGTTTGGCACTCTGGGGTGGCCTGCAGGCTCAGCCCTCAGTGGCTTTGCCACCAGCAGCTGACAGCAGCCTGCCCAGCATGGATTCCTCTGTTGTTGTTTTTGTTACTGTTTTCCTTGAACTCTTTGGCCCATCATTCTGGTTTTTTGGTTCTCTGATCTCATTTCTTTCTAAGGAATCAAATGATTGCTGGGGCCTCTCGTAAGTTTAATAAGATTCCACTTTAGAAGAAACCAAACCATTGTTTCTCTACCTGATAAATGGGGCCACTAGATGAGGCTTTCTTTATTTATTTTTATTGTCTTCTTTTGAATTGGCATATATTTGTGAATGAATCCAGATTTATTTCTGTTTTGGATCACTGCTGATGAAAATTAAAAGGCTGGGTTTATCTTTTATTGAAATGTTGACCAGTGCCTCCCATTGCATCACTTAGAAGTGACTTCTGCATGTTTCAATAACATGAATGTTGATTTTTTCTGCCAATACATAATTTGCACAGTGCTGCTTTAGGGAAGAATTTACAAATGCTCAATCTTAACTGTCTGCTCCATGGTGGAGATGAAGCATCCAAGATCCAAGTATAGTGATTTTATTCAATAGAGTCCATTGTATTGCAGGGTGTATGTGACCCAGTAGAACAGGGACCCAAGAGCCACCCTGCTCAGGTTTGCATCCACTTCTACTTCTTACTAGCAGAGTAATCTTAGCAGGTTATCTAGCCCTCTTGCTGTCTCACTTTTCCCATTTCTAAAATGGAAAGAATTATAGTATTGACTTTCTAGAGTAGTTGCAAGGATTAAATAAGCTAGCATGCTAAAAATAGTACCTGGCTCACAGTGCTTAGCAAGTTTTGTTATTTTATCACTATTATTATCCTGTTGGCACTGCCTGAACTCATATAAATGGAAGGTTTATAAATCACTGTTTGAATGTAATTCTCTTCTATATGAAAAAGATTGGACACTGTAAAGACCTGAGTAGAAAATAATGGCAGGTATAACCTAAGAATTCAGAGTCAGTAGTTATGTGTGTAATATGTGAGTAAGCACAGTACCATTCTCATCATCTAAACTTTAAATTTTAAAGAATTACATATTGTCTATTGTATCTTTTTAAAAAGTGGTTCTTTTTAAAACCCAAGTAATATTTAGTAGTTCACACATATAGAAAATGGTAGAAATTATAGGGCAAATACAGAGCCTACTCACTAAAGCTTTTGGTGTTAACTGTATCTTTCTTATCTTTGATTTAGAACTCTTCAGGGATAACTACATTTGATAAGAGCAATGGCTTTAAAAGTACCACTAAACCAAGAGAAAACATTCTTCACCATTATGCTTTTACTAGGCTGTTTGGTAAGTAAACTTTCCTTTCTTAAGAATGTGGTAAAAGATTCATATAAGATCATTTTCTATTTCTCATCCCATACAATTTTCCTTTCTTTCAAATTGCATTTGATCATTTTTGCATTTGATTATCAAGTGAAAGAGTGCTGCTAAGCTGTGAAATTTTTAACAAGTATTGAAATTATTTTATTTAAACTTACATGAAGTCATAAAATTGCTATGTTATAAATCCTGGATTTATAGACACCTGTCTAACACATCCTAGACTCCAACAAGATCATAAATTCTGACTTGGAGTCTTTGACTTAGAGTTTATGAATACTTTAAAATGGATTTTTAAAGTTATTATTTTGATGTAGGTATATATATCCATCTTGGTCTCAAAAAGTGTTAAAAGCATGGGCTGGGGTTGTCGCTTAGCGGTAGACTGCTTACCTAGCACATGCGAGGGCCTGGGTTCAATCCTCAGCACCACATAAAAATAAATAAATAAAATAAAGTTTTTTTTAAAAAAAGTATTAAAGGCATATAGGAAATTTTAGTGTTTGAATGTGTGACAAAAGATCTATGAAGGTATTCAGTTTATTTAATGTTGAGATTTAACAAGGATGTACAAATATAGAGAGAATTATTTGCACTGAACACAGTACCTAAAATCTTGGAAGACAATTTAAGAGGAAATGAGATCAAATTGGAGTCTGGGATCTATGTAGATGTAAGGAAAACTTCCTTTCTGTTCCTTAAAGTTGTTAAACATTGCAGAAATGGCCTAGGAGGGAGGTTGTAGAATTTCTTTCTCAAAGAGATTACAGTCTCTGTATAAAAAGGGAAATTCCTACTCTTTAAGTAAAATCAGTCCACCAATATGGTAGTTAGGTGGAGTTAAAAGAGGTAGGACAAGATTATTAGACCTTTAACCCCCAAGAATTTTCTAGTCCCAACCCTTACCTTGCACTTTCCCTCCCACTGGACATGGAGATTCAGACTTTGACTTTATTTAAGGAGACTGGTAGATATCATTACAGATATTCCTACTTGGTAAGGGTGTTTTTAGAGAATGATTGCTTCTTATTGTAAGCATCAAAAACAATTTTCTGTGCACCTATGTGTGATAGGCATTAGACACAACAGTGTCTGTTCCCACAGTACTCCCTAAGGTTTTCATTTTCATTTAGGAAAACAAAACTGAATGTCTTGACCAATCCTGAGATGCTATTAATTCCAACACTTTTAATAAAATATTATCTGTTAAGAAGCAGGTAAGCACATTTTTGAAGGATGATAGAAATAAAGTGAACTTATTTTTTGGTAAAATAAGAGGAAAAAAGCTTATTTTGGAAAATGACCCACATCCTTTGTTTTTTGCCAAAGGGTGGTTATTTCATTTAAGACGTATTCTATGAACCAAGTATATTGCTAGGTCCCAGGAAATGACTTTGTATAATCAGTAAGGATGTAAGTTCATGTATAGGTAGCACTTTGGCTTTGAAGAATTCAGAGAGTTTGGCCACTCTTATCATCTACAACACCACAACTACCATCATGAAGCATTTTACTGGTCTCATGATTGCCAGATAATATTTTTTTACGATCTCTAAGTTAATGGAGTACAGCTGGAAAAGTTGAAAATTCTCCATCAAAACCAAATGGCAGCTATATCTCAAGGATAATTGCAAGTTCTTGTGGCTATATGCATATATTCCATCTACTTATTCAATTTATTATACTCAAGTATGTTTATATTTCTTGAAAATCAAAAAATTTGGTTATTTAATTCAGATTTTTTAGGTAGCAAAAGGACCTTAGGTCTCTGCAGAGCTGTTCTTTTATATGTCGTCTTAGAAAAAACATCATCCCTTAGATCAGTTTTATCCTGAGTCCTCAGAAGAATATTAGAGGAAGTAGTTAATTCCAAGAAAAGAGGATGCCATTCTCTAAAGAGTGAATGAATATTCTGTATTCTTTGGAGTACAGAAAGTAATTATTAGGTTTATTGATTTTACTTGTTCCACTGACTCACTCAGAAAGTGGTTTTTCTTTTTAAAGTGAAAATTAAATTGACCTCACTCTAAGTTGATATTTACTCTCAGCGATTATGTGACTAATGGTGAAGATATTATTCCTTTCTTGCAAACAATATAATGAAAGTACTCTAAGATAATGTTTGTGAAACATTTTATTCCCAGTCATGTAAAGTCATTTGCGAAACCGGAGACTGCAGACAACAGGAATTCCGGGACCGGTCTGGAAATTGCATTCTCTGCAAACAGTGTGGGCCAGGCATGGAGTTGTCTAAGGTACATTCTGGATATGTGGTAAAGTTGTATATCTGTGTTTGTAAAATGCATTCTTTTGAACTAAATTTTTTTAGTTAATTATTAGTGAAGCTTTGGATACTATTGACAGAATTCTTGTTTCAGTGTGTCATTTAGTCATATATTATACAATTCCCATTTTAATACCTCTGATTCATGTGCCTTGCCAAGATAGATAGGATCTAAAAACTGAAATATAACAAATGTTATTGGTTTACATAATTAAGTGTTTATAGTGTTTCATTGAAAGAATTACATTTTCAAGGTCTTTGGGGTTTAATTTTTTAAAAATCAATGTTCTTCTGAAAACTTAAAGCATTCATAACAGAAAATGGTGATGTTACCATTTACTGGGGCTTCTTTTTTTTAAACTGAATGTTACCATTGCTAGTCAGGAGACAGTCCAGCATTGGCCTAAATAAAGATGTACCAAGGTAGCAGTTCTTTTCCAAACTAGCATTTTGAACATTCCTTTAACAACTCAAGTATTATTAGTCTTACTACTCTGAGGGTATGTTACTTCCAGGAGTACTTTAAATATGTTCATTTAAACTGATATTTATTAAGAAATAGTGAGTAATATAGCAGGGCTTATTATATTTCACAGTCTTGCTTATTCAGAACTGTGCATTAATTTGCTTTATTTTTTGATCTTTGGAAGATGTTACTGGTGGTGAAGAATTGGTGTAATATTTTGTTCTAAGTGAAACATCAAACCCTTCCTGTTAGAAAGGGGACAATAGGTTTTTCTTTTTATTTAAAGTGACTTTTAAAGGAGAAGTTCTTTTCCTCTAGGACTACCATTATTTAAAGTTGAGTCTTGTCTTTCGTAGATTTTTGATCAATGACCTATAAACAGCAGGAAACAAAGAAACATGCATTCCACAAGTAGTTTGTGGTAGATGGCTTTTCTCTATAGTTGTTGTTGTTACATGAGCAGTGGCTTTCAGTGTCTTGAGCTTTTATATTTGGATTGAAACTGACTGACTTTCAAGCTCTCTGACGTCTAGTTAATTATAGCATCTCAATAGATATTTTTCAATCTCTACTGATTGTAGTAACTTGCATTTTGAGACATGGGTTTTACCAGGTTGGATGGGGAAAGATTCATTTGTAGCAGACCTACTTACCTAGGATCAGTGAACTGAGTAGTTTAAAATGCCATAGGGCCAAGAGGAAAATAATTGAGGATGTTTCTATCCCTGAAAAGGCCTTCTTTTCCTAAATCTCTGTGAAAGTCCAAATGAAACCTTCCAGAGTCTAAGAGATGAGTAAATTATTTCTAAGAAGTTGTTCTCTTCTCTTTATCCTTTGAATCTGGAGAATTAAAATCATTAGACCAGAAGATGATGATCCAATCAGCCCTGATTTTTTAAATGAAAAACAAAATCATTTTTCTAATTTATAAGTCCCACCTGTTAAGAGCTTGTATAAAAACTGAACAAGCTGAAAAATTAGTTCTTAAAAACAGTTCTTCTCAGATCTGTAAGAGAAGTAGGGTCATAGGAAAAACTACTGTCCCTAGTTGGACAGATACAGAGAATCACAGTACACTGCAACAGAAACCTCCTTGGGCACTCTAGATAGAGTACTAGAGCAGGAAAACCGGAACTTGAATTAACAAATTGCCAGAGCCTAGGTATAGAAAATTCCCAGAGTTCAAAACTCCAGAGGAAGCCAGTCACAGGGTGACCTACATGCTTTTGTTTTACCTCCAACATAATCAGACTCTCACAGTAAATATCAGAAAACTCACTTCATTCTTCCAGCAGGGAGAGAAGAAAAGGAACAATTCTGAAAACATACCAGAGCACTCTGTTCTTAAAAAGGACTGTCCTGGAGAGAAACCAGTTTACCAGAGAGTAACTTGCTCGGGTTTTACCAGAGCCTAACTGCCCTGGGGAAAAGGAAATACTCAACTCCAGCCCACTCTGTCCTTTGTGTCCCACGATAAGGTGGAGTGTGAGGAACTTGAAATACTTGTGAACTCTGCAGTCCAGGGGCACAGGCCCACCAAAAACTGAGGCCTAATCACAGAAATATAGAATGCTTCCCCTCCCCTCCTGCCTTATCTGCACATCACCTGAGCCCTATTTATAGCCATTCTTTTTACCCTGTACATCAGATACCGATTTTAACAAAAAACTACAAGGCAAAAAAGCACAATTTGAAGCAAGAGGGAAAGCATCAGAATCAAATGCAGCAGATTCAAAACAACTATGATTAATATGCCATAATGGATAAAATAGATATTATGCAAGCACAGATGGACAGTGTAAGCAGAGACAAGGACATCCTTAGAAAGAATAAAAAAAAATTTAAAAAGTTAGAGATCCAAGACTCTAACAGATATGAAGAAGACCTTTGATGGGCTTATAAGTAAACTGGTCATTGCTAACCAAAAAAAATCTCTGAGCTTGAAGATTTATCCATAGAAACCTCAAAAAATAAAAATTAAAAAATTGAAAAAAGAAAGAAAGAACAAAATATCCAAGAATTATATTACAGCTTCAAAAGGCATGGACATGCATAAGGAGAAAACCAGAAGGAGAGAAAGGACCAGAAGACATATTTAGAACAATATGACTTAGAATTTCTACAAATCAACATCAGACGCCAAACCACAGATCCAGGAAGGTCAGAGAACACGAAAAATAAACACCCCAAAAACCTGTACATGGGCATACCATTTTCAAACTATAGGAAAAACAAAAATTAAAGGAAAAGTCCTGAAGAAGCTAGAGGAACAAAGACCTTACCTACAGAGGAGCAGAGATGAGAGTGACATCTGACTTCTCAGAGAACATGCAAGCAGGAGGAAAGTAGAGGGAGCAGGAGGAGGAGAGGGGACTATTTGAAGTGTTGAGAGAAAATAACCACCAATCTATAGAATTCTGTACCCCATACAATTATCCTTTAAAAATGAAGAAGAAATAAAGACTGATCGAAGTGTAAAGATGAATCCACTGTTATAGATGGAGACTTCACCACCCCTCTGTTAGAAATGGACAGCTTCTACAGGCAGATTGTCACTTAAGGACATAGCTGAAGTTAGCAGCACCATCAGTCAACTGGATATAATTGACATCTACAGACAACTTCATCTGACACCAGCAAAATACACACACCTCTCGAGCTCACATGGAAATTTCATCAAGCTCTACTGCATTTTTATCATTAAATACTCCTTAACAAATTGAAAAGACTAGAAATCATATAATGCCTGTTCTTAGATCACAGCCGAATAAAACAGAAATATATAATAAAAAAATAATGTATGCTGCCAAGCCATGAGAAGACATGGAGAAACCTTAAGTACATAGTACTAAGTGAAATCTAAAAAGATCTGTGTGACTCTAAACTATAGGACATTCTAAAACAGGCCGAACTGTGGAGACAGTAAAAAGATCAGTGCTTTCCAGATACAAGGGGGAGGGATTTATAGCTCTCCCCCTTTATAGCTCTCCCCTACATTGGCAACTTTTTACAGATTACTTATTTGAACCTTTCACGAAACCTGGACATTTGGATTAGGTTCATCTGATATCATGAATAGGCAGAACACAGGATTTGGTGGGGGGGGGGGGCAGTAAAAATACTTTGTATTTGAACATTTGTTCAAACCCATAAGATGCACTTCACCTAGTCTGAACCCTAATGTGAGCTACAGATTTTAGGTGACATTCATGTCTTCATGGATAGTAACAAATATACCATTCTAGTGTAGGATGTTGATAATGAATGGGGCTATGTATGTGGGAGGAGGAGCAGGGCAGCAAATACATACAATGTCTCTGTGCCTTCCTCTTTCTGTGAACCTAAAGCTGCTCTAAAAAAAAAAAAAAATGAAGTCTTAGGTGGGCACAGTAGCATGTGCCTGTAATTCCAGCTCTTTAGGAGTCTGAGACAAGAGGATTGCGAGTTGGAGGCCAGCCTGGATAACTTAATGAGGCCCTATCTCAAAATAAAAAGAAACAAAGTTTTTATAGTATTTTTAGAAATCTATCTTCTAAGAACATCATAATGGTTTCTCTATTTCATATTTCCATGGATATCCAGAAGAAATATTTTTCCCTGGTTAGCAGCTTTCCTCAAATATTGAAACAGTGATTCAATCCTATTTCATTGGCATCGATGAAAAGGTGGCAGCCCTCATTCTGCTGGTACAACTCTGATTCATCACGTTAGTAATGTCTGCCTTGTGGGCGGCAACACAGATCACCCAGATTCTCATCCTCATTCTCATACTAAGAATGCCCAGCTCCTGACAGACACACGGTACTTTTTACCCTAGGAGTGAACGAATCAATCAACCTCAGGTTATTTTTCAGGGGGGAGGAGAGTAACACTTAAATCTGGTAATATAAAACTAATGAATTTGTGTATAGTATGAATAATGAGTTTTGCAAAGTCTTTAATCTTGATTTTTAGCTCACAGTAAATAAAATTAGTAATTGAACCTGGCTCATGCTCTAAGATGCAACATAGAAATAATATTAGCATTTTTATTTCTCAGTTAACTGATCAAGGCAGAGAGCTTGAGTTTTTGTAAGCAATTACTTAGGAATTAGAAAGCTCTACATAGTCCACTCATTAAATTGCTATCTTCTTTCCAAAGCACATTTAAGTCTTTAACAATAGCATATATCTTTCAGTCAAAAGGAAAGCTAGCAGTATATTAAAATCAGATAATCACTTAAATTAACAAATAAATCCTATGAGCTAAGTATCACTTCCAAGCTTTAGATATTGAGGGAAAATTTATTCTTTTGACTAGGACTAAGATATTTTTAGACAACTTTATTTATAAAGTATATATATATATATATATATATATATATATATATACACACACACACACACACACACACACACACATATATATATTTCTTAATTTGGAATGTTAACCATATAATTTGGAGGGATACCTTTTAATTTGTAATGAAGCAATGCGTCTGAGAGTCCTTGCATTTTTAACCGAGGCTTGCAATTTTGGTTACTTGTGGTGTTTGAAATTTTGAAGACATAGTAAACAGAAAAATTCTAAAGTTGGTTATAAAAAGTAGAAAAGCTGGATCAAATTATTGATATCCACAACTAAAGTTTTCTTTATATTTAGGGGGGAAAAGGGCATTTTCACCAGACATAAGAGCCTTCAAATAACTTTCATGCTGACATCCTTATTTTACTTGCTTCACTCTATAAAACATAACCAAACTGTTTGTCTGTTTCCTAATACCCAGTGTCTAGGTCTATAAGAGCATACATCTAGGTCATCAGGTTCTTTCAGATGCAAACATGTATCTGTGTCTTAAAACTAAAGCTTGGAAATGCTTTGGGTAAGCAGGCCTAGTTACACTTTCCATCTGTGGTTTTATTACTCCTAATTATTATTTTCTTTGGAAGGCATTCAATTCTATTTTTTCTCGAAATGTCTGGGCTACCTTACCCATTGTTAGTTAGGTTTTACCATCTAAAACATGTTGTTGGGGCATTGGAATCGTTTTCCTGGAGACAGTGTGTTCTTGGCACACCTACCGTTGTGTGGTCAGTGGATCTCTGGCCTCTTTTCAGTTCCTTCTAATTATTAGACAAGAAGAAGTCTGCACAGCAGCTCCAGCCCTGGCCATACATTGGTGATGTGCATTGATGCTTTCCCCTACGTTGGCTACTTTTTACAGATTACTTATTTGAACCTTTCACAAAACCTGGACATTTGGATTAGGTTCATCTAAAAGATGAACATCTCTTAACATGACGAAGTGGACCTTCTCTCAAATATGTCTTTCGTTGTTATGTCATCACAGGTATCATTCAACTGCAATATGTATCGTGCATCCAAAAGAGATGGTATTGACCAAGCACTATCTGTGTGATCTTTGTATATTAAATAATGGAATCCTTACACCACACATCTTAAATAGGTATTATAATTACTCCCGTTTTATAGATGGGGAAACAGACACCAAGGAATTAATTGATGTGTGCATTGGCACTGCTAATAATAGTGCCAGGCTTGGGGAGCGGTAGGGGTCACTTGAGAGTAATGGTCTTTCTGGTTTTGATGCTTCTCTAGTATGTTACTGTTCACTAGAACTGTCTGCCATGATGGTCTGTGTCTTTGCCATCCAATATGAGATTCATTAGCCATTGTGGCCTTTTGGACACTTGAAATGTGACTAGCCAGTTTCACTGAGAAACTAGATATTTAACTGTATTTCATTTTGATTGATGAAATTTAAGGAAAGTTTCCCCATGAGGTTAGGTAGTGAATTGGATGGTGGAGCTTTAGAATGATGAAACGTCTTCCAGAAATTCTGGCTTAGAACCAGCTTCTAAAACAGAGACATATACAAATCATGATGACCTAACAACACACATGTAAGGTGGAGCTGCCTTTTTGGACACTTTCTTCCTCTCCTTCCTCTCCCCAAGTGCCCTTGTCCTTGTGACCAGTTCCTGGACACTAACACCCATCTGTTTCCATTCTTCCACACTGCTCGCACCAGATGATGTCCCTCCCTCTGTGGCATTTTGAACAGTCTCATCTCATCAGCTTATTTGGTTCCCAGTCTCCTTCCCCTAAAGCCCCAAATATCCTCTCTCTCTCATTTAGGTTCGTTTTAGTCATTCAGCTTAATAAATGGTTAGCTTTATAGTATTTTGGGGAAAATATATGACAGGTCACTGAGCCATTTGGAGTCTGTTTGGAGGATTTTTGTTCCATTGAGCCATATTTACTTTATTTCTCTTCCATTACAGAATTTCATTTTTGAAAGTTTATAATAAAGATGATAGAGAATAGTTTCCCCATTTCGAAGTCAAAAATGACAAACATCATCCACCTTGCTCCCTATGTCCCACCTGGTGGGTATTTTGAACCATTATTGTGCCCCAGAGCATTACTTGGCCATTGGTCATCTTTTCAGCTCTTGAAAATAAACCTAGCTTTGGGATATGTGGGAGAGGATGATTTTTGTTTTCCCAAAGTAACCACATTAGCCTTTTAATTCTTACTGCCTAGAATGCGCCAAGCCGCTGCCCCTCCTCCTCGCGGTGTTAATGCCAACAGTGTGCTTTTAACATGATCGCCTCACAGCAGTAAATCAGGAAACGAGTTTTTGCATGAACCACTTGAAACAGGCTTCAAGCCTCTGGCATGATTTTCAAAGTAAGCTTTTCTAACCAATTATTGGGATGACTTTAGTTAATGTGAAAAAATTAACTCTTGTAAACAACAACATACTTTCCTCTACAGGGTGCGTGTCCAACTTCATGTTTTTAAAGATGTCTAATTTTTGAAAACAGTTTTTACTCATATGAGGAAGGTCACCAAAAGCCCACATAATTTGCAACCATTAAAAAAAAAGATTTATTTCTGCCATTTAATTACAGCATTGCTCACTTTGTTTATGTTTAATGACATTTGATCAAGCCCAGGGATGTTTGGCAGATAAAAACAAGCTCTCATTTGTAATTTTTCTTTAAAAAAACTCCACTAGAGATTTTCTTAAGTTGGGGGGAAATATCTCTTTGGTGTTGTTTTATTAAAGGAAATTAAAAAGTTGATTTCTAAGCACTGGCCACATAAATCTAATTTGTCATTTCCATTTGCGTGTCCTAGATTTTCTCCACAAATAATTTCTTTCTTATCCAAATGTGGAATTTAACGTTTAACTTTTAAAGTTCAGAGAACCAAAGTTAATAACATATTGGCTGTACAAATAAATAGTGCATTTGACCTGAGGTCCCAGAATATGATTCCCGAATGCTGCTGGGTGGGTAGGGGGGTGGTGGGAGGGTGGGGTTGTCATGAGGTTCTCCCCCATGGTGTGAGAAAACTGTACCTCCACCATGGAAGAGGGACTCACTTATGTTTCTGTTAAGTGCTGGATTTACCAAGAGAGAAAAGAGAAAAGGGGATTTGGGGAGACTGTTTTCTTTGAGTCATTTTGCTATTGGACAGCCACCAAATGTGGCTTCAAAATCTTGGGCATAGTGACAGAGCTACTGCTGCTGCCAGCTGGGGTGGGTGGTAACAGCCCAGCTGGATCCAGAACCAAGATAAGGAAGCCTGCTCACCCCACCCCCACCCAGCACCCCTTCCTACCCCCCCACCCCACCGACCCACAGCACAGGAGGACTGTTTGGCCTGACCAAGCAGGAACTACCCTGTGGCCTTCACATGCTTTTGCTCCCTGGAATTAAAAAAAACAAAGTCAGTCTTTAGGAAAAGCTGCCTTCAACAATATTTGTACATCCATTTGTTTACTCACCAGCACTTACTTCTCACTCACTGGCCTGTTATGAGTCAGGGACAGCGACAGGCCTTGGGGGGGAAGGAATAGGGAGGGTAGCATCAGACACCAAAGATGGCACCCTTCTGATTTTAGGAGGTAGGAACACTTTTTTTCATTGCATTACTATTTTACATATGTGTATAGTTTTCTAACCTGAAAGTTTATTCACCAAAAAGTCTTCTTAGGGATTTGGGGTAGTGCTAGGTATTTCCTTCAAGCTCTTTAGATACCATGTCATAATCTCAAAAATAAAGACGATGATATTTTAAAGCTAAGATGTATTTCTACCATTGATTTTAACGGTAAACCATGCTCCATAAAAATGAAACGATATATCTAATTCTAAAGCCTAGACCAGTGATGGACTTATCTTTCCTCTACCTTCTTTTCTCTTCCATTCCCTCACCTGCCCCCTCCCATCTCTTCTTATGAAATGAAGAGGAAAGAACTCCAGTGCAACCTGGAGAAGTCCAAAAAAACCCAGAGATAGGAAATAACGTGGCAAAATAGATTTGACTCAGGACTATTGCCATATGGAGAAAGACTACAGTATAGGACTGGGCTCAACTCTGAATACAGCATGGGCAACTGGGGATCTGTAGCCAAGGAACAGGTTAGGGCTCAGCGGATGGAAAATTACTGAGAAAGCATCAGGGGTCAGCAGGGATTTTGGCAAAACTGACCGAACAGGATTCTTACTAAGACAGGCCTGGGTGACCAGAACAGACATCACCTGGGGGATGGTGGAGGATAAGGGACCTGACCAGATATGGAGGAGGAGGAGTTCTGGCTAAACTGACTTGACAGGATTCTTGGGTAACTGGGCTCTTGAGGACAAGGTCTCATGAAAAACTAGCTCAGAGGAGCTTGGCTGGAGTTTGATCAAGGAGAATCTTTGTTAAAAGGGTGAACCCAAACCTAGCTCATTCCCGTACTTATTTACTTACTGACTGACTTATTTGCCTGCTGCATTGAGTAATATATTTATAGAAATTATCACTGTCTATATGTAAGTTATGGGGGAAAGACAAAAAAAAATGTAATTGTTTTCATTAGATGCACAATTAGGTCCCCTAATCAATGCCAACACAATTGGTCAAACATGGATTCCTCTGTCCCAGCTCCGTTCTAGGCAAATAAATTCAGCTACATTCATATACTGGAATACTCTCTCCATTTGCTGAGAGGGAAATCTCTCCAAGATGCCTTGAGTGGGAAAAACAAATGAGCTGCAAAACAGTGTGGTAGATGTGCACGTGTGTGCACACATAGGATATTTCTGCAGGCTACCCCCAAACTGGTGCCAGTGTTTGCCTGTGTGGAGTGGGTAGGAAGTTAGGAACTAGGGATGGGAAGAGGGGTGACTGTTTGATTTTTTTAAAATCTCAGTACATGTGGTACTTTTTAATATACAAAGTAATAAAAAGGAAAAGGAATGATCTCTAGCCAGGGAGACAACTCAAGTTTGCAAAGGCACAGTCAGTCTGTGCCAGCCGCGATTGTGGTGGATTGGAAGCTTCTGAGTTTCCCTTTCAGCTGCTGTACTTCTTTTTCCCTTGGTTATTTATTAGACTTACTGTGGAAGATTTCAAGGCATTTTAACCACCTGGTTTTACTGGCTGAAATAAAAACATCAAAGCAGACGTTTATATTGAGGGTAATTTAATATTTATATGCTGTTTACTTTATAGCCTGGATTACAAATAATTACAGAGTCTCTGTTTATGGTGCTTTAGAATTATGACAGTCAACTCAAAAAGTGATTGCTGCTATGGACACTGTACTATACTTTAATTCCTTGGAAACAAAACTTCTCTGAATTTCTTGATTCAAGCTTTCCAGTAGCATGGTCTCTTCATGTATTTCTTAGACTATCAGGAACTAACTGTAAGCTAGTTCTATAAGTTTAAAAATAAGAAGATTCTGATTTTCTAATATTATCTTTTTGAAAATGGCAAATACTTCAGAGAAAAATATTTTAAATAAAATTCTCTCAAATAAGCCATCTCTATACCAGCATTCAGGAAAGTATATGATTTATGCTCAATCAATGTTTGTATTTTGCATCTAGTACTGGATGCCAGCTTTATCTCAACTCCTTATCTAAACCCACCCTAGTGAAATTTACTACTGTTGACAGAAAAACACATAAACTCTAAGTAGACATAGTAAGTTGATATCCAGATAATGAAAGCAAAAATATGAAATGTGTGGAGCCTGACTTTGATTTCTATATATGATTTAGTCCAGTGTAGAATGGGCGAAAAAAATTTCACGAGATGTTCATTCTACCAAATATAATGACATGTGATTGACACAGAACATTGTATAACAAAAACACATGGGTGCAAGCGTTCCTTATATACAATAAAATTCTAGGATATATTCAGGGATCCAAAAATAAACACAAAGGCTTTCCCTACAATAAAACTTTTGTTGTTTTTCATTTTTGTTCCATAAAAAATGAGACCATCAAAACTCCTATTGATATTTGTTTTCAATTCGTGTCTAGTTGGATCACTTCTCTAGTTCCTCATGAAGCGAAAAAGTGCATTGTTGGAGATGGTCACTCAGTAGGAGCCAAGAGTGAAAGTGCCCTGCCTGGCAGGGATTAAGCCGGCAGAAGTGTCTGTGTAGGGTGCCATGTCTTTTGTGTGACAGCACAGTACAGCAGGTGACACAGTGAGATCAAGTGCAGCTATATTTTGTGTACCATTCATATTGTTTTAATTAAAAATTTTGGATTTGTTGAGGCAGGAGGATTGCAAATTCAAGGCCAGCCTGGGCAACTTAGTGAGATCCTGTCTCAAAATAAAAAATAAAAGGCTGGGGATGTAGCTCAGTGGTTGACCACTTTTCTATTGAGTAAGACCCTGGGTTCCATATGCAGTACTGGGAGGAAGGAAGGGAGGAAGGGAGGGAGGGAGGGAGGGAGGGAGGGAGGGAGGGAGGAATGGAGGGAGGGAGGGAGGGAGGGAAAGAGAGAGAAACAAAAGGAAATTGCAACTCATTTTAAAATTATTTTTATTCAATTAAAGTATTTTAGATGGAAAGTGGTATGTTTCAAGTACCCCCACCAAAAAAAAAAAAAAAAAAAAAAAAAAATGAGGTCAGAAGTTCCCCGGGTTCCCTAATGAAGCTTTATTATACTTGAATCAGTAAAGTTGCTTTATTGGTTTGTAGAAAATCCAAAATAATAATAGCCATAGGTATAATTTATTTAATGATACCCACTCTGTGCTTGATGTAGAGTTTATATGTTTTCACGTTCATTTTTCAAAACAACCCCACAGGGCAGGTATTATCTCCATCTCACAGGTTCCATGAAGAACCTGAGGATCAGAGAGTTCTCAGAGTAACTTAGCCAGCAGTGGCAGTTGCATGCAAACTCACAAATCTTTGGATCTAATGTAGGAAACATAGTTTTTTCTCTTATATCAACCTGACTTAAAAAAAAAATTCATACTTTGTGAATGTATCTCTTTTTCTGAGATCTCATTTCTCTTTCTCTTTATTTCCTCTTCTTCTACTTCCCTTCCTTTTTGCGTTTCCTTCTTTGTTGTGCTGTAACCTGTACATGAGTATCTTGCCATCCAGGCTGCCAGGATCAAAGCATGATTTTGAAACCCTCTGCTCTTGCCAGAGCCTCTGCCATGGGGATGCCTAGCATGTGAACAATGCGCGCCCCCCCACATGTCACGTGCACTGTGCTTTGATCCCAGAGACTGTGTGTGGGAGGCTGTCTTCTATACTTACAGAAAGCCTTCGCATGCTCACAGCTCTCTCAGCAACAAAAGTGCTCAGCAAAAACACACATCTGTCCCAGCACAGAGCCACAATGCCCAGTACAAAGCACCAAAGCCGTTCACAATGACCTCCCCGCTAAGGCCTAGCATAGGTCCAAAGAAATTCTTTTTGAATAAATACCTCTATCATTTTCTTCATTTTAAGAATGATGGATGTTTTTGCAAACAATGAATTATTACAGAATGATGAAAAATTATAATTCCACCTATGGCCAACAGCAATAATCTCTTAACAATTTTAAAGAAATTCTAATTTGTGGGTTAGTTCTTCAAATCATGTTGCTTTTTCTCTCTCTCCTGTCTGTGCCTTTGCTTTAAAACTTTGTGTAGCTGGAGCACTCAGGATTAAGAGACCCTTCACTTGTTTTCCTCCCTGACTCTTTGTGGTACATGGTCGAGATGTGTATTTCTTTGAAAGACAGGCAGAGTAACTGAGAGGAGGAGAAAAGATATCGCTCTTCCAAAATGTGAATGAGTTAAGTAGTGAAAAACCCTAGACTGAAGTGAATACTCAGGTTCCTTTACTGAGTGGTTTACTGATTACAAGGAGTACTATCCTCTTAGTTGATTTTGATTTTAATTTTTGATCAGCTAGTATTGCTTAATTGGTTTTGCATACAAACACAAATGAATGGAGAAATTAAAAATATATAAATTCTATAGAAGAATAGGTATTTTGAACTAGTTGGAACTTACATTTGAGCATCCAGGGTTTACGAATGAGGAAACTGAGTCTCTTAGAGATTTCATCTGAGCCCTGCTCCCTCTGTTTCATGTAGCTAACATTCATGGCCTGACCCAGCCCCTCTCTGCAAAGGCATTCTTCATGCAGCTGTCAAGCTGATGCCTATTTTCATTTAATGCACATCACAAAGTACAAGAATGTCACCTTTCAGACATCTTCCTATGTATATGTAATGCCTATACATAAAGTACCCAGCAGGCCCCAGAGTGCAGCAGTTATGAAGCCTGACTAGCATTGAATTGTGTAGGTTCCAATCCTGGTCCTGATACCTTACTTAAGGTATGTCACTTCTGCAAAGCTGCATCTCTCTCTCAGTGCAATGGGCATAATGACAGTGTCCCTCATGGCTGTCGTCATGGCTGCTTATTGAGATAGCATGTATAAAGTTCTTGGCCTGGAGTGAACACTGATTAAATGCCAGGAGTTGTTTTTCTTCTCATAATTGAGATTTTATGAGTTGGATTGAGAATCAATAAACAGATATTTTAATTTGCATGCAATTCTTAATGTGACTACTAAAAATCTAGAAAGCTATGAAATACGATTCCTTTTTCAACAGTTCCAGTGACTTTCCAGGTTGAAATTTGGTGGTGAATTTTCCTTAGGAGATGATCAAGGACCAGTATCTTTGAATAGTTAATAAACTGAGACATGAGTCCAACCAATTCCCAATTTAATATCATCTACACTGCATCCTCAAATTTTCCACCTTTCATAGCACATTAGCATAATTGTTAGGAATATTGGATTGCCATGACCCCAGAGGTTACAGAGTGCCCACAAACCTGACAGGGCAACAGTCAAGGAGTGGTTTTCTTTAGGAAACAATTCTACAAAAGAAACATGGGAGTAGGGTTATTGTGTTTGTAGTCAATGGGATCATACTTCTAATTCCATGTTATAACATTTTTTAAACACATCTGCATTGTTTTTATGACTGCTGTGTAATCATGTTTTATGCCCTACTATAATTTATTTCACTCTTGAACCTGTGGAAATGATCATCTGTGGGTCAAAGAGACATTTGTTTTGCTATCCTTGGGAAACAGCTCTGTGTTCTGATGTCCACATCTGGAGAAGCTTGAGACCTTTAGTCCCACAGAGTTTTGTCTGAACAGAAATTTCATGTTGTTTTAACAAATGTGTAAAAATCTTTCAACTTTCAGAAAATCTTAAGCTGCTAAGCATTTCAAAGAGGTTTCTGCTGGATAGCTTTCTAGGCTCCTAAGCTTTTGAAATCTTTCAGGCAGTTGTCTTCATTTTCTAAACTATCACCCTTGATTTTGATGTACTTACTTTCTGCCTTGATAAGTGAGTAAGTGTCTGAACATTTCACTGGTTTCAGCTTTGGACATTCACATGACTGGTTTAATTAGAAAAGAAGAAAGTGCCATAATTCTGCCATAAGCTAACAATAATGCCACAGTAGGAGTCTGGGAGACCTTTTCTTATTCACTTGCTCATGGCTTCTTGAATAAAGTGGATGACTAAGTATACTTACCGCAGTAAGAGAGATTATTAGCAGTGGAAGACACATTTGAACTTGCTGAAAGGGCTGCTTTTGTATAGAGGAAGGGCGACACTTGGTAATTATTAGACCAGGTCTTCATTTTATCCCAGCGGTCTTTGCTTTTTCACGCTTGCAAAGTCTGAATAGCTTTCTATTGCCTGTTAATCCCTGCAGGAATGTGGCTTCGGCTATGGGGAGGATGCACAGTGTGTGACATGCCGGCCGCACAGGTTCAAGGAAGACTGGGGCTTCCAGAAATGCAAGCCTTGTCTGGACTGTGCACTGGTGAACCGCTTTCAGAAGGCCAATTGTTCAGTCACCAGCGATGCCATCTGCGGGGACTGCTTGCCAGGGTGAGTCTGGCAATTTCTTATTCTCATAATTATTTAATTAAATCCTGTTTTCAAAGACATTTCTCTTGTTTCCTTCTAAATGTGAATGCACACTGACACTGGCCCACAGACATTTGCAGAGTGCATGTGACTCCTGGTCTCAACATTCACCACTGGATTCTCAGTGCCTACCACATGCTGTGCATGGATTGCTTACAAATCAAATGAAGAGGCATACTGACAAAGCAGCAGTGGCATGAAATTCTCTGGAATTCCTACAAACGAATCACAAAGAAAATTTGGACAAATGGACAAAGGAGTGAGCAGGGAACACAAAAGAGGAAACATATAGCTAGTAATCACTTGAAAACGTTCATCCTCCTTAGCAATCACAGAGATGCAAATCACCCACCACTGTTTCAGTAGATGTTAGCCAAGCAGCTCAGAGGCGTGGCTCTAGGTCCTTGGTATATACTAGCAGATAACATGGCAAAGATCCCCGCCCATATGGAGCTTGTATCCTAATAGGTAGGGTTTTTAAAAATATTTAAAAATAAAGAAGAAAAGTGTGCAGAGAGATAGTAGATGATAATTGCTATGGAAAAAAAGAATTTGAAGCAGATAAAGGCAATTAGGGGGATAGGTTACAGCAAGTTACAGTTTTCAATTGGGGAATGAGGGTAGCTTGATTGCAAAGGGAGGTCTAAGCAGAGACTTGAAGTAGTTGAGGCAATTAGCCAAGAAGGTATGTTGGGGAAGAAGAGTACAGAAAGAGGGAACATCAACGAGGGGCCCCAATGTGAGCATCTGGTATATTTAAGAAACTGCAGAAAGTCCAAGAGAGTGGCAGGAGAAGGGAAGATAGACAAGAAGGAGAGAGAAGCAGGTATAAGTGGTGAAAGCCTTAAATAGGCACGCTGAAAACTGATATATGAGTTCTTTGTGTATTCTAGAAAAGATAGTTTTTTATAAGAGAGATTATTTGTTGACATTTCCTCCCAATCTGTAGGTTGATTTTTAATGTCTTGATGGTGTCCTTTATAGCACAAAAGTTTTTAATTTTCTTTGTGTGTGTGTGTTGGGGGGGGTGGGTGTGTGTTGGGGGGTGATACTGGGGACTGAAACCAAGTTTTTAATTTTGATAAAATCCAAAATAGCTGTTTTTTCTTTTGTTGGGTATGTTTTGGTGTTATATGCCTGCATTTTGAAGGTCCTTAGGTATTGGGTCTCTGCAGAAGATTATACTTAACCCATTCGGCTATTTTCTACCCCATTCGGAAGGAACTGTGGCAGGGATGGGGACTGTACCTGGGGCAGAAGGAGTGCAAAGCTAAGGAGGAGAATGCTTCCTAGTGCCCATGGGACCAGACAGGCCAGATAAAACACATTTGGAGGGTAGAATCTGAATGAAGGGCTAGACTCAGAGGTGAGGGTGTCAATACGTAAAGGAGTGGGAGAATTGCTCTACTAGGTGAGAAGGGAAAGACGCAAAACAGGATATCACAATAACTCAAGGCACATTGAGTGGAGCCAGGGTTCCTGAGCAAAGACAGAAGAGGCAGCAACCAAAACTGGAGCTGCAGAAACCGGGTTTATTGCAAAAAAGAAAAAGAAAAGAAAGAAAGAACCAGAAACAGCAATGTTATAGGAGTAGCAAACATTTTCTGTTAGCTTTTCATTGCTGTGACCAAAATACCAGACGAGACCAACCTAAAGGAGGAAATATTTGGGGGGACTTGTGGTTTCAGAGGTTCAGTCCATGGTCAGACTCCATGGCTCTTGGCCCAAGGTGAGGGAGAGGGCATGGCCAAGAATACTGTTCAGCTCAAGGTGGCCAGGAAACAGAGAAGGAGAGAAAGAGCAAAGTAGAAAGGGGCCACAGGGAAGATGAACCCTCCCAGGGCACACTCCAGTGACCCACCTCCTCCAGCCATACCCCATCTGCCCCTAGTTACCTCTCAGTCCATTCAAACTGGGATGGACTGCTTAGGTTACAGCACTCACAGTCCAAAAATCTCACCTCTGAACACTCATACATGAACACAGGAGTTTTAGAGGCTACCACATATCCAAACCATAACACATTTCTTCTTATAATGTGACTTTACATGAATTATTTTCTGTAGTTTTCATAATGTTTCAAAATGAAGAAACCAAGTCTTCTTCAGGGTTTAAGGTGATTCAGGCAAGATTTCTTTGCTTGTTTATTGTGAAGTTTGAAGTCATGTCCACAATAGTCAAAGGACTGGCTGGACTCCACAGCTCAGGATGCTTCTTACCAGATGTCTTGAGTGCTCTTCTGTTGAGGTCAAGGGAGAGATAAAACTTTGGTCTTGGAGAGTGGAAAATGGGTAGGAAATGGCTTTGTGAGTCAAGAATGACCTTATGCAGGGACCCAACCCCTAATGAGTTACAAAAAGAAGGGATCTGACACCAAAAACACATGCAACAAGACAAAACAATAGCTGTGCTGGACTTCATCAAAATTAAAAACTTTGTGCTATAAAGGACACCATCAGGAAAGCAAAAAGACAGCCCACAGAAAGGGAGAAAATATTTGTAAATCATGTCTCACAAGGGACTGTCTGTTTAGAATATATGAAGATCTCTTACAACTCAGTAATTTTTTCTTTCTTTCTTTCTTTTTTTCTTTTTGGCATTGGTGATTGAACCTAGAGGTGTTTACTACTGAGCAACATCCCCAGCCCTTTTTATTTTTTTATTTTTTGAGACAGGGTCTCCCTAAGTTGCTGAGGCTGACCTTGGACATGCAATTCTTTTAAGTCTCTGGGATTACAGGAGTGTGCCACCATGTCCAGCACAACTCAGTAATTTTTAAGAAAGACAAATAATCTAATTAAAATAAAGACACGAGGTCTGAATAGACATTCTTCAAAATAAAATATGAAACAAATGGCTAATAGGCACACAAAAAGATACCCAACATCAGTAGCCATCAGGGAAATACAAATCAATACCACAACAGGTATTATTTTACATCCACTAAAATGGCTCTCACCAAAAAAAAAAAAAATGGACAATAACATTTGTTGGCCAGGATGTAGATACCTGTTTGAGTCTCTTGAACTCTTGGTGCAACTATAAAGTCGTATGGCCACCTTGGAAAACAGTTTGATATTTCTTGAAAATGTTAAACATACAGTTACCATGAGACCCAGCACTTCTGTTGAAAACCTACATCCACACAAGAACTTATATACTGATGTTCATAGTGGCATGATATATAACAGCCAAAAATCTGAATCAACCCTGCTGTGTTTGGAATGTGTCTCCTCCCAAAATCAGGTGCTACAAACGTAACAGTTAAAGGTGAGGCCTTTAGAAGGCAATTAGGTTATGGGGACACCTGCCCTCAAGAGCAGAAGTAAGTGTCCTTATATTATGGAGGGCATTGACAGAGCACATTCCTTTTCTGCCCTCTGCCTTCTGCCATGTGAGGCCACCATGTGGCTCCCCTTGAGAAGGTGCAGCGAGAAGGCCTCCATCAAACACCAGATGCTGCTCCTTGGCTTTGGCCTTCCCAGCCTCCAGAGCTGTGAGCTATGAATCCATCAACAGATGAATGGATAAACAACATGGGTGTGTGTGAACAATGGAACACTATTCAGCAATAAGGGGAAAGGAAATTCTGACACATTGTGACAGATGAACCTGGAAAACATTATGCTAAATGAAAGAAGCTAGTCACAAAAGACCACATATTACGTGAGTCCATTTGAATGAAATGTCCAGGATAGGCGAATCTGTAGAGATGGAAAGTCAATTAGGATTGCTGGGGACTTGGGAGGGGGTGGGTTGGGGAAAATGGGGGTGAATGTTATAGGTTAAAAGCTTGCATTTTGAGGTGATGAAAATGTTCTAGAATTGGTCGTGGTGGTGGTTACACACCTCTGTGAGTGTACTGAAAACCACTGAGGGTGCACTTTCAAAGGTGTGAGTCATATTGTATGTGAATTATATCTCAATAAATCTGTCATTTAAAAGGAAGTAACCGTTTAATCTGAGATCTATAATGATGTCTGTGGATATCATTACCTGGGATTTTGATTTTGTACAAACCTAGTCGAGGAACATGACTTAACATCTGACCTATCTGTTGTCCATCTCCTACAGTTTTCTGATGAAAGTATGTCTGCGCATGTCTATGCTCTTTATCCAGGGGATGGGGAGAAGAGGACGTCCCCAGGGGATATATGGGCTGCTATAGGCAGTGCTCAGAGACAGTGGCTAAAAAGGCAGGACCCAAGGACTTGATTCATAAAAGCCAGCTCCTCAGTCTATACACAGAGAACCAGAGTGTATGCGCTACGCAGCGTGAGAGCAGGTCTCCCTCGCAGGACCTCCCTCCAAACATGGCTCCTCATGCTTCTCCCCCTTCATTGTCATCTGAGCCCATGGCTTTAGTTTTTACAGTGTTGGCTCATTCTTAAGTAAATACTTAAATGAAGGAAAGTTATAAATGAATAAATGCTTGAATGATGTTTCAGTTTGTTTATATGATTAGTTTAAAATTACATCCTTTCTAAGCCAGCATTAATGTGTGAAGTAGGTGATAATTATATAGCAACTTGTACCTGGTCTTTTCAGAACATTTTATTTATTTATCTATTTAGTTATTGTTATCTGTGGTACTGGGTGTGGAACTGAGGGTTGTTCTACCCCTGAGCTCTAGCTTCAGCCTTATTTATTTATTTATTTTGTTTTGAGACAGGGTCTCACCACATTGCCCCACCTAGCCTTGAACTTGTAAACCTCCTTCCTCCATCTCCTGACTTGCTGGGCACCAGCACACCCAGCTATTTTTAGATCATTTTTAAAGTACTCTTCTAGTTGACTATATTTATGTGAAGAAGGCAAATAGTTGAAACCCGTTTTTTCCAAAAGGAAAACTTAGGCAAATAGAAAACAAGTAAAATGCCTATTGCTTCCAGAAAAGTGATGTCAAGGTTACACATAAGGGGCATTGTTATTTCTAGTGCCATTTGCCCTCTGCAGCCTCAGCCTCACTGTAATAAAGAACTGCTGCTGCCCAGAGGCTCAAGCCCTGCGGGACACCTGCTGTTATGAAAATTGTCTCTCCTCAATGCCCTTGGAGTGTTAAGAGAAAGCCAGTCCTCTTGTTCCTAGACTGTTCAATAGTTTCAGACCAGCTAGCTACTTAACTTCTCCAACATCCCTTCTTCTCCCCTGTAAAATTGTCACCTGATATTCAGAACAACCCGATGCATTGGTGGGAGGATTAAAAGATAATGCATGTAAAGTGCCTAACACAGCTCCTGGTCTTAGTAAGCACTAAATAAATACTGGACATGATGGCCCAGTCGTGACTTGGGGGCCAACAAAGGCATTGTGAAGTTGTTTTTTTTTTTTGGAGTGTAGCCAAGGGGCCTCTCATGACCCCATACCCCTTATGAGGGAAACTGGAACTCAGTTCTGAAGTAATACCTGCCTCCTGCCAGCTCTTCCCTTCTTCCAGTAACATGGCAGCAAACATTTATTGAGCACTTACTTTGTGCTAAGCAGTTTATTTAATCACCAAAACCACTCTGTAAAGTAGGAGTTAATAACATCCCCTCTTTAAAAGGGAGGAAACTGATGCTGAGAGTGGACAAATGACTTGCCCAAAGTCACACAGCGTGTCACTGGAGGGACTGGGGTTCACCTGCACTACTGAGCCCCATGTTTAATTAAGCCCAAGTCCAATTTCACTGGGAGGTCTTACAAGGAGTATGGTTCATCACAATTACTGTCTCTGTTCATTCCGTGCCCTGCATCCACTCTGCCCTGGAACCCTCACCTACCCGCCCCACCCCATCTGCCCTGAAAGCTGTGGAATCCCCTTGGGCCATTTTGCATCCTCTTGCCCAGATCCCACTGCTGTTACCAGGTGGGTCTCCAGGGACCATGACACTGTGTGAGGTCTGGACTCCTATCCGAACAATTTGTATTGTCATTTAGCCACAGTATGAAGCCAAGACTGTAGGAGAGAACAGTCTTCTTCAGCATCTGACTTATGTACTAAAGAAAATTCCACTCTGACTTGATTATAATTTATAGGACAGTAACTGCATTTGACCTGGAGTTAAGAAAGGCCATTATAGGAATAGAGGAACTCTAGATATGGCAGAGGGGTGGAAGGGGAAGAGAGGGGGCATGGGGTTAGAGATGGTGGTGGAATGTGATGGACATTATTATCCAAAGTACATGTATGAAGACACAAATTGATATGAATATACTTTGTGTACAACCAGAGATATGAAAAATTGTGCTCTATATGTGTAATAAGAATTATAATGCATTCCACTGTCATATATAAATAAAAAATTAATGAAAAAATAAATAAATAAAAAATAAAACCAGAGCTGGGAATTACATCATCTCCATGCAGAAATCTGTTTATTGATTGAAGAATTAATGGTCTACAATAGGTTTTCTTAAAATAACAGTTTTCAAACTCAGTATTCACTAGGTTAACCAGTATTATTTGGATTCAGATCAATTAAAATTTCTCTTCGCATTCACTGTCAGCTTACAAATACATTTATATACCACTTTTCATCAAACAGTGATTAGGTAAAATCCAACGTGGTTTTCTTTTGCCTTTTGGCATTATCACCCTGAAAGCCAAGAGTAAGAGTTAACGTTGAGCTTTAGAAACCTGTTTAACCAGACGTCTTGTATAATATCTCTGTTTCCTTTCATTTCATTTCATTTTTGAAAATTGTGACCTGTGTCCCTTGGCCAGAAAATGAAGTTGCAAATGTTTCTCTGTTCCCAAACCATGGCACTCTCCACAAAATAAAGAGAAAGTAAGGGACCAGGGTAGTGTAGCTCAGGCGTAGAGCTTGCATGAGCTTAGCATGCGAGAGACTGTGGCCTGTTTCACTTAGCATAATGTCTTCAAGTTTCATCCCTCTTACAGCATGTGATAGGATCCACTTCCTTTTTACAGGTTAATAATATTCCTTTGTAGCATACAGCATGTTTTGTTTACCTACTTCTTTGTCAGTGGATGTTCGAATTTCTTCCACCGCTTGGCTATTGAGAATAATGGTCCGATGAACACATGTGCAAATATTTAAGACTTGGCTTTGAATTCTTTGGGGTTTATTCCCTGATATCAGCCTACTGGGTTATATGGTAGTTCTATTTTTAATATTTTGAGGAACTGCCATAGTGTTTTTCACAGTGGCTACATCATTTTACAGTCCTACCAACAGTACAGAGACTTCCAGTTTCTCCACCCTCTCCAATACTTGTTATTTTCTTATTGTTGTTTTGTTTTGTTTTGTTTTTGACAGCAGCCATCCTAATGAATGTGAAGTGATAACTCAGTGTGGTTTTGATTCGCAGTTCCCGGATGACTAGTGACGTGAGCATCTTTTCCTGGGCTTGTTGATCAGGCGTATATCATCTTTGCAGAAAGTCCTTAGCCCACTTTTTAAATCAGGTTATTTGATTTTGGTTGCCATAAAGTTGTAGTCTCTATCTGTTTTGGATATCAACCTCTTAACAGATACAGGATCTGCAAATATTTCCTCCCATTCCACAGGTCGTCTTCACCCCGTTGGCAGGTCCTTTGGTGTGCAGAGGTCTTAAGTTTGATGTGGTTTTGTCAGTTTTTGCTCCCTGTGCTTTTGGGGTCATGCAAAACAAGTATTGCCTAATCAAATGGCATGAAGCTGCCCCTGTTTTCTTCTCCGAGTTTTGTAGGTTTTTAAGATTTTTTTATTTATTCTTTTTGGCTGTACATGACAGTAGAGGATATTCAGAGTTTTATAGTTTTAAGTCTTACTTTTGGGTCTTTTAGCCCATTTTGAGTTAATTCTTTATGTGATGTAAGATGAGAGTTCAGGTTCACTCTTTTGTCCACTTTCCCAGCACCATTTCTTGCAGGGACTCTCCTCTCCTCCCTGAGCAGTCTCAGCATCCTCGTCTAGATCCATTGACCATATGCAAGGGTTTATTTCTGGGCTTTCCTTTTTATTCCATGGGTCTGTTAATCTGTCTTTATGTCAGCACCACACTGTTTTGACTATTTTATCTTTGTGATGTGTTTCAAGAGCAGGAAATGTGAGTCCTCCGACTTTGTTCCTTTTTATTTTTACTTGATAAATTCCAAAATGAATAATTTCATTAAAATCAGATGGGAAGTCACTATATTATAATATCATTTAGACAGATTTTCATAGTCAAATGAAAATGGAAGGTTGAGCAATTATTGAGTGTTATCTGAAAATTTGAAATGATTTACCTAGTTTCAAGGACAAATTTTGCTTCAACCTTAAATTATACAGATGTATTAGTACATTATAAAATTTCACAAAATAATTGCATCTGACCTGTTCTTTTTAGACTTGATTTATATCACTATTTTTGTCCATAGAAAAGTTGGAAGTTATATGTCTAGAAAAAAGAAAAGTCACATGAATTTCTACCATCTAGAAATAACTACTATTACTGTTTAGTGTATTACACTCTTTTAAACATTTTTAAAACGCAAATGTGTACACAAATTTTTTATTTTCACATGTGTTGGTTAATAATCTCAATGGATTTACTGAAAGTTCATATTTGTACAAAATAAAATTATGTGCACTTCTCTTCTTTTTTACTTAATCATACTTTGTGAATTAAAAAAAAAAATCCACACTATCATTTCTAAAAGCAACTTTCTACTCCATTGCCTTGGATCTACCTTGGTGGGTTATTTGCACTGGTAGGCATTGGAATTGTACTTAGTTCACTCCCACCCCCATAAACAATGCTTTTGTGATTCTATTGGTGCACATACACCTTTGCCCAGTTGATTATCTTTTTAGAATATATTTCTAAGAACGAGAATACTAGGTAAACTCTTTTATTGAGTTTGATGATATATTTCTAAATTTCCCTCTTAAAAGTCACAATTTACATTGCCCCTTGAAGTGTACCTATTTGCCTTTGATTATACCAACACTGCACCAGTTTTTAAGTAAAAATGTTATATTTTCCCTTCAACTCACATTTACTTGATTAATAATGAATTTAAGCATTTAAATATTGGATTTAAAAAATTTTTAATTGCATAGAGCTTTTTAGGGTTTTTGTCATTGTCGTTATTACTGCGGACTGAACCCAGGGGTGCTTTACTGCCAAGCTACATCCCCAGTCCTTTTTTATTTTTTATTTTGAGACATGGTCTCACTAAGTTGCTGAGCCTGGCCTTGGAATTGTCTTCCTTCTGTCTCAGCTACTTAAATTGCTGGAATTATTTTATTTACAAAATCTTAACCTTGTTAAGTTTATGATCTTTTGGGATGAATGTTCTTTGCCTGTTTTTCAATTGTAGTGTCACTTTTACTCTAATGATTAAGTTTTCCCTTACAGACTTAAGTTACAGATAATACTATAATTAGGATAATTTTCAACTTTGTTACCTGGTATCTATGTTGATGATGCTTTATTTTCGCCCTTCAGATGTCTTCAAGTTTGGGGGTTTTTTGTTTTTTGTTTTTTGTTTTTTTTGCAGGGGGTTGGGTACCAGGGATTGAACTCAGGGGCACTCAAACATTGAGCCACATCCCCAGTCCTGTTTTGAATTTTATTTAGAGACAGAGTCTCGCTGAGTTGCCTAGCATCTTGCCTTTGCTAAGGCTAGCGTTGAACTCGTGATCCTCCTGCCTCAGCCTAAAGCCACTGGGATTATAAGCATGTGCCACTATACCTACCCAGTTTCAAGTTTTTATTGAGGGGATGTAGCTCCGTGGTAAAGTGCCCCTGAGTTCAATTCCCAGTTTAAAATAAATAAATAAATAAAATAAAAATTTAGAAAAAAAGTTTTTGTTTGATTTTATTTTACTTTATTTCATTTGTTTATCTTTTATTCAAAGCTGTCAATCTCTTCCACTTTGATTTCTTATCGTGCCTAGAAAATCCCACGTCAGGATGTATAAGTATCTCTCTACATTTTTCCATTGTTTTTAGGGTTTGTGTGGCATTTTGGTCCTTGCATATCAAATGTTAAAAACCAGCACTTTATTTATAAAGTTTTCTAGTTCAATTTACAATAGAAATGCCAAAGAGCACTGGCTTCATATTCCCTCACTAGTACTCTAACCTCCAATATAGGAAAGGAATGGACTGAGACGAATCTATGATATAATGGAGTAGGTAATTATTAAGTGTCAGCTGCCTGCCCAGGAAGGCTCTAGATGTCCTTCTCTAAGACACTGTTGTAAGGAAGGCTTTGCATACTTTTTTTTTTTTTTTTAACCACAGAACTGGTAATGGAGACTGCAGCACAGGTGTGATGTAAATTTTGTTGGCTGCAAATGTGGGCATAGATGACAGTGCTAACAAGGATTATTTTCCTTTCTCTTCCAGATTTTATAGGAAGACTAAACTTGTTGGCTTTCAAGACATGGAGTGCGTGCCTTGTGGAGATCCCCCTCCTCCCTACGAACCACACTGTGAGTGAACACGGTCAAGTCAAGCCAAGGCAGGGGCAGTGGGCCTTTTACAAAGTTTTTATTTCTTAAACCTTTCTTCAATTGGCAAAAGGAGCCAAATCTATCTCTACCATGGGGCTCATAGGATTCTTTTATCCCACTCCTAGCAGGACATAAAGCGTCTTTGTTGTGTGTCTCAGTCTTTAAACTGCCATTGATTTGAATCTCAAAGTGAAATGCAGACATTTTGCTGCTGCTGTGCTCCATTCAATTCTTATCTTTCATTTAGATACATAATGCAGGCAACTCCAATTAACTAGGTGGTCCAGACCCTAATGCTAAATGTCTTTGTGCTGTGGCCCCATGCATTCCTGGGTTTTCCTTTCTTAGTCCCCAGACATGATCATGTGGTGGTGTCTGCCTTTCCAAAGACAGTCCTGTCTGTGAATCCCCTGCTCTCATTAGCGTATCATTAGGTGGACTCCTAGTTCACTTGGTTTATTCCCTAACTTAACAAATGAATGAGAAGAGAGGTCTTACTGTATGCCAAGGATATAACCATTAATGAGACAATGGTACGTTTTCCTCTTCATATTAACATGAGTTAATCTTTTTGACCCTATATTTCCTTAGCTATAAAAGGCATTTGTTACAAGTTATCAACCATATTGATTTGGAATAGGAAGAAGAGTAACAGGTCACTCCTCTTAATTCTAAACCCGGCCAGTGAAAACCTAACGATGCTGGCAAAGGGGAGAAGGCAGCAAGTGGGCTCCCCTGAGGGTCCAGGGGATGCTCCTCTGTGTCAGAGCAGGGCTTTTGAAGTGCTGTTATTCACGTAACCCAGAATCAGCTAAGTCCAGGCAAGAGGATGCAGGAGCATAGGTGGCACAAGCCTTTCTAGGGAGCACTGTTGTGACACAATGCCTAATACATGGAGCCAGTCCTTTTCCTTCTTTCTACAAAGAAAGTTCCCTCCAAAAGAGTTGAAAGTTATTGCATCATTGGATAAGGGCATTAGTGTTATTTCTCTTTCCAAGAATGCCATGGAATTTTGCAGTTCATATTATCATGTGAATTATGAACCAGAATGCATTACTCTCCATTCCTCACTTGAAGTGATAGAAAGTGGGAACGAGGTGGGGGGAGTGGAACACTCTAATTTTTATAGAAAATCTGTATTGACCATCATTTTGATAATATGTAAACATCCACCAGTTCACTGCAGTGAACAAATGCAGTACTGAATGCCTGTTAGTTGTCAGTCACAGTACAGGTGCTTTGCTTATTTGTTTGACTTACTCTTCTCAATAAATTCTATCATCAGCCCCAATTTGCCAGTGAGAATATGGATCCAGAGATGTTAATAGTTTTCCATGTTGGCTGGTACATGGCAGAGACAGTATTCCAACCCAACTATGCTTAACACCAAATATTGGGCTCTTTCTACCAGGCTCTGTGTCTCCCTACAAAAAACATCAAACTATATGACCTGTCCTGCATGTTGACTTTTCTTATGTTGTTTGCTTTAATGTTTGCCAGTTAACAAAAACTCTAGAAATCCATTATATAGGGATTCTGAGAGGTGTTCTTTATGCAGTTGCACAGCCCATAAAGGACATGTCCTTTTGCCAGTTACAACTCAGCAAGCTGGGCATGCCCAGGGCTCAATCATCTGTGATTTAAGTTAAGAAGCAAGTTCAACCCAAACCATCATGCAGACACTCAGAGAAGTAATCAATATTGCCCAGCTTAGAGTTAATTAGTATTAAAGGTCCCCCCCCCCCTTTATGGTATTTGGTTTAAATGTAATATAATCTAGTAAAAAGTTTGAAACTTTGGAACATTTTGCCTTTGAGGCTTTGGCTAAGCTTAGATGTCACAAATTAGCCTTTGAACATGGGCCACATGCATCTTTTCATGTCTTATGAAGCCCTTAAAAGGTGTAATTTTGAAAAGAAAATTAGTCTAACATAGATAGATAGATAGATAGATAGATAGATAGATAGATAGACAGATAGATATTCTCCATGTGTGAAATTCTTTAGAAAGCAAAGAAAAATAAATCATTTGTCAAAGTAAAAAATACAGTGTGCACAGTGAAGGACCTTTCAAACCACAAAGTAAGACAGTCTGGTCCTCTTTAGTATAGTAATTCTTATCTCTGGAAAAGAAAGCTTGCTGCCTTTGGCTCTGTTCTTGGGAATGATTCCAGAATGCAAATAATCTCCTCAAAGGACATCTTGAAGTCTTTGGAGGAAATTGTGCAAGGCGCCTTATGTTTTCATTTCTTCTACTTTGGGCTTTTCAACTCATCCACAAAGGCTGCTTCTTGGTGATTTCCCCTGAGGAGTTCCTGTATCGTTGAGACTCATGGCTGTAGGAAAGGGATGACTCCCATGCTTTCCCAAGGAATGGGGATTTTTTTCAGGGATGCACGGGGTAATGAAGAAGCTGGGCCTTCCTGGAACCCAGGAGTCAGTCCTAGGTGGCCCTGAGGGTCATAGCTTCCCTACAATTGGAGGTTCTGCACGCTGTGTGGGGCCCTGTCGTCAGCACAACCACTTATGTCCTCTAGTTCTTTTTCATGCTTCTAACAGCCCACTTTGCTCTGTACTTGCCTGTTCATGTTTCATCATCTTGTGAGGCAGGACCTTTCTTGGTGACCTGTAGAAATAGTCATGCACCACCTAATGTTACACTCAGTGATGGACTCAGTAATGGACCCTGTGACTCTGTGAAGGACCCTGCAGTGGTCCCAGAGGATTATAGCAGAGCTGAAAAATTTCTGTTGCCTCATATTTTTGCTGTACATTTTCTATGTTTAGATACACGAATACCATGTGTTACAGTCACCTACAGTATTTAGTACAGTAGCACACTGTACAGTTGTAGGCAAGAAGCAATATGTTATACCATATAGCCCTGGTGTGTAGAAGGCTGTAACTCTAGGTTTGTGTAAGTAAATAATTTACTCTATGTTTTTCACACACACAGTGACACAATTGCCTAATAAAGTTTTTTTGTTTGTTTGTTTGTTTTTTGGTACTTGGGATTGATCCCGGGCGCTTAACCACTGAGCCACATCCACCAGCCCTTTTTATATTTGATTTAGAGACAAGGTCTCACTGAGTTGCTTAGGACCTCAATATGTTGCTGAGGCTGGCTTTGAACTCACAATCCTCCTGCCTCAGCCTCCTGAGCTGATGGGATTACAGTGCCACCAAACCTGGCCCCTAATAAAGCATTCTTAGAACATATCCCTGTCATTAAGCAATAGCTGACTGCACTTGAATGGCTGCTGACTGCCAGCCACACGTGGGGAACAAGCGGAGCCCTTCCTCTTTGCGGAGCTTACAGTCTAGTGGGGGAGTAGTCAAATAAATACTGACTCTGAATTAAACAGTATACCCAAACCCCACATGCAAATGCAAAACTTGACAATGATGGGTCCCCTTCCTGGCACCGTGCACAGTGCTCTAAGAATGTCTGTGTAATGAGCAATGGTGTGGTGGGGTAGGCATGGCTTTCCTGAACAGTAGCTTTTGAGTCATGATTGAAAGGATCATCCTGAGGAGAGGAAGCACAATAGGAGACTAAACAGAAGGACCAAAAGGAAGAGTGAAGCATGCCCTGACACTTTGGATAGAGAAGTCAGTGAACACTAGAAATGTCCTCTGGACTTGGAAGCCCTGAGGTCTTTGATGTCATCAATAAGAGCCCTGCAGTGAGTAGTGGAAACAGAGCAAGATCATGATGAAATTAGAAGCTAACATCAGGAATGGAATGGAGATGGCCACTGTAGACCACCCATTCCAGATGTTTGCCTGTGAAGAAGCAAACAGGGTGATGGGTGAAAGAGCTGTGTGGGTGATGCCGGGCTTTTTAATTTCGCAGTTTTATGTCATTTAACAATGGGACTTGTTCTGAGAAACGAATCATTAGGCAATTCCATTGCTGTGTGGATATCATAGGGTATGCTTACATGAACTCAGACCCTGTGTTGTCAGTAGATGATATCATCTTGTGAGATCACTGCCATCACATTATGTCATTGACCAAAACGTTGTTATGTTGTGCACGACTGTCTCAGTTTTTAGGTAAGAGATACATCTGCATGTTTGAAGATTGGAGGGACGGTTCTATTTGACGATTGAGGATTTCTTTCTTTCTTTCTTTTGAAATTGAGGATTTCGTATGAGACAATTAGAGTGTGACCAGGTGGATGGAGGAGGATCCAAGCACAGGAGGTGGGTTGGCCAACCCACCATGATGGGCTTCTTCATTCCATGGCAGGAGTGTGGAGGGTTCTGCCTCACAGAGACAGACAGGAGTAAGGCAGGAGCCAAGGAACTCCGAAGCTGGAAGAGCACAGATGTTAGAGGTTCTCAGCACAGAGTGGGGAGGAGCTGTTGGATCAGTAAAATAGAGTGTCAAAAGTCCCACTGAAGACTGTGGTCAAAGTGTGGCATTAGTTTGCTTCTCCTAAGACATTTCTAGGGGCTTCTGCTATGAGGTTGTCTGAATTTGCCCCAAGACATCCAAGCCTCTTTAAAGAGGATGGCCATCTAATAGCATGAATATAACTTTAAATGAATGCAAGTACATTTTCTTATATTTATGCAATATCTGAGACGAACTAAGCAATAATAGAAAATGCAAGGCTGAAAACTTCCCAAGTTTCTGTCACCTGTCCAAGGGCCACCCTGATTCCATACCTGTTGATGGCTGGTATAATTTTGGGAAGTGATAAAATTCCCCTAGGGGTAGATTTCTTCCCCTATTAAATGGAGTGATACCTGTTAAGGTAAGTGCTAAGTGAGATCATGTGACTGCCTTGAACAGTGTCTGGCTCTGGCAGGGTTGACTTCCTGGCTTACTCCTTTGGGCTCTTAATGATTGCTTAGCTTTTCTCTCTTGGTGTTTGGAGAAGCTGCTATCTTGATGAAGAAGCCCAGGACTGTCCAGGAGATGTGGTTCAAAGAAAAGCAGCGAGACTGGCATTGCCTGGCTCCAACCCCACTCAACAGGAAATGGTATGATGGGAAGTTGAGGAGAATTCAGCCGTCAGATCATAAATATGTTCTCTACAGCTTAAATGTGCAATCGACAATATCTAAAATCAGGGCCAATGGCAGGTTTCTGGAGTCCCAGCTGCTCTGGAGGCTGAGGCCAAGGGTTCAGATTCACATCTTGGCTCTGTATTGTACTGTAGCATAAGCTCAGGCAGACCCTCTCCCTTCTTGGAATTTCTGTTTGCTCCCTAGAAAATGGAGATGATAATGCCATGTCTATAAATTTGAGATAGAACTAGGTGAACTAGTATCCAGTAACATAATACCAGCCAGAAGAGCAGCTGGGCCTGTCTACATGCTGGCCTGCCTTGTTCCACAGTGAACTCACCTGCCCTCCCTCCCCTGGGCCTGCCCCACCAGGTGTGCTGTTTGGAGGGTGCCTTGTTGGTGTCCCCTCCTGCGAGGAACCCATGATGCATAGACTTAGATGTCTGCCTTGCTGGTGCTTCATCTCTGCTGGTGGGTAACCAGGGAATGATACTTAAAGGGGCCACCACGGAGTTTGGCATTTAGAAAGCTCTCATGGCTAGACTGGCTGAGGACACCTACCTTCAGCTAGTTCATTTCCTTTGTAGTCCGTTCCTGAGGCTCCAAGCCCCACTACTCACGGATGAGCACGAAGCCCCTGCTCCTGAAATAATGATGGATTAGTGATGGTAATCAGTCAGTCCACCCATAACTCCTTCATCAGGTCACTGATAGCATCAGTTAGTGATGATGACTGTGGGCAGGGAGCACAGGGGTGATCAGTGTGGCATTAATGTAACTTGGAGATAAATAAAAGGCACACTGTGTATAGAAATAACAACTGCAGGCTTTGCTCTTACTGAATCTTCTGATCCTAACAATGTGCACCCATTTGGAACATTCAGGAGAAATAGAGAAAAACACATGTGAAATTTTAGAACTATATCCTGCCTTGGGTCTGATAAGGAAGAAATGCAGATTTTGTTCGATTTCTTTGAGCAATGTTTACTTAATTTGGAGCAAATACTGTGGTTGGAACAAATGGTTTTGAAAAAAATTCAAAGTGGTTTTCACCAGAGGACGACTTTATTTAAGTGTATTTAACCTAGATGTTTGCTTTGTTCTCAAGGGCTTTGTAAAACAAGCCACGTGATTCCAAAGAGATAGAGATCAGATAAATCACTGCATGGGAGAAAAAAAAAAGCAGGAGCTATGTTGACCTGTAACTGTTTAGGAATTTTACGTGGCTCGGTACACAGAAAACAGTTCCTTGTACCATTAGGTAATAAATCACGTTATTAAAAGATGATTATTTTCCAAAGGAAATTTAAAGTGTCTTCTTATATAACAAATACAAGTAATTTCAAAGTGAACTTTTAAATGAACTTTCTAAAGAAATATTTGCTCATTAAAGATAACTTTTTAAAAGTTTTTTTTTAAATTTAAACTTTATTTTATTTATTTGATTTTATGTGGTACTGAAGATCGAAGCTAGGGCTTCACCCATGCTAGGCAAGCCCTCTACTACTGAGCTACAACCCCAGCCCTGCTTAATAGAAAAAAAGGTTGGGGAACAGCAATATTCCCCTAAATTAAACATTCTCAGTGTTAACAAAATACAGCAAAAAAACATACAGCATTTTGAGGTTTTTCTTTCTAAATTAATTTTTTAAATGTAGATGTAAAGGCTTAATGGTAGAGCACCTGCATAGCATTTGTGAGGCCTTGGGTTCAATCCTAGCATAAATATATATGTGTGTGTGTATATATGTATATATATATGTGTGTGTGTGTGTGTGTGTGTGTGTGTGTGTGTGTATATATATATATATATGTGCTATTTTTATCTTTTTCCCACTTTGGTTATAGTTTTTCACGTATTACTCATAAGCATTATTTTAAAGGCTGTATTGAATAATGTGTCATAGAGGTATTTGCACTGAGCTGACTTTTAAGGCTGTCTCCAGTACACACATTGCCATTCAGCAGTGAGGGCAGGATGCAGGCAGGATGAGGCAGTCATTTATGGACTGACAGATTGATGCCCACAAGTCTATTAATGTCCAAAGACACTCCTATTTTTAATTTCTTAACATGCAATGCCTAGATATTTGTAGTAAGAATGCCTGGCAAACACCTCTTTTAAAGAAAACAAAAACAAATTTAAGAGAACATGAAGTGTGAGTCTTTTGAAATCAATGCCAATATGGGTTTCAGGTTTTCTTTAAGAGAAGGGAGGGGAGGCAGAGGCATGGGAAGAGGAGAGGCAGCAAGTTCCTTGTGGCAAATTCCAAATTGACCTCAGCTTTTTCCTGAATATTTTACTTCCTAACCCTGAGGTTAAGAAACCAGTTCCTGGTACCCTCCCAGCACCTAGTACTCATCATTCCTAGGGACTTAAAACACTTGAATCTGATCAGAGAAAATGACTATATAATGGGATACAGAAGGGAATATATAGGATCCAAAATCACTTTCTGGAAACAGCATGTGATTTTTATTATATGTAGGTATGATTTTACTTTTGTTTCTGCATCAGTTTTTCTGATGAGTTTGCTAATACTTGATGGCCTGATTTTCCAGAGCACTTACTGGAGTCTCTGCATTATGGGTCCACAGAGTCCTAATGAAGGGCTCAGTTTACTGAGGGTTTTGAAGTAGTTTATGGTCCTCAGACCAAGACTCCTGAATGTCCAGCCAGAGGATTGCTGGCAGGGGTGCTGCTTGTGGTACCTGGCTGTGGGGGTTTCTTCAGAAACGATGAGTGCTCCTGCCCATTTTATTTTATTTTTTGAGGTTAACATAATATTGTATTTCTAAAATTTATATATGATAGCAGAATGCATTACAATTTTTATTAAATATATAGAGCACAATTTTTCATATCTCTGGTTGTATCATTATTATCCTGCCCATTTTAAACAAATATCTACCTCCTGCAATCCTGCTAACCAGAACGTGTAGGATAAGAAAGATAAAACAATGAGATCAAAGGAAATTTAGCACAGACAAAACAGCCCCTAGCTTTTGGAATACAGATTAGAAAGCCAGCCATGCCCTCTGACATTTGAAGCAGGGATTCCTTCCTGTACTCATCCGTTCATTGGTTGCTTTAAATAGGATTGCTCTTTCTGCCTTTCTTTCCACTTTCTGTAGTGAAGTGCTTTTCTTTAACCTGTCTCTTTCTTGTTTGGTGTTATTATGTGATGTCATTATTTTATTGAAAACAGTTTGAAATAGTGGTAAAGGTTGCTTATGCGGAAACCCAGCTGACAACACAAAAATCAACCAGTTGTCCCTGTGAAGTCCCAACACTTTGGCTCTGTGTTGAGAAAACACCTTGTAAGCCCTCCCTTAGAATCCGTTTTATTTATTTGTTTGTTTTGTTTGTTTGTTTATTGCAAGCATCGCTGTACCAAACCAGCCGTGTTAGAGGGAACTGTAAGAGAGGAAGAAACTCCTAGAGGCAGAGAGATGGATGCAAGAGGAAATGAAAGGGCAGCCTGCAGTCAAGTAGGGAGGAGTCAGTTTTTACCAAAAAAGCAGCCACAAGAACCCAAAACACTCTGTAATTTTGTGACATTTAGTGTAGAACAAACAGACCTCCTTATCCTAATGACTGACCCCTGAGGTTTCTCTCTAATGCCTCTCAGTATGATAATTATAGTTCTCATTATTATTCTGGACCCCAAAAAAGGGCAGAGAGGATGATCAAATTACATTCGTGGAAGATTTTTTTTTTTCCTTGTGGGGCTGGGAATCCTCAGAAAGTGCTCCACAACTGAGTTATCTGCCCCCACCCAGCTAAAGTCTTTTTAAGAAGGCTGTTGCAATTCATTTCAGAATGATATCTCTTGAAAATGATCAATCTTTTTTTTTAAGCTTATCTGCTTATCATGGTCAACAATTGTTGTTAAAAATATGCTGAAAATTTGTTAAAGCATGCTTCTCATTTTCTGGGATGTTGAAAACACTGGCTGGGCAGTTTACACATCCTGACGTCTTCAGAGAAAAAGTGCATCGTCAACATAATTGCTTTGTATGATTATTTGGCTATTTCCAACACATATCTTCCAAATGTCTTTCCCAAGCTCCAGTTTCATTAAAGTTACAACAAAACAGAAAATTCTTTTTTAAAGTTTCTTAAACTTATGTGCTCTGCATTTATTCTTTTCTCCCAGTATAAAACTGCCAAATATTCATAAGCCGTTAACTTTGTCTGTTATCAGTGAAAAAAAGAGAAAAAATAAATAATGTGACTAAATTCACAGCACCCCTTGAACCTGGCAGGAGCTGGTGCTGAGGGTCCCTGTTTGCCTGAGACTGTCTGGGAGGCCCAAAGGCTCAGGAGAAAGAAGACTTTGATCAGGCCCTCTGAGAATTGTCCCAGTTGCCTATTACCCAGTCTCCAATAAATCCAACTTCTTTAGCTCTTATCCTCGGTCTTTTTTAGGCATTTAAAGCTGGTGAGCTGGTTTAAATATTTACACATGAAGAAACAGGTTGTGGTTTGTTAAAGGGTATCGATAAATTAAGTGAATTTTAGATTAAGTGCAGTTTATCTAAAAAAATATAAAGTCCAGCAGGCCTCTTTCACTAAGTTGTGGACTTTTACAAATGGACCAGTGACTTGTGAGTGTACCCAGTAAATGCTAAAAATAAATAAATGTGAGATTATGGAGAAAAACAGTCTAACAGTTGATGCCAACCCTGCAGTGGAAATACTCCAAAGATTAAGCTCGGAGATCAGTTCTGGGGCATTTAATTCTCTTGAGGTGGCATGTGCAGGAGACAACTCTGTCCCCTGTGGGCTCACACAATTATCATTTAAAAAGGGAGGAAGTGATTTTTTTTAAAACTCTTTAAACGTAAGTTTTCTGAGACATAACTTCCATACAAGAGGATGCATCTATTTTAAGTGAGTTTTGACAGATGTGTTATACATTTTGCTAATGATTGTTCCTGATGAAGACACAGGATACTTCTGTCAACTCCAAAAGGAAAGTGATGCCTTTTAAGCATTATCTTTCCTGGAGTGGCCTCAGAGAGGTTCTCTTTATGAACTATCTTCAGGATGTTATTTAGACATCTTTTTATTCTCACACTATTTTAAAATTCATGCATGTATGTATTATCATGTTCTAACCATGTCTCATTTTTCCATCAAGAGACCTAAGGGTTATGGTATAAAATTTTGTCTTTACATGACTTTCTGCAAAATCTCCAGTATTGAACTTTTAAAAATATCATTGAAAATTAATAATTCCTGAAGAGCTTGCTAGAAGACTTGCTTTTCTTAAAATGAGAAAAAAATTATTTTAAAAATCTTACTATTTGACTGTTCAACTCAGGAAGCACGTCAAGGAATACCTTTTGAGTGCAGGAATGCAAAGTGCTTTGTAAAGACATCTCCCCTGTGTTGGGTAGCTCAGCTGCCCTCTCCTTCAGTGATAATATCCCAAGCACAGATGAAGGCACTAGGAATCCCAGGTGAAAACCACACACTAAATTTCTTGTCCTCAGGGAGTTGAAATGATCCAGAGAGGAGATGTAATTTATGATAAGGTGTTGAGGAAAGGCCTAACTAAGGTGGGCTTTGGTCAGGGCCTAAAGGAGGGGCAGGGGAATGGCCCGCTCAACAGGCTGGAGTCCAGTGTGTGCAGTGGATGGAGTGGGGTGTAGATCAGGTAGACCATCCAAGAGACTCTTGTGAGCTGGGAGATGTTCACTACAGGAATGGCTGCCATTGAGAATAGGCTTCCAGGGAATGAGAGAGAAAGCAGAAACTTAATATTCTAGTTAAGTAGAATATTTACAGCAGATATGATGAATGCATGCACTTTGAGGAACAGGTTTTCCACCCCTTTCTCAAGAGTTGATTATTAGTTTAATTAATTTAATCATTGCAATTTATTTAATTTAGCTTAAATATATTCTATTTGATTGCTTTAACTACGTTATTTTTAAATAACATATTGGTTATACAGTTGGCTTTCCATATCTAAGAGTTCACATTTGCAGATTCAACAAACGATGAAAATATTAGAAGAAATACATCTGCACTGAACATATACAGACACCTTTTCTTGTCATCATTCCCTAAACAATACTCAACTATTTATATTTTATTAGATATTGAGATATCTAAAATGATTTAAGTATACAAGGATGCAGGTTATATATGAAAACTTAGCCATCTTTATAAGGGACTTGAGCATCCTTGGACTCTGGAATCCAAGTGAAGAGGGGATATCTGAGATCGATCCCCCAAAGATACCAAAGGACAATTATGGGGTTTTTTGGCTCCTTGTGAGGTCAGTGAAAATCATGGAATAACATTTGGTTGATTTTTTTTTTCCTAAACCAAGGCAAGAAACACATTTGGAAGAGATTAACAAGATTTTACATCATACCATAAGATTTTGCATCATCATAAGTGCTATCTATTATTTTAGGCCCCAGGGACACAGATAAAGGTCTAAAACTAAAATCAAATCAGGGGGTGTTCTCGCTAATCTCTAACCCTAATTGGAACTAAAATTGGTAGTTTTGCATAATGACCACATTTGATCATCTCAAGACTAATGCAAACTGGTATGTATTTGATGTCTTTCATGGATTGGCTCATTTAATCTTCACTGTGAAGAAAACTTGATTTTGAGCCCTGGTCCTAACACTTAATTTTCAGATAAATAATTTAATTTTTGTGTCTCTCTTTCTTCATGTACCAGAAGACTCTAATAATTGTAAGAGGCAACAAAAGATGGGTTGAATTCCTAAATCAGTTTCATGTTCCAAATCTTAAGAAAAGTGTAGTCTGTCTGGTCTAACCCAGAGTCTTTTGCTCTTTCCTTTAAGTCCTGTTAATTGTAAAATTATCAATCAATAAGCAGTAACAATTTTGCTGGAATTGGAGTTAGCATGAAATACTGTCTAATCTACATTTCTCTTTTCACAAACCAGACCAAATCAGTCCGGTTAAATTGTGCACATATACACAGTTTTTCTTAGTTGGAAGTTAATGGGTAGAAATAATTTGAGTTTCATCATCTGAGAATAATTTCACAGGAGATTACTTCTTTAAATACTGCAGTAAGGTAAATAAGAATTATCCACTTTACTAATAACAGGGAACCTGAGATTGCAGGATGCAAGGTCCTTAGGCTACAGCATGCCCATCTTAGCCTGGTCTTCTCCACAGATGAGGTAAAATAGACAAGGCCATACTTTCATAGGGACATGGAGTCAGGGTTTCATATGGAGTCTGGCACTCAAAGAGTTAAGGAGATTCCTTGCTCTGAACAGGGAGGGCAGAGACCCAAGTTTTGTGTCTTTGTTCCAATTCCCAGATGGCAATCCTGTCTTAGTCCCAATTGAAGCACAACTATTTTTGAGCCTGCTAGCCCTCAGCACAGATGTTCAAGGCCATAATGATGTGTTTCTTTTATGGTGTCTTTTCTGTTTCTTGGTGTAGAAGTTTAAAAGCTTCATTGTTTCATCAGTCAAATAAACACAACAAGACCTTATAGGTCGGTGAGATAATAAAAAGAAGAAAAACATTCTTGAAAGCAGGGAAATTTCTTTTAACTTTATTGTCATTGCAGAGAAAGACTGTAGACAATCTGTTGCCATTTTGTGGCTTATACTTTTTTTCAGTGTTAATTATGGCATTTATAGTAATTAAAGTACAAAACAGTTATACTTAGAATCCACCAAGTGCCAAAGAGGAATCTCAAGTAATGAACTCGCTCCTGGCATAACAGACTTTCTTTGAACAGGGCATGGTGGTAAATGTCTTCAGTCAATCATGGAGTCAGAACTGTGGGCGATGATGGCCCACAGTTCACCTCCCTGCCTGGCCAGCCACTCTCCTGTGGTAACTGCTTTTTCTGTCTTTCCTTTTTTCCTCCTTTCCCACCTCAAAGACATGCATGATAATATTGGGCCTATACAACCCCAGTGGGAAACAGATCTCTAGGCTAAATCATCTGGAAGCAAGATTGAGAATTGTTTTTTTGTTGTTGTTGTTGTTTTTGTTTTTTTTTTTAAATAAAATAGGATTTATAACTCACACCCAGTAGAACATTGGTGGGGAAACTGCTTTGGTTTAGATTCCACATTTTCTTTTCTTTTTTTTTTATTATTGTTTGTTCAAAACATTACAAAGCTCTTGACATACCATATTTCATACATTTGATTCAAGTGGATTATGAACCCCCATTTTTACCCCATATACAGATTGCAGAATCACATCAGTTACACATCCATTGATTTACATAGTGCCATACTAGTGTCTGTTGTGTTCTGCTGCCTTTCCTATCCTCTACTATCCCCCCTCCCCTCCCCTCCCCTCCCATCTTCTCTCTCTACCCCATCTACTGTAATTCCTTTCTCTCTCTTGTTTTTTTCCCTTTCCCCTCATTTCCTCTTATATGTAATTTTGTATAACAATGAGGGTCTCCTTCCATTTCCATGCAATTTCCCTTCTCTCTCCCTTTCCCTCCCACCTCTCATCCCTGTTTAATGTTAAAGATTGAGAATTGTAAGGACTAAATTCTATTAAATTATTTACTAGGTCTCTATTATTATGACCTTCAGTCTTCCAGCAGCCAAGTCCCTACCTTAGATTTTCTTCCCTTGTGATAATGTATCTCTGTTTCATGGTTAAACTTCAGAATGCTGCCACTTGCCAGCCACATCCTGCATGCATCCACCAAGGACCTCTCAATCGTTCTGACTTTTTTTTTTTTGCAGTGCTAGGGATTGAGCCCAGGGCCATGTGTGTGCTAGGCAAGTGCTCTGCCACTGAGCCACACTCTCAGCCCTTCCTTCTTCACACTTGCCCCATTCTGTCCCTGGGCTGCTGAGGATCCCTTCATGCTATTTTCCTTTAGTTTTATTGCAGTCTCATGATCACATTTCTGCTAGTGTTAGATACTGTCTACATCTCAAAGACTGGAAAACTATATTTTTATCTCGTTCATCTATAATGTTCTTTTGTCTTGTTAAGAAGAAATCAGGGGCTGAGGATGTGGCTCAAGCGGTAGCATGCTCGCCTGGCATGCATACGACCCGGGTTTGATCCTCAGCACCACATACAAAGATGTTGTGTCCGCCGAAAACTAAGAAATAAATATTAAATAATTCTCTCTCTCTCTCTCTCTCTCTCTCTCTCTCTCTCTCTCTCTCTCTCTCTCTCTCTTTAAAAAAAGAAAAAAAAGAAGAAATCAGATCTGGGGGCTGGGGATGTGGCTCAAGTGGTAGCGCGCTCGCCTGGCATGCGTGGGGCCCGGGTTCGATCCTCAGCACCACATACAAACAAAGATGTTGTGTCTGCCAAATGCTAAAAAATAAATATTATTTAAAAAAAAAAAGAAATCAGATCTGTTCAGCTCAATCCCTTACAAGGACCATTACTTTTCATTTTCTGGATAGAAGCATTCACATTTTATACTAATAAATAAAATCGAGTCAAATTTAAAGAAAAATTTAAACATCCTTACCACTTTCTGTTGATAATAAAGCTAACAGTGACTCAGTAACTAGTCATGACAGGTGTTGCTGGGACACTTGCGCAGATCATACTCCTTCTGTTCTTCTCCCAGGTGCCACCCCTTTGCTCGTGGTGTCTCCCACCAGTGTTGGGAGCAAACCATGAAGGGTGACACCTCAGAATCCCTGTTTTCTGCTTGTTTCTTAGGTGGCTTCACAGACATTAAAGTGTGGCGTGAGCCAAGCAGACTTCTGTGGCCAGTCTGCCAAGTAGGGAAGTGGTCTGTGTGCCCTGAGCTGGCAGGACACAGGTCAGGTAGGAGACCATGCATTTGAGAGGGGAAAAGGGAAACAAGAACTAAAGCAGCTGTGGGAGGAAGGAGAAGCAACCTCTGGGAAGGGGACTGGAAAAACAATTTCTAAAGAAGTATATACTGCAGGGTTTAGTGGATATGCTAAAATCTTAATTTTCCAGAAATCAAAATACAAAGAACTTATTACTGCAGTCAGAATGAATTATGATAGTGTGGTTTTCAGCTTAGGAATAACAGCAGCCAAAAAAAAAAAAAAAACTTATATTGGCACAAGCACAGTGATTTGTGCTTATGTTGTTGAGTACCATCAGTTTACTTCACAGTTTTAGATGATGTTTTCATATGACTAACACACTTGGGTGCTGAGGAATGGAGCAGTGAGGAGAGTTCTGTGTGATGCTATCAAAAAAGAAAGGAGTTTGGCTGCCCGAGGGACTATTAAAACACATGGAGGCTGCTTATGTGGTTGGAGGAGGTTTGCATGGAAAAGACCATCTCCATTGAACAAGGAACCAAGCCCACACCAAGTAGAGCCCTGGACCCTTCTGGCTTAGTTTTCAAATCAGTATTAGTAACCAAGCAGATTAGTAATACAAGTCAGAAAACAGCCAGTTATTTTCATCAGAATAATTAGAAACCCACATTTCTACCTCATCCTGCCAGCTTATTGACAAATAAATGCTATCACCAACTTCCTTGACTACTAAGTGTATCCAGCTTTGAGGGAGAGAGATTCTCTCCAGGTAAAAATTAAAAGGTAAAGGCAAGGAGTGAAGGTAGAATTGGCTGGAATATCACCAACATTGGATGTGATTTTCATGGGTCGGTTTATATCTGGGGCTAGAAATGCTATGGAGAGCCAGGTGATCTTCTGGTCTTCCTTCTCCCTTTCATCCTCTTCCTCTCAAGTGTAAGAATCTCTCTCCATGTTGGTCATTCAGAATGTCACAGATGTTCATCTGAGTGTCACCAATCCCCTCTTGTGACTGAACTAAGTCCAACCGACTTGTCTTCAAAGAAAATTAGCATGTGCTCCTGGAACTTCTCTTTTCTACTGCCATCCTTGTTAGTAACAGGAGACCCTTTGAATATTGACAGCAGACCTGGACAAACATGTACCTATGGAAGAAAATGTAGATTTTTTTTCTCTTTCCCTTTCAGGCTCATTTCTATCAATCCCTTTTCCTTCCATGTTCCCTTTTGTCGTGTGATTTAAATATGTGGTGATATTTTTGCTTAACGTTGGTTTTCGTTTCTACCCTTTATAGTTAAATCTAAACCATTAAAAAACGAAATTATAACAAATCTAATTGTTATGTTCTTAATTGGCTTTATTTGCTATTTCAGAATCTGGCAGCAGTCATTACCAAAACTGGTTTAGATAGCTCTGCCCAGCCACATGAACAAGTTATATTTATAGCCACAGAAAAGGAAGTGAGGTCCAGAAAATGAAAGAGGTTATAGCTCCTGCCTGTCTTATCTACATGTCTGTCTCATTTAGACTAACCCGTTACAGTCTTTTACATCTCAAGTTAGGGAGCAATTCAGGTGTATGAGGAGACCTTTAGGCCAAATTTAAGATATGTAGATGGGTAGCTTCAGACCAGACTTAACAAAGCCATGGTCTTAGTGCTCAAGCAGCTAGAGAAGAAAGAATCAATCTGTCTAAATTTTTACACCAACAATACTCAATAAAAACCTTTGGAATAGATTTTGAAATTGCCACAGAAGTCATAATACTAAGTCATAATACTTAGTCATGATACCAAGTCATAATAGTACCAGTGTGCATCTCAGTCATGCAGATGTAGTACTCTGAAGAAGTGTATCAGGAAAAGTAGGTACAGGTGCTATAGCTGGTCTTCCTCAACTCTGGAGTGAGAACCTTAACTATGCGCATTCCTTTAAGGATTTGTCAGGGTTTGCCTCAGCACAGCATTGCGAGAGCTATCTCTGTAACTGATAAATAATATTTAAAATTCTCTTACTTGCCTACCACAAATTTTTTTCTTCTAAAGGGTTTTCTTAGTACTGGCTTTACCATTTTATTCACAATATTCTTTGAGGATTGTTTTGTGTTTGCTAACTGTTGCTAAATGTTACCAATTAAGAGATCATTGTGGTAATGCCCTTTGAGATTTTTAGGTAAAAATAGTAGCATCTAAGTCTTTTGTAAAAAAAAAAAAACAAATGTAAACTTCCAGAGCAAACTATTTGGGTTTGTTTTTATCATTATCTTTCCTTTTTAACTTTCCCATGCTCTAGGGATGTGAGGACACATGCAGGAACAATCAGTTGTATGTAATTTATTCCATCAATTTGCTCAGCCACCCACCTACTGTATAGATGGCTTCAGTTAAGAGACAATCTAGATCCTGACATAGCATAATATCTGATTCCAAATAATAATAGGAGATGCATGGCCTACTCTTAGGAAAGTTTGACTATGTGCCATGTACCATGCAATTTGTTCTCACAAAAATCCTATTAAGGCAGGTACTGTCACTTCTGGTTTTACAAATAAAGAAACTGAGACAAGAGGTTAACATTTGCTTGTAAATGGCAAACCCAGGATTTGAACCCCGATTGTTGACTGCAAAATTGTTTACACATTAGAGTGTGCAGCACCTTCTGATAAGTTTTAAAGCCAGGAGAAGAGAGAAGGGAAAGGACTGATGGTCTGCTCATTTGCATGCAGCCCACTTTGAGGGAGGCTTCCATCTAAATCCTGCTTGTTATTTTTTTAAAATTGCTGTTAATTGTACATATTTGTGAGATACAATGTGGTGATTTAATTTGCATGTACTTTGAGCCATCTGAATCCTTTCAAAAATTTCATCTGTGATCCCTCAAAAACAAAGTGCTTAAATTGATCAATTAAGCACCACTTTAGGATCTGCCTCCACCAGAGGCCTCACCAAAACTTCAAGTCAGTTCTTCCGAATGCATGTTTGCTAGTTTACTTCTCACTTAGTAAAATCAGGTTCATGCACATACCGCTTTAATATGCGAACTGTTTGTTGCACTGAGTCTACTATTTCCGTCTGTTACTATCATGTTTATTAATTTATCTGGGCTATCATTTCTCTCATTTTCTGCTTCATCTGTAGGTCTAATTAAAAGCAACTGTTCTTAATATTGCATTCTTATGTTAACTCTTTGGTTTGGAGTAATGTTCTGTCTGCACCAAACGATGAGCAATCAATCACATACCTTATTTCTCTCTCTGAAAAGTGATCTAAAGCCGCTCCGCTGCCTTTAGTTAAGATTTTTCAAGAGCAGAGATAAAGTAGCAGCTAAGAACTGATAGAGTAAGAAGTTGTTATTTAAAGAAGTTTTTATTTTTCTAATAACATACCTCTTTTGTTAAAAGAAAATCAGTAACATATTTTGATGAAAGCTTTCCAGAATACAACGGATGGCTTTGATTCATATAATTGCAAGATTTGGACCTCTCCTTCTATAATTCAAAAGTTAAAAATGTGATAATGGAAACCATCTTAGAACATTGGCTATCTTTTTAAGTGTCTTGTGGCTGAAAGTAATGTTTTATTAATAATCTAAAGGAAACTATTTTTAAATGACTCATAAGAATTTGAGAATAAATGTGAATCATTAAGTGTTTTAAACCTAAGAACAGATATCAGTACCCTCTTCCCCCCAGTTTTAAGAAAAAAAAAAAGGGTTTTATTTCAACATTTAAGGTAACATTTCATCATTTATTTTAACATTTAAGGCAAGTGATTGATGGTGATAAAACAGTGATGGACAGAGGAAAACAGAAATGGACGTATTAGGATTAATGGAAAGAGAGAGGCCCGGAGATCCTCCCCAGGGCATTTCAGGGCTGTGCTCCGCTCTGTAGAGTTCTAAATAACTACCTACCATAAATTACTATTAGCTGTAGTTACCCTACTATGCAACAGAATGCCAGAACTTATTCCTCCTAACTGAACATTGTACCCATGGATGGTCTCCCCTTTCCCTTTCCACCCCTCCCTCTGGTAACCACCATTCAACTGTCAACTTCTATGAGATCAACATTTTTAAATTTCACGTATGAGATCATGCAGTGTTTCCTTTCTATGCCTGGCTTATTTCCCTTTCCACAATGTCTTCTAAGTTTCATCCATACTTTCACAAATGACAGGATTTCCTTATCTTTAAGGCCTAATAGTATTCAATTGTGCATATAATTCCACATTTTTTTTATTCATTCAAATTTTAATGGATACTTAGGGTGATTCCATATCTTGGCTGTTGTCAGTAATGTTGCAATGAACATGGGAGCACAGGTGTTTTTTCCATATACTGACTTCATTTCCTTTGGATAAATAAATAAGTACCCACTAGTGGAATGTCTGGGTCATGTGGTAATTCTATTTTTAGTTTATAAACTATACAGAAGAGATGATTTTTAATGTTCTTACTACAAAGAAATGATAAATGCTTGAGGTGATAGATATGCTAGTTAATTTCATCATTATACAATATATACATGTATCAAAATATCAACTTGGACCCCATAAACCTGTACACTACTTTTTGTCAATTAAAGATAAAATAAGTGGTAGATACGCATAATGGAATATTATTTAGCCATAAAAAGAATGAAGTCCTATCATTTATGGCAACCTCGATGGAACTGGGGATCATTATAATAAGCCAAGCACAGAAAGACAATATCACACGATCTCCCTTATATGTAGAATCTCAAAATGTTGCTCTCCTTTAAGTAGAGAGTAGAATGGTGGCTACTGGAGGCTGAGGAGAGTGGAGGGAGGGGTGAGGAAAGACTGTTCAATAGTGCAGCGCTTCAGTCAGACCAGAGCAGGAAGTTCTGCTGCGGAGTGCACAGTAGGATGGCCACAGATAACAGTAATTTACTCAACACATTTCAAAAAGCCAGAAGAATGGATTTTGAAAGTTTTCACCATAAATAAATGATAAATGTTTGAGGAGATACATGTTTAACCTGAATTAAACATTATACAATGTATACAAGTATCAAACATCACATGGTACCCTGTTAATAAGGACAATTTTTATGTTTTTAATCTATCAGTTTAAAATAAATTAATTAATTAATAATAAAATTAAATAAAATCACCCACATCCCATAATGGTACAGTTGAGGGCAGGTCAGTGCCAACCCAACATAGGATGGAGTCCTTCTGTTCCAGCAATATCCTGGCAGCTTTTACCAGGTACTCTGCTCTTAGATACAACTTAAACACAGTAATCCAAGTGGGAAATAAAGACACAGAACTGTACTTCTTAGGGGTGGGTTCTGCTCATAATAAGAGCATACTGATGAATCATCAGAATGAGTATTATAACAAAGACAGCTTGGGGCACCATGGGGTTCTGCCTTGATTCACTTGCATTTTAAAGCATGAAAGGGCTGGTAATTAGGGCAGTGCCTACCAAGGGAACTTAAAAGGAGTATCAAGCTCAGTTCTGTATCTATAAACAAATGCTACAACATTGCTCAACACAGCTTGCAGCTTAGATAGCCTCACTGTTTTTGATGTGCTCCTAGTTCAAAACCAAAAATCAATAAAAACAGTATCTGACACTGAGTTAGAAACTTAGCCACAAGTCAAAGGCTGTGGTCTAACATAATACACTTTACCTCCACTTCATGCACACACTGGCTAACCTAGACAGGTGTTAGAAGATGGGCCGGGCTGGTCTTACCAGTTCCAGATGCTGGCAAGGAGAGAAATCAAGCAAAAAATAAAATAAAAATTATACACACACACACACACACACACACGCATTTAGGAAAAGCTTCAAAAGGGACCTATATATAATTCCTTAAGAAAAAGATGCAAATTTTTGTATAGTCCTTCTATTATCACTCATTTGTAAAGTGATATTTTCTTAATTTAAATAATCTTGCTTAATATAAAGGATTCTACTTACTATGTATTATAAATTTGCACTGAACTGTGCTTCTCTTATTTTGTGGCATTGTATTTCCAAATCACATTTTGATTTCATTTTAGTTCATATTCACTCAATAATCAATTTATTTCCAGATTGGCAGAGTCAATAATTTTTGTAAAATCACAAACTATCAGACTGTTCTCCAAAATGTTGAAATTTGCTTTCTGTACTTAATTCCCAAAATAAAATATTTTAATGTAGCCCAGTTATTTAAGAATCAGAATTCACCCAGTTAAGCTTGATTTAACTTCTTTCTGGAAATGTATCCTTCTTCAGGCTTCCTTCAAAGTATACCTGCTTATTTTCTCCTTATCTCAGATGCTGGATCCTGTTCTATCTGATTTCACCATATACCTGGTTCTGCCCTGGATTCTTTTATCTATACTATACATGTTGGTGTTTTATCAGTCCCCTGGCTATGGATGTTACTTGCTTATATATTTATGATTTTCAAATTTATATCTGCAGCTACTATCTCTTTTCTGCTCCAGTTCATACATCTATATGGATAGATAATAGATACCTCAAACTTAACATTTCCAAATAAAACTTGTACCATCTCTGTAAATTAATAGATGGCACCATAATTTACCTGGTGGTTTACTCCAAAACCTAGGTACCATTCTTGACTCTATCTTTCCTTTACCTGACTCACAATCGATAAGTATACCAATTGCTCAGACAACAAATATTGCTCAAGTTGAAACACTAGACATCACTAACACCATGGTTAGCTGAGTGTTGACTGAACATCTTTCCCTGCAGATTTTCATCATTTATGTTTCTTCTTTGAAGAAATATCTATTTTGAGTACTTTGTCCATTTTTTTTCATGGATTATAATTCTATCTTAAAGCAATTTGTTCTAGCAGACCCAATTCTCTGTCTACGGGAGTGTTTGCCCATTTTTTAATTGGGTCGTTTGTATCTTTTTCTTGTCAAGTTGTAGGAATTCTTTATATATTCTGAATATTAAACCTTTACAGGTACGTAATTCATAAATGATTTTTCCCATTCTGTGGGTTATAATTTCATGTTCTTGTTGATGGCCTATGAAGCACAAAAAATTTCATTTTTAGAAAGCCTTATGTATTTATTTTTTTTCTTTCCTATACTTCCATTGTATATGTAAGAAACCATTCCAAACCCAAAGTCATGAAGATTTTCCCCTATGTCTCTAAGAATTTTAGTTTTAGCTCCTCAATTTAGATCTTTGATCCATTTTTAGTTAACTTGTAAATTTGATATGAGGTAGTACCCAACTTCATTCTTTTTTTTGTAGGTTTTCCAGCTGCAAAAAGATCGTTTTCTGAGCACCATGTTTAACGAGACTCTTTATCCTCCCATTGAACGGTGTTGCCAAAAATCATTTGGTTGTGAATGTAGGACTTTATTTCTGGGCTATCCATTCTGTTCCATTGTTCTATGTCTATCCCAGTACCACACTTTTTTTTAAATTACTATATTTGTAGTCATCAAAAGGAAGAAGGGGTCCTCTAAATTTTTTCTTCTTCAAGGATTTTTTTTTTCCTATTTCAGGGTTCCTTGAAATGCCATTTGTATTTTAGGATGATTTTTTTTTTCATTTCTGCAAAGAACTCTGTTAAATTTTGATAGGCATTGCTTCAAATCTACATATTACTTTGGGTAGACTACTGTCATCTGAAAAATATTAAGTCTTCCAATTTATGAACATTGGATGTCTTTCTATTTATTTTAGTCTTTTAACTTTTTTAACACTGTTTTTTAAATTTTCACTGCGTAAACATTGTACCTCCTTAGTAAAATTTATTCTCAAGTATTTTAGTCTTTTTGATGATTTTATAAACAGAATTTCTTAATTTTTGATTCATTGCTATTATATAAAAATATAATGATTTTGGATATTGATTTCTATGCTTCAATTTCATTGAATCCTTGTTAGTTCTAATAGTTCTTTCTTTCTTTTCTTTTTTTTTTTTAAATTCCTTAGGATTTTCTATTTGTAAGATCATGTCATCTGCAAATAGAGATAGTTTTACTTCCTTTCCAGTTTGGATGCTTTTTTTTTTTCTTCCCTTTTTTTGGCTACTTACTCAAGTTTAGGAGTTCTAGTACTAGTTAGGTAGAAATGGTAAGTGGGCATCTTCATCTTCTTTATTTTAGGAAAAAGCATTCATCTTTCACTGCTAAATATGATGTTTTTCATATGTGACCTCTATCATATTGAGGAAGTTCTCTTCCTAATTGAGTGCTTTTATCATGAGAGAGTAATAGATTTTGTCAAATGATTTTTTAGCATAACTGAGATGACACTGTGGATTTTTTTCCCCTTTCATTTTACTATTTCATAAGTAATTGATTGATTTTTATATGATTAGTCATCATTGTCTGGAACAAATCCCTTTTGGTCATGATGTGCAGTCCTTCATTATGCTTCTTAATTTGATTTGCTTACTGTTTATGCCTGTATATTTATAAGGAATCTTGATCTGCAGTTTTCTTCCTTTGTAGAGCTTTTATCTGGCTTTGGTACAGGGTAATGTTGATCTTATAGAATGAGTTAGGTAGTATTCTCTCTTTTTTAGATTTTTGGGAAGAGTTAGGAAGGACTGGATTTAATTCTTTAAATATGGGGTAAAATTCATCAATTAAGGCCTCTGGTCCTGAGTTTTTCTTTACTGTGAGGTATTTGGTTACCAGTTTGGTCTCCTTAATTATTATATGTCTATTCATATTTTCTATTTCTTCTTGTGTCATTTTTGTTCATTCATGTGTTTATAGGAATATGTCCATTTCATCTAAGTTGTCTCATATTTTGACATAAAATCTCTTATAAATTCTCAAATGATCTACTTTATTTCTGCATAGTCAATAGTGATGTTCTCTTTTTCTTTTTGATTTTAGTAACTTGAGTATTCTCTCCTTTTTTAGTCAATCTAAAGTTTTGTTGATTTTGCTTATATTTTCAAATAAGCAATTTTTAATTTTATTGATCATTATTTTTTTCTCTTCTTATTTCATTGATCTTGGCTATGATGCTTTTTACATTATTCCATTTCATATTTTTGGTTCTTTTTTTACTTTCTAATGTTTCAAAGTAGGTTAGGTTGTTGACTTTAGATTTTTCTTTTTTTAATGTAGACATTTACTGCTATAAATTTCCTTTTAGGTACTGCTATAGCCATATCCCAAAAGTTTTGGCATGTTATGTTTTCATTTTCATTCATATAAAAATATTTTCTAATTTCCTTTGTGCTTTCTTCTTTGACTCAGTGGTTATTAAAGAGTGTGTTGTTTAATTTCCAAATATTTGTGAAAATTTGTGAATTTTCTTTCCCTTATTGATTTCTAGTTTTATTCCATTGTGATTCAAAAAATATTCAAAAAATATTTTGTATAATTTCTTCTCAGAAACTTGTTGAAACTTGTTTTATTACCTTACATATAATCTATTCTGGAGAATGTTCCTTATACATTTCAGAAGATGTTTATTCTGATGTTATTGAGTACTTCCTATTTTTATTATAATAGAATTCAACTCCTCATTGTAGTTTGCAAATTCCTATTTTAACTGCCCCTGCTCAGCTCATCTGGTATCATCTCTTTCAACTCTTCTAGTTCTTTCTCAGGAAATATTTTTAACTGACTTATAAATTAACTTAAGCATTAATGTCATATCAATAAAGAATCTTTTCATAGTATGTAGAACAATTATAATGTCTTTGTATAAAGTTTTAAAATATATAGGAAAAGCTTGTACATTGATATAGCATTATTCACAAAAGCCAAAAGGTGTTAAAAAATGTTTATAATCTGACCAATGGATAAACAAATACATGGCATATTCATGCAATGGAATATCATTCTGCCATAAACAGAAATGAAGTTCTGATACATTCTAAACTATGGATGAGCCGTGGAAACATTATGCTAAGTGATAGAAGCCAGACACAAAAGTATATATAATATTATATGACTTGAAAGATGCAGAATAGGCAAATACATAGACAGAAAGCAGATTAATGCTTGCCAGGGACTGAGGCATGAGGGAAATGGAGAGACTACTTGGTTTCTAGGTTTTCTTTGGGGATGTTGAAAGTGTTCTGAAATGAGTGGTTGTAGTTGCACAACATTGTTATAGTTGCACAACATTAAGGTAAATCCTATGGATATTTTAACCTGATAAGAAAAATCAGTCACATATTTAAGAAATAGGTATGGATATGGATGGAAAAACAAATAGAAAAATCTCTTTTTGGAATAATATTTTATCAATTATTGAAAAATTAAAATCTACAATGAAGGAAACATAAATGACGAAGTCTCACTTTTATATTTATCCAGTGTCAGAGTGCTTGGTATAAAATGGATAAAAAATTCAACCATTTTGTTTATTGGCCGACTTTTATATTACATCTGGAATTCATATGTTAAATGTTACCATATATATTTTTGTCTAACCAGTTTAGATTAACAAGATAAAGCTTGCCTCAGTTAAGATTGCAAAGAGTTTATTGTTAATAATCTTTTTTTTTTTAAATTAAAGGGCAAGGCTAGAAATAGATTCATGTTCAGGTTTTAATTTGTTACACCTTTATTTGGTTTGAGAGTTTTGATGGTAACAGTGGAACAGCACAGAAAGCAATAGATTGAATTGTAGTTTACTTGAAACAAATATAAAAGTCCAAGAGAAAATATTTTAGTGAGAAATATTTTTAAAAAGTCTAACTTGTATGTTTATATTCCAGAATTAGCTGTTAATTGAACTGCGTGTGCCAAAATGTAGTCATTAACAAATAAAAATGCTCACATTTCTGATGATGTTGGAGTTTCCAGAGATATGTTATAGAGCAGGAAACCAGATGTGTCATTTCATATGCTAAACTCTCTGATGAAAACACAAGATATTAGCCCAGACAGAAAACTTAATTAGTTCATTTACAACTTAGTTCTTCCCTACTATATTTATTCAGTACTCACCTAATTATACCATATAGACTATAAAAATAATGTTGAAAAAATAAAGTTTAAAGGTCATATGTTGCTTTTTTCCTTTAATAAAATGCAGTAGCCTCTTTAATCTTAGGGATAAAACAGGTTGAATTTGTGAGGCCATATTTGTGTTTCTAATTAGGTGAAGCCATATTGTATGTATTAGCTGATTAACTAGAATTTATTCCCCTATACAAAATTTGAGGCAATAATCCTTCATATGACAGTATTTTTCTTTACTCCAGATGGTTGTAACAAATATAGTATAACTTTAAAAAGAGAGAGAGAGAGAGAGCATAAGTTTTAGAGTCAGACAAACCTAAGCTCAAATTTAGATCCAACCACTTACTAGTGGTTTGACATGAAAAAAAAAATATTCCTGGATATGTATGGCTTTTTTCAAGTATAAAACCCTTACTGTAAAGCATCATTATGATTCCTAGGAAGTTAGTAAGCAAAGGGCTGGCCCTGGGATGTTGGGCACGTAGGAGTTATGATAGGGTGGGTAATGGCTTAGAGAACTGTCTACAAAAGAGAAATGATGCTCTTGTTAGCAGCTCTAGGCAATCTTATGCTACCTCTGCATAGTTTTGGAGGTTGGGGGTAAGTAGAAGAGTAAGATTCATATGCAGAATTTGATAAAAATGATGTGAAGACTCCATTGTTTCCTATATCCTATCCTCCTAGTAATTTCTGAAATTGGCTTGAAATAGCTTTTTTAAATTTTTATTTATTTATTCTAATCAGTTATACATGATAGCAGAATGCTCTTTGATTCATTGAATACAAATGCAGCACAATTTTTCACTTCTCTGGTTATTCATAAAGTAGGGCCACACCATTTGTGCAATCATACATGTACCTAGGGTAATGATATCCATCTCATTCCACCATATTTCCTACCCCATACCCCCTCCTATCTTCCCTTTCCTTTGCTGTATCCAAAGTTCCTCCATTCCTCCCATGTCCCCCCCCCCATCATCCTCACCCATTATGGATCAGCATCTACTTATCAGAGAGAAAGAAAAAAATAAGCCTTTAGTTTTTTGGGATTGGCTTACTTCACTTAGCATGATGTTCTCCAACTCCATCCATTTACCTGCAAATGCCATGATTTTATTATCTTTTAATGCTGAGTAATATTCCATTGTGTATATATACCACAGTTTCTTTATCCATTCATCTATTGAAGGGCATCTAGGTTGGGTCTACAGTTTAGCTATTGTGAATTATGCTGCTATAACCATTGATGTGGCTGCATCACTGTAGTATGCTGTTCTCAAGTCCTTTGGGTATAGACCGAGAAGTGGGATACCTGGGTCAAATGATGGCTCCATTCCAAGTTTGAAATAGCTTTTGTTGGAAGAAGTGACTGAAAACTGCAGAAAGGAGTATGGCCCTTATATCAGAGATTGAGATCCAGTAGGAGACTTTCACTGCTCTGCAATTTATGCTCCCTGTCTTAGCTGCTGTCCTGAGCTCCAAATTCATGCCTCCAATAAACTACTGACCATCTCCACCCAGATGAGGGAACATTGTAAACTCAACAGCCCAAAGAATGAGTTCCTCATTACAACCATGACCACCTCCCCTAATAAAATTCCCTGTTCCTCTCCCAAAAGGTCTTTTGACTTTTCTGACTTCTTTTGGGCATCCATTATAAATCAGCATCATTTAAAATGTATTATTAATTAAAATTACATTTGGCATCTAGTAACTAAAGTAAGGTCCCTTTTGTGATGTCTCCCTAGAGTGCTAATCAAAATTGTCTAGCGAAGGCTGTTTTTGTTTGGTATTCATTCTGAAGAGACAGCTCCTAACCTTCAGGTTTGTGTATTGATCAGTCTGAACAGCCCTTGCTTTTTCATCCACAAACTAATATTACATCAAGTAAGTCCATGCAAACACAACTGTCTTTACTCCAGGCTGTTTCCATCTGCATTGTCACCAACTACATTGCCAAAGATAGGAGATACCCATTAAACATGTCATTGCCATAATCTCATTTTATTGATGGGGCAAGTCCCCATTAAATAAACTTTTTGGAATTCTCAGAGTGTTTCATTTCTTTTATAAACATTCATTCATTCTGTTATTTAACAAATATTTATCCGGAACCAGCTATGTGCCAAGATCCTTTAGAAATATTGTAAATGCAGTAGTGAACAAAACTGACAAAAACCCCTGACCTTGGGAAACTGTATGGAGGAAATACTTGGTTAGGCTAAAGGCTAAGCTGTGATAATGAAGAGGCCCCAAAGGATTTTGGCCTAAGTGTGATGGAAGTTTTTCTCTCTTATGTAACAGTCCAGCCAGTCCCACCAGGCAGACAGCTGGGCTGGATGAATTCAGAGGCCAGCTGCCCATCCTGCTACTGTGTAACCTCTGTGTATCTACCTGCCTCACCCCTCCAATCACAGCTAGGTTGCTGCAGTACCCAGCTTCCAGCTCTCAGTGAAGAGAAAGACCAGGGCAAGCAATTTGTCCCTAAGTTGAAATGATCCACAGGTCGCACACATCTCTTCTGCCCACCCCACCTTCCCAGTGGCTCTACCTTGGTCATTATCTCTCACATGGCTGTGAAAGAGGCTGGAAAGCTTGGCCGCTTGCTGGGCCAGCCTAGCCACAGCCAGCTGGGTGTTTGCACAAGCCAGATGGGTTCCATAACTCCCACCTTGAGGGAAATGACAATGAACCAAACAGGTCAAATATATAAAATGTCAGGTGGCAGTAAGTGCTATAGAGGGAAAGAAAGCAGGCAAGCTGGTAGGAAGCAGTGGGGTGAGATTGCAATTTTAGTTTGGTGGGGAAACCTCACCGGGTAGATGAATTTGAGGGAGGACCTACACAGCTGAGGGAGTGATCCACGCAGCAGAGGGAGAGCATTACAGAAAGCAGCAATGACAGGTGAGAAGGATTTGGGAGTTTTATTAGGGGAGGTGGTCATGGTTTTAATGAGCAACTCATTCTTTGGGCTGTTGAGTTTACAATGTTCCCTCATCTGGGTGGAGATGGTCAGTAGTTTATTGGAGGCATGAATCTGGAGCTCAGGACAGCAGCTGAGACAGGGAGCATAAATTGCAGAGCAGTGGAAGTCTCCTACTCCATCTCAATCTTTGATGTAAGGGCCACACTCCTTTCTGCAGAGGGAAGCCACCAGGCCACAGGGTGGAGGCCGTACTTCCCTGACAGCCAGCGTTTCCAGGAGCGCATTGCAACTGATCTGCACCAGCTCCTCTGTCCTAAGAGGAGTGCTCAGTGCCTCAGCCTCACAAAGGATCGTGGAACTGTCTCATTTTCCCTCGAAGGAAACAGACTCAGGTGAAAAATCTTGTTCACTGTCCTGGTGCGAAGTGGCAAGAGCCGGATTTGGGACCCCAGTTCTTCCTTCTCCAGCCAGCCCTGCCTGAACAGGGCCCTTTGTCAGGAATGTTCTCTGGAAAAAAAAAAAAGGATCTTTTGTTTAGCAGATTTCTAAACATCAGGTACTAGGAAGTCGAGGAAGGTACACAAGGAGGGCAATCAATAGAAAGCAAAGCTGTGGCTCTGGAAAGCGCAGGCAGGGTCCGGATGTGATCGGGTGCTTCCAGGGTCTGTCTTTGCGTGTCCTTGTTCCATTTCTCTCTCTGCGTGTGGCCTTTCCAGACTCCATCACCCCCATAAAACATCCTCTCCTTCTTGCCATGGAAGAAGGGACTAGGAACTACATCCATGGAGCAGTACGATCTCCCCCATGGGATCAGAAGACAGGATTCCAGCCCAAGGTCCCTTTGCTCTGAACCTTGAGCAGGAAACACAAGGTCTTCCCCACCTGGAGGGCAAAAGGGATCATGGGTGAACTTTCCCCACTCTACCTAAGTAAGACCATGAAATCCCTCTAGAGATGTGAGCAAGGCACGTGGCTATAAAGAACACACACTCTGAAGCAATTTAATTGGTTAGGGTAAGCATGCCTTTGTTTTCTAGATAAAGTTGTTTCCAAAACAATGTGGCTGTTCCTATTCCCAGTTCTTCAGAAGTATTGTCAGAATCCTAATAAGGTATAGGAAAAATTCCTTGCAGACATTTAATATGCTTAGTGAACTTTGGACAAAGTATTTGGTCCAGGCATGTGGGTGGAATTAATCTTTAATGGTAGCATCATTGAAATATTCACAGTCAACAAAACAATACTTTTTAGTTTGTAGTAGATAAGTTGTTTTCTGGGAAATTCTCAGTAGAATCTCAATTAACCACAACTTAATAGAAGTCATTTTATAGCTAGTACAAAACTCCCTTTTTCCCCTCAACAATTTGTTTTTACTGTTCAAATAAAAAAAAATAATTATACAGGGCTGGGGATGTGGCTCAAGAGGTAGCGCACTCGCCTGGCATGCGTGCGGCCCGGGTTCGATCCTCAGCACCACATACAAACAAAGATGTTGTGTCCGCTGAAAACTAAAAAAAAAAATAAATATTAAAAAATAATTTTAAAAAAATTATACAAAAGTAGGCTTTTAAAACAAAGCACATATGTGAATGAGTTTTTGGGGCTCAGACGATATTCATCCAGTCTCCACAGCTACCGTATTTATATCGACCTTGCTGTATGTGACAGAATTAAAAATGATGAACTAGAAATGATGATCCCATTTCCTGTAAACATCATGGTTTGCTTAAGTGTTGTCACAAACTTGCACATATAAGCAAGAAGGCAGTTCTACTTACTTCTTACCTACTTACTTTGAGAACTAAGGGTGTAAGAATTAACAGGATGGCTTTTCTTATATAAATGTCAAAAATTAAGAGATAAAACGTGTATTTTTCTTGTCTGTCATTACATGTTATTACGTAGGAAAGTGAATAGAGAATGGACACAATGGGTGTACTTCTCTTCAAAACTGATGTGGCAACTTGATGTCATTGAAATTACCATATTAATAGGCAAGGGAGGGAGAGGAGGGGAGGTTCACAGGATTGGTTGGGGGTGTAGGGTGAAGTAAGGAGGATTGGAATGGGAAAGACAGAAGAATGAAATATATAACTTTCCTATGTTCATTATGAATACATGATCAGTATAACAACCACAATAACGGGAAGTTACGCTCCAAATAATATATATCATAATACATTCTATTGTCATATATAACTAAAAAGAACAATTCAAGAAAAAAAGAAATTACAGTGTTAGTTTTCTGTCTTAGAAATGTGTATACTATCGAGCCTTTTATGTTTAGAGAAAATAATTCCAAGGTTACAAAACACCAAGTTAAAAATAAATCCTCACTCCATTTATAACTTATAAATCCATTTATAAGTTAGAGACAGTTCCTTTTATTTTAAGGCAAATAAGTTGACCAATACAATTTGGAAGGATTTTAAACATTGACAATTTAGAGAACTCTACAGCAATTCTACTTTAACCTGAAATTCCTATTCTTAGGACAGTTTTCCTGAATATCCAGTTCTAATAAATTGATGACCTTAACTTAAAAGTTACAACATGGAAACTTTGAGATCTTCTTTTTGATGACATCTTTTGCTAAAGCCCGGTATTAAGCAGGGCTGGATTATGTGATCCAGAGTTTAGCTAAGGAAACTGTTTTCACTCTGAAGTGAACAAATATAAGTGGGATGACAGTTTCCCACAGCTTTACCCTTTGGTCCAAATAGATAATGCTTATGCTTCTAAGTCACTTCCCCTTCGGTGTGGACTGCTATTTTAACTTGCCTGGAACGTAAGCTCCTACTCAGTTATTTATCTGCCTGTGTTTGTACAGCTGGGCCTGAGTTCATACATCCTTTTGTGACTCTGTCCACTGATTGAGGCTGTTTCAGATTTAGATTTAATCTGTATCAGGCTATGAATGTAATTTGTTTAAATCACTGTGTAATCAACATTTAATATGTTCTATTTGATTATTATAGCATTTCCATATAGTTATGTGATTTAAATATTTTGTGAATATTAAACACATTTACAAATAAGTGGCCTTTAAAACACACAGTTTGGGCCCCTATTTATCCAAGCCCAAGGTACAGATGAATGATGAAGAAACTTTGATCTTTGTTGCCCAAATCATTGAGACTAGAAATTCTAGGACTCATGCTCCAATATAATTGTTCCTGGTATCCTGTTTTCATGATTTAGTAATATTAACCCAAATGTTTCTCTCTGGTTCCAGTCTCAAGTGTCATACTATGGAGAACAATCTTATTGGGGTTGGGGAATGTGTAGCCAGAGCTGAAAAGAAAGATACCAAGACACCAGAAGATAAGTTGTCCTGCATTTAGGTGCCATAATATACAGATATACATAAAAACCTTCATTCTCTGGAGTTTTTATGTCCTATATGATGGTCATCAGCTATTGGCCACATGTAGCTACTGAGCACTTGAAACGTGGACAATCTGAACTGAGATGAGCTGTCTCTGTAAAATCACATTGAATTTTGAGATTTTTGTACAAAATAAAGAATGCAAAATTTTTATATTAAATACATGTTAAAATATTTTAAGAGCTTCTGGTTAAGTAAATTGATTAAAGTTTTTTTTTTTTTTTTTGACTTTTTAAAAATGTGGCCTCTAGACAATTAAAGTTACATGCGAGGCATGCATTGTGCTTCTTTGGACAGCACGGGGAGAACAACATGGAGCACTGAGGACCCAAAGCAGAAGCAGAATTAGGCCCACCCCAGTGAGCTCACTTGAGATATTTATTCAAGGGTAGAAAAATTGTAATTTCCCTTCCATTTAGATGCTATTCCTCTCTCAAATTCATTTTTCTCTGATTCATTTGGGCTGAGTTAAATAACATCTTCTGTGATCCCATTGTATATAGATTTTTGATTTATATGTGTGTATTCAGCTGGGTAACTTAAGGATAATAGAAATGCTAGCTATGATCATCATCACCACAATAGCTTATGATTCTGTAACACTAGGTGCACGTAGGCCCCTCCAAAGTACTTTTCATAATACTTCATTTAATCCTTTAATAAGTCAACAGCTGGATGACTTATTCCACGATGTCAACTTGGACTCAGAGAGACCAAGTCAGTGGCTCAAGGTGATATAAGTAGACACTGACTTAGACCATCAGTCCCCAAATCTACCCTTAACCATGAAGCAGTACACAGTATCTTGTCTTGGCTTTCATAGTGCATTACTATACCTGCCTCTGTATACAACAGCATGAGTCCTTTCTGCTAAACATAGAGGTTTTAATTTAATAAAAGTAATTATATTATATTATATAATTATATATAATTATATTAATTATAATAATTGATAATTTAAATCTAAAAGAACTCAAATGTTTTCTCTATCAGAAATGGGAGGCCTACAATTAGTTTGTGGATGATCCAACTCTTTGTTTTACCTTATAGCTGCTCAAAAAAGTATATTTTAGGTCAGTATTCCTGAAAATATAGATGACCTAATTCCAATTAATTACCTAATGAAAGAGTCCAGAGAATATCCCCTCCAAACATAAGACACTAGCATGTGGATCATTTTGAATTAAAGACACTTGGGAATCAGCAGATGCTGGAAAAATGCTCTTCTCGGATACTCCCTTATCTACCTAGAGACCTGATCTGCCTAAGGTGAACACAATTGAGTTAGGTCCACTCCCTGAAATTTCATCAACCAGAGAAAGTTAAATTCATGTTGCAGAAAAGGAGACGAGGAAGGTCATCACACCTGGGCAGACTTCTTGCAAGCTATTCTCTGCTCTTTGATCTCATTCAGTTTGCAAAGAATCATTCACAAATCCCTGCCTGGTCTCAGGGCCCATTCCTTCTTCCCAACAGTCATTTACTACCCCTCAAAAATGGTGTACATTTCTATCTCCTCTCCCCTGTGAAGAAGGGCATCTGAACCCCTTGTGTTATTGGCATTTACCCTCCTAGAGAGCCCGTGAGCCTGGAAATGGAAGCGTGTGTTGCTTTTTCTCCATTTAACCTGCCTATTATCATTCACATCAGTGAACCTTCAGAGCAAGGAGAGGAAATTTCCCTTTACCCCACCACTGCTGTGTGCCGAGTAGGGAGATCCAGAGGTCAAGATGACAGATTACAGATGCCAGCTTTCTGTTCTAGTGACCAAAGACGGTGTATTAGGACTGTAGGTCTGCAGTGGTGAAGGAACAAAGAGGAGGCACATCCAACAAATTTAGGGGTAAAAGGTGGAGATGTAGAATTTTTAAAAAATCTTCCGAGAGCACTTGATTCATCTTAAAATCTCTCACACTGCTTTTCTTAGCTCTTATTTTTGCCGTATGAAGGCCATTGCTAAAGGTGCCCACCAACTATGGTGTCAGTACTTTGGGTTGCTGAGAACATGCTAACCCATTGCTGTGATTTTCAGGTACCAGCAAGGTCAACCTTGTGAAGATCGCGTCCACAGCTTCCAGCCCTCGGGACACAGCCCTGGCTGCGGTCATCTGTAGTGCTCTGGCCACTGTGCTGCTGGCCCTCCTCATCCTGTGTGTCATCTACTGTAAGAGACAGTTCATGGAGAAGAAACCCAGTTGTAAGTTTCTAACTCTTTATATTTCCTTATTGTTATTAATTATCATTGTCATCCAAGTGTGTGACAAGAACAATGGCAAAGGCAAGCATCAGTAGTTGCTGAAGGATAGTGAGCACATGAAAATGGACCTCACCAGGGATGGCACAACTTTATAACAACACTGACAAGGCGGGGATGTCCCTGTGCCACAAGGCAAATATTAAAATTGTCCTGAGATTTGGCAACATAAATACCCTAAATTCTGAGCTTTCTTAACCAATTAGTTCATATTTGTGTATAAGAAGAAATAGTCCTCAACTTACCTGATTCAACTTAACAGATTTTTGACTGTACAATGTCATGAAAGCATGCCCACACAAGAGCTACTGTCAGCACAGCATTCTAAATTATATGGGATATTCAACACTTTACTATCCATATGCTTTGTGCTAGATGATTCTGCCAAACTGTAGGCTGCTGGAAGTGTTCTGAGCACATTTGAGGTAGGCTAGGCATGCTGTAATGTTTAGTAGGTTAGTTGTATTAAATGCATTTAAACATCTTCAACTTGCAATGGGGTTTTCAGGTGAAAATTGGTTTCTTACTTGGGAAAATGTGGGCAAAAGTACCAACTTTCTCTGTCACTTGAATTCATCTGCAAAATGTTTCTATCACTACAGGTTCCATGCAAAGTCGAGCAGGATCTGTAATCAAAAATCGCAGCGATAGCGGACTTTTTCTCTAAAAATACAAAAGCTAGAATGGTTCCAGTCTGGGTTATGGTGTTAATGGAACTCCCTTATAGAGGAAATACTATTCACTGATAGAATTGTCATTCCTGTCTTTAGGGTCTCTGAGATCACAGGATATTCAGTACAATGGCTCTGAATTGTCGTGCTTTGACAGACCTCAGCTCAGCGAATATGCTCACAGAGCATGTTGCCAGTGCCACCAGGATTCTGCCCAGACCTACGGTAAGTTCAACCACAAAGGGCCTGTCAGACAGCAGGTGGAAGGCAGAGTTTGAAACTGCAAAGAATTGTCCATTTGGGTCTCACCATAAGGTGGCTGGGCTCAGTTTTCTAGTTATAGTTAATCTTGTTAAATCATTCTCCACTATCTTTTGTTGGTTGGGGTGTCAGATCTCTTCACAATTAAAAAGAAAATAAAGCCAGGGGCAGTGGCACATACCTGTAATCCCAGAGACTCCAGAGGCTGAGGCAGGAAGATTGTAATTTTGAGGCCAGATTCAGCAATTTAACAAGAGCCTGTGAAATTAAAAAGGCTGGGGGTGTCCTCAGTGATAGAATGCCCTTGGGTTTAATCTCCCTAAGTACATAAGCAAGCCCAGAAAGCGTCTCATTCAAACCTAACATTTTTCAGCAACTTTCTAGGCAAGTTTGCCTTTCCTTTTTTGAGTCAGGTTGACTTGAAATCATGTTGACCTGATGTAGAGTAGAAGTTTTTAATCCTTTATCTTGTGAATTCAAACGAAACCTTCAAATCAAACCACTGAACTCCATGCCCAACCCTAATGTTTCCATTTTAACGTCTTTTGTGATGTCTTAAAAGGAGCAAAGAGGTCCATGTCAGAGTTTTCCTCAAACCATAATTGCTTCTCAGATTATTGACAGACATGACAGTTTAGGAAAGTGATTTAAATGGAAATCGGTTTCTCACTTGGGCAAATGGGAGCAAAGGTGAAACTGACTTCCTTTGCTATTTATATGTATTCATCAGCACGAGGTTTTTACACCTTACATGTCCCATTCCAGTCCCCACTAAATGATCTCACTACTCTACAAATTAAAATTGCATGTGACCAACAGCCCTCCCTGAGTCTATCCTAGCTTCCCTTCTCTCCCTAACTGCATTTCTGTTAGCACCCACAAATGCCAGGCTAAATTACACCATGTCAAGTCTCTCCTGGGCACATTTTATTTGCTTTAAGTTAAATATATCCCCGTGAGGTTGGCTTGTCCTCCTGATACTATCCAATCTTGCTTTTCAAAAAATTGCAGGCTGAAGTGTTTCAATCTCATAACTGATTTTTTTTTTCTACTGATCATTACTATCTTCTATTTTAGGAATGGGTTAAAAAGCAAAATACAAGACTTTCTGTGATGGGTGTGGATCCAGTTTTGCCTTTGCCTATAGATAATGGGCTCTTAACTATTGACAGTAACTTTGTGATCCCCAAACACACCCAATCATTGTGTCCTCTTGAATATTTCATGGACACTGCTACTAGAATCAGAGTAAGCAGGAATAATTTCTTAAGAGATGAACTTTAATTTTAATTCAAAAGATTAATTTGTAATACAAAAGATTAAACCTACAGGTGGCCTGGTTTATACAATCTCTAAACAGAACACAGAAGATTCCTTATACCAATGTCCAAGTTCAGTGTAGCTTGTCATTATAAGCATTTCCTCCTCATGACAGCGCCCCTTTTTTTCTTTAAACATGTTATTCTGACTTAAGTTCTGACATATAAACATTGAAAGGATAGGACAAAGAATTTCTACTTATCTTTTACCCATATTTCAAAAATATTAATATTTTTTTCTGATTTGCTTCATCTCCTCATAAATACATGTATATATGTACATATTTTTATTTGCCATTTAAATATCAGTTACATAGATGTGTGCATTTTCCCCTTAATATTTCAGTGTTTATTTCCTATGAACAAGAACATTCTCTTACATAATAGCACAAGTATTAAAATCAGGAAATTAGCACTAATGCGATGCTGTTTCACAATCTACAGAGCATATTCAGTTTTCTTATCTATCCAATAATGTCCTTCATGGCAAAGAAAACCAGATACCACTGCTGCATTCAGTTGTCAAATTTCTTTGGTCTCTTTTAAGCTGCAGTTTTTCCTGAGTTTTTCTTTGTGTTTCATGGCATTGAAGTTTTTGAAAAATACAGGCCAGTCAGTAGTTTTGCAGGGTGACCTTCAGTTTGGGTTTGTCTACTCTCCTCAAGATTAGATTCAGAAATATTGCAGAGGGAACACATCACATCCTTCTCAGTACACTGGATCAGGAGGCACCAGTGTCCCTCTGTCACATGTCTTGTCAGGTTGACTTTGGCCACTTAATTAAAGGGTATCTTCCAGGTTTCTCCACTGTAAAGTTATTGTTATCTTTAATTAGTAAACATATGGGGAAAGACAGTTTGAGACTATGTAAATATCCTGTTCCTACCCCAACTTTGACCCAGGAGATAGCATCCCTGATGATTTTTACCTAAGCCAGTCATTAATAATAGTTTCTTTTTAAAAATTTCGAATTTGTTCTTTTTAGTTATACATGACAGTAGAATGTACTTTGACATGTCATACATACATGGAGTGTAACTTCCCATTTTTGTGGTTGTACATGATGTGGAATTACACTGGTATTACTAATGGCTTCTAATTCCATCATTCTTTCTACATTTACAACTTGGCTTCCTATGAAAAGAAGGAACTTTCCCTTCTCCCCCACTTATTTATTTACTTCAGTTAGTCTAGACTGCAGACTGTGAACCTTAATCAGTGGTTACAAATTCTTTGGAATCATTTGTAATTTTGATGTTCAAATTCTTCTAGATGTGGTCAGTAGACGTTCCCTCAGACTGGCTCATATGCTATTGTGACATGTCCCCTTTATATTTCTAGCACCTTATTACTTTCTGGCACAAAAAGAATTCCAGGTTCGTCTTGTACTTTCTCTGAAATCAGCCATTTCTACCAGGAATGGTAGTGCCTTTTGCTTTTAAATAATTTGAAATTATGTCCCATAGTGAGCATGACACATTTGTTGAGTTACCTAGTGGTAGAACCAGAGCAGGTCCCGGCAGTCACAGTTCCCAGTCACCATGGTATGTTCCAATGTACCATACAGAGGTCTTGCTTTAAGAGAGATTTAGATAAAGTCTACCTGGATGTCCTGTCAACAATGGTTTGCAGTTGCATCTCAATATATGAAATTAATTTTTTGAGAGGGAAATAAATATTAATTTCATAATATTTCCCATTTATAAAAATAGATATTCCCCATGGAAAAATTTGGAACACACAAAAACAAATATAAATACGTGTAGATATATATAATTTTTTCAAGTTTTTTTTAACTATGTACACATGTCTTTGTATTTGTGTGCTTTGGTATCTTAATAGTTTCATAAAAATCAAAATTATACTTAAATGTGCATAGAGAGCAAGAAGTCTAGAAAGCCACTCACTAAAATGTTGGCCAAATTAATATTTCCATCTTATAGAATTGGGAAAGATTATGCTTATCTAAAAAAAATCTTTATATTTTTTTAATTTTTTCCTTCTTCAGTGAGCATAGTGGTTTGTGAAGCTGAGGGCACACATCTGCTTATGCTTTAACTTACATTGTAAGCAATTAAAAATAGGCATATGTGTTCATTGAGTTAAGGACTTGGAACATTTTTAGGTTCTTGTCTATATTACTACACATTCAGCAGAGGAGTTGTACTGTTTCTCCTGTCATCAGCATTGTGTGAGAGTCTCATTTCACATGCTTTCCCATAGCCTTTTATCATTTTTTTATTGTGGTAAATACACATAACACAACACTGACCATCTTAACCATTTCTAAGTGAACAGTTCAGTGGCGTAAGTACATTCACATTGCTGTGCAACCATCAGCACCATCCACCTCCAGAACTCCCAGAACTTCCCAAGCTCAAGCTGTCTCCATTAAACACTAGTGTAATGTAGGAACCAAGCCCAGCATTCTGTACAACTACAATGCACCAGTAAAATAATGTGGGGAAAAAAATGAAGCCTAGTAATAAATAAATAAATATTTAAAAATTTTTCAAGTCCAAGAAAGAACAATTCAAAATATTCTAAGGAAATGAGCAGCATTACAAGCTTATTCCACAACGGAAAAAAAAAAAAAAAAACTAATATACAGGGCTGGGCTGGGGCTCAGCCAAAGCGTACTTGCCTGGCATGTGTGAGGCACTGGGTTCGATTCTCAGCACCACGTAAAATAAATAAAGGACTATCAACAACTAAAAAAAAATTTTTTAATTAAAAAAAAAAAAAACCTACTGTACAATTCCATCCCCACAGCTCCTGGAAGCCCCTTGTCTACAAATGTCCCTGTGGGTTTGACTATTCTAGGTATCTCATAGAAGTGGTTCATCTTTTTTTTTTTTTAAGATAAGGAAAAAGTTAACTTCAAGTTAACAAAGGGGAATACCTAAATTTCCTAGAACCATGCTGAATTGTTATTAAAGAGAAAGTTCCAGAGAAAAGCACTATGCCTCATGCCTCTGCTGGCTTCCCCAGGGCCTGTCCACTTGATCCCGTCCTTGTGCTGTGATGAGGCCTGCGGCACTGACCGGCCAGCGCTTGGTTGTGGGGTGCATTCCAGGGCCACCCTTCCAGAGAGGTAACAGTCATTTCAATGATTTCACATTCCCTTGTACATAATACATTCTTCTAACTTACTAATTTTCATGTGGAACTATAGAAACATTGCTCTTTAAATATTATTAATGGCATTCTGGGTATTGGAGGGAGATAGTTCTTTGGCAAAAATTAAGGAGGTCTCTCAAGGCTCGAATAGACAATGTAATATTCTTTGTACTTTTCTCTCCACAAAGTTTATTTTTGTCCTATATTATGACACCTCTGTCATCTGTAACTTCCATGTACTTACTGTGTATTTGTTTAGCATATTCGTTTCCTATAGGAAATGGCATATATCATATAGTAGCTTAAGAATATTAATTAGAAATATGTATAGGAAATCAGATTTAAAGTAAATGGAGTACTTTGAGTCCCTGTATTGATGCAACTTTATAACAATAGGAAGCAGTAGAATCCTGACTTAAGAAATTGCTATTTCATTTAGAAGACTTAAAATCATAGCTGAAATGCTACTTTGTAGTAGTGTTCTTTCTCACCATGAAATTTAAAGATCCTTTGAACATATGTTCAGAAACGCAGTTCCAGTGGGGGAGACCATGCCAACTTTCTTCGGGTCCCTTTCAAGGTCCATGTGTGGTGAGTTTTCCGATGCCTGGCCTCTGATGCAGAATCCCATGGGTGGCGACGACATCTCTTTTTGTGATTCTTATCCTGAACTCAATGGAGAAGAAATTGATTCTCTCAATCCAGAAAACAAAAGCTCAACATCTTTGGATTCAAACAGTTGTCAAGATCTGGTTGGTGGAGCTGTTTCAATTCAAGCTCATTCTGGAAACTTCACAGAAACTGCTGATTTATCTAGATATAAGGAGACAGTGGCAGAGTCAGCGCTAACTCAAGAAGCACTAAGTACTGGAAGCCAGCTAGATCCGGAGGGTGGAGATACTGTGCACCCCACCACTCCCACATCCCTCCAGGTAAGGTAGTGTCTGACTTCAGCTTGAGTGCCGTGTTGACTTGTGGCAGACCAGAGGGAGGGGAACAGAACTCCCTGCAGTGAACATGGGCTAGCCTGGGCTAGGATGTAGCTCAATGGAAGGACACTTGCCTAGCAGGCATAATGTTCGGGATTCCATCCCCAGGGGGAATCCTGATAAGGTTTCTCCATTTTTCATAATTTCACGTACATTGTAGAATATGTTTTAAAATAAATTTCAATGGTCTTTTTTTTTTTTAACTAATAGAGCTATTCTATAAGACCATAAAGGGCAGCTGCATTTTTTTTATTCTTCTTTATAAATCTGATTACTTAGTACTGTAAGGGTAAAAGAAATTGAAGTTAAAGTGTAAAAGACCGGGCATTGTAAAGTTTCTAAGCTGCAAGGCCTGAGTTAAAATGTAAAGGATCAGGTATTGTTAAGTTCCTATGCTACACCTAAAACCTGAAATTCCTGTAGCTGTTAGGACAATTCACCGGAACGGCCCATTAAATATTCCCCCTGACCTCCTGGTTGTTTAATAACCTAGGACTCTGTGTGACCTTGCACGTAGACATCGCAGGGCCTGAACCAATCAGTTTGAATGTGTACCCTGCTTTAGAACTGACCTATCATCCCCGCCCGACCTGTTCCCGCCAATGAATGTACTAATCATGTCTCAGAATTGTTGTTTGATTTTCCCGCGGTATATGATGAATTGTTGAAGGAGACTGTGATGTATGTAAAGTCCCTGCCCTCCCCAAAAAGTGTAATTAAGCAGTGCTCAGCCCCTGCTCGGGGCTCTAGGCTGCTCTCCCCCTTCTTGAGTGAGCACGGAGCCCCAGCGCGCTGGATTGGATCCTCAATAAACCCCTTTTGCTGTTGCATGAGCCGTGGTCTCTTGGTGGTCTCTTCCTCCAACGTTCGCCAGACCCTTACAGTACAGTCTCCTTTACTGACTGAAGAGACAGGTTACCAGAGCATCTCGCAAACAATTCCAGACCTTCATTTTCTAAATATATTCTTATGCCCAATCTTCAGTGCACTTCACTCATTGTCAGGGTGATCAAAATTTAGTTCTAAAACTACTCCTCCCCTCTTCCCTTCTTTCCTATTGTTTACTGGATTGTTCAACTTTGGGCAATTTATCGATTTGGTTGAATATTGATTGGTGGTTGTGATCTAGAGGCAAATGCATCATAAGATTCTCCCATGTAGAACATTTTAAAATCAGGTTTAGGGGCAAGAGGGGTGGTGGTGGCCAGTGCAGATATGGGGGCTGGTACCCTGCAGTGCTGGAGCAGGAAGGATTCTGGTAGAACTGGCACCATCTCTGCTTTCTCCTCCAGGTGATAGGGACTTTGCTGAATTTGACTTGATGCTTCTGTATGTTTCCTTAAATGGAAGTGCCTGCATTATCAGCATAAGTCTTGGAATGAGGTCAGCCTTGAGTAAAGAGGGCTAGTCACAGCTGTGCCATCAGCTCTCAGGGCCTAAAATACCTTGCCCTGCACCGCAGCCTTGTTGCTCTCACTGTTTGGTCCTTGCTGCACCAAGTCCAGGGCTTCAGGCCTGAGCAAGCAATAAAAAACATACTGCACATGCTGCGGAGTGTGGCCTCCACTTCTGGGAGACTTCATATCCTTGTCCACTTATATCAAAAACTTAGCCCAAAGTCAACGTGATGTAGATGTGTTCCTTTTTAGGATCACTACATAGATAGCAACTTTTCTTTTTTTAAAAAACTACAAGGAAATTTGCTAGAGAATTCTATGCAGCAAACATTTTTTAGCTTTGAAGGGAAAATACTGTTGTCGTTAGTCTCAAAATGTGGAAAATGGAGAAGAGGTAAACAAACAAAGAAAAAACAGACTGGTCAATTTAAAAATGTAAACTACATTCATCTGAACTCTACTTGTAGCTAGGGAAGGTTACTTACTGATCCTGTTTTTTTGAGTCACCCCATAATTCATATAACTTTCATGATGATAAATAAGAAAAGGGTTAAGAATTTAGAATGGATTGTGCCCCACAAAACTTAGGGGCTGAGAAGGCCCAGCAGCCTCCAGCAGGTAACAAGTCCTACCATCCAGGCCTCCATGTAAGGGAAGGGAGGGTGCAGCAAAACAGGTGGAGGCGAGTCCCACCCTTGAGCAACAAAGCCCTGGCTGCCCTGCCAGCTACCCCAGTGAGTTACCTTCCCCCAGGCCTGTTGCACCCTCTGTGTGTCCATTGTCATGGAAAAGTCTGAGTAAGGAGGATTATCAGCTCCCAACTGACTAACCAGGGTTTTGCAGAGTCTTGTCAGTAAAGAGAATTAGTTAGCATCATCATCAATCTTGTAGTTTGTCCCCTGGTTCATGATGTAAATTGCTAAGAGGGGGGAATAAAACAAACACTAAGTCTTATCTGAACCAACTCATTGTCCACCTTCTTCTGTTTGTGGTGTTGGAGGATTGGGGATATGGCTTGTAAGCACTGCTACCACAGCTTTATGAATGTGAATTTGAGAAGCATATTTTAATACATAAGATTGGCACAGGTGACATTAATTCCTTTTCAGAAAAGTCCAAGAAATTGTCAGTAAAGATACTTTCAACTCCAATTATTATGAATTGAAAAGAAAGTTGTAATCACATCTAAAATGAAACTGCTGAGAAAATGTTACTATTCTATTGCATAACATGATTTATTAAAAGCTGTTAATAATTTTTCAAGATGTGTTACCTTACAATTATTAGATCACATAGGGAAACCTAAGTTTGACATTCTGAATTTAGAAAAGAATTATTAAAATGTAAACCTTTTTGATTTCCCCCCTACAATAAAAAACAGTAAGTAATAGTTCAAGGCCACTTTATTTATGTGAGTAAGGGGGTTCTGGGAATGAAACCCACTGAGCTATACCCCCAGCCCTGAGCCCATTTTAAGAGATAATCTTTTCCAGATTCTAAAAAGCATTTTCCATTTAGTTGCATTTACTGAATCCATGAAGTATACTGAACGAACCCTAATCTTCCAAGGAAAATAGAGGCAGCAACAGCTGTAAACCTTCAGAAGCTAGGCCTCTTTACTTTAGGGGTCAGCCAGGTGTTTAACTCAATTAGTTTTTCTTGTTGTTGTTTTGTTTTCTAAAATACAAAATTTTAAAAAGCAATCACATTTCTCCTAACAGGTTCAATTTTCCAAGACAGAGGACACATTTCATAAAGAATTTGATTTCAGCAGCTTATTACTAGGAACACACAGGGTTTCTAGTTAATTCTACCCATTCCTTGGTTCATTTTAGTTAGGTCATATTTATAATATGGGCTCATTCAGAATTCCAGAAGGCACTGTATTTCTGGGTGTGAGTCTGTGATTTCTAGTGCAAGATAGGTTTGTTTCCAAAAACTGTAGTTTTCTTGTGGGTGGTTTAAGACCACCCAGAATTTGATGATGATAGTTATGGTTCAGGATAAAGCAAATAGGTGTGAGAGCCTTCTTTAGTCTATATGACTCAATTTTAATCAAGTTTCCTTATAAATTTCTCCCCCAGAGGGGAACAGAACTGAGGCATATAGCACATCATTTGCTGATATTTGGGAGAATGAAGACAGTCTGTTAACTTACAGGCAAAGCTTTTCTTGATGTTAATATTTAAATGTGAGCCTAAAGGAACAAAAAGAAGTTTAGAAAAGATATGAGAACACCAGGATTCTAGTCTTTCAGTCTACTGAAATCTACTTTTTCCACATAGGCAAATTGAAGATAATTTGCCTTTTGCAGTAGAGTTAATGTGGTTATTATGATGAGGTCTGTTAACCAACACATTTGATTAAATGACCTCTTAGTATTCAAAAAAAATCAGGAGCTTTTATTCTAGTTGTATCTCTTAAGATCTAAAAAAAACTTTTCTACAAACTTATGTATGTCACTGATGCTAATTAATGATAAATAAGTCAGTGAAGGGTTAATGAGCGAGATTAAGGTTCCATTCCCTTTTGGTCATGTTCAGATGGCTGAAGACTCCTCCCTTCCTGAAGTGAGGTCAGTGCCTTTCCTGATAAGGACAAATTAAATGGGTCCCCTTCACTGAGGATATTTGTCCTATGATGATTGTGACATTCCAGGAAGACCGTGATAAGAAAAATTTCATTCCCTATTTCTATACATTCTCCTATAGTGGGGTGGAAGTCTTGAACTCAAAGACTAAGTTGACAGATAAAGAATGGCACTATTCATTGATCATTTTTGTCTTTGAAAGAAGGGCATGAAGAACCCTAAAATCTTTACCTATAAATGCTCTAAAGGAGCCAGCACTGAAGAAACATGATTTCAATGATTGGATGAGGTTGGAAATCAGCAAAAACATTGTTTATTCACTGTGATCACTGTGGGTTACATTAACATCTTTTAAGTAATCTTGGCAAAGATTGACTGTGAGTTGTTATGGAAACCTCAATTTTATTATCAGGAGTATATGGGTTCCTGGATATTACAATACGATTGAATGAATTTCTTGTCATGCATTATTAAATTCATGGTAATACTAGTAAAAACCATGCATAGTCATCTTTTATTATAGTTTAGCAGCTTGAAGGGACTGTTTTTAAAGCTCTTCTTCTCTCACTGTTTTAGGAAGCCTAAAGGCCGTTCTTCTTCCTGCAGTGGAAGTGTGTGTCTGGAACCCAAAGGGCACCGCTCTGTTAGGCTTATGGACTGAGCAGTCTGGACTCTGCACAGTTTCTGGAGAAAAAATAAATCTGAACCAAACTGATGGCATTTTAAGCCTTTCAACTAGTTGCTTCTGAGCCAGACCAGCTGTAAGCCGAAACCTCAATGAGAAGCAAGGAGATACTCTAGGCAGACTATTTGCATCTTTCCTAAACCAGAAGTTTCGAGTCTTCAAGAACAACTTCAAAGACTGGTGGGTTGAGAGTAGCCTATGAGATGATGGACACATAGCAAGATACAGCCAGGTGTTCATGCTCATTTTCATGGTGAATGTGGTCTAACAAGGCTGAAGACCCGGAGCATCCATTGTCACTGACATTTTCTTTCCAAGAATAGTCTCATTTAGTCTGTTATCCTGCTAAAAGTACATGTCAGATTCTTAATATTAGCTTTTATGTAGAATGGGTTTGAAATTTAGTGTTTCTGTTGAATAAGGAAACTTTTTCATCATCCCAAACTGACTGGCTTAGGTGGTTAAATCGACTTTGTACCACCTGTCTGAATCTTGGTTTTATTAAAGGCAGTTAACTGACCAGGAATCGGAGAACACCCCTTTTCTAGAATCTCACTTCTAACCTCAGCCTCTATCACATCGACACCTTCTGGTGCTGGTAGGAGGTGGAACCTGAGTTACTGTGGGCAGCAGAGGGTGGCCCATCACCCTGGCATCAAAACCACTTGATGTGCATATCCTAGACACTTGGATGCACAAGTTAAATTCATTAATATTCATGTTCAATTAGTTGATATGGAAGCACTTGTCACATCTGTCTCTATGCCTGAGCTGAGACGGTACAGGATTTCTTTTATAAAAAGGGGATATTTATATACATGGTGCTCTCTTATTTGTATTGTATCTTATACTAAAGGTTTTGGGGATCTCAGCATATCAGGTTCCCCCTGCTACTGAAGTAATCTTCCATGAGAATATGCTACACTACATAGTAGAAGAAAAAGTAGAAAAGTCTGTAAGAGGCACAGTGTGGTTTGACCAGAACTCTGCGGTTGTCCCTCTAATATTACTTATGAATTACACAGCACATAATCTCCTGTATTAGCCAGATGATATGGAATTTAGAAGTCTGGTGCTTCTGTCAGGGTGCTCCATCTTCTATCACCTTAGGATTTACAAACGATCATTGTCTCCAGGACTAAGAAAGAAATGAAACCAGTTCAGTCATGAAGCAGGGGATAGCTCATTTGTTCTTAATCTTAAGTAGAAAGGGATTTAATTGAGCAGGATTTTTTTTTCCCCTCTTGAAAGATTCATGATCAGATCTGGCCTTTGTCTTTTAACTGCTCCCTATTAGCTGTCACATTTACACTTAAACAATAAATAGACCTTTGAACATCAGTGTGTTAGAGGAAGTTAAAATATTTGTTTGGGTTCATATTAAGTGTCTTTTACCTAACATTTAAATTAAACATTAATATTAATCTGTCTTTTCTAGGTCATTTTTATTACCCCAACATTTTCTTTGTAAGACATTAGTAAAATTTAACAAGCCCTCTTCCTTATAGCCATTTCTGTATTCATAGTTTTAGGTTCTGACATGGGTATATTAGCTGTCTGTGTCTGTTTCTGCTCATGACTTCAGTTCTTTTCTCCGAAATAGAAAATCACAATGTCTCATGATAACCCCCATTTATTTATGTTTACGTGGTGCCTGGTCATAACCAGTGGACTTTCTTTTTTTGTTTCCTGTTTTAGTGGAAGCTAGTCATTCTTAAACTTTGGTAATCACCAACTCTTATGAAAATTGCCCTTAGGAAATTCTAATAAAATATTTAGGATTTGGCCACAAGACATCTACGAAAATGCAAGTCCAGTTTTCCTTGAGTGGCTTCATGTATTTCACAGAAGTATGCCATTGTTTGCAATCCGATCATCTCTGTTATGACAGGGATGATCAAAGTAGGCAGGGTTGTATTCCTTTGTGTAACCTGAATATATTTTCCATATGGAGAGTCCTGATTAACTTCAAAGACAGATGCTTGCTGAAGAAAGCCAGACTGATGGGAAAGAGACTTTGGCCCCAAATCCCAAAACATCACTTTTGATCAGTAGAGAGAGATGCTTAGGGTTGAAAATGGATTTCATTTGATTCTACATTTGAAAAGTCCTGGGTTATTTTTATCAAGATGAAGACATCTGACACCACTTACTCTAGAAACATATTATGTTATATTTTACATTCTTTGTAAACAATTGAGGAAAAAAATTCTATTTGTATCTGACAGTGTTGGAATATCCTACAACTTTCAATAAGCTCAGCTGCTGGAGTCAGGAAATCTACGTGGAGAAACATGGTCCAGCGGGCATCATCGCTGTTTTCCATGCTGTGGAAGCTCATGACAAGAATGAGACAAGGGTTTCAAGCACAACCAAGTCAAGTCATGGGTTTTCTAGTTTTGTGTATATGGAATATATTTTTTAAATACTCTACTTTAGATCAGGTGTTGCTATTAGGTTAAGCACTGCTGTCCGTGCTAGTAAAGAAAAAGAAAAAAACATCATTGCTTTAAGATAGTTTGAATAAATTTTGATTTCACTATTGTTTTGCAAACTAGAATTTATAAATTTGTAAATTATCATTTTCCTATACAAATAGTTTTGTAATACTTTTTTTATTTGTGAATAAAATCAATACTTGTTGTTCTTATGTATGTGTCCAGTAAGAAAATCATTGGTTTTGTGGATACAGGTATATTTTAAAATTTCTTACCAGAAGTCCACTTGAGGGTTGTGCAAAGTCCTGTTCCTTCAGAGAAAACCCTCTTTGGTCTCCCAAACTTTAAGAGGGTGAATGTCACAAAATCCTTAGTAAGTTTCCTTGTTATATTTCTCAGGTATGTCAAGCTACTGAAAGATTCCCAGAATTACTTTGAGAAGTTTTTTTCCAAGATTTTATCATGATCTTATTTTTTCTCTTCATTTTATGACACAAAACGGCAGGAGAAAAACTTTTTAAAAAGTTTTATGGTCCTTCATTTTGTAGGTCAGTTGGGTGTCTACCAGCCAAAGAGTAGACTGAAGGAAGGAAAGAATGTCCACAGAGCCACAGTGGTCACTGCAGGAGTGTCTTTTTCCTTCATGGCTCGACTTTCCTTCTTTCTCGATCTCTTCCTTCTCCTCAGCAGAGCTTATAAGAAAGTTACTAAATTTTGAGAGAAGAGTTTACACTTCCTGAAAAAAAAGTGTTACTTTCTTATTTTAAAGTGACATCCTGATGTCCCAATTGGCAAGTCTCTTGTGTTAAGTGGCACTGGGTTCCATGTGGAAAGGACACTCGTTTCCCATTATTAAGGTCTTTGCTGTTGGCTACTTGCTATTATGAGTTTGTTCCATTATAACTTGAGAAGGTAGTAAAGAATCAAAATGGCACAAATAAAAAATTTAAATCAAGTATCATAACCAGTAAAGTTATGAAAGTAACGTTTAAATTTATCAAGTCAATCATTTTCAAACTAAGTGGTTTCTTAAGAATTTCCAAAACCTTCTATCCTATCTAACAAACATCAATAAAACTTGGTATGTGATTATATAGATATAATTATGTTGAATAAAGGAGATGGTTCACAGTATTTTCATTCTCTCACAGTTCAGCCAAAGGAGGATCACAAGCCTTCTACTCCAAAGATTGAGCAGACCCAGTTTGGGTCATTTCATGAACTACCAGTAGCATTTAAGTCAGAGTGATTTATAGCTGCTTTCAAATTAGTCTTTCCAGAGATCTTGAATTTTAAAAACTTTGCAGCAAAAACACTTTCTCTAGATCCATGGGTGGTCTTCTGAGGTTTCAATTCTAAGTCAATAAAGACAAAGGGTTCTTTCTCTTTCTTTATCTTGAGTTTGAGGGCATAAACTATTCCTAGGTAAGAGCAAAATAGCTGTGTCCTATCAGGTTTTGTTTAGGGTGAAATTTAACCAGCAGAACTATGCAGAGGGATTTTCCTTACTTGAGTTGACTATTGACAGTAAACAGAAGATCTGCAGAACGCTCTGCTGGTGATCTCTTAATAGCAGGTTGGGAGAGCAGGCGGCCACACATCAAGGCCCGAGGCACCATGTCCCTGCCTCCATCTATCAGATTTGAATCGAATTCCCTAAAGTTCTGAACACAGTCTTAACTCCTCTCAGAAGGCGCAATCTCCTAAAAGGCCTTTCCTTGTGTCAATCCTCAATTCAGTCATTTAAAAGGTATTTATATAGTAGTATAGAGTGTTTGCTGGATTCTAAATACAATACCAGGGCTTAAGCGGATACTGCAAAATATGAGGGGGGCAGACTTTTCAACTATTTATTAAATAGTTCTTAATTCTAAAGACATAAATGCAAATTCTTGGGCACAGGGGAGCAGTGATGTTCTGGGCAGCCAGGAAGGAGCACAGGGGTGGGAGGGAAGTCTACTCTGAAGACTCCCATGGCACTTGGGAGGTGGGAGGCTCCCAAGTGGAAGGCAGGTGGAAGGAGCTAGAACCGCATGAGGAAAGGCACAGCTTGTTGAGGGGATGTGAGGAGCAGGGCGTACTGGAGCACAAGGAGCAGGATGAGATGGCCGAGGCTGACAGGGGTCCAGTGTGCCCCTCCCAGGGACTTGAACATCCCCCTCCAGAGGATTTGCTCATCTTTAAGCAAATGTCATGACATGAAAAACTCTTTAAAATTGTTAATCTTCCAGAAATTTGGAAGTGCAGAGTGAGAGGAATTTGATCTCTCTCCAGAAACAGAAAATTCCCACTAATGAGAAGTGGCCACTGTCCAGGGATAGAGGTAGAAAGTCAGTGCCCTGGTTGGAAATATTGAGTGTGAGCTCGTTTCCCCCATCATCTAGGTCACCTTGAGCCTGTCCCAACTTCCACTGCCTGGTGCTGACCATCAGGTGTAGGTGTAGGATTTGGCTGAGGTACCTGCTAACATCAAGCCAATATTCTGAGTCTTTGAGGATACTCAAGGCAGGGATGACAAGTCTACTTGTGTGGCCTCACCCCTCCCTGCACCTGTTGAGAGCACCAGGCTTCAGACTCAGGGTCCTCCTCAACCAGAGCTCTAGCCAACCATGCCTGCAGGTCTGAGTCAGCCTTGAGGGCAAAACATCTTTGTCTACCTACTTCCAAATCAACCAGTCATCCTTACCTGAGGACTAACATCTTACCAAATTATCTATTTTTTCTCAACACTGCCCCCACAAACACCCTTGTCTTAGAAATGCTACTGCCATTGCTATTTGTTCTTTTCCTGGCTGAGCAGCATCCACAGGAAATCTACAGGGACTGGGAGGCTGGCCTTTGGCTTAGGGAAGGCAGCAATGCGTGTGCATCCTGTACCTGTGGGCTTGTCTGCCTGCTCACCAGGGTCATGCCCTCCATCCCTCCATGGCTCCTCAGCACAAGCTTCTGATCACGTCCAAGAACTGTTCATATATTTTAACTGCAAATAAATTCACTGAGGCATTTAGGTTAATAAATGAGCCAACCAGAGGTGGAGCTTAAGCATAAAGTTGAGGGAACCCAAGAATCCTCCCCAGATTCTATTATCAGATCTGAGGGAACATGCTAGTATATTTTTGTTGTTGTTGCTGTTGTTTTTCAGTACCAGTGACCACATCCCCAGCCCTTTTAATATTTTATTTAGAGACAAGTTCTCACTGAGTTGCTTAGGGCTTCACTAAGTTGCTATGGCTGGCTTTGAAATTGCAATCTTTTGGCCTCAGCCTCCCGAGCTGCTGGAATTACAGACTTGCCCCTCTGCACACAGCACTTGTATGTTCTTGAAGGACCTAGAACCAATCAGCATCAACTCCCATGGTGATGTGACCAGAGGGTTGCATCTTTCTGTAGAATGAAGGTGTTGACACTAATGTCACAGAAACCTAGCACTGGATCTTGAGAGAGAAAGCTAAGAGGGAGCTACAGTGTCTTTCAAATGGAAGATTCAGGAAGTATGGGGTTAATGAGAGAGAGGGGCATTGGAATGAATTCTTGTAGGAAAGAAGTTGTTCCTTCTTTCGTTATTGCCTTCTCCTTCCTTCCATAGCCCTCATCGTGTTTCTGACAATTCCTAGAGTCTTGGTCTCCAGCTCTCCAGCAACATAGTCTGTCCAGCAGATGGAGAAGCAGTTTCCTCGGGGGTCTAACAGCCACTGAGTCAAATCACAGAGCAACACATGAAATGAAACAAAGGAAATGCAGCCCAGGGTCCCATCCCTGTGCATCTTACTGTAGATTCTATTTCCTGGAGGAACCTAATGTGGAATAAATCTGCACAGGAATCCCCGAGCATGGGGTTGACTCTGAGGACAAAAGCACCACGTTTGCAGATGTTATTTCCTGAGGTAGAAGCTTGGTGAGGATGTGATGGAAGGTCTCTTTGGAAAAATGTCTGCTTTCAGTTTATAAACCTGTCAACTACCAGTAACGTTGTGGATCTCAGATACTGAGAAGGGGTCCAGGGATGTTAACTTTATGTGTCAGCTTGACCAGGCCACAGTCCTAGAATATATGGCCAAACACTAGTCTGGATGTTGCTGTGAAGATATTCTTTGGTGAGACTGACATATAACTCTCCATGGGTGGGCTTATCCAATCAGTGGAAGGACTTTAAGAGTAAACACTGAGGTCCACCCAAGGAAAAGGGAATTCTGCCCAAACTGTCTGCATCCTCTACACTGAATCACAGCTCTCCCCTGGGTCCCCAGCCTGCCCTGCAGATTTCAGACTTGACAGCCTCACAATGCATGAGCCAATTCCATACAACCATCCTAATTCCCTCTAGTGAGATAGATGGTAGATATATTGATTGATAGAATGATAGATAGAATAGTAGATAGATGATAGAGATAGATGAATGAATAGGAGATAGATACAGATAATATATACAGTAGTATATTGATTAGAGATAGATGATAGGTGATTAGGAGTGAGAGATTGACAGATCAAGAGATACACACACACACACACACACACACACTATTGCTTCTTTTTCTCTGGAGAGCTCTGACCTGTACAGGAACTGATCAATCAATCAATAATTCCCCAGGCTAAACAGACCAAGTCTGTGGTGTGGCAATCAAGGGAAATGTTTTATGTAGGGCAAACTGTTAGGCTCTCCAGGGACTAAAAGATTTCTTAAAAGCCCAAGTCATATAGCCCAGAAGTAGCCCAGCAATCTGTCAGTCTGGAAGGGTTAGAACTTCTCACTTTTTTCTTCAGGCACCCAGATTTTTCTGCCCCTTTCCCTGACCCTTCCCCCACTCTTCCTCACAGTGTGGACTTTGCCTCTCACCAAAGATCAAGGGGAAAGGCATGATGTGATGTCTGGATATTAGTTGGAGGAGAATAAGGGGAAAAAAGTGGTTGTTCTATTTCTGAAGGAATGGCCAAAATGATTTCTTTGGACATGAGCCCTGGCATTAAAGTATAATATTGTCACTTGTTATTAGACACAAAAAACAGGCTGTATGTGTGGTTTCAAGCTCTGAGAGCTACAGTCCTTGTAATTAGTTCATCTCTCCTGGCAATCCAGGGAATTCTTTTCCCTTTGTGGTAAAGAAAGCAATGCCCAGACAGAGCCTAAGGTCTCCCAGTGACTCAGGAAAAATCCGAGAAGAGCCTATCTCCTACAATTCCCAAGCATCATTTCTGAATCCAGTAGAAACTTGCTAACTTCCCCCTCCCATAGAAGCCAGCCCCACCTCCTCAATCGTATAGGTCCCTTTGAAGGAATACTCTGTTTTCCTTCTAAGCACACATTCTGTGTAGCTCTTTAACTTTGGCATTGGGGATCCTGGTTACAGCATCCTCCAGGACATTTTCATTATTGGTCCAAAGTCCCAACATTCATTTCCATGAGTCTTCAAACAAATGGTGTAATCTGTCAGTATGGATCAGATGCTTGAATTTTAGAAAAATATACACAACACAAGAAAATATGCTAATAGCATACAAGGTATCCCTCCTGTTTTTAAACACATATGAGGTGTCTAGTATCATGACTAGTTTTTCATCAAACTTCAATCCAAATGAGTGAATAGGTACACTGGTCATCAAGCCTACCCCAGCTTTGAAGATACATCCAAGAGGTACATTTCAAAGTTTTAAGTAATAGCAACTTTATCAAAATGAGTCTCCCCACTAAAGGGCATATTTGCATTTCATGGTATTTGTCTATTCAAGGTTTGTTTATATTTCAATACTTAACAGCCTCACCTTATGCACTGGACATTTCTGTTGAAAGTCATTAATCTATTCAAACCAGAGTCTTCACCCAGAGCTTTGTTGATAATAATGTGTAATATTCAACAATGACTCATCTTCTATTCAGTACTTTTACACCCATTACTTCATTTGATCTTCACATTTCACCCTGTGAAAAGATGAAGTAACCAGCCCCAAACTTAGTGAACGGTAGAAAACGTGCAAACGTTTTCAGATGTTTCCACCCAGTCAGTGCTAGAACTAAGTGAGGTTTGAACCCTGGATGTTTGACTACCTCAGGCTGATCTTTCTGCCATGCAGTACAGTTCCACTGAACGTGAACAGAAGCCCAGAGTTTCATGGCCATGTCCATGCAGAATGAAGTCAGAGGGTTGTTACAACAAACAAGAGACTTGTTATTAAACCTGGCAACCCCAGGAAAAAGCTAGGAGGAATGTTTTTATATATGTAAAATGTTCTCAATATTTATTGTGGTGCTAGGAGTCAAACCCAGGAGTTTGCACATGTGAAACACTGAACTACATACCCAGCCTGCTCTAGAAAGAATCTTAGAGATTGCCTGGCCTATAGCAGTTTTGAAACAGTGATTCATGCTTGATGCCCTAGAGTTTAAGGTGGATGCCTTGGGGAGTGAAAGAGGGGCCTGAAGTCGAGGAAATCAGAGGATTTTGGCCTTATTCCAAACACAGGACCATTAACCTCTTCATCTTTTAAGTGGAGGGACTTCATCCTTGGTCTCCTAGCTCCAAATAGCCATGATTCATCTGCCTGACCTCAACCAAGCAGGTCAGAGACCCAGGGACACTGTCCTGACCTGTTCCACTGTCCACACGTCAACATCAGATCAGATCATGCGCCTCCTTTATCAACTCCACGGAGCCTCTCTGATCTTGTCCAGCTCCTCCAGACTGAGCATGCAATCAAGGCCCTTCACAAGGAGCCGGTTGGTCCACTGGGCTCCCCCTCCCTCAGCCTCCCGTTCAGTCCCAATCTCTTACCCCGTCCCCAAATCTCTGCTATAGGCACGTTGAACTGGCCGAGCTGCCGGTGTACCCTTTTCTTTCATCTCGGCAGCAGATATTTGCTCTGCCCATGACCCTGGCAGCTCTCACCTCCAGGTCTCCCTGAGGAATTCAAGCTCTATGCCTTAAATCATTAACTAATTCCTATGTAAAGTTTTCTCAGTTTACAACATTCTTTCCCTGAAAGCTTCCACTGTGATGCTTCTAGCAATTTCATCATTGTTTGTGTGCATGCCTTGCTTTCCTGTTGAGCTGCAAGTCAGGGTTTTTATCTTTCCATTTTTACAGTTTGCTGTGCTTCCAACGTGGACACCACTGAACTCATGTGGAGGCTTGATGCCCCCAGTGCGATGGCATTGAGGTGGTGGGACACTTGGGAGGCATTTGGGGTTGTGAAGGATCTGCCCTCATGAATGGATTAATGTTTTTCTCAAGAGGCTGGGTTTAGTTTTTTGAGACTGGATTAGGCCTTGGAGGACGAGATTGGTTGCCAGGAGAGTCTGTTGTTATAAAGTGGATTCGGCTTTCTCAGTGTGCCCTCACTTCCTCTCTCACCACATGATCTCTTTCTCACATACTTCTGCCTAGTGATGCTATCTGTCTCGAGGTCCTCACCACACATGGATGTTGGCCCCATGCTCTTGACCTCCAGAAGCTAGCTAAATAAACCTCTTCAAAATACCCAGTTCCATCAAAAAATTTAACACCAAAAAAAAAAAAAAGCCCAAACAAAAAAAATGGGCAAAGGAACTGAACAGATACTTCACAGAAGAAGAAACACAATTTATCAACAATATATGAAAAAATGTTCAACATCACTAGCAATTACAGAAATGCAAATTAAAACTACACTGAGATTCATCTCACTCCTGCCAGAATGGCAATTATCAAGAATACAAGTAACAATAAATGTTGGTGAGGATGTGGGGGAAAATACTGGAAAGCAGTATGGAGATTCCTCAGAAAACTTGAAGTGGAATCACCATTTGACAATGTCACCCCACTCTTCAGCATATACCCAAGGGGCTTAGAATCAGCATACTATAGGGACACAGCCACATCAGTGTTCATAGCAGCTCAATTCACAATAACTAAGCTATGGAACCAACCTGGGTGCCCTTCAACATATGAATGGATAAAGAAAATATGGTATATATCACAATGGAATATTACTCAGCCATAAGGTAGAAAGAAATTGTGGTATTTTGCCAGTAAATGGTTGGAACTGGAGACTATCATGTTAAATGAAATAAGCCAATCCCCCCAAAATAAAGGCCTAACATTCTCTCTCATATGGGAATGATGACTCACAATAGGTGACCGGTGGCAGGGTGTGGGGGCGGGGAGGTGGAGGCTCACCAGACTGGACAGGGGGGATGCAGGGAAGGGAGGGGGGATGGGAATGGGAAAGACAGTATAATGAATTGGACATAACTTTCCTATGTTCATATATGAATACACAATCAGCATAACTCCATGTCACGTAAAACAAAAATGGGAAGTTATACTCCATATATGTCAAAATACATCCTACTGTCATGAATAACTAAAAAGAACAAATAAATAGCAAACAAAATATAATAATATTCAATTTCAGGTATCTTTATAATAACACAAAACAGGACATATTTCTAACCTAGAATACTGTTACTGCATATATTTATTATACATTTGCTGACTGAATGAATAACTCTCAGATACCTCATAGTCCCTTGGTTCTTGAAATAAATAACAAATCTATTATTCTGACTGACACATCTCTCCTGTGTCAGTCCTCGTCTACCTCCCAATCAACTTACGCTGCTCTCTCAGCAGGTCTCTGAGGACTCCCTTCTCTTCAAACCCTGGACATTTGCACTTGCTCTTCCCTTGGTGGCTAACTCAGTCTTATCCAAAGACTTTGACTTTGGTGCACACTCTGAAAGCCATTCCCTGACCATCCTTATCTTTTTTTACACAGCACCCTGCTACACCACCATTGCCTTAATTACTTTCTTCACAACACTGAACAATTATTAATATTTGTTATTCCTACTCTGCCTCCCAAAATAATTATTAAGTTCCAAACAGGGAAAGACTTTATTTATCATTAAATCTCCAGACTGGAACACCACATGGCATATAGTAGGTGCTTAACAGATATATGATTAAATAAAGTTAAGAAATCTGTGTGGTGTATTGATTCATTGGCTTAATGTGAACTTTCCTGACCCTTGGTACATTTATTTCTGAACGTTATCTACTTTTTGGGAAATTGTTTTAGCATCAGACTAGACAAAATGTCTCTTTTGTATTTGAGGTTGACATAGTAATCAATCAGATTCAAGGATTTTTCCTCAAAAGAAGAGCTGGATTTATACAAAGGCAAATGAATACAGTGGTTGAAAGCTTAGGTTCTGAAGCAGATGGACCAAATATGAATCCTGACCACAACATGTAACAGCTGTGGGACCCTGTCAACGTCCTGTGGTCTCTTTCAGCACTAGGTGACTCCATTACCAAATGGAAACACAACTGTCTCTACCTTACTACAGTTCTGAGAATTGAATAAGAACTTAATGCACAAAAGCCCAGAGTTAATGTTCATCCATTTCCCATTATTGCCTTATATATTTTTCCAGGTGCCCAGTGACTACTGTCCAAGAGGGGAGGGGGGCTTGATGAAAATGGACGCTAAGACAAGGGACAAAGAGGAACTATTCTAGTCTGACTTCTGCCAACCCGCTGAGGGAGCCCAGGCACATCTCTCCTCTTCTCTGGATCTTGCTTTTCCTGTTCTATAAAATACAGGAGTCAGATTTCACAAGCTCTCTGGGGCCCTCTTGCTCTGGGGTGAAACCTGGGGTCACAGGGGTCCCAGAGGCTGACTTCTCTCCTGTTGCACTCACCTTCTTCACCTGCCACATGCCTTCTGCAGGGAAATTTCCTCTCCTCTCATTATTGTTATCCCAAAAAAGTGGCAGGACCTGGCTGTGATTCCCCTCCACCACCATTTCCAGACACTGTTGGAAGGGAAACTCCAGGATGCTATCAAAAGTTTGCAGACTGCCCAGGCACATGGTGCACATCTGTAATCCCAGTGGCTCAGGAGGCTGAGGGAGGAGGATTGCAATTTCAAAGTCAGCCTCAGCAACTTAGTGAGACCCTATCTCTAAATAAAATATAAAAAAGGGATGGGGAGGTGGCTCGGTGGTAAAACCCCTCTGGGTTCCATCCCCAGTATCAAAAAATAAAAAAATAAAAAGTTTGCAGACCATAGATTTTGACAGCTGTTGGGGTCCCTAGGAGGTTAACTGATGTTTTTTTTTCCCCCTCCTCTCCCAAAAATGTTCTTCACCCATTGATGAATCAATGAATAACAAAAATGTGAAACATACATACAATGCAATATTATTCATTCCTATAACTAAACTTCTGACACACACAACAGCGTGGATGAACCTCAAAGATTTGATGCTAAATAAAATATGACAGAAAGATGAATTCTGTATGATCTCATATATAGGAGGCATCTAGAGTAGTCAAATTCATATAGACAGAAAGGAAAACAGAGGTTGCCAGGGACTGGGGAGAGGGGAGCAGAAGGAGTTCTTGTTTCAATGTGTACAGAGTTTCTGTTGGGGATAACGAAAAAGTTTTGGGTATAGATGGTGATGATTATGGAACATCGTGAACATGTTTAATAGCACTCAACTGCATATTTACAAATGGCTAAAACAGTAAATTTTGTGTTACCACAATATATTTTTTAATTTTTTAAAATGACACATAAAATTGTATATATTTACTACGTATAACATGATATTTTGAAGTATAAATTATTGTGGAATGAATAAATACAGTCAATTAACAGATGCAACCTCTCACATAATTATCATTTTTGTAGGAAAAACACTTTACATCTGCTCTGTTAGCATTTTCAAAATACCATTTATTATTAACTATAGTCATCATTCTGTACACTAAGTCTCTTCAATTTACCACTCCTGTCTTCTGAAATTTTGTACGCTTTGACAAACATCTCCCCAAACTTTCTCCTTCCCATTATGAAAAACCACTATTCTACTCTCTACTTGGATAAGACATTTTAGATTCCACATAGGAGTGAGATTGTGCATTCGTTTTCTTCCAGTGCCCAGCTTATGTTAGCATATATCCTCCAGGCTCATCCTTTTCCACAAATGACAGATTTCCTTTTTTTTCCCCGAATAATATTCCATTATGCACATATACCACATTTTCTCTACCCACCCATCCATCAGTGGACACTTAGGTTGACCAAATCTTGTCTATTGTGATTAATGCTACAGTGAACGTGGAACTGCAGATGTCTCTTCAACATAAGGATTTCATTCCTTTGGATGTAGACCCAGTAGCTGGATGGCTGGATCATATGCTAATTCCAGTTTTAGTATTTTGGGGGAACTTCCATGGTGGTTTCCATGATGGCTGTACTAATTACATTCCCACCCACAATGCCCAAGGGTTCCCTTTTCTCTATGCCCTTACCAGTGCTTATTACCTTCACTCTTTTTGCTAATAGCCAACCCTGAAAGATGTGTGGGAACATTTTTAAAATGTAACGTATTGTCTAAATCAGGACTCCCTGGGACCAACCCAAACAGACAGATCCCCACAACTACCTCGGGCCAAGTTGCAGGTGATTCTATAATGAGGCTTGCAAACAGCTCATCCACTGTCGTTTGACAGATGAGGAGATTAAGCCAAAGTCCCTGAGTAATTTCCCTGAGGTGCACAGGTAGTAGGAGAGGAAATGGTAGCAGACCCTCAGCCCAGGGCTCACACTGCCATCTCCAGAAGAGGACACTTTCCCAGCACTTTAGATAACTTGGGCACATGCTCCACAGAAGAACTGGAAGAAGAGCAGGAAACACCTGCCAGACAGAGGTGGTGGCTGAGCCTCCCTCTGCTGCTCATGAATGCCTTCAGCGTGCCCAGGCAGACAGGGTAAGGCTGAATCACGCTGTGTCATCTGTTTATTAAGACAACTGCTAAGGAAAGCCCAGGTCACCTCAGCAGCTGGGAGCTGACAAAAAGTCCTTCTTAAATTAAACTTTAACCCTTGGGAGGGATAGGAAGTATGGTCACTTCCTCTTCAAGGGCTCTGTCTCCATCCAAGGGAAAGAGAAGGACATTTGGAGGTGAATGCACAGAAGGTGAAACTGATAGTGGTCCCAGTTCTGTAAGCTTCTGCAGCTGGGCAGGAAAGATTGAGACTGTGTTTCAGCCAGTGTCCAAGACAGGGGTTGTGCTGGCCATTGGGGGTGTGGGGAAAGGATAGGGTGGTTGCCTGAGTTTTGTCAGCTCTGAAAGGTTCATCCCAAGGAGAGTCCCTTTCTGTCCCAAGGTCAAGTCAGCATAACAGGCATTGGCTGAGCTTTTTGAGGACCAAATTCAGGGTGCCTGGACCTGACATGCATGTGGTCTTACAGTGTTCCTTAAGATCCAAACTGACCCACTCAAGGCCAGCTTTAGTCACCAAAGAGCTCCAAAAGGATCCAGGTTTCTGTGAAAGTAAAGGGAACTTGTGTTAGACCAAATGTATGCAATGGCCACCAGGAAAGAACCATAGTGAGATACTGTCCAACACACCCTGTTCCCATGTGCCATCATGTTTCCACGTTCCTCGGGTTCAATTCATCCCAACCCTACCCCAATGATAAAAACCAACTATTTTTATGCTAACCTACTTACAGACATTAATGCATTTGCTCTCTTGGCTGTGTGGGAAAGGTATAACCAGGTAGTTTGAGGGCCTGGTCTCATGCTCTCCAAAGAGATGTTGATAGGGATGGAGTGGGAGTGGCAGAGAGACAGAAGATGTTTCGTCCCCTAGTTCATGGTAGACTTCCAGATTAGAATAAGTTGGCCCAGTTTTGCTGCAAGGACCCAGCTAGGCCCACCTTGAGGTGAAAGCACCTCAGAATTGGGCGCCAGGGCTTTCCACCATCATGCAGAAGGGCAGAGGTGAAGAAAGTGGGAGACTGTGGAGGAGCTGGTTAAGATTTCCCAGGAAATCTCCCAATACCTGGCAGGAAGTCCCCTGTATGCCTCCAGGAAGATCACAGCAGCAAGGAAAAGTCCCTTCTTTGGTGGGTGGGGAATGAAGGGGGGACCACAGATGCCAGGTCAGCAGGTGTGGAGGAAGCAGTGAGTCAGAAGTGGCATAGAAGTGGCAGCCGCTGGGAAATAGGTCTCTGGGGATGGCATAGCATATCCTGGGCCCAGGCATTTGCCATGATTCACATGCTCTGTGGGGTTCTGAGATGTGACCCATCTCTATGGGATAAAGTTGTCTATACTCTGAGGATATGAAAATTGACTTGGGGAAAACTCATTCCCACATAATACCCAGAGAACCAAGAACTACCATGGAAGCTGACTCACCACAAGCTTAGGCACTGCCAATGCAAACCTTCTGTAGAAGTCCATTTGCACAAAGAGAAAAAAAAAAAAAAAAGGAAAAAAGAACCAAACAGAGCCCTCTTCCCTGTCTTTCACAAAAATATCTCGTAAGAGAAAATTATCCATCATGAACAAACCAGCAGATACAACCAAGGGCAAGACTAGACCTTCAAGAGCTCGCTATAATATAGCCAGTGTCTAGAAGACAATGGGGCACATATTGCAAATGATTAGATATAAAAAAAAATACAAATTATGGGAAACAAAAACAAACATATTTGCAAAACAAATGAATAGAGCTTCTGAACCTGAAAAATATAGTACCATCATCCTGTAGTATCTACAGAGGATGTTTCCAAGACCACCAAGGATGCCAAAAATCTGGGAATGCTCAAGTTCCATATAAAAAATGGTATAATATTTTCATATGATACATACATATTCTCTCATAGGCTTTAAATTATCTCTAGATGATTCATCATTTCTAATATAATGTAAATGCTATGCAATAGTTGTTATGCTATATATTTTCAGAGAATAACAAAAAGAAAATTTGTACAGACATAATTTCTTTTTCAGATATTTTCAATCTGCATTCGGTTTAATTGGTGAATGCAGATCCTACAGACACAGAGGGATAACTGTAATTGAAATTTTGGACTCAATAAATACAGAAAAGACATGGTTGAAAAGAAAATCAATTGACTGGAAATCCAATCTGAGGAAATGGAAAGAATGTAATATAATATAATATAATATATTATATATATATATATTAGGAGTTCCAGAAAAAAATGATTATTGAAGATAAGGGAAAGAAACTATTCAGAGCACATTTTTCAGGAACAAGGTTACACATCTATGATATCACCCTGAGACTCAAGTGAAAAGGGCCTTGCTCTGGGCCTTGCTCTGGGCCCTGCACTGAAAGACTTGAAGATTTGTACCTATTGGTGATCCCAGGTCCCTGTAGCTAGGCACTGGCTCCAGAGAGCAGCCTGATGAGTAGATCACTCTCTGTGGTCCAAGTACAAGTCATTGAAATTCTTGGATATGGAGAGGTGGCCAGTGCCTCATTAGGGGGTTCTTGTTCCTGCTCAGGAGGGCGTAAGCCACCTAAGAAATTAAACTCTAGAATAATCAGTGAAGAATAAAAGACAAAATCAGAAAGATAGTTTCAAAAAGGTAAAGCCCCTGATAGAATCAATCCATACAGGAGTTTGAGCTAGACAATTAGAAAATGGCTCCTGTGATTTACTTAAGGGGGTACATCAAAGGGGTAAGGTTTCAGGGGTGGAGTCTTGTTTCGTGATGTCTTGCAGTCAGCAGGTTGATTGGCATATTGGCAGGTCACACCCATCTCAGAGGGGCTGTGTGACTACAGCAGGTCACCCCATCTCAGGTGCTGTATGGGACCTTTGGCAGAGTTGAATAGGGCTCACAATGTGTTTGGGCAGTCAGCCAGAGGAACTGTCCACTGGAAGTTCCCAGACACCAAGTTCTCCTACTCATTACTCTGCGATGTGCAATGTAGTCCACGCACAGTCCACAGATGGCTCTCAACACTTGGAATTATGTGTGATTGGGCTGCCAGAATGATGCTGACGTACTGATTTTAATGATTAAAATGGTTTCTATAGCCAAGAACCCACAAAAAGTATTTGTTCAAGGGGCTTCTCACAGACTACCACTTATCAGCAATAATAAATATCCATGCATAAAGCTGTTAGGGTAAATTTAGAGGCTAATACCATGAAAGACAGACAGAACATCAGACAGATAGCCTACACATGAAGGACAGACACCATTGCCTCAGAGTCCTCTACAGCTATAGAGGTCAGACAACTCTGGAACAATGTTTTAAAAGTGCTGCACGAAACCATCAACCTAGCATTCTGCCTCCAGATAAAACCTGACTTAAACACAAGGGTAAAAAATAGACATTTTGACAAAAATGGAGAGAATTTACCACTCACAGAGCCTCACTGAGGAACCAGAATTTTAATAGAGAAAAAATAAATTAACCTGGTTGAAAGAGTAAAGTGGAAGAAGCAATCACGAGCAAATAAATCAAATAAATACCTGGGCAAATCACTATGAATTAGTTGTACGTGGCCATGATAATTCTGGTTGGTAGAGGGTTTGGATCAAAGTGTGTGCTCATTGTCTTGATTATGGTGAGGTAGGTACACATGTTAAAATACCTCAAGTTTTACTCTTTAAAATAGGTCACAATTATTATTAATTGTGCTACATCAACAAATTGCTTTAAAAGGATAGAAAAATAGAACTAAAATTCTCAAGAGTGATTTCATGAGAGACCAGAAATAAGATCAGAGTTAAAGTTTCTAAGTTCTATTATTCAGAAGAAAGTTAAAGATACTACCATTAGACACCATAAAGTCAAGAATATAATCCAAAAATTTAAGTGTAACCTACTAAAAAAAAAAAAAAAGAGATAGATGTCATAACTTCCACACCATGAGAAGCAAATAGTTGGAATAAAGAAATCTTGAAGTTTAAAAAAGAAGGAAAAAAAACGAGCAGAAGAAAAATGATGGTAAATAGAGAGTACAAAATAATATTATTAATATCTCAATTGCTACAATTACAGTAAATCATCTAAACCTTAACATTAAATGCTAAGATCATCAGATTACCTAAAAACAAAATCTGGCTATGGACAAAAGGCATATCTGAAACAAAACAATGAAAACTTGAAGTAAATTGACAGAAAAAATATTCAAGGAAAAATTAATCTAAATAATGCTGGGTTTGCTGTATTTATATCAGATCAAGTAAACTTGATTCAATAAAGCAAAACTATCTTCATTAGACCCTTTATAGAAGGTCATTATATAATCACAAGAAACAACAGGAAAGTATAGCAGTATATGAACCCGATGGCATAGGTTCAAATATACAAGTGAGCAAAAGAAATATGCACAAAATATATACCATGGGCAGAATGACACAGTGAATGGGATTAATTGACCTTCACAGTGGGGATTTTAGCACACTTTTCACAATAAATTCAATAAAGCTCCAATCAAAACCCGGATGGTTTTCTGTGAGAGGTACCGATTCTAAGAATTTTCTGGAAGAGTGAAGAATAGTCAAGACATTCCTGAAGTTGAGCTCGGTTCAGTGCATATCAGATGTCAAGACTCTATAAAGAGAAAACAGTTATGACAGTGCAGCATTAGCCAACTGACAAGTGGAACATATTGGAGAGCTCAGAAATCAGGCCACTGACACATGAAAACATGACATACAACAGGTGGGCACTGCCCACACGAGGTGCTCAGTTCATTTTTTTTGGAGGGGGAGGTACCAGGGATTGAACTCAGGGGTACTCGGCCACTGAGCCACATCCCCCCTATTTTCTATTTTATTCAGAGAAAGGGCCTCATTGAGTTGCTTAGCGCCTCTGTTTTGCTGAGGCTAACTTTGAACTTATGATCTTCCTGCCTCAGCCTCCCTAGCCGCTGGGATTTCAGGCATGTTCCACCATGCCCAGCTTGCTCAGTTCATTTCTATGTGAACATCTTAAATAAAATTGGGGGTCCAGTTCACTCCTGCCCCCAAAATAAATTCTTTGTGAATTAAATATCTAAATGTTCAAAACAAAACTTGAAAGTGTTAGAATAAAAGAAAGGAGATAATTTGGAGGGGGCTTGTGTAAGGAAATATTTCTTTAATGAAACATTTAAAAACAAACTATAAAGAAAAAGATGGACACACTCACTGACATTCAGATTTCAAATAAACATGCTTATCACTAAAGTCACCATGAATTGATAAGACAAACCATAGGGAGAAGACATCGCAAAGCCTATAACCAATAGGGGATGGATATTCTTATTGATGAGAAAAGAAAGCTATAAGTTATCAAGGTGGTAGATATTTTTAACTCTTAAGAAAAACGGAATGACAAGCATTTGGGAGTTGTGGTGGGGAGGAGTAGAAACTATAACCTCTGAAGCAACTTTGGAAAAACATTAGTAACCATTTAATCTATTTTCCAAGTGTGTATTGGATATTAAAAGAGGAGATAGGAGGTGCTTAGTAAGGAGGATGATCAAGGAATGGGTGACTGGCATTGTGCCACATGGTGGCATCGTTGGAAAGTTGCTGAGCACGAGTCGGGAGTCACTGGCTAGAGGATGAGACAAGGTCAGGGATAAAGGCCCCATGGCCCACAGACACACCCATGGTGAGAACTCACCCTTGGGACTCTGTGCAGACAGGTAGCCAACCAAGCTCTTGGAAAGTCCTATTCTAATGCTTACAAGAAAGCAAGGTTGGTTGTGAGCTGGGGATGTACTTAGTGGTAGAGCACTTGCCTAGCATATAGGAGCCCTAGGTTTGATCTCTAAACCACACACACACACACACACACACACACACACACACAATGTGGTCTGTGTGTTCTGGTTTTCATTTGATTTTTATTTCAGCAGGACAACCTGGGAAGGGCATTCAGAGAAAGTCCCTAATAACACTTGTAAGTTCGTTTCCTGATGTTTCTTTAGCAGGGCCCAGGCAAAAATTCCATATCTCTGTCACAGCCTGCAGGGACCCAGAGCCTTCTTTTAGCTGAGGGGGTTCAAATGCAGGACACCTAGCTCAGAGATAACAGACCAAGCCAGTAATAGCTTCAACCTTGGAAAGGACTAGAATTCCCCGAGGGTGCCTTTCCCAGGACTTACCACTGCAGATGCCCCACAGAGGGCATGGCGGGGGCAACTGTGTTCAGGAAGGTCAGCTATTACACTCAGCAGTGTGCTCTTTCTTTTCAGCAGGCCGGCTGGCTGGAGTGATTAATCTGATACCAGTCCTCTTAGCATGAGCCTGGGAGAGGAAGAATTTCTTCCTTGTTGTGGCTTCTTTGAGGGCCTTGGGCTCACATTCCTCTGAAGTCTCTCCAAAGCAGCAGGCCCATGCCCTCCCCTCCCCTCCCTTTCTGTGCCTCTGCCGGTTTAGATGGCTACCTGAAGCACATTCCATCCCATCCAGGACACTGCTGCCCTTTCTCATTTAAACAAAGGGCCCTCAGAGAAGCCAGTGCCTTTGATTGGGCCCACAGAGGGGAGGAGAAGGGCCTCCCAATGACACATGTACATGCAGGGGGCTCCGTATAGGTCTGAGTGTGACAAACCCACCTTGGTCTTTCCATGGCCACACAGTTGCTTTGGAGATGTCCTGGAGTCAGGGCTGCCATTGGGGCACATAACTTGTGTGGTTGCAGATGGCCCCATACTCAGAAGGGCCCAGAGCTTGGATTCATGCTTAGCTTGCTGTCAAACTCCTGAAACTCAAAAAATTTTAAACAAGAGACACCATCTTTTCTTTTCTAATTGGGCCCCATAAACCATGCAATGGACCTATTTCCTGAGATGCTGGGCCTGCCCTGTGGGGTGGAAACTTTGGGCCTAACTGGTCAGTGGACAGCAGCATTTTCATTTGAGTGGCAAGATCAGGAGGATGCCCAGATAAGGAGAGACTGAGGGAAGTGTGTGATGAGGCACAACGTGCATCTCCTCATCCTGACATCTGACTTCTTCATGCCCTGAAAGGGCACTCCGTTTTCATGTACTAAAACATCAGTTCCCCTTCTCACCTCTTCTCCCTACATAAACCTGGCCTGTTACTGGGACTCTGGGTCTGGAAGAATGTTGGCCAACCTGTCCACAGGAACTCAGTCACATGCCCCTGCCCAGGGAGCAAGAATGCACCCGACTCCCTCTGGTTTCACTGAGTTGAAATCGTCTCAAATTAACTTGAAAATGAGGACTGAACCTTTCTTTGAAATCTTGATATTGCTTAATCAGAGGAAACCAGATGATTTCCTAAGTATGGGGGCGGGCCGGAAACACCACCTGACAGTGGTTTTATAGGGCTGCAGAGACCCTAGAGACTAGAGTATCAGTGATACTTCTAACGGCGAGGTTCAACAGAGTGCAACTGATTACCTGAGGACCTATGGTTACTTTGGGTTTTTGTTGTTGTTATTGTCGTTTTAAATTACTTTGTGTTTTGGAGGATGGGGCTCGGTCCTTACTTCCTGTGCCTTACAAAGGAGTCCTGAAAACCAGCTTGGGGAGGTAGGAGCCAGTGGAGCTGCAGTGAGAGAAAAAAATTGGAAGAAAGGTATGAAAATTGAGTGAACCTCCACAAATTGGTCAAGGAAACGCAAGAATCCTACATTTTTTTCTAGACCTCACAACACTTCAAATCATTCTTTCCCAAAAATAAAAAGGCCAGAAAAGTTGTACTTTATGGAAACTACAAGTATTCCTGATCTGAAGTGCTTGGGAACAGAATAGTTTCTGATTTCCCTTTTTTTTTCTTCAGATTTTAGAATCTTTGCATACACATAATGAGGTGTGTTGGGGAAAAGACCCAAATCTAACCATGAAATTCATTCATGTTTCATATAAAACTTATACACATAGCCTGAAGATAATTTCATACAATATTTTTAGTGCACTTGCATTTCAGCTATAACTGAGATAAAATGTGGAATTTTCTCCTTGAGGCTTTATGTCAGAGCTCAAAAACTTTCAGATTTTGGATTTTCAGATTAGAGATGCTCAAACTATAGGATTTTGAATAAGTCACACCATTCTTTGAAGATCATCCACCCAATTCTATGGGCTTTAGTCATAATGGGGTGGTATGAGGTATTCTGCCAATTTAACTCTACAGAGTAAATCTGAATTGGAAAGGGCCTCATAGATAATTAAGTCCCACATATAAACAAGTCAATATGGGAAAAATGAGATCCAGAGAGGGAAAACAACTGCCTTAGAATAACTTCTGTCATCATGCTATCATCACCATAAATCAACATATATATCAACATATCACTATATTTGGGGCACTGTGTTCCCCACTGTTCCCCAAATAACCATCATGGTAACAGGACGTTGAGGGGAAGTAGTTAGGAAATGCCATCAGTGTAGGGATTTGGCTCCAATTATCCCACAGCTGAAATCCCTTCCTGGACTCCTGGCTCCCAGGACGGTTGATTCTGAGTTGTCAATCTCAGGTGGGAGATGAGCTCCTGAGATAGGGTTACAGGCAAAACATCTTTAAAGTCAAAGATGAGATGTGCAGAGATCAAAGATGGCTCCTGGATCAGGAATGCCTATTGTAAACCTGTTCAGTCTCATTTTCTCCTAAACCAAAATAACTCTAAAGATCCTGAGATAAATAGCTGACATACAACAGAAGAAAAGCAAAAGTACTAAAAATGATGTCTTAAGTGCTGGATGGTAAGTCAGAAAATGTTGAATCTAAATCTATTGAAGATCCTATTTTTACAAGGGGTGGATTTGAGCCCTTCTGGACAGGACAGTCCTTGCTTTATTTATAAGGTTCTTGTAGGAAGAGAACCCTTCCACTCCAGGAAAGCTTTCTTCATCGCATCATCCCATGTCATCATGCTCTCATCACCATAAATCAACATATACATCAACCTCACACTCTATTTGGGGCACTGTGTTCCCCACTTTCCCCCAAATAACCATCATGGTAACTGGATTAACTGTTGGGACGGCTTTTCTCAAATGTAAATGCAACCTCTACAATGATTTAAATATGGTTTAAGTGTGTGTTCCTCAAAAGTTCACATACTGGAAGTTTGATCTGCAGTTTAGCCATGTTGGAAGGTTGTAGAACCTTTAAGAGGTTGGGGCTAGCGTGTAGTGATTAGCTCATAGAGGGCATCTCCCTCAGAAGAGAGTAAAGTAGTTCTCATGGGACCTATGAGAGAGGGCTTTTATGAAAAGAACAAACCTGGCCCCTGAATCTCTGGCTTGCTTTCTCACCAAGAGACTCTTCTGCAGGTGGCTGGTTGCCTTTCCATTTCTCTGCCATGTTGTGACACAGCCAAGGGATGATCTGTGCTAGGCACCATGCTGGCACGATATTCTTATGCCTCTGGAACTCTGAAGTTAATAAACCTTTTCATTTTATGAAGTTGCCAAACATGAGTAGTTCGTTATAGCAACAGAAAATGGACTAAGGCAATCTCTTACCCTAGTATTATCCCATCTATATCCTGTGAAAGAGATGGGAAATAGAGTTAGTCTCCATCCATGACATAATAATGTCTCACCTGCAAGAACACAGAGAAGTCATTGAATCTATTTCCCAGTAAAGTGATCTCAGATACTATCTACATTTTCATCATCGATCATCTCTCTGAGTCCTTCCATCAGCCTCAGTGACGGGCCCTACTGGGAAGAACATGGTCAACTGAACAAGCACTATCTAAAGAAGAAGAAGGCGATGTCTATTGGGTCCCTGGGAAAGTTAATTCCTTTCGACATCGCCTCCCTATTGAAAAGACTGGGTTGGACGACTGTCCATTAACTGAAACTAAATTAGCCTCCCACTCAAGGAGACTAGAATACAAATAGCAAGAGGCAATAATTAAGGGCAGTAAATAAAAGAAGGGCCAATGTGGAAAAAATGCAAGCTATTACTCTAAGGAGGACAAGAATCCCAAACATAGTTATTAATGGCAAGGAGATAAAGTATTGGAAAGTACAAACACTGAAAGAGACCTCAGGGGAATGAGAAAAGGCCAACAAATTATATGGGAGCTTGCAACATGATATGGCTGAAGCAACCACACGAAACACAAATAATTCTGAATTGCATAGTTGAGGTATCAAGTCATGGACTAAGGAAGTGAGAGAGCTCCCCACAAGCCCCCAGGGACCCTGGCCAGAGCCCTCAGAAGGAGAGCGATTTAGATGAGATGGAAGGAATTGGAAAGAGAGTGAGCACAAAGGGCTAGGAGCGGGGGGACTGGCTTTAGACAGCAGCCAGCAGAGTCTATGCAAGTGGTAAGTAAGGACAGAGATTGTGCAGGTGAGGACCATGCAGCACGATGACCAAGAGCCTGGCAGGACTGGATGGAAGAAGCAGCTAAGCAATGCGGTTGTAAGGTGCTGGGACATGACCAGCTGTGGGGACATCAGGAAGCTGCAGGGCCGTCAAACTGTCCCTTCTAGAATAGTAGGCACCCTGGAAGCCCAAGCAGCACTGCAAACCATGCTGGGGTCTGCACAAAGGGGCAGTTATGTCCCCTGGGGGTTTTGGGCATGCTCAGTGGGAAGTTTTTACTGTGCTTCATTGTCATGACCCCATCTGGGAATGCAAGGGCTCCAGTTCTCAAGAACTGAGCTACCTCTTCCCATCCTCACTCACCAGAAGCCTGGCTTTTGGGAGATGCTTGGGCAACTCAGGACCTGCCCCAGGCTGGTAGGGACTAATCCATCTTTTGTGTCTTCAGCATTTTGTGACTTCAGTAAGTGCTGATGGAGCTGCTGTATGCCCAACACTGTGCTAGATGCTTATAGTGCACAAAAAGAACATGAACCTCAGTGGGCCACAGGAACAGGGAAGAGGAAGTGGAAGTAGATGATCTCACAGGAAGCAAGAAATGCAACCATGCAGATGTGAATGGTGGTGGCTGCCCAAGCCAACAGGGGAGACTCGATAGAGAGAATCATCTGGAAGTTCTTGCAAAAGAAATGGGGTCTTCCCAGGAAGAGGAAGGGGTGAGGGCTGCTAAGGCAACCAGGCAGCTCTCCAAAGGCAGGAAGTATAACTTTGGGATGAAATGCACACATGCTGAATTTGAAACTGTCATCCCAGGCAAGTTACTTCTCTGTGCCTCAGCTTTCTCTATAGGATAAGGATTAAAAACAGTATCTACCTCCCAGTGTGTCTGTTAAGGATTATACATGCTAATATATTAAATCCCTTAGAACCCCATCTTATAAATTACAGAACCTATTCACAGGTTCTGCATCTGTGAATTCAACCAACCACACATAGAAAATATTTTTTGGAGGAAAATTGCTTCTGTATTCAACATGTCTAGACTTTTTTCCTGTCATAATCCCCTAAAAATACAATATAGCCACTAATTTGCATAGCATATACATTGTAGTAGGTATTGTAAGTCATCTAGAGACAATTTAAAGTGTACAGGAGGATGTGCATAGGTTTACACAAATACTATGCCATCTCATATAAGGAGCTTAAGCATGCTCAAAGTTGTATCTGCAGGAGCCTGGAACCAATCCCTCTTGATACCAAAGACAACTGTGCTCATTAAATATGAGTGATTGTCTCTTTTGTCTTCTGCTCAGATAATCTGAAGAAAATTAGTTTCAGTGGGTGGGACAGGAGACAGAAGCCAGCCAAGGGCAGAACGGAGGCACCAACGTTCTGGGTCTTCCAAAAAGTGAAATGAGAAATAGCTCTCGACATCTTATTTTACCAATTTAAAAATATATCACTTTTTTCATTATACTTAAAATTACTTTTCAATTACATAATCTACAAAACTAAAATTAAACCACTCTGGTATTTTTAGATTGCATAATTCATGGAAGCTGTTGCTTAAACATGTATTTGCTTGTGGCCAAAAGAACAAACAAATGTCAGAGTTTAATTATTTGGCTCACAAAATGCGTAACACTAGAGCAGTTTGAGGACAAAAAGTGGGTTCTACCAAAATAGATTATCCAAAATGGTAAAATTAGCAATCAAAGCAACAATTTTGTTGTTGTTTGTTGGTTTGCAATGCTGGGGAAGGAACCCAGGGCCTTGTACCTGATGGGCAAACACTCTACCACTGAGCTCCAGTTCCAGCCCCACTAGAGCTGACATTATGAAGCTCATGAATTCCACCTGGGTGACCTGCTCCAACCTCCAGTCCTTCTTTCAGGCTCTTGGCCTGAAGGAACTAGGAAAGAGGGCACTGAAGGGCTGAGGGACAGGCAGATACTAGCAGAGAATGAATGCCTGGGGTCAGAGGGATGCTGATTCCTGCTCTATGATTGTAGAGTCTGGATAAATTTCTTCCATAAGGAAGAAGCCAGATTTTTTTTCATATATATATATATATATATATATATATATATATATATATATATATATATATTTATTGTAGATGTGTCCTTTTTGTTAGTACACATAATGTAAAATTTACCATCTCGGGACTGGGGTTGTGGCTCAGTGGTAGAATACTTGCCTTGCACGTGTGAGGCGCTGGGTTCGATTCTCAGCACCGCATATAAATGAACAAAATAAAGGTCCAAACAAAATAACACCAACTTTGTTTTAAAAAGAAATTTAACCATCTTAACCATCAATAAGTACACAACTCAGTGTTATTAAATACTTTCATAATGTTATATAGCACTGTCACCATCCATTTCTGGAACTTTATTATAAAACTGACACTCTTTGCATATTAAACAACAGTTCAGAAGTTACTGACTTTAATTTATACTACTTTCACCCATGCTTTTTGAATATGCATACACCCCTTCCTAAAAGCTACACATTTTATAAGTAAGGGTTGAAGGGTGCAATGTTTTGTGCCCTGGGCCTCTGTGGGTGGGGACCCAGCCAGTCCCTCCTGTAGTCTTTGTCGACAGAGCGGGATACCAGCTGGGTTTCCATCAGGGGTCCTGGTGGACAGGGCCACTGAGTGTTAGCAGGTCTCTGTCCTGCTCTTGGCAGTGTCCCCTGGGTGGGTCTGGCAGATTCCTTCTCTTCTCCACTCAGTCCACATGGGCCCTCATCTCTTCTATTCATCCAGCGGGTGGAAGATTTGGGGCAAGACTTGGAAAGAGGGGAACCTTTAGGGCCCAGTCCTCAGCTACATGTTCTTTCGGGTTTCCAGAGTGCTTTGTAGCCTAGTAAATAGCAAGAAACTACTTTGGTTTACCTGGACAGGGTAATTTGGATGAAGAGAGGTCTCCTTCTACATCCCTGACCAGAGTTGCCTGGGTAAGCTCAGGAGCTCATATGCCCGTGTCTGCGGCCGTAACAGCCTCTTTTACCATCAGAGCCACCAAAGCCCAAGTTCCTGGGTCCCTGATCACAGCTGATCCCTGAAGCCCTGATAGTGCCCACTCCATAACCTAAGAGCCAACACTTGGGACATAAGAGGAACACACAAATGTCGGCAAAACTGAACTCCACCGCAGCTAAGGCCCATCGTTCCCACAAGTCCCATTCCACCTCTCACCGGGGTCTGGCTTAGCTAACCAGATGCCTCCTAAAGCACTCAGAAAACTCTGTCCTGTTCTCTGATGCTGAGTCCATCTGCTGGGCCATCTGCAACTTGGAAGCCAAACTTAGCGGGTAGTGATTATGAGGTGGAGGAATAAAGGGTTTGGAATCCAAAAGAGTAACACAATGGACATTATCAAGCCCGGGGGAAATACAGCTTCCCTGGAGGCCCATGAGGGTTCTTGCCTAAAGTCTGCTAAGAAATCTAGGTACCTAATAAATAAGAAATGGAATTTGGTCCCAGAGATGACCACATGGCCTCTTGCAAAATTAAGGTAACTGCCCTTGGGCTTCTGTTCCACTGTGCATGCAGGCTTCACAAAAGTAAGTTCCTTTATCAAGAAATGCTTGGGAATTCTTGAGGCTTTTTAAAAGGCTGAGGTCTGAGGACAGGATCTCAGAAGGGCAGAGGTCTTGAAATAACTATCAGATGGGTGATTTCCTGGTAAAATGCTGGATGTCTTGATATCTTAAAAGGAGAATAACAAGTAAGAAGGGTCCCTCTCTCACTGCAGCATCCAAAATCTAAAGAGTTTAAAAAAATGCTCAGAGGTCAGGAAACTCTATACTTGATTTCAACAGCAGCATTCCCTCATCCCACACATTCCCACTAACCACCCAGTGACAGGCTGCAGGTCGTGCCAGATGCCACTTGAAAGAGTGGTTTGCTCCGTGCTTGCTGGAACTGCAAGTCTGCAAATCGCAAGCCTTTGATAAATGTGTCCTGATGAATGACCCACTAACTCTCTGTCTGGATACTGTGCAGGGGGCTGGGAGTCCCAGGCTGGAGGGGTGGCTGCTTTCCACGTTGGCCTGACACAGATTGGCTGCACACGTAGCCAGAGCCTCCCTGCACTTTCCCCTCCATGAGAGTTCAGAGGACTCAATGATGCTCTCACATACCATGCAACTGTGTGTGCTGAGCAGTTATTGTGACCTACTGTGCTGGGAACAGATGTACATTGGCCATCAATCAACTGCCATGCCTGATGTTATCCTGCATGCTGGAGATGCTATGATAAGCACAACAGTGATTTGCTGTCACACAGACAAATAGGTGAGATGATTCCTTCTACCAATGAGTGCTATGAAGGAAATCACGCAGGCACATGGGAAAGTGAGTGATGACGTGTGTACAGTTTCCAACTTACAAGGGTTGGATGTACAATTGTTCAACTTACGATAGAGCAAAGGCATACCCAGGCAGCCATCGTATTTTCACTTTCAGTACAATATTCAATAAATTACAGAAGATAGTCAAGGCTGTATTATACAATAGTCTTCGTGTTTCAATGTTTTTTGCCGCATTGTAAGCTAATGAAAGTATTCTAAGCACATTTAAGATAGAATAAATTAAACTAGGGCATTAGGAGTTTAGATGTTTATCAAATGCATTTTCCACTCATGCTATTTTCGACTTATGATGGGTTTTGGGGTATGCTCCATTTTAAGTGGACAGTAATGTTGGAGCTGGGAATGCAAGAGGTGCTGGGCTTCAAGTTGACCCTCTGAGAAGAAACAGTTAAATGGAGATCTGTGGGGAGAGTTTTTCAGGCAGAAAGAAAAACAAGTAAAATTCCTAAAACAGGATTTGATTGGAGCCTCAAGAACCAAACTTGAGATGGTAAGAGTTGGAGTGTGAGAGGAAGGCTTTCCATGGGGCTGTGGAGACAGAGTCTAGAGTTTGGATTTGATTCAGGCTTCACTATGAGTCCCCACACCCAACCCCAATTCATACCACTGCACCCAGCTCATGACTAACGCATATTCAGTTTAACTCATTCATGACTTTCAGGAAAGGCAGGCTGGCCGTCCCCATAGTGCATTTCAGAATGATTTGGCAACACTGGAATAACATGACATGATAGTCAAATTTGTTTCTTTCCACACTTTTTATTGGTGCATTATAGTTGTACATAATGATAGGGTCTGCTGTTACATATTCATACATGCTCACAATATAACAATATAATCTGGTCAATATCACTCCCCAATACTTCCCCCTCCTTCTCCCATTTCCTTATCCCTTTCTTCCACTGACCTCCCTTTGATTTTCATGAGATCTGCCCCACTCCTTTCTTTTCTTTTTTCCTTTCTAGATTCCACATATGAAAGAAAACGCAGGAACCTTGGCCTTCTCAGTTTGGGTTATTTCACTTAACGTAAGTTCCATGCATTTTCCTGCAAATGGCATAATTTCATTTTTCTTTATGGCTGAATGAAACTCCATTGTGTATATATACCACATTTTCTTTAAGCTTTCATCTGTTTATGAACACCTAGGCTGCTTCCGTAGATTGGCTATTGTGATTGTGCTGCTATAAACATGGGGACACATATATCACTGTACTATGATGACTTCAATTCTTTAGGATAAATACTGAGGTGTGGTATACCGGGGTCATATGGTAGTTCCATGTCTAGTCTATTGAAGAAACTCCATACTGATTTCCATGGTGTTTGTACTAACTAATTTAGAATTCTACCACCAGAGTAAAGGTGGTCCTTTTTCTCCACATCCTCTCCAGCATTTATTATTGTTTGTATTCTTGAGGACTGCCATTCTGACTAGTATGAGATGAAATCTCAGTATAATCTTGATTTTCATTTCCCCAATTTCTAGAGATGTTGAACATTTTTCATATATTTGCTGGCTATTTCTATTTCTTCTTTCGAGAAGTATCTGTTTAATTTATTTGCCCATTTATTAAGTAGGTCATTTGGGTGTTTTGGTGTTAAGTTTTTTGAGTTCTTTATATACTCTAGATATTAATCCTTTGTAAGAAGAGTAGCTAGCAAAGATTTTCTCCCATTCCGTAGGTTCTTTCTTTACATTCTTAATTATTTTCTTTACTGGGCAGAAGCTTTTTACCCTTTTATTAACTCTTGGCATTATTTCCTGAGCTTTAGAAGTCCTATTGAGAAAGTCATTGCCTGCACCTATATGCTAGAGTGTTGACCCTACATTTTCTTCTAGGAGTTGCATAGTTTCTGGCCTAATTCATGAGTTTTCATTCCTTTTTGAGTTGATTTTTGTGCAGGGTGAGAGAGAAGGGTCTAGTTTAATTCTTTAACATATGGATAAGCAGTTTTTCTAGCACTGTTTGTTAAAAAAAAAAAAAAGCTGTCTTTTCTTCAATTTATGTTTTAGGCACCTTTCAAGGATCAGATGACAGTAAATATACGGATTTGTCTCTGTGGCTTTTATTCTGTACAGTCTATGTCTGGTTTTATGCCATTACCATGCAGTTTTTGTTACTCTAGCTCTGAAGTATAATTTGAAGTCAGGGATTATGATGCCTCCAGCATTGTTTTTTGGCTTAAGTTTGCTTTGGCTATTCTGAGTCTTTAATTTTTCCAATGAATTTTAGGACATCTTTTTTTCTAGTTCTGTGAAGAATATCATTGGTATTTTGATGGGGATTGCATTGAATTTGTATGTTCCTTTTGGTAGCAATGCCATTTAAACAATATTAATTCTGCCTATCTGTGAACATCTTTTTGTGTCTTCTTCAATTTCTTTCTTCAGTGTTCTATAGTTTTCATTGTAGAGGTCTTCACCTCCTTCGTTAGATTTATTCCTAGGTATTTTAATTTTTTAGGCTATTATTAATGGAATTGTTTTTCTGATTTCTTTTTCAACAGTGTCAATTGTTGGTATATAGAAAAGCTCATGATTTTTGTATACTGATTTTGTAACCTGCAACTTTGCCCAATTTGTTTATTAGCTCTAGCAGTCTTTTGGTAGAGTTTGTTTTTTTTTTATACATATAGGATTATATCATCTGCAAACAGTGATAATTTGACTTCTTCTTTTCCTACTTTTTATCCCATTTATTTCCTTCTCTTGCCTAATTGCTCTGGCTAGAATTTTTAAAACAATATTGTCTTGTTCCAGATTTTAAAGGAAATGCTTTCATTTTTTTCCCCCAGAATATTGTGACGTACAATCTTCTTTAATATGTTGTTGACCATAATTTGCTAATATTTTTGTATCTAAGTTCATCAGCGATATTGGTCTATAATTTTCTTTCATACATGTGTCCTTATCTGGATTTGGTATGAGTGTAATATTGGCTTTATAGAATAGATTTGGTAGTGTTCCAGCTTTTCTAGTTTGTGAATAATTTGAGGAATATTGGCATTAGCTCTTCTTTAAAACTCTGGTAGAATTCAGCTGAGAGTCCATATGTTCCTGGGCTTATCTTTGTTGGAAGGCTTTTCATTACTGCTTCTCTCTTATTTCAAGTTATTGGTCTGTTTAGGTTTTCTGTGTCTTCTTTATTCAATTTTGGCTAATCATATGTGTCTAGAAACATATCCATTTCTTCTAGGTTTTCCAATTTATTGGAATATATGTTTTCAAAATAGACCCTAATTATCTGCTGAATTTCTGTGATATCAGTGGTGATTTCTCCTTTTTCATCTCTAAGTTTATTGATTTGGGTGTTCTTTTTATTTTGGTTAATTTGGCTAAGGGCTTATCAATCTTGTGTATTTTTTCAAAGAACCAACTGTGTTTCATTAATCCTTTGTATTTTTTATTCTTAATTTCTTTTTTTCTCTTTGATCTTAATTATTTCCTTACTTGTTTTGGAATGGATTCGTTCTTTTCCAAGGGCCTCAAGATGCATCATTAGGTTGTTTATTTGGGATCTTTCTGGTTTTCTTATGCAGGCACTCATAGCTATAAACTTTCCTCTTAGAAACTGCCTTCATAGTGCCCCAGAGGTTCTGGTGTGTTGTATCATTGTTCTCATTTGAATCCAAGAATTTTTAAATTTTTACCCTGATTTTTTCACTCCCCCAGCCATTATTCAAAATAATCTCCATGCATTTGTATAGTTTCTGTAGGATTTGCTCATGTTGATTCCAACTTCATTCCATTATGATCTGATAAGATGCAAGGAATAGTATCAGTTTTTTGTATTTGCTAAGAGCTGCTTTGTGGTTGAGATAGTCAAATTTTAAAACTATGACCTGAATGCAAAGTATACCTGGTGGCTAAAATTTTAGAAGACTCTTCTGAAGTCTATCTAGAGACCAACTAGATTTGACAGCAACTGGATGCCACCAGCTAGTGATCTACAGAGAGATCTGTCTGACTTAGGATTCCTGTGGGATGATGTTCACCTACTATCAGGGACTGTTGCAAACAAAGGAACCAGGGGAAGACAGGATCCTCATTGACACCAAACACCAGGCCCTGCTCTGGGGCTCCTTGGCGGGCATGCTTGGGGCAGGCAGCAATGGACCAGTGGGGAAGAAATCAGGTATTGCAGAACCCTGCAGGTCACAGAGCTGCAGATTCTGTTCCTCTCTAGAAGAGGGAAGCCACCAACAAGGGCTACACATTTGTCCAGGGATTCAGCTTGATTATCCCTGGTGACCTTAGGAGTCCATAAATTAAAATAATGTTCATAGGCTACTCATTGCAGTTTTCCAGTTCACTTTCTCAGTCTTGAATCCTCTCTCTGCTCTTTTCTTTCTATGGCCCCATGAGGTTATTTGCTCTGTTGGAAGAAGTGCTAGTTGGTCTTTTGGGGTGGTGTGACCTGCCTGGAATTAGAAGATGCCTGGTGAATGGCCAAGGAATAAAACATCTCCAGGTGACCCATGCGGATGCAGGTACCTGGCTTCTTATATGGGGCAACCAATGCCTGGAGCCCTAAAGAAGGTGGTCAGGTAGCTTCTTGTCTAAGTTCAGGTTGTTCAGCCCCTCCCTGTCCTGAGGCTGGCAGAGGAGAGGGGTTGCCTGCAAAGTCCAGTATTCTTGAGTCATTGAAGTTTTTCTCTTAGGATTCATTCTTGGATGGGATCAGGTAAATTTTTCAAAGGCCAGAGCATATCTCAGAGGGTCTGTCTGCATCCCCTCAGAGGAGAAAGAGGTTTCTACACCATGGGGACATCTCAGGCTCCATTGCTCTTGACATGAGAACTACAGAGGAAAACAGATTCTTTTTAAATTTCTCTCCAAATAAGTACAGACAGTTCCTGTTATGGGAGAAAACATGTCCCAAACAAGGGGCTGAGCCATTCCCAGAGAGAAGGGGGAGCAGTGAATTTCAGCACGTGCCCATCAAAGGCATAGACAGAGGTTTGTTTAGGAAAGTAGATAAATATTCAAGGGAAAATGGGAGCGTTCTCAAGGGAGATGCCTTTGGGGTAAAGCAAGAAATAGGCATTCAGGGAAGAATGAGGATTATCACCAGAGGGAGGGGCAGCAACTCCTTGGTGTGGGGTGTTAATGTTTACAGAAGGCTGCTGCTAGGGACTACACTAGAATGGAGCCAGGGTGGAGCTACACAATTTTGTGCCAGTTTTCCTTGCACTTGTACTTTGCCATCCTGTTATAAGGGCATGGTCAAGGGTATGGGGCAAGGACTTGCAACTCAGGAGCTGGAATTGTTTCTGGGTGCTTTTTGCACTTCAATTTCTCAGTGTTTCCTTTGAGACTCAATATATCTCTTTATCCCAAATTCCTATCTCAGTCTCCAACTTACTAAGGTTCAACTTAAAACACTTCAACTTTACAATGGTTCAAAAGCAATGTGCCTTTAACAGAAACTGCACTTGGAATTTTGAATATGGATCTTTTCACCAGGCTAGTGATACCTAGTGACATCCTCTCTTGTGGTGCTGAGTAGTGACATGATCACAGATGTTAGCGAGCCCCACGATCATGAGAGAAACTACTGGCCCTCCACAGTGCTTATAATAAATTCCATGAGATATCCAACACTTTATTATAAACTAGACTTTGTGTTAGATGATTTTACGCAACCGTAGGCTAACAGAAGTGTGCTGAGTGTGTTCAAGGTAGGCTGTGCTAAGTTATGGCGTTTGGTAGATAAGGTGTATTAAATGCATTTTCTTTTTTTTTTATTGGTTATTCAAAACATTACAAAACTCTTGACATCATATTTCATACATTCGATTCAAGTGGGTTATGAACTCCCATTTTTACCTCAAATACAGATTGCAGAATCACTTTGATTACACATTCACATTTTTACATAATGCCATATTAGTAACTGTTGTATTCTGCTGCCTTTCCTATCCTCTACTATCCCCCCTCCCCTCCCCTCCCATCTTCTCTCTCTACCCCATCTGTTGTAATTTAATTCTTTCCCTTGTTTTTTTTATCCCTTCCCCCTCACAACCTCTTATATGTAATTTTGTATAACAATGAGGGTCTCCTTCCATTTCCATGGAATTTCCCTTTTCTCTCCCTTTCCCTCCCGACTCATGTCTCTGTTTAAAGTTGATTATTAAATGCATTTTCGATTTCTATTATTTTTAAATTTATAATGTTCTTACTGGAATGTGACCCCTTTGTGGTCAAAGAAACTTGTACATGTAAGGGGCTTTCACCTACCTCTCCCCCTTCCCTTTCCCAAAGCAATGGAAGGTATTTCCTAAATGAACTGTAGATGGAAGTCAATGTTTAAAGTCTGTCCTCCAGGGCTCCCCCATTACCCCCCCCCCCACACACACACAGTCCCCCAAGAACCCTGATGAAACTCCCAGGGATCTCAGGCTTTGTGTGAGACACTACATTGAGAAGTTCCCAGAAATAGCTCTGGCTGGGTTTTCTCTGTTTCTCTTGCTGCCCCAGCCTTAGCAGGGACACAGAGCTTCAGGGTACCACCGGACTCCATTGGAGGCTTCTCCTATTCGGTGGGAGAAAGAATGTCATAGATAACTTTGGAAATGTGGAGCTGACTGTGGAAACCCATTCCAGGAAAATGCACACACATAAAACTTGCATGTAAAATTAGATGCTCTCTGAATGGCCCCTGAAGCCCATTCATGCACAGTTAAAATGCACCACAGCTGCTGCAAATGCATCTCCATTAATGAAGCCATGTTCATCTTAGGTTGTGGGTGAGACCCGGCACAAGTAATTCTGTTGCTGAATAAACAGCATTTGGGTCACTATGTGAGTCAACCTCTCTTCTAAAGGCTGGGGGAGTGAACAGTGATCAGATAGATGAGGTCTCTGCAGTCATGAGTTTACCTTTTGGATGGAGGAGTGACAGTAAACAAGTATTCAAAGTCACATGATGATTTCAGACCCAGCCATTGTTCCAAAGGGAATAAATGAGATGAGTGCAAGGGTATCACTCATGGAGAGACCCTTGGGAGGAGAGACCTCCTGGAGCAGATGGCACTGGAGTAGAGACTTCCAGGTTGAGAGGACTCCCTGTGAAGTGGGAGGGAAAACACTCAATAAGGATGAGGGAAAGACAGGTGACAATGAACCTGGGTAACGCTGGTGAGGAGCAGGGTGTAGGGAGATGCACCGAAGAGGGACACAGCCTAGTCCTGGTGAAAAACGACGTGTCAGGATGGAGCTGTGCTGTGCATACACAATGACCCTGGGGAAGGACGGGTGCCCTCCTCCCATCCACCCATATCTGTGCCTGCCCGTGCAGCCTTATTCTACTCTGATGGGTCAGCAGGCAACTGGCTTCTGCCTGGAAATGGCACATTCTGGTCTGCATCTTCTCTCCTTGAGGGCAATGGCAGCAGCTCCCAGATCTGCAAGCTTCTCATGGCTGTGCACACAGGGACTTGCCAATGCCTACTGCCCCATAAATAGTTGTTGAAAGAAAGCAGCCGCATCCTTGTGAGCCAGACCTCCGGCTGTGTTAGTGTTGGAATGATTTCTGACCAGCCTAAGGGCAATCTCAGCTGAACACCAAGGGGCCACCTGAAAACCCCACTGTTGGGTAGGCGGTTTATTTGCAGTTGTGGTGTACAAATGTTTTAAACATGTACTTGTGCCAGGTGGTGAATTTTATAAACCAAATTATTAACTGTGTAAACAATTAAATGTGTAAGTAAATACACTCCTAATGCTGTTTGTGGCAGGGATTTCCTACAGTGAGAGATGAAAATCTGGCCCATGGCCTTTATGAAGATCCCACCTGGGGCTGGCCCTTTTCTCTCTCTCCCTCCCGCTCTCTCTCACCACACACACATGCACACACCCTGATGGAGAGTACATTGTTCAGATGCACAAAGGACATCAAATCATTCAACAAGTCTTTGTCCCATTTACCAAACCTGGTCAGTTTTCCAGCTCTTTACCTTTGTTCAGAGGGTGGCCTGCTACCGTAGGTAGCTGCTTTGATATTCCATCTCCCTTTAGGATGCTGCTGATCTTCCAGAGGGACAATTATAGGTAGGTTTCCTGCCTTCTTTTTCTAGATTCCAGAAACACAAGGGGTTTTTAAAGTCTGAGCCCAACAGCTCCTGCAGGGAGGAGTGCCCAGAATAATGGATGAGGAGCTTGGGGCTGGGTCTGGACTTGCCTCTTGCTGCCAGGACTCCTGAGGGCCACCAGAGGTGGTATCCAAGATCTTTTCTAAGGTGCCTGTCTGAGGACAAAAGCAGTTCATAGGTGGGAACCAAAGTCAGACAATGAAGCAGTGAGGAGAGCCTGGACACTCCCTTCCCTGGCTTGCCTTTAATTGGAGAGGGTAGGGGGATGGGGAGGGTAACTTGGCAAAGACTCCACACAGGTGTGGATGCACATCCTGACTGATGGACCCTGAATGTCACCGTCAGCCCCCAGATGTGAGGATCATAGGCAGTATACATAGGCTCTTGGGACAACTACCAGGTGTAGAAATCCCAGGGTCCAGAGAGTTTACTGGGTAGTGTTTGGGTCAGAAATTCTGAAAGTATCCAAAGCACTGCCAGCCACCCCTCCTCCCTGTGAGGTCTGGGAGAGACAGATATACACACAGAAAAGGGAAGGAGAAAGAGGTTGCTTGCAGATCTGTCCATCCCAGAAACAGGAAGATGGTTCTAGAATGGATGCAGGTTTATTCACTGCCCACTCTGGGCCATGTATTAGTCCCATTTTATGATGAGGACATTTAGGCTCATCCTGCTTCAGGCCAATAGAACTATTAAGTAATGTATTTTTCCAGAATCATCCTTTCCCAACTTCAATATGATGTCTCCATAGTTGGAAAATAAAATCTATGTATAAAAGTGAAAGGAAGAGGGATGACCTCAGGGCTCTAAGACTTTGAAAACACTCACCTGTTCTTCTATTGTCTTCCTTAAAAACTCCTCCCTCCAGACTGCTCAAAACTGGCTGGGTGTGGTGCTACATGCCTGTAATCCCAGCAGCTCAGAGGCTGAGTCAGGAGGATCACAAATTCTAAACCGCAGATTCAACAATTTAGTGAGGCCCCAAGCAACCTAGCAAGACCCTGTCTCAAAAAAAGGCTGAGGATGTGGCTCAGTAGTTAAGTGCCCCTGGGTTCAATCAATTCCTGGTACAAAAAAAAAAGACTGTTCAAAATTGAATTTTAAAGCACAGATGTTTTGCCCATCAAGTTCACAAAGATCAACAAGAAAGGACTAAGAGTGAATGCATGTTAAGGAAAAACGTTCTCATATTACCAGTGTGGTAATGTGAAAATCTTTTTTTTTTTTTTTTTTTTTTTTGGTGCTGGGGATCAAACCTAAGGCCTCATGCATGTTAGGCAAGCCTTCTACCACTGAGTCACATCCCAGCCCTAAATTGATGTACACTCTCTAGGCGGAAATATGGCAAAATGCATTTTAAAACATAAACATGTTTAAATCCTTCAGCCCAGGAATTCCCCTTCTAGGAATTTATCTTGAGGAAATTACCATAAATTCACACAAAGATCAATTACAAGGAAATCTTAGTTCAATGTTGTTTAAAAACAACCTAAATATACAACAGAGTTAGTTAAGTCAGCTATCAGGCCCTTTGTATGTCACGGGAGGATGCCTCTTCCCTTGGTTTGTGGGGTTTCCACAAACCTGATTTCTTTTCCCACTCTTTTCTCCCCTCCAAAGAGGAGCTGTGGGCTTTGCAGTGGTTGGTGGGTACAGACATTGGCAGAGGTGACCAAAGATTCTTTACTTGGGGCAGTAGCTGCCTTTCTTTCTCTCTCTAGCCCTGAGGGTCAAGGCAGGGCAGGTGACAAGCTGTCTGCTCCCTAGATCTAACCTTTTCCTGGGAGGATTCTTTTACCGAAGGGAGTCAGCAAGCTCACTGCCTCTCATGGTAAGGGATGCCTTCCAATTTCACCTCAATCAGGAGTAAGGCTCATACTCTGGTTCTCCACCTGCCATTTCTTAATTGCTTTGGGTGAAGAGATGGGTGCTCCTTATCAGTTCTCTCAAAAACCCTCAGAATCATTTAGTGGAATACTTTGTTGCACTGTATGGCAATAAAATAAAATAAAATAAAATAAAGTTTACAGGAAACAAAATATGTAATACATAACTGAGAAAATGGGGGATGGCAATATGCTGAGGTTCTCACTTATTTTTCATTTTCTAAATTCTTTACATAAATTTGTGTTGTTAAAAATAAAATAAAAATCCATATTTAATAAATTGTTTTCTCAGAGCAAAGCCTACCCTGAAGCCCTGGTCCTGGTCCTGGCTCCCATGTGACGTCAGTTTCCTCTGTATCCTCACCCCGCCTTCCACAGTTCTGCTACCTTCGTGTATATTATCAATGTTTGTTTAAATACCTCCTCATGCTAGATTGACAGTTCCTTGAGGAGGAGACCTAGCAGATTCATCCCTGTGACCACAGCCACCTGCATATTTGGTTCTCAACTGATGCCTGGCCAATGTGTAGATGAGCACAAGGACAAGCAACACTTTAATGAATGAGAGTCTCAAAAGGGCAGCAGCAGCAAAAGTGGTGAGCAGCTCTTCAACGCTGAGGCAAGGACAGTCGGCGGGAAGTCCAAAAGTGAAATCAACCCTTCTTGGAGACATGAATTTCCCAAAGGGGCTTCTCTGCAGTTGGTTACCACCATCCTCTGGGGGCAGTTTAGGTGTTCTTCTGCCTTAAGGAAGCAAGTAGCCCAGTGAACTTCAGAGTTTCCTCCACATCTGACTCCAGGTTATGTGAGCCTCTGTTGCTCATTCAGGGCATGAGGCAAGCAAGCAGGGTGAGTTAAGATCTCTTTGGGACCCTGCAACCATTTGACTCCACTGCTCCCCCGGTCTGCAGGGCTGGAGGGCTTTGTCTCTAGTCCAAGAGCAGTTGCAGTGGAACCATCCAGTCTGTGGCCCCCGCCTCCACCAGCAGCCCAGGATGTTGGATCCTAGATTGATTTGCACCTTGAGCATCCTAACCACTGATGGTAGTCCTTGGGTGCTGGGAGATACTCTGATAGCATTATTGTAAGAAATCCACTGTTTTAATCAAGCTAGTTTAAGTTTGCATTCTATCATTTGTAATCAAGGGAATAAACACATAAAATGTTCCTTTTTTCTTTTTTTGTACCAGGGATTGAACCCAGGGGCATTTAACCACTGAGCCACATCCCCAAATCTTTTCATTCTTTATTTTGAGATAGGGTTTTGCTAAGTTGCTTAGGGTCTCACTAAGTTGCTGAGGCTGGCCACATACTTGAGATCCTCCTGCCTCAGCCTCCCAAGCCAGTGGGATTACAGATATGTGCCACTGTGCCTGAGAAAATGTTCATTTTTAAAATTGGTACATAATAATTATACAGAATACTGGGTCTCATTGTGGCATATTTACATGCACTTAACACAATTTGATCAATTTTAATCCCCAATTCCTCCTTTTGCCCTCCCTCCCTTCCTCCCCCGATTTCCTTCCTCTACCCTACTGGGTGGAAAGCTTCATGAAAATGAATGCAATCCTTGCACAAAGCCCATATTAATCTCCTTTGTATTGTTCCAATTTTAGTGTATGTGCTGCTGAGGCAAGCACCAAAGTTTCATGTTTTAAAAAAACCTGCAGAAAGAAATTACAGTGCAGAGCACGGTGGCACACACTTGTAATCCCAGCGGCTTGGGACGCTGAGGCAGGAGGATGGAGAAATCAAAGCCAGCCTCAGCAAAAGCAAGGTGCTAAGCAATTCAGTGAGACCCTGACTCTAAATAAAATACAAAATAGGGCTGGGGATGTGGCTCAGTGGTTCAGTGCGTGAGTTCAATCCCCTCCTCCCCCACAAAAAAAAAAAGAAGTTGAAGTTACAGTGGCAGAGTTATTTTGTATAACAAGAGTTTCAATTTTTGTTATTTTGTATAAGAATATTTCTATTTTCTGTGATAATACTTTATCTATCTCTGAAGAAACAAAGACTAATAAAGAGTGGTTAAGAGGAAATTAAAGGAAAAGAGAGAGAAATAAGGATTGTGAGCATTAATATGAGCTTGGTATGTGAGAAAATTACAATTTCACAACAAAATGGAAATCTTTCATCAATTGGAAAAGCAAGAAGAAACACTTGCACTTCTATCAGACATTGCCTTTTGAAGCCTGTCACTCTGGTGAGTAAGAAAAAAAAGTAAACATACCTGCCATGATCAGAAACAAAACTGTTATGGCAAAAGATCATGTAGCAAGAACTACAGGTTAATCTTCAATGAAGCAAGTTAATCTTCAATGAAGCTTAGATGAAGACACAGTCAGTGGGAATACCACATACCAGACACCAGAAGAGTTATGGGGTAAATAAAAATGAAAGGATGCAAGTCCTGGCCTCGATTTATTCATATATGAGTGGGGATATTAACATTGATATATAATTTTAGGTTTCCTTTTTTGAAAAAAAAAACAAGCCTGCATTTTTGAGGTATAATTCCTACAAAATTCACCTATGGTTTAATTTGATATCTTTTAATACTATATATATATATTTTTTTTTTCAGAGCTGGAAATTGAACCCAGTGCCTTGCATGTTAGGCAAGTGCTCAACCCATTGAGCTTCCCCTCCAGCCCTACATTATTAAGTTTAAAAAACTGTGGTAAGATACAGAAGACTTTCCCATTTTAACCGTTTTAAGTGTATAATTCAATGACTTTAATTACATTTGCATCATTGTGCAACCATCATGGCTATTTCTAGAACTTTTTCCACTGTGTGAGACAGAAACCCTATGACCTCTAATTTTGCTAATTCAATCTGCAATACTCAATGATAGATGAACAGGAATAAATGAGCAAGAACCAGAGAAACAATCATTCGGCACTAACTCTCTGGTTATACTGCCCCCATCTCCAGCCTCTGCTAATCTTTAATCCATTATTTGTCACTATATATTTGCTTATTCTAAATATTTCATGTTAAGTCGAACCATATAATATACATCCTTTGTGTCTGGTTAATTTCATTTGCATAATATTTTCAAGGTTTATCCATGGAATTCAGTACATGTGTCAGAATTCCATTCGTTTTATGGCTGAGTAATATTCCATTTTCTAAATACGCCACATTTGTGTGGTCCATCTGTTGCTGGACACTTCTCTCATAGGTTGTTTCTATCCTTTGGGCTATTGTGAAGAAAGCTTCATTGGATATTGGTTTAAAATATTTGAGTTCCTGCTGTCATTTTTTTGGCAGTAGGAGTGGAATTGCTGAGCTATAGGGTAATTTTATGTTTAGTTCTTTGAAGAATATAAAAAACTTATGTTCCTGGTGATGATATACTAGGTATTTGGATCAACTGTCCCATTAAAGACAATTTAAATCTGGATGAAATATGTCTCGAAGTATTATTAAAAGTATTCAAGAGCCAATCATGTAATATGAAACTGGTTGAGATCCTGGAAATAACAGAAGTTCAGAGTGAGCTTAGACACTCAGGTATCCTTAGCAAGTCCAGAAAGATAGTTAGCTATGAGATTGAACTGTTCTTCTGAAACCTCTGAGAACACAAGGATAAACCAAGGATGGAAAAAGAGAAGGGAAGGTATGAGACTGAGGACACAGTGAGGTCTATGTTTAACTGAAGACCCAGAAGACACAGACAGAAGCAGTATCTGAAGAGAGAGTGAAGGACCCAGAATTTTCCAAAACAGATGAAAAAAAAATTGATCATGAACCCAAGGTATCTTAATAAATCCCAAATAGGTTAATTAATAAGTAATAAATGAGATAAACAAATCTTAGATATATCCTAATGAAACTACAAAAAAAGAGAAAAATCTTTAAAAGAGGCATAATGGGAGGGAATAAAAGCAGATTTTCGAAGAAGCAAGTCGTGGACTGACTGACAGTGTCCCAAGAGCAACAGTGGAAGCCAAGAGAAAGTGACATGTATAAAGTCAATGTAATGAAAGAAAACTTCTAACCTGGAACCTTATGCCCAGAAAAAAATATGCTTCAAAAATGGAATGAGAAAGTCTAATAATAAAACATTGGAAGAAATATAGATGTTCATAGATAAGCGAAAATAAAGATTTCATAGATAAGTGAAAACTGATAGCCTTTTCAGTAGAATGATATTAAAGAAAACTCTAAAGGTAGGGGAAGGGTGACCACCGACAGAAAAGGCCCAGTGGCCCGCGGCGGGACAGAGCTTCCAATCACTCCTGCAAGGTAGGCGGGCCTGCGACCCACCCGCAGAAGAGGAGCAGCCGCCTGCTGAGAGGCTGAGCCGCCCCCTCCCCCTGCGCCGGCATAGTAGAGGGAACTGGGACCAAACACAGAGCAGGCCCAGCGGCCTGCTGAGGGGCAGAGCCGCCCGCCACCCCCCTCGCCTGCCAGGTAGGGGAAGGGTGACCACCGACAGAAAAGACCCAGTGGCCCGCGGCGGGATAGAGCTTCCAATCACTCCTGCAAGGTAGGCGGGCCTGCGACCCACCGGCAGAAGAGGAGCAGCCGCCTGCTGAGAGGCTGAGCCGCCCCTCCCCCTGCGCCGGCATAGTACAGGGAACTGTGACCAAACACAGAGCAGGCCCAGCGGCCTGCTGAGGGGCAGAGCCGCCCCCCACCCCCCTCGCCTGCCAGGTAGGGGAACTGTGACCACCGACAGAAAAGGCCCAGTGGCCCGCAGCGGGACAGAGCTTCCAATCACTCCTGCAAGGTGGGCGGGCCTGCGACCCACCTGCAGAAGAGGAGCAGCCGCCTGCTGAGAGGCAGAGCCGCCCCCTCCCCCTGCGCCGGCATAGTACAGGGAACTGTGACCAAACACAGAGCAGGCCCAGCGGCCTGCTGAGGGGCAGAGCCGCCCCCCACCCCCCGCGCCTGCCAGGTAGGGGAACTGTGACCACCGACAGAAAAGGCCCAGTGGCCCGCGGCGGGACAGAGCTTCCAATCACTCCTGCAAGGTAGGCGGGCCTGCGACCCACCGGCAGAAGAGGAGCAGCAGCCTCCTGAGAGGCAGAGCCGCCCCCTCCCCCCCGCGCCTGCAAGGTAGTCGGAACTGAGACCACCAACAGAACAGGTCAGACCTGCAACCGAGAGACAGAACAGGCCCAGTGGCCTGAGGAAGGGTAGAGCCGCCCCCCCCACGCCTGCAAAGTAGGCAGACCTGCGACCCACTGGCAGTACAGCCCCAGAGGCCTGCAGAGGGGCAGTGCCGCTGCCTGCGCCTGCAAAGTAGGCAGAACTGCGACCACCGACAGAACAAGCCTAGCGGCCCGCAGAGGGACAGAGCCGCCGCCCGCGCCTGCAAGGTAGGCGGACCTGCTACCAACCGGCAGAGCAGGCCCAGCGGCCTGCCGGCGTGGTAGGCACATTGCCCCAATGGGAGGAGGGGCAGAGCCGCCGCCCGCGCCTGCGAGGGAGACTTTGCAACTATACAAGACCAATATAAATATATAGGGGGAAAATTCAATAGCACAACAGTTTCACCAAGAAGAAAGGAACGCGAACAGTATGAAGAGACAAGGAAAGAAAGGACCACAAGCATTGCAGGTCAACTCAACGTTAGAAGAGGTAATAGCTGCAGCTGATGGAATGTCAGATAAAGAATTCAGGATATACATGCTTCAGATGATCTGGAGTCTCAAGGAAGACATCAGACAGCAAAATCAGACAATGAAAGATCACTTCAACAATGAATTACATAAACAAATCCAAGAAGCAAAAGATCAACTATACAGGGAGATAGAGGTTATAAAAAACAAACAAACAGAAATCCTAGAAATGCAGGAAGCAATAAGCCAACTTAAAAACTCAATTGAGAATACTACCAGCAGAGTAGAACACTTAGAAGACAGAACATCAGACAATGAAGATAAAGTATTTCAACTTGAAAAGAACATAGACAGCTCAGCAAGACTGTTAAGAAACCATGAGCAGAACATCCAAGAAATATGGGATAACATCAAGAGACCAAATTTAAGAGTCATTGGGATACAGGAAGGAACAGAGTTTCAAACCAAAGGAATGAGCAATCTATTCAATGAAATAATTCGAGAAAACTTCCCAGACTTGAAGAATGAGACAGAACCCCAAATCCTAGAAGCCTACAGGACGCCGAATGTGCAAAATCATAAGAGACCCACACCTAGACACATTATAATGAAGATGCCCAACATACAGAATAAGGAGAGAATTTTAAAAGCTACAAGAGAAAGGAAGCAGATCACATTTAGGGGTAAGCCAATCAGGATAACAGCTGATCTTTCAACACAGACTCTGAAAGCTAGAAGATCCTGGAATAACATATTTCAAACACTGAAAGAAAATGGGTTCCAACCAAGAATTGTGTTTCCAGCGAAATTAAGCTTCAGGATGGAAGATGAAATTAAAACCTTCCACGATAAACAAAAGTTAAAAGAATTTGCAGCTAGAAAACCATCTCTTCAAAACATCCTTGGCAAAACATTACAGGAAGAGGAAATGGAAAATAACAATGAAAACCAACAGTGGGAGGTAGGACACTAAAGGGGGGAAAATAATCAGAGTGGAAAACAAACCATGTTTAGTAACATAAATAAACAAATATGGCTGGAAGAACAACCCATATCTCAATAATAACCCTAAATGTTAATGGCTTAAACTCACCAATTAAGAGACACAGGCTAGTAGAATGGATCACAAAACAAGACCCAACAATATGCTGCCTACAGGAGACGCATTTGATAGGAAAAGACATACACAGGCTGAAGGTGAAAGGTTGGGAAAAATCATATCACTCATATGGACTTCGGAAACAAGCAGGAGTATCCATACTCATATCAAATAAAATAGATTTTAAGCCAAAGTTAAGCAAAAGGGATAAAGAGGGACACTACATACTGCTCAAGGGAACCATACACCAACAAGACATAACAATCATAAATATATATGCCCCAAACAATGGTGCAGCTATGTTCATCAAACAAACTCTTCTCAAGTTCAAGAGTCTAATAGACCACCATACAATAATCATGGGAGACTTCAACACACCTCTATCACCACTGGACAGATCTTCCAAACAAAAGTTGAATAAGGAAACTATAGAACTCAATAACACAATTAATAACCTAGACTTAATTGACATATATATAATATACCACCCAACATCAAGCAGTTACACTTTTTTCTCAGCAGCACATGGATCCTTCTCAAAAATAGATCATATATTATGTCACAGGGAAACTCTTAGACAATACAAAGGAGTAGAGATAATACCATGCATCCTATCTGATCATAATGGAATGGAACTGAAAATCAACGATAAAAGAAGGAAGGAAAAAGAATACATCACTTGGAGAATGAACAATAGGTTACTGAATGATCAATGGGTTATAGAAGACATCAAGGAGGAAATTAAAAAATTCTTAGAGATTAATGAAAACACAGACACAACATATCGGAATCTATGGGACACATTGAAAGCAGTTCTAAGAGGAAAATTCATTGCTTGGAGTTCATTCCTTAAAAAAAGAAAAAACCAACAAATAAATGATCTCATACTTCATCTCAAAATCCTAGAAAAAGAAGAGCAAAACAACAGCAAAAGAAGTAGAAGGCAAGAAATAATTAAAATCAGAGCTGAAATTAATGAAATCAAAACAAAAGAAACAATTGAAAAAATTGACAAAACTAAAAGTTGGTTCTTTGAAAAATTAAACAAAATCGACAGACCCTTAGCCATGCTAGCGAAGAGAAGAAGAGAGAGAACTCAAATCACTAATATACGGGATGAAAGAGGCAATATCACAACAGACACTTCAGAAACACAGAAGATAATCAAAAATTATTTTGAATCCTTATACTCCAATAAATTAGAAGATAGTGAAGGCATAGATAAATTTCTTAAGTCATATGATCTGCCCAGATTGAGTCAGGAGGATATAGACAACCTAAACAGACCAATATCAATTGAGGAAATAGAAGAAACCATCAAAAGACTACCAACTAAGAAAAGCCCAGGACCGGATGGGTATACAGCAGAGTTTTACAAAACCATTAAAGAGGAACTAATACCAATACTTTTCAAGCTACTTCGGGAAATAGAAAAAGAGGGAGAACTTCCAAATTCATTCTACGAGGCCAACATCACCCTGATACCTAAACCAGACAAAGACACTTCAAAGAAAGAAAACTACAGACCAATATCTCTAATGAACCTAGATGCAAAAATCCTCAATAAAATTCTGGCCACTCGGATACAAAAACATATCAAAAAAATTGTGCACCATGATCAAGTAGGATTCATCCCTGGGATGCAAGGTTGGTTCAATATACGGAAATCAATAAATGTTATTCACCACATCAATAGACTTAAAAATAAGAACCATATGATCATCTCGATAGATGCGGAAAAAGCATTCGACAAAGTACAGCATCCCTTTATGTTCAAAACTCTAGAAAAACTAGGGATAACAGGAACATACCTCAATATTGTAAAAGCAATCTATGCTAAGCCTCAGGCTAGCATCATTCTGAATGGAGAAAAATCGAAGGCATTCCCTCTAAAATCTGGAACAAGACAGGGATGCCCTCTCTCACCACTTCTGTTCAACATAGTTCTCGAAACACTGGCCAGAGCAATTAGACAGACGAAAGAAATTAAAGGCATAAAAATAGGAAAAGAAGAACTTAAATTATCACTATTTGCAGATGACATGATTCTATACCTAGCAGACCCAAAAGGGTCTACAAAGAAACTATTAGAGCTAATAAATGAATTCAGCAAAGTGGCAGGATATAAAATCAACACGCATAAATCAAAGGCATTCCTGTATATCAGCGACAAATCCTCTGAAATGGAAATGAGGACAACCACTCCATTCACAATATCTTCAAAAAAAATAAAATACTTGGGAATCAACCTAACAAAAGAGGTGAAAGACTTATACAATGAAAACTACAGAACCCTAAAGAGAGAAATAGAAGAAGATCTTAGAAGATGGAAAAATATACCCTGTTCATGGATAGGCAGAACTAACATCATCAAAATGGCGATATTACCAAAAGTTCTCTATAGGTTTAATGCAATGCCAATCAAAATCCCAACGGCATTTCTTGTAGAAATAGAGAAAGCAATCATGAAATTCATATGGAAAAATAAAAGACCCAGAATAGCAAAAACAATGCTAAGCAGGAAATGTGAATCAGGCGGTATAGCGATACCAGACTTCAAACTATATTACAGAGCAATAGTAACAAAAACAGCATGGTACTGGTACCAAAACAGGCGGGTGGACCAATGGTACAGAATAGAGGACACAGAAACCAATCCACAAAACTACAACTATCTTATATTTGATAAAGGGTCTAAAAGCATGCAATGGAGGAAGGATAGCATCTTCAACAAATGGTGCTGGGAAAACTGGAAATCCATATGCAACAAAATGAAACTGAATCCCTTTCTCTCGCCATGCACAAAAGTTAATTCAAAATGGATCAAGGAGCTTGATATCAAATCAGAGACACGCCGTCTGATAGAAGAAAAAGTTGGCTACGATCTACATACTGTGGGGTCGGGCTCCAAATTCCTCAATAGGACACCCATAGCACAAAAGTTAATAACTAGAATCAACAAATGGGACTTACTCAAACTAAAAAGTTTTTTCTCAGCAAAAGATACAATAAGAGAGGTAAATAGAGAGCCTACATCCTGGGAACAAATCTTTACTCCTCACACTTCAGATAGAGCCCTAATATCCAGAGTATACAAAGAACTCAAAAAATTAGACAATAAGAGAACAAACAACCCAATCAACAAATGGGCCAAGGACCTGAACAGACACTTCTCAGAGGAGGACATACAATCAATCAACAAGTACATGAAAAAATGCTCACCATCTCTAGCAGTCAGAGAAATGCAAATCAAAACCACCCTAAGATACCATCTCACTCCAGTTAGATTGGCAGCCATTATGAAGTCAAACAACAACAAGTGCTGGCGAGGATGTGGGGAAAAGGGTACACTTGTACATTGCTGGTGGGACTGCAAATTGGTGCAGCCAATTTGGAAAGCAGTATGGAGATTTCTTGGAAAGCTGGGAATGGAGCCACCATTTGACCCAGCTATTCCCCTTCTCGGTCTATTCCCTAAAGACCTAAAAAGAGCATGCTACAGGGACACTGCTACATCGATGTTCATAGCAGCACAATTCACAATAGCTAGACTGTGGAACCAACCTAGATGCCCTTCAATGGATGAATGGATAAAAAAATGTGGCATTTATACACAATGGAGTATTACTCTGCATTAAAAAATGACAAAATCATAGAATTTACAGGGAAATGGATGGCATTAGAGCAGATTATGCTAAGTGAAGCTAGCCAATCCCTAAAAAACAAATGCCAAATGTCTTCTTTGATATAAGGAGAGTAACTAAGAACAGAGTAGGGTCGAAGAGCATGAGAAGAAGATTAACATTAAACAGGGATGAGAGGTGGGAGGGAAAGGGAGAGAGAAGGGAAAATGCATGGAAACGGAAGGAGACCCTCAGAGTTATACAAAAGTACATACAAGAGGAAGTGAGGGGAAGGGGAAAAATAATACAAGGGGGACAAACGAATGTCAGTAGAGGGGGCAGAGAGAGAAGAGGGGAGGGGAGGGGAGGGGAGGGGTGATAGTAGAGGATAGGAAAGGCAGCAGAATACAACAGACACTAGTATGGCAATATGTAAATCAATGGATGTGTAACTGATGTGATTCTGCAATCTGTATATGGGGTAAAAATGGGAGCTCATAACCCACTTGAATCAAATTGTGAAATATGATATATCAAGAACTATGTAATGTTTTGAACAGCCAACAATAAAAAATTAAAAAAAAAAAGAAAACTCTAAAGGCAACCTTCAAACACATGGCAAGTGAGAGGTGCAAGACAGAACAGAGTACTCAAAATGATAAATATGCTTGAATCTTTTTTTTTTTTTAATTTTTTTATTGGTTGTTCAAAACATTATAAAGCTATTGACATATCATATTTCATACAATAGATTCAAGTTGGTTATGAACTCCCAATTTTACCCCAAATACAGATTGCAGAATCACATCGGTTACACATCCGCATTTTTACATAATGCCCTATTAGTAACTGTTGTTGCTTGAATCTTAAAACCAACTATGTGGATATTAAAATATATAGTGACACACATTATACATGATATAGCCTATATAATTTTTGTATTATATTGTGATGAAAAATTTTACAGGAAAGAAAAGGTTTATTTTGGTTCATGGTTTCAGAGATTTCAATCTATGGTCATTTGGCCTGATGCTTTGGGTCTGTGGTGAGGCTGAATATTGTGGCGGAGAATATGTGGTGGGGCAAAGCTGCGTATATGATGGCATCCCGGGAAACAAGAAAGATATCCCCTTCAAAGGCACATTTCCTTACAGTAGGTCCCACCTCCTAAAATTTCCATCACCTCCCAATAACTCTACAGGATGAAGAACAAGTCTTCAATACATAGACTTTGAAGCACTTTGAAGGGCACTCCAGATCCATATCGTAACATCTCACCCCTGGTCCTGAAGGTTTGTGTGCATCTCACAATGTAAAATGCATTTAGTCCATCTCCAGGAGTCCCTGAAGTCTAAACTGTTTCAACCTTGCTGAAAACTCCAACTTCAAAGTCTCCTCTAAGAAACAAAGCAAACTCTTAACTGCAAACTCCTATGAAAATTAAAAGCAAGTTACATAATTCCAACATAAAATGGTGAGACAGTCACAGGGTAAACATTCCCATTCAAAAAGGAAAGAACAGGGACATAAAGGAGAGATGGGACCAAGCAGGGCAAACATTAAATCCTGTAGCTACATGTCTGACATCTTGGGTTCATGGTGGCATGAAATGAGCTCCAAAAAGCTTGGGTAGCCCTGCCCCTAGGTCTTGAGGGCTACAGCCCTGTGGCCCTCTCTCAGGCTGGCGTCTTCACTGCCTGTGGCTTCTCTCTCAGAAGGAATTGCACATGTCTTCCATCTCTGAATTCCTCTAGTCTCCATTGCAACTTCAGCTTTATTCTCAGAGATTTACAAATTGACTACTAAGGGACTTCTTGCAAGAACTTCAACTCTACCACACACTGCCTGAACCCTCAGGCTTTCCTTTGAAATCCTGGTGGAAGTCTCTATGATCCTGTAACTCTTGAATTCTGCATACCTGCAAAACGAGCATTACATAGATAATGCCAGCTTCTGCTGCTGACTCAAACAGTAGCTGTGCCTGCTTGGACCAGAGCTGCAGCGGGCTCTGAGAGGCTGCCTGGATGACATGAGGAAACAACTCCCTACATGGAGCTGGGTGAATAGGGTGCTCTGGTTCTCTTTTCTCAAAGCAAAGTCTTTGAAATGGGTTTACACTCTTATACCCTTAAACCTGTGATGGGTGGGTGGGTGGGGGTCTTGCTAAATACTGCAATGCACTCAAGCCATATTTTCTGTACACAAGTTTTTGCCAAAAGAACACAAATGGTATCAATTCCAATTCTCAGTAGAGTCCCCATTTCCATCTGAAACCTCATGAACATGGCCTTTACTGTCTGCATTCCTATAAGAATAGGAGTAGTCTTCTTTTCCCATTAGAATTGCCCAGTAAGGTCTATGTACAGCATTCTAGGTGTTCTCCACCTGTATCTCCAAACTTCCAAATATCTCCCTCAAACCAATTCCAAAAGCTTATGAATCACATTGTCAAATATTTTCACAGCAACAACCTTTCATTTGGGTACCAATTTTCTGTGTTAGTCAGATTTCCATTGCTGTGACAAAATGCCTGAGACAACTTAAAGAAATGTTTATTTTGGCTCACTGTTTCAGAGGTTTCAGTTTATGGTCGCTTGATCCCATCACTTTGGGCCTATAAAAAGGCCCCATATCAGAGGGTAGAGCTTGTGACGAAGCAAAACTGCTCACATTATGATGGTTGGGAAGAAAAAAAAAAAAAAAAAAAAGAGAAAAAGGGGATGGGGGTCCCAATATCCCCTTCAAAACTACATTCCCAATAACCTAACTTTCTTCCACTAGGGCTCAACCTCTAAAAGTTTCCACCACATCCCAATAATTTCACAGGTTGGTGGTCAGGTTGGTTGTAAAACATGAGAGTTTGAGGGAGACTCCAGAACCAAAGTATTATACCTCGCATGTGTGAGGTATTGGGTTCAATTCTCAGCACTGCATATAAATAAGTGAATAAAAAAAAGGTCCATCAACAACTAAAAAAAATTTTTTAAAAATACTTTTTTCAAACATACATTATATGCTTACAGTATTGACCATGCATATATAGAGCCATAAGGCTTCTATAAATTTCACAGGACTGAAATGATACAGAATATCTACTCTGACCACAATGCAATAAAGACTTACTTCTAAAGCATGCATTACACCGTAGGAGATTATATTTTGAACTGAATGATAATGACGATGAAAACACTATGTGTTAAAATTTCTGAGATGCAATTAAAGCAGTTCTTAGAAGAAAATTTATAGTCTTAAAATTATATTTTGGAAAAGGAGCCTGAAAATTAAGTTACTAAACCACATTCACCCGAGAATAAGAAAATAAGAACAAGAAAAATATAATGAAAGTTGAAGAAGAGAATAGATCTTAAATTAATAAAAATAGAACAGAACTAATAAAAAACTTTAAAAAGAGGTATTTTAACAATTAATTATATCACAGGGTCATAAAAAAGTAATATATATATGTATATATGTGTGTGTATATATATATTTTTTCATGCACATAAACATATATGTATATATACACGTATATAGGGAGAATTTGGTTTAATGTGAGTATTCAGGAAATGTTAATTACCTTCTTACTTTTATATAATACCACTAATGGAATTTATAAAAATATCATTCGTTAGAGGTTTACTCTGCCCCATCTGATGTGCTAGGTACTTATATGCATTTTTCTATTAAATGCTCATTAACCTCTTCCTGGAAAAAAAAATAATAAAAACAAATGTAAAAAGAGGACCAAAAAAGTCTAACATTTGGTAAATTTATTTTTTATTTTTGTCAGTACCAGGGATTGAACTCAGGGGCACTCAGCCACTGAGCCACATCCCCAGCCCTATTTTTGCATTTTATTTAGAGACAGGGTCTCAATGAGTTGCTTATCACTTTTACTGAGGTTGGCTTTGAACTTGCAATCCTCCTGCCTCAGCCTCCCAAGCCACTGAGATTACAAGAGTACATCACCATACCTAGCACAAGATTGATAAATTTATAATCAGACTACTCAAAAGAGAGAGAGAGAGAGAGATTAACAACAACAACAATGTAGGTTTACACTAAGATCATTCACAGTCAGGGGGGGATTCTGACAAATCTTATAAAGCACAGGAATTATGAAAAAAATGAGGTAGGGAAGATGATTCAAAGTCTAGATGCTGACCACCAACAAAATTAATAAAAGGTCAGCACTGAGAGAGAGGCTGTGCACAGCCCAGGCACCTCCATGAGGCTGGAAGCCATGGAAGCGGATATCCAGAGTGCAGAGGACAGTGGGTGGCAGTGTTGGCCTGGGGGTACAGAAGCTGCTGTGGAGTGCTGGAGGAGATGTGCCCTGCCACAGCCTGGGGAGACCCTTCTGCCAGGTGCAATCCTTGAGTTTAGGTTCTTATTTTCATTTTCTTAAATGGAGCTGAAAGTCTCCTTCTTCATGAGCTCAGGGCTCTTTTCTTTCGGGTCCCACTCTCTAGATCCCTTGGTGTTATGGTCTGAGCATTTGTGTTCCTCTGAAGTTGAAGTGTTAAAATCCTAAACTTCAGGATGATGGTGTTGGAGGTGGAACCTTAGGGATGAGATTAGTTCACAAGGGTGGACCCTCCAGGAATGAGGTAAGTGCCCTTACAAAGAAGGCCAGAGACAGCCTCACACCTTCTTCTGAGAAAACACACGAAGTTGCTATCCATGAACCAGAAAGGGGGCATTCACAAGACACTGGATCTAGAGGCACCTTGATCTCGGACTTCCCATTTTATTGTGAGCAATACATTTCTGTTTTTTATAAGCCACCCCGTGTATGGTATTTTGTATTACTACCCAGTGGACATCTTGCTTTAGTCTTCCATGAACCATACAGCATCTGCATTACGTTGCTACATTCACCTAGTTCCTATGCATTTGTGACTTAATTTGTATTATGAAACCATGTAACAGAACAGAGGGTGCAGAGGATGGAGGTGAGGACATTCCCATGCTCTGCAGATCTTACAGAAGGAGAGACAGCGAACAATTTCTTTCCAGCACATTTGGTCTGCTCACTAGGGAAGATCTCCTAGGCTCCTTAGCTTCTAGGCTGAGCTTGGACACAAGAATCACTCTCCCAGGCCAGTTCTAATGTTCATCCAGAGGCCCAAGCTCCTCACAGTCAGCAAACCACCATCAACAGTTCTGAGTGTAACTGGGGCCTAGGCCTAAATCCTATGGGACACCCCTCAAGAATATTATCATCACCTTCGTCTCCCCTCCCTCTTCTGGCTGCCTCTACTTCTTATCTTCACTTCTCCTGTGGGGTAAATGGAAGTTAAATCCCTTAATGAATTTAGGCCTTAACAAGCAAGAACCAGGTACTGCTTTCTTTTCTTTTCTTTTTCACAAGAAAAAATTATATCTGGTTCATTTTTCTTCTGTTCTGTAACCAAGATGGGTATAAAGTCTGGCAGGAGATGTGCTTCTGTGGGTCTGGGATGGTCAAGAAGCTTCCCACAGAACTAGTACTCTATTTGCCAATATGGTAAGAGGAGGAGATGGAACTTTTTAAAGGCAGGGAAGACACACACATCTGAAGCTAGAGAAGAAGGAAAAGATAAAAGACACAGAAACCATAGGAAACTGGGAGTTCTTAGGCATTTTTGCCAAGGGCTGGTACCCATTAGTCACTTAAGAGAGTTAAGCAGTAAGGGACAACCAAGATAACTTAGAGAAGCTCTGGGAAATGTCTGCACTGTGTCCTAACAGCCGACATTTTCTCTCCCAAAGATCCTGGAGGAATAAATAGGGTCCCCAACAATGGCCTTCATTTTCCAATGACAAAGTGAAAAGGTGCCTGAGCTAACCCAGCCTTCCTCCTGGACAGGACTCCCTTCTGAAGGATCCCTGAGGGATGCTCGGCAGCTCCTGATCAGGCATTTCCACTGTCAGCCGCTCAGATTTTTAGCAAGATATTCCTTATGTCGAGCAGACCCAGATAGTCTGCATGCCCTGGGTCACTGATAGAACCACACATACATCTGGCCACTCTTCCCACCATGGTGTTTTTCAGACTTCTGCAGAAGGCCAGCTTGCCTTCCTTTCTCTACTCTGTGTGATTCTTTTCAGCATGCTCATTCACTAGGGGTAAGGCTCTGCCATCTCTGGCTCTCTCTCCTGCATGAGTTCTGCTTTCTTCAAATCTTCAAATCAGGGTTCTCTACAGAAACAGCATTAATTGGATGTATATGCTTTTTTATCTCTCTATATAAAATATATAGATAAATAGAATAAGCATATAGATCTAGATATGTATTTATACATAATACACGAAATATATACATATACATTGTGTGTGTGTGTGTGTGTGTATACACAATGATCATCTTGAGAATGAGATTTGTTTTAAGGAACTGACTCACCAATTATGTGGATAATGGAGGCTGGCAATTCCAAAATCTTCAGGATTGACTGGCAGGTGGAAAACCAGGAGAGCCGACCATGCTGATGAAGCCCCAAGTCAGTATTCTTTAGGTGTCCCTCTTGCTCTGGAGGTGGGGGTAGAGTAAGTCCTTTGGTCTATGTTCTATTTAGGCCTGCAACTGATTGGATGAGGCTCACCCACATTCTGAGGTGGCAATCTGCTTTATTAAACTCTACCAACTTATACGTCAATTATAAATACCATAGAATCATCCAAAATAATATCTGACCACCATGGTACCCACCTATCTGGGTACCATGGTCCAGCCAAGTTGACACATAAAATTAACCATCACAATGTCTGTTTTAAAAATGTGGAGCTTCTGGATAACAACAACAGCTCCTATTGTCAGTGCTGGTCTTCGTTGTGTAAGGGGATCCCTGGACCCTTGCTAATTTAATTTCTTTCCTATTCCGGCCCTCCCTTCTTGTTGCCCCCTTGGATGGTGTTCAAGAAATTTGATGAAAAAGAAAATGTGTCCAACGGCATCCAGTTCAAAACATCATTTATTAAGGTCATTAAGAACCAATCGATAGGGCAATTTTCAAGTACTGAACTATGGCTTAATCAAATCATGCCTAAGAGCAAGCCTGTCAAAATAGTCCAATGCCATGAACATATAGAAATCTTTACAGTAAATGGAGAATCACTATTTTTGAAACAAGAATAAGGGCCTTTTTTATCCAACCCTAAGTTTACTTCACAAATATCCTTTTATTCTGCCACACCAGTAGGTTGATAAAGGCGCCATCAAATTTGTACTCAGTGGAAGAAAATCAGGTATCCAGGCTTAACTTCTCCTGGAGCTAAGCTATACCCTGCTGCAGGAGCTTCCACTGTTTCAATCACGACAGAAGGAAAAGAGCATGCTCTGTGTGTTGGAGTCATGATGATGTCTGCAGAAGACACTGAGAAAGTTAGCAAAGGCATTGGCATTGAAAATATCCATTATTTAAATGATGGGCTGTGGCATATGAAGACATACAAATGAGCCTCAGAAGGAATGCACTTGGGCTAAATACGGATATTGTGCTGTATCTGTGTGTGACAGCATGAAGACAATGCCTCTGTGGTTATGCTGAATAAATTCTACAGATGCTAAAAGAAGGAGGAGGAGGAGGAGGAGGAGGAGGAGGAGGGGGAGGAGGAGAATGTGATGCACAGTACTGAACACAGCAAACTAGGTACACAAGTGTGAAGCTCTGTGAGGGTGAGTGGTGTGTGATACAGCACAAGTTTCCCATATCTCTGGGGCCACCCCTGCTGCCTCCACAGTGGACTGGTACAGGTTCCTATGCTCCTTAGGGGCAGCTGACCATGTTATAAGCCATTCCATCTCTCCCCTTCCCGTTATCTTGAATAAGTTTCTTGAAAGAATATTCTATATTTATTGCTTCTATTTCCTCATCTTTCATTCTTCCTTTTCCTCTGGCTTCCTTTTCCACCCACCACTTCTTCAGTCCCACATTCAGTGGGAACTGTTGACTCAGTATCCTCCCTGACTCTCTGCAGCCTGGGTGCTACCCTATTCCACAGTGCAAAACCATCCCTGCCCTCGGCCAGCATCCTCCAATCCCTTCCAGCCTGTTCAGGTCAACAGTTTGCACCAATGGGCATTGCTGGGTGCTGAGGACAGAGGTCACGCAGACCAGGTTTCTCCATCACTTCTCTTAACTTTGTCTCTCTGCAGACCATCCCCTTTCATGGTTTAGAAGGAAAAGCAGAGATATAAACACAGCACAGGCACTCCTTCAAACAGACATTATCCACTTGCTAAATATGGAGTTCTATGATGTACAAGATACACTGTAAGGGACCCACCCACCAAAAGTTAGCATATGGCCTTTCACCTTAGGGAATGACATTCAGGAGGGCCTTTGGACAGGTTCACAGATAAGTACAATATAAAAGAGCAGAACAATGTGAGACCTTCTAAGAGGACTTAATTACAGGCCATGAGTCAAAGGAGGGAAATCTTCCTGTGACTTCAAGTAAGTGATGGGTGAACCTTGAAGGAAGAGCAAGACTGGAGTCTGTGGAGTAGGAGGGACCGTGCACTGTGGAGTAGGCAGAAGCAGCAGCTTGCAACAGAACACCTGAGGGAAATGAGGCCACTGTGCACAGGACCAGACCGTGGCCAGCCTTTAGTCTCATGCTGATCGCTGCAGGTATTTTCAAATGTTTAACAAGGACTCAGTGCAGGCTTTTGTGATGTGCTTGAGAAGGGTTCTCTGGGAGGGACTGAGCCAGTTCAGGTGACGGGTGATTCCACAATCAGAGAGAGCCGTGGAGAAAGGAGAGGAGGGAAGCTGGATGCAGTGGCCTGCACCTGTAGCCCTAGCTACCTGAGAGGCTGAGGCATCGCTTGAGCCCAGGAGTTCAAGACCAGCCTGGGCAACAGAGTGAGATCCATTTCAAAGAAACAAAACAAAAACATACGGAAAAAAAAAAAAAGACAGGAAGAAGACAGAATTGGCAAGGATGAACAGGGCATCATTCATTTTGTAGGGGAAAATGAATGTAAAATAATCTTTCTAGTCTTGAGTCTCCCTGGTTCTTGCAGGCAATAATCATTTTTTTAAAAAAAATTAGACCTCATGCTTTAAAGCAGTTTTATGTTCACAACAAAAATTGAGACAAAGGTACGGAGGTTTCCCACCTTTGCACAGCCCCCCTCTTCCATCAATGTCCCCCATAAGAGTGGTGCATTGGCTAAAATCAACAAACCTATGTTGCCATGTCATAATCATCCAGGGTCCATAGTGTACATTAGTTTACACTCACTCTTGGTGGTGCACAGTCTATGGGTTTGGACAAATGACTTTGAATCCTTTGTTACTTCATCTTCCAAGAATAGACTTTGTGACTTCCAAATGGAGAAGGCAACTCCCTCAGCCTGGCACTGGAACCTTCCTTCCAGTGACTTCTCTCTCTATCACTTACTTCAAGTTCTCCCTCAATTGTCCTCTCAAATCCTTGTCCACTTGCAGCCTCACACCAAGATTCCCTGGGTTACTTAGCACCTACGGACTATACTATTGGTACCTGGAGAGCAAGACTCATGTTCAATTCATATCTGTAGCACCCAGTCTGGTGTTCAATAAATGAGCAGTAATTAATGCAGTCTCTGAACGAATAAACTAAATTGATCTACACATGAAGAGGTGAGAATAAAACAAACATCCGTGCTACAGGTGTCACACTTTGTATCTTACACATGTACGTGTATCCTCTAGTGAGGGCAGGGTTGTGTTCCACGGCTCCAGCTGGGGTTAATGCTGCTCTAGCACAGGAAGTCAACTAATGCCATCCTGAGTAAATCCCCTGGCCTTTGACTTCTCCTGAGCAACAAGGGATTGCTGTGCATTCACATGTGATGTTTGAGGATCAAACCAAAGGATTTCTAGCCAACAGGGATAAGATTCTTATTCTTCCCTGTTCCTGCAATATTCATCACATTCGTGATTCATCACTCTGGAAGTTTGGTATCCATGTCGTTCTGGCTTTTTTTTTTTTTTCCAAGCTAAAAAGCAAAAGGACTTTAAGGACACACAGTGAGCCATAAAGAGCCATCTGTGGTATGGAACTCGCTAATTTAATAAACAATCTGCAAACAATGAGAGCACTATTAGAAACATATTGTGCTGGGCAGAGGTATTTACACTGCTTATCTTTAATCTTTCTCAGCAATCCTCGTTTTGTGCACATTTACAATCTTTGCTCTTAGTATGCCCATGCTTTTTCTCCAACTGTAACAAATTGTTTAACCTAAACCTTGCCTCTCCTAAGGCGTGTACCCCTGAAGACGCCATTGGTCTTGGAAAGAAGGGAGTGTAGGAGTCTTGGAGGACTCTGGATGGAGCCTGCCCTGCCCTCCGGGCAGCGAGTGGTCCTTTTGAATCAAGGCTAAGCACTCATTCTGTGCTTTATTCTATTCAGCTCAGATTTTTAAATTTAGGATGCCTTTGCTGGCGAACAACTCTGGTTCATCCCTCCATGTGGCCTCTGTGGCTGTGCGGACAGCTCTTCTGACATGCTGTGGTGCCGGGTCATCCCATAGCCCATGACCAGAGTGACCAGGCCTTCTCTCCACAACCCCCACCTTTCTTCTTTGTAAAAATAAGAAAGCCTTCAAATAGCTCTATATGGCAATCACTAATGATTGAATTTGAAAGGAATATCTGAAGAAATAGAAGCACAATCTGGTACCTTTACTAAATTTAATGAGATTTAATAATTTGCCTTAAAACAGTATTTTTTTAGGAGTTGGAAAAACTTAAAATTGAGATGTTCAGAACTGGTGGACTTCGAAACACAGCCTGACAGGTTCTAGCTACAATGTATGACCCTTTGCATGTGAAGATGTTTCCTACCTGCTCCAAGTTCTTAGTAAACAGCCCCTCCTGCTGCATGATGGGTAAGAAAGAGCAAAAATAACTTCTTTGATGCTGAGTCAACATAAAAAGCTGTGAAGAAACTTTCCCTAAGATGTTTCAGGTGAGTGTTTGCTTCCTGGAGCCTCCCATCTTCTTGCCCAATGAACTAATAAGTGATTTGTATTTGAGTCAGAGATCTGGGTTTTGCCACAAAGAGCTCTCTCCTGGTAGGTATGCCTTTTCTACAAAGAATTCACAAAAAGTATGTTGGAACAGAAAGTAACAGCTGCAATAGGTCAAAAGAGGTTTCTACACAAATCCTAATGGAAATATACAGCTGTGGTAGGATTTCTTTGTTGTGGCTGGTTTGGTCTTGGTTTCCTTGGTGTCCTATATAAATTCCAAACAACACGGCACGTTTCTTGATAGGTTGTATCAGTTGGAGTTCTCCAGAGAAACAGAACCCATACCAGATACACTCATGTGCACATGCATGTGCATATACACACATACACATAGCTATAAAGAGATTTATTATGAGGAATTGGCCATGTGATTATGGAGGCTAACAAGTCCCAAATTCGGCCATCTGCCATCTCCAGACCCAGGAACTCCATGATGAAATTCTAGTCTGAGTCAGGAGAGCTGGTCTCAGTCTGAGGGCAGGTGAAGACAGATGTCCCAGGTTAGCAGGTGGACAGGAAGCAAAAAGGGCAAATTCTTCCTTCTTCCATTTTTAAAAAATTCTTTTTAGATCCTCAACAGATTGGATGAGGCCCACTTACATTAGGGAGGACCACTGATTTACTGAGTCCCCTGATTTAAACACTGATCTCATCTTGACACATCCTCATGGAGACTCCCAGAAACAATGTTTAATCTGGGCACTCTGAGGCCCAGTCAAGTTGACACATTTAATTAACCATCATATAATTTTTGTAGATTCATCTTAAAGTAGTGATAAGGGCAAAAAGGAAAAATTTCATAACTTAGCTCAGTTGCTTTAAGTGATAACTAGATCTGACGGAGTGTTTTTGCTTTTTTGTTTTTATTTATTGTGATGTGGGGGATCAAACCCAGGGCCTCACTCATACTAGGCATCTGATGTATTTTTTAAGTTTCCAGGGAAACCCGAATCCAAATGTGAAATTTCTTCTGTGTTAAGCCTGCTACACAGTTTTTCCTGATAGTTTCAATCCCCTGGACCTTCATAGCCAGACTACACAGGGGGGCTTTATTGATTTTCTGATACATATTTGGCAATTGAGTTTGGCAAAAAGGAAGCCACAATGAGTAAGACATGTTCCCTGGATTACAGATAAATAATGAACACATTAAGTATGACAGGGAAGGTAAATACCAAGCATGAGGGTGAGGAGCCAGTGAGCCAGTGGGGCTCCACATGAGCAACTTGGAAGATGGCAATGCCATTGATCAAGAGAGGAACTTAGGAGTATTTGGGATGGAAGATGAATTTGATTTTACAAGTCAAATGCGATTTGTCTTTAAGACATATAAGTAATGTGGACCATTTGAAAAAAATTTCTAAAAAATGACATGCCACTTGATAACCCACATGGCACCCTGGAAAAGAACATGGTTTTTTGTTTTGTTTGTTTTTGAGATGAGATCTTGTTTTGATGCCCAGGCTGGTCTCAGACTACTGCACACGAGTCTCACAAGCAACTGCATCTATAGGCATGCAACACCACATCCAACTATGTGCATTTTGGAAGGGAAAATGTATACAACGTTCTGTTTGGTACTTTAGGTCTCCCAAGGTGAAGTACACTTTATGTTTATGCAGTTGACATATTTACATATCCTGAATCTTTTATGTTCCTGAATCCTTTGTTATTTTACATTATAAAATGAGGACTTCTTGGAGGAAGTTGGAGCTTTACATGTTGTCAAGGTCTATTAACCACAGATATCTTGAGTTCCTTTTTGAGTCAGTCTTCCAATTCATACCTGTCATTTATTTCCAAGTTTTACTTATGGCCAGTTCCTTCTAGGAAGTGTCTGCAACTGGCACCCATATACATTTTATCATTGTTTTTGTGTTTCGAGATGAATCTCCTTATGTTTCCAAGCTGAGCTTGAACTCCTGGGCTCAAGTGTCCCCTGTCTCAGCTTTCTGAATAGCTGGAACAACAGGTATGTACTAACACACTGGGCGAAGGTGGCTTTTATATCATCTCCTCTAAGTGTCACTCTGTTGGTGATCATTTCCCCCAAAGATTGCCGGAGGAGAAAATGTTTATAAGCATGACAAGCACAGTGCCTGTGGACCTGCAATCAACCTCTGACCATGAGAGTGTTACGGTCATGCATCTGAATTTCAGTAAGGCACTAGAGTGAGTTCTTCATTATTTTTTAATAGATTGAGTAGAGGACTGTTACCTGGATGACAGTTCAAACAATGCAGATGAAGTAGTATATCAACCTTAAGTGAAGTCTCTGATGGCCAACCACGACCTTGTACCTGGTTCCCATTTCCTATACATTTTTTCTAAATCAAGACTGAGTCATGATTTAGATAAAGATGTAGCTGATATATTTACCAATCCTACCTTGCCATCATCATACCATCTAAATTCTGGTTTACTGATAAATATTCCAGAAGGTTTCTGCCTCTCCTTTCACCTCTACCCTTCTCTGAAACAAGTTCTTCTCTTTGTCTAATGGGTAACATCATCTTTTACTTCACGTCTGTCCATGGGCGCCGATGCCCCAAGCAGGAAGATGGCGCACTGCAGAAGGCCAGGTGGCTGGGGTGGGTCATGAGGTCAGTCAACACTCCATGGTCCTGTCAGGGTGGACACTTAGGAGCCTGAAGAAACATGGGTATTTTGTATTTTCTTGATTCAATTATGTTAAATTATATGCATCTAGAAATTTGTCCATTTCTTCCAAATTTTCCAGTTTGTCAGCATCCAATATTTCTAAATATTCACTAGTTATCCTATGGATTTTCATGGTATCTGTTGTAATATATCCTTTTTTTTTGTCTCTAATTTTTTTATTTTGGATTCTCTCTCTCTCTCTCCCTCCCTTTTGGTTAGTTTGGCTAAGAGGTTACAGGTTTGTGGATTTTGTCTGTCTTTTCCAAGACTCTATTCTGTTTCTTTGGTTATTTGCTTTGTTTTTCTAATTTCTATTTCATTACTTCTGCTTTGATCTAATAAGAAATAATAATTTCTTTCCTTCTACTGATTTTGGGATTTTTTTGTTCTAGTTTTTCTAACATCTTGTGACACACCATTATTTTATTTATTTAAGCTCTCTCTCTCTCCCACTCCCTCCCGCCTCCCTCCTTCTTATGGCACTTCTAGCTATAAGCTTCCCTCTTAGTACTGCTCTAGCTGTACCCCATTGATTCTGGTATGTTGTTTCCATTTTCATTTGATTCTAAGAATTTTTTAACTTCCCCCCAGTTTCTTCAGTGATCCCACCATTCATTCATAAGTACATTGTTCAACCTATATGTGTTTGTATAATTCCTTAGTTTCTCTCTCTTGCTGTTGATGTCTAGTTTCATTCTGTCATGATTCAATAAGCTACAAAAAATTACTTTGATTTTCTGTATTTGTTAAGATTTGCTGTATGGACTAAAATATGATCTATTTTGGAAAAAGTTCCATGTGCTGATGAAAAGAATGTGTGTTCCACAGCTGTGGATGGAATATTTTGTAGATGTCTTTCAATAATTTTTAAAGCTGAGATGTTTCCTACACCCTCCTATTATCTGAAAGTATCACTTTGCATCACTGTCTTTACCTCTCCAAATTTTTAAATTGTCCCCTGGCCCTTAATGGTGATGACCAATTGTATTCTGGGATGACCACAATTTTTGTTTTGTTATAGGTAAGTCTGTTACTTTTAGCTGAATGCTTTCAGTAATTATTCCCCAGTCATGTGAAAAATGTCAATAGATACTCCCAAAGGGGGATGGGTACTATAGTCAGATATATTTGGGAAATACTGAGTCATGCATGCAATGCTAAATATGTTCAGTAATCTTAAATTTGCTAATATGTGCAATGAACTTTCAAGGTTTCTGTGCATTTAATGACAGGATCTTTATGAGTTTATGGGACACTAAGGAACAGTTCCTCAGAAGTGTTCTGCAAAGCCCAATTTGGGATATGAGGGGTCATAATTTTATTTATATGTTACCTCTCAAAAAAGCAGAATGTTTCTACGTGTTGGATTCTTTTACTTTTCTGGTCTGGAATTCAGAATTTTTCTTTTTAAAATATTGTGCATAATATTCATAAAATTTACCGTTTGGGGCCCATTCTTAAATACATGGGTTAGGGGCATTAAGGATATTTACAGTGATATTTGTTGTACAAGGATATTTGTACAACCATCAAGGATTCCCCTTTTAAATTCTGCACTTTTTGTTCTTTCCTGCTCAAAAAAACTTTAATTCATTGCATAGCATTTATTCATGGGATCACTTATGAACCGCTGTTCGCTGGTTTGGGAAAACAGGAGGAGTACAGAAGAATTTATTTCTGGTGATTCCTTTGGTTCTCATTTTCCTGGCTTCATTCTCTGTAGTTCTGTGATTCAGAAGAGGTGCCTTTCCACCCTGCATCCTCACCATCTGCTGCCATCACATCCCTTTAACCTGCATTCTCACAGTTTCTCAAGCTCATCTTGACAATTTTGCTCTTTTCTGCTTCTCTATGTTCTAAATCATTGTGCTGTGGTTTTAGTTTCTCTGAAATTTTTTTTTTCTTATTTTACTTATCTCCCTCCTCAGCTTATCTTATTGTCTTTCCCCCTTTGTTTCTTCTCTATGGATTTCAGCTTCATAAATATCATGTTTTCTGTAATCTCAAGATACCAGAAAGATTTTCTACAGTGTGCTTTACCTCCTTTTAAAAATAATTTTCAAAATTACAACTTCCACACCTTCCAGGTGACCGAAGAATGTTTCCTGTAGGCTCCACATAGATTTCCTTTTCTGTTTCCACTCAACTGAAAAAAACATTTATAAAGACGCAGGGGTTTGTCACTGTCGGGACACCTGGAGTGGTGAAAGCACCTTTTCAGATTTGTCTGTAACTGACTGGCAGGTGGAGTTCTCTAAGTCCATTTCCCAGAACGGAGCTGGCATCTGCTAGTGCAAGTCTGCAAGGATAAGATCTTTCCCTCCCTAGCTCAATACTGAGAATAAATAGGGTGGGACACAGGATCAACTTCCTCGGGCACTGGCACTGGGGCACTTCCTATTGCCAACACCACCCCAACCCCTTTCCCGATTTTGCTTTGGGCGCTGAGCAGATGCCATGGCCAGGATTGCCTTGCTCTCTGCTTGTATGTTTCCTGTGAGCTGCAGTTTCCAAGTGTTGCTGTTTAGAGAAACTCAGAACAGGAGGAGCAGGAAGAGGGATAAACTGCAGCATTGTGGCTGCCACAGAAGCCCTGTCCTGGTGGTATGCCAGTCACTCTGCTTTTCAGTTGTTGTAAATTTGGATTTGCACATGTGGATAGGAGGTGAGAAAGGAGGAAGGGTCAGGGCCCCTGGCATCCAGGGGGACTGGGCATGAGGCTCACTGATGACATCTCTTCATCTGGTCCCATCTGTTTATGAGCTTGTAGACACTCCTTCACAGTCTGTGAATAGCTTGAATGTGTGTCCTACTTTGGGAGATTTTGACTCTTCCTGCTTCATCGTTGGTCATTTAGTGAGAAGCAGGAAGAGGCTGTTGGCAGACAGCATTTCAAACTGAAAAGCTATAATTAACTTCTTGACTTTAATGGTGGGAAAAACCCATTAAATGGTTTCTTTCCTGATATTAACAAGAATGCAATAACACAGTATGCAACAGCAGAAAGCAGCTAAATTCTGGATAAAGAAAGACACAGTTTGAATCCTGTTCCCTATGTACCTGTTGCTTGACCTTGGCAAGCCAGAAAAGTATAAGTTCAACATCTCTCACTCCTGAGTCCATCTGTGTAGTCTCTGAACAATTAGAAAGGTCAATGCAAGTAATTACAAGTAATTTGGAAACTGTACTTGTTCCTGGTTACTGTTACTCAGAGTGTGTTTCAGTCTAGTATAGTGGTCTTAAGAAACGGTAATTATTTAAAAAACTATGTGTGTGATCCATCTGAAGACTGCTTCAACCTGTGTCCAAAACTAAAATAATTTTGCTTTCAACTAAGTCTCTAAGTATTAAAGATCAAAAAGAAGGAGAAAAATTTAGGGGAAGAGTGATCATAATACAGAAATGCCCGAACTTTAACATGTAACACCTTCATATAGAGTGTAGATTTTACTAGTTTGCCTGAGTAGATTACCATATGTCCCAAATTTGCCATAACAGGTGAAAAGCAAGTATAATTCAAACAAGTTATTTATTTCAAGTTCCATCAGTTTAAGGTTTGTCAGGAGTTATTACATAAGTGAATACTGAAATCAGAAATGAGTTCTCACAGCAATAACATTTGTAAGAAATGGTTAATATCTACATGACTTTGATTTAAAAGATCCAAGGTATTTCCATTATTTAGAATCCATGAGGAAAGTTTCAAAATCCAGATCCAAGTCAGAAACAAGGGCGTTCACAAAGTCATCAATAGAAGGACACTTCTGAAGCATACCTGCAACCAGAGGAGATAAGCACCACATTATTGGGGGACACCAGGAGGGACAAGGACATGGATTCAAATCAAACGCTCTGGCTTTTCAGGAGAAGATTTGGCTCTGTAACGTGACTATGAGGCTATTTCATAAAGCCCTGGGTACTATGAGGGCCCTGAAGCTATTTTTTTTTTTTTTAATTTTAAAGCATTTTTATTCTTTAACCAGTACTTAGCTTACAGATTTAGGCCCAAATATATTTCCCAAGACTTTTTGTTACTGAAGCTGTCGTTAGCCAGTTGGAATGATGTGAGAAGACTGAGTTTTCTAGTTATGTTTAACTGGTATGATTCAGAATATAGTAAGTTTAATTACTTACTGAGTTTTATTACTGAGTTCTACACACTTCAAAACCAATCAAGTGTAAATCTTACATCAGAATCAAGTGACTGGCTTTCCTCCAGGTCCCTGTCTTAGAGAACTCATACCTTTGGAAATTACTAATTGTGTAATATACAAGTCACTGAAAAGCCCTGATACTCAAATTTCCTCATCTGATATACACCGTTGTTATAAACTAAGAAGGAACAAAAAGCAACAAAGCACTGTCTGGCAAATTAAATACAAACCTCAATTTATCTATGTTCTTCACTCCAAGGAAGCCAAAGGCAAAGATTCATGAAACCAATCTTGTTGCTTCAATCTATATTCTTGGTTTCTTTAAACCAAGGACTGAAGAGGCTCTGTACTGACATTTAGTTTGCGGGATCAGTCCTATAAAACTATTTCCAATACCAAGACTTTAAAATATTGCCAGAATATTCTATTTTCCTATGTAATCTCTGAAGCAATTTAATAAATGGGAATTGAATATTTGCTGGGTGTAAAGGCAAACTGCGAAAGGGGGTACCCATGTGGGGAAGTTAACCTTGACCCCCTCTTATACTTCAGCTAGGAACTAAAATGTAATGGTTACACACATCAGTGTAAAGGATAAAATTATGAAGTGTCTAGAAGAAGTGTCATAGAATATCTTTGAGATGTAATAGTAATGTTCTATATCTGGATAGTGATTTGAATTATATAGGTACGTACATGGGTCAAAATTAATTGACTGGAATGTTTAAGATTTGCGCATCTTGTCTAAAAATTTTTACCTAAAAAAAAGTAAACAAAAATCAAGTGCTAATGAATGCATTATGTGCCAAAGTGTCTAGTGGTAAAATGTATTGACATCTGCTACTTACTCTGAAATGCATTAAAGTATATGACAGATTGATGGGCAGATAGAAGGAAGAACAGATATAAATATTTCAAAATGTTATTATATTGAATTTTTATTTTATAGAACCCAAATGGCAAGCATTTGAGTGTTAGCATATTATTCATTCAACTCTGTCAAATGTTTGAAAATTTTCAACATAAAATTTTGGTAAGAAGTGAGTTTTGGATGTTAACAACATAGTCATTGGGAGAATAGACTGTTCCAATGGGGAGATTCAGGTTTGTGAAGATGAGATCTGAGCAGAAACTTAAAAGTTGAGGAGGATTTAGATTGAAATTTGGGTCTTTTAGGGAGGGTACAATATAAAATACAAAATGTCTGTTGGACACAAAGTTACTGGCTTTGTGGTGTGGTTAGCCAAGAACAATCTGAGCTCTGAACCACTCACCAATGGGACAAGAAGGGTAAATTGAGCTGGGGCACAGGAAAAGCAGGACAACAAAGAACAACTGCTTGCCAAATTTAATAAGCAAGGGGATGCTCCATGTGGAGATGTCCAATCTGCAGATGGCAGTGAAAATGTAATGGTCTGAGGAGAGTCCGAGTCTAAGACATGGATGTGGTCATTCCCACCAGGTGGTGTGTACAAGACTGGAAACAGGCCAACATAAAAATGGTAGCTCTAAATCCATACTCGAAAGCCACTAACTAGGCCTAGTGTAGCTGACAATAGCAAGAATATTATAATATTTTCAACTGCAGATCAAAATATTTTCATCCTCATTTAAGTTCAAATTTTAATGGCTCCATCTTAGGAGTTAAGCAGAAGTTACTGGAAGAGAATATCATTGCCATGGCTTAATTTGTATTACTAATGTTCAAAATGCAATTTTCTTTTACACAGTAAAATAATTCTTATGGATGAAAGCAGGTCTCTCCATTTATCCAGATAAGTGACTAATGAGGGGAATGATGGTTCTCTGATGATCACTCAGGTTGCACATTTACACTGTACTTTCTAGATGAAGGTTACGTAAGTAGACTCAATCTGATTATAAATCAGTCTTTGCGCATTTCCTATGTGCCAGGTTTCTTGATGCAGAGCATATTTGTGGAGAAAATATTTAGACAGGGATTTCAGTCAAATGTGCTAACCCATTATACCGTTTTCTTCCTTTTAATATTTGAAACATTTCTATAATTACAAGACTGGTCGTTTATAATTAAATGACTAGAACTGTCAGAAGGTAAAACCATTTATTCGGCGCCAACCTATTCAAGTAAGTATGACCCTCCTATTCCTTTGAAGTGGTTCACTTCAAATCAACCAACTGCCAACATAAATATGACCTTGCTTTCTCCTCGGCAGACAGATATAACTAGCACGCTTCCTACTCCAATTTCCCATCTGAACCATTTCTGCATTTTAGAGAAGAGAGACTATGGTAACCTGAGAAAAACACACTTGTAGTCTTTTCTCATAAAATATGGTGAGAGCTTAAATGGCTTGGTAATTTTATCAGTGTGATTGCTAATGATGAAAGTTGCAAAAAGGAGATCAGGACCTGAGGGGAACAAGAATAACAGTTAAGTACAAAAATTCTCTGGGTACATTGTTACAGTAGCCTCACTCTGATTAGATTTACATGTTTTACAAGTGTCAACATGAACAAACACCAACACAGAGATTTAAAAGAAAAATTCAATGTTTCAGGTAGTTCCACAATAAGAAAAATTGAAGTTGGCTGGTATGAGTATAGTCAAAAAAAATTCTAAGAACACTATGTTTTTTGTTTTTTTTTAAAGCTGAAAACGATATCCCCTTTGTCTACAAGGTTTAGTTTTAAAATGGTGATAATTAGATTTGTACTTTCTTAGGACCTTCTTGAGAATAGATTGGAGCTATAACTCTGTAAGTGGGTGGAGGTGGCAAATGTATTTATTTCATGGAAGAAACAACCCAAATTTCAGGGGAAATGGATGTGTTTTTTTTCAAAAGGATTCACAAAAACAACTTCACAAATGGAAAGAGAAATGTGTCAACAGCAACAGAAGAAAAGCAAAACTGCAACAGGACACATGTTGCCCATATTAGTTTGTGAAAAGGAAAATAGTGAGTTAAGTTACATCTAGTCATCCTACTCACAGGGATAGATAATAAATAATTAGTAGTTAAAGAACTACATTCTTACCGCTCATAGTGGTGTGTTTCATAAGCTTCAAATACAGGGTGACTATTGTAGGCCTGACTAAAGTAAATTATGATGTCAAATGGGTTTCAAGACTAACTCTTGAAGCAGTTAAGGTTCCCAAGTTGCACTGCGTGCTACTCCCCCAAGTGGCTGTTGACAGGAGCTCAAAATAGAGTGGAGAGAGATGCCACCTGAGGGGACTAACCTAGACAGCTGGTCTAGAAAGGGTTTGTCAGAGATCACCATCTGTACCACCAACAAATGACTAGAGCTACTTACAGCGTGTTTACTGAGTGCCAGGCACTATATAACAGTGCTAACTCACTTGCTCCTCAAAGTGCACCTGTGAGGGACCCACCTCACAAACAAGATGACAAAGCAGTCATACAACTCTTAGGTTTGTTTTTTTGTTTTTTAACCCTATCAATTTGATCCCAGATCCCATGCTCTTTAGGAACTATGATATATTCCTCATGCATTCAAATTCTATAAGATAACATACATACATAAATATGATCCATATTTAAATATCAGCATTCTTGTGTGGAAAAATACTGAAAAAAAAATCCTCTTGTTTCTGCATGATACCCACGACCCTATGTAGCCAACTTATTCAGGGTCCCCTTAAAGACAACCAAAATGCTCATTGGTTCTTGAACAATTCTGTTTTATAGCACACATTTTGAATAGAAACAAATTGGATTCTGTTGGAAGGGCAGCAGGGGTATTGGCTTTGCTCAGCCGTGTATCACTGGGACACTCATGGACAGGCACTCACTTCATGACATATCAGAGCACAATGCTCTTAACCTTGATTGTGGCTGGAGTTCTGGTCTTGGCGTGATACTGGCAGAAGTGGTGCCTAAGAGTTTTGCACGTAAGGATGTTTTCTGGGTGGCCTCCAAGTAACTGTGGCAACTCCTTGCAACAGAAGCCCTTACATGTTTAAGGGGCTCCTATCTATGCATATTTCCATGCTTCACCTAGAAAAATTTCTGCCAGCTCCAGTATGAATTCAATACATGTACAAAGCTGCAAGTGAACGCCCTATTATTTTGTAATACACCAAATAATCTAACCAGACCTCCATTTAAAAATCAGCATGACCATGGCCTGAACTCTTTAACTCCTTAAATGGCCTTTTGGATGTATGACTAAATTTTACTTCTTACAAACATGATTGAGAGCAACTGGTTGGCAGTTTGAATATGCCTCTAAACCAACCCTGCAAAGACACAATCTTGTTCTGGCTCCCTTAACTAAGTGCCTGGGCTGAAATAGTTAGTGTATTGTTTAATTTTTAAAATATAGGAGATTGCTGGGATAATTAAAAAAATATTAGAATTATTTTAAGCCTTGAAAAATAAGTAAAAGAATTGCATCTCCTCTCTGAGTCTATTTCATATATTGCTTAATACCAACTAAGGATGCCCAACAAAATAAATATGATTGAGTTTGATAAAAGTTTAGTAAAAGATGAAGAAGGATCAATTAAGTACTACAAACAGAACCTTTATTAAGGGCTCATCCATTCATTCATTTCTCTCTATCAGTACCTGAGTGCCTAATGTGATTTTTAAGCTGGCAGGAAAAAAAAAATCACACATTATTTATGAAGAAGATGTTATTCATTTATTTATTTTTGTGGTACTCTGAATTAAACCCAGGGCCTTGCACATGCTAGGCAAATGCTCTACCATTGAGCCACATCTCCAATCTCACAAAGATGTTATAAAATATACAAGAATTACTGAGACTCTTACAGGAATTATGATCTAATGGGTCTAAAAGTAGAGACCAATCTTATTGGTGGTACCTGAGGACTAGTTAGAAATGCAAATCATTGATCCCAGCCAAGATGAACTAAATCAGAACTGGGAGTAGCCCTGCAATATGTGTTTTAACAAGCCCTCTCAGGGTTTCTAGAACATTCTAAAGTGTGAGAATTGCAGCTCAGAAGGACTGGAGGAAACCTATTAAACCTGAAAAGCAGAGGTGGATATTCTTCTGACAACTAGAACTTGAAACATACTGCACAAGAAAGATGTGATTTTCTATTTAACTAAACTTAAAAAATATTTCTCAAGTGAAATTGAGAACAATCACATCAAGCAAAATTAGAATTTATGTGGGACACTGTTCAAAGTTATGATGGCTAAGACTCAAGGGCATAGCTCAACTAGCTGGAAAAGCACCTAAGTGGTCAAGTGGATTTGCATAAAAATAACCTGAAAATCTGTGGAGGATTGGAGGCGGCCCAGGAAGCCCTGGCAGAACTGTGGAGTTGTGTGGGAGCTGTGGCTCTGGACTTGCTAATTTGCTTAAGAAGTCTCCTAGATGGAGCACTCTTGGGAGGCCAGAGCAATATTTTTATTAAAAAGATTTAAAAACAAGATATATTTTGGTTACCAGCAACAGGGCTTTGTATTTATCAGTTATTGGCTCTTCTATGAGGAAAACACTTCTCAGAAACTTCTTTCATATATCAGTTCAGCCTGTTCTGAGCTTGAAAATCAGGTGTCAGAAGGCGCCCTGGTGGAGTTCCCTCTCCAAGGAAAAGACTGATGGTTAGGCCAGGCACTGGAGTCTGTGGGGTTCTGCTAAAATGGGGTTTTCATGGTGTGCCCCTTAGTAGAAAGGTAGATAGGAATTGCCTAGGTGTGGATCCCCTGTTGGAGTTCTGAAATGACAGCCTCTGCCTGAATGCCAGGCTCTAGCAACCCTGCAGCTGGCAGAAGTGTAACCATTCTTTATTCCATTTGGACTGAAAATCTGTTCATGGAGTTATTAAAAATAAAATTTACCCAGTATCTATGTGCCAAATACTATGTAAAACAGCAGATATAAGTAAGGCCCAATTTCTGTTCTTAGAAAGTTCATTAGCTGGGGAGAAAATTGCCAAAATACAAATGTTCATGGAAAACAGAGGTATGTACCAGGTACAGAGATGGTACAGGAGAGGGAGTGATGAATAACTGGGCATGGACAGTCAGGAGATGTCACAGTTCTATGAGGAGGCAGAGAGTCTGTGAGGAATCATGTAGAACCAGTCACCCCAGACTGGAGGCTGGGTTACAACCCAGAATAGGGCCCAGGTTGGATGGAGCATAGAGGAAAGCCTTACTGGATGCTGCTCATTTTTCTATTTTGACACCCATTTGCTGTCTTGTTAGAGGAACAATTTTACTATATGCTCAGGTGAGGGTGATTTTGTTCCCCAGACGGCATTTGGCAACACCAGAAGACATTTTTGTTTGACACCGTGGAGTGCTATAACTGGTGGCACCATCCTACCATGCAAAGGTCAGGCCCCCAACAAAGGCATATCAGATGGCAAACATCAACACTTTGCTGTGGGCTGATGAATACAGCCTGATGGGAGTCTTCATCAAAGTACCCCTCTGCCTTCAGGTTGCTGACCAGGACAGTCAGATGTATTCTTCCTGGAACAGGAGCCTGAGCAGATTATTGGTGCCAGACCCATTCTGGCACCAGGACTTTAAAGAAAACACCGGTTCCTTTCTGATCCCTGTTCTGATTTCTCCCTTTGATTCTGTGGCCTCCTCCATATTGTTCCAAAAAAATGCGTCTTCTGTTTTAGTAAGCCAGAGTTGGTTCTTTACTTCTTTCAAGAAGAGTCCCAATTGAGATTTAATGATGTCTGGCAGACATGAACATTTTTGATTAAGGACCAACTTTGCCAAGTTTGTTCTAAGGAGAGGATATTTTTCATTTAAATGATGCTGTCTCTTCTTTGATAACTAAAGTCCAGGTGAGAGAAAAGACAAATTTAATGCCCAATCTCTTCTCTCCCAAACAGGAGGTGTTCCTGGCTAAGGCGAGAAGAGAGAGTCTCAGTGTCACACAGCCTGGACAGGGATGTGGAGTTTGGTTAGGAAAATGTAGGGTGGGATATCTTGATCCATCCTTGGTGGGTCCTCCTGAAACTGCTTCTGTCCTTGTGGAATCAGGGAAGAAAATTTCCATTCAATCCTGGGTTTCACAGATCCAAGTTCCCAAGAGGTGAGGTTTGGGTGCTCTATATTGTAGGTCAGGTGAATAAAGTTCCAACACAGATCAGAAGTGGCCAGCATTTACAGGCCAAGGTGGCCAGGAAAACTGGCTCACTGGTTCTTTAAAAGCAAAGCTAATAGCTAATCACTGTACTTGGTTTAGATTAATTAATTGTATGCTGCTCAGACAGGTTTAATATATTTGAGGCCTGTAGGTATTTTAGAGACAGTTCAGTGAATCAAAAAGAGCCTCAGGCTACATGAAGAAAATGTCCTGGGGGACTCCTAGTCCTAGGAGACTCACCAGCCCAGCTATGAAAATAAACAGAGGAACTACCCTACGATTCTAAAACAGCCAGAGGGGCACTATGCTGTCTTGAATTTAGAACTGAATGGAACATTATCTGGTATACTGTGGCCTTTTATAATTTAAAATGACAGTTTAATTCTCTTTTGACCAAACAAAAGTTTTCCTTTGAAAGAATCCAAAGGAGGAAAACAATCCTTTTTTAAACACAATTTTAGATATCTCTAAAGGCAATATATCCTGATGGTTGAAGCAAGTGTTTGGTAAGTTATCACCCTGGGTAAACCAACTGGGGTGAAGGGACCTCAGTCCAGTCACTTAACTTCCCTAAGCCTCATTTCTCCTGTAAGTGATGAAAAGTAAAATACCAGAGTCTAATATAATGTTTGAAGTTCATGAAATTGGCATCAAGTTATCTACATAGCTAAATTACTATGAGGATTAATTAAGAGTGTATTTAATGCAAAAAAACTGCTTAGTAACTGGCAATAATAACAATCAGACCTGAAAGTCTATGAAAATCTACTTCCTAGTTCAAGAGTTGAAGGATGAGGTTACTCATCATTTTTGTACAAGTTGATTGTCCTATGATTATCTGTTACTATCACAAATCTTAAAACTATAAGCTCATGGGCTGGGGTTGTAGCTTAGTGGTAGAGTGTTTTCCTAGCATATGTGAGGCACTGGGTTCGATTCTCAGCACCACATATGACAAAGTAAAACAAAAGTCCATTGACAACTAAAAAAAAAATTAAAACTATAAGCTCATGAATCATTACTTATTTATTTTTTGAGCTTTTTTCATAAGATAACTGTCTATCCAATAAAGTAAACAAATTAAAGATGTAACTAAAACCAATCAATTTTTCTGTTAGAAAATTTATCAAGCAGAGATCACTAGGGTAATGAGAAAGTTCTAGAGATGGTTAATGGTAATGGTTGCACAACACTGTGGATGCTTCTGAATTGTATACTGGAAGATGGTAAATGATAAATTTTATGTTCTGTCTACCTCAATCAAAATGAATAAATAAATAAGTAAATAAGCAAGCAAATTAATTAATTAATAAAAGAAGACATTTAGAAGTACCATAACTTTGGATTCACCAGGGCTCTACTCTCCCACTCCACCAAACATGACAATACTGTGGATATACAGAAAAGTAGATTATTTATACAGACATGGGAATTTGTGAAAAGGAGATCTGAGCATTCCCACAACCACGACCAATTCTAAAAATATACTGTAATAGTTAATAGCTATTTTTTTAATGGAAAATATTATATGTGCCAAACTCAGCTCAGACTGATTGAGAATTATAGCTACAAAGGCTGGCTTGGCTGTTTGAAAAATCTTAAGTGAATTTTATGAGATCAGAATTCTCATTCCAGATCTTTCTCCCAAGCCTGGGGCAACTGTGTGACTCGCCTTCTCAACTTTGAAGTATTCCTCTTCTACAAGGCTGTGGTTGCCCACATCTTTTGCTAAAGGTTAATTCCCACTATCTACAATCAGTTTCTGGGGAAATTAGACCATCAGCCAAAAAGTGAAATTCCTCTCTTCCTTTGAACTGAAGAACTCCACTTCTCTCTAGGCTGGAATAGTAGCTGCTGCTGTTCAAATAAGAGAGAGGCTGGAGTTATTGGTTAGATTGAAGTGGAGCCCTGCTAGAGAGAAGTTGGGCTCACATAAGTGCTTGGTTCACATGTGAGCTTATTTTAATTTAATCATTAGGTTTAATAATTCCATTCACAATTACATTTTTGGATTATGAAACATTTTGCCTTTTGGAGCTCAATGTCTTCCTTAGACAAACACACCCACACATTAAACATGCACACACCCTCTTGAAGAATCAGTGCATTTATGAAAAGGAAGCCTTTACCCGAGAATGCAGGTGCTCACTTCCATTTCTTTCCTCCAAAAAGTTCTCAGCTATTTTAGAAGCTATGTTGAGTAAATATCTAAATAAGCCAAAGATTAGGGATTCTGTTTACTTGGCTATTATTCTGGGTTGCCATTTACCTTCATTATTGAACTTATGTTGAAATCCTAAAGCTATCAGATTCTACCTCTCATTCCATATTATGCTTTTGTCATTTATCCCTTTTCTGCTGTGCAAGAAAAGAAGGCTCCTGCCAAATGAGTGTTGTAAAGTACAAATCTTATTCTGCATGCATACATTCACATTCGACAAAATAAAATAACTTAATTTTGCTATAAAATCTGTACTGTATGTAAGGCAGTGAGTACCTTATCAATTCTAGTTGGCATATGCCATCTTGCATCTTTGTCCCCCTAATATCTTACTGAGAACTCACCAAGATCTTCTTGGAGCATCAGTGTATTTCTGATAAGTTAACTCAGTTGAAAAAAATTATAAAAGAGCAAGGGGAAAAAATACAGTGGAATATGCATATGCCTATTTCCAAAGCAAAAGCTTCATTGCAAAACCTGAAAAAGAAGTTTAAGGAATTACTCGCCCACAGAAGACTGAGTCACTGTGCCTGAATCTGGATCCTGATTCTAGGCCCTCGCTACTGGGTGACCTTAGGTATATAAGTTAGCAAATACCCCTTAGACAGTTTAGATAATAACACTCTACACATCAGGAATACCCCCCAAAATGCTTTCAGATGTAGTTATTGTTATTGCCCTCATTATTATAGTTACTGTGACTACTATAACTCTCCCCTGTTCATTCAAGTCTAAAATATAAAAGTAGTAGAAATGAGATTTACTGGTTAATATCCAACATAAAGTATCACTTATTTTTGGGAAACTGGTGTGTAAGACTGCTGTGACATTTTAATAAATCCGTATCCTATTGTGAAATGCATGTACACGTAAAGAAGACAAAAATAAATCTAGTGTTGAGATTTCTATTATTTTGAGTGTGTGACTTAAGGTTTTAAGAATTTGGAAAGCTTGATTTTGTTTAAACTGTTTGAAGAGGAAATATAAGCTGAGGTAGGCCTTCTTTAACCCTACAACTTAAGCAAACGAAATGTACATTTGGTACTAGGGAAACAGTAAGGAACTAAACATGTTACCTTACCTGACATGCTCCAACTTAGGTGATGGGTCAGAAAAATAACTTGATAATGCTACTCAAATATTTGAGATGTGCAAACTGTGAGATTAAGGAGGGATTATTCTATAAGAAAAACTTTAATGTAAAGATGAACTACTAAATAAAAAAGATAATTGGGCTTAGGTATGCTAATTGCATAATCAAATTTCATTATTAATAATGTTATATAACAGTCAAAAGGAAATCGTTTCTTTTAGAGCTAGTTGAAAGACTCGAATAAACAGCAGAGGACAACTTATAAATGATCTTTTAGGAAATGATCCAGTTAAACCAAAAGACTTTGCCAGTCCCTATGATCTATGAGAAAATTTCCAAGTCAGTTAGCAAATGTCAGTTTTACTTCTTCAACTAAAAGGTGCTCTAAATCTCTGTGATTATGATTTTTAAACCTTTTATTGTTAAACTTTCCAAATGTGAATCCATCAGTATATCCCCAACATCAGTCCTGCCCAAGATATTCATGGCTCCTCACTGCCTTGGCCCTTGAATTTAGATCAAGAGCTTTAGGGAAATGATATCTGCTTTTCTAAACTGTTTTTAGTCCACTGCCCACAGCACACATTTCTAAGGTTAGAAAACCAATTAAGAACACCATCTGTAATCAACACCTTTACAGAACATTTTAGGAATTTCCCTTAAGTAATCAAAGCACTGAAAGAATATTATTTACATATTTTAGAAGGTAGTATACGTTCATTCAACAAAAATGGATTGGTGGTATATTTTTCACCATGAGTCTACTACAAGATATTTTCTCAGTCCTGAAATAAAGTCAAACTCCAGACACGTTATCTCAAATAGTTAAACAAATGCAAAAAAGACCCAACAAATGTACACAGTAAAGTAAAAAACAGCTTGCTACCATTCAAAGACAACACTCAAAACAAGCATTACACACCAAACGTAACCAGTAATAAAAAGAAGTTGAAGACAAAGACAGTGTCCAAGAACTGAGCTTCAAGAGGGATCCGAATAGGTACACAGTGAGTTAGTCAGACACCTCAAGGGCCCCAAAAGCAAAACAGCAAGGTGACTCCTGACCATGGTATTTAATAGCCCTGCAGCACTCAGGGGCCAGTCAGCTTCCCAGACCTCCATCTCCTTATATGTGACATATAAGAACAAGTGGCAGCTACATCAGAGATGCTCCTGTATCACATTCAACCCACTTTCATTATTTCATTATGTCACTGCCTTTCCAGCAGAGTGGATTTCCTTCCTGCATGCTATTGAAAACAGAGTACTGATGATCTGAAATGATTTAGGCAGGAACTTCTGATTCAAGGTTTCATGAGAAGTGCTGAACTCTGACCAACAAGAACATAAAGGGGAAATGCAGAGACCTTCCTCTTGTCTAACAGGGTTCCCACCAGTCCATTCTCTCTGGTTGTATTACCATCAATACTCACTCACCCCTGGACAGAATCAAGACATTATACTGAAATGAAAAGTGATTAAGACAAATGTAATGCCATACAGAACTGACAGAGGATTTTCAGGTGAGAAGTCAAAATTCTAGTCAGGTACCTAGGTGCATACCTATAGTCGCTGCCACCTATAACAGGATAGCTTGAGCCCAGGAGTTTGAGACCAGCCTGGGCAACATAGTGAGACCCCATCTCAATTAAAAAGAAAAAACTCTGTCTGTTAAAACTGGGGTAGGGGGATCAAGGGATAGTAGAGGCTTCTGGGTTAAGTTTAGTATAAGAGAGCAGAAGAAAGACTATAGTTTCCTTACAAAGGCTGACTTTCTTGTTTGATGTGAAGAGATTAATATGTCACATAGCTTTTCTTGCCCTATATTGTAAAACTTACAGAGTGCTGAACAGTATCTAGAGTGATAGTTAACCTGATGTGTTATAACACCAATTTCCCACAGCAATTGCTTATTCATGGTGTTTCAGAGTTAATTTTTTTTAGAAAATTGAAAATTGCCACTCTTTCATCAAGGGCTTCACTTACAGCCACCACACACTGTCCCTTTTGCATACCTGTATCTTAAAAAACTTTAGCTTTAGTTCTTTGCATCTCATATTCTAGGAATCTCTTTAGTTCAAAGTTTGGCTTTTTCCTTTATATTGTACATACACTTGAGTAGCTACTGGAAGGGTGGGTGCATCTGATCTTTACAGAATACAACCTAACTCTACAATACCAGGTTGACTTGGTGGTCTTCCATTATAACAATTATACAATGAAAGAATGATCTATTTTACTCTCTCTTATAGAACACTGGTCATGTATAGTATGATAAATGTACATGGTATTTAGGAGGAAAGCTAATAAAAAGAATAGAACATGTGCCATCTTGGGAAACCAAATGATGGCATTCACTTAGGCATCTTCTGTCCTGCTAACAAAGTCTAACCTAAAAGGACAGATGCCAGTGAAGGGGAAGGCCCGCCGGGTTCTGATCAAGGTTCAGTGGGGGAAAGGAGCTATGCAGGTGGTGGTAGGAGGCAGAGGCCAAACTCCTACCCAGATATCTGAGAGATGACACAGTGACAGGAAGAGAACAAGAGGGAGTGAACACCGATGTATACAACACCTTTGCTATCTATAGTTTTTCTTTTACGTTATTATAGAGATTCACAAAAATATTTAGGCATATAAAATACTTGGAAGTATATTTGTGATATAAAGATTTCAGAACCAGGCAAATAAAAACCAGTTCTTACTCTAACATTTTTTTATAGTACAAGAAACATCTGACTCTTGAAGTCGATTTTGATATTGATACATATGCTCAGTTAACAATCTTTATTAAAGACCTACGCATTGAGCCTTAAAACCAAGCTGCAGGTGCAGCCATAAACGTGACCAGTTTAACTCCCTCATAGAATTAGGACTTTACTGGAGGCAGAGACCATAATAAGCTAATAAATGAAATAATATATGATAAAATTATGGCAGGAAAGTAGGTAGAGTAAAGGAGGCAGTCAAGAAGGACAGGTAAGGGCTGGGGATGTGGCTCAAGCGGTAGCGCGCTCGCCTGGCATGCGTGTGGCCCGGGTTCCATCCTCAGCACCACATACAAACAAAGATGTTGTGTCCGCCGAAAACTAAAAAATAAATAAATAGATATTAAAATTCAAAAAAAAAAAAAGAAGGACAGGTAAGCCTTTCTTGTTATAACAGGGAATGGAAAGAGTCTATGTAAGTCTGTGAACAACCCATTGAGATTCATTAGAAAGATTTACTTCGAAGAGCATAGATTTGTTTGGTATGTTAGTATCTTCAAATCATTTTTTCATACTTAATAAAGCTGTGTTGCCGCAGTCCGGCTGCAGCAAAATAACCGGGGGGTGACGAACAACTTGTGTACATTGATACAGCAGGAGTGGGAGCCGTTTATTGTAGGACAACAGAGGTATTTATACATTCCACACAGCTTATCTTAATTAACATAGACTAGATACAGCAGTCAACCAATAAGAAATCTCCTCACTTAATGGCTCGCTGGCGCCACCTCACAAACCACTCCCTCTGGCAAAATGCCAGGCGCCATCCAGACTTGTTTACAGACTCTAACACTGTGTGAGGGTTTTTTTCCTCCAAGTCATTTACAAATGTGCAGTACATTCTGGGGAGGGCACTCATTAGCCAAGGCACATGGTCCTTGGGCATGCTCTGGCACTCACTAATTCTGGGCCTCCACACAGGGAGCATAGATGTCAGGCAGAACCTGTCAGGTGTTAGTACTTATCTCTCTCTTAAAAATTCCACTTGATTAAAATATTAAGAAGCAAAGAGACATTTAAAACAATAAACTCAGGAATAATCATCCAAAGGCAGCATGCATCTAACTGAGCATGCCAGTTTTTTGCCACATAATGCCAATATTTAGGGATTAATCCAATTGGATAGTTAAAAGTTAACTGCATATTTTAAAACTAGAATAACTATTAATTTTCAGTGCTATAAAACAATAAAAAATGCCTTTTCTGTTTAAGTAACTATGCCTACACTTTGACAACAGGACAAATTAATCAAGCTGATGTAGAACAATGACAGTTTATTTAGCTTTCTTACTTTAAATGTCAGCTGTACTTTTGCTGACAGACAGGACTTGCTGCTCCCTGACTGCCGTCATATTTGTCTTGTACAAATAACACCAACATTACAGCCACGCGATAAGCATATTTGGCCTATTGCCTATTAGGTTGGTAATTGGGTTACTAAAAAAAAAAAAAAAAAAAGAGGACTAATGTTCATTACCTAAGATGATGTATCAACTGGATATTTTGGGTTGATTTGAAAAAATGTGTCATCTCATCAATTAAAGCTATCTAAAGGCAAAACAAATTTGCCTTGTAAAAAACCAGGTTTCTCATCACTAGAACTGTTGGGGCAGAAGGGCTATTTGATAGGCAATTCCACTCGGGGTCTCTTGGGTGATTTAGGAATTGGATCCCCTTGGCTCAGGTGCTTTTGCACTGAATTCCACACAGTGGCTGACCTGTTTAGACCAGCAGGCCTCGCTTTTGCCTTTGCATTTCTACTTTATTCGTTCTCACATATTACACTCCAGGTAGCTGTTGCCTCCCCTGCTGACTATGGTGTCTCCCATGGTTCTCAGTGGCCATGATATGGCAAATAAAGTATCATGAGGATGGATCCATGGGGGGCATAAAAATCTTACCAAGCCAGCGTTCCCTATTACTAATATCTTATAATGGTGTGGCACATTTGTCAGAACTAATGAGCCAATACTGACAGAGCATTATTAACTAAACACATACTGTATTCAAAGCTCCTTAGTTTTTATTTAATGTCCTTTTTCTGTTCCAGCATCCCATCTAGGAGGCCATACTACATGTAGTTATGTCCTTTGGCTCCTCTGGGCTGTGACAGTTTCTTAGACCTCCCTGGTTTTGATGACCTTGACAGTTCTGAGGAGTGTTGTTTAGGTGTGTAGTAGAATGTCCTCAATTTGTTTCATCTGATGTTTTTCTCATGATTAGACTGGGGCTGTGGGTTTTGTGTAAGAAGACCATAGAGGCAAAGTACTCTTCTCATCACAGCACAAGAGTAGGTACTATACATACGACTGATTATTGTTGATATTGACCATGACCACATGACAGAGGCAGCCTGTATCAGATTTCTCCACTGTAAGGTGCCTCCTTTTCTCCCCATTGCACACTTGTTCTTTGAAGGAAGTCACTCTGCACAGCCCATACTTCATGGGAAATTTGCGTATTGAAACTGAACTCTGCATCATTATTCATTCATATAATTGACATTAGTATGGGTTTATATTTTATACTCAGTGTTATACTGCATTAATTGATTGCTCAAATTGTCCCAGCTTTTGCCATTGAGAGTTCTGTCAGTGGGCTCCTGACTGCCTGTGACATATGCAGCATGTGTTTCTGAGCAATCCTCATTTTCTGGCATTACAACATGCTACAGGTTAATTTTGTATCTTCCCTGCTCCAGGCCTAGAATCAGCCATTTCTCCAAAGATCCCTGGTTCTTTACTGGAGCATGGCATGATCTCAGCTGGAAATACTCAACGGTACTGGAACCAAGGTTTTTAAAGAAGAGAGCAAATGTCTTTATAAACTGCTTATATTAATCTCCTTGGGGTATTGGGGGGGGGTGACATTTTGGAGTATAAGCCATGATCCTCTAGTTTGTGCTGTGAACAAAAATAATATTTAATGAGCTACAGAGATGATGTAGGATAATTATGGCAAAAGTGAATGCGTTTTGGCAAGTATAAAGCTCTGAAGAAATGTAAAGTATTAAATAATTTTAATCAGCTTAAGGTAAAGCCCTGAGGGCTTCTAGACCTTCATTCTGAGTCAGTTTGGAAGGGAGTTTCAATTTTCTGATAACTGACTCATTTATCTACTATTTCTTCTCAACTTATCTGATCTTTGGTTTTTTAAAACTCTGTCTAGTTATTACTTTGTATCTCTTCTTACAAACTAGAGACATAAAAATAAAGCTAAAAGATTCTTTCTAGAAAGGAGCACAAAAATAAAAGTGTTTAATATTTACCAACAGACTCCTGGAATATTAAAATCTGTCCATCCCCTCTAAAACATCTTTATGTAGGGCTAGGGCAAGAGCACCAGGACCGATGAAGCCAGAGGCAGAATCCTGAACCTGGAGAGAATTTTTCCCCAGGACCACAGAGTTAGAAACCCATTGGCTAGCTTTGCCACCAAAGTCTAAAGGAGCATATAGGAAACAAAGATTTACTCCTGATCCGCAGCAGTTCATCAGGCAGGTCTTTCCCCGGGCAGTGAGAATAGTTAGGTTGCAACATTAAAACAATAACACAAAAGACTTGAGGATCATTAGGGAGTAGTTCATTAGGGTACTACGAGGCCTCAAGGATCAAGTCACTTGGTTCTCCCATTTGGTACACATCAGGTCAATTTCAAATCAAAATTCCCATGGGCAAGACAGCAGTGGAGAGAGTATAAACCCTGACCAAGTTTCTTTATTCATAAAAATGAGGACTGACATGACAGGGAATTAAATTAGGTAACTGCAGACAGAACCTACTTCATGACAAGTTTTTAATAGTTTCTTTTTTTCTTTTTCTGGCTATCTAAACCTAAAAATTCAGGAAGGGCCATATGCAAGAACTTTCAATAATGTAATTTTCAATAATATAAAACAAAAAAGATAAAATACTTTACAGAGGAAGGCATGTATAGTTTCTAGCCTGAAGAGCCATATAATTCCACTCTTCTATTTGTAATAAGAAAACAAGTCTGCTTCCTAGTAAGGCCAAAATATGATTTCCTTGCTACTCAACAAATCTTAGGGCATGTTTATCTTTCTAAAAAACTATACATTTTCTAAAATGATTGTAATGGAAACTGTAAATGGATATTGTTCTATTGGTGTTAACTGGAATCTGAATGGAAACTGAACCCCGCATCAAGCTAATCACAGTACAACTTAAAAAACATTCCAGTATATATTTTACAAAATGGCAAAATGAATGGAAATGTCATACCATCATGGTTTTAAGCAAAAAAAAAAAATCAGTTCTCTTATTGCTCAGAAATATGATCCTTAACATAAGCTGAAAAACACTGTGGGGTATATGAAGGAACAGCAGAAAACCTTCACATTGACAACTGAACAGAGGACTAAACCTCACCCAGAATGCTCAGCAACAAGAAAGTTGGTTTCAGTTGGGCATTGCACATTGGTTCAGTGGGGGAATAACCAAATATCATACTTATCATGTATATCTTTATATAAGCTATGAATGTGTTTAAAAATTGATAAGGTCATACTATCTATAATGTTTTTTATTGCTATGTGTGCACACATGTATACACATACACATTACTTCAGAGATGGACTGATAACAGGAGAAGAGGATCAGAAAGTGTTTTGGAGTCAAATCACATTATACCTCCTATAGCTCCTACAATAGCAGAACTATTAACTGCAAATCCAGTTCTATTCCACGATGGTTTTCTTCTCTAAAGAAGGAAATAGTGTTTTAAACACTATGGTGTTCTCTTCAAGTGGTATTTAGGGAGTTGAAAAGAAAAAAATGCACTCTTTAAGAAAGGCCCCTGCTGAGCTTCCTGTGCAGATCTCTCTGTACAGAGTTAGGCAAAGGGAACTGCTAAATAAATGCCTTGTAGCCTGGAGTTAGAGAGTAGAGACTCTTGGTTGCCTAGCAGTGGCCTTTAACTGATGAATGTGGAGCAAACAAGGGAAAAAAGAAAAAAAGGAATCCTGTGTTCTCTGGGACTTGCTTTAGATGGGGTTCTGACCACTGAGGCTCTTCTGTAAGCGGGGACTAAAACTGCAGAGGAATTCAGTGAATGAGCACAGCCAAGTTCCTAAAGGATGATTCATTCTGGAAAAGATAAGTAATCTAAAAGTGTACCCATGCAGTATTTATTATTCAAAGATCAAAAGCTGTCTCTATTTGATTGCTCTGATATATATCATTCAAAGACTGCAAGCACAATACATAGACACTGGGGCACTAAGGAATGGCTTGGAGTTCATCTGAAACAAAAGTCTTGATGGGGAAGGTAAACAGAGTTGTGATTTAGTCAGGAAGGTACATAATTTGAAGGTAAGTATTCTATTTGCTTCTTGCTACATAATAGATTTTTTTTAATACTTACGTAGTAAGTAGTTAAAATATATAAAACACTTATAAAAAAGTTATATTTTCATAAGAGTGATCCCAACTAGATTGAATATGCTTTTATATCACAAATCTCAGTAACTTTACCAATCACTCCTAGGCATACCCCAAAATTGAGGTTATGAGCCATCATCTAAGTTATTCTATTTTGGGGTATAGGCTGGTGGCATGAAAGAAAATGAGAAGCTACTACAGGTCTTGTCTTATAAATCCAACCCTATCGAGTGACAATAAGCATACCCTCTTTACAGGTCCCCCATTCATTTTTGGCAAGCAACAAGTCATGCGGATTAATGAGATCTGACAGAACAACATGAAGAAAAATATTAAAGTGTAAAAGCAGAATTGTTCTATTGGTGTTAACTGGAATCTGAATACTTTAGCACCTCTGGTTTCAACCACTGACATTTTTCTCTCAAGAGTTATGTGGATTTTAGTGCAAAAAATATTAAATTTCTTAGTACAAAATGTTTTGGATAAAGAACAGAATTTTTAGCAAGACAGTTGCACTATTGTCAGGAACAGAATAGAAAAATACACTAGCCAAATTATTAATTATAAAATACACTAGCCAAAATATTAAATTTTCTTTTGATAGAACTATATGAAAATTAATATTTATTTGTGGACAGCATTTAGAGTTTGGCCTCAAAAAGAACAGGTAAGCAGAGCTTCCAGAGGCCACACCTAACAGGAACTATCTCCAAGAGGAAGGAATTCAGGTGCATCTCTCCCATTCTCAATTCATGGAGGATTGTCTACACAGCACTGCAAACCACCAGTTACACAATTTTAAATGGAGAAAGGATAGCATCTTCAACAAATGGTGCTGGGAGAACTGGAAATCCCTATGCAACAAAATGAAATTGAATCCCTTTCTCTCACCATGCACAAAAGTTAACTCAAAATGGATCAAGGAGCTAGGAATCAAACCAGAGACTCTGCGTCTAATAGAAGAAAAAGTTGGCCCTAATCTCCATCTCGTCAGGCTCCAAATTCCTTAATAGGACACCTATATCACAAAAGTTAAAATCAAGAATCAACAAATGGGACATGTTCAAACTAAAAAGTTTTTTCTCAGCAAGAGAAATAATAAGTGAGGTAAATAGGGAGTCTACCATCCTGGGAACAAATTTTTACCCCTCACACTTCAGATAGAGCTCTAATCTCCAGAGTATACAAAGAACTCAAAAAGTTAAACAACAACAACAAAAAAAAACAATAACCTAATCAACAAATGGGCCAAGGATCTGAACAGACACTTCTCAGAGGAGGACATACAATCAATCAACAAATAAACGAAAAAATGCTCACCATCTAGCAATCAGAGAAATGCAAATTAAACCACTCTAAGATACCATCTCACTCCAGTAAGAATGGCAGCCATTATGAAGTCAAACAATAACAAGTGCTGGCAAGGATGCAGAGAGGCGGGCGGGGGTGTGTGTGTGTGGGGGGGAGGTACACTTGTACATTGTTGGTGGGACTGCAAATTGGTGCAGCCAATTTGGAAAGCAGTATGGAGATTCCTTGGAAAGCTGGGAATGGAACCATCATTTGACCCAGCTATTCTCCTTCTCGGACTATACCCAAAAGACCTAAAAAGAGCATACTACAGGGACACAGCTATATCAATGTTCATAGCAGCACAATTCACAATAGCTAGACTGTGGAACCAACCTAGGTGCCCTTCAATAGATGAATGGATTAAAAAAAAGTGGCATTTATACACAATGGAATATTACTCAGCACTAAAAAAATAACAAGATCATGGCATTTGCAGGGAAATGGATGGCATTAGAGCAGATTATGCTAAGTGAAGTTGGCCAATCCCTAAAAAACAAATGCCGAATGTCTTCTCTGATATAAGGGGGGGTGACTCAAAATAGAGTAGGGAGGAAGAGCATGAGAAGAAGATTACCACTAAACAGGGAAGAGAGGTGGGAGGGAATGGGAGGGAGAAGGGGAATTGCACGGAAGATGGAAAGAGACCCTCATCATTATACAAAATACATATATGATGGTGTGAGGAGGAAGAATAAAAGAGAGAGAAATGTGTCACAGTAGATTGGGTAGAGAGAGGTGATGGGAGGGGAGGGAAGGGGAGGGGGGTATATAGGAAGGGCAGCAGAATACAATAGATACTAGTATTGCTGTATGTATATATGTGGCTCTATAACCAATGTGATCCTGCAGCCTGTATCATGTGGAAAAATGAGAATTCATACCCCATTTGAATCAAATGTATGATATGTCAAGATCATTGTATTGTCATGAGCAACTAATAAAAAAAAGTACACAATTTTAAAAATCAGTTGCTTACTATTATTAGCCAATTAATTTCACTTTTTCCTGGGTCCATAGCAGATCTTTGGCTAGGTGTCCTGTTTCATAGGTTGCAGAAAAGCTTGGTTTCTGCTCTTGGAAGTACCAGGTTTGAATTCTGGCTCTTCTATTCACTGCCTTGTGCATGGGAAAGGGACCTGGCCTGTTTAATCATCTGTAAAATGGAGGTAATGATAATTTCTACCTCAAAGAGTTACCAAGGAGATTAAATTAACCAATGCATAAAAATCATCTAAAACAATTTTATCTGGGTGCAGTGGCATGCACTACAAAGTCTAAGCTACTCAGGAGGATTAGGCAGGATTCCTTCTTCCTAGGAGATGGAGGCTAGCCTGGATAACATAGCAAGATCAGGTCTCAATCAATCAAACCAGTTCTGGCTGTAGTAAAGTTCAAGAAAGGCCCATAAGCATCAATGTGCACTATTATCAAAAGATGACAATTTCGAGGCATATTCCACTAATGGCTACTTGGAACTGTGGGATCACTGGGTGTAATGATTTGTTTCATAAACCTGTTGTGGTGTTAAATATATGGAACCTGGATGAATACCTGTCCCACCTGAAAAAGCTGAATGAATAAACGCAAACACCACAAAAGCAGGATTTCTGTACTTTACCTCTTACACTTAAAATTTTGCCTAGCATGTTATCAACACTCAATAACTATTTGATGAATAAATGAACGGTTGAAGGCGATCTGGAGGAATGCTAAAAAGGGTAATAGGAATTAGATTCAACCTATATAGGCAAGGACACATTTAAGTTAGACCAATTACTATCAGGACCTACTCCATTGCTACAATGAAAATTACACTTCCCCAATATTGGGAGTTATTTCCTAAATGCAATTTTGTCCAACAGTCAGAAGGTTAAGCTGCAAATATTTGTTAATATATTGAGAGTATTCAATAATACTTGCATCTTACTAAAATATTTGGGCAAACATTCCACAAAAAATCATAACGGCCTGTTACAATTGCAGTTAAATTTTCTGTGAAAATATTCATATATAAAAATAACCACTCAGTGGTTGGGGCTATAGCTCAATGGTAGAGTGCCTGCCTCGCATGTGTGAGGCACTGGTTCAATCTTCAGCACCACATAAAAATAAATAAATAAAGAGACTGTGTCCATCTACAACTAAAAAAATATTTAAAAAAACACTCAAAATTTCATAGGAAAAAAGACATTGTGATACCACAAAAAAGGTGATTTAATTAGGTTTTATTTTTCAATAGGTAAAAAATCTACCTTGGTGCCTTGGTATTTCTAAGAAAAAAAATAAAGAAGAAATAAATGAGTTCTCTATGCTGAAAACAATAAACAGGGGGAAAAACACATTATGATCTGTTAAAATATAACACTGTATTTTTTGAGAATTTTAGGACTGATTTAACAATTTTCTATCAGTATCTCAGTAATATTCTGAAAGTGGAAACTAAAACGGAAAACTCATAGAATCTTTAAAAAGAAGGAAACACAACAAGCACACATCAAGGAAAAGTTTCTACATTTGGTTTTGTTTTACCTTGAACCATGAGCATGGGCTCCTTGCCCCCGCCGTGGGCCAGCATCTCCCTGCGATAGCGCTCCCCAGCGGCCCTGGAGAAGAGGAGAGTGTTAGCCACACTTGCTGGCAGGGCTTGCTGGACTCCATGGACGCCCATCTTGAGTTATTCAAAGGAAGCCACTCTGGTGCCACATTCAGAAAACTTTCCACCATGTGACAAGTCAGCCCTAGATTATTTTCTTACTTTTAAAAACTGAATTCTGATTTTTGAATGATTCTAAAATAAATATATAAAACCAGGTGTGATACATTCACTGTTATCAGGATAACAGATTTTTGGCTTTCTGTTTTTTTAGCAGGCAGCCTCTCTTTATAAAAAGGATTATTTAGTTTATGCAGTATAGAATAAGTAAAAGATGATATCCTATTCTATACAGCTTTTAGGATTATTTTAAAAGAAGGTTTGAAATTATTTATGCCAGTCTTTACTTTCTGAAAACAATTTGAGACGGCACCTAACAAAGACAGACAAATAACACTCTGAAATAAGAGTGCAGGAAAGAGAGCTGGCAGGAGAGGGTAGATGACAGCAGCAAACCTCAGCCCAGAGCCACAGCTAAAGGACCAGAAGACTTGACGGTGTGTGTGCTAGTGGTGAAGGCAGAGACGGAAATGCAGGTGGTTCTCAGCTTCTCAGACTCTTCACCAGTGAGCTGTACCTAGGTGACACTGACTTCCACAGAGAACACTGTACATCTGTCTATACACAGGAAGGCAGGTTTGGAAAACTTTTTTTTTTTTTTTTTTTTTTTTTTGCTGTGCTAAGGAATCAAACCCAGGGCCTCATGCATGCTAGGCAAATGTTGTACTAAGGAGTAGCACCCACTGCCCCTTGGAGACTTTTCTTCCTTCCTTCCTTCCTTCTTTTATTTCAGTGATTGGATCCAGGGGCACTATATCACTGAGTTATGTCCCCAGTCCTATATTTCACTTTTTTTTTTTTTCTATGACAGGATCTTGCTAAGTTGCTGAGGCCAGCCTTGAATCTGTGGTCCTCCTGCCTTGGCCTCCCAAGTCACTGAGATTACAGCTGAGACTTTTTATAGATTGAAATTCCCCACATTAATGACACTTAGAAACAAACTAATGCTATTCCTTTATGTTTTATGGAAAATGTTATTCTTTTAACACAATTGACTATACATTGTGATGAGATGACTTAGGTAAATTTTGAGATTATTTTCATTCCACTGGCTCTGGAACATCTTTATACCCAGGTAACTTAGTGAACCTATATACATGGTCTCTAATTGGACCTTTTGAGAGCATTACAGCATCAAAAGCATGTTGGCATCAAACACCACAGTCACACCCTGAAATGAATGCTAAGGCAAGGCAGGAAGCCTGCACAGAGGTGTGGCCCTCTCATGGAGGGACAAGAGCCTTGCCTGACCCCTGGTTGGGCGGCTTCAGGGTCCCCTTCAGGCCACAGGAGGCAATACCCCTTTTCCTGCTCCAAGTGTGCCTCCACTCTTCAGGACCTGATAAAGGCTCTCTGCCTGATTATTGATCACAAGCGGGATCAAAAGGACCCTTTGACAGAGGTTAGGAATTTTCTAGTCTACTAAGCACTTTTACTAGCTTATTTTTATGTGTTCATAAAAGTACGACAACTACATGTCTAGGCAAGAATGCACACATAACTAAGATACAAATATTTGCAAATGTATGTTTTTAATAGTATGTGGTTTTCTAGTAAAGTATAGTTCCTTCAAACAAGATAATATTTTGCCCATTTTATAGAAATCTCCAGTAAAGAGTTGCAGTCCCTGAAACTGATTTACTATGGGTCAAGTTTGGCTGTAAGATCCTTTGAAAATAATAAAATCCAAAAAGCAGACCAAGTGTCTGCAGTCTGCAAAGGGCAAGACAAAATAACATGTGGGTACCAAGCTGTAAAACATTTAAAAATTCTATGACATCAGATTTAAGTTCAAAAGATTTTAGAATTGAATGTGACTATTAACTGCTGAGAAAAGCCAAATCTGTGTCAAACTGAAAGCTGAGAGGTATGAAAGAGACAGGCAGGAGCAAGGAACTGGAAGAAGACCGAAATGACCATTGACCATTGTCAACAATGAAGCCCTGAACAAATCACTCTGAACCTCTCCTCTGAACCTCAGTTTACTATAAAACGTAGCTGTTGAAGCCAAACTGCTGTGAATGTCATATGTCAACTCCAGGGCACGCTAAAACTCTAACAGGATGTGTATTTTAAACCATGTTAAAGTGGTGAAGATAACAGTCACCCACCAGAACTGCCAGAAAGGTATTTGAAGACATGTTTATTTGGGTTGTGAGAAGATATGACATCAGATCATGATTACTGGTTTACTTTCAAAGGAAGTACCTTCTAAGGCATTATGAGACTCAAACTTCGCTTTCTATTGGTTTTTATTGTTGGAGGTAGTCCTGTGAGAGTATCAGGGGAGGTCAAATCCAGGAGCACCAGAAAATCCCCTGTATCTCTCCTCCCAATGCAAGTACTACCAGTATTTCCTAAGTGAATGGGAAAATAGGACTGCCTCTCCCAAGTTTCTACACTCATATTCCCCTCTCCTGTCTCTGTTCTGGGGGAGGTGGTGGGCATGATCTGTTCATAACTGAAATTGACCTGCCCTGTTTCCTTACTCAATTGTTAAAGGTAACCAGATTTGTGGGCTGATCTGTTTTTTTTTTTGTGGGGGGAAGGGGTAGAGACAGTGAGTGGGTACTGGGGATTGAACTCAGGGGCACTCAACCACTGAGCCACATCCCCAGCCTTTTATTGTATTTTATTTAGAGATGGGGTCTCAGTGAGTTGCTTAGTGCCTCACTTTTATTGAGGCTGGCTTTGAACTCGAGATCCTCCTACTCAGCCTCCAGAGCTGCTGGGATTATGGGCATGCGCTACTGTGCCTGGCTTCTTGGGATGATCTGATGAATTATGCTTCTGGGAGTGGACCAAATACCTTAGTCAACCTTCTATTTTGGAATGCACCAGACTCTGTTGTCTAAACCACGGATTAATCTGATGATGTACACCTGAGGCAAGGTGGGGGCCCTTTGATGTCAAGGCAGAAAGAAATGCATGCGGGAATTCAACTGCCACCCATGCTATCTTGGTGGCCACCAGGAAGGTCGCTGCATCAGGGACTGTCAGTGAAGCAGCCCCTTCTTGAGACTGCCCCTGCCTTCCATGGAGACTGTCTCCCCAGGGAAGGAAAATGTTCCAAAAGAAGACAGAGGGGTAATATCCAGAAACAAACCATGTTACTGTCAACAAACAATGTTGCTGATGGTGCTGCTCCCAAATGGGGAAGAGTTAAAAAAACCTTTGTTGGGCAGTAGAGAAAAAAAAAACTATATCCTCGTGGGTAAAACTTTAGATGTGTGTGCCAAAGTCAAGAAGCCTGTCAAAAGTGACAGGAAGCTCTGAAAGCAGAAGGCACTGACAGCAGGAGTGGCTGGAAAAATGGAGAAAATACAAGGGAGCAGAATGGGAAAGCAGCAATGGGTCGTCTTGTGCAGAAGCCAAAGAGTTACATGGGGTCAGTGGAGGGATATGGAGGGTACCAGGCAATTCTACAGAACACAGAGTTGTGGAGTAAGGTGGAAGTTCAAGGCCACCATTGCCACAGGAAGAGGCTCACTGGAGGGCAGGGCCCCAAGATGAGTCTGTCTCACAGAGTTCCCACTTCCTGCCAGGGTCACCTGGGTTCCAAGTGATTGATGTTGGATATAGTGTGATAGGGATTACTATGGTTGAAGGAGGCAATGTTTTATAAACTTACACAGCCCTTATTACCTATTAAAAGGATCCTGTAGAAAACATTCCTTCCAAACCATGGACGCTACAGCTCTGGACATCAGGTAAGAGTAATATTTGGCACCATAGCCCACAAGGTGGCTGAATCTCAGCTGCCAGGCCTGCAAAAACAGAAAGACAGCAAGAGAAATAATTCAGTCTTTGCATTTTAGGAATATTATATATGAGAGAACAATGGAAACATAGAAACCTGTGCATGTTTTAAGTTTCTCCTACAGAGCTATGTCATTCACAATATTAATATTTTCACATTTTATACACTGTTATGAGCTCAACTGTGTCTCCCTAAAATTTATATGTGAAGCCCTAACATCAGAATGTAAGTGTATCTGGAGATAGGGACTTTAAAGAGGTGATTAAAATAAGGCTGGTACCCTCAGAAAAAGAAGAAATTTGGACAAAGATACTACAGCATGTGCAGAAAGGAAAGGCCCTGCAAGGATATAGAGAAGGCAGTCATATGCAATACAAGAGAGAGGCCTTAGGAGAAACAAACCCACAGAAACAAATGCAGAAGAAATTTCATTTGTTTAAGCTACCCAGTCTAGGGTATTTATTATGGCAGCTCCGGCTGACTAATACATACACAAAGAAATTCTTAAATGATGTGAATATAATCTTCAAACAGATTTTCTTGTGTGTGTGTGTGTGTGTGTGTGTGTGTATATACCTCCAAATATGTTTAACTTTCTTAATTGAGTTTACTTACTTAAACTAATTTTAATACATTTTATTTCATTTGACAATTTAGAAAAAACTCATGAGTTTACTTATTTTTAATAATTTGATAAGTTTTACTTTGCAATGACCATTTGCCGCAAGAACTGTTCTTCATATGGACTAGTTTTTCTAAAGCTAAACATATCCATATTTTATCATAATTTAAAAAATTTTATCCATTTATTACTTCTAATTAGGTATATGACAGTTTAATGCATTTTGATTCATTTTACACAATTGCAGAACAACATTTCTCTGGCTGTACAAGATGTCCCCTACCTCCCCTTTGCCCAATCACAGTTCTCCCATTTTTCCCATGGACCTCCCCCCATTATGGATCAGCACATATAGAGAACATCCAACCTTTGGTTTTTTGGGATTGGCTTAATTCGCTTAGCATGATATTCTTCAGCTTCATTCATTTATTGGTAAATGCCATAATTTTATTCTCTTTTAATGTTGAGTAATATTCCATTATGTATATATACTACAGTTTATTTATACATTCATCTACTGAAGGGCATCTATGCTGGTTGCATAGTTTAGCTACTGTGAATTGAGCTGCTATAAACATTGATGTGGCTGCATTACTATTATTTGATGACGAGTCAAAAAGGCAAGAACATAAGAAAAATGGGATAGAATTGAAAAATTGTTTATATGAAGGCAGAGAAGCTGGAATCTGAGGTTGTTTTTTTTTTCCATAAATAAAAGACTAACACTATGAACCAAAGGTAACCCCTGACTTCTGTAGCATCTTGATGAAAAGGTGAAGAAATTCTCAGAGCTCCCTGCCTTCCCTAAGCCTGTTCAGCTTATTTTCTAATCATGACAAGGAAGAAACTGCCACCTAATCATGTGTTCAAGTTTGTCACTCTGGGATTCACTTCTGCAATAGAAATGTAGAGAGGAAAACCCAGGAGGATGGCAAGAGGGTTGATCATGTAGCAGGGCTGGACTTTCACAGTTCTTTGGACAGCAAGGAATACCTGGTTGTGGGTATCACAGAGAATTTTGAGAGAAAGCATCCATTCTTTCTGAGAACAAGGACGTAGCTATTATAAGAAAGGCCATGTGGATTTTCATGGGAGAATACTGTTCCAGTGGAAACTTCCATAATATTGCTCTTTCTCTGTACTGAAAAATTGAAAACCCCCACACTCTGGCCAGGAAGAGGAGGGCCACACAGGTACAGATGCATAAGAGCAGGACAGCGTTTTTCTCTTTGTAAAACTGTCTCAGTAGAAGCTGGGTTATGAACCCTATTCTCAACACTTGGACTTTAAATTTTTTACTTTTCTGAAATGAATTTAATACATGGTCTTCTACTTTCTTCTAAAATAACATTTACCTGACATTAAAAATTTTTTTGTAAAAGAACCAGAGTTCTTAAGATCAATAACTATTCCATAATCAATCTCATAACTCCCTAAAAATATAAATAAAGTATGATCCACACTATAACTCTTGAAACTAGAGAAGCATGCAATCATACACTTCTATGGTATACTTTGTCTGACATTTAAACTTTTTTAAAAAATAGGATTTTCTTTTGGGTGATAATCATTCTCTAATTCTCTAGGAAATAAGATATAAATATAATCCTTACTCCAACTCTATGAACTAGATAAGCAAATTCTAGTTAATATATTAAGAAACAAATATTTCTGAAAAGATGGTTCTTTCATCACAGAAGTGCGACTAATCTTAGGACATTCTCTGAGCCCCCTACTCAATATGCAGTGAGTTTAAAGATAAGGCCATGTGGCAGTTACTCTCTAAATGTGTGCATTTCTTTAAGATAATTAATCTGCCTGGACTGGGCAGGTTAGGGAGGTATGCAGGAGCACTCCAATCAATTTAGGCCGACAATAACCCTCAATGTCTACTCTCCCTTTTCTGCAAAAAGATGATTGAAAACAAGGTGGGCACCCTGGGAGTCCTGTGCTGAAGGGAAGAACCATGTCCAGTTCCTGCCTGTGAGTGCACCAACTGTGAAGGCAGTATCTAGCGCTGGTGGCACAGGGGCTCTGATTCCTGATGGCTGCCACCCATGCTATGCAGGTACACTTGCACAGCTGGCTGTCATCTCCCTCTCAGTCACAGTAACAAGGCCTGAACTCTATCTTTCACAAGACACTCCTCACCCCAGGCACACCAGGCACACTGGTTCCCAGAGGCTCAAGAGAGGCTGTGCCCTTGATGGGAGAAGCTGTGCACTAGAAATGTGGCCCAAGTGTCTTCAGTCAGCAGAGCCTCTTGAAGCAAAGAAGCAGAGAGGTAGACAGAGACTTTTCACCCTATTTAAAGACTAGTAGTATTTAGAAGAAAGTAAACCACCCAGGCCATCTATGGTCCAATTTCAGAATAGAAAACTGTGACTGACTACATTTTTAATTTAAAGGGCTGGGTCTTTGGAATTCACTTATAATGCACACACAGTTCTGTATAGTCTGACTTATTTAAAAAGGGGTCTTGTATATTTTTGATGTTATTCTGAAAACTCAGTCTGCTAAATGTTGCTTAAAATGTGGACCATTGGTGATCTATCACACATGAAGCAATTTGGAAGAGATGATATCTTTAGTAATAGGACGTGGCCTGAAGTTATATTGGCTCTGGTGGTATGGATCATACAAGCATCTCTCAGAGTAAAATACATAGCACACAGTTAGGGAGCTTTCTCTTTGAAATGTTTTCTTCATGGTGATCTGCCAGATCTAGTTTGTCAACCTTTGCAATATATGCTGAATTTAACTTTGTTTAGATTTGACCTGAATACAGTTTTGTTTCATCTTGAGAGCAGGCATACTTCAACAGCATCCTGATTTGAGCTTTAAAAAAAAAAAAAAGTCTAGGTCTCTTAGTTTCATCAACTCATAACTGAATTCCATATAAACAGAGTAGTAAAAATAAGCCCTTTCAGAACTGTAGAAAGAGACATCAGGATTTCTGTGACACACCACTGCCTAAGCTGCCACATCTGCCTTAGAGTATCATCCCTACCTGGACATAGGTATTCTGGCTGTGTCTTGCTCTTTAATTACAGGCTTGAGTTTGCTGCTACACCCTTCCCAAACCTCACAACCTGCTAAATCAATTATACCTACTTGACACCTTTCATCAGAGGTTTGTAACTTTATGGACAACTAGACCTACAATTCCACTGCTATTTGAACACAATTGCTGAATTCCTTCTAATTTAACTTAACATTACATCCTTGTTTCTATTTTACTCTTTCATCTGAAAAAAATGTAAGACAGCATTTCAGGTTAAGCACTGGAATTAGCTCATTTTCTTCCTTGTAAATCAAAATTTTCTTCTTTTTAGGGGGGAATTGTCAAGCAGACAAGTGTCCACCCTTCCCTCAATGTTTGACAGACAGGTCTGGTTTTAAAAACAAATGATGCAAATGTCTTCATAATTTTCCTTGTATTCTTGCTAGAAATGCAGACATTCAAATCCTAACACTATCCCAAGGCATGGTTATCTAAACTTGTCTTGAGTTAGATAATCTCAGTGAACCCATATGAAAGACAGAACATAGAGCTGGTGGAGCAGCATGTCAAGAGCCCCGTGGGTAATGTTATTTGCCTTAGAACTCTTCAAAGAACGTGAGACCCTTTGAGAGTTTTTATTTGCCTGTTTCTCTTCTCTGACTTTATGATTTTCTAGGAATGGAAAGGCAGCAATGTAGCTCTTTACTATTTTCCCATTCAAACCTGGAATAGGAAAACTAGAGGGAGGAAGTACTCGCTCACCACACATTAAACAGTGAGTGATGAAACCAACCATTTCTCTTAATTGCACTATTAAATGGAGCATCATTTCTTCATTTCCAGTGATATGTGTATAAATGCATTTACCTAAAATATATTTTAAAACAATCTTATTGTGAGACAATTCAAACTGCATGCAAATAGGGATGGTATCCATTGCTTCCTTAGTGTGTGTCATTCTATACTGAAATTTTCTTTAGATCATGAACCACATGATCTGTCCAAGTGTAGACTCAGCACCGTACCTGTCAGAGCATAACAGAAATTCAGTAGACTCTGCTGGTTGGCTGGCTGGACAGGTGGGGGGACACTATGTGATTCTTTCAGACTGATGTTCATACATGATATCTGTCTCTAGCCCACTCACCCTAGAAAGCCTCTTGTAGTAGTGGAAGGAAGTTACAGCCATGTTGGGAAATCCCACTGTCAGACACCTAGGGGTCCTCTAGAACTAGGAGGGAGTCTCTGGAACCTGGGAGGCCTGCAAGACCCGAAGAAGGGGTCTCTATAAGCTGAGAGAAGCCATTATGACATGGGCAGGGGGCTACTCTAGGATCTGTGGGCCATCTATAGATAGCAAGAAGCCTGTCAGTCCCACCGCCACAAAGAAATGAGTTCCACCAACAACCTGGTAAAGCAGTCAAGCCCCAGATGAAACCACAGCCTGACTGACATCATTGCCACAGCCTTCTGAGGCCCTAAGCACAGGAAGTGCTAAGTAGTACAGATGCCTGACCCCCAGGAATGTGAGATGTACACTGTTGGATGTCACTATGTTTATGGTGACTATTCACAGCAGCAGAAAACTAATATCATAACCTTACTGTTTTAAGAAACAGCATAAGAGAAAAAAAAAACCTAGAAATACTGGAGGGGTACCTATACTTCTTAAAGGCCTTTCCTGTTAGCTTGGAAAAACGTAAAAATTAGAACTCTACTTTGGACAAAATAAAAGCCATGTGTTGGGAAGATGCCAGCTTACCAGACCTATCCACTCACCTTTGGCTTGTGAGATGAAGGAAAGAAACTAACTGTACAACCACCCTGATTTCGAATTACTGACACCCCCAACAAGCCACATTCCTGTTACATCAGACACCTGTAATTTTCTACTTCATTTCTACCATATCTGCTAAAGCACATATCAAAACACACCACAGAGCTATTTTTACAGCTGAAAATGAAGTTCTTACCCAAGCAATAATAGAATTACAGACTAAAATGTTAACCCTGCTCTCCAATATGTAAAAAAAATGTATCAGACACACATCCTTGTCAACATCGGCATATAAAAATCTGAATAATTTATAAAAATATCATTTCATGAGAATCCTACAAAATCCTAATGACAACTAAGAAAATATTTTCTATACCAATGACAGAATTATAACCTACTTTAAAGAGACTAGACCCAGTGTTATAAAAAAAAAAAAAAATCCTTCCTAACAATCCAATTCTCTTTAGGCAATTAATAGCAACAGGATAGGCACACTACTTATATCCTCCTTGAAGAAAAAAGGGACAATAAAACAGCATGCCCTTGAATGTCCCCTTTCTGTCCCCAAGAACCTAGCCAAGTTAAGGGAACAATAGGAGCAAATCTGGGCTAGAATCTCCAGATATCTTTAAGGACACTGGCTTTCTCTCATGTATTCTGGGTATTAGGGCAAGCTGGTGTTCTCTGTAGAAAGCTGCTTTCTGCATGTATACCAGACAGTTCTCCTTGGGATGTTGGTCCATACAAGAAGCAGAGCAGGTGAATATTGATGATGTCATTGCTTTTGCAACCTAACCTATAAAATACTTCCTGCCTGCAGTAACTGCTGCAGACAAGAGCACCACTGAGTTCCCCGCAGCCTCTGGACAAAGCATTGTGAAGAGAAAGAGTCGTGACTTTCTGGCTAGGTACTGGAGGAACTGCATGTAGCAGAGGTATATCTGTGCAGTTTTTCACCACCAGACCTTCCGGTAAATATTTCTCAATAAACCCTGTAGCTTGTATCTCATCTTTATGGGCCTTCCTTGCCTGTCCCATGGCCCTAGCACAACGGGGTGGTAGGTGGTATAGTGCTAATGATGCACAACATATTAAATAGGAGTCTTTTTAGTATGTCAACTTCAACTGTCAATTTTATTTATATATGAAATTTAAAATTTTTGTAAAACAAAACCCCTGGAAATCTAGTCTTACACACCTATCAAAAACTAACATATTAGAAGAGCAAGGACGAAAATACATTTATTAGGTGAAATATGAAAAAGTATACTGATCTAATTAAACGAGATAATAAACGAAAAACAAGCAACAAGCACAGTTGGAATTAAGGAATGTTGGCTTCATTCCTTCCTAGTAAAAATTCTCAACATGGCTTTTTCTGTTGACTGTAACATCTTAAGAGAAAAAGGTAGATTGCCCCTTCATTCTAGAGAAGTCATGGTCCAATAATACAGAGGATTCCAGTTTCCATGGTCAGGAAGCCACCGGAAAACAAGGGAGACCTTGGCAGGAATAGCTTCCGTCAGGGCAGTCTTTGGTAGTTAGTCATATGAGACAGGTGTAGTACAGGAACCAAAAGAAGAGAGTACTGCTTTTGTCTTCATATGATTACAAACCACCCAGCAAAGGAAGTAGGTATGTATATAGGATCAGGAAAAAAAAAAAAAAAAAAAAAACTATGAAAGGAAAACTAAAAAAGGATATGATTGTCCTTTGTAGACAACGGGATTTTCTGCCCCTTTGTACAGAGGAATATAAAAACAGTGATGCAGCAGGGAGTAACTTCTTAAAGGAAAGAAAGTCCCAAGGAAGGTGAATCACCTCTAGAGAGCATGCAAGTAGGTATGCAAGGGAAGCAGGTGATCCCAATGTGGGCAGAGTCTCTCTCCACTCGACTGCACCCATCAGGGCTGGCAGTAAGCTTGAGAACTAAGTTCTCCACTCACCTTGGGATACCAGACAGACTGTATCCCTGCCCTGTAAGAGCAACTTAGAATATAAAAAGGACAAGGACAAACAGAATGATTTGGTATCAAAAGAGCCTATCAACTTCTTGCATGATATGGGCAAGGAGAACCCTAGAATTTCTTCCTTTGATCCTCTTAGGTTAGACTTCATCTCCTGTCTCTGCCTCCATCACTCTGCTGCAGCCACACTGGTGACTTGCTGGTCCAAAACACAATAGGCAGGAGCAAGCTCTGAATCCCATAGGTCCTTGTCCTTGCTTTTCTCTCTGCCCCAGAAACTCTTCCCCTACAAGTAACCATATGTCTCTTTTTCTCACTTTCTTCTGTATCTATTCAAATAATACTTTAATCAATAAAATCTTTTCTGATAATTAAAAAAAAAAAGACACTGCTTACTGCCTATTAGTACTGTTTCCTGCCCACAGGCAGTTAGGCCTCTGTTTGTGGCAGTAGGGGCCCACTTGTGCCTTGGATCTCTACTTGTGCTGGTCCTCTTTGTGGGAGTGATTTGGCCTCTTTGTGGGAGTGATTGGGCTCTCAAGGATGGTCATATGGGCCTCCTTGGGTCTCCTCAGGGTTGGTGTACCTCCCCACCATGGCACTGAAGTCCTGACTTTCAAAGCCACTTCTCTATCATGGAGATACCCTGCTGGGTTCCCCATTAACCTAATCAGCCAGCACATGAGACTGGTTTAGGGAGGATATATGGGACAGATGCACTAGTTTAATATTTTCAAAATGCCATCCCAATTACAAAAGAGCTTTTCTTGTGCCTTTAAAATCTTTGTAGAGAAAACCTAAGGCTGTTCTAATTTCTCCTGTATTCCTAGAGCCTCAAGTATGTGTTTGTTAATATCAGGGCTTCACTGTCATATAGACACATAGTTCTTTCCACTTTACCTAGAAGCATGACTCAAAATGGATAAACAGACTCAAAAATCATCCATCCCTCTTTCCAAAATTCATTGAGTGCTCATGACATGCTGGGTAGTGGATCTTAAGTGGATACTAAGGACCCTGCACTCACAGCCACATAGTCTCCTGAGGAAGACTTGACATAAAGAATCACTGTCTGTTTCAATGTGGCTGCTTAACCATCACCAGATCCATAATCTTGCTCACCCTAATCTTTCAAACGTAACTGCGTCACACCCACCTCATAGAACAGTTATGTGGGTTAAATAAGAGAAAGGAGTCATCAAGCTTGCACTGCTGGCCCTCTGGGATGGCTTTATTTGCCAGCTACCAACTTAATCCTTTGGTGAGCAGAGAGGACCCAGGGTACCTCTTTGTATCTTGTTACTAGCACAGTGTCTTCAACAAATATGCACACAGAGGATGGTAAAATAAGTTTAAGAATTAGACACAAGAATTTACTGCAATTTGTATAAAATATACATTTATAAGTCCAAATCTTTCTCATAATTAGTTTCAATAATCACTAAAATTAAAAAGCTGTCAATGAATAGGTAATATACAAGTTACGGTCACACACACACCCCTGAATTTCTGAAGTGACAAATCAAAATTAAAATGCTTCTCACAGAATTAAGACTCATCCTAGATTCTTCCTGATTAGTTATATGATTTCATCTGAAATCTATGAAGTCTGGTGTCTACATATCTACATCTTCATCTCACTAGCTCTTGCCTATTAAGCTTTAAATGATGTTCACTCAACTTCCTTGGTTGGAACAACCACTGCTTTCCAAACTTATTTTCTAATTCTCCTGTTGAAAGATCCCTCCAGGTCATATGGACAAGTGAATCTCACTCCTTTATATTACCTAAGATGTATACAACTGGACATGTGCAATTAGGAAATATGTCTTACCAAGGGTTTTTCTATTGCTGGATGAAAGAGAGTTAATAAAGATGGTAAAAAACACTTTCACCTCCAGGAATACTTCACAGCCACCTCCTCCGCCCCTCAGGAATGCTACGAAGGCATTCCAGAAGTTTATTAACTGCATATTCTCAAGTATAGCCCAGGGCATGTGACAGTTTGTCATCTGCAGGGCATGTTGCTACCTGCATTTTGTGCAACATAACTGACAGGAATAAAATACATGACTGATCCATGGAAATTGTTAGGGTTGTTTGCTTTCTACCAACATCAATACCCTCTGATTATCTCATCTGAAGAGTTTCCAAACTTCCTGATGAAATAGCTTTTAGCATTTTTTTTTACAAAAAAAACCCCAAGAAACTAAAAAAAGGAAAAAGAAAAAGGAAAAGGAGAAGGAGGAAGATAAGAAAGAGGAAACAAACAAACAGAGTTGTAGCTGAAACATTGAGAATTTGGATAATGCCAAATAGCACATATTAATGAAATTTTTTACAAAAAGGATTAGGTAAAAATAATCAACACCCTTAGTTAAAATTAGTATACACATAAATAAGGCAGCCCTGAAATTTATTAAAACTGCTCATATCAAAATAGTATCAACTTTTTTTTTTTTATCCATTCATCCACTGAAGGTTGGCTCCACAGTTTAGCTACTGTGAATTGTGCTGCTATAAACATGGATGTGGCTGTGTCCCTGTAGTATGCTGTTTTTAAGTCCTTTGGGTATAGTTCAAGGAGAGGGATAGCTGGGTCAAATGGTGGTTCCATTCCCAGATTTCTAAGGAATCTCCATACTGCTTTCCAAATTGACTGCACCAATTTGCAGTCCCACCAGCAATGTATGAGTGTCCCTTTTTCCCCATATCCTCACCAACAATTACTACTGTTTGTCTTCATAATAGCTGCCATTCTGACTGGAGTGAGATGATATCTTAGAGTAGTTTTGATTTGCATTTCTCTGATTGCTCCAGATGATGACCATTTTTTTTCCCATATATTTGTTGTTTGATTGTATATCCTCATTTGAGAAGTGTCTGTTCAGGTCCTTTGGAATTTTACTCAGCAATAAAAGAGAAGAAAATCATGGCATTTGCAGGTAAATGGACAGTGTTGGAGAAGATAATGCTAAGTGAAGTTAGCTAATCCCACAAAAAACAAATGCTGAATATTTTCTCTGTATAAGGAGGCTGACTCGTAGTGGGGTAGGGAGGGGGAGCATGGGAGGAATAGATGAATTATAGATAGGGAAGAGGGGTGGGAGGGGAAGGGAGGAGGCAGGTAGAATTAGCAAGCATGGTGGAATGTGATGGACATCATTATTCAAAGTACATTTATGAAGACACGAATTGGGTGTCAACCTACTTTATATACAGAGATATGAAAAATTGTGGTCTATATGTGTAATAAGAATTGTAATGCAAAAAAAAGTATATGTATAAAGACATGAATTGGCGTAAACTCACTTTATATACAAAGATATGAAAAAGTGTGCTCTATATGTGTAATAATAGTTGTAATGCACTCTGCTGTTGTTTTTATCTAAAAAAACAAAATCAGTTAAGTAAAAAAAAAATAGTATCAACTAGCATTATGTTACAATGCTATAACATTTTATATATTATATGTGAGTTATATAAGTATGTTTGGATTTTTTTTTATATTGCCTAAATTTGAAGGTTCAAGGTTTGATCTTTGAAAAGGTCAGCAATGAGAAATGGCTTAAGGCTAAAATGAACTAATAGCCTTGTATGTCCTTATAAATCTATATGTTAAGCTTTTTTATTCACGCTAATATTTTTTCTGTATGTATTCTTCAGGATTTTCTATATATAGGACCATACCAAACAGATCCCCATTTTACTTCTTCCTTTTTAGTATGAATACATTTATTTTTATTGCCTATTAGCTCTTGTTAAAACCTCTAGTTTAATATTGAACTGAAGTTGCAAAGGCAGACATTGTTGTCTTATTATTTTAGGGGAATGTTTTCAGTCTTTCATCATTGAGCTGGGGGCTTTTCAAAGGTGTTCTTCATAGGCTGGAGATCAGCAACAACTCTTGATTTTCTCCTTCAATTAATGTCAATCAATTCTCAAGTCCTGACAATTTTATCTCAAAATATTCCTGTAGTTTTACCCTGACTTACATTCCCACCATCAGTGTCCAGATTTAGATTTTGCTCATCTCTTGCCTAGATTACATGACCTTTAGGGCAGGATCTATGGGGCATATATGTTTTCTGTGACCAAAAAAGTTACATTCATTAAAGAAGATAAGGATGCACTAGAAAAGAAAGAACAGGTAGAAGTCCCAAAACCAAATGAAAAATAGTGGGAAGAGTAAGGGGATAAAATTAACGAAATCTCCCAAAATAGAACATAAAGCAAAGCATAATAAGCAGCACAGGAAATTGCACAGTAGAAACTTCTGTTTTTTGCTTTTTTCAGTTGTTGATAGACCTTTATTTATTTATGTGTGGTGCTGAGAATGGAACCCAGTGTTCACACATGCTAGGCAAGTGTGCTACCACTGAGCCACAGGCCCAGCTTAAAACTTCTGTTTTCATAGCATGATGGATTTGGTTATTTCCAACAACCCTCCAGAATGAAACAATTAAAAGACTGGATAAAATATATTTTCAAGAAATTTTTGTAAATGTGTTGATAAGAGAATAAAACATCAAAATGATCTAGTAGACTACTTTCACAAATAAAAAAATTGGTGTTTTTAAGTATATGGTAATATTCACTATATTTTAATTTTTGCTTTAATCTAGGACTTGGATAGATTTTTAACTTCCTTTCTTCTATCTCTGTCTCCTTTAGGCCATCCCCATACCTAAACCTTATCTATTTCCCTATAATTTCTATCTGCTCATGCCAGTACTCTGCTTACAAACTTCAAACCTCTAAGGTCTCTCAATTCCCTCCAAGCTTGTGCATAAGCTTTTCAGCAGACATAATGGACTCTCTACTATTTGATCCCTGTCTTATTTTCAACCCTACCCAAAGTCCCTGCTATCATAACAAACTCCCTATAAGAAAGCAACCCTAGACTGATATATTCTCTAACACCTTCTATCACATCTCACTTGGTCCTCATTCCTTTCTCCCTAGTGTGATTCAGTCTACGGTAAAATCTGAATTAGAAGAGACCAGGCCCAGATAAAATGTCATTTCTGACTTCATGAGGCAAAATTTAACACTTCCCTATCTACAACAGAATTCTCACAGCACTGCATCATATCATTTCCAAAATATCTAATACATATATATATACTCATCTGTCGGTCCAATAAAATAACACACATGAGAAGAAATGGAAGTGCTGGGATCTAGCAGGAGTTATAGTTCTATTATTCTAAATAATTTTGTTCTAAAACATCTCTATCTGAAAAAAGTTTTATCATTGACTTGGCAAAGAAGATGAAATAAGCTAAATCATGGGCAAGATAGGTTAAAATGGACTTTTTTGGACTGTGGGTCATTATCTACCAGGGGTTTGTAAAATCAGGTCAGGAGTTGGGACTAGCATTAAAGAGATAAACAAATAGAAGAGAAAATAATAAAAAACTGTGCATATATAGTAAAGGTAACTTTTAGTCTGTTTCAGCTTTTCATCTACACGTGCATACACATATATGCTTAAATGTACTTATACATATTTGTACAATAGATCACAATGTAAAATGCATTTATTACCATGGGTTTGGTCAAAATACTTAAAAGCTAATGAGTTAACAGTTTAAGAATAAAGGTAAGAAAGTCAGTGCTACTGAAGTAGATATGATCTAACATGCAAAAAGTTTAAAATGGGTGATTTCATAGCATATACTGCTTTTACCTATCAGTCAAGGAGACCCTGAAGAAAGAGAGCCTCTGTGGCTCTCTGTGGGTAACATTTCAAAATATTTGTATTTTTCTAACACAGTAACAGGATACAGACTCAGTGATATACAAGTTTCTACTGACCCCACTTGTATTGTTCCTATCTTCATGGTATACCTGAAATCTGATTACCATCTATAGAAAAAAAGGGAATTTATGTTATAGATTAAATTTATAAGTTGGTTTCAGCTGTTTTGAGATGTAGTGTTTTTCTGGGGAAAAAAAAGGTAGTAAATTTCAGAAGTAATAAAAATGTACAAGTAGATTATGCAAAAGTAATTCAGATTACTGAGCTAATGGTATTGCACCAAGGTTAACAGCCTGGATTTGACAACCCACTATGGCTAGGTAGTATACTATCAATGGGAAAGCTGGGTGAATAGACATGGGAACTATTTTTGCAACTTATGAACAATGAGCTATTTCAAATTGGAAAATAAAACAGAAGAAGATGATGAAGTACTAGATGGAGAATATAAAAAAAAAAAAAAAACGGTGAAAAGGAACAGAATAGTGAAGTTAGTGAGGATATCAAATCAGAAGAAAAGGACTGAAGAGGAACAAGGAACTCACTGACAAATCTAAAGAAAGAAAATGTGATATAAGAAGAAGAAAGCGGAATATGAGATTTCTGAAGGAAATGTTGTCACGGTGGCAGCAGCTGCTCTCACCTTGGCTACCATCAAGCGCCTGGCTGCTGTGGAAGAGACAAAGATCAAGTCCCTGGTAGCTCTCCTGGCCGAGACACAAATGAATAAACAAAAATCAAACTTAGATATTTTGAGGAGCTGGAAACCATCATGAACAGAGAGAGAACAAAGCCCTAGAACAACAGAGGCAGTAGTTGCTTACTGAATACCAGAACTTCCACATGGAACAGCTGAAATATGCCTGACAGCAAATGACAACAGCAGCAGCATGGCCAGAACCCTCAACAGATGTACAAGAGGACCCTGCCTGGCCCCTGTGGAACAGCAGGGCATCCTGGCATGATGCCTCATCAGCAGCCATCTACCTCCCTGCCCTCCATCAGATGCTACCACTCATCCACCCCAGTCAGGTCAGATAATAGGCCCAGGTTCCATGATGCCTGGGTGGCCCCTGACATGCTTAATGATTCCCACTGTCACAACCAATGTCCACCTTGCCAGGAATAGCCCTGTCACTCTTGGTATGTCTTCAATGCCAGGAAACATCTTTGGGACCTGGGTACCCCAACACAGCACCAAACAGCATGTGATCTAGCCTAATTTTACAGAAAAATCTAAGGATAGCAGTTCAGGAGCTGTGAGGGCCTCCCAGGAATATCCAGCTTATTAGCAGCTACCTTATCAGTAGCTGCTGAACAGACAGTTCATCAGCAAGAAGTTATTGATAATCTATTGTGTGCCCAGCTAGGCTAGACACTGTGAAAGAAAGAAAAAAATAAAAAGACACAGAATTTGCCCGAGAGAGAACTTATTGTTCAACTAAAGAAATAAAAAAAAATAGTAGAGAGAGCCATTAAAATACAATAAAATCAAAATAAAATTTAAACAAAAAACTGTTTGAAATAAGAAGTTATTGGAAAATAATTCAAATTACAGTGTTTTGTGGACTCCAAGGAACAGTGCCAGAAGGCTAGTTGACATTACGGCACCACAGAGACTGTTTTGTTACTCACTAGTGAGACAAAGGTGCTTAGAGCTGAATTCTCTTATTCTAATAAGAGCATGTCATATTGTTCTACTTTCTTTCAATACTGTGCTTCTCTAAGCTGAGCTTTGGCAACATATCAATCTCCACAGTCTTTCTTTTAATGTATTTCTTTACTCACTTCAATTTTAATTCGATGCAGGACTGGTTCAACTTTTCAGAGGATATACTAAGTTTTTAAGAGTGAAAATGAGTTAGAAAAGGTGGTTATGAAATAAATGTAAACTATTATTTGATTTATAGACATACATTGCTTCCATTTAAAGGACTTAGCAGGGTGAAAGGGTTGTTTAGACTGTACTTTGGCTTAAGTGGAAAAAAAGTTACTGCTGTAATTTTATAAATCATTTCAAATACTGTTTGATTTTGGCTTTTAAGTGTCAGAGTTTTTTTAAATGTTCTAAGAAAGTTTGGTTCACTTTTCACTCTCCATAAATCAACAAGTATTTCAAAGCTTCCCCGAGACACAGAAAAACATACACATGTGAAAAGAATGATTGCGTCACACTAAGTCAGGGATCTGAAGAGAGAGTATGTTAAAAAAGCAACTAACCAGGCACTCTTTTTTATAATTATTACATATACATATTACAAATTAAGATGTGCCAAAGACACTAAGATAAACTATTCTAACACATTAATAACCACATATGGTTATGGAAGGCCACTACCAGGGCAAAAATCTGCTATGTTGGTGCTCAGGTGACTTTACATGCATTATTGTAAAGAATAGGTGGCCTGGAAAATGGTTATCTTTGAGGAACAGGGGGTCACCCTCAAAACTCACTGCTGGAAGAATGCTGAATACACAGATGTTAATCAATTTTAGCCAATCAAAACCAATTTTAATTATTTTTTTCCTGTTCTGACCAATGCAACATGCAACTGATGACATTATTTTTCCACACATCCTTTTTAGTCATTTAAAATCCCCTTTCAAGTACTGCATCATTTATTGTATTTCCAATAATAATAACAGTTGTTTCTTGTTTATCATGTGTCAGACATTGAGTTGAGTACTTCTGACACAGTTATTTCATTTGATCTTCATCACAGCCCTATAGGCTGTACATTACATCATCTTCTAGACAGAGATCAGATACACAAGACCCACAACTTCAACCATCTGATTCTAGAGCTCCATACTCTGTTCCTCTGTATGGGTAGGTATACTGTGCCTAATTAAGCTTACCCTCCTCCTTGGAGCCACCTCTGCTCATGCCTTAACTTCTCTAAAACAGTTTTCACTTTATACAATCTACTTCCACACATAACTTTCATGTTCCTGTCTTTGGAATTCAAACATGCCACTCTTTACCTGGAATCTTCTCTTCTCTCAAATACACAAACTAGCCCTCTTTCAAATAATAGATTAAACCAGAATCATCCATTAAAACCATAAATAAAACAAGAATGTTCATCTTCTCCATTATTATTTAGCATTATTTTGAAAGTTCAAACCATTGAAATAGTCAAGGACAAACTGAAACATGTAAATATTGGAAAGGGCAGTAAAATCATTACTTATAAATACTTCTAGAAATCTAGGAAACCCCTAAGTATCAGAAATGGTAAGTGTTCATTAAGATTATCAGCCTCAAAGGATGTGGAGGAAATGAAACATTTATACACTTTTGGTGAGAATGTAAGTTAGTACAGCCACTATGGAAAGGAAATGAAGAAGCCAGCACACAAAAGGGACACCTATACACCCATGTTACTGTGGCACTATTTGCAATATATAAGCTGTGGAATCAGGTGTCCATCAACAGATGAATGGATAAAGAGAACTGGAAAAAAAAAATCTGTCACCTACAGGAAAGTAGATGGAACTGAAAGGCATTACATTAAGAGAAATAAGCCAGACACAAAAAAACAAATATTACACAGATGTATATGGAAACTAAGAAGAAAGAAACAGACAATCTGTAAATAGAAGAGGGAATTTTAGGGACTGGGAATGGGTCCAGCAGGGTCTGGGAGTGGGAGGAAGGAAGAAATGTGGATGGACACAATCACTACATGATGCATGCATGTATGGAAATACCATGAGTGATCGATGGTGAATCTCATTAATATGTGCAATCAATAAGCATGAATAATTATAATTAAAAAGACTGCCAGCCCCAGAATCAACAAACTAAAACAAATAACTTACATATTAATGATCATTAGCTAGAAAAAAGAGAAGAGATAAATTTCCCATTCATAATGGCCAAAAAAAAAATTCATGAGATGAAAATATTTAGCAAGATGTTAAGGAACATCTAAAAAGAACATGATAAATATACCATACAATGAAAGGTATAGCCAGATTAATGGGATAGTGAAGCAAAGGATATCTGTGCTAAAAACCAACTGTCAACCAAAGCTCCACACATGACTATTCAGCCTGCATAAGAACCCCTGAAGTGGTAGGCCAAGAATGCAAACTTTCTGGTGTAAGAGAACTTGACATCAGACAAAGCAGACTTTCTCAAATCCAAGGGGGAAGGATGGTTCTTCCAAAATCCATCAGAAAAGCTAACACTGGATTCAAATCTCATAACTTACACCAAAATAAATTTAAATAAACAAAGATTTTAAAGTGAAAAACAAAATCATAAGAGTACACAAGAAGAAAATGTGGGCAAAAATTTAAAGAATCTTGGGTTAAGAAGGTGTTTTTAAGCATGATAGGAAACTAAGTCTGATAGCTTTAATACCAATGACAAACAAGCAAACCAACAAAAATGAAATCTTCTCAACATTAATAAAGTAATAAATGATAAATAACAAAATGGGGGAATATAACAAAAAGGATAAAATTTTAATATTTCTATAAAATTCAGTAACAAAAGGAAAATCAATATAAACATAAAAAAATGACAGATACTCCATATAAAAAGGGAAAAATAGGGAAAGATGTTGGTTTGCTACTAAAAAAAATTGGAAACAAAAATAAGAGTATGAGTAAAAGTTAAAATCATCAAATAAGAATGTCAAGGGAAAACGACTTGGACTGTAACTTTGCAATGTATACAGAATATAAACTGTGCATAGCAGTACCACTGTTAGGAATTTATTTGAAGGCTAAAGTCTTCAAATGCACAAAGCATTATGCATCCTTGAGGTTATCTGCAGGCCTTCTATAATGCTGAAAAATGGACATAGAACCTTGAACTAGATTTCATACCAAGAGCCAGGTGTGGTGGCGCATGCCTATACCCTAGCTGCTCTAGAGGCTGAGGCAGGAGGATTGCGAGTTCAAAGCCAGCCTCAACAAAAGTAAGCAAAAGCTAAGCAACTCAGTAAGACCCTGTCTCTAAATACAGTACAAAACAGGGCCAAGGATGTGGCCCAGTGGTTGAGTGCCCCTGAGTTTAATCCCCAGTCCAAAAAAAAAAAAAGAGTTGAGGCCAAGAGAATAATGTTTGGGAGCAGGGCTTCAGATCAAGCAAATGGAATGTGAATACTAACTTCAAATAAGAGAAGAGCCTGGGAAAACACACTAGGGGTGAAGGGAAGGCCAGTTGTTGGCCTAGAGATGAGTGCCAAGCATACCATCCATACTGTGCAAGGTACCAATGCACTATGCATACACAGTGCAAAGGTTCTTGAAAAATGTTTGATGAACAAAATTTAAACTTCATGTCTTAGAATTGCTATAACAAAATACCAGAGACTGGGTACCCTAAGCAATTTTTTACTTAATTTAAGAATTATTTGTAAACATTAAAATGCAGGATATTCTTTGATCATATGGATTACTTTAGTGAGGTTATGCCAAGTAACAATGCAATAACACAAACCCCCCAAACCATGTGTTTTCTTCTTTCTTGAGTATACAACCGTCCATCTCAGGTCACCAAGCTCGTCCCAAGTAATCAGCGTCTAATTGTCCATCAAAGCCTATGCCATCCAGAATACCATTGGTTGATGGGCCAAGGGGAGGGACAGTACAGTAGCCCTCAAAGCCACAGTCTAGCAATGATATCTCTTCTGTTCACATTTCTTTGGTCAAACTGAGTCACATGGCCACAACTAATTGCATGGGACAAGAAAGTGCAATTCTACTACATGCCAGAATCATGCAAGCTGGACTATTATTGAGCAGGTCTAATGACAACCATGTGGACATGCCATAGTTTACCTAATATTCCTTTAATGTGGACTCTTACCAATTTTTTGTACATGTGGTAATCATCAAGTATAAAACTTTATTTGGATTTATTTTTAGTTCATTAGAATAAATCCCTAAAATTTACATTATTATCTTAAGGGGTATGTAAGCTCTTCGGGTTCTTCACCCTTACTGACAAAGCTATTTATCCTCCTATGTTACAAATATAAAAATACCTACCCCAGTGTATCAACACTGGTACTAGCATGGTGTCCTTTTATAAAACATTTATTAATTTGATACATGAATATGTCAGTTCACTCCTATTTCTACTTGCATATTCTGGAGAACTAGGAAAATCAAACAATTTTTCAAACATATTAATCATTTACTATTTTCCTCTTTTGTGACTCTCTTTCTTATGTTCTTTGTCCATTATCCCATGAATATTGAGATCTAAAAAAATTTTTTTTGTTCTGTTATCATTTTATATGTATGAGCTCTTTAAGTAATAACATTTATCATGGTTCTTTAAATTTTTAAAACCAACTGGTTTGCCTCTGATTTTAAATCACTTTTAAGGTATTACTTTTTCCATGAAAGTGTTTAGTCCATCTGGAATTTATTTTATAAACTGGGAAATGCCCAGTTCAAACGATAGGGAATATGTATGCCAATGCTGCATGGGACATCTTAGATAAACTAAGTAATCCCCCCGCCATTCTGTCCCTATAATACAACTTTAAAGTTTGGAAATCTAAGGCAAAGCTTCTTAGCTTAGCATAAAACTAAATGTACAACCTGGCTTCTGCCATTACCCAGAGCATCAGGAACAAAACAAAACAAAACAAAACCCAGAAACATGTACTTTCCTTCTGTAAACTAACATCCAAAACATACCATCTTCTGTACCCTCCTTTGTGACTCAGTTTCTGCAGTGTGGTGGATCTTGAGTTTGCCTTACCCTACTCCATGCACTCTGAATGGGTCCAACCCTCCACCGGCTTCACCACTGATTAGTGGGGTTCCCAGAGCTCCAGGTACTCTGCCAAGGCTTCCCACTCTCCCACTCTCCCAAGTTCACCACAACAAATCACTAGCCTTGATACCATCCAGCTTGCTGACATCAATGACCACAGGTAGCACTAGGCTCCCCAAAGCACTCTGTAACCCATTTTCTGCCTCGTCTTTCTCCTCCCCGATAATCTACTGAACTTTTTGAAATTCAGTCATCAGCAAAATCATCTGAATCTTCATCTGTCTTCTTTGCATGTTCCCTTCATCCTTTTGTTCTATAAGAAACCTGTGTCCCCACCGAGAACTCTACTACCCTTACAATCTGTTCAAAAGATGGCTGCTTTCTCCCAAATCTCACCTATCATTGGCCTGGAGGAGAAGCAGCTGTGTTCTTTGTGTTCACTGCCAGTTCCAGACATCCTTCCTTTCTCCTTCTCAAGAACAGTTCCAACTCTAATTTCTCTGACTATGGACTATGTTGACTCTTCTGCTGCAGTCATTAGTGGGATCATCAGTTAGTCCCACTTATTTCTTGACTATTTTTTACTTTTGTTTGGTTTCATTTTTCACCAGTCCCATTCCTGTTATAATCCCACCAATATCAATGTCTCCATAGCTAATCTTTCAAATGCCTTGCATGGTAGAAAGAATAATGTCCCTTCTCCCAAAGAAAACTGCATCTTAATTCTTAGAACCTCTGAATGTTACCTTACATAGGAAAATGGATTTTGAATATGTGATTAAGATAAATATCTAGGGACTATCCTAGTGAGATTATTCTGGATTATCCAAGTGAGCCCTAAATACAATCACAAGAATCCTTATAAGCAGGAGGCAAGAAGGTCAGAGAGGGAAAGTGATGTCACAGGAAGGCAGAGACTAGAGCGATGTGGCCAGGAGATAAAGTATGCCATCAGCTTCTAGAAGATACAAGAAGCAAGGGATGGAGTCTCCCCTGGACCCCCCAGAAAGGACCAGTCCTGCTGACTCATTGATTTTAGCCCCTTCAGATTGATTTTGGATTTCTGGCCTCTAGAACTATACGAGAATATATTTTTATGCTGTTTTCAGCCACTAAGTTGTAATAATTTGCTACAGCAGTAGGAAACTATTCTGGCCCCTTGATTCACTGATCAGCCAGTCCCAATACTCTCCTTTCAAATGCTACTACCCTCAAGAGGGTCCTCCACGCTTGCCACAATCCTACGTCATGTTTTTCTCCCCTGACTCCCACTCCTGTATGTTCCTCTCAGTCACCAGCACTACTATCCCATTCACACTTTTGGCTAATGATCCTCCCCCTCTTTGCTCCCAGCAAACGATAACCCCTGTAGGCATATAACAAAGTTTCCTCTCATCTCTTCCAGTGATTTTCTCCCTCTCTCCTGAATCATCAGGGGTTTTTATTGTTTCTTGACAATTTTTTGCTTTTTTTTTTATTTTTTGTTTTTGCAGTTTTAATAGATTTTTCTCATTAGCCTGTGCATCTGTTATTCTTCTTATTAAAAATCAAAATGAAATCAATCAAATGAACAACCTCACCCTGAATATCTCTATCCCTGCACACCCGTCAAGTCTGATTTCTCTCCTTTTCTTGCAGGAAAACATCCAAGATGCCTATTTTTGCTGTCTCAAATTTTTCTCTTTCCATTTTTTCTTGAAACCCATTCTACTCAGCCTCTGTCCCATCAACCATCTACTTCTTATTTAGGTCACTTTTGAAGACTGTTACACTAGGCACCAAGTCTTCAACACATGAGCCTTTGGGGAACATTCTAGATCTAAACTACAACACCTGGGGACAAAGTGTATAAGTGCTACAGGAGTCTCTGAGCTATTATAATCATACATCTTGATATGGTAGTAGTTACACAGGTAAATGCATTTCTAAAAATTCAAGAATGAGTACAGTTTATGTGAATTATATTCTCAATAAAAAGGTTTTAAAAATCTTCAATTTTATTCGATACCTACTGTGATAAGTAACTATGCAAGGAAAATAATAAACAAATCAGAAATGAGTTGTCCTCTTGTGTGAATTTCACTCCAGCTGAAATTTCACCCTAGTTGGGAACATGACTGATCTGAGAAAAAGGGCCCTGGTGCTATGACATGGTATAACAGAGGGACTGACCAGAGCTGAAGAAATGACATTTCAAACAGAGGCAAAATGAGCAGGAAAGAGAGAGCCAAAGCACACGTGCCAAGGACCCAGTGCCAAAGGAAACAGGGCATGTTGAGCTGGATGACACTGGGGTTACCAAGCCATACAGGAACTTATGGGAGGGCAGAGGGCCCTGACCTTCAGATTAAGTGTGATGGAAGCAATGGAAGGATGCTAAGGGGAGCAGTGTTATAATCAAGTTAATATTCAGAATGGCCCTCACTAATGGCTGTTTGGAGAGCATTATAATTTAGGGGAGCATTATAATTTCCCAGTCTGAAGTCAGCCGATTAGGGGGAAAAGCAGTAAGGAAAGGAAGTGACTGAGAACCGAAGATTTTGTCTTTATATTTAACAGAGGTAATTCTATCTTTAAATCAGTGTGCAACCAACAGTAACCCAGGTTGCTTTCAGGAAAGGAACCAAGAGGAGAATCAAGGTAGGAAGGAAACTATACTATAAACTTTTATAATTTATGAATTTCTAAACACATGCATATATTACTCAAAATGTAATAAAAGTTTAAAATTAATACTCTCCATTGCAATGTTTCTATAGGGCTAATATTGCCCTTGGAGGTCCTGCTGATGATAAGGCTGAGGTAAACAGGCATTAAAAGGAGTCCCTCTGGGCACCCATCACTTCATGAATAATAGTGAGAGACCTGCGTCCTGCTCACATTCCTTGTGGATGAGAACAAAACCTGATTGACCTTACAGAATCACCAGAGAAAAGCCTTCCTGAAATGTAAATAGCTTAAATCTAAAAGACACATGTGCGTCATTTAAAATACAAAAGTTTACCCAGTAAAGAAAGAACTTCTAATATTCTGGATTTTCAGTTCACGATATCCAGCCCATGTCAAATTTCAGACCAAATAAAAGTGCAACACTATTCATGAAAACCAAGATAAAATGAAAGTTGGTGACTTGGCTCAAAGTCCTATATTATAAAAACAACCCGGGCAGTCATACAATTTCCTCATGACTAAATCGGTGAAATCTAGAGTTGCAGCTGTCCCACAAACTAAAACCATATAAATTTTTAGAAAATGAGTCAATCATGAGATTAAAGATTTCAATTTATAACACTTCTGTGTTTTAGTTACAAAGTCATAAATAAATCTAGCATGACAGAGAAGGTAAATATTTTCTCAGTTGTTTACACAGCCAAAGAGGAAAGGAATTTAACATGCAATTAACCACTTAGGTGTTTCTAGATATGCCCCAGATGTTTTTGAATTTAAGATTAAAAAAAACAAAAATAAATACTGTTTTCTTTCATCCAACATTTGCTTAGCAACAACCAATACTACAAAGTAACTCAACCTGGGCAGAGCCTTCACCCCACACAAGTTTCCATTTGCAGGAGACCAGGGAACAAGAATAGGAGGAAACAGAACTTATTCCCCAGGAAAAACTTAAGAAGAAGGAATAGCATTTTACCCCATAATTTAAGTTGAATGTTCTCTGGAGAGAGAGAATAGTAAACTTTAACTACTCTCTGGGGCGCTTGTTCCATGGTTGAACGGGCAATATATTTTTGTAGACATTGAAAGAGACCTCTATGCCCTTCTTTAAACCAATATCTGGACAAGTGTGAGATAAGAAGAACAAAGGTCAAAAGCAGACCTCAGATGTCTATAATAAAGAGATGCCCCCCAATCATGTGAACATGGTTTCTCTTACCTACCTCTAAAATAAATAATTGGAAAATATCTGATTGCCCTTTTAATCAAGAAGGAAATTTTTATTTAATAAAAATTATCATTTATTAGATAACTTCTTTAATAGATAATTATATTACTGCTTTTTCATTCTAAAATTAAAGATTTTAAAATAAAATCACCAAAATTTTGATACTACATAAGATCAATAAGCAGTGATACAATTTCCTAGTAGTTGAACTAAAATTGTGAAATTGGGAGCTGGAGAGTAGCTCAGTGGTAGAAGGTTGCTTAGCATGGTAAGGTAATGGGTTCAATCTTTAGCACTGCCAAAACCAATTATAAAATAAAAAAATAAAAATGTAATTGTGAGGTCACCTATGAAAAGCTTTATACATTCAGCATTAAAATATAACAGCAATTGTTAAAATAAATATGAATGCTCAAATATCAGCTAACTTTATGCATTTTTCTCTCTCTGCCCCCCCCAACATATGTGCATAGAGAAAGATAGATATGCGCGCGCACGCGCGCGCGCACACACACACACACACACACACACATACATTTTTTGAACAAAGAAGCTCTTAAAAATTGACTACTGACTGAATAGGAAAAAAAACCTCCATGATAATAAATCAAAGCCTTAATTACACACCAAAACTGTGTATAAAAATATCATTTTCACATGGTAGGTGCTTGCATTTTTCTTCTTTCTGAGATTATTAAAAATTAAACTCACATAGTAAATATTAATTTCATCTCCTATCCCTGTCTGCCTTTCCACATGGTCAGGAGGGCTATTTGAAAGTTAATCTGAGATGAACACACAATATAAACATGTGTCTTTACCACTGGCTGAACTCCATTTCCCAACTGGTAAATTAGCAGTTACTTTCCTTTGTACATATAATCATGGCCACAGCAATGTCATTTTAGGAATCTGCTCCAAAAATCAAGCAATTTCAATGTGGGAAGCCCTCAGATTACATATAAATTGTATAAAGAGTTCATTTATTATTCTGTTATTTGGGAACTCAGAACACACATCCAAAACAAATGTTCTATAAACAATATTTCAAACTACATATAGTCAATGTAGCCCTAAAATAATAGAAAAGAGCAGAAGACCTTTATACTGTTGTGATTGTTGTGAGAGCAGAAAAGAAAATAATGTGTTTAAGATTTTGGGTTTTGCTGGTGGTTGAAAAAAGGCTGCCGCACTGACTTGGGCCAGTTTGCACCCTTTGACAGATGCTCCTGTCCCTCACAGATTGACTATTCCTTGGTGGTGTCTCTTAGATTCCCCCAGCCTCACCCAGCAGACTCTGTTCTATACTGTCTATTCCAATAGCTTCTCATACTCTTTCTAGATAACGACTCACAAATCTACAGAGCTCCTGCCTTGAACTGTTCCATGGGATTTAGACCCGCAGATCTGACAGCTGAATATTCTACAGTCACATCAAACTCAACTCATGATCTCTGCACCATATAAAGCAGCTACCTCTACTGGACACTATATTTCACTGACTGCCAGCCCCAGCCCCACAGATGGCCCCATTAAAGCAATGGATGTCACTTCCCACCACTACCTCCCAACCTGTCAAGCACCACACCCAGGTCTGTCTGATGGGCACCCCGTGGTTCAAACCACTCTTCCAGTCTTCTCAACCTTCCTTTTCCCTTTGCTTAACCTCCCATTGTCCAGTAGGCACCATGCCCAGAGAATACTACACCTCAACAAATGCTTGCTAATGCAATAGTAATGGAAGTGGGTTACCAGATAATCCAGGGAGAAAGAATGCAGAAGTCTGATGAAAACACGAAAGGCACCTCTCTTCCTCGTGAATGCTTTACATGAAGGAGCCTCTCCCTAGAAACTAAACACTAGGGTCCCAACATGTCCCCTGCATTTGCTGTACTATGCAACAGAATGTCCCAATCTTCTCAGTTTTTAGTTTCAATTGATTTGCTCAAAACTTAAAACAATTTGAAGAGCTCAAGAAATACTTTGCTTCATAATAAAATGTCTGACGGGGCAGCCAGATATCAACCATCAATGAATGTGCATGTAAATACAAGTCATTCCTGTACAGAATCCATGAGGGCAAGGATTTTTGTCCATTTTATTCATTGTTATGTCCTGTCACCTATATCATGTATAGTATACAGTAGGCACTTAATAAAAATATAACATACAAGTATACATAATAAATGTGTCAATTTTTAAAAATAATTTATAAACATTATCTATAATATAAATAATACAAATAAATTCATGTGCAAATATATAAATTGGGATTTGGAAATACTGTAGTTTTCTTTATACTCAATAACAAATAAAGTCACATTTTATGTGTCTGAATAAATTCAGCACAACTCTCCCGTTTTCTAACAATAGGGTATGCAAAAATGTGAAATCATGCCTAATGTGAAATATATACATATCCCTTCTTTATAATTAGACTTAGTAGAAATAAGTCTTAATAGAAAGCAGTTTCCTGAAGCAGCAGCCTATTGAAAATAATATACCTTAAGTGTGTTGCAGAAATCAGGTATATTTGCTTTCTTCCCCAGTAAGCATGCAGCACACATCTAAGTAAATGTACAGACATTTACATATAGATTATGTAAATTCCCATCTTCCCTGCCTCAAGTGAAATGGAATGATTGGTGTGCCACTTTAACCAACTTCTACTCTGTGTCACTCTAAGAAGTTTGTGCCAGATACAGAAATGAAACCTAAATGTGTAATGGGTACTATTCACAATATATCCTCTTTGCACATTCTTTGTTGGTGTTTGTTATAATGATGTCTAAATATCAATATATGCTTCAGTAATTTTTCCTGAAATAGGTCTTCCTTAAGCAACTTTTATGTCATCAGGATGGTAAGCATTAAGTTACAAACTGAGAAGAAAGACAACCTTCCTAGACACATTATTAAGATATTTTCATTCAAAGACTTACAGTGCTCAGGACTTTCTTTTTCTGTATACATTTACTGTTTTCAATTTGAGCTCAGGAAAGGATCAGAGAGTGTCTCACTGGCCTTGAGACTTATCTCACTCCCCTGAGAAGAGTTGGGCCGGAGACACTGCTTTACAACCAAAATTCACAAATCTACAACTTAGTTCAAAATGCTGAAATACAACTGCATCATTAACAGATCTTCAGAAACTGTAGTCTCTTCATGGAGCCAGTTGCTCATGTTCTGTGCCTGAAAAATACTCATCAGGGCATAGTCACAGGGTCACAGTCTGGAAAAAATCCCAGACCTCTTCAGACTTGACTGTCTAAACCACTTCAGAGAGATGTATGAAAAGGCAAAACTACAAACGTGGAACACTATTAAAGCAAAAATATAACATGTCTTACTCTTTGAACTAAACAAAGGAAAGATGCACAATCCCTTAGAAACAAAAGGTTTTGAGGCCAAGAGAGGATTATTAGTATAAAAACAAAACAAACAATCTCACTATATTCTAAATGGAAAAGAAGTGGTCACAATACAACACAAGCCTGTCGGTACATGTTGTAAAATTGCTCTCTATTCACAACTGAGCAGCAACATTGGATTTTTAGCATCAAACTAATATTAGTAGAAAGAAAGAATTAAACTTGTCTATATTTTTTAGAGTGATTTAGCACTCACATAAATATTAATAAATTGCTGACACAATAAGGCTATTTATTTCTTTGTAGAGTAACATCCATAATTTAATATGGAACAATGGTGGAACTACATCATTATCTGTTACAGCAACATAGTTACAAGTAATATAAAGGCAGTTTTCCAAAACATGTCCCACACAGGTCTAGGGCCTAGAAATAATCTAGGAAGACATCCATGGTTAGCAAGTGGGGATAGAGCACCAAAGACTCACAGTACTCATTAGTACGTTGAAGGTCCTGGAGGAGAGGCGCTGGCTTAATGTTGTTTAAATCAATATTTCCCAAAGATAATTGACAGGACACTTTATCCACAAGATGAGTCATCAATGCACTTCAGAAATGCTAATAAGACACATACATAGGCCATGTCTAATAGCTTAGACCACATTACACACATCCATGTAATATGTATAGACTATAAAAATTATGAATAATGTCTAGGTTGTTATTTGAATTATATTTTCCTTTTCTCATTGTTTAATTTGGTGGAATAACATTATTCATGGCAAAGAAACAATTTCTGGAAGCAAGTTTACGGGTGCGCACAATAAAGTCCTCTTCTGTCCTACATGAACGTTACAGCCTCCCTACCACTCTATCTCCCTCAGTGCTGCTCAGCACCCCTGCCTATGCAGCATCCCACCCTTGGTCTCATCAACTGTGCCTTCTGCACAGTCCTCAAGTCCTTTCTAACCTTCCTTTCCCACGGCTGCTATGCTAGCTCAAACCACCATCAGCTTTGTCAAGGCATATAATAACCCCCAGCAGGTTTCCCCAAACCCACTCTTTACCCTACACACTACAGCACAAACCAGTTTTTCATACTGAAAAATATATACCAATGATGTATTTCCATTAACAAAGTAGAATGCAAAGTCACCAACCACTTATATCCACCAATCAGTTCAAAACATTAAATATTGCTAAGATTTCTCTGGTCTATTCTTTGGCCAGAGGTATGCACTATCTGAATTCTGTGCTTATTATTCCCTTATATCTATGACAATGGACTACCTAGCTTTGCATGATTTGAACTTTATATAAATGTATTACTTTGTTTTTTTTTTTTTTTTTGAGAGAGAGAGAGAGAGAATATTTTAATATTTATTTTTTGGCAGACACAACATCTTTGTTTGTATGTGGTGCTGAGGATCGAACCCGGGCCGCATGCATGCCAGGCGAGCGCGCTACCGCTTGAGCCACATCCCCAGCCCAAATGTATTACTTTGATTCCTAAGAAATTCACTTACTTTGCCTTGTGCCTGTTAGGTTCACCATCTATATTCCTTGATTTCTACTATTGTATAGTATTCTACTTGATGAAGATGCCACAAATTATTTCTCCATTTTCCTGTTGATGATCACTTGGGTTCTTCCTCCTTCTTCTTCCCCTCACCCAAAACCAGGCTCCCTTTATTTATTTATTCATTTATTTAGTACTGGGGATTAACCCATGGGGCTCTTTACCACTGAGTCATATCCCAGCACCCCCACCACCTTTATTGTTCTAATTAGTAATATATGACAGCAGAATGCGCTTCAAAGAGTCACACTATAATGCAACCATACATGTGCATAGAGTAATAATGTCTGTCTCATTCCACCACCCTTCGCACCCTCATGCCCCATCCCCTCCCTTCACTTCCCCTTTGCCCAACGCAAAGTTCCTTCATTCTTCCTTAGCTGGCCACCCCATTATAAATCAGCATCCACTTATCAGAGAAAACATTTGGTCTTTGGTTTTTTTAGGATTGGCTTATTTCACTTAGCATGATATTCTCCAACTCCATCCATTTACCTACAAATGCCATAATTTCATTCTTTTTTAAGGCTGAATAAAATTCCATTTTATATATATCACATTTCCTTTATCCATTCATTTATTGAAGAACATCTAGGGTTGGTTCCTTTTTATTTTTTATTTTGAGACAGGGTCTTGCTAAGTTGTAGGGTCTCACTAAGTTGCTGAGGCTGAGGCTGGCCTCAAACATTCGATTCTCTTGCCTCAGCCTCCCAAGTAACTGGGATTACCTGGGCATGCACCACTGCCCCTGGCCTCCCCCTTTTTTTAAAAAAGAGTTTTTACAAATTCTTATAAACCTTCCTATTTTTAACACAGAGTACAGAAAGTATATCTGGCAGAAAAAGTACAATACATTATGTAAATAGGAGTTTCACTGGACCATAGGGTATGTCCATATTCAATGTAAAAAGATAATGTCAAATTGTTGTCCAAAGTGGTTGTGCCAATTTGCACTTGAACCTGCAGTGTGTAAGACTTCCTGTGACTCAATATCCTTGCCAACATTTGGTTTTCAACCATTTTATTTTTTGCCAAACTGGTAAGAGTAAAATCATATTATAAGTAGCATTCCTTGATTAATACTGAGATCATTTTGTGTGATTTATTGTGTATCCAAGTTGTTTGCCCAAAGTACTTTAAAAATACTCTTTGCCAAGATGGCAACTGAAAATTTTAAAAATAAAAAACATGGAAAAAATATGTGTTGAATACATACTGAAATATCTGCTTCCACTTTCTACTTCCATTTCAGTTTTAAAATATTTTTGATGCACAGATTTTCATATTTTAATATTATATTTAATTTGTATTTTTAAATTTCAACATAAATTTGACAATTACTTGCTTTATGATTAGCGCCTTTTATACAAGATGACTTTGAGTATAAAAAATACTATATTAAAGATATTTTTTCATATTATTTTCTAGAAATTGAGAATTTTACTTCCTACATTTGGGTCTTTAGCCCATTTTACTTTTTATATTGCATGGGAGACAGATATCCAGTTTTCATGTTTTCTATAAGTACTTGCAATTTCTACAGCACCATTTTAAAACTGGAGGAGGGTGGTGTTGATAATCCTTCTGAGCCCACATATCCAAGCTGTCAACCCAGCTTGTAGTCAAGAATGGAAAATGTATTGAGTCTGCTTTTGGGCTCTTGCATCTATTCCACTATATGCATCCTCACAACAGTATTACCCTATCTAAATTCCTATAGCAATATTTGGCTTTTGTTGCTATTGCGTCTTTATGGTTTTATTTATTTATTTATTTTGCAGTGCCAGGGATGAAACTGTGAGACTTGCACATGCTTGACAGGTGCTCTACCACTGAGCTATACCCCAGCCCCTGTAACTGTCTAAATCCCAAATGGGCAAGTTAAACAACTTGTGGTTCTTCAAAATTGTCCTGGCCACTGCTCTTCTGTATAAAATTACATAATTAGCTTGATAGGTTCAAAGAAACATATAGAGAATGACATTATAATATTGACAATATATGACAATATATTATAATTATAATGACAATATAATGCTTAGATTATTTTGAGAAAATGTGACATCTTTTTGAGGTTAAATTTTGCTATCCATAAATGTATAGTTTTTTGTTCAATTATAATTTTGAAAATAGTTCGAGTAAGTGCTGAGAGCCATTGCCAAGTAGGTACGCATCATTTTTGACAAAAAGACAATATACTTTTAAAAAAAGATTATTTTGGTAGATATTTTATACTTTTTGTTGCTTTAATGGTATCCATAAAATTATTTTCAATTGGTCTGTCATAGGTAGAGATGGAATTAATTTTAATATATTAATGACATGCAGAAAACTTGCTAACTCCTCTAATTTTAACAACTTACCTGTGGATACTTTTTGTTTTATTTGCAGAAAATCAATTATCTGCAAGTAATGACAGTTTTGTTTCTTCCGACTTCTTACATATTTTGTATTCCTAGTCTTTTTATGAATGTTACATTTAGGAGTTCCTTTATTCTTTATTTTTATGGAAATGTTTGTTATAGGATTAATGAGTGAATTGATGAATGAGGAAATGTAAAATTTCTAAGTAGGAAGAGTGCGATATTTGTGCAAATCAAGCAAAGTGTCAGACATTAAAATACACATATGTGTATTTGTGTGTGTGTGTGTGTGTGTGTGTGTGTGACACACAGGAAGATTACAAGTTCGAGGCCAGCCTCAGCAACTTAGTGAGATCTTATCTCAAAATACAAAAAATAAAAAGAGCTGTGAATGCAAGTCAGTGGTAAAGCATCCCTGGGTTCAATTCCCAGTACCAAATAAAAGAAAAAGAGCCCCCAAAATACAATACATAAGCTTTAAAATAATGTCTTCTCTAAACATAGCTAAACTTCTCCTAAGGATCTCTTAAAACAACTTACACTAAGATGCTACTGAATGTGAATGTGAGAGATAACCCCAGTGAAGAGATAAACCTTTTTATTTTTCCAAAAGGAATAGGATAAGAAGAGTGGACTTTATATCATCCTTCCTTTTAAGTTAAAAATGACTTATAGATTATTGGTTCAGAATATGATTGCCAGTGTCATTTCATTCTTATATATTAAATGATTGCATAGAAGAAACTTAGATGATAAAGGAAGTTTGGGTTCTATTATAAAAATAGGCATAGCTATATTATCATAAGACTTAAGAATGATAACACATAAATATGTCCAATTTTTATGCTTTATGCTATTGGTTTTAAATAAAAAGGAGTTTAATTTAATTTTTTTTTTAAAAAAGATAAGATAAAGACATGCAGGAGGCAAGCAACTCAGTCACAGATGAAGTTCTGTAGCTTTGGAAAGTGTTATGGTTTGTATGTGAGGTGTCCCCCAAAAGCTCACCTGTGAGACAATACAAGAGGGTTCAGAGGGCATATAATCAGGTTGTGATAGCCTTAAACTAATCAGTGGATTAATCCCTGATGAGGTTAACTGAGTGGTAACTGGAGGCAGATGGGATGTAGCTGGAGGAGGTAGGGCATTGGTGGTGTGGTTTTGGGCAATATATTTGCTCCTGGCAAGTAGAGATCTCTCTCTCTCTGCTTTCTGATCATCATGTGAGCCACTTCCCTCTGCCACACTATTCTTCCATAATATCCTGCCTCACCTCCAACCCTGGGGAATGAAGCCTGCTGTCTATGGACTGAGAACTCTGAAAACCCTAAATAAACCTTTCCTCCTCTACAATTATTCTAATCATGTCCTTTAGTCACAGCAGCATAAAAGCTGACTAAAACAGAAAGCCTCCCAGATATTTCCTCTTTTTGTTCTTCCTACAATTTCACTACTTACTAGTTATATTGTAACTACATGGAGTTTAACTCCCACCAATTTTTTAAATAAGCAAAGTGGACTATAAAATGAGAACAAAAATATACAAGTCCAAAAACCCATGAATCAGTAAATATTTTGAAAACAGGAAAAAGCTAGCAGAATCTAGGCAACTGTTATGTTATATATTCCACAGGTGAATTGTTATATTATTTTTGGCACTACAATTTCTCACTAATACAGATAATCAAGAGTTCAATAGTTTGCAGTATTAGAACAATAAATTATATGTGAGCAACAATAGGTAGTTAGGAGTAGAGTGGTAGAGCTCATGCTTAGCATTTGAAAGGCACTGGTTTTGATCCCTAGCACTATTAGAAAACTTAAAAAAAAAAGATATTTAGAGCTGGGAACAGTGGTATAAGCCCATAATTCTAGTAATTGAAAAGCTGAAGCAAGAGTTCCAGCCTCCCAGCAACTTAGCAATACCCTGTCTCAAAATAAAAATAAAAAGGACTGGGGATGCAGCTCAGTAGTAAAGTACTTTTGGATTCAATATCCAGAATATAACAAAGAAGTTGTTTAGTATGACTAGCATTTTACATTTAGAGAAGATGATTAAGCTTCTAATAAGAAACTATTGAAAAAGAATATCATACAGATAAAATGGTAAATATAAATTATTCCCATGAATGTCTGAGTGTTAACATTGACATTCACTGGACAATTCTAGTTTAGTGATCAACTGAATCTCAGCACAAAATGTTCTAGTATCTAATTCTATAATAAATAAAACCAGTTGACATTCGTTTTGCATTGTGAAGTTTATACAGTACTTTAATATTAGCTCTCTATTAGACTAAGACAGAGGAGATAAACCTAGATTTACTGGTAGCCATCACACCACCTAGTCAGAAAAACCTTTCTGAAAATGCAAAGAACTCAAGAGAAGAACAGAGGGGACAAATGGAAAAAGAAATCTTTCCCAAAATATTACTGGTGACCTAGATCCATTTTGGCTAGAACCAGATACCCTCCTGCACCTCCAGTTACAAGATTCAATAAATTCACTCCTTTGCTTAAGCGAATATGAGCTCATTTTCTATTGCTTGGATCACCACCTACAGAAACACCAGCAAAGTCATTCAATAGCACACAAGGGATTAAAATGCTGGACTCACAGTATTTGGAACGTAGGGTAAGCCATAAAATTTCTCCTGTGTTTCCTTGAGGATGTCTGTGGTTGGTTTCCTCAGGGGATGCTCCCCATGGTAGATTTGATCCAGAGTGGCATAAAAGACCTAGACAGATTAAAAATATCTATTAGTTTTGATAGTTCACCCTCATATTTAAGATGGGATTGACTAAAGGACCTATCAAGGAAAGAAAACTACAGACCAATATCTCTGATGAACTCAGATGCAAAAATACTAAAACATTAGCAAACTGTTTTCAACAACATATTAGGAAGATTGAACATCATGACTAAATTGGTTTTATTTCAGAGATGCAAGGATGGTTTAACATATGAAAATCAATAAATATAATTCATCACATAAATAGAACTAAGAACAAAAATCACTTAGTTATCTCAATATATGGAGAGAAAGTCTTCAACAATTCAGTACCTATTCCTAAAAAAAAAAAAAAAAAAGACTGAAAAAACTAGGGATAGAAATAACCTAGCTCAACATAATAAAGGCTGTATACGAAAAACCCAAACCCAACCTCACAGTAAATAGGGAAAAACTGAAAGCATTTCCTTTAAAATCTGAACAAAACAAGGATGTCCACTCTCATTACTCATATTTAATATAGTGCTAGAACTTCTAGTCAGAGAAATAAAGCAAGAGAAGGAAATGAAAGAGATAAAAATAGGAAAGGAAGTCAAATGATCACTGTTTGCAGATGATATGATCCTAATATGTAGAAGATCCCCCCTGCCTCCCTCCAAAAAAAATCCACCAAAAGACTGCTAATAAACAAATTTGGCAAAGTAGCCAGATACAAAAATCAACATCTTTTCTATACACCAATAATAAATCTGCTGAAAAAGAAATCAATAAAAAAAATTCCATTCACAATAGCCTTAAAACCACCCTCAAAACCAACCTAGGAATAAATCTAACCAAGGAAGTGAAAGACCTCTACAATAAAAACTATAGAACATTGAAAAAAGAACTTGAAGACAAAAGAATATGGAAAGACCTCTCATGTTCATGGAGAGGCAGAATTAATGTTGTTAAAATTGCCATACTACCAAAAACAATATATAGATTCAATGCAGTCCCCATCAAAATACCAATGACATTCTTCACAGAACTAGAAAAAAATGGCCTAAAATTCATTTGGAAGAATCAAAGACCTAGAATAGTCAAAGCAATCTTAAGCCAAAAAACAAAGCTGGAGGCATCACAGTATCTGGTTTCAAATTATAAAAAACAGCATGATACTAGCATAAAAACAGACACATAGACCAGTGGCACAGAGAAGGAGATACAGAGAAATCCACATCTATGGTCATCTGATCCTTGACAAAGATGCCAAAAACACACATTGGAGAAAAGACAGCCTTTTTAACATTTAGATGGTGCTGGGAAATATGATTATCCATATGTAGAAGAATGAAACCAGATTCTTATCTCTCACCCCGCACAAAAATCAACTTGAAATGGATCAAAGACCTAAGAATTAGACCAGAAACTATGCAATTCCTAGAAGAAAATGAAGGATCAACAATCTAGCATATAGGCATAGGCAATGACTTTCTCAATAGGACACCTAACACTTAGGAAATAATGCCAAGAGTTAATTAATGGAACAGCATCAAATTAAAAAACTTCTGCACGGCAAAGGTAAGAATTAAGAATGTAAAGAGATAACCCATGGAATGAGAAGAACTTTGCTCGCTACTTTTCTGACAGAGGATTAATAACTAGAATATACAAAGAACTCAAAATAACTTAACACCAGAAAATCAAATTACCTAAATAATGAATGGGCAAATAAATTAAACAGAAACTTTTCAAAAGAAGAAACAGAAATAGCCAACAAAAATATGAAATATGTTCAACATCATTAGCACATTAGCAATTAGGGAAATGAAAATCAAGAGTACACTGAAATTTCATCTTATATCCATCAAAAAATGCAAACAAAAATAAATGCTGGATGGGGCTGGGGATGTGGCTCAAGCAGTAGCGTGCTCGCCTGGCACGCGTGCGGCCCAGGTTCGATCCTCAGCACCACATACAAACAAAGATGTTGTGTTCACCGAAAACTAAAAAATAAATATTAAAAATTTCTCTCTCTCTCTCTCTCCCCCCCCATCTCTCTCTAAAAAAATAAAATAAAATAAAAAAATAAATAAATAAATGCTGGAGTGAATGTGGAGAAAAAGGGAATACTTTTTACACTGTTAGTGGGATTATAATTAGAACAACCACTATGGAAATCAGTATGGAGGTGCCTCAAAAGTCTAGGCATAGAACCACCAAATGACCTAGTTATACCATTCCTTGGTATTTACCCTAAAGAATTAAAGTCATCATACTACAATGATACATGTATATCCATGTTTATAGCAGCATAATTCACAATAGCCAAACTATGAAACCAGTGTAGGTGTCTATCAATGGATGAACAGATAAATAAAATATGGTATGTATACACAATGGAGTTTCACGCAGCCATAAAGAAAAATGAAATTATGCCATGTGCAGGAAAATGGATGGAACTAGAGACCATTTTGTTAAGTGAAATAAGCTAAACTCAGAAGGTCAAAGGTAATATGTTTTCTCTCATATGCGGAGACTAGAGAGGAAAAAAGAAAAAAAAAAAAGGAGGCAGGTGGAATCTCAAGAAAACCAAAGGAAAGGATCCAGGGGATGAGAGGTGGGGAGGGAGGGGTGAAGTGCTAGGAAGTGATAGTGGCCAAATTATATTGTTGATATCTTCTGCATGTACAAATACATAACAATGAATCCCATCATTATGTACAACTAAAATGTATTAATAAAATATGTAAAAGGTTAAAAAAGAAAGAAGGGGGTCAACCAAAGATGTCATGAGAGAACGAGAATAATAAGTATAAACCATAGTTGAAAATGTTCAGAAATATAAACATATATGAGGCTGGGGTTGTGGCTCAGCGGTAGAGCACTCGCCTAGCAAGTGCAAAGCCCTGGATTCGATCCTCAGCACCACATAAAAATAAATAAATAAAGGCATTATGTCCAATTACAACTAAAAAATAAATATTTAAAAAAATAAACATACATGATTTGAGATACACTCTGTACCACAGTTATGACCATGTCGAAGATTAAAAGAAATGTTCTCAACCTTTTCATGATTAAGGATATTAAAGACTTTTGAAATTTATCCACAAGTACTCTTTATGTGTAATGCTGCAAGATAAAATTTGTGGCCACAAAAGTGAAACTTTGTCATTATATATGAAATTAGAAATATGAAGAAAAAAAAAAGAAGAGTGACAACTTGTGACACCTAAGATCTAACAAATCATGTTTGGTTTCTTTCTAAAATTCAGATAGATCTCAAATAGGAAAAGTTAAATGAACAGAACTGTAGTCTTGTGACTGGAGATGAAGGAACACTAAGTAGGTGGGATGAAGTTGGTAGGCACAGTCATCTAGCACATGGTGAGTACAGGTGTTATAAAGAATCCTGATGCAGCTGTTGGAGTCTGGAGTGAGGGCCACATGAGACTGCACCCCTGGTGTCAGCTGCCACGTTTGGGCAATTCTGGCTCAATGTGGGGCCAGGAGAGCAGGATCATTCACCTCTGAATAGAGGACATAGGTCATTGAAACATAATAGGAGAATAAAACATCAAAGAAAGTCTGAATATGAACTCTGTGTTTTCAAAGTACTGAAAACTAAATTTTGCATAGAAAATCCAAAGTAAAGATAAAGGGTATTTTTGCTGCCAACATTTCACTTCAATCTTAACATGGTTTGGAATTTACCTGATACAAGAAAGGCGAAAATGCTTTATTTAAAGGAAAAACTTTGACATGCAATTATGCCTCTGATATGTATCTTTCTGATTCAGAAGTGGAATTTGTAGAGAATGTGCAGCTGTTGACTTGAAAGAAGTGAGGATTAGTCTGGATAAAAGAAAAAATTTAAATGACCTCTAGCTTCTGGCTTAATCTAGATATAGCATTATGGTTCTAAATTATAAAGCCAAGTTAAAACCTTCCCTAAAAATATAGACATTTCCTAAATATAAATATTGCTTTCCTCTAACTGGTAATCTAAACATATAGCTAAAAACAGCTCTTTCAATTCTATATTCTATAATGAGTAACAATGAATAATCAAAGAAGCTGAAATTACTCATCTATGTCTTACCTATTCTTCTCAGTAAATTATTAGGAATTAAAACTTAATTGTAACCTGAACTGAGGTGGTTTTTGTCTCAATCTATAGACAAGTCAAAATGTAAGAGTTTCATTTCTTCAATTATGCCTTTACAAATGATATAAACATAGAATCCCTTTTTTGAACTATAAGTTCAAAATCAGCAAAATAAATGTATATTATTTCATGCTGATTTGCTGTTAAATGAAATAATTCTGAAGACATCAGTCAATCTGCCAACCCAGCAGGCTAAAGAAACTTATAGCCATGGAAAAATAAAGAGCCTATTTTAAAATTATGCATGATTTTTAAAAATTCACAATTTAAAAAATACTGTTTATTCCCCCTTAGAAAGCTGATTCACTTCCTTTTCATCTTTGTTTGACTCCATATTATAAGCATAATGTGAAAACTGGATACGAGTATCTCTACTGGCAAGAATTTCCCCCTCTTTCTCTATCTCTGGCTAATCTTTTTGGAGAGTGAAAGGAAGGAAAGATTTTTTTCATCTTAAAGGAAGATCATTAGAACAACTGTTCAAAAAAGAAAGCTATAACACAAACTTTTAGAAAAAGGCAGGTTTCCTAATACATATACCAGCAAATCACAAGTTTTTTGCCAAGTAATATTAATTTTTAAAAATAACTCAGAAATCCTTTTTTAATTATACTGACAAATATAGACATGAAATAACATCAATCAAATATAAATTCATGGCTTTGTCTACTGCATTTTATATGTGTGTACACACACACACACACACACACACATATACACACACACTTTTCTTCTTTTTCTGAAGTGCTAGGGTTCCAACCCAGGGCCTTGTGTATGCTCTATCATTTGTGCAAGTGCTTTTACCAATGAGCTATACCTCTGGCCCTGAAATATATATTTTAAGGTATAACAAAAATAGAGCTCACTTGTTACCTTCTAAGACTAAATTTTATAAAACTATAAAACAAATAGTGTTTTCACTCTTAAACAGGCAAGTGGATCATTATAAAGTTAATATTGTGTAAGATAAAAGATTAGTGTTTAGGCTGTGCTGACACAACTCTCAAGATCTGATGAAAACAATAAGAACTCCATAAACAATCTCAGTAGTTACAAATATCTAAATATCTGGTATCATGCAGACCTGGCACACATGGTTCATAAAATTTTTCTTTATTCAGGAACCTGGGAAATTAGTTTTGAATATTATCTAAAATTAACAATAATTACAGTTTAAATTGCCCATCTAAAACCACCAAGTTTAGATAAAGATACCAAATGAGTAAGAATATATACGATTGGGTTTGAGTCCTAACTTGGCTATTTGAAATGTCTGATTTAGAAGTTTATAGTCCTTCTAGGCTTTGATTTTCCAGCTAAAAATGGAAAAAAAAAAACAAAAAAACCTTATGTAACACCTACCTTGTAAGGACAGTGCAAGGATTGAAGAGTCAATTTTGGCCAACTTCTTTGAACTCAGATGAAAGATGTCTTAGAAGCATAATTATTATAATAAATGTGTAGCACTGGCAAGAATTTAAAGTTCTATATTTATAGGGGATAATGACTCTGGAAAACTTTGGAACAAAGTTGCATACACACCTGAAGTTGCATATCGGCAGCAGCACAAACCTTCTTAGATTCACAGAGACGAGACACCATATTTTTTGGCAATGGCTTAATAAAATAAAAGAAGATATATGTGAGTAAACTGCTTAACAAGTCATTGTATTATGTATGTTTTTGAGTCAGGAAATTTAAAAATAACATTATGTTGAAAACGAAAAACAGAATCTCATTATAGTTTTCAAATAACTTTTAAATATTTTAGTTGATGGCACAGATGAAGACATTCCATTTAATTTCAAACTGTCAAATAAAGGTTTGCACATGAAAAGGCAGGATTAAAGGGAGAAATGATATTGGCACTGATCTTTACAATCTATTTAAAACCCCACAGGAATACTTTTTCTGTTCCATTGTTTCCATGAGAGTCTGTTCAAGTGCTCTCTTGACTTTTAAGTGCATGAAATAACTGACTATTGGACTAAAAGATTAAAATGTCAAGAAATAATGATAATCCATGATAATCCATGGTGCCAGTAGTATTAAACTTGAATTGATATCCTGACAAATTGGCATGATAATAAATTGGAGATTCTTATTTTTCCAACCTGAAAGAATTATAAAACTTGGACACTCAGTACAAAGCCCCTATATGATGTAAGGCTTTCTCTGTGATACTAATTAGGCCTAATCCTATAACATACACATTCTCTTGGAAATAACTTACTAATGCAGTTGAATAAGTACTTTGCTCAATCTTTAACATCATTAATATTGATGGTTATTGAAGAAAGCTACCACTTTATACAACTCTACTTACAATCTATTGTAAATTAAGTTAATACAACTATATTTTAAATTTAAGTTAACAGCCCCTTTAGAGAGAAACACTTTATATAAGAAATGGTAGCAGGTGACTCAGTAGTCTACTTGTCCAGCCTATATTATTGGCCTGTGAATGAGACCGTAGACTCACATGTAGAATGGGAATCAGCCACTGCCATCTCTATGCCTGGGGCAAAGAATAGGGCCTGGCCCACAGTAGCCACTCAGTAAAGGTTGGCTGAAGGAATGGATGAATACAATAATCACCATCAGTGATTCACTTCTTAAGTGAAAGTTTGATGGTGGCTCAGACCAAATCTGCAGCCTTTCCTGTTCTCATTCCATTTTATAAGAAAAGCAAACCATGATTCATAATGTGGTTGGGACAGGTGGCATGGGAGGATTAGATGAACTCTAGATAGGGCAAGGGGGGGAGGAGGGAATGGGAGGGGACATGGGGGTAGGAAAGAGGGTGGAATGAGGACATCATTACCCTAAGTACATGTATGAAAACATGAGTAGTGTGATTCTACTTTGTGTACAACCAGAGACATGAAAAATTGTGCTCTATATGTGTACTATGAATTGTAATGCATTCTGCTGTCATATATAACAAATTAAAATAAAATTTAAAAAGAAAGAAAAGCAAACCAGGAAGAAAAGATGATTTTAGAGTTAAAACACAAACTGAAACAAGTTATGTAGTGTAAATTGTGGTACAGGTCAAAGGCCTGGGGCTTTCTGATACCCATCTGGTATCAAAGAAAAATTTCCTCAAATGGGGATTTTTTTAAAGTCAAGATTTAATTAAGTCACACCTGCCAACTGCTTGTAGCAAAATGTTCAGGTTCTTTAAACCTTACTTTATATGACAGCTTATGTTGACAGGATTCACGCTACACCTAGGAGATATTTCATGCTTCACAAAGTTTTAATAGTTTTATTTTCACAACATAAGTATACGTGAAAGGATGACAGTTTCTCATTTAACTAACAGCCATAAAGATCACTGTAAGTGCTACTGCATTAGGCATGAGGGACCAAAAATGGTGAACAATAGAGAGGATACCTGCCCAAGAGCTTCCTGGTTAGCTTCTCCATATAAGCACCTATTTCAATTACTAACAACAATGAGTGCTAAGAAGGCACAGTGCTGCAGGACAGTATGAGAGCCACGACTGGGGAGATGACATAGAAGTAAAACACTGCAAAATGAAATGGGTGTTAGCTGGACAAGAGACGGTGGGAGAGAGAAAGAAGCATTTTAAGCAGAAGAAACAACAGATTCAAAAGTCAGAAAAGAGCAGGGCTTCTGGAAGAAGGTGGAGAAGAGCCCAGGGAATGAAAGAGGGAGCCCAGATGGATCAATCCATTCAGTAACCCCCAGGCAAGCCAACCAAGAGCCCTGGCTCCACCCTCAGGCATCACTCCATGGGAAACCATTGGGGAATTTTAAGTAAAGACTTTGTGGGGTCAGTTTTGTGTTCTAAAATTTCTCTGGCTACAAAGTAGATGCTGAACAGGATGAAGGCAGGAATGTATTAGGAAAATCCCTTAGAAGGCTACAGTTAGCAGACAATGCTTAGCATCTGCACTGATGCTCTCAGTAGCTAAGTTCCCATGAACTGAAGAGGAGGAATGGGGAGAGACAGAAGGTGAGCACACACCATCTGGCCTGTTTTTGAAAGTGGCTGAGAAGTGCACAGTGAGGGAGGAAAGCAGCAGCAGTTGGGAAGGTTGGGCAGAAGGAGAAATTTTTGTTTAAGGTTAGGAAATGCTTAAGCTGGCTTAAGAAAAAAAATGCTGATGGCCCTTAGAGGGGACAAAAGATCAAGCTGTAGAAAGAAGAGGATGAGGTGAGCTCTTGAGAAGGCAGGAAGGAAAGCAGTACAGATGACAGGGAAAAGAATAGCTCAGTGAGAAGAGCAGGTGGGAGGAGACCCAGAAGGTCCCCTTTGGCATGAACTCTCCCTGAGCCCAGAGGAAGTGGCTGGGAGGGAGTGGGAGTCTCAGGGTTAAAGAGATGAGGCAAAATTGTGCAGGTGTCACACACACCAATCCACTGCAATGACACCTCTTTGCACTGAGGTGTGTTTTGGCAGAAGCAAGCTGCCCCCACCGAAGGCCCTAATCAGGATACAGGGGCACCAGAGGTGGATAAAGAAAGGGAGAAGTAGAAGGGCAATTGAAAGGCATCCTGTTGAGGCAAAAGTGTGGACCCGGGAGGGGAGGACAGGCAGGCCAGCTGCTTGGCCCACAGCTGCACTTAGCCTGCGTGAAAGGCTCAGCTCTTTGCTCTGTAGACAATTACCGGAAATGCCAAGTCTTAGCTCTACAAGCCAAAGGCAACATTCCCCTTTCCGTTCCTTTCTGAAGTAGCTCATTTATTTGGAGGCCAACATCCTCAAGGTTCAAACTTTTATAGAAAGGGCAAACATTCCAGTACAGACTCAGTGAGGTTTAATCCCTTCCCTGCCAGGTTTGCAATAAAACAAAATATGGAAGAAGAGCACACACAAGCATAAGAACAACTAAAAACAATTTAACAAAAATTATGTTTTCAAAAAAACCCACATGGGGTTAAATAAAATGTTACTGAGTAAAGGGATATGGGGGTCTGTCTTGTACCTATAATTATTTCAAAGTGTAAAATGTAAAAAACAAACAAATCTAAAAGTTATATATCTAAGACCTACTATATATATATTGTTATAAGTACAAAGAACATTTATCAAAAAATATTTTTAAATGGATAGAAATAAAATCCTAGAATTCAGATAGAATCATTAACTCATCAAACTATATCTTAAATGATACATTTACATGAAGTAAAGTGTAAATTGGAAACTACTTCAAGTTGGCTCTAATTCTTAAAATCCTTTTTTTAAAATCTAGTTTGGTTGTTAGTTGGCTGGAATAAATGTATTTCAGCTCATGATGCAAGAGTTATATACTTATTCTCTTAGAAAATATTTCCTTTTTAAAATAAAATAACAAATTTAAAACAAAATCAACTTAAATAACAAACTAATTTTTAAGTTACATGCAAAATTCTAAAAATTATTACTAAATAAACAATATTGACAAGTTAAAAAAATAAGCTTCAATTTAGAAAAGTTTCCTGGTCAAATATTATTCTGCAAATTTCACTTTACCAATAAGTCATGGTAACCAATATTGAAATAATTCAGGCTATAATTCCAAAAGTGGTTATATTCACAGAATAGTGCAGATGTTTCATATTATTGTCTCCTAAATTCAAGATTCTCACATATGATATACTGAAGAAACAGATAATGATCACATCTCAAATTACAGGTAATAAGCAACTAGATATAAATGAAAATTCATTTTAAACACTAGAACATTGAATAATATAGCATTCACTAAAATGAAAATTTGCCAAAGTCTGTGGAATAAATTATGTCATCACATAATTAGTTGCATGTTTTACCAGATTCTACTTCAATCTTGATAATTACCAAGATAGAAAATACCTGCTTCCCGCTCATCTCTAAATTCAAATATAATGACATATAATTGCTTAGTTCTTCTTAGGATCTGGACACTCCCCTACTTGTTAAAGATTTTTTTTTTTTTTTAAATCCTACTAGCATATTAGGAATGCTGTAAATCAAGAATAAAGCTCATATTAACTAATTATGTTAAAGAATGTACAAAAAATGTCAGGTTTGGAGAGTTCTTTGGGTCTATTAAGAATGCTGGAAATGACTGGATTTTCTACTGCTACTCATTTGTAAGAAGTCTCCCAGTATTCTATTTTCTCATTTGGAAACAGCCAAACTCCTGACCACAGAAATGGTCACTTTCCATTATCCAGTTATCCAGAAACATTTCCATGACCCCTTCTTAGACTTGTCAATGTAGAACTGATACTGTAGTCTGCTTCAAAGCCAGCACCTCTCTGGATGTGAAACCTACTACTGTGTTTCACTTCAACATAAAGGAAAGAGTGTAGGTTCAAACTAAGCTTGAATCCTGTACAACTTATCAGCTTAGTGGCTTCATGTTGGGTAATTTACTGAACTTCTCTCTAAGCTACATTTCCTCGTATGCAAAATGTTAATATTATCTTTTCATGGGATTAGATGAGAATCAAACAAGATAATATATTTTAAAAACTCAGTATGTCGGAGGGGAAAGATGGCGGCGAGGGGAGTGCATTGCCCCCGTGTGCTGCTTCACTGTGTGGGAGTATGACAAGTCAGGACGGCTAAAGGATATCTTGTTAGGAATTTCCAGCAATAGTGGGGTGCTCCGGAACCTGGAGGAAGGATTTCCATCGCACGAGGATCAGCTACGGGGACTCAAACGCGAGAGGTTTGTCGCACTGCTTATTCAGCAAATCGGCCCGAGGCTAGAATCTGCAGCGTGCACTGGGATAGAGACGCAGGGTTACAGCGCTGCAGTTTCTGCCAGCCGCGCAAGCACCGTACTCAGGGCTGAATTCTGGGTTCGAGACGGGGGAAGGAAGCGGTCCATCTCGGTTCTCCACACCGGTCAGACCACAGAGGAGGCCAGCAGCCACCATGTTGGTAAACTGACGTCACCACCGCTGTTTTCGACTGACCGCAGCTCATTCAGCCATAGAACAGGTAATTTCTGGCTGCAATTCGCCTGCGGCTTGCAGACAGATTGCTAGGGCTCAGCGCCTGGGTGCTTCTTAGAACCTGATCTTATCGGAGTGAATACCGAGCGCGGGGCGGCCGAGTTCCGGCTCCCGGAACCGCCCTGGCCCAGGGCTGCTGAGCCCGAGGAGGCTGCTTCTTGGACCCTGCGCCTACCAGAGCATACAACAAGCACTAAGCAGCCGAATTACGGCTCCCGGAACTGAGCCCGCGGGGACTGCTTCTTGGAGCTTACATTTATAGGAGCTTACACCGAGCACGGAGTGGCCGAGTTCCGGCTCCCGGAACTTCCCTGGTCCGGGGCTAGGAGCCCGCGGAAACTGCTTCTCGGTCCGGGTCCTGCTGAGGGCCGGTCAGGACTCACCCGGTGCTTTGGTTGCCCGGCAAGGGGAATGAAATGCTGCCATTCGCATAGGATACCAACATGGCAGAGATCTGATGTCTGCAGAAAGCGGCGGAAGAGGGAACTTCATCAATACCAGTGGTGACATAAGCAGTTGGTCTCCTGGTAGGGGGAGGTGAGGCACAGTCACCCAAGTCTCCTCAATTTGTCGTCGAGCCAGAGGGAAGGAGCCGGGCCGCCGCCAGCGCCCGGAGCAGGCCCAGTGGCTCGCCAGCGTGGTGACCGCGTGACCCCAATTGGAGAGGGGGCGGAGCGGAGCCGCCACCCGCAACCGCAAGGTGGGCAGACCCACGACCCAGTGGTACATGGGCGTGGTAGGAGGGGCAGGGCAGAGCCGCGGTTCGCGCTTGCAAGGTAAACAGACCTGTGACAGCCTGGTGGGTCAGGCCCAGTGGCCTACCAGTGTGGTACACACGTCACCCCAACTGGAGTAGGGGCAGAGCAGATCCTTCTCCCACGCCCGGACCAGGCCCTGCCGGTGTGGTGGTCACGTGACCCCAATTGGAGTGGGGGCGGAGCGGAACCGCCACCCGTGCCCGCAGGGTGAGCAGACCAGTGATCAACCTGCAGATCAGGCCCAGGGGTCCGCAGGCGTTGTAGGAGGGGCAGGGCAGATCCGCCGCCCGCGCCTCCAAGGTAGGCAGACCTACAACAGACCAGCGGATCAGGCCCAGGAGCCTGCCGGCGTGGTACAAACACCACCCTAATTGGAGTAGTGGCAGAGCAGAGTCGCCGCCCGTGCCAGGAACAGGCCCAGCGTCCTGCAGGCGGGGTAGTCACGACACCCCAATTGGAGTAGGGGCAGAGCAGAGCCTCCACCCGTGCCCGAAAGGTGGGCAGATCTGCGACCGACCAGCGGGACAGGCCCAGTGGCCTGCCAGTACGACAGACACGTCACCCCATTTGCAGTAGGGGCAGGGTAGAGCCGCCGCCCGCGCCTGCAGGGTAGGCAAACCTGCAACCGACCGGCGGATCAGGCCCGGTGGCCTGCCGGCGTGGTACACTCGTCACCCCAATTGGAGTAGGGGCAGAACAGAGCCGCCGCCAGCTCCCAGAACAGGCCCAGTGACCTGCCGGCGTGGTAGCCACGACACCCCAATTGGAATAAGGAGAGAGCAGAGCCGCCGGCCGCACCTGCAGGAAAGATACGCAAGCAGTATGAAAAGACAAGGAAAGAAAGGACCACAAGCAATGCAGGTCAACGCAACTTTAGAAGAGGTAACAGCTGCAGCAGATGGAATGTCAGATAAAGAATTCAGGATATACATGCTTCAGATGATCTGGAGTATCAAGGAAGACATTAAACAGCAAAATCAGACAATGAAAGATCACTTCGACAACGAATTACGCAAACAAATCCAGGAAGCAAAGGATCAACTATACAGGGAGATAGAGGTTATAAAAAACAAACAAACAGAAATCCTAGAAATGCAGGAAGCAATAAACCAACTTAAAAACTCAATGGAGAATACTACCAGCAGAGTAGAACACTTAGAAGATAGAACACCAGACAATGAAGACAAAGTATTTCAACTGGAAAAGAACATAGACAGCTCAGCAAGACTGTTAAGAAACCATGAGCAGAACATCCAAGAAATATGGGATAACATTAAGAGACCAAACTTAAGAGTCATTGGGATACAGGAAGGTACAGAGCTCCAAACCAAAGGAATGAGAAGTCTATTCAATGAAATAATACAAGAAAACTTCCCAGACTTGAAGAATGAGACAGAATCCCAAATCCTAGAAGCCAACAGGACGCCGAATGTGCAAAATCATAAGAGATCCACACCTAGACACATTATAATGAAGATGCCCAACATACAGAATAAGGAGAGAATTTTAAAAGCTACAAGAGAAAGGAAGCAGATTACATTTAGGGGTAAGCCAATCAGGATAACAGCTGATCTTTCAACACAGACTCTGAAAGCTAGAAGATCCTGGAACAACATATTTCAAACACTGAAAGAAAATGGGTTCCAACCAAGAATTGTGTATCCAGCGAAATTAAGCTTCAGGATGGAGGATGAAATTAAAACCTTCCACGATAAACAAAAGTTTAAAGAATTCGCAGCTAGAAAACCATCTCTTCAAAACATCCTCGCCAAAGCATTACAGGAAGAGGAAATGGAAAATAACAATGAAAACCAACAGTGGGAGGTAGGACAGTAAAGGGGGGGGGAATAATCAAAGAGGAAAACAAACCATGTTTAGTAACATAAATAAACAAATATGGCTGGAAGAACAACCCATATCTCAATAATAACCCTAAATGTTAATGGCTTAAACTCACCAATTAAGAGACACAGGCTAGTAGAATGGATCACAAAACAAGACCCAACAATATGCTGCCTACAGGAGACGCATTTGATAGGAAAAGACTTACATAGGCTGAAGGTGAAAGGTTGGGAAAAATCATATCACTCATATGGACTTCGGAAACAAGCAGGAGTGTCCATACTCATATCAAATAAAATAGATTTCAAGCCAAAGTTAATCAAAAGAGATAAAGAGGGACACTACATACTGCTTAAGGGAACCATACACCAACAAGACATAACAATTATAAATATTTATGCCCAAACAATGGTGCAGCTATGTTCGTCAAACAAACTCTTCTCAAGTTCAAGAGTCTAATAGACCACCATACCATAATCATGGGAGACTTCAACACACCTCTCTCGCCACTGGACAGATCTTCCAAACAAAAGTTGAATAAGGAAACTATAGAACTCAATAACACTATTAATAACCTAGACCTAATGGACATATATAGAATATACCACCCAACATCAAGCAGTTACACTTTTTTCTCAGCAGCACATGGATCCTTCTCAAAAATAGATCATATATTATGTCACAGGGCAACTCTTAGACAATATAAAGGAGTAGAGATAATACCATGCATCTTATCTGATCATAATGGAATGAAACTGAAAATCAACGATAAAAGAAGGAAGGAAAAAGCATACATCACTTGGAGAATGAACAATAGGTTACTGAATGATCAATGGGTTATAGAAGACATCAAGAAGGAAATTAAAAAATTCTTAGAGATTAATGAAAACACAGACACAACATATCGGAATCTATGGGACACATTGAAAGCAGTTCTAAGAGGAAAATTCATTGCTTGGAGTTCATTCCTTAAAAAAAGAAAAAACCAACAAATAAATGATCTCATACTTCATCTCAAAATCCTTGAAAAAGAAGAGCAAAACAACAGCAAAAGAAGTAGAAGGCAAGAAATAATTAAAATCAGAGCTGAAATTAATGAAATCGAAACAAAAGAAACAATTGAAAAAATTGACAAAACTAAAAGTTGGTTCTTTGAAAAAATAAACAAAATCGACAGACCCTTAACGATGCTAGCGAAGAGAAGAAGAGAGAGAACTCAAATTACTAGCATACGGGATGAAAAAGGCAATATCACAACAGACACTTCAGAAATACAGAAGATAATCAAAAACTATTTTGAATCCTTATACTCCAACAAATTAGAAGATAGTGAAGGCATAGATAAATTTCTTAAGTCATATGATCAGCCCAGATTGAGTCAGGAGGATATAGAAAACCTAAACAGACCAATATCAATTGAGGAAATAGAAGAAACCATAAAAAGACTACCAACTAAGAAAAGCCCAGGTCCAGATGGGTATACAGCAGAATTTTACAAAACCTTTAAAGAAGAACTAATACCAATACTTTTCAAGCTACTTCAGGAAATAGAAAAGGAGGGAGAACTTCCAAATTCATTCTATGAGGCCAACATCACCCTGATACCTAAACCAGACAAAGACACTTCAAAGAAAGAAAACTACAGACCAATATCTCTAATGAACCTAGATGCAAAAATCCTCAATAAAATTCTGGCGAATCGGATACAAAAACATATCAAAAAAATTGTACACCATGATCAAGTAGGATTCATCCCTGGGATGCAAGGCTGGTTCAATATACGGAAATCAATAAATGTTATTCACCACATCAATAGACTTAAAAATAAGAACCATATGATCATCTCGATAGATGCGGAAAAAGCATTTGACAAAGTACAGCATCCCTTTATGTTCAAAACTCTAGAAAAACTAGGGATAACAGGAACATACCTCAATATTGTAAAAGCAATCTATGCTAAGCCTCAGGCTAGCATCATTCTGAATGGAGAAAAACTGAAGGCATTCCCTCTAAAATCTGGAACTAGACAGGGATGCCCTCTCTCTCCACTTCTGTTCAACATAGTTCTCGAAACACTGGCCAGAGCAATTAGACAGACGAAAGAAATTAAAGGCATCAAAATAGGAAAAGAAGAACTTAAATTATCACTATTTGCAGATGATATGATTCTATACCTAGCAGACCCAAAAGGCTCTACAAAGAAACTATTAGAGCTAATAAATGAATTCAGCAAAGTGGCAGGATATAAAATCAACACGCATAAATCAAAGGCATTCCTGTATATCAGCGACAAATCCTCTGAAATGGAAATGAGGACAACCACTCCATTCACAATATCTTCAAAAAAAATAAAATACTTGGGAATCAACCTAACAAAAGAGGTGAAAGACTTATACAATGAAAACTACAGAACCCTAAAGAGAGAAATAGAAGAAGATCTTAGAAGATGGAAAAATATACCCTGTTCATGGATAGGCAGAACTAACATCATCAAAATGGCGATATTACCAAAAGTTCTCTATAGGTTTAATGCAATGCCAATCAAAATCCCAACGGCATTTCTTGTACAAATAGAGAAAGCAATCATGAAATTCATATGGAAAAATAAAAGACCCAGAATAGCAAAAACAATGCTAAGCAGGAAGTGTGAATCAGGCGGTATAGCGATACCAGACTTCAAACTATACTACAGAGCAATAGTAACAAAAACAGCATGGTACTGGTACCAAAACAGGCGGGTGGACCAATGGTACAGAATAGAGGACACAGAAACCAATCCACAAAACTACAACTATCTTATATTTGATAAAGGGGCTAAAAGCATGCAATGGAGGAAGGATAGCATCTTCAACAAATGGTGCTGGGAAAATTGGAAATCCATATGCAACAAAATGAAACTGAATCCCTTTCTCTCGCCATGCACAAAAGTTAATTCAAAATGGATCAAGGAGCTTGATATCAAATCAGAGACATGCCGTCTGATAGAAGAAAAAGTTGGCTACGATCTACAGTCGGTGGGGTCGGGCTCCAAATTCCTCAATAGGACACCCATAGCACAAAAGTTAATAACTAGAATCAACAAATGGGACTTACTCAAACTAAAAAGTTTTTTCTCAGCAAAAGAAACAATAAGAGAGGTAAATAGGGAGCCTACACCCTGGGAACAAATCTTTACTCCTCACACTTCAGATAGAGCCCTAATATCCAGAGTATACAAAGAACTCAAAAAATTAGACAATAAGAAAACAAACAACCCAATCAACAAATGGGCCAAGGACCTGAACAGACACTTCTCAGAGGAGGACATACAGTCAATCAACAAGTACATGAAAAAATGCTCAACATCTCTAGCTGTCAGAGAAATGCAAATCAAAACCACCCTAAGATACCATCTCACTCCAGTAAGATTGGCAGCCATTAGGAAGTCAAACAACAACAAGTGCTGGCGAGGATGTGGGGAAAAGGGTACACTTGTACATTGCTGGTGGGACTGCAGATTGGTGCAGCCAATTTGGAAAGCAGTATGGAGATTTCTTGGAAAGCTGGGAATGGAGCCACCATTTGACCCAGCTATTCCCCTTCTTGGTCTATTCCCTAAAGACCTAAAAAGAGCATGCTACAGGGACACTGCTACATCGATGTTCATAGCAGCACAGTTCACAATAGCAAGACTGTGGAACCAACCTAGATGCCCTTCAATAGACGAATGGATAAAAAAAATGTGGCATTTATACACAATGGAGTATTACTCTGCATTAAAAAATGACAAAATCATAGAATTTACAGGGAAATGGATGGCATTAGAGCAGATTATGCTAAGTGAAGCTAGCCAATCCCTAAAAAACAAATGCCAAATGTCTTCTTTGATATAAGGAGAGTAACTAAGAACAGTGTAGGGACGAAGAACAGGAGAAGAAGATTAACATTTAACAGGGATGAGAGGTGGGAGGGAAAGGGAGAGAGAAGGGAAATTGCATGGTAATGGAAGGAGACCCTCAGGGTTATACAGTGGAGGAGGTAGAGAGAGAGGAGGGGAGGGGAGGGGAGAGGTGGGGAGGGGGGAGGGTGGAGGATGGGAAAGGCAGTGGAGCACAACAGACACTAGTATGGCAATTTGTAAATCAATGGATGTGTAACTGATGTGATTCTGCAATCTGTGTATGGGGTGAAGGTGGGAGTTCATAACCCACTTGAATCAAAGTGTGGAATATGATATGTCAAGAAATTTGTAATGTTTTGAACAACCCACAATAAAAAATTTAAAAAAAAAAAAAAAACTCAGTATGTCAAGTTTAACATAGAGTAGGTGCTAAATAAAAAAAGGTAGCTAGTGCTTACTATTTCTACCATCTTACATAATACAATAATCATTGACTGACAAACTTAATTTACATTTTACTATTTTGTCTACATATTCTGTAAATGTAGTCTGTTTTAGATTTACAAGTTCTTAGGGGACAGGAATGATAGCTAAATAGTTCTCTTTCTTTAGCACCTAACAGGTTCTAAATAAGAAATGTACTTTTATAGTTTCCTGTTTATATGTTACATTTCTTTTTATTTATAAAATAGCCACATTAATCCCAGTTTGTTTTATTTTGAGACAGGGTCTTGCTCAATTGCAGAGGCTGGCCTCGAATTTGCAATCATCCTACCTTAGCCCCCTGAGTGGCTGGAAATACAAGCATGCACCTCAGTACCTGGCTAAAATAGCCACATATTTTTAACCAAACTAAACAGTTTTAGAGGAGGACACTTTCTCCAAACTGGTGATTAAGGTTTTGGGGGGAAAAAAATCTAATTTAATTAATATACAGTCTATATTTTAATATCTGCCACAAAAATCTGATCATTAGCTCATTTTTTAAAAATATTTTTTCACTGTAAGTACAACTGATTATCAAACAATGAGTCAGTTTTTCATCTGCAGGCTCCAGTTCACATTTTCTAAAAGACTGGTACTACTCAGAAAATGTTATGCTTCTGATGATATTTTAATCAAATATATTCCATGCAATGGTTCTAGAGTTTGGAGCTGCATAGCTTGAAGAAATGTTGACTATATTTCTTAGATTTGTTTGTAATGTCTTTTTCCCTCCTCAGATTGCATTCAAGGTTTTCTCTTTTTATTTGGTTTCCAGCAATTTCATCACAGTGTATTGTATCTAGGTATATTATTTTTGTCATTTATCCTGCTTGGTTTCTTGAAGCTTCTTGGATTTCTGGTTTGATTTTTATTATTTTTGGAAAATTATCAGCTACTATTCCTTCAAATACTTCTTCTAACTTGTTCTCTCTTCTCCTTTCTGGAACTCAAATTGCTTATATATTACACTGGTTGAGATTGTCCCAAGGTTCTTGGATGCTCTGCTTCCTCTTTATCTTTTATTCACCAACTCCTTTTCTCCCTATGTATTTCAACTGGAGTGATTTCTATTGACCTGTCTTTAAATCCAATGCTTTTTTCATCAGCTGTGTCAAGTGTATAGATCTAGATACTGCCACACTTGTTAAAGATTCAAAAGAACCCTACTAATTTATCAAAAATGCTACAGATTCCTCAAAGGAAGTGATCATATGTGAACTGGGGCTTTATTTCTTGCATTTTCATTTGACTAACTCTCTCATATTCCTTCTCTTCTCCCCATCTGTTTACATATGTTCCTCATCTTAGCCACATTACTTTTTTTTTTTTTTAAGTATAGGGGATAATATCCCTTAAAAGAATTCTTTCAATACCTGTCCAAAAACTATTTTAATTATCTGCTCTTTTAAATTCTCTAAGACTGATTCTGTTCAAAGAGTCATCTTTGAGCAGAGTGTCAGGGTTCTGTGCTGCTCTTGAAGTACCTCCTCTAGGCCTGCACACTCCACCTGGCCTCTCACCCTACTCCCAGTAGTTTTCACAAGCACCTGGTAGAGGTATATAGAAAATGGAGTATGAGTGAGGGCAAACTTCCCCTGTATCAGAGCCCTTGAAAATACCAGACTGAAAGCCAGTCTACAATTGGCTTCTAACAATCTGTGTTACCCAATTTTTCTTATCCCTTGTATGACAGTTAGATCTGTCACCCAGTGTTCTACAGCAGGCAAGCCAATCTGTGTCTCCTTAGATTCAGACAACTATAAGACCTGGTGACCTCAGCTCTCCATGGGTTCAAGAAGAGTTAGGATTTGATCTGTCTTTTTCTGTACTTAGGTTGACAGCTGTGCCCTTTGAACTTTCTACATCCTGGGTGGGTGGGAAAATCCTCATCAGTGTAGATCTTCCTAAGTAATACCATTTGGGCTTTTAAAAAAGCAAAGGCAAAAACCCTGTATAAAGAGTGAGCCACCCCTTTAAGTCAAGAATTAGACATTAAAAACTATTATGAAGAACTTCCAATGCAGCATTTATGATAAGACAGCATGCTTTAGTACTCTCAAGGAAGGGAGTCAATGGGTTTTAGCCAAAAGAAAGTTCACTCAACAAATATTTGCTGACTGACAGCCCATTATGTGACTGATACAGTTGGTAAATGAGTGAACAAAACAGATAAAAATCCCAGTTCTCAAGGAACTTATATTCTAGCAGACCTTGTTATTTTTCAAAATACTATTGGGGGAAAAAAAAGCCATTTTTATTATGCTAGTTCCTATAGGCTCAAGGAACAAAAGAAAAGGATTTAAGCCTCTATTTCCTCTAGGGCTTAACTTTTTGACAGAAAGCATCAAACTGTACTAATTACAATGATGTTTAAATATGCCAACTCTAATCATTTTAAGTTAATTTGTGAGGATTTTGCACCTTAATTTAAATAATGCAGAGAGTCAACAAACAGCAATGAGGGTTAGAAATGTATGTAATATACTTTCAAAGGAAATAAAATGGTAAAATGAAATGTAAATATGCTAAAGTACCAACTATTCATCCATTTGTTTAATAAAATTCTCAGTATAAGCTACTATCCTAGGTACCTTGAGAAGAATAACAAACAATATCTCTTTAACCAAACTCTACTGAAGTTCCTCCCAACTCTCTTCTCAGATTAGGTCCTGACTCAGTTTTAGAAGAGTCCTGCTAAGTCTTTGCTGTTGTTGTAACAAAAAACTGAAGCTGGGTGTTCTATAAAGAAAACTGGTTTATTTAGATCACAGAGCCAAAAGAGTCTGAAAGTCCAAGATTAGGCAGCTCCATCTGATTGGTGGAGGCCTTTTGGCAGATGGCACAACAATGGTGGGAGTGGGTGCAGAAGAGAATACATGGAGAGCCAAGCACTAAAGCTGCCCAGGCTATGAGTCAGCAGCTCCCATTTCCCAGCTTGATCCCACTCTACCCCAAGCTATATGTGACAGCAAGCACTAAATCTCCATTCATATCTATAATGGAGAAATAACTGGATAGCAGCATGTTTCAACTCACTGTTTTGCTATAATCAGTAATACAGATGATACATAATCAATATATTCAAAATGCTGCCTCAGTCCACAGAGATAATGTTAGGCCTAAGTTCACAGGTAATAATATCTTTTATTGTTTACTTGATTGTTAGTGGTTTTTTTCTAACAAACTAAGATGATCTGAGATTTAAAACAAAAATATTTAAAAATGCTTATGTATTATCATGGGCCTATTGAGGGCTTAAAGAAAGAGAGGGTAGAAGGCTTTGGGGTCCATGAGGTTGGACATTAAACACTTTGGAGAGGGGGTGACTCTATGGTAGAGTGTTTAGTTTACATGCGGTCCTGGGCTCAATAAATAAATAAACATTTTGATATGTGATAGAGGTCTAATTTCCATTAGAAAAAAGTTCACGAATACTATAAACTTGACTAACAAAACTTTTGAAGCAGGTTTGGATGAATTGTTAATTTTTAGTTTCTAAACGCTTAATTTTTTAAGTAATAAGTAAATGAGCAGACAAGTGACAAGTGCAGTGACTGGTCTAAGGTCACCTGTGCAAGGTGGTTAGGCCAGAATCAGACCCATCTCTACCTCCCACATCAATGTTTTTGTCTAGACATAACTGAGAAGCATTAAAGCTGAAAAATAAGAAAAATTCCCAAACAACCTAAAGCTGCCAAAACTAATCTAGTTCTAGCTGCACTGTAATTTTGACCTTCAATCCTTATTTATATCTCCTGAAAGAATGACAGGAGAAGATTTATTACAAGTCTGTATGTCTCCTGGGAAATGGATCTTAAGCAATTTTCGCCTTGGGCTGACTTTCAAACCCAAGGCAACAAACTAAATCTTATAATGATGCAGTTCTAAAATAAAAATACTTGAATTTTACTGTTCTAAAAAGAACACTTAAAATAGTTATGGGTACTGTATTTTGCAAGAGATTCCGTCAGAAGAATAGGCCTTTTCCTATAAAGGGATTTTTAACTAAGAAAAACTGGAAAAAGAAAATGCCCACAAGGTTCTAACATTGATTGATCAACTTTAACATGTAACATCTAACATTGATTGATCAACTGTACATGTAAAACTAATAAATCTACTAACCCCATGTTACCACTGTATGATCTGGCAAATTAGTTGACCTGTCCAGGTCTTAGTGTCTACACAGCATGGGTAACCACATACCCACACCATAGACTCCTAGACAGAACAAACATATAAAATAATGAGCTTTGATTTCCATTATTTGTGGTTTGATAAATATTTCATGAGAAAGAAAACTAACAGGAAACATTTTGTTATAATGGCTAATGGACAAAACTATACCTAAAATATCAGGTTCTCTCACAAACTCAATTGGATGTATTTGGTGATGAGTTTCAAAATTACCAGGAAAAAAAGTTCTAAAATAATTACTTATTTTATTTTTTATTTATTTTTTATTTGTAGTTGGACACAACATCTTCATTTCACTTGTTTATTTTTGTATGTGGTGCTGAGGATCGAACCCAGAGTCTCACACATGCGAGGCGATGGAAGGAAAGAATAGTTCATCAGGAAGATAAAAAAACTCTATGATTTTATATGCATTTAATAAAATATTCTCAAAATATACAGACAGCAAAAAATAGAACAAAATGGGAAATGACATATTCATCATCCTAGTAGAAGATTTTTACTTCTTCTACATCCTAGTAGAAGATTTTGGTAGGCCAAAAAAGTTATATTTCAAAGATCTAAACAATAGAATTAGAAGGTTAACTTAACAGACCTGGAGGGAATCCACCAGCCACACAATAGACAAGCTGCTCAAGTACTGACAGACTACTTCCAAAACACTATCAGCACATGAGGCCATAAATAGACATCAACAAACAGCAAAGAATCAATATGAAATAAATTAATTAGATATCAATAACTAAAAGAAAAATACATCCCCTGCAAAGGTTTAAAATTTTTAAATTATGTTTCTAAACAAGTCCTTGGTTAAAACTGCAATGGAAATCAGAACATTATAAATACTTTGTAATAACATCATAGAATGCAGCTAAATAAAGCACTACATCATGAAATCAAAAGTTTATAGCATTAAAATTTGAATGCACCTCATGTGTGGTGGCACAAGTCTGTAATACCAGTGACTCAGGAGGCTGAGGCCAGCCTAGGCAAGATAGCAAAATCCTGTCTCAAAATTAAAAAAAAAAAAAATTAAAAACAGGCTGGGGATGTATGTATTTCAGTGGTAGAGTGACCCTATGTTCCAAACTCAGTACCCCCAAAAAATGTGTGTGTTATAAGACTAACAATTAGCTAATATTTACCTTAAGAAATCAGGGAAGAAATAAGAAAGGAGGAAGAAGAGATTAATAACAAAAGCAAAAACTATTAATGAACTAAAACAAACAAAATAGAGAGGAACAAAGTTAGTATTAGTTTTTTGAAAACACTAATGAAATAGCCAAACTCAGGCCAACATTAATAGGGGAAAAAATGAGAAAACAATACTAGGAATGAAAAAGCATATAATTACAGATTTAACAGAATTTGAAAGATAAAAGAATACTATAAATAACTTTATGACAATAAACTAAAGAACTTAAATAAATAGATTTCTAGAAAATTATAACTTAGCAAAGCTTACTAAGAAGAAGAAAAGAAGGCTCAAAGAGTCATATGACTACTAAAGAATCAGTCATTTAAAAAACTACTCCCTCAGAAAATAACAAACCGTGAATAGTTTTATGGATGAATTTTGTCAAAGTTTGATAAGGAACAGATGATTATCATTTTATAAAAATACTTGTAGAGAATAGAAAAAGAAGGAACACATACCAGCTCATTTTATAAAATGGTATGTACTTAATACCAATAAAGAACAATAGGACAAAGAAAAATCATTAGCTGATTTCTCTCACAAATGCAAAAACGTTCTACATGCAACATTAGCTCTATAATGAAGAGTCATAAAAAAATTTAGGAAGAAGGTTGCTTAATCCTAGAATTCAAAGATGATTTAATCTTTAACATTTATATTCACAACATTAGAAAATTAAAGGAAAAGAACAATCCAGTACCTCAAAAGAGACAAGAAAAATCTGACTGATAAAATATAATATCCATTAATGATTTAAATATTTTTTTAAAAACTTGCAAACTGAAAATTGGAAGGAATTTTCTTTTTCTGGCATCTCCACCAAATCTATAGCAAGTATCTTTTTTTATAATAAAACATTAGAAACATTTCCTTGTAAAATCAAGATCAACACCAATAGAGGAAGGGCACTGGAGGGAGGGAGGGCATGGGGAAGTATTGGGGAATGAAATCTACTAAATTATGCTATGCTATGTCCATGTACAAATATACCACAATGAATCCTGTTTCTCTATATGTGTGTATACATAATATTTAAAATTATAATACACTAATTAAAATAATAATAATAATAGAAGGAAGATAAGTAGAGTATAGCAAGTGGATAGGGGAGGACAGGGCAGGGGAATAGAAGGTACTGAAGAGTGAAACTGATCTAACCATGTTATGTACATGTACAAATATGGCATAATGAATCCTACTATTATGTATAATTCTAATTCAGCAATAAGGCAAGTAATGTCCATTTACAACTTTTACTCATCACTGTATGGGAGGTTCTAGAAAGTAGAGCTGTATGCCAAAAAGAAACAAAAAATAAATGGACTGGAAAGAAAGAATACAATTGTCATTATTCACAACAGAAATACTTTAAAAATTCTATAGACAAGTTATTAATGTAATAACTTTAGCAAGGTTGTTGAAGATCAATATACAATAAAGATAAACTGCATTTTAAAACACCAACAACAAATACAAAATATAATTTTAAAAAACATACTATTCATAGTGGGGTCAAAAGGTGGGGCTCTCAAGACTAAGTCTAATAAAAGTCGAAAAAGGCCCTTAGGAAAACACTAAACTTTAAAAGAATTTAAAAAAAAAAAAAAAAAAACTAACAAGTGAAGAAATATGCCATAGTCATATATTTGAAAATTCAATATTCAGAGATATTAGATCTCTCCAAATTGATCTATGATGGTGCAATTCTGAGCAAATTCTTATAAAAAGTTTTCAAGAAAATAGATAACTTGATTCTAAAATGGACAGGAAAGAACACAAAGACCCTAGGCTAGATAACAAATTTTTTGAAGAACAAATTGAGGAAAACTTATCCCACCATATTTGAGGGTTTATTATAAAGCTGTAAAACTGTAGTAATAAAAACAGTGTGGCACCAGTATGAAAACAGATACTTACACAATGAAATAAAAGAAAAATCCTACAAACAGACCAGTACATAGACATGAGTCCTTGGTATATGACAGATCCCTGGAGAAAGCTCATCACAACATGCAGAGGGCAATAGCAGGTATGGGAGGGGAGGTGAGGAGAGTGTGAGGGTGTGTGGAGGGAGTTGTGAGAATCCGGGAAAAAAGAAGATGGAGCAGCAGTTGCTGCCAGGGAAGGGCAGGACGGACAATCAAGGATCTGTTCTATTCAGGATTTTGGCTAAGCTAATTCAGTTACATAGTTAAAAGAGTCCTGGGTAGAAATACGGTCTGAAAAAAATGGGATGGGAATAGAACCTCAGAAATGTGAAGAAAAGGCAGAAGTATTAAACTTTGACTTATTTTCAGAAATTTACCTAAAACCTGACATGAAAAGATCACAAATCTAAGGTAGTGACAAAAAGATTCTGTGTTTAGAATCAATATCTGGGGACAGTGAAAAAAAGAAGAGGAAAATTCTGGGTACTCAAATTTTGTGAGTGTCAGAGGTAGCCTAGCTTCCCCACTGGGGTGTTTGGGGATGGGGTAAGGGTCAGGCTTCAAACTGCAGAATGCAGGTGCTTAATGTTTTCAATGTTGGGTGTAGAGTCTAAGACTATCTCTTCTCCTTGCATACAAGAATGCAATAATTGCAAAGAGCACTTATGATTTTATAACAGCCTGGGGGTGGGAGTAACTATGATATTAAATATAAATAGGTAACCAACAATGAATAGTAGTTTCAGGGGGGAAAAGATTGCTTATTTTCAAATGGTTTAGGGAAGACAAGGATCATGCTTTCAGAAGTGTGGGACCCCAATAGATATAATTCTATGTTCACTCCAAGCAAATGGAAAGGGATGAAGGTCAGAACCAATAAGCACTAAGAAAAGAGACTATAACCTTGTATGTCCTTAAACACCACAGGTCCACTAATGCAGCCATAGAAGGAATGAAGTTTGTGGGGAAATGCCATCAGACTACTGACCCATATTAAGTTTATTATGTTTAAAAACCTGGGCTGTTATCGAGTGTGTACCCCTCTCTGTACCTGGGCTACTGATCAATATATAATACATGCTACTTCCGCTTTGATGCTTCAGCTTGTTGAGACAGTTTTGAATCTCAAATGAGCACCTGGCATTTGTTATCTGTGTGGCACCTGCACATCAGATAAGCATACTTGTAATTCTCCAACCAAAAGGAATTCATTGGCTCCATTATGCTCTAGTTCAGATAAAATACTTGTAGGTGTCAATAAATCACTGATAGGTTATTAGAGGTTTCTGGAATGTATCTCACGATATTAAAATCCTTTCCTGAAATGCAACAGAATAGGAAATTTAGCATAAAGATGTGACCCTGTTATTTTTCCTTATGAGCTTAAATGTATTTATTTACAAAGACTTGGATTTTAGGGAATTAACTTCTTATCCTTAAGGCTAGGACTGCCCTTAAAATGAAAAACCTCAAGTCATTTGGTGTCTTAATTAGTAACAAGAAAAGGCAAGCCCTTTGTGAAGCTTAAAGCATTTATCCGTCCATCTCTTACCTTCAGGCATGCTTTCCCTTCTCCGTGAAATCACAAATTTATTTTAAATTCTTCAGAGACTGTGTCTGCAAGTCCCTTAAGGGCACTGGACATGACTTCTGAGTCTGAAAGCTGGATTAATTCAAAGCAGCTTAATTCCTTCTTCCATCTCATCTATACTAGAGGGTATTCAGGGCCTTTTATTTTCTTACAACCATCTAGTTCAAAAATGGTTTTTCTTACTAAAGAATTCAGTAAGAATATAGGCACTGAGAAGCTCTCTCCTTTTTTTGGACATTATATCTCTCTCCAAGCAGTGACTCTTACCCTTCTCCACTCCTCTGCTTGCTCAGTCAAGAAATTGTAATATTTGAAAATTGACACTAGAATCAATGATGAATTTTGGCCCAAGATTTAACTTATTTTTTCAAAACAAAAATTTTATTTTTCAAAATCTGAAAGGCTTCTAGTCAATTTGCAGTCTTCCTTACACTTGTGTGCTTCTCATACCTGTGTTAACATGCTCCCCAGACAGCTCCCCTACTAACAAGGCTGGCTAATTTGAGATGCCTCCTGCTTCTCTGAATGGGCAATTTCCCATCTCCCTGTACTTCAGCTGTCATTGTTTTGCCATGTAATTCCACATATTGGCAGTGTCCATGTGACTACTATATTTTAGACTTGTATTACCAATGGCATTCTGGACAATAATGATGCTCTCTGATATACCCAAAGTATATACAAATTCCCTCTCAAACTTGACCCTCTTCCAGAATTCTCTCATGTGAAATCTGACTTTTCCTTCTTCCTTGCTCTACTATCTAAGTAGCCCAAGTCCTTCCTAAGTCTCACAGGGCTGGAGAATCCTGTTCCTCCTTGCCATTCCCATTGCAGTGCACAATGTGGCCCTCATCACCGCCTGATTGCCATTGCGTTCACCACTAAAGAGCAAGCCAGGCCACAGGTTCAAAGACGAAATCCAGGGAAGATGTTTGCCAAAGGCTGAGGAGAAAATGGGTGGTGGGGCAGAGGAGTGAGGAAGTGAGACAGCAAAGTTCTGTAAAAACAATGCTGAAACTCACTCCAGTAATGAGGGGCAGTGTTGGGAGATGGGCTGGGATTAAAAGGTACGTGGGGAAAAGGGTGCCAAGACTGATACAACTTCTAGGGATGAGCAGGGCAGGCAATAGCAGGGGTTACAGAGAGCCCCAGATATGTAGGCTCGGAGACCAGGGCTGTGCCCTGTGCAACTTGTGCACAAGCTCATGAACCATGAGGGAAGTGGCAGTCTAAGCCCTGGACCATACATAGTCCCAGCCCTATTCTTCAGGAAACCTTGGTAGCTCACTGACATGAGGAATGCTTCTCTCAGACTCCAAGCTCATCTCTCCTCAATCTGTATACCTTCTAGATACCAGGGTCATTTTCCAAAAAAGTCTGATAATCTCACTTCTCTACTTACAACCCTTTAATGATTCACACTCCACCACCCCCACCACACATAAACAACAGGATACAGTTCAAACTTTTGTTTAGGATCTGAACCTTCATCATATGGCCCTACTCTCCATCCCTGGGCCTTTTCTAGCTGCTTCTCTCCTCCTTTTCCTCTAACCACACCCTCTGCCTCACCATAAGCCCTCTTGAAGACTTCTCTAGGCTTCTCAGGGGCTTTTCCCGTCGGTACAAATGCACTGCATTTGGCTTTGCCTGTTTCCCTAAGAATTAAAGGCATGAGTCCTGGAATGCTGACTTACTTATTCATGGCTGTTTCTCAGATATGGACAACAGAGACTGGTATTAAACATAAACATAAACTCCACTTGAATTTCCTGACTGAGAATCTCGTGTTCTTACTATGTCATCAATAAATATCTTTGATGAAATGGATTAGGGCAGTCAGGCACAGGGTGCACACCTGTAATCTCAGAGATTTGGGAGGAAGAGGCAGAAGATTGCAAGTCCAAGGCCACCTCAGCAATACAGTGAGACCCTCATCATCTAAGCAGGACCCTGAATCAAAATTAAAAATTACAAAAAAAAAAAAAAAAAAAAAAAGACAGACATGGATCAGGGCTACTGATTGCTGGCTGGCACACTGCCTCTTCTACGTCCTTTTCCAAGACCTTGTTCCTTTAGCACACCTTCTCCAGCTTCTCCCTAATGCTCCCAGACAGTCTGAGCTAGGATCTCCCTATGACCTCACACTGTGTACCTAGCTATGCTCCAACAGGCCTCAGACAGGGAACAATTACAAAATTCCTAATCATTCCTAAGCCCCCAAATATGTAGCTAAACCCCATGGATAGGTTAGCTATTTGGTGGGGTTTTCATTTCTATACTATTTGGCCATGTCTACATAATCCTCAGAGCACCTCTTTGCATTATGATGAACAAATAGCTAATTAAATTACAAATATTTCATTTTTAAATTTTTTTTTTAGTTCTAGGTGAACACAATACCTTTATTTTATTTATTTATATGTGGTGCTGAGTATCAAACCCTGTGCCTCACAGGCACTAGGCAGGCACTCCACCTCTGAGCTACAGCCCCAGTCCCAAATATTTCAATCTTACCATCTTAATAACTGAAGTAAATGATAAGAAAGACTTGATCAGATTAATTACCAAGAAACCCATCCATTATCTATTGTTGAAAATGATAGATAGATAGACTCAAGTCCACAAAAAGAAATGACCAAATCATACAATGCATCTATAGACATAATCAGAACAAGAATCACAAATAAAGGTGGGTTAGGTCCCTTTTTTGGACTAGGCAACTCTAGGGCCTGGAGACTCAAAGATGAATATAATTAACTCTGGCAACAGGGAGGTACATTATTAGGGGAGAAAACCCCAGCTAATGTAATACTATGCAATCAAAGTTGTTAGAGAAGAAATATATTTTCTAATGCAAGCAGCGCAACATTGATATTATAGCTAACTTACCACAAGGTATTTCCCATTTTAATTTAAAAACCTTTAAAATTACAATGCTCCATTGAAATCTAAACCTTAAATTAAGGGATTTTAAGACTTAGCATTATATAGATAAAAAAAAATATGCAAGGATATTGGGAAATATGCACAGCATAAAACTGAGGCCATGGAAACAAATATTTAGAAACAAAGGCTCTTTGAAGTAAGACAGGCTCAAGTGCTCTACCAAGAAGACTCCTACATACTTATTTGGAAAACAGGACACAGAACTTTCCTCATGGGGTGGTGAACTAAATAGTAGATAACTTGGCATATAATAAGGGGTAGTTATGTTTTTACATATGACCATATGCTAGGACTATGAGTCTCTAGTCCAAAGGGAGGAAAAGGGAATCAATAAGAAAACCTAAAAAAAATAAAAGGAATCTGGTACTAGGAGAGGGTGACAGAGTTCTGAAAAAGTACCAAGTATTCAAAATTATCCAGCCAATCATCACTATCATAAAAGTCAATCATCTAAACCCTAAAGACAAAATGACCAATATCATCTGAGTATTACCCCTTATCTAAAACACCTGGGACCAGGAATATTTCAAGTTTGGGGTTTTTTTTAAGATTTGGGGATATTTGCATATGCCATATGAGATATTTTGGGGATGAGGCCAAAATCTAAACATAAAATTCATTTGTTTCACAAACATTTTAACTTATACATAGATTGAAGGTAATTCTACATACATTTTAGTGCACCTGCATTTTGACTATGACTGGTCACATGAGCTCAAGGGTTAAATTTTCCATTTGTGGCATCATGTCAACTCTAAAAAAGTTTTGGATATTGGAGCATTTTGGATTTAGACTTTTTGAATTAAGGATGTTTGAGCTGAATTAGTAGTTCCTACCTGCCCAGTTTGATAATGTCTGGCAAACTGGTTAACCACTCGATAATCATTTGAAAAGTACTCCATCAGAATAGATGGAACCTCAGCAAAATCAGTGGGGCACCTGGTCCCTAAGATGGGAAGAAAGAAAAATATTTGGTATAAGTCAAATCAACATATTTATCTTACTTTTAAAACTTTTATTTGTATTTCTGATGAACTATGATCAGTTTTAATTCATTAAATCAATACTTCTATAAAATTATTGTACATATTTGCAGAAAAGTTTATTATAATCCTATATATTTTTCTTTATATCAAAAGTATAACCAAATATTTGCACAGCTGCTGAAACACCTTATAAAGCAACAGCTCACACCCTCTACAAACAAACCTGTCTTTTGCTATGCTGGTATACTTGAAATATAAATTAAAACATTCTCACAATTAATATAGCATTTGTATTTAATTCACTAAATTCCATTACCTAATGTTTTTATTCTTTATTTGTTTTAAAAGTACTTTATTCAATCTATCTATTGCTTTTTGTAACAAAGTCATTCCTTAGTAAAGAAAAATCAATATTTTAAACACAAAATTACTTAAAGCCACAAATCCTGAAAGGACTTTTTGGTGACAATTTATGATTCTGTTCAGTCTATCTATATAGTCTTTCCAACTACCTTCTCCTTGCCCAATACTGTGTGTATAAAGTTAGTTAATAAGTAATGTGTGCCAACAATTTCCCAGGTGGTCAAATGCTGACTATTTACGGGAGTGAGCTTAAGAATTAGAGATAAGACAACTAACAAAGCAGAACTATCATTCTATACAAAGGATAATAGTATAAGAAAAATGAAATGCACTTTATCATGCTTTTTAAACGTGCCTTACATTGATTTTTAACAGATAAAAGAGGCAACATTCATTTACTTATTCATTCACTAACTTTGTGCTAGGTGCTAAGGAGATACATAAGCATTTCTCTTTCCCTCTCTCTCTATCACACACATACACAAGGTACTCACAAAGCCACAAACATAAATTCCATGTAAAACATTAGAAAATGGAAAAAGATACATATTCAAAAAACAGGCAATGGAGACTTATGCTCTGGTGAGAGCTGTTAGCAAGGATGAAAAAAAGCATAAAATGGTCAGGCTGTATGACAATATGCATTTATGTATGTATGCATGTATGGAAATGTAAAAAAAAAAGCACAGTATTTTGCACAATTAAGATAACTTATAATTACAATTTTTTATAAAGTGAAAAATTTAATAAGATGGGGGCAATCTAAGATAAAGAACATTATTAAATGATCACATTTTCCAAACAGCACAACCTTTTTCCTAAGAAAAATATTCAAGTTTTTAAAGAATTATATTAAAAGAAAGTTCTCTTCATAGCTCACCAGTGACATGTTGGTACCGAGTTCGTCCCAGCATAGAATGCATGGCATGTCCCATTTCATGGAAAAGATTTTCCATCATTCCAGGAGTTAATAAGGTAGGTGAGTTCCTTGAGGAATGGGGAAGATTCAGCATAAGAACTACAACTGGGAGTTGATAGTCTCCATCTTCTTTTAACCTGCCTCCTCGAATTGTAAAATGGCAATCCTTTGAGAATCAGAAAACATACGATGAGGTGAAAGTATTAGGCAATCTAAAGAGCAAGAGAGTCATCATACTATTATATTCATTAATATAAAACTACACTGAGATGTAAGTTCAAACTTTAACTTATTCTATTTTTATTCTGTATATTTAAAAATATACCTTTTCTTGACATTTTTTACTCTGCTAAAATTTTAACTCTTTAAAGCACCGGCAATATATTGAGCTTGTATTGACTGATTCATTCACCCAGTGCAAAAATACACACTGAACTGATGCTGTGCCAGATGTAGGAAACAAGTCAACAGAGATCCTAGATCCACACCCTCAAGGTGTTCTCAAGTAACTAGGAAGGGACAAACAACAGCTACTGGGGAAGGGACACTAATATTTATGTTGAGTCTCTACTACGTGTCAAACAATGAACTAGGGGGTACTTACCATGTCTGCTATTTGTATCACTCAGAAGTGAGGGGCCTAAATGATCCTGAAGCAATAAATCTGAAGGAACTCCCTCTGGAGCAGGGACCACACTGAGATTCACCCACTCTATCACTTATTCCTCACAACTACCCCATAAGGGAGTTATGTCACTTTCCAAGTGGGCAAACTGAAATTTTGTCTTGTAAATGTTAAATAATATGTCCAACAACACCCAGTTAGAATCACTGTATCTTGGATCTGAATCCAGGTTAACTACTAGGAGCCAGGGCTGTTAATTACCTAACTGGAGTTTCTATCACCTATTTGGGCAAAGGGGAAGTACACAGGACTCAAAGCCTATACTCTCGTCCCCATTTTGACACCTACTAGACAAATCATCTTGGAACGTAATCTCCCTTTATAAGTGTCACTTATCTCTGGAATGTAAAGAGTATCTTGTCACATCCCAAAGTGGTCATCCAGATTTCCTAAGTTCACATCTGTGAAATCCCTTAGTAACTGTGAATCACTATTCAATGTCAGGTACCATTATTTCTATAATTGATAATCTCATTTCTTGACATCTCTCATCAAGTTGCATAAACTGCTAAAGCTGATTGGCCAGCAAATTTGGTATGGATCTAAAGGAAAAGAAATGAACCTAACATCTTCCATACAAGGAGCTAATTGGTAGGTAAGGTTTCCACATGGACATATGTTCTGAAATTTTGAATTAGGTTCATTGTCAAGCATGGAGATGAGTTAAGAACTGGGGCTCCAGTCATAATGTTTAGACTCAAACCCTAGAACTTTCAGCTGTGAGTCTCTAGGTAAATACATAACCTTTCTGGACTTAGTTTCCTCATAATATTAGAGCCTAGTTCAAAAGGTTGAACATTAATAGATATGTGATAGAACATTAATAGATATAGGATGTATATAAAAAGGCTCCATGCATTGGTTGGCACAAAAAGGGGCACATAAAATGGCAGCTATCATTATTACTATCATTAATATCATGTTCCAGATAAAAGTGACAGACACATATTTATGCAGTTATTTCTATGACCTTTATTGTTTTCAAATACTATCCTATTTTCAAATGTATATATTTAGTATCTATCATTAGTGCCTTTTAAATATTATGAAACTATAAAAATGATACATAAAGTTTACATGAATAAAAGTAAATTGCTAATCTCTGTAAAGAAAAGATCACCTGAAGTGGTTTGTCTGCTCGCTGGAAAAAATCACAGTAAATGTATCCCAATAATCCTTCAGATTCGTGGACGACAGCCTAGAAAACAATTTTAAATTTAGTGGTGAATGAGCCCATCGGAAACTCTAAGTGGGAAAATATTTCTAACACAAGAGCCTATATATTAAAAGTCCATAGTCACAAATACTGACTTCACTTCCCACATTCCACATTACCACAAGGTAGACTCTCTCTTCCCTCATCCTCTTTTGCTCCATCTCTCAAATAGTTTTAATTGAAAATTCTATCCAGGAGAGAAAATTCTTTTCATGGGAATCCTTTGTTCTGACTGCCAATCTTCTATAATACTAGCACCAACCATTGTTCTTCAGAGATGATTTTACAACCCACCCTAATGAGTTGGGAAGAAGTGTTGGCTGGACAATTTTAGTGGCAAAATTATTTTTCCTTTACATCTTGGAATATAATTACATAAGTACAAGTGAATTATAATCCCTGGAATCAAAAACAAGAAGATGCAGCTCTTAGCTTCAGTTGAAAAATCAGTAATATTTTTTTTATTCCCTCTCCAAAAACAGCCTTACAAAAGAGGCCCAGTTTAAAGGTAAGACACAGCCACTGTCTCCACCTCGCCTTCTTTTGTTTGTTCTGACTTTGATAATCCTATTAGAGAAAACCTCAATTTTGTGCTTTAAAGTTTCCTGCAAGTAAGTATTCATTCATTCAACAAACATCACAAAGCACCTACTTGGTCAGGACTTGATTAAGGCATTTGGGATACAGCAGTGAACACAACTAGCACACAGTGCTGCCCCAGTAAGCCCATGTTCTGGAATACCAGTGAGAGCTCCTCATTGCTTGCACTTTGTCCTTTCAGTCTTCGGTTACCAGTTGTTGTTTTTTTTTTTTAATTACATTTCTGCATTTTATCAGTCTTGATCATTTTGGAAAGTCAGTGAAATACAAACGGATATTTAGTAACTTCCATGATAAAGTGATTAGTCCCATCAATTCTCTTTTTCAATCCCCCTGTCACACCTATCCATGCACACATGGCCCAGAGCCAGAGAGACAACTCATGCTGCTGAACAGAGTGAAGTAGGTGCAAGGAGAAAGCATGCAGGCAAAAATGAATAAGACAACAACACAGAGTGGCCCGCGGAGGGGCAGAGCTTCCAACCACTCCTGCAAGGTAGGCGGGCCTGCGACCCACCGGCAGAACAGGAGCAGCGGCCTGCTGAGAGGCAGAGCCGCCCCCTCCCCCTGCGCCGGCAAGGTAGATGGAACCGTGACCACCCACAGAACAGGCCCAGCGGCCTACTGAGGGGCAGAGCCGCCCCCCACCCCCCGCGCCTGCCAGGTAGGCGGAACTGTGACCACCAACAGAAAAGGCCCAGTGGCCCGCGGAGGGGCAGAGCTTCCAATCACTCCTGCAAGGTAGGCGGGCCTGCGACCCACCGGCAGAACAGGAGCAGCGGCCTGCTGAGAGGCAGAGCCGCCCCCTCCCCCTGCGCCGGCAAGGTAGACGGAACGGTGACCACCCACAGAACAGGCCCAGCGGCCTGCTGAGGGGCAGAGCCGCCCCCCACCCCCCCCGCCTGCCAGGTAGGCGGAACTGTGACCACGGACAGAAAAGGACCAGTGGCCTGCGGAGGGGCAGAGCTGCCAACCACTCCTGCAAGGTAGGCGGGCCTGCGACCCACCGGCAGAACAGGCGCAGCGGCCTGCTGAGAGGCAGAGCCACCCCCTCCCCCCGCGCCTGCAAGGTAGATGGAACTGTGACCACGAACAGAACAGGCCAGACCTGCAACCGACAGACAGAACAGGCCCAGCGGCCTGAGGAAGGGTAGAGCCGCTCCCCCCCCGCGCCTGCCAGGTAGGCGGACCTGCGATCCACTGGCAGAACAGCCCCAGAGGCCTACAGAGGGGCAGTGCCGCTGCCTGCGCTTGCAAAGTAGGCAGAACTGCGACCACCGACAGAACAAGCCTAGCGGCCCGCGCCTGCAAGGTAGGCGGACCTGCTACCGACCGGCAGAGCAGGCCCAGCGGCCTGCCGGCGTGGTAGGCACATTGCCCCAATTGGAGGAGGGGCAGAGCTGCCGCCCGCGCCTGCGAGGGAAACTTTGCAACTATACAAGACCAATATAAATATATAGGGGGAAAATTCAATAGCACAACAGTTTCACCAAGTAGAAAGGAACGCGAACAGTATGAAGAGACAAGGAAAGAAAGGACCACAAGCAATGCAGGTCAACTCAACGTTAGAAGAGGTAATAGCTGCAGCAGATGGAATGTCAGATAAAGAATTCAGGATATACATGCTTCAGATGATCTGGAGTCTCAAGGAAGACATCAGACAGCAAAATCAGACAATGAAAGATCACTTCAACAATGAATTACATAAACAAATCCAAGAAGCAAAAGATCAACTATACAGGGAGATAGAGGTTATAAAAAACAAACAGAAATCCTAGAAATGCAGGAAGCAATAAACCAACTTAAAAACTCAATTGAGAATACTACCAGCAGAGTAGAACACTTAGAAGATAGAACATCAGACAATGAAGATAAAGTATTTCAACTTGAAAAGAACATAGACAGCTCAGCAAGACTGTTAAGAAACCATGAGCAGAACATCCAAGAAATATGGGATAACATCAAGAGACCAAATTTAAGAGTCATTGGGATACAGGAAGGGACAGAGTTTCAAACCAAAGGAATGAGCAATCTATTCAATGAAATAATACGAGAAAACTTCCCAGACTTGAAGAATGAGACAGAATCCCAAATCCTAGAAGCCTACAGGACGCCGAATGTGCAAAATCATAAGAGACCCACACCTAGACACATCATAATGAAGATGCCCAACATACAGAATAAGGAGAGAATTTTAAAAGCTACAAGAGAAAGGAAGCAGATTACATTTAGGGGTAAGCCAATCAGGATAACAGCTGATCTTTCAACACAGACTCTGAAAGCTAGAAGATCCTGGAATAACATATTTCAAACACTGAAAGAAAATGGGTTCCAACCAAGAATTGTGTATCCAGCAAAATTAAGCTTCAGGATGGAAGATGAAATTAAAACCTTCCACAATAAACAAAAGTTAAAAGAATTTGCAGCTAGAAAACCAACTCTTCAAAACATCCTTGGCAAAACATTACAGGAAGAGGAAATGGAAAATAACAATGAAAACCAACAGTGGGAGGTAGGACAGTAAAGGGGGGAAAATAATCATAGAGGAAAACAAACCATGTTTAGTAACATAAATAAACAAATATGGCTGGAAGAACAACCCATATCTCAATAATAACCCTAAATGTTAATGGCTTAAACTCACCAATTAAGAGACACAGGCTAGTAGAATGGATCACAAAACAAGACCCAACAATATGCTGCCTACAGGAGACGCATTTGATAGGAAAAGACATACATAGGCTGAAGGTGAAAGGTTGGGAAAAATCATATCACTCATATGGACTTCGGAAGCAAGCAGGTGTGTCCATACTCATATCAAATAAAATAGATTTCAAGCCCAAGGTAATCAAAAGGGATAAAGAGGGACACTACATACTGCTCAAGGGAACCATACACCAACAAGACATAACAATCATAAATATATATGCCCTTAACAATGGTGCAGCTATGTTCATCAAACAAACTCTTCTCAAGTTCAAGAGTCTAATAGACCACCATACAATAATCATGGGAGACTTCAACACACCTCTCTCACCAATGGACAGATCTTCCAAACAAAAGTTGAATAAGGAAACTATAGAACTCAATAACACAATTAATAACCTAGACTTAATTGACAGATATAGAATATACTACCCAACATCAAGCAGTTACACTTTTTTCTCAGCAGCACATGGATCCTTCTCAAAAATAGATCACATATTATGTCACAGGGCAACTCTTAGACAATATAAAGGAGTAGAGATAATACCATGCATCTTATCTGATCATAATGGAATGAAACTGAAAATCAACGATAAAAGAAGGAAGGAAAAAGCATACATCACTTGGAGAATGAACAATAGGTTACTGAATGATCAATGGGTTATAGAAGACATCAAGGAGGAAATTAAAAAATTCTTAGAGATAAATGAAAACACAGACACAACATATCGGAATCTATGGGACACATTGAAAGCAGTTCTAAGAGGAAAATTCATTGCGTGGAGTTCATTCCTTAAAAAAAGAAAAAAACAACAAATAAATGATCTCATACTTCATCTCAAAATCCTAGAAAAAGAAGAGCAAAACAACAGCAAAAGAAGTAGAAGGCAAGAAATAATTAAAATCAGAGCTGAAATTAATGAAATCGAAATAAAAGAAACAATTGAAAAAATTGACAAAACTAAAAGTTGGTTCTTTGAAAAAATAAACAAAATCAACAGACCCTTAGCCATGCTAGCAAAGAGAGAACTCAAATTACTAACATACGGGATGAAAAAGGCAATATCACAACAGACACTTCAGAAATACAGAAGATAATCAAAAATTATTTTGAATCCTTATACTCCAATACATTAGAAGATAGTGAAGGCATAGATAAATTTCTTAAGTCATATGATCTGCCCAGATTGAGTCAGGAGGATATACACAACCTAAACAGACCAATATCAATTGAGGAAATAGAAGAAACCATCAAAAGACTACCAACTAAGAAAAGCCCAGGACCAGATGGGTATACAGCAGAGTTTTACAAAACCTTTAAAGAGGAACTAATACCAATACTTTTCAAGCTACTTCAGGAAATAGAAAAAGAGGGAGAACTTCCAAATTCATTCTACGAGGCCAACATCACCCTGATACCTAAACCAGACAAAGACACTTCAAAGAAAGAAAACTACAGACCAATATCTCTAATGAACCTAGATGCAAAAATCCTCAATAAAATTCTGGCGAATCGGATACAAAAACATATAAAAAAATTGTGCACCATGATCAAGTAGGATTCATCCCTGGGATGCAAAGCTGGTTCAATATACGGAAATCAATAAATGTTATTCACCACATCAATAGACTTAAAAATAAGAACCATATGATCATCTCGATAGATGCGGAAAAAGCATTCGACAAAGTACAGCATCCCTTTATGTTCAAAACTCTAGAAAAACTAGGGATAACAGGAACATACCTCAATATTGTAAAAGCAATCTATGCTAAGCCTCAGGCTAGCATCATTCTGAATGGAGAAAAACTGAAGGCATTCCCTCTAAAATCTGGAACAAGACAGGGATGCCCTCTCTCACCACTTCTGTTCAACATAGTTCTCGAAACACTGGCCAGAGCAATTAGACAGACGAAAGAAATTAAAGGCATAAAAATAGGAAAAGAAGAACTTAAATTATCACTATTTGCTGATGACATGATTCTCTATCTAGCAGACCCAAAAGGGTCTACAAAGAAACTATTAGAGCTAATAAATGAATTCAGCAAAGTGGCAGGATATAAAATCAACACGCATAAATCAAAGGCATTCCTGTATATCAGCGACAAATCCTCTGAAATGGAAATGAGGACAACCACTCCATTCAAAATATCTTCAAAAAAAATAAAATACTTGGGAATCAACCTAACAAAAGAGGTGAAAGACTTATACAATGAAAACTACAGAACCCTAAAGAGAGAAATAGAAGAAGATCTTAGAAGATGGAAAAATATACCCTGTTCATGGATAGGCAGAACTAACATCATCAAAATGGCGATATTACCAAAAGTTCTCTATAGGTTTAATGCAATGCCAATCAAAATCCCAACGGCATTTCTTGTACAAATAGAGAAAGCAATCATGAAATTCATATGGAAAAATAAAAGACCCAGAATAGCAAAAACAATGCTAAGCAGGAAGTGTGAATCAGGCGGTATAGCGATACCAGACTTCAAACTATACTACAGAGCAATAGTAACCAAAACAGCATGGTACTGGTACCAAAACAGGCGGGTGGACCAATGGTACAGAATAGAGGACACAGAAACCAATCCACAAAACTACAACTATCTTATATTTGATAAAGGGGCTAAAAGCATGCAATGGAGGAAGGATAGCATCTTCAACAAATGGTGCTGGGAAAACTGGAAATCCATATGCAACAAAATGAAACTGAATCCCTTTCTCTCGCCATGCACAAAAGTTAATTCAAAATGGATCAAGGAGCTTGATATCAAATCAGAGACATGCCGTCTGATAGAAGAAAAAGTTGGCTACGATCTACATACTGTGGGGTAGGGCTCCAAATTCCTCAATAGGACACCCATAGCACAAAAGTTAATAACTAGAATCAACAAATGGGACTTACTCAAACTAAAAAGTTTTTTCTCAGCAAAAGAAACAATAAGAAAGGTAAATAGAGAGCCTACATCCTGGGAACAAATCTTTACTCCTCACACTTCAGATAGAGCCCTAATATCCAGAGTATACAAAGAACTCAAAAAATTAGACAATAAGAGAACAAACAACCCAATCAACAAATGGGCCAAGGACCTGAACAGACACTTCTCAGAGGAGGACATACAATCAATCAACAAGTACATGAAAAAATGCTCACCATCTCTAGCAGTCAGAGAAATGCAAATCAAAACCACCCTAAGATACCATCTCACTCCAGTTAGATTGGCAGCCATTATGAAGTCAAACAACAACAAGTGCTGGCGAGGATGTGGGGAAAAGGGTACACTTGTACATTGCTGGTGGGACTGCAAATTGGTGCAGCCAATTTGGAAAGCAGTATGGAGATTTCTTGGAAAGCTGGGAATGGAGCCACCATTTGACCCAGCTATTCCCCTTCTCGGTCTATTCCCTAAAGACCTAAAAAGAGCATGCTACAGGGACACTGCTACATCGATGTTCATAGCAGCACAATTCACAATAGCAAGACTGTGGAACCAACCTAGATGCCCTTCAATAGATGAATGGATAAAAAAATGTGGCATTTATACACAATGGAGTATTACTCTGCATTAAAAAATGACAAAATCATAGAATTTACAGGGAAATGGATGGCATTAGAGCAGATTATGCTAAGTGAAGCTAGCCAATCCCTAAAAAACAAATGCCAAATGTCTTCTTTGATATAAGGAGAGTAACTAAGAACAGAGTAGGGTCAAAGTGCATGAGAAGAAGATTAACATTAAACAGGGATGAGAGGTGGGAGGGAAAGGGAGAGAGAAGGGAAATTACATGGAAATGGAAGGAGACCCTCAGAGTTATACAAAAGTACATAGAAGAGGAAGTGAGGGGAAAGGGAAAAATAATACAAGGGGGACAAATGAATGTCAGTAGAGGGGGCAGAGAGAAGAGGGGAGGGGAGGGGGGATAGTAGAGGATAGGAAAGGCAGCAGAACACAACAGACACTAGTATGGCAATATGTAAATCAATGGATGTGTAACTGATGTGATTCTGCAATCTGTATATGGGGTAAAAATGGGAGCTCATAATCCACTTGAATCAAAGGGTGAAATATGATATATCAAGAACTATGTAATGTTTTGAACAACCAACAATAAAAAATTAAAAAAAAAAAAAGATTCAACACAACAAGAAGATAAAACTATGTTACTAATGCACCTAATAACAGACCACCACAATATCTCAAGCAAAAACAAAATTGAGACAGCCCTACCATAATAGCTGAAGACTTCATCATTCAACTCTCAAAAATAGCTACAACCACCAGACATAAGGAAGGAAATACAGGGCTCAACCCAATAAATCACTAGATCAAACAAATTCACAACACTCAACAACAGACAGCCACTGTGGAAAACAATATGATGGTCCCTCAAAACACTGAAAATGGAATTATATGATTCTGCAATTGTTTGGTATATACTGAAAAGAACTGAAAGCATAGCCTCAAAGAGATATTTGGACACCTCTGCTTATGACACCATTTTTCACAATAAAGAGTGGAAGCAATCCACGTCCATCAACAGATGGACTACTGCTATAAAAAACTACTGCTATAAAAATTTGTTACAGACATGTAATGGAATGTTATTCAGCCTTAAAAAGGAAACTTAATGTGTGCTAAATGAATAAATCTTGACAATATTATGCTAAGTGAAATAAACCCAAAAAAAAGAGAAAAAAAAATTAAAAAAAAAAAAAAAGGACAACAACACAAAGTTTCAGGGACAAATGTTTGAGTCAAGAAAGCCTTAAAATCTGAAAAAATTTTAAAATATTCACTCCTCAAATAAAGTGGACCTTAACAGGAGAAGAACAAACTCCAGGCTTCAGTTATTGTCAAAGAAATCAAATAAATCAGAACATGTAATAAAAGTTAGTACTGATGGAGTGATAACATCTATGACATGGGAAGGAGTTAGAAAGAAAAGAAGGGTATCAATGGATTTTGGAACCAACCAAAAGAAACACTGCACTGCAGGTAAATAAGTGGTAATGACAAAACTTCCTATAGCTAGAATTTGTAAACATATGAAGATCCAGATATGAAGATTCAACCTTCCATCAAATTACTCAAATTTTTTTGGAGAACTAATTCTGCTACCATATGTTTAGAACCTCTATAGAGTGTCAAAATCAAAAATGGTATCTGGATTATTTTATGAATCAGAAATAAGGTGGGATACCCTCCATTAGGACGAAGCTAACTTCTGTCAACTTGATTACCAAAACCAAAGGGGCATAGCTGTGGGACTGCACATTAAGTGGGAGGCTTACCAGCTTTCGGACATCTTCACACCACACCTCTCCTTTTGCAGGCTGCTCTGCATATAACGAAATGCCCAACAGCTTGTTAAACAAAATATTCAGGCCTTCCATGCAAGCTCCAAGGGAAAAAAATGGACAGTATAAACTGGGCTCGATATTGTACCTAAGAGAAGGAAGAGAAGTTTAACAGCATTTACTTTTCAATTTTTCAAGGTAAGTTCAGTTAACTTTTCATTCAATACTTAGGACCATAATGGCTAAAAAAGGATTCAAAACATAAAGGTATGCAATTGGTCCTCAGTATCCTTGGGTTCCACATCCAAGGATTCAAACAACCTCAACAGAAAATACTCAGAAAAGTTGTGTTTCTGATGTACTTGTACAAATATTTTTCCTTGTCACTGTTCCCTAAACAATTCAGGATAACTATTTACAGAGCATTTATATTGTACTAGCTATTATAAGCAAAAGATGATTTAAAGTCTCCCAGAGAATATGCATAGGTTTTATGCAAATACTATGTCATTTTATATACGGGACTTATGTATCCTAGATTTTCCATATCTGCAAGAATAATGTAACCAATCCCCAGCAAACACTGAGGAACTATTTTATTTCTATCATTTCAGGGATATTCAGATGACAGTCCAGTTATTATTAATATTATTAGGAATACAGTAATTAAGGTAGACATTTCATTCCCCAATCTTGATCCTTTTCAGTTTCAATCTTTCACTGACCTAATTAGGAGTCTGTCTCAATCACCTACACTGTACATATTCTTTTATACATACTCATACACAAACATGACCAGTTTCAATTATAATGATAAACTTTATAAAATATATTACATTCTAAAAAAATATGGCATAGCATATAAATATTAAACAAATAAAATCCTGATTCACACTAAGAAAATTTAAAATTCTCACTGGTAAAATATTTGTTTTGAAAAAAAAATATGCCTGGAATATAAACAATCACATTTTAATGTATTTGTTTTATAATTGTTATGTTTTTAAATTCAGGACAACATAACTGGCAAACTGAATTATTCCTCATCCAAAAATAACTTTTTTAAGCCCTATATATTCCAACATAAACCAAAGCAGATCCAAAATATTTGATTTGAATGCTTATTTCTAAGTCATTAAATCAGGCCAAGATTTACAAGCACAGCAAAAAGAATGGTTCTAGACTAAATGTAGGTGCTCATTACAATTCTATTTTTTGGATTTAATGCATTTATATAAACATATATAAAATATACAGAAATATACACTTAGTACAAATGAATGATTGGATTTCATGAGTGAAAATAAATTGCACAACAAATCAGATTCATCCACAATAGCACAACATAATTTCCCATCCATTTTTCATAACAAGAAGATCCTTGTGTTGAAGGAGGTATCAGTGGCCCAGCACCCCCAGTCCTGGGTTCATTCACTTATGCACAATGTCAACAAAGCTGCTGGCTGGTGGAGGAAAGGAAGGAAGAGTCTTTGTCTCTATGGACTCACAGCGGTGGAGGCAGAGAGGTGAACAGCCCATGCTGCATGTCCCCAGCCTGGAACAGTGGGCACAGTTGGTGCTCAATCAATAGTCAGGGAATGAGTTAAAGGAGCACTGCATGGTGAGAGGAGGAGGTGAGCATGAAAACCTATTTGAGAAGGACAGAGGAGAACCATGGAGGTTCTCTCAGACAGGAATGAAGGATGAATCGGAGCTGGCTGGAAGGGGAGGCGAGGGACAGAAGAGAAGGTAGTCACAGGGGAATTCCAGGCAGAAGCAGCAGTACAACAAAAGCATGATGGCATAAAATAGACTTGTAACTTCTAGAGATGATGAAGCTCAACGTGACACAGTTCATGACACAGCGATAAATGGAAAACAACAGTGTACAACACATAGGCAGGGCCACAGGGCAGAGATAGGGTGCACCACACTTAAGAACCAGACTGCATTGTGGTGTATGATCTGCTCTGTAAACCTTTTGACTATACACCCCACAAATGAACTAACTTTTGAGTATTCAACCTACTACAAATATATTTATAAATTATATGCATGTGCTATTTTCTACCCACTATAAACTGACATAGGTCAAAAACAGGGAACCAAATAAAAGAAAACCAAATAAAAGAAAATTCCTTAGAGAAGGAATAAATAAAGATAAAATATTTTTTCTTATTGTAAATGATATAACAGATCATTTTTTAAAATAGGAAGTTTATATTACTTTATAGTATATTTGTTCATAATCATTTGAAGTTAATACCAATTGCTTTTCCATATTCTTAATAATTTAATTTAATGTTTACAAAACTTACACATAGAGTATATGTAAACTTATGTTCTAAATTTTTTTTCTCCAAGATAAATTGTATGTTAAAAGTTTGTTAAAAATAATAATAGAAACAATATATTAGGTGATAGTGGATAAGTGAAATACATGATAGCCGTGTTTTAAGAATCCTGATTATTTGTAAACGTATATTGCAAACCTTAGGGCAAATGTTTAAAAAAGTGAAAAATTAGAGGAGAGAAAAATGGAATTATGTACAATGTTCTATTAAAAACATAAAAGGAAGAAAAAAACATGAAAGGCAGAAAAAGAGTGGGAAACCAAACCCCTTCAAAGAGGGGGACAATGAATGATGATAGCACATCACAAATGTTTAATGTTAATTCAACTACAGCACTAATCACTTTAAATGTCAATTGTCTAAATTTACCAATTAAAAGAAAGATGCCTCAGTGGATTAAATTTACATTGTCTATAAAAAAACTCATCTATAAAGATAGACACATGGAAAAGGAATATAGAAAGTTACACACATTAACAATAATGAAAGTTAATATAGTTAAATTAATTTCAGATACAGCAGACTTCAGAGCAAGGGAAACTTATTAAAAAGAAGCATTATAGATTGATTGTATGTCCTCCTCTGAGAAGTGTCTGTTCAGGTCCTTGGCCCATTTGTTGATTAGGTTATTTGTTATCTTATTGTTTAATTTTTTGAGTTCTTTGTATATTCTGGAAATTAGGGCTCTATCTGAAGTGTGAGGAGTAAAAATTTGTTCCCAGGATGTAGGCTCCCTACTTACTTCTCTTATTGTTTCTCTTGCTGAGAAAAAACTTTTTAGTTTGAGTAAGTCCCATTTGTTTATTCTTGTTATTAACTCTTGGGCTATGGGTGTCCTATTAAGGAATTTGGAGCCCGACCCCACAATATGTAGATCGGAGCCAACTTTTTCTTCTATCAGACGCAGAGTCTCTGATTTGATATCAAGCTCTTTGATCCATTTTGAGTTAACTTTTGTGCATGGCGAAAGAAAGGGGTTCAGCTTCATTTTGTTGCATATGGATTTCCAGTTTTCCCAGCACCATTGTTGTCAATCAATAAGTACATGAAAAAATGCTCACCATCTCTAGCAGTCAGAGAAATGCAAATCAAAACCACCCTAAGATACCATCTCACTCCAGTTAGATTGGCAGCCATTATGAAGTCAAACAACAACAAGTGCTGGCGAGGATGTGGGGAAAAGGGTACACTTGTACATTGCTGGTGGGACTGCAAATTGGTGCAGCCAATTTGGAAAGCAGTATGGAGATTTCTTGGAAAGCTGGGAATGGAACCACCATTTGACCCAGCTATTCCCCTTCTCGGTCTATTCCCTAAAGACCTAAAAAGAGCATGCTACAGGGACACTGCTACATGGATGTTCATAGCAGCACAATTCACAATAGCAAGACTGTGGAACCAACCTAGATGTCCTTCAATAGACAAATGGATAAAAAAAATGTGGCAGTTATACACAATGGAGTATTACTCTGCATTAAAAAATTACAAAATCATAGAATTTGCAGGGAAATGGATGGCATTAGAACAGATTATGCTAAGTGAAGCTAGCCAATCCCTAAAAAACAAATGCCAAATGTTTTCTTTGATATAAGGAGAGTAACTAAGAACAGAGTTGGGAGGAAGAGCATGAGAAGAAGATTAACATTAAACAGGGGTGAGAGGTGGGAGGGAAAAGGAAAGAGAAGGGAAATTGCATGGAAATGGAAGGAGACCCTCAGGGTTATACAAAAGTACATACAAGAGGAAGTGAGGGGAAAGGGGAAAAAAAAACAAGGGGGAGAAATGAATCACAGTAGATGGGGTAGAGAGAGAAGATGGGAGGGGAGGGGAGGGGGGATAGTAGAGGATAGGAAAGGCAGCAGAATACAACAGACACTAGTATAGCAATATGTAAAACAGTGGATGTGTAACCGATGTGATGCTGAAATCTGTATACGGGGTAAAAATGGGAGTTCATAACCCACTTGAATCAAAGTGTGAAATATGATTTGTCAAGAACTATGTAATGTTTTGCACAACCAACAATAAAAATTTAAAAAAAAGAAAAAGAAAAACTCCATCTCAAAAAAAAAAAATGTAAAAACTGACAGAACTACAAAGAAAAATAGATGCATCCCCTAATATAGTTGGACATTTCAAAACCTATACATCAGAAGTGGACAGATTTAGCAGGCAGAAAAACTGGTGAGAATATAGTTCAAAGGAAAAGAACCTCAAAATGGAACTCTATTTTGTGAAATATAAATAATTAATTTATCTTTTATAATATTAAATTGGAACAGATTGGCCTTAAAATCATAAGGCCAAATTCAAACCACAGACAGAATGTGAATGAACAAAGAAAATTTAACCACATATTGCTCTAGCTAGATTAATTTTATCATAAAAGACAATTCACCTTTTGGTTGTTAGATAATAAATATGAAGATAAAAATAAAGAAGAATAAAAAGAAGCTTTACATCTTAAAATCAAACCCTGCCTAAGATTATAATGAGCACATAATGTTTATTTCTACAGAAAAGAAACACAGTAAAACTAATAACAACACAGTCTGCTATATTAAACTACACCCATATGTGGTAGTCAGGCAAAACTCAAGGAAACAATTTATCTTAGAGAAAAAAAAATTAAGTATAGAATATAAGGTTACACAACATCAGTCTATGTGTAAGTTTTATACAAATTAAATAAAATAATAGAATATGAAAAGTAATGTAAAACTCCTTGGTTTTTGTTTGTTTTTTCTTTAAATTTGAGGGTGGGGGTATAGGTAAGTGTTAGAGCACATGCTTAGCAAGCATGAGGTCTCCTGGGTTCAATCCCCAGTACCACTAGAAGAAGGCAGGGGAGGATTTCAAATTATAGTACACAAAAGGCAAAAAGTATATAATCTTTTCCCCTGACTCATTGTTTCCATCCCCAGTGGCAACTACTGTTAACAATTTCTTGCAGATCTTTATAAACAATTTTCTATGTACACATATAGAAGTTTACATATATATGTTTTCTACAAATGGAATTATACCATTCACACTATGCTGTAACTTCCTTGTTTAACCTAAAAATATGTACACTATATGTTTATTTTGTTGTCCCAGGAATAGGGAGGACTCTATCTTGTTGTCAATATATAAAGCTCTATCTTTTTCTCTTTGGTCAGTGTGTAATCATCTACAGAAAACCTGCCGTAACTTAATGCATCTCCTCTTCTGTAGTGAACACCGGCAGTGGGAGCTTCAATGGAGAAAGAAAGTATCCAGTCACTGACATCACCTGCAATTGCCTACACATGATTACAATAAAAAGAGCCCAGACTTTTAATCGGTTTTATGTATTTTAACTCTGTTATAAAAAGTGCACCCATGTGGCCACACCCCAACTCATCGTCCTGCCTTGGTCCACTGCTACTTCTACTGGGTAACAGTTACCTGCCATTAATTTCTCTCTATTAAACTGACACCACAATGAACACCATTGTCATACCTGTGTAAGCTTGTCTGTAAGACAAATTGAGGAAATGAAATTTTAAATTTTGATAGGTATTACCAAATTATCCTGCCAAAAAAGTTTTTTACATTCCTCTAAATAGTGTATAAAAATGCTACCATCCTCACTCTTGCCAGTATAATTCTGATATGTTCTTCTAATGCTTCTTTTATTTTCTTTTTGTGGCTATGTGGGCTGCATTTTCTTTTTCTTTTAAGTATAGTAATTTGGAACTTTTACAGTATGTATTTTAGCTCCTCTGTTTGTTATCTCTACCACGTTTTAAATAATTAAATATTTTACTGGCTTATCAATTTTAGATAATATCTCTTGATTCCTCCCCTTCTAGCTTACCCTCCTGATCTGCTCTGTTGTGTAGAGATACAGATATATAAATGTTTATTTGGCTAATTTTATTGGGCACCAATGAGCACAGTTGATCTAATGGCCTTCATTTGGCCACCATGTGCCAGATATTCCCAGAGTGCACTCAATGTGAGAGCAGAGGCAAAGGAGAAGAAATCCTATGGTTTGGTTTAGAAAGATTATTCTGCTAGTGATATAGAAGAGTCTAAAATGCAAATATTCATGATTAATATGGGAAGAAAGGGTTCAATATTATAAATATGTACAATTTCCCTAATTTAATCTACAAAAAAAAAAATCCCGACCAAGCTCATTATGACAATGACAACGATGATGAATGCAACATTTTGTGAGTCCTCACCATGACACTGGGCTTAGCCCTTTATACATATCTCATTTAATAGCAAAATAATCCCAAAGGTGGTGTCATTACTCACATTTTACAATGGGAAACAGAAAACATGTTTACAAGATGATAATCTTCCTATTACAACTAATAAGTATATAGAAAGAGATTTTCTTTTTAAAACGATCAAAAGAGCATGTCTTTGTTTAGATTCAGGTATTGAAGTAGTTTTTCACAAACATTTGTTACAAATTAAAGCAAGTACTAACAAAAGCACTAAGACTGTATGTATCACTCATTCTTATGCACATTTTTCAGAATGCTTTCCTGAATGAGAGAGGCAGGGAGCTACTTACTGACTGTAATTGGGGACTTACAACCCTAAGTTCATCCCTGCAGCTGCATAACAGTGAGCAAAAAGATTGAAAGCCACAGATTCAGAGAAAAGAACTACAAAGAGAAATGACTGTGGTGATTACAAAGTGAAGAACAGGAAGTTGAAGGTATGTGTTTAAGAAAGAAGGAAAGGAAGCAGTAAGCACTATCAAGAACTGAAGGTATCAGGAATGTTAAGGACTTAAACAAGTTACTGACTGGTAGATGGCTGATAACTTGGGAAAATGAGCTGGGTAGACTAACAGGGTTACACATCAGATTACATCAGAGAATAAAAAGGAGGAGGATCCAGGATAAACTACTATAGGAGATGGGGGAGTTTGGAAGAAAAAAAATGACTCAAGTGAGAAGTAATTATTTATATTTAAGATAAGGGATATCTTAGCAGGTCTGCAGACCAAGGGGAAGAAGCTATTAGAAAGGAAGAGATTGGTGTTTATGATAAAGTTAATGTAACTGGTGAAGTGGTTTGACAGTAGTATCTCATACTGTCAGAGTGCTTTAAAATTTGCAAAGCTGGGGCTGGGGATGTGGCTCAAGCTGTAGTGTGCTCGCCCGGCGTGCGTGTGGCCCGGGTTCGATCCTCAGCACCACATACAAATAAAGATGTTGTGTCCACCGAAAACTAAAAAATAAATATAAAAAAAAAATTCTCTCTCTCTCGCCAAAAAAAAAAAAAAAGGTATCAAACAGGAAATTAAAATTTAAAAAAAAATTTAAAAATAAAATTAGCAAAGCATTTCTCATCAAGAATTTCTCTTAGACCTTTTGTGATGCTGTGAGATAGGTAATTTAAGAATGATTTCCTAATTTCACTTGAGTAAAGTGAGGCCCCAAGAGGCTTGTGATAATTCCAAGGCAGTCGGGAATAGGAGAAAGAGTCCTGGGCTTGAAGTTGAAATACCGGCTCTCTTTCTTACTGGTTCTGTGCTTTAAGCAAGTTATTTGCCTCTTTGAGGCCTCAATTTCCTCAATGAGAAAATGGGAATGATACTTCACAGTTTCAACACAGGCAAAGAACCTGGCCCTGCTCCCGGAGCAAAGCCAACACTCAGTAAACTGCAGCCACTTTTATGACTACAGTTAGAGTGGCAGAGCCAGAGTGAAAACAGTGGTTCTTACTTCTGCTAATTCCTCTATACTCCTCAAAGCTGCTGTCACCTATAAAATGAAATGCAATATTGTTAAGAAGCCTGAGTTAATGCAGTAAACATTCATGAATCACCTACTATGTGCCAGGTAACTCCTCAATGTAGACAGACACTGTACCCATAAAGAATGATTAATCCAAATGATAAAGGACACACAAGCAGTATAACCAGGTCTCTGGCACAAAGATGAGGCTGCAATTAATTCTGCCTGCCAGTCGGGAGAGAATGAGAATGGAAAAATCAGAGAGAACTACAAAGGAGGCCTTGGAAAAAAAAGATGAGGTTCCAGCAGAGAGGAAGGCATCCTAAGTGGAAGAACAAGCACCAGCAAGGGATCAAAGGAATTGAAATGAAGAGAACATACAGCTCAGTCAAGCTTGATTACCCTAGACGTTACTCAGTCACCTCAAACCTAACTTCTACCTGCATGCTGCACCACACCCTCAGTGACTTTACCAAAGGAAACTTAATTCCTTCCTGAAGAAGAACCAGAGAGGATGAAAGGATTCAAAAAACAGCAGCTACAATAGTGTCTGAGGGGAACTAAGGAACCATTCCTCATATAGACCATCCAAGAGGCAGCTGAACTCCCCTACGAGACCCATGTCTATTTTGGTCCTAGCTTCCAATGTGATACCTCAGTGGTCACAGGCCTTTGGCCTCCCCATTCCTTAGGACCCCTTCAGGATGCTTCAGACATGGCCACCCAAGCCAGGATCAGGAGGTGGATGCTCTTCCTGCCTCAAGGGCAAGTGGGGCAAGATCTGGCTGTGAATATGTAGTTGCAACATCTTTATCAGAACTTTCTCTTTCTCTCTCTCTCTCCCTCCCTCCCTCCCTCCCTCCCTCTTTCTCTCTCTCATACACACACACACACACACACACACACACACACACACACACATATGGTTCTGTGCTTAAGAACCATACCTTTATGGTTCTCATCAAAATAAATACCTTTATTTTGTTTATTTATTTTTATGTGGTGCTAAGGATTGAACCCAGCACCTCACATGTGCTAGGCGAGCACTCTATCATTGAGCCACAACCCCAGCCCCAGAGCTTTTTATTTTTGTGGATATTACAAAATATACCATAAAAGAACTTTTTCTTCTATCACAGAGACCCAGAACCATGGAAAAGCATTTAATATAGGTGACACATCAACCCTTCCTGGATACTGGAGCCACAACCAATGCAAACAGAATCACATTTAAATACATCTTGAAAATTTACATGGGATACTGTCCAGTCATCACTGAAAACTCTTAGTTTCCTTTTCTCTTTTTGTTTGTTTGCTGTTGTTAAGATGGGATTGCCCAGTCTCAAACTCCTGGACTCAAGCAATTCTCCTACCTCAACTTCCCAAGCAGCTGGGACTATAGGTACATGCCACCACATCTAGCTCTTTTAGAGTTTGCTAAGAGAATTTTACTACTAATGTGTTGTAAAGAATTCCCCTGATTTGGTTCCAAAAATAAGGAATCTTTGATTCCTCTAAAGAAAGAAACAGGAAGAAAATAATTATCTATCATAGTTACTGAGTAAAATTCAGTAAGTGATCTACTATTTGTTCTGGTTAAAAATCTGCTACCTATGGATTTACAAATTTTCAATTTTCAAAAAATCAGAACAAATTATAATCAAAATGGTAAAATGACATAAGTATGATTAGGTCTTTTTTAGCACAAATAATGGAATTTGGGGCTGGGATATACCTTGGTGGTTGAGAATTTGCCTGGCATGCCTGGGGTGTAAGTTCAACACCAACACCACAAAAAATAAAATAAAAAACAATAAAATTTAACAATATATCAAAATCCTCATCATGAATACTAATTATGATTGAAATAAGCAAAGAAATATCAGTGAAAAAGACATTTTTCAACTGAAGAATTCTTCATTCATCATTGAGATTTTTGTTTATTTAAAAAAAAAACAATGTATCTTTGTCCATATGAAGCATACTCTGAGTCACATTGAATTTCAACCTCTGATGCACAGGGAATTAAAGTTAAGAAAGAACTTGGATATTACTTCCAAAAATCTTGGCACTGAACTTAGTGAAAGTATAAAACACAATTAAGTGCAGTCAATGGATCCAGGTTAAAACTGCAGGTAAACACAGGCTTCAGTCTCACTCTATTCAATAAATGAAAGCAGGTATGAGACAGAACTTTTGCATCAAAAGGCATAAAATAAATGCTCAGAGGTTCATTACAGAATGAATGAGATGGCCTGCCAGAGGACATGTGTGGGCCAGGCAAAATGCACACTTGAAAAGAGCACAGTATGTGACAATATTGTCAGAGGAACTATTTTTAACTTTATCAAAAGAACAGTGTACTGGAATGCTTTTGGCATCAGAAATGATTGTATGAGTATGATTATAATGTTATAGTTGGATGGCATTTTGAAATGTTTAGTGTAGAATGCCACAGGGAGAGCTACTGTTTTCTTTGGTTAAATAAAGGTATGGTAGCAGTGAAAGAGCTGAGTGATACTGGAATCTATTTGTCTTTCAGGTAATTATATAGCACTAAAAATGAAGAAGACCTTTTCCTCCTTCCATTTCATAAAGAACCCCCCATGGTCAAGTTGGTTTTTATCTTGATTTGTCAACCTAGAAGCAAGAACATTGCTTCTGCCAAACTTCCTGGTAATCGGGGAATAATAATCCTTAGGGGTGCAGATTAGCTGCAGATATCACTGGAAATCAAGGCTGAACAAAAATAGTGTAATTCCATCACCACCTTGGAGAATAAAGTGAATCAGTAGGCCTGACTGGAGAAAGGATAATAATAGCACACAGAAGTGGCACCAAGTGACAGCACCCCAACCATAGTCGCTAGAAACAAGTCTTACGACAGCAGTGAGACTTCTACCTGTAGCTATCCCTCCATTTAGAGCTGCTGAAATGTTGGGAGCCAGTGTCTAGGTCTACCCCCCCCCCCCACCCTCCCCGGGGAAATGAGGAAATAAATCCTGGTGAGAAGGCACAAGTGGAAGCTGCAGAAAGGAAAACAGGCAGGATTTTTCTTCCCAAAAGCCTTGGGGGAAAAAAAGATGATGGAAGCTCAGAGCACTTGCCTAAAGCTTTTCCAATGCTCATAGGTTCATTACAGAATGAAAGAGATGGCCTGCCAGAGGACATGTAAGGGCCAGGCAAAATGCACACTTGAAAAGAGCAGAGCATGTGAAAATATTGTCCTCAGACCCCTCCTCTCTTCTGGCTCAGAACAGGAGCAATCATCATCCACTTCTCCCGCCAGACAACTTCTCAGGATCAACTAGGTCTCATAAACACTAGTGAGAAGCCAAAGAGGGGAATGATGCAGAACTGGATGCTTTCACATTGCTGATAACAACATGTAATTTACTTTCTAGCTGAGTGAATCTATGAGTGTCCCTGCCAAAAACAGGAAACGTTTAACATACAGTCTTTAGATATACCATCCAGTTTACAGAAATGGTAGCATGTGAGCAACCAATGAAATGACACCACAAAGAAGCCACCAGATAGGGCTGGGGCTGTAGCTCAGTGGTAGAACACTTGCCTAGCACCTGTGGGGCACTGGGTTCGATCCTCATCATCATATAAAAATAAATAAGTAAAATAAAGTATCCATCTACAACTAAAAATTTAAAAAGAAAGAAACAACCAGATAAATCCAGAAGGTTCTTGTAAGACAAACACATGGTCTCTTCAACAATTGCTTGATAATATGGATGCAGCAGACATGAGATATGGAAAACTGTTATTGAGTAAGAGACAGAAAAACCAAGTGAAATGTATAGGCCTTGTCTGGATCTGAATTCCAACAAGCTAACTGGAGGGGAAAGGGAAAAAAAAAAAAAAAAAACCAGATTTAATGCTGCTATAGTTCGGATCTTGAATGTCCCCCAAAAAGCCATGTGTTAAAGTGTTGGTCCTGACCCATGGTGCTATTGGGAAGTGGGAGAACCTTTAGGAGGTGGGGCCTAGTGGAAGGAAGTTTAGTCACTGGGGGATGTCCTTGAAATGGACACTGGGATCCTGACCCCTTCTTGTCTCTCTCTTTCCTTCCAGCTGACATGAGGTGAGCAACTTTCTCTACTACATGTTCCTCACCATGATGTGTTGCTCTGCCACAGGCCCCAAATCAGCAAGGCCAACGGATCATAGACTTAAGCTTCTAAAACTGTGAACAAAAACAAAAACAAAAAACCTTTCCAATGTATAATAAGTTGATTAAGGTATTTTGTTATAATAGAAATCTAATATAGATACTATCAAGGAAGTATGACTAAAGCCTAGATATTAGATGGTGACAACAAACTGCTGTTGATACTAGGTAATAATGACATTGGAGTTATGTTCATGTTTTTTAGAGATATGTGATAAATACATAAGAGGAAGATAACTGGAATGCTAAGATTACTTTAAAATATTCAGTTAACAAGCAAAGAAGTAAAGCCATGAGGGAGAGGAGTAAAGAATGCCAACAGAGAAGAAAAATAAAAGGGAAAAAGGGATACATGAAGCAAATCTAGCAAATCTTGATAATCATTGAATCCAAGAGAAGAACATATAGGAGTCAATCATGTCATTCTACTTCTATTTTGTAAGTTTTCATAATAAAGGTTAATTTTTAACTTTAAATCCATGGAGGTCCCTACATCTATGCAAACAAATAAAGATATAATTTCACATACCAACCAGAAGTCCTTCTGTGAGAGCCCAGTATTTTCTGAATAATTTAAAACACAAAACACCCCTATTTCATTCATTATATAAATGTTCTTAAGATTTTGAGATTATACCTTAACAAGGAATAGACAATATTGAATTTCACTTCCCAATGGCATCTTAATGTAAAATAGCAGCAAAATAAATAAAATATGATTCACTGAAACTCATTATTGGCAGAAAAGAGACAAGACCCCAAAGGATTAAAAACAAAACCCAAACACTATACAGGTACATTAAACACCTCTAAAATGATGACCTCTGGGGGTAGAGGCAAGGATAAGATCAACATTTCTTAATGAACACTTTTTAACATTGTTTTAATTTTTTAAAATCATATGAATATATTATTTATTCCAAAACAAAATTTAATTTCAAATAAAATCATGTATACTTTTCATAGCTGAAAGAATTAATTTTGCCTTCCCGTAAGAATTTAACACTAAAACTTAAAAAAGAAAACAATGAGTTGCTCTTTTTAAGATATACCAATGGTTCTTTATCCAGTATTTTCTCAGATCAATCTTTGGTTGGTTTAAAAAATATTGATTTCTCCTCTTACTTCTAAATAGGTTCTTTTCTTCTTTGGAGAGACATTTAGGAAACGTGAAATAAATCTGGAGTGTTTAACATAAAAGCAAGAAAAATAGTCCCTGGCATTTAGCTTGAAGAAAAGTTCCAATCAAGGAAAGGCCCCTTCTAATTTTCATTTTGTGTCCACCCACATATTTATGTCTTTACCTGAAATTCTATGAATTTATCAAGGATTTAGAAATCTTTTCTTTGTTCCATTCCTCTAACCTCAACCCAAATTATTATATTTTCCCCTTCTTTCTCATCTATTACCTATGCTTCTCTTCCCACTCTAATCAATCAAGATTATTAAAACCTCAAACCCAAATACCATCATTTATTCCCGGTAAGCTACTTAACATAGATGTTTAAAAAACCCCAATCTCACAATCCCTTCTGAAGCATTTCTGCATCCCTTTTCCTGAGTTAATAGCCAAGTAAATGAACTAGTATGAAATGTTAGTTAAAATAAGTTAAAGCCCCACGTGGCCATCAGGCAGGTAGACACACTCAGCAAGATTTTGCAGATGAGGAAGAAACACTAGGAAGGAAAATCTGATTGCTCACCAAACACAGATTCTGTCTCTGAGACAAAGGGGTCTGACTAGAGAAGAGAGTTTAGTTTAGCTGAGGAAAGGTTTGGAGGAAGACAACTGGTGGGGAAAAAAAAAATCAGAATGGCAGGCTAGATCCAACCTGGACACTTGCCATCCTGGAAATTCTTCTAGGGGATGGTCTACTTCATGGGATCCTCTTTAAGTATTCTCTAAAATCTTTTAAAGGTCAGTGCCACCTTTAAAACACTCATCTTTCAAAAAATTTTAGAGAATCAATACGAATTGTTGAATGCTTCAGAAATAAGGATATACACCTTTTTATTTATTGTTAAAAGAAAAGCATGATCAGATCCTTTAAGACCCTGAACGAGAGCTCCAATTTTATTTTGAAGGCAGTGGTGACCCCTCAACCTGGAAGAGGAAATTGATCAACAGCAAAAAGCCATTCTGCCAGATGGATGCAGGGCACTTCCACCCTGGATACTGTGATACTGGGAAGCACAGGCAACACGGTCTTCTCTCTTTTAGTATTCATTCTTAATCTGTCATCAAAAGCTCTCTGAAGAGCATTCTAAAATTCATGTGAAACGTTCACTATAGTTTTGATGAGTATTTTTTTAAAAAGGGAGATCTGCCCTCTCCTTTAAAAGATGTTGGAGAGTACCTAAAAAGCATCGTAGAGTAGATCACTTCTTAGAAGAGAGTCCACAAATAGACAATTCCATATAATAATATAATGTATCTACTAACAATACTAACATCTCCTTAAGCCTGACCCATGAAGTCAGGCAACTATAATCAGTTTTAGAAATAACCCTGCTGAAAGGCTGAGAGAGCATAAGTAATCTGTCAAAGATCATGTGGCCCCTTAAATGGTGGCCAGGATTTGCTATTCCTTCTAGCTTCTAGGAATGTGTTCCTGGCCACAGGAATAGCTATCTCTGGTATTTCCACTCTTTCTAATGGAGAACTTGGCAAAAAGACCATGTCTCTGTGGCATGTTGAGGAGTGAGAACTCTATAACTACTGGAGGATCAGGGATCTGTAAGTCCTGACTCTAGAGTTGGTCAGCAACAGAAAGACTTCTCAATATTGTATTTTTAGCAGAAATGGAGAAGACATTACTATCCTTTATTTGATAGTTTTTGCTTAAAACCACATCAAACTTCTGAGGGATCTCAGATGCCTAATTAATAAATATGCTTTAAACTTCTATTGATTATATCTTTCCAAATCTTTGAATATTCATATGAAATTTCCACAGAACCATCTTTCAGGCATGCTAGACTTAGAGAATATAGTTAAAGGACAAAAATACCACTTTAATTTAAGGCTAAGGCGTTAATTAAAATGATCAGGGGTGGGGAACATGATATGGAAGTAATACCACACACAAACCACGGTAGCAAAAATCAGAACCAAATACATTCAATTTGCATCATTTCTCAACATCAAAAATCAAATCAAATACTTTAAAAATGGAAAACATTAATAAGTAAATGTTAGTATACCTTTATGCCACATTTTTAACAGAGTAAGCAATAAGATTAAATCTTTCTTTAAAAGAATTTTAGAAGAAAAATTATATTTTCATGAGCAGGGTCTGAAGTTTTTAACCAAAAAAAAGAGCCACTTTGAAATAATATCATATGTTAAGCCATAATATACTATAAATCCCTGTTTATCATGGCTAAATTATTATACTGAATTTGAGATACATGTGTAAAAAAATAGCTGATCAAATATTATTACCTAAAGGTTTGGTGTTAATTATGCTTTATCAATGGTTTTGAGAACAGTAATGAATAAAGGTCAAAGACGAGAAAATGAATGAAAATGAATTATCTGATGTAGAATTATCTTAGGACATCTCATCCTGCTGATGTAGAAGAGGTCATATAAAGTTATTTTTTTCTGCTATTTCAACAAATGACAAAAGAAATAATTAAAAATTATAGTCTAATTTTAGAAAGGTTCCTTCTACCCTTTACTTGATGCTTAATAATGCATAGGAATAAGAATATTTTAAAGCTTACACCAAATAAATACATCATCAAGATACACCTATGTTTTAGTAAGGAGAAAGACAAAAAAACATATTTTATTCTATTACTCAAATAAATCATAACCTTAGTCAAATTACCTACATCAAAAATTATCTACGTGCCCTTCAACAGATGAATGGATGAAGAAAATGTGGTATATATATTTGATGGAATATTACTCAGTTTTAAAGAAGAATGAAATTAGGGCATTTGCCAGTAAATGGATAGAATTGGAGAATATAGTGGTAAGCGAAATAAACCAATCCCCAAAACCCAAAGGTCAAATGTTTTCTCTAATATGTGGATGCTAATCTACAATAAGGTGGGCAGGGAAAAATAATTACTTTAGATTAGGTAGAGAAGGGTGAAGGGACGTGAGGGGATATGGGGATATAAAGGATAATAGAATGAAACAGACTTTACTACCTTATGTACATATATGACTGCATGACCAATGTGATTCTACAACATGTACAATGAGAAAAATGAGAAATTATACCCCATTTATGTATGACACATCAAAGTACATAAATGCACTCTACTGTCATGTATAACTAATTAAAACAAATAAAAAATATTTTAAGTAAAATGCAAAAAAAAAGATTTATAAGAGAAAAATGTAAACAAAATGTTAAAGGGTAGGATTCTGAGATTTTTTTCAAAAAAAAAAAAATCCCTCTGGGCATATAAAAGTGCTGGGGACATACATTTTTCAATGGGTTAATTTTAAACAGATCTCTATATTCTTGGGTTATAAGTAAATATACAAATGAAAGAAATAGAATATGTTTAGGGAAAAAAAGATATATCTAATACTTTAACAAAGAAAGACAATATAGAAGCTAGAAGACTGCTTTGATCAACTTGTTTCCTAAAATTTTTAGTTCATTTATATCCCTCTGAATGTGCCAAAAACATGTTGACAAAATATTCTAATAAAAATGAGAAAACATATGGAAATCACATAGGAATGAGGAAGTACTGCTTTGTTCCCTCAATGGTTCAACAAACATTTGCTGAGCACCTACCCTGGACCAGCAAGGGGAGACAGTAAGGGTTCTAGCAAAGTCCCAGCATTTAAATGCCCATAGTCTAGGAAGAGAACCAGGAACCTATGCACTGGAAAGGTTGGAGAGAAGACAGATGCTGGATGCTGTGGGAAGATATTTCAAAGTTTTAAAGGAGGAAATGACACAAGCAACGTAAGAATGAACCAGTGGGGGAGAGGTAAAGCATGATCCTATGACACAGCACAACTTTGTAATCCAGATTTTAAAAATTTGTGGGCAGAAGTGTACCTACCAACAGAGGGGATGGGTTTGAGGGGAAACACATGTGTAAGGTGGGCACCTGAGTGCATGACAGTAGCTGCATAATTAATGTGCAAAGTTCTCAGTAAATATTACTTTCCTTTTTCCTTCTTACATGTGTATTTCTTGGAAAACTTACCTCTCTGCACGAATCACACCACTGTAGTAGGGGGGATCCCAAGGCATCAGTTCCTACAATCAAATAATTCATAGTGATGAAGATATTGACAGTTTCAAATTTTTTATTGGTAATGTAGCCAAACTTATAACATGTAAACCAGTTACTGTAAATCAGCCTGCTTAAAGAATGTCAGTTAATGTATATCAGAAAAATTTTATAAAAACCCTAAAAATTCATAGCCTGGAGGAATTTGGCTTCTCCTAATTCAATGGATAAAGAAGACCTAATCCTAGAATTTGGGATAAAGATAAACAAGTGTAATTCTGAAGTGTAAACTAAAGCCAGGTGCCATGGTACATGCCTGTAGTACCAACTACTCTGGAGGCCGAGGTGGGGAGTTCAAGGCCAGCCCGGGCAACACAGGGAAACCCCATCTCAAAATGAATACATTACTTTACTAAAAAATGTAAACCAAAGACAACATTAACAAATTAAATGAGCTGTGAAGAAAATTTCGCAAAATGTAACCCAGGTATTAATCTTTAAAAATGTACTGCACTATGATTAAAATACTAAAGATTAGATTAGGGTTCTTTCTAAATGTAAGCATGAAGATTAGGGCAGATCCCAAAACTGAAAGCAATAATTTACAATGTAAGTAAGGCAGAATTAACTCTAATCTTGGCAAAGAAAATTTGTCATAAAGAAATATCACAATAATAGTTGTTTTTGACAAATGGTATAAAAAAAAAAAAATCAAAGGAAAGCTTGAACATTTGAATAGATCATCCTCCCTACAAGGTGTCCAGGTGGCAAAAAGACTGGTGAAGAGCCTAGACTGTGAAGTCAGACCGTCAGGTTCAAGTTTTCAATCCACACCAAACTGAAAACTGCATAAGGCCAGCAACTTTGTTTGCATGATTCCCTAATGTATCCTGGCACCCTGGACAGTGCCTGGTACATGGTAGTCACTCAAAAAATATTTGTTGAATGAACCAACAACACATCCCAAATAGGACTGCTAAATGCACTTAGATTATTAAATACAATGTCTGGCATAAATACAGGCTGTTTTTCTTGTCAACATCACCCTCTAAAATTTAAGGTCAGCATTATCTCCTCAAATAATGAGGTTTTCTTTTCCATGTTACATGATCACAAGCTACCTACCATGCCATATGTATGTGGCTGGCACATAAACAATAAAGTACATCAAGGGTAAGCTAAACAAAAGTAAACATAAAAGGCACATGAGTACCACACAGGTATTAGACAAGAATAAAGAATGCTAAACTCAACTTAAAGGGGGAGTAGGAGATGAGACCTAAAAGATAAACAGGCCTGAATCCTGAAGGGCCTGGTGGAAGACACAAAGAAATTGGAAGGGAAATCTTAAGAATTGTAAGGAGTTATTGAAGAATTTTAAATAAAAGAGTGACAAGAGCAGACTGCTTTTAGAAAAAATACCTCTTAGGTGGGAATCTATTCACTTATTCATATTTCAAATAAGTGTTGGCACCTACTCTCTGCTAACACTGGGCTGGTGACATTGCTATACAGTCTGAATCTGGTATGGTTTTGAAGGGAGCAAGAACAAAAGGCTAGAAAACCAATAAAACAACTACAATTATGATGTGAGTGACAAATAATAATGATCCAACTAAGGCTGTGGCAATAGGCATAGGGAAGCAAGAACCCATTTCCATCTTTGGGCATGTTCTTGAGATAGCAGAATGTGTAAGAACTAATAAGTGAGGATGTGAACTACCCTGGAGGATTTGTTAAAATTCATCTCATGGGGCTTGCTCCAGGCTCTCTGATTCAATGGGTCTGATAAGGGGCTGGAGAATTTGTATTTCTACCAAATCTCCAAGTGATGTTTCTGGTCCAGAGACCACATTTTGGAAACCACTGATCTACAGGAAGTGGAGGTGCTGACTAGGGCAGCAGGGTGAGTGGTGGCAACATTCACCAGAAGAGACTCATGAGGAGAGTGGGCACCTCACAAATATCTGCAGAATAATATATAATAGTTAATAAACTGCACAAAAATGCCTAGGAAGAATAGTTTAAAGTCATATCAGGTTTTATTGAATTTGCTTCTGGCAACTCATTTTTTTCTGTTTCCATATTCACCAAACCATATTCCGATCTCTTATCTGGTTTCTTAAGTAGACCTATCCACCAAGCCAAAGAGTGCAGATAATCAATACTAGTAATTTTGCTAAATATGGTTCCTATCATAAATTAACAGATTAACATACTACTCTAATCCCATCAAATCCAGCAATTTAAAATCTGTTTCACAGTAGTTGTATCTGAGAAGCTGACATATAGTTTCTAAATATGCAAGGCCCTGTACCCTAAATTATTCCTGTAGTAGTAGCTGCTATTGAATCAAGAATTACCAACAGCAGCACCTATGAAAGAAGGTGTTATGGTTTGGATGTGGTATCCTCCAAAAGCTCACATGTGAAACAATGCAAGAAGGTTCAGAGGAGAAATGATTAGCTTGCAAGAGTCTTAATCCAATCAGTGATTTAATTCCTGATAGGGATTAACTGAGTAGTAACTGAAGTGAAGGGTATGGCTGAAGGAGGTGGCAACTGGGGTATAGCTTTGGGGTATATATTTTGTATCTTGAGTGTGGAGACTCTCTCTCTGTGCTTCCTGATTACTATGTGAGCTGCCTGCCTCTGCCACACTCTTCTGCCATGATATTCTGCCTCACCTCAAGCCCCAAGGAATGGAACTGGCCTTCTATGGACTAAGACCTCTGAAACCATGAGCTTTCAAATGAACTTTTCTTCATTTACAATTGTGCTGGTCAGGTCCTTTAGTCACAGTAGTAAAAAAGACTAAAACAGAAAGGCATATACAACTCCAGAAATCCTGAGGAGGCTTCAAACTAAATGGGAACAAGGGTCCTGACATTTGGAATCCCATCACTTTCAGAGCATCTCCATCACTTGGGCAGCATGCTGGTTGTAAAGACCCTTACTCTACATTATAAGGTCATACAATCATGTGCTTTATGATTGAAAACAATGTATGTTTTTAGAAAGGGATATACTTTGTCAGTTAACACTGATCTACTTAACTGAGCATCATAAATTAGCAAACAAATAAGTGAGCATGTAAACATCAGTATTAATGTCGATGGTTAAAATTACCAACTGCTAGATTGAGTCTTCACTGAGTCTCATTAAAAGATGCTTCAAATTGAGAAGCCAACTTTCTGTAGAATGAAAGCAGCCCTGGCATGAATGCTCATAATGTTAATGCACATACACACATACACATACGCACATTCAAATTTCTGGATCAAATATTTCAATACCTTTAATCACCAAACCAAGCATCAAAAACAAAACAACACAGACCTCCAGCATATCACAAGAAAGTTCTAGAATCAAGAGATAATCATGAGAAGGAAGATGGCGGCGAGGGGAGTGCATTGTCCCCGTGTGCTGCTTCACTGTGTGGGAGTATGACAAGTCAGGACGGCTAAAGGATATTTTGTTAGGAATTTCCAGCAATAGTGGGGTGCTCCGGAACCTGGAGGAAGGATTTCCATCGCACGAGGATCGGCTACGGGGACTCAAACGCGAGAGGTTTGTCGCACGGAGGGTAACACTGCTTATTCAGCAAATCGCCCCGCGGCTAAAGTCTGGGATAGAGACGCAGGGTTACAGCGCTGCAGTTTCTGCCAGCCGCGCAAGCACCGTACTCAGGGCTGAATTCTGGGTTCGAGACGGGGGAAGGAAGCGGTCCATCTCGGTTCTCCACACCGGTCAGACCACAGAGGAGGCCAGCAGCCACCATGTTGGTAAACTGACGTCACCACCCCTGTTTTTGACTGACCGCAGCTCATTCAGCCATAGAACAGGTAATTTCAGGCTGCAATTCGCCTGCGGCTTGCAGACAGATTGCTAGGGCTCAGCGCCTGGGTGCTTCTTAGAACCTGATCTTATCAGAGTGAATACCGAGCGCGGGGCGGCCGAGTTCCGGCTCCCGGAACTGAGCCCGCGGGGACTGCTTCTTGGAGCTTACATTTATAGGAGCTTACACCGAGCACGGAGTGGCCGAGTTCCGGCTCCCGGAACTTCCCTGGCCCGGGGCTAGGAGCCCGCGGAAACTGCTTCTCGGTCCGGGTCCTGCTGAGGGCCAGTCAGGACTCACCCGGTGCTTTGGTTGCCCGGCAAGGGGAACGAAATGCTGCCATTCGCATAGGATACCAACATGGCAGAGATCTGACGTCTGCAGAAAGCGGCGGAGGAGGGAACTTCATCAATACCAGTGGTGACATAAGCAGTTGGTCTCCTGGTAGGGGGGGTGAGGCACAGTCACCCGAGTCTCCTCAATTTGTCGTCGAGCCAGAGGGAAGGAGCCGGGCCGCCGCCAGCGCCCGGAGCAGGCCCAGCGGCTCGCCAGCGTGGTGACCGCGTGACCCCAATTGGAGAGGGGGCGGAGCGGAGCCGCCACCCGCAACCACAAGGTGGGCAGTCCCGCGACCCAGTGGTACATGGGCGTGGTAGGAGGGGCAGGGCAGAGCCGCGGTTCGCGCTTGCAAGGTAAACAGACCTGTGTCAGCCTGGCGGGTCAGGCCCAGTGGCCTGCCAGTGTGGTACACACGTCACCCCAACTGGAGTAGGGGCAGAGCAGATCCTTCTCCCACGCCCGGATCAGGCCCTGCCGGTGTGGTGGTCACGTGACCCCAACTGGAGTGGGGGCGGAGCGGAACTGCCACCCGTGCCCGCAGGGTGAGCAGACCAGTGATCAACCTGCAGATCAGGCCCAGGGGGCTGAAGGCGTGGTAGGAGGGGCAGGGCAGATCCGCCGCCCGCGCCTCCAAGGTAGGCAGACCTACAACAGACCGGCGGATCAGGCCCAGGAGCCTGCCGGCGTGGTACAAACACCACCCTAATTGGAGTAGTGGCAGAGCAGAGTCGCCGCCCGTGCCAGGAACAGGCCCAGCGTCCTGCAGGCGGGGTAGCCATGACACCCTAATTGGAGTAGGGGCAGAGCAGAGCCTCCACCCGTGCCCGAAAGGTGGGCAGATCTGCGACCGACCAGCGGGACAGGCCCAGTGGCCTGCCGGTACGACAGACACGTCACCCCATTTGCAGTAGGGGCAGAGTAGAGCCGCCGCCCGCGCCTGCAGGGTAGGCAAACCTGCAACCGACCGGCGGATCAGGCCCGGTGGCCTGCCGGCGTGGTACACTCGTCACCCCAATTGGAGTAGGGGCAGAACAGAGCCGCCGCCAGCTCCCAGAACAGGCCCAGTGACCTGCCGGCGTGGTAGCCACGACACCCCAATTGGAATAAGGAGAGAGCACAGCCGCCGCCCGCACCTGCAGGAAAGATACGCAAGCAGTATGAAAAGACAAGGAAAGAAAGGACCACAAGCAATGCAGGTCAACGCAACTTTAGAAGAGGTAACAGCTGCAGCAGATGGAATGTCAGATAAAGAATTCAGGATATACATGCTTCAGATGATCTGGAGTATCAAGGAAGACATTAAACAGCAAAATCAGACAATGAAAGATCACTTCGACAACGAATTACGCAAACAAATCCAGGAAACAAAGGATCAACTATACAGGGAGATAGAGGTTATAAAAAACAAACAAACAGAAATCCTAGAAATGCAGGAAGCAATAAACCAACTTAAAAACTCAATGGAGAATACTACCAGCAGAGTAGAACACTTAGAAGATAGAACATCAGACAATGAAGACAAAGTATTTCAACTGGAAAAGAACATAGACAGCTCAGCAAGACTGTTAAGAAACCATGAGCAGAACATCCAAGAAATATGGGATAACATTAAGAGACCAAACTTAAGAGTCATTGGGATACAGGAAGGTACAGAGCTCCAAACCAAAGGAATGAGAAGTCTATTCAATGAAATAATACAAGAAAACTTCCCAGACTTGAAGAATGAGACAGAACCCCAAATCCTAGAAGCCTACAGGACGCCGAATGTGCAAAATCATAAGAGATCCACACCTAGACACATCATAATGAAGATGCCCAACATACAGAATAAGGAGAGAATTTTAAAAGCTACAAGAGAAAGGAAGCAGATTACATTTAGGGGTAAGCCAATCAGGATAACAGCTGATCTGTCAACACAGACTCTGAAAGCTAGAAGATCCTGGAATAACATATTTCAAACACTGAAAGAAAATGGGTTCCAACCAAGAATTTTGTATCCAGCGAAATTAAGCTTCAGGATGGAGGATGAAATTAAAACCTTCCACGATAAACAAAAGTTTAAAGAATTCGCAGCTAGAAAACCATCTCTTCAAAACATCCTCGCCAAAGCATTACAGGAAGAGGAAATGGAAAATAACAATGAAAACCAACAGTGGGAGGTAGGACAGTAAAGGGGGGGGGAATAATCAAAGAGGAAAACAAACCATGTTTAGTAACAGAAATAAACAAATATGGCTGGAAGAACAACCCATATCTCAATAATAACCCTAAATGTTAATGGCTTAAACTCACCAATTAAGAGACACAGGCTAGTAGAATGGATCACAAAACAAGACCCAACAATATGCTGCCTACAGGAGACGCATTTGATAGGAAAAGACATACATAGGCTGAAGGTGAAAGGTTGGGAAAAATCATATCACTCATATGGACTTCGGAAACAAGCAGGAGTGTCCATACTCATATCAAATAAAATAGATTTCAAGCCAAAGTTAATCAAAAGAGATAAAGAGGGACACTACATACTGCTTAAGGGAACCATACAACAACAAGACATAACAATCATAAATATTTATGCCCCAAACAATGGTGCAGCTATGTTCGTCAAACAAACTCTTCTCAAGTTCAAGAGTCTAATAGATCACCATACCATAATCATGGGAGACTTCAACACACCTCTCTCGCCACTGGACAGATCTTCCAAACAAAAGTTGAATAAGGAAACTATAGAACTCAATAACACTATTAATAACCTAGACCTAATTGACATATATAGAATATACCACCCAACATCAAGCAGTTACACTTTTTTCTCAGCAGCACATGGATCCTTCTCAAAAATAGATCATATATTATGTCACAGGGCAACTCTTAGACAATATAAAGGAGTAGAGATAATACCATGCATCTTATCTGATCATAATGGAATGAAACTGAAAATCAACGATAAAAGAAGGAAGGAAAAAGCATACATCACTTGGAGAATGAACAATAGGTTACTGAATGATCAATGGGTTATAGAAGACATCAAGAAGGAAATTAAAAAATTCTTAGAGATAAATGAAAACACAGACACAACATATCGGAATCTATGGGACACATTGAAAGCAGTTCTAAGAGGAAAATTCATTGCTTGGAGTTCATTCCTTAAAAAAAGAAAAAACCAACAAATAAATGATCTCATACTTCATCTCAAAATCCTTGAAAAAGAAGAGCAAAACAACAGCAAAAGAAGTAGAAGGCAAGAAATAATTAAAATCAGAGCTGAAATTAATGAAATCGAAACAAAAGAAACAATTGAAAAAATTGACAAAACTAAAAGTTGGTTCTTTGAAAAAATAAACAAAATCGACAGACCCTGAGCGATGCTAGCGAAGAGAAGAAGAGAGAGAACTCAAATTACTAGCATACGGGATGAAAGAGGCAATATCACAACAGACACTTCAGAAATACAGAAGATAATCAAAAACTATTTTGAATCCTTATACTCCAACAAATTAGAAGATAGTGAAGGCATAGATAAATTTCTTAAGTCATATGATCTGCCCAGATTGAGTCAGGAGGATATAGAAAACCTAAACAGACCAATATCAATTGAGGAAATAGAAGAAACCATAAAAAGACTTCCAACTAAGAAAAGCCCAGGTCCAGATGGGTATACAGCAGAATTTTACAAAACCTTTAAAGAAGAACTAATACCAATACTTTTCAAGCTACTTCAGGAAATAGAAAAGGAGGGAGAACTTCCAAATTCATTCTATGAGGCCAACATCACCCTGATACCTAAACCAGACAAAGACACTTCAAAGAAAGAAAACTACAGACCAATATCTCTAATGAACCTAGATGCAAAAATCCTCAATAAAATTCTGGCGAATCGGATACAAAAACATATCAAAAAAATTGTACACCATGATCAAGTAGGATTCATCCCAGGGATGCAAGGCTGGTTCAATATACGGAAATCAATAAATGTTATTCACCACATCAATAGACTTAAAAATAAGAACCATATGATCATCTCGATAGATGCGGAAAAAGCATTTGACAAAGTACAGCATCCCTTTATGTTCAAAACTCTAGAAAAACTAGGGATAACAGGAACATACCTCAATATTGTAAAAGCAATCTATGCTAAGCCTCAGGCTAGCATCATTCTGAATGGAGAAAAACTGAAGGCATTCCCTCTAAAATCTGGAACTAGACAGGGATGCCCTCTCTCTCCACTTCTGTTCAACATAGTTCTCGAAACACTGGCCAGAGCAATTAGACAGACGAAAGAAATTAAAGGCATCAAAATAGGAAAAGAAGAACTTAAATTATCACTATTTGCAGATGATATGATTCTATACCTAGCAGACCCAAAAGGCTCTACAAAGAAACTATTAGAGCTAATAAATGAATTCAGCAAAGTGGCAGGATATAAAATCAACACGCATAAATCAAAGGCATTCCTGTATATCAGCGACAAATCCTCTGAAATGGAAATAAGGACAACCACTCCATTCAAAATATCTTCAAAAAAAATAAAATACTTGGGAATCAACCTAACAAAAGAGGTGAAAGACTTATACAATGAAAACTACAGAACCCTAAAGAGAGAAATAGAAGAAGATCTTAGAAGATGGAAAAATATACCCTGTTCATGGATAGGCAGAACTAACATCATCAAAATGGCGATATTACCAAAAGTTCTCTATAGGTTTAATGCAATGCCAATCAAAATCCCAATGGCATTTCTTGTAGAAATAGAGAAAGCAATCATGAAATTCATATGGAAGAATAAAAGACCCAGAATAGCAAAAACAATGCTAAGCAGGAAGTGTGAATCAGGCGGTATAGCGATACCAGACTTCAAACTATACTACAGAGCAATAGTAACAAAAACAGCATGGTACTGGTACCAAAACAGGCGGGTGGACCAATGGTACAGAATAGAGGACACAGAAACCAATCCACAAAACTACAACTATCTTATATTTGATAAAGGGTCTAAAAGCATGCAATGGAGGAAGGATAGCATCTTCAACAAATGGTGCTGGGAAAACTGGAAATCCATATGCAACAAAATGAAACTGAATCCCTTTCTCTCGCCATGCACAAAAGTTAATTCAAAATGGATCAAGGAGCTTGATATCAAATCAGAGACACGCCGTCTGATAGAAGAAAAAGTTGGCTACGATCTACATACTGTGGGGTCGGGCTCCAAATTCCTCAATAGGACACCCATAGCACAAAAGTTAATAACTAGAATCAACAAATGGGACTTACTCAAACTAAAAAGTTTTTTCTCAGCAAAAGAAACAATAAGAGAGGTAAATAGGGAGCCTACACCCTGGGAACAAATCTTTACTCCTCACACTTCAGATAGAGCCCTAATATCCAGAGTATACAAAGAACTCAAAAAATTAGACAATAAGAAAACAAACAACCCAATCAACAAATGGGCCAAGGATCTGAACAGACACTTCTCAGAGGAGGACATACAGTCAATCAACAAGTACATGAAAAAATGCTCAACATCTCTAGCTGTCAGAGAAATGCAAATCAAAACCACCCTAAGATACCATCTCACTCCAGTAAGATTGGCAGCCATTAGGAAGTCAAACAACAACAAGTGCTGGCGAGGATGTGGGGAAAAGGGTACACTTGTACATTGCTGGTGGGACTGCAGATTGGTGCAGCCAATTTGGAAAGCAGTATGGAGATTTCTTGGAAAGCTGGGAATGGAGCCACCATTTGACCCAGCTATTCCCCTTCTTGGTCTATTCCCTAAAGACCTAAAAAGAGCATGCTACAGGGACACTGCTACATCGATGTTCATAGCAGCACAGTTCACAATAGCAAGACTGTGGAACCAACCTAGATGCCCTTCAATAGACGAATGGATAAAAAAAATGTGGCATTTATACACAATGGAGTATTACTCTGCATTAAAAAATGACAAAATCATAGAATTTACAGGGAAATGGATGGCATTAGAGCAGATTATTCTAAGTGAAGCTAGCCAATCCCTAAAAAACAAATGCCAAATGTCTTCTTTGATATAAGGAGAGTAACTAAGAACAGTGTAGGGACGAAGAACAGGAGAAGAAGATTAACATTTAACAGGGATGAGAGGTGGGAGGGAAAGGGAGAGAGAAGGGAAATTGCATGGTAATGGAAGGAGACCCTCAGGGTTATACAGTGGAGGAGGTAGAGAGAGAGGAGGGGAGGGGAGGGGAGAGGTGGGGAGGGGGGAGGGTGGAGGATGGGAAAGGCAGCGGAGCACAACAGACACTAGTATGGCAATTTGTAAATCAATGGATGTGTAACTGATGTGATTCTGCAATCTGTGTATGGGGTGAAGGTGGGAGTTCATAACCCACTTGAATCAAAGTGTGGAATATGATATGTCAAGAAATTTGTAATGTTTTGAACAACCCACAATAAAAATTTAAAAAATAAAAAAAAAAAAAAAAAAAAAAGAGATAATCATTTCAGTTGATAGCCTGCTCATAATAAAAATATTCCAAAATATTTACTTACAGAATTTTGAGGATTTAGTTTCATTTTCATCTGTCGCATCATCTCAAAATCTTTTATAGTTCTGTAAAACAGGTTTATCATTATTTATTAGGACAAAACTTTAATAATTATGAAAGAACTAACTTTCCAATATTCATGATAAAATTAGATATAATCTATGAACAAATGTAAACTAGTATTAATCCAAATTTTACTAAAGTATTAGAAGAGACAAGACTGCATAAATTAGTATATCACTTCAATTCCTATCTTAAAAAAAAGCATTATACAGATATGCCTATCTTAAAAAGCATTATTCAAATCACTATTTTTACTCCAAAAATAGTACTTTAAAAAGCACTATTAAAAAAAAGTGCTTTAAAATCTTGCTTTAAAAAGGTAAGAAACTTACACAATATTCTCTATAAAAGAATATTAATATAGATAATTAAGATTGCTGTTCATAATTTTTTCCCTATAGAAATACACTAGTTTGGCAATAATTCAACAAGTCTTTAATATTTATAAAATATAAATTTTTCATTAGAATTAACTCCTATATAACTATAAAATTATACAGATATGTTAGCTGAAATACTACCTATAAACACATATAAGTGGAGAAAGAACACTGCACCACTTAACCATCACAGCAAAGTACAATAAATTGGATTTGTTTTTGTTTTGAAGCACTGGGGATTGAACCCACAAGTGTTCTATCCCTGAGATGCATCTACTTCCACAGCTCAATTTTATAAATTATTTGTTATTTTGAAACTGTCTGGTTTGCATTTGAGCAATTAGGAATGTTTTTTAAATGTTTAAAAAATATATTTTAAAATTTGAGACTAGGTCTCGGTACATTGCCCGGACTAGCCTCTAACTTGCAATCCCCCTGTCTCAACCCCCAAGTAGCTGGGATTACAGGTGTGTGCCACACCTAGCTAAATAGAATTAATTCTTAAATAATTGCCTAACAGTCCCTCCTCAAAAACCCAATGGTTCACTGGTATTAAGAAGATTTTAGAATTGATAAACGTAAACCAAATTAGAAAGCAATGTGTTCCAAAACATGACTATCTAATCCAAAACAGAAATTTGAGCTAACAAATTTGCAATAGTCAAAAAAGGCTACTGAAATTTTAGAAAGCATTAAAAGAAAGAAAAGAGATGACCTGGCCCTCTTTTACAAGCCACATGTGCCCCCCTTTCTGGAACCCTAGCTATTTAAGGGCAGTCATATTTTGCCCCTCCACTAGAACTAGAAGAGCATCAATCAAAGGCAAGGACAAAGGCATAATGAAAGGACTGGGCAGGAAAGTCAGCATTGTAATAAAAGAACCCAACCAAACAGAGGGAAATATTTTAGCTTGATGTACAAAACATCGAGGCAGAGCCACTCTTAAAATCCACAAAATGCCAAACAGATTAATCCACCATATCTGTGAATCTCTTGTACTTAGCTGGAAAGATGAGAAATGATACTTTACATGCTTGTTATAAAATTAACTCTACAGGTAAAAATAAATACACTCAAGAAGGCTTTGGGAACATTTTTAAATTACACACAAATGATGGGTTGCTAAAGACAATGGATTAATGACGGTGGACCACCTAAATTGTCAAGATTGGCACCTTAAGAAAACCACCGTATTCTTTCAAAATAGGTCTTCACAGTGAATATGTCTTGCTGAGTGGTCTGCATAGCTAATATTCCAACATACTCTTAACAGGTCACTTCTTAATTTATTTTATATATTAAGTTCTCTATTTAAAAAACTATATAACATTTAACACTAAATAGCAGAAGAAAAACTAACCTTTCATAAAGTTTGTCAGATAGTTTCTCAAGGAACTGCATGACAGTCTCTAAAAATAAAATCCAAAGAAAACAGCTTCAATTACGAGAAGTAACATGAACATACCTGAGAAAATTATATTGTGATAATCATAATCTACATACAACTCCCTTAAAGTGGTGATTTTTCAAACTGAAGCAGGGTTGCTAATCTGTTATATAATAAACATTTATAGATAATCTCTTTTCTAATTAATCAGAAAAATAAACTAAACTACCATAGTAAGCCAGGCATGATGGTACATTATCCTGTAATACCAGCCCCTCTAGAGGCTGAGGCTGGAGGATTACAGGTTCAAAGCCAATTGCAGGTTCAGCAACTAAGCGAGACTCTAAGCATCTTAGCCAGACCCTATCTCAAAATAAAAAATAAAAAGGAGTGGGGATGGCTCAGTGGTTAAGTGCTTCCCAGTACAAAACAAACAAATAAACAAATAAAACCCTGGCATAGTAAGAATCTAAATCCTTAGGTTATACCCCAAAATTAAAATTGTCAGTGAAAGGCTAAAAGAAAACATCCAAAATTTCAATGTGATTCTATCTATATGTATAAGAGAAAAAAATTATATCTTAGGCATGTCCAATTTTTTCCTAAGTTTTAAAGAGATAGCTAGACAGGTTTGTTCATAAAAAGAAGTAGTATACTTTTGAAATATGATTTGCTAAAAATTAAATTTTAAAAATCATGAAATATGGGCTGGGGTTATAGCTCAGTAGTAGAGCACTTGCTTCATATGCATGTGGCCCTGGGTTTGGTCCCCAGCACCACATAAAAATAAACAAATAAAAATGAAGATATTGTGTCCATCTACAACTAAAAAAATTTTTTTTAAAAAAATCATGAAGTATGATTTACTGAAAATTGAAAGAAAATTAAAATATTGACTATTCTTATTTTTATAAACAAGTATAGAATAATCTATTTGAGGTAATACCAAAATAAGATAAAGCAAAACTATAACATTAAATATTTTAAGGTCTAACAAAATTTTTTAAGTGTATATTAAAATACTGTGTCCTTATAATTTATAAATCTATAAAAGTAATATAATAAAATTGCCATTATTTCCCACAAAAGGAAATGTTTTATGTGTATTTTTTCATTTGGCACTTTTTGCCACTGACTGTGTATAGAGCTTTCATGTGTATTTTAGTTTACCACAAACATTGTTTTATATGTTCCAGATGATCTTTTACATGGTTTTAAGTTTCTTGCCCTCACTTCAATTTAAGTTATCTCCTTTCTGAGTGAAAAGTCTAAGGAAAGAATGGAGGTTAACCTAAACCATGAAGCCATAGGGCTTCTTGCCACTGTCAATACTTAACAAGTCTTGGATAGATTAATTTTGAAGATACTGCTTCATATTTCATATTAGTGGTGTTAGCAATTACAGAAAGAAAAAAGAAAATTGCTATGTATTCGAAAATGAAATCTCACTTTAGAATATCATACCAGCTACCATATAGGACTATTTATAAATAAATCATGGTGTATATTTTTTATTTCTTTTTTTTTTAAGAGAAAGAGTGAGAGAGTGAGAGAGAGAATTTTGTTAATATTTATTTTTTAGTTTTCAGTGGACACAATATCTTCATTTATGTGATGCTGAGGATCGAACCAAGTGCCCCGCGCATGCCAGGCGAGCGTGCTTCCGCTTGAGCCACATCCCCAGCCCCTACTTTTTATTTCTTGACAACCATATTTTGCTACATTTACCCACTTAATTTTTCTGGTCACAATAATCTGCCTCAAAAATCTATCTAGAGCTGGGTGTGGGGATACACGCCTATAAACTTAGCAACTCAAGAGGCTGAGGCAAAATTCAAAGTTTGAGGCCAAGCTAAACAACTTAGCAAGACCCTAAACAATTTTTCAAGACCCTGTCTCAAAATCAAAACTAAAAAGGGCTGGAGATGTAGCTCAGTGTAAACCACCCCTGAATTCAATCTCTGCTACAAAAAAAAAAAAAAAAAAGGATCTGTAAAATTGTCATATTAAAAGGACTAAATTTGAAACTCCTAAAAATAAATGCCTCACTTGCTGCAGTTATTTCCTAATTCACCCATCACATGAATGTCCATCTTACCCTCATTTACCCCTTTCTCTGCCATCCTTATACCTGTGAAGACTCCCATCTCTTCCCTGTGCACCTCCTTCATGAGATCTCAACTGCCACCTAAGCATCTGACAAACTTACTGACTCCATAAAGTCCTATGGCACTGTTTTGTCTATACTAATCATTTGGCAGTAAAGCTCTGCCAACCTGTACTATTAATATCTACTTTTACATGTATACACCTGGGCTCATTATTAACCAATTATAAGTCCCCTCAAGGATACAGGTCACAGCCTATCTATGTAACTGTATTCATAGAGTCTCACTCCAAAATACCACCACCACACCAACCACTCAGTGAACAAGGTGATTTGTCAGCATTGATATATGGCTGAGGTTGCTGCAGTTCCGGTGAGCTCCAATCCATAGCACTTGAGCTAATGACAGTCCTTAGTCCTCTCTTCCTACTTGATCTTCCCACAGCATTACAGTCAACTCACTCCCTTCTTCTTAAGACTTTCTTTTTCATGGCCTCCAGGAGCACATGCTCTATTTGCTTTCCTTCCTTCTCACTAATATACTCCCTTGGCACAAAAATTCATATAAAGATTCAAATGTACATTTCTAGCTCAGAACACTCTCAACTCCATGTTTGAATATCTAACTTCCTACTCAGCTTTGCCACTTGAATGCCAACTTCCATCTCAAATTTAACTTAAACCAAAACAAGGTTTTGGCCTTCCTATCTCAATTAATAGTAACTCACTCTCTTTCCACTTGCTTAAGTCAAAACCTTTGGCTCTCATGTCAAAATACTCTATAGCCAGGAACTAGAATTATATTAAGTGAAATAAGCCAAACTCAGAAGGTCAGGTGTCCTTACATTTTCTCTTATATGTGGAAGCGAAAGAGGAAAAAGGAAAAGAAGTGAGGTGGGGGTAACTCATGAAGATCAAAGGGAGATCAGAAGAGGGAAAGGACCATGGGGTAGAAAGAGGGAAAGAGGGGTAAGTGCTAGGGAGTGATACTGGCCATATTATATTGTTATATTGTGTGCATGTATGAATATGTAACAATAAATTCCACAATTATATACAACCATAATGCACCAAAAAAAAATCGGAAAGAAGGAAAAAAATACTCTATATCTAACTCTGACCCCATCTTTACCAGCTGCACTGCTACCAATCTGATCAAGATGCATCATTTCTTATGATTATTGCAAAATCGTTTCCAAATGTCATTCCGTCACTCCCACCCCACTGTAGTCTTTCTTGACATCGGCAGCACATGACTTATCACTAGATATGTCAGATCATTTCACTTCTCACCCAATGCCTGCAATGTCTTTTCGTTTCACTTAAGTCAAGGCCCCACTTCATGCAGACCTCCCTGCCAAGACCTTTGTTTTCACCTCTTTCCATTCTCCCCTTCCTCCACTCCATTTTGCCCTTTGTACTTTTCCTCAAACATGTCAGTCATTTTGTCTCAAAAGTTTGGTACTTGCTCATGCTTCTGCTCAGAACCTTCTCTCTAGATGGCAACAGAATCTTTCTTGCACCCCTTTTGGGTCTACACTCACACATCATATTCTCAGCAAGCCCTTCCAGATAACAATTGTATGTGAAACTGTAATGCTGCCCCCCACACACACTCGACCCACTTACTGAGTTCTTAACTGTCTTCCCTTCTAAGAATGCCAATTTCCTATACTGTTTTCTACACTGACCCATTTCCAGTGCCTAGAATGATATCTGACATATAGTAGGCACTAAGTGAAAACTTCTTGAGTCAATGAATGAAAACAGAGCACTGGCTTTCAAAAAGCCTATGGAGGTAACTTTATAGAATATGTGTTTAGGTTCTAGCTCTGCCATGTTTTAGCAAAATATCCTAAACTTATATTTTTTATCTGTGGATAGGATGCCTACTTCACAAAACCTTAGAAAAATTAAATGTGATAATGTCAGAGTAAGCTCTGAATAATAGTCCAATAGTATATTTTATATTTATATAAAAATAAAAATTAGTATTATAATCAAAGTGATAATAACAGTGACTACAGGAATAACACAAAATTTAAAATATATACATATAATGCATGATGTACACATGAGCCTATTTAGGAGCTAAATTATATGAAACAAATTTTAACTGCTTGGCTGGTGGTATAACTCAATGGCAGATTAATTGCCTAGCATGGGCAAGGTCCTAAGCTCCATCCTCAGCCCTGAAAAAAAAAAAAAAAATTGTATGCACATAAAGGTTTCAAGGACAAAAGAGCTCAAGGAAAGTAAAAAAGTTTAACAGGCTTCATGAAAGAGGTGGATTGGATGCTGAGCACTGAAAAACAAAGTATGAGCAAAGGCACCCAGACCCAAATGAGTGTGACATGCCTATGGCCTCACAAAAAGCCTTAAACAGGTCAAGGGAAAATAGAAATAGATATGTATGAAAGAGTGGAAAACAAAATTGGATAGGTTTAAAAGAATTTAGGGAACACATGAACATGATTAAGAAAGAAGGGATAAACATGGAAGGAAGAAAAATAGCATAGAATTATGGATGCGATCTTCCCCCTAAAGAGTTTGCTTTTGGTGCCTCCACCCAGGAATGGCATATCCATCCAGATGCAATATCTCCTCCTCCCTTTCAACCTGCACCAAGTCTTATAACTTTGACCTCCAAAATTCATCTTGAATCTAAACAGCTGCACCATTTCACCCACCTAATCCTGATTCACTGCCTAAATCACAGCTGAGATTTAAAAAATGTCTTTGAAAAGACATTATATATATATTATGGTCACTGTATAACATTTTCTCTTAAACATGATGAATCATAAAGGATTCAACATAGCACGAGGCAAGTTTATTGTAAACTCAAGGATAGAGGCTATCCCTTAACCCCACCTAGCATAAACCTTCCCATGCAGTACTATTCTCTATGAAAGGTAGATTTGTGGGACTATGTGTTTTTATATTTATATTTAACTTCGACCTTAGTAAAAATATTAATCGTCCATCCTCTCCCCCTAATTCTAACTAATTTGATTATGTCAAATATAGAAATTAATTGAGTTAGAATGAAAAGAATGTAAACTATCATCAAATGAAACTTTGGATTTGATTTACTCCCATTTCATGCATGAAATAAATAACCTTAGCTGAAAAGAATATATACCAAATTATTAGCTCTATTTAAAGATCATTCTCATCAAAAGATGTCAAAAATCTCAATAAACGGTTCTCTGAGTGTATTCAAAACAAAACACTCATTTATAGCTGTTTAAAATCAGAAGTTTGGGACTGAGGAGATAGCTCAGTGGTAGGTACCTGCTTAGCATATGTGAGTACTGAGCTATATCATATATATATATATATATATATATATATATATATATATATATATATATATCTCAGAAGTTCATTTTCATTTAAAACCCCATTTTGTCCTTAAAAGGTGGATAAACAGGCTTACCTGGCTTTTGAGCTATTGTTCCTTGGAGAGCCCTGTGGGAAAATGTAGAATAGCCTACTAACTTTGCCAGGAGGTCTCTGTTGCTTAGCAATTCTTCTAAATATTTCAATTGACTGGCATTGGGATAAAGAAAAATCCTATAAGCAGCTTCTCGAACCTATATTTAAAAAGTGCAAGATATAAAAATCCACAACATAAAGTCCTATGCAACAATAACATAGTCCCAATCTCACCACTTTATCTATAATCATCACTTTCAAAATTAAATACTGATTTATACAAGGTGAATAAAGCTTTCGGAGCAATAAAATAGTATGGGTCACAACAGAATACTTGACTGGAGCTATAGCTAGGGTCTGGTGGGACAAACTTTGACTCAGTGCTATTTCTCTACATAAAGCATCTTTAATCAGGTAAAGACTTCATGTATTAAAAATCTCAGCAGTCTATAAAGTCAGTCATTGTTGTTTCTTATCATCTTCTAAAATAAAGGAATTTTTTAAACCAGGCATGGTGGTGCACACCTGTAACCCCAGCAGCTCAAAAGGCTGAGGCAGGAGGATCGTGAGTTCAAAGCCAGCCTCAGCAACTTACTAGGCCTTAAGCAATTCAGTGAGACCCTGTCTCTGAATAAAATTTAAAAAAGTGCTGGGGATGTGGCTCAGGTAGTTAAGTTCCCATGAATTCAATCTCTGGTACCACCCCCCCCCCCAAAAAAAAAAGAAGAAGGAAATTTTTTATGAGACATGAAAAATTAAATCATTTTCATTATTCAAAGCATTTACGGAATTAATGATCCCATTAGTTAAAAGTTTAAAACTTAGTAACATAAAGAATTTTAATTTATCACCAAATTTTTGGTTAAAACAGCAGCAACATACATTGTTTAGTATGTCTAGATGGGACCTAAACAATAAAGAGAATGAAAAATACATACCAAGTCATTTGGTGCTTCCGCATGCAGACCATCGACTACCACAAGATCCCCATCACGTACAAAGTTATGGCGAATGTGATCTGGTAAGAGATGCTTCTCAATCTTGTTGGGAAAGTTGGTTCCCATGAGAAATTTACTACTCAAATCCAAAATTTTAACATTAAGGTCCACTGCTCTTTTACGCTACATGTGGGAGGAATAAAAGTTATTTAAGGGTATTTTAAATTAATATTTCACAATTAATTTAATAGACAATATATAAAGGTAGGAAATTAACATATATCTAGCTGATAAAGAACATTTAATATCTTGATGTTGATTCAATGTTTATAGCAGCACAATTCACAATAACTAGAATGTGGAACCAACCTCGATGCTCTTCAATAGATGAATGGATTTTAAAAATGTGGTATTTATACACAATGGAATATTACTCAGCACTAAAAAATAACAAGATCATGGCATTTGCAGACAAATGGATGGCATTAGAGCAGATTATGCTAAGTGAAGTTAGCCAATCCCTAAAAAACAAATGCCGAATGTCTTCTCTGATATAAGGGGGGAGACTCAAAATGGGATAGGGAGGAAGAGCATGAGAAGAACACTACCACTAAATAGGGAAGAGAGGTGGGAGGGAAAAAGAGGGAAAAGGGGAGTTGCACGGAAGATGGAAGGAGAACCTCATTGTTATACAGAATACATATATGATATTGTGATGAGAAAAAGAAAAAAAAGTGTGTCACATTAGATTGGATAGAGAGAAAGGATGGGAGAGGAGGGGAGGAGTAGGGAGGATAGGAAGGGCAGCAGAATAGAATAGACAATATGATTGATGTATGTACATTCCATGTATGTATTATATGTCAAAATACATTCTGCTGTCATGTATGACTAAAAAAAAAATAAAAATAAATTGTATGGTTAAAAAAAATAGGATCAGTATAGTCAGAGTACTTCTACTTTCCTTGGCAACACTTTGACCTCATTAACACCAATGTATTACAACATGAAATAAAAATATCATGCAATTGATTTATGACAATGTTTCTGGACACCGAATATTTGAGTTGAGAGGCATAAGTAAGAAAACATTCTTGTTATGTCTGAATGCATTAAAATATGTCCTGCAGATGTTTTTGTACATACAAACAAATTTAAAGAATAAAATCATCAATTAAAAAAATATATCTTGATGTTGATTAATTATTTAAGATCTCAATAAAAAATTTTCTTTGATTTTATAATGTTTGTATATTTTAAGAGTTTTACAACTTCTAGAATTCTATTTTATGTCTAATGCAATTATGTTACCAATCCTTGAAATTAATAATGTGAAAAATACAGAATCCTCCTCTGTCCCCCCACCCCACCCAAAAAAAAGCCTTCCTTAAGTGAGCCAGAGAATAGAGTGCTGGTTAATATCTGTTCAACGGGGGCACTTACAAAGTATTTTTAGACTAAGAAAAACTAATATTTAAAGGGCAGAATTAGAAAATATATTTACTCTTAAAAGATTAGAATAAAGGGCAGAGGGAAAGGGAAGTAATAGAGTATTTCACAGAAGAGTAGAGAACACACACAAGAGGAAAGCCCACTTTAAAAGTTCTGATTTGGGGGTTGGGGCTGTAGCTCACTTGGCAGAGCACTTGCCTAGCACAAGTGAGGCACTGGTTTAGAATAAAATAAAATAAAATAAAACCATTCTGTCCATCTACAAAAAATAAAAGTTCTGATTTTGCATACTCTTGGGCTGCTGTAGAACAATAGAAATTAGACTGAGGCCTCACACAGCAGGGCAGCGTCCTCTACTCTGTGCAAATGCACCCAGCACATGGCACATGGTCCCTGTACCTGCCAGGCCCTCAGATTGTCAGTGGTGAGGATGTGGATGGTACCAACAGAACCATAGAAGTTTTATCTTGCAGCCACAGCTTTATGAAACACAATCTCCTGAGGAAATGTGCATTATTGAAGGAGTTGCCACAAATGTTTTCAGATGAAAGATAAACTACAGTTCACATAATTAGTCAGGTCCACTAGAGGACAAGGTATGGAGTTCCAGTTATTTGTAACTAGAGAACCAGATGGGCTTCTAAACTAGGCTCATGAGGGGGCTTCAGGTCCATTATCTGCAAATATTTCTAGGAAGGGGGCAATAGCTATTAATAGATTCTAAAATCTATTAATCTTCTAATAGCTATTAATAGATTCTAAGGTAAATATTTTATAACTTCAAAAGTGATTAAACAGTACTAATTGTTTAAAAAGTTAAATACTTAAGATGCAGATGTATGTTTGATAAAAAGCTGAAAAAATTAACTCTGTAATAATAACCCAAAGTTTTCAATATAGAAAATTCAAAACTTTGTGAGAAACATAAGTTTTCAGAGATCCAATGGCTTTTTGGCTCAGATTTCTTTGCCTGTTTTTGTTTCTGGTATGGCCATGTATCACCACCTAATGGTAACTAGTAGAATAACTAAAAAGACAAACGATGTCTAGAAACTACATTGTAGTTCAAAAATTTTCCCCAAAGCTTTCACTATAAAAATACTAAAATGTGATAAAATTAATAATTTCAAATATTTGTATCACCTAGTAAAAGGAAAAATAAACACTGAGTTCATGTTCTGATTTCAACAATCTGCTAGACATACCATTTCTTTGTTCTGTGGCAATTAAATACGCAATACTTTGAAATCTCTAAAAATTCTATGAACTTGTTATTAAATAACTGTAAAAAATACACTTACATTCTCTTTACTATATTCATGAGGTCTTAAAATAAAATTTAAACAAAATTGTCAGGTTCAGAGGTGAACATCTAAAGTCTTAGCTACTTGGGAGGCTAAAGCAGGAGGATCACTTAAGCCCAGGAGTGGGAGGGCAGCCTAGGTAACACAATGAGACCCCCATCTCAAAGAAAGAAAGAAAGAAAAAGTCTGTAAAGAATATAGGCCTTACACCCTACCTGTCTACATTTACCACCCAGTTAATCCCTATTAGGGGATTAATGCACTGATTAGGTTAAGACTCATAACCCAGTCATGTCATCTCTAAACTTTCTTGCATTGACTCAAATGTGAGCTTTTGGGGTACACCTCACATCTAAACCACAACACCTGACATACATAAGACCCCAGTTCAATCCTCAGATTACAAAACAAAACCTAAGAACCTAGAGTATGAATCTGCAGCTAAGGGGGTAGATCTTTCCCAATGTACATATTTTGAAATTAAAAACAACTGTCAAGAGGTTAGCCCAAGAATGTTAACAATAGCCCCAAACTTAAAATAATCCAAGTGTTCAGTAGGAGAATGAATAAACACATTATGGCACACTCCTACAATGACATACTACTCCAAGTAATAAATAATGAACTATTGAAACCCATCAGTACAAGAAGCCAGACACAAAACACCACATTATCCCATTTACATGAAGGTAAAGAACAGGTAAAATTAGTATATAGTATTAAAAATCAGAGTAGTTGTTGCCTGGATTTTCTGAATGTGGGGTACAGGGAGGTGAGGATAAGGGGTTTGGATAGAAGACACTGAAAGGGAACCAAGTCCTTTGAACCATGAACCAAAGGCAATGTCCTAGGTTTGTCTCGACTGGGGTATTCGTTACATGGGAGGGTGGATTTATCTTAATTTATCCAGTTATATATATTACATTTATGAATTTTACTGTATATAATTAAATAAATCATTCAGTGAAAAATAAATTTTGTAAAATTTTCATATAATCTTAGTAAAAATTTCAAAAATAAAGTTTCAGATTCAAAAAAAAAAAAAAAAGAATATAGGCCTTTATATTTGTAGATTATGTTGGTGGGTTTACTTCATGCTCTCTCTTCTAAAACATGTAACGTGTTCCTTATACCCTATCCTTGTGGGGCACCTTTAAAGAACAAACATGGAAGTTGTAACAAAATTTAGCAGATTTATTTTTCTTACATCTCTAATGCTGATGGGTTCCCCCAGGGAATTAGTTACTAGGAAAGAGTAATATACCGTAAGGACACATGTTAGATAAAGCAGCAATGTTTATATTGCTCAAACAGAACACATATGATTTGTCAACAAGTTACAGAAAGCATTTTTATAAAGATTATATAAAATATTATAATTATCCATAAAGATCTCTACTAGTGATATTCCTTTTGAAGATATCAAATTCAATTAATGTTAGCTAGCATTACAATGATTCATGACTCAGTGATTTGATATTTCACTAAGTCTAAAATTGTTACACATTAAAAATCATGATGTATGCTCTCAGTCTTTGATAAGCCTTAGAGATAAGTGATGCAATAGTTACAACTTCAATAAAAGGCAGATAAATGCCTATATGCAATAAGGATACATGCCATATGAGTGAAGCAAGTAAAATGAGTTAAGATGAATACAAAATTCCACCTGGGGAACTGATACACAGACCATATGTCCTGAAGATGAATGTCCAGGGGATTTTAGCCAGGCAAACCTGGCAAGGAGGAGGACATACCCCACACCACACAAACACACAGACGGAAGACAGGTGTGATGAGCTTCAATGGAGCACTAAACAAAGGAAAGCACTGAGAGGTTCTCAGTGGGAGAATCTAACAAATTGATGCTTTAAGAAAAAGATTCTTAATGTTCAGATGTAGATTAGACAGAGCAACAGCATGCCTACAGGAGTCTGTGGCTATTACATAATAGCCTCCCACAAACTCTAGGTTCACCAGTTTTTTATCAATAAAACGGAAATAATGGTACCATTCTCAAAGTTATCAGGAAGATATGATATGAAACATATGCTTTAATATAGCAAAGCTCAGGTGATATAAATTATAATGACAATTAGGAAGACAAAGCCTTTGTAGGCCAGTGCAATTATCTAGTCAAGGTAATTTGACTTGGTTACTAATTAAGATATGAGAGTACTAGAATGGGAAAAAATGCAAACTGCCTCTGAAACTTTCTTCCAAGTGAGTCAGAGAATATGGTATATATCACTAGTATAGAAAAGTACTAAAAAATAACTGGTCTGGAAAGGGGCAAAGGTGTTTACTTTATGAATTTATAGTAGAACCCATTGACCTTGTGACCTCATGGGAAAGCACATCCCAGCTCAGGGTCAGACCAAGAGTCAGGTGCAAAGTCCTTGAAGCTACATAAAAACGCCAGACATGTGTGTGGACCCACTAACATTCAAACCCAGTGCCTATCAAAATGACAGAATTTACTGTATATTATACAATAAATACAATCATCCCTCAGCATCCACAAGGGAAGGTTCCAAGATACTCCCCTTTCCTCCACCGATACCAAAGTCCACAGATGCTCAAGACCTTTATATAAAATGGTATTATTGTATTTGCATAGAACTTATGTATATTTTTCCATTTACTTTAAACCATCTCTGTCACCTAATACAATGTAAATGCCATGTTAAGTAGTTACACACTGAATTTTTTTTTGGGGGGGGGGGCTAGTGACAAAAAAAAGTCTATACATGTCAGTATAGATGAAATTATTTTTCTGAATATTTCCCATCTGTAGTTAGTTAAATCCAGATGTGGAACCCATGAATATGGAGGGCTAGTGGTATATCCTCAAGACTGCCATTTACTTTCAAAGACATCCTGATAAACTAATCTGTTCTTAAGTAAATGGTTTAATTATACTATATTTATTTGGAAAAACATTGTTACCTTTAAAGAAAAAAATGCAGCACTCAGTTTCTTAGGATGTCATGTTCTAGAAAGAGCAGTGGCCAGGAAGAGAAGTCCTGGGAACTAAGGATAAGAACTTGAACAAATCACTTTGTCCTGTTTCCACATCTGTAAAACAAGAGGTCTGGACAATGTATCAAGCCCTTCATCCCAGTGTAAACACTGTGACCTACACTTATTGCTGCCAGAACAAAAGTGTGTGGATCTGTCAAAAACATGGGCAATGTGAATAAAGGCACTTAAGGAAATCCCCTGTACTTTCGACTGTCAATGATTTAGCCTATTTGCTTGCTGATCTTTTCTGATACTGCGCATCTTACCCTAATTCCATGACATCTCAAGCATCCCAACTGTCTCAAGCCATTTTTAATTGTGATAGCCCAGCTTCCAGAGAGCACTACATTCAAACACAGCCTATGGGAGAATTCCATAACAATGACCTGAGCATTTTTAAAAATATTTATTTATTTATGTGGTGCTGAGGATTGAACCCAGAGCCTCACTCGTGCAAAGCAAGCACTCTACCATTGAGCCACAACCCCAGCCCCGCTGACCTGAGCGTTTCTGTAATATAAATATTCAAGCACTAAATAAGCACTCTGAAACAAAGATGTCAACTATAAATGCTAGTAAAACAAGAGGGATCAAATACAGAGGAAAGATTTACCTTTTCTTCATCTAGATGGATCCCGCTGATTTCAAAATCAAACATAAATAGTTCAGCCACTCGCCTAATATAAAAGAGTCCAGGTTATAATCATTAATAAAATTTATTAGCAAAAATCAGTGGGTTTTTTGTTGTTATTGTCATCGTTGAATCAACCCTTTTAAAACCTATTGCCAAAAGTTGTTTCAACACACATACAAGCACACACATAATTTATCTGTTTTAAACAAGGAGCTTAATATCTCAGAAGTCAGAAAAAACATCTAGCTGACTGATAAGTATCATTAGCTTGTCATGTAAGAGCTTATTCCCTTATTCAGTGCAAACCTGTTAAAGTCACCATCATAATTACTTATTTATTTCAACTTCATCCAAATCCCCAAAATTAAAAACATAAAACAGTTTATACTTGGATGATTTTTCAAAGGCCCTTCGCATGAGATTTTCGGTTTTTCTTCCAAATAGTAGCAGCTACTTCGAATGTTCAATTCTTTGATGCTATACCGGAAGCCAAGTTTCTTGGCTGAGGAAAACTGTTTTCTTTCTTTCTAATCCTGCTTTTTGTTTGGAACTGATTTCAATTGTAATGCCTTTTTCTGTCAACAATATATTTTTTAATGCTTTTTTTCTGGAGATAGGCCAGCTAAATATTTGATATACTCTTTTGGCTGCCTCAAAAGAGATATATTTATCTTCCTGATTAATGTGTCTGAGATATTTTAAATAATCAGAATTAAAGTTCCTCTGAAATTCTGAAAACTAATAATGTAGTCACTTATATTCTTTCTTAAATAATGTAAGAGTGCTTCACTCAAGCCCACCTTCCTCTCTCTTTCTAAACAGTCCACCTAAGAACCTAGCCCTCTCTAAGTAATTTTCTGTTGGTTTTTTCTAGGACAATATAACCTGAATTTATTAACTTTAAGCAACAATAATTTAAGATACAAGAGTCCCATATTATAGAAATTCAAGACTATCTGTTTTAATAAGAGAGAAGAAAGATAGCAGGGCTGATAAACTGGTAATGGGAATTGATCAGATAAATTTACTCTATTATACATTACTTTATTATAGAAATGTATGAGAAATTATGTACTAAAAGCATTAATCCCGCCAATGATAACCACTATTAAAACTCTTGTACTTCCATCCAATCTGCTTTCTTTTGGAACTGGGGATCAAACCCAAGGCTTTGCAAATAAAAGGCAAGCACTTTGCTGCTAAGCCATATCCTAGCCTCAATCTACTTTCAATATGCTATATTATTTATTTAGAATAATTGAGACCCATACACACACACACACACACACACACACACATGCGCGCGCGCGCGTTTGTATTTGTCTTTTTCTTGTAAAATTATATCAAAAAGAATGAAATTATGTCATTTGCAGGAAAATGAACAGAACTTGAGAGGGTCAAGCAAAATAAGCCAGACTTAGAGAGTCAAGGGTCATATGTTTTCTCTCATATGTGGAAGCTAAAGGAGAAAATAAAGAAAAAAGGGGGTGGGATCTCATGAAAATATAAAGAATGTCAGGAGACTAGAGGAAGGAGATAAGGGGGAGGTAGCAGGTTAGGGAAACAGGAGATCCTGGGGAATTAAAATTAACAAAATTATGTTATGTGCATGAATGGACATGTCACAGTGAATCCCACTATTATGTATAATTTTAATGTATTAATAAAAAACTTTAAAAACACATCACAAACATGAATAGATCTCCCTATATTAAACATTCTTCAAAAAGATGACTTTAAAAATTTGTGTTTTGTTCTATGGACTAAAAATAGTTCCCATTTTTCCCACTCCTGCTAAGTACGTGTCTTTAGCCTTGTTTGTTTCCTTAGGATAAATTCCAAGAAATTAAACTGATCAAAAAATACACACATTGACATATATTACCATATTGTCCTTCCTAAAGACTTATCAGTTTACATTTAACTAGAGAGGGAACCCTTGTACCTCAACCCATTAACATCACTATTCTTATTCTGTTTCAACTTTGTTGACTGATGGGCTTTTTGCTTTATTCTGCCTTTCTTCAATGATGGCAGATCCCATTTTTTGGATGCCATGTACTGAACACAACACTTACGTGAATTATTTCGTTTAAACTTCATTGTAATCTTATGACATGCTTTTTTATTCCTGTCCAAGGAAGGATAAAACTAAGGCTTAGAGAACTACTGAATCAATACCCGACTCTGACAGTCTAATCCCACAGCTACATTTCCATGCTCTAGACATTTTTTACCATGTGTTGCTATCCCTTATTTTGTGAAATGAAAGTCTCAAAAGAATTTTTTGCTCATTTTTCTATAAGACGGCTGGCTTTCTTGCTTTTTATCACCAAGTAATTTGTAAGGTCTCAACATAATTAAATGCAATTAACCCTTTGTCATGTAAGTAACATTTGTCTCATTGTGTATTTTAACTTTAAATGCAGTTCTGCCACACCAAATCTGCAATTTTTATGTAATTAAATCCATCAGTCTTCTCTCTTCCGTATCATACCAAGAAAGATCTTCCACATCCCAGGATTAACATTGCTTTTGTGATTTCTTCTAAAAATATTTAATCTTTAATCAATCTACTGTTCCTCCCCAAAATGCTTATTCATTTACTGAAAACCAAGTTTTTCACACTAATATGCAATGGCACCTCTATCATATACCAAATATAGTCTTACACGTGTCTGAAATTTTGCTTTTCATTGATCTAATAGACTATTGACTTGCTTATGTATAATGCTCTTCTAAGTAATTTTTTTTACCTATGCTTTCATATTTATTCTCTAAGACTTCAAAATAATTTAAGCAACAAAAACAATGAAGTCTCTTTTAGATATAGAAACAAGAGCACTAAACTTACAGGTCAGTAGAGAACAATATTAAACTTTCTTCCTTCTTATCTAAGAACATTTCTCCCAGTTGTTTCTCATACTGGGGAACAAGGAGGGGTCCATGCACAAGCACCCATGCCAGGTTCAGGTTCTGCACAGACCTTGGGAGTTAATTCCAAAGTAAATTATAGCTTTTGTTGCTATTGTGGCTGGGGTTTTCCCTCCATTATATTGTCTGGAAAGTGAGTTTTCTATGTTTTTTGCATACAGACTATATGGTTTTGGAAAGTCCCAAGTTAAACAGGTTTCTTTGTGGTTGGGTTCTCAGAGACTCTAAAGTATTAAAATTCTCCAATGGGGAAACAAATGTCAGATTCTCAAACTTATGGACCAAGAAAACCCTTCTAAGAAAAGTTCTGAATATCTGATAGAATTAATATTTCATGGAATGGATCTAGTAAGATAATGAACTACTCAATTCGAATAATTTTTTCTATACATTAACTTATCATAACAAGATACTTTATTAAATCAATAAATCTCTGTTTTAGCCATTATACTTATACTTTACAATACATAAAAACTAGGATGTAGTTCTTTCTGGTTGCCAGCTAACACATCTGATTGATGTGCAAGTGTCATGATATTTCATTAATTATTACTTCAAATTCTAGCCTTCTCCCACTTTCAAAGCTTTTCCTTTTTATACTGATATTCCGTGTAGCTTATTCTTCCCAATGTATTTGTCATTTTGTTATTTGAAAGTTCCTATCAGCATTTTTTAGTAACATCTAGAAATATAGAATATATCCTATAAGTAAAAGTCCTTTGCATGTAAGACGGTCTGATAGTCTGCAATTAAACTGATTGACACCTCAGTAAAAATCAGATTGAAGGGGCTGGGGCTGGGGCTCAGTGGTAGAATGCCTGCCTAGCATGTGTGAGGCACTGGGTTCAATTCTCAGCACTACATATAAATAAATGAATAAAATAAAGGTCCATCAACATCTAAAAAATATTTTTTTAAAAAAATCAGATTGAATAATCTTATTTTTAATATTCTTCATTGTTACTTTATAAAGTATAAATCTGGCACCATTAATAGGTATTCAACTTTTACTTGTTTTACTAATGAAGGCAAATATAATGCTGAAGCCTAAAATTATAATGAAACCAAATATTCTGACAACACAGCTAACTTTACTAGTATATGGAGCTACCAGGATCAATGAAGTAAAACAAGGTCAGGTACCGGCATACCTGCCAGTCAGATGAAAATAAGCCACCAAACGCTGAGCTCATTTTGCTACTCATACTGCATAGTACTCACACTCTGCACGGAGTAGCAAGATTCTATTACCAACTGGTCCCTGTGGAATAGGGCTTCAGTTGGGAATCATAGCCACATATAGAGAGACAAGAAGAAAGAAGCAGGAGAAAGAAAAATTTGGAGCCAAAGGAAATAAGTGTCCCATTTAAAAAAAAAAAAAAAAGATAACCAGATCCAAATAAGGTGAAAAACAAAAATCTGTACATTATGATCCAAATATGAGCAAATAAATGACAAACCATATTATACTTATTTTATAAACAAATGTGACCAAAAAACTGAGATATCCAAGGTCATATATCAAATATTCTTATTTATTGACTTAGAAATTTGACTTTTTGATTCATATTTATTAATCTGTATTCTTTTTTTTTTTTTTTTTTTTTGATGATTGAACCCAGTGGCACACTACCACTGAGCTATATCCTCTTTTTTCTATTGAGACAGGATCTCACTAAGCTGCCCACAGTGGCTTCAAACTTGTGATCCTCCTGCCTCAGCCTCCCTAGTAGCTGAGATTACAGGCAGATGCCATGCATCTAGCTAATAAAGTAATTTAATGAACCAAAAAGCAAATCATTTCAAAGATATTGATATCCACAGTAAATAAATCAATTTGCTAATATCTTCCAATGGTATCAATTATGGAACTTTAAGCATAAAGGTAAGCGTAATTATCAAATGTTTATAGTTCATTCATTCATTGGTGAAATACCTACTACATGTTGCCTCAGTGAACCAAATTTAGTGAGGTAAAATGATGATAAATAAACAAATGGATAAGATGCTGATGGAAATTACTAGGGCATTGAAGAAAAATAAAGCAAGATAAGAGAATGGGGCCTGACCTGGTGGGAAGAGGATCTATCATTTGAGTAGAGTCTTACAAAAACTGCAGGAGTCATGGAGATATATGGGGAGGAACATTGCAGGGAGCTATGTGTGCAGAGGATACTCCAAAGGGGAAAACTCTCAGCTTTACCACTAGAGTCACAGTCATAACAAATGCAAAGGAATGAGTACCTGGTTTCTACATCAAGGGAATCCACAAGCTTTTTATCAGATAGTAATTTCTGCAAACTCTGATATAATTCCACATTTGTGTTCAACCTAGAAAAAATTAAAAATGAAAAAAAAATCACTGATTTTCTTAAATCTTATTTTTTACTCTCTATATAAAAAAAGAAACCATATAAGATTGTAACATATCCATTCCCAGAGGTTAAAAGTTGGGGGTAGATTTAGTCCCCCCCCCCTTTCCTTTATTTGGACCAGGAATAGCCTTATTAGTAACAGAACTATATAGTATAGAAGCAGGCAGTCTGTTAGGTAAAATGTCAAAGGTATTCACTGTCCTACAGTAAGTTCAAATCCATAGTCAGTAGTTAGGCCCAAAAAGCATAGAAAAGAAGCAAGGAGAGAAATACCCATGCCTATCTCTTTTTTAATAAGAGGAAAGGAGTAAGGATTGGCAGGAGGCTTAATGGACAGGTTTTCCAGTCCTGAACTCAGCACTCTGAACCTAAACTTCCTGTATTCACCTGGGTGGGAGTGGCAGACCTATACTGGAAAGGAAAGCATAGGACCTAAGCTTTACTGCCACATCCAGATGCAGATCAGTCCCTACTACTGGTCTGTGACCTTGGGCAAATTATTTAGATCTTAGGTTATTGTAAGGATTAAGTGAGATCATGTGTGTACCTGAGTACACTACTCATACTAATAAACCACTGCCCATGTAGCCAGCCTGCTCTTAGCCAAAGCTCAGGAGGAAAGAGTCTACCATCCAACTTTCATCTCAATGGAGAAAGTACCCCAACCCCCAATTTTTGCTTTATGAAACAGTCTTAACAATGTTGCCTGGGCCCTGTTTTCCTGTCCTAAGTAAATTCATGTCAGGCAAGCTTAGCTTTATACACATCTGACATGGTATCTTGCACCTAAGTGCTTTGGAATATAGCACTGTCCACATTTAAGTTATTTTAACAAGCACTTTAGAGTGCTCATAAATGGCTTAAAAACATTTCAATTTACCTCAAAATCACTTTTTAAAAACTCACTTCATCATAGCCTCAGCTTTCAGCCTGCCTCAGCCCTCCCACAAAGTTTTATAGTCCCCTTAAGGCCCTCCTAATCCCAATTCAACAGGACTGCAAGGACACTGTGTATATGTAATTTTGGCTTCTCACCCTATGGCCCCTAGCCATTTATGCAACAGCAATTTAATCATGTGATAATCTAGGAACTCCAATTTGCCACTAAGATACTAAAATGCCCTTATTTAACATAAACAATAATGATGATGAAAGTTAATGGGTGTTTGCTATGTACCTGACACCTTATAAGCACTTACATTTATCTTATCCAATCCTCACAGCAAGCCTAAAAGGAAGGATTGACTTCATTATCCCATTTACAGAAAAGGAAAGGAACTGAGGGGAGATAAGTAACTAGCCAAAGTCACTGGCTGGGAGGTGAACCTGCTCCCAGAGCCCTCCCTTTCTCCAACCTTCTGGACAGTTGCCCAGTGGTCACACACTCACACATCACTTCCCACCCCGTAGAACCCAGACAAGCACTATGCACAAAATTGCCTGAAGCGCAAATCCATGAAACCCTATCTCCCAGCACTGGAGTGGAGAAGACAGCACATACTTTTCTACCATGGTGCCAATACTTCTACAGGTTTCTTCCGCAGCCTCTCTGAATGCTGGCTCAGGGTGTGCAATTTTCACAAAATCAGCCTAATAAAGGAAAAAAGACAAAACCAAAAGCGAATGTGACAGATCCCTGGCTTCCAAGATCTGAGAGTGAAAATGAAAACCTGTTTCAAAACGTGCCATTTGGCTCAACCTGTGCATTTCCATTACTGAATTTTCCCTCAACTAGAATGGCAAAGCAGCTTCTTTCTAGACATTTATTAATTCTGTTATTCCTTGGAACCAAGTTTGTTTCATTCCAAAGAAAATATTTCCATGAACTTGATTTTAGTGAAGTTTTTCTCTCAAATGAACACCAAACAAATTCTTCCTAATCCTATAGTTCAAAAGAACAGACCCTGGTTTCAAATATGCTAAAACTTTGTAACTAAAACTGTTTGCAATATGGTTCTCATGTGTTAACCTGGCCCCAGAGAATAACTGAGAGGTGCTTTTTAAAATATTCAACACATAGTATAATCTTAAAACCAACAACCACATTCTAGTCTTTGTGCAGAAAACAAAGACACATTCTCTTTATAGCTCTTTTAGTAAAATATGAATTCCTGACCCCATTTAATATGGCATGCAATGACAACTGCTGCTGCTATGTTAATCACTAGAGTTAAAATGAGCACAAATTTTTTTTAAAAAATGAAATCATGTAAAACTAGATTTGAGTTTTCATGATAACTACAGTCATTGCAATAGAAAATGAAATGCAGGGAAACTACAAAATATTATATACTTTCTTTATTCTCCAAAATGACGTGCATGGTTCTAACATGAAATAAAATCACCACAAAGTAAAATTTCCTAATTTTATTATCAAATAACTTTTAATGCAGAAACATTTAAATCCATAGTTTGATACATCTTTTGTAACAACAGGGAACAATAAAATAATATTTTATACTAAAGCACTTGAAAAATAAGCTATGTAAAATTTACAACATATTTTATAAATTAAAAATCTACATGTTGCAGAAGTTACAATATTAAAAATCAAAACTCTAGCACATATTTTAAAAGTCTATTTATAACGGTGTTGAGGAAAAGAATTCTATTACATAAAAACTGTTTTAAAAAAAGAATAACAAAATGACCATTTGCTGAGAATTTATAAAACTATTGCCTTACTACAATGATATTGATCATATAAGTAGTAACATCTTAAAAATTTAAAAAGGAAAAACAGTCTTTGAATTATTTGACTAAGATTTATGCATATAAATCATGTTCTAGATTTTAAAAGTTTTTAAAATGAGGCACTATTATACATTACAAATATTTTTTTTAAAATTCAAGACAGGACAAGATATAGGGCAGAAATTTCAAAATCTTTTAGTAAAAAGCAAAAACAAAAATGTAGAGTAAAATTCTAGAACACGGCTTAATTAAGATGGAGACTATGACAAAAAATAAACAGTGAATTCCAGGATTCTGACTACCAAAGCCAACCTTTGACGATATATATATAAGTAAAATCTATAACATACATTTTCCTTTTCAGATTTCAATGAAACAATTAGATGGATAAGGCTCCTCTGGCAGTGCATCTCCACAGCTTATCCAGCATCAAAGAAACATGTCCTATGCATGTACCAGAGGGAGATGAAGAAAACCCAGTATAACTGAACTGAGAACTGACTACTCAGAGCCCCAAATTTCATTCCTGAGGAAGATCCTTTAAAATATGATAATTTATCAATTTTCTTAAAACTATGACTATTATAGTGGTGTATAATCATCTGAAATGTGTTACTGCTCAATTCAAATGTAGAGGAGGAAAGAAATTTTCTAAAAAAGAAAAATAACCAAAAAATGAGGAAGTATGCTGAGTGAAAGAAGATAGTCTCAAAAGGTATACTGGGTTCCATTTACATGCCATTCTAGAAATGGGATGGAGAACAGATTAGGGGTTGCCATCGGTAAGGATGAGGGGTGGGTGGAGATATGCTGAGAGGTAAAGCTATCCAGGTAAAGCTATCACCTGGGCCTACTGTCTACCTAGTAAGATCTAAAAACAAGGAAACACCAGAATATAAGCTCCATTTAGCCAGAGATTGTGTCTGTTGTGTTCATAACTGTATTCATAGTATAGTATTCAGCTCAGCATTGAGTGAATGTGAGGAAAGAGGTATATAGTTAAATATCACATAGACTGAATCATGAATGATCATAAATTTAGATTATGTGTACCACTAATCACCTTCACTAAGCAAGATCTGACGTTTTGGGGCTGAGAGAAAATCACACTTTTCTCAGCACTGGGTTTCTCAGTTGATGAAAAGATCTAGTTGTAATTCTATTTCAATTTTAAAATGTAATTAAAAATAATTGGTTTGACATCAGAAAAGGCAATACTGAAAGGTTTATAAAAAATTTTTATTCCTCTTATGAAAAAGGGGACTTATGTTATAAATGTACAAAAAAAGATTCCATTAGAATTTTGATACAAGCTTTCATGAATAAGGGACCTTTGTTAAAAAGAAAATCTTTGCTGTATTAGTAATCATTCTTTTATTACATATTACATGAATATTTTATTACATATATACATGGTAGATTAGTTATAAATATCACCTTTCCTATATATTTTCCCCATTCCCATTGTCATACTCCAACATAACTTATACCCAACAGAGGTCAAATAATTTCAGGCATTTTTAAGCTCAGTCTAATATTAATCTTAAAAAAACAAAGGACAAACTTTATTTAAATGTTAATCATTTGAAAAAGAGATAGTCTCAAGTCTTAGACAAAGTGTCTTACCAAGTCAGCCACTCTACACAATGCATCAGAGAGCTCGTCAAAGATGAGCACGGTCTGGGGCCCAGGAGGGGTAGAACATGCGCGCTCCACCAGCAACTCTGTCTTTCTCAAGGCTTCTTCTTGTGCAATATAAAACCCCTCTGGTGCACTGAGCTCAGGAACTCCAAAAAGACCCTTAAATCCAAACAATAAGTATAGTTTAAACCAAAGTTATGATTGGTTTTTATTAACTAAAAATACATTTTTCATGAAGGGAATCCTGGTTTTCATTGGTATATCATGATACCTGTCACTGTGGCTATCACATCACATTACCTGTGTCACTCCACAAAGATTAGACTGAAGATGTTAAGTATTTAACTTTTCTTCAATTTTCATAAAAAACAAAAATAGAATGATATGGGTTCAATTCAGTTCTGTCACCACTGTAGCTTCAAATCAGGACAATTAAACAAAATAATACTTGTAAACAATACTATAACAGTGCCTGGCACACTGAAAGCACTTACCTGATGTTAGTGATAATCATTATTAGCTTGTAACTTTGACCAAGTTATTTCTTATCCTAGACTTCAATGTCTTCATCAGGTACAATGAGGATGACAGTACCTATTCTCACAATAGGCATATGGATGCTGAATTACAAAGTATATGTAAAGTATTTATGATCATGCCTAGCATAGAGTAAGGTCTCAGTACAGAATATCAATTATTCTACAATTATAAAATAGGGAGGATGAATTAATTATAAAGCACGTAAATATTCAGAAAAACTTAATGAACACATTAAACTAAATCACAAACTAAAACTGGCAGCAAAATTTATACTTTCCAAAGACATTTCAGTATTTTAAAAAGACAAAAATCACTAATCTATTGGGAATGACCACTCTCTTATACCAGTTCAAACATTCTAGTTAACACCCTCAGGAAGGGAGGGGAAAAAAACAAACAGTTAGTATGCATCAATTACATGTCATGAAGTGTGCCATGTACTTTATGTAGGGTCTCTCATCTAAATCACATAATCCTAGAGCAGGAAGTATGACTATCCTTTTAGATACCCAAATATGTTTTAGGTTAGCAAAAACATGCTGAGACCACTCATTGATGGTGGGAAAGCCAGAACTTGTACCTGTTCTTTACATCTGCAAAGTCCACATTTTTTCCAATTTACTGCAATTTATATATCTGAAAGTCTTCTCTTCTGAGAAGATGAGCTCCTAGAGACAGGAACTCTGACCTTCATTTTTTTAATGAGATGCCCAATAGCATGTCTAACACATAGGGGAACTCAGTGAAGGAAACAAGCAAATGGGGCAGATGCTTAACTTTATAGATTAATATCATGGAGATTTTTTGGAAACACCAACTGTAAAACTTACAAGTCTGATAAAGCCCACTGTTTGCACAAAAAGAGATGAATGAAGTTGTTAAACTCTCTTCAAGAATATGAAAAAAATTGAAGAAAACGAATAAAATACATTTGGAGGCAGAGTAGAATGGGAACAAAAAAAATTTAATTATTTACAGTGATTTAATTTGATTAAAGAATAAGCTTTCCTGTACAATCTTCCAGATTGCTCTCAAGAATTCTAAATCTTAGAATACCTGACAAGGTAATCATAAAAACTACACAAACTTTTTTTTGAGGCAAAAGAAAATATGCTATCAGTACATAATGCACAAAAGAAAAAAAGCTAAAACTAGCTATATATATTATCCATTCAAAACGAAGCTTATCATTCCATCTTTCTATTCAGTAATTATAGGTAGTTCTCCTCAAACCAACTAATACCAACATTATGTACCCATATGAAATATCATGCAAAAAGAATTTTAAAGTTAATGAAGGGGACAAGATAGAAACAAACATACAAGTAAGTTCACTGCAAACATATCCTAGATTCCTATTTATAAGGAAGGCAATAGTACAACGAAGAAATTTTGAAAGGCAAAAACAAAACTGATCCTTAATCTAAATGAACAAAATCTATACATGCAAAGTAAAACAGGAATCAAACAAGTCCTTTTCAAGCTTGACTTTCTTTGACTTTTCATTCGTTTATTGGTTTGTTCGTTCATTCATTTATTCATTCATTCAGGAGTACCTGCTGAATGTCAGACACCATGATAGGCAGAATGGAGACAGAAATAAGAACCAAAACCACCCAGTTTAATGACTTCCTAGGGTAAATCAATGTGATCAACTCTAACCACAGAACTCTAGAAATCAGGCTCGTCTCAAAGGAGTTCTGTGTTTTAAAAGAATATATATATATATATATGAACACAGCTTTGAAATGATAAATGAATGGGTAATGGAAGTTAGGGGTCAATGGGATTACAATTTACGCGGCCGAAAACAAGTGTGACCCTGCAAAAAACGGCAACCTGATATCACCTGTGAACTTACAGGGCAAGGCCTCATAAGGCACTACTGTAGGTTAGAAGCAAAAACAAACTTTAGCAGGGGTGGGGCTGAGTATGGGGAGAGGGCGGGACCAGCAGACCAAATTCACTGCTACCGCCAGAACCAACTATTTTAAATTCAGTGGTAACAGGCTGCTCACGCAGACGCAGCTCCAGGACCCCACAACTTAGGGAGGGGCCACTAAAGACTGCCCCGCCAATCCTCCTTTAAATAGGACCCTCAAAGAGGTAGCAAGCAAGGTTACCAAGAGGGCAAAAGACACCCCACAGTGCAACGTTTTGCTATCCAGTTCCTCCAAGACCCGAATGACCTAGTCCGGAACGCTGCTGGTCGTGCGGACTTGGGGAGCCCCCTCCCACGCCGCTCACCCGGCGCTCGCTGAACAAGTCCAGGCGGCGGCCCTGCGGTTTGACATTGAATGCGGCGCCCACCGGGGACCAGCTGGTGCTGACCCTTCGAGCCTGAATCCCGGCTCCGAGACTGCCCGGAGCGGCTCGCCCCGGCCGCAGAGCCGCTAGTCCGGCTGCTAGGCTGCCCAATCTTCGGGCACACAGCATCTTGCACTCTTAGTAACCTCTTCCCCCAGACCAGGGCCGTAGCTAGGGCGCCGCAGCTCCAGTGGAGAGCGCACTACTCCTCGTTTCCAAGGCAGCGGCCCACGCCGCACCATGCGACGCCCTAGCTTCCGGATCAGGGCGAAAGGCCTTCAGGACGTGAGTACGTCCTCGCAAGAGCGTCGCCCCGCTACCTTCTCCGCAGCCGCTGCGGTCGTGCGCCCCCGTGTGTCTGAAGTAAGGAACAGATAGGACTTATCCCGCCTTAGGTGACTTGAACCAGGCAGGAAGAATCTTTACAAATTTGAATTTTTCCAGGAGCAAGAAGGGAATACACAGGTCGCAGCAAGGTGAGTTCTTGATTACTTCTCCAGGATGACTCACTGCCAAAACCTGTGGAAGAATCCACAAGAGATAGCACGCAGTCGAATCAGTCTGGCCAATCTTGAATCCATTCTCACAGATGGTTTAAGACTACACGTGTTATTGTGTGCAATTGAGTGAATTAACTATTCGTGACTAATCTATTTTGACTGGTAAAATTATAATGAATTACAATATCAATTAGAATCTCCCAAAATTTCAAGCAACTATACAGAAAGGAAAAGAGGTGGGGCTGTGGGATGGAAGGCTATAGGAAATTCTGATCTTAGGAATTGAAATGGAAGAATGATGGTGCTAGTTTGGGAAAACATGAGAAACTCTTCGGACAGCCCTAGCCCCCTCTAAACGAATGGCAGTCACACTAGATTTGGATTCAGGGTCCAAGTTCTTGTCCAGGACCAAAGCTTAACCTTATTAAGCTTCTGTGTTCCCATCTGCAGAAAAGAACGTGTATTAGGTTCATTGTCTACTTTACAGGGGTAGGTAGGGAGGAAACGAAGGGGGTTTAACAGGGAAGTGTTTTTAACCTTGAGAAACTAATATGGATAGTGGTGGGGAATCAGTGGTTAGAAAGGGGGCTGTGAAAAGGAGGCCTGGCCTACCAAAAGGAGGTCTCAGATGTGCCTAGACAAGCCCTGAATCATAGTGCCCAGAGACAGACCTGCCTCTCTGGTCTCAGTGGAATAGGGTGCAGAATGAGGAATCAACCCAAGACCAGCCCTTTGAGAATTGACCCTTCTACAGAAGTAAAGCTTGGTGGATTTGGGAGTGGGATGAGAAGATTACCCAGGAAAGTAGACTGCAGGGAGAGCCTGCTAAGACAAGCTTGTCTGCGCCTCATCTGAATGAGTCGGCAGCTTTATGCAGGAGCCAGATACTGCCTGATTCCTATAAATCAGTGTCTAAATGGGGAGGGCATTGAGTCTTCTGTGAACTAATGAAAGAATCAAACTTTCCATCCTCTGGGTCAGCATCCATAATCTCTGGGATTACAGTGTGCACCACAATACCTGGCTTACTGTCACATTTTTTTAAAAAAAGTTCTTCACTGAAGTACCTTCAGAGCTTTATCTCATCCTGAATATTTTGTCCTAGGGTAAAGCTCTGCTCATTTTCACATTATCTGTTGGCTTTGAGCAGTCCAGAAAACTTCTCCAAAGTTCCAGAAAGCCAGAGTGAAAGCCAAGTGCATACAATCTGTAGACAACTTCTCACCCTTCCCCCCTCAAAATTTTGGTTCAAAATCAATTTTCTTTTTTTTAATATTTATTTATTTTTTTTTAGTTTTAGGTGGACACAATATCTTTAATTTATTTTATTTTTTATGTGGTGTTGAGGATAGAACCCAGTGCCTTGCGCATACCTGGTGAGCGCGCTACTACTTGAGCTACATCCCCAGCCCCTCAAAATGGAATTTTCACTTTATCCTGGTAGGAAGAAAAATCCCAATTGATAATGATGGGGATGATAAATAACAACTGAAATTGGGTTTAAAAGACCATCCCTATAGAATTCCTAAAAAATTATAAATTCTTTATTTCATTGTTTATATATGCTCAGTTGTGATTTCATTTTCTACTTTTTTAAATCAAAGATTTAAAGTTATTTAAAAATCCCCAAATTTCTAACTCTATGTTGATCAATATCAGATTATCAGTAGTTGATCGGTTCTTAGTGGCTCATGTTTCCTTGTGGCAGCCGGCTCTTATGTCCTGTAGAGCAACCAGCCCCTTACAAAATGATGGCAAATGTATCATTTAAAAGAAAGAAAGAGAATATATTAGTCAAAAATGTTTATTTTATCATCTTAGTGAAAAATGTGTTTCAGATCTGACAGCCTCCTTAGCCCAGGATGGGTTTTATGCAAGGGTACCCACCATTTATAATGTAAACACTTAAGCTTACATGCTCCCTCAGTGGATAATGACTGGTGCTAAGTTAACAAGGTGTCTTGTGTCTCAGACAGCCTGACAGAGTTAGTTAAAACTGCGTTCCAGATTCACAGACAACCAGTGAAAAATAATTGCAAATGACAGATTAGACTCCCCCAAGTCTACTTTATCTTTTGAAGTCCTTTAAAGCATGTTTTACATCATGTCTTCTATATTTGTCCCACAAAAAAAGAATTTCATAAGAACATCTTTCCTATGTGCTAGTCATAAAGGTTTTTTTTTCCTTTATGCATATGTCAGTCTGTAAATTTTGTTCCTAAGTTAGATGAGAGTTGGTGCAAGTATTCCTACAGTTAGGACCATAGCAAAACCAGAATTTGTACTGGGGGAAAAAGGCCTGGATTGTTGCAACTGAAAAAATGCAAAGCTGCCAAAAAATAAGGACATTCATGCTCAAAAAATGACTATATAGTTAATCATTCTGCAATAAAAGGTGTCTTGTGGGAATTTAAGGAGGCATCCACTCTAGGGGCCATGCACATGCTAGACTAGGACTGAGAGCAGTGCCTACTTAAATTTCACACTCTGTCTGCCTCACTTGCCTTACCTTATCCTCCTTCTGTTCCACAGGAAATATAAATAAAAGAAAAAACAAAAAAAAATTATAAAAGACATTATTTCTATTATTTGCATAGTCACCAAATACATTCATATCTTGTTATCCATGAGACATCAGTTCCAAGACCCCCCTGCAGATACCAAACTCTGAGGATGCTCCAGTCCTTTATATAAAATGGCATAGGATATGCATAAAATCTACATACATCCCCTTATAGAGTTTAAATCATGTCTAGATTACTAAAGATACCTAATACAATGTATATGTTATGAAAATAGTTATACTGTATTGTCTAAGGAATCATAACAAAAAAAACTGTACATGTTTACTGCAGACTAAATTGTTTTTCCAAATATTTTTGATCTGTGGTTTGTTTTATCTGGGGTTGTAGCACCCACAGATATGTAAGGCCAACTGTAATTTTAAAATATTTTATCTACAGCAGTGCAGCTTGCTTATAGTGATAATTCAGAAAAATCCCACATCCCTAGGGAACAAACATACCACCTATACTGTGTTGATGGTTGAATACAGATAGAACACCTGTAAATCCTGTGGTTTCTAGGACAATCCCAATTTCAAATGGCACATTCTGTCAAATGGCATGTCCCATGTTGTGGTGTAGAAAATTCCATAGCTTAAACAATGCACTAAACTTGAGTCCTTTTGTTTTAACACAAGGAGAAAATTTTATTTTGGCTCATAGTTTTTGAGGTTCCAGTCCTTGACTAGGCAGACCCATAGTTTTTATGCTGTGGTAAGACAGGATGTCATGGTGGGAGTACTTGGTGGAGCAACACTGCTCTTCTCATGACGGAAAAGCAAAAGACCAAGCTTAAGTATTTACCCCAGAGATTAGAAGCTACCCTAGAACCACACACAAGTTACAATCAACACATTAATTGTTAATGTTATGTGCATAATTAACTGTCACCACCTGGAAACCCTGGTGAAACATCATCCAAAAAGTCATATTTTTGGTCTGAGGAGCAGTGCTTATAGTAAGATCATGTAAAGGACTAAAAAAACTCATGCCAAGAATTATTCTTTCAAACTCAAAGGTTGCCAATAGTCTTTTTTTGCTTAGGCAAAATTTATAATTACATACAGTTTAAATTCTCAGTATAGAAAAGTATATCAAGTTGACTTAAGTATATGTAATTAATTGCAGAATTAATTGGGACCCTGTGAATTTTTTTCAGTTTGGCTTTCATTGCTCAATAAAAATCAGGGGCACAGAAAAGCTAAATAGCTCATCTAATTCAAATCCCTTATCCTGGCTGAATCAGCAATTCATATATATTAACTCTCAGTCTCGGGCTTTTCCCACTATGATCATGCTTCCCCTATCCTTGGAATAGGGACCACTTAAAATTTTTTTAGAGGAAAGTGATAGAAATGACAACACCTGCATGAAATTGGTTTAAGCAAAGAAAATTTGTTGGCTCACCCAACAAAATAGCCCAAGGATGGCTCTGCCTTTAGGCACAACTGGATTTAGAGGCCCAAACAATGCCATTAGAACTGATCTCTTACTACATATTCTGTTGCTTATAAGTGACTACCTGAGACCAGTCATTTATAAATAAAGAGGTTTATGTCTTACAGTTCCAAAGACTGGAACATCCATGGAGCATGGCACCAGCATCTTGGGAGAGCCTTTTTGCTGTACCATAACATGGTGGAGAGCATCACATGGCAAGGAAGAGCAAGAGTGCCAGTTCAGGTCTCTCTTCCTCTTCTTAGAAAGCAACTAATACCATCATAGGGACCCCACCCTCATGACCTCATAATAATTCCAATCAACTCTCAAAGGCCCCTCCTCTAAATACCATCAACATATGAATATGGAGTTAAAGTTTCCAACACAAAAAATTTGAGCAACCCATTTAAACCACAGCAACTAGATTATGTCTAGCTGTTTGGCTTCATTCTTAGGCTCTACAGATTAGTAAGAAGCTGCCAGGAGTTTCAAGCCTTCAACCTCCCCCATCTAATTTCAACTAAAGAAGAGCACGTCTGTGGTTAGCAAGCCCAGCTAAGTTGCAGATTGAAACGTCATTGGTTCTGATCAGATCAAGTGCCATCTTGCAACTGTTACCATGGTCAGGAGGTGCTATTCTGTTTAACCAGTCCTGTATCCCATGTCCAACCAGCAGTGTAGAGTTTACACCATCTGAAAGACTTTTCCACATTAGGATACGGACAGTAGGGTGCCTTTACTGGGAGATGGGGAAATAGAAGGGACTTGTCTAAACAAGTGTCCACTACAGGTCTGAGGGACAAGTTTCCCTTTAACCTACTCTCTTAATAAACTTACCCCTCTCCTGTTCCTCTACCCCTGTAACTGGTGTCCACAACCAGTAACTTTTTTTTTCTCTTGCATAAATCATTAAGAAACCTTTGAAACTAGGGATGGGGAGATAGCTCAGTGTTAGAGTGCAAGGTCCTGGTTAGGTTCAATCCGCAGTACTGAAAAAAATATCTTTAGAAGTTGAATAGTGAAAAGGCCTAATGGAATTTGTCTACGGTTTTGGACTACCTTGGAACCTGCAAGCTCTTTCTCCTTCCTCTTTTTACCTTTTGAAATGAGAATATCTATTCTATACCTAGACCATCATTATATTGGGAAAGAAGATAACTGGTCTGATTTCATAGGTTTTACTGATGGAGGAATATTTTTCCCCAGGATAAATCACAGACTACCCCTCTCCTATAAGTGATTTAAATGATTTGATGGTGAGATTTTGGACTTAACAGTTGATGGTGAAATTGTTGAAACTTTGGGGGATATTAGGATGGGGGGATATTTTCTGTATATGGGAAGGGCACCTAATTTGGCGGGGGGAGGCAGAGAGCATACTGTTAATGAATTGAATTGTATCTCACAAAAATGATATGTTGAAATCCCAATCCATGATAGTGGCAAATGTGACCTTATATGGAAATAGGGTCTTTGCAGATATAAACGGGTTAAGATGGGTCATACTGGGTTAAAGCAGACCCTAAGGAAATCTGTAAGAAGAGGGAATTTTGGACACATGCACATACAGAAAGAAGACAACCATATGAAGTGGGGATAGAGATTGGAGTGATGCTGCCACAAGCCAAATGCTGCCATGGGCTACCAGAAGCTGGTCACACCAAAGAAGGACCTTCTCTCAAATATTCAGAAGGAGCCTGGTCTGCTGACATATGGCCTTGAACATATGGCCTCCAGAACTATGAAAGCATATATTTCTGTTTGTTTTTTTTTACCACCAATTTGTGGTTCTTGGTTGTAGCAGTCCTAGAAAATGAATACAGAGTCAGGACAATTATTTATTGGTGTGTTATCCTTAGAGGAAAAAGAGGACATCATGTCCCTATATTTCCCTTTCCATTCCCAAAAAGCCTAGTCAAGGGAACAATAAGAGCAAGTTCTGGCCAGAATGTCCAGGTAAACATTTCCAGTGTCCACTGGCTTTCTTTTATGTATGAGGGGAATTAGGGAAAGTTAGAGTTATCTGTAGAAAGCTGCTTTGTTGCACACCAGGACAGCTGCTCCTTGGGATGCTGGGAATACAAGGAATAGTGCAAACTAAGCCAATTAATAATGTCACTGCTTCGGTAGCCTAACTTATAAAAATCCCTCCCCCTGTGGTCACCAGTGAAGATCACAGTACTGTGAGAGGGCAGTGCTTGTCCCAGAGGATGTCCCTGGACAAAGTCTTGTGAGAGATAGGAGGTGCTATTTTTCTGGCAAAGTAGAGGAAGCCCCATGTAAAATAGAGGTGCACCTGTCCAGCCTGTTGCCTCTGGTCTTTCTGGCAAAGCATCTGTCAAGCCCATCACCGCCAGATCTCCTCCATAAGCATTTCTGAGTAAATCTTCTGCCTTATATCCCATCTCTGATGACTTCCTTGGCCTCTCCATAAGCTATTCCACTGCCTTAGCTCTCCTGGGCTCTGGACATTACAGTTGGATTGAGTAGCATTGAAAACCTAAATTAGAAAGTAAGCAAAGTATCTGCAGCCTTCTGGGATTTCATTGTCATCAGCCTAAAGCTCTTATCAGCACTAACTGGAATAAGCATTTTTTGTGTGTTATACTGGGGATGGAACCAAGGGCCTCACACACGCCAGGCAAGTGACATACCACAGAGCTTACTTTTCTTTCTCACTGATGTCCTCAGAAGCATAGATGAGCACTAAATCATAATACATCTCCTTAGAACTCTGAGTGGTAGCAGTACTCTTCCTATCAGAAACATGCGAGGGGTTCCCCCAATCATGGGAATGATGAAAAACATTAAATAAATTATATTAAACAGGGGCTGGAGATGTATCTCAGGAGTGAATTGCTTGCTTTGTATCCACAAGGCCTTGAGTTCGATCCCTAGTACTGCAAAAACAAAAAAACAGGGCAACTATTTAAAAATTTACTCTTTGGAATATTGTAAGTGACACAGAACCATTTTTACAAGTGATTAAAGATTATTACAATAATTGAAGGAATTATAAAAGCTAATTCTGACCAATGCAGATGTACAGTCTTCTGTGTCATGAGCTGCTGAAGAGAAGGAAGCCTGTGAACGTTGTGTCATCATCCTCATCTGCAAACAAGCCATTGAACCTCTCTCCTCCTGTCACCTGCATCCACACCTCATCTCCAAGCTTCAGCTCCAGGACCATACCACTGGAGGCCTGGTCCTCAGAACTCAAATAACCATCCTTGGTATTCAGTATTTTTACCCCATTTTTGACCAAAGATACCTGCACATTCCGGGAGAAAACAGTGATGTGGTAGGTGAAGTAATAGACCCCAGCAACGTGGCAAGTGAATTTCCCCGTAGCCACATTATAATGGTTGAATTCGTTATATAAGATCTTGTCGAATTTAATGGGTACATCTGAAGGAGGAAACTTGCTCAACACTGTGAGACCCACAGTGAAAGCACTCTTTGGCAAGACTGGAGTCTCACCCATTTTTCCTTTTTCTCCTCGATCCCCTTTCCAGCCTCTTACTCCCCGAACTCCTGGCTCACCCTGGGGTCCCATAGGTCCAGCTTCTCCCCTGGGACCCGGCTTGCCAATGGGACCTACAGGGCCAGGTAAGCCAGTGGGACCCAAAGGTCCATCATTGCCTGTTAGACCTTCTGGACCAGTGGGACCCACATCACCTTTATCCCCCTTCTGCCCCTTAGGGCCAATCTCTCCTTGGAGCCCTTTCTCTCCCATGGGTCCAACAGATCCCTTTGGCCCATGCTTCCCCGGGGATCCTCTGGAGCCTTGATCACCTTTGATGCCTTTTGCTTCAACTTTTCCATCTGCTCCTGAATAGAGGAAGAGAAAAAAGAAATGGTTTGTTAAATATTCCCTTGTGAACAACTTTGGCTTTTCTGTTATTGAGCATTTAATTGAGATGGAGTAGTGCTGAGGTTCAATATCCGCTCAGGGTTTAGAAATTAATTAACTCCCAAATTACAGGCATGTGTGCACACATACATGCATGTACACTCTCATACACAAAACACCTTTTGACTCCTGTCTCCTAAATGAGAAATGATAACCCTTTACCATCTAAGTCCACCATGTTGACCATGAAAAAAGGCCAAACATTAAGAGAAACACTCTTCAGAGCAGGGCAGCACTGCAAACAGCAGATTGATTCAGGATACTTAGTTAACAGTTGCTCAGACCTAGTGAAGTGATGCCCCCTAAGAAATTTCTTGTGACACAAAGTAAAGTCTCAAGTATGGCATTCATCCATCTCTAATATCCAGCCCCAGCCTGCTCATTCTACCAGTTGTATTATGGTTTTCTTTATTCTATAGATGCTTGGTGCTTCTGAGTTGCTTCCACCCCAAATGGAACATAGTGGATGCAAGCATGGATTCTGGAGGTCAATGCCAGGACTCCATCCTATCTCCATCCCTTGTGCTCATGGGATGTCAGGCCAATGAATAAACCTTCTACACCTCTGTTCTCATCTATGAAATCAGGACAGTAATACTTCCAAGTTCACAGGGCTCTTGAAGCCACTGAGTCAATACATGACAAACACTTAGAACAAGATACAGAGAACCATCTTTCTCTCCATTGGTTGCCAACTGCTAGCATTCATCCCAATTCCAGGGCCAGACCCTCTCCATACAGTGGGGCCAGATGCACTGAGTCCAAATTCTTCTTCCTTTGTGCTTATTCAGTAAGTCAGGGTTCATCAGACTGTCTCCCATTGGCCAAATCTGTCCTTATGTTTTTGTAACAGCCCACAAGCTAAGAATGGTTTACAGGTTTAAATTGTCAAATATAATATTCTGTGATATGTGAAAATTATGAGGCTCAAATTTCAGTCTTTATACACACAGCTTCACTGAAACACAGCCACACTTATTTATGTAGCGTCTATGGCTGCTTTTCAAGACAATGGCACAGTTTAGTAGACACGATGCAGAGCTGAAAATATTTATTATCTGGCCTTTTACACAAAAAGCTTGTGGATCCCTGTGCTCGTCGTGGGCTTCTGGAGAGCAAGAACTGAATGGCCTCTGTTGTTGGGACATCCTCAGAGCCATATAAGGACTCATCCATAGTAGCAAGCACATAATAGCTATGGTGAAATCGTGTTAGTTCCACATTAGAGCATGGTTAAATAGGAAGCCAGCTTCTGACCTCGTTCTCCTTTCTCCCCGCTCATTCCATCCTTCCCTGGGCCACCGGGATGTCCTGGTTCTCCTAGGTGGAAAAGAAGAAAACAGAAGAGTTGAAATTCCAAATCTGTATTTTTCTGACCACTGGCCTCCATGGGTGGTGTACGGAGGAGAGTGCTGGTGGTGTCTACCCCCAATGGGCACTCCCTCCTGGGGTGGAGAGAGGCAGGCATGAGTGAGCATCTGGGCCTCTTATCTGTGTTAGATGAGTGAGTTATATAATGGATCAGGTCACTTCCCAAGCACCCACTTGTAAGATGTGCCATACATGAGCAGCAAAGAAGGATGAGAAAGAAATATGTGGCTGGAGACACTGATGTTCATAATTGTGGTGACTGGGGGACTCCAAGCAACTCAGAGCCAATGTTCCCAAGCAAGCCCTGGGTACTGTGAGATCTCCAAGTGGGAGTCATCCTTACATTAATTCCTTTCCTGTTCTCCTCTCCCTCCCCAGCCATAAGTCTTTCTCTTTTGTTTCCCTGCTTAATTCTCAATTCTTGCAATCTCCCGAGCAGTGACCTCTAAACTTTCTTGATCACAGAACCTCAAATAACAAAGCATGAATGTGGACCCTCATCAATGCACATCTGAATTGTGGATAACTCATGGGCTAAACATGCATTCATTATAAAGCATACAATTTAAAAGGGAAAGATAAAGAGTATGTGAATTGTTAGCGTGAGCAATATGATTAAATATTTTTCTAAGAAATAATGTTATATACAATATATATATATATATATATATGGAAAATATATAAAACATATATACTTCTAAGAAACATGTAAAACTTGAAAGAATGGATACAACTGAAGAAAAAATACAAGAGATTCAATAGGGAAGAAAGAAACTTAGTATTGGTTGTATGTTTTATCTTACTCCTTCTTATGTATCATCCATCTCTTTTGTGTATGTAAAATATTTTAAAATAAAAATTTAAACCCCATTATGTTAAAAAATAAAACAAACACACCATTGTGGTCCCACTGGGAGGGTAAAATACTTGGGTTTATTAAGACTTAAGTTTTCCTATTAACTTGCACTGGACTTTCTGCTACCCAGAAAGGTCTAATGACTAAATGTGACTAAAACAGCATGGATTTTCCAGAGATATTATCCAAGAGAAGACTTCACAGAGTATATTTGCATGGTGGTTGTTGGAAAGGAATAAAGTTGCTTCCTGGTAAACTTCAGCCTCACCCCGCCCACTTAATAAATCGTCAGGCCTCCATATAAAAATAAGCAATGTGTAGCTTTAAATTGCATGACATATTGAGTAGCAGGATGAATTCTCACATTATCCCACTCTATCCTGGTCAGAATGTGAATCATCCCTTTTTCTACCCTGTGTGTGCTTCCTGCCTATTAGTCACTTAGTGGCCATCTAAGTTATTAGATTGACTGTCTCAGGATCACAGTTCTTGTATTTAAGTAACCCTTATTTTATGTCCTCCAAGGGCAAGAGTAGTGATGCTGGCAATTTTATTATGTATAGTGTTACAAATGTTATATTTTATCATCAGCTATTATTAATGTCTTACTGTGCCTAACTTATAAATCAAACTTTTTCATAGGTATATCTGCATAGAAAAAACATAGTATATATAATATTCTGTACTATCTATGGTTTTAGCCACTCATTGGCTAAAACCTGTTGGAGGTCTTGGAACATAATCTTCCTTGAATAATATGGGACTGTTGTATTTAGCCATCAGCTCTCTCTATTGGCCTCATGTTACTGAAGATGTGTCATAACCGTTGCTAAGGCAGGAAAATTGATGACATTGTATACTACTGAATATGTCCTATAATATCAGAGACAATGGCTAACAAACAGTATCCCCAGTGGAGGAGAAGCCCATGAGGGCAGGGTCATGTCAGTCCAGTCCTCACTCCATTCCAGCACCCAGCACAGAATCTGATAGGAGAGGACTCTTGATAAGTGTTTGACATGTGAATGATGAGGGTTCAGTGGGTGACTGGGAAACCACACAGAGAATAAACAGATGTGATAAGGGGTTGATGGCATCAATGGAGGGCAGCAGAAAGCCACCAAGTGGTGAGTACCTGCATTCCCCTTTTCACCCTTTGCTCCATCTCTTCCATCTCTCCCAGGCAGGCCATTGTGACCAGGATTCCCTGGGATGCCAGGGTGCCCTTGCCTGCACGTGTCCTGTGAGTTTATGCTCCTTGTATAGACTCCCATGGCAAGCAGGAACCACCAGATCCTCATGGTCCAGATGACAGAGTCTGAGCTAGAAGACAGAAAGAGAAAGGAGAAACCTTTGTCACTGGTGCTATGAACACAGACTCTGCTCCTTTGCAGTGGGAAATGGGCCCATCCTTACTCAGACGAGGGACAGTATGGTCAGGGCAGATGAGAGTAGAAACCTGGGAGCTGACCACAGTGGTTGCAATCAGGAAAACATTGTCTTTAGGAGGTAACACAAGTAATTAGGATCATTCTTAATGGTGATGATAAATGAGGAAGCCAAGTTTGAGATCAGGATACTCTTTTATTTATCTTTCCAATTTTGTCACTGTGACAAAATACCTGAGAAAACCAACTTAACGAAGAAAGGTTTGTTTGACTCATGGTTTCAGAGTCCTTAGTCTAAGGTAACCTGACTTCACTGCTGTGGCAAGGCAGAAACATGGCAGAAGGCCATGCTCACCTCAAGGTAACCAGGAAGGAGAGAGAGAGAAAGGGGAAGGAGAGAGAGAGAAAGGGGCCATGGATAAGAAATACCCTTCCAGGGCATGCCCCCACCACTCCCCCCCCACCACTCCCCCACCCCACCTCCATGACCTACTCCTCCAATTAGGCCCCACCTCCTGAAGTTTCTACTATCTCCTAACAATGCCATCAGCTACGAGTACACCAGGGGATTTATCCACTGATGAAATCAAAGTCCTCGTGATCCAGTTCACTTCCCGAAAGCCTCACCTCTGACCATCACTGCATTGGGGACCAAACCTTCAACACATGACCTCTGAGGGACATTTTGTATCCAATCTATAAAACCACTTCCTGGAGCCAGAGAAGAATGCGTACTCACAGGGCTGATGAAAAGACCAAATTTGATCATAATGTACATGAAAAAAGCACATTATAAACAATAAAGCAATCATAGAATTACCATCTATCTGATCCAGCAATTTCACTTCTGGGAATATTTCTGAATAAATTGAAAACAGAGATTTGAACTGAGAACTCATGTTTAGAATACCATTGTTTGTAATAGCCAAAAAGTGGGAAAACCCATCATGCCCATCAGTGGGTAGATGGACATACAAAAGGTGGTATGTGCTGGCAATGAAATAATGTTCAGTCTTAAATAGGAAGGGAATTCTGACCCATGCTACAACATGGATGAATCTTGAGAATATTATGCTATGCAAAAACAAGCTAGTCAAACAAATTTCTGTATGAGCCACTCCTAGGAGGCATCTAAAATAGTAAAGCACGTAGAGAAAGTAGGGCAGGGGTTTCCAGGGATTGGGGAAATTAGGGGGAATCAGGAACTTGTATCTAATGGGTACAGAGTTTCACTTTGAAAAGATGAAAAAGTTCTAGAGATGGATGAGGTGATGGTTGTATGATAATGCCACATGGTTTAATACCACTAAATCGTACACTTAAAATGATTAAAGTGATAAATTTTATGTTGACATATATTTTACCACAATAACATACTAAATTAAAAAATTAGGTGGACACAATGGATCATGCCTATAATCCCAACAACTGAGGAGCCTGAGGCAAGAGGATCCCAGTTTGAGGCCAACCTTAGCAATTTAGTGAGGTTTTTCACTAAGCACTTTAGTGAGATCCTGTCTCAAAGAAAAAAAGAAAAAGGAAAAAAGTAAAGCATTCCAAGTAGTCCTACTGTGATTAAATATATTCTTTGAATGTAGATCCATGAAGGATCTGCTCACACGCATATGTGCGTATGTGCGCATGCACGCACACACACACACACACACACAAGGTCACACAATTTGGGAGAAGTGCATTTTCAAGTCCTTTTCTGTATAAATGGTGTCCCCCCCCCCTCCGCCCCAGATCTTTGATTTGCTTTTGAACCTCATCAGGAGCAAAGACAAAGAAACCTCAAGGGGCTGAATTGTAAACAAGGGAGGAAGAAATAACTAGGAAGAGTGTTCCCAACAAAGGGAACTGATTATAGAAGCGCCTGCAGTAATGTGGATGGATACTCAAATTCATGGGACCTCCTGACAAAATCCATCCTCCACAGGAAAGTGCATATAGTTTCATGTGCCTCTCTTCCATGGTACCTATCATGGTAGGGGTTTTACATTTGATGACATAACTGTAGGATTAAAATTCTGGCTCCCCACCTGACAGGATTTCCCACATTGTTATATTTTCAGTACCCAGTATTAAACTTGAAACAAATACTTATCAAATGAAACAAATATTATCATGGTAGGTATTTTAGGACTTTTTAGCAAAATGAACACATAGGTTAGTGCAGCTGGTCATAACTCAGATCTTCATGTGCTGCTGACAGCAATGTAGATCTGCCCAACCTTTTGGAAAGGTAAAAAGCAAAAGACACCCCTATCTGTGACCCATCTCTAAAATTCTTCATCATGATCCAAGATTTGTGTGCCAAACACAGAGATGACCAAAGCCTTATCTACAATGGTTAAAAGGTGCACACTAAATAACATGTAGAAACAGAAGGTGATGTAGGAAATAGAATGGTATAAACCAATAAATGCATATTGGTAAACTAAAGGTAGATATTTTTATTTAAACTAAAGGTAAACATTTTTTCTAGAAATGGTGGAGTTATGGGATGTTTTCCTGTTTAAAAACTTTTTATAGCACTACACATATATTTCTAGGTAAGTATTTTTTAAATAAAGATGCTTAGATTCAGTCATTCAAAATAATTAGTTTCTGCCAAACAAAAGACTATACCGCCCTCTTGTGTAAGTCTCTAAGGATCACGGGGCCCAGCCTAAGGCTAAGAGTATTTTTTGGAAAAGGAAATACAGATGTTTCCCTTTGAAGTCACAAACTTACAGCATTTCTGGAAACTGACTTGTGTTTCCTTACAGCCGAATCCATGAATAACCTGCACCTGCATCTTTTGTGTAACTCAGAAGTGACTGATGATAGTAGTCAAATCTTAATTCCAGTAACCAGGCTTTGTTGGGAGTTTGTGCATTACAAGTTATTCCACTCATGGTTATAAACTTCCCTGTTAGAATTGCCTTCACAGTGTTCCATAGGTTCTGGTATGTTCTATCACTCCAGTGCAGAAAAGATCACAAGATCATGAAGGTGTCAAGTGAGAAAAACTCCATTTTGTTTACCAGCTAGAAAATTAACGTAAAAGTAAATATTTGTCCTTCTATAATTCTTCTGAGTTTTGCATAGTTGATGACAACCAAGCCCACATGCTGACTAAGGCAGAAAATATCTAACTTGCTTATGCTCTGTGCTTAGCACACAGACAATCTTCAATGGATATTTTTAATTGAACACACTTTGCTCCCAAATAACCAATGAAAAAAGTTGTGGTAGTATAATAAAATTTAGATGAGGGCTTGCGCTTTGATGTAGAACATTGAGGGTTTGCACACAAAAAAGTCTATTAGCAGAAATTTTATTAATGTTATTTTGAAAAAAAGAATGGCATCTGTGCCTCTCACAAAACTATGGGTTGAATGCTCAGCTTCATTAGTTCAACCTCAGTGATCACCCTCAGCTTTGAACTCCTGTCTGGTCTTTCTCCAGAAGGCACTGGGGGTAGGACCCCTTCTAAGTCTCCCATCTTTCCCTGTGAGCAGCTTCACACTCTCTCTCTTCTCTTGCTGCACCCCTGCACCTCACGTGCTCTCCTAGGTGGTTACCAATTAGTAACCACCAATCAAGTTTAATACTTTTTGAAGGTAGTGACTCCATCTTTTCACTTCATTATTTTTGATACCCCACCATCAAATATTTGTAGAATTAGTGAATGAATTAAATATTATCTTAGTTCCAACTGTGTCTCCACAACCCTTCAACCCTTAAGGAGGGGTCTGGGTGTTAAATCTGAGCTCTGTCAGTCTTTGGGTGGTGGTCACTGGCTATCTCCAACATCCCTCTCACTTTCTTCCAGGCAATAGCAATTTCAGCTGGGCTCCTGGCTGCCCCCAATAGACTGCACTTCCCAGCCTCCCTTGCAGCCTGGATTTGACCATGAAACCAGATTCTGGCCAATGGGACGGCAAAATGATGTGTGCAATTGTGGACTACAGAAAGGGGAAGGGGTATGTCATTCCCTGGGTTCTTTCCCATTTCCTGTGATGGGTGCACACAGGGTGGTGGGCCATGGTGGACTCCTCAAGGAGGGCAACAGTTTAGGCATAGGAAGAATCATAGATTCCATGCATGAGTCTTGCACTTATAACCCATCTTTGACAACTAAGCCCACATGCTGACTAAGGCAAAGTGTCTCTTGCCCAAGGTCTGGCCTCTCATCAGAAGTGAGGAGGGCTTGTGTACACCCGCAGTCAGCCCAAGGCTCAGAGTGGCTGAGGACACATGGCACACAGACCCTCAGGCACAGCCACTGCCTGAGATGAAGCTGAGCAATCTGAAAGCATCAAGCCATAGTGCAGCCACCTGCTGAATGCTGTGATCTGGACCTGGTATTCTGACATGGAAGGGGTAAAGGGACACAGACTGCAAGTGACTTGGGATTACTTGTTTTTAGTCCCAAATAAAGTAGGTTCTGACTTAATGTCTTACTTTTGAGTCTTCTCCTATTACCTATATTTCTCTCTCACTATTGAGTCTCTTGACACAGGGTTATCCAGTGGCCCTCCTGATTAATTTTCTCTAATTCACAGCCAAGGTTAAGGGTTTTCACTCTTCAAGATTCTTACTTTCTGGGAAGCCTCTTTTGGGCCCCCACTTGCCTTTTGGGAGCTCTGTCTCTTTTCTTCTCACTTGAATAAATACTACTCTTTTACACTTTAAAAAGAAAAATCCTATTCTCCCCAAAGGCTGACTTAATACACATCTGCCAGAAACCAGCTGAGTGATTTTTACTGGGTTTCCAAGCCCCTGCTTCCAGAATCTCAGCCTCCTTGTGCATAAAATGCGAGAGATGAACTAACACCCCGACATCCCTCCCACATTTGGCAGCCCAAGAATCTAAATATCTCAGTTGCCTCTATTGACTATATTTTCTTCCATGTGTTCTGTGCATTGTACATCTTATATTTTCTCTTCAACATATATTGAGAATATTTACTACACTAGCATAGCCATAAATATAAAAAATGCACACATTAATATTTGTGTTAATTAGCCTGCAAGCTTCTCTAGAAAGCTCTCCTGAAAGGTCAGTTATTTTTATGAACATTATTATATGGTTTTTCTCTTTTCTCTCAGCTGGTTTGCAGAGTTCTAAAATTTTTTCAAGATCTGCTTTTCTCTTCTATTTACTCTCTTAAAAAAATTTTTTTTGGTAGTTGTAGGTGGACATAATGGCTTTATTTATTTTTATGTGGTGCTAAGGATTGAACCCAGTACCTCATACATGCTAGGCAAGTGCTCTGCCACTGAGTTATAGCCCCAGCCCTTATTTACCCTCTTAAGAATGAATTTTGAAACATCCCATTCCCCTTCCTACTATCCGAAACTCTGTAAGACATCTATTTTGCAAATGAGGCCAGATTAACTCTCACTGACATTACAACAGCTGTTTTAGGACCAGAAGACTTAACCTGAAGGTGAAGAAATCCCCTCCCCATGTGCTTACCTGAACCCTAGGGCTGCGGGCTGGACCCAGGTGCTGTGCAAATCAGGAATCCAGGGCAAACTAAAGAAAATCACATCTTCCTGCCATACAATTCCCTAGTGGACATAACTGCAAAATAGCAGGAAGGGGAGGGGATGGAGGAAGGCACAAGATATCTTGGAAGAGCTTCAAAATTCACGGCAAGGCTTGAGTTAGGTAGCTTTAGCTACTAGCACTCGCTAGTGTAGAAAATTCCCTCCTCCCACCATTTTAATAAAACAAGGTATTCCTCCACATGGAATCCGAAGGAAGGAATCTCCATGGCAGGTTTCTTTCCTTAAAATGATGTTCAGGCTTTTCCTAAGCAACTTCTCAGTGGACCTAAGGTCCATTGTGAATCAACAGGACAAGAATTAAGACTGTAACAGTGACCAGGTCTCAGCTGGATCCTGAACCAGGACTACTATGGTCAAATTTCTTTGTAATTCCTTTTGCTGTTAGGTCTTTGGGTAGCTAAGGATTCAGAGTTCATTGCCTTCATACACGCTTCTCTACCTGCAGCTGAGAAAAACATGGTGTGGCCGTTTCTTCAATGTCTTGCTGTTTGACTCTTCATTTTTTCTAAGTCTGCTCATTAACATTTATCTAAAACAGTTTCAGGAGGACAAAATTCCCCAAGTCTGTTTCTGGGAGGTGCAGGAGGCTTGAATGCAGAGGCCACATTGGGGGACGTATGCCAGTGAGGACAAGCCTCACTTTATAGGGGCTTGCAACATCCCAACCCTCCTCTCCAAATGATTCCATTCATCATCAGTACAGCAAACCAATATAAGGTCCCAGGGGATGGAACTGGATTTGCAGGTATACATTACCTGGACTTGGCTTCTTGGCCACCCCACGGCTTACACTCATCTCTTAACCGCTACACCCAGATACTTGATGTCCCTTCATGTGGTGGGCTCCAAACAGCAATGTCTAGCTGCCAGAGGGATCCTCTGGCCACACAAGACTTCAGGGCTGTGTGTGGCCCACCCTGCTCTGATTCCTCCATTCCCCAACCTATTTCCAGCCTGACCTCTCTCCTGAGATCCATGCTACTTTTGCTGACTGGATAAGCCAGATGGTCAGCAATGCAAGGACGAGTCTCCCGGTCCCACTACCAAGCCACTCCTCAGTCTCCGTATATGGCACTCCCACTCACTCATCACATCAGGCTTGACCAGAGTCCTTCCATCTTTCCTATGAGATCCGCCAGGGCCACCAAGTAGCCTGCACATCCACCTCCTGCTCTCCTGCCTTGTTCTTATACCTGAGCAACTGTCTCCCATGAAATCCCTCTGCCTCTGGTTTAACATCTGCCCTTTTTCACTGCAACCCAGCCAGCTCCTAAATAGGACATCTTTGCTGCAACCTTCCTTAAACTGTGTGGTCACATTAGGAAATCACAAGTGCCACCATGGGCCACAGGGCCTTGGCCATCCAACTTCAGCTTACCATTCTGGTCACACTGAGACCATGGTCTCAGCTCCATTTCTGCTCCTGTCTGACATGGTTAACCCAGGGGAGCTCACACCCTTTCCCCCACCAGTGTGTGATGCCCCTCGCAAGATACTCACCTTGGAAGAGGACTCCACTCTCATGGCTGAGTAACAGCTATGCAGCTCTGGTGTTGCTTAGTTCCCGCTGTTTTGTCACACCTATTTGTGCTCCCCTTTGACCCCACAAGCTCCTTCGGAAGATTCACACATTTCAGCTCCCCAGTGCATAGAGCAGGCAGCTAATACATGTGAATTCATGCCACTGTCCTTCAATTATTTCCATTCCTATGTATGGTACCATTGTAGACCACCCTGCTTCCCACCCACCCACAGCCTTCCCTCAGCCCAACCCAAGGAGGGGCCAGCAGCTCACTCTGAAGTAGGTGGACCTAGGAGTAAACAACCAGCAAGAAGCACTTGGCAGCTTTCTTAGGAACCCTTTTCTGATTAGTCACAGCAAACAATGGGCTATTTACTTGGTTTTTCTGAGCTGTTAATTAGATAAGGAAATTCATATCCACCCCTCATTCAAAGGGTTATCCTGGGACCCCAGGACACCTCCTAGTGGAGGGATCTTGCCTTGTAGCTGTTGCAAGGGGGAACATTTGGGCCACCCATACTCCATCCCTTGAAAAAGCTGCTACAACAAACCAGGACTTCCAGGCTGGGAGCGCAGCTTGCGAAGAGCATGCGGGAGGCCTTGGGTGCAGCTCCCAAAACCAAAAAGCAAAAGCAAACTAGGACTTCCTATTTCCAAATTCTGCTTACATCAGTCTGATTCCATTAGTTTGTGGCTTTTTCAGTCAAGTGGCCCCTCGTGGTTCCCCTCAGAGCCTTCTTTCTCTTACACCTCCCCAGAGGTTTGATCTGGTTGATTAATGAGTTGTTGCTAGAAGAAATGAGGACAGAAAAGGGTCTTCCCATCTCAGACTCCTGGCATTCATGGCCTCTTTCTTCTTTTTAAACAGAGCATCATCTTATTTTACTACTCAAATGAATTACTAAGACCAGTTTGGGAAATTAATTTTAATATACAGATACAAAACAACAAATATAGATTCACAGCATTTACAATAAATCATTCAAATAACATTGTAAATAATTTTTTCTTTTACAAAAAGAATTTCAACAAAAATACATATCAAGTTACAGTATTCTTGTAGACCAGACTTTAGCTGTCAAAGCTAATCCACCAGTTTGGAAGCATCACTGACTTATACAGACAACATCATCTTTATATGGATGAGTTAAAAATTACCAAAGCCTTGCAAAGTGGGTAAGCAAGTCATACACAATGGGTTCTATTATGTACAAAAGACTAATTATTAAATTACAGAGTTGGTTTAAAGTATTTTCTAAATACAATGTGATAACTAAAAGCAGTAATAAAAAGTATGTTCTACTAGGTAAATTTACATGAAACATTTAAGCTTCTGGTTTTTTTTTTTTTAAATCCTTCCAAGACCAGCTAAAATTTTCCACTTTTTTCCAAAATTTTTTGAACTCCATTTGCATTACATCCTGAAAATAAACAAGATTAGCAAGAATAGTTTTTAGGTGAAGCATATTACAGGGAAAACTTTGCTAGCAGTTTAATCTATAAGTTGGGTCCAACATCCCTGGTCTGTAAGCCATTCATTGAAAGGATGTTTATTCACACTTGTTGGCACTGTCCTTTTACAGACACTTCACGGGTTTTCCTCTCCTTCATGCAAGAATAATGCAGTAATACTCCCCCAGCTCTGGGCAATCAGACTCTTCTATTCTGACTAGGAAAGTAGGTTGATTTGTATTCAGGAATATCAGCAATTTAGGCATGCAGAGATTTCTACCTGGCCAGATGCTAAATCACCTGGTTTTTACAAAAGATTTCGATTGTGAAGTAAATTTTGAAATAAAACACTTTTGCTATACAATAACATCACAGGATGTGGCATTAGTCTTCAATAGATTAGGTATACAAGGGTACAGTATTTGGATATGGCATTGATGGTGGTGATATGTTTTCAATAACAAAATCACATCTACCAACCGGAGACAAAACTCAGATTTACTGAAAACAAACCATGCACACAGTATCCCTTGACAGTGTTGGCAAACTGCTTGTTACCCTCTTCCTTGTTAGCAGGCCAAAGACAATGAATGTTCCTTCTCTAGGACTTTTCAAATATTGTTTAGAATGGCTTATAATTCACTACAGGGTTCTCATACCTTTAGGGATATCAAAACTGAGAAAGCTGCTCAAGGCCATTTCAACTGTCTTTCACAGAGTTAGCAAATTGTGATACACTAATGAAATTCATCCAGATGTTGTCAACCAGTGAAGTCATCGAAGCCTGACTTTAAAAAGAAATTTAAATTTATTTTTTAAACTGGTACATAAAATCATAAAAATTGTACATATTTATAAGGCCAAAAAATAAAAAGGCCCACCCAGGGTTGGGGGTGGAGACGATAGAGAGATTGGGCAGTGGGTGGAGGTGGGGTTTCCCAATAAAATTCACACGGGCAGGGGCTTTTTGTTGCCTCTTTTTCTCTCTCCAAGTAGAACATGACGTAAATCAAAAAGGAAGTATGGCAAACTGAAAACAAGAATACCTGAGGCCTTCTATTCTTTGCAGAACCCAGGTATTTAGTAACAAAACCCAAGCTAGACAGATTTAAGTAGTTAAAGGATGTTCTAGCCTTTAAAAAAATATATATGTTAGCAGTTTTCAAAATCACCTCAGAATCCAAGTAGAATCCACCCAGGCAAAGTATATAATCAAATGACATTATCAAATGACCATCACGCTTTACAAAACTGATTCTCACAATCCCAGGTCTTGAACTGACTTTGACTTAATCAAAACATGTCCTGGTGTTCAGGATTCTCTGTTAGGGAGTCCATGGAGGTAGATGGGAACTGGAAGATAGGACTCAGCTGGGAAACATGTTAGGACTGGTCACAAAACCTTAAAGCCTTTGCTCACTGCCAGTTGGTCAATACTAGCAAACGGAAGCCCTCTGACTCCTTACTCGAATGAGTCCTCACTGAAAATGTAACATAAGTAAATGATATTCTTTACTACCTTAAAGCAATTCTCTTATATTACATTAAAAACAACAAAAACCTGTTTAAAATTGCTGTACATACAAACAACTCTATTTAGCACAGAAAAGTAGTTTTCAAAATATATCATTACATTTTGTTAGTAAAAATGTCAGTTATATAAATGCAACTGAGGTTGAAACAGTTATTCATGGACACACACATATACACACAACCAATGCACGAAGCCATAGCACCTCTTCTGTCAAGGGACCTGTGGTGAGAAAGAAGCAACCCTGAGGCTGTAAACCACAGGGCAAGGCAAACTCTCAGCAAGCCAATGTAAGCAGGCATTTGAATAGTCACAAAATGCCCTAAGGGCCCAGCAGAGAGGTCCAGAGTTATGTTTTCTTGATGCATGAATAACTCTGCATATGGCAAGGCAGGGGAGAAAGGAGGAACTACATCCTTAAAGTTAACACCTTCCTCTTTAACTTTGTAGACTTGTTTATTCTCAAGCTTGGGTCTGTGGGGGAAGAAACTTTGCAAGAATAGCATACAAAAAAATGAGCTTCTCAAACAGAAATCCACAAACTATGTGACACAATATCCTCTGGACACTGAGTGCAGAGCCTGTCTTCTCCAGACTATTTAAAAGTTACTTTCATCATACTTCTCAGTATAGGCAAAGAAAAGGAGATTATTTTCTGCAGGCATCAGCCTGTGTGACCTCCATTAAAAAGAGACTCCTATCTTTGAGCCTAGATATTTTGCTAAGGTGTCTTTCACAGGCAGTGAATCTCCACCGTTTTGAGTTTATAGGACAAAGGCAGCTTTAAACCCCAGAGAAGCAGGATTGTTCTGCCCTGTGTTTTCTTCATGGGTTCTTCCGAGTTGTAATTTTACTGATGAAGACATCGGAGACAACTGTTAGAAGATGCGCAGGATGTTTTTAAGAATGCTTTCCAACTGGTGCATTCTCATGTCATTAAAAAATTAAAGTAAATGAGCTTTTATATTGCAAACAGTTGTTTGAATGCTGTTTCTTGGTTAGGATGAATGAGTGAGATGTGATTTCTGCTCAGGGAGTTACACAAGGCACACAGGCAGGTGAGGATCCGACTTGCCAAGAACAAACAAGCTGGCCTTGAAAGTAGCATGACCTGGAGGATGCCTCAGTGCCCCCACATCTCAAGCTGTGCTGCCAGGAGATGGATGTACTTTTCCCGACTAGCTTGAAGAGGCACCTTGCAAGATGAAGCCTACATTTGGGAACTGTGTAGACACAGGTGACACCAGGGAACACCCTGGTCATCTCCAAGCAGCTGTTGATCCCCTAATACTACCAAAGGGAGTAAAAGCTCACCTTCTAAGTGTGACCAGACACATGGTAGGGAGAGGCAGCATTATAGCTACTCCCCATCGTTGATTCCCTTCAAAATCAAATGCAGACTCAATCCTCTAATTGAGTCATTTCCTTAGCACTGAAAAGCTCTCGGTGCTCTGGAACTGCAGGAGTGTCCCCATCACTAGTGGGGCTTGTGGAGCTACCACAGCAGCATTCCTGTAGAACTTGACCCTGGTTCCAAAGTCCCAGCCACCTCAGAGTGCTCCTTGGGGCTTCTCATGCAGGGCAGAGCTATGTGTCATGACCTTCTCCTCCTTTCCACGAAAGCAGCAGGATCTCTGAAGTGAAGGTGAGTCCAACTCCTTCCTTGAGCCCCCAAAGAAGTTTTCAACACTGGGCCCAAGAAACTTTCCCTGGGTTTCACACAAAAGAAATGAACATGGTTCTCCTCTTCACAGTCCCTCAGGGGAAGTATGGGCCTGCTGCTCACTTCCTGAAAGGGGCGAGTTTATGGAAGGTATGCCAGAAGAGGGAAGGCTTTCTCTTGGGTTCTGCCAGGGCAAACACCTGTTGCTGGGGGATGCTGGTAGGCACGGTGATGTGGCGCTGGTGGAGGGGATGCAGGTTCTGGTGCGGCGGGGCAACAGGGCATCCGCTATAGTCTAACTCCGGGGGGGAGGAAGATAGAACATTGATTGAGAGTCACTTAAGAGAACCACAAAGGAAAAAGAAAAGTGTCAAAACTCAAAGATCTTAGCTAATTTTTAATTCACATTAACCAAAAGAATACCGAATAGCTATCCTAAGAAATGGTACATTCAAATACCACGTGGGAAGCCTGGCATAGATTATCTCATTTAATCCTCTTAATATCATCCAGGTACGGGAATTGAAACCCAGAGAAGCTATGTAAATCACCTATGGTCACACAGCAGTAAGTTAAAAGAATTAGAACTGGGCTACGAGTTGGGTTGGAAAGCAAAAACATGCTTTAAATGAAAACCTGGAGCTCATCTTGCCTCAGCTAAAAGCCTATTCTGCCACCGACTAGCTGCAGTTATTTGCAGGCAAGTGTTTGACTTATCTGTGCCTCAGTTCCCTAATTTCTTTTTTTTTTTTTTATCAGCTACACATGACATTACAATGATGTTGGCAATTCATATATTTGAATCAATTGGGGTATAATTTCTCATTTTTCTGACTGTACAGATTGCAGAATCACATTGGTCATACAGTCACCTACCTATATACATACAGCAATCATAATGTCTATTCTATAGTTCCCTAATTTCTAAAAAGGGGACAACAGTACCAGATTGTTATAAAGAATAAAATGAGTCAATATAGGTAAAATGTTTCAAAGAGGGATACCTTGTCACTTGAACCCTGCTTCATCAGGGTATGTATTTTATATCTGTACAGAGGTCATTAAAAGGTTTATTAAAATTAACTAAAAGATCAAAGGTAAGAATGTAAGTCAACATAACATGATGAAAGAGAGGGCTTCAGAAGCTGACTGGTTCAGAATCCACTCCTGCCCCAGCTTGTCACAGGGCTTTCCTTATCTTACAGGGAGATGGGGAGGATGAAAGAAGAACCCAGGAGAAGTGCCCAATATGGTAATCTCACTCAAAAATGTCAGTGCTCCTTTCAGTCTTTAGAAACCTAGCTGCTACAAGAATGACCTATAGAACATCCAGAGAGAGACTAATATATTCTAACCAAGTCATATTTTCTAGTTACCTGCCACTAGGAGAGATACAAAAAATAAAATGGATTTTCTGCCTTGAAGATACTCAGTGGGGAAAAACGTGCACAGAGAAAGTAGGGGAGTGCTAAGTGTCATTTGGTAATCTTAGCCAATTAATTGAGGGCCTATCAGATTGCTTGATTTAACTGATCTTGCTTTTGTCTTCTCAAGTAGAAAAATACTGAATGGCTGGGCATGGTGGCACACATCTATAATCCCAGCAGCTCAAGAGGCTGAGGAAGGGGGGTTGCAAATTTGAGGCCATCAGCAACTTAGCAAGGACCTAACAATTTAGTGAAACCCTGCCTCAAAAAAAAAAAAAATAAAAAAAGGGCTGGGCGCAATGGCACATGCCTGTAATCCCAGTGGCTGGGGAAGCTGAGGTTGAGGATCTGAGGAGGATCCCGAGTTTAAAGCGAACCTCAGCAATGGCGAGGCACTAAGCAACTCAGCGAGATCCTATCTCTAAATAAAATACAAAACAGGACTGGGGATGTGGCTTAGTAGTGGAGTGCTCTTGAGTTCAATGACCAGTACCAAAAAATAAAAATAAAAAAGGGCTAGGGATATGGCCCAGTTGCAAAGTACCCCTGGTTAAATCCTCAGTACTTAAAAAAATAAATTTAAAAAATTAATGGAAAATATTGGGTTCGATCACCTGTATCATCTGCATTATGGAATAATCTGTGTGTGTGCATCAGGACCCAGGTGTGTGGTCTGGTGTGGATGTCCTCATGTCCCTGCCAGGCAATTCTAATATGCATTACATGAAGGGGCTCACACTGAATAAACTCCACTCACTCTTTTATGTTTAACTCACTGATGCTCTGAATGTACAGATTTCTTCCTCATGCCCCGAGAGGAAAGAGTCTCTTGTGACCTGGTGGGTAACAGCATCTTTCTCTGAAGGGTACAAGGAATTATGTGGTCTGCAGCCCTCAGGTACCAGCTCAGAGACATTTGCTGCACCCACATTCAAAATCAAGCATGGTGGTACACACCTGTAATCCCAGCCACTGAGAGTATGAGGTAGGAAGATCACAGGTTCAAGGCCAGCCTTAGTAACTTAGTGAGGCCCTGAGAAACTTAATGAGACCCTGTCTCAAATAAAACATTAAAAGGGCTTGGGATACAACATCTTTAGCAATTAGAGAAATACAAATTAAACTACACTGGGATTTCACCTCTCTCCAATCAGAATGGCAATTATCAAGAATACAAGTAATAATAAATGTTGGTAAGGATGTGGAGAAAAGAGTACACTCAGACATTGCTGGTGGGACAGCAGATTGGTGTAACCATTCTGAAAAGCAGTATGGAGATTCCTCAAAAAACTTGGAATGGAACCACCATTTGACCCAGTTATACCACTCCTTGGTATATATCCAAAGAACTTAAAATCAGCATACTGCAGTGATGCAACACTATCAATGTTTATAGCAGCTCAATTCACAATCGCTAAGCTATAGAACCAACCTAGATGCCCATCAACAAATGAATGGATAAAGAAAATTTGGTATATATATATATGCCATATTACTCAGTCATAAAGAATATGACAATATGACATTTGCCGGTATATGAATGGGACTAGAGACTATCATATTAAGTGAAATACACAATCCCACAAAATGGGGGGTTGGGGGGCTAGAAGTTCATTGGATTAGACAAAGGAATGAAGGGAAGGGAGAGGGGATAAGAATAGGAAAGATAGCAGAATGAACTGGACACAACTTTCCTATGTTCATATATGAATAGTACCACAGTGAATCTCAACATCATGTATATCTATAAAACTGGGATCCTAATTAGAATAAGATTATATTCCATGTTTGTATAAATTTATCAAAATAGTTTCTACTGTCATATGTAATTAAAAAGAACAAATAGAAATTTTTAAAATGCTGGGCGCAGTGGCATACACCTATAATACCAGTAGCTCAGGAGGCTGAGGCAGGAGGATCATGAGTTCAAAGCCAACTTCAGCAAAAGTGAGGCACTAAGCAACTCAATGAGACCCTGTCTCTAAATAAAATACAAAATAAGGCTGGGGATGTGGCTCAGTGGTAGAGTGCCCCTGAGTTCAATCCCTAGTATCAAAGGGGAGGGGGTGCAGAGAAGTGCTCACTGGTAAAGTACCCCCAGATTTTTAAACAACAACAACAAAGCAAAACAAAAAATCAAAACCTAAACAACATAAACCAAATACAGACCATCTACAATTGACCATTACTTGGGTCTGTCCCTTTGACAGAAGTTAATAACTGCCCCCTCTTCTCTCATTCTGATACTAATGCACATTCAGGAGATCAACCTTTCTTCAAGCCTTACCTTTTGACTTTCCTTGTCCTGCCTTCTGAGCATTTAACATGGCTAGTTTCTTTTGATTTTCTGAAATTTCCATTCCTGTATTAAGAAACAAATATGATCTATATTCAACATGATGTTTCAGAGCAACACCTGCACCATAATCTGAAGCAAAATCAAGGGTAGAAAGACTGTCCTAGGGTGGCTTCTTAATTACCTCCAAAGCCAGACATCACCAAGAATAAAATGGGTTGCTATGAATAACCACAGAGACTCTGTGTAAAGCCAGACATTCTTGGGCAAGTGTTCACATGTGGTTGCCCTCACCACTCTACTGCACAAGGCCCTAGGAGGAGACAGTGCAGCCAAGGGGCCCAGGGTTTGCTCCCTGTGTGCAGAGGGAGTTCTGTAAGGCCATGATTCTACCTGAACAAAAGTGCTGTTGGAGGACTGGGTACTGGACTCTACTCCAGCTATGTGCATGTGTGCCCTGAGTGTCCTTTATGCTCAAGTTCTGCAGCAAAGGAACAAAGGTGTCTAGTGTCTGTGTACTAGGTGAACTGGATGAAAATAAGCAACACTAGAAAAGCTGAGGAGATTCAGAGAGAGGTGGAAGACTGAGCAGCAGTTGGTGCTGGCCCCGTCTTCTCTAGCAGGGAGCAGGAAGCAGAAAGCCTTCCCCCTGGAGGCAGGTACTTCTTTTGATTGGACATCATCTGGGCTCTGCTTTCACTTCTCAAATTGCTCTGAGTAGCCAGAGATAGTGACATACATCTATAATCCCAGCTACTCAGGAGATTGAAGCAGGACTGCAAGTTCAAGGTCAGCCTAGGTAACTTACTGAGGCCTGTCTCAAGATAAAAAGGGCTGGGGATGTAGCTTAGTGATAAGTACACCTGAATTCAACCCCTACTACCAAAAACATAAATATCTAATAAATACTGTCTGTAGGAACCACCTCTGTCATCTTAGGTCTTGGGAGCAAGTTCAGAAGTATTTAGAATTTACAAATCCTTTCTTTTTTCCCCAATGGTGGGATTTAGCTCTGAGGGAGTGGGCTGGGAACACAGCAAGCATGAGAGGCAGAAAATGAGGCTGGAAAGCAGAGGCTGATAAGCCCTGGGTGCCCAGGGCTGCTTACCCATCTCCTGGTCCTCCTGCACCCGACGCCTCTCATCCGCACAGGCCTGCAGCCACTTTGCCTTGTCTTCCTGTTTTTTGGCACAGAACAGGTGAACCTCGTCTGTGGTCCTACTGACCAGCTTGAAGGCGTTTCTCACGTTGAGGTTCCAGTCCTTGTCCCGCCCATCCTCCACATCCACAAGCTCCATCTCGTCCATGTCCATGCGACCCTTGTAGTACAGCATGTCCCTGCGTAGCAGGTCCTTCTTGCAGGACACCAACTGATGGTCAAACAGGAAAAAGGTCCGCTGCTGGCTCTTGCCCTGCTTAGTGATTTTGGTCAATTCCCCCGAATGAATCAATTCTGAGCTTCGGTCTAGAATATCCAATCCCTGGAAGGATGAAAACACACTTTCAGATCTTCTAATTCTGATTCCTTTGAGTGTTTGAGACACAGACCTATAATCTCTCTTGGATTTTCCAGAGACGTGAATACAGAGACCACCCACTGCCTGTCTGCACAGATAGGCAGGCAGGACCCCAGAAGTGATAGCTTCAGATCTCAAGTGATAGCTGAATAAGACTGATCCTTCAAGAATAAGGAAGCATCAAGGAGGTTTTTCCAGTACAGGGACACAGTGTGGTGCCACAGACTCCTGTAGGCTTTTGAGTCAGAAACATCACAGCTCCCTGACTTGTCTAGGGTCTTGGAAACAAAGGTCAGGCAGCAAATTGCTACTGATAAATTAGTAAACTTCTGACACTAAATTATTCCCTAAATGTCAGTCCAAAATGAAAAAGAAAAAAACTTCCACAATATTTAGGTTGGATCTAATCCAATGTTACTTTATAATATTTGGTATGACACTGGCCTTTGTTTTATAGGATTTTACTCTCCTTTAATCCCAGTCATACATAATATTTTTTGGAGGCAAAAGAGCTTAACTCCAAAATAGTTCTTCTATTTACTTGCCTGAAGCAACTCTGTGCCCTAGATTCTTCACATACAAAATAAGGGAGTCTGAGGCCTGTCCAAGCTTCAAAAAATCTAAAAAAGATTTTGAAATGTAAGTATTTCTCTCCCACTTTCACCGTTACAGTCTACTTCCATTAAACTTCTAACTCCTCACTCCAAACTCTCAATCCTCTGGGAGAATAAGTTCTTTTGACCAATGAATGGATGTAGGAAGAATTCTTCTTGGTCTAAAAACAATCTGAGTGTGGCTGGCTTATTCCTAGGAGCAGCAATATGGCACAGTGGTTATCAGCAAAGACTCTGCAGCCAGGTTGCCTGCTTGGTTTGAATTCTACTGTTTGTGTCCGCAGGCAAGACATTTAACCCTTCTGTGCTCCATTTCCTCCTCTGCTAATTGGGTGTAATAACATTATCTACTCTATAGGACTGCTAAGAGGATTAAATGAGTTCATAGATGTAACTGGCTTAGAACAGTGTCAGATATGAGGTAAATAAAATACAGGCTCTAACTACTGTCTCTATTTGCAAGTACACATGTATTTAACATAGGTATGTATAAATAAAAACAGCAGGCATATTTTTTAGACGATTATTATTGGCTAAAACAGATAGTACATTTGTACTGTATTATATAATGCCCATAGTGGCATATGGGGTAGGTAATAATTTCCTTCTCAACTTAGGAATCAACATGCCTCAAAATACATGGACCATTAATAGTAATGTATATCATTAAAGCCAAAAACAAAGTGTCAATCACAGGATGTTCAAGTATATCATCACCAGGTCAAAGGTGCAGGAAAGGGTGGAGGGGCATTGTGTGTGTGTGTGTGTGTGTGTGTGTGTGTGTGACAGTCCACTTACCTCCCAGCCCACAATGGACACCTGCCAGCGAGCAATCTTGTCAACGCTCTCCAGCTTGCGTTTACGCTCATTGATCAAACAGGCCACATTCTTCATGGCCTCATAGGCTGCCTTTATATTGTTGTAATCACTGCAAAATGGGAAGTTAATTTCAATCACATAACACACAACTCACAAATGAGGACTGACAAAATAATGCTCTGGATCCCTGATTTGTACACTAATAGTCTAGACAAAGTGGCATTTAAATAATAGCCATTGTTCCCTTCTCCTTGTTTCCCCATGAATAGACTACAGTCTGCATAGGTTAAGGAAGCTGACCGAATGCAATTCAGAATTCTTTGGAATAAGAATGTTTTCATTCACTTCCCAGAAATCACAATGAATGAAAGTAAATGCCACAAGAAAACTAAGTTTTGGTCATGGTGACTAGGGGTTATTTTTGATAATACAGAAAGAATGATCTTCATTATTGCTTTGATTTTGACATAGCCAGTTCTGCTATACAAAGTACTTTAAAAATCACTCTAACCATTTCAAGAGTACTGTTGCACCAAGTCTTCTCTTTCCCCTGTTCAGGAAGGGCCATGAGAGGATACAAGCCACAGTCTTAAGTGAGGAATTGTGTCTGTGCTCACAGAACCTTTGCACCACCAGTAGGTCTTCACTTAGAAAACACTAAAAAGTGTTTTCTGGATGCTGCAGTCAAACTAAAATAACCCCCTATTCTAGCCCTCTTCTCCATGCCTCTAAAACCATAAGTACTGAAAACACTGAAACCGCAGTTCTAATCTACACAGGATGCAACACAGCGGTGTCTGAAAGTGTCACAGTCAGGTTTAGCTTAGCGTTGATGATCTGGGGATATGTAAACCAACCATCCAGATGACGGCTGAACTTTTCAGTCTCTTATGGTGACTAGCAGGACAGACACAGCCACAGGGTTAACTCAAATGGACTGAATTAGAATCCTCCTGCACAGCCAGGGAGAAAAGCCTTGAAAGCAGATGCTTCTGTCTATCTACTGAACACAGCTAAACTCCATTCATTTACTGATAAGTCTGTGGGTCGATTCCATAATTTAGCTATTGTGAATTGTGCTGCTATAAACATTATGTGACTGTATTGCTATGATATGTCAGTTTTAGATTTTTTTTTTTTTTTTTTTTGAAATACCAACATTTGCCATAAAGCAGATCTCACTGTCTTTACACAGGACTATTTCCACAGAAGCAGAGCAGAAAAGAGGAACAAAAATGATACATGGGGGCTGTCAAAATAACAGGAGTGAATGCCCCAAAGAGGTCTTTAGAAAAAGGGTGCAAAGTAAATTTTTTGGTACAATCCTAGAAAAAAAAAAGTAGAATATAAGGCTTCTCTTTTTCTTTAGAATTTTTGCTCTGTTTTACTTAAGACAAAGAAATGGGCTTTTTGCCATTTTATTTCATATATTTTGTTAATCTGTTTCATATATATATATATATATATATATATATATATATATATATATATATATATATATATATATACACGTATGTGTGTGTGTGTGTTTGTGTGTGTGTGTGTACAGAACAGTTCACATATATATTTATAAATTATTTTGAGGCTCTAAGCAACTTAAGCAAGATACTGTCTCATAATAAAAAATAAAACATCTGGGACATAGCTCAGTGTAAAGTGCCCTGGGTTCAATCCCTAGTACAAAAGAGGAAAAGAAAAAGACAAGACACTGTTGAAGAGTAGTGTGAACTTGGACTACAACTTCTCTACCTTGGAATGCAGTAAGCTGCCTGTAAATGTTTTTCAAGGAGGCTTTGCTTCTGAATTATCTATTTTCTCTAGTTCCTTATCATGATGCCTGTTCATTCTTTTAAAAAACACTTCCACAAATTAGTGGCTCTCTCTTGACATCCACGTTTGTGTTTCCTACCGAACTTTTCTGACTTTTCCACTGGAGACAGAAAGATACGTGCGCTTACACACACACACACACACACACACACACACACACACACTTTGGTTCTAATTCTTTAAACTAGGTCTGGTACCTAGGCCTAGTGTTCAGTGGCCATCTCTTACTCTTCACCTTCCAATCTATTTATTATAAAAGCGTCCCTTTTTAAGCCTGGTCTCTCCACAAGAGTTCAGAGGCAGAGAAGGCAAAAGAATGATTCACACTCTATACTCTGCAGGTTGGTACAGTGATCCTCCTTATCCAGGTTAATCAGTCCTTCCTTATCTAGTTGTTTTCAGTGGTTTCAGTTCCCCATGGTCAACCTTACTCTGAAAACATTAAATGGAAAAATCCAGAAATAATTCGTAAGCTTTAGGGAACTTTTATTATAGTATTTTTGTTATAACTGTTTTGTTATTGTTGGTGTTAATCTCCTACTGTGCCTCATTTATATATGAAACTTTTTCAGATATGTAGATACAGGAAAGAACATAGTCTATGCATCTATGTAGGGTTCAGTAGTATCTGTGGTTTTAGGTATCCATAGAGGTTTCTGGAATGTCTCCCTCTCAGATACAGGGCGACCACTATAGTCACACCTGTCTACTTAACCAATGAATTCATTAACTACTATGAAAAAATATTCATCCAGTATTTCTAAATGGTAAGAAATAACAATATAGTAAAAACCTGCACACACTCATGACATCGTTTAAGAATTACCCTTATGTTTTTATATCTCTAAAAATGCCTATTCTGGAGCCTCTTCAAATATCCTATAAGTCGTCGTCTTCTTTTTTTTTTTTTTCTTTAGAATTTTCAATAGTTGACAGACATAAACATAACTAACCCTTACCCTAAAAACCAACAGCTCTAAAGACTGCCATTTATATCCATCTGTCCCAGCCACTGCAGAAACACTGGGTAGGCACAGGTTCAGGGCAATGCCATCTCTGCCCATCCGCCCTGAAGGTCCCATGGCAGGTCCCTCACCTGTGCTCCTGCGTGGTGTACTTGAGCAGCTCTGCCAGCTGCAGAGGGTATTTGCAGATCTTCTGCACTGGCGTGAGGAGGAACCCATCCAAGGCGATGTCAATCATCTGCTGGAGCAGGCGGCAAGCTTCGAAGAAGTGCCTGTACTTGCCCTGCTTCATGAGGTTGGAGAGCTCCACGCAGGCTCCTGGATGGTTGTTGCAATACTCGGAATAGATGGCAAAGCCCTCTTGCTGGAGGGGGAAAGCAGCCTTATCAGGTTATGGGTGACTCTGGGTCATCTAAGGGGACACTCCTGAAAAGGAGGAAGGATCACTGCAGCAAGGACAGGTCATTAGACACAAGGTGACCCACGCCATTGTGTAGTGGCTTCCACACCTGGGCAACAGCAATGGGCACTGGCAAAGGCTCTGGCTTCTGACATGGAAAGATGGAGGAGCAGGACCTCTGCCATTCCCTCTTCACCCAGCTTGGATTAGATGAAGTGGCAGAGAAAAAAGTGTTGCCGGAAACCCGATTCTCTCTAGCCAGCTAGTCTTTACTTCTCTGATAAGATCTTTTTATTTTTGAGGGGTACTGGGGATTGAACCCATGAATGCTTTACTGCTGAGCTATACCTATAACTCCCCCAAGTCTTTTTAAATTTTGAGACAGGTTCTCGCCAAATTGTTCAAGCTAGTCTTGATCTTGAGACCTCCTATTTCAGCCTCTGGAGTTGCGAGGATTATAGGTATGCTTCCTGGTGCCTGGCTCACTGATAAACTCTTTGACTCCATGCCTCCTTCACCTCCTCCCCACAATTCTGCCTACTTCTCCCAGGCCTGATTTTCACACATGTCACTCTCCTATCTCAAGAAAGACCATCAAGACCATCTACCTTTCTGGATTTCAGAGTTGCATTCTTCCCTTTCTCCCTCTCTGTATTGTGGGCTCCCTCCCTTCCTCCACCCTTTTGGGTCAACAGGGTATCTGCATTCAAGGCCCTGTCCCTGGGCATTGCTCCACATCCCTGAATGTTGCCTTTCCCTGACCCTCAGCCACTGGGCAGTATACTCACACGTGTTCAGCCCCCACCAGAGCTGCCTTTCCTTCCTTCCCATGCCTGGCCCTGCCCTGCTGGATGGTGGAGACTTGAGTGTGCTCAAACACAGAATGTCAAACTAATCCCCTATTTCCCTAGAAAACAGATTTTCCTAAGCTTCTTGTTAATTTTTGAGACTCAAAACCCTGTAAGGCAGTTCTGACTATTGTTTTTTTCTTTGTCACCTATAACCACTTGTCACACACTTTCCTCAAAAATACCCCTTCTGATAAATCTCTTTTCCCATCTCCCAGTCCCTCACCAGTACCCTCCCTGGTGGCAGCAGCAATTCTCTCTAGCCCTCAGGACACTCACCAGCCTGCTCTCCTGTTAATTCCCTCACCTCTGAAGCCTCTCTTATTTCTCCTCTACAAGGACCTGCTACTCTGACCTCACAGATCTATTATAATGCCCTAGATATGCTCCAGGTACCTATAGGGCCCATCTTCACACCAAAACATGATGATCAGAGATTTAAGGTCTACCCACCCTGAGGGAACAGCTCAAAAGCTCTCAGGCCCAGAACCCAAGAACTGAAAAATGGTGTTGCTGTCACTAACATTATTACTATGATTATTCCCTGACTATTTTGGCTGGAAATAAAATTGTCTTTTTCCTGAAATCTTAGTATATAAAATAGTAATAGTCAATCACTGGTAAATAATGATAAACTCATGTCACTGTTAGTGGAATGTTTTGAAACAATCACAATGTCACATGCCAATTACTTAGTAATGTGTGACCTTGGGTCACTTACTCTCTGGGCCTTGGTTTCCTCATCTGTAAAATGGGGAAGACAATCATATCAACCTAATGAATGTAGAGGAGCCAATGAGAAACCTCGGAAAACAGTGCTTGAAACATAACAGACACTTAATGGATACTATTACTCCACATATAATCCCAAACTGAACAAAAAGATATTGAAAAAATTGCCTTGGGGTATTGAGAAACCACCCAACCTAATTTTACAAGTGACATCTCTATTCTATGGAAAATTAATCAAGCAAACAATTACAGCAGCAAACCAAAATAAAGAAAAAAGACTCCTATTTTTAGTGGAGTCTCATTTCAAAATTATTACTTAACCAGATGTTATTAGTAAAGAAGCATCAGTAACATACATGCTGAAGGAAGCAGGATCCTATTTCACTTAAGTGAGGTTCCTCTTTGTTATACTGTTTCTCAAGGTCTTTCAGGAACTTTCTTTGGAACTTGTAAATGTCTTCAATGTTTCCAAAAATAGTGGCTAGCTGTGCAACAGTGAACATTCCCGTGTGCTTGCGGCACTGTCGAATATAGCCCTGTAAAATACAAAAGCAACCTTTTTTATTTGAAAGGTCAAAGAAATGCAATGCTGAGGATCAAACCCCAGGCATAATACAGGCTGGGAGAGTGCTCAACAACTGAGTATATCCCCACCCCGGCATAAATATTTAGGGGAAAAATAAAAAAACACAAAAAGAAAAATGGAAAGTTTCGTGTGATTGGATTTAAAGCTTCCAGAAACTAGTTTCAAATACCAGAACTTAAAAATTAGTACTGTTACACTAATCTAAATTCTTAAAGACAATCATTCTCCCATCCCTAATTCTATTGCACAGCTGAGAACCCTTGTCAAACATGGAATGTGACTGCTTACTGAATAGCTAATGCAGCTCTGCTCATTGTCAATCATGGCAAGATGCCAAGGACATCTAACACAAGGATTCCACTTTCACTATACAGCAAAAATGTGTACAACTTTAATCAGAGGACTTCCCTAACTAAGAATGCTAATTAATTTTCTTACTCTACCTCTGAACCACAACCACAGTCCCAAAACTGACCTTTAAATAAAATACATACCACTTACTTTTGGTATGAATTTTAACAGGATAATAACACAATGCAATAGTTCACAGTGCAGGCTCTGGGACAGACTGCCTAGGTTTAAATCCCAACTCTACCACTTTACTTTCTTGCCTCAGTTTCCTTATCTGCATTAGGGGGCTAACAAGATTGCCCAATAAAAATGGTTAGTAACTGAGTTAATCCAGGCAAAGAAATGGAGCATGATAAATATTTGACAATGATTAGCAGTTATTCTGATTTTCCTAAAATGCCATTTTATTTTTTGTGACTTTTTTTTTTAATCAGAGCTTTACAGTTACACATAGTAGTTGGGTGCATCCCAACAAGTTCATACGTGCATGGGATTTTATTTCAGTTCATGATCTCCCCTTTTACTCTTCTCCTTCCCTCCCTTCTTCTCCTTCAGACTTTCTTTCATTTATCTATTTATATTTGATTGGTTCCTTATGTAATCTTATCCTTCTCTGCCCCTTTCCTTTATTTTACTCTAATTACTGCATATGAAGGAAAACATTTGACCTTTGAGTTTCTGAATTTGACTAATTTCACTTAGCAAGATATTCTCCATTTCCATCCATTTATTGGCAAATGCCATTTTTGTATTCTATTGGCTGAGTAGAATTCCATTGTATACATACACCACAATTTCTTTTTTCTTTTTTTTTTTTGGTACCAGAAATTGAACTCAGGGGCACTCAACCACTGAGCCACATCCCCAGCCTACTTGTATTTTATTCAGAGACAGGGTCTCATTGAGTTGCTTAGCACCTCACTTTTGCTGAGGCTGGCTTTGAACTCAAGATCTTCCGGTCTCAGCCTCCCCAGACGCTGGCATTACAGGCGTGAGCCACCATGCCTGAACACAATTTCTTAATCAGTTCATTTACTGATAAGGCTATGGGTTGATTCCATAATTTAGCTATTGTGAATTGTGTTGCTATAAACATTAGGTGTCTGCATTGCTGTAATATGTCAGTTTTAGATCTTTTTGAAAAATACCAAGGAGTGGGATAGCTGAGTCATTTGGTGGTCTTTATATGTCACTTTAAAGACACTTCATTTACCACACATTGACATAGAATAAGAAGGTTGGCACAAGTAAGCAAAACATCAGTAGGTCCATGTGGCAGATTGTCTAAGTACAAGAATGGACAGTACTTTGCCTTAGCTTGTCTCTAGTGCTGAATGGTCACAGTTGAATTGGTAGTGCAGATCTCAGCATTCACAGCTAGGACAGCTGGAATGATCAGACCTGGCAGGCCAGAGCTCAGCAGAATACTCAGACAAGGTCTACAAGACACATAGCAATAGGGGAGGGAGCCTTGCAGACTCACATCTGCTAATGTTCAGTTCTCTGAAATTAGGACAAGAACATAAAATAAATGATTGCTGAGGAGAATATCATGACACCATAAAATATAGCCTAGGATAAAGCTTAAAATTTTTTTCACCTATATCTAACGACTCTGAATTTCATCTACGAGTCAGTGATTAGACACTGGGGGCTTGGAGAAAGTGGGTTCTGCAGAAGTCAATCACTTTAAATACTCCCAGGAGTTAAGTCCTGAGGGAAAAAGTTGCAAAGTGCCCTTTAAAGAGGACTGGCTACTCAGAAGGCGAGAAAGAGACTCCCTTGAGCCCAGGAGTTGGAGGCAAGCCTGGGCAACACAGCGAGACCCCATCTCTGTGTATACATAGATTCATTTATATATGTATGCGAATAAATAAGGACTGGCTGCAAGAGCAGGTAAAATAGCCACAGCCCATTAAACTCAGCAATGTAGATAGCAGGTGTTTAATGGATCTGGGCAGGGGCTAGATGGGCAGGAGCAGAGATAAGGAGAAATGAGAAGTATAGGAAAGTGTGCTTGTAAGGAGGAGGTGGGGTCGTGTCCTGTAACCATGGGCTCTGACCTATAGCAAGGCCCTGGGGCCTGCACCTTACCTCGCAGATGTCCTTGAGGTGTTTGATGTACACCCGTTCAGTGTTCATGATCTCCTGGATGACATTTGTCCGCATCTGGTGCTTGTTCTCAGAGTGCTTGTGGTGGCTTGTGCTGGTATCCTCCTCCTGCTCCTCACCATGTGTACTACTAGAATTCTCAGACAGCTCTTCCTGATTGACTCGAAGCTGCAGTGCACACACAGGTGACAGGTGATGAGAGGAAGGAGGAGGTGAAGACTTCATGGCTTCCCACTTGTCTGTGACCAGTTATGAGAGTGGCCTGGCCCTAGCTTCCATCTTTATGGCCTTAGCAGAGCCACAGCCCTGCCAACACACTCCAAGAAACAGCAGCATTGCCAAATAATTTGTTTACCTTCATTAAATTTTTTATTTGGACTAACCTGATTTCTTATAGGTTTGACTAGTATGTGGGACCGAAACAAAAAATTACCAAAGAATAGACCTGAATAAGGGGGAGATCTGCCTGAAAGGAGTCTGCAGTTCCACCATAGATACTTCTAAAAAGCACAAAGGGCCACACACTTACTCTGACAAAGCTTGCAGGGAACCAGGCCTCCTTATCCTCGTTCCGGCCCCACCACCAGTCTTTGTTTGAGGCTTCCAGGACCTGGATGACATCCCCGGCCTTGAAGCCCAGTTCCTGGTCATCCATGGTCACATGGTCCCAGAGAGCTTCTGCGCAGACCACGCTGCCATCGCTGATCAGCTGGAACAGAGACAAGACAGGCTTCATGTTAAGAACGGGTAGGAGCAAGGGAGCTGCTGTATGGGCTCTATCTTGGTGACCCTGACCTCTCTTAGTTCTTGTTCAGACACCTGGTGACGTCCAGTCAATCCTTACTTTCACTGGTTATACAAAAATCAATAGAGGAAAACATATTGGGGGAAAAGTACCAGGTGGGCATCTCCAACCTGTTCTTAAAAGAAAATCCAAACCCATTTTTTTTAATATACTTTTTTTAGTTATACATGACACAATATCTGCGTTTATTCATTTTCATGTGGTGCTGAGGACTGAGCCCAGTACCTCACACGTGCGAGGCAAATGCTCTGCCACTAAGCCACATAACCCCAGGCCCCAAATCCACTTTTAAAAGATGTACGGATGCCGCTTGATTTATAATGGGGTTACCTCCGCATAAGCTCATTGTAAATTAAAAATATCCTACATCCAAAATGCATTTAATACCCCTAACCTACCTTACATCACAGCGTAGCCTGCCCTAACATAAACATGCTCAGAACACTCCTGTTAGCCTATAGTTAGGCAAAATCATCTAACAAACCCTTATATGATATGTTAAATCGCTCAGGTAATACACGGACCACTGTAAAATGAAAGTGAAAAAGAATGGATGAACGGAGGGATGGAATGAATTGTTAGCCTGAAAAAAGCAGAACTCAAAATTGAAAGTATATTTCTACTGAATACATGAGTATTGCTTTCACATCATGGTAAAATAAAAAAAGGCTGAAACATTGTAAATTGGGGACTGTATAAACAGCTCACTTAGCTCTAGGTCAGTTAACTAAAAACCTTGAATATCTGGAATATTTGGTTTCTGCAGATGTTGGAGCCTAGCATCCTAATGTTAGTTGTATGTGTTAATGGAAGTCCTGCACATGTTCTCCCAGAGGTGTGTTACTCATACTAATTCCCAATTCGATATTCAACTTTATAGTTTACTACAATTAAAGACAATGGCTTGATCTTGGGATATTTAACAGTTATTGAAAAAGTCAAGAACAGATATGGCTCATTCACTGGGAAGAGTTGATTCTGCCTCCCCTTAGCTCTTACAGACAAAAAGGCCTGTGACCAGCAGTAATTCAGATTTCTGAGTTTTCTGGATTTTGGAACATTTGCATAGTCTTTACTGGTTGATAATTCTAATCCAAAATCCAAAATCTTAAGCTTTTGAATGTCATGTTATTGCTTAAAGAGCTTCAGATTTGGGGGTTTGAGTTTAGGGATACTTGGCTTATATCATGTTTAGAATAATGACAGGAGATCTCAGTAGGGAGGCTAACAGACCTCAGTTACACTCCACACATTCTGCTTAAGAGTATTCAAAGACTGAGGTGCCTGCCTTCTAGAAAAATTTCTGTAAAAAGAACTAAAGCTGCAAAGTGGTAGAAAGAACATCAGATTGGGAGTGAGAATCACATGGTTAATTCCAGCTCTACCATTTGCTACCAAATCCATTTCAGGACATTACTAATGTTAACTTTTACATCTTAGATTGCAGTTGAGAATTACATGAGCCATGAGTGCATTTCATAAACTAAAAAGCAAGACCTGAGTGCTAACGATTGCTGCTCTAATTACTTAAAGGATAAGCTTCAGTTACTTGGAAAGCTTGATCACAGACATTTTTCTGGACAATGCAAAAAACCAGTGTTGTTCTTGTATATGCATGGTTTTGTTTTTTTGGTATGTTTTGTTTGCTTGCCTTTTTTTTTTCAGTGCTAGATATTGAACCTAAGGCCTCATTTATGCTCTACCATTGAGCTACCCCTCCAGCCAATTTTTTCAGAGCTGGGGACTAAACCCAAGGCTTCATATATGCTAGGCCAAGTGCTCTACCACCAAACTACACCCCTATCCCCCAATGGGAATCAGAGTTCTAGGGTTTAGAAAATGCTTAGCAAAAAATAATCAGATAGCAACCTCTGAAGTAGTTCTGGACCCTGCAAATCCAGTGTCCAATAAATGTCACTGTTGTGTGGATTTTTGGTACCTCATTAATGGCCAGCTGTTCCCCGCCTGGCTGTAGATACCGGGGATTGGCCTGACAGAGTTCTTCATAGCTGAAGTCCTCCTCGCTACCGTTGTCATCGACTAAGGCAGAGGACTCAGTACCTCCATCTGAAGAAACTAGAGAAAGAGAGAGGAAGGGCATGGTTGAAAAGGCACAGATAATAACAAAATAAAATGAAACAAAAGAAAGCACAGATAACAAGTTTTTTCATATGACAAAATAAACTACCTTTGATAACATACTCCTCAGGGAAAATTATCAGTTTCATCTTACTCAAGTAAGAAATCATTAGAAAACATCTACTGACATATTTATTAATCCAGAAGCAGCAACTGATTCTGAGGAGCTGGAGTCAGGGGTTCTGTTAAGTGAGAAGTGGGACATTTCAGAGAGCACTGCTAATACAATTATTTTGTGAGCTAAGGTAAACTATGTGTGATTTAGTTGAAAATGTATGCCTCAAAACAGAAAAATACAGATATAATGTTTCTAAGCAATATGGTGATATACTAGAGGAAGTAAAGAAACTGAAAATTATGATCACTTTTAAAAAGTATTCTGCTTACATCTGCAAGGCAATAGTACTATTAAATTCCCAGGTCATTCTTACTATTGTCCACATATGAAAAGGACTGGAACTCTCAGAATTGGAATTACAGGGTATCTTTACTACAAGAGACAGGTCTTTTATCATTCATTTATTTTGTGTACTGGAGACTGAACTCAGGCTAGGCAAGCACTCTGCCACTCAGCTACATCCCCAATCCTTCTTATCTTTAATTTTGAGAGAGGGTCTCACTTAGCTGCCCAGTCTCGCTTCTAACTTATCATCCTGCCTCAGCCTCCTGAGTTGCTGGGATTACAGGCATGTACCACCCTGCCTGGGTGAGACAGACCTTTTAAGGATAAATGTAGAATTTTTGATTTCACTACCTTGCTATCAAGATTTTTTATATTGGGACAAAGGCTTTCTCTCACCAATGCTAACTAATCATCTGTCACTGAATGGAGATGTTTCTTCTTTGAGATTGATAGCCTTGGACCTTCTGTACAAGCTGAGGGATGTCTCCATCACTATTTTCTGTAATGGGATGAGTAGCAGGTGCTGGGGGACACAAAACTAAGCAAAGGATAGTCCTTGACTTCAGCAGGCCAGGGACAGTACTCTGGTAAGCTAGGGTAGAGTTTCAGGAAGAAGGTAATAAAACAGAAAAACAGAAGCAGTGGCTATCTATTCATGATACTCAGATGGCTTTTGACTGAGAGCAAGAGTGGAATCTGAAGCACATGCTACACAGACAGTAGTATAGAAGTTCTCCTATTATCTGCAGTTCCATTTTCCCAGGTTATGGTCAATCACAGTCCAAAAATATTAAATGAAAAATTCCAGAAAAACAATTCATGTTTTATAATATTACAATATACAATGGTTCTATTTTATTATTTGTCATTATTGTTGATCTCTTACGGTGCCTAATTTATAAATTAAACTTTCTCATAGGTATGCATATATAAGGAAAAAACATAGTTTGGTACTACCCGTGATTTCAGGAATCCACTGGGGGTCTTGGAAATTATCCCCCATGGTATTCACTCATGCATGGAATGACAGATGAGACTGAAAAGTGAGGGGGCAGGGTGAGAGGGGCTCACTGTGGAGGCTCTCAAGGACTAGAGCAAGCCATGGGGGCTTTTCTTAGGGTTGAGCCAGGGAGTGACAGCTTTTGAGTAGAGGTCTGCTGATGCTGTAGAGAGAGGAGATACTAGTGTTGCTGAGGTGTGGGCTAAGTTCCAGCCCTAACCCTCTACAGGCATGGTTCTGGACTTGAGCAACTCATCTCTCTGAGTTTCACACACTTCTTTTTGAAGAACGTAGTGACAGAACATGCGTCAAGCTCCTAACATCCTTGATGAGCAGCTGGGGCTTGGCAAGAGTGTTATTGTGGTGATCGCACTGAAGGTGACAAGGGCTGGGCTAAATAACAACGTTGCTATAATGTGAAGGAAGGATTGGAGGAGGGGGAGGAGAATGAAGCCAGAGAAACCAGCTGGGAGAAATGAGATTAGAAGGAGCCAGTGGCAACAAGGTGAAGCACTGGGGAAAGGGCTGTGGGGACTGAAGTCCAAGGATGATGGAGAGGTTAAGCTCAAGCTTGGAGAGAGAAAGAGGATGAAGTCAACATGATTTCAGAAAACCCCAAGCTCCTACGAGGATTTAAAAAAGGAATACCAGAGGAAGAAAACCAGTGCAGAAGGAAGGAGGAAGGGCTAGACAGATCAGAGCACGGCTGTGCTCTGCTTGACTTTGGACTTGCAAATCTACATTTCTACTAACTTTACTCTCTGTGAACAAGCCTATTTTCTATACTGAAGAACTTTTTTTTTTTTTTAACTTTTTATTTGCTGCTAAATCCAAGGTGCATTTTCTATTCCCAGCCATCACAGCTGGATGGATACATCCCAGGAGCTTTGCAGACCCACATGTAGCCTTGGACCATCCCAGGACCTCCTCCCTGCATCCTACCTGCCTCAGTCCTCTCCTTCCCTCAACACTTTGGCTGTGTTGTAGAGAGTAATGGAGTTTTAAGCAAAGCCTCAAATTCTTACACTAAAAATAGGAAAAATTACTGAAGGAGTTTGCAACAATGGGGGTTATAAACACTCTGAAAATTAACCACATGGACTGTATTTCATGTGCTGGATTCTTAGATTTCCCTCTCCAAATACAGATAGAATAAAGATTATGATAAAGAATTCAAGCTGGAAAAGCAGAGGCACCATGCTCACAAAGCAGATGGTGGGTAGACAGAACCGTGACTGAGTGGTTACTTGGCCAGCTTGGCCTTTCCCAGCCTGGCCCCAGCTACTCCTTTCACACTCTGCTCCAGCTACTTTCCCACTGGTTGCCCCTGTCCTGTGTGCCCAAGCTTTGAACACAGTGTCAGGGGCACCCTACCCAGACACGTCTGCTGATGAGCCCATGCTTTTTAACTGCTTTTCCCACTGCAGGGTGCCCCTGCCACCTGGAAAGCCCACAACATAGCTGCAGTCACCTCCTTTCCAGAGCCCTATAGTGAGCCTAGGGTGAGCCAGCTGTACCCACTGGTCTGCACACCTGTGCCCCTGGAGTGTAACTGCCTAGGCTGGTGCACTGAATACAGAAAAGTCAGTGAACCCTGGATGAATTGATGATGCTATTGGCCCAGTTCCAGCTCTCGGTAGGGACCAAGTTGGGGTTCTAGGCAGGTGCATGGTGCCCAGCATCTTTTCCCCACCTCAACCCCCCACTCCTGTTCCCATCCCTAATCTTACCCAGGGACTGGGGAATGAAACTGAAAGGGAATGCCTCAGACATGGGGCTGCAGGGAAAGGTATGTTCCTGGATCTGAGCACAAAAATGGGAAGCTCTCCAGAGCCTTGGCTAGGCCCTCGCTTCTCCCTGCTTCACCAAGGGAGAGAGGACAGCACTGTCAGGGGGACAGCAGGATCAGTGGAACTCAAGTAGAAGTGCAGGGAGGACAAAGGCAGGGAACCTACTCTGTGTCTGTCTCTTGAACCAATAGGTGGCAAGGAATGACACCACCTAGCAGGACCCACCTTCCATTCTCCCCACCCCCTCTTTCTTATTGGACCTTCTCACCCCAGGGAGTGCAGGGCTGGTGGTGGTTCTGCAGTCTGATTCTGGGTGTATGTGTGGGTGAGAGAAACATACTCAAGCCTGTACCAAGCATAGGGACAGCTCCTTTTTAAATGTGTAACTTCCGCTTTCTCCCCTAAGGTCAGAACTGGAGGTTATCTTGGGCTGGGGTTGTGGCTCAGGGGTAGAGCGCTTGCCTAGCACGGGCGGGACCCGGGTTGGATCCTCAGCACCACATAAAAATAAAGGCATTGTGTTAAAAAAAAAAAAAAAAAAGAACTGGAGGTTACCTTGACTAGTGCACTTTCCTGGGTATGTGTTTTAGGAGGCTAGGGGAAGAAAGTTTTGGGAAGCAAGTATAATTTTTTTCCACACACAAGTATGTCTTAGACTAAAAAAGAGATAGCACTAAAGCTAAACGCCTCCTCCAATCCTGGCACTTCCCAGACAGAAAGGTCCAGTGACTACCTTTAATGTCTGAAATGTTCTAGTGCTCCAGGCTGAGCACAATATATACAAAACCAAGGTTTGTAAGAGGCCCAAAGCTGCAGGAATCTTCAGATGTCGGCCAACAGTGATCTGGTACGGCCTGGAACCAACAGCATTTTTCCTTATCAAATTTCAGCTGCAGTTGAGCAAAAAAATAAGAAAGGAAGAAAGGAAGGAAGGAAAGAAGGAAAGAAGGGAGAAAGAAAGAAAGAGAGAGGGAGGGAGGGAGGGAGAAAGAAGAGGAAGAGTAGCAGCAGCTCAGTAAAAATAGAGGTGTCAGGTCTCCCACCCAGAGCAGAGCCCTGATAATTGCACTTTCTCCCTCAAAGAACCACCAAACAATATCTGCCCAGGGAGGGTCCTACCATCTAATCTGACTGTTGCTGTGAAAATCAGTAAAAGTAATGATTGTGCACAATCCACAATTTAAACAAGTCTAATGAGAAGAGAACCCATTGAAGAAGCGTTCAACTTTACAGGAGATATGAGAATGGAACCCTCTGGACATGGACCTGGAACACTGAGACCTCTGAGCTGCTGCCATAAACACAGGAGAACGAGGTGGGTCATGAGAAAGATTTCTAGCAGTGGTTTCCACACCATGGAGGAGTATCTACTGAGCACTGTGGAAAGGAGGTGCAAGAACACATAGATCGGGTGACTCAGAACATTAGCATAATAACATTTCAGACATTAAAGGTAGTCACTGGACCTTGCTGTCTGGGAGAGGCAGGGCAGGGGCCTGGGGTGGGAGACAGGCAGTGTGCAAAAGGGAAAGGATAGAATAAAAAATCCCTGGATGCAACAAAGGAATAATAAATGCTAGAAGTAATGAATACTCTAACTGCCTCATTTGGAAACAACACAATGAATGCACCTATACATCATACTGTATCCTATGTAGGATTGTACAATTGTTACTTGTTAATTCAAAATAAAATAACTTACTTTAAAAAAAAATACTTGAGTAAATAAATATCTTGGCTTCACTGCCTTTCTAGCTAAATGCCCTTGGAGCAAGTCACTTGACCTTTTTCAACTTTAGTTTTTCCCATCTAGCTGCAGTTGAGCAGGTTTACATGTTTTGTATATTCACAGGTCATTCTCCTCCTGCTGCCCTTCACATCCCACAGGTGACTCACCAGTAAACTAAGTCTGCCTTTGACTCCTATGGTAGCTATGGTAGCCAGAACCTGGCCACCTTTCACTGGTCTCCCACCACCCAGGCCTGGGTACATGGCTGGAGCTCATTCAATCTAGCTGCCCCTCTCTGGTCTCCCTGTGGCTGCCCCAACAGAGGATTCTCTCCAAAGCGGCCAGAATAATGGTGCTACATCATTCTTCAGTCTCATGGTATTATTACTTTGCTCAAAACCAGTCACAGAAGAGAGAGCCAAAGTCCCAAGGCCCTCCCTAGGCACACATTGTGCCTCCTACCCCTCCCACTCTGCTCTGGCCCTGATTGGTGTCCTGACTACAAACAAAACAGGCACTGCCCTCTGCCCAGGGCTTGCTGCCTCTGCACCCAGCACCCCTCCCAGCAAGCACTTCTGGACCATCCCATTTAAAACTATATCATCCTCCCCAGTTTATTTCCCTCTGTAGCAGTCATTACCATCTACTACATTTTATTGTCTGGCTTGAATAAAAGTTACCAATGTAATAACTAATCTGATCTATCATTATTTGCAATCCTAGTAACTAGACTATGTGCCCAATAAATACTAGACAATGGGAGGAAATGGCCATGCCATTTCAGTCAACTACATAATTACATTTCAGTGGTACCATAAGATTAAAATGGAGGGGCTAGGGCTGCAGCTCAATTGCAGAGTGCTTGCCTAGCACGTGTGAGGCACTGGGTTCGATCCTTAGTACCATATAAAAATAAACAAAATGGAGCCAGGCGCGATTACACATGCCTATAATCCCAGCAGTGTAGGAGGCTGAGGCAGGAGGATCTCTGAGTTCAAAGCCAGCTTCAGCGAAAGCAAGGCGCTAAGCAACTCAGTGAAACCCTGTCTTGAAATAAAATATAAAATAGGGCTGGGGATGTGGCTCAGAGGCCAAGTGCCCCTGAGTTCAATCCTTGGTAGCAAAAAAATAATAACAAAAAATAAATAAACAAAATAAAGACATGTTGTTCATCTACAACTACAAAACATTTTTTTTTCAAAGATGAAAATGCGGTAGAAAAATTCTCCATGTTTTTCCTGTACCTTTCTTAAGTTTAGATATAAAATTGGTCCATGATTACAAATGCCTACAGTATTCACTACAGGAACACACTGTATGGGTTCATAGCCTAGGAGCAAAGGCTCAGGTGTATCCTAGGCTATATTATTCTGTCTTAGTAGGAACACTATAGGAGGTTCACAATCATAGAATTGTATAACAATGCATTTCTCAGAATGTGCCCTAGTTATTAAGTAATGCATGGCTATATGATACATTGACTTAAAAGCATGGTTTGGGGGTCAGATGACCTGCCTTCAAATGACAGTGCTGCAAAGTTTTTATTTATTTATTTGAGTGTGAGTTTTGACTTTCTGTGTCTTTTTATCCATTGAATGTGAATAATAAATACCCATCTCTCAGGGCTGATTATAAATTCTCAACAGTAATTGTTACTGATTTGTTGTAAGCCTCAAATGAAATGATGATGTTTAAATGCACTTTGCAAAGTAAAAAACAGTACAGAAGCACCAGACATTCTTTAATGTGGTGCTTGATGTGCCAGGTACCAATTTAAGCCTTTTGGGGTGTATCAGCTCATATAATCCTCCTGGCAATGCTATGTGGTTGGTACTATAACTGGGTACCCAATTACACACAAGTAAACTGAAGTCCCAATACATCCAGCTGTGTGCATCGGGCCTCTCACTTTTACCCACCAGCAGTACTACCTCCCTTGTAGTCCCTCTGCTGTTGGTAATCAGACAAAAGCTACTAAGCAGATATTAAACCCCCTTGCCCTAAAACTTGAGTACTTTATACCCTTCTGGAGAATAGCCATAATTACTGACTCTGGTGCTCTGCTAAGCTTTGCTTCCTACCCCAGCTTACAGTTCTCAATTGGGCCTGTCAATGACCTGATCCAGTTTTCTGTTTTAATCCTTTCCCCTTCATGACCTTAACTACATTCCTGATTTTAAGTTCCTTCTAAGCTAATGATTCTTGTGTTTTTATCCTATAATTCAGATGTGTTTTATAGAGCTGGACTTTTCAGTATGTGTCTAGATTAGAGGGAAATTAGTGCTGTATCATAATGCTGCATCTGTGCTCACTGTCCTTATCTTTGTTTCCCTTTAAAGACAGTAACTTCCTTTCAGGGGAGGACAGAATCTATTTTTAGATTCTATCATAATACTTGACATACAGAAAGCATTGGATAAGTATTTTCCAACTGAACTACAAATTGCCCATGAAGAAACTGAGGTTCCAAGAAGTTAAGTTATTAAACTGAGCTACACAAGTGCTGGATCAGAGCCAGGATGGAAACGCACGTCTCCCTGACTCTCACCAGTGTTCATCGCAGATCCTAGCTAAAAAACTCTCATGTTTGGGGCTCCTGTCTCCCTCCCTGAGACAAGCTATACAATACTTCCAAGGTAAACTTAAAATAGTGGTTTCATGATTTCACAAGAAATTACACAGTAATTATCTATTGCATTATGAAAGTATTCCATGACAGTATTCCGAGGTATTCCAAGGCCTTCCTGTAATCTGATTCCATTCTACTTAAAGGAGCTTCTGTGTGGCAAACACTTGCAATAAGTGGTTATTTTTTTTGTTTGTTTGTTTTTGTTTTAAACTGAACTACAAATTGCTGATGGAGAAACACCAACCTGCAGTTTAAATGAAAACCCTATGTGTGCCCACTGGGTGCCAACACCCACACCCACCTCTTGGTGAGGGACAGACCTCTTTAAATGACCCAGACCTACAGGCCTGGGCTGCTGCCGTCTCCATCCTCTTCAGGGTCACTTCCTTACCAACTGCAAAGGACTTCAAAACCCTCAGCTAAGATGAAACTTAGTAATGGAAACCCTTTATTCAGGGGTATTTTGTGCGATGTAGAACAATTATAAGTTCTCAAGCTGGTACAGTGATGCACACCTGTAATCCCAGCAACTCAAGAGGCTGATGAGTTCAAGGCCTCAACTTAACAACTTAGCGAGACCCTGTCTCAAAATAAAAAATTTTAAAAAGCTAAGGGATGTAGCTCAGTAATAAAATGCCCCTGGGTTCTATCCTCAATATGTATGTATGTATCGATCAATCAATCAATCTCAATGTTTTTCAGTGAAATCGGGGGAAATTATTATGATAAAACAAACACCCACCCCCCTTTTTAATGATACAGTTCAGAAGTGCTAAGTGTGTTCACACTGTTGTGCAACAGCTCTCTAAAACTTTTTCATCTTGCAAAACCGAAACCCCATACCCATCAAGCACAACTTCCTCTCTTCCTGCCCCCACTCCTGGGCAACCACTTTTCAACTTTCTTTCCCTTTGATTTTGACTACTTTAGATACTTCCTATGAGTGGAATCACATACAGTATGTCCCTTTGTTTCACTGAGCAAAATGTCCTCAAGGTTCATCTATGTTGTAGCATGTATCAGAATTTTCTTTTTTAAAAAAATTCTTTAGTTGTTGATAGACTTTTATTTATTCATACCTGGTGCTGAGAATTGAACCCAGTGCCTAATATATGCCAGGCAAGTACGTTACCGCTGAGCCCCTGCCCCAGAATTTCCTTTTTAATGGTAGCATGATATTCCATTTTTATGTATACACCCCATTCAGCTTATCTTCTTACTTGTGGATGGACATTTGGATTTCTTTCACCTCTACTAAAATGAATAATGCTGCCATTAAGATGGGTGTGCAAATTTCTTTTGGGGACTCTACTTTGAATTGTTTCAGTTATACACCCAGAAAGAAAAAATTTGAAGCACAGGGTGATTTTGTAGTGTTAGTTTTTTGAGGAGGCTGTATCCTGTTTTCCATTGTGGCTGCATCAGTTCACATTCCTACCAGCAGAGGATGGGATGTAGTTTCTCTGCATTCTCAATGATAACTCTACTGTTTTGTTGGAGAAAATAAGTATGGAAAAGCCATTTTTTAAAAATGCTACAGTAAATATGGAACCAACTCTGCTCCAAACTGAAATCACCTTTAAAAGCCTAAACTTCCAGCTGTTATCAACATAACAGCAGCCAGAGTTCTCCTTGCACAGCATTTCTTAAAGCTTCAGCCAAGCAGGAAGAGCCCCCTTTATCTTCTAAAGCTCTCCATACTGACGTCAGCACATACCTCTGGCTAGAATGATTTTTTTCCACAGAGTACCGCCAATTCCAAACACGCAGTGAGTGAGTGAACACTCTCATTTAACAATCACTGGCAGCCATCACTCCTGGAAATGCCATCCTCCCAAGTCTCCTGAGCACCTTACTTGAGCCACCTTCGTCCCAAGGCACCATGTGCCCCTTTCCTAGCCCTGTCCCTTACATGGCAGCATCTTGAGGTTTAGCCTCAAAGGTCTCCTCTATGCTCCAAGTCTGTGTACTTCCTGGATGAACTGACCAACTTTTCAGGCTACAGCTGCCACCTGAGGAGAACTCACCACCACCACCTCCCAGAGTTCACATGTCTATATTTCCAGTCCTGGCCAGAGCTGGCCTCAGGAGTAAGAATGCAGAACAGTGTTGTATCCACAGAGGATGTGCCATATCTTACATCAGTAGGACTTTTACAATTAAAGAAGACGTAAGAAAAAAAAGCCAACAATAAGCAGCCCCTACACTCCTCAGACAAATAACATTCTTCTGTCTGAACTCAGGTTTTACATGTGTGAAAGGATTACACCTGGCTGGGCATGGTGGCATGTGCCTGTAATCCTGGCAACTCAGGAGTCTGAGGCTGAAAAACACCAAGTTCAAGGCCAGCTTGGGCAACTTAGCAACTCAAATTTAAAAAGGCTGATGATAGAGCTCAATGGTAGAGCATCCCTGGGTCGCATCCCTAACACTGCAAAACCAATAAATAAAAATAAGAGGATCATACCTGGCAACTGATTCAAGATGAACTTGGGGGTCAGGATTCACCAAAGGCACCAACAATGCAGTGCTGCTTTTTACAACACCTTCCTATTTGCCCACAGCCTGTTGGAGCTTTGTCCTCATGACAAACAAAAGGTCTCTTTCCCATATGGCTTATATTTTACACACTTAAGTGCCAGGATTTTAAAAGATCTAGACTGGAAATCCCAAGATCTGGATTTGAGTCCCAGAGTGGCCATCTTGGGAAAGGCCTAGACCTCTCTGACCTCTGTTTTCTCATTTGTGACAGAGGAAAACGTCCCTGCCCTGGATAGCTAGCTGAGAGAGGAGGGATGAGAAGGCAGATGTGGAGCATTTTGTTAAACAGATGGAAGGTGAGAATTAAGATGCCAAACTTCAGCTTCAGCAGGGCTTGGTCTGAAGACAATACTTCCACCATGGGCTAGCTATTACCAGCATAGTAGCTAATGAGCAGCACCCTTTCCCAGCCAGCAGGCTTCTCAGAGGGGATTTCCCTCATCTTATTTTGGGGACATTCCCGGGCTTTGAACAATCTGTTAAAAACATGTACTTCAGAAAACCTCCTGCTGATCACTCCTACAGACTTCCTCAAGGTTGAGATAAGCAATTCGGACTTCCCATCTCAAAAACGGAAGTGGCTGGCAGAGGCAGGCAGCTGTGTGCACAGACCTGAGTGGCTTTCACAGGGAGCTGCTCCAAGGGTTGAAACCATGGCTGAATGCCTCAACCCAGAAAGTGACCCTGAAACCACTGAGATGCACACAGAGGGAACAAGCAGTGTCAAAGCATGCCACCTGGCTGCCAGGGCACCCAACCCACTCCTCATTAATGGTTCCCAGACACCTAGGGTACTCAATCACATGGAGAATGTTTAGAAAAGCTTTCTCAGCAAACACTCCCATTCTGGTTCAGTGGTCCTGCCCCACTCTGAATCAAGGTGGGTGGGTGGGAGTGTTTGCTGAGAATCTGTCTTCAAAAAGCTCCCCAAAATGATTCTTTCTGATGCCTGGCCAAATTTGGGAACCAATGGACTTTCAGACTAACCTTATTTAAACTATATAACAAGAATGGATTGTGCAAGAGGCATGTCTTTCACTGCCTATCCATGCAGGAAGCCACAGGTTGCAGAGAAATGGATTCTGATTGCACAGAAAGCTCTGCTATAGCCATCTGGTACCAAAGAGTACCCAATAAAAAGAGAAAGATCTTTTTGCTGACTTCTCCACATGCAGCAACCTCCCTCCCAAAACAGCCTGTCAACTTCCGAATCATCCTTCAAAAGTTTTTGTCAGTTCCTGGTGATGAATTCCATGATTTTTCAGTTCTCTTCTCACATTATTCCCTGATCCCCTACAGTAACAATCTGTCTTCAATGTCCTAGAAACACATCAGCTTTACCTCTTTCAAAATTCTTACCATGTGTATGTTCAAGTTCTTACACTTAAGTTAGCTTATAGCTGTTCCCACTGACTTTCTCAAGGATGAGGAACATGCTTACTAGTCAGTGCTAGCTGAATGAATTACAGCATGAAATATCTTTCACACTCTAGAATGTAAAATATCACTGTCACCTAAGTCACTTTTAAGCCCAATGTAGACTTTTAAACCATTCTCCATAAATAGTATTTTTTAATCTTTAGAAATATTGAATGATAATATAATAAAAAAGGGCCCCAGCAATGAACATAAGTGCCCTCACTGATACCTCTCATAAAGTCTAAGGATTGTTTAAAGATAGTCTCCCTGCCATTATAGACATGGTGGCACATGTCTATAATTCAAGCTACTCGGGAGGCTTGAGGCAGGAGGACTGCAAGTTCAAGGCAAGCCTGGGTAATTTAGTGACACCCTGTCTCAAAATAAAAAATAAAAATGATGTAGCTCAGAGAGAAAGAGCCCCTGAGTTTACTCCCCTGTACTGCAAAAACTAAGATGGTTCTCCCAATATATACAGCTTTACATCAGCATACCACTTGGGGCCATGTTTGACTTTGGCTGCCCAGAACAGACAGAAGCCAGTTATATTATGACTAAACTAAATTTGTAGCAAACCTCTGAAAATGGGTATAAAAGTCTTTAAGTAAACCACCAGTAAATAAATTTCCCCCCTCTCAATTTAAAATGAAAACTTACCCTAAAATTGCCTCACATATGCGCTAGATCACTTTTTGAAAGAGCCTGACCGTGCTCATCTGTAAAATGGGTCTCACAGGACTTGCAAGGGTAGGTCTGCACCAGGAGACTGGGCAGCCAGCACCTCTGGGATCCTCCACCCACCCACCCCACACACCACCAGCCCAGCAACTCTGCTTCCTCCTGCTCTAGGTTGATCTCCATCCTGTTTCCTATTCAGACCTAGGATTCAAGTTTGGGGTTTCTCTGCATCTTGTTTTGAGCCCTCAGGTTTTCTTTTTTTTTTTTCTTTTTAAATGCAGTGCTGGAGATTAAATCCCAGGGGCTCACACCTGGTAGGCAAGTGCTCCACCATCGAGCTACATCCCTAGCTCTTTTCAGTTTTTTATTTATGTTGTGACAGGATCTAAGTTGCCCAGACTGTCCTGAACCTGTGATCCCTCCTGCCTCAGCTTCCCTAGTTACTGGGATTACAAGTGTGGGCTGCCAAACCTCACTAAGCCCTCTGGTTTCACTTTTGGCTTGTCCCTAGGTTTCTGTTTCCTCTTTTCAGCTAGTTGCTGTTCTTCCTTGGGTTTCTGGCATTGATGATGGCTTTTTTTGTCCATCCTCTCTGGCACCTGAGGATCTGTGCTGGAAGCCTCCTCTTTTCTTTCACTCACAGCCAGTGTTTCACTGCCCCTTACAGCTCCCATAGTTGCCTCTCACTGGCTAACTGGTGGAAGGAACCCAGCAAGATTCCAGCCAGTTCCACTGCATCCCCCGAGTGAGCTATAGTGTACTCCAGGCATCATACTCAGCCTGACATAAATCATCTGTGAGCCTCACAGCATTCTGGATTATTACTGTTCGTTTATTGAGGAGGAAACTGTGGCTCAAAGAGGTTAACTACTCCCAATGGTAGGGCTGGATTCAGACGAGATGTGTATGCTCCAAAACAATCCTGGGGAATCTGCCTCACCTCTGGCCTCACTTAGCTCACATCAATGGGAAGGGCTCCCTGTCTATTCTCACTGGACGTCCCCCTAAGGATCACCAAAGTATCCCAAAGGGCCTCACAAACATTCACCAGCTTTTTCAAGTGAAAGCAAACCCACCATGGGTGAGCTTTATTCCTTATTTTATACTAGTTTATCATTTATAGTCAATTCACATAGCACCTGTCATTTTACCATACATGTGCATGTAGTATAACAGACCTGTCTTAGGAACACACTGCTCAAGGGAACTTTCGGAGCGGGAAAGTAAAGACAACTCCATAGCTGGCTTTTCCCAGCAGGGAGGCCTAGGAGACAGCTGCTAGCCCTTTACAGCCAGGGCCAGTCCACTGAAGCTGAGCCCAGGGTGAAAGGGGTGCTCTGGCACAGGAGCAGGTTTCTCCCAATTCCGTAAGGGTATGATGGGGAGGGGAACAGGTCCCCCAAATCCATTTCCAAAGGACAAGCTTTCCAAGGAAAGCTTCTGGCATGCTATGAGTCTTTAGCAACACAGAGCATTCCCCTGAGAGGCTGAGTCAGGCGTCCCCTGGGTCTCTACATGAATGTGGGAGGAAGCAGCTCCGGATCATCTCCCAGGCCTGGAGGAATGCTGCAGGTCAGAGGGAGGCCACCATCCCTCCCCTACAACAACTCCCAGAGTAGGACACCCGCTCACCCCCTCCTTTCATCCTGGCCTTACTCAGTGGGTACTGTGTGGGATGCTGGCATTACTGAGCCCTGCCACTTGAGTGACCAGCAAGGCCACTGTGAAGGTAGGGTTTGTGTTCTCAATATAGAAATCTGGGGGCAACTCTTTTTCCTTTTTCTAAATTTGGGTTAGTGCAATGGAACACCAGTCTGATTCTGACAATCAGCCAGAGACAGAAGCCATAACCACATCCTTGTCTTCTCCAGGCCAGCAGAGAAACCAATCAAAACAAGGAAGAAAGCACAAACTCCAAACAGTATTGCTCTGACAAGGCCCAAGGCTGCCTTCAAGCTGTCACCTACGATTCTCATTCATTTCAGTGCAAGCTACTGGCGTCTATTTAAGGCAAAAACAGAGACAAGATCTGTTTTTAAAGCATCCTACTGTATCTGTTACAGCAGCCAGAGAAAATTCTTTCTGTGTAGTAATTTTTTTTTATTTAAGCAAGTAAGAGAATACACAGATTCTTTTAAGAATACATGGATTATACTTTATAACTTCTTAGCATAATATTTCTTTTGCATTCAAATAGGGACTAGTCCAGTAGTCAATACTTAGAAAAACTAAGAAGTTAGGGTGACTGTAATAAAGAAATTAAAAATACAAAAAAGGGTGTGATGAGATGGTGAAATAACAGAAGACTACGCAATATCAATTTTGAAACAGTATTCTCCCAAAATCAATTCACAACCTCCAACCTCACTCCTAAATTTAGCCAGGAACATTTTTATGTATTTCAACCTCTTAAATAAAGAAATTTTTAAAATAAAGGAACATTTTTATGTATTTATAACCTCTTAAATAAAGGAAATTTCATGAAATGAATAAGTAGCAATCAATAACAGTACCAGTAGCCAAGACCAGACCCCTCGGCTCTTACAGAAAAAAAAGACCATGCTTAACTCTTACTATTTTCTCTTTTATACTAAGTACTGTGCCATGAACAAAGTCAATCTCTTTGATGGACTATGTCTGCAACGAAACCTCCCCTCAGGACCCTTTCCTGGGAGGAATGAGCTTTATTGTTCACATTCACACCTGACCAGAACACACACACACACACACAGAGAGAGAGAGAGAGAGAGGAAGAGGGAGGGAAAGGGAGAGTGCACAAACTGCAACTTGGAGAGAGTCAAGACAGCAAAGTCTCCTGAACAGAAGGATCCATTCTCTGTACACATACCCATGTGAAGGCTTTCCAGACTCCAAAATCTTGCTATTTCCCCTCTAGCTACCATCCTTGCGACTGAAAAACAGCAACATTCAGGGCAGGTCAAGGGTGTGGCAGAAACCAGTGTTGGGGAAGATAGGCAGGCTGGCAGTTCGGAACTGCAGAATCGCTATTCACTGCTTCCCAGCCGCCCTGTGGATTCCTGGCCAGAGTCTGCCCAGAAACTGACAGCTCACTCTGTGTGACCCAGGGCTAGCTGCTCCAGCGACATCACAACGCGAGGACTGTAGGGAAGAAATTCTAAACTAAAGCAAAACCTACACACACCAAACCCCAGCACACTTACAGCCTGTCAGGGGCAGTGGAGAGCCTTGGTGACTATGGTAGAAATGTGTTTGCTGCTTTTAACTGTAATCTCCAAACCTGAGTTAGACTTTCACAGAGCTTTTCCAGAGGCTTTTATTTCATCAGAGAAAAGCACAGAGGTCTCTTGGTTCAAAAATTGAGTTAGGATTTCACATCATGGTATGCCAAAAATTTGAGTTATGATACTGTATTATACTAACTGCAAATTTATAAAACCACTTTAAAAGAGGGGTTTCTTATTTGAAAGATGCACAAGTAAATAAGTACATGTATACCCTACTCTGTGCAAGTAATATGTATATGTTACTATATAGAATATATATCCTCTAGCCTGGGGATAGCGCTCAGTGCTAGGGTGCCTGCCTAAATAAGTCAGGCACTGTGTTGGCTCCCCAGCTCTGCAACAAAACAACAAAACAAACAAGTTGAGGTGCTATAAAGTGCAGTTAAAGAATTTTTTAAAATAAAATATTTTTCCTCTCTAATGAAAAAATGTGTTTTAAAGGAGGTTCTCTCTAGATAACATTATGGGTTATTTTTATCTCCTCTGTACTTTTCTGTATTTCCCAAATTGTCTACAATGAGCAAGGTTCTTCTTTTACATTGTGACACTGTTAACAAACAGTGTGCTTCCTTCAATTTCTTCATGACAGGAAGCCACTGCCTTTTTAACTTTATGAACAATGAGATAATATACGCAAAGTAGTGATCACAAGGTCATAAATGTGGGTTTAAAAAGCCATAGTGCCAATTAGTAAAACACATGCTTTACAGTGGTGAGCCTATGTTCAAAAACCTGTTGCATCATGACTACCTGGTGGACCACAGCTAAATGAGGGAACATTTCCACTAGGCATCTCAGTTTCCTCATCTGTAGGGGGTACAGGGGAAGAGGGACTGGAGTACCAATAATCCTCATTAGATTGTTAGAATACACTAGTTTCAGGGCTGGGGATGTGGCTCAAGCGGTAGCGCGCTTGCCTGGCATGCGTGCGGCCCGGGTTCGATCCTCAGCACCACATACAAACAAAGATGTTGTGTCCGCCAAAAACTAAAAAACAAATATTAAAATTCTCTCTCTCTCCCTCTCTCTTAAAAAAAAAAAAAAAGAATACACTATTTTCAGAACAGCATGGGGAATTAGTAAATCTTAGCTGTTGTGCTGCTACTATCGCACAGAAAAACACTGAGGTCCCTACTAACTTGCCAGCTCTCATAGAAATCACAGCACCAGGGATTAGAGGTGTGGCTCAGTGGAAGAGCACTTGCCTAGCATGTGCAAGGCCCTGGGTTCCAATCCCAGCACTACAAAAATACATCAAAATAAAAAATCATGCACAAACTCAGAATGCAAAGCTACACAATTATAATACCAATGTTGACTGTATTACTGTGTTGAAGGCTTTTCTAATCTTCAAATATTTTTGGTTGTTTCTATCCCATGCTTGAATCCAGCTAAGTAAAGTTTTCTGGGGAACTCATAATTTCAAAACCCCACAGGAGATGCACTCCCCCTCTTGCCATGTATAATAAAGTGAGAAGAACTAGGTGCTGGCTACCTGACATGGAACTTCCAGCCTCCAGCACTGGGAGAAATACACTTTTTTTTTCTCTATTAAAAAACAAGCAGACACACCCACAATAAAAGTGAAACACATACTGGGAATAACAAGCAACTAAATCAGTTTCAAATTTTTCCTTTACATTTGTTTTCGGTGCTGGTGATTGAACCCAGGGCCCCACCATGCCAGGCAAGTGCTCTACCACGAAGTCACATCCCCAGGCCCTTCACAAGTATTTTTAAAAGATAACTTAAGAATCAAATATTTAAAATGATTAATAGTTCGTACAACAGGGGTACGTTTATTCTCAATAAACATGGTGCTTTACTGAATTATATACTCAAAAGATACTTTTTTTTTAATAGCAGATGAATGTTATGTAAAGTTTCCTAGTCTACCTTGTGGAATGCTAGCTGCCTAAGATGATCCATGAAAAGTCTGAAACCTACTGTATGCTTTATCTACTCCTTGGACACCCCACAAGTTTCATCAGTAATCACAGGCATAAGAAGTCCAGCCGGCCTGTTGTTTAATCTTGATTAACACAGAGCTTCCCAACCTTATTTGGTCAGAGTTTTCTTTTTACCATAACATATTACTACTCCAAAGAGAGTGTCTATAGCCTCACCCAGGGACCTGCAGTCCAGCAGTGTTCACAAGACCTGGGAGGGGGTCAGACATGAAGATTGCTGGGCCCAGCTCTGAGGACTGAGAATCTGCCTTTCTATAAGATTCCAGGTTGTGCCAATGCACACTCAGCTGTGAGAGCTGTTGTTCTGGGCAACTTTCTGTTGTGTGTTGTCCACTGTTCTTGTGCAACATTCCTTGAGAAACCCTGCTATGAGGCAAAATCCTGAATACCAGTGTGCTTCTTTCATTGATTCAGAAACTAAAGAAAACTATGAAAGGAAGGAGTAAGGCATGGTTTTAGTCAAGTGAAGAGATAAAATGCCCAACACTGAGAAGCAAAGCATCGAGAAGTGGGAGTTCACTCTTATGGGCATCCATTCTAACAAAGGCAAATAAATTCCACAGCACTTTCATTTTCTTAAAATTGCTGGTTTTCAAAAAGAAAAAGCTCCGTTGCCACAGGTCCTTTGTTCTGTCTGTTTGCACTTTCACTTTCCACAAGCGTCTGGTACAGAACAGCTTTTGTTTCCCAGAGATTTTTTTCTAAGTCCAGAGATGAAGTCAGGGTACTAGATTAGGAGCCCTGAGAATTCAGGACCTTAGAACAGAGGTACTCACTAAAATAAACTAATTTTATGGGGCATTCCAAATGAAATAAAGATAAAAAAGAAGAGAAAATGATACATAAACAAATGCTGAACTGAAATGTGGTATCTTCTCTAAGGATGTTCACCTAGCAATCTATTTTTGGAAGAAGCCACTACTAAAAAGAAAAGAGTATAATAGAATAAGTAAGTTTGACCTCTAGTTAAAAAAAAAAAAAAAAGTTCACTGATTACAGCCTATATTTGCCAAATCAATAAAAATACTACAACAAAAACCTTCTGCAGCCAGGAGTGGTGGTGCATGCCTGCAATTACAGTGAGGCAAGAGGCTGAGACAGAAGGATTGCAAATTCAAGGCTAGCCTCAGCAACATAGTAAGACCCTATCAATAGAAAACAAAAAAGGGCTGGGGATGTAGCTCAGTGGTAAAGTGTCCCTGGGTTCAATGCCCTACACCAACAAAAACAAAAAACAACTTAAGGATAGTGGAAAGAAGTCATAAAATCTTGCTCCCCTCCCAAATTCCTTTGGGCAAGAGATCATTACAATATATTATTGGGACTGGGCAGTTAGAAACATTTATTACTGGCAACACAAGAAGTAAGTTGAGAGTCAGTCCCAGAAGTGAAGAGAGCCAAATTATATATTAATATCAAATACGTAGCAATCAGAATAAAGTAAACGTTGAAAACACATGGAATGTTCTGATCATTTTGTTCTATAAATATGTGTTGATGCACACCTGTAATCTAGCAATTTGGAAGGCACAGGATCGTAAGTTCAAGGCTAGCTTAGGCCAATTAGCAAGATCCTGCCTCAAAATAAAAATGAAGGGGCGGGAGGAAAGGTTGGGGATGTAGCTCAGTGGTAGAATGCCCCTGAGTTCAATTCCCAATAGCACCAACATCACCACTACCATCACAACGACCACCACCCCCACTGAAAAAAAAAAAGAAGCAGGAATTTAAATTACTTTAGAGAAAGTGGGCCTAAGACCCATATGTATTTACATGCATATTCAAAAGAAAGGCTATTGGAGAGGCAAGTTAGTAGTAATACCTCAAATTCAAAGCAGGCCACCTTTCTACCCCTCCAGGATTGTTTCCTGAGATTGAGTAGGTAGTCATTAAAGCTGAATTTCTGGTATCTTAAGTATAATATGGTACAGATGTTCTTACATGCACACCTTCTGATGATGTGTAGAATTAGCACTGCATACCTACTTAGCAACCAAAGTTTCCCAACTGCTGCTGTTTCCTCAAAGCAGTAATTTCCCAATGTTATAGAGATATCCAGAATGGAGGAATATCCTAGGAACTTTGTTTCCCCTGGGTTTTGACATGCTTTTATTCCCAAGAGCCACAGGGCAGGTGCTGAGAGTAGGAGGCCCTGGAGGGCAGAGCAATGCTATTTTTGAGCACAGCACTGCTCAAGGACAGCTATCACCTCAGTCGAGAAACAAGAAACCCCTACCTCTGGTAATCACTGGCTGGACTGACCAATGGTGCCAATTCCCACACCAGCAATGGCTACCCAAAACCAAGAGGAACATAACCAAGATCTATGGACACTCATTAGCCATCTCCCACAGCTAAAATGGATTGTTATTTCTAAAGCTGGGATGGCAGATGTCCTTAACAGGAAATAATTTGCAACATTGCTATCAGTTATTCAGACCAATATTCCCTTATCCATTAGCATAAATAATTGAGTACCCAGGGTGATTCCTTAGTTCTGAATGGATTAAAAACAGACATTGTATTATTAATCTCCTGGTCAGTTATGCCAGTTTCCAAGGAAATCTAAAAGACATTTAATGCCATGTACAACATACCATTTTTTTAGCATGCACTGAATTCAACAGTAGCCACTGTTTCAGCACACCGACTGCTCCTGATGGTGACGACAGGCTGACTGGTACAGGCTCTTTGCCACAGAAGGAAAGGGTTCAATCACTTACAGCACAGAAAGAAACGAAGCCGGAGTCAGAAGAACAAACTGTGAAAAGCATCCAGTATGCGTCGAAAGCAATGATAAAGGAAAAGTGCCTTTGTGCCTTCAAAGCTATAGCTGTTCATCCTAGTGTCATGTGGACTCGAATACATAAGACTGTGGAAAATCTGCTCTGGGTGGCTTAAATGAACCCTCCCATCATTACCCCCACCCATAGCCTATGTGCTCCCAAAACTGCTCCAAACAAGACATTCTGTACCTGGGCACTGACTAGAACCTGGATTAATGCAGAAACAAATAAATCATAACTGTCCTTTAGAAGACAAGGCACTTTCTTCACTAAAGGCCAGCACTTTCCTGTCCTCTGTGTGCAGGTTTCATCCTTCAAGGTCTAATAAATATATTTCTGCTTTTCTGTAGTCTTCTTTGTTCTCTTAACTGTTGGACCTGGTTAGGACGCCAGCCCCACTATCTACTATTCAGCTGCACTTAGCTGAGCTAGGGAAGGTTACCCACTACCTTCAAGCCTCAGACTTCTTGCAACAAGCCAGTAACAGTCAGACTACTGATACTTAGAAGTTGTTTGCCAGGTGTCCAGAGCGCTTAACTCTCCCTCTTCTTATGTTTATCATTCCTTCCTCTCCTTTTAAAATCCACTGTCTGAAACTCAGTAACGAGACACGTGATATTTGGAAGAAGGTTCATTCTTCAATAGTTCAGGAAGATTTGAACAAATTCAATTTTTAAAATGGTGAAGGTTTTAAATGAAATCTCATGAGTTTGCAGAGAAAATGTTAAATACTTTATCATGTTTTTCTGAGCAAGAACTGGAACACTATGTTCTTTAAAAAAAACAAAACAAACAAAAAAACCCTGATTATAGGCAATGAAATACCAGTGAAGAGAACTGCTATTGGAGCTAATGTAATCTCCAAGACTTGCAGGCAATATAGTTTCAGGCACTGATGTCCCTGCTTGTAATCCTTGTTCCTGCATACAGAAGCCTTTCATAATTTCTAAATGCCTTGGACTCTGTGGAATCTATGCTATCTCTCAGCAGGCTCAAAAGACAGTGACTTTGCTGTGTACCATCTTAGCAGTCAGGAAAATACTCTTACTGCAAGTACTTGTCTAAAGATAAGTAAACGAATCCAACTTGTTTTAGAGATAAATACAACCAACACCCATGTTCCTTGGCATGAACATATAAAGTGGAAATGGAAAGGAAGAAGGAACTGGGCAAGACACATGACATTCACACCTAACAATCAAAACCCTGGGTCACCAACACTCCAACCAGCTTTCCAAGAGCTCTGTTATCACCCAAAACAGGTGCTCAGCAAGTAAGATCTAATTTGATATTTTTTCTGATTCATTACTGAAAGAAAAATTTTGAAAAGTGATTTAACTAAACAAAACATAAAGTGATGATCTAAGAAATGGAGATCAAACAGAAAGCTTTAATGGTGTGCTCACAATTATCACAAAGGCACAACATATGTGCATGTGCACACCCACACATGTGCACCTCAACACCTGTTGTGGTTTCTTCTTCTTCCCATACTTGTAACAAAATGTTTACTGGAGTCTCTGAAAACACTGGATAATGACTGCAATTTGAGGTCAAGAAAATCAATGGAAAAGATTTGGTTAAATTTTTTCCCCTGTAATACTATGAGGGTATATATTGTAAATTTGTTTAACATATATTGGTATAATAATTAGAGAGAACATTGTTCCTGATAGTCTCCTAGCCCCCTAGCCCTCTAGGGCTTTATTTGTTAGATTACATGACTTATCTAGGGTTAAGCCGTTACTTAGGGTGGTTAAATAAATAACTAGAACTCTGGATGGAAACAGTTCACTGCTCATCACTACCCATGTCCCTGCACAAATTAATGCTTTCCTGATTACTACTAATATTTATTTACTATATACTTTCTGTGAACCAGATCATTCTTTTACATCTGTGGGGTAGGTAATATTAATTAATTTCTCCCATTGCAGCTGGGTCCAATGGTACAGGCCTTAATCCCAGCTGAGGCAGGAAGATCACAAGTTCAAGGCCAGCCTGGTCAACTTATAAAAAAATTAAAAAGGACTCGGGATGTAGCAAAAAAAAAAAAAAAATTCTCCATTGCACTAAAGATTCTGTAGCTGATCAGTAGTTACCAAAGGCTGGGAAGAAAGAGAAACTGAATAGTAAGCTTCCTTTGGGTTTTATGAAAAGGGTCTAAAATTACATAATGGGGATGGCTGCATAATGCTATAACTATATTAAATATCACTGCATTCCACATTAAAAAAAAAAAAAAAAAGACTGTAGCTAACTAAATTGCCCAGGGTTCGACACCTAGTCAACAGAAAATTAAAATTCAGCTCTAGCTTTGTAACCCAAAGCTATGTTAATAAAATTAAATTTCACAAAAATAATTACAACAATATGCAGCCAGAATAACTATTTGAGACCCACACCCTTTAGTGATTCATTAATTCTCTGTATCCAGAATTTTTAGTGCCTTATTCAGGTGGTCCTCCTAAGGAAAAATACAAGTATGCTACAATCTGTTTCTAACTGAACTAATGTGTAAATCTGTTATATCTAACAAAATATATAAATAGTAATTTTTAAAAAATTTTTTTTTTAGTTGTCAATGTACCTTTATTTTATTTGTATGTGGTACTGAGAATCGAACCCAGTGCCTCACACATGCTAGGCTAGTGCTCTACCACTAAGCCACAACCCCAGCCCTAAAATATAAATAGGAATTTTTAAAACAATGAACACCAAAAAACTAAGGCAGAGGAGGAGAAGAGGATGCAGGGACACTTTTTTTGAATCTTTATTTATTTTTTTATGTGGTGTTGAGAATTGAACCCAGTGCCTCACACATGCTAGGCAAGCACTCTATTACTGAGCCACAACCCCAGCGCCAAACACAGAGTTTTAATAAATTTCTTAACTTTACTATAAGATTTTTCAAAAAATATGCTTTGGTAATTCTTATGGTTCACTTTCATTTAAAAAAAAAAAATGAAGCCAGGCATGGTGGCACATGCCTATAACCCCAGCAACTCTGGAGACTGAGGCAGGAGGATTTCAAGTTAGAGGTCAGCCTCATCAATTTAGCAAGCCACATTCTCAAAATAAAAAATAAAAAGAACAGTGGTCTAACTCACTGGGGTACAGTACCCCTAGGTTCAATCCCCAGTACCAAACAAACAAACAAACAAATAATAAAAAAGGACTGGAAATGTAGCTCAGTGGTAGAGAATTGAAATGATATAAGCACTCGGTATTTTTAATAATTCCTCTAACTTCTTAAATGTTGGTATATTAAATAATTCTAAATCAACGAAGGGAACTTTCTGATATAAAGGTAACATTGCTATTTCCATCAAAACCATTTGATAAGAATTGGCACATTCATTTTAATGAGCTTTCAGATAGGGCAAAAACAAATCATTTTTAATTAATCCTTAGCAATATGGGATATTTTCAGCCATAAAGTCAGAAAACCATCAACACAGATTAAGCTAAGTAGATAAAATACTTCCATCTTAAAGCCTTGACCCCTCCCACAGCCTTCTACTTTGTTCTGGTCCCACCTTGGTGCTGACCTCAAACTTTTAATCAAGGTCACCAGGCAGGCTCCTCCTCACCCGGAATCCCAAGGGTATTTTTTTACTCACGTGATGGGTTTTTTGTGTTTTTTTTTGCTGAGTTATCACTATGGCCCTGGAGCTCTTGGCTTATGTCTTCCTCTTGCCTCAGCCTTCCAAGTAGATGAAAGGACAGGCATAACCCTGTCTTGGCTGCCTTTGACACTTAGTTATGCATTTGCCTAACTCACCCACTCAAAGCCCCTGGCTTCCTAGTTTATCTGGGACTCTACTTACCTCTCTGACTACTTTTTCTATCACCTTTTTGAACTTCTCCTTTTACTGGTTCCCAAATGTTCTTGATCCTCAGTACTGGCCCAAAGAGCCTCTTCTCATTGCTCACCCTTCCCCACCCCCATGACTCCCATGTTGTTATACCTCCAGCCTGGGTCTCCCTCCCCCTCACCAGACCTTATAATCCAAGGTGATGACAACTGAACTGAAAACTGGCTCCTATTCCACCCACCTGAATAGGAAACAGCTCCCCAACCATGTGCTCTTCTGGTGTCACCCAGGCATGGTGACAGCATGGCCTCCTTTTCCTTTGCCCAAAACATCCAGACAGTTTGCTTGACCTCCAAGTTCTTCATTTCTCCAGTATTACAGTCATTTTCTAGTTCAGGAATCCGTAGCCACTAGATTAAGAAACAGACTCCTCCCACTAGCTCCACAATCTATCCAATCATCTCTCTAAAATGCAAATCTAACCATCTCACTCCTTAAAACACTTCAGTGGTTCCTGGTTGCCCCAGGCTCCTTCTCCTTCTAGTAGCTGGATCTCCAGTCTAGACCAGCCTTTGAGCCCTTCCCCCTCACCTTCATCTTGCCATAGCCTCAGGGACCTACAGCTTTGAGGTGGAGCACAGGGGACCTGCCTAAATATCAAAAGACCAGAAAAAAACAATTTAAGTATTTATGCCATAAACATTTTAACTTAAAACATGTAAAGATGCAATTATTCATTTTGTCATGATACAGAGAGGGACTCTTAGTGTATGGTTGTCTGAAACAAATTCTACATCTTTCTTGTATAATCCACATCCACAATGCTTCAGTTATGATTCCCATTTCTGGCTTCTTTAAAGTACAGCAATAAAACCAGAGGCACTAACAAAGCAATCTGGGTACAAGATTCCTTAGTTTGACAGATTTTTTTTTTTTTCAGTTGTGCTTTAAGGATATGGTTTACCTACCTGACCTCCTGCCAGGCCCTAAATGATCCTGCCACCAAAACTCCTCCCATAATCTGGGCCTGCCCCCACCTGCCAAAAGTAACTAACTCCTGTTACTATATATAAAACCAGGAACCTCATGGTCAGTAGCCATTTTATCCCTGAAAATGAGCCACATCAGGTGTTTGACAGATTATAAAGAAGAGCTTCCTGACCTGAAGTCTGCTCCCCAGATCTGTCATTTATGCACCTTGTGCTAACAGTGCTGGGAATTGGAACCCATGGTCTTGTGCACACTAGGCAAGCTCTTTACCACTGAACTACATCCCTAGCCTAGCAATCTATGTTTATTGAGCCTCTCCAAAGTATTTAAACTCATTTTCATAGACTCAAAGACTCTTTGGTCTCCTACTTACATTTCATCAGCATATAAGTAAGTTCCATAATTATAATAGTAAACATAACTGCTGTAAATAGGCTTGGGGTCATGACCTTGAGCATGGATTCACGCAAGAAAACAGCTTAGGGAAACAAGCATTCTGCAAGCTGTGGCCTTCTGTCAGGTTGCTCCACAGAGGCAATGAAGGGCAGCTCTCATCTGAGAAGTGGAAATGGCTTGAGGTTTGCATTATGTCACCCTGCTCTTGGTTTCTCCAATGTGCTCTCCTTTCTCTTGTCTCCACTCTTTGCATATGCTGTTCACTCAGCCAGGAATAACTCCTAACAACAAACTGGACTATTTCCCTCATCAACTTTCAAATTAGATCTCATTACCAGAACCCCCCAGAGCTGATTAAACTCCACAGGGGTATCTACACTAGCAGTTGTGTGAGAACACCTTCCAGTTTCTTCATGACCACCTAGTCTCTAGCAAAATGACTCATTAATAACAGGAGCATAAAATATGAGTTAAATAGATTCCTAACCATGGAAGTATCTCTGAAACCAAGAACACATTTAAAAACCAACTCACAAATTAAAACAAACAAACAAACAAAACAAAACAAAACAAAAACACAAAAGCAAACTAACTAAATAAATAAATAAAATTGAAGAAAATCTGGGAATAGTGATGTAGCTCAGTGGTCCCTGCATAGCATGCACGAAGCCCTGGGCTTGAATTCCAACATCAAAAACAAGACAAATCCAACTCAGAAAGGTAGAGCAGCTTGGGTATTTCTTTAAGTAACATCAATTTTTGTCCTAATAGCATGTCCTGAAGCATTTCCTAGTAATACAAACTTATCAATGTGCCATAACATTTAATCAATGTACCTTTTACAACCAATACTAGTTCCTTACTAGGGAAAAGTAAACAAATATTTTAAGTGGATCTTTTCCATTTCTGAGTGACGAATACATTTCACTACAAAATCAAATAGAAGAATCAGGAGTTGCACTTACAGAAAGAATGTCCCCTATGAAAGATAAACCCCACTGTGTTTTGAAACTACTGGGTCTTAAACATACTGGAAAATGTCTTGGCACGTTTCTTTTTTTCTTTAGATAAACCAACCTTTGATCAGCGCAGGATACATTTAACAGAAGAAGAAAGAAAGTGATGTTCTGGGGGCCGTTGAGCGGCCTCCGCTCGCGGATGGAGGTGCGGAGCGTGAGTCCAACCAGCTCTGCGCTCAGGCCTGCAGCCTGGCCAGCACTGCAAGGGGCATTTGCTCCTCCGTCGTCAAGGCCCTCCAAGACCCACTAAGGCCCATCCAGCTCAGTCAGATGATGTCACATGTGCTTAGACCTTTCTCATCATGGGGGGCTCAGGACAGAGGTCCAACAGGTGCTACCCCGCCCTTCTCTGCGGAGCACTCCAGGGCTCCCCAAGCAGCTCCGGGAGGACCAGCTCCGGGAGGACCAGCTCCCAATTCAGCGTGGAGGAGGTCACAGGCTAAGCCAGGGCCCGGGAAGGAGCCAACATCCTAGGGCGGGGCTTGCATAAATTTATCTAATTATGGCACCTCCCTATGAATGGTTGGCTCCAAAAGACCATAAGCCAACGGAACTTCCAACTACTAACTAGGACCTGTGTTTGTTCTCTCTCCTTCTCCCCCGCCCGGGGTGTGTGTGTGTGTGTATGTCTCAAAACAAAAGCAATGATCAGTATCAGTGCATCTGTAATACTTTTTGCTTGTTTTCTTGGAATGTTTGAAACCTAGGAGGTTTTCAAAATAAGTTTCTTCACCAGTCATTGACCAGCTCTGATGTGCTTCACAGAAGGGTTGGTCATCATGCATAGTCTTTCCTCAGTATCTGGCTGGGACTGGTTTCAGGATCCCCTGGGACACCAAACACTGAGGGTGCTCAAGTGCCTTATATAAAATGCTGCTGTATTTCAAAGAATTTCCCCACATCCTCTTGTACACTTTAAATTACTCCTAGGTGACTGATAACACATGATACAATGTAAATACTATTAAAAAGTTATTATACTGTATTGTTTAGGGGATAATGACAAGAAAAATATATATATTCTGTAAAGATGCAACTTTTTTCAGAATATTATCTGTAGTTGGTTGAATCCATGGATGGGGAACAAGTAGATACAGAGGTCTGCCTATAATTTGGGTCATGCTGTCCTTTGTAGATCACAAGACATATCATGCCTTTAAAGCACTGGAATTTTAGTTGTTTCCTAATGAAAAATATGAATCAGATATTATTTAGTTTTACAATCTGGTGTGAGCAACTCATAGCATTCAGGTTGAGAGAGTTGTCCTCGGTCAGAAGGCTACTTGGTCAATTTAATTCTCTTTCCCAGCTTAGACAGAGTGACTATATTCACAAAAAGCTAAAATGTAAAAACAAAAATTAAATAAAGCAATTATTAGTGTAAGAAAAAACTTTAGATATCATTAAAAAGTCAACTTGCCATGCTTGTACCCACTTAGAACAGCATTGCCCCCTGATGGAGTTATCCAATAACTCCACCATTCTCTCCTTTGTTATCTGGCATAATTACTAAATGCTCTAAAATAGATGTACTGATTAGCTAAAATGCTTTAATTTGTTTGTTTTAAAGCAGCGCTGGGGATTGAATCCTGGGCCTTGTCTACACTAGGAAAGTGCTCTACCACTGAGCTTCATCCCCAACCCTACAGTGCTTTCTAAAAATATAAGATAGGGGTTGGAGGTAGAGCTCAGTGGTATAGCACTTGCCTACCATGTACATAGCCCTGGGTTCAAACCCTAACATCACAAAACACACACACACACACACACACACACAAAACCCAATATAAATATATAAAATATATATAACAGATGGGGGATGGGGGTTTAATGAGAGAGAGAGAGAGAAAGGATTTTTTTTTTTTTCTTTTTGAAAGTGGACTACCGAAATCTAGTGACTTCAATACCTGGGCATACTTTTATCTGTTGCTTATGATCCATAAAAATTCTAAGCAGTGGCACATGCCTATAATTCCAAGCTTGGGAGCCTGAGACAAGAGAATTCTGAGTTCAAAGCCAGCTTCAGCAATTTAGCAAGGCCCTAGACAACTAAGTGAGACCCTGTCTCAAAATAAAACATAAAAAGAGCCGAGGATGTGGCTCAGTGGTTAAGCCTGCCTGGGCTCAACCCTCTACACCAAAAACAAACAAACAAAAATCTACTAAAGTTTAAAATCAAAGAAAACTACACATTCTCTTTTCTGGGAGACAATTAAGTTAATCGGAAGTTCATCATAAGAGTAAAATAATCTGAACTTGATGGATGGGACCAGTAGAGAGAAAGTGAATGAACATGAAAATAAGAATTCTGAAAAGCCATCAAATTTTCTTGACAAATGAGTGGAACCCAGAAGTCAGAATGGGGAAATTAGGCAGGACACGCAGTGGCACATGTGGGTAATTCTATCTACTTGGGAGGTTGAGGCAAGTGAATCACAAGTTCAAGGCCAGCCTGAATAATTTGGCTAAACCTTGCCTCAAATAAATAAATAAATAAGGGTTGGGAGTGTAGCTCAATAGTAGAACATTCCTAGATTTAATGCCAGTACTCCCGCCCAAAATAATAAATAAATATAGATAGACAGATAAATTCAATAAGGCCAAACCCAGGGAATATGAAGCCACAGATATAAAATGTAATTATGTTGGGCTGGGGATGTATCTCAGTGTTAGAGTGCCTACTTACCATGTTCAACATCCTGGGTTCAATCCCTAGCACCACTAAGTAAATAAATAAACCCATAACATTTTTAGATCAGCAGCCTTCTATACATGAACTTTATAAAGGCACTTGTAAGTGCCACTGTGATTCATTATCTTGATTCTGTTATCTTAAATACCACACCCATGAGGTAGACAAGCAGTGTTCAGTTCAAATGACCTTCCTTCACACACTGCATGGGCTCCTAAGAGATAAGACTTGTATACTAAATAGAGCGAGAGAGAAAAATGCCAAGTGCTAGGAAAGGGTGGATTTTTTTTAAGCCTGGTATTGTGGCACATTCCTTGTAATCCAAGTGACTCCAGAGGCTGAGGCAGAAGGATTACAAGTTCAAGGCCAGCCTAACAACTTAGAAAAAATAAAAAGGGCTGGAGATGTAGCTCAGAGCACTCCTGGGTTCAATATCCAGTAACCACCCCACCCCCCAAAAAAAAAATCTAACAATTTTAACTATTTTCCACCTACTTTCCTGGAGTATTTTAAAACAAATCTGTTATATCATCTTATGCAAAAAATATTTCAATGTATGTCAATAACAAGAACTTAAAAATAGGGCTGGGGATATAGTTCAGTTAATAGAGTGCTTGCCTCATATGTACAAGGTTCTGCGTTCAATCCCCAGCACCAAAGAAAAAGAAAAAAAAAAAAAGAACTTAAAACTATCATTATCCTAACTAACAAATTAATAACAATTCTTTCATGTTACCAAACATTCAATCCCTTTGAAAATTTCCCCTTTCATCTCAAAATCATCTTTTTCAAAACTGGTTTGTTGATATCAGATCTAAACAAAGTTCACTCATTACATTATGGAATATAACTTAGATTAAACATAGCTCTCTGGGTGGCATCTGTATTAGATTTTGCAACTAATTATGGTGTTAAGGAGATTGGTGCTAGCACTCTGGTGATATGTACACCAAAAATTACATATCATATGGAAAGAAAGAAACCCTAAGCCTGGTATATAGAAGCACTGGAAATGGTCTATCAAGTGAGTTCCAATTCGCACCAGAAGATGAAAGTGGCAGGAGTTTTATAAGCCTTGAATTCTAGTCAGAGATGCCTCCACTGTACTAAAGATCTGCATCTTCATGGAGGTGGACACTGTTACTGCCCCAGGCAATAGGGAAAGCTCAAATTATTGGAATGATCTGACCCATGAGGTCTTTCGTTGTGCCTAACTGATCTCTGGCATCCTTAGGAGCAAAACTGATGAGAAACTCCATGAAGATATCACTTGATTTAAGTAGCAGGAAATCTCCAAGTCTGGTGAGCAGAAACTGACCTAAGCTGGTATAACAAAGAAACAACCAGGGTTCTCACTCAACTCCCAAGCTCAAAGTCTCAGTGATGCAAAGGCCAGGTCATCTTGGGTAGGCATACTATTACTGCAAGTCTTCTCAGCCTTCCTCAAAAGAGGCCTTCCATCATTGGGAAACCCCAGTGGCAAAACATATCTCTGTGACTGGAAGGAAATGGACTTAGGAAGGATTTAGCTTGTGTGGACTCATGGCTGGGAACTAAGGGTTTGGCTGAATGGCTTGGGGAAAGGTGGAAAGAACATAATAAATGAAGCCTTTAACTGGATATATCAGAAAACCAAAATATGAGAAGATAACCATTCCATGTAAATGCTGACAGCAACAGTGGCTGTTTAATAATCATGTGGACCTTATTTCCACTGTGTAGATGTCAGTCAATCTTCTTTCCTCCTTATCCTGATGGTTTACTAAGTGGGTTCATTCTAGTGGCAGAAATAGATGCTGAGCCTGGGCTAAACCACAAGACCTTCCCCTCAACCAAGTTAATGATACGGTTCTTTGTAGGAACCAGACAACTACTTGTGGAAAGTTGATTACAATGGGCCCTTGTCATAATAGAGAAGGACAATGATTTGTCCTTACTGGAAAAACCACTGGTGCTGGACATGCATTTCCTTCAGCACCAGACCTCTGCTGGGTCTTGGTGAAGGCGCCTAGACTGTCATTGTGGCATCTCAGACAGCACTGCTTCTCCCCAGTGACCATCTCCTGCTCAATCACAGCTTTCTGAATCAAAATTACAGAGGCAGCTTGGAGACACATCCTGATGCTGCCATGCAGGAGACACATGCTCTGAACTTATGACTGATGTCACTGGGTAATGCTCACCTATTGTGGGAAACCACTGGTACACACAGAAGTTTTTTTGGTGACTTCTTAACACACTTGAAAAATATTTCTTCCCCATCCAATAACTACTCTGTTGAAACTGAATTTAGAACCACAAGGGAGAAGTACTTCCACTGGAGTTCCCAGCCCTGACTCTGCTGAATTAGAACCCAGTAAGCCTGGTCATTATAGCATCTTCTAGCCACTGGGGAAAAAAGCACCCAAGGAAAACATGGATGGCCTTGTGGTCACTGACACCATGGTTTCTCAACTGGACTCATATAATGGCCTTCACATCAGTTTCCCTTCCTCTGCCTTTCCCCCGCAAACTCCTTTCTCTCTGAAGCAGAAATTAGAACCTATCATTCTCCTGCTGGCAATGATTTCCCATTGCACTCAAAATAACCCCAAATCCTCGTGACCTGCAGTGCCCTTCTGTCTAGCCACAGCTGAACCCTCTGACTGCAGCATCTTCTTCTCTCCCTGTTCCCTGAGCTCTAGTCATTCTGGCCTCCTTGCTGAACCTCAGATATATCAAGATTTTGCCTATCTTTGGATGTCTATTGCTTCCTCTGGGACCTCTCCTCCTCCAAATCTTTGCCTCACTGTCTCCTACTCATCTTTGAAATCTCTACTCCAGTGTCACATCCCACTCCTACTCTCTACCACCTCACCCTCATTCATCTTATGCAGAGCAATCACAGGTCCTTGGGTAATCCTTACTGGCTTATGGGATCTATTTAAATTATAGAATGTGCAGTTTTCCCTCTGTATTTTTGAGGAACTTGTTCCAGGACACCTCACTTACATACCAAAATCCTTGGATGCTCAAGTCCCTTATATATATATAAAATGGCACAGTATTTGCATAGAATGTACGCACATCCTCCTGTATACTTTACATTATTTTTAGATTACCTATACCTAGAACAACAAGAATATCATGTAAATAGTAGTTATAATGGTTGTTTAGAGAATAATGACAAGGAAAAAAGTCTGGGGCTGGGGGTGTAGCTCAATGGTACAGAGGCTGTGTGGATTTGATCCCTAGCAACAGGGGGAAAAAAAAAATCAAAGTCTGAGTATATTCAGTATGGGGGCAATCTTTTTTTGAATTCTCTTCTTTTCAGAAATTTTTATTTATTTATTTTTGAGGTACTAATAACCAAGCCCATGCTTCATGTATGCTAGGAAGGGCTCTAACACTGTGCTGTGCCTCCAGCACCTGATTATTTTTGATCAGTGGTTAGTTGAATCTGTGCATGTGGAACCTTCAGATAGAAAGGGCCACCTATTAACTTGTTGTAATACTTTAATTCTTAGCTATATCTCAAATGATAAAAACAGTACCTAGGTCATAGCTGATGCCCCATTAATTTTTATAGAGTAACCGATTTTTGACCAACAGGAAGTAGACAGGATCACCTCCTCTGGCACCGAGCCCTAACAGGTAAGATACTGGGAGAGGCCAGGAAGCAGCCAACGGGAAGAATATCTGTGCAGTTGAAAACTACCACCTACAGCCTTGTAACCAGACCCCCCCCCCCAAAAAAAAGAGAGAGGTTTCCTTTTATGATGTCATGTACTCATAATACAATAGTTTATTTACTATGTCCTTCCTCTTCCTACTTCCCATCATGATACAGTGTTGCTTAAATTTATCTCAGGCTAAAAACACTAACAGAACTGGAGAAGAAAGAGTTCTAACTCCACAGTCTTAGACTTGGAGGTGTCAGCTATAATTGATGAGTCTTTGGTTTGTCATCCCTAGGTAAGGAGGAGGGTTTTCAGTAATATCTGGAATAGGTGCACCATGATAAGAGTACCATTTAGAACATTAGAGACAGTTTTGTTTAGGTAGGAAAATTTTTTTAAAAAAGTACTGCTTGGGCTGGGGATGTGGCTCAAGCGGTAGCGCGCTCGCCTGGCATGCGTGCGGCCTGGGTTCGATCCTCAGCACCACATACAAACAAAGATGTTGTGTCCGCCGAAAACTAGAAAATAAATATTGAAAAATTCTCTCTCTCTCTCTTCTCCCTCTCTCTCTCACACTCTCTCTTTAAAAAAAAAAAAAAAAAAAGTACTGCTTATTTGTCAATAAGAACCTTTGACCACTCAGCTTTCTTTTCTTTCTTTTCCTGTGGGCAGGGGAGCTAAATCCACTGTCCTTTTTATTTTTTGAGACAGTGTCTCACTAAGTTGCTAAGGTAGCCTCCTGAGTGGCTGGGATTAGAGGCCTGGACCACTGTGTTCAGCTTTATTTTCCTTTGTAGCACTACCTGCCCTGTTAGATATTTACTTGTTATTCTCCTCACTAAATTGTAAGTGACTAAAGAGGCTTTGTTCTGCTGACTGCTGTCACATGGTACATGGTAAGCTCTCGATGGTGAATGAATCAGTGAGAGAGAGAGCAAACGTACAACCTGTACAATCTTTTCCTGTTCCTAACACCACCTAGATTTCCTCTAGGAGAATGAACCCTCCTCTATTGTATTTGGCCTTGGTGGACAAAGAACTCAAGCACAGAAGGCAAGGAGGCCTGAAGGCACCCCCTCCTTCTCCCTGTACCAGTGCTACCAGGTGGTGGACATGACACCTAGCTCAGAGAGCTGAATCCTCATCTGGGGACTCTGACTCTTGGGTGAATGACAGAGGACAAACTGGACTTCACGCCTTCCCTGTGATGGCAGAGTCAGTCCTTCTCATGGCTCCTTGGCTCCTGGGAGCAACCCTGATTGCTTTCTACATCCTAGCCTGGTTCCCCAACCATCCCATCAATTCTGGGAGCACTCAACATCCTTCCAATACATTCCCTTTTTGCTTAACCTAGCCAGTTAATTTTTAGTATTTTTCAATGAAAAAAACCTAAAGCTAAAATGAAAAAATGTAAAAGCAACAAAAACAAAAAACTAATTCTACAGGAAACACAAAATAATCTATTTGCATATGTTCAGGGATTAGAAGAGAAAGCCTCTACATGTCATTATCAAAACCATTTCCGTTTTCCCTAATTTTTGTAACTCTTTGACCATGTGTGTGCAGGTTGTACACTGATACAGTCATGATATATGCTTTTGGTTAAATTCTGTCCCCCCAAGACATGATGAAGTCCTTACCCCTGGGACCCACAGATGTGACCTTATTTGGAAACAATATCTTTTTAAATGATCAAGTTACAATGAGGTCATTAGGGTGGATCCAAATGCAGTAAAGTTGGTGTCTTTATAAAGGGGAAATGTGGACACAGGAGTCAGACACATGTACCCGGAGAATGCCACAGGAACATGAAGGAACAAACACTGCCACACTCTGATCTCAGACTTCCAGCCTAGGCCTTGGTTCTCACTGGGATGTGCCCGGTGGAAGGTTAGGTACGCAGACATCACAAGGGGGTCAAACTTCTCCAATTCACCAGGTTGGCTGAAAAAGCACCCACCCCCCCAAACAGCAAATGACACACCCTTATCCTGAGAAGAAACTTCCTCAAGGCCAGGCAAGCACCACCCTGACCCAGAGGAAGAAGAAAAGCAGCAAAATCACCCGGACACTTTGGGCACCTGGCAACAAACAGATGTTTCCATAGGAGGCCACTTTGAGACTCACCATTGGATGCTCTCATCTGCCGCCGACGTCCCACACGGTCTAGTCCAATGGGGGTGCTCTGGGAAAATGTGAAGGGCCTGAGCCTGGCCGACACTGCCTTGTAGGGTGGCACCTGGTGAGCGGGCACGGGTGGCCTGGCTGTTGGCTACAAAAGGAAAGCAAAAGCTATAAGAAGGGGCCAGGAAGTGGCAGCTCCTGCAAGCAGCAGGCTATACAGCCTTCTCACCACAAAGCCACTCACAGATGTGAAACGGCTTCTCCAAATCCTGCCAAGAGCTGCAGGCTGCACTGGGCTCAGTGGCAATGTGTTAATCTAAAACTTTAACAGTCATTATCAGCTCAGAGGCTCCTACCTCACAGGATCACATCTCATCGCATTTGTCAGAGACATGTCAACAGGGAATAGTAAGCAAAAGTGAAGTGCCTGAGAACAGGACTGATTTAGGAAATGACAGAATGCCCACACAGCTTCAGGGTCAGGGTGAAGAAGATGCCTTCCCAAGAGCAGACTCTGGAGGAAGCAAAGATGTAGACATAAGGCCCAGCCAGGGTTACAGATAGCAGCTCTACCCATCCCTGAAGACCCACAAGGACTTGTGGACCTAAAGTCAATTGCTTACATAAAATAACAACAGCTGAGCTTTTATAAAAAGCTGGGTTTTGCCAAGTGTAGTCGCACATGCCTGTAATCCCAACTACTAGGGAGTTGAAGAAGGAGGATCACAAGTTCCAGGTAACCCTCAGTAACTCTCGTGAGACCATTTCAAAAAAAAAAGTGGGAGATATAGCTTACTGGTAAAGCACTGCTGGGTTTAATCACCAGTAATGCAGGGATGGGGATGTGACTCTGTGGTGGAACGCTTGTCTAGCATGTGCAAGGCCCTAGGTTTCATCTTCAACACTGAAAAAAAAAAAAAAAAGATAGTTTCCTACATATTTACCCAGGTCTCTTTGGAATCATCTATAATGTACCTTCCTATTTTCCATATGTATGACTCCTATAAGTATGCATCAAAGGCTCACTTGGTTTGTGCTTTCCTTGGATTTGACTGAAGAAGTTATTTGTTTGTTTATTTGTTTTAGTGCTGGGGATTGAACCCATGGGCGACTTACCACTGAGCTACCTCCCCAGACTTTTTTAAATTTTAAGGCTGGGTCTCACTGAGTTGCTTAGTACCTTGCTAAATTGCTGAGGCTAGCCTCAAACTTGCAATATTTCTGCCTCAGACCCAAGTCACTGGGATTACAGATATCTATCACTGTGCCCAGCCTTCCTTAGGTTCTTAAAGAATTTTTCTACCCAACTCCCTAAGTAAAATTATGATACAGAAAATTATTTTGCCATACTTTTTTTTGATAATCTGTAGTGAAATATTTTTAAATGCTTTAGATTGTCTCTATACTGCACTTCAGGTTATAATAGAGTACAAAGTATTTTAGTTCAAATTATTTCCTCTAACTGGTAGAGTATCTTGGAGAAGGATCTTACAGATTTTGAGATATTCTTCAATTTGACTTGCTTTTACCTTAAGAATTCAATTTAACTCAATTGAGTTAAATAAGAGGTTTTGAGTGCTTGCTGCCAACAAGGCATTGTGCTGGGACTTCACAGGGAGAATGTCAACATTAAATCCAAAACCAATATAGAATTTCCCTTTTAAGAGAATTTATGTGTTATTTAAGACATCATCCAGCAGGTTTTAAAAATAAAATTGGGCATATACATTACTTAAAGACTGTTGTGTGAACATTTGACCACAGCCAGGATATCAACTTTGCCAAACACATATAAAATTTCTTTAGGACTGCATCTTTATTTAAAAGTCTTATATACTCAGAGTACACTGGGCACTTGATAAATATTTGTTGAATTTAAAATATACCAAGGGACCAATGTCAAACCAGTTGCAAATCAAAAAACAACCAAGAAAGAAAGAAAAAGAAAAGGTAAGAAAAGAGTAGAGACTGGAGACGTAGGGGGGTAGCTCAGTAGTAGACCACTAGCCCAAGCACATGTGAGGCCCTGGGTTCCATCCCCAGAACCCCCTCTTCCCCCCCCCCCCCCAAAGGATAAAACAGATTTTCTTTTAAGTGTGATAAGAGGTGCATTTTTTCCCCTACCATTTTGTTACCATTTTTTTTTCTTTTTCTTTTTCTTTTTGGTATCAGGGACTGAGCCCAGGGGCACCTAACCACAGAGCTACATCCCCAGCCCTTCTTTATTTTTCATTTTGAGACAGAGTCACACTAAGTTGCTTAGGGCCTCACTAACTTACTGAGGCTGGCTTTGAACTTAAGATCCTCTTGCCTCAGCCTCCCAAGACACTGGGATTACAGGTGTGCAACTGGCTCCTTACGTTTTTTGTTCATTTGGGGTTAGAATCCATGGCCTTGCATATACTAGGCAAGCACTCTGTCATGGGGCTCTATCTCCAGCCCTTCTATTTCTTTTTATTTTCTTTTATCTTTCCATTTTAACAATAGACCACTCTCTGTTGTATCCTGTTACCCTTCCCCTGGTTAAAATCTCAGGTTGATTAGAAACAAAAGGCAAACCTGTTTCACAAATCATTAGAGACCTCAGGAAAGAAAGATTAGGAAAAAGGTGAACAGGTGTCAGGGGGTTAGTTTGAATTCAAGCAAGTTTTCAAGCAACATCAGGAGGAAAAGGCTGTGAGGAGATGCATCATCTTCCAGGAAGAGAGAAGAAAGCAAAAGCAGCTTCCGGTTTAGTTTGCAGTGAGAGAACAAAGGCCTGGAAGCTGGAAGTTCTTTGCCGGCTGTGGTAGCAACACACCAAATCTTACTTGGGTTAGAAGATTCTCGATTTCCTCTGTTTGTTTGTTGCCATAGAAGGTGACCCCTCCTATCACAGAAATGGGGCGTCTTCTCCGACCTCCTTTGGTACAGCTGGCTGAAACATTCTTGTCTGCAGAACCAGTGGAGGACATGTTCTCCAGGGGGGGCCCATCCACACAGTCCTTGCTCTGGGGGTCCACAGCAACGGAGTCTTCAGGAATGGACAAACTTCGGCTGGCCAGCTGGCCATAGTCAGACAGTGGCCGCGGTCTGGACCGCTTCCCGGAGCCCCATCTCCTCCTGGTGATCCTGGGCACCTCTGTCCTCTCCTCATCCTGGGATGAGCCTGGCCTCCAGGGATCACCAGTCACAACCTTTTCAAATGTGAACATGTTAGGTGAGCTCCAAGATCCAGGAAGGTATTAACAAAGAACAAGCTATCTGTCTCCTTCCCCACTATCCTCCTCAGCACCACTTGGGGCTGCCTTGATTTACTTGTTTACAATTATTATTTGTGTAGCAGACAATGAAGATACAACTAACGAACTTATAACTATAGTTAATGTGTCCCAAATATACAAAATAATAGCATGGAGGAGGCTCAAACCTGAAATGAGTGTGTAAAGCTACACATGGCTGCCCTAAGGTATTTCTTTCAAAAATGTGCACTACTTAAAAACAGAAGACTAAATCCAGGGTGTTAGCTGCTGGACCTGGCAAGGACCTGCTGCTGGAGCTGGCAGCTTCTGGGCAGCAGTTTGATGGGGGAAGAGCACTGAACTAAGATTGAGAGAACTAGATCAGGTGACTAAGTAGCTGTGTAATCTTGGACAAGTCACAACTAACTTCTCTGGATCTCAGATATTAGACTGGACACATCTCACGACTCAAAATTTTGTGACCCTCAATAAAGCAATACCTTCTTTCTTTTTTTGGTCACAATGCAGAGGATCAAACCTAAGGCTTTGCACATGCCAGGCAAGAACTCTACCATTGAACTACACCCCCAGACCCCCTTTTCATTTTTGAAACAATTCTTCAGAGTCAATGAAATGGTCAGAAAAACACAAGAGGTTTGAAATCAGGCAGACTTCTGTGCTAGTCACTGTCTGGGCAACCAGCTAGCCTTGTAATCTCAGGGAAGTTAGTCAATGTCTCCCATTTGGCTCCCTAACTATATACAGGGGAAGAATAGGTCCTTGCAGGGATGAAATGTGATAATGGTAATAGGCCTTATCAGCTGGAGTTAGTGATCACTCTTACAAAGCCATGTATGTCCTATCCCCTGGGTTTACTCCTGCCTGGAGGTAGACAGATGCTATCTCAGCAACTCCCTCAAAGTCTGGACACTTGAGTCCAAAGACCTGCTGGAGCAGAGCCAGCAGCAGACCAGCCTGCAAGTCAGGCCTGATGCCTTCAGTTCTTCCATCCTGGGGCAAAGGAAAAAGGCTGTCATACCCCAGGCACAGGGAGGACAAGGAGAACACCCAGAGACAGTAAGTTGGTAAGGCAGGCAATGGCTGAGGATGTAGCCTCAGGCATCCCCACCCTGTCCTTACCCACAAGACTGGTTGGACCTGAAGAAAGCTAAATGGTGGTGGCCCAAGAAGGCACACCTCCTGCCAGTGACAACAAAGATCTGAATCGTAGGCCCTAAGATTTCCAGTCTGATGAGTTTGAACATTCAAGAAGATCATGCACCATGAAAATTTGATGAAGTGCCAAGGAAGCAGGAAGGGATTAGTAGATATTCTATTTCAACCTCCTCATTTTTCAAATTAGAAACATTGAGACCTGAAGATGTTCAGTGACTTGTCCCAGTCACAGAGCCAGTTCGTGGCAACAAAGACCCTGAAAGGTGAATCTCATAATTTCTGTCCCACAAGTTTTCCAGCAGTCTCACAGAGGATCCTAGCAGTCTTCACTTACCCTGTTATCCACCTTTTCTTGTTTGTTTGTTTGTTTGTTTGTAGTGCTAGGGATCAAACCTGGGCCTTTGTGCATACTTGGCAAGTGCTCCACCACTGAGCTATATATACGCCAGCCCTCTCCACTGATTCTCTCTCACTGCTAGAATGCTGCCTACATCAAGGCACTACGAAGGGACCCAGATTATGTTACTATGTAATAAGAATTATTCTGAGTCCGAGGCATTGAAGAATAGGCTTTGTTTCTGAACTGTTACCTGCCTAAAAGCAGAGGTTCCCAAAAGGAAAATCCATGCCTAAATAGACATCTATCTTGTCTCCCATTTCTTCTCCTAGAAGCCCATTTATCTCTCTTAAAGGACATTTGCTTTTCCTCTAAATTCCCTTCTCCCCCTCCCCTTTCCCTATCAAGATTGTATATAAACCTCAAATTCCAATCACCCACTAGAGCCACATTTTTCTGTGAATACCTACAAACCTACATACACCAGAATAAAAAATCTGTTTTGCTAATCTATTGTTTGTCAATTTAATGCACAGACCTCCAAACACAGCACCTAAGAGGGTAGAGGAAAAGTTTTCCTCCTCAATGCTACCATGGAAAGATATAAGCAAAACCATGAAAGTTGCAATTATTTTCTGAATTACAAACAAATATTACAACTGGTATATACAAAATATATATAACAGATTATACACAAAAAATGATAATGGATGTCTGAAATAAATTATTAAATAAACTGACACTCACAATTTAAGTACATAGTGAAAATAAACCCACTTATAACACTGCAATAAAAAGGTTCAGAAATAACATGCTAGAAAAACAGAAGTAGAACAGAATCAGAGGTAAGAAATAGTCTATTCAATGCTGTATGTGAGGTTTTATTTGTTTTTTGTTTGTTTCCTTTTGTCAAAGGAACTTAGCTTGTTTTGGCACTTATGCAACTTGCTATTTTTTTCTTACTGATACTGAAAATAAGGAAATACTCCAGGAAGTGATCAGGGCTAAATGAAGGTAGGTGTGCCCAAATCAGGCCATTACACAGCAGGTGAAGGGGCACAAGATTATTCCTTCAACACATCACACCTCAGTGTCAGCTATTGTGTTTGCACAGGGGACACATATAAAAACAAACTATAATTTGATTTTTCAGTGCTTATACAGTTCTACTGAAGATACAAACGAAGTGTTGATTGTTCTAGGAACTGCAAAATTTAGTTAACAGGACAACACGTAACTAAAACAGACATATCCATTTCATGCCCAGTGAAGTACAGAAAGAAGGATGTAAGCTTCAGATTAAAGCTTACATTCACATATTTGATCTCAGGCAGAAGAGAGTTAAATCCCCTATTTAAAAACAAAACAAAACATTCTGAGGGATATTCTAAAACTAAATCCTTTTTCGTGTGTGTGGTTCAGGGATCGAACCCAGTACCTTGCACATGTAGGCAAGTAATCAACCACTGAGCTAGCCGCATCCCCAGAACAAACTAAATCTTTGTTTTGTTTTTAGCAAAATTCACATACTTCAGAAATACTGCCCAGGCTCATTCCAGGGAGTACAATTTGACTGAATTTTTGTGAAACTGAAAACACAGACAGCAACAAACTTCTACAATCTGAGAACCTACCTCTGACTTGGCCATGGGCAAGGGCAGCCCACAAACACACTGGAGAAACAAGCAGTTGACCATGTCCATGTTCTCTAGAGTTTTTCTTGCCTTTAAAGCCCTGTAATCAGGAGCTTACATGGCCAAGCCAGAGCCCTGCCTGGTCCAATCCAGCAGTCTCAGCTAGGATCATTCTAGGGCTCTATAAGCTTGAGTGGCCAATTCACACCCAAGTCATAAACTTTTGTAAATAGACTTTGCAGTGTGGTCACCGCCCTTTTAACTCTTACTTCTCTGTGTACTTTTAATGTACTTTTCCTAGTCAGTATGATACACTTTCTTTCTATACAAGATTTCTTTTTTTTTAACTTTACAAAAATGCAAAGTTAATATAGGCTGTTATCTCCAGCTAGACATTTCAAATTCTTTTTGAAATCATGATAAGAGCAAATTATGAACACAAGAAAAATAAAAAAATTTTTATAAAGCACCTGGATTTTACATGCATCTATTCAGAAGCCTGACCCACAGTAATCATAAAGGATCGATCAGCAAAGGTTGTGGGTTGATAGTGTCCCCCCAAAGGATATCCCCAAGGTACATGTGAATGTGATGTTATTTGTAGACTGGAATTTTTGCAGATGTAACCAGTTAAAATGGGATCACCCTGGATTAGGTGGGACTTAATAGCTGCTGTCCTTATAAGCAGAGGGAAATTAGGGAGGGCACAGACAAATAGGAAAGGGAGCAAGCCATGAGAGGAGCAGAGAATGAACTGATGCACTGACAAACCAAGGTACACCAAGGCTCACTGGCTACTGCCAGAAGCTGGATAAGGCAAAGGATCCCCCTGAAGACCTTGGCAGGGATCTTGGCCCCGCCCATCATACTTTGATTTTTGAACTTGCCTCCAGAACTGTGAAAGAAAAATTATCTGTTGCTTTAATCCATCCAGTTTCTGGTAACTTATTTTGACAACCATAGTAAACTAGTACAACAAGACAATTCAGAAAGAGATATTACAAGCAAGGAAATTAAAGATGCATTGTGAAGATTAAAAAAAAAAATTGAACTAAAGCAAAGGGACTGTGATAGGAAGGGCTTTCCCAAAATGCATATTAATGCAATAAGCTAGCCTCCCAGATTTCCCGCAGGGTTCAACAGCCCCAGATGCCATAAGGAATTCAGGTATTGTTACAGAGATGGAGGTGACAATTAACGCTGTAGAGGATGCAACAACAATAGGAATAAAATTTGAAGGCCTATAATGTGCCAGATCCACGCCAAGCCTGCACAAGAGCTTACTGAATCTTCACAACTAGGAGGCAGGTACTATTTGACATATTTTACTGAATTAAGACCTTGGGGTTAAAATAAATAACTTGCTCATGTTCGTAGAGTCTATCTTATAATCCAGGCTATCTGATTTCAAAATCTCTGCTCTTTCCATTCTGCGACATGCTTTGTTGGCTTACACACTTAAAGAGGGAAAATAGAACTTTTTGAATCTTCCTTCATTGTCCCAAAATAAGAAAATAAAGAAAGGAGGTCTTTATTTTTTTAAGCTTTTACAAACTTAGATGTAGAAATGCTTTGAGGAAGAGGAGTGAGAGCGACGGTTATCAGAGCCTCTGATGACAGGTAAATGGTAGTTTGGAGAAACCTACAGACCCTTTCTCAGAAGCCCATTTTTAAAGACAAAGTAAATCAAGGACTTTGTACCACAGTTATCAAAATATTGAAAGAAATGTTATATAGTAATAAATATCAGATATGAATAGCAGGACTAGTGTTGGTCTAATATCTGCCATATTCTCATCATCATATTGATGCGCATAAGCAGAGACGTTTCAAGATACTAGCAAAGAATGTTATATAATGTAAAAAGATCTGTGATCTGACAATATCACAGGTATTATTAAAATTGTTCTTCTTGGATTTTAACATTAATAACAGAAGGAAATGTTACATTTTAGCTTGAGGTTAGTGAAAATAAAAATAAAATCTCTGCTCCCTAATTTCTCTCCATGGAACCTTTGTATACAACAGGTTAGACCTCATAGGATAGATCATACCACTTACAAGAAGCTGGTGATAATGGCATGTGATCCAATTTCAGAAAAATGAAACCTGAGTCCCTATATCTTTTAAAATCCAAATAGTAGCAGCTCCTTATTTAGAACTACCAGTAACCCTTGAATGCCTGACTCCAGAACTTTCAGGTATTTTTTTGATTTGGGAATATTTCTAATATATAGGCATGGAAACCAAAATAAATACAAAATTCATTTGTATTTCATATATACCTTCTACAAATAGAAGGTGATTTTATTTTTTTGGAGTACTGGGGAGAGAACCCAGTGATGTTCTATCACTGGGCTACCAAATCCACCATCCTTTTTTATTTTTTTGGTTGGGGGACAGGATCTCACTAAGTTGGCCAGGCTGGCCTCCAACTTGCAATCCTCCTGCCTCAGTCTCCCCACTTACTGGGATTACAGGCATACACCACCATACCCAACTTGAAAGTAATTGTAAACTCCCTCCCCACATACTGGGGATTGGACTTGGGTGCTTTTACCACTGAGCTAGACACCTGCCCCCATTTATTATTTATATATTGCAGAACTGGGTATTGAACCCATGGGTACTCTACCACTGAGCTATATTCCCAGACCTCCTTTCTTTATTTTTTTATTTTGGGACAATGTCTAAGTTGCTGAAGTTGGCCTCGAACTTGTGATCCTTCTTCTTTAGCCTCCTGAATCACTAGGACTGCAGGTATACACCATCATGCCCAGCTTTTAGAACATTTGGATTTGAGATATTCAGATTGGGGATGCTCAACCTGTACAGCTCATTACCTAATTCCCCTTAAATGAAAATTAATGTGTTGTAATCAGCAAAACCCTGCATAGGCCCATTCTGTGTGTACTGCAACTATATGTCCCAGGATTTTAAATGGCTGAGAAAAATAATTATAAGATCTCAGATAAATTATCCTATTTGGAAGGGTTAAAGGCAAGAATCAAGATATGTTTATGTATTCAGAAAAAGAGAAATTTGAGCCCTAATGACTATCATGCCAACAGCCAGTCCCTCCTTCTAATTCCCTGCATCAATTAACTCCCCAGCTTCTCTTCACCGGGCAGCACTGGGTCATTCTAAATAAAGGGAGAACTCATGCCAAATGGTTGCCTTTTCCCCATACTGTGAGAGGTGCAAGAAACAGGTGATATTCAGGTTACAGAGTGACCTACAGTCCTTTATACTCCTGCCTCTCTGCCAACGAAACCTACAGTATCCCTTCCAATAATCACTGCAGACACATCAAAATGCACATCTGTCACCCAGAGGGCTGGAAATTAATTCCCACCCTGAATATTCTTTGATCTTAATTGTTACAGGGAAGCTTGGGGAGAGAAAAATAGAACAGGAGAAAAATAGATATGCTGGAACCAATTTCTAAATCATCAAGCTAAAATTTCCCTCAGAGAATAATGACATTCACATTCCTGTATTTTAGAATTTTACCAAAACTCTAAAAATTCTTTGTATATCTTTATTTTAATAAATGTTTTTATTAGTGCATTATGATCTTAGTTTGCCTTTCGCTACCCCAAAATTAAAACAAGGCCATAATTAAAAGAAATAAGAAAACTTATTTGTTTAGTTTACAGTCCTGAGCATTGAACTCAGGACCTTACGCAGGCTATGCAAACACTCAAATATTGATCAACACCCCTAGCCCAGTGTTTCAAAAACTTCAGAATGTTTATCATGAATAACACCATAATATGCCGAACTGGGGATGTAGTTCAGTGGTAGCGCACTTAACTAGCATGCTTGGGGTCCTGGGTTTGATTCCCCAGCACTGCAAAAATATATTTTTTAAAGCACACGTGCATGTGCGCGCACACACACAATGTATAATATTATTTATACTTGATTAAAAATAGGTATTATAGTATTTTCTATAAAGTGAGCAATGTCACCTGAACTGAATAAAGGAAAAACAGGAGAATGTGGTTAGAACACTTGCCTAGCAGCATGAAGTCCTGGTTTTGATCCCAAGTACTACCAAAAAAAAAAAAAAAAAAAAAAAGCAAAGGGCCACTTCATTCAATGAGTGAAAAGAACTCTCAAGCCTGACATAGTGGCCTAAGCCTGTAATCCCAGCTATTAGTGAGGTAGAGGCAGGAGGATCATTTGAGCCTGGGCAACCAAGTGAGGACTCCTGTCCCCCAATCGTGGCCCATCTCTCTCACTTTTCTGGCAGTACAGGGATTGAATTGAAGGCCTCAAACATGTTAGGCAAGCAAAAGCAGTAGCAGTAACAAAGCTATACTCCCAGCCCTTTTTATTGAGACAGGGTCTCACTAAATTGCCAACATTGGCCCCAAATTTGCCATCTTCCTGCCTCAGCCTCCTGAATTGCTGAGACTGCATCAACATGACTGGTCAAGGTCCTGTCTCTTAAGTTAAAAAAAAAAAAAAAAAAAAAAAAAAGTTGGCAATGGAATTATCCTTATTCAATAATCAGAGAGAGAGAGAGAGAAATTATAATACTATATCCCATAAGTAAGTACAAACATTATATGTGAATTTTAAAAAGTTAGCAAAGAGCCTTTTACTTAGATGTTCGGGCATGTGATTCCATCTCCTTTTCCCATTATTTTTAATGAGAAAATTCTATTTGATAATTCACTAAAGAAAAACTACTCTAGAAATGAGCCACTGTAAGGTTCAAAAACTACGTGCATATATTATCATTTCCTTTAGATTTTATAATTTTAAAAATAATCTTAGGATAGGTTTTTAAATTTATAAGGGGTCAAATGCAGAGAACCCATTCAGAAATACTTTGAAACTTTTCACTGGAAAAAGAGTGTCTCTGTATGTAATAATGAGCATAAACCTTTTCAGAGCAAGTGGAAACTGCTTTTAAAAAGGAGAGTTAGAAAATGACTCAATTTTTAAAGTAAAAGGCTACTTTTCCCTTTAAACTCATGATCTGAATTTCTGATTTCTTATTTCTACAAGAGATCCTTTTTCACATTAGGAATTTTTTCCTGCAAAACGAAAAAAGAAAACAAAGACAGACACACATACCACACAACTAAAAACACTCTAGGAGAAGCTAAATTTAAGCTAACACAAAGATAACTAATAAAAATCATATTACTTGTTTTCAAATCCCACTAAAATGCACCCATGAAAGAAAAATATCTGTTGAATTCCCATTCAGGGTTGCTATTTAGGAGTGTGTGTGTGTGTGTGTGTGTGTATTTAGGAAATATTACACTGAGAGTCACAGCACATGTATCTGTAACAAAATGTTAAATTCAAACATGTGTGCGTGCATGTGCATACACACGCGTGTATAAACACAAACCAGTAAATGCTGGGGATCAAAACTAGGTCTTGTGCATGCTAGAATCTACCACAGAGCTATACTCCCAACATCCCCCCCTAAGTATTTTTTAAATGCACTAATACTATATTTTAAAGTGCTCTTTCCAATTGCAAATGCAATTACTATGATTCAAATTCTAGGACATTTTCGTCAGAGAAAATGAGTGAGAACCCAATGCAGTATGGGAACTCGCATTCTCTGTGGCATAAAAACCAGAGGCAGTTTGATAGGTGAAGGTGAGAAAACTGGATGTCCATAATTAAAAGAATTAACCTTCACAGGATACACAAAAATCACTAAAAATGGAGCAGCCTTAGAGCTTTCAGAAGACAATCTAGGAGAAAAATCTCTGTGACCTTGGGATTATCAAAAACTTCTTACCTCTAAACAGTAAAAGCACAAAGAAGCTTGTAATTGGACTTTAATAAAACTAGAAACTTTGATGAGGGTGTGTGACTCAGTGGTAGAGCACTTGCTTTTGCATATTGGAAGCCTTAGGTTCCCTTCCCAATACTACTATAAAACAAGAAAGAGAGAGACAGGGGGAGGGAGGGAGGGAGGGAGGGAAGAAGAGACAGAGAATGTTTGAGAACCTACAACCTTTGAGAACCTGGAACATTTTACTCTTTGAAAGACATGATTGAATAAAATAAAGGCAAGCCAAACTAAGAGGAGATATTTGTAATTTATACGTTAATTTTATGTGTTGACTTGACTGAGCTAGGGGATACCCATATAGTTAGTACAGCATTATTTATGGGTGTGTCTTTGAGAATGTTTCCAGAAGACATTGGCATTGAAGTCAGTGGTCTGGGTAAGGAAGATCTACCCTCACCAACAGGAGAGGGCATCATCCAGTTTGTTAGTGGGCCCAAATAGAACAAAAAGGCTGAGGGATGGAGAATTCCCTTCTCTCATTGAGTGGGGTCATCCATCTCCTCCTGCCCCGGGATGTTGGAGCTCCTGGGTTTTGGGTCTTTAACTCCACAACTCATGCTGGATCCTCACACTTGCATTCACGCTCTGGCCTTCAGACTTGTAATGAACTATACCACTGGCTTTCCTGGGACTCCAGCTTGCAGTGGCAGATGGTGAGACTTAGTCTCCATGATCACATCAGCCAATTCCCACAGTAAATTTCACACATATATTGATTCTATTTCTCTGGAGAACTCTAATCCATCATATACCTGACAAACAATTTGTATCCAGGATATTTAAAGAAATCTCAGTGGCTCAATAATAAGACAATAAAAAATATAATAAAGTTAGGAACAAAAGATCTGAATAGCTATATAAAGGACTAATAAGTGCATGAAAAGATGGTCAACATCATTAGTCATTAGAGAAGTGCTAAGTAAAGCCAAAAGGAAACCCCATTATATACCTACTAGAAGAGTTAGAATCCAGAACACCAAGCACTGGTAAAGATGTGGGAAAACTACAGTCTTCATATCTTGCTGGTGGGAATCAAAAATGGTCCATTATTTAGGAAAACAACTTTTGTGGTTCCTTAAATGGTCAAAATTGGAATTAGCAAATGATCCAGCAATTCTGCTCCAAGGTATTCACCCAAGAGAAAGAAAAATCATATTTCCACATAAGAACTTGTGTATCAATGTTCATAGCAGGTTTATACATACTAACCCAAAGGTGGAAACAAACCCAGTCTGTACTGACTGATGAATACATAAACAAATGTGTTCTGTCCATATAATGGAATATTATTTGGCCAAAAAAAGCAATGAAGTACTGATGTATACTGTAGCACAGGTAAATCTGGAGAATATGGTCAGTGAAAGAAGCTAGTGCTAAAACATCACATATTACATGATTATGTTTTTGGAAGTGTCCAGAATTAAGATAACAATTAGATGGGGGTTGTCTGGGAATAAAAGGGGACTGCAAATGGGCATGAGGTTTCTTTCTGGGGTGATGGAAATTTCTAAAATTAGATAATGCTACTGGCTACACAACTCCATAAATTAGCAAATGTCACTGAATTGTTCACTTAGTAAAAAGTACACAGACATAAAGCAGATCAGTAGTTGCCTGGTTTGGGGTGAGAATAAGGATTAACTACAAAAGGGTTAAAACTTTTCATGGAGATGTAAATATCCTTTAACTGACTAAGGTTATATGTTTCCTAAAATCAACAAACTTACAACAGATTCATTTAATGTTATGCAAATTCTACCTCCATAAAACTACTAAACTCTGGAGCAGACTTTCTGCTTCTATAATGCAGCATTGTCTTTCTGGTTCTAGGAATAGCTCTGTAAAATCGCTATTGATAACTTCTCAACTGTTTAATCTCCCAACTAGCAATCTGAACAACCTGAACTGCAATGCCTCGCTGACACTGTATCATGGATCTACACCTCTGATCAATCTATGGGATGAGCACCTTGACCTTGGAGCTATCATTGTATCTGAAGTGTCCATCACCATCCTTAAACTCCACAATGCTCATTCAAAATGGAAGCAGGCCTGAATACAAATCCAGCCCCTGTTCACCTGCTGGATCATTCTATTACTATACACAGAAGGAAGAATTTATTTTGATGATACTGTAGCTTGCAGTAGTACCACAAAAATCCCTTCCTTTCTCTTTCCAGACCATAGTGATGATGGCTTGCTTGACTACTGGCATCCCAACACAATTTACCTCTGGGTCACAGTCATCTTTGCCCTCTCTCTCCCCACAAACATTCATACACTTATATGTAAAATGTAAACTGCTAAGTACTTTTGGAACCCATTCCCTCCTCTCCATTTCCACAGCCTTAGTACAGGTCTCAAGGCCTCTGGACTAGACTAGTTAGGATCACTGTTGTGATCCTGACCGACCCCATCCACCCCTCCCTACACAGCTGCCTGGTCAGTCTCAGTCCCACAAGTCCCTCTGTGGCCCCTGCTCAAATGCTCTCCACAGCTTGCAGGGTGAAGTTCAAGTCCACTGGTCCAAGCAGGATCCTTCCTAATCATAGCCAGACCTATGGACCACTCTTATCTCCTGCTTCCCCACCCATCCACCCCATGCAAGAGTTACACTGAGCACAACACATTAGTCACTCTGCTGAATTCCCATGAGAGCATATTTAGGGGTGCTAAATACATGCACCATCTCATTTAACCTTCAAAACAACCTGTGCAGTAGGAACTTTTGCTAGTCCCAAGTTTATGGCCAAGAAATGTAGAGACATAGGAAGCAGCAGGGCTGAGGTCCAGGGACTGTCTCTTCTTCCATGTCTTCCCATCAGCCTGGAAGGCCCATCCACTCCTCAACTGCTACCCCTGTGCTCCCATCCTACCCTTTCTTCAAGATCCCCCCTTGACTGTCTCTACCTAATTGTGCCACTTTTGTCCCAGAGTTACTAACCTTTGGTGCCCCTGTGGCATTTTGTACTTTCCCAGGAGGAGCGCTTATCACTATTATCATGCCAATTTGCATACACTGCAGTCTGCCAGTTAGACTATGAACCCAGGAGAATAAGGACAGCTTTGTAGCTTTTTTTTTTAATCCGCTCTTTTTCTTGTATGTGGCACACAGCAGGTGTTAACTGACAAAGTATCTCACTATTTATTATGTGTTCTTTGCCTTCCAAACTTTCATTCACTCCTGTTCCTTTTTTACTTATCCCATGTCAACTCTAACAATTTCAAGCTCTTTTCACCTCTGGGCTCCTGACAGCTTTTTTTAAAATCTAATGCCCCCCCCCCCACCACCTTTTCTACTCAAGGTGGATTGATTTCTTAAAAACGGGTCTGAGCCTGGCTCATCTCTGTTCATAAAATGTTCCTTGACTTCTCAGTGTTTACCAAGAACTGTATAGATACTTTGCTCTGGAATTTAAGTGTTTGTGACTGGGCTTTAACTGGATTATTCTACTATATAAAACCAAATTATGTTATATCCTGTTATCTACAATAACAGAAATGTCTACACACCTGCCCAAGTTTCTGTTCCTTAACAAACTGCCCCCTGTCTTCTTCATAACTGCTGGTAGAAATCCCATTTCTTCAAATCAAATTTGATCATCCACAGTCTTTATTGAATGGTACTGATTTGATACAATTGGATGAGAGTTGAAACTTTTCTGAAATTCGCAGCATTTTGCTTACCTCTCTGGTGGGATTTATTTCATTCTACATAGTTGTCCTGTGGTATACATACATTTGGGCTTAATCATGTTGACATCACCCACACTGCTTTAATACAGCTATAGCTAATTGGTCATTTGAACCTGAAAATGTTCAACAAATTTGGTTTGGTGCATTACTGAATGAACTTATCAACGTTAGGGTATGCTGGAACTTAACTCTTGGGCATTAAAAAAAAAAAATCAGCCAGGTATGGTGGTACACACCCTAATCCCAATGACTTGGGAGGATGAGACAGGAGGATCACAAGTTCAAAACCAGCTTCAGCAAATTAGCAAGGCCCTAAGGGCTTAGTGAGATCCTATTTAAAAGAAAAGATTAAAATTTTTTTAAAAGGTAGGGGATGTGACTCAGTGGTTAACTGACCCTGGGTTCAATCCCCAGTACAAATAAATAAAATAAACAAACAAACAAAAATAAAACAAAGTGACTCCAAACTACTTCTCAATCCCCTGTAAGACTATAACACAGTATTATATCAAAAAAGAGATATGGAAAAAAAAAAGCCTAACTTCACTCTGTCTTAACAAGCCAGGTCAACGTGCCAGGTACAGTGGCGCACACCAATAATCAGTGACTCCAGAGGTTGAGACAGAAGGATTTCAAGTTCAAGCAACTTACTGAGACCCTGTCTCAAAATAAAAAATAAAAGGGGTGGAGATGAGACGCCATGGTTAAGTACCCCTGCATTAGACCCCCCAAACAAAAAAACAAACAAAAGGCCAGGTCAATGAAGAGTGAACAAATCATCTAAAGGGATATTGATAACCACACAGTGGCAGCCAGTGTTAAAATGCTAAGCTAAATTGTTTAACAGGCAGGATTTCATTGGTTCTTATAACCCTCTGAGGCAGATACAGATAATTCCACATTCTACTCTTGGGAAAAATGAAGCCAAAGAAAATATTCAAGTTTTCCCAGTTGGCCAAGATTAAATATTATTTGAATGACAAAACTGAAATCTCAAACTAGAAGAATTTACCAGAAGATTATAGCTTACCTGTGCCTGCACCTTTAAAATGAACAGGCAGCACTATAAATGCCAATGGTCATTTACTTGCCAGGATCTCTCTCTCTCTCTCTGTGGTGCGAGGGATGGCATCCAGGAACCTGCACATGCTAGGCAAGCTAGCTCCACCAGTGAGCTACATTCCCAGCCCTCAAACTGCACTTTTAAACTAAGGAACAATTTTAGAGACCTAGTCAACCGTTATTACAGCAAAGCTGACCACTAGGTGGCAGGAGTAGAACGTGTCTTATAAATGAAAGTAGCATGACATTTCCCCAGTTCTTTTTCACAGGAATAAACCACCTTGTTAAACTGCTTACAATTTTCCAAAAGATGATTTTGTCATTTTTAGTGTCGCATGCTACAAATAAATAATTCTAAATATTACTCTTCCTTATTGAGACTTCACTATAATTTTTATTATCAATAACAGCATAATACATGCAGATTTCAACCTTTGAACATTTAACAATAAACACTGCTTAAATTTGCTTTAAACTTATAACTAGAATCATATTTGCAATGAACAAAATACCAAGTAACACCACATGAATCAAAATATAGTAAAGACTAAAATTTAATTTTCTGTAATGCTATGAAATTTTTAAAAAACTGCTTTTAAAACATGAAGGTTAGACTCCTTGGAGTTGGCAGTGTTTTATTTGTTCCACTTTGTTTTCTGTTTCTCAGTGTCAAAATTAAAGGCTTCAGGTCATAGTTTACAAGTACTTCTCTGTAAGTAATATTGATGATCCCCAATATATAAGATACAAATTGGGTAAACCATCATTATATTTTCTGTCTCTTTGTAGTGCTTGGGATTAAACTGAGGGCCTCAAGCATTACAGGCAAGTATCTACTACTGAGTTTCCATTCCCTATGTTTTTCTCTTTTTGACATTTTTGTTAAAAATTGAAGAGGGCAATAGTAGCGGGGGCAAGTGCCACGGGAGAGCAGGCTCAGGGACTGGGGCTCAGGGAGCCTTCTGGGGTGGGAATGAGCCGGCATGGAATGTAAGAGACTGGTGAATGGAGCGATCGAACCGCACAGGAACGAAGAAGGAAAAATGATAGAAAGGAATTTGTCTCTACAAGGTCCTTAAATATTTCAACAGTCAAGAAGTAAACACATCAAGATGGCGGCGAGGGGAGTGCATTGCCCCCGTGTGCTGCTTCACTGTGGGAGTATGACAAGTCAGGATGGCTAAAGGATATCTTGTTAGGAATTTCCAGCAATAGTGGGGTGCTCCGGAACCTGGAGGAAGGATTTCCATCGCACGAGGATCAGCTACGGGGACTCAAACGCGAGAGGTTTGTCGCACGGAGGGTAACACTGCTTATTCAGCAAATCGCCCCGCGGCTAGAGTCTGCAGCGCGCGCTGGGATAGAGACGCAGGGTTACAGCGCTGCAGTTTCTGCCAGCCGCGCAAGCACCGTACTCAGGGCTGAATTCTGGGTTCGAGACGGGGGAAGGAAGCGGTCCATCTCGGTTCTCCACACCAGTCAGACCACAGAGGAGGCCAGCAGCCACCATGTTGGTAAACTGACATCACCACCCCTGTTTTCGACTGACCGCAGCTCATTCAGCCATAGAACAGGTAATTTCAGGCTGCAATTCGCCTGCGGCTTGCAGACAGATTGCTAGGGTTCAGCGCCTGGGTGCTTCTTAGAACCTGATCTTATCGGAGTGAACACCGAGCGCGGGGCTGCCGAGTTCCGGCTCCCGGAACCGTCCCGGAACCGCCCTGGCCCAGGGCTGCTGAGCCTGCGGAGGCTACTTCTTGGACCCTGCTCCTATCAGAGCATACAACAAGCACTAAGCAGCCGAATTCCGGCTCCCGGAACTGAGCCCGCGGGGACTGCTTCTTGGAGCTTACACTTATAGGAGCTTACACCGAGCACGGAGCGGCCGAGTTCCGGCTCCCGGAACTTCCCTGGCCCGGGGCTAGGAGCCCGCGGAAACTGCTTCTCGGTCCGGGTCCTGCTGAGGGCCGGTCAGGACTCACCCGGTGCTTTGGTTGCCCAGCAAGGGGAACGAAATGCTGCCATTCGCATAGGATACCAACATGGCAGAGATCTGATGTCTGCAGAAAGCGGCGGAGGAGAGAACTTCATCAATACCAGCGGTGACATAAGCAGTTGGTCTCCTGGTAGGGGGGGTGAGGCACAGTCACCCGAGTCTCCTCAATTTGTCGTCGAGCCAGAGGGGAGGAGCCGGGCCGCCGCCAGCGCCCGGAGCAGGCCCAGCGGCTCGCCAGCATGGTGACCGCGTGACCCCAATTGGAGAGGGGGCGGAGCGGAGCCGCCACCCGCACCCGCAAGGTGGGCAGACCTGCGAACCAGTGGTACATGGGCGTGGTAGGAGGGGCAGGGCAGAGCCGCCGTTCGCGCTTGCAAGGTAAACAGACCTGTGACAGCCTGGCGGGTCAGGCCCAGTGGCCTGCCAGTGTGGTACACACGTCACCCCAACTGGAGTAGGGGCAGAGCATATCCTTCTCCCACGCCCGGATCAGGCCCTGCCGGTGTGGTGGTCACGTGACCCCAATTGGAGTGGGGGCGGAGCGGAACCGCCACCCGTGCCCGCAGAGTGAGCAGACCAGTGATCAACCTGCAGATCAGGCCCAGGGGTCCGCAGGTGTGGTAGGAGGGGCAGGGCAGATCCCCCGCCCGCGCCTCCAAGGTAGGCAGACCTACAACAGACCGGTGGATCAGGCCCAGGAGCCTACCGGCGTGGTACAAACACCACCCTAATTGGAGTAGTGGCAGAGCAGAGTCGCCGCCCGTGCCAGGAACAGGCCCAGCGTCCTGCAGGCGGGGTAGTCACGACACCCCAATTGGAGTAGGGGCAGAGCAGAGCCTCCACCCGTGCCCGAAAGGTGGGCAGATCTGCGACCGACCAGCGGGACAGGCCCAGTGGCCTGCCGGTATGACAGACACGTCACCCCATTTGGAGTAGGGGCAGAGTAGAGCCGCCGCCCACGCCTGCAGGGTAGGCAAACCTGCAACTGACCGGCGGATCAGGCCCGGTGGCCTGCCGGCGTGGTACACTCGTCACCCCAATTGGAGTAGGGGCAGAACAGAGCCGCCACCAGCTCCCAGAACAGGCCAAGTGACCTGCCGGCGTGGTAGCCACGACACCCCAATTGGAATAAGGAGAGAGCAGAGCCGCCGCCCGCACCTGCAGGAAAGATACGCAAGCAGTATGAAAAGACAAGGAAAGAAAGGACCACAAGCAATGCAGGTCAACGCAACTTTAGAAGAGGTAACAGCTGCAGCAGATGGAATGTCAGATAAAGAATTCAGGATATACATGCTTCAGATGATCTGGAGTATCAAGGAAGACATTAAACAGCAAAATCAGACAATGAAAGATCACTTCGACAACGAATTACGCAAACAAATCCAGGAAGCAAAGGATCAACTATACAGGGAGATAGAGGTTATAAAAAACAAACAAACAGAAATCCTAGAAATGCAGGAAGCAATAAACCAACTTAAAAACTCAATGGAGAATACTACCAGCAGAGTAGAACACTTAGAAGATAGAACATCAGACAATGAAGACAAAGTATTTCAACTGGAAAAGAACATAGACAGCTCAGCAAGACTGTTAAGAAACCATGAGCAGAACATCCAAGAAATATGGGATAACATTAAGAGACCAAACTTAAGAGTCATTGGAATACAGGAAGGTACAGAGCTCCAAACCAAAGGAATGAGAAGTCTATTCAATGAAATAATGCAAGAAAACTTCCCAGACTTGAAGAATGAGACAGAATCCCAAATCCTAGAAGCCTACAGGACGCCGAATGTGCAAAATCATAAGAGATCCACACCTAGACACATTATAATGAAGATGCCCAACATACAGAATAAGGAGAGAATTTTAAAAGCTACAAGAGAAAGGAAGCAGATTACATTTAGGGGTAAGCCAATCAGGATAACAGCTGATCTTTCAACACAGACTCTGAAAGCTAGAAGATCCTGGAATAACATATTTCAAACACTGAAAGAAAATGGGTTCCAACCAAGAATTGTGTATCCAGCGAAATTAAGCTTCAGGATGGAGGATGAAATTAAAACCTTCCACGATAAACAAAAGTTTAAAGAATTCGCAGCTAGAAAACCATCTCTTCAAAACATCCTTGCCAAAGCATTACAGGAAGAGAAAATGGAAAATAACAATGAAAACCAACAGTGGGAGGTAGGACAGTAAAGGGGGGGGGGAATAATCAAAGAGGAAAACAAACCATGTTTAGTAACAGAAATAAACAAATATGGCTGGAAGAACAACCCATATCTCAATAATAACCCTAAATGTTAATGGCTTAAACTCACCAATTAAGAGACACAGGCTAGTAGAATGGATCACAAAACAAGACCCAACAATATGCTGCCTACAGGAGACGCATTTGATAGGAAAAGACATACATAGGCTGAAGGTGAAAGGTTGGGAAAAATCATATCACTCATATGGACTTCGGAAACAAGCAGGAGTGTCCATACTCATATCAAATAAAATAGATTTCAAGCCAAAGTTAATCAAAAGAGATAAAGAGGGACACTACATACTGCTTAAGGGAACCATACGCCAACAAGACATAACAATCATAAATATTTATGCCCCAAACAATGGTGCAGCTATGTTCGTCAAACAAACTCTTCTCAAGTTCAAGAGTCTAATAGACCACCATACCATAATCATGGGAGACTTCAACACACCTCTCTCGCCACTGGACAGATCTTCCAAACAAAAGTTGAATAAGGAAACTATAGAACTCAATAACACTTTTAATAACCTAGACCTAATTGACATATATAGAGTATACCACCCAACATCAAGCAGTTACACTTTTTTCTCAGCAGCACATGGATCCTTCTCAAAAATAGATCATATATTATGTCACAGGGCAACTCTTAGACAATATAAAGGAGTAGAGATAATACCATGCATCTTATCTGATCATAATGGAATGAAACTGAAAATCAACAATAAAAGAAGGAAGGAAAAAGCATACATCACTTGGAGAATGAACAATAGGTTACTGAATGATCAATGGGTTATAGAAGACATCAAGAAGGAAATTAAAAAATTCTTAGAGATAAATGAAAACACAGACATAACATATCAGAATCTATGGGACACATTGAAAGCAGTTCTAAGAGGAAAATTCATTCCTTGGAGTTCATTCCTTAAAAAAAGAAAAAACCAACAAATAAATGATCTCATACTTCATCTCAAAATCCTTGAAAAAGAAGAGCAAAACAACAGCAAAAGAAGTAGAAGGCAAGAAATAATTAAAATCAGAGCTGAAATTAATGAAATCGAAACAAAAGAAACAATTGAAAAAATTGACAAAACTAAAAGTTGGTTCTTTGAAAAAATAAACAAAATCGACAGACCCTGAGCGATGCTAGCGAAGAGAAGAAGAGAGAGAACTCAAATTACTAGCATACGGGATGAAAAAGGCAATATCACAACAGACACTTCAGAAATACAGAAGATAATCAAAAACTATTTTGAATCCTTATACTCCAACAAATTAGAAGATAGTGAAGGCATAGATAAATTTCTTAAGTCATATGATCTGCCCAGATTGAGTCAGGAGGATATAGAAAACCTAAACAGACCAATATCAATTGAGGAAATAGAAGAAACCATAAAAAGACTACCAACTAAGAAAAGCCCGGGTCCGGATGGGTATACAGCAGAATTTTACAAAACCTTTAAAGAAGTACTAATACCAATACTTTTCAAGCTACTTCAGGAAATAGAAAAGGAGGGAGAACTTCCAAATTCATTCTATGAGGCCAACATCACCCTGATACCTAAACCAGACAAAGACACTTCAAAGAAAGAAAACTACAGACCAATATCTCTAATGAACCTAGATGCAAAAATCCTCAATAAAATTCTGGCGAATCGGATACAGAAACATATCAAAAAAATTGTGCACCATGATCAAGTACGATTCATCCCTGGGATGCAAGGCTGGTTCAATATACGGAAATCAATAAATGTTATTCACCACATCAATAGACTTAAAAATAAGAACCATATGATCATCTCGATAGATGCGGAAAAAGCATTCGACAAAGTACAGCATCCCTTTATGTTCAAAACTCTAGAAAAACTAGGGATAACAGGAACATACCTCAATATTGTAAAAGCAATCTATGCTAAGCCTCAGGCTAGCATCATTCTGAATGGAGAAAAATTGAAGGCATTCCCTCTAAAATCTGGAACAAGACAGGGATGCCCTCTCTCACCACTTCTGTTCAACATAGTTCTCGAAACACTGGCCAGAGCAATTAGACAGACGAAAGAAATTAAAGGCATAAAAATAGGAAAAGAAGAACTTAAATTATCATTATTTGCAGATGATATGATTCTATACCTAGCAGACCCAAAAGGCTCTACAAAGAAACTATTAGAGCTAATAAATGAATTCAGCAAAGTGGCAGGATATAAAATCAACACGCATAAATCAAAGGCATTCCTGTATATCAGCGACAAATCCTCTGAAATGGAAATGAGGACAACCACTCCATTCACAATATCTTCAAAAAAAATAAAATACTTGGGAATCAACCTAACAAAAGAGGTGAAAGACTTATACAATGAAAACTACAGAACCCTAAAGAGAGAAATAGAAGAAGATCTTAGAAGATGGAAAAATATACCCTGTTCATGGATAGGCAGAACTAACATCATCAAAATGGCGATATTACCAAAAGTTCTCTATAGGTTTAATGCAATGCCAATCAAAATCCCAACAGCATTTCTTGTAGAAATAGAGAAAGCAATCATGAAATTCATATGGAAAAATAAAAGACCCAGAATAGCAAAAACAATGCTAAGCAGGAAGTGTGAATCAGGCGGTATAGCGATACCAGACTTCAAACTATACTACAGAGCAATAGTAACAAAAACAGCATGGTACTGGTACCAAAACAGGCGGGTGGACCAATGGTACAGAATAGAGGACACAGAAACCAATCCACAAAACTACAACTATCTTATATTTGATAAAGGCGCTAAAAGCATGCAATGGAGGAAGGATAGCATCTTCAACAAATGGTGCTGGGAAAACTGGAAATCCATATGCAACAAAATGAAGCTGAATCCCTTTCTCTCGCTATGCACAAAAGTGAATTCAAAATGGATCAAGGAGCTTGATATCAAATCAGAGACGCGCCATCTGATAGAAGAAAAAGTTGGCTACGATCTACAGTCGGTGGCGTCGGGCTCCAAATTCCTCAATAGGACACCCATAGCACAAAAGTTAATAACTAGAATCAACAAATGGGACTTACTCAAACTAAAAAGTTTTTTCTCAGCAAAAGAAACAATAAGAGAGGTAAATAGGGAGCCTACACCCTGGGAACAAATCTTTACTCCTCACACTTCAGATAGAGCCCTAATATCCAGAGTATACAAAGAACTCAAAAAATTAGACAATAAAATAACAAACAACCCAATCAACAAATGGGCCAAGGACCTGAACAGACACTTCTCAGAGGAGGACATACAATCAATCAACAAGTACATGAAAAAATGCTCAACATCTCTAGCTGTCAGAGAAATGCAAATCAAAACCACCCTAAAATACCATCTCACTCCAGTAAGATTGGCAGCCATTAGGAAGTCAAACAACAACAAGTGCTGGCGAGGATGTGGGGAAAAGGGTACACTTGTACATTGCTGGTGGGACTGCAGATTGGTGCAGCCAATTTGGAAAGCAGTATGGAGATTTCTTGGAAAGCTGGGAATGGAGCCACTATTTGACCCAGCTATTCCCCTTCTCGGTCTATTCCCTAAAGACCTAAAAAGAGCATGCTACAGGGACACTGCTACATCGATGTTCATAGCAGCACAGTTCACAATAGCAAGACTGTGGAACCAACCTAGATGCCCTTCAATAGACGAATGGATAAAAAAAATGTGGCATTTATACACAATGGAGTATTACTCTGCATTAAAAAATGACAAAATCATAGAATTTACAGGGAAATGGATGGCATTAGAGCAGATTATGCTAAGTGAAGCTAGCCAATCCCTAAAAAACAAATGCCAAATGTCTTCTTTGATATAAGGAGAGTAACTAAGAACAGTGTAGGGACGAAGAGCAGGAGAAGAAGATTAACATTTAACAGGGATGAGAGGTGGGAGGGAAAGGGAGAGAGAAGGGAAATTGCATGGTAATGGAAGGAGACCCTCAGGGTTATACAGTGGAGGAGGTAGAGAGAGAGGAGGGGAGGGGAGGGGAGAGGTGGGGAGGGGGGAGGGTGGAGGATGGGAAAGGCAGGGGAGCACAACAGACACTAGTATGGCAATTTGTAAATCAATGGATGTGTAACTGATGTGATTCTGCAATCTGTGTATGGGGTGAAGGTGGGAGTTCATAACCCACTTGAATCAAAGTGTGGAATATGATATGTCAAGAAATTTGTAATGTTTTGAACAACCCACAATAAAAAATTAAAAAAAAAAAATGAAGAGGGCCGGGTGTGGTGATACACACCTGTAATCCTAACAATGCAGGAGGATTACAAATTCAAGGCCAGCCTCGGCACCTTAGGGAGATCCTGTCTCAAAATAAAAAAATAAAAAGGGTTGGGGGATGTAGCTCAGTGGTAGAGCACCCCTAGATTATTACAATTCCCCTTATTGGGGCACTGTGGGGGAAGAGGGGCGCACAGGCGTAAAAGAAGAAGCTTAATATGCTGCATAAGAATTTTGAGGACATGAATGCAATCTAAAAATGCAATGAACATCTTGAGGCAAATCTATAGAATCATCAACATCTGAGCTTTCTAATAAACTGAATTTTAATACCAGTGTTTCTTTTACTTTCTGTCTTTGGTGATCCCTTGTGAGTAGAAATCAAATTATACTTAACTAATATCAGCAAATATACATGTGTAACTATACAGAATGGCCAAAATCACCGGAGCAAGTAATGCTAATTTTTGCTTATCTTTATTTAATATATGCTCAAGGATGAAATCTTTTCTTTCTTTCTTTGTCTTTTCTTTTTATCTCAGTACTGGGGATTGAATCCCGGGGCAATCTACCACTGAACCAAGCCCTTTTAAAAAACTTTTTACTTTGAGACAAGGTTTCCTGATTAAGTTGTCCGAGCTGGCCTCAAACTTGTGATCCTCCTACCTCAAGTTCCCAAGTTTCTGAGATTAGAGATGTGTGCCAACACACCCAGCAGGAATAAAATATTCAAACTATTTTTTTAACTAATTTTGGAAATGAAATAAAATCCCATCTTTAACACAAAGAACTCTCTAGACAAACAAGTTCTTTCTTAGGGAGGCAGGGCTCCAAATCATCAGTGGGGCAGAACAGGGTGTCTAGTGGAAGAAATATTATACTTCACCTTACCCAAGGCTATAGTTGGATAATGAATGCCCCCCAAAGGTTCAATATAAAAGCTCGGTCCCAAGGTATTGGGAAATATAATGGACCTTTAAGGGGTGGGCTAGGCTAGTAGGAGGTCCTTAGAGCACTGGGCACATGCCCTAGAATGGAATTGTGGGACCCACTCATCTTTTCCCTGCTTTCTGGCTTCAGATGTCCCTGACACCTACTCCTGTCAGGATGTGGCACCCTTGCCGGAAGCCCAAAACATCAGGGTTGTCCAATCTTAGACTTAAACCTCCAGAAGCATGAGCCAAAATAACCTTCTCTTGACATCACAGTAGCCTAAGTCAAGTATTTTGTTATAGTCATTCAAAGCTGACTAACACACTCAGAAATGAATAAAAGTTTTGGTCAATTAAAAAAATCACAGCCAGCTGAACTTGAAGTCCTTCCCAAGGTTGGCAACTAGTTCTGTCTTACAACTGTTCCACAGGATTTTTTCAAAATATGCAAACGAGCAAATGGCCATCAATATGAGAGAGCTCTGAAATGCAGACTGGCCTTCAGGTCTCCATCGTAACCTAGAATCATACTATGAGGCAGCCTCACTTTTCTAGCTACCCAGGGATCCCCAGCACCAAGGATCCTTTAAGGTGATTTGGATCTCCTAAAAGTACTCTACAAAAACTCTACTTTGTGGGTTTTTCCAGAAGTTTCTACCATCTAGGTATCTCTGGATAACAAAGGTCAAAACTAGACAGTCCCACTGGCTGCTTGTGTATTTGCAAATCTAGGTGTTCATCTTCTAACAGTCAGACAAAACAGAGGTCTTCTCCAGAAATCAGAGGGAAAGAACAGTTTCTAGGGTTCCCCCACACCATGGCAAGCCAATTCATACTGTGAAATACTCTGATGATGTATGTGAAGAATTATTTGCAATATATACACACACGGATGCATTTCCCCATCTTTCAGTTATGCAAGGTAATGTTACAGAATGTATTTATAAAGTGAAAATTACAAAGTAAAGTAAAACTGTCTGGATGTATGACAGAATGTGAAATGCCTGACAGTTGTTTATTAGCTGATTCAATTCATGAGATACTTTAAGTTCTAGTCTAAAAATAAGAACAATAACCATCATAAAAATCACTTTGAACAAACATCATCTGTGGGTTGACAGGTACTGAACTACATGTTTCTAATTCATTCCTAGAAAATAAAACAGACTTAGAACATGTAATGGTCTCCTAACACAAATAATATATTTATAAGAACTCTGTTGGAAAGGATACGGAAACAGTTTAAAATGTGAAAAAGAACTATTTGGGTAATAAAAATTGTTTCAAAAATGCAAAAAACTGAGAACACCTAATAGCCACATAGAACGTCCCTACCCCTGCAGACTCAGTAAAATGGATGGATGGTAAATATTGCCTCAAGGAATTTGATACATTAGCAATTCATTTCAAAAAAGAGATAGAAATTACTTCTGAACTTGGTAAAGAACAAATTGACAACTCCCATCCCCACTAATAACTATGACATGATCAGCATAGGGCCACCAGTCACTATGACAGTTAAGGACCAAGAGCAACACCCCTGAATAGCATGGAAATCTCCAGCTGAGATGAAGACTGATAGTGGACAAGCACTCAGCAAGGCCACCTACAGGAGGGACCTCTACCTGGACCCTTACCTCTTCCTTATTTTCCTTGGGACTGGCTGTCCCACAAAGGCTCAGCTGAGGGTGGCTGCCACTACCACTTCCATTGCCACCTTCGTCACCACATGTGGTTTGCACCGAGTCCTGGAAGGACACAGGCCTTGGCTCTCTCTGAGTGGAATCTTCTGTCCTTTCTTCACTTTCCACTGAACTCAGTGACAATGCACTGAGACTGTTGGGACACTTGGTGCCTCCTGTCCCTGGGCTCTGAGGGCTCTGGGGCTTGGGCGAGGTGGGCCTGAGAGGGATGGGAGGCTGCCTGGGGTCAAATGTAAACTGGCTGCCTGCATTTGGCTCACTGGAGGTTTTGCTCAACACTTTCGAGTCAACTGGACTTGAGGGGCTGCTGGCAGAGGGACCATCACTTTCTGATGCCCGGGAGCTTTGGGCTTCAAGAGGGAACACTGCTGTGTCAACGTCCAGGCGGGGCTCCTGAGAAGGGGTAGAGCTGAAGCCAGGAGCTGTGGGGCAGGACGCAGCAGCACTGTGCCCCGGCGACACGCCTCGCCTTCTGTCCTGCTCGGTGCTGCTGGACACGCGGCGTGAGTAGTCATCATGCAGCCTGCTGTGCAGCCGGAGTCTGAGGTTTGCCTCACTGGGGGAGGGGGCCCCATTCTTGGAACCCTCTCTCTTCCAGGCAACATCAGTCACATTGCTCATAAGTTTTAAGACTCTGTCAAAGTCCTTGGCCCTTATGGGGCTCTTCCAGCGTTTCATCCTTCTCTCTGACCCACCAAGTTTTTCGGAGTCTGCAGATGAACTGCTCAGGGTCCGTTGGGGTGTTTGCTTTTCATTAGCCGCTCGGAGGTCTGCAAGATTGGAGGTGGACTTTCGTTTGAAGGAACTTTTCTTCAGAAAGTTTAAGTTGTCTGTGCTCTTGCTCCTCCTGTAGATGATGCTGTTGTTTTCAGAGTCCTTCACTAGGATTTCACACAGGGTGGGCTCCTGAATGATGGGGGACAGGGGCCTAACATGGTTCTGAGGGGTGTGATGTTTCTCAGAATCCAGTAGATTGATGCGGCCCAGACCATAGGCCCTGCGGATGCTGCGGGAGCGGTGGGTACTCCTCTGGAAGGCATCGTCTGTGTCCTCGGGGTCAGAGCCATCGGATGTACCTCCTTCCCCTGCCCTGTGGGGGTCACATGACTGTCCCAACAAGGAACATCTGCTAGCATCAATTCCCACACCATTAGGGATTGCTTTTCCCAGGTCATGTTCTGATGCATCTTCCTTTGAGGCACCTAAGCCCTCCCGGTTCTGAATTCCTTGAAAGACAGAAGACTTCAGTTTTTTAAAAGATCCCATTTTCCGGAAGGAGGCCAGTGCATTCCATGTTGAAGAATTCCCCATCAGGACCATGGAACGGGGCCTCTCAGGATTGGCACTCATTCTTTTCCGGCTCACAGCGAAAAGACGCACGAGTTTGGAAGGGCTGACTCTGTCTTCGGGGGCTTCAGTGTCACTGCTGGGGCTGCTCCTACAGCTTCCATTCTGACATGCCGGGACAGTCACCATTCTGGGGTCCTTTGGATCTGAGGCTGAACAGGTGGCTGCAACACCTTGCCCATGGCCATTCTGAGCTGTTGTCATGTTCTTCGGGAAGGGCACCCGTGGCCACAATGCAGTGTGCTTCAGACCCACATAGACATCTGTGTCCATAGGTCCCAGCTCCAGACCTTCATCTCCAGGGCCACCAGCCTGGCCTTCATAACTACTGTGTTCATGGGTCTCTGCAGAGGTGGCCACTGCCTGCAGCAGAAAAGAAAGCAGACAGTTAGCCATCTTGCCCACAGAGGAGCCTTTATAATCAGGGTCTAATTACTATGCTTAACAATTGCTAATAGAAAAAAAAGAAAGGCAAGTCCCACGATCAAACAAGAACTGCTTCTAAATTAAAGTTGTATTTTTCTTTTTTTTTTTTTCAATTCATTTCATAATAAATCAAGGCAAGAATGCAAACATATAGTCCTAAAAAAGAAAAAGATAGTTATGGGTTGGAAGAACTCCTGTATTGCTGAAACCTATTTGAGTAAAAGGTTTTTTTTTTTAAAACTGCTGGAATGAACATGTCAAGGCAATAATCAAAATTATGTCTTCTCTTTATTTGAACTGAGTCTTTTGTTACCAAATACTAAAAACAAATACAAAGACAAAACTATTTCAAAACGTGTCACACTGAAATGCCAGCTAGCCTGTGTTAAATGCAATGCAGTCAATACACAAGCAGAGTTCATGGAATACTGCTGCTCAGAGTATGATGGTGACCAGGATGCTCTTGGCTACTTCCTGTCTAAAGAGGGCTGTAAAGCACCAGGAAAGTGAGAGCTTCACAAAGCTACATGGACACATGGGTAGGAGGGACCAAACCAAGGAAGCATGAGGAAAGGCTTTGTAAAGAAAACACAGTTAGCAAAGAGACTTTTCAACAGATTCTAACTGGCCATAAAATGAAGAGATGTGGGGCGGAGCCTGGAGTATTAAAAATTCAGACCTAAGAATTCAAATTAAACAAATACTGTACCCTCTTTCCTAATCTCACATGCCCAGACAACTGTACATACCTGGCCCATGCACTTCCCCACACATGCACCTGTCTCCACACTCCCCCGACGTGTCCATGCCCTCCTTGCCCCACCAAAGTGAAATCTGTGCTACCCTTAATCTTCCCCCCTCATCAGGCGAGATCTGTTGAGTTTCCATAGGATAGCTTAAAAACATCACAGCCTGCACATTCTGAATAAATCATTAGTGAATGAATGACAGATAATAACTACAAGAGACTACCATTTAGTTAGTACTCATTACATGTCTGTATCCTATGCTAAGGTCTTGAAAAACTTGATGCCACTGAGTACTCAGGCAAATCTCAAAGAGTTCGACATGATGATTTCCACTTTATATTTTTTGCGCTACTGAGGATTGAACCCGGGGCTTTACACATGCTAGACAAATACTCTATCACTAATCTACATCACTAGTCCTTTTATTTTATTTTGAAACAGGGTCTCACAAGGTTTCTCAGGCTGGCCTTGAAATTGAAATCCTTCTGCCTCAGACTCTTAAGTAACTGGGATTATGTGCCACCATCCTGAGCCATGATTTCTACTTTACAGACAATCAAATGGACTCTTGGGAAGGTCAGGCTATTTGAATGGGGGTCCTGCAGCTGCCTCTCCGTGCCTATGCTGTTCTCCACTGCACTAAACTAATGAGCAGAGACAGAGGCACAGCAGGGATTTGCACCCCAAGCATCTGTCTTCAGTTCCATCATGTCATGACCCTGACAAATCAAGTTCCAACAATCTTTACAGGCCTGTCAAGGACATTACCCCCAAGGCAGGAGGGAAGAAGTAAGAGGAAGTTGTAGAAAGACCTTGAGATTAGATCTCCAAGTAGCTTACTCTTCACAAGTGCAGAATTTGACCTCCAGAAAAGTATGTGTCCTCTATGTCCTACCTTCTTGGTGAGCTTTTTACTGGCCCCTGCCTACTATTCAGTGAGGAGGATTCCCAGGGAGAGCCATGGTTAAAGGGTTAAAGGGTTGATTCCATCTGAGACCAGGGAGGCTACACTGACAGCCAGCATCAGCCAATACACTAATCTAAAGACTGATGGGCTACTAAATGCCCTCTGCAGTTTTAATGTTCTAATGGAGACATGAGGGGGATCTGAAGGGCTGTGGACTGCATTTGAATGAGTCAAATAGGCAAAGTCTAGAATCATCTCCACACTGAGACTGGATGTGAAATTTGTGACAAGTTCCAAAATAAGTCCTACATTCAGTATCACCTGTCTATCCTCACCAACTCTGTCCAACTATTCACCTCTATCCTCACCTATTCTGGGAGGGATAGGGGACTGTGGTTGTTTCAACATTTCAAAATGCTGAAATGTACCAAATAGTTTAACTGAATATTCAAATCCAGTTCACAGGCGCTAATTGGCTACGCTTGAAGTTGGAAAGGTCTAATTATGACTTGCACTAGACACACAGTGTAGCCAAAAGCTTGGTCCTCATCCTTGATGCCAATCCAATAAGGAAGACATGGTCTTGATAAAAAGAAAAAAAAAAAAAAAAGGTTTATTGCTTTGCTAGCAAAGGAGAAACACAGAGGACTCCTGTCCCAAAGGCTGTGGTTCTGCTCATCCTCAGTAACAGGGGGTTTTATAGAGGTGATTCAGAGAAAATGAGATTAAGGACAAAGATCAGAAAGGAGAAGTTTAGGGAAAAGAAGATCAGGGAGAAGAAGTTTAAGGAAAAGAAGATTGCGAAAAAGAAAAAGCATGTAGCTTTCAAAGCCACAAGGAATATACTCAAAGCATCAAGTGAACAACCCCTGTTACAACAGGACAAGGCATGATTCCTGCCACATAATTCAACTGGACAACTACAGATACCACAAGTAGAAGGTATAGGAGAACTTCTGGAACCAAGAAGGACAGCTGCCTTGAGCTGACCCTAAGGGTTCAAGGCCTGCAGAAAAGCACTTGATATATAAGTAGAATAACATAGTCAGAAGCACAGCTCCCTATAATGAAATAGTGGATATTAAGAGGAAAATGGGTTTAGAAAAGTCTAAAACCTAATCATTCTTTGAGACCAACTGTAGGTGTAACTTTCTTTGGAATTCCTTCCCTGAAATAAGATTCCTTACTCTGTATTCCATAGGGTCTAAATTGTATCACCCAAACACTATAACAATAGTTTAACATGGCTGCCTTTAGATTAAGACTGTATACTCAGAGCACAAGAACTGGATCCCTTGAACTTAGCTTTTTGTTTATTTGTTTGTTTTTTGTCTTGGCAGTACAGGAAACTGAACATGGATATGCTACCACTGAGCTATATCCCCAGGCCTGTTTATTTTTTATTTTGAGACACAGTCTCACTAAATTTCTGAGGCTGGCCTCCAATTTGCAATCCTTCTGCCTCAGCCTCCTGAGGAGGCTGGGATTACAGGTGTGCGCCACCATGCCCAGGAATTTTTTTTTTTTTTAATCTTGATGTGAAATTGCATGTTATCCTGCCTGTGCCAAGGTAACAAATCATCATTACATACCATTACATTTTTTTATAGTGAAGATGCTTACATTTTATAACACTAATAAGTATTTACTTAAAACTTACTTAAGCTTTAGAATTCAGAATCTGTTAAAAAATTATGCAGAAAACCTGAGCTTCTAAATTGGGGGAACATGCTTTTTAGAAGACTAATTACTTACTATTTTGCTCATGAGCGGAACAATGGGATTGTTGTATACTGCTTAGAATGAAACTGAAAACTGTGGAAAAAGACTTTTCCTGGAATTTCTGAGTAACATACCAAGTTGCATTATTTAGAACTAATACTTTGACCTCTATTAGCTAACAAGGGTTGCAATTCAATTAGTGGTTTTATACCAAGTCTTATAAATCGTGGGAGCTCTGCCAGAGATGTTTATGAACAGAACTACAAGAAAGAATGTTAGATGGGAATATTGTGAAATCCAATTGACTACAAGCTGGATTCTGGGTTGCATGAACTTCAGAATAGAAGTTTCTTCCCAGTCATAATGAGAAATCTCTAAAAACAACTATGACCAGCAAATTTAAATTATAACTTACATTTGAAATCCAGGCATGTAACCAGGTTACGTGAGCAAGTAAGAAGATTTCTGTAATTGTTGACCTAAATTACAGAAAAAAGTGACACCAGAAGAAAACACATTGAATTCTTACTGGCTAAAGGAGTGAAGGTATGGATCCCTGAATCACAGTACTAGAGAATATTGCCTTAGGGAATATCTAACCCCTATTTAGAGATTGGGACTTAAGGGACTGAGTAATTTACAACTACTCATCCTCCCAGTTTCACTTTCTGTATTTTCAACTACATTCAGACAAAAAGCAATCCAAAAATATTAAATGGAATATTTCAAAGTAAACAATACATAGGTTTTACATCACATTTTTGTGTGTGTGTATCGGGATGAATTCTCGTACAGTCCTGCTCTATCCTGGCCAGGCCATGAGTCATCTCCTTGTCCAGTGTATCCATGCTGTATACAGTACCTACCCATTAATCACTTAGTAGCCATGTTAGTTATCTGGTCAACTGTTGTAGTGCTATGTACAATTAACTCTTATTTTGCTTAATAAGGCCTCAAAGCACAAGAGTAGTGATGCTAGCAATTCAAACATGCCAAAGAGGAGATGCAAAGCACTTTAATTATGTAAAAAAAAAAAATGAAAATTTATCGTAGGCATGTCTATATAGAAAAAATACTTTTTTGTGTGTGGTACCTGGGATTGAACCCAGGGGTATCTAACCACAGACCCATATCCCCAGCCCTTTTTTAAATACGTATTTTATTTACAGACAGGGTTACTTGAGGCCTTGCTAAGATGCTGAGGCTGGCTTTGAACTCATGTGCTGAGAGCCATAGCCAAGTAGGAATGACACATGGCAATTTCCTTGTCAGCCTACCCAATGTTGCTTAGAGGGAGGACTCTCCATTGTGAAAATGGGCTTGCCTTGGACCCAGGTCATTTGCAGTGACATTCCATGAAAGGTGACCTTGCTCAGGGATTAGGGCAGATCCAGGTTTAGGGTGGATCCGGGTTTAAGGTGGATCCTGCTGGGAATAGGGCGTATCCTGCTGCCTCAGGCGCCCCCTCCTTGAGTTCCCCTTGAGTTCTCGCGGGATTCAGAGGGTATTTTGGTACGCAGGGCCCGGTGGAGGTAGTGGATTTTCCCAGAACGTGTGTGTAGAGTGCCGGTGAGAGTTCGGGAATAAAGAATTGCTGTTTGAATCTACAAGGTGTGGTGGCTCGATTATTTTGTGCCCAGCCAGACTGCGGCACTCATGATCTTCCTGCCTCAGCCTCCCGATCCAACTAGCTGGGGTTTCATTCATCTACCAGAGTCTTGGTGAGCATATCCCCTGTGAATTTGGGGAACTACTACACTGTTATTAGCGAAAGTGCCATAGGGTGGTAATCAGCAGGACAAGATTCCAGTCCCAACACTGCCACCTACTGGCCATAAACTGGGGTCATCCTATAAGGCTTTCTTCTCCTGCAAATCTCTTTGATCACCAAGTCTAAGAGGTTCTTGCTGGGTTTCTGTTCGTGACTAAAGGGCTCAGGGGTCACTTCAAGTAAAGTGGGCTAACCGGGCTGTGCAAAATAACCACACAAGAGACACAAATACCTTTTTCTTTGGGGTCGCTGTGACGGCTCCTCTGACCTTAAGGGTCTGCAGGAAGAGAGAGAGAACATGCTGACCCCTTTTATTGAGGAGAAGCTATTCAAATGAGGCAAGAGGTCACGATTCAGGGGGGCTGAGTCTATCTTCATGATGTCCACTGTCAGCAGGTTGACTTGACATCTGGGTAGGCTACACCCAAGGGCACAGTAAGAGAAGGGGACACACACAAGGCACTTCCATGGAACATTCTATCCTAAATAGGGCAAGGGGTAATATTACAAAGGAACAGGTAAGCATAGCTCCAGCCATGGGGCTATAGGAAGACAAGCCTGGGCAGGAAGACACAAGTCACTGGAACCCTAGAAGAGCGAGGCAGTCTAGCAGCAAGGGTGCCTGACGCCACATCGCCCAGCAGGGGAGTTAACTCAGTCATGCAAGGTTGGTCTCCCACAGGTTTTAATGCTCATCTCATCAATCTTTGCACAGTGGGGGGTTGCCACTGCCTTACCATCAGCCCAAGGAACTTTCCACCTGGACAACTGCCTGGGCTTCCTGGCCCCTCTCTGGCCTTGTGAATGGTCTGGCTCACCTACAACCCATCCTTCACTCTGCTGACAGTGTCCTTCCCAATCTGCAAATGAAGCTCTATCACTGAGCCCAATGTCTGCCTTTGGACCTTTGAGAAAATGTAGGATCTCCTCAGCTTAGCACTCATCACCTTTCACTGTAGTAATACTGGATTATTCGTAGAGATCCTCTTCCATACTGTTGGGCCTCTGCCTATTTCCTTCCCTGTTTTCAGATTCTTTCTCTGGCCCTTGTTGTCCCTCTGGATTATAGGAAACCACAATTACCAGTTTGGTCAGTGGGAAGCAATGGTAGAAGATGATGTGTGAATGGAAGGGAAAACTAGTGTTGTTGTTGTTATTATTCCTCCTCCTCCTCCTTCCCTCTCTCTGGGTCTCTCTAGTGAGCATTTTCAGTAGTTGCTATGTCTCTGCTTTGGCTTCTCTCTCAGCTAGGTAGTTCCTTCCTCCCATGTGTGAGGTCCCAAAGGTGACACCGGTTTCTGGCTCAACAGAGTCCACCTCTTTTCTTTATCACTCCAGTCTAAGAGGTTGGTAGCACCTCTCTGCTATTGCTTGTCTCTGAATTGCTTCATTTTCTTTTGTTTCCCAGCTGTATAAAAATATTCCTTTATTAGATCTTCTTTGTTTAAAATGCTTTATTCCTATCCTGACATCTGCTTTGCCTTAGGAAGCTTGTTAGTTCAAACTAACTTTGCCCTACAGTAACTCTTTCCTTCCTGTCCCTTCAGATGCTCCTTCTGTGGGCCCCAGGGCCTCATGCATAGCTCAGTTCTAGCACTCCCCACGCTGTTCTGGCCCTCTGCTCTCCTTGTCTGATCTCTCCACTAACCTCTTTGAAGAGTCTGAAAAGTTATTTGAAAGCTGAAACCACTTCTGATTTTGCTCTGTATTCTCGCATTCAGTGAGCTGAGTGACCAGTGAACAGAGAGGAGAAATGACTGTTCTGTAGAACTCCAGTTTATCAAACTGAGGCCACTTGGGGCCAAATAATTCTTTGTTATGGACACTTGCCTGGTCCTCATGGATGTTTGGCATGAATAGTGACCACTGATGCCACTAGGAAGAGGATATATAATAAAGAAAAAGCACCGAAAACCAGGGGCGTATCACTAATTAGTCTCTGAGGAGTATCTTTGAAACTACTGAAATTTATTATTTCTAGTCATAAAACAAAATGTTCTATTTGTTGTTTGACAGTACTACTATTAAAAATTTTTAATGGTCACTGTTATAGTTCCTGTGGTTAAAAGTTCAATTTAAGGGCTATCTATTTTCTTATGGCAATAGTATCTAATTTTGTAAATGACTTTTAAAATATTTAGTTAAAAAGGAATTTTAATATCATAGGGTGATAAATACTGACATGTTTATAATCATATTTAATTAGCCACTTTTTAACTACCATTACAGATATCTCATTTTAATTGGTAATCATTTTATCTACCAAAATTTAGTCATCTGAATGTTCAGATTACACAAAACGTATTATCTGGGAATTAGGAATTTTATAAATACATGTTTCTTATCATACTTAAAATAATATTTTTAAAATTAATGTTCAAATGTAGATATTGATAAGATATACTTTATTCTGTCCTAATGTTGATCAATAAGATCTAAATAAAAATGTTCAAAGATTGGAATCGAAGCTGGGCACAGTGGCACATATCTATAATCCTAGCCACTCAGGAGGCTGAAGCAGGAAGATCACAAGTTCGAGGCCAGCCTCAGCAACTTAGTGAGACCCTTGTTCAAAAAAGAAAAAGGGGGCGGGGCCACTGGAAAGTATCTCAGTGATAGAGTGCCCCTGGGTATAATCCCTAGTACCAAAAACCCAAAACTCAAATCAATATAAATGTATGTATAATATAAATCTTAGAAATATTTAACATAAATCACACCTTTCTATTTTTTTTTACTCTGCCTGAAGAAAGTATTTTAACTTTATAAAATGGTAAAACAAAAGTAAAATGGCATATAAACTAAGCAGGTGAAATAAGTAGTACTTTATGAACCTCTTTATCCAGGAAATTAAGATCAAACACATTCATACTTAGGTTCAGAATAAGATTCTCCATTTCACCCCAAATAATGTCATATTAATTAACCTAACCTAAATATATATTTTGTGTAATCGAAGTATTTTAATTACTAAACTTCTATCATTGAATCATAATAACTGTGGGAAAAAATCAGGTAGTAAAATGTACTTGGGTAAGTACTAAAACTCAAAATACTTGACACCGACATATGGGTTACATCGTTGCAATTATATAAAATTTCATTTTTAGTTAATTACAGTTTGGTGAAGAGTAGAAAAAAAGTCCCACAGTGATAAATCTTGCTCCTGTACAGGACAAGCCTGGTAACTCTCCATTTCTAGAAGGTCTTTCCTTCATTCCAGCATCTTTCTGAAACCTTGCTGAAATCAGGAGTCTATCTGGAAGCTGTAAATCCTGAAACTCCACATTTTTTAAGAACAAGTAGTATTCCAGAGGGTTACTTATATGAGAATCTTATTTCCCTACAGAAAGAGTCTAAATATTATAATTTTAGATCAGCCCATTCAATTAAATTTAACTTATATAAAATGCTATCATTTAATTTAACACTTACAGGAGAATGCATTTAATGTTCTAATTCTAGTGACGCAGTGACTTTCTCCCATTCCCACATTCAACATATACACCCCAGTTAAGGCAAGACCCTCACTCTTGGATCAGGTACCTTCGGTTTCTCTTCTGTGCAAAGATAGGGAGGATATTTCAAAGGAGACAGAACAATCATATAAGTTAAATGTTTGTAAATTGAAAAAAATATCTAAAAACACAAATGGAGGTAACTGTGGATAAGACTGAATTATTGCTCATATAGGAAAGGTGACAATTTCATACAATCACATGAATGTCTTGGCTTGACGTATCTGGGCTACTGGGCTAAACCACATTCCTGTGGGTAAGAATGGTGTTTCCCCAGTGGGATGGATGTTTGCTTTGTCAATCCTAGAGGGTGACACTGGAGCCTGTTGGGGAGCGGGGTGAGGCAGGGGAAGATGAAGATTTGCAAAGGCAGGCTTTACACCAAAGAAAATCTTCCTTCTGTCTCTGAAACTAGGGGTCAGACAAATGTAGCATGAGATACAAGGCTAGCTAGGTCTGCACCTGAGCTTCAGGTGGTGTCCTCCTCTGCTGTCTACCGGAGCATTATCCCCAAGGCTCAGTTAAGTTGCAGCCTCTTCATCCTCTCTTCTGTCACTCTCACATCAACTTAGGGGTTCAAAGAACCTTGGAAGGCTGCCAAATGCAGCTCTGAAGATAGCTTTGTCTTGACTTACTGCAGCTCATGCCCTGTCCTCCACCTGCCTCATGGCAAATAAGATTATAGCAGCCACCAAAGTTCACAGCTAGGACTACCTAATGCCTGCAACCAGTGCCAAGGCTGATGTCACCATGGAGACTGTGCCTCCCCCACCTTTACCATTCAAAGCAATCAAAGTTTTCCAGATGGCCGGCCCTAATCTTACAGGCACTTTGAAGGTCACTGGAGCAAAAACAATGTCCCTGCTTGCTAGAGGCAAACTAGTCAGAATCTGGGGTCATGTGTCACTAGGTTTACAGGCTCAGACGCCCTGACAGTGCAACCAACATAGAAACCCCTCAGAGGGGCAGTGCAGCATTCACACCAAGCATTTAATGAGATGTACTGATAACTGTTCATAAGAGCACAGATCCATGCTATACTGTCCCTACAACTATTTTAGTCTTGTTTTTTGTTTTCGTTCTTTGCATTAAATGTTTTTCCAAGCCGAGATCAACTTTCAACTCAGTTTCCATCCAGGAGCCAATGAGGTCCTAATTTAGGTAATGTCACAGCAGCCCATTCTGCCATCATTAAGTAGAGAGGTCCAGAAAAGGCCTTTCCCCGGCTCTGTTCTATCAGGCATCTCAAATTCTCAAAATTAGTTTTACACATTAAAGCAATTGCTCAAATGCTTTCTGCTGTCCAGTTTAAACTGTCTTCCTCTAATTGAACTGACAGTTGGATACTGTCTCCCTGTAAGCTCTTCATGTCTCTTGGCACAACATCCTCATTTTTAAGAGCCAGCTGATAGCAACAAGCGATGATGTCACCAGTGAACAAACCCGATGATGACCCCTTCTGTTACTGGGTGGCTCAGACCTCCGCGTGTGAGACGTGTGACAGGGGGATCTGTGGTCACTTTGTTAGGAATGGAGGCTCTTATCATCAGTTCATCCTTGGTGACATTTTGCCTGAACATAAGGAAAGTTCTAGCAGCTCATCAGGAAGACACATTCTCACTCCCTCTCCTGAATGGAAGAGTGAATGGGCCTCAACTATAAGGAAAACCCGAGCAGGGGAAACACAATGAAGCTCCAGTAAGGGAAATTTACAGGGAGAAAAATGTCACACAGTTCTCAGGCCTTCACTGCCAGCTCCCATTTCTCTCTCGCAGAGTTGTCCTGCATAAAGGAATTCACCAGCAAGTCAAGGGGTTTCCTCAGTGACTCCCTAGGAGTCCCCACAAAGATTTGTGGCCAGAAATTTCCATGGGGACGTGTGAGCTGTGCCATCATCACTGAGTTTATGGGGTTAGGGTACCTGCTGAGAGTGTGGGCATAGTTCTTGGTGCTGTCCCTGCAAAGGCCTCACTGCAAAAGGATCAATAACATCTGCAACTGCTGTCATTGCAATGTCTCATCCAACACTCATGTTGAAGCTGGCACGGCATTAAGAAGTGTTCAGAGGTGAGGCACTGGAGAGGAAATTAGATCCCGAGAGATCTACCCACATGAATGGATGACATCATTATTGCAAGTGTAAAGTTCAGCCTCCTCTTGCACACATGCGCTGTCTCCTCTCAATCTCTCTCACCATGTGATGCTTCTACCATAATATGTCATAGCATGAAGGCCCTCACTGGCCCCTCAATCTTGGACTGTTGGAAAGTCAATAGATTTAAGCTTATTTTATATATATATATATATATATATATATATATATATATATATATATATATACACATACACACACACATACATACATACACACACACACACACACATACATACTCAGGCAGAAGTATCAGATTCCAGATGACCTATAGGGGTGCAGAAAATGCACCCACATGGACAGATCACTGCTTTAATGTGGACCTGCTTTGTGATCCACAGAGGAAAGCAGCTCCTCCTCCCTATATTCATCCTGCCTGTTCAAAGTCATAGCCAGGTGACATGATGAGTGGAAGAATGTGGCTGCTTTTCCCAAAGAATGTCTCTGACCTTTTTTATATTTTAAACTTGGCTGGGGATCAAGCCCAAGGCCTGAAGCAAGCTAGGCCAGTGCTCTACCATTGAGCTATACCCCCAGCCTGACTGTTAAGTGTGATATATTAGATGCCTCAAATTTTTGAACAATTAATATTCAACATATCTATTTATAATCATTTGCTCACACTTGAAGACACATTTTCTTATAAAATGTTCATTTTACCTCTCCCCCACTTAATTCATAATGTAAATAAACTATGTTACTAATGATAATAGGATCACTATATTAATAATATTCATTAGCAATATACCCAAGTACACGAATAGTAGTCCTATGAAAAGAAGAATCTGATATCTTTGGTATAGAAGTTCATATAGTAACAGAATGGGGGAAAAAGGGGGGAAGCAGAGTTGTGTTTTCTTTCAAGTAAAAAAAGACCATTCACAATATTTTTGAAATAGGTCTTTAGCATCTTTTGGCCTTCCTCTCTGTACATCTGCCCTCAGCACCCCAATCCATAATATGTGTTTACTTCTGCCTCTTAGCCACCTTCCTCTAGCTTCTCAGTCCAGGGATCTGTCCTTAATGTTGCAGAGACAGGGGAAAACCCAAGCCAGCCAGCATACAGAAGTAAACTTGCTGTAGTTTCCTCTGCTGTCATGTGCTACTTCACTAGGAAGGTCAGACCTGTTAGAGATTTGGCTCCTCTAAACTACCCACCATGTGCCTTAGACTCATATAATATCTCTAATTTTACTAGTATGGCTGCTGTTTGTTGATGTTTCTCATGTTGGCAGTCACTTTAGTGCTTAGGGACAGGAGTGACATCACAAGAATACTTACCACAAGTTTAAGCTTTGTAATTTCAGCTTGCCCACACATGAAACAAAGCCCGTCTTTCATTTTTCAATACCTGGCAAAGGAGCTGCTCTGGCGTGTGCTGCAATGTAACCCATTTAACTATATTCAATTTTCATTTAAAAACAACCCTGGTTTCACCCTAGCCAAGTCTGTCAAAGTCTGCTGGCTCACTTCTTTTCCAGTTATAATTTCAGAACTACAATGACATGGCAGCCAACTCTCTAAGTCCCAATAGTCCCTCCAGGACCCAGGGTCCTGATGTAACAGAGTCTGGCGGTTTAGTAGTAATCACTGCCTCAGTGCTCTTGGGGTGGTTGCATAAGCAGTAGGGCCACTTGTGGATAAAAACACCTGCAAAGACAAGCAAGCCTGTCATCATTTGAGCAAATATAAATTAGAAAGGAATACTGTCATTCTCCATTGAAATGAGCTTCCTGTGGTTTTTGTTTTCTCCATCTTTTAGTAAGAATGAGCCTCATATGAGACATTGTTCAATCAATCAAGCAAGCAACATTCCTGTCTGGGTGGAATTAGGGTAGACACACTCAGGAAAGAACACCGAAAAGCAGATAAGTCATCAGAGAGTTTCAGACAACTGGGATGGACATAATTAAATAAGTCGGAGCAGTGTTATGATGCCCGAACTGGTCTCCAGAAAAGACTTCAACACTAAATGTCAGAGAGATGATGGATGGTGAGTGTACTAAGAACCTGAGACAGAAGCACCAGCTGGAGGAGGACAGGCAGAAAAAGACTGGGCCTTCAAAAGCTGTGTTACAGATTTGGGGTTCACTCTAAGGACCATAGGAACTTTCAGCAAAGGTTTCGACCACAAGTGGCCCATGCAGATAAGAAGGCAGCAAGACTGAGAAAAGCATAGAAAAGCCTCAGTGCTGCCACTGCCAGACAGTGGTGGCACGGACTTACTAAAAATGGCCTGAAAACAGGTGTATGGGATGAAGGAAAGCCTAGCATGTGCAAGGCCCCAGGTTTGACCCCTAGGACAGGGGTAGGGGATGGAATACAGTAATGACTCCAGATATCAAGCTAGGTCAAACTATGATGCAGTTTACAGAACTAGAGGCCTGTAGGAAAGCAGGTGGGGAGGGAAGACGAGGAGACCAGTTTTAAATGTCCTTACTTAAGAACACTGCAAGCCAATACCTTTGATAAGTACAAATGCAAAAGTCCTCAACAAAATGAAGGATAAAAATCATATGATTACAATAGATGCAGAAAAAGCTCTTCCGGAAATTTAACATCCTTTCATGATTTAAAAAAAAAAAAACCAACAACAAAAAACAAAACAAAAAAAACCTCTCAATAAATATGACACACAGGAATGTTCTGAACATAATAAAGGCTATGTATGACATGTACTCAGCTGACATCATAGTCAATGGTGAAAAGCTCAAAGCTTTTCCTCTAAGATCAGGAACAGGATAGGATGCCCATTCTCACCTCATCTACTCAACATAGCACTGGAAGTCCTATCAAAGCAATTAGGCAAGCAAAAGAAATTAAGAGATCAGAAAAAGAAAAGACAGTAAATTGTACACTGTTTGCAGAACAGGATTGTTATGGTTTGGGTCTTTAAATGTCCCCCCAAAAGCGCTTGTGTTGGGGACTCGGTCCCCAATACAGCAGTGTTCAGAGGTGAGGGCCTTTGGGAAGTGATTAAATCACAAGGGCTCTGACTTCAATTAATAATTTATAGATTCATAACTTAATAGGCTATTGAGAGATGGGGCCTAGCTGGAGGAAATTCAGTCATGGGGGCGTGAACTTGAAGGGGATACTTTGTCTCCAGCACCTTCTTTTCTTTCCTCCCCAGGCCCTATGAGGTTAGTCCTTTGTTCCACCACACACTCCCCAACATGATGTTCTTCCTCACCACAGTCAAGTAACCATGGACTGAAACATCTGAAACCAAGAGCCAAAATAAATATTTCTTTCTTAAGTTGATTTTCTCTGGTATTTTGTTGCAGCAATGGAAAGCTGGCTAACACAGTAATCTTATAGATAGAAAACTCTAGAAACTCTACCAAAAGACTGTTAGTATTCATAAATAGTCAGCTAAATTGGAGAATATAAAATCAATATATGGAAATCAGTAGCTTTCCTAGACACTAAAAATGAAAAAATTTCAATCCAAAAAGGAATGAAAAAGAATCTCATGTGCAATAGCATTAAAAAAAAAGAAAGAAAAAGAAAAAAGCTTCTGCACAGCAAAGAAAACAATTAGGAACGTGACGACAGTATCTACAGAATGAGAGAAAACCTTTGCTATCTACCCTTCTAACAGAGGATTGACATCTAGAACATATACATAAAGAACTCAAAATACTTAACACCAAAACAACAAATGACCCAACTAATAAATAATGAATTAAAAAATACTTCTCAAAATACAAATGGCCAACAAATACATGAAAAAGTGTTCAACATCATTAGCAATTAGGGAAATGAAAATCAAAACTACATTGAGATTTCATCTCACACTAGTCATCAAAAATATAAGCAATAATAAATACTGGAGAGGATGCAGAGATAAAGGAACACTTTTACACTGTTGGTGAAACTGTAGATTAATAGAACCACTTACAGAAATCAGTACAGAGGTTCCTCAAAAGGCTGGGCATGGAACTAGCATATGACTCAGCTATACCCCTCCTTGATATTTATCCTGAAGCATTAAAGTCATCATACTACAGTGATAACTGCATACCCATGTTTATAGCCATAAAATTCACAACAGCCAAACTACAGAACCAGCCTAGGTGTCCATCAAATGTTCAATGTATATATATATATATAAAAAATGTGGTATATATACACAATGGAGTTTTATGTAGCCATAAAGAAAAAATGATATTATGTCATTTTCAGGAAAATGGATGGAACTTATGTTAAGTGAAATAAGTCAAATTCAGAAGGTCAACAGACATATTTTTCTCTCATATACGGAAGCTAGAGGAGAAAAAGGACAAGAAAGGGGAACAGATCTCATGGAAATCAAAGGGAGATCAGTAGAGGAAAGGGACCAAAGGCAGGAAGGTGGGAAAGGAGAGCGGAAGAACTAGAGAATGATATCAGTCAATCTGTATTGTTAGATTGTGTGTATGTAAGACTATGCAGCATAAATTATATCATTATGTACACTATAATGTATCAATAAAAAAGTAAAAATAATTATTACTATGGTCAAAATGTTCATATTACCCAAAGCACAGATTCAATGCAATCTTTAGCAAAATTCCAATAACATTTATCATAGAAATAGGAAAAAAAACCCTAAACTTCACACAGAACCATAAAAGACCCCCAACTGACAAAAAAAAAAAAAAGCAATCTCAAGAAAAATGCATAAAGTTGGAGACATTATAGTATATTGTTATGTTGATTTCAAACCATATTATAAAACTATAGTAATCAAAACAGCATGATACGGGCATAAAAATTGAAGAAAGAAATAGGAAAAGGGAGTCAAGAAACTAACCTTAACATACATGGTCAACTAATCTTTGGTAAGGTGCAAAGAATGGGGAGAGGATATTCTTTTAATAAATGGTATTTGGATAACTGCACATCTACACACAAAAGAAAACTGGTTCCTTATCTTACAAAATACACAAAAATCAACTAAAAATGGATTAAAGACCTGAGCATAAGAACTAGAACCATTAAATTCCTAGAAGAAAATATAGGGAGAAAGGTCTTTGACACTGGTTGTGGCAATGAGTATTTGGATATGCAATAAAAAGCATAGATAACAAAAGGAAAAATGAACAAATGGGACTATATATCAACTAAGGTCCTGTACAGCAAAAAAAAAAAAAAAAAGGCAACCTTTGGAATTGGAGAAAATATTTGCAAATTATATATCCTTTACAGGGGACTAATGCCCCAAATATATAAGGAATTCAAACAATTCATCCACAACAAAAGCAAATGAACCCATTATGAAATGAGCAAAGATTCTGATTCAACAGTCTTGTAAAGATGACGTGCAAATAGCCAGCTAGTATGTGGATAGGTCTTCAATGCTGTACATCAAGGAAATGCAAATCAAAACCACAGTGAGATATCACCTCACACTCCTTAGAATGGCTATGATCAAAAAGGCAAGAGATAACAAATGCAGGTGAGGATATGGAGAAAAGAAACCCTTGTACAATGCTGGGAAGTGTTGTACACTTGTACAGTTATTATGCAAAAGAGTATGCAGGTTCCTCAAAAAAATAAAAATAAAAACAGTACTACCAGAGGATCCACCAATCCCACTATCAGGCATATTTTAAAAGAAATGAAATCAGTATGTTGAAGAGACATCTGCACCCTCATGTTCACTGCATTATTCACAAGAGCCAAGATATGGACGAAACCGAAGTGTCCATCAACAGACAAATGAATATAGAAAATATTGTATATGTGTACAATGAAATGTTATTCAGCTGTTTAAAAAAAAAAAAGAAGAAGAAGAAGAAGAAGAAGCTGCTGGAAATCTTGCCATCTGTGACAACATGGATGGTGATGGGGGATATTAGGCTAGGTGAAATTAGCCAGGCACAGAAAGACAAATATTACATGACCTCACACATATGCAGTAAGTAGAATGATGGTTGCGAGGGGCTGGGGTGGGTGGTGAGAGAAATGGAGATCTTGGCCAAAGAGTACAGTTTCTGTTTTAAGTTGAATAAGTTCTAAAGATCTAATGTAGCATGGTGACTACAGCTAATAAATCTGTACCGTACTCCTGAAATCTGCTGAGAAGATCTTAAATATTCCGAAAATTGGTTATCTATGAGGTGACTAATTTATGTCAATGTCTGATTGACATAAATTAGTGATCAGTCAATCTGTATTTATATCAAAAGATAAGGTGTTCACTTTTAATATATACAATTGTTTTGCACATATGTTTATATATTGCAGGGCATAGAAACCAGGACCTTGTGCATATCAGGAAAGCACTTTGCCACTGAACTACATCTTCAGTTTTGAGAATATATGATTTTTATTTGTCAATTATCCCAATGAAACTAGGCAAATTTTAAGAGAAAAAAAAATCCCGAACATATCTAGATAGCTAGATGGATGCAATGATGGATGGATAGACAGACACATAGGCAGGAAGGTAGGTAGTCGGGTAAACAGACTGTCTTTGCAATATGTAAGTGAAGATGTCCAGGAGGTAGCTTAAGATATATTCTGGGTCTGGAGTAGACCAAAAGCCTAGCAATCACACACAGATCCAAAGTAATCCTGTCACTTTCGACAATAATCAGAACCAGAAGGGGTAGGCCAGTGTAGTGGCCCCAAAAACACCTCAGCAGATAGACACAAACTACTTAGGAGAGGGAATTCAAATGTTAATAACCACACAGGGTGGATTTCCTGGGAAGCCTGCAGGATTCCTGTCTTTATACCTGTTATTCAGGTGCTCTGGGCACTCCAAGAACATGGTGCAAATACACCAGAAAGCCTCTTTTAACTTTATCAAATAACCTTTGGCAAGAAATTTTCATTTCTAATTCCCCCACCCCATACTACCATAAGTGTAGCAATCTACTTTCACCAAAAACACCGACACTTGAAAATTAAAAATGAAATGAAGTTAAAGTCTTACACCTCAGTTCAGCTAAGACAACTGAAAGCCTAGCAGAGGCTTAAGATAAGATTTCACTTTCAAATTAAATTCCTAACACAGCTTGTTCCTAAGTACCTGTCATAACAGTCTCCACTCCTATGCCAAGAGCTTACCAGAGTGTCAAGGCCTGGGAAGCCATCACCACCAGGGATCTTTTTCCAGGAGATAATGACAACAAAATCATAGTTAGCCATCTCTATTTTCCAGGACCCTTGCATTGTCCACATAATTTTGGAAAACTTCAGGTTAAAAAAAGAAAAGTGTGGGCATCCAGTTCTCAATAATGGAGTGACTAATGACTTTAAATTAAACCAAGCACAATAATTTCTGAAGACGCTGAAGTTTTTCTTAATTTTCTCCTTTCTCTTTATACTTACAAACAACTTTTTCCAGACAGCTGAGTAAAACTAGTTAAGGGGCTGGGGTTGTGGCTCAGCAGTAGAGCACTCACCTAGCATGTGCGAGGCCCTGGGTTCCACCCTCAGCACCACATAAAAATAAATAAATAAAATAAAAATATTGTGCCCAACTACAACTAAAAAATAAATATTTAAAATTTACTTTAAAAAAACTAGTTAATAAATGGAAATGTGAGGTATTTCTTGTGATAAAGAAGCTCTGGTGGCTGGGGATGTGGCTCAAGCTCGCCTGGCATGCGTGCGGCCCGGGTTCGAGCCTCAGCACCACATATAAACACAGATGTTGTGTCTGCCGAAAACAAAAAAAAATTAAAATTCTCTCTCTCCTCTCTCTCTCTTTAAAAAAAAAAAAAAAAGAAGCTCTGTCAAAGACTTAAAGTTGGGCTACACCTATGGCAGCTAAAGATCAGTCAAAAAGCCCTCTCTCTCTCTCTCACACACACCACACCACCCACACACACACACACACACACACACACACACACACACAGGAATTCCACACCTGCATGACTAGCCAACCAGCTGGGGAGAAGTCAATATGAACATCCAGAGGAGAAGGGATGATGGCTGAGACTTGGGCTCCACCTACATTCACTCCCTAGAACTCCAGCAATAAGGGAAGACAATGAAATTATATACTCTTTAACTTCAAAATTCCTGGGGAACATTCCATATTCTGTATTTGATTCCACAACCACGTGATCTGGAATGGGAACCACCATTCCAAAGAAATACGGAGCACAGGTCAATCAGCCTGTTGGACAATAGATGCTCCAATTACAGTAACCATTGGAATCAAGTTACCCTTCCCAGTTCCCTCACTAATCTGGGAGGCCACCAAGTGCTTGATTCTGAACACATTCAGCAACTTTGAGCCTCACATGGAATTAATTGCCTTCCTACAGCCTGCCAACAAAGCAATTTCAGAATCAAATTGTTGTGCCAATTTTGACAAGAACAAGGTGTGTCACTTTTCTGCTGAAAGTTCTTTCACAGCTCCCTACCCGGCAATGCTGATCAGACTTTTCCTCTGCATGACTCCTGATAACAATAGATTTCATATATGGATAGACAGGTAGACAGAGAGTGAGGGGAGGGACAAGGGGGAGATGGATGAATAGATAGAGATTGAGAAAGATAGATGAGATGGATAGACAGTGATAAGGAGTGTGTCAGACAGACAGACAGCTTTCCCCACTACTTATTCTGAGGTTTCATTTTCTATTTTCAGTAGTCTGCAGTCAATTAGGCACCAAACACAACATGAATTTCTTCCATCTTCCCAATTTCACAGATAGAAGATTCACTCTTACCATAGAGCATATGATTTCTTTTTAACCTCAGAATATGATTTTTCTTTTTTCCTTATTAAGCAGAAGACTTTCACCTTTTCACTTAAAGAAAACACATCTTCTGGGCTGGCACTGAAGCTCAGTGTTGTAAAATGCCTTCCTCGCATGTGTGAGGCACTGGGTCCAATCCTCAGCACTACATAAAAATAAAGATACTGTGTGTTTATCTACAACTAAAAAATATAAAAGAAAACACATCTTCTCTTTGGCTTCTTTTTGGCATATCCAAATTGTCAGCATCACTGCTCTTGTGCTTTGGGGCCATGATTAAATGAAATAGGGTTACTTGATTAAATGAAATTGGGGCAGTGAGGGTGGGGGCGAGTTACTCTTTTTCGTGACTGATCCAAACAAACTCCATAAAGACAGGACCTGTCTTAGTCATTGTCAGTCACAGTAACAATCTATCTGATAACTGAGATGGCAACTAAGATATTTTGAGAAAGACAGATAAGACAGACCGCATTCTAATAACATTATTACAGAATATTGTTATAATTGTTGTTATTAATATTTATTATTGTCAATCTCTTATTGTTATTTTAAGACTCTGTGATCTGCCTCCTGCCTTATCTCCCATAGGCAATTTCAACTTGTCTATGAGCTTCAGTTTGAGAACCTTCAGGAAGTGAAATTCCCCTAATGGCTTCCTGACATTGACAACTCCAGTATTAATCATGATGCTGGGCCACAATCCATGGATCACACACATGTGATATAAAGTTATGTTTTTGCTGGGCACAGGGGTACATGCTGTAATCCCAGGGACTTGGGAAAACTGTAATTTCAAGGCCAGTCTGGCAACTTAGCAAGACTATGTCTCAAAATAAAAAATAAAAAAGAGTTAGGGATGTAGCTCCGTCATAGAGCATCCCCGGATTCAGTATTGGGGCAGTGAGAGTGGGGGCGAGTTACTCTTTTTCATGACTGGTCCAAACAAACTCCATAAAGACAGGACCTGTCTTAGTCATCCTTAGTCACAGCATACATATATATAGCACAGGGTTTGGCACCTAATAGCAGCTTGATAAATATTTGATGTAACTTCCAGGGCCTCTATGTAAACAGTAAGTTTGAATGTCTACAAAGTAAACTCATCATTCTGTGGGAGGCTACAAAAATTCTTCCAAATTATCTGAACTTTATAATATTTAAAAAAAAAATGACATCCAGTGTTTTCTCCATATACCAATAAGAAAAAAAAAAAAAGAACACGTTTGAGAACTGGAAGGCCCAAAGAAGTTAAGCCCCCCAAAATACCCTATCATACTTTCTGCCTTCAAGAATCAGCCATGAAATGACTGCAAGGCCCTATTACTGAAGTCACGTTCTCCAGAATACACACATGCAACTGGACACCTAGACACTGCGCAGTGAGAACTACAAATCATGTCAAACCCTCAAGAGCAAACTTAAAAAAAAAAAAAATGTGAAAGGTCACAGGACTTCTGCCCTTTTCCTTGATCAGACACTTGACCAACTAGCCAGTCACCAAAACAGACTTTATAAAATGTACTAGCTTTTCAAGGATTCTGGAAAAGAGATGTGTAGAAGCTGAAATGCTGTATTTATCAGTATAATTACCCTGCTGCTAATTTATGTCACGTCCTCTGCATAATGTTCCTTTATGATTTGGGGAGGAGATGTGGAAAAAGAGGCAAACTTAATTTCAAACTTCAGAAATCTTGACAACAAAAAAACCCACCATAAACCTGGAAGCTCTGAATCACTTCCTAGGATACATTTTACTATTTCTTCTCAACTACTTTTACCCCTCAATGGGGCAGGTGAGTGAAATGCTTGGGCTTTGTAACATTTTTATTACACAAAACAAATGGTGCACATCACATTATTCTAATCTCCAAGGAGTGCTTGGCTACCTTTGCTTAATGGAAATTTCTTACCTCAAATAAGAAATGTAAAAAGAGAGGAAGGACAAAAGAAGAACCTTGCCTAATGAGATAGTTCTTTCTTCTGTCTTCAGAATGCTGGATCTATTATCTATTATTTTTGCAAGATTCCTTCCTCCTACTCCCTTCAGTTTTTAAACCTTTATTCTAATTTTCTTCCCCAATTTACAGATAAAAAAAAAAGTCACATGAGCTCTCTAATATTGTATCTTAAAGTATAAGTGAAAATAAAAAGTAAGAACTGAGGCCAGTGCTGGGTGTCTGACCTGCTCATGGACCAGAAAACTCAAGCCCTACACTTGACCACAGGTAAGGTTCAAGAGTGTGTCATTCAAGCAGGACCCAAATTGCCCTTTATGTTGATGGGTAGAATGGTTACTATTCCTGGCCAGGCAGTATAATCCCAGCAACTCTGAAGGCTGAGGCAGGAGGATTATAAGTTCAAAGCCAGCCTCAGCAACCTAGCAAGGCTCTAAGCAAAGTAGCTGGATTCTATCTCAAAAAGAACAGGGGAGCCTGGAGATATGGCTCAGTGGTCAAAGGCCCCTGGGTTCAATTCCCAACACCCCCCATGACAAAAGAGAATAGCTACTGTTTCTGGGCTACCTATTCAGTGTGGTTGCACAGCTCTGTGAACAAATGTGGGTTTGGGGGTTCAAGGGTAGAAGAAACTCTTCTATGGAATGAGGTGATTAACACCTTTCTAAATTAAAAAAAAAAATAATTCTCTTAAACACAACTTATTATTATTGTATAAAATTAAATACAGCCATGACATGGATGAACTTCAAAAGTTTTGGGCTAATAAGAGAAAGAATGAAGACTCCCATGCCATATGATTCCAGACACACTGAGATGTACAAAAAGAGCATGTCCCAAGAGACACAAAGCAGACTAGAGGCTGTTTGGGGTTGAAGGAGGAATCAGGCAAAAAATATAAATGGACACCAGTCTTTTTAGGGGGGGAATGATGGAAACATTCTCAAATTAAATTATAGGGATGATTGCACACCTCTGAAAAGTACTGAAAATCACTGAATTGTATAATTAAAGTGAGTAAATTTCATGGTATATAAACTACATCTCATTAAACTGTTAAAAATTAAAAACTAAATCTTAATCATAATGACCATATTAGTAGTCTGATAAACATTATGAGGATTTAGACAACAGATCACATAATTCAAGGGAAAACATATTTTTAAGTATACAAGTAACAGATTTCTGCAGAAGAGTCACAATCTGATATTTCCCAAATCCATAGCTGTGATGCTATTACATAACAAAAAATTTTTTTTTGGTTCTTGGCTCATAACTCCCATAATAGTCCTTGTCATTTTCTAAATGACTATAGATTAGTAAGGCTAAAGCATTCAGTCTTCTGTCCTTGGTCCCTAAAACAGTTTCAGAATGATAAAAGTGCCAAATGGTTATAACACTGGGCACTTTAGGTCCCAGAAGCAGCATTAGAAAGCAAAACTGCCCTCTCTGACCTTCTCCTGCCCTCCCTCTACCTGCTTCTTTTTCTCCCCCAAAATTAGAATGTCTCTTCCCCAAGTCAGGTGTGATGGTTAATCTTGATTGTCAACTTGACTGGATTGACAGATGCCTAGGAAATTAGTAAAGCACACCTATGTGTGTCTGTGATATTGTTTCCAGAGATAATTGAGTCATGGAACTGAGGGCGAAGGCCCACCCTGAATGTGATAAATGTGGGTGAGCAGCACTGTCCAATAGGTTGGGGACCTGGATGGAACAAAAGCAGGATGAGGAAGCCAGTCAGCCAGCCATGCAAGCTCAGTTTTTCCTGAGCAGATGTGTCTTTTGTTGCCAACATCACCCATGAACATGAGACCCCAGTTTCTTCAACCATTCAACATGGATTCCCAGAAGCAATTCCACAGGGCTTCTAGGCCTTCAGGTTTGGACTGGTGATGTATCATTAGTCCCTCTTGTTTTGAGGTTTCAGTTTCTTGGACTGAGTGGTTTCTCTGGCTCTTCAAGTGTGCAGAAGAACATTGTGAGACTGTCCAGCTTATGATCATGTAAGCTAATGTAACAAATCCCCTTTTATAATTATCATATATTCTATGGTTGTTTGAATCAGCTTTTTCACTGCTGTGACCAAAAGAATGATTGTGGAGGAAGAAACGTTTATTTGGACTCAAAATTTCAGAAGTCTCAGTCTATAAACAGCAAACTCCATTGCTCTGGGCCCAAGAGGAGGCAGAACATCATGGCGGAAGCATGCAGTGGAGAAAAGTAGCTCAGGACTTAGGAAACAGGAAGCAGAGAGAGAGAACTCTGCTCACCAGCAACAAATTATATACCCTAAAGGCAAGCCTCCAGTAAGGTACCTCCTCCAGCCACTACTACCTGCCAGTTACTAGTCAGTTAATTAATTTCAGTGGGTTAATGCATTGATTAGGTCAAGATCTCATAACCAAATTATTTCATCTCTAAAATTTCTTGCATTGTGCCACATATGAGTTTTGGGGGACACCTCACATACAAACCATACCATTGGTTCTGTTCCTCTAGAGAACCCTGACTGATATAGCAGGTCATACATTATTCCCTAACCCCACCTTTCCATCCTGAAGCTGGTCACAAAGAAATTCTCTACCTTGCCTTGTCTGACAGTAGATGGTAAGAATTCCTTCTCAGAAGGTCTCCTGTCTCAAATTCAGAAGAATATTGCACAGAGAGGCCAAGAAGAATCTCGACAAGCCTGGTTGGGTTCCCCACTCAAGTCTATTAACATTAAATCATATCCTTTTTGTTCAGTCACATTTCTCCATCATTGCCCATGCTTTAATCATGATTATGTGATGAAGTCTCCATTAAAACTCCAAAGGACAGGGTTCAGAGAGCTGCTGGACAGCTGAACTGGTGGAGGCTTTCAGGAAGGTGAATGAGAACTCACCCATAATATAGGAGTGTGGCACACCCAATGCCACAGGGATGAGCTGGAGACTCCTGAGCTCAGGACCCATCTAATCCTCTCCATATATGTCTCTTTATCTGCCTCTTTATTTATATCCTCTAAACTATTCTTCATAATAAACTGGTAAATAGAAGTGTTTCCCTGAATTCTTATGAGATACTGTAGCAAAATTATAAAGCTGAAAAGGACATAGAAATCCCAATCAGTAGCTCCAGACCTTCTGGAGGCCTGGACTAAAATTGGGTTTGAAATGGGAAAGTATGGTAGAACTGACCCTCAACCTGTGGGATGTGGTGCTACCTCCAGGCAAATAGTATCAGACTTGAACAGAATGAGAGCGCCTCTATAAAACAGATGGCTTGCCTCCTGGTGGGGAGAAATCCCAAGATTTGGGGGTCCTGAAAGTGATCTATGTGGTGAACCTAGAAGAAGAAAAGCCAAACTTGTTTTGCCTCAATATTTTCAGAACACCTCAAAAACTCTGTAGCATACTGTACAACTCTGCTATCTTTATCACCAGTGAGCTCTAAAAAAGGTCTTATTCTCTCTCTCTCTTTTTTTTTTTTTTAATTCCCTGACACAGACAGTATTCTCTTCATACTGTTACTGGGCAAACTTGGGGGAAGTATAGCACAGAAAAAATGTGAAACTGTCCTTCTTGGCTTTCTAGTATACCTTTCCTCAATTTTGTGCTACACAAAGTTACTATAATCTTTCACTGAGAATTATTAGCTCTTGTAAAGATGTTTTCAAGTGGGCACAGTTGTTTAAATTGATGTTTCTGTAAGGGGATATGTCCTGGAACATTGTATTTTATTACCTTGATACCATTTTTTAACACTTTATTTCATTTTAAATAAGAAGTATGGTTATTTAATATATTTTTTTAATTTTTTATTGTTGGTTGTTCAAAACATTACAAATTTCTTGATATATCATATTTCACACTTTGATTCAAGTGGGTTATGAACTCCCATTTTTACCCCATATAGATTGCAGAATTACATCAGTTACACATCCATTGATTTACATATTGATGTTTTTTCTATCATTCTTTTTAGGGAGTTTAAAAGGAAGCTTTCAATTTGCCATTTGACATCAACTTTCCTCCATGGCACAACCTTAAGTTACACAGGAGAGAAAACCTCGTTCCTTGGACTTGAAATGATTAGAACCACAGAAAGAACTCTCATTGAAAAAGAAAAAGTTTCCTGGATAGAGCCTGAGTGTTGATCCAGAAGGCAGACAGGTTTCTCATATGTACACCAGGCTCTCAGGGCAAGTGAGTCATCCAAGCACGCCACTGTGGTTCAGATTTGGAAAACAGCATCTCCCTTAGCACTGTGCTAGTGACAAGCAGAACTCCCGGGCGGGGGGGGGGGGGGGCGTCACAGGTGTGTTTGCTGAGTTAATTCATCAGTCTGATGTTGTCGTTTTGCTCCCAGCTGATGTGACTATCCACTAGCCAAGGGGATACATCCATGCCTGTCCACATCTCAGCCCTTCCTTTCTAGCTCCACATGCAACATTGGTAAAAAGCGGAAATACCATTCACAGCAATTGTGTGGCAGATGTCCTGAATTCCATTACTGAACCCTGTGGAATGCCTTCCCACCTCCTCTCAGTCTGACTTACAGCCCACAGGCGAACATGCACCTCCAGCTGGGACTTTCTGAAGTCTTGATTTTGTCTGGGGTTTTGAAACCCAATCCCTATCCTCCTGTTCTTGCCTCTGTGCGTTTCTTCTGATCTAATGTCTCTTTTATCACCTCATGCCCACCTTTATTCCCCTCTTTTCCTTTCTCAGGCTTCTTCTCCTTTCTGTGGGCCATTTACAACTAACTTGAAAATGCTACCTATCCTCATTTTCCTGCTCTTAGTAGAAGCCACCAGATGTCCACACTTAGATGTCCTCCAGAGGGTAAACGGATAAACCATAGTACATCCAGACAGTGGAATATTATTCAGTGCTAAGATAAATGAGCCATCAAGCCATAGAAAGACAAGGAGGAAACTTAAATGCATTCTGCTAAATGGGGGGAAAAATCTGAAAAACCCATATCCTATAATTCCAATTAGGTGACATTCTGAAAATCACAAAACTATGGAGAGAACAGAAAATCAGTGGTGTCAGAGGTTGGAAGCAGGGAGGGATGAATAGGCAGAGTACTGAGGATGGGGGGTGAAAATACTATATGATAATGTAATGGGAGATATGTGTCAAAATCCACAGAATGAACAACACCAAGAGTGAACCCTCATGTTAACTATGGACTTTAGTAAACAATGTTATTAACACTGACTCAAAAGATGTTCACAATAGGGATATCTGTGTGTGCAAGGGAAAGGGAGCACTGGGGACTGTACTTTCTGACCAATTTTTTCTGTAACCTAAAACTGTTCTTAAAAAATACTGATTATTAATTTAAATACCAAGCAGCTAATGAGTGAGTGGCAATTTCAGGCCACCTAGAACTTTGTACAAAGCACAAAGAGTCCCAGCTTGTCTAGGGAAATTCTCAGAAATTTACTCCTTGGGTTAATAAGCATATTAACTGTACTAAGACAGATGGGAGGGCTTGGAATTTTAGCTCAATGGTATAGTGCATGCCTCTCATGCATAAGGCCCTGGGTTTGATCCCCCAGCAGGAGGGAGGAAGGGAGGAAGGAGGGAGGGTGGGTGGGAGGAATGAAGGGAGGGAGGGCAGGAGGGAGGCATGAAAGTCAGTCTACAGGAGTACTGTGTAGTTTCTATGTAAATATGATATCATTTTATATAAGAGACTTGACTATCATGTCAACAACAAATTTTTTAAAAAAGAGAGGCACTTGAGCATCCATAGATTCTGGCATCCATTATGGAGGGATCCTGAAACCAATTCCCCATAGATACTGAGAGACAATGGTATCTCCAATCAAACTCTAAATCCTGCGTGTGCATTAGTGTGTATATGTGACTTTCATTAAATTTAAATTTTATGTGGAAGAACAGAAGGCATTGAATACCAATAATACTTCTGAGAGAGGAAAAAAAGAAAAAGAAGATAAGACATGCCCTGTTAATATTAAAGACATGATTTTAAAACAAGATTATCGCTTTGATTGTTACACAAAACTGAACATTTTAATTTCAGAAATGAGTGTTTTCTGGGTTTTTTTTTTTTAACTTGAAGTGACTAAAATTTTTATGATCCAAAAGTGACCACAAGAATCATAGGGCCTGCTTGAGTTTTCATCCAGAATAGGAGAACTAAACACATAGGTAATTTAAGAAGACCACAAGGGAAAAAAATAAAATGAAGTTGTTGGTATTTATAGCTCATGCTTTATGGCCTTATGTTTGTTCTAATAAATAGTTGCATAAAGAAAAACATTATATAGGAGTATATTTATATGTGGAAAACCAATAAAGAAGAGTTAGGGAGTAACAATTCTCAAAATCAGAATGACTGTTTACCTCTTGGTATAGAGAGGGTTGAGGACAAGTTGGGACATTCAAAAACAATGGCATTTTATATTTCAGCTTCTGTAGTGCATACAAAGTGTTTATTAATCTCTGCCCTTACACGTTACATTCTTTGCATGAATTATATACTTAGTAAAATTTGTCTTTTAAAAGACAAACAAATGTTAAAGATGGGTCAGATCATTCAGCATCAGAGAGACTTGTATTCAAATTCCTGCCACACCACTCAGTAACTCCATATTGCTGAACAAGTTGCATAAGTACTCTGTGCTTCCATTCCCACATTTAAACAAAGGAGGAATAACAATAGTATTCATCAAGCTGTAGTTGGGTTAAATAAGAAAATGCCTATTGAAGAGCTCTAGTATAAGTCTGGCAAAGAAAATAACAGCACAGCTCTCTTTGTTGATTATTTACCATTTGCCAGGAGCCATGGAAAGAACTTTACAGGCATCATCATGTCATTTTTTAAAAAAAATTTCAATATTTATTTTTCAGTTTTCGGCAGACACAACATCTTTGTTTGTATATGGTGCTAAGGATCGAACCCGGGCCGCACGCATGCCAGGCAAGCGTGCTACCGCTTGAGCCACATCCCCAGCCCCATCACCATGTCATTTTAAGGCCACATAGTAATAAGCAAAGGAAATGGGATTTCAACTCATATGCTGATTCCAGGTCTAAGCCCTTAACCACCATCCTGTTCTTTCACACTGATAAAGACAAATATTATTATTAAAAGTGTTGTCTGTTGTTATAATTAAGTATTCATAGCTAAGGTTAAAAGATTAGGTTAAAATTACCCATACATGGCCATCCTGGGAATGCTTGACATGAAAGCAATTCATGTGAAAAAGAACCCCAAAATATGGTGATCTGGATGGCCAATGTGATCTGAGATTATCATGTACCTATTGAAAATTCCAATGAATTCTTAGTCCAGGCAAACAACAGAAGTAGAACTCAGATCAAAAGAGGCAAGTCTTGGGGCTAGGATTATAGCTCAGTGGCAGAGCACTTGCCTAGCATGTGCGAGTTACTGGGTTTGATTCTCAGCACCGCATATAAATAAATCAAATAAAGGTTCATTGACAACTAAAAAAATACTGAAAAAAAAAAAAAAGAGGCAAGTCTTTCCCATCCCTCTCCAAATTCACACACTAAATATACTAATGTGCATTATTCAGTTCCAAGGACCACAAAGTGCATACTGGTTTGCACAATGCTTTTGCCACCTATATCCTTTTGCATACAGTAGAAGGATTCTGAGGCAGCCAACTTTAAAAACACAGCTTCCAAGGAAGATGACAATAATTTTCCTTTGGAAGAAAAATTAGACATTTACTCAGATGGACACTCTCTGGTAGATCAATATGCAAGATGAGACTTTTTCATCCTGTAGCAGAGGATCCACTAAGAATCAAAGTTGTTCACAAACAACATACTGTCTAGCAAGTTCAGGCTCTCCACCCCCACCCCTACCACAAGAAGGGCTCAGAGAATGGGGTCATGGATTGCAGATGGGATGGGGACTGGATTCAAAACCTCTGAGGTTTCCTCTGTATTTTGAATACAAGTTCCTCTGAGTTAAGATTTTATCATTCTCAGACATATAACATATTTTTAAATCCTTATATCAGAAGCAGAAAAGATTCTTCTCCACTTCTTTAGTAGGAGGTACCATCTAATCATTATTTGACAATCTGCTCTTGCTGGTACTCACCTCACTTGTTGAACTTTCCGTATCCTAATGACAACACATGAGACAGGCTCACACAATATCCAGGTTTTGCAGAACAAGGACAAGAAAGAGAGACTATAAAACAAAACTTACCTCCTTGCTTGACCATACACCCAGCTTTAAATTCCAATTGATACTCACTAAGGAAAGTGATATGAACTGCCAGCAGAATGAAAAAGAAGAATACCTCTAGAGTAACCCCCAAACCAAACTCAACAAGGCCTTTGCCACATACGTGAATTGTGTTAACTAGGTCTGAAGGATTTAATGGAAAGGTGTTTCAGAAATCTCTGGACTTCTTTTTTCTCATTTCTGAGACATTCAGAGAAGCAATTTGTATCTGAAATGGGCTTTCTGCTTTATTATAAAGTGACTTCCTATGAGTTTGTGTTTGTATGAGAGTGAGGGGAAAATGGGAAGGATTGCTATTTAGTCCAGTGAATTTAGGAAAAAAAAAAATGAGGCAACAAGAGAGGGAGAGTGGGAAAGTGAGGAGATATAAGAATAACAGCTGCTCTTCTTGTTTATGGGCTTTTTTTTTTGGGGGGGGGGGTTGTTTTTCCCCAGCACTAGGGTTCAAACCCAGGGCCTTTCACAAGCTAGGAAGGCACTCTATCACTTGGGTATCTGCAGGAGATTAGTTCTAGGATCCCCTCCCTACCCACCTGCCCATGGATACCAAAATACATGGATACTCAAGTTCTTTATAAGGTATACTGTAAATGTTCCTCCTGTATACTTTAAGCCATCTCTGGATTATTCACAATAACACTTAATGCAATGTAAATGCCATGTAAATAGAGGTTATGCCACATTTTTTAAGGAATAAATGACAATAAAGAATATCTATTTGTGCTCAGTACTGACAAATTTTTTCCCAAATTTGCAGCACAGTTGGTTGAATTTAAGGATATGATTCTCACCATTATGGAGGGCTGGCTGCACAAGTTTGGGGGGGAAACTTTGGCCCAGTAGAAAAATCTGTCTCAGGAAACTCCATGCCCACTTAGAAGACCTGAGGCCCACAATGGAAAGACCAAGGTCATCCAACAATTCTGTTGGTATTAATGGTCCCTCTCTAATATCCTAAAGTATACTTTTAAAATTAGCCAGAACGTGGAAATAAGGCAAAGATGTCCAGAAGACCTTTCAAAACCATGCCAGAGCTGATCTAATAGATCTACCCAAAGATTATTTCATTCTCTAAGAAGTTGGATGTTGTTGTAACTTGTTATTTATACTGATTAGTTAAGTTACAGGTTAATTTGTAGATTATTTTTTTCTTCTTGTCCAGCAATGACGCAACTAATTTCCACCTTTCAGAAAAAAATCACTGAAGAAGTAATGGTTTTACTGCCCTATAGAACATTAACTAGTTTTGTTTCTAACTTAGCAAATCTTTCAGTGTGTCTTTCCCAACAGCATATATAAATCTCCTCAATAATTTTTAAGCCAGCTGCAACATTTTGCAGATTCCCTCATTAAAGAGCTAAGTAGATCTTTGACATGTGTTCATGGTACACTTAAAGAAGAGTCATGTTTTCACATTTTGATAGTTCCACTCTGATATGCTTATTCTATACTTAATCAGTATTAACTCGTTCACTTTTCCCATGAAGTCTATATGATGGCAAAAATCTTATGTCACTATTATTTTATGCTGTTAACTACTTTATCAGACAAATATTACAGATACTATAGCACCTGTGAAGGACTTAAAGAACAAAAACATTCCTAAAATAAGTCTTTTCTACAGACTAGAGGGAAAAAAACTGGAACAAAAGTTTTGCCATAAAGCTAGTTTCCAAAGAACTAAGTTCTGCTTTCCCAATATACTTGAAATCGCTCCTCACCTTAGAGTTAGAAGCTGGTTGCTCATTTCAAACTTTCTCATCCTTTATTTTTCCTCAAATAGGTTATTTCTTTCTAGTCAATTCACTTCTAGTCTAATTTAAAAATCATGCTAATCATTTTCTCTTGAAATATACTACTCATCTGCTATTTTTTTTTCAGAAAAGTAAAATATGTGTTGAATGTTAAGCCTGAGATATTGTACCAGACCACTTGTGTACATGAACAAATAGACAAAAGAACCAAAATTGTTCTCTTTATGCTGCCAATTTTTAATTTAAACTGATTTTTTTAATATTTTATTTTTTAGTTGTAGATGAATACAATATCTTTATTTTATTTTTATGTAGTGCTGAGGATCGAACCCAGGGCCTCACATATGCAGGTGAGCGATCTACTACTGAGCCATAACCCCAGCCCTAAACTTTTTTTTTTTTTTTAATAAAGCTAATACTTTCACTTGATTCAAAATGCAAAACTGCAAAAGGGTACACAGGACCCAGTCTCACTCAGACCCTGACCCCAGCCAGCAGTCTAGAGTTGTCCAATGCAACCAGCTCCATGCAGATCTTTCTAGAGATATTTTAACCAATATAATCAAACATATATTACATAAAACCTATAAGAAAGCAAAAATTGCCCATAACTTCACAACCAAGAGATGAACCACATTAATGTGGTGTGATCAAACTAGGGCATTTTCCAAGAAATTAAACATTGTTCCAAGAACTGCATATTATTCCTAAGGCTTGTTTGTTAATCATTTTGTCGAAATAGGCCCATTTTGTCCACCATGCAATATACTGATCACTAAAATGAAGAATTTCTTGAAAGACTTTATTCACAAGACAACAAATTGAAGAGCAAGTCTCAAACCCAGCCTCCCTGACAATAGGGTTTAGAAATATCTACGGACTACCTTGGGAATATATGTGGGCTGAGGCCTACGAAAAGGGGACTAGAGGTAGGAAGTAATACATAATCAAACAGGAACTGTTAGGACACCCATCAGAGGTGTTATCTATACTCAACTAAAACTGGTGATTTTTTAAACTGGTGCATTATAGTCATACATAATAGTGGGATTCACAGTTACATATTGACACATGCATACAACAGAATTACAAAATTGGGTTAATTCTGTTACCTAATACCTCCCCTCTTCCTTCCCCCCAGTCCCCTTTCTCTCTTCTATTGGTCTTCCTTCTACCAAAATTACTTTTAAATGAAGTGCAATCTTTCCATGACGCTCTAAAAACATAACCCATTTCAAAAGTCTCTTTTCTCTTTGTCTCTATTTTTCCACCCACTAAGTGTGTTTTATCTTTTCTCTTTTGGTTTTCTACATGGACCTATATTTTTATTTCTACAGCTTATATTATGTTCTCTTTGCTCTATTCATTCTCCAGATTCCATATCAAATGGTACACATGTAAAAAGACCTGGAAGGGACTAATTATTCTGTCTCTCCAACTGCAACATCAATAATCTTTCTTGTACATACAAGGTCACTGAGTCATAGACATTTGTAGAGTGGCCCAAGGCAATACAAAGTGGGTTTGAGTTGGACAGCCATGGGATAACAATTTGATTTCTTCTCTACCACACTACACTGCCTTTCAAAACTCATCTACTTCTTTCATTTTGTTTTAGAGAGAGAGAGAGAGAGAGAATTTTTTAATATTTATTTTTTAGTTTTCGGTGGACACAACATCTTTATTTTATTTTTATGTGGTGCTGAGGATCGAACCCAGCACCCTGCGCATGCCAGGCAAGCGCACTACCACTTGAGCCACATCCCCAGCCCATTCATCTAGTTCTTGAAGTTACCAATATGAACTTACCAAGCATGATCCCTTAGGGATGCTCAGAAAGGGTAAATGGGTACCTTGGCTGAAGTCATACAATGAGTGTTAAGAAATGGAACATAAACTCAGGTCCTTCTAGCTGTGAAACTGTCATCTTCAATAACTGACTCACCAATAATAAACCATCCTGCCCTCACATCTCTTCCAAAGCATCCTTGAGTCTTTCATTTCATATTTCATCGGCGCTTGATTTCTTATATCATAACTTCATACTGTTTCCTCATGTACTTTGTACAATCTTAAAAAGAATGGACAACATCCTTGTATTTTTTATATTCCCAGTGCAGGGATCAATAAACAATTATTGGATGAATGGATGGTATGAAAAGGATAGTAAAAATCTATTCCACATGAATTAGAACAGTTTTCAGTGTGCCAGAGGAAAGTGTGGCTATTTTTAATACAATTTAAGAGTTTAATATTAAAATATTAATATTCATATGAATAAAGTTTATGAAACACTATAAATTCATGTGAAATTTAAAAGATTGAGTGTGATACAGAAAGCAATATTGACTTGTGACAGGCCACTACATGCTAAGTCTCTAGCCCCTGGGAACCTGCCCACTTTCTTACAATGATAATCGCTTTGTGGGAAAAGGTCACTCATTGTGAATACTGAATGATATTCCTCACCAAACCAGAGTCAGAAAAAAAATTTTTTTGAGTCAGATATGAAGCTCTTAGAAAAATTACACCAGACACCCTAAGATATTCTGAAAACTTTGCATTAAGTTAGTTATTGTCACATTAGTTGAATTTCTTAGCATCAAGATATTAAACTCAACAGAAAAGTCACTAAAAATTTATAGCTGTCCATATATGGTGGTCATCCAGATAATATGGAACATATTTACATAAACTTTAGTTTTTTTAATAAACAAAAACACAAAATATATTAATTATCATGAAAGCCAAGACTATCTCCAGTTCTACAGATCCACTCGCCATTAATCCAAAACATCACATAAGCTAATAAATTCAGCCTTTCCCTCTTAAGCCTTCCTAGCCAACTTGTTAACAGGTGTTAATATGTAGCTACATTAACCAATTTAAGTTCTCCCCAGCCTCCTCTCTCCAAGGAAGTGAAACTAGATATTAAAGTGAAACCAACAAATCAGAATCTTGGGAGACAAGAGAAACAAAAACCCTACTAGAAAACTCACCTTACAGATAACCATCTCCTGAATAATTAAGAGTTTGATATAATGCAGTATTGTTCCAAATAACTACAAGTATTGGCAGGGATGTGGAGAAACCAGAAACCTCTCACACTGGTGGTGGGGATGTAATTTGGTAGTTCCTCAAAATATTAAACAGTTACTATAAGACCCAGTAATTCCACTCATAGGGATGTGCCCAAGAGAACTGAAAACATATGTATGCACAAAAACTTGCCCATGAATGAATGTTTATAACAATATCATTCTTAATAGTCAAAAAGTAAAATCAAACCAAATACCAATCAACGGGTGCATGGATAAACATATGTTATATCCACATAACTGAATAATCTTCAGTCATAAAAAGGAAGTACTGATACATGCTATACCATCAATGAGCCTTGATTTATTCCAAATAAAAGACAATAATTGTAAAAAGGTCACATATTAGAGATATGAAAAATTGTGGTATATATGTGTATTAAGAATTGTAATGCAAAAAAAAAAAAAAAGTACATATATAAAGGCACAAATTGGCGTGGACACGGTTTATATTCAGAGATATGAAAAATTGTGCTCTATATGTGTAATAAGAATTGTAATGCATTCCACTGCTGTCTTGTATCTATAAAAAAAATAAAATCAATAAAAGAAAAAAAAGGTCACATATTAGATTCCATGTATATGAAATGTCCAGAATAGGGAAATACATAGAGACCCACAGAAAGTAGATTAGTGGTTGCCAGAGGCTGGGGGAGGTAAAAAGGGAGGAATGACTGCAAACAGGTATCAGGTTTCTTTTTGCTGTGATAAAAATATTCTGGAATTAAATAAGGTGAGGTTGATTCATAAATGGATAAACTTCATGGTATTTAAATCATATTTAAGAAAGCTGTTTTTAAAAAGCATATTATAGCCGGGGGCAGTAGTGCACACCTGTAATCCCAGCAGCTCGGGAGGCTGAGGCAGGGGAGGATCTCATTCAAAGTCAGCCTCAGCAAAAGCTAGTTGCTAAGCAACTCAGTGAGACCCTGTCTCTAAATAAAATACAAAATAGGGCTGGGATGTGGCTCAGCAGTTGAGTGTCCCTGAGTTCAATCCTTGGTACTCACTCCCCCCCCCCAAAATAAAATAAAATAAAATAAAAAGCATATTGTTCACTTCCCATGAATTTAGTCATAACTGAACCATACAACATGCATTGTTTTCCTACTATTCCAATAAACAAGCATTTTGCAACTGTCCTTCAGATAAAAAGACCATGGTGGAGCTCACTAGACAGATACCAATGAAATTGTTGATTAAATTCCTACAGATGAGGCCCAGATTCTACACACCTTCAAACAGAATATTAAATAGTGCACAAATAAATCAGAAATAGAAAATGATGAGTTTTAAAAGAAGAAATCCTTGCCTTTCCCCTTGAGTTGAGCAGATCCAGTTAGGCTGGGAAGTGCTGAGTGAAAATCAACAACATGCTCACTATGCAATTACCAGCAGTAGCATAATGGATCCCACGTTCTAAAACTGTTACAGGTTAATAGGATGTAAAATAACTATTTTTATTTTTCCTGGGGGATAGAACTACTTAGAATCATTAATCCATATCCATTAATTGTTCAAGAATTATGAGTGGGTTAATGTTCACATGAACCAAATATAGTACCCATCCTACCTCCCTACCTGCTTTGTTTCTTGTATGTCACAGTGCTGCCTGTTCTCTCAGTGGTTCTCCATGTTTCTCCAACTCATCCTGCAAAGAGCCTGGGAATTCTCCTGTCCAATTTCTGTCCTACTCCAATAAACTCCAAGTAAAAGAGAAATCTCAATATAATTTAACTGCATGAACAACTTCTCCAATCACATGTTTTAAAGGATGCAAAGTGTGGGACATTTTTTATTGCAAACGTAAATAATTTTATATATTAACACTTATCTTACACAGTTTACATTTTAGCAACTCTATGTAGCACTGCAATAAAGCCCCTCAATGTCCTTGGGTGATATTGTTGTAGTTCATAAACCGTAAGGCAGCAGAGATCAGTGAGGCACCCGCAAGGACTCTGCTACTAAACCATGGATGCAAAGATGGAAAGATGGACCTGGAACCTGAATAGCTATGAACCTGAACAGTCTCCTCTGCAAACTCTTCTCAAATTTTTGCTTCTCTTTGTGTTTCTGAATTTCTCTACTTATACTATGTATAAAGAGTCCCCTGATTACCTCTCTTGCTGTGCACCACTTGCAGACTCCACATCTATTCCATTCATCACTTTGGCTCCATCACCTAGCACAAGGTCTGACATGTGTAGAACTCACCTTGTCATACTAATCATGCTTCTGCCTCCCTATGTTCTTAAAACTGTGCTTGCTAATTCTGCTAATGCACTGCTAAGTGCCAGATCAAAAGGACTCTTCAGAAAGAATCCAATTCAATTTGCCTGAAGCCTTTGATGCTATAACTACTGATTGTCTCTAGGTTTCTGAGCATGCCAATCCCAGGAGTCTTCTTGTTCCTCCCTACCTGGTTGTTCTTTTTCAGTCCCTTCTGATCTCCTCAATTTCTTTGCCCATTCCCAAGGTTCCAAACTCAATTTGCTTCTCCAGGTAACTTGATGTGCCTGAGTAACCAATGTCACCTATTCTTCCAGCTCTTAACAGCCAGGAGCATCCCTATCAGAATTCATCCCTTGCACTCCAACCCAACCAAGCTGATGTCCTGTTCTCACCAGCCTCCCAATAAAACCACCAGTAGTAGCTCCCCACCCCACACAATCTCCGGAATACAGAGCTCCACGACTTGCAACAGGATTATATCCTAGTAAATCCACCATAAGTTGCAAATATCAAGTAAAAAAGAATGCACTGAATCCACCTAACTTAGCAAACATGTTCGCTCAGCCGTACAGTACACTGCACAGTGTCATTTCCCCTCCTGACCATGGGGCTAACTGGGAAGAGTGGTTGCTGTTGCAACCCCGCATCAAGAGGATCAGATCTCAATAGTGCTGGCCTGGGAAAAGACCCATATTCAAAATTCAAGGTTATCTGGGCTAGGGATGTGGCTCAAGCGGTAGCGCGCTGGCCTAGCATGCGTGCGGCCCGGGTTCGATCCTCAGAACCACATACAAAAAACAAAGATGTTGTGTCTGCCAAAAACTAAAAAAATAAATATTAAAAATATTCTCTCTCTCTCTCTCTCTTAAAAAAAAAAAAAAATTCAAGGTTATCAGGCGGATGCCATGGCACACACCTGTAATCCCAGCAGCTCAGGAGGCTGAGGCAGGAGGATCTCGAGTTCAAAGGCAACCTCAGCAAAAGCAAGTGTTAAGCAACTCAGTCAGACCCTATCTCTAAATAAAATACAAAATAGGGCTGTGGATGTGGCTCAGAGGTCAAGTGCCTCTGAGTTCAACTCCTTGTATTCCCCCACAAAAAAAATTCAGGTTATCACTGAATAGGTATCACATGTACACCACAATGAAGTTAAAAATGTTAGGTCAAACCCTGTATATCAGAAACTGTCTGTACTGGCATTCTTCATCTTTTTCCCCTATCCTCACTTACCTCCCACTCAAGTCCCCCTTGAGGTCTTGGACCTGTTTGTCCCTGTTTGACCGGTTGGTCCATCCTGTCTATTCCCCTTCTCTCTCTCCTATCCCGGAGGCTTTGTTACTTCTCAAGAGCTTCTCATTTTTCTTCTTTTCTACTCTCCAGTCCATCCAGTGCCCAAAAGCCAGGGGAGGCTTCCTGAGGGGCCCCCAGTCATAGTCAGCATCCTCATCAGTGACTTTCAATGGCCCTTAGCCCTTCCTAGATAAAAGGCCAATCATCTCAGCCTGCCTTCAGGGCCCTCATCATTCACATCATCCTTACTTTGAATGATTCTCAAACTCCTGAGAGGGCTTACAATACGCAAGGCACCATGCTTGGTGTAAGAATCATTTCATGGCACATAACTTCAGCCCAGACACTGCAGGCCTCAGTCAATCCGGCAGGCCTGCTGGTCTCTGAAAGTGACTTCTGCTCCCTTGCCTCTGTTCACACTATTCCATCCTCACAGAATTTCAGGTCTTGACTCAAAAGAGACACTCAGGGATCAGTGGAGACAAGATCGCAGAAAGGTGTGGCTTTGGCAATGGCTGGAGGTGAGAAGAGAATGTTGGAGGGAGTATCCTGCGGGGCATCTACACTTAGTGGAGGGAGGAAAAAAATGAGCTGTGCAGAGGCAGAAGGACGGACAGAAGACTAGGGTAACAGGTGTCCCAGTCCCCATACAGAATTGTAAGAAGGATAGAGATATTAACAATGTCAAGGGATGCAGAGAATCAAGAAATACCCAATGATGTAGAAATGAAATCACTATGTAGCTCAGAATTTGCTTTCATTCCTGATAAGGAATGCCTCAAAGGCAAGGGCTTCAGAAATAAATGCCTGGTGAAAAAGAGGTAGCTGTATTCTGTGCCCCACCCAACTGCTAGAAAGAGAAAAGTGGAGACATATAGGGCAATGGTTGTGTGTTAAAGGCTAACTGAGAAATGGAGATAGGTAGGACTACTCAAAAGAAAGAAAAGAAATCAGCCACCTGACAACCAGGAACTATACCTCCTTCACTGAAAAGCTCCAATGACTCAGGCATGACTTTGGGCCAGAACAACTGCAGGAGAAAAACAGAACTAGTTGTGCCTTTGACTTTCTCCTTTCTTCAGTTGGCAGAGGAGTTCATGATTTATGAAAGACTAGTAGTGCACAGCAGTGACAGTACAAGGTCTACAAAGAAGAAGTCAGCAGGGAACACCGCTGTAAAAAAAGTGTTTTCTTGCCCAAGTATCACAACATGCAACCTGGTGTTAGCTGCAAAAACAGCCTCCACAAAGAAACGGGTTAATAAGAGTCTCTTTGTTGGTTCTGCTCAGTTTGCATAAACCTACACCTACACATTTAACCCACATGAAGGCTCTTTTTAACTAAACAGTATATTAAGTGTGACTTTATAAAAATGAAACCATTTTCTTGATAAGTGAGCCAATTAGCATTCCTTGAGGATATACAAAATCTAAATGCACTACTATTTCCAATCTACCTCTTGGTCTTTATTCCCTTCCCTCCTTTTTTATTTTCATTTGGATTGATGACTTCAATAGCTGTGTTCCAAACAGTTGCCCTGTGGAGCCCTTCTCTCTAAAACCTGTATCTGAATAACAACAACAAAAATCCTGATAAGCCTGCAACACTGCTATGTTTCACTTCGGCTTCCTGAAACCGAAGGCTGAGAAATATTGAAAAGTAACTAATGCCACTTCAGTTATTGGACCTAGCACAGACTTATCCCATGAGGACACTATGAAACCATTTCAGTGGGACTCTTGAGTCAAGAGAGCATTGTTGGCCACCTATTTTTATTCTGCTCTGGGATTTAGGGTACCCTGTCATCAGTTTGCTAGGCCATGACAATTGTTCCCCTTCCCTGAACCTTTTCTCTTTGAAGACTATTATCAACCCCCAGCAAATATGACACAGGACTTTGTGTATCCCTGAGATAAACTTCTGACCTTGGCCATAGCAGGAATTCCAAATTGCTGGTGAAGCATTAGATTTTCCTATAGCTTCTCCCAAACTTCCTACTTTTCTGCCTTAACTTTGCAATTTACTTTAGATCATGTGAGTAGATGAAGAAAAGATGACTTCTCTATGAAATCATGTTTGCAGAAACATCCACATTTCCTTATTTGGTGACTATATTTACCTGTAAGCTTGGCCAGGCCAGGGTACCGAGTTCTCTAGTCAAACATGAGTATGGATATCACTGTAAAGGTGTTTTTTGGATGTGACTGGCAGTTAAATCTAGAGACTGAGTAAAGCAGATGGCCCTGCATAATATGAGTGCCTCTTCCAATTAGTGGAATCCTTTAAAAGGCAGAGGTCCTCAGAAAAAAAAGAAATTCAGCCTCAAAAATATTTAGTTTCCAGACTAAAATATCAACTCCTGTCAGAATTTCCAGCCTGCTCCTCTGCCCTGCTGATTCTGAATTTGTCAGTCGCTAACATCACATGAGTCAATTCTATAAATCAAGCAATATCTCCTCCCTCTCTCTTTCCTTCTCTCAAGTACCCAGAATCTGGGACTCTGAAATCCACAATGTTCCAAAATCTGAATCATTTTGAGCATAGACATGATCTCATGCCATGGTCTGCACTTCACCAAAGGTTCACTTGTTGGAAGTGTGGTCCCCAGGATAGGTGTGCTGGGAAGTGGATGTGGAGCTTTTAGGTGGGGCTCACAGGAGGTCCTTAAATCACTGGGGACATGCCCTCCGGAAGGAATAAGGTATTTCTCACCAGATTTTAGTTAGTTCTGTTGACAGGACTATTATACAAGCTTGAGTCTAGCCCCACCCAGCCACTCCATCTTCCTGTTCTGAGACTGATTCTTTGCTCCCAACATTGCAACCACCACGAGGTGACAAGTCAATGGAAAGAGGCCCTCACACCATGAAAACTGGACTTCAGTCAGAAAAACTGTGAGTTCTTTTTCTTCATAAGTGGCCTGCCTCAGGTACTTGGTTATTGTAAAGAAAAACTAACATGTACCACAAGTGAAAATTCCACATCAAACAGCTTCATGCACAGAATTATTTAAAATATTGCATAAAATTAACTTCATGTTATGAATATAAGTTATATATGCACCTATCTGTATTTCATGTTCAGACTTGGGTCGCATCCTAAGATATCTCATTAGAATATGCACATATTCCAAAATTTTTAAAAATCCCAGAAAAGGATATTCAACCTGTTACACACGTACATGCACACACGCACACACAACCTATTTTTCTTTTTCTCTGGAGAACTCTAATACAGGGATCAAGAGAGAAAACATTTATTTGTCTACTCTGTTAAATCCAGATAATTAGAAATTTTCAATAAAACACATCGTAAGAAATTTAAAACACCATGCCACTTATGTTAAAACCAATGATTTGTTCAGGTTTCTGAAATGAGACCATATTAAAAGACTTACCAATAATCATGATGTCAAAAAATTATAGAAGGCTATTAATGGATTTTAAGTTAAGGGAGCAATTATTTCCAGAGGTAATATAAAAGTCATACCTTAATTTGGACCTTTCAAATTTCAATCTGTTAAGTTCTCTGCAAAGGCTTACTTTTTACTGAATGGATCTCCAGATAGCTTTAGAATAAATTACATCCTTGAATCAGGAAAATTTAAATTATAGGCACCTATGCTCACAGCAGTACTTTGCTAATAAATAAAATGCCTAGTGAAGAAAATCCTTCTTAAAGCAAGCAATAAACTTTACTGAGTGCCTGTCACATGCGCTGGGCAAGAATATAGCAGTTGCTGCCTGGTCTATAATACAAACTAGCATTTCTGAGTACCACAAACACATATCACAGAGTGTACTTCAATCTTCATCATTAGAAAAAGCTTATATTAAACTACACAAAGGGGAGAAAAGCCTAACTGGCAATAAATATAATTACAAAGCAGGTCCCCTGGAGAAACAAAACAAAATGTTACATGTGGCACTTTCCAAAAGACTGATTCCCAGCCTCAGTTCTGAATGGCATTAGCTATTTCCCAAGGAATGACGGAAACATTTACTCAGATTCTGCAAGGCCATGGTCACTTGCTGTAGACTCTACCACTTGGCCTTAAACTCAGAACAATAACCAAACAATGAATTTTCCCTTAAACTCTGATTTCCATTAAGATAACCAAAGACTCATTTTATTTAAAAACCACCTGAACCCATCCTACCTTTTCAAGTCTTCAAAATGCCACTAGAGTGGTCACACCATTGTAGGTATAATTTTATTTCAGATCCAGTCACTTGGCAGGAGCGCTCAGACCATGAAATTATCAGAGCTTTGAACTTTGTCCTACACAGAATACGAAAACCCACCAGTGTGATTTGTAAGTTTGTGCTGTTGCCTGGCATTAAGTTAATATATAACAACAATTACACACCAGAGAGGGAAAAAAATCAACAAGTTAAATATACACTCTAGAAAATCCAAAACTGGCAACAACAACCAAAAGAATAGAAAGATAATCTTTGTGGTTTGGTTGGCTCTGTATGCTTTTCCCCCATTTCCCATATCTACTTAATGGAGTTTGAGCTCCATTAAGGTAAAACCAGAAATTTCTATATAGAGAAATTTCAGAGAACTTTCTATGTGGAATTTCAGTATCCAAAGGATTATAATACTAACTTTTCAAAATACGTCATTCTCAGTAAACATCTATTTATCCAAAATCAAACACAGTAGTAAACATACATCGTGATTAGAGAAAAATATAGTTACTATATTTATTATTATTCTGAGTTACTTCTTGCAACAATCTTTTGAAGGAAGCTGACTTTGCTGGATGACTTTAAACATGTTACCTAACCTCTCCGAGCTTCAGTTTCAGAGGAAGTAATAATATCTGATCCAATCAACGTGTAGTGTACAGAAGAGAAACAATATGTGAAAAAAACATGGTGGCACCATGTCTGAGGAATCTGCCATGATTATTTTTTTAAATCATACAAAGCAAAATCAGGATTAGAATGAATGCCTCCAAACTTTGAACCCCAGTACAGACAGGAATCCAGCTCACCTCACTGTCTCTTGCAACAGGAAAGGTCACTATTAGTCACTATTAAGAACATTATGGCCAGCCTAGTGGTGCATGCCTGTAATCCCAGCAGCTCGGCAGGCTGAGGCAGGAGGATCGTGAGTTCAAAGCCAGTATCAGCAATGGTAAGGCACTAAGCAACTCAGTGAGACCCTGCCTCTAAATAAAATACAAAATAGGGCTGGGGATGTGACTCAGTGGTCAAGTGCCCCTGAGTTCAATCCCCAATACCCCCCAAATAAGAAAAAGAAGAACAATACAAAGTAATGAAAGTTTTGACTTGTACTTGTTTGAGAACTTTCTACTTAGAATCTAAGTTCAAACATTTGGACAAAGTTTAAACAAAGTTAGTTTGTTTTTAATTTTTTTTTTTTTTTAGTTGTTGATAGACCTTTATTTTACTCATTTATTTATATGTGGTGGTTAGAATTGAACCCAGTGCCTCCCACATGTGAGGCAAGCGCTCTACCACTGAGCCACAATCCCAGGTTTTTTTGTGTGTACAAAGTTCAAGGTGTAATGATGCCCTTGTCAAATGTTTCTAATTCTGCCATAGGATCTTGGTTGGGGAGGATGACAGTTTTCCAGAGCAAAGTAGGGAAGAGTTATATCTACTCTGAACATGTTTTGTGTTTATGATACTTGACTTGAATTTGAAAAATGTATATTCAATTGGTATGATTTTATATTGAAAAATGCAGCCCCTTGACAAAATACCCCAAGCATGCCAGAGGAATTTACTACTGTGAAGGTACTCAAGTATGTGGCGATGTTTCTCTTTTTTTGGTGCATTACATGAATAAGGAATGTATATGGGAGTAGATATCTTTACTCTGAACCCCAATGGAACAATAAAAATAATGGTGCCCCTGAGTGCCACTCTCCACGGCAGGCACCAATGCCACAGTGTCCATGCAGGAGCTGCCCTTGGTTTCATTGGATTTAATGGGCCAGCTTTAACTGGCCCGATTAATGAAGCAGAGCAACCTGCTGAGTTTCTCTAACACTGATACAATCTGAACAGCTAAATATTTTTAATATTGGCAGAACAAAATTACTAGAAATGATAAACTTTAAAAATTAAAGTAGGATGAATACAAAGACACAAAGTCTTAGGGCAGGCTTGTTCATCCATCTATAAACTGAGGCTGGTGGGAAAGCATCTTTCCTGATGCTCAGACTCTGGATATGAGTTTCATCTAACCTAGCCAGGCCTTCTTCCCAATGCAGGAAAATTCTTATTATAGGAAAAGAGAAAAAAAGTTTTCTGTAAGTAGCTTAATATTTTCAACAAAGCTTTTCATTCAAACACTGTGTGTGCTCCAAATATGTATAAAGTGCTAAAATAATGAGTACGAAGAACACAACTGACTAACATACAGTACTTGCTAAATACCAGGTGCTGTGCTAAGTGCCTGTTACTGTGTTTCTCTGGATCCTCAGAAGACCCCTTGGAAGCAGGGACTCGACTCTCCCTGTGACAGATAAGGAGGTGGGGCAGACAGCACACAGCAGTGAGCCTTCAGACTTGAGTCCAGAGTGCCTGACACTAGAGCACACGCTTTTAAGCACTTCTTCAAGAGCTCACGACACTTCATGGCCAAGGAAAAATGACAGCCTATAACGAAAACCTCCAAAAATATTCCAAAGAATTGAAAAGGAAAAAAGTACTCCTTTGCCAAGAAATTTAATGAGGAAAGTTATCAGCCCAATTAGCCATTCAACAAAATCTGATTTTATTGAAGAAATCATCTATTATTTCAAATTCATATTAGAACACAGTTAATACTAAATAAATAAATATCAGTCAGATTCCTTGAATAGAAACTCACACCATCAACTGTTAATCATTATTTATAGCTTACTAGTATAAAATATTGGACTAAATAATCTAAATAATCTATTCTAGTCCTCAAAGCAATTTCTATGTTATAGATGAGAAAATAAACTGAAAGCAAGACTTCATCTCCATTTGAGGACCAGGACTGGAACCCAAGAATAATACCTCCTGCCCAATTCTCTCATAACTAAACTTGGATTTATGCCTGAAATAATATACAGTCATGTGAGTATGTACATAGACATTATGTATGTATATTTATACACATATCTACACAAACGCACATACAGACATATGTTCATATGAAGAAACTTACCAAAATTTACCTGATTTAAAGAAACTCACACATACTAGGAAATCTTGAAAAGAGCCTTCAAATATACGTAGTTGGATAAAAGATTCCCCCATCTTTTTTGACGCACTGTGCTGGACACTTCAGAACACTCAACTGAAGTGCAGAACACAGTCACTACCCTCAAGAAGTTCACCATCTGTGGAGGAAAACAAGGGAGCATGCAGAAAATACCACAGTGTAACCACCTAGGACACAGGTTAAGGGAGCTAAGGAGAATTCTGCCTTAACTACAGAGTTCAGAAACAGCTCTGCACGCAGGACAGAGAGCTCCACAGAGGAAGTGCGTGCCAGCTAGATGGCTGTCAATGATGAAATGTTCAAGGTGGCTGAAGAGAAAGGCTAGCTATGCGGCCTTTTTTTTTTTTGGTCCTTTCAGGAATTACAAACAAAGAGAAACAATATTAATTCTTCACAAAATCTTCCAGAAAACAGGAGGAAACTCTACCAAACTCATCCCATAAAACCAGCATGCCCTCATAACAAAACCAGAAAAGGATAACACAAGAATAGAATAGTATAGACCACTGACTCCTATGAACATAGACATAAAAGTCTTAAAGACAATACTAACAAGTCAAATCCAGTAACACATAAAATGGTTAAACACCATGATCCAAGTGAGATTTACACAGAAATGCAAGGTTGGTTTAACCTCCAAAACGCTTTTAATGGAATACACCATTATCAATAAAGAAAAAAAAAATGATTATTTCAATAAACATAAAAATGTTTTCTTGAAAAGTTAAACTTCCCTTCAAGATGAAAACACTCAGTAAGTGAGGATAGAAAGGATCTTCCTCAAGCTGATAAAACCATCTACAAAACCCCACAGTTAACATAATTAACAGTGAAAGACTGGATACTGGATACTTCCCCCCAAGAACAACAACATCAAAAAAGACAGGGATGCCTGTTGGCACCACTTTCATTCAACATAATTCTGAAGATTTTTTTTTTTTTTTAAGAGAGAGGGAGAGAAAGAGAGAATTTTAATATTTATTTTTTAGTATTTGGCGGACACAACATCTTTGTTTGTATGTGGTGCTGAGGATCGAACCCGGGCCGCACGCGTGCCAGGCGAGTGCGCTACCACTTGAGCCACATCCCCAGCCCTAATTCTGAAGATTTTATCCAGGAAAATTCTGCAAGTGAAATAAATCCATCTAGATTGGAAAAGAATAAATAAGATAATCTCTATTTGTACATGACATGATCTTAAGTAGAAAATATACTAAGGGTAACACTAAAAAACTATAAACTAATAAATGAGTTTAAGAAGGCAGTAAGATAAATGTGTAATTTTTATAAAAATTTCTATAAACTTGTAATGAACAATCCCAAAAGGAAATTCAAAAAATAACCAATTTTCAAAAATAAAAAATGTAGCAATAGAATAAATGAAGTATAGAACTTGTACTCTGAACATTATAAATCATTGAAATAAATAAGATATTAATAAGTTCATGAATGAAGAGACTTCCTATTGTGAAAATGGCAATGTGCTTCCAATCAATCTACAGACTTAATGTAATCCTATCAAAATACCAGCTGACTACTTTGCATACATTGGCAAACAGATTCTATAATTCATATGAAAATCCAAGGGACCCAGAAGAGTCAAAACAATCTTGAAAAAGAAGAATAAATTTAAAAGAGTTACATTTTACAATGTCAATGCTTACTATAAAACTAGTAATGAAGACAGTGTGGTACTGGCATAAGGGCAGACACACCAATTGATGAAAATAGAACTGAGGGTCCAAAAATAGAATTCTATATTCCACGAATATAGACTGATCCTTCCCTCACACCACATACAAATTTAACTCAAAACAGGACAACATCTAAATGTAAAAGCTAAAACTTTAAGATTTGGACAAAATGTACAAACTAAACTTCATGACCTTGGATTAGGCAATGTTTTCTTAGATAACACACAGCACAATGACAAAACAAAAAATAGTTTAATTGTATTTCACAGAAATTTAAAACTTTGATGCAAAGAACACTGTCTCTAAGTTAAAAAAAAACTATAGAATGGAAGAGTTACATAAAAATCATATATCTGATATAAGACTAATATCCAGAATATATTCAGAATATATAAAGAATATATCCTGAATATATAACCCAATAACAAAATGGCAAACAACCCAACTTAAAAATGGACAAAAGGCTAGGTGCAGTGGCACACTCTTATAATCCTAGCAACCCGGAGGCTGAGGCAGGAGGATTGCAAGTTCAAAGTCAGCCTTGGCAACTTAGCAAGGCCCTAGCAATTTATGGAGAACCTGTATCTAAATAAAAAATAAAATTGGCTGGAGATTTAATCTGGCTAAGTGGTTAAAAATTCCTGGGTTTGATACCTGGTACAAAAAAAAAAAAAAAGTAAAGGACTTGAATAGTCATATACTCAAAGAAGCAAAGCAAATTAAAAGATGCATCAGGGAAATGCAAATCAAAATCAAATGAGATACTAATTCACATACACTAAGATGGCTACAATGTAAAAAATGATAAAAATGTGTTGGTGACATTGGTAGTTGGGACAAGGGGCAAGTATGAAGTTGTTTAATGGGTACAGAGTCAGTTCTGCAAGCTAAAAACAGTTTTGTAGATTGGGATTGGCTGCACAAAAATGTGAATGTATGAACTGTATAGTTAAAGTGGTTAAGTGATGTCATGAAAGTGTGGTCAAAACAAAAAAAATCTCTTGACAGTCAGAACTGAGAGGTGCATGTTCCTCAGAATTATCTAAAGGATGTCTGTTTCTGGCAGCCACATCATAACGTGCTCATAAATTACTATTAAGTCAATACACATTTTTCAAGAGCATGCTCAGAAGGCAGCAAGCTTTGGTTTTTAGGTTAAATTTGATAATACCTGCTATTATCTAAGTTTGCCCTTCTCGTTCCACCCTCAAATTCATGTTGAAATACTCTCCCCCAAGGTGATATTATCAGGATGTGGGGCCTTTAGAAGGTGAAAAGGTTTTAGAAGCTGAACCCTTATGAAAGGGATTAGTGCCCTTACAAAAAAGGCCCAAAAGAGACCCCTTGCCCCTCCACCAAGTGAGGATGGCAATCTATGAACCTGGAAGTGGGAATTCACCAAACACTGAAGCCAGTGCCTCAATCTTGGCCTTCTCAGTCACCAGAGCTGTGAGAAATACATTTGTATAGTCCAGGTAACTCAATCTCTATGACATTTTGTTATATTAGTCCAGACAGACAATATAGTATCCACACCTTCTTTGGCCTATATATCTCTAATATCTAAGAATAGAGATTTCAAGAAAAACTTCAAAAAATCTAGATTCTCTTGGAAAACTGGAATGTTTGATAATAGGCAACATTGCCCATAGACCCTTGGGTGGAATCTATGGAGCAAAAGTCTCTATCCAAACTGGATGATTCCTCTGTTACCTGCATAGCCCCAAGAGGAATAAGTATTTGCAACAACTAGGCTGCACCAGCTGGAAATAGACAAGAAGTTAGGGCTGTCAATCTATAGGAGCTCAGACTAGCAGGAAATATGAAAACAACCATACAAAACAGCCAGATTCATTTCACAGAGACAAAAAAACAAGGTTCAAAGAAGTCATATGATTTACCTACGGCAAACCATATCAGCCAGACTACTGAGAAATGCCTGAATTCTTATGGAAGTATCTTATTACTTTCTTCCATGTATTTATTAAGAATTTCTTAAGAAAACAATTAAAACTAATAGTGAATCCGAGAAGTAAAGCAATGTTCACATGTACTGTACTTTTACTAAGAAGTAATAAAGAAGCTAGATAGTAAAATTATCAACTTCCTTTCATCTAATTAGGAAGAAAGGAGAAAGTTCATTAATAAGATGGACTTGTTAGCTATTAACAATAGCTTACCAATCAACTATTTCATTTAGATATATGGAGCTTCTTTAGAGAACAACCAGGCTTCACTTTCACAGAAAACAAAGTAAATTTAATGAAACAGCCCCTAGGTAAGAGGAAGAAGATCAACTGCGAGTCATTTCTAGGACTCATGCCAGACCCAGTGTATCTAACCTGTCCTTGGACTTGGCTGGCCCCATTTATCTAAAGACCTGGTTTTCTGGGAAAAATAACATTGTTTTATGATCTGAAAAGCAGATATTAAAAGGAAAGTATAATGTCATGGGAAAAAAGAACACAAATACCATGATTTATGTATCTAGCTGTATTTTATAATTTTTTGCATGTTATAGTTACAGACCAAGCTCTTGGCTGCCCTTCTGAAGTTGTACCTGGTAAAACAGGTTAAACCAACAGAGCATTTACAAAACGACATGGAGTAACCACAGTCTTGATACTGGATCTGTTGTATTTAAGTTCAACGCGACTTAGGTAGACAGACCTTATAATTTTGTGTCATTTCAAAGACAGAGGTAAGTACATTTTTCCAGTGTACATGGAGGCCTCTATTTCTTTGACTAGGGAACCATAAATTAAAATATGGAGTAGTTATTCCATCAAGTGTTTTTAATATTACTTTTCTAATTCAAGCTCAGTATCTGAAACAGAGATAATCTTCAAAATTACATTTACTCATGTTTTCTAGCCATCATTGGGATTTCTAAGTATTTCTTCTGCAGAAGAAGAAAGAGATACAAAGATCTATGTCCCTGTTCTACTTTTAAATCCTCAGGGACTGGCACCATGTTTAGAATAGAGCAAATACTTAACCAATTGTTTGGAACAGATGAATAATCTAGCCTGTATATCAAGAATTCATTTCTCTGTTCTGGGCCTAATTAGACAAATGATGGAATAAATACTTAACATTAAGGCAGTTAACTTATAAATATTCTCAACAAGAAACAATATAGAGAAACTTTGAAATGTACCATTTTCCAACAAGGCTAGTTGGAATTTTTTAGCTATCTGATCTGATTTAGAGATAAGTCTTTCTTCATTTTCTTTTTTTTTTTTTTTTAGTTTTCAGCGGACACAACATCTTTGTTTGTATGTAGTGCTGAGGATCGAACCCAACATCTTTGTTTGTATGTGGTGCTGAGGATCGAACCCGAGCCGCACGCATGCCAGGCGACCTCGCTACCGCTTGAGCTACATTCCCGCCCCTTTCTTCATTTTCTTAAGTCTTTTTTTTTTTCCCTCAGTGCTGGGGACTGAACCCAAGGCACTTATCACTGAGCTACAACCCCAGCCCTTCTTAAAATTTGTATTTTGAGACACATTTTCACTAAATTACAGAGACTAGCCTGGAACTTGCAATCCTCCTGCCTCAGCCTTCTGAGTAAATGGGATTACAGGCATTCACCACTACCCCCAGCTCTTCAGTCTTGCTAATTCTACAAGATATGAAAAAATGGTCCTCTTTGGTACCTAAATTTTCAAGAGAAAATAAACTGTTTTCCCTCCTTGGCTAATTATCAAATTAGCCCTAAATTGTCAATGTAGACATCTAGCCTCCTTATTTCTGCTAGGCAATATGATATCAAATTCTCTGCTGATCTTTACACCTCTCTCCTGACAAAAAGCAAAAAACAAACACTACTACCAATGTTACTATATATAACACATTACAGGATTAATACCAAAAACCAACAAGGTAAGACAGTTATAGAACACTTCACTCTACAATAGGAAAATATACATTCCAGTGCCCACAGAACAAATAAAGACAGACAATACCCTCAGCCATCAAACAAACCTCAAAAAATTAAAAGAAATGAAATCATAGGATGTATTCTCCAATCATTATGAAATCAAACTAGAAATCAATAACACAGAAATAACAGGAAAAGCACCACTTAGAAACTAAACAATGCACTTCCAAATAATCCACAAGTCAAAGAGGAAGTCTTCAGGGAAGTTTTCAAAGATATATTTAGTTGAAAGAAAATGAAGCATTCTGGTATCAAAATATGGGGGACATAGGTAAAACAGTGAGGGAAATGTATAGCTAAAATGCATAGATAAAAAAAGAAATGTCTCAAACCAATAATCTAAGCTCCTATTTACTGAACCGAGAGCAAAACAAACTGAAGGTAAGCAGATGGAAGAAATAATTAAAGAATAGATGTAAAATAAAATGAAAACAGAAAGCAAAGGAGGAAATCAATAAACAAAGAACTATTCCTTGAAAAGACGAATAAAATTGACAAACTTCTAGTAAGATGAATAAAGAAAAAAGATATAACAGTATCAAGAATGAAATGGGCTATGACTATAGACCTTGCAGACATCAAAATGATAATAATACTGTTCTACAGACATGAAATTGACATCTTTAACAAAATGGGCCACTTTCTCAAAAAACAGAAACTACCACAACTCACACAATGTGAAATAGATCATTTCAATAGCTTTTAACTATTAAGGAAATAGAATTTGGAATTTCAGAACTAGCAAGAAAGAAATATCCAGGACCTAATAGTTCACTGGAGAATTCTATGAAATGTTTAAAGAAAAATTAACCCCAATTCCATACTCTCTTCTAGGAAATGGAAGAAGAGTGAACACTTCCTAATTTGTTTTTATAAAGCTGATATTATCCTGATACCAAAATAAGCATTAAAATACAAAAAAGAGGAGCTGGGGCTAGAGCTCAGTGGTAGTGCACTTGACTGGCATGTGTGAGGCACTGAATTCGATTCTCAGCACTGCATATAAACAAATAAAGGTCTATCAAAAACTAAAAAAAAATTTTTAAATAATAATAATACAAAAAAGAAACTAAAGATCAATACCATTCATGAATATTGGCGCAAAAATGCTTAATAGAACATAATGATATATAAAAATAATTATATACATGACCAAGTGGGGTTCATTCCATTTGGGTTTATTCCAGATATTCAAGACTAGTTTAGTATCTGAAAATTTTGAGAGGAACTAAATTTTTACAAATAAGAATGTGAGCTCTTCACTAGTATAATTATATATTGGGCAAATTTTCGAATCCCTACTTTTTTCTTCTGCCAATTCCTGTCTCTTCTGTGTCAGATGCTGACTTTTACTACAATGTTCTGTCTAGTGGAAACAATCAATGCACCAATTTTGGCTTTCACACAACCCATCACCAGAATCAAAGTGTGGTTTTAATCTAGAGATTCAAATTTATGTTACAGAGACCTTTTTCTTGACTACCCACCACTGGATAAACAGTGAAATATACAGGTTTAATAAGAAAACAAAGGATGAATGTGGAAGTCAGTCTGAATTCCAGCATAGATTACACAGTTGTGTTAGTCAGCTTTTCGTCAGTGCGAACAAAAACACCTAATGAGAACAACTTACAGGAGGAAATGGTTCAGTCTAGCTCTGTTGCTTGGGCATGAGGTGAGGCACAAGGGTGTGGTTGAGGAAAGCTGCTCAGCTCGTGGCAGCTGGCAGACAGAAAGAGAAGGGACCAATGTCACTTCCAATAGGCCAACATCACTTCCCCCAGTGTCCTACTAAAGGCAGTCAGCCCACCTCTCAACAGCTAATCATCCAGTAGTCCATTTCGAATTATTAATCCATCAAGTGGATTAATCCACCGATAAGGTTACAGTGCTCATAATCTAATCATTTCACCTCTGGACATTGCTACACTGGATATCACATATCAAAAGCTCTTCTGGGGACACTTCATATTTATAATTCTCAGCACAGATTCTCACTCCACCTTCTACATGGAAGCAGCAAGTGTGTCAGATCTGCCCTGCAGGTTCTGGAATGAGGGTCACTACTTCACCATCTTGCTTTGCCTCTTGCAAAAACAGCAGTGCTGAAAACATGACACAGATGATGGGTAGTGCTTTCCAAGTGCCTTTACATTCTGATGGCAAGGGTCATTTCCACGGGAATGTAAGACTGTCCAAATCCAATCAGCATTTAGGAGCAACTTCAGAGCTTCTCACTCTTTTGAGGCAACAGCGGCAGTATCCTCTCAATGGGAAGCATTTTTACAACTCAAATTCCCAGAGAAATGTGTCCCACGCTAATCCTTTCTGAATCCTGCAGTGATGAGTTTACACAAGGAAGAGGATACTCACGTATGTGTGATAACTGGCTACTGGATGATCCAGTTCTCTTTAAAATAATTACATGGGATGCTGGGGTAAAACTTACTGGTAGAACACTTATGTAGTATGTGCAAGGTCCTGAGTTCTATCCCCTCGCCAAAGAAGTCACATGCAAGGACACTCTTCTGTTCAGAAAGTGTGGTAATACCAACAGCATTCATTTGAGACTTGCTTTTGGTTTGTTTATTTATTTAATCTTTTTCAATAATGACTGAAGTGTGTCCCAGGACTTTTAGGTTAACCTGAGAAATCACCCAGAGAGAATGGTCTGTCCCAGTTCAGGGTGACGGGGACCCAGAAACCCTTCTGCTGAACCAGTTTCCATTGACAATGACCTTTTTATCCCATACTGATCTACACAAATACCCACTATCCTCATCTCAGAAGAAGAGTTCCCACCGACACAGAGTGTTCTTCAAAAGCTCCAACCTGAGGACAAGAGAGACGCACTGTGTGGAGTGGAAGGTGTGACTTCTACAGGGACCACTTTCTAGGAAAGCCTAGAAAGCTGTTCTGTCCTACTTACATAGGCAGCTTCTCCTTCCCTGAGATTCCTAGCCCCAGAACAGAAGAAAAACTGAAAGACACTATTAGTGTCCACCCATAAAAATTAAAAACGGATATTAAACTCCTATTGCAGGATATCAACAAAAAATGTAATCATCTACTTGAATGACTCAAATCAGTGGTCCAGCATGCACTGAAATTTAATAAGCTGCTTTGCTTCAGAATAACTGCTGCATGGGGCTTGATTTAATTAATCTCAGCAGGCTTAAAAAGAACCTCCCAAGAAGTCAAAATGATCAACTTCATTCAGATGTGCTACTATGGAAATATAAGAAACTATGCTCTGAATCAAACATTCATAGGCAGTGATGCTGGTGAGGTGCTCTGGTCTGGGTAAGTGTCCCCAAAAGGTTCACATGTAATACCAGTCTGTGGTACTACTGGAAGGTGGTGGAACCCATAGGAAGTTGGACCTAGAGGAACAAAGTAGGTCCTTAGGGGCATGTTCTCCAAAGGAGACACTAAAATCCTAGCCCTTTCTCTTTTTGCTTCTAGCTGCTATGAAGTGAGAAGCTTTGCTCTACCACATGCTCTCCACTATGATATACTACCTCAGCAAAGGCCTCAAAGCCAGGAGCTAGTCAAACATGGACTGAAACATCTGAATCTAACAGGAAACACACACACACACACACACACACACACACGTCTTTTCTCCCTTATAAATTGTTTATCTCAGGTATTTTGTTATAGTGACAGAAAGCTGACTAAAATAAAGTTTGACCTGTCTACCTCTGAGCATTTGAAGCCTACAATGTGGTAAATTGAAGATATGACCTTGTAATGCTAAATTAGTCATGTTTTTATGTACTGTCTAAAAGCTCCTGGGTCAAACCTCATTAAGAGTAAGCTATTTGTATGAAAAGGTCAGATTACAAATAAGGATTAGAAAAAGCAGGAAGTTCTTGCTTCCTCATCAGAGATCACCTCAGAAGGAAGTGCCCAGAATGCTCTTTGCCCTGAGTATTTTCCCCAATTTTGAGGGGAGCCCTAAGAACACAGCTGTTCCACCAGCAAAGCAGTTAGATAGGAGAAGAGAGCAGGGACTGACTGAGCTACAAGTACCTTATTCTAAACCGAACTTCTCTGAAAACAGAAGCTTCTATCCTGGAAGGAAAAGTCTAGAAGCAGTTTCCTTCCACCTTCTCTCATTCAGCAGAGGTTCAATGAGAGAAGGTGAAGTAAGGGGAGGGCAGAGGTTAGCACAGCCCCAGTTACTGTTGAGAATGAACCTTGGGAGAATGTACTCAATGGCAGCACCTTCCCCTGCCCCGCAACATAGCATCAGGAGCCAAGGTGACTAGGGCTGACTAGGGCTGGAGGGCGGTGACAAGAAACAAAAACATTCTGCTGTGTTCCTCAGAATTTCAAGAGCTGAGCGTGGAGAAGGTCTCTGCCTTCAGATGGCTTAACATTCAGCAAAACAGTTTATTATCAATGATGGTCAGTGAGGTCAACAGAGGGAAATACTGTCATGTGTCACTAAATGACGGAGATGTGTTCTAAGAAGCACATCAACAGGCAGTTTTCTCACTGTAGGAACATCAGAGAGTCCTTACACAAATGTAAGTGGTGTAGCCTACTACACACATGGGCTATATGGCACATACTGTATATATGGTATGGCCTATTGCTCCTAGGGCTGAGATAAATAAAGAACACAAGATTCAATCAAATAGGAGAGAAAATGATGCAACAAAAAAACACCATAAATGCAAAACCTGTGAGCTGCTGCCAATGCCTCCTGTGCCACACAGTCACATTTCAGTCAACAACTGCATTATTGGATGGTGGCTTCATAATATCACATCACCTAGTGACACTGTAGCCGTCTAGGCTACACTCTGATATTCACATTAATGCAAAAAAAATCACTTTGCGATAGAGTTCTCAGAATCCTGGTCATTAAGCGATGCATGGCTGTACCAGTATAACCCAATTATCAGACTGATTTTACAAGTTTAGAAACAGTCTTCCTTCTTACACCTTGCCATGCTGTGAAAAAATAAAATGTTCAAAAGAAGCTTCCATTTTCCTCTTTCAGGATTCCCCTGTTTAATTCAGACAGTGGGGCCAGGACTCTGACAGTCAACCTATACACCTCATTCCACCCCACCCCAGATCAGCAGAGCACATCATTCTGGCTCCATCACATGCCAACACACCCCCAACAGGCCTGGGCAGAGAATGGGGAGCCAGATTTCACAGAGGGAAGAGTCCCTTCTTTTTCTAGGAAGCAGTAGGAACCCACAGTTCTGGCAGAGCAGCCGGAGGACATGTGGACAGATGCTCTAAGGCCAGATTGAACTCAACTTGGTAAAACAAGAAGCCTCTTCAGTAAGATGAGCTGAGCAGTCTGCTCTAGGGATTTCAGATTTATTTTAGAAAAGTCAAAGGTAGAAAAAACATAGAATGTGGGACTGGCAGATCTTAAAATGACCCTACTTTTTAAAATACCTTATTTATTTTGTGCACATTTTACATTACTTGTTAACCTCCAATTTCTTTTTTTTTTTTAATCAAAAACTTAATTTTTCTCATTGAAATATATATTCCTTTTGGATAAAACTAAACCTGCAGATATTAATATATCCCTTTGTTTTTTGTTTCAAATGAGGGTTAGAGGGATGTTATTTCAGAAGGATCCCTGGAACATTTAAGCAAGGGCCATTCCTTTGAAGGCCTGTATTTCTAAACCCTATTCAGTCCCTGGGTAAAGCAAGTGATAATGGCTAAGACCACACAATGGAAGTTAGTCTTTACCATAATACCGAGCGGCCTGTGTGCTGGCTATACAAAAGTTTCTCTAGCAGTGGATTTTTGCTTAGTAATTGGGCAGCAGAACACATACAGTGAATCAATTCTTTCCATTTGCAATATACATTTAAATGTACTAGGGCCAGTCTAACAGTAAACATCTGCTAATTATAGGCTTGCACCACCACAAAACAAAACCAAAGACATAATCTAAATTTTCCACAGATAGAGAACAAATCATAAACTCGATATGAATTCACATATTTCTCAATTATGTAATTAATGTGACCACAGTACCAGAACATTGATTATGCACCAAAATAAATTAGAAAGCAGCAGCACTCAAGCCGAGTCAAAGGCTTCCTCTGCTTTGGGTCACTTACTCAAATCTTATAGCCTTGCGTAAACTCCATATTAATAACTTGTCAGGATATCTTAGGATAATTGTAGCACGGGGTTTGATTTAATTAATCTCAGCAGGTTCAAAGAAGTCCCATGAACTTAACATGAAAAAATGTCCTTCAGATGTTCTATTATTAAAAGTTATGCTTCAGGGACACTGCTACATCGATGTTCATAGCAGCACAATTCACAATAGCAAGACTGTGGAACCAACCTAGATGCCCTTCAATAGACGAATGGATAAAAAAAATGTGGCATTTATACACAATGGAGTATTACTCTGCATTAAAAAATGACAAAATCATAGAATTTTCAGGGAAATGGATGGCATTAGAGCAGATTATGCTAAATGAAGCTAGCCAATCCCTAAAAAACAAATGCCAAATGTCTTCTTTGATATAAGGAGAGTAACTAAGAACAGAGTAGGGTCGAAGAGCATGAGAAGAAGATTAACATTAAACAGGGATAAGAGGTGGGAGGGAAAGGGAGAGAGAAGGGAAATTGCATGGAAATGGAAGGAGACCCTCAGGGTTATACAAAAGTACATACAAGAGGTAGTGAGGGGAAAGGGAAAAATAATACAAGGGGGACAAATGAATGACAGTAGAGGGGGTAGAGAGAGAAGAGAAGAGGGGAGGGGAGTGGAGGGGAGGGGGGATAGTAGAGGATAGGAAAGGCAGCAGAACACAACAGACACTAGTATGGCAATATGTAAATCAATGGATGTGTAACTGATGTGATTCTGCAATCTGTATATGGGGTAAAAATGGGAGTTCATAACCCACTTGAATTAAAGTGTGAAATATGATATATCAAGAACTATGTAATGTTTTGAACAACCAACAATAAAAAATTTTAAAAAAATAAATAAATAAATAAATAAATAAAAGTTAAGTAATTTTGTCACCATAAAAAACAGGTATAGAGAAGGCTGCCCTTATAAATAGAAACCAAAAGAAAGGGCTGGGGCTGCAGCTCAGTGATACAGTGCTTGCTTAGCATTCATGAGGCCCTAGGTTTGATCACCAGCAGGGGGGAAAAAAAAAACAGAAATACTTTATCCATGCTGACAGAGAGAAATTCGACACAGAAAAGGAATAAAATTGCTAGCTTAGTGTTTGGCGCAAAGCAGGTGCTCATCAACATTTGCTGAATGAATAAAACAATGAATGAAGGTGGAATGAATATGTATGGCAGGATAATATATGCAATAAGATTATACATTCCTTCAAATAATGTTTAGAAATACATAATTTATAACACAATGACATTTAGATCCTAGAAGACAGATCAGTTGCCAAAGAGAGGCCAAATCTGGAAATAATTTGAGAACTTGGTTACAAATGATGGTTTAGAAAAGGTACCAAATCCTAGGGCACCTGATTGACTTGAACATTTCTATGCACTTTGTAAAGCACTGGTACTTCACGATCTTAGGCCCTTGTTCTCCACTCATAGCACCATCTTCTGAATCCTTGCTCCTAGAGAATGCTCAGAGGATTGGATGTAGAGATCCCCACAGCACTGGAACCATTTTACTTTCCAACTCTCAGAACAAGGCAAGACACCACTATAGATCTGCAAACTGACGTGCATCAACATGGTTTATTCTCAAAGGAAATGGCACCTCCATTGCTTCTAATCACAAAACCACCACAACCTCTGTCAGCAGGCCTGTCCTCAGCACTTCCTATGTGCCAGGGATGTTCTTCTAAGAACTTTATATAGACCCATTCAGTCCTCACAACAGCCTATGACAGTGGTTCCCAAACTTGATTCCACCTGGAAGCTGTCAAACATCCCAAAGTCTAGGTCATGCCCAAAACCAATCACAGGGTATTTTGTTTATTTGTTTGTTTGTTTTGGGGGTTGGCATGGAATAGACCTCAATTTTTTAAAGATTCCTCCAGCTACCCCTGACTAGGTAATGCCAACGTGCAGCTAAGCTTCTGAAACCCTCAGCCGAGAGATCCGGTATTACAATGGCTGAATGTATGTGTCCCTCCAAAATTCACATATTGTAAGTGATTAGGTCATGACGGCTCCACCCTGATGAATGGGATTAATGCTCTTACAAAAGAGGCTTCAGAAAGCTATCTGGTCCTTCCATCTTTTCTGCCATGAGAGGACACAGTGTTGGTCCCTTTTTGCCCTTTTCACCCCTCCTGCTATTTGAGGATGCAGCAAGAAGACCCTCACCAGACATCAAATATTTATGGCTTAAGCTTGGGCTTCTAAGCCTGCAGAACTAAGTTTCTCTTCTTGATAATTACCCAGGCTAAGACATTCTATTATAGCAGGGAGAAGGGAATAAGATAGATACTGTCTATGTTTTTCAGATATGATAACTAAGGCACAGAAAGGTTAAGACCTTCACAAGGTCACACAGCTGATACAGCAACAGAGACAAGCAGATTGCCATACAACTACTAAACCAAATCATGGTAGCTTCAGGTGTTCCAGAAAGAGATTATACAGTGGCATTAAGCAGGGTGGACAAAATAAACTGTTAGGACATACACTGGGGAAAGAAGTACACAAATGTGGATGACTGTTGACTTGAGGGAAACTATCCATCACACAATCAGGAAGGAGCACAGTCACAGGCACAGCCTTTGCAGTTCTCTGCAAAGGTATTCACGTAGCAATTAAAAAGTAGCAGTTCAGGAGCTGGGAATGTGGCTCAGTGGTAGAACACTTGCCCAGAATACTCAAAATCCTGGCTTCCATCCACAGCACTGTAAAATAATTAGAAAAAAAAAAAAAGAGTTGCTATTTCCAGGTTACCTCCTGAAAGCACCTGCTCTAGAACAGTAGTGCTCAGACATCAGTATGCATGAAAATCACCTGGGAGGCTCATTAAACTACAGAGAGCTGGGAGACACCCCCAGAGTTTCTAATTCAGTACAGCCTTAGAATTTACTTTTCTAACAAGTTCCCAAGCATTCTTGATGCACAGGATCAGACACATTGACAAGCTGGGGGCTGTAGCCACAAGAAGCTGTTTGAAGGCCTCTGGTGATACCAAGCTAAAGTCCACCTCCCCACCTCTGTTTATACTGTCCCTGGGAGGCTGGAATGCCCGCCTTTGTCAGTGGCTTCCCTGCCTGCTCTGTCCTCCAGGAAGCTTTTCTGGATCTCAGAGCTCTCCTGTGCTCCCCAACACCCTCCATATAAACAAAACACCTCACCCACTGCTAGGTTTTTGCATATTCACCTCTCCCACCAGATAAGAAGGGGAACCTCTATGAAATTAATTCTGATTAATTTTCCATCTTCAGTATCTAGTAAGTGTTAGGTATACATTTGTTCCTCCAAACCAGCACTGAAAGTATTATCACACCTGTGATCACAATAGCCATAAATCCACATAATTCCCCAATTAGTCAATTAGTGATGAATTAGAAAGAAGCTTAAACATCACAGGAAAGCGGTCTCTCCCTTGCCTTCCCTGGGAAGGATGGAAATGGAGCCCATTTCTGAAGCATTAGAACCACAGAGTCCAAACATACCCGTAGAATATGTTCAGAAGAACAAGCATAAGTTGTTCAAGACTTAAGACCTGTTATCTCCATCTATATCATACATGGTGTCTTGTTTAAGGACACTGTTATAATTTTAACACTCAAATACAATAGACTGCTCACTGTACCTATTACACAGTATTTTTTCTTAAAAAAAAAAAAAAAAAAAAACAGAGACTGACCGAAGGTCTGACCTGCAATACCAGGAACACATCTCATCGCAGGGCTTCCATCTGGCTGTCAGACAGTAAAAGCTTATTCGCCCTTCCCCTTGCACATGCTTCAGCAATGATTCCCCTTTCCCAGTTTGCTGAAGTCTACAGTAGGGGTGCTGGGGGCAGATGTGACTAAGGGGGGCAGTGTTAAGAGGACAGGGTAACTAATTGGCCTGAGGAAGGTCCTAGAGACCCCTCAGGTTGCTTTCCTACCAAAAATGTTCCAGTTTGGCCATTTGAGGCCTATGTTCTATTTTTTTCTAGGGACAGTTTGCCAATTTTAAAAAACATACTCTGCCAAAGTGTTAATTTGGGTTGAGGGAACAGGCTGGCCCTTCCCCTCTCCTGGATTAGACAAGTGGAATTCCTTAACCCTGTGGCTAAATCCTGAGAAGAAGTTAAGGATCAAGTGGGAGAAATTTTGAGACAGGTACATGGTCCATGAAATTAGAACATCTAAGCTCTCTTAGATATTTCACAAAGACAGTGAAGGGCCTGTTTCAAGGAAAAGGGTGGGAGTGTTTCTGACCAGGAAATCAGATCCTTTGTAGTCCTGGTTAGACAAGAGACAGTCTGTCATCTTGGACATTGGAATGTGAAGACTATAAGACTACCTATGTTGCCATCCCAACCACAACACATTGCCAGAACCACATGGAAAAAGCAGCACCATTCTCTTCTTGCCACAATTTCCCGGGTTCAGAGAGGCAGACAGCACCGTTTACACCCAGGAAAGAGCCAAAACTGGACCCAGAACTCTTCTGAGCCTTCAAGCTCATAGGCCTTGCTGCCCAATTCGGTGCTTTTTCTTCTTCAGCTCAGCAAGTAGGAACCATCTACCTGGTAAAAGGTGTAAAAAGCTTTGTAATAGCTTTTCTGTCTCAGGGAGTCACAGGCTATAGAAGGATGCACATGGATCTCCTAAGCCAGGCAATCCTCAGTTCAAGTCTCAGCTTCAGCTCTGATGATGGAGCTTTGGGCACCACACAATCCTCATCTGGACACAAAACACGGACAACAATGTGCTCAAAAGTTTCCTCCAGGGGCTGGGATTATAGCTCAGCAGTAGAGCGCTTGCCTCGCACATGTGAGGCACTGGGTCCGATCCTCAGCACCACATAAAAATAAATAAAGATATTGTGTCCATCTTTAGAAAAAAAAAAAAATCTTTAAAAAAAAAAAGTTTCCAGGCTGGAGATGTGGCTCAAGCGGTAGCGCGCTCGCCTGGCATGCGCGTGGCGCTGGGTTCGATCCTCAGCACCACATATAAATAAAGATGCTGTGTCCGCTGAAAACTAAAAAATAAATATTAAAAAATTCTCTCTCTCTTTAAAAAAAAAAAGTTTCCTCTCTTCTCCCAAGGGGTCCATGGCCACCTGCTACACTCTAGAAGTCTAAGAGAATAGTGCAGCCATTACACACAATGCACACCTTAGAGCAGCAGGGTTTAATTCTGTCCAGAAAAGTTGTTTTGGAAGGAGTTGGGCATCATAAGTAAACAGGACTCTTGTATCTCCCTGAGGGTGCGGGAAAATTACACAGAGGGCACAGGTAGGAACACAGAGAAGAGTGTGGGGCAGGGAGGTGGCAACACAAGAACAGCAGCTACTCTTGCCCTTGACTTGCTTTCTCTCTCATTGCTGTTTGATTTGCAATACAGAGAAGAAAACTGTGTACCTGCTTTGTACTAATGCATTTCTCTCAGCAAAGGGGAAAACACAAACATCACAGTTACTGATTTTCATATTCCATGTACTTATAAAGTGTGCCTCTAGAAAGCCAAGTACCTTTAGTGTTCTTTCCTCACATTTTAGAAATAATAGTTCTTTCTAAAACATCTAAATTTATATTTCTGTGATATTATGATCCTAATTATGCCATTACATGTCTCAAAAGCAAACATTTAAAAATATTTAGCTTTCACATGGAAAAAAGTGTGAAGGAAAAGGAAGGGAAAGACAGTTTGTCACTTTCAACAGCAGAGAGATCAACCCACCAAGCTATAGAGCCCCATGGGCAGCTCTACTTCTCTGCTGCTTCCCCTTGGATATGTCATTTTATTTCTCTGGGCCACAGATTCTTCATCTGTGGAATGTAAAGTTCTTTCCAGCTACCAAAGTGTATAACTTCAACAACAGTCTATCTCGGTATCTGTAAATGTAGAAATACTTGCCTCCAACTCTTAGGAGGGTGAAAACTAACAAGGAAATGTTTGATCAAGGCTTCAAGATTGCACAATGAAACAGAAATAAACAAGTCTTATAAAATCACAGTTCTCAGGGACCCCAAAGTCCATCCAGCTAAAGTGAAAGTGAACTTTCACCACACAGGAGATGATTGGCAATGGTCTTTTTTATGACATTTTTTTCTTCCTGGCTGAGGGAAAGCAGGCAGAAGGCACAGGTGAACTGACAGCCCAGGTACTATCCTCAGGCATTCTAGAGAACACCAGGCATTCCAAATTTTCTCCAGCATGGTCCTATAAGAGTTTGTGTCCTCAACAAGTGTACATTGCAGACTAAATAAAATATGTCAAATAATGACCTCATTTCTAAAACTAAACTCCAAGCATGCCTGAGTTTGAGAGGCCAGTCCTATGGCATGGAAGCTCTGTGCCTAGTGAGAAGAGGAGGGTTTCCACCACTGCATAGTGATGAGAAACCTAGCCTGTTACTTCTCTGAGTTCCCTTTTCTCATTGGTAAAATAGGGACAATGTAGATTCTACATTACAGGGATGTAAAGAGGATTTTAAATGAGTATTAATTACATGTAAACCCTCAGAACAGTATTTAGCACACAGCAAGTGTTTAATAAACGCTACCTAATAATCATATTAATGTCAGTATTAACATCATTCAAGAACTATATGTGCTATTCTGCTTCAGTTAAAAAAAAGAAAGAAAGAAAAGAAACAGTGGCAAATGAGAAGATCCTGAGATCCAGATCACTCCTGAGGAAATGCAGCTGCCCCCTCCTCCTCAGAATGTCTCCTCCCAGACATTCTGAAATACAGATGTATGCAAGGTAATGGAGTGCTAAATGGAAAGGAGGAAAAGGAACCTAGGGATGCTAAGGGACTGTGAAAAAGCACAACAGAAGGACCAGAGACCAGATGTGCTTACAAGGGCAGCAGGGAGAGTGCTGGAGAAAGCACTTGCCAGGAAAAAGCAGGTAAATGGGAAGAAAGTGCCTGTAGAAGGAGGAGGTAGGGGGGACAGGATGGGACACCCAAACAAGCAAAGGAGCAAAAATAAAGGAGGATATAATGAACCTTAGGACTGGGAGAGAGGTGAAGAATGGCAAATTAGGGGGCCTTAGAAGGTAGATGCAAATTAAAATATTGGATAAGAAGAAACAGCCACATAAAGAGCCTGAGGATGAGGAAGGGGCAGAGAACAAGGTTCTGCAGCACATGGAGGGGTGCATAATTAACCAGAGAACAATGCTGTGAGGAAGTTTAAAAGTGGGGGGAGGGGAGACTAAAAGAGAAACTGGGCGTTTGTTAAGAAAGGTGGGAAAGAAAATAGAGTGGAAACAAAAAACAAAAAAATTAAAATAGGATGAAATTTCCCTGCCTGTTAGTAAGAATAAAAGAGGGCAATGAACTGGGCGATCTGGAGGAGTTAATAGGGAAGAAAACACTAGGCAACAGAAAATGAGTTGAGGTGCAGACTTGGGAAACCATGGTTACAAATGCTAAATAAATATCAAACAATTATTCTATTTGTCAATATAATTATCCAACGCTGGGAAGCAAATAACCCAGACTTGCTTTGATTTTTTTTTTTCAATTGGAGGGAGGGAAATTTGCTCTGATCCTGTAACTGCTCAGTCAGATGGGTGGCCCGCCAACACAGGTCACCTGAGTTCCCCCTGATGCTGGCAGCAGCGCCGGCTTCTACCTTCCTGGGACTAATAATTCTTCCACCTCCTGAACAGAAATGGTGCCAATCCAACTCTGCCAGCTCACTCCCTTTCAGTCAAGTAAGGACAGACATCAAGTCCCAAAGTCTTTCTCCTGGAATAAGCCCCAGTAGGGAACTGGGGGGAAAACTTGCTTTCTAAGCCAAGTTCTCCAACCGCATCCCCTACCGGTCCTCTGGAAGCACAGGTCGTGCTGCTGAAGTGAGCAGAGCGTTAAAGGAGTCACTAAGCAGCCAAGGGTTTACTCAACCTTTGTCCGTTCTCCCGACGCAACCCCCTCAGACCCGGGCCAGTGAGCAGGGAGCGCGGGGTAGAGTTTCAGGGTAATCCCTGGACGGGTCCAGCAGGAAACCGCCTCTTGCAAGAACACCACACGCACGCTCTGACCCGAGGCAATGCTGCTGGAAAAGCCGGAGGGCGCCAAGTAACTACTACCCGGCAGGGAGCACAAACAGCGGCCCAAAAGCTGAGCAGCCGAGGCAGGGCCCACGAATCGGGAGGAGGAGTTGAGAGCAGTATACCCTCAAGTCCCTGAGGCCGTCAATTACTCCCCGCGTGCCCAGCTAACAGCCCGCGCCCCACGGCCGCCGGGCAGACCCGAGCGCCCCCGGTGCAGCCTCACCTCGCGCTATCTCCACTTGACGGAGCCTTCAAAGCCAACGTATCCAAGACGTCCCTGCGCCCCAGGGACTGCTCCAGGCCAGCAGAGCCCCGAGCTCGCCGGGTTCTCTCCGGCGCGGCCTCGGGGCTGGCGGCTCTGGGACAGCCGCGGGAAAAAGCGCGGAGCAGAGCCTCCACCCGCCGGCAACCCCCGGCTCCCTAAAACCACGCCCCCCGGCCCAGCTCCCTCCGGCCACGCCCCCGGCCCTGGCACGCCCCGCCGATTCACCTCAGGCCACGCCCCTGATCGGCTCACACCGCCCCCCCCCCCCACCTCGGGCCCAGCCCTACCCCCTGGCCTTGCCCAGTGGCGCGGCTTTTCACTTGCAACCACCCCGAGGCCTTGCCCTCTGCACAGTTCCTCCACTCTACTCCATCCTTAGATCCAGCTCAACCCCGGAGTCCTCCCCACTCTCACTTCACCCCATCCAAAAAATTACCCCCCTACCACGCCCCATTCCTCTTCCTCACGCCTCAGCCCCATCCCTGTTTCTCCAGTCACAACACCCCCTACCCAGCGCAACTCTCTTCCAGCCTCCCATCTACCCCCCACTGCAGCTCACAGACTGCCCCACCCCACCCCCAGCCGGGTTCCTCTCCTACTCCCACCCATAGCGAACTCCTGGGTCCGCCTGAAGAGGGAGAAGCCGCCTCGTCTCCTGGGCAACGGTCCCCACTCCTAGCCCCACTTCTGCCTGTAGTTCACGTGGGGCGAAGGCTGCGCTTGATTTCTGAGTGAAGGGAACCCCAAGGTGAGGATGCTTCAACCTACTGGTTTCCCCAGGGCCTGGGGCAAGTCTTGTGAGGGGTGTTTCAGTGAACTCAAAGGACCATCGTCACCTTTCTTATTTGTCCTAATCATTGATTCACATGAAAACCACAGAGGGGATGCAAACCCTTCTGTGCCCCAAATGTCCCATGATTATTTCCTGTTACACAACTAATGGAATTCATAAAATAAGTGCATTCTTTTTAAAAAGTGTAGTTTTTAAGATGATTACATTGATCGGTTATAATGTGCAAGCACGATTATTATAAACATGTATTACTTTTACAATTGAATATCCACAATTTTTAGACAAAAGGACAATTAATATATTGCCCGATGAAAATCAATTGATGTTTTAAATATTGAAAACACTAACCTGTGTGATAATATAATGGTGGGTATATGTCATTATGCACTTGTCAAAACATAGAATGAACCTCTTATAAGCCATGATCTGTAGTTTTTCATAGCCTATCAGTATTGACTCATGGGTTGTAACAAATGTGCAGAACTAATACTGTTGACAATACAAGAAACTGTGTGGAGGGAGGGAGTATGAGGGAGAGTATATCAGAACAGTACAATTTCCACTAAGTTTTCTGTAAACCTAAAACTTCTCTAAAAAATAGGCAACCAATTAAAACACGCCAAGATATTAAAGTAGTATTACTAGGTGGTAAAAATATGGGCAGATTTTATTTTATTCTTTTAGTTCCCTAAATTTTTGACAATGAGCATGTATGTTAAAAGCACAAAAATATTCTAAAAATAAGCTGTGGAAAATTTTATAGACATAGCATGAAAGATGATATAATTAAATATTCCATTTTATTTCTATTTTATGTAACTAACAAGATCTGCATGAAGCCCTCATAAATGAAATCCGTCTTAATATTGTTTAAAAAAGAGTATCAAGGACTAACTTGAAAGTTTTTTTTAGTATCTCGTTAGAATTAACTTAAATCTGAGCAGTAGGTTTTGATTTTTCTTTAAAAACATCTGTGTTTCCAAAGATTGTTTCTGCCTGCTTGGAAACCACTATTAATATTTACACACAATGCCTTTTTTTTTTTTTTTTAGCAAAGAAACCATTATATTTGAAACCACATCCTTGGGAAAATAGGTTTGGCATTTAAATGAGTAGATTTCTGTAGAATCAAACAGACTTGAACTAAAAGCATCCTGCCTCTCAGACACCCAGAGTGACCCTCAGTAAGCTAAGTTTCAGCTTCCTCTTCAGTGTGGAGCTGACAGTGGTAGCTCCCTTTCTTCATTGGTTGGGGAATTAAAACTCTTAATATCATCTTAATATATATATGGGTGCCTGATAATTGTTAGTTGTCCTTTAAAACAAATAAATAAACAAACATTTTTCAGGATTTCAGTGGAGCTCCATGAGCTCCTGGGATAAAACGTATTTCTGGGTTCAGATTTTAAACTTGTTAGAGGAAGTCAGGATGATTCAAGAGAAAAATAATTGATTTGATACAGAGAGACTGGGTACTAACCTCCACACTCGCTATCTAGCTATGTGCACCACATGGGTTAATACCATATAACTCTAATTCTCACTTTTTTTAATCTGAGGGATCTGGGCCAGATATCTAGAGTTTTTTGTTTTTTGTTTTCCATTTCCATTATTCTACAAGGATTATAAGTATCTAAATGACTTCTAACTAAAAAAAAACAACAATAAAAACCTGTATCTGATAGAGGCGATTCTCCCTGCCTACATGTCTGGCCATCACTCAGCCCTGCAAACAAAGCTGACATCTGCACTCCATTGTTCCCCACAAATGGGAACCTCCCAGGGTCTCTTGTCTTTTTTCCTCTCTGCTGATCTGCTAGTACCCAAGTTTAACTAGCAGCTCAAATTCTAACAGTAGCCAATTTTAAATTTTCATCTAAGATTGTTCATAACAGCACTGTTGCTTTCTACAGGAGAGTATCCAGGGATAGAAACTTTCACCAATAGTTTTTTTCCTGTCATGTAATAGAAATTATAATCTATCTTCCCCTTAATATTCAGTGAATTCTTAATAGCCTATGGGCTTTACATTCATTATCTTAAAACATTAAAAAATGGTTATCATTCTCATTTGATAGATAGGGAAAACGAAGTTCAGAGAGGCTGGATGAATATCTAAAGTCACACAGCTAATAAGTGATGGAGCCAGGACTTGATTTCCTACACCCGCTTTTATTTTATTTTATTTTATTTTTTTATTTTTATACCTTTATTTTTTTTTAATTTTTTATTGTTGGTTGTTCAAAACATTACATAGTTCTTGATATATCATATTTCACACTTTGATTCAAGTGGGTTATGAGCTCCCATTTTTACCCCATATACAGATTGCAGAATCACATCAGTTACACATCCATTGATTTACATATTGCCATACTAGTGTCTGTTGTATTCTGCTGCCTTTCCTATCCTCTACTATACCCCCTCCCCTCCCCTCCCCTCCCCTCTTCTCTCTCTGCCCCCTCTACTGTCATTCATTTGTCCCCCTTGTATTATTTTTCCCTTTCCCCTCACTTCCTCTTGTATGTACTTTTGTATAACCCTGAGGGTCTCCTTCCATTTCCATGCAATTTCCCTTCTCTCTCCCTTTCCCTCCCACCTCTCATCCCTGTTTAATGTTAATCTTCTTCTCATGCTCTTCGACCCTACTCTGTTCTTAGTTACTCTCCTTATATCAAAGAAGACATTTGGCATTTGTTTTTTAGGGATTGGCTAGCTTCACTTAGCATAATCTGCTCTAATGCCATCCATTTCCCTGCAAATTCTATGATTTTGTCATTTTTTAATGCAGAGTAATACTCCATTGTGTATAAATGCCACATTTTTTTTATCCATTCGTCTATTGAAGGGCATCTAGGTTGGTTCCACAGTCTTGCTATTGTGAATTGTGCTGCTATGAACATCGATGTAGCAGTGTCCCTGTAGCATGCTCTTTTTAGGTCTTTAGGGAATAGACCGAGAAGGGGAATAGCTGGGTCAAATGGTGGCTCCATTCCCAGCTTTCCAAGAAATCTCCATACTGCTTTCCAAATTGGCTGCACCAATCTGCAGCCCCACCAGCAATGTACAAGTGTACCCTTTTCCCCACATCCTCGCCAGCACTTGTTGTTGTTTGACTTCCTAATGGCTGCCAATCTTACTGGAGTGAGATGGTATCTTAGGGTGGTTTTGATTTGCATTTCTCTGACTGCTAGAGATGGTGAGCATTTTTTCATGTACTTGTTGATTGATTGTATGTCCTCCTCTGAGAAGTGTCTGTTCAGGTCCTTGGCCCATTTGTTGATTGGGTTGTTTGTTATTTTATTGTCTAATTTTTTGAGTTCTTTGTATACTCTGGATATTAGGGCTCTATCTGAAGTGTGAGGAGTAAAGATTTGTTCCCAGGATGTAGGCTCCCTATTTACCTCTCTTATTGTTTCTTTTGCTGAGAAAAAACTTTTTAGTTTGAGTAAGTCCCATTTGTTGATTCTAGTTATTAACTTTTGTGCTATGGGTGTCCTATTGAGGAATTTGGAGCCCGACCCCACAGTATGTAGATTGTAGCCAACTTTTTCTTCTATCAGACGGCGTGTCTCTGATTTGATATCAAGCTCCTTGATCCATTTTGAATTAACTTTTGCTGCACCCGCTTTTAAACATTATGAAGAAAGCAATACTGAGTTCCCCTCAAAGTCCTGGAGAAGAATTGCTGGATTCTCCCTCCCCCTAATTCAGCAAGAGTTTCTTAGAAGGAAACTTTCAGGTTTCTCCACATTTCAGGTTTTTCTTTGAGTATCTTCTACAAGATAAGAATTCTAGTTTCTGCCGCACCTTCTACTGACTTTTGGGATAAATCCATTTTCTATCTACATTGATAGAACCAACCTAATTTATTAACTTATTAATCGCAAAGAAGGTTAACTGTCTTTTTAACCTTTCCACCTAGACCACTGCAAAGAGTAATCTGAGGTCAGTGTTGGACACCACCGACCTGGCTGTCATCTAGAGGGAGTATCTTCATGTCTAGATCTAGAAGGGGGACACTGAAAGATCAGCAAGAATTATTCACACATACTCCAGTTGACTTTATCAATAATATTGCTTATGTTTTATCTTCATCTATCAGTCTCCAGCATTGTGTTTGTTTGGAAGGTAGGAATGGAACGAAGGAGGTTAGTTGACCCACAACTGCCCCTGCAGCATAAAGTAACCCCAAGACCATGTGTCTCTTCTGTTCTCTAGCCCTGTGATTTCAGGAAAATTCCTTAACCTCACTATGACCAGTTCCTCATCTGTGATATATTGTGGTGAAGATTAAGTGTGATGATGATGTATGTAAAGTCCTAGCTCAGTGCTTAGCACATGGTCAAATGCTAAATAAATAGTGGCTGTCTTTGAATAGAATGGAGAAGGTGGCTGGCCATCTTTAATTCCATGGTTGCTTTAGAGCAAAGACCTAATCCAAAGCTTCCTAGAACGATAAAATAATGTTTGGCATTTATCAAATTATCTCAACATATAAATGTCTACTTAGGGGAGGGTGAGAAGGGACCAAATAATTTGGGCAGGGAAAAGAAAACATTGTCTTTGCTTTTTGCCCAGGAAAGGATGTCAAGGCCAGTGGTTCTGGAGAGCACAGAAGGGACAGGCCGGGATTCAGCTCCAGGGAACTATCTGCAGAGACAACCCATCTGCTTAGAGAAAGGGATGCTTTCACACCAGGGTTGAGAGGGAACACAGATGGGAAGGTCAGCCACAAGAAAGAGAAGATGATGACCGGTATAACATTGTCCTCACAGTTGTTATGGAAAATAGTATGTTGATCCTTCAAAAAATTAAAATTAGAATCACTATATGCTCTAACATTTCCACTGCTGGGGCTATAGTAAAACGAAAGCATAGATTAAAACAGATACTCATACAACGTGTTTATAGCAGAATTGTGCACAATTGCCACAAGGTAGAAGCAACTCATATTCATAGGTGGATGCAAAACTAAAGAAAATGTGGTATATGCATGCAAAGGAATGTTACTCAGCTTTAAAAATAAAGAAAATTCCAACTTGCAACCTGGATAAACTTGAAGACACTACACTGAGTGAAATAAACCATAAGCAAAAAGGCAATATATGAATCTACTTAGACGAGCTACCTGGACTACTCAAATCCAAAGAAATCAAAAGTAAATTGGGAGGGCTGGGTTGTGGCTCAGTGGTAGAGCACTTGCCTTGCACATGTGAGGTACTAGGTTCAATCCTCAGCACCATATAAAAATAAATAAATAAATAAAGAGATATGTCCATCTACAACTAAAAGAAAATTTTTTAAAAAATCTAGATTTACATAATGAAATGTTTTGGAGATGGATAGTGTTGATGGTTACACACAGATGTGAATGTACCTAATGCCACCAAACTGTACACTTAAAAATGGTTAAGATGATAAATCTTATGTTATATATATTTTACTACAATTAAAAACAAATTGACAGCTGGGCATGGTGGGCGCACACCTGAAATCCCAGTGGTTTAGGAGGCTGAGGCAGGAGGATTGAAAGTTCAAAGCCAGTCTCAGCAACTTAGTGAGGCCCTAAGCAATTAAGCGAGACCCTGTCTCTAAATACTAAAAAAAAGAAAAAGTTGGGGTTGTGGCTCAGTGGTCAAATGTCCCTGGGTTCAATCCCTGGTACCAAAAGAAAAAAAAAAATTGTCCCAGCTTCTAACCAGAATTTGCACAAAACTATGGGGATTTAGGGTAAAATGGTGGTGATTTTTTTTCTCTGCAACTGACTGATCCCAGCATGGTTCTGAGGGCTCTGTAAGCTCCTGCTGTTGTTTGGATATGAAATGTCCCCCTACGGCTCATGTTGAAGTGCTTGGTCCACAGCACTTTAGGGAGGAATGAAACATTTAAAAGATGGGGCCTTGTAGGAAAAAGTTAGGTCATGGGGTGGGACTCTGGCCCCTTTCTTCCTTTCTTTGTTTCTCAGCTGTCATGAGGTAAACAGGCCTCCTTTGCTATGTGCTCCTGTAATAATGTACTGTGCTGCCACAGGCCAAAAGGGACAGGGCCAAGTCACCATGGACTGAAACCTCTGAAAGCATAAGTCAAAATAAACCTTTCCTCCTTAAAAGTTGATTACTTCTGATTACTTCTATTTGTCATAGTGACAGAAAGTTAACACAGTCCCTCCGCCAATCCCTTTTTAAGTAGACATGGTCTGGTGAAAGATGAGGACTTTTCCAAAGCAATTCTCTATAAGAACTAGTTATCTTTGCTTTAATCAAGTAATTTCCAAAATCCTGAATTCTTTATTAAATTTTCATAATCAATATCCTCATGTAACATTTTATTTTATCATTTGGACCTCTTCATTATGGCATAGTATATGTGCACTTAATTCTTCAAGAGCAGAATCTCTGCCCTTGGGGACAGAGCTCTGGCTTTAGAAATAGACAGATTTCAGACAGAATCCTCCTTTTACCTTTCACTAACTATGAGGCCTTAATCAAGCTGCTTGGGACCTTCATATCTTCATCTGCAATGTAGAAATAAAATACCTACCCTCATTGTGGCAGGGATTAAATGAAACAATCTATGTGAACAGACTTGCCTGATATGCAGAGAATATGTACTAAAAGCAACTGCACAGAGTTGAGACATACCCAGGCGCAGGTTTTCTTTGATTTCCATGGTCTTTTGAAAAGACTCAAGTTCATTTCTTTGACCCCTTCCCTGACTTTCCTTGGTAGCAATAAATACTTCATATCCACTGATGGCATAAGACCTGAAACATGTCCTTTTTTTAGCACTAAAAAGATCATGTGCTTCTTTATTTAGCTGGGGTTTTTTTTGGTGGGGGGTGGGGGGATACCAGGGATTGAACTCACAGGCACTTGACCACTAAGCCACATCCACAGCCCTTTTTTGTATTTTATTTAGAGACACGGTCTCACTGAGTTGCTTAGCACCTCACCATTGCTGAAGCTGGCTTTGAACTCCCAATCCCCCTGTCTCAGCCTCTGGAGCCCTGGGATTTCAGGCATGTGCTACTGTGCCCCGCCCCTAGCTATTTTTTTAAAACTTTATTTACTTTGTTTATTTATTTGTTATTACATCTCACATAATGCTAGGTTCATATTAAGTACTACATCAATAAAATAATAATAATAATAAACTATTAGTTACTATGATATGCTTAAAAGCATGTTACATTAAAAACATTACAAGTAAGATTAAAAAAAAAAAACTTAGTTCCCCAAATCAAGGATCTAACAATCTTGGCATGCTGCCAGTTCTTTTTGGCTGATGTTTATATTTTGTGTTAAGACAATAATTCCTTTCAACTCCAAAATTCTGAACCCCTAATAACCACCAGGGCCCATGACTATCATTTGAGATGAATCATGTGACCTGTTTTGAATTTCACCCCAACCAAACGCTTCCATTTTAAAACTCAAGTTACCCAAGTTAAAAACCAAGTTCTCCCCCCACGCCCCAATTTCAAACATGCAGAAGAACAGATGGGAGAGAACAAGGTGACTCACCTTTGCTTTCTAAGTAGACTTTGAATAACAAGGAACAAGTGAAAGGGACAATTATCAGTAATTTTAAAATAGAGAATTCCAGCACAGATCAGAATATTCACTCAGGACTATGTGCAGCAGACCTTTAGACCTGGGCAGCAAGGGAAGATGAACAATTGGATGTGCTAGGAAAACTTTATGGAATTTTATTCTTGGGGATTTAAGAAAACAGGGGCAAAGACATACATGTAAGCAAGGTCATTTGTAGTAGAGTCCTTAGGAAGAAACTCTGGGGTTTTGGCACCTTCTAGATTATTACATTGTTTGAGATATACAAACTGTTCCCTCAACATGTTTCAAAATGAAACTGGTAATGTGTACAAGTAATAAAACTGAACTGGCTTGTCATCATTGTGGTAACTGCCATTCTCTATGCCAGAATTTGGGCTTTACTTAAGTTCCTTCATTCAGTCTTCAGAGTGAGAGGATAGATTTTGGTGTCAGACAGAGCTAAATTTTAATCCTACCCTTGCTTCCCAGTAGCTGTGAGTCTGAGCTAATTAGTTCATTTCTTTTAGCTTTCGGGGGTTTTATTAAGTTTTTACTTAAATTTTGTGAGGCTCATAAAGCTTACATGTTCAGCTGGGTTAGTGTGTGTGTGTGTGTGTGTGTGTGTGTGTGTGTTGGTTGGGTGGGTGTGCGCGCATGCATGTGTATGTCTATGTGTTAGACAATCTTTAAGATAATCACCAAAGATCATCACCTAGTGTTTGTGCGTTCATGTGACCCCTTCTTCCCAAATGCAGACAGAATCTGTGATTTGTATCTAATCACTGAAAATGGCAAAGGTAACAGGATGTCACTGAGGTAATTATATTATGCTGTATAAGACGCTATCTTAGTGACTGGAGTTAGAGACTCACTGCTAGCTTGATAAAGTAAGTGGCCACATTGGAGAAGCCCACCTGGCAAGGAACTGTGGGCAGCCCTAGGACCTGAGGGCAGTCTCCCACTACAGCTATCAGGAAGCTGGGGCTCTCACGTACGCAATCCCAAAGAAACAAATTCTGCCAATACCAAGAATGAGCTTGGGAGTGAATTCTTCCTCAGTCAAATTTCCTGATCATTACTTGATTGCCCCCTTGTGAGACCCTGAAACAGAGACCCAGTGGAGTTTTCCCCAGGCTCTTGACCCATGGAAACTCAGAGTAGTAATAAATCTGTGTTGTTTTAATGCACTAAGTTTGTTCCACAGCAAGAAAACTGATACAATACAAATGTAACCACAATTTAGATCAAAATATAGAACATTCCTAGCTCTTCAGAAAACTCCCTCAGGTGCCTCCTGGTTAGCAAAGCCTGCCACACCAAGGGTAAACACTACTCTCCCCTCTGGCACTATAAACTACTTTGGGTTGTTTTATTTTTTAACTTCATATAAATGGGCTTATGTAGGATGTATTCTTTTTTATATATAATTTTTTTAGTTGCATCTTTTATTTCTGATTTCCTTTAGTTTACGTTATATCTAGATTCATCCAGGTAATTGTGTATAACACTATTTCATTCTTTTCCATACTATGGAATATTCTACTGTTTGAATATATTGTGTCCTATCTATTATTTATGAATAATTAGGTCTTTTCTACTTGGGGTTATTAAGCTACCATGAACATTTTTGAGCATGCTTTTAGTAGAAAAGAAAGAAATCATCCTTTTTTTGGAGTATACTCCAGGGGTGGCATTGGTGGGTCATAGGATTTGCATTGCATATCTTTGGCTTCAGTAGGTTGGACTAGTTTGCAGTCTCACAAGTGATAAAAAGAGTGTTCCAGGCATTCTACCCTCCCAACACTTGGTATTGTCTCAGCCTTCACTTTTTTTTCATTAGAAAAATAGGAATAATAATGGCACCCACCACCCAGAGATGTTGGGAGCATTCAGTGAAATTATATGTAAACGTCTTCATAAAATAATACTTGTTTGATAATAATACTTGTTGATATTAATCTCCATTTTGCTAGCCTGGTTACACAGTTAGAAGTGACTGTGCTGGGGTTCAAAGGATGAATTCCAACATCAATACTCTTTTAATCAGGCCTGTGAAACCATCTCTCAGTCATTTTTAGTGGCCATCAGTCTCTATAAGTATTTCAAAATTATATCTTCTTTTATTTACCTTCAAATTTTTGTTTGCTTATTGACTAACTGATACAGAGAATTGAAAAACTCCAGGCACAGTATAACAGTATACCACTGAGCTATAGTCACAGCCCTTTTTTTTTTTTTTTTTTTTTTTTTTTTGGAGATAGGGTCTTGCTAAGTTTCAGGGGTTGGCTTTGAACTTGCCATCCCCCTGTCTCAGCCTCCCAGGTTGCTGGGATTACAGGTGAGTGTCACCATAACTGCAACAAAATTATTTCTTCCTTCACATTCTGTCCTGCACTGATTCCCATAAAGTTTGTGCTCTTCCTACACAAGTTAAAAGATAAATAGATGTGTAATTGAACAACATAGTGGGTGTTTGTGTTGTTGTTTATTTTATTTAGAGAAAATCTGTACACTCTTCATCATAATTTACTGTGGAACATTCCTTCTGCTACCTGTCTTTGCTGACTTCCGGGGGAGAGAGAGAAGGAGGAGGCTATTTTCATACTGTGTGACAGAAGCATATGTTAGGGAGGTGAGGGCTCAGTGGAGCAGGGATTAGAGTATCACATCCTTAACTGGGTGAAGACCTAAGTTCCACAGCCCTCTGTCTGTGCCTGGCTTATACCTTGTGTGCCAAGGTTTAAATGTTTGTGTTCACCTCAAGAATGGATTAGTAAAAGGCTTGAGGGAGCCTCTTGTCCCTTCCATCATGTGAGGACACACAGAAGGCCACACCTATGAGGAAATGGGCCCTCACCAGGCACCAGATCTACTGGAGCCTTGATCTCGAACTTTCCAACCTCCAGAACCATAAGAGAATAAATTCCTATCATTTATAAATTACACAGGCGGAGATATTTTGTTATAGCTGACAAAATGAACTAAAACTGTAAGTTAAGGGCTCAGTGTTTGTGTCCTCCCAAAATTCTTATGTTGAAATCCTAAAAGAGGTGGGGCCTTTAGGAAGTGAACTAGGTCACATGTGGGTTCCCTCAGGTGGAATTAGTACCCTTATAAATGAGACCCCAGAAAGCTGCCTTGACCCTTCTGCCGTGTGAGGACACAGTGAGAAGGCACTATTTAAGAACCAGAAAGCAGGCCCTCACCAGACACCAATCTGCTGGCACCTTGATGTTGGACTCCTCAGTCTCCAGAGCTGTGAGAAACAATTTTGTTGTTGAAACCACAGAAGCTGTGGCACTTCCGTGATAGCAACCTGAACAGACTCAGTGTGCTCCACACTTTGCGTGTTCTGCTGCTCCTAAATGGCCTTGTTACCTTTACAAAACCATCCGTTCCTTGAGAACTGAATCCCATATCACCAGCAACACATTCTCCTCCCTCCCATTACTTCCCTCATCTTAGACCATATGCAGTTATGTTAATCAAACATCCATGAAGCTTAGTATTGGTAAAAATATACACAACATCAAATCAGTTTATTGAATAATATGTGTCAAGTTTTGTTCCAAGCATTTTACATGTTTGTACTCATTCAGTCTTCACAATAACCTTGTGTGGTGGAAATTGCTATGGTTCCCATTTTACAGATGAGAAAGCTGAGGCCTCTCTGAGAAGACTGTGCCTTGCCCAAATCTGGTATTTGAACTAAGCTGAGCTACAAAACCTATCCTTTTACAAAAAAAAAAAAAAAGCCTCAGTCCTGGGCATTGCCTTCCAGGAATTTGAGCAGAAAACACAGATTCAAAGGCTAAGTATGAAAAAAAAAAAGTGGTGGAAGGACATAAGATGTTCATTATACTATAAAAAACACAAAAGAATGGAACTCAAGAATAAGTAGGCAGGGGCTGGGATTGTGGCTCAGTGGTAGAGCGCTTGCCTAGCAAATGTAAGGCATTGGGTCTGATTCTTAGCATCACATATAAATAAATAGATAGATAGATAGATAGATTCATCAACAACTAATACAGATTTTTTTAAATGACAGCAGAATGCATTACAATTCTTATTACACATATAAAGCACAATTTTTCATATTTCTGGTTGTATACAAAGTATATTCACACCAATTTGTGTCTTCATACCTGTACTTTGGATAATAATGATCATCACATTCCACCATCATTAATAACCCCATGCCCCCTCTCTCCCCCTCCAATCCCTCTGCCCTATCTAGAATTCATCTATTCCTCCCATGGTCCCTCTCCCTATTCTACTATGAATCAGCCTCCTTATATCAGTGAAAACATTCTGCATTTGTTTTTTTTGGGATTGGCTAACTTCACTTAGCATTATCTTCTCTAACTCCATTTACCTGCAAATGTGCCATGATTTTATTCTCTTTTATTGCTCAGTAATACTCCATTATGTATATATGCCACATTTTTTTATCCATTCATCTATTGAAGGACATCTAGGTTGGTTCCTCAGTTTAGCTATTGTGAATTGTGCTGCTATAAACATTTGATGTGGCTATGTCGCTGTAGTATGCTGTTTTTTAGTCCTTTGGGTATAGACTGAGGAGAGGGATAGCTGGGTCAAATGGTGGTTCCATTCCCAATTTTCCAAGAAATCTCCTTTCCATATTGGCGGCACCAATTTGCAGTCCCACCAGCAGTGTATGAGTGTACATTTTTTCCCACATCCTCACCAACACTTATTGTTGTTTGTATGCATAATAGCTGCCATTCTGACTGGAGTGAGATGAAATCTTAGAGTGATTTTAATTTGCATTTCTCAAATTGCTAGTGATGATGAACATTTTTTTCATATATTTGTTGATTGATTGTATATCATCTTTTGAGAAGTGTCTGTTCAGGTCCTTGGCCCATTTATTGATTGGGTTATTTGTTTTCTTGGTGTTTAGCTTTTTGAGTTCTTTATATACCCTAGAGATTAGTGCTCTATCTGATGTGTGAGGGGTAAAGATTTACTCCCAAGAGGTAGGTTCTCTATTCACCTCATAGACTGTTTCTTTTGCTGAGAAGAAACTTATTAGTTTGAGTCCATCCCATTTATTGATTCTTGATTTTAATTCTTGTGCCACAGGAGTCTTATTAAGGAAGTTGGGGCCTAATCCCACATGATGGAGATTAGGGCCTATTTTTTCTTCTATTAGATGCAGTGTCTCTGTCCTTGATCTATTTTGAGTTGAATTTTGTGCATGGTGAGAGATAGGGGTTTAATTTCATTTTGTTGCATATGGATTTCCAGTTTTCTCAGCACCATTTGTTGAAGAGGCTATCTTTTCTCCAATGCATGTTCTTGGCACCTTTGTCTAATATAAGATAATTGTAGTTTTGTGGGTTAGTCTCTGTGTCCTCTGTTCTGTACCATTGGTCTACCATTCTGTTTTGGTGCCAATACCATGCTGTTTTTGTTACTATTGCTCTGTAGTATAGTTTAAGGTCAGGTATAGTGATGCCACATGCTTCATTCTTCCTGCTAAGGATTGCTTTAGCTATTCTGGGTCTCTTATTTTTCCAGATGAATTTCATGATTGCTTTTTGTATTTCTATGAGGAATGTCACTGGAATTTTGATCAAAATTGCATTAAATGTATACAATGCTTTTGGTAGTATGGTCATTTTGATAATATTAATTCTGCCTATCTAAAAGCATGGTAGATCTTTCCATCTTCTAAGGTCTTCTTTGATTTCTTTCTTTAGGGTTCTGTAATTTTCATTATATAGATCTTTCACCTCTTTCATTAAGTTGATTCCCAAGGTTTTTTTTGTTTTGTTTTGTTTTAGTTTTTGTTTTGAGGCTATTGAAAATGGGGTAGTTTTCCTCATTTCCATTTCTGAGGGTTTGTCACTGATATACTGAAATGCCTTTGATTTATGGGTGTTGATTCTAATAAATTTTTTTTTAAAAAAGAATAAGTAAAAATATATGTGGAAATAGGTAAAGAGTTATTATAAAGACAAAAGTAAGGTAAACAATAAACAAACACATGAAGTCATCTTTTAAAATTCTGAAGTAATTTGGGATTGTACATATATCTCTCTGCACAACTTGAAATATTTATTCAGAAATCCTGGCAAAAAACCACATTTTTAGGTATATAAGTGGTTATTTTATTTTCTTCCAAGTAAATTGGTGATTATGTATTCTTGTTATTAGTCCTGTCGTTGTCTAGGGCATAATTACTACATGTCAGGCATTATGTTGAATATTTCATTTTATCATGGAAACTACCCCATAGGGGAGGTTTATTATTATTTTCATTTTACAAGGGGAAAATGATTCAGCAAGAGATTAAACAAGTGGCCTCAGGTCCTCAGCTGCCCATGGTTGGCAGATTTGGAATTAAAATCAAGTTCTAGGGCTGGAGGTGTGTCTTAGGGGTACAGCACTTGCTTGGTACACAGAAATCCTGGGTTTCATCCCCAACACTGCAAAAACAAACAAAAAACATGTTCTGCCTGGCTTCCAATGCCCCAGTACACCAAGAATGGACATCTCTACTGAAGCACTCAGGCCACATTCATGCACAGGTATCCTAGCACTGCTGAAGAAAGAACCCAGGGCCTCAAGGTCATGACCTGGATGCTGCTTTTAGAACTGTGTGGTTAACTGTCTGTTAACCTGAGTGAATCTCAATATTCTCATCTGTGAAATGACAAGAAATTTCTCTCTTTACAGGATTACTACAGCCATGGATTAAAATATGCAAAATGGGCAGTGGTGCACAACAGACACTAGTATGGCAATTTGTAAATCAATGGATGTGTAACTGATGTGATTCTGCAATCTGTGTATGGGGTGAAGGTGGGAGTTCATAACCCACTTGAATCAAAGTGTGGAATATGATATGTCAAGAAATTTGTAATGTTTTGAACAACCCACAATAAAAAATAAAAAAAAATAAAAAAAATAAAAAAAAAAATATGCAAAATGTCTCAGACAGGGATGTGTCAACTCTTCATTGGGGAATCTTTTAATGGCTAATCTTTTGTGTCAACTTGGGCAGGCCATGATGCCCAGCTGTTGAGTCAAACACCATTCTACATGTTGCTAGGGAGCTCTTTTTAGATGTAACTAACATTTAAATCCATAGAACTCGACTAAACTAGACAACCGTTAATGATGTGGGTGAGCCTTATCCAATCAGTGGAGACCTTAAGAGAAAAGGCTAAATTTGCAAAGAACAAGAATTTTGACCTGAAGACTGCAATATCAAAGTTTGTCTGAGTATCCAGCTTGCTGGGCCCAACCTACAAACCTTGGACTTGCTAGCACTCACCATTCTCTCTCCCCACCCGTCTTTCCATATTTATACATGTATAAAATGTGTGTGTATACATATACACACATATATCTGATATATATATATATATATATATATATATATATATATATATATATATATTATTATTATTATTATTATTATTAGTTCTCCCTGTAATATTAGTTCTCCCTGTCTGTGAGGAACATGTTTGAAGACCCCCCCAGTGGATGCCTGAAACTACAGACAGTAAGTACCCAACTCTCCATATACTATGCTTTTTCCTATATGCTCTGTAGCATTTCCACATAGTACCAGGGTTAATTTGTCCTTTTGTGTTTTATGCTTTGATGCCTCTTTTGCATCAACTACTTTTGTGCTTTAGGACCATCATTAAGTAAAAGAAGAGTTACTTAAACCCACCCACTGTGATACCACAACAGGCTGATAACTGAGTTAGCTACTTAGTCAAGGGTGGGCAACATGTACAACAGGGATAGCCTGGACTAAGAGATGATTCACATCTCAGAATGGAGCAGGACAAAGAAATTTCATCACTCTATTCAGAACAGTGCACAATTTAAAGGCTATGTATTGCTCATTTCTGGCGTTTCCAATAACATTTTCTGACTGTAGTTGACCGTGGGTAACTCACACTGTGGAAAATGAAAGGGGACTGCTGTGTGTCCTATTGGTTCTGTTTTCTGGAAAACCTGACTAATACAGGGGTGGATGGCAAGACTAGAAAGGCTTCAAAAAGGAGATCCTGCCCAACCAGGTCTTCCCAAAAAGTACAGGCATACTGTCAGAGTTGCCTAGTAGAATTTGAGTACCAACAATGCTAAAGATGAACTAACATTACACCTTTAATCTGCTCTCTAGATGACTGGCAGGAAGAAAATTCTATGGGGAACTGAGGGACACTGAGGGACACATGGGAGTCAGGGGTGTATATAGGTATTGAGTATGTGTATGTGTATGGAGGCAAGAAATTTGGGGTAGTTCAGTGAAGCCAGAGTTGTGCTAAGAGAGCCAGGAAGAAGCAAAAGCCATGTTAGAGTTCAGAGGCTTCACCAGGGAAGTGCCTGGTTCTCCCCTTTACAACCTGGGCTTGCCGCCATTTTCTGACATGACCATCCTCCCATGTACCTAAAAATCTCATATTTTTCAGCTCCATCCTCCTTCAGGCTCCAACCCTCTGCAGAACAGAATCTCACACACTCCCTTGTCCAAGTATCCACTGCTGCCTGTTTACAGTGGCCCCTCCCTGCCTCTGATGGATGTCAGTCCCTGGACATGGGACACACTGCCTCAGTTTTCCTCTTCCAAGCCCCTCTTGCTTCCTGGGAGTTCTTTCTAAAACACACACCTGCCATGCCACCCCTCACTGCCTGCACAATCAAGTTGAAGTTTCTTGGCAGGTCAAGCCCTTCACTAGATGGCCCCTTCTAACTTCCAGCTTACTCTGACCCACACCCTACCACAGGGCCTTCACACAAATGACTGCCACTCAGAATTTCTATCCCTAATATGTCAGGAGGTTTCCCACACCCATGATGCCACTTGTAGTGGTCTTTCTGCCTGGAAAGCCAGTCTTATACTTCTTCATTAGGCAATTCAAGGCTATTCCGTCTTCAAGGCTCAATTACATGTTAATCTTCCCACAAGTGGAAGTAAATATCCCCTTATATTTCGTTCCCATAGTCCTTTTATGTTCATGTGTTTATTTTCAGCACCAACGAGTAAGCTTCTTGAATCCTGATGTCTAATGTCATACCCAGTATAGGGTAGGAACTTAATCAACATTTGTTGAATGAATTTGAACTGGAAAGGGCTGGCTTAGATTGGAAAGATTCTTAAGCAACTATGTCTGTGGTCAAATAAAACTGGTAAATGGCTGAAGTCAGATCAAATCTAAGTTTTCAGCTCCAAATTCAGGGTTCTCCCTAGTACTCTGCAACTACCAGTTATAACAGGAGTGTGGAGTGTCCTGGGATAATCCATAATTCCTGAAGAAATGGTGGCAAAAAGTAAACAAATATCAGAGTCAACAGGAATCATCTCTAGAGCCATCCTTAACCAGATTTGAACACAAAATTCTCATTGACTGACTGCAAAGTAAGGTCCAGGGGCAGAAGACAGGCAAATATCAGGGTGCATCTCAAACTTCACACTTCACAATATGAAGAATCCAGTAGTATATGCATGTATATGAAGAGAAATTACCAACAAGGCTGATCTTCACTACATGCAATGTTGCTCTCTATTCTGTCTTGGGTTGTTTCATTTAGTTCTGTGGAAATTCACTAAATTGATTGCAGGACACTGTAATGGCTAAGTTCCACAGTTGGAAAAACACTACAGTGGTTAGCGATGTGAAATTACACAGTGGGATGATAAGTGACATATGCAGACAAGACACCCCTTCCCTCTGTGCCTTTGATTCCTCCTGCTCCCTTCTTTCCCCAATCCCTTCCTTCTCTAGTGCCAAGATATTTGGTTTCATCTACTATCCGCTTATGCCTGCTTTTTGGACAAATGCACATTATTTCCCTTCCTCGTGAAAATTCTGACTTTAAGCTACTGGAAATATCATTTATACAATAACTCTAACAAGATATATTATCATATAATTGAAAAAAAAAGGACTCTATTTTTCTTCTGTTTTAATATTTCCATGAAACAGAAAGCCCAAGGACTCAGTTTTGGCAATCGTTCAGGCTTAACTTCCCTGAGGACTATGTGGGTATCATCTTTACCAGGACCTCAGGATTATAAGGGGTAACCTAAATCATGGATGCCCCTATGGGTCTCTGAGCCTCTTTCCTCCTTGGTCATGAATCATTTTACTCTGTGGTCCAATATAGCATTCAGTCCTCATTCTGCTTCTTTGTTTGTAGATGGAGTTTACATTCCACCAAGGCTAGTCACCATCCATGAATCACAAAGTCCTCTTCAAGTCATGTGGCACACTGAGTAGAGCTTTTCCCGGTACAGACACTCATGGAAACCATGAATAATAAACAAGCAGCCCTCATAAAATTAATAGCAACTCTGTGCCTCACTTCCCCCAGCCCTCCCCTCCGTGCCTTCCTCAAGCTTTCCAGATCTGTGTACATGCACATAGTGCCAACACCAGAATGCTCTTGTTGACAATTTTTGCTTATCTAATTTGTTTGGTCCATTAAGCCTGATGTCCCCAAACCATCTCGTATATGTAGGCACAAGGAAAACATTGAGTCAGTGGCTTGCAGAGATTTTCAACTCTCTAAACAAGTTCTCCCTCAGATTTTTATCCTCTGCTCAATCCTGTTAGAAATCATATTGTACCACACTGATCATGTGCGCATCAAATGTTTGTGTTGGTACTTCAGATCAGGGACTCCTTCAGGAACCAATGAGAGACAGCATTTCTAGGCAGAAAACTGAGGCTGGATAATTTTTCTAATGTTTCCCCAGTATTAGGTAGTACAGCACCTACTGTACAGTACCCCATACTGAGATGTGGGTGTGGTTTGTCCCCCAAAGGTCCATGTGCTGGTCCATGTCCAATACCTTCATTATAGTGGTGTTGAGATGGCGGATCATTTGAGAAATGGGCTGGGTCATTAGGGGTGCTGCCTTCAGAAGGGAGTAATGTTGTTCTTATGGGGACCCTGGCTATTTCTTATAAGAGTGAATTGTTATAAAAGAGCAAACCTGGTTTCTGAATCTCTCTGGCTTCCTATCTTACCATGTAATTCGTTCCTCTCACAAATTGCTCCCACTATGATGCCATCTGCCATGTTGTGATACATCCAGGGGGACCTCACCAGAGCGGAGCAGATGGGATTGCCAAATCTCAGCCTCCAAAACTATGAGCTAAACAAACCTCTCCTCTCCTAGCCTCAGGCATTTTGTTATAGCACATAAAACAGACTAAAATGCCCTGCGTATTTGCTTTGAACTCTTTGGGCATTTATGGACTGATGTGATTCATTCATTTCTGAAAAATAAAATGTTCTGTGAAACTGTGCATAAAAAGATAACAGAGTTCATGGGAGAAGCATAACTGAGGCAGATCCCCAAAGCCTTACAACTTTATTACCAGTAGCCTAATGCAATACTAACAGTCATATAGTATTTGTCATAATCAAAAGACCGACACATTAACAAGCCATGTTTGATTCTTAGTAATAAAATATAAAAGCAAATATGGGACTTTATCCTTTTAGAAAGTGGACAACCATATGATTTAGCAACTTAGGGTATATACCAAAAATAATTGAAAGCAGGATCTTGAACAGATGTTTGTACATCCCTGTTCAGGACAGCATTGTTCACAAAAGACAGATGATGGAAGCAGTCCAAGTGTCCATAGATGGATGAACAGATAAAGAAAATGTGGTGTATACACATAATGGAATATTACTCAGTCTTTCAAAAGAAGGAAATTCTAATATAAGCTGTGACACAGATGACCCTTGAGGACATTATGCTAAATGAAATAAGTCAGTCACAAAAAGACAAATACTTTATGATTCCATTGATGTGAGGTCTCTAGAGTAGTCAAAGTCGTAGAGACAGATGTAGAATGGTGATTTCCAGGGGCTCAGGGTGGTAAATGGGGAGATAATGGAGAATGTAATGGGTTCAGTGTTTGGGAAGATGAAAAAGTTCTGGAGATAGAGGGTTGCAGAATAATGTGAATGTATTTATACACTTAAAAATGATCAAGATGGTAAATATTATTTATTTGTAGTGTTGAGGATTGAACCCAGGGATGCTCTACCATTGAGCTACATCCCCAGCCATTTTTTTAATATTTATTTTTTATTTGTAGCTGGACACAATACCTTTATTTTATTTATTTACTTTTATGTGGTGCTGAGGATGGAACCCAGGGGCCCGCACATGCGAGGTGAGCACTCTACCATCGAGCCATAATCCCAGCCCCTTATTTATTTATTTTTTAAATTTTGAGACAGGTTCTGTGTAAGTTCCCAGGCTGTCCTGGGATTTGCCATCTTCCTACCTCAGCCTCCCTGGTAGATGGTATTATAGGCATGTGCACCACCATGCCCATACACATATTGTTATTATGTGTATTTTACCATAATTTTAAAAAAATGGTGTGGGTCACTTCATGGAAGGGGTTTAGTGGCTTAAGCGCTGACCTTGCTAAGTTGTGAAGATAAGATAAAATGCACACAGACTGAGAGAACTGAGCGGGTATCACTCCTGTAAAAGACAGATGAGCACAGAGGAAGAAAGCTGGTGAAGGAACTTCACCAGCAGGGCTGTGGCTTCTGGCTGTGCTGTGCACTCACAATCTGCTTTATCAGTTGTGCCAGCATTAGCATGCAGAGGAAAATCACTGCAAATCAATGTGACTTTCATGTTAGGTCATCACTCTTTCTCTATCTAGCAGTTAAATTGCTTTACAGAAACTCCCTGTTAGCAAAGCAGACCATACCATACTGTCAAGACCAAGTTATTCAATGGAGTCAGCATCCTGTCTCTTCCCACCTTTACTGCATCATGCTCAGCTTAAACTGATAGAAAGTTTACATATTTAGGGATCTCCCCCACCCCCGTACCAATTAAACACAGTTTTTCTGCAAGTGGTATTAAAAAATATATATCTTAATGAGGCATGACCTTCTACCTGATGCATGCTTAAAGTTAGAGACAATGGAAAACAGTAAACTCATCTGGAGGCCTACTGGGAAAAGAGTCCATTGATGCAGCTCAAGAATCACCAAAATGTTTCCTTCCCTTTACTTCCGTGTAGAACACATAGTTTTCCTAGGAATACAATGTTTTGCATCTGCATAAGGTCTTTTAAAAGACAGGAAGTCCTGCAAATGTTCAAAATTAGGAACATTTTGATTAAGACAGTCTCAGCCCATCTTGGAGATAGGGTGTTTTACAGTGTGTAAATGGTGTTTGAGATTGTACAGAAAAGCCAACCACAATGGAAAATCTTTAGCTACAAAGGCAAGTACTAGATAAATGTGTGACATAATCACAACATTTTTAAAATACTTGTGACAAGTAAGAAAACTGAGGCAATTTTTAAAATTTTTGAAAACTTCCCATAATGATATAATCTAAAATAACATTTTAGAGTTTATTCATAGCCTGCATTCCTCTGTGTTAATTATCATACCAGTTTATCTATCATTTGTTATCTTACTAAGTAAGGCATGTAGATAAGACAATGAACTGCTTAGTTATGTATCACCTCAGTAATTTTAGTTATCAATTCCTGTCTTTAAATTAAAATCAACTTATGTTCTATAGACCTGCTTACATGGAAACAAACGAATCATACAATGCTTGGTGGAGCACTTGCCCCATGCCTGCATTTGATCCCTATCACCAGTAAAATAAAATAAATCTGATGCTCCATTCCCATAGGAATAATCTTGCCCAAGGGGATGGGGCAATCAGACTTCATGGCTTAGTTCCTACCAATCATCTTCAAATCAAGGCTGACTCTACTGATGGAATCAAGACGCCCAAAGTCTATTGACAGACTTTCTCTACCTAAACAGAATGTGGATGGTGCCAACTAAAATGCCATCTCCCCCATGTGCCACCAACACAGTGACATAATAAGGCCTCCACAATCTCATGTGTAAGACAATGCAAGAATTTTCAGAGGTGACCCAATTGGGTTATGAGAGCTTTAATCAGTGAATTAATCCACTGTTATGGATTAATTTGGTAGCATTGTATGCAGATAGGGGAGAAGGTAAGTCACTGGGCTGTGCCTTTGGAATTTATATTTTGTCCCTGGTTAGCAGTATTCTCTCTCTCTCTCTCTCTCTCTCTCTCTCTCTCTCTATCTCTCTCTCTCTCTCTCTCTCTCTCTCTCTCTCTCTCTCTCTCATATTTTGTCCCTGGTTAGCAGTATTCTCTCTCTCTCTCTCTCTCTCTCTCTCTCTCTCTCTTTCTCTCTCTCTCTCTCTCTCTCTCTCTCTCTCTCGGTTTTCTTGTTGTCATGTCCTGAGATGCTTTCCTCTGTCACACCCTTCCACTGTGATGTTATGCCTTACCTTGGGCCCAGAGTTTTGGAGTTGGCCATCTATGGACTGAGATCTCTGAAACTGTGAGCCCTAAAATTTTCCCCTCTAATTGTTCTTGTTAGGTCTTTGGTCACATCAATGAAAAAAGCTGACCTAAAACATGGCCTTACACTCCTCTTTCCGTCAGACACTCCTGCTCTCTGCTACACTGGCTGCAGGTAGTCCAGTCCTCATGCCACAACATGGCTATTAAAAACAACCCTAATTAATATCTTTAACATTAAAAAAGGATGATAGATCACCACCTGTTACCCAGTTAGTTGGTGTTTTGTGGCCATGATAAATAATCTATTTCCCTTAAGGCAGTAAGATTTACACATTTTAATCAAATAAACTATCTGTGCCTTCCCACTCTCTCTTCCTGACCTATGAAGTGATGTCAGTATTGCCAGGGAATTGAGGAGTTAGTGGTTGGAACATGTTCCCTTTGACTTTTTTGCTTCAGAAATTGTAGGACACTCTTGTTAACTGCTCTAACCTTCAATCCCAACTATATTTCCAATGCTCCTTTCCTCTCCCCTTTCAACCACTTCATCCCTACCCAAAGACCTCATTTGCCTCACCCCTCATGTGGCCAAAGGTTCACCTAAATTGGGGAAGGAATGAAGGATTTCTTTGAAAGGGGTCAGCACCTTATATACAAGGAGGACAGCTCTGGGCAGAAGCTAGTAGACAAAGCAAGGAGGTTAACAGCTAGGCAGATGCCCAGGTCAGCATATCATCCATGCTGCCCTACACACTGCTGCCCCCAAAGTCCACAGCTCTAGTGTCTGTGTTTCCTTGCTCTAGTCAAGGGAACACCAGCTAAGCCATGGCCTGAGAAGGTAGAATCTGCCACTTGGCATCCACTGCAGCTGCCTGGAATGCTACAGTCAGACAGAACTGAATGAGGAACCTGCAGGGACCAGAGAACATTCTTGAGAATTTCAAATGTGCTTGAGCAAAGTCGTGCCTTGACCAACATGTGCACAAGATATGCAGAGTCCAGAAAGGAAAGCTGGATTTTGCTAGACTCCAACTCTTCTTACAGAATTTACTTTTTGTACAGCACCTGGCATAGTGCCTGGAGTGCAGAAGGTGCTAAGTTCTGTTAGCTCTCTTTCTTTTGTTGTATTTTTGGCAGAGGACATGGAGCTTACTTGCGCTCTTAAATTATCCCTCTTGATATGGGAAGATGGCACTGGGGAAGGTGAGTACCTGCTCTCTCACATACGTGCTGACGTTTCTCACATGAATTAGGTGAGAAAGGGCATCACAGCCTCAGAGATCTGGGTTCAGTCTAGGTTCCATCTGGACTTGACCACTTATGGTTGTATACCGGAGACTGGGGCTTCACCTCTCTGGTTATTTCTCCAAAGTGGGGAAGATAACTGTGACCTCACTGGTTTATAGGACCAGCTGGGATGGAGTAGACACAGCTCACCAGTAGCACAGGGTCTGAAATACAGTGGGAAGTTACTCCCTCCCACTCCATGTGCTAAGAGCCTCCTCTGAATGACCCTGGACTGCACTTTGCACTGATGTGACCTTATCCTATCAGTTTTAACCTGTGAAGCAGGTATTATTATTCCCATTTTACAGGTGAGGAAATTGGATAAATAACTTGCTTAAGATTACCTGTCCAGAGAGTTAAGTGTTAAAGCTGCACATTTCTGTCTCTAGTTTTGGAGAACCAATCTCAGACCCTGTGGACTATGACGCTGCAAGATGTGGTATCAAGTGGCCAGAACATTTCCCAAAAAGGTTACCCCCACCCCCAGTGTTGGGTGTTCTATGCTTCCCTTTATTTATAGTAGGGTGTTTTGAGTTCAGTATGGAAGATATGATTCTCCAAGCACAGGTAAACATCTCCTTTTATAATCACGTCAGTAGTGTAAATCCTGGTAAGAAAGACCACAACTTCTAAAACATCAATTCCTCTTTCTCTTTCTTCTTCCTTCTTCCTCTTTCTTTTCTTCCTCCTCCTTCTTTTCTTTCTTTCCTTCCTTCCTTCCTTTTTTTTGTGGCCCTGGAGATAGAACCCAGGGCCTTGTGCATGCTAGGAAAGTGCTATGACACTGAACTATACTCCCAGCCAAGAATAAGTTTTTAAACTAAGGAAACATGTTTTTCTTCTTTGCCTTGAATCATTCTGGCTAATCATCAATTGATTCAAATTATAAAAGAGCAATTAATGATAGGCCTTTCCACCAGTGAGAGGATTTTCACTAACAAAACCATTATTTTGGTGTCCAACATCCCAGTCCACTCCACCTACCTCTTAGGATGACTTTTTTATTTTTAAATGTTGGAGATAATGGGCAGAGAAAAATAAGAAAGGAGAAGGGAAACGCAGAAAGGATGATGTTGGTGCTCTTTTCATATCTCTGTGCACTTGTAGTTGCCTTCAACGACAATGATGTTCTAGATTTTGAACAGGAGGCACAACTGACTCTCTACTTGGAGGGATTGTCAGGTTTGAAATGGATCAGGATGCCAGAAAATGAATGGGCTGATACAGCCTTCCCCCAAAGACAGCTGGGCTGCAGATGGAATGCCTCAGTCCTTCCCTCTCACCTCTCTTACCTGCCCCAACAGGTGTTTCCTGGGCTCACCTCCCAAATACATGACTCAGACTCAAGCCATTGGGGGCCCTTGGGAGCCTTTCAGGCTCCCTTTAGGATGTAATCAACATTAATATGATTCTATTTACTAATTGACCAGCCTTATTTAGAATTCACCAATTACCTCACTAAGGTCCTTTTTCTGGTTCAAGATATAATTCAGAATCCTATTTTGCATTTAGTTGTCAAACTAAACTGTTTGCTCCAAACCTGGGAAACCACTTGAACTAGGCAAAGGCTGCTACTTCAGCCCAGAAGGAAAAAGTCCCTTGATGATGCCCTCGGTCTTCTCAGATTTCCCAGAGGAAAGGAGATGAAGCTTCTCCCAAGGGAATTTTGGTTTATGAATAAGGACTCCAAATATTGCATCTTTGGAGTGATTGTCCTAGTCTTTTTTCTGTTCTATACCAATGTACTGGAAGCTAGAAACTTTTTAATAAAGAAATTAGATTTATTTAGCTCAAAGTCTTGGAGGCCGAAAGGCTCTGGTGAGGACTTAATGGCAGATGGCATCACAATGGCAGGATCACATTTGAGAGGGGGAGATCATGTGGAGAGGCAGGAAGCCAGAGAGAATCCGGGAACAGGCTTGCTCTTTTGGAATAAACACTCTTCTTTTTTTCCCTTTATTTTTTATTTTATTTTTTTTAGATATTGATGGACCTTTATTTTATTCATTTATTTATATGTGATGCTGAGAATTGAACCCAGGGCCTCACACATGCTAGGCAAGTGCTCTACCACTGAGCCACAACTCCAGCCCTCCTTTTTATTTTTGTAGTGTTGAGGATCTAACCCAGGGCTTTGTGTATACTAAGCAAGTATTCTACCACACTCCCACACTCCCAGGTTGCTTTTTTTTTGGGGGGGGGGTACCAGGAATGGAACCAGGAGTGCTTAACCACTGAGCAACATCCCCAGGCATTTTTAATTTTGAAACAGGTTCTTGCTGAGTTGCTTAGAGCCTCACTAAGTTGCTGAAGCTGGCTTTGAACTTGCCATCCTCCTGCCTCAGCCTCCTGAGCCACTGGGATTATAGGCATGTGCCACCACACCTGGCTCTGGCTTGCTCTTTTTGTAACTCATTCTCATGGGAACTAACAGGGATCCCAAGAGAGCTACATTAATCCCTTCCAAGGGCAGCAAATGTCCCAATGGCCAAACGTCAATGGCCTAATCAATGACCTTGCCGTCTTCCATCAGATTACATCTCTCAAAGTTCCATCTCCTTTCAACATCACCACAATGGGGACCAAGTTTCTAACACATGAGCCTTTGGGGGCACACTCAAACCGCATTCAAACCACAGAAGTGATCTGCCAAAGTTCTGAGAAATATAGACAATATGAAATAAGAAGAGAAGAAAGAGGAGGAAGTGGAGGAGAAAGAAAGCAATTACATCTTAAAGGGCAAGTTCTAATACACAAAAAGCTAGCATAAAAAATGTTATAAACAGAGAAGGGTGCACTCTCTTCTGTGTTATTCCTCATAACTTCAATATAACGTGGGAAAGCACCAGATAAACAGAAACTGAGGGAGTAACTAGCTGGCGCTATTTGAAAGCATCAAGATTGAGAAAAACAAAACTACATTTTGGAGCAAGCAATTTAGTTTGACAACTAAATGCAAAATAGGATTCTGAATTATATCTTGAACCAGAAAAAGAACCTTAGGTAATTGGTGAATTTTAAATAAGGCTGGTAAATTAGTAAATAGAATCATATTAATGTTGATATTCTGTTTTTGATCATTTTACTGTGGTTATGTCAGATGTTAATATTAGGGGCAGCTGGGAGAAGTATATACGGGAATTCCCTGTCCTATTTTACAATATTTTTGTAAGTCTAAAATTATTTTTTTTAAAAAAATATAAACTGAGAAAATTCTCCCTACAAGTGATTAACAAGACTGTTCTTGCCGTGGGACTGTAAGTTTCAATTGGCAAAAACCTACTGGATTGTTTATTGTAAAAAGTGATAAAGCAGGGGGTGGGAGTGGAGCCCTGCCTGGTCTATAATTCGTAATCACCCAATCTAGAATGTGCACAGCAGCCTCTCTCAGTCCCGTTTAACTCATTCTTGGAAACACTGTTGTTTAGGTTTTATTTCTACATGGTTCATCTGACATGCCCTACTGAGGGTAAATAGTTATGTGAAGACCTGACATTCCATTTACTGGCCCAATTTAAATGGCATTTTTGAAGAAAAAGAAAATACCAGCCTTGCCTAAAATGATGGTTAGTCTGCTCTGAAACAGTACATTATTATCCTTGCAGTGATGCATGAATTAGGAAAAAATATGTTCACTTAATGCTATCTCTGGATCTCCTTTTCTGAACCATTGGAGGCTTCATAGCTATTGATATAAAAAGCCATACCTTGTATGGTGTTATGTTATTTACTGAACAAACTATTTGTGAACTATCTCCTGCATTATCAGGCACAAGGGCTGCAGGGAGAAACACGACTTAGACCCTTCTCTCAGGAGGGAAAGTCAGCCCTCTGTGCACTTGGGTTTTGCATTCTTCGATTCAACCAGCCTAGGATTGAAAATATTCAGAAAAGAAAATTCCAGAAAGTTCCTCAAGACAAAACTCTAGTTTACCACTGAGTGCAGAGTACTGCACTGAATCCTCATGAATGCACCTTCACTGGGGACACTGTCTAGTCTTACACTATTGTGGCCTCTGCCATCAAGAATCCTTGGCCTCCCTTCAGCACTAGTTGTTTGAGTATCATTCACCTCACATCTCATTATGCTACTATGTAGTTAGGCCGGTGATGAGTGTGTCTGTATTTATTTAACATGTACAGACCTTTTTTCTCCCCTTGGTATAAGAACTGTCTAAAAAAGCATTTGCATTGTGCTAGGTATTATATGATATCTAGAGATGATTTAAAGTATAAGGGATGATGTACATGGGTTCTATGCAAATACTATGCGGTCCTGGAACCAGCTCCCTGCAGACACCTAAAGATGACTATATTCACATTCCAATTGACTGTCCTAAGTAACTGTGTTGTATTGCTAAATTCTATAATATATAGAGGAACATAAGAGGTATTTTTTGGAATGTAGGAGAGAGAAGGATTAGCCCAGTTGGAGAAGTCAGGGAAGAGTTTGAGGAATAAGTAGGAGTCTGTGAGGTACAGAAGAGAGGGTGGACTTGGGAAGTTTAACAACATGTTCAAGAAGTTGAGTGTCGCTAGAACGTGCAAGACAGGAGGAAAAGCAGAAGATATAAAAGCAATTATAGTGGCCCCAAAAGTGACCTTCATTGGAATTCCTCAGAGCACCTAATAATTTTTAAAATTACTCTCCTTCAAGATTATATGATACAGGTAATTTTGATGTTTTAAATGTGGTAGATGTTCATTAAAGAAATGAATCCCGCCAGCTGTAGGAGCATACCTATAATCCCAGCAACTTGGGAGGCGGAGGAAGCAGAATCACACGTTCAAAGCCAGCCTCAACGATTTAGCAAAGCCCTAAGCAACTTAGTGAGACCTTGTCTCAAAATGAAAAATAAAAATGGCTGGGAATATGGCTTAATGGTTAAGCATCCCTGGATTCAATTTCCATTACCAAAATATGAAATAAAATAAAACGTGGCAGACATTTGTTTATGAATCCCAGTGTTTGTTACAAAGGAGGTTAGAAAATCATCCCCAATTCAGGGGTACACTTCATTATTCTACCATTCTTGGCTTTTTCACTTCAATGAATTGCAGAGTTGTACAAATGATACCTAGCTTCACTGGAGTCTGTGCATTCAATGAACTATCGACAGTTGCTTCAGGACAGACATAGGAATGGAAGTTCCATAACACCAAACTTTTGAACAAGAATGTTTGGCCTCTGTAGGGAGAGATGGGCTCTCGATCCAAAGAGCTGTACTTCTCCATCTGACCCTGTGATTTGGGTTGAGATTTGCCAGCATCTCAACCCAGATCCCTCAAACTTGTGTTTATAAAGGGCTTCAAAGACAAAAATTCTATAGCTGAATCACTTTCTCCACTCTTACATCAATGAGCCTTTTATATTTTGAAAATATCCTCTTCCTGTAGGGAAAACAGACTGTGAATTGATGGCTGAGCCTCCAGCATCTATCAGAGCTCCTGACCTTCCTTCTCTAAGCTCAAGGGGAATTCAAGGATAGCAATGGCTGAAACAAATTAACTTTAACTTCCACTACCAGGCTCGTATTTACTAAACACAGAGTTGAAGAACTGCTTACCCCTATGAAAATACATGTGAAAACCAGAGCAAATGGATTTTACTTATTATGGCTTTGAGTGGTCATTAGTGATTAGAACTAGAAGGACCTAGAGGTGGCTGTATGCTGTGTGTCACAAATTTTGGAACAACAAGTATGTGCATGAGGCAAGCTTTCCACGTCACATAGTTACTCAGTGTCAGAACCAGGGGGAATCTTGGAGCATTGGTTCAATGGAGAACACACTTCCTATCCTTTCAGACTACAGAAGTTATTTCTGTAGCTTCTGTGGTTACTAACTAGTATTCTGAAATCTTAACTAATTTATGTTTTAAAATTCTAGCTGGGCATGGTGGCTCATGCCTATAACCCCAGCGGTTTAGGAGGCAGAGACAAGAGGATTGCAAGTTCAAAGCCAGCCTCAGCAATTTAGCAAGGCCCTAAGCAACTTAGTGAGACCCTATTTCAAAATTTTAAAAAAATAAATAAATAAAGGGCTGGGAGCATGTCTCAATGGTTAAATAGCCCTGGTTTTAATCCTCAGTACAAAAAAATTTAAAAATAATAAATAAATAAATAAAATTTCAAGTGGCTTAAAATTTGGAGAGTAAAGCTTTCTGCAGTGCCTTTATGTGACACGTGATGATAATCCAACCTGGATTTTCCTCTGAGATTATGTCAGTCACCTGCGGTTATTTGTTCCTTTTCTTTAGAAGAAACTCCTCATTTTTTAAAAATAACTACTGTTGTGGGCAGCATAGTAGCCCCAGAGTTTAGATGAAGTCCTAACTTCTGTGAATGGGAACTTATTTAGAAATAGAGTCTTTGCAAGATGTAGACAAAGTTACAATGAGATCAGGGTGGACCCAAATCTGATTGGTGTCATTATAAGAAGAGAAAGTTTTGGACATTGACACTGGGAGAAGACCATATGAGAGTCACATAAGCCAAGGGACAAGGACTCCTGGCAATGAGGAGAGGCTGGAAGAGACAAGAAAGGATGCTCCCCAGAGCCTGCAGAGAGCCTGGATCTTCTGACACTTTGATTTCAGAATGTTAGTCTCCAAAACTGTGGAAGAATAAAGGCATGTTGCTTTTTAAGTCACCTAGTTTGTGAATATTTTATAGCAATCATAGGAAATAATGCAAGTATGATATTAAATAAGATGCTAAAATTCAATAATGCCCCAATAAATAAAAGATATAAAAACTACCAAAAAATTATCAAGCAACCATAGGATATATATATTCACCTTTGCTGATTATTAAAAATATGTACACTAACCCACCAACCTGTTTGTTCTTCACTATAGTAAAGTAGCAGAAACTTGACATGTCAATAGTCAGTGTCAGTCCATTGGTAGAAAAATGGACACACTAAAGCCTCAGTGAAGAAAGCACAGATTGGTTCCAGTCTCCTGAGAAACAATTAGGTAGTGTGTATGCAGTAGTACTTTTGTGAATATCTGGAGGCAACTTTAAATTGATGAGATTCAAATGAAAATGAGTAAAATTTCAAGAACATCCAGGAACAACTAATAGACAAAGACCTGAGTGTCAGGGGTTACAAAATAGAGCTGTTTAGTTAGTTACCTACTCTCTGACTCTCCTGATCTATTGACCTGACCTCTAATGAGCACAGACGTGTTATCTTCTTGATAATACTTAAGGTTATTTCTTGATACCACTTCTTGATAATACTTAAGCTGAATTTAAAGACGTTTGTAATGTAAATCATTATAATTTTTTCTGTATATAATGAAGCATATTAACAAACATTTTTCTGATGTAGGCCCAACTCTCCATCACATTGGCTTAGGAACTGATTTCCTCAACAAGACTCTTAAAGCACAAGAAGTAAAATCAAGAATCAATAAATAGGATGGTATCAAACTGAAAAGCTTCTTCACAGCAAAGAAACCAATCAAGAACATGAAGAGAGAGCCTATAGAATGGGAGAAAAATCTTTGCACCTCACCTTAGATAGAGCAGTCTCCAGGATATACAAAAAACTTAACACCAACAAAACAAATAACCCAATCAATAAATGGGCAAAGGAACTGAAACAGGCACTTCACAGAAGAAGAAACATGAATGGGCAACAAATATATGAAAAAATGTTCAACATCTCTAGCAATTAGAGAAATGCAAATTGAAACTGCACTGATATTCCATCTCATTCCAGTCAAAATGTCAATTATCAAGAACAGAAGTAAAATTAAATGTTGGTGAGAATGTGGGAAAAAAGGTACACTCATACATTGCTGGTGGGACTGCAAATTGGTGCAGCCACTATGGAAAGCAGTTTGGAGATTCCTCAGAAAACTTGGAATGTAACCACCATTTGACCCATTTATCCCACTCCTGAGTATATATCCAAAGGAATTAAAAATCAGCATTCTAAGTGATGCAGCTCAATTCACAATAACTAAGCTATGGAACCATCCTAGGTGCCCTTCAGTAGATGAAAGGATAAAGAATATATGGTATATATACACAATGGAATATTACTGAATCAGAAAAAAGAATTAAATTATGGCATTTGCTAGTAAATGGATGAAACTGGAGACTATCATGTAAATGAAATAAGCCAATTCCAAAAAACCAAAGGCTGAATGTTTTCTCTGATATGTGGATGTTAACACACAATAACTGGGGGTAGGGAATAGAAGTTCACTAGATTAGACAAAAGGGAATGAAGGGAGGGAGAATGGAAATAGGAAAGACAGTAGAGTGAATCAGACATAACTTTTCTATGTTCATATATGAATACTCCACCAGTGAAATTCCATATCATGTACAACTGCAAGGATGGGATCCTAATTAGAACAAATTCTACTCTGTATATATACAATATGTCAAAATGCACTCTACTGTCATGTATATCTGAAAAGAACACATAAAAAAACTAAAAAATGTAAAAAACCCCACATCTTTCTGGCTGGGGAGAGACTGTCCTTCTCTGGACTAGTAAATTCTCAAAGATATCAAAGGGACCAGCTCCAGGCACATGTCTTTGATGTGATATCCAAACAACATAGAGCCAGATCTCTTCTATCTGGCCCAGTACCCCAGGTGACAATATTCCTCTGTCTTTGTCGTCCCAGCACCAGGTGTCTGGTAACCAGGGGCCACCCTTGTAGTTTGGAACCTGCTGAAACTATTCAAACAGACTGATCTAAACCATTCACCTTGCCCTGCCTGCCTTTTCTTGGAAACCTCAGTAAGGACATGGCCTGAACTTTCCCTTTGCTCCTGACTTCTGCCATCTGACCACCAGGGTGTCATTTCTGTGAGGTCCTGTGTTGCCTGCCATGCCACACATCTCTAAAAACTCTGTTTCTAGAAAAACTGTTTTCCTAAGATTCTCCTTTGTCTCCTTTTATGGCCACATCTGACTGATGGTTTCATTTAAAAAAGCACAAAACAAAGGCCTTCTTCCCAAAATCCCACCCCCCATGGTGATTACAAATTATGTATATTATGTATAAATGCTGTATTCTGCAACTATTTTATTTTTTAAATATTTATTTCTTAGATGTAGTTGGACACAATACCTTTATTTTATTTATTTATTTTTATGTGGTGCTGAGGATCGAACCCAGAGCCTCAAATGTGCTAGGTGAGTGTTCTACCCCTGAGCCACAACCCCCACCCTGCAACCATCTATTTATTTATTTATGTATTTATACAGGGATTGAGTCCAGGGGCACTTAACACTGACCATATCTTCAGTCCTTTTTTATATTTTAGTTTTAGACAGGGTCTCACTAAGTTGCTTAGGGCCTTGCTAAATTATTGAGGCTGGCTTTCCAACTTGTGATCCTCCTGCCTCAGCCTGCTGAGCCACTGGGATTACAGGTGGGCACCACCATGCCGGCTGCATTATGCAACTCTATGATAAAAGATATCTTTTCTGTTATGTAATACATTTCCCACAGAATCCCCAAGGCAAGTATTATAGTTTGGATCTTGCATGTACCCCTAAGGACCATGTGTTGAAGGCTTAGTCCCCAAGGTGGTGATATTGAAGAGTAGTGGCACCTTTAAGAGGTGGGGCCTAGTGGGAGGCTTAGGCCATCAGGACGCTCTTGAAGGGCATATTGAGATGCTGGTATCTTCCTCTCTGCTTCCCAGATAGGTAGTTTCCTCCACCATGCATTCACACTGTGATGTGCTGTCTCGCCCAGGGCCGTGGCCACCCAATTATGGTTGGGACTCTCCAGAATTATGAGCTCAAACAAACTTTTTGTTTTTATAATTTGTTTATCTCAGGTGTTTTGTCACATGACAGAAAGCTAACATTGCAAGTTTAATTTTCCCAGTTTTACAGAAGAGGGAATGGAGGCTCAGAAACACTAAAAACTTGAACTCAACCCTTGAACTAACCTCTGGCAAACTCCAGGGCTGAGGCCCACATCTTCTCATTTCTAGTTCAGTGACCTGTCACCTGACTTTGACATTAGGAAAGTATTTCCATCAACCTATTCAAAGTTGGAAGAGACTTGGAAATCAACTTATGGAAGAGCAAACAAGCCCAAGGTGGTGAAATAATTTTGCCAAGTTCACATTGGAATTACCAGACGTTCACACCTGTTTCTGAGCCAGATGACCACCTTACTAATAAAAATATTGAACGTATTCAATCAAATTTCCATTTACTACACAAATTTGTTACACTCAAACCCATTTAGCATTCCTGTGAGGCTACTATGTGGCCAGCCTTGTGCAAGGGTCCATTTGTCCAGGACCAATGAGTCCAGAGAGTCCTCCGCATTGGTGGACATGTGGTCCCCAAAGCCAAGTCTATCAACAGCTTTGGGAAGTCCAGAATCAGAATTTATCTAAGACTTTTTCTGAGAGTTTCTTAGTTATTTCCATCCATTATTATTTGTTTTAAAATAAGAAATTTTGTGGCCTGGCAATGAAAAACTCTCCAGAAACTCAGAAGAATAATATCCTGTTAATAATCTGCTTAGAAAAGTTTGTCTCCCACACACCAGCCCAACTAAGTTTAATGCTCTCTTGAGCCACTTTTGAAGCTGAGTGCTGTTTAAAAGAAACCAAGAACTTCTTAGTTTGACTCAGAAAAGTGAGCGCTTTGTTTCCTGAGATCAAAAGATTGATCTAACAAGAAGTATCCTATCCCTTATATATTCTTTCATGTCATGGAAGATTTGCAAACTGTTGTGAGACTAACATATCCGACACAGGCCAGGCGAACCAATCACTCCAAAGGATCCTAAGCTTGTGTGTATTTGCTCTCGGCACATACCATCAGATTTCATTATAGTTCCCTTTATCCAGGAGTAAGTTCAAGGATTAGTAGAAAGCTCATAACTGGAAAAAAAAAAATGAACTCTATCTAAAATGCCATTAGTGTGAAAGTAGAGCATGTTATCCAATTTTCAAACTTTTCATGTTGGTTTTCTGTAAAAAGGAATTGAAGTCCTAATAGATTATTTCAATCTTGAACAATTATGATTTTATAGGACATACAGGCTTGTGTGTTTAAAATTGCTGTTTTGCCCCATAACTAATTATTTATTGCAAATCAGGAAACTTTTTTTTTTTTAATGAGTGTATTTATTCGGGATGACTTAACAAAGTATCACACACTGGGTTTGAAACAACAAAAACATTTCCTCTAATTTCTGGAGGCTGGAAGTCCAGGATGAAGGCAGGGTTGGTTCCTGAGGACTGTGTGGGAGACCTGTTCCACACTTTTCTTTGGTTCATGGAAGACCATCTTCTCCATGTCTTTCTACATGTCTTCCATCTATGAGTGTTTGTCTCTGTGTCCCAATTTCCCCCTTTTTAATGGAACACCAATCATATTGGATCAGGGCCTACTCTAATGATTTCATCTTAACTAATTATATACACAATGATTCTCTTTTCAAATAAAATCACATCCTGAGGTTCTGGGAATTAGGGCTTCAACATATGAAGTCTTGAGGGGGGCCGGCATTCAGTCCGTATCAATAAGTCAAGTCATCCAGAGGCTATGGTGCCACTGAATGGAAGCTTCCTCTTTTATAGGCTCAGGGAGAAACACTGGCACTACTAATGACTAGAACAGTGGTTTACAACTTGGAAAAACAAAATTGTCTTTTCTTTCTTTACAAGGATCAAACTAGGAGCTGAGGGAAAGGTTACCAGGCTCAAAAAGACCAATTTTTGTTGTTGTTGTTGTTGTTTGTTTTTCCATTTGTTTTTTGCAGTACTAGAGATTGAACCCAGGGCCTTGCACATGGTAGGAGAACGCTCTACAACTGAGTCACACTTGCAGCCCATGACCAAGTTTTGTCCCCACAGGCAGAAGCTAGCAGGCAACCCAGATGATAGAATTTGTACTTCCCACAGAATGCTACATTTTACCAAGACTGTTAATACTTTCTGTCACATTCACTAAGTCCTTGTAAGGTTCCCTGAGATGACACTTTCATCTGTGTCATCTCAAGGAACCTTACAAGGACTTAGTAAATGTGATAGTAGCCTCCTTTTGAGGGTGGGAAAATTGAGACCAGAGCAATTTGATGACCTTCCCCAGGTCTTTGAGCAACCAAGTCCTAGAACTGACCCCATGATCCATGGCCTCCTACAGTTGACTACATCCAGGTTTTCTGACTCCAACTCACTGAGCTCAGTTTCCTGCAGATTGCAAAGGCTTTCCAGCTCAAAATGTAATATTAAATCTTATTTCTCATCACCTTTGGGGGATCATTTGAGCAACTTCCCTGGCCCCTCTTGTTATATCACTAATGAGAACAGGAGGCTAGAAATTTCAGACCCTCTGTCTGACTGAACATGCCTTCCCTCAGTCTAACAAAGACCCTACACAGAGAATTCCGGGCACCTCTGAAATGCATACACATGGTGGGTGGCTGGTGGCTGGTGTTTCATTATCTGCTCTTAGAGGTTGGTGGTCATTAATTGAGTCAGGACCTCTGGTCTATCAAGATGGCGTGTTCAAATTCACTATGGATGATCCTTTGTCCCTCTCCTCCTAAAAATGACTAATTTTCCTTTCTCTTGAAAAGCATTTCCCAGGGTAGGGGGAGGGTGCTTTACTGATCCAGTCCTGGCCTAAACTGCCAACTAGAGACGGACTGTTCTGGGCATCGGTTCTACTGCTATGCAGCCAGCTATGGATAAGGGGGTACCATTGCACTCACCCCTTCCATAACAGTGAGGTCCTCAAGCTGGGGAGGGAAGTTCACTGGGCTTGAACTCACAATGAATGACACAATTTTTGATGTCCTCTTGGCTGTTTTTGCCTGATAGGGCACCATTCTACTGCAGTCCTTTAACTGACAATCCGAAAACTCTTCCTACCCAGTCAGGCCACATATACCACGTGAGCCTAGAAGGTGTGTGAAAACAGACTTGTGTCAGGTGCTAAGGCCAGCCCTCTGTTAGGCCAGAAGTGTGAAGAAACTCTGGTGAAGCACCCACTCATTATGCTATCTGTCTGATGGCTCCATGTTGGGCTATCCCTTCTCCAGCAGGTCACATCCTGGAGGGTAGTTCCCATACCTATGTCCCTGACTTGATCATTTGTCCTGTGTACCTACCCCTTTGAATCCTAACTCTGCACTCTCTTGCCATTTTCCTTCATGTGGCCCTGGCACTACTGTCTGCCTGGTGTCTGAGCTCTCTGGGTGGGGCTGGCCTCCCCACCCCAGCCATCTGCTGACATCTCTGGAGCTAAGGAGCTGGACTGTGCTCCACCCACCTACCTGTTACAGAACCAACCTTCTACACCTTTAGGCCTACCTACCACCTGTTGCTTGCTCTGCTCATTATGTTTTACCTGCATAACCAGCTTTTCTTCCCCCTACCTTCACATATCTCTAGCACCTGCCCCAGATCAGTAGGAGTATCTAGTTCCAACTCCTCTGTCTTTCCTATGCTCAATGACATTAATCCTTCTTAAGCCAGGGGTGCAGGCATCTAAACACAATATGGAAGACAGATACAGATACAGATGCAGCTGTCTCTCAGTATCTGAGGTGGATGGGTTCCAGGACCTCCATGGACAGGAAAAAGTTCCTTATATAAAATGACATACTATCTGCCTAGAACTGATATATATCCTCCTGCATACTCTAACTCATTTCTTGTAATACTCAATGCAATGAAAATGCTATGTAAATAGTTGTCATACTGTATGTTTTAGGGAATAATTAATGACAAGGAAAAAGTCTGTGTACATTCAGTATATCAGTATAGAGGCAATGTTTTTCAAATATTTTCAACTAACAATTGGTTGAATCCATGGACGTGGAACCTGTAGATATGGAAGGATAGTTGTATGTAACTTTATTTTCTTGGTATTGGGGATTGAACCCAGAGGTACTTAACCACTGAGCAACATCCCAGTAATTTTTATTTTTTAATTTTTGAGACAGGATCTCGCTAAGTTGCTTAGAGCATTGCCAAGTTGCTGAGGATGGCTTTAAAATTGTTATCTTCCAGCCTCAGACTTCCAAGTCACTGGGGATTATAGGTGTGCACCACTGTGCCCAGCTGACTTTGTTTTCTATAACTGATCTCAAATATCCCAAGAATGCTATTTCTTCTTAGAGGTAGGAAAAGAGTTAACAAACATAGTTATTATGGATTTAAACAGTCTCTATCAGTTTAACTTAGTTCTTTTTTTTTTGCGGGGGTGGGGCGGGAATCCTGGGGATTGAACCCAGGGACCACTGAGCTACATCCCCAGCCCTTTTTTATTTTTTATTTTGAGACAGGATCTTATTAAGTTACCAAAGGTGGTCTTGAAGTTGTGATCCTTTTACATCAGCCTTGAGTCACTGGGATTTCAGGCGAGCACCACTGCAAAGGGAGGTTAATTTAATTTCATTGCAGCAAACACACAGGCTTTCAAACTTCCCTCTCCCTTCACTCTAGGCAGGAGATGAACAGAGGGAGAGTTTCATAGGAGTGGTTTGCTCTCCGTTCTATCATTTGATTCTCGTAGGCCTCACTTTCTCATCCCACTGGGTTCATCTCTTGGTTACATCTGTCACTGGAAATGGCAGGGATACATTGCTAATGTTGGCTCTATCTCAGCCGCAACAGTAACATTCATGTATATGACATCCTCCTTGTCCCAACACCAAGTGCCCTCTGGTCCATTAGCTCTCTTTGCCCTTCTCTATACCTTGATGTAGCAGGAGGACTTTCTGGATCCCATTTCCTTTTCCCACCATTTACACACTGTAGGAACCTGCTCATGATGGCAGGGAAACCATCACCTGCCAGCTTTCCTATGACAACCGTACAGATGAAAATTGGGACCAGAACCCATTCTTCTCTGTGGATCCCCCTCCAGGCTACTTGGTATTTCTAAATATCACATCCTTAGACAGATGATGAACACAGCAGCTGGGGCTCCAACTCCCAAGGGGCAGGCAGACCCCAACAGTGGAGACTCCTGGAAATTCTTAGATTTAAACAGAAGGTCAGGTGCCTCCAGGACATGAGCCATGCCAGCAGGACACCTGCCACTGGGCTGGGACCAGAGGCGAGGTTTCTGGCCAACAGAGACTGCAGTGCTTGACTGATTATCAACCCAGGGACTTGGGAACATGAATCTATTCTATAAAACTGGAGTCTAGTATGGATCCTGGCTCTCAGGATGAAGAAGAAAACTCTGTTCCTCAAATGGAGGCCCAAGAACAGGTCCAGAAGAACAAAGAGCATGATTGTGACTTTCTCTACGTCTTATCAAAACCAAGCTGCAGTTTGTCCCAACAAAAGATGATTTGCGTTTCACCTTATAGTTTGGAAACTATGAATCCAGGTGCAAATGTCCACTATGGTATTCTTCTTCTGATCTTTCTCTACGTTGTCTACTTCCAGTTGCTTCCTTGCCAGATTATATTTCTAGAACACCATTTTCATTTCCACACTATCCTTCTCAAGAGTCTGCAGGTTTCCTTCCTGCCTCAGATCCAGTCCTATATAGCCCCTTCTGTCTCTGCCTCCCTAGATCTCCTGCCAGGGCACTTCATTTCCATCAGGTAAGTGCTGCATCTCATCCTGCTTTTGATAGTAGCAAGCATCTGCCTCTGCTTTCAAACAAAATAAAAAACGATTCACAACTAGTTTGTGACAGGTACATATTTAGAATGTAGGAAATAAAACTAAATGGAATTCTGGCCCTAGCTTCTAAGCATATTTCCTTGTGGGAATCCCTTGCATTTTCCTCTTCTTAGCATTGAATTCCAAATACTGCTGTTAATTAATATTTCCTCTGCAACTTGGCCTTGCTGAATTAATACCTTCTGTTCTGTGTTTTCTTAATAAGGGTACTCATAAGATTTTATATTACATATAAAACTTTTAATGCTTTCAATTTTTTTTTTAATCTTCAACATAGTCTGTGAGATGGTCAAGATAAGTACTTGATCCCAATTTCACATATGGAAAAATGAGGTTAAGGGTCCTGAGCGATTTGCCTAAAATCACATACTAATAAATAAGGATCAGAACCAGGAATAGGACTCAGGTCTCTTCCCAGAGTCCATTCTATTACAGTGCAGCATAAGTTGGAATTGCATTCTGCTAACCTTGAGGAACTGAAGACTGAGTGGGATGGCTCAACTAAACAGAGGTGTACTCTTCCCCTAAAATAGGAAATTGCAGGGTAAGCCATTTGTCCCAGTCCCTTTTAAGTTACTAAAACAGAATACTTGAAGCTGTGTGATTACAAAGGGAAAAAATTTCATGATTCTGGAGGCTAGTTGTCAAAAACCAGGCATCTGGTGAGGGCCTTTTGCCATGTCATAACATGTTGCAAAAGTGGAAGCATGAATGGATGCGTGCTGAAGAGACAAAAAATATTAAATATGGTCTCTGTTTTACAACCCACTCTCCTGGTAACTAATCCAGTCCTGTAAGAAAGGCATTAATCCCTCTTAATGACTCAATCACCTCTTAAAATTCCTACCACCTCTCAACGCTGTTACATTGGAGACCAAATTTCAACATGGGTTTCAGAGGGAAAAACACCATATTCAAGCCATCACACCATCTAAGACTGACATGGCTGCTCCATAATATAATTGACTTCCAAGCTCTTTCTATATTTCTGTTTTGTTACACTTTCATCCTGTGGTGAAAGATAGCAAGATGGTTCCTCCCCACCCACCATGTACCAGCTCTGTGTCCAGGAAGAAGGGAGAAGGATAAAGGGCAAAATCAAAATGGTCCATGTCATCTACTTCCTCTTTAAGCTTTCCCAGAAGCCCCACCCAGTGACTCTATCATAGTGGATTGGCTGAACTGTGTCATGTGGTCATCCCTAGGCACAGGGAAACTGGAAGTTTTAAGGTGGGCACACTGCCACCCTGAATGAAATCTGAGCTATTATGAGGGAAATGAAAAGAATGGATGACAGACTGTGTCTGCCACAGCTACCTCTCTCTCTAATCTACCCTCCTTTGTTTCATGTTGCCATCAACTTCCTGCCTTGTCACTCTTTCATCTTCTCTCTCCTCAGTTACCCACCCCAAAAGCATTAGAGTTTCCTGAGACCCAGCCAAACTTCCATTTCCTCAGATAGGTGTAAAAGCAACAATCTAGTAATTTGTGTAATGGTACAAAAGCTGGGCTCATGCTGGATTTTCTCTTGTATTTCTCACTTCACATACATACTATGAGAACCTGCTGTTGTTCTCATAAGCCATTGGAACATATTATAAATACCAAAATTCCAGTATTCCAACTTTACCTCCTGATATCTGGAAGTAGCACAAAATCTTTTTATCTGACATGTCATGATTCTGAGATATTTCCAGGCCCTGGGTATACTGAAGTGAACAAAGTGAGACCATCCAGGGTTCTGGTCAGGTAAGCAGAGATACTTTGAGGAGATGGTTACATGAGTCAGTTCCTGAGAAGTGCCCTCCTTGGGGCTGGTCCCAAAACAAGTAGGGGAGCAGGGTGGGAATTGCCTTCTATGTTAGTCTAGGAGGCATCTTGAGGAAGGGGATTATTTGGTATGGATCAGATGTGTCCATAATGTGATGAGAATTCTTTTTTTCTTTTTCTCATTGTAAACAAATGCACAAAAATATAAAACCCCAAATAAATGTTGGCCTCTTCAAAGCAACCACCTAATAAGTGGACTTTAATAGCATAGCTTTTGTTTAAACTATCTTTACTATTTCTTTTCTAGATTACTTTCAAGCTTGTATGAAAATCTTTTTAATTTCCCCATTGAAAAATTCTTCTCCTTTAGGATGGGTTTTATTTCTGAAAATTAGGAGATTTATATGGAGACAAATGAGTGAATCAGGATGAAGCTAGATAGCCTCATGGTGAAAAACCTCATCTCATTCCTTCAGAGCTCTCCAGAGTTTTCTTCTTAGCAATCTCACCTGCTGATACTCCTAACTTCTTAGATAACATATGGAAAGCCGATAGAGAAAAAAGTAAAGATTCTATAGCATTCAAAATTTGAATGGCATTTATTTAGGAAATAAATAGCATGTTTATAGGTTCTGTTGATTTGTCTTCTCAGTCACAGGATAAATAATTACTTCTTTACATGTGGTCTGTGTTTTATCCTGAAAAAACTATTAAACCTTCAGCATGCTGTCAGCACAGAGAGCCATTCAGTTCTCCACTTAGGGAACAGGGTCACAGAATGATTCATTTTATAAAGCTGGTCAACTTTAAACTCCTGATGGTGTCTGATAAGCACCTTATTTTCATGACACCAAGTAATGAATAAAATGTCATTAATAAATCAGAAAACTTATTATCCCTCCCACATACTTCTAGCCTTCTTCTCAATGCTCCTTTTGCCTCCATCTTTGACCTCTTCTCATTTTTTTCTCTTCTGTGTCATGTTTTGTCTTCTACCAGCTGGATCCCAGGACTCTAGATGGATTTATATTGGCTAACCAGTCTCCTTTATATCCAATTTATAGGTAGGCGCCCACACTAGCTCATACCAGAAACCAGAAGGAATTCTCCTTCAGGATGACAGGAGGTCAAGGCCCTGCTCACTTAGTCACTGCCTCATTAGCCTGTTTGTACAAAGCTAGCAGCTGTCACATTGGCCAGTGGTGTCCAGGGTGGACTCCTTGATCCAGGGCTTTGTGATTTCTTCGGCATGATTCCTTTACACATGGTGGTGGGCTCACACGGGGCAGTACAAACATGCCTACATCAACAACTGGCTCTAAAGCAGGGAATGAGGTCAGCCTGTGGGTTCACTGCCAATTCTGGGCAAAGAGAAAACATCCTGAGGGAAGGGGTGGGGCAGGGGAGCCTCCCGGCCACCTCACCTATCCTTGGCACTTCCCTAAAATGCTGAAGCTGTGGAGGAAGAAAGGTGAATTTCTGCATCAGGAAGCAGCATGAGCAGCCACAGGCAAGGACTCCAAGGTCCTTCAGGGTCCAGACCTTTGGGTCCAAGGTCATGAGGTTTACTTGTTTGTGGTGCTGGGGATGAAATTCAGCAGGTCTTTGTGCATGCTAGGCAAGTGCTCTACCACTGAGCTATATCCTCAGCCCTCTTTGCTGTTTTTACTTTGCAACAGGATCTCACTAAGTTGCCCAGGCTGGCCTTGAACTTACAATCCTCCTGCTTCACCTTCCCAGTTGCTGGGATTATTGGGGTGCACAATTGCCCTAGCTTTATAAGATTTTCTAATCTCCCACCCTTACCCCCAGAGCTGTGATGCTGTCACCCCTCTCCACAAAGGCACTGTGACAAAGATTCTTAGCTTAGCCAAACTTCAGTCTGGCTTCTGAAACTCCTCCTCAGTTCATCTGTGTGCTTCCTTATAAAATATCATTTTTGCAAAGGAACCCTGCCAACCCATGCCCCTTCCTCAATATCTGATCACCCTCCATATATGATTAGGGGCTTCATCCTGCACATGTCCCAGGGGATGTCTGATCACTCTGGCCTGTCTTCAGCAAGGTCAGTATAAGGTCCTTGCTTAGCATCTGGACGGCCATCTTAAGTGACAACTGCCATTTTAAGGAAAAAGTTTCTCTTTCCCGCCCAAGGAAGGGCCTTTCTGAGAAAGGCTCACCACTCCCTCATACCAACCCAACCCTTAACCTTCCACATTAAGACCCACCCAGCTCTGATTCCTGAGCCTGCCCCATAAAAAGTCCCAGAACCCAAGCCTGTTTTGCCTCTCTCTCTTATAGAGAGATGGCCTTTATTTGTCAGCTCTGACAAATAATCCCTCGTGTGTGTGTGTGTGTGTGTGTGCATGTGTGTGCGTGTGTGTGTCTCTGCCTGGTCTCCGTCTTTCATTTCTCTCTTACCCATCTCATTCCTCACTTTCCCTTCAGTCTGTTTAGCTAGAATGCCCCCTGGACCCCGATGTTCCCATCCAGTGACACCTCCCATCACCTACCTTACCTAGGAAGTCTCACTTGCCCCCACAGTACTTGGAGTTGAGCCCACTGCCACCATGGCAAGACCCTGTGGCAGTGTTCTTAACCTGTGACAATGGTCCTGCATAAAGTCTGCCTTACTTTTTCTTCTTTTTGTGGTGCTGAGACTGGGACCCAGGACCTTGTGTAAGCTAGACAAGTGCTCTGCCACACCCCAGGCCTTTGAGTCCTCCTTTTAACTAATGTCCTGGAATAAGTGTTTCTTTAACACTGGGGCAGGTGTGGCTTGTGTGGGGTGGAGCTTAATTCCTGGGGGAAGACTGGGGCTGAGTACTTCTGCCTCAAGAAAGTTTGAAAGGCATAATTTTTTTTTCTTTCTTTCCTTTTTTTTTGGGGGGGGGGGGGGTGGGTCACATCTCCAACCCTTTTTATTTTTTGTTTTGAGATAGGGTCTCACTAAATTGCACAGTGCCTCGCTAATTTGCTGAGGTTGGTCTCAACCTGGCAATCCTCCTGCCTCAACCTCCCAAGTTGCTGGGATTATAGGCGTACTCCACTGCCCAGTCTGAAAGACAAGTCTGTGTCCATCACATAGCCTTTTGGCATACTAAGTAGATAAGGATGAAACAGTCAGAAATCCTGGCCAGAAACTAGAAGTTTTTCCCTTGATTCCATAAACTGAGGGGCCCCTCCCACCTCATCCTATTTTAGGCGAGCCTCAGGAAGGGCTATTAAACTTAAGAACAAGTGAGTACTTCCAATTTCAGGGTTAGGCCTCCAGCAAACACCAGGTCTGTAGTTTCTCCCCTTCACAGTCCCTTCAATGCCAGAAGGTCAAAGGACACAGAATACGTTAGGATTAGAATTTCTATTGCATCCTTAACATTTCTCCAACCAGCCCTATCTGTGGTTTTAGCCATTTTCTTATCCTAAAATACAAAGGCTAAGAGGACTGACCATGGGAATATGAGGATTAAAGCCAGAGATGAGATTCCCATTCCTTCCCACCCACACAGAACAGATTTCCCACTAATTCTTTGATCACTGAGTGCTCCTCTGACCCACACATTTTAGCGTGGGCTGTGGAAAGCAGATCTGCCTCTTGGCATAAAAGTCTAGACAATTACTCTTTTTAGCCAACATGAGCCATACTTTGGATTTAAGGCCCACATTATAGAGTCACCTCTTTAAAGTACATGCTTTTATTAAAGTCCCTACATCAGAGGAGCTCATTTGATTGATGGTCCAATGCTGCTGGGTGACAACCAAAGACAAGGGTCAGTTTTTCCAGGGTGCTCAGTTTGTCACTGAATTTGTAACAATCATATCAGATTGGTTGTTCTATTAATACTTTAGTTTAAGCCAATTACTTGATTTTGAATTGTAGGCAAAGTGAAAACGTTTTGCCTCACTTGCTTCTTGCCAAGGTTTTAAAGAGCAATGGGTAGTAAAATGTCATTTTACAAGAAATGTAAACACAACCTTATTATTTCAGAAATAAATGTGAATGGCTCACCTAGAGTTCATATGTTTTATGAGAAGTAAGCAGTTTCTTTCAGGGCAGGAAGTTGTTATGCTTAAATAATCCTTAAATATATATATTTTTTGGTTGATCCCAGGAAACCTGTTTCTAAAGCAATATTGTAAAGATTGTATACCCACATCAATGGGAGCTTTAAAATGCATATTCTTGAGCCCCTGTGGAGCACAGTTTTGGAAACCTTAGGTTGGGACATTGAAGGACAAGTCAGTATGCTACTCAAGGCCTGAGCAGCAGGATTTGGCCCAGTGGAGTGTTGTGATTGTTCTCCCCCATTATTTAACCACCTTCAGCCTTAACAGGTAACCAGAAGCCAGAAAAATCAAGTATGCATTGGAGTCTGAAAAAAAGCAATGCTTTGGAATGTTTTGAAACCTTTACAGAGCAGGTTAGGCATGTTCTCAGGGACAGACCTGGGGAGAGCATTTTTGGGGATCACAGCCATGATGTCATTTTCTCTCCAAGGCTTGGCAGGAATACAGGGAAAACATCCAATTGGCTATTGTGGAGTCCAATTCTAAGGGAAAGAGTACTGGTTCCGGAACACTCCACCAGTGCTGCTGTGAAAGGTGCTTTAATCCTTCAGATAAAGCCCCAGGACTCTCAGATTTATGACTGGTATGTTAGAGCTTCTATCCATCCAGAGCTTCCCCCACAAGTAAAACCTTCCCTACCTACTTCAAAGGAAATTTCAGACACCAGAGACAGTTTTGTGGTCCATGGGTGAGCCCTCAGATTACAAAGCCATTTACAGTCTTTTTTTTTTTTTTTTTTTTTTTTTTTGTAAATGCCATTAGTCCATGGCACAGTTGTTCTGCCAATAGGACAGTGAGGAGCACTTGGCTGCAAATCAATTGGAGAGGGAAAGCTAGACATGAATCAAGCTGTCACAGACAGAACGCCTTCCCTGTTTTATCTCCATCTGTGGTGTGCAATTTAAATTGATAACACTATCGTCTTTGAACGCACTGTGTTTTAACTTTACATTAGATTCACACGTTCAGCTTTCTCACTAGTCAATATTTTATGCCCTTTTCAGAACCTGATGACTCTTCAGCAACCAGTGATTGGCACATACTATCCATATGAGGAGTTACTAACGCTTCGTGGGCAAACAAAGATTCCTGTTTCTAAGCAGTGTTCAAGTTTGAGGCTGGGAAGGCACTAAACCGAATTTGAAGTGACTCATCACAGTAGCTCTTATTTCTTGAGCCCTCCCTGTGCTGGCTATCTTCTGTCTCCTTGGTTCTCCTATAACTCACCCTTTTCTACCCACTCTGTCTACAGAGGCCACTCTATAAGGGCTACATCCAGGGCCGTTGCCCAGTGGCACTAGCAGAGACTGGATGGGGAAGGGAGGGAAGGGAATGGCATCCTGTTGTTAATTCTCCCATCCCCTAGGCCCCTTCTGGCACCTCTGCAGGCTGGCTGTGTCCCTTGGCTAAATGTCACACAGTACCTGAAAAGTAGCCCTCTGGCAATACCTTCTCCTATGCGCCTCAGACCTAGATAGGGTGGCCCTACTGTTGCCAGGCTGGGGTAGACACCATCCCTGAGGTTTTCCAATATCCCCTAGAAACTTCTTTGTAGATGCTGGGACTCATTTCATATAAATGATGGGACAGTGATACCCCACTGTAGGCACTGTGGTGTGCTGAGTACTTTGAACTGAAGGACACTGGAAGGGCCTTAGAAGCAGTTGTTTCCTGACTTCTTCTGCCTTTCTTTACTTTTCCCCCTTTCTTTCCAAGGCAGGAATTAGAAGCTAGTATGTTTCCTTAAAGCAAGCCATAAAGCCTAAGAATATCACTTTAACCTTTCCTGCCTTTCTGTCTTGGAGATGGCCATAAAGAAATTCTCTGACACATCTTGTCTAGTAATGAATGGTAAGACCCTCATTCCAGCCAGGTACAATGGTGAACACCTGACAGCCCAGCAGTTTGGGAGGTTGAGGCAGGAGGATCACTAGTTTGAAGCTAGCTTTAACAACTTAGAGTGGCCCTACACAACTTAGAGAGAACCTGTCTCAAAAAAAAAATAAAATAAAATAAAGCTGGGTGTGGTGGTTCATATCTGTAATCCTAGCAATTTGGGAGGCTGAGACATGAGGATCACAAGTCCAAAGCCAGCCTCAGCAACTTAGTGAGGGCTTGTAAGTGCCCGAGTTCAAGCCTTGGTACCAAAATAAACAAACAACAACAGCAAAAAATCAGAATATGGATGTAGTTCAGTAGTATAGTGCCCCTGATTCAATCCCTAGCACCCCTCACCCCCCTGCCAAAATAAGACCCTCATCCAGAAGCAGTTATGTTCTAATCCCTGGGAGGAAGGAACGCTGCACAGAACAGCCAAGAAGAATCTCAGTAGACAGGGCTTGATGGTCCCCCACTTCCCCGCCCATCCTTAGTCCATGCAATCTCTCCCTCCATTCTGGTGTTATCTAATTAAATCCTCAATGATTTAATGAGGTAAGCAACATTAACTTCATTTTACAGATCATCAAACTGATCTCCGAAGTAAGGGGATTTCCCCAAGACCTCAAGTTAGATAATGGATGTACCAGGATTCCAAACCATTTCTGTTTGGCTTTGCAAATTCCGATCTTATTATAATCTCGAGAGAGAAAAAAAGCTTTGTGGTACAGATTAGCCAAGAGCTGCTGAGTTCATAATAAAGATAATAATGCCTTTTTTTCCCCTCTTTCTTCTGTTCCTATCCAGGGAAACTCCAGGGTAAATAAACAAGACCATCAGTGCAATGAACTTTCCTCTTAGCACTGCCTTCATAGTGTCCCAGAGATTTTTGATATGTTATATCAGTGTTCTCATTTAGGATCAATGGTACAGAATAGAAGACACAGAGACAGACCCACATCAATACTTATCTCATACTAGATAAAGGCACCAAAAACATACATTAGAGAAAGGATAGCTTCTTCAACAAATGGTGCTGTCAAAACTGGAAATCCATATGTAGCAAAATGAAAATAAACCCCTATCTCTCACCATACACAAAACTCAACTCAAAGTGGATCAAGGACCTAGGAATTAGCCCAGAGACCCTGTGCCTAATAAAGGAAAAAGTAGGCCCAAATTTTCATCATGTCAGATTAGGCCCTGACTTCCTTAACAAGACTCCTAAAGTGCAAGAAATTAAATCAAGAATTAATAAATGGGATGGACTCAAATTAAAAAGCTTCTCAGCAAAAGAAACAATGAGGTGGACAGAGAGGTTACATTTTGGGAGCAAATTTTTGCCACACATCAGATATAGCACTAATCTCCAGGATACACAAAGAACTCAAAAAACTTAGCACCAAAAAAAAAAAAAAAAAAAAAACAACCCAATCGATAAACAGGCTAAGGAACTGAACAGATACTTCTCAGAAGAAGATATACACTCAATCAACAAATATAAAAATAAAAAAATTCAACAACTCTAGTAATTAGAAAAATGCAAATCAAAACTACTCTTAAGATTTCACCTCACACCAGTTAGAATGGCAGCTATCAAGACTACAGACAACAATAAATGTTGGCGAGGATGTGGGGGGAAAAGGCACACTCGTACATTGCTGGTGGGACTGCAAATTGGTGCAACCAATCTGGAAAGAAGTATGGAGATTCCTTAGAAAACTTGGAATGGAACCATCATTTGACACAACTATCCCACTCCTTGGTCTATACCCAAAGGACTTAAAATCAGCATATTATAGTAATGCAGCTACACCAATATTTGTAGCAGCTCAATTCACAATAGCTAAGCTGTGGAAGCAACCTAGATGGCCTTCAATAGATTAATGGAAAAGAAACTGGTATATATACATGATGGAATATTACTCAGCATTAAAAGAGAATAAAATTATGGCATTTGCAGGTAAATGGATGGAGTTGGAGAATATCATGCTAAGCGAAGTTAGCCAATCCCCCCGCAAACAAAGCTGAATGTTCTTTTTGATAAGTGGATACTGATCATAACAGGGACAGGGGAAACATGGGAAAAATGGAGTAACTTTGATTGGGCAAAGGGGAGGGAGAGTAGGGAGGTGCCTGAGGGCAGGAAAAATGGTAGAATGAGATGGATCTCATTACCATAGGTACATGTATGACTGCACATATGGTGTGATGCTACATCGTCTACAACCAGAGAACTGAAATGTTGGGCTCCTTTTGTGTATGATGAATTAAAATGCATTCTGCTGTCATGTACAACTAACAAGAACAAATAAAAATAAAATAAATATAAAAAAGAAATAAAATAACAGCCTCAGTGCAAAATGGGAAAAAAAAAGATCTTGAAGAGCAGGGGGAAAAAAATAAATAATTAAATAAAACTGCCATTCTAAAAAAATAAAATAAAATGAAATACCCCAGGCTTGATAATTTATAAAGAAAAGATGTATTTTTAGCTCACAGTTTTAGAAACTTGGAAGTCCAGGATTGTATGGCCCTATCGTACCAGGGGTTCACTTGATGCTTTGACTTTATCCCTTGTGGCTTTGAAACTTACATGTTTTCTTTTTCCCAAACTTTGTATCCCTGATCTTCATTTCCCTAAACTTCTCCTTCCTGATCTCCCTGACCTCATTTTCTCTGAATCACCTCTAAAAAAAAAAAAAAAAAGAAGAAGAAGAAAGCCCCCTGTTCCTTTGGATGGCAGAATCACAGCATCACAGCATTTGGGACAGGAGTCCACTGTGTTTCTCCTTTACTAGCAACGCAATAAACCGTCCTTCTCTTCTTTCTCAAAAACATGTCTTCATTATTGGATTGGCATTGGGGACAAGGACCAAGCTTCTGGCAACACTATTTGTTTGGCCTCTAGAGAGGGCCCTCCTGACTGTGTCACAATTTGGCAGCTTCATTATAGTTTCAAATATGTCATCATGGTGGAAGTACGTGGTAGAAGGAAAAGTCATGTGGCAAGACAGGAAGGCAAAGAGATTCAGGGGTCAGGCTCAGTCTCTTTATAATAATCCTCTTTAGGGAACTAACCATAGTCACATGCCTTTCAAGGGTAGTGCCTCCAGTGACCTAATCAGTACCCACCAGGCCCCACCTCTTAAAGGTTCTACCACCTCAACACCATCACACAGATGACCAACTTTCTAACAGTAAAACTTTGGAGGATATACTCAAATTCTAGCCCCAGAGCAGACATAAAATATAAATAAATATAAGTATAAATACAATAGCCAAACAAAACTAACATTTTGAAACTATAAACAAATCTTCAAAAACTTCAAATCAGCCTTTTGTTGCTTATAATCTCTAAAAACTGCCTTTTGTGTTGAATTGACATGTTCTTTAGTGCGTTGTAGACTCAGCCCCGTACAATCTGGGCCAGGCAGAGGGTTAAAGGAAGCTGGTTATAAATCTGAGAAGTCCTGTTTGCTTCTTGTGTGCCCACTGTATGGACCTACGGGTCCCAGAACCACAGGCCTGTTCTGCCTACCCAGGACCATTCCCAGTGGCACAAGTTACTCTCAGAGCACTTGAGTCTTCCTTTCCCATGGCCAGCGTTTGCCCAGGTTATCTTAAAAAGCTGAAACAGGAAATGTGTTAGGGAATTAACAATAGTTATCTCTGGGTGGAGGACCTCCAAATGACTTATTTTCTGTTTTAAACATTCCTGTATATTCCCCAATGGGCTTGCACTGCTTTTGTAATAATAATAATAAAAAGTCTCACAAGCAAGGGACAACTCCTACTTCCTCTTTGTCATTTGTTATCTTGCATTTTTCTGCCCCAGACCCATTAGCCCAGGAAGCTTTCCCCAGTCAGCACCATCCACCCTCTCCTGACATGCAGTGCCTGAGGACCTAAGGACCACTCTTGAACTTTTCTCTCCACACCTGTTTGGCTTCTTCTACTAAACTGGAAGAATCTTGTAGGCAATAATGCAAAACACTGAGCAGCCCCTCTCACTCCTAAATATTTGCACAAATATTTTTGCATACATACAAAGACTTCTTTAGTAGATACTTCGGTTTTGACTTTAACATCTAACAACAGCAAGTGGGCTGGGGTTGTGGCTCAGCAGTAGAGTGCTCGCCTGGCACGTGTGAGGCCCTGGGTTCGATCCTCAGCACCACATAAAAATAAATAAAATAAAGGTATTTTATTTATAGTTGTCCAACTACAAATAAAAAATAAATATTTAAAAATAACAACAAGTATTCATGGAATACAGTCATCCTTAGAATCCAGTATCTGTGCAGAACCAAAATCCAGGGATGTTCAAGTCCCTTATATAAAATGATGTTGAATCCTTCTCCCATACACTTTAAATCATCTCTAGATGACTTATACCTGGCATAAAGTAAATGATATGTAGATAGTTGTTCCACTGTATTGCTTAAGGAAAAAATGTCTCTGTGTGTTCAGTACAGACATACTTTTTCAGAAAAAAAAAAAATTCCTATCCTCAGTTTGTTGAAGTCTGTGGCTATAGATCTATGGATATAGAAGACTGTTCACTTTGTGCCAAAATCTAAGAACTTCATAAGTATTAACTTTAATCTTCATGGAACTGCAGGAATCGGGTACTACTATTATCTCCACTTTACAGGTGAGAAAAATGAGGCACAAGGCACTATAGTAACTTGCCTAGGGTCACAAGCTTGTGACTGGCCGAGCTAGGGTTTCCAGAAATCTGATCACAAAGCCCATGTTTTTCATATAGAAAATGTTTAGAAACTTACTTTACTCATGGCTCCTACTGCTGCCATGCATGTTAGGGACAAAGCAAGGCAAAGACAACTTAAGCCATAAATCTTTCTCAAAGCAAAACAACAGGACCAAAGCAAGTAACCTAGGCGACCTGCCCAGAGTGCCTCCTTTACAGCGGCAATGAGTCTTTCCATTCTGCAATGTTTCCTCCTAGCCACACTTCAATTTCTCAATAATCATTAACTAGGAAATTAAGCAGTAGCATAAAATCCTGATTTTTCACAGAGGAGGAAACAAAATCCGCCCCCCCCCCCCCAGTTTGGGGGAGGGGAGGGGAGGCGTGGAGAGAGACAGGGATACAGGAGTGCTTCTTCTTTAGCCACTGATCACAGCAGGGTTGCATCAGATCAATTTTCCCACCAAAGACAGCTGAAATAAACAAATCAACTGAACTACAGGCCATTTGGTGATTGTTTCTCCTTGGGGGATAACTAAGACCTACAAGCTTTTTGAAGAGAACTTCAGAATTTGATCCCTAATGGAAAAGCTAGCAGGAATAAACACCGTGGTATTTACTATCAGGACATTCTCTCCAAGCAGCCTCCTGGTTTACATGTGGAGGGCTGAAGACAATTAGCCCTATCCGCCCTGCCAGAGGATTCCAGTTGTCTTGGGCTGAATGATGCCCCCTTTCCACAGCTTTTCCCAGGTGACTTTAGGCAGACTCTTCAGCTCTCAGTACAAGTGTTTACAGTGAAGAGAGCAGATAAGGCTCCCCACAAGGACAAGTCCAGATTCTTTGCTAAATTACAAGAAACAGACTGGGAAAAGAAAGGGGCTGTGCTTTTCTGAGTGAACCAGCAGTTGGTTTTGAGGGTACTTTTTTAGTGACAGCTGCTGACATCATGCAGAGGCTACTGCTGAGGTCCACCTCAGTTGGAGCAAAAGGGTTCTTTAGAAACCCTGATAAGTGCTGCCTGAAGGCGATTTCCTGGACACCCAGGTACCTAGAAAAAAGTCTAGCAGCTACTGAGAAAAGAATATTTGCAAAAGACGAGTTTGGTCAATCTTTTTCCTTCCCTAAATATTGATGTGAAAACGTCTCTGTTGAATTTGTATATGTTTTCCTCTTTTAAAATATTCTCAGCTTGATCCATGGCAAGGATTTTATAATAAATTGAAAATGATCACCAAAAATGGAATGTTGCTTAGAAATCTTATTTATTCCAATTGGATATTGATCCAATACATTTCTCTGGCCCTGTTATATACTGCCTGTGTGACTTTGGGCTAGTTGATTAACCTCTCTAGGGTCTCATTTTCCCTCTGTAAAATGAGACCATAGATTAGGGTCTACCTGGTAAGAGTTGTAAGAATTAGATGAGGTAATCCTTACCAAATACAAGTTGTTATTAGTTAATGGAAGGTGATTATGTGCTAGGCAATATGCCAAGGGTCGGAGATGGGTAAACCTAGAATGTGGTTCCTCTCTTCAATAAGTATCACGCAGTGGTTCTCAAAGTGTGGTCCTGGACCTGCAGCCTCAGCATCACCAGGGATTGTTGAAAATGCAAATTCTCAGGCCCCACTCCAGACCTACTGAATTAGAAACTCAGGGAGCCCAGCAATCTGTATTTTAAGCAAGCTCCATCCTCTGGAAACTTCTGATATAGGTTATAGGATAATAACAGCAACGGGACAAAGGGAACACATCTGATTTGTACTTCATGATGATCTTAAATTTCATAGAATTGAGCTAATAAATTCCTTTAATCCTGAAAGCATCAGGTATGAGTAATCCACATATGCCCAAAGTTGCCCAATGTTTTTTTGTACAATTTTTGAAATGACTAAGTATATACGTAGTTTGGGACACATGGCACTTTCCTGCTGAAAATGAGAAACAAGTTATTAGTTAACTGGGGAGTATTTGTCAGACTGCTGTTGGTAAGAAGAGACAATGTTGGGGACTGGGAACTCCAAGGCAGAGAAAATCCTGAAGTGGAAAAACACTGAGCCACTTATTGCAAGGCCTGGTCTCTGGGTTGGCTGGTGCTCTCTGGGTGGGCAGCGGGTAGTGGCCTGTGCTTGGGACTGTTTTATGTGCTGCTTAGGATTTTTTCATATCAGGTCTTTTGACTTTCTTTTTAGAGTTAATCAACCAATTTATAATTTTAGTTGGTTATAATAAGAGAAGCTGGCAGCTAGAAAAATAGATTACTATGGAAACCTCAGCAAAACTAACATTATTCAAAGTCTTCCTATGAGTTCATTATTTTGCAAAATGAAATATTTTTACAGTATGAATCTGATAGTGTGAAGTGTTTTTAGGAACACAGTTATTACACTGAAGCAGAATACAATATACACTACTAGTACTTCTGAAGAATATGAATAATTTTTTTTAACATAATGACAGTCCAGCTCAAAGCTGTCTCTATACAGCCCAAGCATAAGCAAGCCAGAGAAACGGCCAATTCTGCAGTTGCAGTCACTGAGAGGATGGCCATCTACAATAAAGGAATGGCTTGAGTGTTTTTCTTATTCTTTTCTCTTTCTAAAAACTATTTCACAGAGTCCTCCTGAGGCAATGAAGCTCAGAGAAGAATGACATATTGCAGGCAATTCTAAGGAAGTGGAAGATGAAGGTACTTCCTAAAATTCCACCATTTGCCCAAATCTATGTAGTAATCAATCAAAAACGGAAATCACTAAAGACTAAAGACATAAATAATATGTTTGGTGATGTATTATCTAAACTATGAGAGAGCTGGGGATGTGGCTCATTGGTAGAACACTTGCCTCGCATGTGTGAGGCCCTGGGTTTAATCCCCAGCACATTTATTTATTTACTTAGAGTTCAAAATAAATTTAAAAATAAATTAATTAACACATGCAAACTATGAAAGATTTCAGACCAAGATTGAAAAGTATCTGTGGTTGGCATAATAGTCCTAATGTGACCCAGTGTGGTATGGGTTAACGAAGACAAAGAGAGTAAGGTCACAGAGCTATAAGAAGAAAGAAAAATTAGACAAGGCCCAAACAATAATATTTAATTTTTTAGTGCAATTAGCTAAGGGTTTCACCTATGAGTTGACAGAGCATTCAAAATTAACACCAGATTGCACATTTTCTATGATTAAATCTTGGTTAGCTTTCAGTTATTCTATCTATAATGTAGGCATACTTGTTACTTTGCAACAAAGGTTTTATATTAGCTTTGTAAATGTTAAGAATTAAAATTGAGCATAGCAGTTGTTCTAGTCAGCTTGGGCTGCTATAATGATGACAGCAGAGTAGATGGCTTAAATAATAGCATTTATTTCTCATTTGTCTGGAGGCAGTGAAGTACCAAATTAAGGTGTTGGCTAATATGACTGAAGCTTCTCTTCTGGCTTGTAGATGACCACTTTCTTGCTGGGTCCTCATATGGTAGAGAGAAATAGGGGTAGATATGGAGATAAAGAGATGGAGATGGATGGATGGATGAATGGAATGCATGCATGGATGGATAAATGGATGCATGAATGGATGGGTGGGGGCAGAGAGTCACAAAAAGAGAGAGAGAAAAAGCACTCTAGTATCTCTTCTTATCCTCTTATAATGGCACTATTCCCATGGTGAAGACTCCATCCTCATGATCTCATCTAAACCTAATTACCTTTCAAAGGTCCTATCTCCAAAACCCACCACATTGTGTGTTAGGGCTTCAACATACGTATTTAGTGACACCATTCAGTCTACAGCAGTGCTGAAAACTGTATGCTTCAGAGACAGTTGGACCTAAATTGGAATCTTATCTCTACCTATTGAAATTTGTAAGATATTGGACAAGTTGATCACTCTGAGATATTTCTTTAATTAAATGAAAGTAAAAGTTATCTACCAGATGAGTCATTGTGAGGGCTGCCTGAGATAATGAAGCTAGGGTGTTGAATACATGTACGGGGCACAAAGTACAAGGTCAGGAAATGATAATGCAGCAGTCAGTCCCCAAGATGGTCCCATGATCCTCACTTGCCACTGCTTATACCTGTTGCCAGTTATTTGAGTGCCCCCACCCCCGCCCCCACAAATGCATATGTTGAAATTCTCACCTCCAAGGTGATTGTATTAGGAGGTGGAGATTATGGAAGGTAAATAGGTCTTGGAGGTAAAGTCCTCATGAATGAGATTAGTGCCTTTATGAAAGAGGCCCCAGAGGGCTTGTTTGCCCTTTTTTACTATGTGAGGATACAGCAAGAAGGTTCCACCTATGAAGAAAATAAACCTCACCATACACCCAATCTGCTAGTACCTTGATCCTGCACTTCCCAGCCTCCAAAACTGTGAAAAGTCAATTTCTGTGGTTTATAAACCACCTAGTCTGTGGTACTGTGTTTCAGCACACAGAATGGAATAAGACAGATGGATGCTCTCCCACAGTAAAAAATTGCTGACCTGTGGCATCCAAAGGACATTGCAAGAATAATAGGGTGTGACTTCTGAGACTAGGTCATAACAGATACTTTGGCTCTCCTTGTTCTCTCTTAGATCCCTAGCTCAGGAGGAAAGGCAGGCTGCCATGTTGAGGGGGTACTAGAACAGTTCTGTGGAGAGGCCCATGTGTGAGGAACTGAGGCGGTCTCCAACAACCAACACAACAGCCTCACATATTGGTTTCCAGTTAGTTCTCACTGTCAGGAAGCAATGTGGAAAACTGATAATCAGATTTGACAAACCAACCATCAGATTTGACAGGCCACCAGAAAGAGGAACGACAATCATTCTTTTATAGACTCAAGAAACTGTCTAGTAGTGTCTCCAAAAGCTATTTCTGGAGAGCTACTGTTTTCCCTTACAGCAAATCTGAATTATAAAATCTAACCAGAGTCTGTATTTGTCAGTCAACACCACATATGAACACGCTGTACTTTTCCACTAATGAGAAGTTAAATTATTCTTCAACATTCAGACTTGTAGAAAACATTTTCAATACTCAAGTAGTCTGTATGAAAGATTAAACCTGCACCCACAGAGAACACTTTGAAAACTTATAAAACATTTTTCATACTTGAGCTGGTGTTTATATAACTGATTTTGTTTTCTTGTTTTATTTAAAAAGATAACATAGCTTCTTTGCAGAAGTAGTTCTATGAAACAATCAATTCATGTCACCAAGGATGAATTGAGCCAAAATAACTTTTGTGTAAGATTTTAAATAACTGATATAAATGTAATGTTCTACTTTGGCACATGCAGATATAAGCTATGCAAAGTGGTTTACAAAACTAAATCTTCAAGTGGAGATTGTCCAGATAGCCTTTTAAGTGGTGTTTCAGGAACATTTTAGGGAAGAAAGCCAGGAAATTCCTCAGTGCCAGCATTTGTACTACATCCTGGGGGATGCTATTCCTGGGAACCCAGCTTCCAGGAAGCCTGACTAGATTGTCTGTCTGTGACTCGTCACAGTAAGTAGCCTCCTATGTTAAGTGAAGTTTGTCAGCACAAGTAACGATACGTTAGAATTCTAGAAACCTCTTACTATGACTTGGATGTGGTTTCCCCTCAAAGGTCCAAATGCTGGAATCTTGGTTCCCAGTGTTGTGGTATTGAAGTAGTGGGACTTTTAAGAGGTGAACCCTGTAGGAAGGTGATTATGTTACTGGGGACACTACCCTTGGAAGGGATTAATGTAGTTCTCATGGGACCCCAGTTAGTTTCCAAGAGAATAGCTTGTTACAGGGAGCCTAGCACTCCCACACATCTTTCTGGGTTCCTGTCTTTCCTTTTGACCTCCCCTCTTTTACTTGCCCCCACCATGATGCCATCAGCCATGTATCCAGAGCATCCTCTCCAGAGCTGAGCAGATGCCAGTGCCATACTCTTGGCCCTCCAGAATTGTGAACTGAATAAACTTATTTACTAATCACTCAGCTTAAGGTATTTTGTTAAAACAACACAAAAAGGATTGATATAGCACTCACAGATGTCTGAAACAGAACCGAGGCCTTAGCAACTGAACAGTGGAAATAGCAAAAAAAAAAAAATTAATGCCAGAGTGAGAATCTGGAGCAACAGTAACGCAGACCAAATACCACAACTAGATGTTGAAGAACTTACGGAAGGAGATTGAATCCCCAGATCATAAAGGCAGGGAACAGAGAACTAAAGATCAAGAGGGAAGACAGAGCAGGAGTGAGACATTGGTGCCTCCTGATTAGACACTGGTACTATAACAAACTGCTTATTAGGGATATTTGTAATGAGCTATTTATGTTCAGTTAATCAGAACATTTAGTTCATTTATTTGACAAACATTGACTATCTCTTTTTGGTGCCTGGCACAAGAAATGGATGTGAGAATGGAATTTCATCCTTCCTAGACATGGAAATCGTAAGGATGGAGAAAACAGTATATAAGAAGCTTGCCAGTGGAGATAAAATTCATGTACAATTCATTATAATTCAGTGTAGTAGGTTCTGCAAGGTGCTATGAAGTGCTGTAGGGCAACAAGAGCGGAGTATTGAACTGACCTGATGAGTTCATAGGGGAGATTTTTATTGGAGGTAGAAAATGCTTAGGCCAAACCATACAGTTTGGCTACAATGCCAGAGGATAGAAAAATCTGTCCTTATCAGTATCCTGTGACAAGGTCACAGGTTGGCAAGAAGGTATTAGCCAGGAGTGCTGAAAGGGATGGACACTTCCACCTCAAATAAGATTGAAGGATGACAGAGAGAGAGAGAAAGAGGGCTAAATAGAGAAAGTGTAGTCAATAGTGAAAATATTGCTGCTAAGGAATAGAAGATAAGGTCAAGATTGACCATTTACCAACTCTCCTAGGGAAGTAATCCTTAAGTACAGATGGCTCAACTTATGATGTTTTTTTAACTTTATGATGGTGCAAAAGTGGCATGCATCTATAGTCAATGGTTCTTTGAACTTGGATCTTTCCCCAGGCTAGTGATATGCAGTCTGATCTTCTCTCCATTCCAATGCTGGGCAGTAGCAGTGACTGCAGCTCCCAGTCAGCCCCACCATCACTAGGGGAACAATCTACCTCGTGCAGTAGACTGAGCTGCTAAGCTGGGATGGTTAGTAGGTTCGGAGCATTGAATGAATGTTCAACCCACAATATTTTCAATTTACAATGGATTTATTGGGATGTAACCCCACTGTAAGTCAAGAAGCATCTATAATCTGAACTGTCTGGAGAATGGAAAAAGTAAGAGTGAGCCTCAACTGATCAGACAAATCTAGTGTACTTCAAAACCAGTATCAAGCAAGGACAGAATAACCAGGGAAATAATGAGTCGTTTGGGATTATGAATTTGGAGACAAAATAGCCCAAATAATGCAGTTTTTAAAAGCTACCATGACCTAAGTGGAAATGCAAGAATGGCTTCACATAAGGAAATCAAGAAAAACCAGTCAATTTGACTGAATAAAATATATAGAGCAATAATAGTCCCCAGGGGAGGATGGATTCCAGGAAACAAGATCCATGTTAGAAAAGAGTGTCTGAATTAAGATGCCACCTCAGAAACCACATCAGCAGTCTCCCCTAGCAATTGGAATAGAAATACTGGAAATTATAACTGTTTATTTTGTTAGAATTAGAAATATTTCCCTAGCCTCTCATTATTAATATTAATAAAAATGAAATTGATAATATGCTATTTTCACAGATAAAGCAAACACATTTTAATTTTTAGCAGGGGTCCAAAAGACTTAGGCTGGATTCTTTGTTCCCTTATCCAAGGTTGGTTATTGACTGGACAAACCAGGGGACTGATGCAGATTTAAGTGAAGAAATTCATTTCTATAGCAGCTGGAAAGGTCAAAAGTTTTGGAATTGACTGTGGATATTTTTCAATCTTAAGAAAATTTGGATCTGGTTGCATTAATCCTGGTCCTAAAACACAGTCCCCTCCCCAGCTTTGTTTCATTTTCTACTTATCCCCCGTAGAATCTGCTGCACAAAGGGGAATGAGGTCTGATATACAGCCATCTTCCTCAGACCCGTTCCCCACTCCTTGACTGACAATCTTTTGGCTGGCAGAGCTAACAAGGTTCTGGAAGAGGCAGCTTAGCAGACAACGTGGTTGCATTCATTCTGTGTGCTGCAATGTTTATAGCTCTCACTTCCTCTGTGGGGAGTCAGTGAAGGTAAAGACACAAAGTGCCTTTGTTTCCCTTATAGCAGGAATTATATAATTAACAATAAAGTCAGCCAAAAATTGAAATAGTATGGCGTTTTTCTCTGTCAAATTTGCAAGTTTAGAAGTATAATGTCCGGGACTGGAAGAAAATTAGTTCTAATATAGGAGTGAAAAATGACAAGGACTGTCTGTAAAGCAGTTGACAATGTGTATCACCAAAATCCTGAAAAAATGAGACAGGCGCGGTGGTGCATGCCTATAATCCCTGTGCCTAGGAAGGCTGAGATAGGAGGATCATGACTTCAAAGCCAGTCTCAGCAACAGCAAGGCACCAAGCAACTCAGTGAGACCCTCTCTCTAAATAAAATACAAAATAGGGCTGGGGATGTGGCTCAGTGGTTGAGTGCCCCTGAGTTCAATTCCCAGTAACAAAAAAAAAAAAAAAAAAAAGAAAAAGAAAAAGAAAAAATCCTTAAAAAGTGCAACCCCTTTGAGGGGATGTGTTTATCCTGATTTAAACATTACACAAGGTAAACTTGTATTGAAACATTACATGGTACCCATTAATATGTGCAATTTTTATGTTTTTGTGTATCAGAAAATGTTTAAGCAATGTGCAACCTTTTAAAAAAATTTTGTAGTTGTAGATGGATAGAATGCCTTTATTTTATTTATATTTATGTGGTGCTAAGGATCAAACCCCATGCCTCACACAAGCTAGGGAAGTGCTCTCCACTAAGCTACAGCCCCAGCCCAATGTGCAACCTTTTGACTAAAGTAATTTCACTTCTAAAAAAGGTATCTCAAGGCATTAGTCAGTGAGGCACACAGATTATACTGATAAAGATATTCATTGCAAATTTATTTACTAGAATAAAATTTATAAACTTCAATGCCTGTAAATAGGGATGGCTTGTTAAGTGGATTACAGTCTATCCATATACTGGAATACTATGCAGGAATTTAAAAAATAATAGTGATGAAGAAAATACTTCAAAATATACAGCTAAGTGGGGGGAAAAAGCTCTAAAAATGTATGTATAGTATATGCTCATTTTTAAAGAGTTTTCATGGATTCTGGTTCTGATTCAACATGGCTGACTCAGAATAAAGATAAGAACTACATCTGTACTATATCTACCTCTATCTCTATCTCCATCTCTATTGCTCTTACCTCCCTTCAAGACCCCAATAAAATGACAGTAAATGAAAACAAGAGAATTAATGGCAATAGTGAAGAGAAGTGGAGTAGGGGCTACCATCAATGGAAGAGAGATTTTAATCTTTCTCCAAAGACAAAGCAAATCCAAAAGTATTGCTATGTGAAACCGAAACTGAGCAGAGTCACTGCAGCCCAGAACACTCAGAGAAGGCAGCTGGGGGAGGAAGTGGGAGTCAATCTTTCTGGCAAAATCTCAGGGAAGCTCTGGGCTTGGGGCCAATAAGCTTTAATGATGAGAACAAGAAAAGGTGCTGAACACCAGGAACAAATTGAAGTCCACCTCAGAAACCACATCAGCAGTCTCCCCTAGCCCTGCAGGCCATAAAAGCAGCCAACATTTACTCCCAATCCCCAGATTTAGAGGGTTCTTCTAAAGAGAAACCAAGGAGACTGCCTTGGGAGAATGTTCCCCCAAAGCAAATCCCTGTCTTAGCAGGTCCTCCTCACACAAATGCAGAGGTCCCAGGTAGGTTCCCCACTTAAGGGAAGCAGCCCCTCAAATGTCAACCAAGCACCTGGAATGATTAACAAGGCCTTTATTCTGAAATATGCCCAGGCAGTGCCCGCGTTGGGGAAGTCAAGCCCAACGATGAAAGGGTGAGAAATAGAGGTTTCAGTCTAGGAATAAAATTGCAGAGGTAACAAATAGATGATTTGCTATATTCTAAATGTGTTTCCCCCCCCCAATCCAGGTGTTGAAATTTAATTGCCAATGTGATAGTATTCAGAGGTGGAAGGTTAGGGAGGTAATTAAGTCATGAGCACAGAACCCTCAAGGATGGGATTAGTGACCTTGAACATGGACTTCAGGGAGTGAGTTGGTCCCTTCTGTCCTTTCTGCCCTGTAGGGACACAGAGTTTTCCCCCTCCAGATGGCACAATCAAGCTCCATCTTAGAAGTGGTGACCAGCCCCTCATCAGATAGCAAACCTGCTAGTGCCTTGAGCGAGGAAGTCCAGACCCAGAACTGTGAGAAATAAATTTCCATTGTTTATAACTACCTGGTCTGTGGTAATTTATCAGCACAAACAGCTAAGAACTAAACATCACCATATCGTTAAAATTGGGAGAGGGACTCAGGATAGGGAAATGAGCATCTTTCATATCAGAATCTTAAAAGATACTACCTAAAGTTAATTCATGGATTGAACAATGCACACAGCTTATTCAGAGCTTTAGGAGAGTTACCACCAAAAAGCTCTGAACAGAAATCATTTTAAGAGGCAACCCCAGGAATGTGGGCAATCCTTCTCTTCTGATTTTTTTTTAAATCGTGTACATATATAGTTTCAATCAATATCTGAAAATAAAGGGAAGCAAAGCTTATGTAGATACCATCATTATGCTTTCCTATTTCCCAGGTGGAATTCAGACACACAAACGTGGAGATGCTGGAGTCAGCACTGCTAAGAAAGGAGGTGATTTTTTTCTTAGTGAATTTCCATAAACTCAGAATTGACTTCACTTATTTTAAATATTTTCTGAGAGAACCAGCTTACTTAAATAAAAAACTACCATATTTGATTTTATTCCTTCCTAGGGACTTGAATTTTTTTTTTTTAATGCTTGACAACCATTTTTTGGACACTTGGGGACTACATGGTGGAGGTTTTAATTATAAAACCTCTTCTCTCTTGTGTAATTCATTGTACCTGTGTACATTTTTACCACTATCACCCAGGTAACTGATTGAAGAGAGCACCAGAGCCTTAAAATTTCTTTTCTTTTGTTAAAGGAAGACTTCAAAGGGGCACTTGAGTACCCAGGCATTTTGTAATCATCTTGCATTACACTCTCCTTTCTAACATATCTACTTTAATTTCTAGTATCTTCTTCACTTGATACAATTGTAAAAGTTTATTATTCCCTCTGCTATTGGCAAGCATAATTTTCTTCCTTTTTAAAAAAGTATTTTTGGTTGTTGATGGACACAATATCTTTATTTTATTTATATGTGGTGCTGAGGATCGAACCCAGTGCCTCCTATGTTGAGGCAAGCACTCTACTGAACCACAACACTAGCCACCCCTTTTTAAAAAAAAAAAAAAAAATCTCATATCATTCTTTCTTGTTTGTGCTTAATCTAAAAAGTTCCCAGAAATATAGTTTTTCAAGAGGAAATTCAACTAAAATCCTATCAGTTGATTCCCTGAGTGTTCAGAAGGGCCCACAGACATTGGAACACGGTTATCTTTTGAATTCCTGACCCCGCGTTTGTTGAAACTCACCTGATCTGCTTTATCTGGAATTACTAATGAATTTAGGAACAAGATTTTTTCTTTTGTTGTCTCTTTCTGTACAAGATGACCTATTATTCCCATTTCTTTTAGCAGGTTCTTGGTTTTAGCTGCAATGCCGGGTCTTGGTAAAGTAGACATGGCCCTCACCTTGAACTTGTTTGTTAAGTTTGCTCTGGACTGAGAGCCAACTCTATCGGCCCCAGCACCAGGGATTCCACATGGGAAACAATTACTGGATTGTTGGTACTTAGACCCAGGGAAACACAATGCCAGTGTTGTTCTGAGTGTGCCACTGGCTGACCTGCTGCTCAACAATGCACCAATCGGCTTAGTCTGTACCTCACAGTCCCTTGACTGAAGTGAGAGGGAAAATCTGTCATGATTCCCACCAACTTCCATGGTGGAAGAGATCCCATTTTCATGTACAAGGAAAAGTTGAATGTGGAGAAAAAGAACTCTTAGTTATAACAGATGGGAGATGAAAGATGGAGAAGGTTTCTAACTGATATGAAGTACCATAGCCTGGGTGCCTTAACTATTTTTTCATTTATTTCTCTGACATGTATTTCTCACAATACTAGAGGCTAGAAGTGTCATCTGGGTTGGCTTCTCCTGGGGTGTCTCTCCACGGCTTACAGATGGCTGTCTTCTTCCTGTATCTTGACATGTTCTTCCCATTGTGCCCCATTCTCTTCACATAAGGACACCAGCCAGATTGGATCAAGACCCGCTCATGTGGCCTCATTTTAACTTAATTACCCTCTTAAAAGGCCCTGTCTCTAAATACAGCCAGAGTTGAGGTACTGAGGCTAATGGCTTCAACATACAGACACAATTCAGCCCTAATGGAGTACTCTCATGCTCTTTTCATTTCTATCTTTCTAAAACATATTCTCTATAGGCTTATTTTAGCACTTATTTCATATTTCATTACCCTTTTCTTTTTGCACACATTCAACATACAATTGCTCCCTTGCATTGTGTTTGGTATTAAAGATTCCAGGATAGCTCCTGACCTTGAGCAGAAATTGACATGCAGAAAAAATTGAAAGAGCCCCGTATGAACTATAACGGAGGTATGAGAAAGGTTTGTGGGAGTTCAGAAGACCAAACAACCCCTTCTGCCTGGAGCAAGCAAGTCTGAGAAGATGACAATTAAGATGTGCTTAAAATAATGGATGTGCATTCATCAGGCAGAGAAAATGGAGATAACCTCCTTCCAGGAAAGAGATAAAAAGGTATAAAGAAGCACATGGGAAAAAAAGGGTATGGCATAGCTTTTGGTTGTGCCCTGGAGTGGGGGATGATAAGGAGTGGGTGAGAATGAAACTAGAGAGTTAGGTTGCAGCCAGGGTAGGAAAGAAAGGCTCTATCCAGAGCAAGCCAACTGGCGGGTTAAAATATTAATTAATTAGCATATAATATTTACATGTCTGAAAAACTATCATGAACACAGCTTTGTTTATTATTTAGATGTATGCTCAATTAATTTTACTTTACCAGTTCAATTCTTAGCTCATCACAGACAGGAACTTTGCCTAACACTTAATTTATATGCAACATTCCTTGGCATTGTCACATGCATGAATAATAAAGAAAGAAGGTGATCCCACTTCTTTCTCTGAAATGATGATGTAAATTATACCTAATATCTGCCCACAAAGATAAAGATACTTGTATATGTGTGTATACAGAAAACACATGTATATTTAAAGGAAAATGCTTGAGGACTGATGGATTTATGCCTGCTTTGAGAGTTTTCATATCAAACACTATTTTAAAATGTGGTAGGCTAAATCACTACTTCATTTTACAGACAGATGGAACGAGGATCCCTTTAAATTCACATGAAGTGAAACTAGCTGATCCTTGTGGTCAAACTCCAAATATTCTTTCCTTAAAAAGATCTTGTCCTATCTTTTCACTATTGAACGAAACCAGACCTCACCCTGCAAAGACTTCTTACTGGAATTTTCTCAGCACTTATATATAGCCTGTGGATATTCTCAAACTTGTTTATTGCTCTCCAGCAGTTCTGTATAAGTAGTTTCATTTGTAAAATCATTAAAAGCACAAAATTCCGACTCCCCTTCACCTATGGTATTTAGTGTGCATAAAGTAATAATGGCAAACATAGTCTCCGTTGCCAGATTCTTTTTAGATAAGTGACTCATTTGATTCTTACAACAATCGTTGAGATAGGTACCATTATTATCATTATCTTAAAGATGTGAGACTGAGGAATGAAGAAGTCAAGCAACTTCTCAAAGAGCCATAATTTGTGGTTGGGACTTGAGCTTAGATTTGGCTCTAGAATCTAAGCTCTTAATCACTGTTTATACCAGTTAAGAAGGCTTCCTAAGCACAGTATTAGTTTATTAATATAGCACCTGAGCCCATGAGCTAGGGCGAGGACCAGATCCCCCACTCAACTTACCCAGCTACTTTTGATCCTGTGAGGAAAGAAGGGAGTGAAGCGCAGGCTGCCGGGGACAGTGCCTGGTGATGCAGCCCCCAGCTCCTGCCCCCAGCTCAGTTCCCCAGTGCCCGTTGCACAGCTGTCCAGGGTCAATAGCCCTGTGTATGGGGCTGGAGGGAAGCAAGGGAAAGGACAAGGTCCTGCTTTCTTCTCACCATGCATAGCAAATAAAACACCAAAAGCCTTTTGTTTTTATAAATATGGCTCACAGAGAAGATAGATTGAGAATGGTGATTACAGTTACGTTTAATTTTTTTCCATAAAATTATAAAGGATATATTATGGTTAATAATACTGATGACCATTATTAACTATCATTTATTTGCTGACACATGATTCTATACTTAGAAGATCCAAAAAAACTCCACTGGAAAACTTAGAGAATTAATGAATTCAGCAAAGTAGCAGGATATAAAATCAACATCCATAAATCAAATGCATTTCTGTACATCAGTGATGAATCCTCTGAAAGAGAAATTAGGAAACTACCCCATTAACAATAGCCTCAAAAAAAAAAAAACTTGGGAATCAACTTTACAAAAGAGGTCTTTTGTTAAGTTGAAAGGCCTCTACAATGAAAACTGCAGAACTCTAAAGAAAGAAATTGAAGAAGACCTTAGAAGATGGAAAGATCTCCCATGCTCTTGGATATGCAAAATTAATATTGCCAAAATGGTCATAGTACCCAAAGCACTTTACAGATTCAATGCGATTCCAATTAAAATCCCAACATCATTTTCCTTATAGGAAAAGCAGTCATGAAATTCATTTGGAAAAATAAGAGACCCAGAATAGCCAAAGCAATCCTTAGCAAGAAGAGTGAGGCAGGAGGCATCACAATACCAGACCTTAAATTATACTGCAAGCTATGGTAACAAAAAGAGCATGGTATTGGCACCAAAATAGACTTGTAGACCAATGGTACAGAATATAAGACATAGAGACAAGCCCACATAAATACAGTTATCTCATAGTATAGAAAAGGTGCCAAAAACATACAGTAGATCAAGGATCTAGGAATTATTTCAGAGACCCTGCACCTAATAGAGGAAAAAATAGGCTCCGACTTCCTTAACAAGACTCCTAAAGTGCAAGAAATTAAGTCAAGAATTAATAAGTGGAATGGACTCAAATTAAAAAGTTTCTTCTCAGCAAAAGAAACAATCAATGAGGTAAACAGAGAGCCTACATTTTGGGAGCAAATTTTTGCCACACACACATCAGATAGAGCACTAATCTCCACAATATTCAAAGAACTCAAAAACTTAACACCAAAAAACAAACAACCCAATCAATAAACAGGCTAAGGAAATGAATAGACACTTCTCAGAAGAAGATATACACTCGATCAACAAATATACAAAAAAAAAAAAAAAAAAAAACATCTCCAGTAATTAGAGAAATGCAAATCAAAACTACTCTTAAGATTTCACCTCACACCAGATAGAATGGCAGCTATCAAGATTACAGACAACAATAAATGTTGGCAAGGATGTGGGGAGAAAAGTCACACTCATACATTGCTGGTTGGACTGCAAATTGGTGCAACCACTCTGGAAAGCAGTATGGAGATTCCTTAGAAAACTTGGAATAGAACCACCATTTGACACAGCTATCCCACTCCTTGGTCTATACTCAAGGGACTTAAAATCAGCATACTATAGTAATGCAGCTGCATCAATGTTCATAGCAGCTCAATTCACAACAGCTAAACTGTGGAAGCAACTTTCAATAGATGAATGGAAAAGAAACTGGTATATATACACAATGGAATATTACTCAGCATTAAAAGAGAATAAAATTATGGCATTTTCAGGTAAATGGATGCAGTTGGAGAATATCATGCTAAGTGAAGTAAAACAAAGGCTGAATGTTCTCTCTGATAAGTGGATACTGATCCATAATGGGGAGGGGAGATGGAAAAATGGAGGAACTTTGATTGGGCAAAGGACAGGAGAGTAGGAAGGGTGCCTGAGGGCAAGAAAGATGGTGGAATGAGATGGATCTCATTATCGTAGGTACCTGTATGACTGCACATATGGTGTGATGCTACATCCTGTACAACCAGAGAAATGTAAAGTTGTGCTGCAATTATGTACAATGAGTCAAAATGCATTCTGCTGTCATATATACCTAATTAGCAGGAATTAATTAACTAAAAATATAATTCTAATGACCATTATTGAGCCCTTAATGCACAGCAGGTACTGGTGATTTGTTGTCTAGTTTCTTAATCTCCCAAACAACCTTAAGCAGTTGGAACTGTCACCCATTTAAAGGCAGGAAACCAAGGCTCAGAGAGACCACTGTCATGCATTAATATGCTCAGGGTCAAGGGATGGATTCAGGACTTTCCCAAATCTAGAGGCCTCTCTCTCTCCTTCTCCCCACTACCCTTTCCATCCACTCCCTTTCCTCCCTACCCTCCCAGTTTGGCCCCTGTCTGTTTTTCTCTCCTTTTAATGATAGTATAAATGACACATGGTTAAAAAAAAAAGACACACATTTTCCATTATTAATTTTGTTTAGAATAAAATATCATTGGAATTATATGTGTTTTCAAAAAGTCTAACCTCTTGGAGATGTACTCTATGTATTTAGAATGAAGTGGTAAGAGGTTTGCTTTAAAATACTTCACTAAGGGGGGCCCAGCCGCCGCCTGTGCCTGCACGGAAGGCAGACCGCACGACCTGGAGAACAGGCCCAGTGGCCCGCCAGCACGGTAGACAGATCACCCCAATTGGAGGAGGGGCCCAGCCGCCGCCTGCGCCTGCACGGTAGGCAGACTGCGAGACCGGAGAAGGGGCCCAGCGGCCCGCCTGTGCAGTAGACAGACCTCCCCAGCTGGAGGAGCCCAGCCTCCCGCCGGTGCGGTAGACAGACCACTCCAACTGGAGGAGGGGCCCTGCCACCCGCCCGTGCAGTCACCTGACCAAGCTCTTGACAAACATAAGGTTTCCCCAACACCCCTACCTCATCAAACACCTTATGAGAAAAACTGATGGAACTCATCTTGAAAAATCCCACCAACCCTTAAAACCCACCAACCGGTTGGCTGGCGTGGCTACTAGTGCAGTTCTGCAGCGGATTAGGCACCTGGTTTACATCTCAGAGAATAAGAGTAGAGAGGCCACAGGTGGAAGCTCAAGTCCTCTCACACTGACTACCACCACCATCCTGAACCAGAGACTCAAGCTAGGAATAGACAACGCCACCAACTGGAAGAAATGAAAACAGAGTTCTGAGAGACATTTTTTTTTCTTTCTTTTTCTCTCTTCTTTCTCTCCTTTCATCCATTCATCCAGTCTCCCCTACCCTTCCCCCTCAGGTCTTCGCAACCTCAACATATGTGAAACCAAAAATTGTGCACGAAAAAGGTCTTTAGCAACTGAATCACCAGAATAATATACTATAGAGGAATTGCATATGCCCCACCTCCCTTCCCCCTTTTTATTTCTTTTCTTTTTTCTCATATTTTCTTTTTCCTGCTCTCTTTTTTCTCTTCCTTTCCTTGTTATTTGTTTTCCTCCCTCTTACTCCCTCTATCCCACTTGCAACCCCCTAAATTTTACTATTCATAAGTAGGGTAATCTTATGAATACAGATAGAAATTTGAATCTATACATTCTTCCATAAATTACCCATCTATTGGTTAGAGCTCTCCAAAGTTATTAACTTAGATTAAACCCATACCCTCACTCCTTTCCCCATAAACATAACATCCTACACCTGAAATTCAGTTTTCTTCAAGTAACCAGAAATGGTATGCCTTTCATGAAACTAATGACTATATTTGTAAACGATAATCGAAACCAACATTTGTAGACATAGAGTCTAGCTATAAATGTAGTAATAAGGAAAACGTGTGCTTAGATGATGTACTATTGATATTGAGATCTGTTAACATTGTTTTTCTCCACAAAAGGGAGACTTTGCAACTATACAAGAGCAATATAAATATATGGGGGGGGGAATTGAATAACACAACAATTTCACAAAGCAGAAAGAAACGCGAGCAGTATGAAAAGACAAGGAAAGAAAGGACCACAAGCAATGCAGGTCAACTCAACTTTAGAAGAGGTAATATCTGCAGCAGATGGAATGTCAGATAAAGAATTCAGGATGTACATGCTTCAGATGATCTGGAGTCTCAAGGAAGACATTAGACAGCAAACTCAGACAATGAAAGATCACTTCGACAATGAATTACATAAACAAATCCAAGAAGCAAAAGATCAACTATACAGGGAGATAGAGGTTATAAAAAACAAACAAACAGAAATCCTAGAAATGCAGGAAGCAATAAGCCAAATTAAAAACTCAAATGAGAGTACTAACAGCAGAGTAGAACACTTAGAAGATAGAACATCAGACAATGAAGACAAAGTATTTCAACTTGAAAAGAACATAGACAGCTCAGCGAGACTGTTAAGAAACCATGAGCAGAACATCCAAGAAATATGGGATAACATAAAGAGACCAAACTTAAGAGTCATTGGGATACAGGAAGGTATAGAGGTCCAAACCAAAGGAATGAGCAATTTGTTCAATGAAATAATACAAGAAAACTTCCCAGACTTGAAGAATGAGACAGAATCCCAAATCCTGGAAGCCTATAGGACGCTGAATGTGCAAAATCATAAGAGATCCACACCTAGACACATTATAATGAAGATGCCCAACATACAGAATAAGGAGAGAATTTTAAAAGCTACAAGAGAAAGGAAGCAGATTACATTTAGGGGTAAACCAATCAGGATAACAGCTGATCTTTCAACACAGACTCTGAAAGCTAGAAGATCCTGGAACAACATATTTCAAACACTGAAAGAAAATGGGTTCCAACCAAGAATTGTGTATCCAGCGAAATTAAGCTTCAGGATGGAAGATGAAATTAAAACCTTCCACAATAAACAAAAGTTAAAAGAATTTGCAGCTAGAAAATCATCTCTTCAAAACATTATCGGAAAAACATTACAGGAAGAGGAAATGGAAAATAACAATGAAAACCAACAACGGGAGGTAGGACAGTAAAGGGGGGAAAATAATCAAAGAGGAAAACAAACCATGTTTAGTAACATAAATAAACAAATATGGCTGGAAGTACAATCCATATCTCAATAATAACCCTAAATGTTAATGGCTTAAACTCACCAATTAAGAGACACAGGCTGGTAGAATGAATCAAAAAAAAAAAAAAAAGATCCAACAATATGCTGCCTACAGGAGACGCATTTGATAGGAAAAGACATACATAGGCTGAAGGTGAAAGGTTGGGAAAAATCATATCACTCATATGGACTTCAGAAACAAGCAAGAGTGTCCATACTCATATCAAATAAAATAGATTTCAAGCCAAAGTCAATCAAAAGGGATAAAGAGGGACACTACATACTGCTCAAGGGAACCATACACCAACAAGACATAACAATCATAAATATATATGCCCCAAACAATGGTGCAGCTATGTTCATAAAACAAACTCTTCTCAAGGTCAAGAGTCTAATAGACCACCATACAATAATTATGGGAGACTTCAACACACCTCTCTCGCCACTGGACAGATCTTCCAAACAAAAGTTGAATAAAGAAACTATAGAACTCAATAATACAATTAACAACCTAGACTTAATTGACATCTATAGAATATACCACCCAACATCAAGCAGTTACACTTTTTTCTAAGCAGCACATGGATCCTTCTCAAAAATAGATCATATATTACGTCACAGGGCAACTCTTAGAAATTATAAAGGAGTAGAGATAATACCATGCATCCTATCTGATCATAATGGAATGAAACTGGAAATCAATGATAAAAGAAGGAAGAAAAAATCATGCATCACTTGGAGAATGAACAATAGGTTACTGAATGATCAATGGGTTATAGAAGACATCAAGGAGGAAATTAAAAATTCTTAGAGATAAATGAAAACACAGACACAACATATCGGAATCTATGGGACACATTGAAAGCAGTTCTAAGAGGAAAATTCATTGCTTGGAGTTCATTCCTTAAAAAAAGAAAAAACCAACAAATAAATGATCTCACACTTCATCTCAAAATCCTAGAAAAAGAAGAGCAAAACAACAGCAAAAGAAGTAGAAGGCAAGAAATAATTAAAATCAGAGCTGAAATCAATGAAATCGAAACAAGAGAAACAATTGAAAAAATTGACAAAACTAAAAGTTGGTTCTTTGAAAAATTAAATAAGATCAACAGACCCTTAGCCATGCTAACGAAGAGAAGAAGAGAGAGAACTCAAATTACTAGCATACGGGATGAAAAAGGCAATATCACAACGGACACTTCAGAAATAAAGAAGTTAATTAGAAATTATTTTGAATCCTTATACTCCAATAAAATAGAACATAGTGAAGGCATTGATAAATTTCTTAAGTGATATGATCTGCCCAGATTGAGTCAGGAGGATATACACAACCTAAACAGACCAATATCAATGGAGGAAATAGAAGAAGCCATCAAAAGACTACCAAAAGACTACCAACTAAGAAAAGCCCAAGACCGGATGGGTATACAGCAGAGTTTTACAAAACCTTTAAAGAAGAACTAATACCAATACTTTTCAAGCTATTTCAGGAAATAGAAAAAGAGGGAGAACTTCCAAATTCATTCTACGAGGCCAACATCACCCTGATTCCTAAACCAGACAAAGACACTTCAAAGAAAGAAAACTACAGACCAATATCTCTAATGAACATAGATGCAAAAATCCTCAATAAAATTCTGGCAAATCGGATACAGAAACATATCAAAAAGATCGTGCATCATGATCAAGTAGGATTCATCCCTGGGATGCAAGGTTGGTTCAATATACGGAAATCAATAAATGTTATTCACCACATCAATAGACTTAAAGATAAGAACCATATGATCATCTCGATAGATGCAAAAAAGCATTTGACAAAGTACAGCATCCCTTTATGTTCAAAACTCTAGAAAAACTAGGGATAACAGGAACATACCTCAATATTGTAAAAGCTATCTATGCTAAGCCTCTGGCTAGCATCATTCTGAATGGAGAAAAAATGAAGGCATTCCCTCTAAAATCTGGAACAAGACAGGGATGCCCTCTCTCACCACTTCTGTTCAACATAGTTCTCAAAACACTGGCCAGAGCAATTAGACAGACAAAAGAAATTAAAGGCATAAAAATAGGAAAAGAAGAACTTAAATTATCACTATTTTCAGATGACATGATTCTATACCTAGCAGACCCAAAAGGGTCTACAAAGAAACTACTAGAGCTAATAAATGAATTCAGCAAAGTGGCAGGATATAAAATCAACACGCATAAAGCAAAGGCATTCCTGTATATCAGCGACAAATCTTCTGAAATGGAAATGAGGACAACCACTCCATTCACAATATCCTCAAAAATAAAATAAAATACTTGGGAATCAACCTAACAAAAGAGGTGAAAGACTTATACAATGAAAACTACAGAACCCTAAAGAGAGAAATAGAAGAAGATCTTAGAAGATGAAAAAATATACCCTGTTCATGGATAGGCAGAACTAACATCATCAAAATGGCGATATTACCAAAAGATCTCTATAGGTTTAATGCAATGCCAATCAAAATCCCAACGGCATTTCTTGTAGAAATAGAGAAAGCAATCATGAAATTCATATGGAAAAATAAAAGACCCAGAATAGCAAAAATAATTCTAAGCAGGAAGTGTGAATCAGGCAGTATAGCGATACCAGACTTCAAACTATACTACAGAGCAATAGTAACCAAAACAGCATGGTACTGGTACCAAAACAGGCGGGTGGACCAATGGTACAGAATAGAGGACACAGAAACCAATCCACAAAACTACAACTATCTTATATTTGATAAAGGGGCTAAAAGCATGCAATGGAGGAAGGATAGCATCTTCAACAAATGGTGCTGGGAAAACTGGAAATCCATATGCAACAAAATGAAACTGAATCCCTTTCTCTCGCCATGCACAAAAGTTAGCTCAAAATGGATCAAGGAGCTTGATATCAAATCAGAGACACTGCATCTGATAGAAGAAAAAGTTGGCTCCAATCTACATATTTTGGGGTTGGGCTCCAAATTCCTTAATAGGACACCCATAGCATGGAACCACCATAGCACAAGAGTTAATAACTAGAATCAACAAATGGGACTTACTCAAACTAAAAAGTTTTTTCTCAGCAAGAGAAACAATAAGAGAGGTAAATAGGGAGCCTACATCCTGGGAACAAATTTTTACTCCTCACACTTCAGATAGAGCCCTAATATCCAGAGTATACAAAGAACTCAAAAAATTAGACAATAAGATAACAAATAACCCAATCAACAAATGGGCCAAGGACCTGAACAGACACTTCTCAGAGGAGGACATACAATCAATCAACAAGTACATGAAAAAATGCTCACCATCTCTAGCAGTTAGAGAAATGCAAATCAAAACCACCCTAAGATACCATCTCACTCCAGTAAGATTGGAAGCCATTATGAAGTCAAACAACAACAAGTGCTGGCGAGGATGTGGGGAAAAGGGTACACTTGTACATTGCTGGTGGGACTGCAAATTGGTGCAGCCAATTTGGAAAGCAGTATGGAGATTCCTGGGAAAGCTGGGAATGGAACCACCATTTGACCCAGCTATTCCCCTTCTCGGTCTATTTCCTAAAGACCTAAAAAGAGCATACTACAGGGACACTGCTACATCGATATTCATAGCAGCACAATTCACAATAGTTAGACTGTGGAACCAACCTAGATGCCCTTCAAGAGATGAATGGATCAAAAAAATGTGGCATTTATACACAATGGAGTATTACTCTGCATTAAAAAATTACAAAATCATGGAATTTGCAGGGAAATGGATGGCATTAGAGTAGATTATGCTAAGTGAAGCTAGCCAATCCCTAAAAAACAAATGCCAAATGTCTTCTTTGATATAAGGAGAGCAACTAAGAACAGAGTAGGGATGAAGAGCATGAGAAGAAGATTAACATTAAACAGGGATGAGAGGTGGGAGGGAAAGGGAGAGAGAAGGGAAATTGCATGGAAATGGAAGGAGACCCTCAGGGTTATACAAAAGTACATACAAGAGGAAGTGAGGGGAAAGGGGAAAAAAAACAAGGGGGAGAAATGAATTACAGTAGATGGGGTAGAGAGAGAAGATGGGAGGGGAGGGGATGGGGGATAGTAGAGGATAGGAAAGGCAGCAGAACACAACAGACACTAGTATGGCAATATGTAAATCAATGGATGTGTAACCGATGTGATTCTGCAATCTGTATACGGGGTAAAAATGGGAGTTCATAACCCACTTGAATCAAAAGTGTGAAATATGATATGTCAAGAACTATGTAATGTTTTGAACAACCAACAATAAAAATTAAAATAAATAAAATAAAATAAAATACTTCACTAAAAAAATACAAACTTTAGGAACAGGGTTGTAGCTCAGTAGTAGAGCACTTGCCTAGCATGCATGAGGCTCTGGGTTCAATTCCTAGTACCACATATAAATAAACTTTTAAAAATGAGAGTATAAATAAAACACAAACAGGACTCATTTTTACAGTACAGCTCCATCCTCAGATTTAGACTGGGGACGTGTGTATTGTGACTACATTTCCTACCTTGTGGAAAGGCCATTAAAATCTTGGTGAAAAATCACACAAAACACAACTTTCTGGGGGTAGAGGTGGGAATACCTCAGATTTTTGATTCCAGCAAGTGTGGTCAGGCTCTAGAATAAAAACACTTTATTCAAGTGATGGGTTAGGTACAGAAGTGGTAGAGTTGCTGTGGCAGAATTAAAACATCAATGATGGGCAGTGGACATGCTGATACAGTATTCAGCTGAGAGGGAGGCCCACTTCCAGTGCGTTTTTTAATATATATAGCAGGATAATTTAAGGGCATTGAAATGAGAGAGGCTGAAAAAGAAAACAAAGGAAGTAATTACTAAAAACTGCCAGTCAGCCCTACTTGAAGTCACTCATGCTCAGATAATAACCTGAGGGAGTGACATTTTGACCTGCAGCAGCCTGGGTGGGAAGGCATACCTCCAAGGATGAAATAGCAGTTCTGTACATTACTGTAATTTGGAGGGAAAAATGAGAAGCTTCTGCGTAAAGAGGGTAAGCCTGAGTGTGGATTCTCCATATGAAACCTTATCCCATTCCTCCTCTTATCCTCTCCTCCTTCCTTCTCTGAGCCCAGAAAATATCACCTTTTACCAATTTTGTTGGTAATATACACACATGTAGACAAATGCTCTCGGTTTAGGATGAATTTACATCTTGACAAACTCATCGAAAAGTGAAAATATCATCAGTTGAAAATGCACTTAATCTGGGCACGTGTGAGGCACTGGGTTTAATCCTTAGTACCACATAAAAATAAGCAAATAAAATAAAAGTATTGTGCCCAACTATAACTAATATATATATATATACTTAATCCACTTAACATACTTAGCCTGACAGTCTAGAAACAGCACACTGTAGAGTGTGGGTAGTTTCCTTGCCTGATGGGGAGCTACGATCACTCACTTGCCCAAATTGCAAGAGAGGATCTGCTTGCATATTCCTAGCCTGGGAAATGATCCAAATTCAAAGTTAAAAGTACAGCTTCTACTGAATGTGTACGGCTTTTGCACCATCATAAAATTAAAAAAAAAATCACAGGTCAAACTATCTTAAACTAGGGACTGACTGCCCATAGATACATGTAGTGTATATTTGTGTGTATAATTACATATATGGACATATATATACATATATATATATATATATATATATATATATATATATATATATATAGTTATATGCATATAACATATACACTTAAATAATATTTTGGTGATCTGCTTGGCTGTTTTGTGCTATATGTGATAGAACAAATAATAGCACTATTGGTATTTTCAAATAATAACTGTATGAAGACTAGACATAAAGAAAATACATAAACCGATAGTAATAGGATTTAATGTGTGAAGCATGTGGGGACTTAACTACTTTGTATTTGGTGATTTCTCATTTTGACATATTCAGAATTATTTAAAAAGTGAAGTTCAAGAGATTCTCCTGCCCTCATTATGCCTTGTAATGAAACCTGAGATTATTTAACATGTATCATTTGGTATTTTTCCATTTTACCTCATTAAAAAGAAAATGAAGTAATTACTAAAAACTATCTCTTCAACAAATGGTGTTGGGAAAAGTGATCCACCCACAAAAGAATGAAATTAGATCCCCATCTCACCCCATATACAAAAATCAATTCAAAATGGATCAAGACATAAATGTAAAACCTGAAACTATTCAATGCCTAGAAGAAAACTTGAGCTAAAGCTTCATAACATTGGTTTGAGCAATGATTTCTTAGATATGATGCCAAAATCACAGAAAATAAAAATAAAAAATGACAAACAGGACTACATCAAACTTAAAAACATTTTCACAGAAAAGAAAACAATCAACGACTTGAGAAGACCACCTATGGGATGGGAGAAAATATTTGGAAACCTTGTATCTGATGAAGGATTAAATCAAGACTATGTAAAGAACTCTTACAACTCAACAACATCATAACAATTTGAAAAATGGACAAAGGACTTGAATAAATGTTTCTGCAAAAAAAATGTTTCTGGGTTCGATCCTCAGCACCACATAAAAATAAATAATAAGGGTATTGTGTCCATCTACATCTAAAATAAATAATATTTTTTAAAAAGTTATACAAATGCCAACAAGAATATAAAAAGATGTCAAACATTGTTAGTCATAAGGAAAATGCAAATCAAAACCACAATAAAATATCACCTCATTCCATTAGGAGAGCTACTCAGAAAATGAGTGCTGGTAAAAATGTAGAGAAATCGGAACCATTATGCACTGTTGGAGGTACAGACATTATGGAAAACAATACAAAGATCTCTCAAAAAATTAAAAATAGAATTCCCATTGATTGAGCATGTCCACTTCTTGGTATAAGTCCAAAAGAATGAAAAGCAGGATCTCAAAGAGATATATTCCCCATGTTCATTGCCCCATTATTCATAATAACCAAGGGGCAGAAGCAATCTGCATTTATCCATGGATGAAGGGAATGTGGTATACTCATACCGTGGGATAACTTAAAAAACAGAAAAATCCTGTATTACAGTTTGACATGGAAGAACCTTGAGAATATTATGCTAAGTGATATAAACCAGTTTCAAAACCCCCCAAATACTGTATTATTCCACTTATATGAAGTAACAAATTCATGGAGACGGAGAGTAGAATGATGTTTATCAAGGGCTGAGGGGACGGGAAAATGTGGTGTTGTTCAATAGGTGCAGTTTTCAATAGTTTCAGTTTTGCAAGATGAGAAAGTTCTAGAGATCTGTTTTATAGCAAGTTGCATATGGTTAATTGTATTGAATTTCACACTTGAAAACTGGGTTATATGTTGCACATCTTTATCACAATAAAAATAGTTTAACTGAATACACAGAAGTATTCAATAGGATTACAAGAAAAATTCTAAATGCAAAGACAAATAATAAGTGTACCATTAGTTAGTATTAAAACTTAAACAAGGAACTGGGGCTGGGGCTCAGTGGTAGAGTGCTCACCTAGCACGTGCGAAGCCCTGCGTTCGATCCTCAGCACCACATAAAAATAAATAAATAAATAAAGGTATTGTGTCCATCTACAACTAAAATAAATAAATGAATAAATAAATAATATATTTTTAAAACAAAATCTTAAACAAATTCAGTATAGCAGCACACATAGGACCAACAAATTGAGAATGAACTACTTATCCCAACCTAGAAAATGCTCTTCGCATATCTCCACAATGAAACCGCAGGTGAGATGCCTTAACAGTATTTTTGAAAATTACATATGTATGGAAAAAGTAGATGGAGAAGGAGAAAGGAATAGATAAGGAAAGGGGAGGAGAGAAAAGTGGAGAAGTGGAAAGAGTGGAGGAAAGCAATAGCACATATCAATAATCAGTGCTGGAAGACATTAATAATGGGTGGATATTTTCCTTGTTTAGGGAAATATTTTTTGAGACTTTATGTAACAAAAATTTCATGTAATTTGACAGTTAGAAAAAAAAGTGTCTTTAAAAAAAATTAAAAATGACATCAGGTGAATTCTTCAGAGGGAAAAAACAGTGAGATGGGATGTCTGTCACTTTGGGGAGCTGGTCAGCTGGAGCAGCATCTGCATAGTGTGTGGGCACGAGCTGTCTCAGACCCAATGGGATGTGGAGGAGCCAAAGGGGCCAAGGCACCAAAAGTCTTATCCTGCTGTATAACATCATATGCACCCCAAGTGTTAGTGAATTTCCCTTTGACAGCACCTGGCAGGTTCTTATTACCTATTACTCATGTACTCTAGGATGGTTATAATCCTCATTAATAATGCCCCCAAAGAGTCGGTCAAGTGAAATTATTGTTTTCTCCTTCTCAATGCTCTAAAATCCAGTGAAATTTTATCTCAAGAGAATGCATAAATTCACCATTGAAATTATCATCCAAACATTTACTGAAAGGCAAGACTTCTCTGGAAGGAGGGTGGGATGCTAGATGAGATATGCAATTGGATGAATCTTACAAGGAAGGTGACAGTGACAATTATGGGCAGCATGAGACTGAGAGGCTCAGGGAAAGCCACAGTTCTCCCTGGTCTCTATATAGCTTTTGAAGAGGAACAGAACTGGAGGGTTAGAAAACCAAAGTTCTAGCCCTAATGTTGCTCACATGAGTTCTGCGACTTCTGTAAAAGAGCTCCTTTCTTCTATAGGCCTCTGTTCTCGTAAGCGACTATTAAAGGGGATGGACGCAACTAAATTATCTTCATGTGTCTGCCAGGAACATTCTGTCAAAGACAAATGTGGAAGGTGGCGTGCTCTATAGGAAGTTACCAAGGGAAGAGAGAAGGAGGGTGAGTTGAGAACAAGGTCTCCACAAACACATTTAAAGACATGTGAGCTATCAAAAAGTTAATTCATCAGAAAACTAAATGCATAAATGCTGACAGCAGGAGAGAATGAAAAGCTATTTTCTCTTCTTTAAAGAGCTATTCTGAGCAGGCAGAGTGTAATCTTCTTCAATGTGAATACAGTGGGGAATACAGATGCCACTTAAAAGAAAGATTTGGTAAGGAAATTTAAAGATCATAAATCATAGAAATTAGCTTGTCAGAGACATAATGCCCCAATGCAATAGACCTGGGTTCCTTTGAAGAAAAAAAAAAAAAACTTACTTTTTTATTATAAGACACTGATAGAGAAAGCCATGAAAAACAAAAACTAGGGCTTAGTAAGTTATTTGAAGGTGAACACTTTGTAGCCAGCACTCAGGTTAACAAAATAGAGTTCTCTGGACTCACCTGAAGTCCTCCCAGGGGCCCTGAATCAATCACAGCTCTTCCCCCACTGGTAACTCCTCCCTGACTTTTACAGTGTAATCATTTCTTTGCATTTTTGGGAAGTTTTTTTCATCCAGGGTCCATTCACAGACATGGTCGTTTCACCCTTTTACTTTAAAATTTCTAAGTCTCTTGGAATCTGCAAATTCCTCCTTATATCTTTCTTTTTCTTCTCATTATTAACTTTTTAAAAAGTTAGATCATTTGATATGTAGAATTTCCCCAAATCTGGTTTTCTGATTGCTGTTCAGCACATCCCCCTGTCCTCTGTACTTCCTGTAGGTTGAGAGCTGGATCCAAAGTCTTGATCTGACTCATGCTGGATCCCTCAGGCAAGATCATCATGGTGTTCTGGTCTCTTCTAAGAACGCTTGTCCGTTTTCCACTCTGTGACAACACGCATTATTGGTGCTTGGCCCAAACAGTCTCTCTAGTAGAACTTTCTGTGACAAAGGAAGTATTCCACAGCTGCTAGCATATGTGGCTGGTGAACACTTGAAATATGGCCACTGTGACTGAGGAAACAAACTTTTAATTTAATTTACCTAATTAAGCTTTAAATAGCTACTTGTGGTTAGTGACTCTCATGCTGGACAATACTGGATACTACATCTTCTTTGGGATTGGCAAAATGATGGCATTTTAATTTATTTGTTTTTTGTTAAGCTATTAATTTATAAAGAGCTGCTTACTTTCATTTATTTTACCAACTGCACAGTATGTAGATATACAGCAGGATAAAGGCTGTTTTTCTTCAAGTATTCATAATTTTCAAGATGATGAATTGGTTCCTCATCATCCTCTGAAGGTGATCACTTATCTTGTTAAAATATTCAAGTATTTTTGGAAATATCATGCTTCTTAAAAGATTCATGGATATGAATATAATTGACAAGTATAGATCAATATTCACTGTAAGGATTGTGCAGCTCAGTGGTAGAGCACTTGTCTAGCATGAATGCGCTCTGGGTTTGATCCCCAAAACAGCAAAAAAGCAAGCATTTAATATCACTGTGAAACTCAAATTATCCTATCTTTGTTGAACAAGAGCTTCTTTACCCTAGCTCCTGTATACTTTTGATGTTGCCCTAGTAGTCGTTGATAACTTTCATGCTCTCTGGCATGGCAAGATATTCTAGGTTTGTCTTTCATATTTCATATCTCAGCCCTAGAACCAGCTGTTTATCCAGTAACTCTGATTATCTTTTAGAGGGAAAAGACATTTCAAGATCATATCATGATGACCAAAGGTGATCATTGTTATTGGATTGACCATTATTTCTAGACCATAGTAGTGAACAGGCCTAATAAATACTTTAAAAAAATCTATATTAATATTTCTGATTCAAACTCAGGACTATGCAGTTTTTAGTCATAGTTTTGTAGTAATTTCTTAAATCTATATACTACATGTATAATTCCTTTCCTCTATGCCAGGAATCCTAGTTTTCAAGGACCAAGGACATGATAAAATTAGAATATCCCATGATTGTTCATTTATTGATTGTATATTATGTATACAACAATCTTAGAATATAAATACATCCCAGGGGTTTATGGTAAATCAATTTTTTATAAAGGTGACAAGATAATCCCACAGGAGGAAGGACAATAGTCTTTTTACTAAATAGTATTAAGACAACCAGCTAGTCACATGCATGTGATGGATACCTACCTCAGATTATAAGAAATGAGGGGGTATTTAGTATTTAGTTTGTGTTAAAAGCTAGTTTTGTTTTTTAACTCTTGTACTAACTGGGATAAGAAGTTGCTTGTGTGTAGAAAATAGGAACTCCATGAAATTCTTAGTTGGTTGTTCTTAAATACATAACATTATTAAAAGTCAAATTATTAGAAGTTGAATCAATTCCAAATCCTAGATCAGTTTATCAGGGCAGGGAAAGGCACAGACAACTCCACTTTCAACAAGCATTCCAAATGTTCCTAAAATTCCATGACTTGGCTTAGAGAAACAGTGCTGTAAGCAATTATGACCACAGTCAGGTCCTTTCCTGGCTATCTGCCCTGTATTTTAATATTATAATCTTGCCTCTTGATTCATAAAGTGGGTGGGCCTTTCTTAAATTGTTAACATTAAAATAAGCCAATAGAAAATATACTTAAATTCAACCTGTCTAGCAGTTTTCCCAAAGCCACCAAGCCAAAGCTTCTATTTCCCTACCTGACATCACCTCTCCCCACAATTACTCTATTTAGTAGAGAAGCAGCAAGTGGATCTGATTTCATTGGGCATCTGGACCAGATCTTTTCAGCTATTCTTGAACTGTAACTTTGCTTCTGTGTTTAAGCCAATAAATCGACTGTTTCTACCTAAGGCCCATCTTAATTTTCAGGAACTAATTTTTACCTAAAGAAAACCTGTGCCACTAATCATAAGGTTTATTATTATTGGCAAATGGCTGAACATAGTGTATATCCCTAATGGCTTAGAACACTACAATATTGGTGACCAGAAAGTGAATTTCAGCATTTCCTGACTTTTATTCAGTTCAGGAAGGATGAATAGCTTGAGTGAACCCAGAGACAATTGTTTTCACCCTTTATAAAACATGCTTGAAACCAGACTCAGCCACAAAGAGACACAGCAGACTCCCATTGATGTTTCTCAGTGAGGCTGACCTTTTAACCCTGTGAAATATAGGGCCTATTTATTAGGGTCAGGTGGGAAAATGGATTGATTGTTTACTGCTTTGGATAATAATTCAAGTAAAATGTGACCTTGCTAACAAAATGTGATCACTCTTGCTGTTTTACCAGGATGCTCTGGAAAATAAGATTTATTATCCCACCCTGCTATAATTTCTCAGGATCTGTTTAAAAGGAAATGATCATCTGTATTGTTAATAAGCAGATGCCAAACATTTAAAAATTCAACTTAATGTTAGTATTCCAGGCTTACTCAAACAACCTTTTAACTCTTACCAGCTTTTTCAAAGAGTACACACAGTATTGTCTACAGAATATAAATATCCACATAAAAAATATTCAAATATGTTACTAACAATGACTACCTTCTTTATAAACTACAAGATGAAACATGGAAATATTTAGCTGCCAAGCTACAGCAGTTTGAAAAGTGGTAAACAGTATATCAATAGAACAATATGTTTTCAAGAATCAGAGGTCAGCAGAAATTATTCCCTGGTGTAGATTTCTACACAGTGCTATATACAGCCCATCTCTAACAGACCCCCATATGGGCTGATTGCTATGGAATCGTCTTAGGTTTCAATTGTTCTGCTCATAAACTCTTCTATTCTTAATTGTTTCCCATGTTACTTCATTATCATTACTGTTTTAAAAATTCTTTCATTGACTCATCTACTTCTAAAATGAAAACCATTAACTCTTCTTATTCAGGTAACACCAACCAATTTCAGTCATTCCATAATTATATGCTAGAGGAAGGAAGTAATAAAAGCCTATTGGGGGTATGAAAAATAAGTGAACTAAATATTTAACACTTTTATCTCATCCCAGAGGCACCTGGCATCCCCTTCTTAAAATTACCTCCCTCAGAGAGCAGTCAGGATGTGTGTGTGTGTGTGTGTGTGTGTGTGTGTGGTTTCCTATTTGGATTAAAGGAAAGTTTCTCTTTAAAAGATCAATTTGGAGATGCACTTCCAGAGTAGCAGATTCGGTATCTCCTGAACCTCACTTCTCCATAAGAGTAATGAAAAAACTGTCAAGAATGGCCAAAACAACTTTTCCAGAACTCAGTAAATTAACCAAGGGCTTGCAACAATTCAAGGAGGATTTATTTAAAGAATATAACTAAATCTCAGAAGAGTTTTCTGGCATTTCAATTTTCCCTGTTCCCATCCTCCTTTTCCCTTGATATCTAACAGCCATATCCTTGTGGAAAGAGGAAAACCAGGAAGAAACTAAGCAGCCATGAGAGGGGACAGAATAAGCCCCACCAAATATTTTGTCTGGCTGCTCCCTGAAAAGCTCCATTCTTAGGGTTTGCCTTTATTGACCTTACTCAAAGAACATTCTGTGTGGTAGAGCCATATCCTTAGAGTATTTGTCAAACACAATCAGTGACAACTGTTTAACATAGTAATTTCCTGACATGGTGATGTCAGTTGAGGCTAATGGGTGGTTGACCAAAAAATAAAAAAATAAAAGGAAATACTGGTGAAAGAGATGTCCACAGGGGGCTTTGTAAAGCTGTGACATACTGAGAATCTAGCAGGCTGTGCACACATGCAAAGATGTGTGTATGCCCAAGCAACATCTTAGAAGATCTTAGTCTCTCACCTTTGGATGACTTTGAGGCTCTGTGCAAGCAGGAAGTTAAGGCTAAGACAGAGATGTGAACTGTCCAGGGAGTACTGAAGGTGTGCTTTAATGCAATGCACTGAGTGCTCTTCAGTAAAGGCTTATCAGTTCAGTGCATTTAAGGAAATATCTCTCTAATCATGAGGCAACCACTAAGCTAACTGAGCAGACTTCAGAAGCTGTAAATGAATAAGAGTGCAGACTTTGTAGAATGAATTCAGGAAAGTCACTAAGAAAGCAAACAGCAGCAACAGCAACAAATTCTAGAGAAGCGGGACTCTGGATATTTAATATTTAAAATGTCCAATTTTCAAGGAATAATTGTGAGACACACAAAGAAACAGGAAAATACGATCTATGCATAAGAAATACAGCAGTCAAGAGAAACTGTCTTGGAGGAAGCCCAGATGTTAGATTTACTAAAAAGGACTTTAAATCAGCTACTACAAGAATGTTCAAATGCCTGAAGAAAATCATGTCAAAATTAAACCATGTCTACTTAAAATTACATATGCAAATGATGTCTCATCAATCAGAGGTAAAGGGATAGAACTTATAAAAAAGAACCAAATAGAAATTCTTGAGCTGAAAAGTGTGCTGAAATGAAAAATTTACTTGAAGGGCTCAATAGCTGCCTTCAACTGACAGGAAAGAATCAGATAATCGGGCATGATGGTGCGCCTGTAATCCCATCGGCTGAGGCAGGAGTTTAAAACCAGCTGCAGCAATTTAGTGAGGCTCTAAGCAACTTATCAAGACCCTGCATCTAAATAAAATAAAAGGGCTGGAATGTGGCTCAGTTATTAAACACCCCTGGGTTCAGTCCCCAGTACCAAACTAACTAAATAAATATCAGATAATTTACAGATTGATCAACTGAGATTTTTCATTCTGGTAAATAAAAATAAAAAAAGAATGAAATTATTTAATAAACAGAGCCTCAGAGACGTGTTTACCAACATACACATAATGGCAATCTCAGAGGATAGCTCTAAGACAGAGAGTCAGAAAAAACATTTGAATAAATAATGGATAAAAACTTTTGAAATTTTACTTAAGAAACACTAATCAATACATCCATGCTCAATAAGCTCAAAGTAGGATAAACTCAGACACCCATATTTAGTCATATCAAACTGTTCAAGAGAAAAATCTTAAAAACAGAAGCAAAAGGCAACTCATCACATTATACAAGATCTCTGACAATATTAATAGCTGACTTCTCATCAGAAGCCATGGAAACCAGAGGTACTGGAATGAAATATTTGAAGTGGTTAAAAAAAACAAAACTAAAATTTTACAGCCAGCAAAGTTATCATTCAAAATCAAATAAAAAATTAATATATTCCCAGATAAACAAAAATTGAGAGAATTTATCACTAGCAGACATAAAATATAAGAAATACTAAAAAGGCATCATTCAAGGTGAAATAAAAGGACAATAACCTGATTCTACAAACAGAAAAAGGGACCAGTAAAAGTAATTACAGAAGAAAATATAAAAGAATAAATTTTGGTTTACAACTATATTCTGCTATATAATTTAAAAGACAATTGCATAAAACAATAATAATATATTGTAGGCTTATTATGTACAAAGACATAAGTTGTGTGACAATAATGGAAAAGGGGGAGATAAATGGAGCTGAAATGGAGCAAAATTTTTATATACTACTAAAATTAAGTTTCAATTAGCCCAAACTAGAATGTGCAAAGATGTAAATAGTAATCAATTAGGGAAAATACTAATAAAATAACTTAAAAAAAAACAGTAAAATAAACAACAAGGAAATTAAAATGTGATATAAAAATATATATTTATCACAGAAGGCAGTAATAGAGGAATAATAAGACATAAAAAACAGAAAAATGGCAGATGCAAATCCTATCTAGTCAGTGATTTCGTTAAATGGAAACAGACTAAACCCTTTAATAAAAAGACAGAGATTAACAATATGGACTAAAAAAAGTATGATCTAATTATATGCTGTTTATAAGAGCCACACTTTAGATTCCCAAAACCCCGATGAGCTACCTAGATCCATTAAATCTAGGAAATGTGTGAGTGAAAGATACAGATGTGTAAGCTACACAAAGGTAAATGCCTAAATTGGTCCAAGGCAGGCTATCATCCCAAGGTGAATGGAGAACTTCAGGCTTTGGAAACACAGTGTAGGCTGGGATTGGCACTCAAAAGGATAAATGCCATCTCTTTTGTGACTTTGAAGAAGTCTGGCCCTTGCAGGTCCTTGATATAGAAACCTCATTTGAGAATCTAGAAGTTTCTTTTGAATGATTCTTTCAGGGTAAGGCCCTTTGATACTAATGGTCTCTATATTTCTTTCCTCAGACACAAGCAAGATTCCTAGTAGACTGGATGGACAGCTGCCAGAAGACCCTTGAGTAGGTCCCAAACAAGAAAATCTAGTGCATTTTAAAAATTAAGAATGAATACAGCCGGGTGTGATGGTGAATGCCTGTAATTCCAGTGGCTGTGGAGGCTGAGGAAGGAGTATCTCAAGTTCAAAGCCAGCCTCAGCAAAAGCAAGGTGCTAAGCAACTCGGTGAGACCCTGTCTCTAAATAAAATACAAAATAGGGCTGGGAATGTGGCTCAGTGGTTGAGTGCCCCTGAGTTCAATCTCTGGTACCCACCCCCCAAAAAAAAAAAGAATGAATACAATATTGCTTAAAGAGATCTGCCTTATTAACTGTCTCAAAGTCGTACAAATGGAAGTGCCCACCTTGGGACTCTTCCCAGTTAGTGATTAAAGGTTGTTCCTACACAGTAGTGTGGACTACCAGAGTCCTGGGCTGAAAAAGCCTGAACCCACAAGCTCTGGTTTGTTCTTTCACTTCCCTTACCCACCCCTACTATATCCTTCCCCTCTCCTCAGGTCTAAAAGAAGAGCAGGTAAGGTCAGAGAAGGATTTCCTGGCCAGATGTCAGCAAGGCATTGGCTGGGAGAAGAAAAGGTCATGAGAATTCAGGAAAGCATTCATGGCCTTGAATCCACATTTAAAAGAATTACATCTTTGAGTCAGTAGAGCATGGTCCTGTTCCTGATCTGAAGGGAGAGCTAGAGAGACAGCCATCTTAAAAACAGGGGTCATTACAAAAAACAGCCTCCCTGAACTTGATCCCCTAGTTTCCAGCATTAAACCAGGTATCTCTGGACAAAGGAAATGCCTTTTAATAGAGCCCCTCTCTCTACCAGAATGGAAAGAGCTTTGATTTTCATTTCACTTTGGGAAGGAAAAAAATGGTGGTTAAAAAGGTAGGTTTAATATTCGTCCATCAAAACATCACACTGTGGGCCAGGCATGGTGGTGCATGTGTAATCCCAGGGGCTCAGAAGGCTGAGGCAGGAGGATCACAAGTTCAAAGACAGCCTCAAGAACTTGGAGAGGGCCTAAGCCACTCACTGGGACCCTGTCTCTAAATAAAAAATAAAAAGGGCTGGGGATGTGGCTCAATGGTTAAGTACACCTGGTGTATGTGTGTATACATGTATACATATATTCAAATATATATATATAGATAGATAGATAGATATAGATGTGTATATCTCAATGTATCCTAGAAATAAGTTCAATTATTATATATCAATTTGAAAAATGAAATACAGATATGTACGTTTATTATATTATTTTAAAAGTAAGTATAGTTGCTACCTGCTGGGACATTACTGAAGTTTTGTTAGTCTTCTGGGCTGATTATCCTATCCATCAATAAACCCTTGTTATTTAATGTTTTAATGTCCAGTTACATGCTCATTTTCAGACACATATTCATTTTAAGACAAAGAAAAATAAAAACTGGAGCTCCACATTAGAGCCTGGAATACAAAGTTCAGAACTTGAAGTCAGCTGGGTTGGGTTCTAATCTCAATTCTGACACTTAACATTCTGTGTAAATTCCACAACACTCCAAGCCTCAGTTTGCTCATCTTTAAAATGGGGATCATCCCTATTTCAAAATGGTTTTGGGGATCCAGTGCCACATAGGCTTCATTTAACACAGAACAGTTCCCTGTCTTGTAGGACCATGCCCTCTTAGCCTGAGCCTCTATACGACCATCTGCAATTATTTCATGAATAAAGATCACAAGGCTATAAATACCAAACTCTAGTGCTTTAGTCTCAGCTAGGCTTTTGGCTAATTACAAATTAGATGATCAAACACAGCTGCAGAGACATAAAAATGATTACTAAATGTTGTTGGACAAAGACAGCAGGAGGAAAGGATGCTTGAGCTCTTAGTGGCTGGACCCACACAGGTGGCTGAGCTCAGGGGCTACAACCAGTCAGCAGCTGGCATCACTGTGGGCCAGGACCAGCAGCCAGCCCCTGAGGGTCTTTGTCAGGTGTCTTCCAACTCAGTGGCAGCAGCAGCAGTTCCTGGCAGAGGAGAATGACCCTAGTGGCTGCCTAGAATCCAGGCTCTGTGGGAAACTTGCCAAGTTGTAGATCAAAGAGCTTAGGGTGCCAGAGGCCTCCCCATACCTCCTGTGACCTAGAAAAGTGTGTGGGGAGATAAACGCTGACATGACAGGCACATTTCAACTGTTCTCTTTACTCCTAGAACATCTAGGTTTAGTCCACCATTCATACACTTTGAAACGAAATCATTCTTTTTAATGAAATCAGTATCCACTTTCTAAAATGCACAGATTTTTACCTGCATAGGATCTAGAAACCTTCGGGATCTTATTTGGAATAAATTAAGCCATTTTTATGGCACTGGGTGCTTATAGATTATGGCTATGGGTCATAATCTATTTTTCCTAGTGTCCTTGATAAAAAGAAAACAAAGTGCTTGATCATGGTGTGTTCCATACTCTCCCTCACAGGGAGGGAGGGCAATGGGCTGGTCAACAGTTGCTGAACAGAGGCTTTGCAGAGCGAGTGAGGGCGGGGGAAGGCAGGGAGCTGTGCTGTGGTCAGGGGCTTAGGCCAGGGCTGGGCGGACTCCAGGCCTCCTGTCTGCAGGCTCCACCTGCTTCCCCTTTCTTCACTCCAGTCCTGGGCCGTCACCTACTGCACTGGGAGCTGGCTTCCTTGCCAGGTTTTCCTTGTGACTTTCAGGGAGGACAGAGGGAAAGCCTTTCTGGATATGCAGGAGATCAAGGCCTTATCACCCCACTGTGACTGTGGAGGAGGGAACCCATGACAGCAGCTACAAGTAATTCTTGTTTACCTTTTTGCCTTTAGTGAAAAAGCAATTGCTTTGGGCCATGGGGGAATCAGCACCCAGATTAGAGCCTAGAATCTATTTATCCTGCCACAGGCTGATCTTCTATTTAATCTCACTTAACCCTTGGAAGGCTCACCTAACAGGCTTGCTTCAGCTGCCACCTCAACCCAGGGATACAGAACCAGCTGCTTCAACCCACTCTGTTTTGAAATTTAGCTCCTCATATCCTCCTGTTGGACCTTCCCACTGGGTATCTACCATGAAACAGTCTTCAAGAGAATTCAAAATTACACCTTCATGCGTGCCAAGCACATGAGAGGCCAAGAGGCGGTGGGTTCCATTCCTAGAACCACAAAACCAAAACAAAGCAACATCAAAAACTCCACCTTCTTTCCTAACATCCACCCTCCCTCTCAACCACTCTTTCTGGGATTGTTCCTAGCCACTGGTCCTAACCCTTGGACTCATCATTGCTCGTTGCACAGTGCTCTGTCTCCATCTCCGTACTGCCTTCTAGCTGACCACATGTCCCAATGAGACATTGAACGAGTCTCTTGAATCTGTTGGGTCCCAGAAAGTGGTCCCCCAAAGCATGGCACTGTTATAAACTGAGTGCCTAGAACTAAAGGACACTGGAAGCCCTCAGAAACAAAGTCTCTCTTTGCCCTTCTTTCTCCTGCTCCTTTTTCTCCCCAAAGTGGGAAACAGAAACTAGAACCCCTCTTCCCAAAAGCCAGCCATAAATCCAGACATACTACTTTCACCTTTCCCTACCTTTCTGTGTCAAAGAGCAGGCCATAAAGACATTCTCTGACCCATCTTGTCTGATCGAAGGTCACAGGACCTCGTTCCAGAAGGATCCAGCCTTACATCTGGGAGGAAGGAACTTCACAGAGAGGTCAAGAAGAGCCTGGAGGGTCAGGCGTTGCTGGGCTTCCCTTCAGTCGATTACCATTTGCTCCCACTCTTTTGTCCGACCACATTTCCACAGGGATATTCATTCTTCCTTGAACCCACATATGAAAATAGCCAGTTTTCACTGAGTCTATGGGTCTCCATCTCTGCAAGTTTCCTGTGTTGCGTAAAACTTTTTTTTTAAATGTTTATTTTTTGCTTTTAGGTGGACACAATATCTTTATTTTATTTTTATGTGGTGCTGAGGATTGAACCCAGTGAACGCGCTACCACTTGAGCCACATCCTGAGCCCCTGTGTCATGTAAAACTTTGATGAAATAAATTTGTTTTTCTCTATATGCTAGGGAAGAAAGGGGTCACATTTCCCTGCTTCTACAAATCCTTCCCTTCTTTCAGAGCTTTACTACTATGCAGACTGAAATCTTTATGGTCAAGTGAGGTCCTCATTGGATGGCCGTCATTTTCAGTGAACAGAACTCACTCTGGCGCCTTTCCTGTCTACTTTAGCTGTCACAGGGCAGTGATAAATGTTCCCCAAACGTGATTCGTAATTCGGAAGACCCAGTTTAGTGACTTCCCCTTGTTTGGGGTGCTTGATAAAATACAGTATGCCCAGTTACATTTGAATATCAGATGACAACATATCTTTTTTAAGTATGACTATATACCATGCACACTTACATAATTTTGTGGCACTTATGGCTTGGGACAGCTGACTCTTTTCTCTTTCTACTCCTTAAAACCAATCGATCTGCTCTGCACATTGGCACTGATATCTCTCTGGGCCAGAGTCTCCTTTGCCCTCTTTTCTCTGGCTTAAATCTGAGCCTTCTTTAAATTCCCTCTTTCCTAGGAAACCTTCCCTGACCCTTCAAAGTTCTAAAGAGCTCATAGTGTTTGTTTACTATACAGCTCCCACTCAGATAAGAAGCTTTGCAATACTGATAGTGCCCTGGAGAGCCAGGAAATACGCTAGGTTGAACAGGAGCTCTGTGTCTGGCCTGGACTGGAGCCAGGAGGCTCACATTCCCTCAGGAAGGTAGCTGTGGTTCCAACATTGACTAAGCTGCTCACAGGTGAGTGCGCAGCACAATTCTGCCAGGTGCTGGAGGAAAGTCTTCTCTGCAAAGGGAGCCAGCCCACCTGGAGGTAAATAAGTCAGGTGAGGGCAAACTCAACATCTACAAGAGGTTCATGATTGCAGTGGGAAGGACCCGTTAGGGTCCTCAGTCATCTTTCTGCAACTGAAATCCCATGACAGAACTTCAGACTGTTCTTTTGATATTTCAGGTTGATCAAGGTTGTTTATTAAATACCCACCCACACACTGGACCTGGGAATGTGGCTTCGTGGTAGAGTGCTTGACTAGCATGCTTACGCTCCTGGAGGGGGGAAAAATTAAAAGGAAAAATAAATCAGGCACAGAACTGAGCCTATTCTCCAGATGATTGATACCATCAACAAAAGCACTCTCCTTTCCTTTCAATCCCATGTTTCGGAGAATCCACATGAAGTGGTTATGCATTTTTCACCCTCTCATTCCAGCTCTGTTTACCCTTCTCCCACCCACTAAACTCTTCTTTGGGTTGTACCTGGAGTGCCATGTGCACTATTTCCATCCTCAAATGTCTCATAAATTGTCAAGCTAGGTTTCCTCTGACCTGTACTTAAAATTTTGTGAGGCAAAGAAATGCTTCAACGTGTCACCTCATGGATTCCAGGTCACTACTCAACACCCTTTAAAACCTGGTTCTGACAACTGTTAATTTGCCATCATGTGCTCCCTGAAATTGGACATGTGTGCTCCGGGAGCCCTGTGGTATTCCACTAGAGACCTCCCCAGATGGGGGCTGAGCAGTTGTCACAAATTCATCTCCAGTTAAAGAACTATGTAGCATTATTTCTTCTTTAAGCAATACAAGAAAGCAAGGTTTACCTAACCCCTTGAAAGAAAAACCTCGCAGAGCTCAGAGCACTCAAAAGCCCATTTAGATCCAGAAAGCACAGAACAAATGCGGGGCACCAAAATCCACAGGGAGGCGGCCCAGATTGCACATGCGTGGAAGCAACCAGTGCCTGGTTCTGAGTCCCTGCCCTGGCCATCCTGTGAATGTGAAAGCAGACTGTAAACTATGACTCTGTCCCTCGTGGGCACTGCTTCTCCTCTCTCCCTTGCTTCTGCACTCACAAACAAGACCCTTCTCCCACCCACTAAACGCTTCTTTGGGTTGTACCTGAAGTGCCATGTGCACTATTCCCTTCTTTCCACCCACATCTTACCGCTGAATTTAAATTGTTCAGCTCCTTTCTTTTCTCATCCAGCAGGTTGCTAAGTTACAGAAGATAATAAGGACAAGGTTTGGGAGCTCATTACAATTCCAGTCATGGAGCTCTCTTTTCTCTCCCTTTTCTTTTTCTGAGGAGCAGGAGGGAAAATGCTTGTTGAACTATAATCGAGAAAAAGCTTCCCCTTTCAGAGCAGGCAATAGAGGTGCCTGACATGGTGTGGTGGCTTGAGCAATTGGCACAAATGAGCCGACACTGCAGGAATCCATGAAATGCTTAATTGGATTCCTGCCCTGCTTAAAGGAGAATGTCCGATAAGCCCCTGCTCTTCCAGATGGGGGCTGTTCGCCGAGCAACTAGGGAGACTGCAGCCAGGAAGTGAACAGTTAAAACGCTATAATTCTAAAGTAGCAAAGGGAATCACTGTAATCTCGGTTTGGCTGAAAGTGGTAGTGCAGTCTTTCTGTCTGAAAAGTGACTCCCTTTGGTTTCCAAGCAACCTTTGCAGAACAGATTAGAAGAAAGCAAAGTTTTAAACCACTCTGATTAATGTTACAAAATGAGTTCCCCTGGCACCTGTAATGCTGTTCTTTAAGCAAATGATGGAGGAAGACAGGCTCAGAAATGTAGGGAATGGTAAGAAACTTCCAATTATCTGCAGCTCCAACAGTTACATTCTTCATCTCAGGTTGGTCATAATCTCAGCTCCCTTCATGTTCCCAGTCACTTCCAGTCTGATGGCATCCCAGCGGTTCAATTCAGGCTAGCCCTCCTTTGACTTGCAGGGGCCCAGTTTTCTCACAATACTTGAGGAGGTAGAGTTCAGCCCGGATTCCTAGGCAGGGCAGGCTATTGATTCCTGTATCCTTTGTTACGTATCAAGAGCTGGCATCATATACCAGCCTTCAAGAGGAACTACCCTTGCCCTGGGCATCTATTGAATTGTTATTCTAGGGGTTCTCTGTCCTCAAATTGTTTATTGTTGCTGTTCTCATTAGCTCGTTAGCATCTCCAGTCTAGAGAGAAAGCCTCCTCCAATTTGGCACGCATATATATATATATATATACTTTATCAAGCAAATGGATTTTTATCCTCAAAAGTAGAATCTATGGGCTGGGGTTGTGGCTCAGGGGTAGAGTGCCTGCCTAGCACGTGCAAGGCCCTGGGTTCAAGCCTCAGCACCACATAAAAATAAGTAAATAAAATAAAGATATTGTGTCCAAGTACACAAAAAATAAATATTAAGGAAAAAAGTAGAAACTATGACTTCTAGTCCACCTTTGAAGTCTTAGGTGATTCCAAACATTAAATATTTAGATTTATAGTCCAAAATCCAGAGGAAAAAATGACAGAAGAACACTATTATACTAAAATTACAAAATACAGAGCTCTCCAGAGAAATAAATTTTTCTACATTAAGACTACTTGGAAGTTTTTATTGTTGTTGTACTTATATGGAAATAATGCAATGATCTCGTTTTATTTCAGCCCTAGTTGAACACTAGAATTTCCATGTTCCTCTGAGCATCCCACAGTGGTGGACAAAACTCTCCAAAGGTCTTAGATAAAACGAGACTGAGTTCTTCACCACTGTCACCCCTTCCCCACCTGACATCACAGTCACCTCTGCTATTTTACTAAAGCAAACTTAGTACATTTGCTAATGCATGCTTTTCAAATTACACGGAGTTCAGTACCACTACTAATGCCAGTGTAAGTTCCAATATGTGCCTCCAAGTAAATAGTTCACCCTTTCTGAATCTCTGAATTCTCACCTGTTGAAAAGATGTTCAGCTGTGCCTGACATAGGTATAAGTATTTTAGATCCTGCATGTGAAGTAACTAACTAGCTTAGAGCTTGGTAGATGGCAGATGCTCAGTATGTGGCAGTGGACATGACCATTGATTTTATTCTAGATTTTAACTTGAAACCTATAAAGAAAAGATAAGGTTCCCCCCCTTGAGTGTAAATGATGCCTTGTCATCATCATTTGAGACAGTGTGGCAGCCATCAGTGAAATAGGCAAGCACTCCACCTAGGACCCATTAGTCACTGTCAGAAGGGACTAGCACCAGGGACAAAGTGCAAGAGACTTGTCATAGCATCATTTGTGGTCATGGAAAATGGAAGGCAACCTGGGGCTTAACCCAGGGGAACCAGTGAGAAAAATGGTAGCTGCATTTGATAGAACACTGAAGCCGACAGGTACAGGTGGTACAGGAGGTACAGGTGGCAACATACAGTGGTCTTCAAAACCTGGTGTGTGACTTTTTAAACAGTAAGAAATAGAATGAGAGCTACAGTACCATACTATCAATGTGCATTTAAAATATTTACATACATGTCACAACTATATTTTTCACAGTTGCACACATATCCACAGACATGTACCAAATGTACTAGAGGAGTGGTTAGGGGTGTGAGAAGGGTTTATGGGCATGAGGATGAAATTTGGGGGAAATAAAGAATATATTAACATAAAATAAGACAAAGGTCTTACATAGACTACTAGTAAATTTTGCATAATTAACCCTCTTCACTTTATGTCAAAACAAATGTGGTTTTTATTAAGTGGCTTGGCTAGATTTATCTGAAATGAATCTAATTGTTGTGTTCACCCGTCCAATTGCAAAGACAAAATGGAATTCTCTGTGAGTAATGGTTAAAGCTTTGACATCTCTTTACATCCATAATACTTAGCACAGCACCTAAGATACATCAGGCAGCAAAGAAATGTTGGGATGAGTGAATAAAACAAAACATATTTATGTTCAGACAGAACTTCTCTTCCTTTACATCTCAAGGTTGACAGAACCCTGGGAATGACAAAAGGAAAGATTGAGAACTTACTAGGAGATAAATATGTTTCTAAGAGAGAAGGAGGAAAGAAAAGGGATGTTGCAGCTGGTTTTCCAACCTTCAAGAAGATTGGTTTACTCTTTGGAGGGAGATAAGATTTTAGTGAAACAATCAAACAACCACCTACCAAGGCACATAATAAAGTACAAAATTGAGAAGTGCTTTGGGCTTTTGGAACTCTATAGAATTTGAAAGAAGAAGACTCTTGCTCTGCTATGTGATTTCCAGGGTAAGGTACATGGTATGTCATCAATATAATTGATACTGTGTGACATCAAGGTCACAGGCCAAATCCCAGACCTAATTGCAAATTTAAGGGGAAATTACCTTCCAAAATGACATATAGCATGTCAAAGCTAATGGATCCCAGAGTCCAGCCCGGCTGGGTTCAAATTCCCAATTGCAAATGTGTGCACAGTGATCCTGATTTCCCTTCCTACCCTGTTCTGTATCTACATGGTGAGAATGTGCCATTTGAGTATTTTATGCATTTTAAAGCAATGAGGCGTGTGATAGTGGCAAATGATTAGGTTCAAGCAGCATGTCAGAATCTTTGTTTTAAATTCTAGTAAGTCGTTGGTGCCTATTTAATCTCTTCACAGTCCATTCATCCCATAGCGGGGGACTTTCTAATTTGCTGTGATGTCCCTGAGTTGTTTGTTTTTAGCAATAAAACTTCTTGTGGTATCTTTTAAGAGTCTTATTCTCGGCGCTTCTGTTTTGACATATAGTCAGTTCAAAAAGATAGATGGAGAAGATGAACTCTGAAGCTGAAAGGGTTTGGGATTTAGGTTTGCCTATTGTAGATAAAGAACCCAAAGAGTGAGTTTTTTCAGAATTCTCAATTCAGTTCCTCAGTTCACCTTCAGTTCTGTGGTACTGAATTTTTAGTACAAAATTCCTCATTTCTGTTTGTTTGAGCTATTGGTGTCCAGAAAACCACCAATCACTGACTAAGCAAGAAAAGCTGTTAGATCTTAACATGAAAGTCTCAGCACTTCCTCAGATGCTGCCTGGGGACACAAGATTGGCTTTGTGATTTATTGTAAACAGAATGTGAATATTCCCAAGAAGCACCATCCTCCCAGAAGAGTCAGGAGTAGGGCCTCCAGGGTCAGGAGGAAAAGGGGAGCTGTAGATCAAAGGTGTGAAGTTGCAGTTATGAAGGATGACCAAGTCTAGGGATCTCCCGGACAGCAGTTAATAGAGTGTAGTACACTGGAAATGTGCCAAGAGAGTAGAGTTTAGGTACTCTTACTATAACAACAAGAAAGAAAGAAAAGCAGAGAGAGAGAGAGAAATAAATAGATGAGAGAAAGAAAAGTAATTGAAGTTGCCTATTGGTATCCCAGTGGGATTGGTTCCAGAACACTTCCATCCCACACTGCGGATACCAAAATCTGGGGATGCTCAAGTCTATTATATAAAATGGCTTAGTATCTGCCCAGCACCTAGGCACATACTCTTATGCACTTTAAGTTATCTCTAGATGAGTTATAATGCCTAATATGATACAGGTGTGATGTAAATAATTGTTATATTGTCTTGTTGAGAGAATAATGACAAGACAAAAAGTCTCTACATGGTCAGTACAGATGTATTTTCTTTCCTCCTGAGTATTTTCAATCTGTGATTGGTTGAATGGGAGTATGTAGAAACTGTGGATATGGAGGGCTAACTGTATCTGAGATGGTAGGTGTTAGGTCGGTGGTGGCGACTTAGTGGCAACTTAGAACAAAGCAGTGTGGGCCTGTTCAGTGGCCCTTTTAAATCTGCCAACTTTGGTTGCTGCCTGCCCAGCCTGATCTGACAGTAGGACTGTTCACTTGCTTAACTGTAGTAATCACTTCACTGTGTGTATGTATATCAAGGTAAGTATATCAAAACATCATGCTGTACATTAAATATATACAATTCAAAAAAAGAACTAGGGCTGATGAAAGAACTGGTTTGAGGTCCCTCCTCAAACCCTCAGGGATTCCCCCAGCATTAGAATTGTTAGCCCCCCACACATTTACCTACTCTCAAATCAGGATCATCAGCTACAGCTTCTTGATAAGACTCTCTGAAAGCAATCAGCAAGCGGATCCACAAGGAGAGTTCAGCCAGAGTCTTTCAGACAGAAAAGTCCAGATCAGCAATCTTGCTTTCTCTCCATCTCTGGCCTCTCTCCAGTGTGTTATGTATTGTGAAGCCAGAGTGGTCTTTTCAAAGAGTGACTTGGACCATGTCACCCTCTTCAACCACACCTCTGTTTAAATTCCATCAACACTTTCCCAAGTTCTTGGCATACTGATAAAGCCCCACTGTGGCTCATGAGGCCTTGGGGAGTCTGGACCCTGTCTATCTCCCCAGTCTCCTTTCACACCCTACAGTTTCTGCTGTGGCCACACTGGCCTTCTGCACGTCATGTTCCTTCCCACCACAGGGACTTCGAGCATTGTTCTCTCTGCCTGGAATGCTTCCCATCTTCCACTGCCTCCAACTCATCCTTCAGTTCTCAAGTCAATAACACTTCCTCCAGAAAGCCCTCCATGATTCTCTGGTTAGATTAAATCCAGCGATGGGATTACAGCACCTTACACCTTCCTTTGGAAGCCTTGCCAGTTGTAATTCTCATTTGCCAAGGGATGGTTTGGTTGTCTGGTTTCCCACTAGATGGTAACCACTGAGAGGGCAGAGGCCATGTCCATATTCCAAAATTGTGTCCTTAGTATTCAGAATAGTAAGAATGTGGAGGATATTTAATAATTGCATGAAAGGGTAAATGAAAAAAGGAATAAGAAAACCAGGGCTAAAACCCCATCACACAAATGTGATGGCAGACTTGGGGTGGAGGTGGGAAAGCTGCGTTTATTCTGACAGAGAATCGATCTCAAGATCATGGATCTAAGAATACACTAAGAGTAGAGTGACAACGATTTCCTGCATACGTGTACTGAGTTAGAGAGTGCGCACACGCTGGGCTGACAGTAATAACATCCGTTGACTTCCTGAGACCTCCTGCCTGCCAGGTGAGGTGTTATTTCTCTCACATGTTATTTCTATAGGTTAAGTGCACAGATTTGAAGTCACACTGAGCAGGATAGTTTGAATCTTAAATGTCCCTCAAAGGCCCACGTGTTGAAGGATTGGTCATCAGTTGGTGGCACTATTGGGAGGTGGTGGAACTTTTAGGAGCTGGGGACTTAGGAGAAGGAAGTTAGATTGTGTGTGTGTGGGGGGGGGGGAGGGGTCCCTTAAAGGGGTGTTGGGCCTGGCCCCTTCCTGCCCCTCTCCCTCTGTGCTTCCAGAAAGGAATATATGAACAGGCCTCCTCTGCCTCATGCTGGGATGATGCACTGTGCCTCTACAGGCCCACACCACAGGGCCCTACTGACCAGGGACTGAAACCATAAGCCAAAATACATCTTTCCTTCTTATAAGTAGAACATCTCAATCTATTGTCACAGTGACAGAAATCTGACTAACAAGCCAGGCACCGGGGTGCGTGCCTGTAATCCTAGCAGTTTAGGAGGCTGAGGCAGGAGGATCGCAAGTTCAAAGCTAGACTCAGCAACTTAGCAAGGCCCTGAGCAACTTAGCAAGACCCTGTCTCAAAATAAAATATTTTTTAAAAAGGGATGGTGATCTGGCTCAGTGGTTAAGTGCCCCCTGGGTTCAATCCCCAATACAAAAAAAAAAAAAAGGTAAAAGAAAAAGAAATCTAATACACTGCATTAGAAGCTTGGTTTCCCTCCATACTTAACTATGTCTTTAAACAAATTCCCAAAGGGCCCATGTATCTGTTTCCTAAGTGTAAAATGGAGTAATACTAGCACTGATTTCAGACTGTTCATTGTGAAGCTTAATTGAGCCAATACCTACATAGCTCAGTAGTTGGCATATTGAAAACAGTATAGCTCTTTTTATCATCCCCATTTCAAACATCAGAAAACATGGGTTCAAAAATTTTGATAAATTTGGTAAAGTCCCACAGCTATTAAATGGCTGAGTCAGAACTCAAATCAAGGCATGTCTGGCTCCCAAGTCTTGTCTCTTTTGATTCTATTTGGTTCAGGAGCAGGGTGGCCTTGAGCTGCCAGGCTGAAGGTCTTTGGTGTTTGCAGAGACTGGGACAGCTGAGGGTTGAGAGCAGGTAACGGAGCAGGTGGGCAGGCCGACTGCTGTACAGAGTGCTGACAGAGGTGCCCAACAGAGACTAAGCTTCAGGGACCACAGGAGAGTAGGCACTAAGTGCAGGGAGCAAGGAACTCCATCAAAACTCCCAGTGCAATGGCACACCAGGACTGATTTTTCCTAGGTAACTCTAACTAGTCCCCATTAGCAACCTGACCCCAGCCCTCCCTGCCTCCTACTCTCCCCAACCTCTGGTAACCACTGTTCTACTCTCAACTTCTGTGAGATCAACTTTTTAGATTCCACATGTAAGATGGATCATGTGGCATTCATATCTCTGTGCCTGGCTTATTCACTTAACATAATGATCTCCAGTTCCATCCATGTGGTTGCAAATGATAGGATTTCATCCTTTTCTAGCCAAATAGTATTTCATGGTGTCTATATACCAATATTTTAAATCCATTCATTTGTTGATGGGTACTTAGGTTGTTTCCATTTCTTGCCAATAGTGAATAGAGTACAGTAAAACTGGGAGCATAGATGTCTCTTAAATATGATGATTTCGTTCATTCCTTTTGAATATATACTGAGTTCTGATTCTCTATTGTACATTAGGATGACTATAGATAAAAGATAAAAATCTCTTATAGACTGGAAACAATCTAATTCTTATTTATATTTCCTGTGGGAAAATTCACTCCAAGTTCAAAAAAGCTAGAAAGAAAAAGGTTGAATATTTTCATTCAAACATCAAAATGATAAGAGGAGATAAACTTACACTGATTTGCATAGTATGCAATGTGTACATGTATCAAAACATCACATGGTGTCCAATAAATATGTATGATTTTTATGTGCCAATTAAAAGAAAAAAACAAACTCACAGTGTCTGCAAATAGTGTACAAAGTTAGTGTGGAGAAAGGACGATGGTTGGTGATGGATAGAGGTCCTCAGATCAAGCCTGGGATGTCATCAAAGCCTGCATGGTTTGGGGCCTGCAGACAAGGGTATGTGGGACCAGTCAAGGAGACAGGAATGTAGGGCCTGAAGCAGACCAGTCCTCATGAGGGCTGATGAGGTCATCTCCTGAGACTCAAATTAGGAGGTCAGAGCAGTAGGATAAATGTAATCCTGAACACCAACACTGAAGCTAGGTTTGCCTTTTCCCTTAGAAATATGACTTTCTACAGTGTGGGGGTTTATACTGTAGTGTTTAATGTACTGCATTATAGTACATTGTCGATCTCCCAGCACATAGCCAACTTTTATATTTTGTTCTTTCCTTCCAGAAGAATACATGTACTTGTCAAATCTGGATCCCAATTTTTGGGTTCAGAGAATATGGTCCCTGTAATTCAGGTCTACAGTGGATTAAATCAGCTCTTATGGACTGGGAATGAGAATCTAATTCCTATTTCTGTTTCCTGTGGGAAAATTCTTTCCAAGTCCACAAAGAACTTTTGGAATGGAAACCATTCAGAGATTGGGCACTGCCTACACAGTGGAAAAATCTATTTGCTAGTATTAAGTTCAACTATGATGACACGGTGCTCTCTCTTGACATGAGTCTCCTTTCTCTTAATCCACAAGAGATAGCATTGTAAAAAAAAAAAAAAAAAAAACAAAAAAACCCAGTAGTAGTTAGTGAAAGCTGTGGCTTGAGGAGGAACCCAGGGTGCTCTCAATAACATATGAATCAAAGGGAAGGAGTTAACCATTTCTAATTGAAAGGTCCTCATGGAACATACCAAGGTTAAAGGGGGTCATTTTGCCATAATGGTATTTGCCAGTCCACAGGCCAGTGAATCCACAAGGACTATGAGAGTCTTGTCTGTGGTTCAGAAGGACCTCACTTGAACCTTGCTCCCTGGGCCTGCCTGCTGCTTGGCTTCTGCCTTCTTTTCTGGGGGAAGGAGGAGCAACTTCCTTTTGATTATGTGTCACATTTTTACATCTCCAATTGTTTTGTCTGCATGTAAACAGAACTCTTTTCTTTTTCCTTCTCCCCCTCCATCCCCCCAAGGGTTACCCATTGCCTTAGTTCCTGCAATTTACATTCACTGCTGTAGCACCCCAAACCATGGGTAGCCAGAGCCACAAAATCTTAAATGTCCTGTTTCCATGTCCCCAATTCTGCTGGTTTGTTTTTGTTCATTTTTCTCAGTTGACAATGAGATTTGTTTAACTTTTGCATAAATATTATCAGAACAAGAATAAAGAACCAAAACAAAAAACCTATAAATTTTATCACTCCTTGAAGCACCTATTTTCTTTCTTCATTCCTTTGTTCCATGTCCAGTTGAAGATATCCTTTGCCACTGATTTAGTGAATCTTCATTTGGCTGTCTGACACTCACTGATGGAACAGCAGGCATAAACTATATTCCGGTACACAAAACAGATCACTCTTTTCCTACAATAAGTTGGGTTTGTGAAGTTTATAAGCAGCATGGACATTATATTTCACTCAGCTTCAATGAGGAAAGGTAAAGAGATTATTTCTAGTTGGTCATATTCCCTGTCTACTCTTTGTTAGTTACTTAAGAAAAAGGTTCCATAGGATGTTTCTACTTAGGACAGAATGGAAACAGTTTGATTGAACATCTCCAAACTGGTTTCCTAGTTCTGAGCCATAAAGTAAAAAAAAAAAAATCCAATTTCTAGCATACTTTGAATCCCAATTTTCAACCTCAATTATCTATACACTATAATTTATTTATATACTGCATTTGTCAGTTTTTCAATGAAGAAAGCATGTAAAAATGCTCTGTTTTGCTTGTTTTACTCAAAGATATTTAAGAATTATCCCATAAGAATATACACCATGTACACCAATGGTGCTAATTGTCTATATGAATTTCAAGTCAACTTTTTGTTTTACAAGTGGGAAAACATGTTTCCATGTGAGAGGAAAATGGTTAGTTTCAATTAGGCAGCATTTTTTTCTTTTTTTTTTAGGCAGCATTTTTTTCTTTTTTTTTAGGCAGCACATTTTTAAGCTACTGATAAGCACAGAAGGTCTTACAACATATTCTTCCACATTATTTCCTAGTTTTAGGTATTCTTTTCCTAGTCTAAATTATTTTTAGTCCCAAGTCTTCTACAGAAATTCTTTCTTCTTTAGAAATTTCTCTTCTACAGGGAGAGAAATATCAATAAAGAATAGATAGCTAAGCAGCAAATGAATTTGAGGGCAAATTCACCCAAAAGTGGCCCATGAAACATTACTGTCCTTATGCCTAGTGCAGAGGGAAGAGCACCTCCTACCCAGGCCCTCCTTGGCACTTGATTTGAAGTTGGAGTGAAAAACTTTCATTCATTTTAACTCCAGCTGACAATCTTCATGTTTCTTTGAACTAAATGCATAACTTACAAAGCTGGACAAGCAATGTTCTCTTTAACTTGTCCAGTTCTATAAAGTAGAAATGATGTCAGCATCATGGCTAATCTAATCAGCAAGCACAGCTGGTGGTACCAGGCTACTGTGTGGCCATTAGAAACAGGAGAGCATTTAGCAGTTCTACTTAGCTCTTCAGTTTATTTAAACCCTTGGCAACTATGGAAAGATTTCCCCCATTTATTAACATTTGCTTTATTTTTAGTTTTACTATTACAAGATTCTGAATTGCTCAGGCTTATTCATTTATGAATTAATTCATTGTTTCAGTCAACAAGAATTAACTGGGCCCTTGCTACATATGCTAAGCAGAGATCCAGCCAACACAGGGACAAAAGAGTGTAAAATAAGCACAAGGTCTGTACTTTTATGGCACTTTTATTTTATTGATATCACCAATTCCTAAATGCTACCATTTATACAGATGCAGCAGTAGCTGCTCCTGCCATCATACCAAAGTCACATGTGTAAGAAGAGACCCCACCCCACCCTACCTCACCAAGAGATGCCTTCCTCAGCTACCACTCAAACCCATAAGGATAAATTAGTTAATTTTTGACACAAGTTTCTAACATGTATCAAAAATTCATACAGGTGAATCTGACTGAAAGAGTGCTAAGTCATCTGCCTGAGCCCTACTTGATAAAGAAGCTGGGTTTCTATTTTGGGGTAGTGGAATTCATAAGTTTGGAAACTTAAAAAAAGACATAAATAGCCAACAAATATATAAAAAAGTGTTCAACATTTCTAGCAATCAGGTAAATGCAAATCAAAACTACTTACCTCACACTGTATTTAATCCTCCACACTTTTTAGGAGACACAGAGATAAAATGCACATAAAATTCACAATCTAAACCACTTTTGTGTGCAATTCATTCACATTGATACAAATTCACAGAATGTTAAGTACATTCAGCTAGAATGGCAATTAATAAGAACACAGACAATAACAAATGCTGACGAGGATATGGGAAAAAAGATGTACTCAAACATGGCTGGTGGGACTGCAGACTAGTATGACCAGTCTGGAAAGTAGTAAGAAAAAAAAAACCTAGGAATGGAACCACCTTATGACCCAGCCATCCCACTATTGGGTATTTATCCAAAAGAACTAAAATCAGCATACTATAGCAGTACATTCACTTCAATGTTTATAGTAGCACAATTCATGATAGCCAAATTATGGAGTCAGCCCAGATGCCTTGCAATAGATGAATGGATTCAGAAATTGTGATACACATACACAATGGAGTTTTACTCAGTCATAAGAAAGAATGAAATTATGGCATTTTCTGGTAAATGAATGAAAATGGAGAACTCCATGCTAAGTGAAATAAACCAGTGTTAGAAAACCAAAGGTCAAATGTTTTCTGTTATATGTGGAAACTAGAGCAAAATAAAGAAAAGAAGGAGGGGAGAGATAAGAAGAGGTCAGATATCATAAAGATATAGGGAAGATCAGTAGAGCAGAAGGAGATCGTGAGGGAGAGAGGAGGAATGGGGAAAGGGAGGAAATGAGGAATGAATTTTAAAAATCATGTTAGGTGCATTTATAAACTTAACTATAATGCCATAATAAAATATAAGTATATATGCAACAGGTTCATCATGTAATTTTTAAATTCATTAATACATACACTTAAAAAAAATAGAAGGGCATAAAGTAGAAGCAGAACTTGACAAATATCCACTACAGTCCACTCCTTGGCCTTCCAACATCAACATGGAATAGGTCCCTCTTATCCAGTGATATATTCCAAGACCTCAGTAGATGCCTGAAACCACAAATAGTACTAAACTTGCTTTTTCTTTCTCCTTTACATACATAGCTATGATGAAGTTTAATTTATAAACTTGGTATAAGAAGAGATTGACAATAATTATTACGAATGATTTAAAACACTTTACTATAATAAAATTCATGTGAATGTGGTCTTGCTCTCAAAATACCTCATTACACTCTACTCACCCTTCTCACGATGATGTCAGATGATACAAATGACTACTTGATGTGTGTGATGACGTGGAAGACACAGGCACTGTGATGAAACATTAGGCTACTACATAAGTGTTATTTGGACACACAAGCATCGTGATACTGCAACAGTGGATGTGATATCTGAGATGGCGACTAAGTGACTAACAGGTAGGTAGCAAATACAGAGTGGATGCACTGGCAAAAGGGATGTTTCATGTCCTGGGCAGAATGGAGAAGGACTGTGTGATTTCGACACATTACTTAGAATGGCACAAAACTTTAAACTTATGAGTTGCTTATTTCCAGAAGTTACCATTTATTATTTTCTGATTACAAGTAATCACAGGAACCCGAACAGAAAGTGAAACTTTGGATATGGGGTGCTATGGTTTGGATATGGTGTGTTTTCCCTAAGGTTGGTGGTTGGGAGCTTGGCCCCCTTTGTGGTACAGTGGGAGCTGATGAAACCTTGAACAGGTAGGGCCTAGTAGGAGGTTCTAGGCTGTGGGAGGCAGGGTGTCTGCCCCCCCAAAAGAGAAAAGTAGTTCTCATGGACTCCTTGGTAGTTCTCCTGACGAGTTGTTATAAAAGCCTGCACCTGGCCCCACCAGCTCTCCGGCTTCCCATGTTGAGATGGGACCACTTGTTCCCTCACATCCTCCCACCATTGCCATCTGCCATAACAGGATACAACCAAGAGGAGTCCTCAGGAGAAGAGAGCCAAGGCCAGGGCTATGCCCTGGAACCTCCAAAACCGAAAGCTAAATAAGCCTCTCTATGAAGTTGGCCTGTGTCAGGCATTTCATTTTAGTAATGAGAAATGGACGAATGTGAGGAGGGAAGCCTTCACACTTCCACGTTTCTATACTTAAACCTAACAGCATAACCTCATCTAGAAAAATGGCAAAAAAAAAAAAAAAAAAAAAAGTTTCACCATGGTCTTAGAAAAACCTGACATGATAAAAATATCAATGGTCCTTAAATCTACAGATTCAGGGAGACAAGAACTCATGGGTTCAATGTTAGACAATCCAGTTTGAAATGCTAAAGGGAAAGGAAATCCGGAGCTCAGGAGTTGCTGTGGTTGGGACAAATGGGTTGAGGATCATTCGTACACTAGGTTTCGCATTCCTTGAGAGGGTCAAGAATTCAACCCTGGATGACACTTGATGGAATAGTAAAACCAAAGGGGCCCAAAACAGACATTGAGGAAGAGTCACCAAAAATTAAAAGAACTGGGAGAAAAGTGACGCCAAGGGACCAGAGCTTCCCAGAGCATGACAGGAGCAGAGCACTAGGATTGGGAAAGAAAAGTGTCTCCAGTTTGGCCAGCAATCACTGGTGATGTTCCAGAACACAAGTTCAACTGAATCGTGGAAAAAGGAAGTAGAATTCAGGGGGCTGGGATGCACAAGTAGGAGAGGAAGTTGGGAAGGCAACAAATCTAACAACCACATCATGAAATTCCTCTCTAATGGAAAGAGTGAAGGAATTGACTTAGCCCATTTTTTATTGCTATAACACAATATCGAAGACTGGGTAAATTATAAATAGAAGAGGTTTATTTTGTCTCACAGTTTTGTCCAAGATTTAAGGGCTGCATTTGGCAATGACCTTCTTTTTGGCAGAGTCCCAAGGTAACACAAGGCATTGCATGGCAGGGAACACGTGAGGCCTACCCAAACTGGTTTTTAAAGCAGACCCACTTGAGTAACCCATGTACCCATTAATACACTAATTGTATGAATGGATTAATGCACTTATGTATAAACTTAACTATAATGCCATAATAAAATATAAGTATATATGCAATAGGTTCATCATGTGATTTTTAAATTCATTAATAAATACACTTAAAAAAAATAGAAGGGCAAAAAGTAGAAGCAGAACTTGACAAATATCCACTACAGTCCACTCCTTGGCCTACTAACATCAACATAGAATAGGTCCCGCTTATCCAGTGATATATTCTAAGCCCTAAGCACCTCTTAAAGGTCCAGACTCCTAATTCTCATTATGAGGATCAAGTTTCAACTTGAGATTCAGAAGGTAAAAATCATGTTCAAACCTTATCAGAGATAGGCAGAAGTTGCAACAGAAGCCCTAGTAGAATCGGGCAACTGATGTCCAGCCCCCAGATAAGCACATACTGTGGAGATCAGCGCACCTAGGATCCAACTTGAACATTAGTCATAAAAGTGCCCCATTCATATATACACTTGGTTTTTCATTTACCTTTCTGCAAAGGCTCCATTGAGTTTATCCAGGCATGAAAATTGTAAAGACAGTTTCAATATAGTTTTGCAAATGGGTACTTCATAAATGAGAGACAACATTTTGGGCAATGCTTTGGGGTTTTTAGTCATTCTAGATGTATTGGTTTAGTTTGGGTGAGTTACAGCCTTTTCCTATGATTCTAAGAAGGTATTTTCTCTGTGATAGAGAATAACTTTTTTTTCTCACACACTTTTGTTCTCAATTTTATACTTTCTTCAATAAACTCTTCTTAGTATCCTCGATTGGCCATATGCACTTCTTTTATTTTCTATAAACAATGAGAAGAGGGCATATGAATTGTATTCTTGATATAGAAAGTACTTGTTACATTCTCAATTACAACAAAATCAGCAATAACCTGTGATGACTAGCTTCCAATCCTCATTTCATTAAGTCCTAAGGCTATTAGAACACCCAGGGTCAGCTGTCCAAAAGTGCCCATGGAGAGAATCCTCTTACTCCAAAATTCCTTAAAATCTTGCAATGTTAAAAGTTTTTGTTAACATACAAACAGAGTTTTCAGGCATACAAACAGAGAGCAAAGTGAGTAACAATGCCAAGAATCACCTCCTTGCTATCACACAGAGAACAACAAAAAGTTTTTAGCATCAACAATCCAAAAAAAGAGTATTAAATCTGACCTGACACAGCGCAGGGTAGCCTATTCACACAGTAAGACACCACACAATCAAGCTGCAGATCTCAGAGGGCTGAGTCAGATCAGGCTTCCCAACTCTGAGTGCCAGTTTTATTAGATCCACCTTAGAGAAGCGATTGCGTATATGGGGCAAAGCACTTCATTTCGAAACCTTGGCCTCCTCATCCAGACATACTGGACATCAGATCCACCTCACAGGTTTCTTTGAGGATTAAATTCAATGACACAGAGGCTGTCTCCAATGCCTTGCTCCAATAATGGAGGCGTCCTCTTCTTCCTCTTAGGTTCCATTCACTGGAGTGCACCACAGCAGGCTGAGCTCCAGCTAGCTTCTGCATCAGTCCACCCAGCATGTGGCTGCCTGCCCTTTAACTTGGCTGCCCTGCATTCCAATCTTTCCAGTAGGAATTCCAGGCTTGGGAATATACTGAGATGCTGACCTCCCTTCTATAGAGGAACGATAACCCCATGTTCAAGCCATTTATGACTGGACTTAATCATTAGTTTTCTGAGTATTTCTCATTTCCTTATTGTACTAATAATCATCTCTGAACCATAAAAATACTAGTCAGTTTTTTGCCAGAGAAACAGAACCAGTAGGTTGTAGATTGGTAGGCAGGTGTAAGGAATTGGCTCACATGATTATGAGGGCTGACACATTCCCAAGATCTGCAGGTGAGTTGGCAAGCTGGAGACCAGGGGAGTTCTAGTTTGATTCCAGTCTCAGTCTGAAGGTCTGAAAATCAGGAGAAAGATAGTGCTGTTCTGGGCAGGTTAAGATTCAAGACAAGCTGATATTTCAGTATAAGTCTGAAGACAAGAAAAAACTCAAGGTCCCAGCTTAAAAGATGTGTTAGTCAGCTTTTCTTTATTTTGTGACCAAAATACCTGACAACAAAAACTTAGAGGAGGAAAAGTTTATATTGGTTCAAAGTTTCAGAGGTTCAGTCCATGGTGGACCATGTCCACTGCTCTGGGCCCAGTGTGAGGCAGAACATCATGGTGGGAGGGCATGGCAGAGAAGCACTGCTCTGCCCATGGCAATCAGGAAGCAGGCTGCAGGCTGGGGGCGGGGTAGGCTGGGGCTGCAGGGAAGAGAACCCTTCCAGGGCATGGCAGTGACCCACCTCCTCCAGCCACACCCACCTGCCTACACTTACCACCCACTCATACCACTCAAACTAGGATGGACGGACTAGGTCCAGTCATTTCACCTCTGAATATCCATGCTTTAACACAGAGCTTTGTGGGGAGCCCTCATATCCAAACCATAACAAAGGTCATCAGACAGGAATATTTTCTCTCATATGGAGATCTGGGGTGAGGTTGGGTGTTGATCTTTTTGTTCTCTTCAGGCCTTTGATGGATGGGATGGGGCCCATTCACATTAGAGAGGACAACCTGCTTTACTTGTTTACTGCTTCAAAATGTTAATGTCATCCAAAACATTCTCACAAAAACACACAGAATAAGCTAAGTACTGTGATGCATGATAACTATAACCCCAGCACTCAGGAGTCTGAGGAGAAAGGATCACTGGAGTGCAGACATTCAAGATCAACCTGGGCAACAGAGCAAGACTCCAACTCAAATTTTTTTTCTTTTAAAGAAACTCACAGAATAATGTCTGACTAAATATCCAGGTACCTCATAGTTCAGTCAAGTTGTCACATAAAATCTAACCATCACAGGGCTGGGGATATAGCTCAATGGGTAAAGTGCTTGCCTCACTTGCATAAGGCCCTGGGTTCAATCCCCAGTACGACCTAAGTAAATAAGTAAGTAATTTTAACCATCACAATAAGTCTGTAGTCCCAAGGCTCAGACCTAGGCTAACCAGTGAAGTTCCATTGGTTCATGGCAGATATGTGGCCAAACACTAGCAAAACAGTCTCTCCCCGCGTCCTGCGAGGAGTGCATGTTTTTGTTATCCAATGCCATGAGCCTTGCTAATGCTTTACATTCCATGCTGTTTTGAGGAGTCATTTGAGTTCTAAGTGCTTCACTGAGGTAAGACTTGCTCAAAGGTAAGGCTGAGATTCAGAGTTACAGGGGACTGTATTCCCAAAGCTCCATAATTCCTTTCTAGAACCTGTTACTTAAGGAGACTCATCCCCCTCAGGGCACACTCTGCCTCTCACCCGATACCCCATATCTACCCCCATATACAGAGCACCCTTGCTCTGAAGCTCAGCATGCTGAGGGATTTTAGAGGTCACCATAGACTGAACAGATAGTTCTTGGTTGCTGAATTACTGCCTCAAAAATTTCCTTCCCTGCACAGTTACCATTAATATAATTTATGTACCATTATCAGACACCCCCCTGACCAGTACAGCATCCTAATAAAATTATAAAATGTTAGAAATCATATAATACACATGGGAGGTGTGAGTCCTACTGTGGTAGGACTTATGAGAGCCTGAAGTAGGCTATTCTTTAGATTGCTCTAGTTTTGGATCTGGAATGCCTCCCAAAGGCCTAGGTTGGCATGAGGGAGGTGGTGAAAACTCCAATAGGTGGGGCCTACTGGGAGATTGTAGGTCATTCCCCCAGTGACCTGAAATGCCCTTGAAAAGAGATTTGGGAGAGGAAGGAAGATGGCGGCGAGGGGAGTGCATTGTCCCCGTGTGCTGCTTCACTGTGTGGGAGTATGACAAGTCAGGACGGCTAAAGGATATTTTGTTAGGAATTTCCAGCAATAGTGGGGTACTCCGGAACCTGGAGGAAGGATTTCCATCGCACGAGGATCGGCTACGGGGACTCAAACGCGAGAGGTTTGTCGCACGGAGGGTATCACTGCTTATTCAGCAAATCGCCCCGCGGCTAAAGTCTGGGATAGAGACGCAGGGTTACAGCGCTGCAGTTTCTGCCAGCCGCGCAAGCACCGTACTCAGGGCTGAATTCTGGGTTCGAGACGGGGGAAGGAAGCGGTCCATCTCGGTTCTCCACACCGGTCAGACCACAGAGGAGGCCAGCAGCCACCATGTTGGTAAACTGACGTCACCACCCCTGTTTTTGACTGACCGCAGCTCATTCAGCCATAGAACAGGTAATTTCAGGCTGCAATTCGCCTGCGGCTTGCAGACAGATTGCTAGGGCTCAGCGCAATCTGAGCCTGATCTTATCAGAGTGAATACTGAGCGCGGGGCGGCCGAGTTCCGGCTCCCGGAACTGAGCCCGCGGGGACTGCTTCTTGGAGCTTACATTTATAGGAGCTTACACCGAGCACGGAGTGGCCGAGTTCCGGCTCCCGGAACTTCCCTGGCCCGGGGCTAGGAGCCCGCGGAAACTGCTTCTCGGTCCGGGTCCTGCTGAGGGCCGGTCAGGACTCACCCGGTGCTTTGGTTGCCCGGCAAGGGGAACGAAATGCTGCCATTCGCATAGGATACCAACATGGCAGAGATCTGATGTCTGCAGAAAGCGGCGGAGGAGGGAACTTCATCAATACCAGTGGTGACATAAGCAGTTGGTCTCCTGGTAGGGGGGGTGAGGCACAGTCACCCGAGTCTCCTCAATTTGTCGTCGAGCCAGAGGGAAGGAGCCGGGCCGCCGCCAGCGCCCGGAGCAGGCCCAGCGGCTCGCCAGCGTGGTGACCGCGTGACCCCAATTGGAGAGGGGGCGGAGCGGAGCCGCCAGCCGCAACCGCAAGGTGGGCAGACCCGCGACCCAGTGGTACATGGGCGTGGTAGGAGGGGCAGGGCAGAGCCGCAGTTCGCGCTTGCAAGGTAAACAGACCTGTGTCAGCCTGGCGGGTCAGGCCCAGTGGCCTGCCAGTGTGGTACACACGTCACCCCAACTGGAGTAGGGGCAGAGCAGATCCTTCTCCCACGCCCGGATCAGGCCCTGCCGGTGTGGTGGTCACGTGACCCCAATTGGAGTGGGGGCGGAGCGGAACTGCCACCCGTGCCCGCAGGGTGAGCAGATCAGTGATCAACCTGCAGATCAGGCCCAGGGGTCCGCAGGCGTGGTAGGAGGGGCAGGGCAGATCCGCCGCCCGCGCCTCCAAGGTAGGCAGACCTACAACAGACCGGCGGATCAGGCCCAGGAGCCTGCCGGCGTGGTACAAACACCACCCTAATTGGAGTAGTGGCAGAGCAGAGTCGCTGCCCGTGCCAGGAACAGGCCCAGCGTCCTGCAGGCGGGGTAGCCATGACACCCTAATTGGAGTAGGGGCAGAGCAGAGCCTCCACCCGTGCCCGAAAGGTGGGCAGATCTGCGACCGACCAGCGGGACAGGCCCAGTGGCCTGCCGGTACGACAGACACGTCACTCCATTTGCAGTAGGGGCAGAGTAGAGCCGCCTCCCGCGCCTGCAGGGTAGGCAAACCTGCAACCGACCGGCGGATCAGGCCCGGTGGCCTGCCGGCGTGGTACACTCGTCACCCCAATTGGAGTAGGGGCAGAACAGAGCCGCCGCCAGCTCCCAGAACAGGCCCAGTGACCTGCCGGCGTGGTAGCCACGACACCCCAATTGGAATAAGGAGAGAGCACAGCCGCCGCCCGCACCTGCAGGAAAGATACGCAAGCAGTATGAAAAGACAAGGAAAGAAAGGACCACAAGCAATGCAGGTCAACGCAACTTTAGAAGAGGTAACAGCTGCAGCAGATGGAATGTCAGATAAAGAATTCAGGATTTACATGCTTCAGATGATCTGGAGTATCAAGGAAGACATTAAACAGCAAAATCAGACAATGAAAGATCACTTCGACAACGAATTACGCAAACAAATCCAGGAAGCAAAGGATCAACTATACAGGGAGATAGAGGTTATAAAAAACAAACAAACAGAAATCCTAGAAATGCAGGAAGCAATAAACCAACTTAAAAACTCAATGGAGAATACTACCAGCAGAGTAGAACACTTAGAAGATAGAACATCAGACAATGAAGACAAAGTATTTCAACTGGAAAAGAACATAGACAGCTCAGCAAGACTGTTAAGAAACCATGAGCAGAACATCCAAGAAATATGGGATAACATTAAGAGACCAAACTTAAGAGTCATTGGGATACAGGAAGGTACAGAGCTCCAAACCAAAGGAATGAGAAGTCTATTCAATGAAATAATACAAGAAAACTTCCCAGACTTGAAGAATGAGACAGAACCCCAAATCCTAGAAGCCTATAGGACGCCGAATGTGCAAAATCATAAGAGATCCACACCTAGACACATCATAATGAAGATGCCCAACATACAGAATAAGGAGAGAATTTTAAAAGCTACAAGAGAAAGGAAGCAGATTACATTTAGGGGTAAGCCAATCAGGATAACAGCTGATCTGTCAACACAGACTCTGAAAGCTAGAAGATCCTGGAATAACATATTTCAAACACTGAAAGAAAATGGGTTCCAACCAAGAATTGTGTATCCAGCGAAATTAAGCTTCAGGATGGAGGATGAAATTAAAACCTTCCACGATAAACAAAAGTTAAAAGAATTTGCAGCTAGAAAACCATCTCTTCAAAACATCCTCGCCAAAGCATTACAGGAAGAGGAAATGGAAAATAACAATGAAAACCAACAGTGGGAGGTAGGACAGTAAAGGGGGGGGGGAATAATCAAAGAGGAAAACAAACCATGTTTAGTAACAGAAATAAACAAATATGGCTGGAAGAACAACCCATATCTCAATAATAACCCTAAATGTTAATGGCTTAAACTCACCAATTAAGAGACACAGGCTAGTAGAATGGATCACAAAACAAGACCCAACAATATGCTGCCTGCAGGAGACGCATTTGATAGGAAAAGACATATATAGGCTGAAGGTGAAAGGTTGGGAAAAATCATATCACTCATATGGACTTCGGAAACAAGCAGGAGTGTCCATACTCATATCAAATAAAATAGATTTCAAGCCAAAGTTAATCAAAAGAGATAAAGAGGGACACTACATACTGCTTAAGGGAACCATACAACAACAAGACATAACAATCATAAATATTTATGCCCCAAACAATGGTGCAGCTATGTTCGTCAAACAAACTCTTCTCAAGTTCAAGAGTCTAATAGATCACCATACCATAATCATGGGAGACTTCAACACACCTCTCTCGCCACTGGACAGATCTTCCAAACAAAAGTTGAATAAGGAAACTATAGAACTCAATAACACTATTAATAACCTAGACCTAATTGACATATATAGAATATACCACCCAACATCAAGCAGTTACACTTTTTTCTCAGCAGCACATGGATCCTTCTCAAAAATAGATCATATATTATGTCACAGGGCAACTCTTAGACAATATAAAGGAGTAGAGATAATACCATGCATCTTATCTGATCATAATGGAATGAAACTGAAAATCAACGATAAAAGAAGGAAGGAAAAAGCATACATCACTTGGAGAATGAACAATAGGTTACTGAATGATCAATGGGTTATAGATGACATCAAGAAGGAAATTAAAAAATTCTTAGAGATAAATGAAAACACAGACACAACATATCGGAATCTATGGGACACATTGAAAGCAGTTCTAAGAGGAAAATTCATTGCTTGGAGTTCATTCCTTAAAAAAAGAAAAAACCAACAAATAAATGATCTCATACTTCATCTCAAAATCCTTGAAAAAGAAGAGCAAAACAACAGCAAAAGAAGTAGAAGGCAAGAAATAATTAAAATCAGAGCTGAAATTAATGAAATCGAAACAAAAGAAACAATTGAAAAAATTGACAAAACTAAAAGTTGGTTCTTTGAAAAAATAAACAAAATCGACAGACCCTTAGCGATGCTAGCGAAGAGAAGAAGAGAGAGAACTCAAATTACTAGCATACGGGATGAAAAAGGCAATATCACAACAGACACTTCAGAAATACAGAAGATAATCAAAAACTATTTTGAATCCTTATACTCCAACAAATTAGAAGATAGTGAAGGCATAGATAAATTTCTTAAGTCATATGATCTGCCCAGATTGAGTCAGGAGGATATAGAAAACCTAAACAGACCAATATCAATTGAGGAAATAGAAGAAACCATAAAAAGACTTCCAACTAAGAAAAGCCCAGGTCCAGATGGGTATACAGCAGAATTTTACAAAACCTTTAAAGAAGAACTAATACCAATACTTTTCAAGCTACTTCAGGAAATAGAAAAGGAGGGAGAACTTCCAAATTCATTCTATGAGGCCAACATCACCCTGATACCTAAACCAGACAAAGACACTTCAAAGAAAGAAAACTACAGACCAATATCTCTAATGAACCTAGATGCAAAAATCCTCAATAAAATTCTGGCGAATCGGATACAAAAACATATCAAAAAAATTGTACACCATGATCAAGTAGGATTCATCCCAGGGATGCAAGGCTGGTTCAATATACGGAAATCAATAAATGTTATTCACCACATCAATAGACTTAAAAATAAGAACCATATGATCATCTCGATAGATGCGGAAAAAGCATTTGACAAAGTACAGCATCCCTTTATGTTCAAAACTCTAGAAAAACTAGGGATAACAGGAACATACCTCAATATTGTAAAAGCAATCTATGCTAAGCCTCAGGCTAGCATCATTCTGAATGGAGAAAAATTGAAGGCATTCCCTCTAAAATCTGGAACTAGACAGGGATGCCCTCTCTCTCCACTTCTGTTCAACATAGTTCTCGAAACACTGGCCAGAGCAATTAGACAGACGAAAGAAATTAAAGGCATAAAAATAGGAAAAGAAGAACTTAAATTATCACTATTTGCAGATGATATGATTCTATACCTAGCAGACCCAAAAGGCTCTACAAAGAAACTATTAGAGCTAATAAATGAATTCAGCAAAGTGGCAGGATATAAAATCAACACGCATAAATCAAAGGCATTCCTGTATATCAGCGACAAATCCTCTGAAATGGAAATGAGGACAACCACTCCATTCACAATATCTTCAAAAAAAATAAAATACTTGGGAATCAACCTAACAAAAGAGGTGAAAGACTTATACAATGAAAACTACAGAACCCTAAAGAGAGAAATAGAAGAAGATCTTAGAAGATGGAAAAATATACCCTGTTCATGGATAGGCAGAACTAACATCATCAAAATGGCGATATTACCAAAAGTTCTCTATAGGTTTAATGCAATGCCAATCAAAATCCCAATGGCATTTCTTGTAGAAATAGAGAAAGCAATCATGAAATTCATATGGAAAAATAAAAGACCCAGAATAGCAAAAACAATGCTAAGCAGGAAGTGTGAATCAGGCGGTATAGCGATACCAGACTTCAAACTATACTACAGAGCAATAGTAACAAAAACAGCATGGTACTGGTACCAAAACAGGCGGGTGGACCAATGGTACAGAATAGAGGACACAGAAACCAATCCACAAAACTACAACTATCTTATATTTGATAAAGGGTCTAAAAGCATGCAATGGAGGAAGGATAGCATCTTCAACAAATGGTGCTGGGAAAACTGGAAATCCATATGCAACAAAATGAAACTGAATCCCTTTCTCTCGCCATGCACAAAAGTGAATTCAAAATGGATCAAGGAGCTTGATATCAAATCAGAGACACGCCGTCTGATAGAAGAAAAAGTTGGCTACGATCTACATACTGTGGGGTTGGGCTCCAAATTCCTCAATAGGACACCCATAGCACAAAAGTTAATAACTAGAATCAACAAATGGGACTTACTCAAACTAAAAAGTTTTTTCTCAGCAAAAGAAACAATAAGAGAGGTAAATAGGGAGCCTACACCCTGGGAACAAATCTTTACTCCTCACACTTCAGATAGAGCCCTAATATCCAGAGTATACAAAGAACTCAAAAAATTAGACAATAAGAAAACAAACAACCCAATCAACAAATGGGCCAAGGACCTGAACAGACACTTCTCAGAGGAGGACATACAGTCAATCAACAAGTACATGAAAAAATGCTCAACATCTCTAGCTGTCAGAGAAATGCAAATCAAAACCACCCTAAGATACCATCTCACTCCAGTTAGATTGGCAGCCATTAGGAAGTCAAACAACAACAAGTGCTGGCGAGGATGTGGGGAAAAGGGTACACTTGTACATTGCTGGTGGGACTGCAGATTGGTGCAGCCAATTTGGAAAGCAGTATGGAGATTTCTTGGAAAGCTGGGAATGGAGCCACCATTTGACCCAGCTATTCCCCTTCTTGGTCTATTCCCTAAAGACCTAAAAAGAGCATGCTACAGGGACACTGCTACATCGATGTTCATAGCAGCTCAATTCACAATAGCAAGACTGTGGAACCAACCTAGATGCCCTTCAATAGATGAATGGATAAAAAAAATGTGGCATTTATACACAATGGAGTATTACTCTGCATTAAAAAATGACAAAATCATAGAATTTGCAGGGAAATGGATGGCATTAGAGCAGATTATGCTAAGTGAAGCTAGCCAATCCCTAAAAAACAAATGCCAAATGTCTTCTTTGATATAAGGAGAGTAACTAAGAACAGAGTAGGGTCGAAGAGCATGAGAAGAAGATTAACATTAAACAGGGATGAGAGGTGGGAGGGAAAGGGAGAGAGAAGGGAAATTGCATGGAAATGGAAGGAGACCCTCAGGGTTATACAGTGGAGGGGGTAGAGAGAGAGGAGGGGAGGGGAGGGGAGGGGAGAGGTGGGGAGGGGGGAGGGTGGAGGATGGGAAAGGCAGCGGAGCACAACAGACACTAGTATGGCAATTTGTAAATCAATGGATGTGTAACTGATGTGATTCTGCAATCTGTGTATGGGGTGAAGGTGGGAGTTCATAACCCACTTGAATCAAAGTGTGGAATATGATATGTCAAGAAATTTGTAATGTTTTGAACAACCCACAATAAAAATTAAAAAAAAAAAAAAAAAAAAAAAGAGATTTGGAATCCTGATCTCTTCCTTTCTCTCTCCTTCTGTCTCTGATTTTGGCCATGATGTGAGCAGCTTTGCTCCATCATCAAATGGCCCTCCCACCCCCACTATGATGTGCTGCCTTGCCATGGGCCTAAAATTCATAGAGTCATTCATGACTGAAACCTCTAGAACTATAAGCCAAATAAACCTTCTTTCCTATAAGTTGATTATCTCAGGTATTTTGTTATAGAAACAAAAAGTTGACTAACACAAGATATTCCCATTTCAGTTTTGCTTCTTTATGCTCTATAATACAGCATCAGAACACTATCCTATTGCCAAGTATGTTCTGGGTACTTGTTAATCTTCTTTACTAGGCTGTGACCTTCAGATGGAAGGACTTTTTGTTTGTTTGTTTTCTCTACAGCATTTCACACAGTGCCTGGTGTGAAGTAGATAGTCAATATAATTGAATGAGTAGATGGATGGATGAAAGGATTCTCCTGGTAATTCTGGCCTTTCTGAATCTGCAACCAGAGTATAGTTTCAGTTCCTTCTGCGGGTTTTGCTCTGTGGTTCAGTATGGTATTTAGGGTGAAGAATATGCAGCTGGGCTTTGTATGAAGATACCTTATAAATTGCTCTTCCCTGACATAAATGATGACAAAAAGAGTTATTTGGGATCAGCAGAAGGGGGTCTTTACATCTCCATTTTTGTAAATAAACTTTCATTTTAGAATAAAAAATACATATTTTATATATAGAGAGAGCTCCTACTTATCCCCTGCCCAATTTCCCCTGTCATTAATATCTTTCATTACTATGGATGAATGTGTCACATCTATGAACCTGAGATGAACACATTACTATTAACTGAATCTCAGATGTAGCCAGTGGACTTTCCATGTTTTTCATGACAATTTTGGGAAGTACTACTTAAATTCTTCACAGAATTTCATTCAATTTGGGTTTGTGTGATGTTTTTCTCATAATTAGGTTGGGATTGGGATTTTTGAAAAAATAACCCAGAGGTTAAAATGTTCTCCTTGACTTTGCCAGGGGATCTGTGATGGCCTACGACATCGTCAGTGATGTTAACTTTCATCAAAGATGAAGGTGGTGTCTGCCCATGTGTCAGTAATTTCCCGCTGTTACAACAAAGGATCACAGACTGGGTGACTTAACACCAATGTAAATTTATTGCTCACAGTTCTTTTTTATTTTTATTTTTTATTGGTTATTTTAAGTTGTACATGACAATACATTATATATACTGTGACACATTATAAAAGCATGGAATATAATTTGTTCTAATTCAGTCCCTAGTATTTCCCCTTTCCCTCCCTTCTTCCCACCTCCTCTTCCCTTCCCTCTACTCTACTGCTCTCTCTGCTATTTATTTATTTTTTCTTTTTTTTAAATTGTGTCTTGTGGACGTACATGATGGAGAGATTCACTGTGGTATATACATATATGGACATAGGAAAGTTAGGTCAGATTCAGTCCATTGACTTTCCCTATTTGCATCCCTCTTCCTTTCCCTTCATTCCCTTTGTCTAATCCTCTGATCTTCTATTCTTTTTTTTTTTTTTTAATCCTCCCCTTGTTTTGGATTCGCTTCCACATATTGACCTTTGACTTTTGGGGAGTGTGCTATTTCACTTAGCATGATAGTCTTCAGTTTCATCCATCCACCAGCAAATGTCATAAAATCATTCTTCTTTATGGTTGAGTATTACTCCATTGTGTATATATGCTACAATTTCTTTATCCACTCATCTTTTGATGGGCATCTAGGTTGGTTGAATAGCTTAGTCATTGTGAATTGGGCTGTTAGTGACTGCGTCACTGTAGTATGCTGATTTAAAATCCTATGGATGGGCTGGGGATGTGGCTCAAGCGGTAGCGCGCTCGCCTGGCATGCGTGCGGCCTGGGTTCGGTCTTCAAAGATGTTGTGTCCGCTGAAAACTACAAAATAAATATTTAAAAAAATTCTCTCTCTCTTTAATAAATAAATAAATAAATAAATAAAATCCTATGGATATGTACCAAAGACTGGGATAACTGGGTCAAATGGTGGTTCCATTCCTAGTTTTTTGGGAATCTCTATACTGCTTTCCAGAGTTGTTGCACCAAATTGCAGTCCCACCAGCAATTTATGAGTGTACCCTTTTCCCCACATTCTTGCCAACATTTATTGTTCCTTGTACTTGATAATTGTCATGAAATCTCAGTGTAGTTTTAATTTGCATTTATTCAATTACTAGAGATATTGAATACTTTTTCATATATTTGTTGATTACTTGTATTTCTTCTTTTGAGAAGTGTCTGTTTAGTTCCTTTGCCCACTTATTGATTGGGTTATTTGTTGTTGTTAAATTTTTTGAGTTATTTGTATATCCTGGAAATTAATGCTCTATCTGAGGTGCAGGTGGCAAAGATTTTCTCCCTTTCTGTAGGCTCTCTGTTCATGTTCTTGATTATCTCCTTTGCTGTCAAGAAGCTTTTAAATTTATTATTGCTCACAGTTCTGGAGACTTTGAAGTCCAAGATCAAGGTGCCAGCAGATCTGATGTCTGCTGAGGGCTCACTTCCTTGTTCACAGATGATTATCTTCTCACTTCTCTTCTCAGTGAGTTGTCTGGCAAGGGAGTTGTTGAGATTCCGTTTATTTATTTATTAATTTTTTTTTTTAGTTGTAGATGAACTATCTTTATTTATGTTTATATGGTGCTGAGGATAGAACCCAGTGCCTCACCCATGCGAGGCAAGTGTTTTGCCACTGGGCTACAGCCCCTGCCCTGGGGTCCCTCTTAAAAGGACACAAATCCTGCTGATGAGGGCCCTACCCTCCTGACCAAGTCACCTCCCTAAAGCCTCTCTTCCTAATATTCTCACTTTTGTGGTCAGGATTTCAACTTGTGAATTTGGGGGAGATGTAAACATTCAATTTATTGCAGCTGGGTTTCTCCACTGTGAGGTTACTATTTTTTCCCCTTAATTGTCATCAATTTGGATGTAATTCAGTCACTAAATCATAAGGTATGGGCTTGATAGAACCACAAGACTCTAGCCATTTCCAATAGTTTTTTGTTGTATATTATTATGCTGAGGCTCTGTGAGCTTTGCAACTCTTTCAATTATCTATGATGGGAGAGCTAATTTTAGGAAAGCATCTGGAAGTAGAACAGCCTGAAGAGGCTGAGCAATAGGTACAGTGGACATTAACAAGAGAACATGCTGGAAGGGCCTGAGGTCATGATAAGAGTAGGGTGACTGAGTGGATAACTCTGGGGCATAGCGGTTCTCAGGCACAGAAAGCTCCAGGTGTAGTCAACAGAAAGTATGGAGCTCACACAGATGGGAGAGGAGTCAGGCAGACCACTGAGACCTGAGGTTGTTGAAGATGTCACCCTGTGAGCTTCCCAGAACTGGGAGCCCAGGTCTTTGAACATGAAGTAGGTAATGAGGACGCAGATTCAGGACGGCAACCAAGGGGAGAAGGTTGCTTCATAATCAGATGCTATGCACAGTAGAAAGCAGGTTTTTGTTTTGTTTTTTTATAAAGAGTGAAACAAAAGCACGAGGAAAGCTGACCCCTCTTCCTGACCCCAAGCTGCAGAGGATATGGGAGAAGGGGTTGCCTTCCCTGTAGTGGCTTCAGGGAAGCTGTGTCCTTGGGTGACAGTCAGAGTTCAGTTCAGGCGAGGAGGTGGAGGAATACTCAGTGGTGATGAGGGAAATCTGTTTTTCCTGTGTCAAGGATTCCAGAGGATGAGGCAGAATTGTTGGGGAGGGAAGGTAGCTGAGGTGCTCAGGAGAGGGGAGAAGGAACCTGGATCCATGTGGGGTCAAGGAGGAGGGTGGTAACCCTCAGGGTTTATATCTGGGCATAGATCAAGAGTTATGATAATCCAATAAGTAGGAAAGAAGGCATTCAATTTGACAATCCACAATAATATACATTTTAAAACAACACACTGTACATTATAAGTATACACGATTTTTATTTGTCAATTGAGAAACGATTTATGACCATTCACTCATTTCTCCTCTGAATGTGCCAGACGGTGGTATGACAATGAGGACACAGACGTGAAAAAAACCAAGTCCCTGCCTAGGGGAATAGAGCTGGGGCCATGGGTTAGCACCATGAGGAAGAACCAGGCAGCAAGGGAGCAGAAAGGGACAGCCTGACAAATCCCTACTCCCTGGTCCCTCAAACTTTTCTCTCTTTCCAGGCATGGTGGCCTGCATCTGTGATCCCAGAAATTTCAGGAGATGGGACAGAAGGATCAAAACTTGCCTCTCTGGGCAGGCAACTTAACCAGACCCTGTCTCAACATAAAAAATAAAAAGGGCTGTTGTAGCTCAGTGGTGGAGCACCCCAGGGTTCAATACCCAGTACCTGGAGGGAAAAAAAAGACCCAGACTTATCCAGGCCTGTAGGATTTGGGTTCGTGCTCAGTCAGGAGCCTTGAGACCATGAGAAGTGGGCGTGGGGCTCTGAAAACCTATAGGTCTTCACAGAATAGCATCTGCATTAAGAAACTCTAATGTGCCAAAGGTCACAGTGAAGCAATCTGAGAGGTAAACAGACCTGTTAGGATTCATATGTGCAAATGAGTGTATTCACCTCCAGAATGCTTGTTTTGACACGTTCTATCTCCTCCCAGTGACATTTCCACTGCTCATAACATCTCCTGACCCTCTCTTCAAGAAAACAACAATAGAAAATAGGTTTTTATTTTTATTTATTTTTTAAATTTTTCTGTTGCTTGGCCTTGAACCCAGGCCTCATGCTTGCTGAGCACAGGCTTTCCCACTGAGCTGCCCCACAGCCCCTGAAGGTAGGCTCTTGAGTCAAAAGTACCCAAGTTAAATATTAGTTCTGAAATATACTAGCTGCCTGCGGGACTTTGAGCTAGCTACTTGTCCTTTCTGAATCTCAGTTTCTTCAGTTAAAAAATGGAAATAATAATTAACTTATAGAACTAATGAGAGAATTAAATGAGATGATGAAAATGAAAGTACCCATCCTTAGCATAAAATACTCTCAAAAATGTTCCCGGCCTTCTTCCTTTGGGGATTCCTCCTCAGAAACTAAAGTGCTAGATTAAGTAACTTAGCAGTGCCAAATCATTATCTTTTGAAGATGAATCACACTTTTGAAAACAGCCCAAATCCATTTAGATTCAAGTGTGGTAAATAAGTCCAACAATCAAGTGGACAACAAAAGGAGTAGCCACTCAGTGGGTAATGAGAATGATTTTCTGTACAGATCTAAGACAAGCTTTTCCTGACACCCCCAGGTCCACGGTCGGTGCTGGGCTGTGGTTACAACAATACATGGCCCGTAGCCCTGGCCCTGGGAGCTCACAGGTCCACCACAGTGTATCCCTGAGGCAAACAAATACAGGGCAGTCCAAGAAGGATGCTTTCTAAAAAACAAGGTGAAGGGAAACTGAGGAATGAGAGACGGGTAAGCGAGAAATGAAAGAAGGTGACCATGCAGAGATACACACGGGAGCTGACAAATAAAGGCCATCTCTCTATAGGAGAGAGAAAGAGACAAAACAGGCTTGGTTTCTGGGACTTTTATGGGGCAGGCTCAGGAATCAGAGCCAGGCGGGTCCTAATGCAGGGAGAGTAAGGGGTTAAGGGCTGGGTTGGTATGAGGGAGTGGTGAGCCTTTCTCAGAAAGGCCCTTGGGTGGGAAAAAGAAACCTTTTCATTAAAATGGCGACTGTCACTTAAGATGGCCGTCCAGATGCTAAACAGGGACCTTTTACAAGGTGAGTGAGGCTGAAGACATTCTGAAGAGTTTGTTTGAAAATAAATTTTGTTACATTAAATGCTGAACAATGAACATGCTGCCCCCCAACATACATCATCAAAAAGAGCAATGAGACAATTCTCTTGAATTGTTCTTCGCTTGCCATCTCTTACCAAACTTAAAAATTTGGAAATTTATAATTATGCAGGCATTTTCCAAGCCATGAGTTTCAAATAAAGAAAGTTTTTAAGTTGGTTATCTCCTCTGCTAGGATCTAATTGTGTCATCAATTATGACTTTAAATAACAGGTGGCTCTTGCTTTCACCCATGGTGCAATGGTCACACAGGTAGAGGGTTAAATCCCTTCTATTTGGCCTCCATTTCCTCAATTGTGACACTCAGATACAGATTTACCAACTGAAAAACCTGTGGTGAGGATTAAGGAGTTGTTGTACACATGCTCCTTGGCTTAGCACAGGGTCATACCCTGATTAAATACATTGTAAATTGAAAATATTACAAGTGGAAAATGCATGTAATATTCCTGACCTATTGAGCATCCTAGCTTAGCAGAGCCTCCTTTGAACGTGCTCAGATCACTTCCATTACAATCAGCTAACACAGACCTATTCTATACTCAAGCATTGACTATCTCAAGTAATGTATGCAATACTTGAATCCAAAACAAAAAACAAAAAGCTCTGACAACACAGCACAGTGAGAGTGTCATTCTTTTTCCCTCAATGGCAGAGCTGCCTGGGAGCTCTGGCCCAGCCACTGCCCAGCATCATGAGAGAGGATGGGACTGCTTATCACTACCCTGGGAAGGATCCACATGCAAAATTGAATATGTATTGCTTTTGCGCCCTCATAAAATGAAAATTTCTAAGTGGAATCCCATCAAATTGGGGACCATCTGTAATAAATGGATTTACACAGTGCTTGGAGCCTGGTGAGTTTGCTATTGCCATTGTTATTCTAATCTGTTACCTAAACAATGCTATGGTGAGTTGTTCAGTTTTCTATGTTGGACTCTCCCTTCTCCTTATGATTTGGCTGGGGGGTGGGCACTTGCCTGTAATCTCAGTGGCTCAGGAGGCTGAGGCAGGAGGATTGCGAGTTCAAAGCCAGCCTCATCAAAAGCAAGGTGCTGAGCAACTCAGTGAGACACTGTCTCTAAATAAAATACAAAATAGGGCTGGGGATGTGGCTCAGTGGTCAAGTACCCCTGAGTTCAATCCCGGGTCTTCCCCCACCCTCAAAAAAAGGTGTCATCCTAGGTAAGCTTTCTGGGTATGGCTTCACTGACAGCAGTAACAATTTACACAGCATCATAATTATGCAAAGAGAAATAAGAACAAACTTCCAGTGTGTCACCAGGTGTGAAAGTCAGAGCAGGGCAGGTGGGAAAGGAGCTCAGGCTGGGTGGGGTGTATGAGGCATTAATGTAGTGTTGCCGGCAACTTGCCTTTGTTCATTCTACAGCCCTCTGCCACAGTGTCCCCAGAGTGAAGGTTCAATAACATGGAACTGGGATGCTGTCACATCAAGTGCTGAGATCACAAGACAACAGAGGAGGGGCATTTCGTGATCTCTTTTTGACTTTCTCTCATAGTTCTCCCTATGCCTTCAAGGGGAGCAACCACACAATACATCTTTTTCCTCTCTTTCCACATTTTTTTACTGTTGCATTATAGTGGTACATAATGATGGGACTTGTTATTACATATTCTTACATGCACACAATATAACAATATAATTTGGCCAACATCACTCGCCAGCACTTTCCCCTTTCTCCCTTCCTCTCACCTGCTGATTGCTTCCCACTACTGATCTCCATTTGATTTCCTTTGATTCCCCTTTCTTTTCCTTTTTCCGCTCTAGCTTCCACATATGAGAGAAAACATACAACACTTGGCCTTCTAGCTGTGGTTTATTTCACTTAACACAACAGTCTCTAGTTCCATCCATTTTCCTGCAAATGACATAAATTCATTTTTCTTCATGACTGCATAAAACTCCATTGTGTATTTTTACCACATTTTTTTTATCCATTCATCCATTGATGAATACCTAGGCTAGTTCCATAGTTTGGCTACTGTGAACTGTGCTGCTATAAACATGGGTATGTATGTATCGCTGTAGTAGGATGACTTTAATTCTTCAGGATAAATACCAAGAGTTGGTATAGCTGGGTCATATGGTGATTCCATGCCTAGTCTTTTGAGGAGCTTCTATACTAATTTCCACAGTGGTTTTATTAATTTACAAATCCCACCAACAACATAAAGTTGTTCATTTTTCTCCACATCCTCTCCAGTATTTTTTACTATTTGCATTCTAGTTGACTTGACATTCTGACTGGTGTGAGATGAAATCTCAGGGTACTTTTTATTTGCATTTCCCCAGTTGCTAATAATGTTGAACATTTTTAAATGTTCGTTGGCTATTTGTATTTGTTCTTCTGAGAAGCGTCTGTTTACTTCATTTTTCCATTTATTAATTGGGTTACTTGATTTTTTGGTGTTAAATTTTTTGAGTTCTTTATATATTCTAGATATTAATCCTCTGCCAGAAGAATAGGTAGCAAATATTTTCTCTCTTTCTGTAGGTTCTCTCTTCACATTCTTAATTGTTTTCTTTGCAGCACAGAAACTTTTTAATTTGATGCTATCCCACTTATTAACTCTTGGTATGCAGTACATCATTTTTAGATGAATGAATGATTGCTGAAGGTGTGCCAGGCACTGTCCTAAGACCATTGAATGCTTTAACTCATTTTTCCCCATAACAGCTCTGGAAGATAAGTACTATAACTGGTCTCCATCTACTGAGGTACACAGCTTGCCTATGATAACATGAATAGAAAAAGACATCCAGGATTGGAACCTTGGCCCTCTTACTGAGTCTGTGATAACTACATGATGTTGTGTTGACAATGAATGGAGGAATATGTAACAATGTATGTAATACTGCAGCAGGAAAAAGGATCTGGGGAAATAATTTCATAACAATAACAAAAATATATAAATTGAATATTATAAAAATGTATAGTACAGCGCAAACAGGTGCTTCATTAGATAGATAGATAGATATAGATATATACCTGTATCTTACATATATAAAATACAACCTCCAGGCTGCTGGAGACTCTAGGTTTCTTGATCTAACTCTCAAAGACGATGTAAAATAAAATAGGCCAACATTTCTTCTCTTGACATATAGATTTAAAAATTGTTGTTGTTCATAAAAAATGAATTGTTAATGCAAAATCATAGTCATCATAACTACTTTCTGAAATGTAGTTAGCTAAATCTACTTATTTTTTTTAGATGCTAGAAGACATCTTATTATAAGAAATTAGTGGGATTTTGGAGATATAGCTCAGTTGATAGAGTGCTTCCCTCACATGCACAAGGCCCTGGGTTCAATCTCCAGCACCACCAAAAAAAAAAAAAAAAAACAAGGAAAGAAATTAGCACCATTATTTCATGTTCTGTTCGCATTGTGATCCTTGTGCTATCATACAAGTTTCCTTAACACTAAATTGGAAAGTTATCTCTGGATGAGCTGATATTTCCTTAAGTACTGAATGCTAAGTGACTGGACGACTTGGCTTTCCTACCAGCTGATGTTTCTGATGTCCCACTTCTGATAGTAGCTTAGCAATTATTTATGGAAAACCACCTACTTACAAACTCATTTGAATCATGCTAGTTTTATTACATTTGACATTTATCTATCCACGATGATTGCAAAATGGATTTGAAGTTCTGTTTAAATCAAGCCACAATGATTTTTCCTCTTTTCCTGGCTAGTGATCTGGACCAGTGGGGTTAGACCATATGGTTGCTGGGGGTTTGATGGGAGTGCTGGAGCTTTCTGGCACTTCAGGGTGTCCTTGAAGTGATCCTTTGCTATATAGTTTGAATCTAGAATGTCCTCCCAAGGTCCATGCAATAAAGACTTGGTCCACTACCTTGTCACAGGTCCAGAAGTAATGGGGTCAATAGATCATGAACTAAAACTTCTGAAACCATGAGCCAAAATAGACCTTCACTCTTTAAAAGTTGATTGTCTCAGGTATTTCATTATAGTAATAGAAAGCTAACCCCTTTTTGTGGGTTTCTTCACATCCTCCTCTATGCCTCCCCTTTGCACACATCAAGGCAGCCTCTAAGCACAGGGTTCCTATTATTCAGAAATTCCCAGCATGGGCAAAGCTATGCGGGTGCCTCTGTCAGACCACGAGAAGCTGTGTCATTCTTTTTTAAGATGTTTACGTTCTAAGCATATATACAATCCATAATAACTTTTCCTTTTTGAGTTCATTGATATTTGAAAAATCCCTTGTAAATTTCTACTTCATGGCCCACACAAAAATCCGTTTCTGAAAATATGAAGTTTCCAGTCAGGTTTCAAACAACCATCAAGAAAAGTTAAGGCATTGTTTTGGTGTCTCTGAAAATTCTTGTCTGAAAAAAATTCTTGTCTGAGTCTGGATGGGTAAGTTACCAGCCCCCAAATAATACAAACAAATAACCAAAACATCATCTTCCTTCCATCAGCAGGTCTAAACTACTCCAGGGGAGGACAGGAAGCAGCCTCTGGCTTCCGAGAGCCCTGCAGGTGCATGCTCCTGGGACACCTAGTGGCTGTAAAGTGCAGTGCTTTCTGAACTTGCCTCACCCCGGGCTCCACTTAGTAACTGTAGCAAGGTAAGTCAAAACAGGTGCTCAGGTACCAAGTTGACTTGCCATTTCCAGGCAAAAACAAAAACAAAAAAAACTGGGATCCAGGGTAAGAACAGCTTGACCAACTTCACTTCTCTGGCAGGTGATGTTGGGACTTATTTTCCATTGATCAATTCTACCTGAATATTAATATGCAGAAACCCTAAACAAATCACCCAGGCACTGAGGAGTGATTGAGAGGAAGCTTCTAGGGGCTGTAGTTCACTAGGTGTTAGCATATAAATGCAATGGTTTTCCAAATTTTGTCATTCATCCTTTATTGATCATGGCTTTGAGGCAGTACAGTTACTTTGAAAATAAGACCTTTTTTGAATTTCATGATTATAAAATGCAAGAAAGCATGTTTGCTGCTCAGACACTTGATGTTTTATATCTAAAATAAAAACATCACAGAGTTGAATAACTTCAAGTTGTAGGTACTGATTGGTCTCCTAAATCTAAAAACAAGATGGCAAAAGAGCCTTTTTTTTTTTTTTTTTAGCCCAAAGAACAGCAGGAAAGGAGAGAGAATTCAAGAGAATTAAGAATCAGAGCTGTTATGCAAGGTAGAGGGGGAAGAAATCAAAAGCCAAGGATCTCAGTCCCAAAATAAGCCTCCAGGAAGCTCAACAATTTTCCATAGGAAACAGGAGAACATGTCTTATAAATAATGAGGTGGGCAGGGCTGCGGGTGAGACAAGGAGCCCATGGAGGAAAGAGGGGAAAGCTGGACGGAGCAGGCCCTTGTGCTGCTGGCCTGTCCTGGCTGTAGGAATGCAGTCATGGGCACCAAGGCCAAGGCACTGAATATTTATGCTCTTCTTATAAAATGTCTTTTATAGAGACAGTACTGGGTCCAGAGAGTTCCTTAAAGTAACATCCTTTTACATTTTCCATCTCTCCTTGTCATTGGGCCACTGTTCATGAAGACTGGTTTTCATTTGGAAATTAGGAGGCAGGGAGAGATGTTCTGCTGGAGGTTCTAACAACCTGTCTGGAACGTTTATATCTCATATGATAGATTAAAAAGAAAGAAATATATAGACATATGTTTATGCATGTTTATATACATGCATTTTATATCATAAAATATATAATATAAAATTCTGTATACATACCTGTACATGTATATGTATGTATATTCCTTTGAATCAATAGTAAGGTTACTCAATAAAAGGGCTGATCGTTCAGAATTTAAATATCTGATCATTTCTCTTTTTGCAGGGGTGGGGGGATTAAACCCAGGGGTGCTTAATCACCGAGCCACATCCCCAGCAATTTTCATATTGAGACAGGGTCTCACTAAGTCACCTAGGACCTCTATATGTTGCTGAGGCTGGCTTTGAACTTGCAATCCTCCTGCCTCAGCCTCCCAAGCAACTGGGATCACAGGCATACACCACCACATCCAGCATAGATAATTTCTTAACAATAACCAAGAAGTTAAGATTTTAAAATCAAACTGTCCCCCTAAGACCCTGAGATCCTTCAGAATCCCACCCCATTCTTCCATTTTCTTCTATTTGAATCGCATTAAAAACAGAGCCCAAAGGGACCCTGAAGACCAAAAGATGGATGAGTGAGTAGAAAAGTCAAACTCAGCCAACTCCTTACGAGAAGGTTTGCTTCACAGGGAGGGTGAGATGGCCATTGAAGGGCACAAGTCGGGTGGGTGACCAGCACACAGGCTGTCTGAACCTGGGAGAAGAGACAGATGGGTCAGAGCTGAAGGGGTGGACCAGGACAGAGGAGGAGAAAAAACACTGGAGAGTTCCTGAGAGCTCCCAGGCCAGCCACCTCTGCCTTACCTATCCCTTGGCACCCCTCCCTTTGCCCTTATGGTCCTAGAAAGTTCTTCCACCCCAGGGTTTTGATGGTGTTGCCTTCAGTCCCTTTATCTACTCCTTACCTGCCTCTCAAAAACCACCCGCCTCTTATGGTTTGCTCATGTGATCTCTTCTTTGGGATTTTCTGAGCCCCAACCCTCTGACCCCCAGCAAGGACCATTCTCTCCCCTGGCTCCACTGTACAGGACCAGTGGGGAGACAAGAGGAAGCACTTACATATAACTTCCTTCCACCATCCATCCACCTGAGCATAACCTCCTCCCCCAAACTCAGGTTTGGATACCCAAGTTCCTTCACCTAGGATGCTATTGGGCATCACCCAAAAACCCCTAAACAGAAGGTGAGGGACATGGAGGCAAGACCCTGGCAGTGACACCTGGTGAAGATGGTCAGAGACTCCACAGGGAAGTAAGTCAAGCCAGCGTGTTTGTAATAAAGACAGGCAGGGAAGCCCTTAAGCAGTATATATAGGGAGCCAGAGAAGATTCAGTTCTAACCCAGGCATGAGGTCTTTCACCTAAAATGCTAAGCCAAAACAGGCAGTCCTGATGGCTGCAGATGCGACTCATCCACCATGATTCGAAGTCATTTTCTGTGGTCCACACCTTTTTGGAAGGTTAAATGGACCCTGCAATAAGGTATGTGCCATGTAGAAAGAAAGGAAAGGAAAACAGGGCTCTGAGAAACAGTGTTCATTTGGAATTCATGGACTCAGCCCCTTTTGTACACATTTGGGGAAGTCCAGAGATGGGAAGTCCAGAGGCACGTGAGGACACATGGTCCATAATGGATGGGGGTCTAGAACCCAGCTTAACTCACAATACACTCACTTCTAAGAACATACTGGAAAAACCCTCAAGTAACACAACAAACATGCTTTAGTAGAAAAGTTAACCAGTAGCACATTGGTGGGAAGTACGTTTTGTCTCCCCGGATAGAGAAACAGCATCAATTTAGTAGGCCCACACCTCTTTATTTTAGCATCTGAGTGTGGTACAAATTGTCACAGTTGCTTAGCATGGCAGCCTGGTGCTCCAGGCCCGGGGAGTCCTGCCAGGACAGGCACAACCCATAACACAAGACCTTGATCACAAACACGACGCATGAATCCTGAATTTGGAGATGAAAAGGCAAGTTTTATGTAACATTCAGAAAGTGCCTGAACAGCCTTGTATTTAAACTTCTGGCTAAGACCCAGCACAGGAATATGACATCACCTCTTCTGGATTCCTGCCCAAGGCTGAGACCTGGCAGATGCTACACTGTGTTCCGGGGGCTGCTCTGGCCAGCCACCAGTGGGGCTCTTTCCTCCTTTCCTGGTTGTTTGCCTGGTTCAGGGACAGTGGCCCCTGAGTGAAAGCTCCTGGGACTGAGCCAGGTTTGAATCCTACTCATCATAAGGCATCCCCACTCTTCTGCCTGTCTTCTGTTTTGATTTGTTTTGTTTTGACATCTCATCTTTTAACAGGGATGTTTGGTTTCTTGGGAAGACTAGTCAAGCAGGTAAATTTGGCTCTGGGAAAGTGACCCATCAGCATTATCAGATTTCAAAGAACTAGAGTGCATTGAAGATTTTTAGTCTTCTGTTATAGAAACTGAAGACCAACTTTTTGTTTTCTAATATCCTCTATGCTTAACATTATAATAGTTCCTCAAAAAACCACAGTTAATAGCAATTCTATAATTTCTACAGGTGGTTCAGAGAGAGCCAGAAAATGTCTGCAAATGAAAATCATCAAATTTGCCTCTTCTAGCTTGTGAAGGCTCATGCAGCTTCTGTCTGTTGGCAGTATGGAAAAGGGCTTGAGGTATTTTCTTCAGGATATTTATACATGTGATATAAAGGCCTTATTGAAAAACTTATCCTCCACTCTCTCTTTAACAGTACCTGCATCTCATGTTTTTAGCATTCTGAAGTTAGCATAATAGCATAGGTACAGTACAGGTGGCCCTCTGTAGCCAGGGGTTCTGCAAACTCAGATCCAACCAAACAGGGAACAAAAATATTTTAAAAATTATGTGTATTCTGAAACATGTACAGGCTTCTTCTTCATCATTATTCCCTAAACAGTATAGTATAACAGCTATTTACATAACTTATTGAATCAGGCATTGTAAGTCACTTAGAGATGACGTAAAGTCTGCAGGAGGATATATGTGAGTTTGTGCAAATACTGTGCCATTTTAAGGGACTTAAGCATCCACAGGTTTTGGTATCTTTTTTTAAAAAAAGTTTTAGTTGACAGAATGGTTTTTTAAATTTTTTTTTGGGGGGGGGAGAACACAATATCTTGATTTATTTTTATGTGGTGCTGAGGATCGAACCCAGTGCCTCACGCATATGAGGCAAGCACTCTACCACTGAACTACAGCCCCAGCCCCAGGTTTTGGTATCTTTGTGGGTCCTAGAACCAATCCTATAGGTATACTGAGGGGCAACTGTAAATATGTAGAGGTAATAGCCTTCCTATATAGATAGACTCCATAAATGCTGCACAATACTGCTCAAATTTCACTATAACATTAATTTTTAAAACTTACTATGACCATTCCTACTGTCTTAGGTATTATTCTTATTACTGCTGCTGTTAATATTTTAGAATAGCAAAGAAAGCTAAATAACCAGAGAATTAACGAGCTTGTATTTAAGGTTCCCATCATGTCCAAGATAAGAATTAAGACATTTATTGACCTTAATCTTAAATGTGAGTAATCGAGGATTTAATAGCCCCTCTGTCTACTTCAATATTATCACTTTCTACTTTTTTTTTTCGATGTTGGGAATTGAACCCAAGGCTTCTCAAGTGCTCTACCAATGAGCTACATCTTCCACACTTTTAAAATTGTTATTTTAAATTTTGAGACAGAGTCTCACTCAGTTGCCCAGAGGCTGCCCTCAAACTTGAGGTCTTCCTGCCCGAGTAACTGGAATTACTGGTGTGTGCCACTGTGCTGGTTCAGCTACTATCCTAATTAATTTCCTTTCCTTAGGTTCCTTTGTTTTATTTTTTTCTTACTTCCATTTTCTTGAGATAAATTCAACTTGTCTTTTAAAAAAATTCTTCTATTATAAAGACAGTACTTAAAGCTATTTTCTCAAAACACAACTTTTCCTGGATGTCATAGTTTTGCTACAAGTCCTGCTAGTTTTAATTGCTTACTAAATAACTTGTAATTTCATAATTTTAACCTCATCTTCCTCTTTAGGGAATTTTTATGAGAGTGCGCCTTATTATTATTATTATTATTATTATTATTATTATCATCATCATTATTATTTTGGCTTTCAGTTTCTTTAAAATGACTTTAAAATCCACTTTCGTGAACTATTTGAAATGTCCTTTATCATCAAGTACCTACTTAAATTTTATACATTTAAAAGGAAAAAAGCATAAAGGAAAAAAGCATCCTATTTATAGGATGAAAATACACATGTATGATCACATGCAATTAAGGATGTATTAAGATCTTATTTATCTTGAGTATTTAAGGTTCACTAATCTGCTTAATTCTTAAATAAGAATATTTGGAATCATTCATTACATCTGTGATTCATCAAGTTCTATTTATATTTCTGGTAGCTTTCACTTTATATATTTAGGTCTGTGTTGTTTTGTATATACAGGTGTCTATCTAAACAATATTATGTAATGTTAAAAATTCAACAAATGCATTAGTCATCTAGGAAATACAAATTAAAAGCATAATGAGATAGCACTTCACAGCCATGAAATGTGTGACAGTGAATTTATATGTCAACCTGACTGGGCTAAGAAATGTCCAGGTAGCAGATAAAACATTATTTGTTGGTGTGTCCATGAGGGTGTTTTAGAATAGATCAGCATTGGCATCAGTAGACTGGGTATAGAAGAACTGCACTCATCCAGGTGGGTCTTGGATAGAACAAAAAGGGCACAGGTAGAGTGTCCCTGGTGGAGGAAGAAGAAGAAGAAAGTGAGGAAGAAAGACAAATTCTTGAGCTGGGACATTTATCTCATCCTCAGACATTGGTGCTTCTAGTTCTTGGACATTTGAACTGGGACCAGTACTTACACCAGCTTTTCTGGGACTTCTCAGCATCCATAATTGTGTGAGACAATCTTCTCTCATGTTTTTTTTTTCTCTCTCTCCTATCTATCTATTCTGCTACATATCTATTTGTATATATCAAAATAAGAAAGAAAAAGAAAAAAGGACATGTACAAAAATTTCAGAAAAACTTGATTCCTAACCCCTTCAAACTGGAAACCCAATTCCCATCTATGCTAGAATTTATAAATAAACTGTGGTATTTGTACAATGTATATCCATACAGCCATAGGAATGAACAAACTATTGCTACACATACATACATTATGAATGAATATTGGAAAAACAATGTTGAATTTAAGAAGACAGGCCCAGAAGGGTTCATACTATATTGCTCCATTTATACAAAAACCCCCAAATAGGCATATTATATGCATAGTATTAAATGTCAGAATAGTGGTACTCTCCTAGGATGGAGAAGTGAGTAGGAGGAGATTTTAAGCTATTTCTTAGTCCAAATGCTAGTACTTGTGTGTTCACCTTGAGAAAATCCAAGAAGCTGCACATTAGTGATTTGTATACATTTTTGTGTTATAGATTAAAAGTTTCTTAAAAAAAAAAAAACCCTACTGTGGGGCTCTGCATAGAATCTAGTCTGGGGCAAGTATGGGGGATTGAACTCAGGGGCACTGGACCACTAAGCCACATCCCCAGACCTATTTTGTATTTTATTTAGAGAGAGATAGTGTCTCACTGAGTTGCTTAGCGCCTCACTTTTGCTGAGGCTGGCTTTGAACTCATAATCTTCCTGCCTCAGTCTCCCAAGCTGCTGCGATTACAGGTATGTGCCACCGCGCCTGACTCTGCATAGGATTTTTTATAAGACAGAACACTTGATATTTTTTACAACTGTGTCAGGCACTGTGCTAATTCCTTGTGATAAAGCACTTTGCTTAATTGTCCACATTCATTCAAGTGGGTATTAGGATTTCACTTTCCAGATTAGGGAAATGGGGCTTGATTGAGGTAGACTACTCTGACTTGAAGCTGATGGTCTTTAGAACTCCCTCATCTTGTTAAGGTGAGGAGGGCTGCCTTGTGCCTAGAACCGAAATCAATGCTTTCGTCCAGCAACCAGGTTTGCTGAGAGGGCTGACAGAGTGAAATTACAAACAAATCACAGGCACCCAGTGGCTCCAACATTTTTTTTCCTGTGAAGTGCAAAGATGATTTTTCCCATAATATTTTATATTAATTGCTTCCAGAGACTTTAGCACTAACATCAAGCTTTAGCATTCCTCCATCAAACTTCGGGACTTCTCCACAACAAGTTTCTTAAACAACATTTACTCTACAGCATCTGTAATGAAAAAAATCACTTGTATTATATGATCCACCCATTTAAATTTAATACTCTTATAGTTTGGGTTAGGGCATTTGATTTTTTACTTCATAACCAATTAAATTCACATCCAAAAACGTTTACTCAAAATGCTTGTTTCCAAAAAGCTTTGGCTCATAATAAAAGGTGCATAAAGAATAAAGCTGAAACGCAAAATTTAAAAACCTCACGGAAAGGGAAGAATCTTCTTAGGATAATAGAAAGGCCATGGTTGGATATTAAATTTAGCTCTGAACTTTCCAGAACACAAGAAATACATAAATCCCCATATCTGATAGAAGGAAGTAGGTCAGTTATTCAAAGAAGACAATTTCCCAGATAAGAATTTCCAAGGGGCATGCCAAAAAACTTATACAACGTTGTCCAGAGGTTTGACAATGACTGATAGACATGACATGGAGGGGGAGATCAGAATCACTTCTTAAAGGGAAAATCTTACCAATTCAATAGGCTTGGATTTTATTTTTAGAGAAAGAGTTCAAGGAAAAATTAAAAGAATAAAGGAAGAAAGAGATATTTGGGGTTTAAAAAGAGAACCTGGCAATGAGGCAAAATGAGCAGGTTAGCCCTCATGGCCCCAGCACAGGGGTCCACTCAGATCATGGGCCAGGCAAGCCCTCCACCCTCGGAGCCTTAATTTTCTTACCAGGGGTAAACACGGAATTAACAATCGTTATCTTGCCTGCTTTCCATTAATGCACCCTGTGGATGCAGAATGAAAATCCATCAGCACATTTCCACCAAAATGGAAAGAACAGTATGAATACCCATTTCCCAAGGTTGAGATGTAGTTAAAATGTACCATTCACCATTCTCCCTGCAGCCCTGGTGTTGAGGGTGATTTCATTTGTTCCACTTACTGTTCTTTCCAATTTTGTCAGGAAGGGTATTTATCAGAAAATCTTGATGTCTGATGAATCAGCACAGAATTACAAAAATGTGCTGCAAAAATGTGACCTTTCATTCTGTATTGTGCTTGCCCAATATTCTGCCTTTCCCCTGTGGCAAAAGGCTATACACAAAAGAAATTCCCCGATTAAAGCTACGAGAAACATAAAATTTGGGGACAATTTCAACAAGGACTGTGTATTTCAGAAAGCTTGTTGTTTTCCTCCAAGTTGACGATTGTGGATTCCAACCTGGAAGTTAGCACTGAACTCAAGACTCTGTGGGAGACAGGAATGCATGCAAATGTGCCTTCATGTATCAGTGTGTGGGTCCATCAAACAATCTAGACCCAGAATCCAGGAGATGAGGTGTTCTTTTTTTCCCTGAGTAGTTATGTGGTTGTCAACTTCCCAAGCTGCAGAAACCACAGTTGCTGAGAAAACTCTATGTGGCTTTTGCTCACACACACACAAAAGACAGCACCCATGTTACTCAGCCTTCTGTTATTGAAACAAACAGCTGAGATGGTCGACTTATAAAGAGAAAAAGGTTATTTTGGTTCACAGTTTGGAAGATTTCAGTCTGTGATCCATTACCCTATTGTTTTGGGCCTGGGGCAGGAAATCATGGTGACATCATGTGACAGGGCAACCCATCCACCTTATGGCGGGAAACAAAAAATGAGAGAGAGGAAGGAACTGGCTTCCTACAACCTCCTTTAAGGGTACCCCCCATTGAACTAAAACCTTCCAGTGGGTCACCTCTTAAAGGTTCTGCCACATTCCAATGGGACTATGTCTTTAATACATGAGCCTTTGGAGATAATCCAGATCCAAATGATAGCAGCATCCAACATGTAGGTATCTGTCTTCTCATGCCCCACCTCACCCCTGGCCGCATAACTCTCTGGACATTTGTCATCACCGAAGCAACTGTCCCTGGAGAGGCAGCTAAGATAGAGGAGTATTATATAACTGAGTAAGGGAGAGGAAGCATGTCAGAAATGCAGATAGGCCATTGACATTTCTCTGTCATGTGAGCTGACAGAAGAAGGATCATGCCAACACCATAACCAAATGCCTGAGTTTAATGAGTTTTATTGAACTGATCTGCTATTGTCATTATTGATGGAGACATCCATCACCAAAAGCTTCATTATCCATTTGGACCAGTTGAGAATGTATACAACATTTGCATCATTCTATCAACTGTTAAACCATTGTTAAGGCTTTGAATTTATAATCCGAACAAACAGGAAACTTCTGAAGAATTTTTTATTGGGGGTGCTGGAGTTGAATCCAGGACCTTTCACATGCCGAGCACATATTCTATCTCACGCCAAGCACATACTCCATCACACACCAAGCACATACTCTATCACACGCCAAGCACATACTCCATCACACACCAAGCACATACTCCATCACACACCAAGCACATACTCTATCACACACCGAGCACATACTCCATCACACACCAAGCACATACTCTACCACTGTGCTATACCCCAGCATGAAGAACCAGTTTTTAATGTAAGTTCCAGGTGTGTTTCTCTAGGTGTGGTTCTCAGACCTTGAGGGTCAGAATCAATTGTTGGTGCTGGTTGGTGGCGAGGTCTTGATAAAAATGCAGATCCCAACAGGGAGTCTTCCCTGTTGGTCACCTGGGGCAGGATTTCTCAGATTCACACTCAGGAATTTCCATTTTGATGAAGCACCCTGGATTATACCTATGCACGCTGTATTTTGAGGTGTTCTATCCTTAGGGTTAACTTGGTAAGGTTTGCCCCCTGGAGATTAAGATACCAGATGACTACCCGAGAGCCAACTCTGTGGGATGGTAAGTCAGGGCACGTTTGTGAACATGCTTTTATGTCTCTGATCTGAGTGACTTTTGAGAATCAGGATTAATGCCTTCAGCTGGCAACCCAGGTTGCTTTCAAAACCAAAGGGTTGTGAACCTGCAGTATTTAGGGAAGGGATCTTGTAGGCCGTACGCAGTGGCGCACACCTGTAATCCAGGTAGCTTCAGAGGCTGAGGCAGGAGGATTGCCGAATCACTTGCTTGTTCCCCACCCCTGCCCCCACACACTCCTGCCATTGCTAACTGTGTCATAAGTCAATACAGCTAACTGATGACCCTCATCACAGAGAATGCTGTGTGCTGTTTACACTGAACCTCCAGAACGGTGACCTAAATCAACCTTTCTTCCTATAAAGTTAGCTACCTCAGGTAGTTTGCCTCAGCAACTTACTGAGGCCCTAAATGACTCAGTGAGGCCCTGTCTCTAAATAAAACACACAAAAAAATGTCTGGGGATGTTGCTCAGTGGTTAAACCCTTGGGTTTAATCCCCGGTACCAAGAAAGACAGGAAGAAAGAGAAAAAAGAAAGTGGTTTATAGATCTTTCCTCAAAAGCCAGAAGTCCTTCATGGCCCTTACTATTGTTTTTTCTTTTTTTCTTGGTACTTGGGATTGAACCCAAGTGCGTTTAACCACCAAGCCATATCTCCAGCCCTTTTTATATTTTGAGGTAACTCACCTGAGTTGCTGGGATTACAGGTATGTGCCACCATCCTTGTCTGATACTTTTTAATTTTTCGTTACTTTTCCTCTTGCTTTCCATTTGATTACAGCTTAAAATTCCTATTGTAACCAGTGGAGCTTATTCATGATCTTCAGGACAAATGCCACATCCCTAAAATCTGGGAGTAACAACAGAAGTCACAGAACTACTCTGAAAGCTGTGCTCTCTCTCAAGGTCGACACTGATCTACTATGGACAACACTCCTGTAGTAAAGAGGACACCATGAATTTTTAGCAAATGTGTCTGAAGGAAGAACTAACCTGTTCCTAGAGTGGGTCCACGTACCTCAAATGCAACAAACAGATATCCCTGTGTTCCACACACAGTCCAAGAGCACAGCATCCCTACAACATGTTCTGAACAGACTCTGGTAAGCAACATTTTCAAACAGGACATGGGAAGGTGCAGACTGTGTGCCAACATACTAAGACAGACCTATCTGATTTGTAATTGGTTCCGACTCACCTTTGTGAACCTGCCATTGGTTACCAAGTCCTCTCTGCCATTTTCTGAGTCTAAGAATAGCTGTCCATGACAGTCCTGTTTAGTCAGTTTTCTGTTGCTGTGGCAAAACACTTGAGAAAATAAATTTACAAGAAAAAAGGTTGATTTGGACTCACAGTTTCAGAAGTTTCAGTCCATATTCACTAGATCATTTGCTATGAGCCTGAGGAGAGACAGTACATCAAGGTATGGAGAGTACAAGGTGAAGTAAAGCTGCTCACCTCATGAGGGTCAGGAACAGAGGAGGGGACTGGAAATAAGATATACTCTCCAAGGACACACCCCCAGTGCCATACTTCCTTTAAATAGGCCCCACCTTCTAAAGTTTCACACCTCACCAATAGTGTCACCATCTGGGGACCAAGCCTCAACACATGAGCTTTTGGGGGACATTCCAGGTTCAAACTATAACACTATTTTGATAGAAATTTGCCTACCAAATTTGAAGGCATGAAAATATGAGCTATGGGGGTAGAGAGAATAAAAAGCCTAAAAACAAAATGTTTGTTTTGTTTTTAATTTTGGTAATGGGGATTGAACCTAGGGGTTTTCTACTACTGAGCTATGTCTCCCGTCCTTTTACTGTTAATTTTGAGACATGGTCTCACTAAGTTGCCCAGACCTCAAACTTATGACCCTCCTGCCTCAGCCTCCCAAGTAGCTGGATTATAGAAATGTGCCACCACAACCTGCCAAACAAAGTGTTTCTTTAACACCACTATGATTCCTAACCCAACTCTACGTTTATCTGTGTTCTAACATCTTTAAGCTGTTTGACAAAGTTATTGTTGGCTTTTTTAAACAAAAAAAGTTTTATACTATATAATATTATATAAACTAAACAGTTTTATATAATGACACATTTTATACCAGGGCTATATATTTACAGGTGAGATTCTGATTCTGAGACATTTAACTGGACCAAAGGTTTCATAGATTATACAACTCTGACCCTGGTCAATTTGGAAAATGAGAGAAAAAGAACAAAAAATTTAACATAAAAATTCAGGTTGAGGCTGAGGTTGTGGCTCAGCGGTAGAGCGCTCGCCTAGCATGTGCGAGGCACTGGGTTCAATCCTTAGCACCACATAAAAATAAAACCAAGTAAAAATAAAGGTATTGTGTTCATAGGTATTTAAAATAAAATCTTTTTAAAAAATCTGGGTTGAAACCCCTTTATTTAAAAAATTTAAGTAACTTGCATAATATTAATTTGCTAGGAGATTCTATAAAGAGGACATGCCACTTTTATTATGAGAAGATTTTTGAATTTTCAGCTATGGTTCTGAGTGATTTTCCAGTATGATTTTTGGGTTGAATCAAGCTAAGTGGATAGATAGGAGCCATCTCAGTGCTAGGCTATGAAGTGACCATAGATAAGAGCACAGGTTGGTATTTCAATTTTGCTGTATTTGTGATTCTAAAGTAAAATGGCTTTTGTTGCTCTATTCTACACGTGGCTTTAACCACAGCATCTCCACACCTTCCCCAGTGCCCGGCTGTCTGCTTGCTCCCCAGCAGTCCACGGCCTGCCTCTGGGGTTTCCTGGTAGACCACAGCTGTGGCATGTTAGCTCATGCTGTGGTCCCATCTGAGCAAAAGCTGCTTGTGATTGGCCAACCATAACCCAGCCTCAAACACAGGGAAGAGATTCATAAAGGAATTCTAACAATGGCAAAAGCCCGAAAGAAGAGATTTCACCTACTAAGGGATTTGAAATTGAAATACCCTGAAACCTCCCCTTCTCCCTTTCAGTTGGTCCGATTCATATCCATAACAGAGAAACCCTAATTGGATTTTCTTCAGATAGATTTTCCCCCACTAAAGCTGAACTTTACAAAATTGGGGCTTGCCTGGCTTTGTGTTTTAAACCTCTGTCTCTTGCAGGACCAGATAGCTCTATTGAGTCTTGTCTTCCAGTGTCAGCAGGATCATAATGTTATCTTCCTTTCCAATCTCATTATTCCTTAGAGCATAAACATGGGGTTACACCTGACAATACTATTAGTTTCTGTCTCCAAAACTCTAGTTACTACTTGGTGTTAAAAAGAATGTTGACAGACAGGCTCAGATTTTGTTCCAAATTTTGGCTCAGCTACTTACAGACTGGGAGACCTTGGGAATTAACTTCTTAAAGTCTCACTCTTCTGACTTGAAAAATAAGGTTTGTGATACATATAGTGTCTTGTTGTATTAGTCCATTTCTGTTGTGATTACAACATACCTGAAGCTGCGTATTTTATAAAGAAAAGATGTTTATTTTATTTATAGTTTCAGAGGCTAAAAGTCATTCAGCCTTTGGTGAGGGGCTCATGGTGATGGCATCACGGTGTGCTAGAGAGATAACACAGTAAGACATGAAGCCAGAGACACCCAGAGGCCAGGCTTGCTATTTGAATAACAACCCAGTCACTCTTATGGGAACTAATCGGAGTTCCAGGAGAACAGCATTACTTTCTTATGACAGTGGTGCCCCCTCAACAACCTAACTGCCTTCCATTAGGCTCCACCTTCCAGAGCTTTCCTATCTCAATAGCACTAGACTGGGGACCAAGCATCCATCAATGAACCTGGAAATTGTATCTAAACCAAATTAGCACCAGTTCAGAGCATGACATATTGTGAGCGTTCCTCGAAGGCTGTTTCCTTCTTCCTTGCTCCTCTCCAGGCCTAGATCTCTAACATACACTCTCTCCAGTTTAGCTGCAGTTGCAGACACTAGCCATTTGGTTTGGCTACTCAAAATCTCAACCCTTTCTATTTCTGCTGTATGGGTTTTAGCAGACCTTTAGGGAATTGCTGTTGAAAATATTTATCTTAAAATGCTAATATAACCAAAAGGTGCTTGGAATTGTCCACACATAGTCTGATCTTCATTGCTTTAGGGCAGTGGCATGCAGCCTGGTTCCTTCAGTCAAAATGACCCTCTCCATACTTTGACACAGGAGCTAGTAACCCAAGACAGAAAGGCCAGGGCTCAACCTTTCTTGATGGGGACAGTGCTTGAGTGATCAGAAGAGTGCTTTCCTGCAGAAAAGGGGACATCAATGAGGACAGCACTAATAGTTGCCATAAAACTAAGCTCCGGTGTGCAGGTGTGTAAGACAGGGGACCCTCGTCTCAATCATACGCATGATTGGGAGAACAAATGACCACTTACTCAAGGCAAAGAGAAGAAAAGCAGGATTTATTGATCCCTCTTGTAAAGAACTGCAAGAAACAGGGAAGAAGGACCAAGACAAAGATTAAGAACTGGATTGCTGGAGGAGGCCCAACACCTCCTATTGAGAATGAGAAAAAAAAAAAAAAAAACTGCCCTTTGATAAAACCAGATAAGGAAGAATAAGTCAAGGCGCTTGCCAAGTTTTAAATTCCGATTTGCAAGTTGGACTGTCTAAACCCCTCTGTCTTTGGATGATTAAACTTGTACAAAGTTGTGAATCAGCTTCCATTATTTGTGTTCTCTTAGGAATGACACCATTGTGTTTCTACCTACCATGTCCTCTCCCACCAGGCTTCCTCCTGCCAGGAAAGCCTGCTGTGGGGTGCAGGGAGCTGTTGACATCAGCTTGGCAAATGAGTAGTGGTCATGGAGGGGTGACTACCAGCTGCTGACTAACCCCGTGTAAAGGCAGAATTTAAGGAGAAAAATTAAGAGGTTGTTTCGAGAACACCATACACTGCCAAACTTCTATTCATTGTCTACAGGAGACAGAGAAAGAAAGGACCCCTAATTACAAAGAGGCAGATCAGAGAGCAAGCCAGATTTCTCAGCAGGAGGCTGGCCTCCTCTTGTTTGTGGTGGTGTAGATGATAACCTCTTCCAGCACATGAAGATGGAACATTGACCACAAAAAAATCACCCTTCTCCCTGCCCACACCACTGGGCTGCCTTGTCTGAGCTGCTACCTGGGATGATCTAGTTCTTCTGGATTTATAGGCTCCCTTTCTAGATAAGATTAGAACTGCATTACATTCCATGGGTGGAATGCAGAGGCCCCAAGATCCTATCAAACATTTCAGTATTATGCTTCCTGATTATAACTGGGAATTTCTAAGTTCTAGTTAGTCATAAAATAGATCAGAGGTTAGCAAACTCTGGCCATGGGCAATGCAGCCATTGCCTGTTTTTGCAAATAGAGCTGTACTAGGACACAGTCATACCTTCCCTTTTATTGGTCATTTGTGGCTGCATTCATGCAACAATGGTAGAGTTGAGTAGCTGCAACAGAGACCATATAGCCTGGAAAACCTAAAACGTAAATCTGCAATTTACAGTTTGTTGACCCCTGAGTTAGATGCTGTCTTGCTTCTCAGCACTCAGATAGGCATCTTGTTTAAATGTTGTTCAGATACTTTTGGACTCACAGTGGGTTTATGTTCTATGAACCCATTGTAAATTGAAAATATTGCAGTGGAAATTCAACGGACCTACCGAGTACCATAGCTCAGCAGCACAGCATGCCATAGAGTACAGTGGTTTCCCCTAGTGACCGCGAGGCTGACTGGGAGCTGCAGTGGGCATTGCTGCCCAGTATCACAAGAGAGAACTCTACTGTAAACTGCCAGCCTGGGAAAAGATCCACATTCGAATGTAGTAGTATGGTTCCTACTGCATGAGCATCATTTTTGCACCATTGTAAAGTCAAAAAATCCTAAGTCGTACCATCTTAAATTGGGTACCATCTGCAGTCATCCATCCTACTTTCCTGGTACTATTCAGATGTTTGCAGGGAACAAAATAGGTTCAACGTTGTCTTCCAAAGACAGACCACCTGGCAATTTTCAATATGACCATACAGTTGGAATTCCAGCACATATACAGAACTGAGGGGACTAATACCCACTGGCACAACTAAGGAAGGATCTGCTTTTATAAATGACAGTCTAAATGATTGGAGAGTCCTGTGGCCTTTCCTGAAATATTATAGCAGATGGTGGGTTTAAAATCCCCCCAAAACAATCACAGAATATTTGTTGAGAATCTCTTAGTTATTACTAATCTTCTTGCAGGGAAATGGGAGAAGTAATTTTTCTGGAAAAAAAACACCCCATATATATGTGGACATTTACAATGTCTGGGGGTTCATGGGTCCCAACAAGTTAATCTATGAACCCAAGATTAATAAACATCATCATCATCATCATCATCATCATTAATTTATTTCTTGTGAGAAAAATAAACTGAAGAACTAGTCAAAAAACCTGTTTTCAATTTGCTTAATCAACAATTATCAAGCATATACTTGGTGTTATGGTTTAGATATGAAGTGTCCCCCCAAAAGCTCCTGTGTGAGATAATGCCAGAAAGTTTAGAAGTGAAATGATTGGGTTATGAAAGCCTTAACCTAATCAATACATTAATCCACTGATATGGATTCCCCAGGCAGTAACTATAGGTGTGGTGTGTGACTGGAGGAGAAGGTCACTGGGGCAGGCCTTTAGGGTTTGTATTTTGTCCCTGGTGAATGGAGCTCTCTCTGCATCCAGATTGCCATGTCCTGAGCTGCCTTCCCCCTCCTATCTTTCTGCCTTGATATGCTGCCTCATATTGGATCCAAACCAATGGACTGAGACCTCTGAAACTGAGCCCCAATACACTTTTCCTCCTCTACTTTATTCTGGTCATATATTTTGGCCACAGTGATAAAAGAGCTAAAATACGTGGCAATTAATTTTAAATGGACAGCATCTACTAGGTGCCATCTACAGCAGTACAGACAATAATGCTGGAATTTAGAAAGGAAAGATTTTTGTTAGGAAGCTGAGAGAAACCTTTGCAGAAGAAATGTGATTAGATTATGATCTTAAAGAATAGCAAAGATGCTGGGTGCAGTGGCACACACCTGTCATCCCAGCTACTCGGGAGGCTGAGGAAGGAGGATCACAAGTTTGAGGTCAGTCTGGGCAATTTAATGAGAACCTGTTTCAAAATAAACTAAAAAGGGCTGGTGTAGCTCAGGGGTAGAGTGCCTGCCTAGCATGCATAAGACCCTTGGTTTAATCTCCAATACCAAAAAAGCACAAATGAACTGCAAAGTTTTGGACAGAAAGGAGCAGGCAGAGATGGGCTACAAATGTCCCCACAGCTCAGTGAGTTCTTAGTTTGGGTTTCTTACCTGTGAGTCATAGGCAGGGGAGAGCCTAAAACCTCCCTAAAAAGAATGACACTGAAAACAATGTCCAGATTCCACATTGCAACTAACCTTTAAGAAACTCCACTTGTCAAGAAACTCAAACAAACCCACCATTATCTGAAAAGCTGTTTAAGTGATCCTCCTCTTCCCACTTAATATCTATGAGAGACCAGGTTTTCTTCATGTACTTCAAACAAGACCACATATTCCGCAGATTCAGATTAAAGGCAAGAGCAGATAGGAGAGTACAGCTGTCTTCCATTAAGCCTGATACCAGAGAGGGTTGCAAACTCCAAAAGAGTTACATTCTTCTTACTCAATTTTTTTTTTTTGGCTTTGGAAAATATAGCTATTTTTATAAAAATATGTAATTTATATAATGAGATTATTATGGGTTTTTCTTTTTCTTTTTCTTTGGGTATTGGGGATTGAACCCAGAGGGACTCTATGCACTGAGCTTTTAATCTTTTTTTTTTTCTTTCTTAAAATCTTGAGACAGGGTCTCACTAAGTTGCTCAGATTCTAAGTTGCTGAAGTTCTTAGTATGTTGCTGAAATCAAACCTGCAATCCTACTGCCTCAGCCTCCTGAATAGCTGGGATTATAGGCATGTGCCACCATACCCAGCATAATGTGGTGTTTTTTTTTTTAATTTTTTTAGTTGTTGATGGACCTTTATTTTATTTATTCATATATGGTACTGAGAATCGAACCCAGTGCCTCACACGTGCTAGGCAAGCGTTCTACCACTGAGCTACAATCCCAGCCCCATAATGTGGTGTTTTAAAAAGGAATTAAAAACTCTTAAAACATCTGTGTTTTAATTTTTAATATTATAAATATCAGTTGATCTAGTGTATTATAATCAAAAGCTCCCCAGTATCCTCAGCTTTTAAGAACGTAAAGAATCCTGAGAACTCTGCCTTCTATACACTAAATACGACTCAGGGATATGTCTCCCACCAGTGATATTTCTCTGGTATGGTTTCTTCCCAAGTTTGTTACTTAGTTTCTAAGTCAGGCTTTGTGCCCAGGAACTCAAAAGATAAGCCTGTTCTCAGGGCCTTTAAGGTTCTTAGCATTCTGGCCCAAATTTCTGTGGCCAAAACTAAACCTGGTGATTTTAGAGTACAATTTAGGAAGCAAATGATTCCCAATAAAGAAAAGATAGAAGTTGGTTCTCTTAACAATTTGAAATTGCATTGTGGTATTATCTGCCATATAACTGGTATGCATTGAGATATACATTGAGGAAATGAAAGATATAAGAAGTGTCTTTCCCCCAAACAGCCTTACATGTAGTCCAGAGCTTTATTTATCAAAAAGAAATCTGATGGACAAAAGACGACCGACCATGATTTCTTTGTAACTCTCCTCACTGAGAAGTGGAATTCATTTTCCCACATCCTGACCATAGTGTGGCCCTGTGGTTGCTTAAGGAATGGTTTATGGCAGACGTGACACTGTGCCAATTCTAGGTTTATCCTTTAGAGGACTGACAGGCAGCTTTTGCTTCTGCCCTCTGTTCTTTTAACAATTTGAAATTGCAATGTGGTATTATCTGCCATATATTGTGTACTGAGATACACATTGAGGAAATGAAAGAAGGGTCTCTGTTAACACTTACTCCTAGGACTCAGCCTCTCAGACTGTTTACATCAGCTTTTTGTTGCTGTGACCAAAACACCTGAGAAGAGCAATGTGGTTTCAGAGATCTCAGTCCATAGATGGCTGACTCCATTGCTGGGGCCCAAGATAAGGCAGCAGATCATGAAGATGGACCCAGCAGAGGAAAGCTGCTCTCCTCATGGCAGCAAGTAGCAGTGAGGGATGGGGGGAAGGGGAGCAGGGAAGATGCACCCTTCCAGGGCATGCCCCCAGTGACCACCCATGCCCCACCTGCCTACAGTTGTCTCCCAGCCAGCCCATTCAAACTAAGATGGATTAAGTTACAGCTCCCATAATCCATTCATTTCATCTCCAAACATTCCTGCATTAACACAGGCGCTTTGGGGGGACACCTCATATCCAAATCATAAAACAGCTCCAGCTGCCATGCTGTGAAGGTCCCATGCCACATGAGGGTCATGTGTAGGTCCTGTGGTCAACTCCTGGCTGAGCTGCACCAAGTGACAAGTATACAAGTGGACCATCACGGTTGGTTCAGCCCAGTGAGCTTGCAGATGACTATGGCCCCAGAGGACATCACAAGACCAGAACTTCCCAGGAGGATGCAACAAATACACAAAACCATGAGGAATAATAATACAGTTGCTTTCAATCATTACATGTTGTCTGGTTTATTATGCAGTGATAGAAAAAATGTATCATTTGGGAGATATTGCTTGAATTTATGGAGAAGTATAATACCTCTCTAAATCACTTTATCAAAACCTGTTGAGAAAGCATAAAATATCAATTTAATTTTTTAAGGTATTTAACTCATGTAACTGTATCAAGTACTTCCATGTTAGGAAACAGATGGAAGTTCCCATTTTTTATATTTATTTTTTAGTTGTAGCTGGACACAATACCTTTATTTATTTTTATGTGGTGGATTGAACTCAGGGCCTTGCATGTGCTAGGTGAGCGCTCCACACTGAGCCACACTCCCAGCCCTGGAAGTTCCCATTTAATATTAACCAACAATAAGGTTTCTTTTTTTTTTTTTTTTAAGAGAGAGAGAATTTTAATATTTATTTATTTATTTATTTTTTTAGTTTTCGGCGGACACAACATCTTTGTTTGTATGTGGTGCTAAGGATCTAACCTGGGCTGCACGCATGCCAAGCGAGCGCGCTACCGCTTGAGCCACATCCCCAGCCCCAACAATGAGTTCTTTAAACTCTAAAGTGAGCAGTTAGTATTAAATGATTGGACTCAACCAATTCAATGGAGAACTTGGTCTCCTCCATTACAATTGTTTCTCCATACCCACCAGTTCCACATCTTCGGATCCCACCAAATATTGATGAAAAATGCTTTAAAAAATTGTGTTGGTACTAAGTATGTACAGAGGATTGCTTTGTCATCATTCCCTATACAATACAGAATAACAACTATTTACATAATATTTATATTGTAATAGATATTACGAGTAACCTAAAGATAAAGTATTTGGGAGAATGTGTGTAGTTTCTGTGCAAATACTGCATTATTTTATATAAGGGACTTGAGCATCCTGAGATCTTGCTCTCTTTGCTGATTTGTAGCCAGTGGATTAAAATTATAAATAAAACAAACTCTCTCAAGGAGATTGAAGGACAATGCATATTTGATCCAAAGAAGAAGGAACTGCACACAGCCTTCTTTTCCCATTCTGTTCCTCCACTCGGCAGTAACTGCTAAGGAACAGATTAGTAGGGGCTTTGGAACGAACGTTTGCTTGGGTTTGAAACTTAGATTTTGTTGTTGATTTTTCCCAACTTTAAGTTTCCTTGTTGCCCAAGACCATAATTCCAAGAGTTTCCAGCATTATTCTGGGAGCCTAAATCATCTTTTAAACAGCTGCTAAATGTCGATGGGCTCGTGATTCCTCAGAGGAATTTTTCTGTGGGTGGAGGAAGCCACCGCCTATGGCTCCTCATCAAGGGTTGAAAGTGCACCCACAATGTGGAAAGGAGCAGTGTGGAGTGAACTCAATGGAGACAAATGGTCCTCTCCTCCATAAATAAGGACTTGCTATAGCAATCTTCCCATTGCCTTCTTCCTTTCTGTTTAGTGAAGACTTTTCCTAATAAGTGAGAAAAGCAAAGGGGCCGATATTATAGCCAGGCAGTTACCAGGGTCTCCAGACTTCCCTTTTACTCTCTTCCCCTGACACTGCCTTCGAAGGTTGTCACACAGGCTGACTGCTAGCACTTGCCTGCCTTGTGATGTGTGAACAGGCAGCCAGGACAGAGGTGGCTTTCTTTGTCATCATGCTAAGCAACACCCCAAACACAGCTTCACTTCCTCCTCATCCTGACTACTCTTTTATTTTTAATTTTTATTCTTTCAGCTCAGTTGCTTTTGGCTTTCACTTTCATTAGATTTTTTTGAAATTCTATATTCTGAGTAGTTTTATTCAATTTGAGGTTTTCGTGCAGAGTATGAAGGTCAGGCGAGTGGTCTTGCTCTCAAATGACGTCAGCCAAACCCTGCCGGTCCCAGGGACTTCCAGCTCTTTCCTAATATTGAAGGACTGGGTGCTGACAAACTTAAAAACATATTTTAAAAAGCTAAATGGATGTGTTATGTGTCTAGAAAAAAACTGATTTTTCCCCCTTTCTATCCAATAAAAGTATAATATTACGCAAACCTTTCCAGTCCACCCGAACCGAGTCAAACAAATGAGTCAAACATTCCCTGGCCAGGACTATATCAAATGCCCCAGTATTCCCAGTCTGAGTGACCTAGAAAACAAAAATTAAGTCTGAGACCTTGTTAGTAAACCAAACTGAATCGTTGGAATGAAAACCAGGCCGTGAACTATGGGAGCCACAAGGGCAGGGCCACCCGGATGCAGTGAGTACATTTAGGTATATATAAAAATTTGGTTACATTTCAGGACAAATTTAATAACCCCCATGTATGAAGTTATTTTGAATGTATTCTGCTCATGGATTTCCCCATGTTCCTGGGACTCTATTGCTTTAGTTTATAATTCTTTGGGGGATGGAGCCCAGGGTCGTGTGCCTACTAAGCACACATACTACAACTGAGCCAGACCCCTTAGCCCTTTAATGCCTTATTATTATTATTTTTCTTGTACCAGAAATTGAACCCAGGGGTGCTTTATCCCTGAGCCACATCTCCAGCTCTTTTATATATTTTACTTAGAGACAGGGTCTGACTGAGTTGCTTAGGGCCTCACTAAATTGCTGAGGCTGGCTTTGAACTTTTGATCCTCTAGCCTCTGCCTCCCAAGCTGCTAGGATTACAGGTGTGCACCACCATGCCCCACTTAATGATGCCTTATTTTCAGCCAGAAGCCTCCGTAGTCTTTATTACTACAGAAAGGAATGTATGCAACTTTAATTCTCTGCCATATGTGATACGATGATGTATTTTTTGTTTTTTGCTTTTTTCCCTCACAGATCCAGGTTCATAAATCCCTTCCCAAGTAGTTCACAGAAACTAGAATGTCTCTCTCCCAGGTTGGTCATAGAAACTTTAGTCGTCCTCTGTCTTTACCAGGTCCATAAAGAAATTATCTGGTTTACCTTGTCTTACAATAGGTCATAGGACCTTCCTCACTCTCAGAGGGGTTCTGCGTCAGACCTGGAGGAAGGAATGTGCCCAGTCAGGCCAAGAAAAATCTAGACAGGCCTTACTAGATTTTCCCACTTGGTCCATTAGCAATTGTGACTATGCAATGGAGTCCCCAGAAAAATCCAAAAGGACAGTGTTCAGAGACCTTCTGAGTAGTTGAACATATGGTGGGGCACCCAGAGAAGGCCACCCCACGTCCTCCCCGCTTCCCTCCCCTAGGCATCTCTTCTCCTGTATGAGTTCTCTTAACCACTCAAACAAATTAATCTCAAGAAGGGGTTGTAAGGGCCCTGATTTATAGCCAGTGGATTAGAATCATAAATAAAACAACCTGAGGCTTGTGACTGGCATTTAAGGTGAGGTAATCCTAAGGACCGGATCGATCTCTTCACTTGTGGGTTCTGATGCTATCTCCAAGTAGAAAGCTCCAGAACCAAACTGGACTATAGAGAGAAAAATAGACACTTTGTTTGTCTGATACTCAGTCTATATTAAGTAACATGTTAATAGGTTCCAGGGAATAAGGACACCTTTATGGGGACCATTATTTTGTTTACTGCACCATGAAACCCCAATTTTCTCTTTAAATGAGACAATAAAAAAATCAAAATGTCAGTATTGTGTTATCCTTATTCTCCAGAGAAATGAATTTACTGAGTTTTGCCATAATGTCTGTGGCTTTGAAGAGAATCCAAGTATGGGAATAATCTCTGTGTTTTTTAGAAACAACAGTTGAAGTTATTGTCCAGCATGTCATCCAGATCTTATGTTGTAAATTTTGTGTAAATTTAATTCCAGGAAAACTTGTTTCTTCAATGAAAACGGAATGACCTGCGAGGCTGAGCTGTTTGCATGAACTGCTGAAAACATGAGTTAAATTCACTCCATTTCCTAGAGATAGTTTCTGTTTTGTTTTCACTTTAAAAAATAATCTTTAATTTTAAAAATTGTGGTGAAAAACCCATAACATAAAATTGATCTTCTTAACCATTTTCAAATGAACAGTTCAGTCATGTTAATTATATTCACATTGTTGTGCAATCAATCTCCAGAGTTTTTCATCTTGCAAAGCTGAAACTGTGCCCATGGAACAAAATTATTAAAAAAAAATTTAAAGCTATCCTCAGTATTCCAAGTATTAGTCACTTCTTTTTTATTTTAATTATTATTTTTTCAGTGCTAGAGATCCAACTCAGGGCCTTGCACATGTTAGCCAAGCATTCTATCACTGTATACCCCATGCCTGAAGTTATTTCTATCTTAATAAAATAAAAAGAAGATGGCTTTCAAATATCTTTGAAAAATTTGCAAAAGCTTTTATGAAGTCCAGGAATTATAGGAAACATTAAATTTTTCTAAGAACCTGTAAATACTGTGACTTCTGTAGATATTTGGTGAATAGCCCTCAATAAACAGAGCATACTATAGCATTTTATCTCAATTGAGCCCCCTGACCTTTAAGCAGTATTAGGATGTGTGTTTGTCAGTCTTCCTTACTGTAACAAAACTCCTGAGATAACTTAAAAAAGAAGAAAAGCTTATTTTGGCTCACAGGTTTAAAGAGTTTAGTCCATGCCAGTTGGCCCTGTTGCTTTTGGGCCTGTGGGGATGCATCACCTTGTGATAGTAGCTTTCTCATGCTGGTCACCTTGTGGTAGTTGGGAAGTGGGGGGTGGGAGTGGGTGGGAAGAAACTATCCCCTTTGAAAGCATATGCCGTTATCTAAGATCTCCCGTTGAGGACCAAGAATTTAACATCTAAGCCTTTGGGGGACATTCTGGAGCCAAACTATAGCAGGATGTTTTTTGGGCTTGGGGCCCTACTTATCAGAGGTCATGAAGGAAATCATAGGTAGGAGAGGATCTACTTCCCACTAACACTTCTGCTTTGCAGGTTAAGAATTCCTTTGGCTAGATTTTGACATTTAACACAATTAGGGAACAGGAAATCCTCCAGGCATTTATGCACAATCACAACACAGCCGGATCTACCTTTCTGCCTGAAAGTCTTGTAATTGCCTTTAGGCAACCTCTGCTTCAAGCAAACCAGATGATTCATAGTTCTTCATTTTTTTTAAAGTTACCCTGTGCTGCCACTTAATATATTTCCTCCTTTTCATTTGTGGGACTACCAAAACTCCTCCAGCCTTCTTAAATGCCTCTTGTTCCCTCCTGCAATTTCCAGTGCCACCTCTTTGGAAACTTCACATATTTTGTTTCCCTTTTATGGTTCTTATATATTACATTCTCCTTTGTAATGCAAAGGTACAGACATACACACATGATGATGAGTCACTCAAATTATCTCTGTATCCCCATTAGGAATAAAACACCTTATAAATAATACGCATTCAAAAGTATTCGTTGTATTTAACTTTAGCGTCTTAATTATATGCATAACTTATGCTTTACTAGGAATGAAAACTAGACCAATTCTCATTACAATCCTAGTTAAATTTTATAGGCCAGACTATTTGAACAGTTTACCCCAAGACAGTGTTGAAATTCAAATATATTTAAGGTTCAACAGCTCCCTCTTGTGGTCCCTAAGGGAAACAGGGTTTGTGGGCCCTGAGTGTTACACTTCAAAATTTCTATTTATTTTTATTTTCCATTTATTTTTAGAACTGAAATTTGAAGTGGTTCTCAATAAACTTCAGTTTTGAGATTTTTAAGTCAGTTACTACTTACTGGCAAATTTTATTTATCATAATGATCTTATCTTCATGCCAAGAATAAACATAAGCAGTTATTTGAAAATTTAGGTCAATGGTTTCCATCTTCTATGACTGTAAATCTGTTTTTATTGATAAAATTTGTTTAAGTGTTAATAAAGTATTTAATTAAGGTTAAAAAGCAAAAATAATTTTCAGAAATTCATATACTTTCTCAGTATATGGGAGTGAATGAATCTGAGAATTCAGTAACAAAATACAGCACTAGTATATTTTTGCATTTTTAGGAGCAATGTCAATTACAAATTAGTTAAAAGTTCAAGTACTAAAACCAGAGAATCAGATGTTCAAAAGCTTGAAGTGGAACAGTTGAAAACAAGGAAATACCAAAACATGAAAACCTCAAAGCACAGGAGATCCAACATGGCAGGCCAGAGGGAGGCAGCATTCTGTGTCGCTCCGTGACCTGGGACTCAAGTAGTGAGAATCACTGCTTCTCTGCGAGTGTTATTCTTGCTCCCGCGCAGGTCACAGTCACCTGCCTGCCCAGGACTCTAGGCCTCAGCGTCAGAGTGGGTCTTCCAACTACCTGCCCACTCAGGACTACTGGGTACCTGAGCAGGACCATCGGCATCAGCACCCGTGCAGAACTTTCAGCCACCCAACCAAGTAGAAATCATTGATGTTGCTCCCACGCAGGACACCCAGCAGCTTCCCAAAAACTCCGGCCACCACTCCTGTATAGACCCCCAGCTATCAACATGGGGCTCTCCCAAGTCCCACCTTGGAACTCTGCAGTAGCTTGCCTGCACCCGAGAACTTCACACAGACTCTGATCATCGTCTAACACCATTGCCTGGCTCCCCAACACCCGACCAGACACCCCACTGCTGAAAGCAGGTGTCTCCATCTTGGGTCACCTTCATCACCATCTTCAGTGAGGGCAAGTCCCAGTTTGGAACTCAGGCTGGCCAGGTACCCAGTTTCTAACTCCCCCATCTCTCCAGCAGCCTCTACCCCAGCACAGTGACACCCTGGTTACCTTCACCATCCTGAGGGCAGAGTTACCAGCTAACAACAGACAACCCCACCTATTGGATGAGAAGGGAAGCAGGAAAGATACTGATCTCCAACCAAAACAATACCTGTTTCTTCCTTCAAAAAAAATTTTTTTCCCTCTCCCTCTTTATTCTCCTGCGCTCACATCCCCAACATATGTGAAACCAAGAACTTTGATGAATTAGGATTTTGAGGACTGGGACATCTGAATAGTATATTACAGTTGTGTTGTATATTCTTTTTTTTCCCCACCAATTTCTACTATTTTAACACTTTTATTTTTCTTAATATACATATGTGTTTGTTTTATGTACTCTACTGTCTTCCCACTTACTTGTCTACCCAAAATTACTTCCTCTCCCTTCTCCTGCTACTAATCTTCCTCTTTAGATTTCCCTTTTATACTTCCTAAGATATAACAACTCTATATCCTCACCTCCTACCTCCTCAGTGTATCATCCACTTCTTTGTCCACCATCAGAAACTATAAACCCTTTTACAAACCTACTGAGTATATTACAGATAATAGTTGAATTCGCCGTTTCTGTACATTGTGACCAAACTGAAAATGTCTTAAATGTCTTAATAGGGTATATATTGTTTATATTGGGATCTGTTAACATTGACCTTTACCTCAAAGGACAGGTATTGAATCCCTACAGGAGCACTATAAGTATACAGGGTAAAAACAGTAACTCCTCAGATCCACAGTGCTAGAAGGGAAGACACACAAGCAATATAAAAAGACAAGGGAAGAAAGTGCCCCAAACAAATCAAGATACCACATTATTAGAATTCATGACCAGCACAGCAGAAGTAATAGAGAAGGATTTCAGGATTACATAATTTAAATGTTCTGCAAATTAAAGGATGATATAAGAGAGCAAATATAGGCAGCAAAAGATCATTTTGACAAAGAGCTACGTAAACAAATATAGGAAGTAGAAGATTACTTCAATAAGGAGATAGAGGTTCTTAAAAAAAACAAATCCTTGAAATGAAAGAAACAACAAACCAAATAAAAAGTTCAATTGAAAGAATCACCAACAGATTAGACCACTTGGAAGACAGGACCTCAGACAACGAAGACAAAATGTATAATCTTGAAAAGAATGTAAGCCACACAGTGAAAATGGTAAGAAACCATGAGCAGAACGTTTAAGAGATATGGGATAGCATAAAAAGACCAAATGTAAGAGTTATTGGGATAGAGGAAGGCATAGAGGTCCAGACCAAAGGAATGAGCAATCTATTCAATGAAATTATATCAGAGAAATTTTCCAAATGTGAAGAATGAATTGGAAAACCAAATTCAGGAGGCTTATAGGACACCAAATGTACCAAATCACAACAGGTCCACATGAAGGCACATTATAATGAAAAGGCCTAACATACAGAATAAGGAGAGAATATTAAAAGCCATGACAGAAAAAAATCACATTACATATAGGGGGAAACCAATTAGATTATGTGCAGATTTTTCAACCCAGATCCTGAAAGGCAGAATATCCTGGAAAAACATATCAAGCACTGAAAGAAAATGGGTGCCAACCAAGAATCTTATATCCAGCAAAACTAAGCTTTAGATTTCATGATGAAATAAAAACCTTCCATGATAAACAAAAGTTAAAAGAATTTACTACTAGAAAGCTACTACAGAACATCCTCAGCATTTCCAAGAGGAGGAAATTAAAAACAATGATGAAAATCAGCAGAGGGAGAGATTATACTAAAGGAAAATCTAATCAGAGGAGAATCCAAGTCAAGTTCAATAACAAATATGGCTGGGAATACAAATCATCTCTCAATAATAACCCTGAATGTTAATGGCCTAAACTCACCAATCAAAAGATATAGACTGGCAGATTGGATTTTTAAAAAGACCCAATAATATACTGCCTCCAAGAGACTCATCTCATAGGAAAAGATATACACAGACTGAAGGTGAAAGGTTGGGGAAAATCATACCATGCGTGAACTGCAGAATCAAGCAGGGGTTTCCATCCTCATATCAAATAGTGTAGACTTCAAGTCAAAGTTAATCAAAAGGGATTTAGAAGGATATTTCATACTGCTTAAAGGAACCATTCATCAAAAGACATAACAATAATAAATTGATATGCCCCAAATAATGAAGTGTCTACGTTCATCAAATTCTTCTCAAGTTCAAGAGTCAAATAGACCACAACATAATATTTCTGGTTGACTTTAACACACCTCTTTCACTACTAAATGGATCATCCAAACAAAAGCTAAACAAAGAAATTATAGAACTTAATAATACAATCAATAACTTAGACTTAACTGACATATATAGAATATTCCATCCTTCAATGAACAAATACACTTTCTTCTCAGCAGCACATGGATCCTTCTCTAAAACAGACCATATATTTTGCCACAAAGCAACTCTTAGAAAATATTAAAAAATAGAGATACTGCCCTGCATTCTATCAGATCATAATAGAATGAAATTAGAAATCAAAGATAAAATAAAAAATAAAAGCTACTCCAACAACTGGAGACTAAATAATATGCTACTGAATGAACAATAGGTTGCAGAAGACATCAAGGAGGAGATTAAAAAATTCTTAGAGGTGAATGAGAACACAGATACAATGTATTGAAATTTCTGGGACACTATGAAGGCAGTACTAAGAGGAAAGTTCATTCCATGGAATTCATTCCTTAAAAGAAGAAAACGTCAACAAATAAATGACTCAATATTCATCTCAAAACTCTAGGAAAAAAAAAGAATAAATCAACCCCCAAAGCAGTAGAAGACAGGGAATAATTAAAATCAGAGCTGAAAAATGAAATTGAAACAAAAGAAAAAATTGAAAAAATGGACAAAACAAAAAGTTGGTTCTTTGAAAACATAAATAAAACTGACAGGCCCTTAGCCATGCTAATGAAAAGAAGGAGAGAGAAAACTCAAATTACTAATGTACATAATGAAAAAGGAAATATCACAACAGACACTATAGAAATACAGAAGATAATTAGAAATTATTTTGAAAACTTGTACTCCAATAAATAGAAAATATCAAAGGTACTGACAAATTTCTAGAGTCATATGATTTGCCCAAATTGAATCAGGATGATATACACAATTTAAATAAATCGATTTCAAGCAATGAAATAGAAGACGCCATCAGAAGCTTACCAACCAAGCCTGGGACCAGATGGATACACAGCTGAGTTCTACAAGACCTTTAAAACATAACTAATACCAATACTCTTCAATTTATTTCAGGAAATAAAAAAAAAAAGAGGGAGCACTTCCAAACTCATTTTATGAGGCCAATATCACCCTGATCCCAAAACCAGGCAAAGACACATCAAAGAAAGAAAACTTCAGCAATATCTCTAAAGAACATAGATGCAAAAATTCTCAATAAAATTCTGGCAAATTGAATACAAAAACTTATCAAAAAGATAGTTCACCATGATCAAGTAGTGTTCATCCCAGGGTGCAAGGTTAGTTCAGCATACGGAAATCAATAAATGGAATTCATCATATCAATAGACTTAATAAGAATCATATGATCATCTCAATAGATGCAGAAAAAAGCATTCAACAAAATACAGCACTCCTTCATGTTCAAAACACTAGAAAAACTAAGGATATCAGGAACATATTTCAAAATTGTAAAAGCTATCTATGCTAAGTCCCAAACCAACATCATTCTAAATGGAGAAAAATTCAAAGCATTCCTCTAAAAACTGGAACAAGACAGGGATGCCCTCTTTCACCACTTCTATTTAACATAGTTCTTTTAACATTGGCCAGAGCAATTAGACAGATGAAAGAAATTAAAGGGATACAGATAGGAAAAGAAAAATTCAAATTAGCACTATTTTCCAACGATATGATTCTATACCTAAAAGACCCAAAAATTCCACCAGAAAACTTCTAGAACTAGTAAATGAACTCAGCAAAGTAGCAGGATACAAAATCAATACCCATAAATCAAAGGCAATTCAGTATTTTAGTGATAAATCCTCTGAAAGGGAAACAAGGAAAACCACCCCATTTACAATAGCCTCAAAAAAGGAAAAAATACTTGGGAATCAACCTAACAAAAGAGGTGAAAGACCTCTACAACAAAACTACAGAATTCTAAAGAAAGAAATTAAAGAAGACTTTAGAAGATGGAAAAATGTCCCTTGTTCTTGGATAGGCAGAATTAATATTGTCAAAATGACCATACTACCAAAAGCATTATACAGATTTAATACAATTCCAATCAAAATTCCAATTATATTCCTCATATAAATAGAAAAAGCAGTCATGAAATTCATCTGGAAAAATAAGAGACCTAGAATAGCTAAATCAATCCTTAGCAAGAAGAGTGAAGCAGGTGGCATTACTATACCAGACCTTAAACTACACTACAGAGCAAGAGTAACAAAATCAGCATGGTATTGGCACCAAAACAGACCAATAGACCAATGGTACAGAATAGAGGACACAGAGACTAACCCACATAATTACAGTTATCTTATATTAGACAAAGGTTCCCAAAACATACCTTGGAGAAAAGATAGCCTCTTCAACAAATGGTGCTGGGAAAACTGGAAATCCATATGCAACAAAATGAAATTAAGCCTCTATCTCTCACCATGCACAAAACTCAACTCAAAATGGATCAAGGACTTAGGAATAAAACCAGAGACCCTGCGTTTAATAGAAGAAAATAGAGTCATTGGGATACAGGAAGGTATAGAACTCCATACCAAAGGAATGAGCAATTTATTCAATGAAATAATACGAGAAAACTTCCCAGACTTGAAGAATGAGACAGAATCCCAAATTCTAGAAGCCTACAGGACACCGAATGTGCAAAATTATAAGAGATCCACACCTAGACACATTATAATGAAGATGCCCAACATACAGAATAAGGAGAGAATTTTAAAAGCTACAAGAGAAAGGAAGCAGATTACATTTAGGGGTAAGCCAATCAGGATAACAGCTGATCTTTCAACACAGACTCTGAAAGCTAGAAGATCCTGGAATAACATATTTCAAACACTGAAAGAAAATGGGTTCCAACCAAGAATTGTGTATCCAGCAAAATTAAGCTTCAGGATGGAAGATGAAATTAAAACCTTCCACGACAAACAAAAGTTAAAAGAATATGCAGCTAGAAAACCATCTCTTCAAAACATCCTCGGCAAAACATTACAGGAAGAGGAAATGGAAAATAACAATGAAAACCAACAGTGGGAGGTAGGACAGTAAAGGGGGGGGGAATAATCAAAGAGGAAAACAAACCATGTTTAGTAACAGAAATAAACAAATATGGCTGGAAGAACAACCCATATCTCAATAATAACCCTAAATGTTAATGGCTTAAACTCACCAATTAAGAGACACAGGCTAGTAGAATGGATCACAAAACAAGACCCAACAATATGCTGCCTACAGGAGACGCATTTGATAGGAAAAGACATACATAGGCTGAAGGTGAAAGGTTGGGAAAAATCATGTCACTCATATGGACTTCGGAAACAAGCAGGAGTGTCCATACTCATATCAAATAAAATAGATTTCAAGCCAAAGTTAATCAAAAGGGATAAAGAGGGACACTACATACTGCTTAAGGGAACCATACACCAACAAGACATAACAATCATAAATATATATGCCCCAAACAATGGTGCAGCTATGTTCATCAAACAAACTCTTCTCAAGTTCAAGAGTCTAATAGACCACCATACAATAATCATGGGAGACTTCAACACACCTCTCTCGCCACTGGACAGATCTTCCAAACAAAAGTTGAATAAGGAAACTATAGAACTCAATAACACAATTAATAACCTAGACTTAATTGACATATATAGAATATACCACCCAACATCAAGCAGTTACACTTTTTTCTCAGCAGCACATGGATCCTTCTCAAAAATAGATCATATATTATGTCACAGGGCAACTCTTAGACAATATAAAGGCGTAGAGATAATACCATGCATCCTATCTGATCATAATGGAATGAAACTGAAAATCAACGATAAAAGAAGGAAGGAAAAAGCATACATCACTTGGAGAATGAACAATAGGTTACTGAATGATCAATAGGTTATAGAAGACATCAAGGAGGAAATTAAAAAATTCTTAGAGATTAATGAAAACACAGACACAACATATCGGAATCTATGGGACACATTGAAAGCAGTTCTAAGAGGAAAATTCATTGCTTGGAGTTCATTCCTTAAAAAAAGAAAAAACCAACAAATAAATGATCTCATACTTCATCTCAAAATCCTAGAAAAAGAAGAGCAAAACAACAGCAAAAGAAGTAGAAGGCAAGAAATAATTAAAATCAGAGCTGAAATTAATGAAATCGAAACAAAAGAAACAATTGAAAAAATTGACAAAACTAAAAGTTGGTTCTTTGAAAAAATAAACAAAATCGACAGACCCTTAGCCATGCTAGCGAAGAGAAGAAGAGAGAGAACTCAAATTACTAGTATACGGGATGAAAAAGGCAATATCACAACAGACACTTCAGAAATACAGAAGATAATCAAAAATTATTTTGAATCCTTATACTCCAATAAATTAGAAGATAGTGAAGGCATAGATAAATTTCTTAAGTCATATGATCTGCCCAGATTGAGTCAGGAGGATATAGACAACCTAAACAGACCAATATCAATCGAGGAAATAGAAGAAACCATCAAAAGACTACCAACTAAGAAAAGCCCAGGACCGGATGGGTATACAGCAGAATTTTACAAAACCTTTAAAGAAGAACTAATACCAATACTTTTCAAGCTACTTCAGGAAATAGAAAAAGAGGGAGAACTTCCAAATTCATTCTACGAGGCCAACATCACCCTGATACCTAAACCAGACAAAGACACTTCAAAGAAAGAAAACTTCAGACCAATATCTCTAATGAACCTAGATGCAAAAATCCTCAATAAAATTCTGGCGAATCGGATACAAAAACATATCAAAAAAACTGTGCACCATGATCAAGTAGGATTCATCCCTGGGATGCAAGGCTGGTTCAATATACGGAAATCAATAAATGTTATTCACCACATCAATAGACTTAAAAATAAGAACCATATGATCATCTCGATAGATGCGGAAAAAGCATTCGACAAAGTACAGCATCCCTTTATGTTAAAAACTCTAGAAAAACTAGGGATAACAGGAACATACCTCAATATTGTAAAAGCAATCTATGCTAAGCCTCAGGCTAGCATCATTCTGAATGGAGAAAAATTGAAGGCATTCCCTCTAAAATCTGGAACAAGACAGGGATGCCCTCTTTCACCACTTCTGTTCAACATAGTTCTCGAAACGCTGGCCAGAGCAATTAGACAGACAAAAGAAATTAAAGGCATAAAAATAGGAAAAGAAGAACTTAAATTATCACTATTTGCAGATGATATGATTCTATACCTAGCAGACCCAAAAGGCTCTACAAAGAAACTATTAGAGCTAATAAATGAATTCAGCAAAGTGGCAGGATATAAAATCAACACGCATAAATCAAAGGCATTCCTGTATATCAGCGACAAATCCTCTGAAATGGAAATGAGGACAACCACTCCATTCACAATATCTTCAAAAAAAATAAAATACTTGGGAATCAACCTAACAAAAGAGGTGAAAGACTTATACAATGAAAACTACAGAACCCTAAAGAGAGAAATAGAAGAAGATCTTAGAAGATGGAAAAATATACCCTGTTCATGGATAGGCAGAACTAACATCATCAAAATGGCGATATTACCAAAAGTTCTCTATAGGTTTAATGCAATGCCAATCAAAATCCCAACGGCATTTCTTGTAGAAATAGAGAAAGTAATCATGAAATTCATATGGAAAAATAAAAGACCCAGAATAGCAAAAACAATGCTAAGCAGGAAGTGTGAATCAGGCGGTATAGCGATACCAGACTTCAAACTATACTACAGAGCAATAGTAACAAAAACAGCATGGTACTGGTACCAAAACAGGCGGGTGGACCAATGGTACAGAATAGAGGACACAGAAACCAATCCACAAAACTACAACTATCTTATATTTGATAAAGGGGCTAAAAGCATGCAATGGAGGAAGGATAGCATCTTCAACAAATGGTGCTGGGAAAACTGGAAATCCATATGCAACAAAATGAAACTGAATCCCTTTCTCTCGCCATGCACAAAAGTGAATTCAAAATGGATCAAGGAGCTTGATATCAAATCAGAGACACGCCGTCTGATAGAAGAAAAAGTTGGCTACGATCTACATACTGTGGGGTCGGGCTCCAAATTCCTCAATAGGACACCCATAGCACAAAAGTTAATAACTAGAATCAACAAATGGGACTTACTCAAACTAAAAAGTTTTTTCTCAGCTAAAGAAACAATAAGAGAGGTAAATAGAGAGCCTACATCCTGGGAACAAATCTTTACTCCTCACACTTCAGATAGAGCCCTAATATCCAGAGTATACAAAGAACTCCAAAAATTAGACAATAAGATAACAAACAACCCAATCAACAAATGGGCCAAGGACCTGAACAGACACTTCTCAGAGGAGGACATACAATCAATCAACAAGTACATGAAAAAATGCTCACCATGTCTAGCAGTCAGAGAAATGCAAATCAAAACCACCCTAAGATACCATCTTACTCCAGTAAGATTGGCAGCCATTATGAAGTCAAACAACAACAAGTGCTGGCGAGGATGTGGGGAAAAGGGTACTCTTGTACATTGCTGGTGGGACTGCAAATTGGTGCAGCCAATTTGGAAAGCAGTATGGAGATTTCTTGGAAAGCTGGGAATGGAGCCACCATTTGACCCAGCTATTCCCCTTCTTGGTCTATTCCCTAAAGACCTAAAAAGAGCATGCTACAGGGACACTGCTACATCGATGTTCATAGCAGCTCAATTCACAATAGCAAGACTGTGGAACCAACCCAGATGCCCTTCAAAAGACGAATGGATTAAAAAAATGTGGCATTTATACACAATGGAGTATTACTCTGCATTAAAAAATGACAAAATCATAGAATTTGCAGGGAAATGGATGGCACTAGAGCAGATTATGCTAAGTTAAGCTAGCCAATCCCTAAAAAACAAATGCCAAATGTCTTCTTTGATATAAGGAGAGTAACTAAGAACAGAGAGGGACGAAGAGCATGAGAAGAAGATTAACATTAAACAGAGATGAGAGGTGGGAGGGAAAGGGAGAGAAAAGGGAAATTGCATGGAAATGGAAGGAGACCCTGAGGGTTATACAAAAGAACATACAAGAGGAAATGAGGGGAAAGGGAAAAATAATACAAGGGGGAGAAATGAAGGTCAGTAGAGCGGATAGAGAGAGAAGAGGGGAGGGGAGGGGAGGGGAGGGGAGGGGGGATAGTAGAGGATAGGAAAGGTAGCAGAACATGACAGTCACTAGTATGGCAATATGTAAATCAATGGATGTGTAATTGATGTGATTCTGCAATCTGTATATGGGCTAAAAATGGGAGTGCATAACCCACTTGAAGCAAAGTGTGAAAGATGATATATCAAGAACTATGTAATGTTTTGAACAACCAACAATAAAAAATAAATAAATAAATAAAATTTTGCAAAAACTAAAAAAAAAAAATAATAATAATAATAGAAGAAAATATAGGCCCTAATCTCCATCATGTGAGATTAGGCCCCAACTTCCTTAATAAGACTCCTGTGGCACAAGAATTAAAATCAAGAATCAATAAATGGGATGGACTCAAACTAAAAATTTTTTCTTAGCAAAAGAAACAATCTGTATATTATTCAGCAACATGGCATTTGCAGGTAAATCATGGCATTTGAGGTAAACGAATGGAGTTAGAGAGGATAATGCTAAGTGAAGTTAGCCAATCCCAAAAAAACAAATGCCGAATGTTTTCTTTGATATAAGGAGGCTGATTTATAGTGGGATAGGGAGAGGGAGCATGGGAGGAATAGACGAACTCTAGAACAGGACAGGGGTGGGAGGGGAAGGGAGGGGGCATGGGGTTATTAATGATGTTGGAATGTGATGATCATTATTATCCAAAGTACAGTATAAAGACACAAATTGGTGTGAATATACTATGTATACAACCAGAAATATGAAAAATTGTGCTCTATATGTGTAATAAGAATTGTAATGCATTCTCCTGTCATATATAAATAAAAAAGAAAGAAAGAAACAATCTGTTAGGTGAATAGAGAGCCTACAGCTTGGGAGCAAATTTTTACCCCTCACCCATCAGATAGAGCCCTAGGGTATATAAAGAACTCAAAAAACTAAACACCAAAAAACCAAATAACCCAATCAATAAATGGGCCAAGGAACTGAACAGATACTTCTCAGAAGGTGATATACAATCAATCAACAAATATATGAAAAAATGTTCAATATCTCTAACAATTAGAGAAATGCAAATCAAAACTACTCTAAGATTTCATCTCACTCCAGTCAGAATGGCAGCTATTAAGAATACAAACAACAATAAGTGTTGGCCAGGATGTGGGGAAAAAGGCACACTCATACGTTGCTGGTGTGACTGCAAAATGGTGCGGCCAATATGGAAAGCAGTATGGAGATTCCTTGGAAATCTTGGAATGGAACCACCATTTGACCCAGCTATCCCACTCCTCGGTCTATACCCAAAGGACTTAAAAACAACTTACTACAGGGACATGGCCACATCAATGTTTATTGCAGCACAATTCACAACAGCTAAACTGTGAAACAAAACTAGATGCCCTTTAGTAGATGAATGGATAAAGAAAATGTGGTATATATACACAATGGAATATTACTCAGCAATAAAAGAGAATTAAATCATGGCATTTGCAGGTAAATGGAGAATATAATGCTAAGTAAAGTTAGCCAATCCCCCCCAAAAATAATGCCAAATGTTTTCTCTGATGTAAGGAGATTGATTCATAGTGGTGTTGGGAGAGGGGAGCATGGAAAGATTAGACGAACTCTAGATAGGGTAAAGGGGTGGGAGGGAGGGAGGGGGCATTGGGTTGGAAAGACAGTGGAATGAGATGGACATCATTACCCTAAGTACATGTATGAAGACACAAATGATGTGAATATACTTTGTATACACCAGAGATATGAAAAATTGTGCTCTATATGTGTAATGTGAATTGTAATGCATTCTGCTGTCATATATAACAAATTAGAATAATTTTTTTAAAAACCCCAAAGTACAGATCTCAAGGAGGTCCCAATCCCTCAAGTTACTACACCTGTGTTTGGTAGGTTTCACATCAACAGAGAAAATTTGTCTGCAAGAGGTCATGTTCTCCACCCTCCAAGGTAGACTTTCTAAGAAACGAAACTGAAGCCTGCACATCACACAGTGAGGGCTTAAATTTCTAGATTCTGTCAGGGACAAAGAACTCCTTCTGGACAAAAACAAAGAAGGACTGCAGGGAGAAAGGGTTGGGGACCCTAACTCCATCAGACCTCATTGCTTCCATTGGGCAACCATGAAATGGATACCTGTGGTCGGTTAGTAATGTGACCTAGTTAATACTAGAAGCTTTACCTACACGTGGCTGATTCCTTTGGATTCCCATTGCTGTAAGAAATCTCTAAAAACCTGGATTACAGCAATTAGGTCCAAACAACATTATTTTTGGAACAGTTTTACAAGATTATCCACCATAGTCTTATTTTTAAAATCTGTTCTTGGAGAAGCACTTCAATAATAATACACTAAGTATAAAGTATTCACAAGAGGGGGGAAAGAGGAATCCAGTGGTAAAACGTTCTTTAAGAAAAGTTGATAACCATAGGGCATGTGACATTAAAAATTTATTATAATATACATAAACATATGATTAGATAATTGATATTTTAATTATGAGCTTACAAACAAAACCACCAAAAGCATGTACAAATTGTAACTAGCTCTACAGCTATCAAAATTTGCAATGATTATACAATATTTTATAAAATACACAGTTTCTCATTTAGAAATAAAAATCATGTAACTTAGGGGCACATTCTTCTTTAGAAATCCCCAAATAGAACCCAAATTCTAATAATATTGAAATCCACTCAGGTATGTCTCAGGATTCTCCTACAGCCTCAATTATCAAAATGTTTTTAAACAGACTATGTCAACTTTCTTTTCATCTGCGTGTATGCCAAATGATTATGAAGATATATAGAAACAATCCATTTACATAATATGCAAAACTTTGGTATCCAAATGCCATAATATTAAGTTTTTTTCATAAATACAAAGGGTTGATTTTTAAAAATGCACCAATTAAGCAAAATATAAGAAAAATAGCATCCTTATTTCAGGTCAATAGAAAATGGCAAATGCATGTCAATGTCAGGTAAGGCCAATGGTTCACCAAATTAATGAATAACCTTCTGCTTGAATTTCAAACAAGCAAGCAAATTGCCTTACCATTATGCTGTGACTGACATGACATGACTATTAATGGAGCGGCCTCTTCGGGTTTCTGAAGCCTAAATAAAATCTCAAGTTGAATTTCCTAAATTTTGTATTGTCTAGCTCAGTTAAAGCTCTTTATAAACTTTAGTTGTAGAGAAAGGAATTTAAAGAAAAGAATATTTCATTCATTACCTAAATGACCCTCCTTACCCAACAGGTAAATCATGGATATAAACAATACTGAGATGGAAAATATGATCTTTTACAATACTTCTCTCTGACCATCAGAAAAGACACTTTAACCTACAACTGTGAAAGTGGTTGGTAATACAATTTAATCCATAATTGGGAACAAACACAATCAGCCCTCAGTATCTCTGGGGGATCGGTTCCAGGACCCCATGGGGCACCAAAATCCTCTGATGCTCAAGTCCCTTATATAAATGGTATAATTTGCATAAAACCTAGACACATCTTCTGATAGACTTATAATACCAAACACAATGTGAATTCTATGGAAATAGGTGCTATACTGTATTGTTTAAGGAAAAAGGCCAAGGCGGGGCATTGCTGTACACATTTAGAACACATTAAAAAAAATTTTTTTTTGATCCTCAGTTGGTTGAATCTCTGGATACAGACCCAGCAGATACAGAGGGCTGACAGCATGTCATATTTATGTACCTGTATGTATATATATACTAAAATATATTAAACCCTAAGCTTATATTCATCCAGTAAAAAACAAAATCCCCTCCCCCAAGCACTCCTGGGTTTTATCAATATAAAATATCTTTTTAAAAAAATGTTTAAAATTTTTTTTCAGTTGTTGATGAGCACAATATCTTTATTTTTTATGTGGTGCTGAGAATTGAACCCAGTGCCTCATGCGTGCTAGGCAAGCACTCTACCATTGAGCCACAACCCTAGTCTACTATAAAATATCTTTAAATGTAAGGCTCTGAGGTCTGACACTGTGAAGTGACTAATTTATAATTTATAATTATTTCCAAAATAAAATCACTCCTAAGTTTGCCTACAAATGAGTTGGCCAAAATAACAGAACACTTAGTGGTCATACTATAGAGCAATAAAATTCATGTTTGGGCTTAAATTACTGTGAGAAAAGGCCTAGCTTCCAAAGGGAAGGTGTTGCCAAAGGAGGCCTGACAGAGGGGTATTTTGACGTTGAGAAAAGCGAAGAGCTATCAGACTCATAGCGCAGGCAGGATTCACCCAAGGGAAAAGGAAGAGGGAAGAGGAGGAAGGAAGTGAAGTTGTTCTTACCAGGTTTGGGTCACGGGCCACTCGAGAAGACAAATCCTGGAAAGTAAGAAAAAGATGCACTATTAGTGCACAGAGGTGTGAAAGTTAAATTTAAATTTAATTATTTCAAGTTAAATCAGAATATCAAACAGAACTCTGGCCTGAAAAAATATGTCAAGAAAAAAACACACATACAAAAATATATACAATGGGGCTGGGGATGTGGCTCAAGCGGTAGCGCGCTCACCTGGCATGCGTGCGGCCCAGGTTCAATCCTCAGCACCACATACAGACAAAGATGTTGTGTCCGCCAAAAACTAAAAAATAAATATTAAAAATTCTCTCTCTCTCTCTCTCTCTCTCTATCTCTCAAAAACAAATATATATATATATATATATATATATATATATATATACAAACATCTGTGTGTGTTCTTAGGCAAGTATGCACGTGTATGCACACACATGCACACACATCTCACATAGCCTTAGTAGCAGATTTTTATAGCACAGGAAAAATCTCTACCTGCCGTATTTGAATTGTACATCAGCCCCAGAATTCAGGCAGTGTATTTCCTAACTATGAGCCTAGGGTTTCAAATACCTGAACTCTGGTTAAGAATAGACTACACAGGTTCAAATTCCAGCCCACCACTGGGCTGTGTGATCCGGGGCAAGTGATTCAATTTTTCTGGAGGAAATAACAACAGAAAATTGTGAAAATTAAATGAGTTAATGTGTGGCTATGCGGTGAATGTGTCCCCCAGACATTCATTTATTGGAAACTTAACCCCAAATTCATGTTGATGGTATCTGGAGGTGGGAACTTTGGGAGGTGATTAGAATGAGATGATGGGGGGACCCCACGATGGCTTAGTGGCTTTATACAGAGAGGAAGAGAGACATCAGCTAGCATTCTTGCTCTGTCTTGTCAGTGATACCTTCTGCCTTTTATGATGCAGCTAGAAAGTCCTGACCAGATACTGAGATGAGGATACTACCATGCTGTTGGACTTCTCAGTCTCCAGAACTGTGAGCCAAATAAGCTTCTACACTTTATAAATTACCTGATCTCAGGCATTTTGCTATAGCAACAGAAAACAGATTAAGACATATATATATATATATATATATATATATATATATATATGGTTTAGAACAAGAACTGGCACATTGTTCACATATGTAAATCTATGTTGTTATTTTGGGGATTTGTTCTCTGTGGATAAAATTGGACAATTTCTCAGGAATTCTCATTCCTTTAAATATATTTATTCAACTCTTTTCCCAGTGCACATATGGCCTCCACCTGGGAAAGGTATTTCTTTCCTAGTTCCTACTGCCTCACTCCCCTCTTGGCACACTCACTGCCATCTCTCACTTTCAGAAGCACACCTTTACTGAATCTGCCTGCCACTTCTTTGCTAGAGTGTATTCATTATACTCTCCACATGGGCATCCACCATTCATTCATTCATTCACCAACTTAGCACATATTTATTGAATGTGAGTCATGGGCTTAAGAAAGTGAAACATTCATTAGCCAGACCTGACTTCTCTGCACCTCTGGAATTGATCATGGCTGTGTTACCATGCTGGAGATTCAGACTTGGGTAGGAGCAAGTCTGCCTGCCCACTGCTGAACCCAGGACATAATGTAAATCCTGGGGTCCCCTAGGGGCTTCTCTCCAAAGAAGAGTCTTAGTCATGTTCTGCTGCTATAACTGAATACCACAGATTGGGTAATTGATAAAGAATAGAGATATGTTTAACTCACAGTTCTGGAGGCTGGGAAGTCCAAGGTCAAATCTGAATCTGGCAAGGGCCTTTTTGCTGGTGGAGAGGCAATACAGAGACTTGAGATGGCATAAGGCATCAGCAGGTGAGAGGGCTCATGAGAAACACCACACTGGCTTTTATCACAGATGCACTCACTTTGTCAATAACTCATTAATCCACGAATCCACAAATGGATCAATCCATTTATGAGGGAAAAGCCCATACAACCTAATCAGCTTCCAAAGGTCCCACCTCCAAATACAATTAACATGACTTGGGGATCCAGTTTCCAGCACATGCGTTCCAGGGGACATTCAAACTATAGCAAGAACACAATAAAAACTCCTGAAAGACAGAATACAGAGACACAAGAGCTCATGAAGGTAGAAGCAAGGAGGAATGCAGAAGATGGAGGGTACCTTCAGCCATAGGTTATTCACGGGGCTCTGGGAAATTGAGTCTATTTAGGAAGAGAATCAGTGGTGCTCAAGATCAACCCAAAGACCTTGCTTGGCCGTAGGCACAGAAGGGCAAATTTAAGTCCAACATCCTGGGTGCAGTTTGTATTATTGTTCCAGGCAGCTGCTGAATTCAGCCCAATTCTTCAAACAAGAACTCAAGACGAGATGGAAGCCAGTTAAATAAAACTGGTGCAATAACTAAGGTGAAGACAGAAATGGGAAGGCTTAATTTTTGGATCATGATAAAAACTTTCACTGCTGGGAAGCAGGGAGAGCAGCAACTGCCTCTCAGGATGACCAGGGCAAGGTCCCAGAATAATGGAGAGCTGCCAGTGTGGCAGAAACTAGCTCCATAGTCACCTTGGATGCAACCCACCTAATCAGGAGGAACCACCCAGGCACAGAGAAGAAGAAATCAGAAATGCGAGGCCAAGGACAGATGGACTGTAGGAACATCTGAGAAAGTGCACAAAGCACCCTGAATCCTGCCAGGGACAAAGACTTGGAATGGAGTTCTTGTCATTTTACTTGTGTGGGTTTGGAGCCAAGATTCTTGTTACTATTGCTCACACCATACCTTATCCTGCAACAACATACCAGGCACCCTTCAAATCCCTGTGGAGCTGAGAGGTACTGGCAATGAAAGAACAGGACAGTGAGTGTGTCTTCAGAGGTGGAGAATGAAGGGTAATAAAATTCAATAAAGAAAACAGCATTGGATTTTAAATTATCTCTAAAAATAATCAAGTTCATTTTAATTATTTAGGTTTTATCAGGATGGAGACCAGGGAAGTTTGTAAAATGTGGTTGACAGTTCAGGGAGGGGTACTGGGAAAGCCCTCCAGGAAAATCTGAAATCTGGGAGGGTTGTTGAGATCAATAGCCATTTACCAGCCAAGGGTGGCTGGGTCAGCCTGAGGTGGGCTGGAGGGAGGACCTGTGCAGGTGTAGGAAGTGTTTTTTGTGGCTACTTCTGAGGATGCTCTTTTGGGAGGTAGCTACTCAGTAATTCCCTATGACCAGGGGAGAAATAGACAGGAAGGGAGTGGTAAGAAATAAAGCCAAGAGGGAGTTGTTAGATGAATTGCTTAGGAGTTTAGGATCGGTTCTCAACACCTGATATGGTATGTCCTATCTGGGTGGTCCCCCAACTCCACCCTGTTACTGGGGATTAAACCCAGGGGTGCTTAACCACATCTCCACATCTCCAGCCCTTTTTATTTATTTTTTTATTTTGAGGCAGGGTCTCACCAAGTTGCTTAGGGCCTTGCTAAGTTGCTGAGGCTGGCCTTGAACTTTCAATCCTCCTGCCTCAGTCTCCCAAATTGCTGGGATTACAGGCATGCACCACCACATCTGTCTCTATCTGTGCTTTTGATAAATCACCTGCTAATAGAGATCTTAGGAAGAGAATGAAACTCAAAGGCAGGGTTATATCTGAAATTTTGTTTATATTGATGCATACTTTGAAGCAAGGATTTTCTTAAGATGTATAGTCCAACTAGTACTTCTCAATGAAGTGTAAATTGATAGAGCTTTTACTTACATCCTCTGAATATTTTGAAAAGAAAGTCTTTTTTTTTGTACTGGGGATTGGACTCAGGGACGCTTTACCATTCAGGTACATCCCCAGTTATTTTCATTTTTTTATTTTGAGACAGGATCTTGAAGAGACTAACCCTAAACTTGCATTGTTCCTGCCTCTCTAGCCAATTTTCCTTTTATTTACTTCGGAGGCCTGTCTTGCCAAGACTTATAGAGGTCCCATCTAGAAATGACAGGCCTTGTTTTGCAAAGAGAACATGGCTTTCACTATAAAAATCAAAGTGCCAAAAATGAAACCTGTGCCAGAGGTGCAGCAATCCCATGGAAACTTTAACCTGAAAGGTAAATGACATGAAGCCAAATTAATATGTATGAATTATGACCTTGACCCTCACAGCAAGGATCTCCTCTGGCTTGTGCCTTTTAAGCCACCTTGTCTTTCTGTTAAAGAAGGTCATTAGATAGCAATAATAACACTCAGGGAAGATAAACACAATTTTATTATAAACTAAGAAACAATTAAACAGACTGCTAAAATAGTCTGTGACCAAAATAACTGACAAGGAGATATGTCAATCATGAGAACACCTGAGAGAATTAATTCTTAAATACTTTGTGATTGCATTTTTGAACTGTGGATGGTGAACATTTCCAAATATAAACAGCAGTCAGAGTCATCATGCCATTTAACCCCTAAATAATTTAATATCCTCTCCAAAATGGACACATCATTTCTTATATAATCATTGCACCATTATTGCAATCAACATGATTATAATTTTTCCTTGATTAATCCTTTAGTCTAAGGATTCATTTGCTATAATTACTAAATTTACCAATAAGTATTATTCCAGAAATTTGTTTATAAGCCAGTTTAGGACTCAGAGATCATTTCACACAAGAATATCTATTTCACCTGAATTAAAACAATTTTCCACTAAAAGTAGTAGAAAGTAATGCCTATGTATAGCAGTGTTTTATAACCAAGTAGAATAAGCTGGAATAAACATCGTTGTATGCATTGTTTGTATTCATATATTAAATGATTTCTTAGGATATGCTTGTATCCTGTGAAACTCAAAAATTATGATCACTCTGGGAATCTTGATTCATGCTACCACAATCCTTCCTAGAAAGCTGTGGAGACAAATGCTTCTCATACTTCGTGTACATTGGAGTCACCTAGGTATCTGGCAAAAAATGAAAATTCTGGTTTAGCACTACTGGGGAGGGTCTCCCAGGCAACATCTATGAGGCCTATTTAGAGTCTGTCCAGCAGCCAACCTGGTATAGGTTAAGTTGTGTCCCCCCAAATTCAGACACTAAAAATCCTAAACCTCCATAATTTAGAATGTGACTTTGTTTGAAAATAGGGTAATCAGGTAATATGAGGTCATGGGGGCCCTAATCATATGACTTGTATCCTTATAAAAGGGGGAGATCTGGACAGAGACAGGCACAAGGGAACAACGCCATGTGACCCTCAGGACTGGTAAGGAAAGGGACCACTCCTCTCTGCTCCTGCAAAATCACCCCCATACTCTGCAGCCCAGTCCTTCAGGAGAGCCTTTTACTGCAGCTACAGCTTAAGAAGTTCCCACTTATCCTTCAAAGCTCAAAGTAGAAGTGATTTTGCCCTTTCTGAGAGTGTCAGGTGCACATGAATAATGATTCTAAAAAATGTTTAGCAAGTCTTACCATATATCAAACGTATATAGTATTTAATTTAGTCCTTATAACAAATACAAGAAGTAAGTAGTACTAGCCCATCTTTTTTTTTTTTTTTTTTTTTTAAAGGAAGGGGGGGTTGGCAGTGCTGGGAATTGAACCCAAAACCTTGAGCATGCTAGGCAAGTGCCCTACCACTGAGCTGGATCCCCAGCTCCTTCTTCCTAAATTTAAAATTAAAAACTCCCTCCCCCTAAAGATCACACAGCTTGGCACTACTCCAGCAGGATTTTGAGCCCAGAAGTTGGTCACCCCCAGTGCCCTAGCTACTGGCTACAGACACGATCTCCACACACAAAGCCTGTTCCTCCACTATACAGACAAGCATCACCCAGAAAGACAGAGACTGGCCAGGCAGTGAGCAGGCAGCCCAGTGCCTCCTTCCCTTCTTCCAGACAGGCCCTGGACAGAGTCACTCAACAAAAGTGTGTTTAACAGCCTCTACACAGCACTTTCAGTGCTCAGGACCACTAGGTGACCAGGTCTCAGTTCTTAAAAGGCTTGACACTTGGATAGGGTAAGGCATTAACAGGAAAGACTACAACACAAGAGGGGCAGCTGAGGGCTAGGCAAGAAGATCCCTCAGCTGGGGGGGGAAGGGGAGGACTTTGCACAAGAACCAGCCTCCAAACTCCATCTCAGAAGAAAGGCTAACTTTGCACTGGGTGTAGTGGTGCATGCCAGTAACCCCAGCAGCTCGGGAGGCTGAAGCAGGAGGGTTGCAAGTTCAAAGCCATTCTCAGCAATTGGGCGAGGCCCTAAGTAATTCAGGGAGATCTTGTCTCTAAATAAAATGTATAAAAGGGCTGGGGATGTGGCTCAGTGGTAAAGCCCCCCTGGGCTCGCTCCCTGGTAAGAAGAAAACAAAGAAAGAGAGAGAGAGAGAGAGAGAGAGAAAGGGAGAAAGAAAGCAGGCAGGCCGGCTAGCCAACTGTGATCTGTAAGTGGGGAAGGCAGCCAGTAATGACAGCAGTGAAGAAGCTCGGGCAAATGCTGGGCCTTGACAACATCTTTTCATGAGGAGTCCTTGTGATGATCACAAAGCAAGAGCATCCTTTCCTTCACAGCACCATTTACATGGCTCTTAGAATAAAATCCTAGAATAGCTACCCTCATCTGAGCTGGCCAGGGGGAATATAAGCGTTAGGAGTTAGGGTCCTGTGTCTGGGTTGCTCTCCTGAATTCCCCACTTGCAAGCCACGTGGCGGAAGTGTCAGCCACACTGGGACTCAATTACTGTAAAATGGGATTGTAACTGTACATATTCCATAGATTACTGTGATGATTCAATGCGCTAGTAGATATACAGTGATGATCTTAGTTCCTCCCAATTAGTGCTCTATAAATCACGGCTGTCATTATCACAAGGGCCACCCCACCTGGCTTCACTCTGTGCTGCCTTCCCTAAGCCCCTTTCAGTTTGCTGATCTCCATCTTGGCCTTTTTCGTGTCCCTCCCTATGTCACAGTACATGAGAGAGGAGCATGCTGGGGACATGTTTGTCAGGTGATTGCCTGAAACCGTTGCTCATTAATATTGTTTATAGATATTTTTTCCTGTCACATCTGAAATCTAAGGAAGTCAAATGTTCCAAAGTGCTCAAGATACTATGATGGCCCTATATATTTATCTAGTTGCTAATGAATTAGTTGTCCCCATAAAAGTTCAAAAGTAAAAACATTTATATACACCAGGAATAAAAAAACTTCAACAACTCCTTCTCCTTCTCCTTCTCCTTCTGCTTCTGCTTCTGCTTCTCTTTCTCTTCTCCTTCTTTTTAAAGATGATCTCTCACTAATGCTGCCCAAGGTGGTCTTAAATTGCTGGGCTCAAGCCATCTCCTGCTTCAGATCTCCCACATAGCTGGGACTATTGGTGCATCCCACCATACCTGACTTAGACAACTTTTTAATACAAGGTAATAACTCCTAATGAATACTGATAACTTACCTTCTACATCCTCTCAGACTTAAATATATCAATTATTAATCTCTCACCCAATAATATAATTATGGATGTTTACTCACAAAATACTGTCTTTTCTCTGCAGTTCACACTGAAAACCGAAGGAATGTTGCAGGCCTACAGCCGCTTCTAGCTCAACCACTCAGATCCTGTGCTTCTCAGGGTAATGTCTTCTATCTAGAAGTTTGAGTCCAAATGGGGTAATTGTGTAGCCAAACAGGTGATAATTATGCAAGAACCAGTGTACTGTCTTTTAGAAGGTCAGCTCTAAAGGTCAAGGGGTTGAAAATCTTTATTAAGGAGGGAAAAAAATGTCAGTTATGCTGCTGTGTGCAGGAAAAGGAATCCACTCCTCCATTGGCAAAAATGCTTAGACTGCTTATTTCTGGGCCCTAGATTCGACTTTCAAGACTTGCTGGCAAATCTAAAAGAATGTGTGTTCCTTAGGAAATGGCCCTCTGTGTTTTGTGTTTTACCCCTTTGTAAAACATTTGTCAGCTGTTCTTCATCACACTGATCATCTTAAGGGCCACTGCAAGGACTAAAATCTTTCCTGTTCCTCTCCCACAACCCTGTCCCCACACCAAGAGTGGTGAAAGCACATAAATTCATTGCTTCACCGGACAGGAAAGCTGTATGACTGTACCTTTTGTCACAATCTAGATTCTCCAAAGTATCATTGAAATTATTAATTTCATTTTCTATTTGCATACACTCTAACCCTATACTTAAATATGAGCTCTGGCTTAGAGCTACCCTGCCAGGCACCAACTGAGCACTATTCATGAGCTACTTCCATGATCTTAGTCACTAGGCAATTCCCCAATCCATCAAAGATTCCTGATTCTTGCCTCTACACATATGCATATCTTTTAGGAACTTGGTTTCACCAGTCCATCCATCCATCCATCCATCCATCCATAGTTAGTAAACATTGTAAGAATTAAAATCATTTTGAAACGTGAGCATTATGTACTGGCTACCAATGTAATTCCAGCATTCGTTAACTCCTAGCAAGTCAGAGAAAGCAAAATTCTTTCAAATTAAGGATTCCCAAAGAATTATTCACTTTGAGAAACTCTTTGAGCTTTTAAAATTCAAGCAAGTTAGCAGAGATAACTTATATGTAATAAAAAGGTAGTGATATAAAAGGGAAGGTAGATGCATTTTCACATGTATATCAATTCATCCATTTGATTTACTTTCACATACAACAGATTGTAATAATAATAATAATAGAAAAGCCAACATCAAGAGCTGAGCTTTATGATTTGTGCTGCATATCTGATAGTGGGGAAGGGTACTTAGTCGGTATTTAGGAAACTGACAAAGTTTTGGATTTTGGAGCATTTCAGATTTCAGATTCTCATATGAGGGATGTTCTCTAATGAACCATGGCTGATGTATAATGTAAAAATAAATATTTTTCAAATATTTTGCATTAGCAAAAAATGGGCTGACTTTGTAGTCACATTACTCATAATTAATATTCTGCCTCAATAATTGCTTGGAATGCATTATATGCAATTAAAGCTCTATTAGTTAACTACCAACAAAGCATGTAAAATACAAGGAAGATTCTAATCTTCATTCTGTGATTTTTTTAGTCCTAGATTTTCTCTAATGCTAGTTGTTATCATCAAAGCCCCTTCATGCTTCCCAAGAACAATTTTACATCACTTGATATGTAGCACAGAAGCCTACTTAATTCAGATTCCTAATGAAGATATACACAGTACTGTCTTTTCTTGTGTATTTGAACTGTCAATCTTTTTAAAAGTCTGATTTACCATTGTCTCTTGTAAACTTGGTTATCTTAAGGCTTAGTAATGAAGTTGTTTCTGGTGTCAGAGAAGCTACGTTCACTTGGGAGTTTCTGCTACTGAAATATCAAGATGGTTTAATTCAACACTTCACTTGAGTTATTTGATATAGGTAGCCTCCTTTCTATTTATATGTGTACATCTTTGAATACACAGGATACATAAATGCACACACACATGCACATGTGCGGGCACACACACACACACACCTGTGTTCATATACCAGTGTAGGGGAAATACTACAAACAGAACCTCAAAACCAGACAAATGGGATTTCAAGTAGCTGTGCCGATGTCTCAGTTTTAAAGGCTTCAAGGAACTAAACCTACCCACACACCCTTGGCCTGAGTTCATTGGGAGAATCAACAGAAGAAGAAATGGGAGCAATTTTCTTCATTCACTCCCACATTCAGAAAAAGAAAAATATTTTGTTGTACCACTTCTGGGTACACCAGAGGCAAAGGTTCCCAGAGGCTTTCTATGGCTTGAATAAGGTTTGAGTATCCCTCAAGGGTCCATTGTGATTGAAGACTCTATTCCCATGGTGGCTCTCCTGGGAAGCCGTGGAACCTTTAGAGCCTGGTGGTAGGTCCTAGGGTAGGTGGGGGCATGCTCTTGGAAGATAGTTCTCCTGGGACCCACAAAGGTCTCTTGAAAGGGCCATAAAAGGAGTAAGTCCGGCATGCTCTCTGCTCTGCCACTGCTATTTGTACCATGAGGTGAAGCAGCCCAGGGATGGCCCTGGCCCATGAGCTTTCACATGACTGTGTAGACTTGAACCGCCAAAATATGAACTAAATGATCTTCCCTTTCTTAGTAGCTTGTCAGATATTTCATAATAGTAATATAAAACTGACTAGTACAGGGCCCCATTCTAAATAGGGATGACTCATTTGATAGCAATACTGTATATAATGCTGATTGGCATTCTACGGCAGCATCCAGTTGGAGATTTGTTACCTTAAGAGAGCACGGCAAGCGCACCCCTGAGAGGGTCTGGTCCAGATATGCTATATAGTCTTCTCTCCCTTTAGGAGCTAGACAAGGCTCTGGGCAAACTTCCTTCACGGAGACTCTGGACAAATAGCAAATTGGTAAAGCATTTTTGCTGCTTCTTATTCTTGTAGTCTTACCAGCCTAACAGGGAGGGACTAAGGGATCCCAAAATGCCAATACGCCCATCTGGCCAGTCCTCAAGCCACTTAGGCCCATCTTGTGTTTTCCCAAGTCCAGAATGCTTTCTTACAAATTCCCTGCTCCCTCCTCAAAAGTATGTTCCTCTCTCTGCTCTCTACAGAATACTGTGACATTTAGCTCCTTTTGGAATTCATTTGGTAACACTGAAGTCATGTTCACAACTCTGAATGCCCTGAGAAGAGGATTCTTCATCTACACCCGTGTCTGCAAGCCTAGTACTGAATTTGGCATGGACTTGCCATTTAATATTTCACCACCATATATTTTTTAACCTCTTTAATCACAGGCATATGTGGGGGTGAACTCTTAAGTGGATGGACAGATAAATAAATGGCATGTTGTAGACAATGACCTTGTGTGGCAGAAGAAAAAAGCTGTTAACTGTTTGAGGCTCAGGCCTCCAACATGCACCTGCACTGCACTTTGCTGAAATCACCCTCCCCACCCGCCATAGTCACTCCCTCTCGACACCTTGTTCACAGGACACCTGTCCACCTGTGGTCCCACTGTTACCTTGGGTGGGTTCATTGATGACGTGAATACTGACTCTGGTCACTCAGTGTCCTCATCTCCTCATCTCTCATGATCTCTTTTATCCCACCATTCTTCCCAGGTCACACTCTAGGCTTCCATTCCCTAGAGTAACCATCGGCAGCTTTTCCCCCGTGTCTGCTCATTCAGTTTCCACCACTGCTCCATGACCATCCAAATGCCAATACACCCATCTCCAGCCCAACAGTCCCCTCCTTTCTTCCTTTCCCATTATCCATGGGCATCATTCCCACAACATGCTGGCCACATCCTAAACTCCTTGCTCCTTTGTCTTCCCACCTATCCACCTGGATGTATCCCTCTCCCTAATTTATCTTTGCTGGATTCTCCTTTTAAACATCCCATTAGGATAGACAAGACAGTCACGGTCATCAGCCTCAACAAGAACATCATCTTAATCCAGTTTCTGTTGCTATAACAGAATACCACAGACTAATAATTTATAAACAAGACAAGTTCATTTGGCTCACAGTTCTGTGGTCTGAGAAACACAAAGGCGTGGCAATGACATCTGCCAAGCACCTTTGGACCGGGTTATCTGATGACAGAAAAGCAGAAGGGTAAGTGAGCACCAGGAGTGGACTTCTTCGTGGTAACCAACTCACTCCCAAGATAATGACTTTAATCCATTCATGAGGGCTCTGTCCCCATAATCCAAACATCTCCCACTAAGCCCAGATCCTCTTTTCTAAATAATCTGGATTGATTGATAATACCAAGCTCTCCAGCTCTCCGTTGTGGTCAGACCAAGTTTCAACTTTCACCAGCAGCGAATGATGGCTCAATTGTTCTACATCTCCTTCATGTTAGTGTTATCCAACTTAAATGATCTGCCCTAATGGGTGTGAAAAGCCATCTTTTTGTGATTTTAGTTTGCATTTTGATGTTTACTAATTAGGGTAAGCATCTTTCTTTATGCTCATAGACTGACTCACTGTTGAATATATTCTACTACACTGCATTATCTTTCAAGCTAGGCAAATTGACCACTTATCATTGTTACAAGTCAGGGATTTGGGCTAGGAATGTTAACAATGGAGGAGCTGCTTTGAATTTGCTTTGTATAAACATCTAAGTAGAGGAAAGTCTAGTATTAAAAGCAGAGTGGGGCTTCCTGATTCTGGAAAAAAAAAAGAAAAAGGAGAAATAGGAACCAGATTTACTCTTTCACACCAAAAAAATAATCTTAAATATGAAGCAATAGTTTTCAAACATTAGACAGCAGACAACACTTGACAGTGATCCTAGAATCAGGGACAAATAAGGTGAGCCCTTTTCTTGCCCCAGTAATTGCCAGGAAGGAGTTTCCTTGCTGCAGTCCAAGGGGAAGAATTCAGTCTGTCTGAGCCCAGAAATCTCCCTGACTTGAGACAGAGTTGGGACTCCTAGAAGGACAAGTCTGTACACTGAAACCTACCCAGTGCTGCTGAGACAAAATAAAATGAGAGATACACTGTACTGTGTTTGATAAATGATAAGATTCAATATTATCAATACTGTATGTCAAATCTCCCCAAATTATTGATCCATATATATATTTTACACAATCAAAATCCTATAGACCTTCTCTCTCTCTCTATCTCGTAGAAAATTAGAATCTGTTTCCAAAATACAAGAAAATGCAAAGTAGCTAAAATAGCCAAACAACCTTAAAATAAAAATGGAGTACCTGATTTTCAGACACACAAAGCTACACTTACCAAGACAGTCGGGCATCTGTGAAAAGATGGAAAAGTGATCACTGAACAGAGTTAAGTCTAGAAATAAACTCATAAATATATAGGCAACTGATTTTCAACAAAAGTGGAAATTGAGTGAAAAGTGTAGTTGTTTTCAACAAATGGTATTGGAACAGATGGATGTTCATATGCAAAAAAAAATAGCCATAATCCATATCTCACACCATATATAAAAACTAACTCAAATTGAATCATCTATTCCAAAGTTAAGCCTACATATATAAAACTTCTGGATGAACACCTAGGAAAAACTCACGACCTTGGGTTAGACAGAGATTTCATAAATACAACCACAAAAATCACAATCTATAAAAGAAAATAATTGATGCATTGGATTTAATCAAAATTTAAAACTTCTGATCTTTGAAAGACACGGTTAAGAAAATGAAAAGATAAGCCACAGGCTGAGAGAAAACATTTATAAATCACATATCTGATAAAGGATTTTTCTCCAGAATATGCTTTGAAAAAACTCTCAATTGCAATAATGTGAAAACAACCTGATAAAAAATGGAAAAAAGATTTAGATAGACATTTTATGAAAGAAGATATACATATCATAAAATAGGAACACAAAAAATGATCAACATCATTAGTCATGAAGGAAATGCAAATTAAGCTTATTTTAGTCAGCTGTTTTTGGTTGCTGTGACCAAAAGACCTGACAAGAACAATGTAGAGGAGAGAAAGCTTATTTTGGCTCACGGTTTCAGCTCTGGGTTCAAAGTGAGGCAGAACATCATAGCAGAAGGGTGTGGAGGAGAAAAACAGCTTAGGACATGGTAAGCAGGAAGCAGAGAGAGAGAACTCCCCTCATCATGGACAAAATATAAACCCCAAAGGCTCACACACCCCCAGTGACCTATTTTCTCCAGCCAAATACTACCTGCTTATGGTTACTGCTCAGTTAATCCACACGAGTGGATTAATCCACTGATTAGGTCATACTGCTCATGATCTAATCATTTCACCTCTGAAAATGCTTGCATTGTCTCACACATGAGCTTTTGGGAGGCACCTCATATTTAAACCATATAAAAACTATTCCAACATACCACTTTAGAGTGGCTAAAATTTCAAAAATTGATGATACCTCATGTGGTTGATAGTCACCGGGACACTCATTCACTGCTGATGGGAAACTGAAATTGTACAAGCCATTGAAAAACAGTTTGGCAGACTCTGAACAAGTTGAACACACCCACCACATGACCCAGACATTCTGTAAATAGGTAATTACCCCAGGAAGAGAGAGAGTGTGTATCCACACAAAGACTATACAGGAATGCTTAAGCTATTTACTCATAGTAGCCCCAAACTAGAAGCAACCCAGATGCCCATTTACAGGGGACTGAATAAACAACAAAATACCAACAAGCAATACAAAGACAGGAAGTAATGATACACAGAATAACATAGAGGAATCTCAAAGTAATTATGTTAAGAAAGGAAGTCACACACACACACACACACACACACACACACACACACAAAAGAGTTCATGCTGCATGCAGTATAATTCTCTTATGCTCTTATGCAGCACAATGCCATTCAAGAAAATGCCAACTAGTCCACAGTGACAGGAAACAGATCAGTGTTTGCCCAGGGGACGGAATGGGTTGTGAAAGGGCATGAGTGTTCTACTTTTAGTGGTGATCATTATTTTGATTTGATGATCATTTCACTGGTGTACACGTATGTCAAAATTTATCAAATCATACACTTTAAATATGGGCCATTATGTATGCTCATGGTACCTCAAATAGACAAAGAAAAGCAAAGATAAAACAAAACTGAACACCATTTCTGCTCACAAAATTTTTAATTTACACTGATGATTGTTTAATGAGGGGGGTGGGGACGACAATCAGTTTTAAGAGCACAGGTTTGCGTCCCCCCTCCCCCCCACCCCCGCTGGCCCCAAGATCATTGCTGATCCTAACAAGAATGACTGAAAACCCAGAAACATGTGTTATTCTTAAGAGGAATGGGACACGGGAAACAACGAGGCTCTGAGCTGTGCTCTTCTACAAACAAAACAGGAATGACAGCACCTACTTAGGAGAGGACCTAGGTGGGCCTCAGGTAATGGCAAGGTCCTTATCAGGCCAAGAGGGAGGCAGCAGTCACAGAAGGAGCTGTGATGGAGGAAGCAGAGGTCAGAGTGAGGTGACTGCAGGCACTGAAGATGGAGGCCGGGCCGTGAGCCAATGGAGGCTATCCCTAGAAGGCAAAAATAGCAAGGAAACGGAGAGTCCCCAGAACCTCTAGAAGGAAGGCGATGGTTCCTTGAATTTAGGCCAGAGAAACCTGTTTTGGACTTCTGACACATAGAGCCATAAGATAAAAATTTTGTGCTGTTGTAGGCCATTGATCCTGTGGTAATTTGTTATAGCATCAAGAGGAAACTAATACATAGCACATCTGTCAACACTTCATTTCCATGAAGACTATGAATAGGGTTTTTTCCAGAATGAACAACCTGATTCCTACATGCCTCACAGGTACCAATGATAACTCATCCTCCAGATGAGTTATCATTGTAGCTCTCCACACACTTCAAGTCCTTTAAAAAGGAAGTTCAGATATGGACAAAGTACACGCCATAAGGGCTCCAACCAGCACTCAGAATGTGAGGCCACCTCTTCTCATTCACTTCAAGCCCACCTCATCTTTCCCCAGTTCTCCTTACAATTTAGTTCTTTGTTTTTGGGAAAGGTGATTTACTTGAATTTCTTTCTTTTTCCTTTTCTGGTGGTGCTGGGGATTGAACCCAGGGTCTTATGCATGCAAAGCAACTATTCTACCAACTGAGCTATATCCCCAGCCCACCTCAACACTTTCCAAAGACATATCCTTTCATCTCAGTTGCAAATTAATATACTAATTAACACTACCTTCTACATTTCTCTGCCTTTTATCCCCTTTGTAATTTTTGTTCAGCCATTTTTGGTAAGATGAATCTAAACTGTCTAGATCACAAATAGGGTTGATTATGAATACAAAAATGCTAATCAGAAAAAGATGAAATATGGGACACCATATTTTTATATCAAAGAGGAAAACCTCAGTTGGCCTCAACATTGCATCTGCTCTGAGCTGAAAACTGGCCTTTCGGGGCCCCCTGCCAAAGTTGACCACTCTCATTGGCTTCCTATCTGGGCATGATTCATTCCGAGTAATCAGTATAATCAATGGTCTAAATATAGGTTAGAAATAATAATAAGTTTAAAACCCAATGCCTGGTGGTGGTAGTGTTAATGTCAAATCCAGTTAAATGGAATTCATTACAAGAAAGCTGAATCTTACTTGGATCTGACTGAGCTGTACTGCAAAACTAATCTAAAATAACGTGAGATTCACATATGTTCAAAGATCAAAAACTTTTCTTTGTTGTTGTGCTGGGTTTTTTGTTTTTGTCTTTGTTTTTTTTAAGGGACATAAATCAGAAGATCAGCTTTGCCTGATAACTAATTTTAAAATTATGTTTATCAGTTTGCCAAAAACAAAAGACAGATGACCATGTAGCTTCCCTATCTGAAGCTTACCAGGTTTCTCAACCCTGTTATGACTGACATTTTAGACAACATAATTCTTTATTTGGGAACTGTCCTGACCTGTGCTTTATGGGATGTTTAGCATCACTCCTGGCTGCTAGATGCCACAGCACCTGCACACATACAATCATGACAACCCCAAAATCAAATCCAGCAACTGCTAAATGTCCCTGGGGAGGCAAAATCACCCCTAGTCAAGAACCTTGAACTAAACTAACCTACTTGAAATAATGATTAAAGTAGATACTTTGTAACAATATTCTGATAGAATTTTAGCTTTTTATCTACCTTTTGACCAAAACATAGGATTTGGTTACAAGTTATTTTCTTGATACCTCCAAAAAGCAGTGAGGGTAAAAAATCTATTGTGCACTATTAAAATTTTACTCTTCTGTTTTCAGTCATTAGTGTTATTTATTCCTTTATACTCAGAGACTCCAACTTTGCAAAGCCAGTAAAAAACCAAACAAACAAACAAAAAAAGCCCTGCTCTGTATTTACTCTTTTCTCACTAGTATTACTTACTAAAAAATAGAAAATGTCCCAATCATAGAAGAATGGGACCCATCCCCAATTCAGGTCATGACAGAAGTCAGAGCTGTGAGTCACCTTCAACTGCTGGCCAAGCCTACCCTTTAAGTTCCTCTGCCACTTCTCCGTCTTTATGCTACTGGAGAGTTCTGCCTTTATTAAGGAAGTTTCCATCACCCCCAGCTTCTACCCTCACTCTGTTCTCTAGAGCCACAGCAGGATGCACCTAATTTCACCTCTATACAAAGGCTTTTTACCACCTCTGGGATTACCTCAAGGTACATTTCCCACCAACATGAGCTCCCTCAGGGCCTTTCAGAGCTATCCTCTTGCCTTAGGTTTGGTTAAAGGTGCTTTTGTGGACCAGTCTAGGCCCCTGATGCTTTCACAGTAGAGCTTCCATTTAACATTTTTTCCCAAAATTTCGGAAATTTAGAATCCCAGGAATGAATTTCCTTTAACCCCAAATTGTTAGAATGACAAGGGTACCCCTGGTTGGCAAGAATTGGCCCTGACTCCCAAGCATGGGGGTCACTTCATAATGGAGAAGGACATTTCATTGTAACTCTTTGATACTTATTTATTTATTTTTTTATTTTTTTTATTGTTGGTTGTTCAAAACATTACATAGTTCTTGATATATCATATTTCACACTTTGATTCAAGTGGGTTATGAACTCCCATTTTTACCCCGTATACAAATTGCAGAATCACATCAGTTACACATCCATTGATTTACATATTGCCATACTAGTGTCTGTTGTATTCTGCTGCCTTTCCTATCCTCTACTATCCCCCATCCCCTCCCCTCCCCTCCCCTCTTCCTTTGATACTTATTTAAAACAATAACAACAAAAGATTAAAGAAACCAGAAAGCCAGTTGCAGTGGTGCACTCCTGTAATCCCAGCACCTCTGGAGGCAGAGGCGAGAGGATCGAAAGTTCAAGGTCAGCCTCAGCAAGTTATCGAGAGTCTGTCTCAAAATAAAAAAATAAAAAGGGCTGGGGATGGGCATGGACACTGATGGAAGCAACAGATCACCGGAGATTAATGCAGGCAAACCCTAGCTCTCTACCTGCTGCCGAAACCTCACACTTAAGGAGTGGCCAGGCCTGTCCTGGGCTTCAATTGACTCAATGCAAATGGGCCTAATGAGTCTCCAGATTTGACAGGCTGCTAGAAGGGTTAAATAAAGCAATCCACACAAAATATTTAGCAGAGTAGTTGGTAAACACTCAGTAACTATTAGCATCTTTGGGTTACTGTTAGGTCGGCAGGTTTCCCTTCACCCTCCCCTTTCATGGTGGCCACGGGCAGGGACTTTCCACCTGGCTGAGGAGACCCAAAATGGCCAATCAGAAGCTGATATGGCAACAGACCCCACCACCACAGGTTGGGCTGAAGCAATTGCCCCGCCAATTCTCAATAGACATGATCCCCCTAAACTCAGCTTGGCCAACCTGTGGTCAGTGGCTGCAATTTAGATGGCCTAGGCCCTCCTACCTCCGGTTTCCCTTGTTAGCATTGTTCTTGCCTTTCCTGTCCTTGACTTCCTGGCCCTCACCCTTTCGAGGATGGCGAACCTTGCCGGGGAGCGCCCCCCAGTAACTTTTAGTGCCTCATTCTTGTTCCGTGGTTCCTGATCTCACAGGCCCTTTCGGCTTCACAGTTATCATCCTGTTTGGGGAGCTTTCTGTTTGTATTTCACTCTACTGAACGCTGAATAATGAGTCTCATTCCCTATTTCTCTTCTTTCTTAAAAAGAAAACAAAAACAACCCCTTACCCCATCAACCACCTCACCCCAAAGTCTCCCTAATCAATTTTCTTTTTTTTTAATTTTTATTTATTTTTTTAGTCATACATGACAGCAGAATGCATTTTGACATATAATACATACATGGAATGTACATACATCAATCATATTGTCTATTCTATTCCGCTGCCCTTCCTATCCCCCCTACTCCTCCCCTCCTCTCCCAACCTTTCTCTCTATCCAATCTAATGTGACACACTTTTTTTTCTTTTTCTCATTACAACATCATATATGTATTCTATATAACAATGAGGTTCTCCTTCCATCTTCTGTATAACTCCCCTTCTCCCTCTTTTTCCCTCCCACCTCTCTTCCCTATTTAGTGGTAGTCTTCTTCTCATGCTCTTCCTCCCTATCCCTAATCAATTTTCTACAAACAGAGATCACCATAGGGTAAATATTCTATTCTCTTGGTGCTATGGACTGAAAAGTTTATTTGCCTCTTGAATATTTTTTCTCAATGTTGCCTTTGGTCATACAAGCAATACACATTATACTGATAATTCTAGGCCTTCCTCTTTTTTCTTATCGGCCTTGCTAGGAAAACTAGTTTCATCAACAGATGGAGGGGAAGGATGAAGTAATACCTCAAAGACAGCTGGTTGTAGGAGGCTGTGTCTCTCTCATTTTGCAGTGTGAAGTCCAGTGGAGGAGAAGCATCTTACGACCACATTTACTATAAATTTCCAAAGGATAAATCATCTGAGAATGTCTTAAGTTCAAGGTTTACTTGCTTACCAATATGGTTCTATGGTTGGAAAACGGTTTGTACCCTCCTAAACTCATGTGAAACTTGACTGCTATTGTGAGGGTTTTGGGAGGTGGGGCCTCTATGAAGTAATTGGGTCTTAAGGCCTCTGCCTTCATGGATAGATTAACCCATTCATGGATTAATGGATTAGTGGGTCATTGTAGAAGTGCCTTGTCATAAAAGCAAGCTCTCTTGGCCACACTTGTTCAGGCTCACCTGTGATGCCATGTTATGATGTAGCAGGAGACCCTTCCCCAGAGGATACCAATGCCATGCTCTGCAATGGCACCTTTATACCATGAGCTAGTTAAACCTTTATTTGATATAAATAAGTAAACCTTTATTTGTTATAAATAAGTAAGTACTTTTAATAGCAACAGAAAATGGACCAAGACATATAGCCTGTATTATTTTTGCTGAACTACATTTTAATAAGACCCCAGTTCCCAAATCAAAGACTGCATTTTACAAATACAAAATTTCCCTGAATCAGTCACAAACCACATTTACATCTCAAAGAGAAGGATAGAGAGGTGAATGTATTAAATAGAAAGGACAGAAGAGGTTCTTAGATGGAATGTCCTTGAAGGTCATTTGAGTGATGACCTTTAGCAGAGTAGTTGGTGTATAGTAAACGCTCAATAATTGTTAGCATCTTTTAATGATCATCCTTGTTTCCATCCCTTCCTCATCAATCCTGGCCAGGATCTCTGCCCCAAGCTCGTTATATCCTGGCTGTCCTCAATAAGCTCCTGTCCTATCTGGGATTTTGCCAAGATGATTAGCACATAGCCATTGTTTCCCCCTTCCTGGTCTTCACCTTAAGCAAGCCTTATCTTCAGTGTCTTTTATACAAGGTTAGTGGGACATAAGGCTAATGAAACTGCAGTCATTTTAGCTTCATCCTTTTTCATACAGGTCCCAGAATTTGCAGGAAAGAAATGGGGTCTCATTCCGGGACTCTCAAAATGTAACATTCTTATAACCCACTCACATGTAGCAATGTCTCATTCTCTATCCATCTTTCAACAGTTATTCATCAACAGATATTTATGAGCAATAAACATATTGGGCAGTGGGGTGATCATGGGAAACAAGGTTGGACATGGTTCTGCTTCCTGAGCCTTGGGGGGAGTATTGTTTGTATAACGGGCCGTTGAAATACTGGGGGGTTAAAACAGTAAGGGACATGTAGCATCCTGGGGGAATCCACTAACTCCCAGCTGGGGAATGTCAGACGCGACTTGATGGAGAAAGAGTAAGAGGAGTTGTCCAAAAGACAGGGTGGGAAGGAAAGAACAGGCACAAACATTCTAGAAAGAAGAGCATCAGAGTGTTCCTGAAACAAGAGTACACACCCTAAATGTAAGGAACTGAAAAACCACTGGAGGAGGGGCGGGGGCTGGGGTTGTGGCTCAGTGGTAGAGCACTTGCCTACACGTGTGAGGCACTGGGTTCAATCCCCAGCACCACATTAAAAAAAAAAAAACTAAATTAAAAAAGGGTATTGTGTCCATCTACAACTAAAAATATATTCTAAAAAAGAAAGATCACTGTGGGAAGAGTAGAGTGTAGGAAGGAGAGGGTGGTGAGTGAGGAAAACTGAGGGGTAAGCAGGCAGGCCCGGACCTGCTGGCCCTGGCAGCCATGATAAAAAGTCTGAGTTTAATCCTAAGGGCAATGGGGGGCCATCCAAGTATTTTAACCGGAGATGCAGTGATCCAATTTTCATTTTATAAACTACTCTTGGCGATGGATCAGAGAAGTATTGAGTGGGGACAAGTCTGGAGGCCAAGGATCTGTAGGAGATGTTGCAGTAATCAGAAGAGCTCAGACAGGGTGGTGGAAGGAGTGCAGGGGGTGGACACATAGGAGGGGCCAGAAGCCCAAGATCAAGGTGGCAGGCCACTCCCTGGTGAGCACCCTCTTCCTGGTTCACAGATGGTGCCCTCTCACTGTCCTCACATGGTGGACACAAGGCAGCTCTCGGGGCCTCTTTTATAAGGGCACTAATATCATTGAGGGTTCTGCTCTCTTATCTGATCACTTTCCAGAGACCCACCTCATAATGGTACCATCCTGGGGGTTAGGTCTCAAGGTACGAATTTTGGAGGGACACAGACATTTAGACCATGGCAGTGACATGGAGGAAAATGGGGATGTATCTTGGAAAATCCAGCCAGTTCAGGAACTGAGGAGTTCCTTGGTGGGTGGAAGGACTAGTTCAGAGCTGTATGGGCTCAGCAAAATGAAATTTAGCAGCATGTTATTTTTCCCATTGTTTATTCAGTTAATACCAAGTCACTCATCACCTTAGGTTTACACATTGAACTTATAAGAGAAAACTTGACCAAACCTTAAATAACATTAAAACACACTGTGAGAACAGAAATTTGTATAGCATTCTCAAAGATTTTCCTACTTCTAACTATCACCACTTCCGTCAAGCCTCCTCCAGCACCAGACAGTCCCCTTAAAAAAAATGCCCTGTCACAGAGCCAGAGTTGGATCACTGGTGTTGAAAAGCAGGTTTTACTATTCTCAGAAAAAGCTCCTGTTTCACTTTGGAGCTCCAAAAAGACTCCCACAGGCTGTTTAAGGATGCCAAACAAAAGCAAAATTTTCAACAGCAGCCAATATAAAGAAGAGGGAAGATAAAACCCAAGAGCCCAATTGAAAATGAACAAAGAAAAGGAGCATAGAGACTGGAGCAGTAAAAGAAATACAGTAGTCCTCCTGAAACACCCAGGTTGACTTGTTAACCCCCTGTGCTGGCGAGGGGTAGGAAAACGATTCTCTTGACTGGAGGGGTACTTCCATGCAATCTCTATAGAGGACACAGCAGCGGCATTGCCAAATTCAATAGGCCCCAAACATTGTTTTTCAGCAAATCCATCTCAAGAAATCTAGCCAACTCAGATCCTTGTTGTTATGGTTTAGATATTAGGTGTCCCCCAAAAGTTCATGTGTGAGACAAGGCGAGAAGGCTTAGAGGTGAGATTATTGGGTTATGAGAGCCTTAACCCAGTGATTTGATCCCCTGATGGGATTAACTGAGTGGTAACTGAAGGGGGCCAGGGTGTGGCTGGAGGAGATGGGAGCTGGGAGCGTGGCTCTGGGATATATATTTGTATCTGGCAAGTGGAATTTCTCTCTCTCTGCTTTCTGATCACCATGTGAGCTGCTTTCTCTGCCACGATCTTCTGCCAGGATGTTCTGTCTCACTTCCAGCCCAGAGGAATGGAGCTGGCTGTTTATTACCTCTGAAACCGTGAGCCCTCAAACAAACTTTTCCTCCTCTAAAGTTGTTCTTATCAGGTCTTTTGGTGACAGCAGTGAAAAAGCAGGCATATATGCAAAGTACTATTAAATTCCAATTACTCACTGAAGCATGAAAAAAACGGAAAGCTCACTGTCAGGGAAATGGTTTAATTCTATGCTGCCATTAAAAGGAATGAAAAAGGTAGAAGCAACCCAAATGTTCATCAAGAAGAGGGAAGATAAAACCCAATGGCCCAATTGAAAATGAACATGGTAAAATGGTAAAACACATGTGGTATATACATACAATGGAATATTATTTGACCTTAAAAAAGGAAATGAAATTGTGACATACTACAGCATGAATGGTTGCACAAATATGTGCACTGAACTACACACTTAAAAATGGTGAATGAGCCAGGCGTGGTGGCACATACCTGGAATCCCAGTGGCTCAGAAGGCTGAGGCAGGAGGATCGTGAGTTCAAAGCCAGCCTCAGCAACTTAGGGAAGCCCTAAGCAACTTAGTGAGACCCTGTCTCAAAATAAAAAATAAAAATTGCTGGAGATGTGCCTCAGTGGTTTAGCACCCCTGGATTCAATCTTTGGTACCAAATAAATAAATAAATAAATGGTGAATGAGATACCAAACTTCTGAGATCTAGGGCTTTAACCTCCTGATGGTCACTGTATAATTGCATTACCAAATCCTTAATGGCCAAATCATGTCTTTTAGAGGGGAAAAGAATTGTCTAATTCAATGGCTGTTGGCCCATGTTGACTGAACATAAACACTGTTGGAAGAATGATTTGTTTGGGCAGATTCCCAGAGCTAACAATAAGGAATATAGTATTTAATTTTCAAGTGCTTAAACTTTTCTCCAAAGAACACATTCCTGAATCAAAGGAACTGTTGATTTTCACATTACTTCAGCTGCTTTCATCCCACTAAAGTGTGTGTAGTAGTGTGGCTCTTTTTACCAGGTGATAGAGTCTAGAAGTTGGATGTGACAATGTTTTCTAAAAACACCATACCTACTATCTAAATAGAGACACAATCACTTAAAAGAAACCTGATAAATAAGATCTCCTAAATATTCATTCTACAAACTTAGAGGTCAACTTCCATTATAAATGAGTGTTTCCAGGCTGGGGGTGTGGCTCAGTGGTGGAGACTTGTGGGCAAGGCCCTGGATTCCAACCGCAGTGCCAAAATAAATAAATAAATATTTCCTTTTACTAATTGATTCAGTATAAATTCAATTTAGCTTGACCCCCTCCTCCTGTTTCTTTACAATAAAAATCCAAAATACCAAAATGCAAAACTTTTCAGGATTTCATATGCAATGTAAAATGATGGATGACCGTGTTTCCCTTTGTACACAGGAAGTACCTCTGAGTTTCCAATCAAAAGAAACTACAGGCATTTTGGGGGAAAAGGGCATCTTGAGTGAATCTATTTGAGAGGAAATATAATAATGATGACAACAGCTTTAGCAACTGTGACTTTCAGTGACGTATGACTGCTGTATGGCACTGAAAATACCTCAAAGCTGAGATCTCTCGATCACAGACATTGAAGCCAGGAGCATCAGAACAAAATTGTATTTTACAAAGGCATGGACCAAAAGCACAAATTAACTAAAGCTGAGAAATTCCCGTCTTTGAAAATTTTCCCAGAGAGGCTTTCCCAACCTTGAGCTTCAAGACTGGAGATAACATCGCCCTTGAGGCTTATAGCATCTTCCACTCCCTGGACAAGGGCATTCATAAAAGACAAAGAGATTGACATTTGAAAAGTGTTTGGGATTCTGAGAGAAGACATCTTCCATTTTAGGCTGGTTTTTAGAAAGAGCCGAATTCCAGAAAACTGAGAGACCTCAGAAACAAATCAGATCTTTCCTTGAAGATTATAGCAACCACCATCTCTAGGGATTTGGCTTGCTAAACATTTGGAAATCCGTGTGAGAGGCCAGACTCGGGCTCAGCTCTCTGGATGCTCCTCTGGCCCTCTCTGCTCCATGCCTCAGCATCCAGATAAAATTCTCAATTGTCTTAATTTACATGGTTCAAAGATTTTGTGCAACAAAAACATATTTCACTTTTTTTGGAATTTTGCATATATTTTTCTCAGAAATAGGATATATGATGAATAGGTCCCTGTCAGCCCCACATACCTAATAGAAACATGAAACTCTAACATACTAAAGTAAAAAAAAAAAAAAAAAAGTACCCTGCAGACCTAACATCCAAGAACAGAATTTATCATTCCAACTTGAAAATCCAGGAATGATGGAATGACAGATCCCTATGCTCCCATCTGTGACCCCTCCAGCTCCAAATCACTGCTGATCATCCCAAAGCAGGGAACTGAGCTTCAAGAGTGAAGAGTGGGGAGCTCAGGCTAAGCCCAGTGAGCACTTCTGTACTCCAGGGCTGGCTGTGTGTGTTTTCTTCCATTAGTCTCAGGATATGGACCACTGACTGTTGCCTTTTCTTCCATCACCATGTGGGGCGCTGGACCAGTATCTTTCCCCTTTCTGCCCTGCTCTTGCCCTCAACATAGTCTATTTATTTATTTAAATATTTATCTTTTAGGTGTAGATGGACACAACACAATGCCTTTATTTTTATGTGGTGTTGAGGATCAAACCCGGGTCCTGCCCTTACTAGGCGAGCACTCTACCGCTGAACCACAATCCCAGCCCCTATTTTTTTAATTTATTTTTTCAGGAACCAGGGATTAAACCCAGGGGTGCTTAACTATTGAGCCACATCCGCAACACTTTTTCTTTTTTATTGTGAAACAGGGTCTCCCTTAGTTGCTTAGGGCCTCACTAAGTTGCTGAGACTGGCTTTGAGCTTGTGATCCTCCTGCCTCAGTCTCCCAAACTGCTGGGATTACAGGCATGCATCACCGTGCCCAGGTCAACATAGTCTTTATGCTTAAGCTGCCTATGTTTTCTGCCCTTAAACTGAATGCTCTTTTTTTTATTTGTTCTTTTTAGTTATACATGACAGTAGGATGTATTTTGACATATTATGCATACATGGAGTATAATATGCCATTCTTGTGGTTGTACATGATGCTGGTTGTGTATTCATGTATAACATAGGAAAGTCATTCTATTGTCTTTTCTATTATCCTCCCCTCCCTCCCCAAAATGAACATTCTCTTTGAGCAGTTGAGTATGTGTAGGTATGTGTGGGGCTATTCAATGATTTACTACTGTATTACCAATAATAAAGAAAGAGTAAAGATGGCTCTTTCTCTGCTCCTTCAGTTCAACCCCTTCTTTTATTTCCGTCAGACCCTTGTAAATTTCCCCAGGAAGACAGAGACTTAGAATCCTACAACTAGGTTCACCCTGGTTTAAAACACTCAGAAGTAGGGTTTTTCTACCCACCCCCATTGGATGAGAGTGCGACTCTGAATTGAAAAGCAGGAAATGGCATTAGGGTGTGGCTCAGCATCTGAGTAGGGCCTGGGTTTAACCCCCAGTGCTGAAAAACAAACAAACAAACAAACAAACAAACAAACAACAACAACAACAACAACAAATATAAAATATATATATATATATATAGCAGAGGTAGGTATCTGCAAAAAAGCCCCAGAGACAAGGAAGATGGGGATCTCTTCTGCAGAGCCCACCATAAGCCATTGCTCCCAGGTGGCTTGGGCCTGTCTAGGAGCATGCATGTGACACGTCCTGTCATTTTACTTTCTTGCTCTCATGTCCTTTTACATGAACCAGGTTATAAACTACTGTAGGAAAAGTCCATGACCTCTTGTCTAACGAGTGCTGCTAAGAGCCAAGTATATGATGCATGGCATTTTTGGTTGAAAGGTGACGCCAGCTAGCCATTGAGATGATATGATTATGTTAAGATTTGCATTCATATGGATATTGGACTCCTGCTGTTCACCTAGGCCGGCTACGGGACTCCTGGAGAGTTCCCATTGGTTGGGGAAGTACAGTAGGAGGGAGTTCCGGGGGAGGAGCTCGCTCGGCGGTCCGAGAGGAGGCCGCGTGGGTGGAAAAAATCTTCCCGGGCGGTACCGGACATTGGCGGCAGTTTCAAAAAATAAACTTTGTTCCTGCTTGAGTGGCTCGTGATTTTGTGCCCAGCCAGACTGCGGCAACTGGTGGCCCGCACGGGGAACGCCTGAAGTTTGGAGGTGAGTAAAATTGCTCGCCCCTGAGGGAAGGCAACAAAATGGGTGACCATTTCAAAAAACAATGTGTTCTCGTTTTGATTTATCTTGTTTTTGTTTCAAGCTGCCTATCCCTAGAATTTTCTCAGGCAAACTGGGAAAATTGGTTGGCTCAAGGTTTGAAGTTGTTCGGCCCTGAGAAAGAAAAAATTGATACAACTATTCTTTGTTCGGTTTTTGTTTCATTCTGTTTCGGTTTTGTTTTATGCTATCTTATTGGGTTGCGTTACCTTTATAGTAGATTAGAAACTAGTAAAAAACAAACCGAAAGACTGTTAAGTAAATTGTTAGAGGTCCAGACTATGGTAGAAAACATGTTAGGTCAAGCGAAAGAGAAGGTCTCTCAAGCTAGTCAGACAGAGGAAGATTTGAAGAAAGAAAGCTTAGAGGAAAAACAACCATCAGGCGGGGAATTACAACAGGAGGCTGCTACTAACCCCGTTCTATCACCAGAGGGCGTAATTCAACCAACAGCTCCATCTACAGCTGAGCGGCCCTCAACTCCCGTAGTTGATGGACGGAATCCTGAGGCAGGACCCCAAAGATTAGCATGCCCTGTACTTGAGCAGGCAGGAGGGCAACGAATTCACCGTGCTTTAGATTTCAAAACAGTGAAGCAATTAAAGGAGGCTGTAACAACCTACGGGCCGCAAGCACCCTTCACTGTGAGCATGGTCGAATCCATTACCAACTTAGACATGACGCCAGCAGATTGGGCTAACATGTGTCGATCTGTGCTAAATGGAGGACAATATTTGTTATGGAAGGTTGCCAATGAGGAATTTTGCATGGAGACAGCTAGGCGAAATGCAACAGCCGGTTACCCTCAAAGAAATCTAGAGATGTTATTAGGAAAAGGACCTTATGAGGGTCAACGGCAACAAATTGAATATGATCCTGGCGTATACGCACAAATTGCTGCAGACGCAGTTAGGGCATGGAAAACTTTACAGGGGCATGGAGATTTACAAGGACAATTATCTAAGGTAATACAAGGAGCTAATGAACCTTACGCTGAATTTGTAGATAGGCTTATTCAGACAGCATCTAGAGTATTTGGAGATACAGAACAGGCAATGCCATTTATAAAACAACTGGCTTATGACCAAGCAAATCGTTGCTGCAGAGAGGTCATCAGACCATGGAAACATGAAGATTTAAACACATATATTAAATTATGTAGAGACATTAATGAACAAGGGCAAGTCTTAGCAGCAGTACAACAGGCTTTAGATGCCAGGCCAAAAACATGCTATAATTGTGATCAAACAGGACATTTTAAAAGGAGTTGCCCCATAGGAGGAGGGTTTAACAAGGCTAGGTATCAAAGGAATAGAATACCGGGTATTTGCCCACGATGCCGTAGAGGGAAACATTGGGCTAATGAATGCCATTCTCAAACCACCATAGAAGGTATTCCGTTATCAAAAAACAGACAAGGACCAAGTGTTTACCCACGATATCGTGGAGAAAGACATCAGGCTCCATTGCCAAAAAACGGACTGGAGGGCCCAATGCTCCGGGGCCCAAAACCACAAATATACGGGGCAGTGGAGGAACCCAGCAACACCATCAAGGTAGTGCCCAGGACGCATTATCCATTAAATCCCTCATCAGACAAACTAGAGGGAGCGCAGGGTTGGACATCTGCGCCTCTGCCAGAGCAGTACTAACTCCAGAGATGGGAGTTCAAATCATTCCCACAGGAGTAAAAGGACCTCTTCCCCAAGGAACAGTAGGCTTATTATTGGGACGCAGTTCTTCAACACTAAAAGGACTTATGATAAGTCCTGGGGTAATTGATCCCGATTATGAAGGTGAAATAAAAATTATAGCTAGTTCTCCAAGAGGTATATCAGTAATTTCACCAGGAGATAGAATAGCACAGTTATTAATAATACCCAGCCTACATGATAAATTTTCCAGTCGTACTGTAGAAAGAGGTTCCAGGGGATTAGGCTCCACAGGTGTAGATTGGGCTATGCTGTCTTTAAATCTAGATTCTCGCCCAATGCTAAAACTAAATATTCAAGGACATGACTTTAATGGGCTACTTGATACAGGTGCAGACCTTAGCATAATATCTCGTCAAGAATGGCCAAAACACTGGCCATTACAACAAGCCACTCAAACGCTTCGAGGCCTAGGAGTGGCAACTAATCCCCATAGAAGTGCAATGGTATTAGATTGGAAGGATCCTGAAGGATGTGAAGGAACTATACAGCCCTATGTATTGGATCATCTTCCTATAAATTTATGGGGACGAGATGTCCTAGATCAATTAGGTTTGACATTAACAAATAACATCAATCCTAATGCGCCCACTACTAGGGCTAGACAAGGCTTTAGGAAAGAAGAAAGATTAAGAGAACAAGAACAAGGTGTGACAGCACCAATTCAAATAGATCAAAAAACAAATAGACATGGATTGGGTTTTCAGAAAGGGCCACTGAGACAATCAAAATTACTTGGAAATCAAAAAGACCAGTGTGGGTTCCTCAGTGGCCCCTGACTAAAGAAAAGATACAAATAGCCCATGACCTGGTCAAACAACAATTAGCGGAGGGACATATACAACCTTCCGTATCTCCCCATAATACTCCCATTTTTGTCATTAAAAAGAAATCTGGTAAATGGAGATTGTTACAAGATTTAAGAGCCATTAATAATGAGATGGTTATTATGGGACCTGCTCAATCAGGGATTCCCCAATTGTCTGCTTTACCAAAAACCTGGTATGTTTTAGCTATAGATATTAAAGATTGTTTTTTTTCAATTCCAATTCATCCCGAGGATAGTCCACATTTTGCATTTACTATCCCTGCACTAAATCATGAAGGTCCTGATCAGAGATATGAATGGAAAGTACTCCCTCAAGGGATGGCTAATAGTCCAACTATGTGTCAAATTTATGTTAACAAAGCAATCCAGCCACTTAGAAATCAAAATCCTGAACTACAAATATTTCACTATATGGATGATGTGTTATTGGCACATAAAGATAAAAACACATTGCTAGAATGTTATGCCACACTTACAAATTTATTAAAAAATTATAATCTAGAGATAGCAATAGATAAAGTACAATTAAATCTTCCAATTAATTATTTAGGGGTTTTATTATCCTCAACCATGGTCCGTCCACCCAAAATTCAAATACGAGTAGATCAACTCAAATCACTTAACGACTTTCAAAAGTTATTAGGAGACATAAATTGGATAAGGCCTTATCTAGGCATACCAACAGGAGAGTTGGGACCTTTATTTGATATTCTAAAAGGTCCATCAGATCCAAATTCACCCCGCATGTTGACGCCTGAAGCAAGAAAGGCATTAAAAATCATTGAAACATATATGGAAAATATGCATTTGGATAGAATTGATATAAGTTTGCCTTTATTATTTATTGTACTGCCAACAAAAAATATTCCTACAGGAGTATTCTGGCAAGAAGGCCCATTATTGTGGATACATTTATCTTATTCTCCTAACACTATTCTTACTAGGTATCCTGAGGCTGTAGGACAATTAATACTCAAAGGAATAAAAGCAGCCAAGGGAGTGTTTGGGATTTCTCCCAATAAAATTATTACTCCATATACTATAGATCAAATTGATGAGTTAGCTAATGAGTTAAATACTTGGGCAATAATCATGTGTAAATCTAATGTTTCATTTGATAATCACTTACCGTCTAATCCTTTGTTGTCTTTTTGGTCTAAACATCCTGTAGTTTTTCCAAAGATGACAAAAAAAACCCCTATCATGAATGCTCCAAATATATTCACTGATGGGTCAAATAATGGTACAGCAGCAGTAGTTACCCCTGATCAAACTTTTACATTTTTAGTACCCAAACAATCAGCTCAAAAGGTAGAGCTTAATGCAGTATTACAAGCTTTTATGATGTTTAAAAATTCTGTATTTAATTTATTTTCTGATAGTCAGTATGTAGTTAATGCTATAGTATCCCTTGAAGATGCTGGTAGGATTTCCCCTTCTTCTACTGTTTTCTCTTTGTTTTCTACTATACAAAGTCTAATCTGGGACAGAAAAGATCCATTCTTTATAGGACATATCAGGGCACATACAGGATTGCCTGGAGCCCTTAGTTTGGGCAATGAGTTAGCAGATAAAACTACACATGACATACATATTTTCTCCACAATAGAAGAAGCTATAAATTTTCATAAAAGGTTCCATGTCAATGCTAATACTTTACAAAAGCGTTTTAAAATAACTAAAGAACAAGCCTGACATATAATAAAACAATGTCAAAATTGTGTGACATTTTTACCACAAGTTAATCTTGGAGTCAATCCTAGAGGACTGATACCTAACCATATTTGGCAGATGGACGTCACACACTTGCCAGAATTTGGAAAATTAAAATATTTACATGTTACAGTTGATACTTCTTCCGGATTTCTGATGGGCTCCCTTCATGCTGGAGAAAAAACTAAAGATGTTATAGCTCATTGCTTACAAAATTTTGCCACTGTGGGCGTTCCAAAACAGTTAAAAACCGATAATGGTCCTGGTTATACGTCCACCTCTTTTAAACAATTTTGCTCATCATTTGGCATTACTCACATAACAGGAATTCCATACAATCCACAAGGACAAGGCATAGTTGAAAGAGCTCATCAAACTATTAAAATGTACTTATTAAAACAAAAGGAGGGAATTGGAAAGGGGTATATATCCCCCAAAGATAAACTTAAAATAACCCTTTTTACTCTAAACTTTTTAAATTTGGATTCATCAGGGCTTAGTGCTGCGGAAAGACATTTGTATCCAAAAAATGTACATAAGCCTAAGGTACTTTGGAAAGATATTCTAACAGGACAATGGAAAGGTCCTGACCCAGTGATAGTCTGGAGTCGGGGCTCTGTTTGTGTTTTTCCACAGGAAGAACAGCAGCCGATTTGGATTCCAGAAAGACTAACTAAAACAGCTCCTACAGAACAAAAGGAAGATGATTCCACTCAAATCCATAACAGCTGATATCCAGATCTCCAGCTTGGCTATTCTTACATCTGTGACAGTGATTAACCAGGATGTTTTTTTCAATATCTATTTTATTATTGCTTTTTCCCACATCATAAAGTTCTATTTTATTTTTGAGCTCATACAGACCTAGGTTAATGTTTTTTCTGATCAGTTTTATATTTTGACTGTGGAGTTTTTGAACATTGCAATGGAGATTTCACCTAGGTAAAGCTACAAGGCCTTTACTATTGTCTTATGTGTTATATGTTATGTGTGCACACTTCTGTTTTGTGTTGTATGTCTGTATGTGCGTATGTCCATATTTCACATATGAGGGGCGCTCATGCACATGGATCCAAAAAAAAAAAAAAAAAAAAAAAAAAATTTTTTTTTATTATTCACGTGATTTTAATAGTTTAATTTAATTTGGGTAAACAGCTGTTGAGGATTGTTCTAATATATGAACAAATAGAAGGTTAACAAATCTGTTTGTTTACTTTCACCTTTCCTTTTCATTATATTTAATAATTCTGTTCAGGATAATGTAAATTGTTCTAAATATTGTTTTCTTAGTACCTGTTGAAATGTTACATATTTTTTTTTAGCATCATTGTCAAAATTCCTATTTTCATCCCAGTGCCGGTGAAGACAAAGATAAAACCAAACTACAACTTCTTTGAGAGTTATCACAACAAACCGTGTAAGCTGATACATCAATGATTTATAACTCAACAAGTAATGCTCAATCAATGAGTCGATTTATTTTGGAAGGATATGGACATATTGATAGATTCCTCTGCTTTGAACTGCTTACAGAACTTGCCTGGACTATGTATCACTTGTATGCTTTATTTTGGGAGGATATGGACATATTGATAGATTCCTCTACTTTGAACTGTTTACAGAACTTGCCTGGACTATGTATCACTTGTATGCTTTGTGATCTATTTGTTGATGCAGAGAATTATGGTAGTGCTAGCGTATCTTTGCTGATGTGTCACCAGTGATGTAATTTTTCCTAGGAGCCGTTAATTGACTTGGTGTCATGACATTTCTGTATCCTCCTCCCTTCTACTAGTGATGGTCTAATTTTGGGGGCCAACAGAGGTGAGGTAAAGAACCTCATCCCCCCACCAGCACCAAGGCCAATTTTGGGGGCCAACAGAGGTGAGGCAAAGAACCTCACCCCCCCACTGGTACATAGGCCTATCCACAAGTATGGCTATATGCTGGACCGGTAGTCAGTGACGGGTATGATCCAATTGCAGTGGTATCAACCTAAGACAGGAGGCTGACGCCTAAAAGTCAGTTTTCCGATGACGGGTAAGAACCATATGTTGAATTGGACAAACCTAACAGGCACGGTCCCTAGCCAGATTGCTTGTTACTTAAACAGAAGGGGGGAGATGCTAAGAGCCAAGTATATGATGCATGGCATTTTTGGTTGAAAGGTGACGCCAGCTAGCCATTGAGATGATATGATTATGTTAAGATTTGCATTCATATGGATATTGGACTCCTGCTGTTCACCTAGGCCGGCTACGGGACTCCTGGAGAGTTCCCATTGGTTGGGGAAGTACAGTAGGAGGGAGTTCCGGGGGAGGAGCTCGCTCGGCGGTCCGAGAGGAGGCCGCGTGGGTGGAAAAAATCTTCCCGGGCGGTACCGGACATTGGCGGCAGTTTCAAAAAATAAACTTTGTTCCTGCTTGAGTGGCTCGTGATTTTGTGCCCAGCCAGACTGCGGCAGAGTGCATTTTAAGTGATTGACACATGCTTGTGGAGTGCTTGGGAACTTCCAAGCCACTTCGATGCCATTACCTTCTTCAGTGGCATCAGCAATGAGGGGTTATGTCGCTGTGCCAAAATCCAAGGAAGTCATCAACAGCCAGGACTAGCCCTTTTTCCTCACTCACTGTACATTTGAGTGTGGCTCTTCTGTTCTTTCATATCAGGTGAACATTTAATTAGTAGTGTCTACAGAAGCAGTGACTAAATGGATTGACCCACCTCCTGAAGCCGTGCCCAGGGATTTGCACAGCTGACTAGTTAAGCAAATGTTTGATTCAAAGAAGAAGGAGAAATATATGGTTCTGCTCTTCAGGGACTCACACCAACTTTCCAAACTGACTTTTCAACCTCTTCATACTGGCCTTGATCCCTGTACTAATGAAGTATGCACTGCTCTGAGAAACAGGCATTCTTTTTTGGCTGGTATCACAATAGCTTTTCCACACAAGTTTCTGAAATCACACATCAAGGAAAGCTCCTGGATTGTATCCAAAGAGCACATTTCAAAAGCTTTTGGTGTTCCTTGAAAAAGTCCCACCTAGTACATAGGAACAGCATTCTTCAACAGGGATATTCCAGAATGGTCTGGGGCCTCACACTTAGAGGTAAATAGGATGGTCATCAAGGGGGAAGGCCTTGGGGAAGTGCAATGAGGACAGAAATCACAACTCCAGAATTCAAGAGGCGAAGAAGGACACTTGAATTGAGGGACTATGATTCCTAAAACAATGCACAGAGCTTCGATTCAACTTTTGAAAAAGAACCAAGGATTGACTTACTAAAACTCTTTTTTGCAAATGACAAGATATTAAAAGAACAAGAATAGACAACTACATATCATCTTTTCTGAAGGCAGAGTTTGAAGAAATGAAGGAAGTTAAGGAGACAAACACAAATATTTTGAGATTCTGGTGTCTGATGAATAGGGAAACATATGGTGGAAGACTCTGGAAACTTCTTTGTCCAACTTAAAGTCTAGTCTTGACTCCTATTTTTACAAAGCAGCCTCTGTGTTGTTCACCTAAGGGCAAGGCACTGGCCACAAGACTCGCAGGCCTCTCTCTAGATCCTGTTATTGTATGACCACATATTTTAATGATTTGAGTCTTTGCAACACATTCCAATTACAACAGTATTCATTATTCATTGCCTCAGAGAAAACCTTCAGATTTTTCTGGCTACCTTTCACAAGCAGTCTGAAACACTATGCCAACATATCTCATTAGAAATATGCACGGAAACTGCCATCTAAGTAGAATTGCCCTAGCTTATCTTCATGCCTAAGATGCTCATAAATTCTGTGCTTTGCTGTCTGTATGATTACATTATGGCTGTTTCGTTCTTATCAAGCTTATCATGCTGCACAGGCAGTAAATAGACTCACATCACTCCACAGCTCAAAAGTGGCAGAAAGACATGTCATACCTAGCTGGAAACAGGGGTCATCATTCAGCTCTATCTGCCCTTGTCAAAAACTTCCCAAGGTTTGAAACTAACTTGCAGAGGTGAGAGTGGAAATGAAGTATGAAGCAAGCAAATTACAAGAATTCACTTCTGAATAAAAGGAGATATCCAGTAGAATTTACTAATGTAAAAAAAAAATGGCCACAATTTGCTCAACTATAGAATTAGTGAGAATAATAATGAGGGCTGTGGTTGTGACTCTGTGGTAGAGTGCTTGCCTAGTATGTATGAGGCATTGGGTTCGATCCTCAGCACCACATAAAAATGAATAAATAAAATAAAGGTATCATGTCCATCTGCAACTAAAGCAAAAAAAATTGAAAGGTGAAAAGAAAAATGAGTCAGTAGGTTTTGTCTTCAGAGTGACAGGCAGGTATCACCTTCCTTATTCTTAAATTCACACACTAACCCCAGGTATCTCAGAATGTGACTGATTTGAACACAAGACCTTTGAAGAGGTAATTAAGATGAAATGAGGTCATTGGGGTGGGCTCTAATCCAATATGACTGATGTCCTCATAAAGAGAAGATTAGCATACAGACAAAATAGAAGGACAATCATGTGAGGACAGGGACAGGCACCATCTTTAAGCCAAGGAGGGAGATCTCTGGAAGAAACAACCTTGCCAACATTTTGATCTTGGACTTCCAGTTTCCAGAACCGTGAGACAATCAACGCCAATTATTTAAGCCCCCTGGTCTGTGGTACTTTGCCATAGCTGCTGCAACTAATAGGCTAAAATGTTTCTGCTGCCTTTCACTCTCCCCTCACTCCCATTTTTGAACATTGTTCCTTTATTTTTATTTTTTTTAAAGAGAGAGAATTTTTTTAATATTTATTTTTTAGTTTTCGGTGGACACAACATCTTTATTTTTATATGGTGCTGCACGTGCCAGGCGAGCGCGCTACCGCTTGAGCCACATCCCCAGCCCAAACATTGTTCCTTTTTTGACAACTTTCCTTCTCTCTTTCCTTCTGCTTTCTTTTGCTTTATGGAGCCCTTCTCCATCTCTTCCTTTCTTCTGCCCTATTTCTTTCTTTACTTGTCTTTCAAAAGAGTTTCCCTCATCCTCTTCCCATACAGAAGAGGAATCTTGGGAAAGTGAGAGGGAGGGAAGGCACCTTGCACCCAGCAGCACCCCCGGTCTGGGGAGAGACAGACCCAGTCTCCCAAAGCTCAAAAACCATTGCAACTTGTTTGCAATGGTATAAAACTAACCATCAAATGTACCCCTCTTTCTGGGACACTCTGATCAAGTCATTCACTATCTCTGAGTTTCTGCTTTCTCATACATTAAAAACGAATGGTAATATGAATTTTTGTATGGTTGTTGTGGAGTTCAACTATGATAATGCACTGAAAAACATTTTATAATCTAATCAGCATAGCTTGGGTTTTCTACCAGGGGCCATGCTGATGACATCTCCATACAAGAATGTATCATAGTGGATTATAACTGCTTCCTGGCCTTTCCTTCACTCTAAACTGTTTCTAATTAAACTTTCTATGTCTCTCTCACCACTTACCCCTCTTCTCTTGAGTCTGGCACCATCTATTATGTTTAAGAAATGAATTTATGAACACATAAGTAAGACATAGACAAAAATAGAAGCAGAGAAAAGAAATCAACCAGTAATTCTAGCTGCCTGGGGGCTGAGGCAGGAGGATCCCAATTTTAAGGCCAGCCTGGGCAATTTAGGGAGACCCTTTCTCAAATTAAGATAAATAGGGCTGCAGAGGTACTGAGTAGTAGAGTGCTTTCCTAGCATACTGAAAGCCCTAGGTACCACCTCCAGAAAATTAAACAAACAAACTGCTATGGAACCTAACATATCAGTGTTAAGAGTGTAAGAACTGATAACAGCTGGACCTTATGAGCATGCCTATAATTCCAGAGGCTGAGGCAGGAGGATTCCAAATTCAAAGCCAGCCTCAGCAATTTAGCTGAGGCTAAGCAACTCAGTCAGACCCTGTCTCAAAATAAAAAATAAAAAAGGCTAGGGATGTAGCTCAATGCTTAAGCACCCCTGGGTTCAATCCCTGGTACCAAAAACAAACTAACAAACAAAAAACCTATCAGAATCTTTGGCAAACACTATTAAACTCTGGAAAAACTAATTAAAATAACAAAAGATACCTTTAATTATAGGAAGATAAAAAGAAAAAGTAAAAAATGTAGTACTGTAGCTGTCAATCATTGCTCTGCAAAAGATAATTCAAATTCTTACCTTTTTTTTAATAGTGTATGGCTAAAACAATCTTTGAACTAGTAAGTCAACATTATCTGGCACTTTTACATGTAAGGAAGCTCCCAGTGAAATGAAATGAAATTGATTCTCTTCTATGTTTTGTGAAAGTAGCATCTAAAACATTGTAAGATGCAACAGTAAAACTGATTTTTTTTTTTTTTTTTTAATGCAGGACTTGATAGCTGCTGGATGTGCTTTTCTCTTGCAAAGATTTTGTTAAGATATTTGAAAGACACTAAAGGTCAATTCGTTTTCATGGATACAACCTAGGTTCTTTATTTTATTATTTTTAAATAATTAATAATTAAGGAATGTTTGCTAGAAAAGTAAACAGAATAACTTTCTTTTTTAGTTTAGAAAGGATTGCCATCTTTTTCATGCCTCCGTGAGACCACAGTTCAAATATTTTCAAAAGCAGAGTATTATGTCATTAAGAAGGTGTTAGCTTATAAGCCTGACTGCCTAGCCACTGGACAAGTGGCTGCCAACAGAGTCTACAAGGAGGGGGAGAAGCGGCTAAGGAAACCTCAGACCGGTTGGCTTAACCTGGGCAGAGAAGCCTACAGAGTCGTCCGGGTCCCCAGAGCCTGAGCCGGCGCCCGCGCCCCCGCCGTCGCCCGGCAACCCGGGCACGCCGCGGCTCGGCCCCGCCCCCGCTGCCATGGCAACGCAACCGCGCCGCAGAGCTGGCTTTGTGTTCCGCCAGCCTGGCGCTGCTCCGCACTCTCGCCCCCTTGCACCTGCTGGGGCCGCGGCAACTTTTCAAACCTCCACTACACCGACTGCTCTGCCCTGGTAGCTTGTCCAAATCCTCTGAGCTTCAATTCCCTCCATCCTCGTTTTAGAAAAAAAGTGTTCTACAACACAGAATTTGGGCCACATGCTGTTTGGTTTGTCCCTCTTCCAAAAGTGCGGGAAGGGCGACAACACGCAAAGAAATACCACTTACCTTTCTCAGCATTCCTCCCACGTCAGCAGCGGGGTCCTAGGAAGGATCTAACAATCCCGCGCCGAGTTCAAAATGGGGAAAAAGTTACAGAACACCAGAGGCTCAGAAACTTCCCCCGGGGTGCGCGCCACCCCAGAGCCCCCCAATCCCTCCTCATTTGCACGACAAAGGCAGGGACCTTCTGGCCGCTCGGTCCCGAATCGTTTAATCCGTCTGACTGTCGCCTGGTTGGCCGGAGTTCAGATTGGCTTTGGAGGGCTGTGCAGATGCCACGTTTCACTGGAGGCAAACGGTTCCGCGGGAATCCTTCTCAGCCGCGAGCTCGGCTTCCAGGACCCGGGGCTGGACTATTTGTTGTTTTTTAAAGGACGCGCTGAACGGTGGGGGCGGCGGACTGGAGCCGGTGGCAGGCCGACTCACGTTGAATTTCTTGCAGGGTTTTTCTTAACTTCCTCCCAGCTCCTTACTGTTGAATATTCATTAGAAGGCGGGGTCGCTTCTCATCACTTTTGAATCCTTCAGGATTTAGGGAAAGGCGGGAAAGAATTGGAGAAGATATGGGTTGGAAGAAAATACTAAGAACAGAACAGGGAACGTACTAGTGGTAACACAAATAAGTAAATATAGGATTCAATTCTTCCTTCCGCTCCCAGGCAGAGAAGACTACACATACTTTCTCTCTCTCTCTCTCTCTCTCTCTCTCTCTCTCTCTCTCTCTCTCATCATCATCATTTCCTAATGTCTGAAATGAGCAAAGGAAATTTCAAGGAAGTTTTGATTAAACCGGTTGGTCCTAATTATGGCGTTAGACTTAAATTGGGGGACTAAAGAGAGGGGGAAGGGCTTCAATTCTGATTAAGTTTCTCAACAGGAAGTTGTTAAAATGCATATATATATACAGAGCTCACTAATTGCATTCCAATAAATTTCATCATAAGGAATTAATCTCCCTTTTAATGTGGTGCAGCCCTCCACCATTCTCAAATACTACAGACTATCTGATGCATTAACTGTCAAGTTGTTACTGAAAACTGATTTTCAGATAATAAAAGGAAATAATGGAAGAAAAATGACAGGCTTAAGGAAGTTCGCATGGTGGAAGGGGAAGTGATTGAGAATCACTAAAAGCTACTATTGCTGAGCTCTTTTCCCAAGTCATGCCAAGTAGCCTTCCAGGAAGGTTGCTCTGTCCTCCATGAGAATCACCACTAAATTACATCATGGATTTCAGGTCTACCACTTAGGGTTCACAGGGGGTGACTTGAGAAAGGTGGTTTGAAGAAGTGCAAAGATTCTTCAACCACTCTATAAACAACTTGCTATGATCTTTCCCTAAAGAAAAGTCCCTGTCAAGATACAAGTTTGTTACCTGGAAAAGCTGATCCATCCTCATTACTCTTCATTACTTCCAGACAGACTTATGAACTGTAGAACTCCATTTATTCCACAAATCCTTATGGATGCCAGGAACTGTAGGTGCTTGGGGAAAAAAATGGACAACCAAACAGCCTAGGTTTCTGCCCCAGGGGAGCTTACCTTACAAAGGAGGAGAGAGTGCCAACAAATAAGTAAATATTTTAAGTAGGGATCGTTGCTTTAAAGAAAATTAGAACAATTTAGAAAGTCTGGCACCTGATACCCAGAAGGCATAGAGGAACATGCATTCTTGATGAGACTACGTCCAGATTGGTTGAGTTTTAGGTCCAAATCTATAGTTGCCAGATAGGTACATGGATGTTCCTTCTCTTCTGGGTTTCCATTTCCTTACTAAAAAAGGAACTGGGATACATTTAAAAGTCAGTTTTTTCACTGCTATAAATGAATGATCTGGCAAGAACAATTTCAAGGAGGAAAAGTTGATTTGGGGGCTCAAAATTTCCAAGGTCTCAGTCATTAGAATGCTGGCTTCATTCCTTGAGGCTCAAGGTGAGGCAGAACATCATGGTGGAAGAGTGTGGCAGAGAAAACTGACTCAGGATATCATACCACGAAGCAGAAAGACGAGGCTGAGCTCACAAAATATATACCACCAAAGTATGCCCCCAATGACCCACCTCCTCTGACCACATCCTGCCTTCCTGCAGTCACCACTTTGTTATTCCCTATCAGGGGATTAATGCACTAACTGGGTTAAGGTTCTCATAACTCAATTATTTCACCTGTAAACCTTGTATTGTCTCATACATGAGTTTTTGGGGGACAACTAATAACTAAACCATAACAAGTACTTTTTGGAGTAGACAGGGAAATTTGTAACATTGATCTCATGCACAAGAAGACTTAGAGGCTCTCACAATTTGTAACATTGATTTCATGCATAAGAAGGCTTAGAGGTTCTCACCTGATGGTCAGTGCATGGGGGGATGCTAGCTTGGCTCCAAATGCATTAGCTGGTATATTTATCCATTTTCTGTTACAACACAATATCACACATGGTTAATTTATAAACAAAAGTGGTTTATTTTGACTCTGATTCTGGTCCAAAGTCTATGGACAATATCTAGTAATAATTTCTTGCTGGCAGGGTCCTCATCACATGGTGAAAGGCAGAGAGCATGGGAGACCTGCCCAAATGAGCTTTTATAGCAGACTCTCTTGAGATAACCCATGAATGGGTTGATCCATTCTTGAGCGCAGAGCCCTGATTAGCTCTTAAAGGTTCCACCTGGTCCCACGTCTTAATATCTCATAATGGGGATAAATTTCAACATGAGCTTCACAGGGGATAAACCTGTAGCAGTATCCTCTGAAAGTGCTGGTTGCTGGATCATGGAGACTAATTTTGTTTTTCCAATTCTTATCACTCACCCATAATTCTTCCCCTGCAAAGGCAAATAGGGTACAAAGGGGGGCTAATGTCCACTGAGGCGCCAGGCTGGCCCTCTGCATTCATTAGCTCATTGTTAGAGCTACTGCTAGAGCCATTTACAGGTCCAAAAAGGAATCTGGGAGGTTGATTCCTTGCCAACAACATACAGCCCATTACACAATGGAGCTAAGATTCAAATGCCTCTCCCCAATGCCCTGCTGTTTCTAACAGCTCCAGCCTCCTTCAGGGTCTGTACTACTTTTGGCAGCAACAAACCACGTTGAAGCAAATGAAAAAGATTCCTGTTGTTTGCTGACTCTTTCATAATAGAAAAGTCCTAAGGACATATTATTCTTCTCTTATACAAAAGCAAGAAGAAAGTATGGCTCCTGGGTACCAGCCCAATGTCTCCTGGGTTACTTCAAGGTCACAGCATCGAGTGATAAAAATGGTTCACAGAGCCTTTTCTTGCCCATTGCCCCAATTGCTCTGGATGGGGAGAGACACATCCACAGGGAGCTGAGCCCAGGTTGCCCCTCTGGGCATTGGGAGTTAGAGCTGAGGAGGAACTGCCCTCCCATCTCCCCAGCAAACCACTCTCCAGAGGGCCCTAGCCTTGTCATTCAGCAGAGTACTCCCTGGAAGCTGTATCCCCTCACTCCCACATAGTGACTGCATTCCCTTTCCGTCTTCCCCAGGCAAGAAGTTGGAAAGAAGCAAAATATATATGGTATTGTCAGGTTCCAATTCCTAGAAATACGTGTTTCTGAATAAGAACCCAATAGGATTCATCAATCAATATTCCAAGGTTCTAAAGGCAATCCATAAAATGCCTAAAAATAGTTAAGCATCAAATACACTGGAGGAAGAGGAAAAATGAAATTTTAGGGCAATGAAAAGACTGGCAAAGAACAAGTTGGAAGATGAAATTGCCAAGAGTGAAGATTGGGCTGAAATAAATCTGTCCAAATCTAAAAGTAAACATCTTTAAGGTTCCCCTTAGATTGAGGAAGAATTTAATTTGCAACCTTGTTTTCTAGACCAGATATCATAAATATGGCTCAGTTCTCTAAGGAACCCTATATTCTAAATTCTATGGGGAGATGTTATTTAAAGCATGTTATTTTCTGCTACACATTTTGTAATTCACTTTTACTTAAAATTTTTGGAAATGCTAATGCTAGTTGTTACTATAGCCTTGTAAATATGCTATTGTTATAATTAAACCATACTTTGGTCCAAATAGAATTTTAGATATACTATATAAATACCAACAATCTAATAACCAAAAAGAGAATTAAAAACAGGTAGACGAGGAAAATAAGACATAGGGGAAATGAGAATGAAAAAGATGAGTAGGCATTCATATATGTAAATTCATATATTTACATCTTTATACATCAAGACACTTTAAGAACTAGCTCTGAAAGTGATTTTTGAAAGTCTTATTTAAGAAACAGAAAACATGACAGACACTTCATAGACCACTTTACATAACAAAATGGGTAATAAATAATAACATGTATGTTTTGCAAGCATAAACATGGCTATACTGATGACAGTCACATAGATACAGTTATGAACAGATGAAATATATTCATAAAGAAATAGGTGAAAAGGTAAAATGTTGGTAAATGTGTTCACCCTGATTTATAACAGTGGTCATATGAAATACCCTGAAGGACAACCTAATTGCTTTTATGAGTTGGATCAAAAGCCTTGATTGACTACCTCCATATGTGGAGTCACCCAAAGAGCAGAGATATCAAGAAATTTTATCTTTCACAAATGCAGATGTACACAAAGAGCACCCCTTCATTTATTGAGGAAGTTTCATTTTTTTGAAGATACACAATGCTTGCAAAAAAGTGAATACTATAATAATATACTTTTGTGGAATCAAATCTGCAAAAAGTGCATAAAATGAAATATCTTTAAACCATTTATACTTTCAGTCCTGGAAGTGATGCAGAGATGAAGTACATAGCACAGTGAATCATGAAAAATAGTGCTGACATGTTAATGTGTATGTAGTACGTTGCATATTTTCCAAAAATTATTTAAATTCATTTATAAAATTTACTGGAGAGCCAACTAGAGGATCAGGTATTATTATTAGAAATAAAAAGAAGCAAAGGGCAGAGTTGATTCACCTGTCCTTCATGGAGATTGCAATCCAGACGAAAGAGAAGAGGGTCAGGCTCAGACAGTTATACAATATATTATAATGTATGATGAACATTATAAAGAAGAATTTCAGGTTGTAAAAGGGTTGTAAAACAAAAGAACTGAACCACATATTAAAACATTATATCTATAAAATGTTTTCATAACTTGTTATATGTCTCACTTTTTCAGCAGCTTTATACCAATAAATTGACATCTATGTACATAGATGTGAAAAATAGTAATTTGAGTCCCTAATATCATTTGGAAAATATATGTGAACTGACTTCTCTTGCTAAGGCTTTATCTTTATGACAATGTACAAAATAAAAATTTACTCCAATAAATTATGTGGTGTCTGTCATAATCTCAAAAGACATGATACCATGTCCTTTTTTTTTTCCTCCATGGAAATTGTTGGTCTTGGCTTTCAGGATTTCAACATTTGGGATTTTAATCCTTCAGGCTTGATCTTTCAGAATTTTAGACTTTAGGGATTTCATCTTTCAGGATTTCCCCACTCAGGATGATGGCATTTATGATTGAATCCACCTTTTGGGATTATGATTGGCACTGGAATTTTACAAGCATTTTTTTCTGGCACTAGGCTTCCCCAACTCCATTCAGGACTGACTTTAGAGTACTGCTAAATGTGTCTGACTTTGGCCATGAACTTTTCTGTGAACACATTCAGATAAAGCTTCTGAATTTGACATCAGCCTTCACACAAAGAGAAAGAGACTAAAGCAGAAGAAGAGACAAGGGTGGGGGCCACATAGCCATAGCTGAGGAATGCTTGGGACTCCAGGAAAGGTGACTAACCCATCATTGTGTCACATCCAAGATGTCAACTACTTCTCAAGCAAATAATTAATTCTGCTGAACACTAATGATGCCTCTTACTACCATGCAGCAAATTATAAGTCACCTCAAAGTCTGCAGGGGATTTTTTCCAGGACCTCCTTTGGATACCAATATCTGTGGATGCTCCAATTCCTTATGTAAAATGGCACAGTATTTGCATAGAGCTTGTATACATCCTTCTGCATACTTTAAATCATCTTTAGATCACTTGTAATATCGAATACAATTTAAATGCTACATAAATCGTCATGCTGTATTATTTAGGGACTAATGACAAGACACGAATTCTATATGTATTCAGTACAGATGAAAATTTTTTTCTGAATATTTTCAATGCTCAGATGGTTGGATTTGTGGATGCAGAACTTGCAGATATGGAGGGCCAAATATACAGCGGAGATTCAAGAATCTTGTTATGAATACACTACTTGATTAAATATTGCTGTCCATAGTTTTAACTAATAACCACTCTAGTTAACTCTTTTCTCAGTTTCCATGCTCATCTATGATTAACTAATTAGAATAAACATTCCTTCCCTATTTGAAATACATGGTAATGCATTGTATGCCCTTCTTGGGTCCCAAGTTAACACATAAAGAAAATTAGGTTAATAGTGTGGGAGGATATCCTTTCTACTTCGTACAGATCCAATAGCTCTCCAAATTTCCAAATGCAATATTATTCCCATGAATTGCCCTCATGCATAACCAGGCCTTGAATTAGATGTAAGAAAATTGAGGGGGTGAGAATAAAGGTTCACTCATGTCTGCTGCACCAAATTCTAAGCATCAAACACATACTTCACTTTAGGGCCCTAATTAAAGTCACTTTCTATCATTTTCATTGTGTACCCGAGAGACATAGGCACATAAACAAAACTGACAAGACCTGACAGTGTTATTAACTGTCAATGTCAAACCTGATAATCCTTACACAAAATCTACTCATGATATGCTGCTACATTGCAAAGCCTCCTGACCCCCATCTGACTGATAGATGTGGAGAGTCAAAGAATGAGATCAAATTGAGGTTTCTTAGCAAATTTACTGCTTTGTAAACTCTTAAGATGTGTTAGTCAGATTTCCCCCCAAAGCATTAATTGTAGCCTCCTGTACACACTGCCTTATTGCTGTTGAAGAAAGTAAAGCAAATTGTTTTTCCTCATTGACCCTTTTTCATTCATCCATTCAGCAACTATGAGTAAGTAACTATATATGAGGCAAGATGCTAGACACCTGGGCATTTAAGAAAAGAAAAAGAAATTGTCCATAAGGACATTGAAATGTAATGGGAAGATGACACATATGTGCACACCTAATTTCTATAAATTAAATTATTGCCTAAATATGGCTTCAAAATACACCATTTGAGGAATACTGTGGCAGATTAGAAAGCAAAGATCCAACTGTATTGAAACAGTCTTCACTTAATTTATCAGCAAATTGGAATCTGAGTTTAAGGAATTAAACCAGATTGAGAGGTTAAGAGGTCAGATGTGACCTGCTTTGTGATACTAAGAGTTGAAACAGACAGAATCTTGCATGAAGAACCACCCAGAGCAAAACAAACTGTACTTAGACACCATTTTCTCCCACATCAGTCTTCTTCTCAGCCTGATTTAAATCCTCCCCAATGTTTCTTGGAGCTGCCTAATCCCCTTCTCCTGCTTGACCTTACCCTTGACTCTGGGGTCTTAGTTCCTGGGTTGAGAGGTCACTGAGGAATGGTAAATTTCCCCTTGAGACTTCCTAGATGTTACACATGATGCTGTTGAAGATGGTGAGGGACTTGGACAAGGCTTGGGAAGGAGACCACAGACTGGAGAACAGGCACCCACTGAAGGGTAGTGTAATGGTTAATTTGAATTGTCAACTTGATTAAATTAAGAGATGCCAGTGATTAAGAGGGTTCTGGGTGTGTCAATGAGGGTGTGTCTAGGAATGATTGGCATGTGGGATAGCTCCGAATTGAAGTGGAGACCCTCTCCAAGCTTGGGCAGCGCTGTCCAATAGGATGGTGGCTGGGATGGAATAAAACTTGGAAGAACAAGGGAAGAAGCAGCAGATGCAAGCTCAATTCTTCTTGAACAGGTTCTTGATTGCTGCTGCGATCACCTGAGGAAATCAGACTCTCTCTTCTTCACTCTTCCAAAACTGCCAGTGATTCTCCAGGGAGTTTCCAGAAGCCTTTGGTCCTGGACTGGGGTAGCACCGTTGATCCCTCTTGTTATGGGGCTTCAGTCTCTTGGACTGCACAGCTACAGGTTCTTCCAGGTCTCCTGCCTGCAGATGGCCATTGTGGACTATCCAGCTTCTGGATGAGACAGCCAATCTAACAAATCCCCTTCATACTTCCTGTTGATTCTGTTCCTCTAAAGAACCCTGACTAATACAGGTGGGAAGAACTGATGGTTTCATTTTAGGTAATGTTTTTAATTTAAGGCAGAGCAGTTCCGATTAAAGATGATTTAATGACCAAATAAAACTGTTGGTAATCCAGGAACTAAGACCCCAGAGTCAAGGCTAAGGTCAAGCTGGAGAAGGGGATCAGGCAGGTCCAAGGAATATTGGGGAGGAATTAAATCAGGCTGAGGAGAAGACTGATGTGAGAGAAAATGGTGTCTAAGAACTGTTCATCTTGCTCTGGGTGGTGCTTCATGCAAGATTCTCTCTGTCTCAACTCTTAGTATCACATAGGCAGGTCACATCTCACCAAACATGTGGAAAAGACAGGGCCACTGAGAGAACAGCTTCTTCTCCATTGGAAAATAGCAATCTTTCCAAAGAAGCGTCTTCCACTGCCAGAAACATCCCTCGATGGACCCAAGACTATTTGCCCTTGTCCATGAAGCAAGACCAAAAAACTCGTATGGAGTGCTCTCTATATACCTGGCATAATCACCTTTGTTCATCTCTCTGGATGCACATAGCTTAATGACATAATATATATTTTATATTCCTAGTTTCCTTCGAATGATCTATTATGCAATGGGTATTCATTAGTTTACTTAAATCCTTTCTATTTTAAATTTTTTTTTCGTTGTCAATGGACCTTTTTATTGTATTTATTTATATGCAGTGCTGAGAATCGAACCCAGTGCCTCACACATTAGGCAAGTGCTCTGCCACTGAGCCATAACCCCAGGCTATTTTTAGCCTGCGTATCTTCTTGAGTCATATCTATTTTGTGATAGTGGCATAACCAGCCCTCTTTTGCTTGCTCTACTAGGATATTAACATGTCACAGGGAGCACCTCTATTCCTTGCTCTTAGCTCACCGTTCTTTACTCCTTCATTTTTTTCATTTGCTCAATAAGCAGTACTTCAGCACAAACCATGTGGTACACTCTTTTTCCAAGCACAGGAAATAGAAAACTACATCTATCTGTACTGGAGAAATTCACAATATAATGATGGAGGAAGACTGGGAAAAAACTATTTTACAGTGGAAATTAAGGGAAAAACCTGATCAATGAGTTTGGAAACATGAGAGAAATGTCAACCAACAAACATGGCATGGGTCAAGGTCTTGCTGTCACTTCTAATTTATAGAGTTTTATAGATTTTGTAGAATTTGATACCTTTCCTTTTTAGCCTCACTTTTTAAAACTAAACAATCCTTTGTATCTGATCCTTTATGGAAACCTCCTTAAATCCCAACTTTTAAATTTTAAGATGTGTTTTGTCTTCTTTGATGTTTGCATCTTTGGATGTTTGCATCTTTGGATTGTGGAGACAACATTATGCAAAGTTAGAATATGCCCTGAACTATTTTGCTGTTAGATGTCAATCAAATACACAATTGGATTTATAATTTAGTAACATGCACTCTAGAAGAGATCCTTTTTTCTTTTGAAACACACTTTAATTGTAAATATTGTGAATCTCCAATTCTGGAAGAGGTCTGTTCTCCTCATCAACTGATTATGTGTAAGTGTGTGTGTGTTGTGTGTGTGTGTGTGATTTGCTGAAATTGAAATAGCTTTGTTTCTTCCAGAAATACTAACGTCCTGACCAGAATGTCTAATGTGAGGATGCAATTCATGACAGCTAACTGTTCCAGAAAGGATACAAGCATTTCCATGTAAAAGGTTCTGGTGGATATAAATAGCATCAGTGACAGGGCCAGTGAGAAAAATCCCAGGTTTACCTATGCCCACAGAGTCTAGTGTCAGCAGCTGATTGGCTTCAACTTTGGAAAATGAATAAGCTCTCAGAAGTTTGCAATTCTAGTTCATGGCTGCCCTGCCAAGAGAAAAGTTTTAAAAGCTTTTGCTTTTGCTAAAATGCTTTTACAATTACCTTGAGATCTCTGCTCAGAAGGCTGAGAGCTGAAGGGGCTTTTCCTGCTATTGCAAGTAGATGCGTTGCCAGCTCTCTTTTGGAAACTGATAAATGACACATTAGAAATCTGCTCTCACATATTGACAGGTAACTGTCTTCATATTTCATGAGCACAGGAGGATATATATTTATTCAGTTAAAAAGTTGTTATAGTTTAGATGTGACGTGTTCCCCAAAAGCTCATGTGTGGTGAGACAACAAAAGAAGGTTTAGAGGTGAAATAATTGTGGTATGAGAGTCTTAATCTAATCATTGCATTATCCCCTGATAGAGGTCAACTGAGAGGTGACTATAGGCTGGTAGTGAGTGGCTGGAAGAGGTGGGTCATTGGGGGTGTGCCTTTGGTGTATATATTTAGTTTGTGGTGTGAGAAGCCCCTCTCTGCTTCCTGGGACCATCCATGTTCCCAGATGCTTTACTCCAACACGGTTTTCTGCCATATTGTCATGCTTTTCTTAGTGGCCCAGAGGGATGGAGTTGGCCATCTGTGGGCTGAAACTTCTGAAACTGTGAACCCCAAAATAAATGTTTCTTCCTCTCATTGTTCTTGTCAGGTCTTTGGTCACAGCTGCAAAAAAAAAAAAAAAAAAAAAAAAAAAAACATGACTAAAACAAAGTGTTCACAGCCTGAAGAAATATAAAACAATAGAAATATAAAATTAATAGAATCATAGTCTTTTTAGGATGCTGTAGAAAAATGCCTTAAACTGGGGGGCTTATAAACAACAGAAGTTTATTTCTCACAGTTTTGGAGCCTGGGGACCTCAAGATCAAGGCACCAGAAGATTGCTTTCTGGTTCATAAGTGGTGCCGTCTTGCTGTGTCCTCACTTGGTGGAAAAGAAGAACTCTATTCTTTTTGATTCCTTATAAGGGCACTCATCTCAGTCATAATGGCCCAACCCTCATGACCTAATCACCTTCCAAAGGTCCAGTCTTCTAATACTTTTCCACTGGGGTGAGGATTTCAATATATGAATTCGGGGGACATGTGCACATTCAGTACAAATATATAGTGATTATATATAAAATATAGTAATTTATACGTTTTTTATTTTTTGGTACTGTGGATCAAATTCAGGTCCTTGCACATGCTTGGCCACTAGCTACATCTCCAGTTCTTGAATTATACCATTTAACTAGCAATCTTGATGCTTTTAATCCATTGAACTGTCTGTCTTCAGCATCATGGCCTGTGTATTTTTTTATTTCTTCTCACAAAGCTGCCTGGATCATCTTTCACTTCCTCCGGTGTCCTTCTCTACTATCACCTTTTGAGAGAAGGCTCTGATTAACTGATATAAAATAGCTCACACAGAGATGCACAGATACACACACACATACATATGCAAAATATGCCATATTTTTATATTTATATTTTCCATTCTACTTACTACCTATACTAGTCTGTTTTGTGTTACTGTTACAAAATACCAGAGGCTGTGTAACTCTATAAAGAAAAAGATTCATTTAGCTCACAGTTCAGAAAATACAAGGTCTGGCATTGACTGATAGCCTTCTTTTTCTTCTTTATTTTTTTGCCCCTGTGGTACTGGGGATGAAACCCAGGGCCTCATGCATGGTGTCTGCTAGCCCTGAGCTATAGTACCAATCCTGGTGATGGTCTCCTTTCTGGCAAAATCCAAAGACACATTCACACAGAGATAGATGCATAGGCAAACTCCCTGTCTCTTGCCATGTGATCCTAAATACTTCCCAAAGATCTCACCTTTAAACAACAGTCAATTCAATTTCTCTTCCCTTAATACCTCACAATGAAAATTAAACTTCAACATATGAGCCCTTTGGGGCATACTCAGTCCATGTTGACATTGTTTGTCCATTGTTTCTCCAATCCCACTAGAATGTGAGCACAATACAGGTAGACTTTTTACTTTATTCTGTTCTATCTCTTGCTCCTAGAGCACTAGATACATGCTCAAACAGTAATTACTAAATGAATTATGCACTTCAGAATGGAGGACTTGGCTCTCAGTACTCATCAATGTACATGGTAAAAGTTACTCTACGGCCATTATTTTCTCCATGAATTCAGAGGGTGTTCATAAATAAGAGGATGAGCAGGTATCTGAGGCATGCTTTTGTTTTCTAGCATGGTGATTGTTAAAACACCTACAATAGAGACCCCCCACCAAAAAAAAAGTACTCAGAAAATGGACACACCGAGACTGCTCTGTGTCTTAGAAATGGTGTGGCTGAAGGTCAGAGCCTGATTTCCAATATGATGTCCTCTCATCCAACATGTATGTAGGAGGGAATTGTACCTTCATGGATCCAGGAGCTGTGGTCAGAAAGCAGTACCATCATAGAGAGTGAGAGAAGAGGAATTTGGTGGAGCAAATTTCAACGCCTGTAAATGCTGTGACTTGGATTCATGGGTTAAGATTTGATTTGATTTTGGATCACCCTCAGGTTTGACCTCATGATCTGAAACAAGAGTGGATATTCCCCTGGTCTGGGCTGCCACCGCCTCTACCATTACTGCCATTTCCTTGCCCAGACCTGTAGCTCTGGATTTCCCTGAATCTCAGAAGCTATGGGAGCTGAGCAGAATGGCCATGGCTCTCACTGGGCTCCCACCTCACCCCAGCCAAAAAGCGAGGAGCCACCTCTCAGGAGGGGACCATCACCCTGGGGAGCAGAGAAGCTGAGGCAAAACTGTAAAAGCGTTAGGTCTGCTGTATGCCATTTGCAAACACACCTGCCTGCCTGCCTTTTCCTCCTTCCTCCCTCCCTCCCTTTCTTCCTTCCTACCTTCTTTCTTTCTCCCCTCCTCCCCCCCACATTTGTCTCTTTGTTTCTTTCTTTTATCTTGGTACTAGGAATTGAACCCAGGAGCATTTAATCACTGAGCCACATCCCCAGCCCCCCCCCCCCTTTTAAGTCGTAGATGGACACAATATCTTTATTTATTTATTTATTTACTTACTTACTTAACGTGGTGCTGAGAATTGAACCCAGTGCCTCAAACATGCTCAGCAAGCACTCTACCACTGAGCCACAACCCTAGCGCCCCCGACATGTCCTTTTTATTTTTTATTTTGAGATGGGGTCTGGCTAAGTTGCTTAGGGCCTTGCTAAATTGCTGAGGCTAGTTTTGAACTTGAGATCCTCCTGCTTCAGCTTCCCAAGTCTCTGTGATTACAGGCATGCACCACTGCAACCACCAACAGACACATTTCTTGATGTGGACAGCCTTGGAGCCAGACTGGTGTCCCAAGGAATGGGAAGAAATGGATTAAAATAAGAAGAGCCCAAGCAGAGTTGCCAGACGTCAGTGGGACCTGAGAGGCAATGACACTGGGCAGGCCTTCCTCACTGCCCAGTTGAGGAATTTGCTCACTGGCTGTGTGCCCCTAAACTGCTCCTTGAAACAGAGAACCCCTCCATCTGTTTCTCAGCCACAAAAAGTATTAGGTGGACTTGGCTTTCTGCCTTTTGGAGATATTCATCCTCAATAAGGCATCCACCTTCAGAGAAGCCCGGTGACCCCCTATGCAAGTATCACCCCCACCCTCACAGCTTGTCTCAGTCCTTGCCACACAGGTCAGAATTTGCAGTAAATACACAAAGAACATAGGACCTCGCCCTGAATTCTCAATATATTGAATTTACTGCAATTTCCTAAATCTCCCTGTTTGGGGGTTGTAAACCTTTCGCCAAGAAAACCCTCCAATACCCGTACTCCCTGGTTTGGCTGAGCTTGGGACTACTGAGTAATGGTAATGGTGGTCATCACCCATGGTTTGAGTGATAATGCAATAGAGAATACATATTGATTGTTGCCATAAGCCATCCACTATTCCAAGTTCTTCACATGTTTGAGAAATAAGTTTACAGTGTCTTTTAAGTTCTTTGATAAAACATTTTTGTTTAAATGCTAATTTTTAAAATTTAGATAGTCTCCCTTATTCATAGTTTTGCTTTCTAGGCTTCAATTGCCTGTGGTTAAATATTTTCTGAAGAATTTAATGGGAAATTCCAGTAATAAACAATATTTTAATAACTTTATAGTATGTTATTATAATTGCTCTATTTTATTATTAATTACTGGACCTAATTTATAAATTAACTTTTATCATAGGTGTGTACGTGTATGAAAAACACAGTGTATACAGGGTTTAGTTTCAGGCACTCACTGAAACTAAAGGAGGTCTTGGAACCTACTCCCTGCAGATAAAGGGGAACATTGTAGTGCTGGAAAAGTTGAATGTGTGCAATTTTATGTTTCTTGGCAGAATTCAGGTAACTCTAGAACACAGATTTTTACCACGTGATCTCAGGCATCAATGAAGGAGCCCTGGGAGTTTTATGACCCACCTAGAGTTGTAAGCAAACTTTTTAAGGATGCATATAGCTATGTTTTTTTAAGAGATCCCATACTGTTCTTAAGATTTTAATGGGTCATAGAGCTAAAAAGAAAAAGTCCATAAAATTTCTCTAAAGAATTTAAACTATATTGAAAATACTTTAATAAGTTTTGGGTATTGCAATATAGAAAAAGCTCCAGAACATCACACTGTAAGATCTCATTTCAAAAGAGTCTAAAGAAAGGCTGGGGGTTGTAGCTCAGTGGTAGAGCATTTGCCCAGGATGTGAGAGGTACTGGGTTCAATCCTCAGCACCACATAAAAATAAATAAGGTTTTAAAAAAATAAATCTAGGAGAGAGAGAGAGAGAGAAGAAAAAACTTCTACTTGGGATCTAACTCAATATATGAATTATATTGTCATAAACTTGTTCTTTCTTGGATAACATAAACTAAAGGAAGGTTTTCTCGGAGGGTACAAAAGGAATGAAAGGCAACATTTCAGTCATCTATAGTACAGGATCTTCTGCTACCTGAAGAGAAAGACATGTGTAAAAGTAGCATTGGTGCATCATGAGCTTGTACGCATGAAGAAGAACAAAATTCAAAGTCACATGAAGAAGGAAAGCATTTTAAAAGTTGTTTCAGTCTTATGTTCCAATACTTCTATTCCTGTCCTCTTTGAATTGATCTTCTGCTCTTTTCTAGGCAGATGAAGTTCATTTGCTGTCTTAAAAATCTTTCCCCTCCCCACCTTCATATTCTCAAATGATCTTTCTCTATCAATCAATAACAGAACCTCTACCCAAAGGTACTAGATCTTTGATGCCTCATTCAAATTAGGATGGGTTAAGGTTTGTTTGCTTAGGAACAGCAAGAGACCATTCTGTAGATGTCCAAGTTACAGTTTACGGAATTTAATAGTATGGCTAATAGAGGTGGAAGCAAAGTGAACCAGGAGAGGAGTAGAAGCACAGACCACTAGGAAGACCCCCTGCAGAATCAGCCTGTGGCTGCCAGTGCTCTTTACATAGGACTGTGGTAGCAGTAGGAGATAGAGGAGTCTTTGTCTTTTGAAGGAAGAGTCTGGCAGCCCTGTGGAGAGGGGTTGAGGGGGTTATGAGTATAACACTGAAGTGGCTTTTGAAATAGTGCAGAAGAGAGAAAACTCCATCTCCGCCTTCTGCCTAACCCTACACAAAGGGGTCGCCATGTTCCAAGAAGACAACTTCATGAGAGGACAGAACTTCAGCATTCATGTGAGAAGCTCATTCTGATGTATACCAGAATTCCAAGGCCCTACTCTAGGACGGTTCAGAGAAGTGCAGTGTATGTAATTCCCTGCTGCGCATCAGCTACCAATCATCCATCACTGACTATGAGCTGGTAGGCTGGCAACATGTATAACAGCTCCAGTCTGCACAGCCACCCAGCAGAGTCTTGCTTGTTATCTCCGGCTTACATATAAGAAAACCGTTGTCTCAGGAAATTAAATGAGGTTGCCGAGTTCACAGAGCTGGCTTAAGCCAGTTTGTCCACCTTCAAATACATGTTTTCCATGACCTCGCCACATGTTGGGAGTGATAAGATACCTTCAGCAAAAATTTTTCTTGGAGGAAAAGTTTACTCTTACTGAAATATTTTCTAATACACTTGAAATTTCCTGATAAAGCCTAAAAGAAATGTAGTAATCTTTTTTTAAATGAGGTATATTTTGATAAGTTTCAAAAAATATACACACCCATGTAATTATCATGTTTACGCAGAACATTTTTCTCACTCTAGAAGTTTCTCTCATATCCATTCCCAGTCTCTTTCACTCCCAACCATAGGCAGTGGCTATTTTGACTTCTATCTCCAAACATTATTGTTGGTTGTTGTTGGATAGTAGAAAAGTGGAAATTGCAATGTGTTGTCCTTTGTGGGTGGTTTCTAACACTGGGCATAATGTTTTGGAAATTCCTCCTTGTTATGTGTGGATCAGGCATTTGCTCTGTTTTATTCTTGCTTAACAATCATCTTTAAATGAATGATCAGTGCATTTTAGCAGGCTTTGCCATATTGTTATTCATATCTTCTCAAATGAGAAAATATTCATAGTTAAAAATCTATTTTTCTCCTATTCAATGTGATCTTATGCCTTTTATACAACAAGAACCATAGAATTACGCTATAAAAGATCTTCCAGTTGTACATTTTAATTTACTGGCAATGTCCTAGGCCAGAATTGCTGGCACTAATTGATGGGCTCAGCTCTCCATTGTTGATAATTAAGGCCATCTGCTTCAAATTGTCATCTTAGAGGTGACAAGGTAAAGCTTCTATAAGATTAGATGATGTTAACAGATTGTGGGAGTGGGGAAGTGTTTTGTGGGTGAATTGCAAATGAAGGCAGCTACACAGTGAGGAACGCTAAAACATTTTACCCCCCCCCAAAAAAAAAAAAGTAGAAGAAGGAGGAGGAGGAGGAAAACAGTAATTTCTGGAAATAAATACATATGAGTTATTTAAAATAATACCACCACACACAAAGACTGACCAACACACAAGTGTGGAGTATGAGTAAAATCTAAGAACACTGGGGGCATGAAAGCTCCAGAATATCATTAGGGATGATAAGAAAAGGCAGAAATCATTGTGGTGTTTTTTTTTTTTTTAATCACTTTATGAATATAGGTACTAATAAGAATGCTTCCCCTTTCTGTGCTACACTGATTTCTCTCTCTCTCTCTCTCTCTCTCTCTCTCTCACACACACACACACACGACAAATATGCTCAGAGGAAATTATAATTTGGAGGAAATTCACTGAGTTTGTTGGAAATGGCAAGAACAAAGGGTAGGTACTAAGAGAGCAAGTAATGAGGACTATGAATAGCTGACAAGTTTCCTTTGCAAGCCCCTTTACAAACTCTGGCTGAGATGAGCATTCTTGTATAAATTAGAATAGTTTCTTTCTCCTGAAAATTGTATAAAAGAAACCAAAGATTAAAATAATTAAAAAAATTTAAACAACCATTTCAGCAAAATTAATGGCAGATCTTCTTGCTGGATTCCAAAGTATATATATTAGGGCTGCCAAAAACAGCTGGCACTGGACAAAAGCAACCCAGGGAAGGACAAAGAAAGGAGTCAGAGGGGTGAATGGGCCCTGCAACCACAGAGCTCAGGGAGCTCCGGCAAAAAGCACTTCTTGAAATACAAAGTTAACTCCCTTCTTGGCAACAGAGTTTGCAAAGACTGGCTGCAGAAGTCTTTCCTGGAACCAGTTTGATTTAAAGAAGCAGGATAGGCGAGAGTCTCATAGAAGCCCTCAGATAAGCCACATTTGCGGGACAGGGAGCCTGTCTCTGTGGCAACAGAGAAAGGCTGGACTGTGAACTGTGGACCATTTCCTCTGTCCTTCCCCTACATGCCTCCATAGGAACCTCCTGAGAATGCCTGGTTCTTCAAGTGCCAAGTCTAGGGAAATCCAATGTATTGGATGAGTGAGGCTGAAAAGAGGAAAACGGGAAAGCCTGACCCAGTGAAAAGAAACAATTTAACCCATATGAAAGAGCATCAAAACCTGCCAACAAATGAAAAACGTACATTTAAGTACTATTAAAATACTGCATCGAGCAAATAAAAAATGTGGACAAATATTACCATGAATTCATAAAACTTGGGGAAGAAATTGCCACATCTTTGGAAAAGTCACACACTAAGATCATATAAATGGATCTTATTTCCTGCAGACAATGAACAGTATGTAGGTAAAGACCAACAAAGACAATCTTGGTGACTAGAACATTGGTTGCTAGACTAAAAAGAACAATTTTTTTTAAAAAACAGAAAATTGATTGCTGGGTAATATTATGAATGAAAAAGAGAGATTTAATATATACCTTTTAAAGAAATAGAGAAAATAGGGTATTACCCAAAATGATAATTATAAAGTTATTTTCTAGAACAGAAACATGAATATTTTGAAGTTTATTTTATAAGAACATTACAGAAAGTACAAAATAAAACAAATGACTTCGTGAAAGTATTTTCAAAATTATAAAAAACAGTAAGTAAATCAAAATTTACAAACAACTTAAGAAGTAAAATGTTTTGACAGATCAATAAGTGTAAATGGATTAACTTATTTTTCAGAGATTTAGATTAGATGAAAAGGCAAATCTCAATTTCATTCTATATACAACAGATCTACCTAAAAAATGTGATTCAGGAAAGCTAAAAGATAAAAGAATTGACATAGGCATCCCAGGCAAATTGCAAACAAAAATAAATCATGAATTTAATAGCCAATATGATGAATTTCAGGTGAAAAGTGTAACACAAAACAAAAAAAGAAAATCTGTAATATTAAAGGATGCAATTCACAGTTTAGATGCAATAGCTACAAATACTGAAGCAACAATAGTATTGAGCAGAAATTACTGGCATCATAAGAAGAATGGAAGAAATATACTAGGGGCAGTAGGCTTTAGTTCACTTCTTTAAGTTCAAGATTTGTCATGTAGGGAAAAATTATATAGCAGATAAATTCTGTGACTTAAAATCATAAGATATTTTTTCTTCAAATGTTCATGAAATATTAATACAAATGAGCACTTCTTAGATCACAAAGAAAACCTCAATAAATTCCAAAAGAGAAAAAAAAAGATGTTTTCTATCACAAATCAAGAAAATGTTAATAAACAGCAAAAGCAGAAACTAAAAAAAAAAAATGAGCTTTCAACTAGAATTACTTTTTCAGTGCTGAGGATAGAACCCAGGGCCTCACATATACTAGGTAAGGGCTCTACCACCCAACTATACTCCCTGCCCTAGAAATGTTTTAAATTCTCTTAAATAGCTCAAAGAAAAAATAGAAGCCACAACTGCAGAATTTTGGGAAAACAACATGAATGAGAATGCCACATCTTAAGACTCTATGGGATTAAACTAAAGCAGAACCTAGAATAAAATTTATAACTTTTAATACTAACATAAGTTTTAACAAGAGAAAGAATGAAAATACTCAAATATTTTTTAAAAATAAAGAGAAATGAATGAGGGTTAAAGCAGAAAAATGGTAAAATTGAAACCAAATAAATTTAGATGTTGATTATTCTAAATAAACCAATGAAATGAAGAAACCACTAACAAACCTTACAATGAAGAAGAAAAAGGAGGAAGAAGCAAGTATATAAGATAAGAGAAAAAAACGGGGGAAATAAATAAACTAGCCAGATAATACAAAGCTGGAATCTGAAAATATTGCAGCAAAAAGAAAAATTACATACAAATTTCATTTATAAAAGTTGACTTGAAATATTTTAAATAAGAATCTAATAGGAAGTTCAAATCATATTAAAAGAGTAATATAACACAATTGGGATTTATTTCAGAATTGTAAAGTTGGTTCAATAATGGAAATATTTTTATATAATATGTTAGTTAATCATATATTATCTTAATAGACTGAAAATGATTTCAAAATAATCAGCATTTTATTATTTAAAAATAACAAAACAAAATAAATATAAATTTTCTTAACATGATATAATATATTTCCATATTAGCTTAAATAATAGCATTAGGTTTCCTTGAGAAACACTAGACACAACCCCACCAACATCAGGATAATGCAAGGATGCCTATACCCACTGTTGTTTACTGAGAATCTTACTCAATGTGTTTAGACCAAAGAAAGAAATCAGAGATATAAAAAGTGTAAAGATGATGTGTTAGACTGTTACGTGCTACTATAACAAAAATATCATAGAGTGAATAGTTTATAAGTAATAGAAATTTATTTCTCATAGTTCTGAAAACTGGAAACCTCACAACTGAGGAACTAGCATCTGCTAAGGGCCTTCCTGAGTTGGCGGCATGTTGAAGAATAAGAAATAGATGAGTCAGAACAAGAGGAGTCTAATTTTATACTTTTAAAAGGAGCCCCCTTCTGTAACAGCAAACCTACTCCCATGGTGATAGCATTAGTACATTCATAATGGCAATGACTAAAAGATCTAAACACTTCTCATTTGGCCCCACCACACATTGGGGGTCAAATTTCAAACACATGAACTTTGGGGTACACATTCAAGTCATAGTAGATGGTAACACTATCAGTATTTGAAGATGATATATGCCTAGAGGGTCAGTTATTAGGCTATTAGAAGCAATAAAGGGACTTGAGAAAATAACAGTATATTAAATTAATTTGTGATGCGGGCATGAAGGTAACAATTTCTTCCTCAGGCAATGACAAAGGCTGAACAAAATTATTTAAAAGCAATCACGTGTAAGCAGTGAAAAATAATGAAAGGCAAGTACAACTTTGAGAATCATTTACAGTAACTGAAATGAAAGGTCACTATGAGGCTCAGTAGCAGAATATAAACAACAGAAGCATTAATCAGTGAACTTAAAGATTAACCAATAGAAATTATTTAATTGAAAAATAGATATTAAAAGATCAAAACTATGAAAAATGTCAAGAGACCTATGCAACAATACCAAACACTCCTACATACATTCAAGTGGAATTACGGAAAGAGGTGAGATGGGGATTGGGGTAGGGGGGAGAATGAATGAAGAAAGATAATAATAATTTTGAATGACCCACTACTACCAAAAGCAATATAGATTTAATGCAATCCCCATCAAAACCCCAATGACATTCTTCACAGAACTAGAAAAACAGTCCAAAATTTATTTGGCAGAACAAAAGATCCAGAAAAAAAAGCAATTAAAAATTGATTCAAAAAAGTCAACAAAACCCAAATTAAACAAACCTAAAGAACACACTTGGACACATCATAGTCAAACTATGAATAGTCAAATATAAAGAGAAAATGTCTAAAGCAGAAAAATAAAAATGATACATACCCAGAATAAAAAAATGAAATAAGGACTGACCTCCCATCTGAGCCAGTGGATGCCAGCAAATGCTGGAGTTTATGTCCAAAGAACTCAAAGTAAAATATGTCATGCAAGAGTTCTATTTTTCTAGAAGAATATACTTCAAAAATAAAGTTAGACTAAAGATATTTTTCAGATAAAAGAAAACTGAAAATTTGATACTAAGAGGCTCCCTCAATAAAAATTCTAAAGGAGGTCATTCAGGTTAAAGGCAGATGACACTAGGAGGTAATTCAGATATACAGGAAGAAACAAAGAGAATGAAAAATGTGCTAAGTACACAAGATTTCATACACATGCACGCGTGCACACACACACGTATACACACACCTAATATACTTTTTGTTCTCTTAATTTCATTTAGAGACATATGACTGCTTAAAGCCTAAACTAGAACACAGTATTGTTGGGTTTATAAAATGTATAGAAGTAATATGCATGACAACAAGAGCAGAAGAAGTTAGGAATAAATAGAACTGTATTGTTGCAAGGTTCCTACATTTTACCAGAAGTAGTTCTAACTTAAATAGAGCCTAGTAGGTTAAAGATGCAAACGTAATCCTAAAACAACCACTAAAAAGCTAATGAAAAGAAATCAGTTAAGGAGCCAATAAATTAATTAAGTAGTATACTAAAACTTATTTGTTTTTAAAATATTTATATTTTAGTTATAGGTGGATACAATATCTTTATTTTTATGTGGTGCTGAGGATTGAACCCAGTGCCTCACACATACCAGGCAAGTGTTCTACCTCTAAGCCACAACCCCAGCCCCTAAAAAATTTTGTTTAACACATTAAAGAAAGGAGGAAAGAAATAGAATGATTTTAAAAAAGAAATGTGACAAATAATAAATAAAGAGTAAAACGGCTTACTTAAAAGCAATCATATCAATTACTAAATGTAAAAAGACTAAACAACCCAATCAAAAGATACAGACTGGAAGAGAGAACACAAAAACAAGACCCACCTAAGTGCTCTCAACCCAAAGATGCAAACGAGTTGAAAGTAAAAGAATGAAAGATGTGCCAGGTGAACAGCAGGCATGAGAAAGCCAGAGTAGCTATATTATCATAGACATGGATTTTAAGGAAGAAGTAATACTAGGGATAAACAGGGAGATTTCATAGTCATACAAACTCAAAGGACAAGTGTCCTAGTCCATTTTGTGTTTCAAAATACCTGATTCTGGGTAGTTTATGAAAAAAGAACTTTATTAAGCACCCAGTTCTGGTGGCTGGGGTGTCCAAACAGCATGGAGCCTAAATTCTAGCAAAAGGCCCCCTTGGTTTATACCACAACATGGTGGAGGAGTGGAAAGAGAAGGGTCACATGCAGAAGGGACCGAACATGTAGAATGTCCCTGTTTCCAAACAACTTGCTCTCAATGTACCATGAAAGCTAGGAATCCCCTGAGACAGCATTAATCCATTCGTGGAGGCAGAATCCCCACGGCCTAACCAATTCCCACCATATCTGAATTATTGCAAGAAGTAAGAAAGACAACACTGAAAATCAATGAAATAGGAAATGGGCATACTAGAAAGAAAAATCAATGAAACCAAAAGTTTGCTCTTTGAAAATATCAAGAAAAATGCTAAACCTCTAACTGGTTAATTAAATGCATGAATTACCAATTGAAAATGAAAGAGGACTATCACTACAGTATCTACAATATATTAAGGAATTAGTTTGAACCACATTAAGCTTCCCAAATTCAATGACTTAGATGAAATAGATTTCTTGACAGTCAAGAAAACAGACTAAAGAAAAACAGAAAACTTTAACTGCCCTAAAACAAGATTAAGATTGTTTTTTCTTTATAAGGCAATTAATTTTACTAATATGTTTCCTAACAGTGATAACTATTATAGTCCTGATGGTTAATCTTTTAATATTGCCAATATTTGCTAATCCTATAATCAATAATTTTGAATTCCAAAGCATATGAAAGATTATATATATGACAACCTTCATAAAATTTCAATAAAACATATGGAAACATAATCTTTCAATAAATTTCAATGACTCTACTACTACCAAAAGCAATATAACTATTCAATGCAATCCCCATCAAAACACCAATGACATTCTTCACAGAACTAGAAAAATAGTCCTAAAATTTATTTGGAAGAACAAAACACCCAGAATAACCAAAGCAATTCTAAACCAAAAAAGCAATGCTGGAGGCATCACAGTACTTGACTTCAAATTATATTACAGAGCTATAGTAACAAAAACTGCATGGTACTGGCATAAAAACAGAAATATAGACCACTGGTACAGAATAGAAGACACAGAGACAAACCCACAGAGATACAGTCATCTGATCCTTGATAAAGCTGACAAAAACATACATTGAAGAAAAGACAGCTGTCTTAACAAATGGTGCTGGGACAACTGGTTATCCATATTTCGAAGAATGAAACTAGATCCTGCACAAAAATCAACTCAAAATGAATCAAAGACCTAGGAATTAGATCAGAAACTATGCAACCCTTAGAAAAAAATGTAAGGTCAACACTCTAGCATATAGGCGCAGTCAATGACTTTCTTAATAGGATCCTAAAGCTCAGGAAATAATGTCAAAAGTTAACAAATATAATGGCATCAAATTAAAAAGATTCTGCATAGTAAAGGAAACAATTAGAAATGTGAAAAGAAAATCTTTGCTAACTATTATTCTGGCAGAGGATTAATATCTAGAATATATGAAGAACTCAAAAAAATTAACATCAAAAAAACAACAGTTGGACAAATGAAGTAAACAGTGCTCAAAAGAAGAAATACAAATGGCCAACAAATACATGAAAAAATATTAAACATCATTAGCAATTAGGGATATGCAAATCAAAAGTACACTGAGATTTCATCTCACATGAGTCAGAATGGCAGCCGTCAAGAATACAAATTATAATAAATGCTAGAGAGATTGTAGAGAAAAAGGAACACTTTTACCCTGTTGATGGGATTGTAAATTAGTACAAATACTATGGAAATCACCATGGAGGTAACTCAAAAGACTAAGAGTGGAACCACCATATGAGCCAGCTTTACTGCTCCTTGGTATTTATCCTAAAAGATTTAAGTCGTATTATAGCAATACATGCATATCCATGTTTATAGCAGCATGATTCACAATAGCCAAAACTATGGAACCAACTTAGATGCTCATCAATAGTTAAGTGGATAAAGAAAATGTGGCACATATACACATTTCTTCAGCTGTGAAGAAAAATGAAATTATGTCATTTGCAGGAAAATGGATGGAACTAGATATCATTATGTTAAATAAAATAAGCCAAACTCAGAAGGTCAAGGGTCACATATTTTCGCTCATATGTGAAAACTAGAGAGGAAAAGGAAAAGAAAGATGTGTGTCTGTGGGGGAATCTAATAAAAAGTGAAGGGAGACTAGTAGAGTAAAGGAAAGGGACCGGGGAGGGAGGATAGAGGAAAAGGGGAAACACTGGGAAATGATATTGGCCAAATTATGTTACTATATTGTGTGCAGGTACGAACATGTAACAACAAATCCCACCATTATGTGCAACTACAACACACCAATAAAAATGTGGGAAAATTTTGAATGGCCTAAATAACAGGGGGTTCCCTAATATTTAAGAGGAGTAGACTATCACTGATAAAACCTCACCGGGTGCTTTTTTTTAATAAGGAAGCTTTTTTGATAAATATCATTGTTTCTTAAGGTTAATCTTCTATTCAAGACCCTCCCACAAAGAAAACTGTAGTGCCAGACAGCTTCATGATGAATTCTCTCACGAATAATGCCAATCTCTCACAAACTAGGTCAGGAAAAAGAGGAGGGAAGACTGCTCTATTCATGTTATGATGCTTACATGATTTCATACCTGACAAAGGCAGAAGGAGAAAACTCTAGCCAACAGCCTTCATGGTCATAAATGTGAAAATCTTTAAGAAAATATTAGGTAACTGACTCTAGCACTGTATCAAAAGATTAATATATCATGACCCAATGAGGTTTGTCCAAGAAATGCACTGTAAGGTCAATATGTGAGAATGAATTAGTGTGGTTCCTCTTATTAAAAAAAAATAAATAAAGGAGAAAAACCATGATCACTTCAGCAGATGCAAAAAAAAAAAAAAAAAAAAAAAAAAAAAACTATTTGACAGAGTTCAATACCCATTCTTGATAAAAATTCTTGGCAAACTCAGACTAGAATGAAATTTCCCCAATATGAAAAAGGACATCTGTAAAAAGCTTAGAGCTAACATCATATTGAATTGTTAAAAAAACTACGTGATTTCTATCTTAGAACAGGAACAAGACAAAGGTATCCATTCTTCCAACTTTCATTCAACATTATACTTATTGTCCTAGACAGTTCATTAAGGCAAGAAAAAAAGCAAAGAGTTTATTAAAAAAAAGTAAAACTGTCTTCATTTGCAGGCAACATGTCATATACAAAAATATAAATATATATCTCTATATCTACCTATCTTTCTATCTCCTAAGGGAATATAGTATATAAAGTTTACTAGAACTTGTAGGTGATTTTTAACAAGATCAATGGATCAATATACAATAATCATTTTTATTTCTATATATTAACATCAAAAAATTGAAATGACATTTAAAAAATAATTACATTTATAATAGTATACAAAATATTTTATGATAAATTTAGCAAAGTGATGGGCTGGGGTTGTGATTTAGAGGTAGAGCGTTCGCCTAGCATATGTGAGCCACTGGGTTCAATCGACAGCACCACATAAAAATAAAATAAAGATATTGTGTCCACCTACAACTAAGAAATAAATATCAAAAAAATTAAGAAAATGTGCAGAATATTTGAGAAATACAAAATAATGTTCAAAGACTGTAAAGAAGACCCAAATAAATGGAGAGAGATGCTGTGTTCATGAACCGGAAGACTTAATACTGTTGGCATAACATGTTTTCCTGAATCACTAGATTCAATGAAATTTTAATCAAAATCACAGAAACCACGTTCTTGTAGAAATTGACAAGTAGATTCTAAAACTGATACAGAAATGCAAATGATTAAGATAGCTAAGCAGTATTTTAAAAGAGGAGAAAATTTAGATGATTTAAACTACCTGATATCAAGACTGCTGTAAGAGGAAATCATCAAGAGAGTGTGGCATGTGTATAAAGAAAGACTTACCCATTTGTGGGACAAAGTACAGCCCAGAAGTAAACCCACATGTACTTAGTCAAGTGATCTTTAACCAAGTGCCAAGATACTTCACCGAGCGAAAATCAGTTTTTCAATAAATGGCACTGGAATAGTTACCATGTGGGGGAAAAAACCTTCAAACTCTTATCTTTTACTATGTGCCAAAAATTAACTCAAAATAGATCACAAACCTAAATTTAAAAGTTAAAATCTTAAAACTTTAAGAAAAAAAAAGAGGGGCTGGGGGCTTTACTACTGAGCTACGTCCTCAGCCTTTTTTTTTTTTTTTTAACTCTCATATTTTGAGACAGGATCTCAGTAAGTTGCTTAGGGACTCACTAGGTGGCTCAGGCTGGCTTTGAATTTGTGATTGTCCTGTCTCAGCCTCCCAAGCCCTACTGCTGGAATTATAGGTGTGCACCTCTGCACCAGGCTCTCTTTTTGTTTTTCAGACATACTAGAGAGGCCCCCAAAATGTGCTCATATCCTGAATTGCAATATTATTGTTTGTTTATTCCTAAATGAAATCTCTTGTGTGAAGATTTGTCTATACATTTTTATTTGACTTTGGCAACCCACTTCAGAAAATAAAATGAGAGAAAAATTTGCAAAGTATGCATCCAAATAAGGTTTCGTATCCTACAAGTATAAAGAACTACTATACTTTCCAACAAGAAGACAAATAACTCAATCAAACAATCAAACAAAAGATTAGGTGTGGTGGTACATACCTATAAACCCAGAGACTTGGGAGGTTGTGGCAGGAGGATTGTGAGTTCAAAGCCAGCCTCAGCAACTTAGCGAGGCCCTAAGCAACTTAATGAGACCCTGTCTCAAAATAAAATGAAATAAAATAGGACTAGGGACATAGTTCAGTGGGTAAGCATCCCTGGGGTTCAATCCCAGGGGTGATGGGGATGGACAAAAGATTTAAATAGACACTTCACAAAATAATACATGTAAATAGCCAATAAGTAAAGATACTCAACATCACTGGTTAACAGAAATGCAAATTAAGAAACAAAGAGATAACACTATACTTGCTAGAGTGCTGAAATTTTAAATGCTAACAATACCAAGCACCAACATGGAGACAGAGTCACTGGAACACTCACGGTGGTTGGTTACACTATACTGGTATACTCATTTTGAAAACACAAACTAACATTTAACTCAGCAACTCCCCTTCTAACTGTATAACCAAGAATAAGTACATTTATCCACACAAAGGCATTGTGGGCATTCATAGCAACATTATTCTTAGTGGCCCCAAACTGGAAACAAACCACATACTCATTAACTAGTGAGTAGACATTAAACAAGTTGTATATCTGGACAATGGAAAACTACTAGCAAAATGTCAGAATAAACTGCTGATATATGCAACAACATGGATGAGACATGAAAATAACATGCAAAGTGCAAGAAGTCAGATCCAAATGACAACACATCATTCCATTTATATGAAGTTCCAGAAAAGACAAAATGATAGTAAAAAAAAAAAATCTGATCAGTAATTGTCTTATGTCCAGGTTAGGGTAGAAAAATTGACCATAAGAGAGCACAAAGGAACTGGAGGGGCTTACATTTACCCAACTCATTGAATTGTTCTCTTAAAATCTCAGTTTTATATTAAATGCAAATTGTACCTCAAAAGATGCAAAAAGAAAAATCATACGGAAAAATCAGTATCCTAGCTGGGGACAGTGGTACACACCTGTAGTCCCAGTAGCTCTGGAGACTGAGGCAGAAGGATCGAGGGTTCAAAGCCAATCTCAGCAAATTAGCAAGGTCTAAGCAACTTTGTGAAGTCCTGTTTCAAAATAAAAAAATTTTAAAAAGGGCTGAGAATGTGTCTCAGTGGTTATGTGTTCCTGGGCTCGATTCTTGGTACCAAAAAAAAAAAAAAAAAAAAAAATCAAAATCCTTTAAATACAAAAATAACAACCAGCAGAAGGTTCAGGGAAAGAAAGGACACTATGTTGGATATCCAATTTGCCTTCTAGAGTCGTTCTCACCTAACTCAAGAATGCTCTATACTCAGATAGGTTTAATTATATTGATTTTATCAATGGACTCTCTTATTCTCCTGCCTCTGGTTGACCTTGGCCACTGGGTGACTCCAGATGAAGACCTAAGAGAGGAAGAAGAGGAAGATGTGTGTTCATTTCTTCCTCCACCCCTGTTCTTTCTGGTGGGATCACAGTGGACTAATATGTCACTGGACCAGGGCTATACCTCCTATAGGGGTTCTGTCTCTACATCACAGCGAATTTTCCTTCTCCTCAACCATTCATGCCTAGGTGTGGGAACAAAGGACCCAAGACTGCTGTTACTAACCCCAAAGAACTGTGCCCTAAATTTCCCTGTACCTTGTTCACATTTTTATAAACATCACTTTCATCTCAAGTTATCCAATTTGAGTCATTTGTTTTCTACGGGAACCTATCCTGATACGTAGTCTGCTTGCAATGGCAGCAACAAAAAATCCATTGGAACTAATGAACAAGAAATCACAGAAGCTATGTAAAAATATGTCAAGTATCAGCATAAGACTTAAACACAAATGGAAAAACATTCATGTATTTGGATGGAAATCTTCAACATCAACAAGATGGCAATTCTTTCTAAGTTAATTTATAAATTAAACTCCAAGAGGTATTTTTATTGTTTTGTTTGCTATTATTGTTGTTGTTTCATGTTTAAATTAAACGAACTAGTCTTACCCTTCATGTTGAAAAGCAAACAAACAAAAACAGCTAGGGAAACTTTGGAAAAGAAAAGAAAATATCAAAACATAAAGTTATAATTATGAACAGAAGCAAAGACATGTGATCAAACAAACAGCCCAGAAATATACCCAAATACAAGAATTTGCAACAAAGAATTGCATCTAAAATCAGTGGATGAAAAGGTGAACTGTTTACTAAATGGTTTGAGGACAAGAGGAAACATTCAGGAACATTGTTGTTAATTGAAAAAGCAAGGTTCTGAAGAGAGTGTAGATTGTGATACTGTTTGTGTAAACCAAAAGGGAGAGGGAAGTAAAAAATATATATTTGCAGTTGCTTGTGTACAAATCAGAATACTTTGAAGGTGCAGGCCAGAAATTATCGATGGTGACAAAGGTGAGGGTGGTGACAGATGGGTGGTCAGAGGCGGGAGGCAGACTCAACTGCACTTACCTTCTTAGATTTCAGGTGACGTTAAATCGTGTGATTGTATCCCCTGTTGACAAGTTCAAAATATAAAAACACATTAAAAAATTTTTTTAAAGAGAGAGAGAGAGAATGAGAATTTTAAAATATCTATTTTTTTTTTTTTTTTTTAGTTTTTGGCGGACACAACATCTTTATTTTATTTGTATATGGTGCTGAGGATCGAACCCAGCGCCGCGCGCATGTCAGGTGAGCGTGCTACCACTTGAGCCACATCCCCAGCCCCATAAAAACACATTAAAAGCAAATAAAAATACATCTTCAAAGCAAAACCCCAGAATGATGAGCAGTCACATGTTACCTAAGAAATTCTCCCTAATTAGAATGGGTTCTTCACCCCATTGTCACCCACAGGTATGTTGAACATTTTCCACCCTCATTCAGCCAGAAGGACGAAGAGTAGGCATTGTGCCTCTGTACCCCAACCTGGCTAATGAGATGCGATTGCACATGCTTCTTCTTTCTCTTCTAGCCAGATCCACAGGACTCTGACCAATGGAAATTGCCTTAAACATAATCTTCTCTCTCCTCATTATCTTTGAGTTCCACACACACTAATGTTCATGGTCTAGAAAGTGTGTGGTGTTGTTTTTTTCTATTTGCACAATTTAACATAGCAGTTGTAACATTTACAACTCCACTATGAAGGTCAACACCACTGTGAATAATAACATACCATCAGCTTAGCCAGACAGCTCATGTTTGATGCCTTTCTTTTTAATTCTCTTTCTTCCAACATAAGAACCCCTGAATTGAAATAATTTGGCCTACATTGCCCTTCGTGCTTGAATTATAAATCTGGCACAATGTGGTCTTCATATATAGTGAACTACAATCTTGCTTGACATGCAAGCAGGTTGTAACCCAACCCAAGAATATAACATTGTAAGGAAGCAACTAGGCTTCAGCCAATCCCAAACTGAAAGTTAGAAATTAGGCCCAAATAGGACCACCACCAAACTAATTGCACCAATTAGATAATCTCTGTATCTCATTTCCTGTTTTTCTCCATGTAAAAGTAGCTCCTCGCTGGAAGTAGGGGCATTGTGGATCATCTTCAGTTTGGAGTTGAAGGATATGGAAAATGACAACCCCCAAGACAATGTGACCTTGAAGGAAGGAGAGAGGAAGAAGACAAAACCTTGATCCTTCCCCAGTTAATTTTTTTGCCACTGACAAGACATTCCCTGCAAACAAAACATATTTCAATCCTAAAACAGCGGCCTATGGGAAGAGAATGAACATTGATCCTTTCCCAGTAAATTCCCTCCCAATGACAGTAAAGCTACACATTAATCCTGCCCCAGTGACAATATGAGGCCCCCAGAGGACAACATAAGCACTGGGAGCTAATAACTGGACCCCCCCCATCCTTGCCCAGTAAAAACAATCTCAAATTTTCACAACCTCTTTCCTGAATGCCCACTGACAAGCCATCTCTCAGTGTAACCTATAAAACCCCAAACCTCTTCTGTAACCAGGGGCCTTTTTCTACCCAGAAAGCGAGCCTATCTGATGCCTGACTCCACTGCTGAATAAAAGACAGTGCTGAACCATAAGGTTCTGCTTCCATCTCCAGCATTTTGTGCTTACAGGAGTGTTGTCTGGTTCTAGATTTTAAAAATATTTTTACTGTCTCATGTAAACTTTGATAAAGTGGTCTCAGTTTTTTTCCCTTCAACAGAATCTTCTTTATTCTGCCTTACTTATTCATTAGAGTACCTTAAACTTTAACTGCAAATAAATCTAAGATTGGACATTTTCTACCAAGTATTGGCTTTCTAACAGAAAAGCATTTGAACCTATAATTGGTGAAAATCATGAAATGAAAAGAGAAAAGCGTAGGAATCAGACATGTGAATTTACTTTCCCTTTTATTTCAGAAACCATGCAAGCTATGATTGACCCTTATAATATGATAATATAGACTCAGAGGCATCTGGGAAGGAATAAATCTCTTTGATCTATTCAATTCCTTTCCCTAGCACACAAAATTTTCCCACATAAGTCGGTTTGTCTGCCAACTGCAGTTGAGGTTTGCTGTAAGCCATAATACAATGGACAGATTAGTTGCCCAATGGAAACCATCTGCCAATGGATGGTCTAGCCTTGTTTCAAGTGCCTGCCTGTCACTGGCACAGAATTATATTTTCAAAAGTTCTGGGAAATCTGAAGATGAAGTTACAAATTAAAATCATAGGTCTCAAAGAAGTGCAGAGTTTGGACAAGTCCATCCCCATTCTATTCCACCCAAGTGTATATTCCATGGGCAGCACATGTAGGTAATGGAAGCTACTCAACATTTGCATCTTTGTGAATCTGCCCTCTCATCCATTTACACATTGGAATGGCTTTACTCTGCTGCCTCTCTTTGAAACAGCATTTTGCATTTTAATGAGGCAGAACATTCATCACACATTTTCAAGTAATCACACCCTTCTTAACACTTGCTTTTTACAAGCCTGCATTCTTGAAATGATGAATGTGTTCCTAAAAAGCTATGCATTTATTTGGTTTTTAAACCTCAACTTGAATTTTATATTAGTGAAGACCACCATTTAAGGAAGCCCTATGTGAATTCTTGGTAATGTGTACAGATCCTCCCAATTGATCTTCTTTGTAGTATGGGGCTTTGTGGAAGGATTTTCTTAAACAGAATTATTTCAGGTTGTTAGTTACTAAGATGTGTAGCTACTTTAGAAAGACTGTGCACTTACAAGAATAAAACTCATACTTTCCATGTGAATTTTAATCGGGTCTTGTGAAAATATATTAAATATTAAAATATTTATTATGTTCTATAGAGTTGTATATAACTATATTCATTGTGTACAATAATGTATGTATTATAAGATAACATAAAAGTGGAAAATATATGTAAAAATATACATAAAGTAGAACATATATAAAAACACATAAAGTATACATTAATCAAGTAGAATGGGAAAAATTTTTTCATTTGATTTATTCTTTCCTAGATATTTTAAATTTGGATTTGAAAGTTATCCTAGAATCATTTATTTATTTATTTATTTATTGACACTTGGTCTCACTATGTTGCCCAGGCCAGCCTTGAACTTGTGATCAGCCTACCTCAGCCTCCTGAGTAGCTGGGATAACGGATGTGCACCATTACATCTGGAAAATCATTTGTTTTTATTTATACCTCTCTCTATTGTTTCTAAACTACTGTTATTTTATCTCTGAATACATTTCAAATATGAATATCACTTTTTTTCATCAAAAATTTCTGGCCTTTATGTAATAATGTTCCTTTTTAATATACACAAAGAAAATATATAATGACAAAATAGCTATTATAAGTTCAGCAACACTTAAAAATCATAGGATTCTTATTAATTTTAAATTATGTGAGCTTTTTTAAAAATGAAAGATAAACACATACATAGTTTTAAAAATCTAATTGAATAGAGGAAATATCTGGTACTGGTCACAGAGGTAATCATGTTTTACTATTTAGTTTTTGTGTTTCTGGTCATTGATATTTTCTAAAAATAACTGTATACTTTTCATTTATTAATCTTGTAATTTGACTATTAATTTGCTATTATAATCGATGAGGATATGTTTTATGTGTCCTTTCCCATCATCTCTCTTCCTGCTACCAGTAGGGTTTATCACTATTTTCATTTTCATCACTGAGGAGCCCCCTTCTAGAAGACTCCTGACAGGCAGCACCTGCTACCTGTCACAGTGAAACGCTGCAGCCACCAGGGCTCTCTGGGCAATGCAGTTGATGGGTGATGGGAAATAATTAGGTCTTCCCTATGGATCCATGTGGGTGACTGAACTGCCTTCTGAAAAATGGACCTGAAATTGAATCGGAAAATAAATGCCAAATTTTATTACATCACAGGATTCTACTAAAACTGACGCTATCCAGTTTACATTGAATATTGCTGTCAGGTTAGGTCAAGTCTAAAACACTCAAAAAAGAAGCAGGTTTTAAGTAAATCGTGACTACTCCACCCCCAGATAAAATGATTATGAAGAATTATACACAAAACAGCATACCAGCCTATATAATCACCACCATTATCAGGTCTATGTAAATATATGCATGTTGCTACAAAGCACCCAGGGATATAGAAAAATACATTTACCTGGGTGCATAGCCATGGTAATGAATAATTTTTTTAATATTTTAATTTTAGTTGTAGTTGGACACAATACCTTTATTTTGTTTATTTTTATGTGGTGCTGAGGATCAAACCCAGAGTCTTGCACATGCCGGGCGAGCGCTCACCACTGAGCCACAACTCTAGCCCATGAATAATTTTTATAATAATGACTTGTGAGGAAGCACATTGGTAAGCACTGAAGATTATTACTTACAAAGTAATAATATTATATGATTTAACTCCCATGAGGAACCTGGAGTGGTCAATTGCATAGACAGAGAAAGTAGAACTGTAGTTGCCAGGGTTGAAGGTATTATAGAGCTGGGGCCTTCCACGAAACTGAGGCAGGGTGAAAACCCTCCCCCATTCAAACCTCAATTCCTGTGATCAAGTTAGAAAGATTTCAGACTTGTTGCTCAGAGTAACAGGAATGAGTTTATTGAAGGGATAGGGAAAGGACACACTCTAAAGCGAGAGAGCAGAAGAACAACATGCCTCTCCTGCACTCCAGTTTTATTGGGGATCCCAGAGAAGTTTCCTGAGAATCCTGCGCAGGTCCACCTCTTGGCTTTTGACTGACAGCAAACTGACATCACACTTTCAAGTCCCCCCGTCATAGTTACTGTGGGTCATGTTGGCTCATGCTGACCAGTTCTAATTGGATGCTTAACCATACATTCTTACAGATTTTATGGTTAGGAGGAACTCTCTTATCTCCCTAAGCTTCAGGATCTGATCACCAAAGTCTCCTGGATTCTTCCCATTGGTATTATTTGGGGCCTGCATTTCTTCTACAAATAACATAGTTTGCTGAGGAATGTGACATGTCCTGTCCACTTAGGCCAGGCAGGGCTGCAGGTAAATTGCTTCTTGGAAGAGAAAGCAGGCGAGGGTCATCACAGTGGGCTCATTTTATAGCATTATTCTCTTAACCTCGTGTTCCTACCATCCTCATCTGTCTGTCCCCGCACAGAGGGAGGGAGAATGAGGAGTTGTTTAATGGGTAGAATTTCAGTCTGGGAATATGAAAAGAGTTTTGTGGCTTGATGATAAGGATGATTGTTAACAACAATGTGGATAAACATAATACCTCCAAAGTGTGCACTTAAAAACAATGAAAATGGTAAATGTTATGCTCTGTGTATTTTACAATGATTTTTTAAAATAAATAGTTTTTTAAAGTAATGAACACTTGGACTCCCTTGGTTTCTGTCTCCAATGTAAGGAAAATCTTGACCCATACCATCCAACAACCAACCTGAAGGAACAGCCACTGAGAAATAGACCCAGGATGTTCTTCATAAGGATTGTCATTGTTTCTGCTGAAACCATGATTTGCTACGAAATGAAGTATTTCCACAAATTATTGGCTTTACCCTTTTAAAAATATATGTGATGGGTACCATTTTAAGGAGATACACAACTTTTGTAAAAGACTATGTGTATCATAAAGAGATTATGTATGTGTATCATAAAGGGTGATGAGGTTTCCATGGGTCAAGGGACTAGAAATCTGAGACTTCCCTCAAGAAAACTTAGAAGATAAAACTGTGACACCAGTGTGTACCAGCTTGAATAGTCAGACCAACCCACATTAATGAATCTAAACCAAAGCAAAAGAGAGATACTTTAAGGTATCTGTACAGGTAGCATGAACTGTTTTCCAGATGCTGCAACCAATGGGATTTGGGTAAAAGGACATTATTGTTTGTCATCAACAGGAAGGAGATCCTTAGGCAGAGGAAACCATGACACAGCTTCCAGTGGAATTTATTAAAAAAAATGACATAGGAACTGAGACTGGCTCTGCACACTTTGGACTCTACCTAGGTGTTTCTAACATAATGCCAAAATACACATCAGAACATGCATCAGGAGGCTGACTGCACTGCTCAGACAGATGGCTCTAAGAGTGAATTTGGGAGGTATGTGTGGGATAGGAGCACCAATAATTCAAGGAGATACTACACCATTTTAAAAAGAGCTATTTCCTTTAATGAACTTTAGGAAACAGTTTAGGTTACAACACTCAGAAAGCAGTAGGCCACCAAAATTCTACATAGGCCACCAAACTGGTACTAGCCCTTAGATAATTACCTATCTGAAGTCAAGAAACCAGAGAACCACCACTTTATGTCTAAGTATTTAGGTTATTCATCTTTCCATCACTGCGACAAAATACCTGAGAAAGATAAACTTAAAGAGGGAAAGGGTTTGAGGCTCACATTTTTAGAGGTTTCAGTTCATAATCACCATGGTTTGTAGTGAGGCTCATGTCATAGCAGCCAGGAAACAGAGAGAAAGGCAGGTGCCAAAATTCCAATATTCCCTTCCAGAGCATGATCCCAGTGATCTAACTTCCCCTCACTAGGCTCCATCTTCTAAAGGTTCCATTACCTCTCAACAGACTAAGAAGCCTGTAGTACCTGGTCTTTGGGGGACATTTAAAATTCAAAACATTGAAATATTTAAAAGTTATAAATCAGGTTAATGAAGGGTTAAATAAAGTTTTTTCTTTCCTGTAATGTTGTCAAATAGAGCTTTGTAACAGAGGAATAGAAAAATATGTATGGAGCTATGAATTTTATATTACTACAAGCCTAAAAGGCACTAAGGTTTTTATTATAGAGATATTTACATAATTTGTGTTCCACAATAATCCAAGAGACTAAAAATAAAATGTATTCAAATTGTGCAAAATTTTAAAATATTATTAAATATAAAGCAAATGAAAAATATATTAATGTTTATAAAAGTTTACTGTTGTCATAAATTACCTATTACTATGTAAAGTTAAACTTAATATCAAAATTTTAAATAAAAATTATTTACAACTGGAAGTCATTTTTAAGTCATTTTAATTTAATTGGATATTAAATGTTTATTATAAAAGATGTAAATATATGCCATATTTTTTTTTTGGATTTGACATCTGTTTTTATTTTTTAAATTTTTTAAAATTTTGTTTAATTTTATTTTTTTATTCTAATTTGTTATCTATGACAGCAGAATGCATTACAATTCATATTACATCACCACGAGTCTAGTGTCCAATGTCCATCTAGTGGTTAATATTATGTATAAATTACACAAATTATATATAATTGGCCTCTGCTTCAAAATATTCAAAACTTCAATAAAAAATATCTAAAATCCAAAGTTGTGTCTGTAGTGAACTTTTACAGACTCTCTTTGTTGTCATTATTCCTAAATAATATAACAACTATTTATGTAGCATGTACATTGTATTGGTATTATAAGTCATTTAGAGATGATTTAGTGTCAATTGGACAATGCACATATGTTCTAAGCAAATACCATTTCATAAACGGGGCTTGAGTACCCTTGGATTTTGGTATGGGATGGGAGGGGAGTCCTAGAACCAATTCCCCAACCCCTAAGCAGATACAAATAAACAATGGCATATAAATAATAATTATTATATATTTATGTATAAATAATATGATATATAAGATATAAATACATATATATCAATTAATATTGCAAAATGTTGCTGTTAGGTCAGTTCCCCACTCACTGGATCTGAGAGCACATGATTTATGGAAGACAGGCTCTTGGGAAAAATACCTGTGAGGAACCAGGGAAGAAGGGAAGGAGATGAAAATTCATGTCGTCTCAGACCAAGTCTAGCCTTGGCCACATCTGTGGGAGTTCTACAGCTTCAGTGAGCAATGGCGTCACCCAGGTGATACCTCCAAGTGCAGGTGTCTGGGAACTGTCTTGGAGCAGTACCCCCTGAAACAGAAAAAGGGAGTGCCAGGATGGAAGGGGGGATCCTGGCAGGGCTTCCAATGCCACCACAGTCCTCTGACCCATGTGCATTGCTGCAAATTCATAAGCACGTTCAAAACCACAAAAGAGAAGCAAGAACATGGAGGGGCAGAGCTATTAGGGAATGATGTCTTGTTACACAAAACCAATTGCCACAGGGAAAGCTTTGATAAATTAATTGATTTGCCTTTCATTACAGTGTTTTCCCCACTCAATTTCTCCCCAGACTTAGGAGCAATGTCCATCTCCACAGTTAGTGGTACAACTCATAAACCTTCATGGTATTGGGATATAAAATATGGATTCCCTGAGTCTTGAACAATGCTTACTCCGAGAGCACATGTTTGCACATGTTTAGGCATGTAGTTCTGCAGTGCCTCAGCTGGGAACTGATCCTGAGTCAGAGGAGCCCATGTATTCTTTAATGAATTTGTTTGTGTGTGAGTGTGTGATATGCAAGGATCCCTTTCACACAAGTTCAGGATAGTACTGCCTAAACCATGGCTGCCCAGGAGAAAGATTATGCCAACCTCATTGTTCCCTTTTCTTTCTTCCCTTTTTTTTTTGGTCTATGTTGGATTGAGCATGCTACACAAGAGCTCTACCACTGAGCCACATCCAGAGCCTTCATTTTAAATTTTCTAATAGCTGCATTTAAAAAAAAGAAGTAAATTAATATTAACAATTTATAAGATATATTAAACATTAGTATTAATAGTTAATAATGATTTTAATGAACTTATTTTAAGCCAATGTACCCAAAAGATTATTATTTTAACATCTAATTAATATAAAATTATTAATGAGATACTTTATATTCTTTTTTTGTCAAACTGAGACTTGGAAATTGGGTGGGAATTTGATACTTACAGCACATCTCAGTGCAGACTGACCACATTTTGAGTGCCTTGTGATCACATGGACATATATTGGACAGCACAGGCTAAGACACCTACTTTTCTCACCCATTTTCCTAGAATGGAGGAACTCAAACATCTTTCAGCAGATAATAATGGTTACCACTTATTAAGCATTTACTTTAGCAGGCACCATAATAAACATTTTATACTAATTCTTTCCAATAACTCATCCCCAGCTACTATTACTTTACATATTTTAGAGTAAGGAAATAGATAAGAAAGTGGGCTGGGTGTGGTGGCACATGCCTGTAATTCCAGCAGTTCAGGAGGCTGAGGTAGGAGGATATCTATCTATATCTAGTCACCCTCAACAGCTTAGCAGGCACTTAGCAACTCAATAAGACCCTCTAAGTAAAATACAAAAGTAAAATACAAAAAAAAAAAAAAAGAACTGAGTGGGGCTCAGTGATTAAGCACCCCTAGGTTCAATCCCTGGTACTCAAAATAATTATAATAATAAAAGAGAAAGTGGAGGGTGCCTGATCAAGGAAGAATGAGATATCGAACCCAGGCTCCTTCCCTCCAAAACCATGGTGATTCGTCTTTAGGAGATCCTCAGAGCTCTCTGCTATACTCGTTGCTCAGATGCACCTCATAAGAAAAGAGTCAGGAGGCAAGATGTTAATTTTAATGTCTTTGCCTTCTTCTTGACTCATTTTCATGAAATCTATTTGGAATTTTCTACAGTTGGCTTAATCCAAAAAATACAAATGCCATTCGCCTCTCCTGCTCCCAAATGCAGAAGCAAGTGAAATTCTAGGTCAGAACCATTTTGTTCTTAGGGAAGATGGCCAAGCAGGTTGAGAAATTACATCCTGCTCTGATGCATGAAGAAAGAACTTGCCATAGGGAACAGTTTGTTGTTGATCTTGCCCTGACCAGACAGTTTGGATGTGCAAATGAATTTTAATCAGGTCTGTGGATTGTGCCAATGTTAAAAAAATAATTGGACCAATATTTCATGTTAGATCTTTGCCCAGGTAGCATCACTCAGCATGGAGTCTTCTGACAGAATGTGCAAATTGACAAGGTACACAAGAGAAGAAAGATTTCAGCCTCTTCACCTCAAAACTAGAGGATGTTGCTGGGGCAGGCAGGTCAAACATCTGTTAATAACATCCAACAAATATGATAGGGCCCTTCTTATTCTTGTTTTTGTTTTCTATGTAAAGAATATATCTGTGTTTTAAGGATTTTTTTAAAGCTGTGATTAAAAATAAATAGTTACATTTTTAAAATGAAACCCTTTTCTCTTAAAAGTACACACTGAAATGGTTACAAATAAAAGTATGTGATGTGAATGAAGGTTTGTTTTAGAATACTCTATCAAGGTGGAAGGGAGGGGACATCAGCATATGAAATAAAATTAATATTTGATAATGGTTAAAGCTGGTATATAGGGTTTATTATACTTTATTTTTACGTGCTTAAAATTTTCCATGATTAAAACATGTTTTAATGTAGCTATAAAGAATATGTCATCAAAAACAGCCCTACCTTGATACTCTGTTAATACATGATACTCAAAAAAAAAAAAAGCCAACACCACATTTACTCCCTTCTTGTAGCTATCTATCTATGTGTTCATCATCTACCAAGAGCAGGATTTCTTGCCTCAGCTCTGTTAATCTTTGAGACCAGATCATTCTTTGCTTTAGGCCTATCCTGTGCCCTGCAAGATGTTTAATGACCTCTCTGGCATGTGTCCACTGCATGCCAGGAGCACATATGTGCCAGCTCCCCATCCATTTGTGAAAACTATAAACATCTCCAGACATTTCCAAAGGACCCTAGAGGTGGAGGGAACCCAAAACCACCCAAATGTGAGCTATCAAATCAGATGGAACCCCTTGAAAGATGTTTTCAATGTTGTGTTCCAGTGATTAAAAAAAGAACTGGTACATAGTATGTGCTTAATAACTAGGTTGGAGATCTTACCAGGAGCTATAAATAAAGTCAAGTGTAAGGACCATGAGCTTATAAAGAAAGTGAAGCTAAGAGATGATAGTTCAGTTTGGTGGCTAGGGAATATTAAAAAATCTGTTTAGCTATTTTAGTTTGTTATTATAAACAGAATTTATTAATTGAATTCATACACTATACTTTTATATATGAAAAGTTGATAATTTCATTTTATATAAAATCACAATATGTTATATAAATTACATATACTATTGTATTTGGCTTGATTATCATCACTATTAATACTCTCAATTATTAAGACTTGAATGAAGTCCAGCCTGCCTAGATGATGATATATTACAATATCATATACTTATCCAGCGATCTCAACTTTCTTAGTTGATTCATAATAAATGAATAGCTGCCATAATAAATGACCTTAAACTGGGTCCCCTGTAAACATTAGAAGTTTATTTCTCACAATTGGCCAAGAAGTCCAAGATCCAGATGCTGGCAGACTCTATCTGGTGAGGTTCAGCTTCTGGTTCATAGAGAGCCATCTTTTCACTATCTTTACATTGTGGAAGGGGCCAGGGAGCTCTGGTCATGAGCTGCTGTCAAGTCCAAATCATCTCCCAAAGGCTTTGCCTCCCAACACCATCATATACTCTCAGCCCATGAATCAGGGGAACACAAACATTCATCCTGCAGCTTCAGTTAACACAGAACAGAGAACATGAGGATAAGGAACCAGCATTAGCAATATAAAGATCATGGGCTTTTTTCTTTCAGGAATATCTTCTATACCCTCACTCAGAACCAAGTTACTCTTACTTTACATACAAATTTAACAAGTTTAGTTAACTATTTACTTCTTATTAGAAAAATCAGAGAAAGAGAGAGAAAAATATAAACACCAGGAAAAAAGTACATAAAAGCACTAAGAATACATAGCATTCAAACAACAAGAAACAAGGAAAAAGCAATATGAGGTACTCAACAAAAATAATAGCAGCAATAGTAAAAATCTAGAGTGCTGTGTAGTTACAGAACACATCTTCATATCTTGACTATTATGGCACATCCTAATCAGTGGTCATTACTTCTTCTATATAATGGAATGTAAGGCATAAAATAAATATCCATGGAATAAATGTTGATGACAATAATAACTCCAAGTCAATTAAAAATGTAATTGTTTTCAGTATATTATGACTAAAAGGGCATGAAAGCAAGCAAAGCAACTTTGAAATATTTACACACACACACACACACACACGTTTTAAAGAAGAGTTTTGATCTCAGAATGACAATAGACTTAATTTATATAGAATCCCCCTATTCCTAGAGTTACCATGAAAATGAATCATTATTTAGGTTTATTTCAGAAGTGCAGTGGTATTTAACACTTGAAGATCAATCAATATAATCCAAAAGATTGGTAGAATAAAAGATGAAAAAACATAATATCTCAATACTCTCAAAAAATTACATGAAATTTGAGACCCAGTCATAAAAAAGCAAAAACACAAAACTAGGAATAGACAAAGCATTTTTACAAAAAAATTATAGAACAATATCACGATTATTGACAAAATGTTGAATGCTTTCCCTGTCAATTAGGGAAAAAGAAAAGGGTATCCATTATCACATTTCTACTCAACATTGTAGTAGAAAACCTACCAGTATAATAAGGCAAGTAAAAGAAATTAAAGACAGGAAAGAAAAAGTAAAGTTCTCATTATTCATAGGTGAAGTGTGAAAGAAAGGTGAAAACTGTCAGAATCAAAATGGAGTTCATTAATTATTTTATGTGCCTGTATGACTATGGCATAATGAATTCCACTATTATTTTTAATTATAACGCACCAATGTTTGGTTTTTAAAAATAGAGTTGCTTGTGTCAACTCTACCAAGAAAAGGCAAATGAAGCTCAGAGGTTCTGAAGAAAGATTTTTACCCATGATTGTCTGGGGTTAAGTATCACAAAACTCTGCCAGAACTACAAGCACAGAGACCACCACAACCTTACACAAAAAGTAATTCTACAAGGACATGGCCAGCATCTGCCTGTATCAGCATCATAATGACACCCCTCTTATTATTAATCATGTGATCAAGCAGTACTATTTCAAATATCTCATGCAATCATCCTCATTATTGTTCTTAACAACGTCCCCTTAGCTTAACCTTTTTGAATCTGTCCGTGTTTGCTATGGCATGAGTATTCCCACTGCAATACTCTGCTGTTCCCATTGCAATGCTATTCCCAAATAAATATCATTATTCGTTGAACAATCACTCCCTGATTATTTTTCATTTAGGTTAACACATTGCATGTGCAGAAAACCCTAAAGAATCTATAAACAAATAGGAGTGAATGTAGTAGGTCACTGAATTCAAGGTCGATACACACACACAAAAAAATCAATTATATTTCAGTATACTCACAAGAACCAATTTAAATATAAAACTTTAAGCAAATGCGGATTCATACAAATGTTCATAGCAGCTCTATTTGTAATATTCCCAAACTGGAAATAACCCAAATTCCATCCAAAGCTCAAGTAAATTGTGATACATTCATACAATACTAAGCAATTAAAGAATGAATTGGTGACATATGTCAGATTAATCTCACAATAGTTATGCTGAACAAGAAGTCAGACCAAAAAAAAAAAAAAACAAATTCATAAAAATTCTAGAAACTTGTCTACTAATCTATAGTGATAGAAAGCAGGTCCATGATTGGTGGAGGATGGGAAGGGCAGGGCAGGCAGAGAGGGACCAGAAAAGAGAAATGGTAATGGGGCAGGAGAAAATTTTTGAGAAAAGGGATGTGTTCATTATCTTAATTGTAATACTTATGTCCAACTTATCATATTGTACACTTAAATAGGTACAGCATATGTCAATAAAGCTCTTTAATTTTCTTAAAATAAAGAAAAATTAATGGGTTATGAGGGGAAAATACCATTTTTCAATAGCATTAAAATCCCTATCAAGTATCTAGGAATAATCCAACAAAAGATGTCCAAGACCATGGAAAGTTGCAAAATACTGTAGCAAGAAATCAAGGGTCTTCAAAGAGCTAAAAAAAAAATGGAGGGATGTCCCATGCTCAGGACCTGGGAAATTAACTTGTGGCAAAATTTTACTTCTTCTCCATTTTTTTCCTAGAGGGTCAATGGAATCCCAAATAAGGGATGCTAAGCAATGTTTTTAAATTGACAAACTGAATCCAAAATTTATATGAAAATGTATAGAACCATCTAAAACAATCTTGAAAAAGGACAGAGTTGGAGGACTTCCAATATTTAATATCAAGGTCTTCTGTAAAACTACAGTAGTAATTAAGATTATGATAATTGTGCAAAGATAGATTAATAGAGTAATGAACAAACTAGAATGTTCAGAATATACACACACATATTGAATCATCCAATTTAAAATAAGGGAGAAATATGGGCTTTTCAATAAAGATGCTAGATCAACTACATGTTTGTATTGTTAAAAAAAAAAAAACTTGACCTCTACCTACATAAAACAGTAATTTCAGATAGATCATTGACCTGCAAGATAAGACAATAAAGTTCTAGAAAAAATGCAGAAGAGTATCTTTAGACCATGAGAGGCAAATATTTTATAAACAGGACACAAAACAGTAGTCATAATAGCAAAGAACAATAAATTGGTTTTCATTAGAATTAAGAATTTTTTGGTGAGGGGTATAGCTCAATGGTAGAACACTTGCCTAGCATGAGGTCTTAGATTCCATCCCCAGCACTGTTTTTAAAAAAAATACCTTTTTGTTTAACATTGAAAGCAAAAAGGCAAATTATAGACTGACAGGAGATATTTGGAACACATATATTTGGCAAAGGATTCATTCCAAGTATTCGAAGAATTCCTACCAAAAAAAATTTTGACCCAATTTTAAGTTATTGCAATTGTTTTACTGCATAGTAAAAAGATTTGATCAGGCAGTTGGCAAATGAGAATATCCAAATAGCCAATAAATATTAAAATGATGTTGAACATCATCAGTTACCAGTACAGCACTAATTAAAATTTAGATGTCACTATACTTCCATAGAATAACTGAGATTTAAAGACCTCCACCACCAAGTGATGGAGAAGAAGTGAAACAACTTAAACTTGCCTAGATTGTTAGTGGGAAGTGGCTGGTTCCTTTAGAAAACTGTTTGGCATTCTATAAAAATTGAATTGACATACACCCTACAGTTTTCACTCGCAGCTATATACCTGACAGAAATTGGGTATATAGCTAAATCGCAAATAGATACATACAAGAATGTTTATAGAGGCTTTATTTGTGATACCCTGACATTAGAAAATCCAAACATCTATCTATATAAATAATGGGATATTCAATAATGGAATTTCTACCCTGTAAAGAGAAAGAACAAATTACCGCGGAATACAGCCACATGGATGACAATTGCAGACATAATCATAAACAACAAAAAAATCAGACCTGACAAAGCACATGCAGACTGAATCATTTAATATGAAGATCAAGGACAGGCAACACTAATCATAGTGACAGAAAAAGAACAGGAGTGCAGCTTTGCAGGGGTGGGACTTGATAGAGAAGAAAGAAGCATGAGGGAACCCACCAGGCACTGCAGCTGCCTGTTTCTTCATGTGGGTTGTTGTTGAATGAAAGTATACATGTGTAAGACTCACCAATACGTACACTTCAGATGTGTACACCGTGTGTCCGTGAGTTATGTGGGTAAAGTCACAACAGTGGTTCAAACGATGTTAATTGACTTTATTTTGAATTCCAGAATCAGGCAGCACTTCATTCCATAAAATAGAATGGGTCCTACAGAATGGAGAAGAGGAGATTGGTTTTATAAATAGAAAAAGGTTGAAGAAAGCAGAAACAAAAGAACAAAAAAATGGATTGGTCATTTCAAAGTTGTTCTCTGTAAAAGGCAGGGAAAGGGAGACACAATAGGAAACAAACGGATTGGTTAACATCAGGTTTCTTTAGATAACTTTTTTGTGGAGGGCATTAAGACAGGGAACTTCGTTATCACATCCATTGAAACTTGCAAAATTTGAGAATTTTGTTTGAGAATTTGGGCTGTTCTCAAAGGTTCAATAAACAGCTTGGTTTCAATTTGGTGATGTGGAACTTTAGCATGAGTGACTCCATTTTTATTTTTAGCCTAGTCTGTTGTGGCTCAGTACAGGAGCTTAGTTCAAAACAATGGCTCCTGTAATTTTTGTCTAACAGTTATATATGTCAATTTTTATGACTTAAAGAAAGAAGAAGAAGAGGTAGAGTTGCTGAAGCAACATATTTCTTTGATAGTTACTAAACAAACATTTTGATCTGGTGTCAGAGTGATATTGAGCTACAAACAAGAAACCTTCTCGGGAAGATGGATTCGTCGTTCTGTGGAGGGCATTCCTAATTAATGTCTCTGTGTGTGAGAACATACTGTTAATCAGGCTCAGCATGAAAGATGGAACAAAGAAGGTACATGAGTTTGGGTTTTCCTTAGCCCACAATGGGTGATTTTTTCTTTCTTTCTTTCTTTTTTTTTTTTTTTTTTTTTTTGTTTACTTCTGTGATTAGCTCAGAATTACCTCTGATTGGAAATATAAGAAAATCCAATTCAAACAGGTTTTCACAGCCAATAAATCTATAAACTTCCTAAAAAGGGAACCAAAAAATCCCACCTCTTGACTGGTTGACTCAGCTGCTCTATCTCTACCCTAGGAACTCACATTGACACTCTACTACCCACAATGTGGAACTCAGTTTCAGCTGGATCACACACTGTGGGGGTGAGACAATAGCAGTTTGTGCTATGTCCTTCTTCATCTTTGCAGGGAAAATTACTGTTAGATCTCCCAGAAGAATGAGGAAGACTGTCCCTAGAACTTGCAGTAAACCGCTTCTTATGTTTTCTTTGTTCAAATTTTGTCACTGATATCTGAACATATCACTGCAGAGAGATTATAAAGATTGGTTTAATCTAAAAAGGATAAGCCTTCGGACAATGATAGGTGATGCTAGAAAAAAATCTGGGGTCAGTTTGGGTTGGAAAACTGATACTAGATTGGCAACCAGTGATAGCCATAGAATTTCCCCAGCAAGATTTAAGGCACCTGAATGGCAGGGATTGTGATTTATTTATTTACTTATATTTTTAGAGAAAGAAAACACATTTATTAATCATTAAGCAATAAAGTAGAATGTGACACATTGCAGGCCATCCTTTATAAGATTGTAAAGACAGAAATCTTATCCTTCTAAACAGATACAATCCACTACCTACACATTTTTCAAAATAAACAATAATAAACATCAGATAAAAGAATTAGTCATACTCAATTCATCCTAAATTTTTCTAATAATTCAGGTGAGCATCAATGTAAACTAATTGTTTTTATCCAGAGGAGAGGAAAAAGAAACTAAAATTAAACAAACAAACAAAACTTCTAAATTTTTGATGAAAAATAGTTTCTTACACTGTTGAGCAAGGCATTCACTGACATTCCTCTCCTACCATCTACAGGGATTGTGATTTAGAATCTTCTTTTCCTCCCACAATATATTACTGCTTGAGGGCCATGAAGATAGAAAAGATGTGGGGAGATCCTGCCAAGAACTGTGATGTATGTGAACCCCAGAGATACACGCAGGAGGGGAAGAATGACTAATGCTACCAGGTGGCTACTATTAGCCAAAGATGTTGCTAAGGTTTGCAAGAGACCCCTATGCTTAGAAAAATTTAGAAGAGATGAATGATGAAGATTTTTGTGGCTTCTACCTATCTACATCAAGCCTGTACAGACAATGAGCTAGGACAAAAATGTAACCAATTAAGGAGATCATTGCAATGGATGGTCAGGTGAGAAGGCAGCCACCTTTCCTCTCTTTCTTCTCCTTGCCCTCAGAGCAAAGGATCTGAGTCAAGATACTAGGACAGAACATAAGTGCGGTGGGGTGAGGTGGGGGGTTTGGAGTAGGAATATGAATTGAAAATGAGATTGAAGCTTAGAAACAAATAATTCATATACATAATGTATATATTTTTATAAAACATTTTTGAGAAATAATCCACATAGCATCAGCTTCATTCTTTTAAAGTATAAAATCAATTTTTAATTTCTCCAATAGTTGTACAAGCATCATCACTACCTAATTCTTATCACTTCAGAAAGAAACCCCACGCTCATTATTCCTCAATACTCCTTATTCCTCCCTCCCTTAAGTCCCTGTCAACCACTAACCTACTCTGTCTCCTTGGACTGCCTATTCAGAACATTTCATATAAAAGGAATCATACATTATGTGCCTTCATATGACTGGCTTATTTCACTTAGCATAATGTTTTCAAAGTTCATCCAGGCAGTAGCATGAGTTAGTACTTCACTCCTCTATACTGCTAAATCATATTACATTGTATGAATACACCATATTTTTAACCATTCATCAGTAGATGAACGTTTGGATTGTTTCCACTTTTTTGGCTATTGTAATGTTGCCATGAACATTTATAGGTTATGGCATGGATATATGTTCTCAACTTTCTAGGGGTAGAATTGCTGGGTCACATCATGACTATATGTTTTAAGGAACAAAAACTATTTTCCAAAATAGCTGAGCCATTTGAAATTCCCATTAGCAACATATGAGGATTCAAATTTCTCTATTTCTTCAACACTTGTTATTGTCTCTCCTTTTCATTTTAACCTAATGTGTGAGAAGTGAGGCTTCATTAAAATTTTTATTTGTATTTTCTAAAAATTTGATGATGTTGGGCATTTTTCATGTGCTTATTGGTTAATAATAAGCACATGAAAAATGCTTTTTTTTGGAGAAATATCTGTTCAATTTCTTATTGTTAAGTCATAAGAGTTCTTTATATATTCTGGAAATAAGTCCTATATCAGATTTTATTCACAAGTATTTTCTCTTGTTCTATGAGTAGCTTTTTATTGTTTTTGATGGTGTTATGTGAAGCACAAATGTTTTTGCTTTTGATGAAGCAAAAACTTGAGGAAGTTCCTTTTTTAACATCATCTTTAAATTCTTTTACCAAGGTTTAAATTTATTAGTATACTCTGGAACACTATGAAGGCAATTCTAAAAGGAAAGCTTATGAGTGCTGACATTAAAAAATCAAAAAGATGCCAATAAACACCCTAATAATGCATATCAAGTTCCTATAAAAACAAGAAAAAAAACAATTTCAGAACTTAAAGAGGAAAGAAATTATTAAAATCAGAGCTAAAATCAATAAAATAGAGAATAATTTAAAAATACAAAGAATGGATGAAATAGTTGGGTTTTTGAAAAAATAAATAAGAAAAATTAACCCTTAGCCAAACAAAAACATAAGAGAGAGAGAGACAGAGAGAGAGAGAGAGAGAGAAAGAGAGAGAGAGAGAACCCAAATTAATAGAGATACAAAAGGAGAAATCACCACTGAAATCCAGAAGATCATCAGGGACTATTTTGAAAATTTATATTCCAATAAATTGTAAAACTTAGAAGACATGGATACAATTCTGAACACACAAGACCTGCCACAATTAAATCAAAAATTTATAGAAAACCCAAACAGACCAATAACTAGCAATAAGATAGAAGCAGTAATAAAAAGCCTTTCAACAAAGAAAAGCCAAAGACCAGATGGATTCTCAGGGGAATTCTATCAGATCTTTAAAGAAAAACTAATGCAAATTATTCTCAAACTATTCCATGAGATAGAAAGATGTGGAACACTTAAAATTCATTCTGTGATGCCAGTACTTCATCCTGATACACAAAATAGTAAGGATACATCAAGGAAAGAGAAAAAACTGGGTGTGGTGGTGCACATCTGTAATACCAGAGGCTCTGGAGGCTGAGGCAGGAGGATCTTGAGGTCAAAGCCAGCCTCAGTAAAAGCAAGGTGCTAAGCAACTCAGTGAGACCCTATCTCTAAATAAAAATACCAAACAGGGCTGGAGATATGGCTTAGTGGTCGAGTGCCCCTGAGTTTAATCCCCTGTACACGACCCCCCCAAAAGAAAACAGGATAGAGAACAACAGACCAATATCCTGATGAACTTAGAAGTAAAAATTATTAATAAAATATTAGCAAATTGTATTCAATAGCATATTAAGAAGATTGTACATCATGAACTGGTCGATTTTATCTCAGAGATGCAAGGATAGTTTAACACACAAATCAATAATGTCATTTACCACACAAATAGAAATAAGGACAGACATAATATAGTCATCTCAATAGATGCAGACAAAATTCAGCACCCATTTATGAGAAAAAAAAACACTGAGAAAACTAGGAATAGAAGAAACTTATCCCAACACCATAGAGGCTATACATAACAAACCCCAAACCCACATCATACTGAATGGGGAAAAACTGAAAGCATTTCCTTTAAAGTCTGGAACAAGCAAGGATGTCTGCTTTCATCACTTCTATTCATTATAGTGCTAGAAATTCTGGCCAGAGAAATTAAGCAAGAGAGGGAAATAATAAGGATAAAAACAGAAAAGGAAGAAGAATCCTATACTTAGAAGATTCAAAAAGCTCTGCCAGCAGATTTATGGAGCCAATAATTCAGCAAAAAAGCAGATTACAAAATCAACATATAAAAATCAATAACTTTCCTTTATTCTAGGAATGAATCAGCTGAAAAGAAATTAGGAAAACAATCATCTTTGCAATAGCATAAAAACAAACAAAACCCATGAATAAATTTAATCAAAAAAAGCTAAAAGACCTCTACAATGAACTATAGAACACTGAAGAAAGTAGTTAAAGATACAAGAAGATGAAAAGACCTCCTATGTTCATGGATAGGCAGAATGAACATGGCTAGAATGACTATACTACCAAAAGCAATATATAGATTCAATGCAATTCCCATTAAAACACCAAAGACATTCTTCACAGAATTAGGGAAAAAAATAGTCCTGAAATTCATTTAGAATAATAAAAGACCCAAAATAAACAAAGTAATCCTAAGTCAAAAAAGCAATACTGGAGGCATCACAATACCTGACTTTAAATTATACTGTGGAGTTATAGTAACAAAAACTGCAAAGTACTGGTTTAATAACAGACGCATAGAACAATGGTACAGAATAGAAGATACAGAGATAAACCCACACAGATACAGATCCTCAACAAAGGTGCCAAAAACATACATTGGAGAAAAGAACATTTAAAATAATGGTGCTGGGACAACTGTGCAGAAGAATGAAACTATAACCTCTCTCTCACCCTGCACAAAAATCAACTCAAAATGAATCAAAGACTAGGAATTACCAGAAACTCTGCACCCTTAGAATAAAACATAAAGGCAACACTCCAACATATATATATATATATATATATATATATATATATATATATATATATATATAGACAGATGACTTTCTCAATAGACTCCTAAAGTTCAGGAAATAATATACAAAAAATAATAAATGGAATGGTGTTTTTAAGTCCTTTGGGTATAGACCAAGGAGAGGAATAGCTGGGTCAAATGGTAGTTCCATTCCCAGTTTCCCAAGGAATCTCCATACTGCTTTCCATATTGGCTGCACCAATTTGCAGACCCACCAGCAATGTATGAGTGAACCTTTCCCACAAATCCTCGCCAACACTTTTTGTTGTTTGTCTTCATAATAGCTGCCATTCTGATAGGAGTGAGATGAAATTTTAGAGTATTTTTGGTATGCATTTCTCTAATTGCTAGAGATGATGAACATTTTTTCATATACTTGTTGATTGATTATATATCCTCTTCTGAGAAGGTCTATTCAGGTCCTTGGCCCATTTATAGATTAGGTTATTTGGTTTTTTTGATGTTTAGTTTTTTGAGTTCTTTACAGGGACACAGCCATATCAATGTTTATAGCAGCACAATTCACAATAGCTAAACCAATCTAGATGCCCTTCAGTAAATGAATGGATTAAAAAATGTGGCATATATGCACAATGGAATATTACTCAGCAATAAGAGAGAATAAAATCATGTCATTTGCAGGTAAATGGATGGAATTGGAGAAGATAATGTTAAGTGAAGTTAGCCAATACAAAAAGATAAATTCCAAATGTTTTCTCTGATATAAGGAGACTGATTCATAGTGGATAGTGAGGAGAGCATGAGACAAACTCTAGATAAGGTATGATGAATATCATTATCCAAAGTACATGTATGAAGACATGAATTAGTGTGAATATACTTTATATACAACCAGAGATATAAAAAAATTGTACTCTATATGTGTAATAAGAATTGTAATGCTTTCCACTGTCATTTATTTTAAAAATCAATTTTAAAAATGGGATGGCATCAAATTAAAAAGCTTCTGCACAACAAAGGAAATTAGAATGTGAAGAGAGAACTACAGAATGGGAGAAAATCTGTTTTAACTACTCTTCTGACAGAGGATTAATATAATATATTAATATAACATAATTAATATATAATTAATATAATTAATATTGATATAATGAACTAAAAACACTAAAAATATAAATAACATAGCAATAAATGAGCAAATGAACTAAATAGACTTCTCAAAAGAAGAAATACAAATGGCCAACAAATATATGAAAAAAATAGTCAACATCTTTAGTAATTAAGGAAATACAAATTAAAACTACAGTGATTTGCACTCCATTTAGAATAGTGGCCATTGAGAATACAAACAATAATAAATGCTGGAGAGGATATGGAGAAAAAGGAATACTTTTACATTGTTGATGGAATTATAAATTAGTACAACCACTATGTAAATCATCATGGAGTTTCCTCAAAAGACTAGGAATGGAACCACCATATGACCCAACTATATCACTCCTCAGTATTTATTCTAAATTATTGAAGTTATCATACTATAGCAATACATTTATACTCATCTTTAGAGTAATACAATTCACAATAGCCCAACTATGGAACCAGCCTCGGTGTCCAACCACAGATGAATGGGTAAATAAAATGTGATATACATACACAATGGAGTTCTTTCAGCCATAAAGAAGAATGAAATTATGTCATTTGCAGGAAAATGGATGGAACTTGAGAACATTATATTAAGTAAAATAAGTCAAACTCAAGAAAATATAGACTCATATGTTTTCTCTCACATATGGAAGCTAGAGAGCATATCTAGTTTTTAGTTGCTAACACATAAAATTCAACTGATTTTTTTGTACAGTCATCTTGTATCCTATGTAAGTGTACACATTTATTGAAACACATTGAATATCTTAAGACATTAAGATCCATTTCACTGCATATAAAGTTTACCTTGGTTAAAAAAAATTAACATGGGGTTTTAAAAATTGAACAGGACAAGTTGTTTTTAGAATGAGAGTGTTGTAATAACTGAAAGTACTAAATGTTTGTAATTGAAATAATGTGTCATTAAGCGAGGTTCCTCTTGAAGAGAAAGGAGAGGTGATGTTCAACAAGAGTGCAGCTAATGGCTGTTAATGGAAAAAATAAAACCATTTAATGGTGGTATTCTGAAGAGTTAAGACAACTCACTGTGTCAGTAACTATGGTGATGAGGGGATAGAATAAGCTATAACTTTCATTACACTGACATTCACTCTGTGAGAGCAATCTCGCAAACACAAAAGGCATTTGTTTCCCTCTTTAAAAAATACTGTGTCTTTGTCAAATGCTTATTGGATTTGTATCTGTCGTAATCAATGAGTATCCCAGTTCTGGATTCTTGAGCTCAGTGTTCCTCTCTGGTTCACATCCGGAGGCCCTGAGAATGAATACTCTGTTATCTATTTAGCCACATCCCAAAGACTGAGGCTGTGTTTGGAAATTACTAAGAGAAGTCTCGGCTATCAAGTAAGGAGATAAGGCTCTATTTGTGCAGAACTTCTAGTGAAAATACAGCATCCTATATTTTCCTAACTTCTGAGATAGGCAGGCTCACCCTTTGCAAAAACAAAATACATTCTACTTTTTCCAGAGAGCCTGTGACATGAGCGAATCTAATGAACACTTACTTAATACCTGTCTCATGTTTCCCATGACCTTTAGGGTTCACATGGACAACTTCCAGACCACCTCCTGAAGACACTAGGTCTCTGAGCTTTTGTTCCTGAAATTAAAGGAAAACAGACCAGAAAAAATAAAATGGGCTACGTGCACCAAGTTCATTTGCTTACTGACAGGATGATCCATCTTCAAAGCTATTAGTTCTCGTCAGACCCTAGTCCAAGAAAACTCTGAGTGAAACTACCCAACCTTTATTTAAGACAACCTGCTTATCTGTTGTCTCTTTATATGAGCTACCATCAGAGAAATGATCTAGATATTCCTGATATGATCACAAATAATCACCCTTCAAGGGCATGTTATAAAAAATGATATTAACACTTGTCGAGTGACTGTGACTGTGCATTCTCCCAGGCTTTTTTATACATGATCCTCAGTTTAATGAAATGATGAATATTTTTTAAAGTTGTTTTTTTGATTCAGTTTAATGAAACTAAAATAATTTTTTAAAACATCACTTTTACATTCTACATCAAGTCAATAAATTTGTGTTCACTAAACAGACAAGTAAAACATCATTCATATAAACTTTCCAACATTCCAATTTTGTTTTTTTCTTAAAATTGTTTTGAGCTTTGTCTTTCCAAAATGACCATAAAACCTCAAGGCCCTCTATCCCAGTCTGTCCCTCTGATTTTCCCACTGAAGGACAAGAGGGAAGAAAGTTCCTATCTGTCATCTAGACTCTATTAGTAACTACTTTGGCTAAGCCTTGAAACTAAGATGTCACATATCGATTACACAGGAATGAGCTGACATTCGCTTCCTGCCAGCAGCAGCACATACCAATTCAGAGAACTACTTTTCTGAATGTAGTTGCAGGAAATACAGTATTGACCTTTGTAGGGAGCTGGGACTTATGAAGCTAGGACTGAAGGCTGCGTGTTCAAAATGAGAACCTAGGATTAGAGAGCCTGTGGAAGTCTTCTGCCCGCTCCGTGTGGAGTCTCTTTAGCTGCCCTATCTCAATGTGCTCAACAAAGGGAGTGTTTTCTCTTCCTTCTGGCAGAGTTGGGCCAAAACCATAAAGGAGGTGATGATAAATTATTAATCCTCTCCTTAGGCCTCTAGGAAAAGAAGTACTCAAATATTAAAATAGAAAGAGCCCTTAGAAACCATGTATGTCTTCCAAACCTATTTTTACACGGCTGGAAACTGAGGCATAGATGGACCAGTTTTGGTCTGAGCTTTGAGACCCTATGTACCATTCTACAGATGAGATCTGCCTAAAAAAGTTTCCCTGGTGGGGGACTCTTAGGTCCTCAGCAATGAGCCAAAGCCACGGTGAACATGATTTTCCTTAGATGTACAATACACATCAGCACAGAACATTCTGAGGGTTACTGAGGGCGAGAGCACATTCTTCTCTGGGAGAACAGTGGATCCTTACCACCACGGCCTCTACAGAATGTCAGGCACATCTAGATGAATCTGCACTTCTTCCCAAGGCAATTTCCCTCACTTGTGTTGCTCTTCCCGATAGAATATGCCCTGTGGGCTTCAGAGTCAGCTTCACTGACAAGGAAGACCTGACAGAGACTGACTTGCTTTTAAAACTGTCACCTAGCCAAAGCGCAGAGCCCTAATGCAGCAGTCATCTACAGTCATGATATAAAATGAAATTAAGCACAAGGAACTTTTCTACTATGAGGGTCTATGGTTTATATTTATGAATTGGAAGTCTACAGCAGATACCTTTACATATACAATCACCCTCCTGCAAATGCTCAAGTCTCTTAAATTAAATGGTGTATTATTTGCATAGAACCTATGCACATCCTCCTGTATGCCTTAAATCATCTCTGAATTACTTGAAGGGGCTAGTACAATACCCACACATAACATCATTTTTGTGGCCACAAGTTCAAATATCGCTTTGGGGAACTTTCTGTAATTTTCGTTTCAAATATTTTTAATTCATGATTCATTGACTCCATGGATGCATGATCCACAGATCCAGAGGCCTAACTACACATATACACATATACATATGGATGTCTGACTATATAACTACACACAGACAACCCACTTATACATACATACGTACATAAACATTTAAGAAACTGTATTTTTGTATAATGATTAGGTTTGCACTTCAGTCTGTTTATATCAACAAAAAGCATATGTAATCCTACTGAATGCCATCTTCCTAGGAATAAAATTAACTCCTTATACTGTCACTAAAACAACTGAGTTCATTCCTCCCTTGTCTAGGGAAAAAAGCTGGTGTCCTTTCTGAATGTCCAAAATATTGAGAGTTTCTCCCTCTTGCCAACTCTACATTACACAGGACAAACCCCAAGTTTCAGTTTTACATATCTTGTATCAAAGGCAAATTTTCAAGTCATATATCTTATTTCTCAATGAAGCTAAGAGTCTGAGTAGCATCGACAATATTTATTTTCTGGAAGTTGGGACATAAAAATACAGCACTTGATTTAGAGACCCTAGGAAAAGTATTTTTCTCCATTTTCTTTTGTATGATTCAATACTATTGAACAAAAGACTCATCCTGCTATTACTGTTCTACATAAGGGGAATATTTTACTGGTAGCACAAAGTAATTTAGGTTCCCATAAGAGGAAGGAGTCCCCTCAAAATCGGCTCCTATTTCTACTGGTGAGAATGTCTTGCTGCTGCCATCTTCTGGAGATTTCAGTCTCAGCAATATGGTTAGGTAATTTTACAATTTCAAATACATCCAAATTACCAGCCTCACTTATTGGCAAAGCCAATGGATGTGGTTATGGGGGAAAGGAGTGGTTTCCTAAGATGTACCACAGTCTATAGGATTGCTCCTGCTGTCTGTCTACAGTAGTCATCAAGATGTCAAGACACTGTCCTGCCTCTACCTTCCCTTGGCATTTTAAATTAGAAATAGGTTCAGAGTCCACAGAATCTGTCCCTGGTTCCCGAGTCTGCTGTTTGTTTCCAAGGACAGTAGGTGAAACAGGTGGCCACCTGTCAGTCAGTAGCAAGAGAAGCTTGGTCTACACCCTAGGACTCCTGGGTCGGAACAGAGTCTGATGGTTACAGGGTTGGGTGCCTTCCACAGTGTTTCTCGTGATGTCAGCTCCTTTGATAGAATTCTATTGTCAAAACAAATAACAGTAAGGATTAGGGCTGCTCTCCTCTCCTTCCCTTTGTGCAGATTGAGAGCCCATTTCCCAAGAGCTCCCTGGGCAAGGGCTCAGTGGCTCTTACTGTCCCCTCTTCTGATTCCCTCTGTCAACTCAGTGACAATACACAGGTTGTCCTCAGAGCCCGAGAAAGTGTCCCTAGCTAGCTTGTAAATCCTTCCACTAAGTACTAAGTACTAAGTAGCAGTCCCCTCACAGGAGGCCATACCAGTATGAACTTACCCCAGAAAGACACAGAAATGCTTCTTGACCCACCAAGTCATTATTCTCAAGGTCCAGAATCCCCCACTGACCCCAGTGAATCCCAAGGGGGAAATACGTGAGAGGGGTGGAGTGTGATTCTGTCCTCCCCAAACTCCTCATGGAGTCTGGACTCATCCTCTTCCTCACCACCTGCCGCATACCAAGTACACACACACACACACACACACACACACACACACACACACACTGCCCTTCCCTCTACCTTCAAGTCAGATGCATGCATCCTTGAATGACCCACAAAAGACTTAGCAAGGCAGAGATGGGAAGAAAGACCAGGAAGGTGATTTTTCACATGCATTGGAACTGGCATCCCGTCGACCTGTTTAGGGGGTCTATTCTGTGCCAGTGACTTTGTTTGATGTGGAATGAGATAGACATTGTCTTTGTCTTCCAGATGCTCTTCATTTAAGGAAGACTTGTAAACCAGCAGCTCTTATTCCATCATTTCTCCTATTAAACCTCTCGTGGTGGTTGCTGTAACTTGCCATGTATGAAATAATATACAGGCCTGAATTCTGGAGGGAAAATCCAGATTTCAGAAGATGTCCGTAAGGGAGGATTTACAGGATCAAGTGCTACGGTTGATTATGGCTTGTCCCCACCAAAACTCATGTTGAGGCTTGGTCTTCAACGTGTTGGTGTCAAGAGGGAGGGAATCTTTAGGAGATGTTTGGGTCAGGAGGGATCCACCCTGGTGAAGGGATTCATGCTGTCTCTTAAGAGTGAGCAAGCTGTCATTCTCATGGAACTGGATTAGTTACATGAGAACAGGCTGTTATAAAACTACATTGCCCTCATGTCTAGTCTCTTTTGCATACATTCACTTTCCATTCTGTTCTTCCATCATGAATTAAAGCAGCACAAGGTCCATCCCAGGTATGGCCACCTCATCTTGGACTTTGCTGCCTCCAGAACTACAAGCCAAAATAAACATCTTTTCTTTATAAATACTATAGTCTCAAGCATTTTGTTTTAGTTAGGAAACAGACTAAGACACCACATAACTGAAAAAAATATTAAGTTGTAAGAAAAGGTAAAATGAAAAATTGTCTATTTTAGGAGCAGGATGAGTAGGAAGATGAGACTACCTATGTAGGAGAAGAAAAAATAATTTTCTCTGAATTCTTCATGGGTACTTTGTGCCTTGGGTGGTTAACTCCTTGTTTATTTTATTCTTTTAAATAAAAGAAAAGCAAACAGAAGTTTCAAAACATAAATACCTCCTGTATGCACAAGAGATAACCCCAGAGAAATGAGTAAATCTTCAGGGTGGATCTCAAAGAAATGGTTTAAATTTCAGGCTTAAATACCATCTTTGTTTCTCTGCAACAGAAAGAAGTGGTGGGTAAAGGACTGGCTAACTGTAAAACAGGGTTCAGGTTTACAGTTAGATTCAAGTGAATGTCTCTCTCCTTGACCAAGAGTCCCTAGTGATTTAGTGTCCGTCCCCTCCTGGTGGATAGAGGGAGCTTCCCTTATAAATGGGTAACCTCAGAAATGTCCACCATTTCTAAAAATCAACAGCTCTAAAATAATTCTTATGCCAAAAAGGTATATTTTAAGGATATTCTGGTCTCTTAGAGTTGTATTTTGGGGTGGCATGTCCTGAACCTCATCACTTGTAATAGAAATAGAGTCCAGAAAAACTTGTTCAATGAGTCCCATGGTGGGGTCTCACAGAAACACATGGTGAGGAGTGACAGGGAGACATACTGCGGCTGACCAGCTGACCTGAGACCTGGGGACTGGGTCTGTGTCATGAGTGGGAGGTCAGACAGAGGTGCATATTCAGGAACAATCTTGACCAAGGTGAATTAAAACTGTGGGAGGTGGAGGGCTCAGAAAAGATGCACCTGGAGTGGATTAGTTGACAAACACCACAGAAAGGTTGTCACAGGGGAAATCACAGGGACAAACCCCTTACTTCTGAGCCATCAGGTTGAGAGGTAAGGATGGAGGAGAGGCAGGGGCCATGAGAAGGCCAGGAAGGAGTTTGGTGAAAAGAAAACTGCATCTTCCCGCTGAGGTCTGCACAGGAGGGAAAATTCCAGGGCTTTTCTCCCGAGGCTCCAAAAGCCTAAGCGGTTTTGCTTTCTCTGCCTTCTTTTTCTGGGAGCTTTCAGGGACCCTCATCCTCAGCCTGGGTACTGAGATTATTGTGGGGCCACATAAATAAACAAGGAGTTAACCACCCAAGGCACCAAGTACACGTACCTGAAATCACAACAACCTTTTCCTATATGTTTATTGTAAAATCCGGCTTTGGGTGAATTTTTTTTTTTTCATTCCTGTGCTCCAGTTTTGCCAATGTCCCAACTAATAGCCGGATCAGCCTTGTGGAAAGCCCAGAGCTGTTTCTCAACCACGGCATTGTTCCTCTCACTTCCTTGAGAGTCCGGAGCTTTGTGACTAGCTCTCTGCAGTCGCCCCAGGCTGGCTCTCTTGTGCTCATTACTGGGTCAGGCTTCGGGGGCTCTGCGTTTCCATCCAAGGCAATCAGTGCCAGCTGAATGCCTGAGCAGCAGGCACAGCACCGCCCATGCCTTCACATGTGACACCTTCTGCTGTTGTAGCCTGTCCGTGACCCTGCGGCCAAGTTCTGGCTCCACCGCCCACCCCTCCGTGCCCTACACTTTGGATGGGATTTGCTGGAGCAGCTCAGTCTTTGTTACATGCAACTTGCTCCAACTGCAAGTTGCTACTTCCTGCTGTCTCTCAAGCAGGGCGGAATCACCAAATGACATGTGTCTCCACTGCCTGAGCATGCTTCTCAGTCTCAATACTAATAGGGCAGCTCTCCACATCTGCTGATTGGACCATTCTTGGCTCAAAATCATTTGAAAAAACATTACATCGTATTCATTGTGTACAGACACTTCTCTGGTCATTACTCCCTAAACAATACAGTATAACAACTTTTCCCTTAGCATTTCATGGTATTAGGGCTTATAAATCATCTGGAGATAATTTAAAAATCTGAAGGAGGATGTGCACAAGTTATATGCAAATCATACACAATTTTTATAGAAGGAACTTGAGCATGCACGGATTTTGATATCCACAGGGTTCCTGGAACCAATACCCTGGGATACCAAGGATGACTGTATTGTCCTTCTCAGGAAAATTTTCCATTCTCAATTAAATGTTTCAGATGAACTCTTAATTTAAAAAGCCACAGACTTATAGGAAAGTCTATGTATGTATTTAGAAGTCACCAAGTAGATATTTTGTTATCCAACTCACTCAGAAGAAGAAACAGAACAGCAAAAACAGGCCAAAGAAGGGATTGGACCCAAATAAGGCCCGATTCCACAACAAAATGCTCTGTAGCTCCTATGGGCCTGTGCATGCCTCTGTTTCCCCATTTAAAAATGAAGGGGTTCCTGAGCTGACATGTTGGAGTGCTGGACATATATTTCCTTCTAGTATGTGCCGGGTCTTGGTCTAATTCCTGGTCTTTGATGCACTTTGAGTTGAGTTTTGTGCAGGGTGAGATATGGTGGTTAAATTTCATTCTGCTACATATGGATTTCCAGTTTCCTCAGCATCAATTGTTGAAGAGGCTATCTTGTCTCCGATGTATGTTTATGGTGTCCTTGTCTAGTATGAGATAACTGTATCTATGTGGTTTAGTCTCTGTGTCTTCTATTCTGTACCATTGGTCTTCATGTCAGTTTTGGTGCCATGCTGTTTTTGTTACTATAGCTCTGTAGTATACTTTAAGGTCAATTATTGTGAGGCCTCCTGCTTTATTTTTCTTGCTAAGGATTGTTTTGGCTATTCTGGGCTTCTTATTTTTCCAAATGAATTTAATGAATGCTTTTTCTATATCTATGAAGAATATCATTGGAATTTTGGTGGGAATTGCATTAAATCCAAATAGTGCTTTTGGTAGTATGATCATTTTGACAATATTAATTCTGCCTATCCAAGAACAAGGGGGATCTTTTCATCTTCTAAGGTGAGTTACACAGACACTGCTAAAATAGTTTGAAACAAACTGGATAGAAGAAAGGAATTAGGAGTGTTTTTTAGGAAAAAGAACATGAGTTTTGTTTTTAGCCTGGTGGTTTTGAAACACCCAAGGAGCATCCAGGATGAATAAATACAGAAATGTGACTGTAGCTCCATTCAAGCTTGAGATGTGCACTTTAGAGTCATTCATCTATGATGGTAGTTGTAACATAGGCTATGGATCAGGTCCTTCAGAAGGAGTGCAGAAAATAAGAAATGAAGACACAGACCTAAGAGATAGAGTAGGAAGAGAGGGGTCAAGAAGGAGATAGTGGCCCTAGAATTCAGGAGGGACATCTAGAAAGACCAAAGGCATGAGGATGTTTGAAATCAACAGGTAATAACTAAAAAAACTGCAGACTTCTGGTCAGGGAAGGCATGGACTAAAGGAGGGTTAGCTCTTGGAAGCAGTGGGCAAGTGGGCTTCCAGGACCCACAGAGGGTCTGGGCACAGTAGTGCCTCACTTCCAGAGCAGGCTTCATCCCTCTTGGACCAGCTTGTCATAGCCACGCAGTGTGAGCCTTAAAACTTACATCAGAATAGGCAACAGTCAAAGCACTCAACAGAGTTCACATTCAACGCCTTGGAAAAGTCAAGACATCTCAGCCCAATTTCGAAGACAATAAGGCAGGAGGAGGAGGTCTGCATTTCCCTGCTAAGGGTGGCTTTCCCTTTCTCATACCCAAACTTCACTTTATCCACTCTTCAAGGGCACTTCTTAAAACCTCTCTCTGAACCTTCAGTGGGCAACAGAATCCCTCCCTCCAAACCCTATCATATTTAATATTCAATGCCACATCTTTCTCATTCTTTCTTTTGGTCTCAGAGATTGAATCCAGGGGTGCTTACCCACTGAGCCACATCCTCAGCCCTTTTTATTTTTATTTATTTATTTATTTATTTGAGAAAGGGTCTTACTAAATTGTTTAGGGCCTTGATAAATTGCTGAGGTTGGCTTCAAACTTGTAATTCTCCTGATTCAGTCTCCAGAACCACTAGGATTACAGGCATGTGACACTGCTCCAGGTCACAATTCTCATTTGATTCATTTCTTAATGATCACTCTCAGTTCCCCTCTTTTGTTATTTAATGCTTTATGCTTTACTCTAGTTCTCCAACTAGAATAGAAGTCTACCCTACAAAATTCCTAGCATGTGGGCATGGACAGCCAGGTGATTCTGGGAGTTTTCCAATTGAAACTAGGATCCTAGAGTCTTTGTGGCTCAGATAACTCATGTGCAGAGCTTGGCAGAAGCACAGGCAATGTATCCCAGAGCCTCCAACCTCCCTCTAGAGTTTCAGACTGAGCACAACCCAAAATCACAAATTCAGGTTGTCAATTCCAGGGTATACTGTGCTTGGGAAATCAGAATAGGGAACTTGTCTGAGACTCTAGGGGCATCATTGACTCAACCATTCTTTGTATATTCAAATCTAATTAATATTCAAATGAGTTTGTTAGCAAAATTGAGAGACTACATCACTTTCAGTTGAAACCAAGTAAAGGAGGTCAAAGAAGAAAGGGAAGGAAGTGGGGAGGAGAGACTGCAAAAAAGACGACTCTCAGACCACCAACTACGTAGCACTTTATGAGAATAGTTCACATCGTGGTTGCCATCTTGGCCTGAATTCCTAGGCTCGTTTTTTACAAGGGCTGTTTGTTGTTGGATGTTTTGCAAACAGGATGGAGGCTCAGGGCTGTCACAATTCTGCTGCTTCAATAACAGCAAATAATGTTGGAGGACAAGTCTTGCCCAGCTAAAGCAATTCCCTATTTAATTATATTCATTAAAACAGAAATACATTTAGGCTTTTTCAGACAGCCTACTGTGTCAATCTTGTTTAACCTGAGCTCTAGAAAATTTTTAGTGGCAAGAAAGAGACAATCAATTAAATACAGGTAATCCAATTCAAGTCTCACTGAAAGGAGAAAGGCCAAAGAGACCCCAAAATGTTACCTTTCTTACAGAGGAAGGCATTACTGGAGAATGTGGCTTATGGTTGTGAAGTAGGTTTCTTTATGCCTGACCCCAGAAAGAGAGTCATGCCCTCCCTGTCTAGGTGAGACTGGCCTGCAGAGGGTCCATCTCCTGGCAGATTGGAGAAGCCCTGTTGAATGACTCCACCAAGGACTCAGGCAGGAAAAAGGACTGGGATACTCCTCCCCAAGTCACCTTTAGGATCTTCTATAATTTCAGAGTGTCCCCAGAAGTACATGTGTTGGAACCTAACTCCTTAATGCAGCAGTGTTGGGGAGGTGGGACCCCGTGGGAAGTGTTTGGGTCATGGAGATGGGACCCTCATGAATGGTTTGGTGCTTCTCTGAAGTGAGTGAGTTCTCTGTTTTGCAGGACTGACTAGTTACACCAAGAGCAGGATGTCATGTGGGACACCTTGTGTTCTCTCTCTTCTGCATGAGTTGAAATGACATGCAGCCCTTTCCTCCAGATGTGGCCACCTGTTCTTGAACTTCCCAACCTTCAGAACCATGAGCCCTTTTCTTTATAAATAGCTCAGTCTCTGGGGCTGAGGTTGTGGCTCAGTGGTAGAGTGCTTGCCTAGCATGTATGAGGATCTGGGTTCAATCCCCAGAACCACATTAAAAAAATAAAATAAAGGTATTGTGTCCATCTACAACTAAAATATATCTATGTATTTTATATATATATATATATATATATATATATATACACTACATTTTATATATATATATATATAAATATATATATACACTACATTTTATATATATATATATAAATATATATATACACTACATTTTATATATATATAAATATATATATACACTACATTTTATATATATATATATATATATATATATATAAAATGCAGTAGAGTCTTGTATTTGAAATACATTTTTTAAAAAAAATAGCTCAGTCTTTGGTATTCTATTATAGCTACAGAATATTTTATTAAGCCTTTTATTAAGGTGCTCCTCCACAAAGAGTGAAACATAATGAGTGAGAGGGAATCTGTAACGATTAATTTGAATTGTCAATTCGATTGGATTAAGAGGATTATGGGGGCTGGGGTTGTGGCTCAGCGGTAGAGCACTTGCCTAGCACACGCGAGGTCCTGGGTTCGATCCTCAGCGCCACATAAAAATGAATAAATAAAATAAAGGTATTGTGTCCAACTAAAACTAAAAAATAAATACTTTATAAAAAAGAGAATTATGGGTGTGTCAATGAGGGTGTGTCTGGGAATGATTGGCATGTGAGATAGCCAACTGGCAGCACAGATGAATAGGATGATGGCTTGGATGGAATAAAAGTTGGAAGAACAAGGAAGCAGCAGCAGATGCAAGCTTGACTCTTGGAAGAGCTCTTGGTTACTGCTGCAATCATCTGAGGATATCAGACTCTTGCTTCTTCACTCTTCCAAGTGGATTCTCCAGAAGACATTGGTCCTGGACTAGGTAGCATGGTAGATCCCTCTTGTTCTGTGGCTTCAGGCTCTTGGACTGCGCTGCTACTGGTTCTTCCAGCTCTCCAGCCTGCAGACGGCCATTGTGGACTATCCAGTTTCTGGTTGCATAACTCAACCTAATAAGTCCCCTTTTATAATTTTACTTCCTGTTGATTCTGTTCCTTTAGAGAACCCTGACTAATACAGACCCTCACCCAAACATACAAGTTTGTAGGCTTCATGAAGAAAACAAATTTCACTTCAGAAACATAAAGTAATGTCTCTGTCCAGCCAAGCCCTTTTAAAAAAAGCAAATTTCATGGGCTGGGGTTGTAGCTCAGTGGTAGAGCACTTACCTAGCATGTGTAAGGCACTAGGTTCTATCCTCAGCACCACATAAAAATAAATAAAGGTATTGTGTCCATCCACAACTAAAAAAAAAAAATCAGGGGTGGGGAAGCAAATTTCTGACTTCCATCCCAAAGATGCTGATTCCAGGAGGCAGGGGCAAAAATTAGAATCCAGTCTTTAAGTAAGTGCTCCCCATGTGATTCTGATGTGGATGACCAATGGACCATGATGTTAGAAAAAGTATGATTAGCTTCTCATGAATTAACTTCCTTCTCTGTGTTCCTCCAGGGGACCTAATGGGAGGTAAAAGAGACAATCCATATAAAATCACTTTGTTACTTGAAGGTACTATAAGCTTTTATAATTATAAAAGGGGGACTTACTAGGTTGGGTTATACAACCAGAAGCTGGATAGTCCACAATGGCTGTCTGCAGGCTGGAGAGTTGCAAGAAGCAGTAGCAGCACAGTCCAAGGTATTATACACCCTGTGAATAGAACTTTTATTACTCTCCATAAAACCTCCTGTATCTACCACCACATGGTCTAAATTCTTCATGAAGTGTATAGAGTGTTTGGGTAGAGTCTGCCATGATTTCTATGTCACTCTGAATTTTAATTTTCACCATCTTTTTTATGGCTTTTTTTTTTCTCTCCAATTTTTCCCAAAGTCCAACCTTGAGTTTCAGGTTCAAACCTTGAGCATCGGGTTTCATGTGGAATTCATCCATCAATCTTAATCCAGTTGCATTTCATTTGCAACAGACTCTCTTCAAGCCCCTGTGCTGTCAATCTCATCATGAAAATCATCATTCGTGCACAGAGATGTTAGTAGCACAGGTTTGTGACAGATTTGGGACGTCACAGCCATATTCAGTGCCCACTGAGAATTTAGGCTGGCCCTAGGACTTGTTCCAGCTTTTGTTGGTGTTGCTTTTCTTTCTGCTTCAACCACTACCCGCATCTATCTCTGACCCTTAGGCAGTACCCTCCAGTAATGTAACAAGGGGCTATACCCATGGGCTGGTCTTCTCAGGCACTGCCCCAGGGAGCTGACTGAGTACTGAGATTTATACAGACCTCATTTCTGCCCTTCCCAAGCTCCCCAACTCAGGACACACACTTGTGCTTCATGGATTCTCGTTCTTTCCTCTTGTTCTAATGCAAATAGCTGTGCTGCTCCGTATGCTCTGACATGTCAGCCAACCAACAGGCTGGAATGAATGTGAATCGATGAATAAATAAGTCATACAAATAGAAAGAGAAGGCCTCAGTGAGGCAGGTAATTACTAGAGCTCTGTGGGGCAGAGTGAGGATGGAGCAAAGCCCCCCCTGCTGAAGGTGCCCGGACTGTAACATAAGGGGCACCAGAAACTATTACACAGGAAGTTTAAAAAGACTGCGTACATAACCATACTTTAAGTTACCATCATGTTTTTACTTTAAAAGATATATTTGTGGATTATTATTTTTAATAATATAATTCAAAGAAATGATATATATCTGATGTGTAAAATATGTCAATTATCCTGATCTGATCATTACACATTGCATACATTGCTGAAATAACTTACTGTGCCCCATAAATATGTAAAATTAATATGTGTCAATTAAAAATGTATTAAAAATAATAATACAGTTGTTCCTCAGTACCTGTAGGGGATTGGTTCCAGGGCTCGTGAGGATACTAAAACCCACAGATGCTCAAGTCCCTTATATAAAATGGCATAGTATTTACATATAACCTACAATAACCTTTGATAGACCTTAATTATTTCTAGATTATTTATGCCATGTAAATAGTTGTTATACTGTATTGTTTAATGAATAATGACAAGAAAAAAAATCTGTATATGTTCAGTACAGGTGTGAATTTTTTCTCCAAATATTTTTGATTATCAATTGTTGAATCCATGTGTGTGGAACTCACAGATACAGAGGGCAGACTATCTTTTCTTCTGCTACCTTGTGCCAGGGATGCTTACAAGCTGGTTATTGGTGACAACATAAAGGGAGCCTGACGGTTCCATTTTCACAGGTTTTCAGAGGGCATTTGACCCAAGACAATTGTGACAATTTCATACATCCATTAGATATGTGTGGTTTGGACATCTTAGAATACACGTGTGGTGTGGAATGAGACCAGGTCGCCTGTATGGAGTAGAGATGCACTCATTTCCTCCTTAAACATTTATTGAAGATAGGCTACATGCAGGGGAGTCTAACAGAGTGAGGGAGTCTGATGATCAACAAGACATCCTTGCTTTTGTGAGATTATTGTCTTTTTAAAAGGGCAGATGAGTCAATAGGCAAGTACAACATCTTGTAACAGAAAGTTCTGGTTTTTTTAGGGTTTTTTCCTGGAAAAATCTCCTATGGTATCTATGGTGTTGCTAGATTTGAAAACAATTTTGAAAGCTTCATCCACATTAGAACACCCCCATGGAAAGATGTGTACCTAAGAGGTGGAGAATATAAGGAAGCAGATGAGTCTGATAATAGGAGGCAGAATATTCTGTGAGGGCAGGGTCCATTTTTTCATCACCACCATGCAAGTGAGCTGTGAAGTGGGAGGGGCTTCATATGGGCTGGATCTGGCCCTAAAGGAGATTGAAGACTTTAAAAAGCAATTTGATGTAGAATTTGGTTTGGAAGAGGATGTTGTGGCAGCATGCTCTTTAGCTCCTAGCTCCTCAAATGGGCAAATCCTGGGAGCTTACAAGAAGTGTAGAATCTCAGGTCCCACTCCGGATTTACAGATTTAGAATATGCATTTCAGCAAGACCTCCAGTGACTCATATACCTGTAGCAGTCTCAGCAGCGCTGGTTTAGATCTGGAAAGAAGATACAGCCTGGGGTGGAAACAAAAGTTAGAAGAGAGGGAATTTTCATCTAATGCAGAGAAGTCTAGCCCATGAAGGTAAGGCTATAGAGGACTTCCCAGAGAATGAACATGTCTTGTGCTGATTAAACCTATTCACCCCTTTTCTGGGATCTTTCCTTATAGTATGATATACTTTGAATAAATGTTTTCCTCAAAAATTTGTGTGCTGGAAACTTAATCCCCAATTCACATATTGATAGTACTTGGAGGTGAAGCCTTTGAGAGTGATTGGGATTAAATGAGATCATGAGGGTGGGGCCCCCATGATGGCATTCATGGCTTTATAAAAAGAAGAAGAGACTCCAAACTAGCGTGCTTGCTCTGTCTCTCCACGCAATGCCCTCCACCTGCAGGAAGGCCCTTGATCTTGGACTTCTCAGACTATGAAACAACAAGCTGAATAAACTTCAATTGTTTACAATTTATCCACTGTGAGGCATCCTGTTACAGCAATGGAAAACAGACTAAGACAATACCTGAAATCACCCGACCTAATACATGTAACAGTAGCTAATCCTCATATGGTGCCAGACACTCTTCCAAGTGATTCACCTGTATAAACTCATCCATCCTCATGACTCATAGGGTGATTACTAAAATTCCTCCATTTCACAGACAGAAATCAGGCACCAGGGAAAAGTGACTTCCCCAAGTCCATCTGGCTAGCAACTACCAGAACCAGGATTCTCACCTACAGCACCCTCCTGACTTTGTGTCCTTTTCCACCCTGCTCTTGTGCCTCACAGGATCTGAAGCTGCTCCTGTTTGCTTTTTGTTCTTCCTGTTTTCCTCAGAGTGTGTGGTTTGGCTCATTTCTTTGATATTACCCTTCTGATGCTGTAGAACTAATAAAAATAAAATTAAAAAAAAAAAGAAAGAAAGAAAAGAAAGGGCCAGGTGTGCCTTGGGCTGTCCCCTCCCCTCTCTTCCTGCCCTTCCAGCTTTCCCTGGAACATGTAGAGCAGCCCTTGGAGTGAATTCAGCCCACAATGCATTTTGCTTCTTCATAAATGTTTTTAAAGTAAAAAAAAAAAAATTTACACAAAAATCTTCATTTGCATTTGCCCTCTCCGCTTGCCATTCTACCCACCAATCTCGGAGGATACTACATTTGCTCCCACTGAACATCCATCACAAAATTGTATCTATCTCTGTTGTCTCTTTTTCTAGATCCAGGAGAATGTGTTCCTCTTTAGTTGTCCATGTCACCCCTAGCCCAGCACCATGCCTGGACCATCTGCTTGATTGCCATCTACGTAACTGCACTGTGCAGGTTCAGGTAGGTGCAAAACACAGAGTAGGGTGGGAAGCCCTAGGAATGTCTGCACCAGAGAGGGCAGGAGAATCAACATTAAGGAGGCTTTTGTAAAAGCGCTGCCATTCATAGTGAGCAAAAGACAAATCCTTTCTGCAGAGCAAGCTGTCGGGAAATCCCTCTCCTCTTCGAATCGAACCCCATGTAGTGTTCCATGGAAACTTGCCACGTTATATCAAGTAGCTGATTTCTTAATAAGCTAATTCATCTCCTTTTCCACTGTAGCATTCTCTTGCCTTCATTCACCATCTGTCCTCTTGAGTATAATATATTAATGGATCCCTTCCAAGACATTCGCAGGTTCTGATGTGGGATAAATGTGTGCAAAGAGTCTCCCTTGCCAGGAGGGCTGTTCGGTTCCCCACCCTCCCCAGTGCCAATAAAGATGTTCTTCCCTGTCCTCTGCTGCTTAGAAGTATAAGTGTTTGTGACTCATCAATGCAACACTAAAACAATTTTTAAGGGAATAGAGTTGTGTTCTCTTAAAAGACACTCTCAATAAAACTGGCGGCATTGTGACTTTCTGTTGGGAAGACCCAGGTCTCTGTATTTTCCATTTGTCAATTTAATTCTGGAATACAGTTAAGACAATGGAGAATTAAACATTTTTGGCTACTAGAATCTAACTTCAAAAACAAATTTCCATTTAAAGAAGGAGAGTATTTTAGTCCACTTGGGAGAATTATGTAAGTATATTTTATATTCTTGAAACTTTTTTTATCTACTGGGAAAATATCCAAGAGGAAGCTCAGAGACATGTTATCATTTCTGGGAGGAAAAAAAAAAGGAACCTTCTCTTTTTGAACACTAAGATCTTCAATGAGCATTAACTGAAATTCTGTCATTTTTCTTTCTCTCTCGATCTTCCCTCTCTCTTTTCTTTCTCTCCCAAATAAATTTTCCTAAGTCTTTTTTGTTTTTGTTTGTTTGTTTAAATATTTTTTAGTTGGAAACAATATCTTTATTTATTTATTTTTATGTGGTGCTGAGGATTGAACCCAGGGCTCACCTGTGCTAGGTGAGCACTCTACCACTGAGCCACAACCCCAGCCCTGTTTGTTTTTGTATTTGGTAACACCTATTCTATTGAGTTCTATCCTTTTTTAAAGTTCCTCCACTGTGGCTATGCTATAAAGTTGTCCCCTGAATCTGCAGTTTTGCTTTCTGCAGATTCAGTTAACTGCCATCAACCATGGTCCAAAAATATTAAATGGAAAATTCCAGAAATAGATGATTCATAAATTTTAAATGCATGCCAGAGTGTAGTGTGAAGAATCCTGTGCCATCATGATCCTTCCTGCCCAGAATGAGAACTGTCCCCTTGTTTCCGTGCTGTGCACACAGTTGCCTATTACTAGTGGCCATCTCAGATGTCAGATCAGCTTTGCAGTCTCACAGAGCTTGAGTTCAAGAAACTTACATAGCGCCTCACACAACGTCACACTGCCTATGTCACTCTCACCTTGTCACCGCATCTTCTCACGCCATCCCAAGAAGAGGGAGTACACAATGAGACATTTTCAAGAAAGAGAGACCACATTTTCATTTATTTATTTATTTGATTACTTATTTGTTCTAATGAGAGTCCACATTTATGTAACATTATATTGCTATAATGTTCTATTAGCTATTGTTATTAGCTATTGTTGTTAATCTCTCACTTTGCATAATTTGTAAATTAAACTTAATCATAGGTATGCATGTAGAGGAAAAAGCATAGTACAGTAGTATTCCCTTATCTGCAGGGGATATGTTCCAAGCCCCCCAGTGGATGACTGAAGCCACAGATAGTCCTGAATCCTATATAGCATAAACAACACAGCATATGCTTTTTCTTATACATGCATACCTATGATAAAGTTTAATTTGTAAATTAGGCATGGTAAGACATCAACAACAATAGCAAAATATACAATTATAAAAATATACTTTAATAAAATTACCTGCATAACTACTCTGGTGCTTTGGCACCATTGTGAAATAAAATAAGGGTTCCTTGAACATAAACACTGTTATGACATTATCTGATAACTGAGATCATTGCTAGATGACTGATGGGAGGGTAGTATATACAGCGAAGGTTATTAGCATCCCAGGCAGGACAGAGTGGGCCAGTGTGAGATTTCAAAATGCTACTCAGAATGCCAGGTAATTTAAAACTTATGACTTATTTATTTCTGGAAATTTCCATTTAATATTTCTATACTACTATTGACCACAAGTAATTGAAGCCATAGACAAGGGGTACTACTGTATGTATGTGTATATACATACACACAGTTTGGTACTCTCTAAGTTTTCACTGGGAATCTTGGAACATATCTCCCACAAATGAGGAGGGTTGACATTAATTCCTTTCTATATCATCTTAACTGCCAATGACTTAATTGGCATTCTTTTTGCTTTCACTTTCTCTCATCAAGGGCTTCTTTGATGACTAGTTGTTTCTTATTCTTACTCTGAGTTGTTTAAAATTATATATATATATAAAGGAATGTATGGCTCACTTTCTTAAGTAACCTATTGAGCTCATTCCTCTGAAAAGGATGAATAGTTTTGAATAACAACATCAGTACAAGACTTTTTAAATGTGTATCATTCTTGTTGAACAAGTGTTTTAAACATTATAAGCTAATTCAATAGGAACAATAATTTAAATTAGTGAGTTCCTCACACAATTCTGAGAAATTTGAACATTTTATAATTTTTTGTTTATTAAATATTTCTTGGAGGTGTGTTGCTGTTGTTGTTGCTGCTGATGATGTTGTTACCCTGCCTTTCTGACAACCGTTGTCCATGCACACATTTACATAGCATTTAGAATCTCTAAGAGGCTTGTACGTGCTTCACCTCATGCAACTCTCCCAAGCACCTGGTGAAGTAAGTTGCTATTATTTCCATTTCATGAGGAAGGAAACCAAGATGCAATAAGATAAAGAAATTTATATGAACAAGTGGCAAGTGGCAGGGCTAATAATTGAAACAGAGCTCTCCTATGAGCTCTCTCTCAGGGTAGAGTGCTGGAATTACAAACAAGGGGTCTGGGTCAGATTCCCTGGATCTGAATCCTGAATCTGCCATTCCCCACCCAGGACTTGTTACTTTGACTCTCTGTGACTTCGTTTTGTTATCTATAGAATGGACATAATAATAGTTACATTATCACATCCTCACCAGGATAAAATATGTGAATGCACATAAGGTGTGCAAACCATCAGGGAAGGCACCTTTCGATGGCTTTAGTGAGGACATAGCAAGTTGCCTCTAGACCTGCAGCTGCCAGTGAGAGTTCAGAGTAAGCACCAGTGACCACACCAGAAAATCACACCATCTGGTCCATAGCAAAATGACTATGAGAGGAGGAAACACAGTGATTCTGGGTGACGATTTTCCTACATTCTCTTCAAGCTGCCACCCAGGTGAAAGCAGCAGTGGTTTTGGGGTCTTCTGTCAATTGTTTGTGGATACAGCATGCACATGGACAGAGCATCCATTACTGCAGGCTCTTATCTTTCGAAAGGCTAAGAAGCTCTGTGTGTCCTGGTATCAGCATTAGTCATGGGGTAAAGGACAACAATGGCTTACAGTTCCACTTCAGTCTCAAAAAAAAAAAAAAAAAAAAAAAAAAAAAATATATATATATATATATATATATATATATATATATACACACACACACACACACACACATATAAATAAATCTGATAAGGCAGAATGCTAACATATTTCAAAGCTCCCATTACATAATTCAAAGAGAGTTTAGAAGCTTTCTTTATTTCTCTTAAATTATTCATAACATAAATCTTTAAAATATTTAAACTCCTTTCTCTAGTAGTCAAAGGAGAATGCTGATGGAAAGCTCTCTGTGCTTGACTGAAAGAGACAAGATCGATGCTCTGGGCTGGGCTGGAGGAGGGACGGGCAGGGCGGGGAATGGCTTCCTCATAGAAGCTTCAAAGAATCGCATTCTGCATGCTCTACTTTCTGGAACTAGGAAGGTTTTCCTTCTGGGATCAAGGTTTTGCCAAATGGGATTTGTCTTTTCAAACCTTGCTCCCAAGGAAGAGCCTTTAACAAAACACAGCAAAGATGCGGAAAAAGTGGAAATGTCCTCCCACAGCAAATGAAAAAGTCGCTCATTAGCAAAACACCGGGGTGCTACTAGCGAGACAGTGGTGCAGCTGCCACTAATTCTGAGAGGAGGAGGATTCATTACCATGGTTACTGATGCCAGAAATATTACCTTCTGCAATCAGCATACACAAAGATTCTTTAAAGGGAGTGTAAAAATTAGAGCACTGTAAACAATTCGTGAAAACTGCCAAGAGCGTGGAGGCTGAACTTACACAATGCTACTTTCAGGCCACAAAAACAGAGGGGAAAGCACCACTGCTGCACCAGCAAATCTTGCTGGAGCAAAAAAGAAATGTTCATGGTCCAGGAAGGAGCTGAAGCCCCTCCCCCATCCCCCACATTTCTGTGCAAGTTTACAAGATGCACACAGGAAAACAGCGGAGCAGGACAGGTTCGATTGGTATGTTTGCATGATCCAGTTCTGGTTCATTAAACACACAGTCAGCGTTTGCAAACAGTCTTGGGAAGTGACTGTATATTACAGCAGTGTGTTACTAATGTCCAGTGCTGTCACTTCATGGAAACAAGACAGGAATAAAGAAGTTCAAGGAGGGGTTGGGGGTGTAGCTCAGTATTAGAGTGCTTGCTGGCATGTATTGAGGCCCTGGGTTCAATCCCCCAAAACCTGCAAAAAAAAAAAAAAGTTCCAGGAGAGGGAATAATTTTTTTTAATTTGTTCTTTTCAGGTATACATGACGGTAGAACGTATTTTGACATATCATACATACATGGAGTATAACTTCCCCTTTTTTGGCTGTACATGATATGTACAACACTGTACAACACTGGTCGTGTATTCATATGAGAACATAGGAAAGATATGTCCAATTCATTCTATACAGTTTTGATTTTCAACAGCAGTGGGTTATGTCCCAAGTTTTGAAGTAGGAAATAGATTAAAATCCCTGAGAAAGTCTTAACTGCACGGATGAGTCATTTCTGTACATATTTTATTCTATTTCTATGCCACATCATAAAATCTAGTACAAACTCAGTAAATCTTGTTGGAAATGACTGCAGCAAAGCCTGCCATTCAGAACTCTCTCATTTCTAAGTCATGATCATTTACCTTCTGCAGCATAATGTCTTCATCAAATAGTTAAATCAAGTAGTGGTATAAACAAGGTAACAGTAGGGACTATCTCATCTAATCCCAAGAACAAAATGTTTTTGCATTTTGCAACATAATTTGTAAAGCTGATGAAAATGTTCTAGATTTCATATTCATCATATATTCTTCAAATGAAGAACAACAGTTTATCACACTTATCAGCTACAATATAGTGGGTGCAATTTGATAAATATATACACATACATATTAACATACATTTATAGAAACATCAACACAGATATAATGTGATCTCTGTACGAGTAAGAATTGGTTTTTAATGTTCATTGTCTGATCTCAAACACCTGGAAAAGTGCTAGCACGTAGAAGATTGTAGTTTTCCAGTATCTGTATAGCTAGTCTTTGTAAGCACACACATGAATACACACACACTTGAATGAATGTGCAGGCTCCCTTTTTAGAGTTCAAAAAGTCATCGATTGCTTTTCATGAATTTTCTTTTTCAGAGTACACATTTTATCAGTTGTCCAGAAAGGAGCAATCAATGTGCCACATTTCTATGATCCTAACCTCCAAGACACTTAGCGAGTGCTCACCAGATCCTTGCTCTTGGCTTTGCCACCTTGACTCTGGTCTGTGCAGCTTATGGTCCAGCCCTGCAGGGTGCTTTCTACTTCCACCCCAGATCTTGTGTCTCTAAATTTAGATTGGAAGGAGCTGTTGAATAGACCGTTTTGAACCTTCAAATAGTTGCAGAAATGTCATAAATGACTTCTGGTCTCTTCCAAACATATCAGCTCCTCACCACATTTTCCTTAGGGTCCCTGGTGAACATTCAACTACAAAAAGTCCCTGATCTACCATGATTTGACTTACAACAGTTTGACTTGTAATTTTTTTTTTTTTTTTTTTTTAACTTTACGATAGTAGGAAAGCTATATGCATTCAGTAAAAACGGTGCTTGGACTTTTGAATTTGGCTCTTGTTTTAGTCAGATTTTTCATTGTTATGACCAAAATATCTGACAAATACAATGGAAAGGAGGAACAGTTTATTTTGGATCTGGTTTCAATCTGAAGATGGCTGACTCCATAGCTCTCGGCTCAAGGTGAGGCAGAAGGGCATGGTGGAAGAAAGCAGCTTAGGACATGACAATAGAAAGCAGAGACAGACAACTTCAGCTCACCAAGGACAAAATACAAACCCCAGTGATCCACCTCCTCCAGCCACACCCTACCTGTCTCCAGTTACCACCCAGTTAATCCCTATCAAGTGGATTAATGCACTGACTAAGTTAAGGCTCTCATAATCCAATCATTTCACCTCTAAGCTTTCTTACATTGTCTCACACATGAGTTTTGGGGGGACACCTCATCTCTAAACCATAACAACTCTTCCCAAACTAAGGATATGCAGTCTAATCCTCTCTTGATGCTGGGCAGTGACAGGACTGAGGTTCCCATTCAGCCCCAGGATCAGAAGGGGAAGCAACCAACACTCTATAGTGTGCTGAGCTGCTGAGCCAGGATGTTCTGCAGGTTTGGTGAATGAAATGCATTTTCAACTTAATGATATTTTCAACTTAGTGATGAGTTTACTGGTATATAATACCATGGTAAGACAAGGAGCACCTCTGTACACAACTAGCAGCTCTCGGAGAAGAGAGGGTAAGTCCTTTTGCACACCCAGGCATGGGAAGCAAAGGCAAAACTAGACAAGAGGTTGGGGACAGGCTACACTGATGGCTTCCTAACATGGTAGCTCACAAACAGTTTTTATGCATAGGGACAGATACAGAAAGTCATGAAGCCCTACTTTTTCTCTTCCTGAGAGTATGAGCACTGTAATGTGTTTGCCTAGACTTCAGAGGAATTCCAGGGAACTCCACAAGACACATGCTGATGAAGGTGCTCATTTCTTCAGAGTCTGCTCCATCCCCACCAAAGTGAGGCTGATGATCCTGGATGAGATAAGCCTCCTAGAAAGACACTCAAGGCTTATCTGCTCTGCCCAATGAAGAAACCTGAGAACAAAAATATTTCTGGACAATGCTTCTTAGTAGGGAATCTAATGGAGTGGGAAAAGCAGTGGCTGGCTCATTTGAGCTCTGCTCTGTATCCACTACCTGCTTGGACTAAGGAAAATTGCATCACTTTGCTGAGCTTCAGTTCCTGGTACTGTGAAGTGACAAAAGAAATCACCTACCTCATAAGTTGTGTTGAGGATCAGTTGTCCATAGGCACCGAATGTCTGATGAGTAGAAAGACCCCAGTGATTTTGTCCTAAACATTTTAATAATCTGAGAGCAGACCATTCCCACAAGGACCAACTCTGTTCATGCCCCAAACCCACCCAGTGCAGGCCTCACACTTGGCCCCTCTCCAATGGTTGACCCTGTTCCATGCTTCAAAAATGAGCAATGCATATTTTATTCAAGATTTCATGAGGATATAGTAGAGAGAACCCACAGCACCCAATACACTAAAAAAATAAATAAAATAAAATTCCTCATTAGACAACTCAGTTCTTTCTTCTGGAGTGTTCCTTGCCTGTTATCGATCCCCATCATCTCCTTCTCTCCCTACAACACAGAATCTAAAGATCTCTTGTAATGCCCTGATCCATCCAGTCTCTACCCTCAGCTCTACCCTGCACTCTGGAACACAGCGCGGGGACAGCAAATACACAGCCTGTGTGGTCCTAAAGCCCCATGAGTTGGCCTAACCATCTCTCTGAAATTCTTCTCTCCTCTGTTCTCAGGAAAGGAAAAAAAGATAAGCCAACCCCAATTTGAGAAATGATGTTTCTTTCATTTCCAGTGTCTCTGGGGCTGCTTCAGGCTGCACAGCTGGACAGGTTCTGGGACATTTGATTCCAATATCTTGCCCTCTGGGTTCTCTACAGACATTACTTTTAGGCTTCAAGCAGATGACTGGTACTTCTGATCCATCCTGACTTGGTGCAGATTAACAAAAATATCAGAAATGCCCAGATCAACACCTTCTATCAGTAATGATAGAAAGTGAGCCACAGTATGAAACTCTTGACATCATCTGAGCAATAAAACAAAAGGCCCAGTTTCCCACAGAACAGAACAGGCTTCCCATAGCCTCCTTCCTCCCCTTGGGCCAGCAGGCAGCCTACCTCTCCAGCTGTACCCTGCTCTCACCTGCAGGCCTGGATCACACATAGCACCTCTTCATACCGTGGTAAGAAGTAGAACATAAGATTTACTGACCTACTGCTCAAACTTGAATCTTGGATTCCCCCACTTATTCATAGGTAGGTTATTTACCCTGTCTGGGCCTCAGTTTCCCCTTCTTTAAAATACACGTTTCTTTCTCAGAGGATTATGGTTAAGACAGAACCTGCCATAATGCACATTCCTAACAGTAATTTTGTCCTGATTTTGGTAGAGCTGGGTGTGGGGTTCTCATACCACCTGACTGACCTCATTACAAAGGTCTGTCAAGAAGATCCTCATGTCTTCTTCAGAGGCTGACTTCCCTGCCACTTAAAGCCACACTCTGCCTTCCTACCTGGACCATGAGATTTTATTCTCACCATCATTAATTTTTCTCAAATAAGAAAAAAAGAATAAACCAGTGGTCCTCATCTGAAACAATTTCACCAAGCCTCTGACTCCCAGAGGACATTTGGCAATACCTAGAAACATTTTGGGCTGGTCATGCTGGGGAGAGTGATGTCACTATCAGTATCTAGTGAGTATCGGTCACACTGGAAAATACCCTATAATGAACAGAACAGCACCCCCCCTTGGCGCGCAACAAAGGATTATCCACCCCCAAATGTTGATAGTGCTGAGGTTGAAAACCATAAACTAGAATATGTGCATCACTTGATTTTATCTATATCCTGAATGTTTGTTTTCATGAATAAAATGGTATTTTTTTTAATTCAGCAAAGAAAAAATTTGTTGACTACAGCCATATAAAAAGTCCCCCGATGGACAAATTCTTTGAAAAATGATTGAGAATTGTTACCAGAATAGTAAGATCTCAGATGATTTTTATTGTATTTTAAATCTTTCTATAATGTTATTTGGGCAACAAAAAAAGAAAAAAAATGAATTATTATAGATGAGATACAAGATTTGACTAGTAATTTAAACAAAAGAACCAGCACTTGTAGTCTTAATGACTTTGAAATTCTCCCCATTAATTTGTCCACCCCCCCATGTATTTCAAAAATGCATGAGATAGAATCATACTAGAGAAGTCAACATTTGTAGAGGTAAGAAATCTATTCATGTGAAAATAATTCAAGTAGGATTTTAAGATTTAATTTTTACTTCATTGTTCATTAAACCAGAAAATGACAGAGATTGCCATAATTGGTTAGTTCAGTCAGGAAAAAAACGTCTGATTTGACTGTTTTTTTCCTTAAAACAAACAACCAACAACAACAACAACAAAAAAAACTTTTTATGCCAGAAACTATTTTAACCTTCCAAATCATTAAAAATTGCCAAATCAATCTATGTGTATAAACAGAGCCTAAGCTGAACATTAGAGCAGAGGGGGGAAAAAAAGAACTTAAAATACTTCCCCTATACAGGACAGGTAGCTTCCATAACAAAAGGAAAAGAAAAAAAAAAAAAAACCCATGACGTTTATAATGAAATGAAGTGGCTGAACATCAGAAGACATAATTAAAATGAGGTGGAAAAAGACTCCAACACTCACAACACATAATACAAAAGGTTCATCAGCGCAAGACGCTTAAAAATCCTATTCATTCCAGGCCATTGAATGGCTTAGATCCCAAAATACTATTAAAGAACTAGTTATTCCCCACATTTCTTGTTAGCTGAGCATTTGAGATACAATAAATGCTTTTAGTCACTGTCAGCACAGTGGGAATAATTTGCATATGATTTACATATAATCTTTTTGCAGGCAGATTATGGCATTCACAGTCTAATCTTTTTTTTTTTTTCAAAGAGAAGGATCCATTGACTAATGGATTTCTTTCAAATGTGTCAGAGTTATATTAGCGTTTGTTGTTCCTGCCTCTAACCACTGAAATATGAGCAAGCTCATAAATTGTCCTTTTGATTTATATATTAACACTCTGATCAGGACAAGGAGGCATAACAATCTCACCTTTAATATTTGAAATAGTATGAGGTTGAGTTTAATTCCAAAGTAGAAAATGCCAAAGTTGTGAAATTATAAACCACATTATTTATGAAAGAGAAATGTGTCCTGACATAAATTAGTTTAAAGGCAGAATTCTGTAATGAGTACAACTTATTTGATGGGTTCATTCCACCCTGTTGAGTCTTGCTATTTATTATCATCTATTTATTTACTTATTGATTTATGCTGCACCCCACAGATGATTCTAGGAGGCTGACACACACACAAACAATATGTTAGCCACTAGACAAGCACTTTTAGGGGTAATCACTTATGCTTGCAGAGAATGGAGGAGGGAAGCTGCTGCCCCTTTAAATGACGATTAATGCTCCTTCAAAGTTTTTCGTTTTGTTTCCGGATTAGGATTAGGCCCTCCAGAGAAAAGAGAAACCAGCCATTTTAGGTGACCTAGAGTAAACTTTGCTCATTATAATACTAAATTCTCTACCCAGAAGCATTCCTGTGTGCCATTTTTTTTTTTTTTTTGAACATGCTGTATATGACCTGAACTGAGCATGCTCAGGAGTGTGCCCACCTCTACATGTGGTGAGTCTTTCCTATATGCATATGTATAAAGTTTCCCAATAAAAGCTCCTGGCTTTCTTTTTTCAGGGACACGGTGCTTTGAGAATTAGCTCCAGTGCGCTCTTTACTTGCTGCAAGTAATAACCCTGCCTTCACTCTTTTATGTCCCCGTTGTGCTTATTGGCTTTGCACTCACCAAGGGGAGAACCCATTGTGCTCAGTTGCAAATACACACAGAATAGCTGAGGCGATAAAACTAAGGAAAAAGGTAATTAATCCAGGGAGAAATTAGCACACAAAATACAAGCTATACAGTGCTACAGAGTTTCCAGATTGAGCTACAAATTTGATGCCAAGCTTCTTGGTAGCCAAAAAAAAAAAAAAAGCACACACCATAATTACAAGATTCACAGTAAAATTAAAAAAAGGTGTTCGGAAGTAGAGCAGAGCATTTCTTAACTATGAAATTTGAGAGAAAATTCTCCATTGTGACTCAGGATAGCAAATTCTCAAGAATCTGTTAAATAATAGGAAAAAAAAGTTTTTCTGATTTATTACTTTCTGCCCTTATCTGTATTATCTTGAAAATATGTTAATAGAACACAGTTTTTGTACAACACTGCTGTAGGAAAACTTATACAGGTGCCTAAGAAAGCATGCACAAAAAGAATCTGTCACAGACTTGTTGTATTAGAAATTAAATAAGACTGGATACATCTATTTTGATATATTCCTACATTAAATGTAAGACAGAAGATTAAAAATAATTAATTAATTAATTAATGTGCATAAACCTTAAAAACATTAAATAAAAAGAATAAATTGGAGTGTGGAACACATAGATTGATTTGATTACTATGAAAGTTTAAATCTTAATGCTATGTATTGTCTACAGATAACATATTGTTAAGGGACAAAATTACAATAATTCTAGTTTTGCAGATCTTAATTGGCTTTAATTTGCAATTCTAGTATCAAGCAGCCCTCAGAATCAGAACAGGTTCAGAGAGCTCAGGTCTGCCACATGGTTTGAAAGCAATTATGGCCAGAAAACCAGAAATTAAGTGCAGGGAAAGGAAGTGGGATACAGAGCTCAACTGGTTACTGCTCAACCTTTACCTTATTTGAATGTCATTTAAGCATTTGCTGCCTGGAATTGATGGAAGCTGAGCTGCTGTGCTTAGCTGAGACTTAGCTATCTTATTCCTAATGCAGGCTTTCGGTTAATTTTTGTTCTAAGTTAGGTTATAGTTCAAATAAGGATTTGAATGCAGAAGTGTCCTCAAGCCAAATTTAGTTAGATTGAACAATAAAATTAACAATAAGATATGAACATGACGGGAAGAATACACAATTTCAGGATAGGGATTCTCTCTAGGGCAACAAAGACAGGAATACAGTGGCCAGGACATTGAACTCCAGATGGGAATGAGGGACAATGGTAAGCTTCCATTGTATCAGCAAGACTTTCCTTAAACAGTGGAAACAAATACAGCAAACCAGTAAACAGTGTGATCTTGATTGTGTAAACTGGATGTCTATTATATTCTTCTCTGAATTTTTCAATGTATTGAAATATTTAGTATTAAAACATGAGCTGGGCACAGTGGCACAGGTCTACAATCCCAGCAGCTAGGGAGGCTGAGGCAGGAGGATTGAAAGTTTGAGACCACCTTCAATAACTTAGCAAGGGCCTAAGCAATTTAGTGAAACCCTGTCTCAAAATAAAAAAAAATAAGAACAGGACTCAGTTGTAAAGTATCCCTGGATTCAATCCCTGGTATTTAAAAAAAAAAAAGAAAGAAAGAAAAGTGGTGTAATCTGCTATATTAGTTAAGAAGCACACAAATTTGCTTAAAGAATATAATCAAGCCTCTCGCTTTGTAGTCCTGTGATACATAATTAACTCCATTTCTATATTCAGAGTTTATAGTCTCAAATGTTTTCCCATAGGAATCATAGGAGCCCTCAGAGTCCCATCTCACCACCAGGCCCAAGGTTTCTTTTGACTCAACTGTAAATTGGTGGTAGGGAAGATTCTGATTACTGTAGAGTGAACAAGAAAAATTGAATCTGGGGGAAAGGAGGGGATCAGGAACCAAGAAACATTATTGCTGCTATTAAGAATACCCTAATGGGAGCAACATAAAATTAAAACTGAAAGCAGATTTTGTGCAAATCACATGCCAATTCACTGGTGGCAGGTCTATTTTAAGTACTGGCTCAGTTACATGTGATTAACATGAACACATCAAATCCAAGAAGGCACCCGACTCACAATCCCTCACCACAACGTGCCATGTTCTGCTCTGTTTGGGGATCAGTCCAAAGCATGCTGTCACATTTTTCCCCAGGAGTAAATGTGCCTGCACAAAAAGCTGGAGAGCACGGCTGCTCTTTGGATCTGTCTTGCCAAATGTTCTGTGTATGCCCCAAACAAGTGCCTTCTGGATAAAGCAGGAATTTCCTGCCAGTCAGTGTCCTGATGCTGAGCCCCAGAGCACTTTCGATCCTGGCTAAAACTTACATCTGCCAACTAACATTTCTGCATCCTCCTCTCACACTCCACAGCTGGTCACCAAGTGCTTTTCAAAAAATAAAACTTTAAGAAGCCTCCAAACTGTGCTAATTGACTCAATGATGTATCTGTGCCATGTACTCTCAGCGTCTACCTCACAATCTCTCATTCATATTTAACTGTCTCCTCCTCTTTGGGGTCTCCTGGCAGAGCTGTTTTTGACTTCGTTGGTCATCTCAAGTCCCTCCCACTCTTAAGAACACATAAGTACCCCCGTGCCCTGCAGCAACCCTTTTGGTTCACGTTTATCCCCTTGCCTGCCCCACATGGATTTTCCTCATCTTCATTGTGCTTCCAGGAAATTCGGTGAGAGCGTGGCTCCAGCGCAGGACCCGGAGATGTAACGCAGGTCTGCATCTTCAGCACCTGGACTCTCTCCCCAGCCTTCCCCCAGCCTCCCCCCAGCCTTCCCTCTCTTTCTGGTATAGTGATAGGATCAGGGATGATCACATGTCCAAAGGGCTGGCCAATCAGAGTAATTTGAATCCTTAGCCAGGTGATTGGTTCAGGGGTGAGCTTAAGACTCCAATCAGACTAGCCCAGGTTAATGCCATGACTTGCAGGAGAATGCCTAATAGAACCTTCTTTCTCACTGAATAGACAACGCTTGCTTAACTTCAGGGATACGTTCAAAGACATTCCATAGGTGTTTGAAACCATGGATAATACAAACCCTATATATACGATGTGTTTTCCTATGCAAACATTACCTATGGTAAAGTTTAACTTATAAAGTAGGCTCAGTAAATTTTCACAATAGCTATACAGAACAATTAAAACAATACACTGTAATTAATAAATTTCCTTTTTTTTTTGGTTATGAGTTGTTTATTTCTGGAATTTTCCATTTAAAATATTTTAGGATCTTGATTGACCTCAGGTAATGGAAACTTCAGAAGGCAAAACCACAGATAAGGAGGCACTACTAAATTTGATTCTAAAAGGATGAGTCCATCATTGCCAAGGACTGGATAGTTGTGCCTGGAAACCAGAGGCAATGAAAGAAAAAGAGGGAAAAACAAGAAATTCTGATGGTATTGTTGGGATTCCTGGATACAGCCCTGCCTGAAACTAGCCCTGTCCTTGGATTTTTCCACCATAGGAACCAATGATTTTCCTTTTTGTTCCGGTCAGACTGAGCAGAGTTTACTGTTTCCTACTGTGGGAAACACTGCCAAATCCAATACCCTCTCCTGTTTTCCACAGCTCCAAAGCAACATGGGCAATTCCCTCCCCAGGCAGAGCACCAAACCTGTCCACCCACCTCAGCAGATGGCCTACTCCACAGGGAAGAGAACCCACCAGGCACAAGCCCCGGGCTTCTCTCTGCTGTTTTTGCACCCATTGGCACCCACCGCTGTTGGAATATCACAACAGGCATCCCTGCTCCTGTTCCTAGAGACAGGCACCTCTGCTCTTGGCTGGGGGATCCCTGGCCTCCTCTGGCAGTTGACATTCTCATTCACTCCCTCTTCCTCTTAACTTCAGTCTCTCCTGCTCCAGCCTCTTTATCTTCAGCATATGAACCTACAGATGCTTCTCACTAAAAAAAGAAAGAAGAGAGGAAGGAAGGAACAAATGAACAACTTTACTTCTTCCAGAAAATCAGTCCATCTTCCTTTTCTTCCCTTTGCTTCGCAGCATGTTCTGTTCAAAAATACTCTCTACACGTTGTACTTTCCCGTCATCCACTCACTTCTCAGCCGGCTGCAATTAGAATTCTGCCCCTCTGCTTTTCTGAACCTGCCAAGTGCAGTAGCCTACTTTCAGCATTTCACTCCCCTTTCACAGTTGGTTCTGTGGATTTATCCTCTTCAAAATAGCCTGGCAAGGGCTCCCCTCCTAGATCTTACTGCTCCTGTTCAGTGGTTCTTCATCTGCTTTCCATCCCTTAAGTCAGTGATGCATAGCCACCCGCCCCTTAAGTCAGTGATGCATAGCCACCCGCACCCCCCCCCTTTTTTTTTTTTTTGATGACAAAGCCTGCTGACCGTTTGACAAAGTCCAAGGTCTGTTTCCTTAGAAACATGCTACTGGTCAAGGTTCTCTCTACTCCAGCTAGTTTGAACAGAAAGGGTTTTACTAAAAGGGCAGATATTTCATATACTAGTGGGCAGGGGAGAACTTTGAGGAATTCCAAATCATACAACAGACTGGTCAGTGAAACTTCCAAATAAAAAGCCACCACCCAGCTGTTGGCACAAAAGCGATCCACCTCTACCAGGATCTGTGCTGGCAAAGTGGGTGCCCTGTCCTCCCTTTTCTCTCTTCCTTGTAACTCCATCCCAGACCAACTCTCCCCTGAAGTTCACTGTCTCCAGGTGACCCAGTTTCTAATCAAGGCCTCTCACACGCTCATTCTCCGGGCAGAACCCAAATCTCACCCAGAATTCTAGCTTCAAAGGAGCATGGAATGTAGTTCCCATCTTTCTAACTTCTGTATCCTAAAAGGAGCTGCAATAATTAATCGACTTCGTAGCCACATGCATGTAAAAACAAACTTCAGCCAGGCGCCAGTGGTACGCACCTGTCACCCTGGCTACTCAGAAGTCTGAGGCAGGAGGATCACACATTCAAGGACATCTCAGCAACTTAGCAAGCCCCTGTCTCAAAAAATAATAAATAATAAGGGATGGCTATGTAGCTTAGTGGAAAAGTGCCTCTGGATTCCATCCCCTTTACAAAAAAAAAAAAAAAAAAAGTCAGAGACCCAAGTATAAGAACCATATTTTTTTTAATATTTATTTATTTATTTTAGTTTTTTTCGGCAGACACAACATCTTTGTTTGTATGTGGTGCTGAGGATCGAACCTGGGCCGCACGCATGCCAGGCGGGCGTGCTACCGCTTGAGCCACATCCCCAGCCCCAAGAACCATATTTTAAATGCTAATGTTCTCAAGTGCTTTAGGAAAAATTTTTAATGTGTTTTTTTTTATTGGAAATCAAATTCAAATCGCCAGTATAGGGAATCTATTGGTTCAGAGAGTCAAAAAGCTCAAGAAGACCGCTAGCTTTACCATACTTGTGTCCATGGGCATGGGCAGCAGGATTTGCTCCCTCAGGGTCTCTCTCCACCACCCTGCTCTGCTCACCTGGGCTTTCCTCTCAGGTGAAATTTCCCTGCAGAGACCAGATGACCACCTGCATTCTCAATTTGTATTTCTCCCAATACGGCAGACCGGGAGCCCCTCTTCCCAAGTATTTGGGGAAAATGTCTCAGAGGTATGTCCCATTAGACCATTATCTCACCTGTTTGAATTAACCATTGTGGCCAGGAGGCTGCAGAACTCCGATGCACTGTGTCTGCGTCTTGTGTCTAATCTGGGGCCAATCTGGGGTCCAGAATGGAGGATGTCTCAAGGCAAACAAGTTGGGCAGAGCAGGTGGGAGTGAACATGTCCCCCAAAGGAAACAGTGTTACCAAGTGGAAGGAGACACACAGGACCCTGGCAAGTAAATTCAAGACTGTCCATATCGCCAAGAGTTTGTCTCCTGCCTTCTGCTACACGGATTCCCTCTGGATAATCTTAATGAGTTGTGTGATTTAAACTACCCCCTGGATCTACCCCTCGATTTACCCCTCCTCTGAATCTTATTTTGCTTCTTTTCATTCAGTGAAACAAATTTCAGGTCATCAAAAGACGAGGTCTGGTTGAAAGGAAATTTTTGGAAGGAGGAATAACACTTTTTTTTTTCCTATTGCAGACAATGGTAAACAATAGTCTGAAATGACTCATGTTGCTTCTGGTCTTCCACTGAACGTGAAATTGTTCACAGTTGGATAGTCTAGCTCATTTCATCAAAGTGTAGACACAAACATTTTTGTGCACAGAAAGGAATTGTTAAGTATATATATTATCGCTTCCCAAGGAACAGAACTGTGGATTCTTGGATCTTAAATTGAGATGATTCAACTACTCTTTCTTCTCATTTAAGGGAGGCTCGATGGTCACATCTAATCCTAATTCTGTCAGTTCCAAGAATGCATAATTTTGAGCAGTTTTGTTATTCCATTAGTGCAATTTGTCTTCTAGGAAAGAGGTACACTGGCCTGGGTTTGTGACTACCTTAAAAACCAGTTTATTGGGGTTGGGGTTGTAGCTCAGTGGTAGAGCGCTTGCCTCACATGCATGAGGTAGTGAGTTCAATCCTCAGCACTACATAAAAATAATAAATAAAGATATATGTTAAAAAAATTTTTTTAAAAAAAGTTAATAAACACATGTTCCTAGGATAGAAGGAAAAAACAAGTTGTCTGCTGGCATCATATAAATAATGTTCCTAAATACTTCAACAGACCCAAATTTTCCTATCTTTAAAAGACATTTTACCTCAAGGTTCTGAAAACCTCACAACCTGTTTTAGTCAGCTTTCATCACTGTAACAAAATACCTGAGGCAGTCTACTTTATAAAGAAAAAATTCCTATTTGGCTCATGATTCTGGAAGTGCAAGGTCTCCAGAAAACGGGCCTCCTCTGATCTTGCTGGTAGAGTCTGGGAACAGTGCAGGAAGTCACATATCAAAAAGCAGGAGTCCATGTCTGTGTGTCTGGTCACTGTCTCTCTTATAAAGTCACCAGGATTCAGTCATGGGGGCTCTACCCTCTGAGTTTATCTTATTCTATCACTTTCCAAAGGCCTCATTTCTAAACACCATGTCAGATTAAGTTTCTTAATATCAAGACTTTGGGATACTCCTGCATGAGTTGACAGAAAACCATATTCAAACCATGGCACCAACATACCCCAAATTAACAAATTTTTCATTTGATTTGCTTCTAATTCAACTTTCTGTGTTAGTTAATTACTATCCATTCTTTATCCAATTTTTTTAAAAAAAATCTGAGTCATCTGTCCTCTCTCCTTTTATAGTTGGTCATCAAATAGTGTTACTCTCTCTTAAATCTCTGATTTTTTGCAGCTTTCCCTTCTCATCTGCATCAGCTTTAATGAACATGGCCCTTCTCAGGAATTGTGGACATCTCACCTACAGCTCAGTCTGGCCTATCCCTGGGAAAGGGAACTAGTCAAGGACCTAACTTTAGACCTGTCCTCTCACTCACCATGTAATCTTGAGAAAAATCACTTCACTTGCTTCATTTGTTAAAAAAAAAAAAAAAAATGACTTGAAGAATACAACCACCAAGATCCTTTCCAACTCAAAACTTCTGGAATTCCACTTCCAACAATCCTGCCCAGAATTACCTGTCTGAAAGAGTTATTGAGAAAATCAAGAGATAATACAAGCTGCATCACTTAAAATCCCAGTGACTCCAGAGGCTGAGGCAGGACTATGGCAAGTTTGAGGACAGACCCTCTTAGTGAGACCCTGTCTCAAAATAAAAAGTCAAAAGACCTGGGGATGTAGCTCATGGTAAAGTATCCCTGGTTTCAACCCCCAGTGCCACAGGAAAGAAAGAAAGAAAGAGGAGAGAGAGAGAGAGAGAAAGAAAGAAAGGAGAGAGATAATATAGGTGAATATGTTTGAAACCTCCCGCTTATTAGACTTTAAATCTCTAGGCATATGATTAATTACTATGAATTCATTCATCAGGGTTACCTCCAGCTGACACTAAAGGTGTGATAACAGCCTTCGAGAACTGGTGCTTTCTGTGTGCTGGGTATTGTGCACAGACTTTTGCATTCACTGTCTCATTCAATTAACTAACTGAGGGGGAGGTAGTCTGTCACCACTTACCAGGTCTTTTGTTTTTTTTTTTCACATTGCTGGGGACAACCTAGGGCCTCATGGATGCTAGTTAAGCTCTCTACCACTGTCCCACTCCCCCAACCCCCACTCAACCACTGTCCCACTCCCCCAATCCCCACTCACTAGCTTTTTTTTTTCTTTCTTTCTTTTGTCCTGGGGATTGAACCTGGGGTGCTCTACCATGCAGCTATATCTCCAGCCCTTTTTATTTTGAGACAGGGTCCAACTAAGTTGTTGAGGCTTTTCCTTGAACTAACCATCCTCCTAGGATTACAGGTGTGTGCCGCCTGCCCACCCCCACTGCTAGTTCTTAAAGTGTGGTTCACCTGTCAACAGATAAGCTGCATTTGCTACACCAATCTCTACCTGAGCAGAGCCAAGAAGGTGGAGCAGATGAAGCAAAACAGCCAGGAGAAGTCCATAGAGCAACAGAACAGCCGACTGTCCAGCTCAAATGAGGTGGACAAGGCTTTCCCATAGGCCACATCCAAACCTATTTGTCTTCAGGGCACACCACACAACCCAGGCCCTGCTTACAAAGGCAAAGGACAAAGATGTGACAGCAGACATGTCCAGGCCGCATCAGAGGCATTCCCTACCACCTCTGTGGGCTCTGGAGACCTCTGGCCCATTCATCCCTCTCAGCAATTTTATTCTGCCCCAGGGAGACAGTAATGGCCTCTCTAATTTCCCTTTTGTTCACCTGTCTGCCCACAGCTGCTCCTCTCCAGTCGGCGGCTCTCTTGCATTTGCATTTATCCACTGTCCTCATCACTCTGTTCCTGCTTACCCTCTATTCCCACCAAATGATCCAGGAAATTTCATCCTTGGGGATGACCCACCTTCCCCTTCCATCTGCTTCCCTAGAAACAGAGTTGAGGTGGGGACCGCTGGCCAGGGCTCCTAAGGAGCATCCTGTGAGAAAGAAAGACAGAAAGAAAGAAAGAAAGAGAGAGAGAGAGAGAGAGAGAGAGAGAGAGAGAAAGAAAGAAAGAGGAAGGAGGGAGGGAGGGAGGGAAGAAGAAAACTAAGCAAACAAGGTGGTTCTGGGGGGATCTACTTTCAACCTGATCCCACCGGGGTCTTGAAAGCCTGTTTCACCTTGAAGTCTGTCCTGCCTTCAGCCTAAGGAGCAGGGCTTCTGTATCCTCTCTGGGCATGGAGGAGAGAAGTGGGCGGCTTCCACGCAGGCCTGGAGAGTGCACACCAAGCAGCCAAGGGCAGAACTCAGAGAAGGAGACAGGGAGAAGTCGTCATGAGCTACTGCACCTGAGCAGCCCATGGAGCCTCCCTGAGAGCTGGGCAGGCCTCTCTCAGTTCGTGAGAGCCTCTGTCCTCCATTCCATTCCACTTGTCTTGGTTGTTCCCTCTCTTATTTAGATGCTCAGGTAGTGAGTGAAGAGATTGCCTTGATATCTGGCACCAGATTTCCTGCTAGGGAAATACCTGTATTGGATTGGCCTGCTTCACTGAATAGGTGGCAAGAAGGACATAAAGGAGAAAGGGAAGAGAAAATCATGCGCAGGCGGGGCATAGCAAGACAGCCTCAGCTGCCCATGAATGCAGAAAGGGATGCTCAGGCCCACAGAGAACCAAAGCCCTGCTCCCTGGCCTCCAGGTGGGACAGGCTTTGTGGTAGGTGCTCCCCCAAAACACATCCTCACTGAACTGATCTCCTGGCCTAAGAAGGACTGTATTTAAGCTCAAAGGACAGGTTCGTGTCATATCAGTTATACAACATGACTGTATCACTTTCTGATTAAAAAAAAAAAAAACACTTGAGCTGTGTTAAACGTGTGTTCACTACTGCGTACCTCACTAGAATCCCCTGAGATTCATCATGAGGGTGATCTTGCTGCTATGATTTAACAGATTTGGGCAGGGCACCAGGCAAAGTGATGTTTCTCATGAAAACAGGGAAAATAACAAATTACTGACCACAACCGAGTTTCTCCAAAGTATGAGTAAATGCACATGGATCCTGGGGACCTCAAGACTGTGAGAAGAGCAGGGCTCTCTGGGCTTTTCCTGTGTGATGCTTTATAGAAAGTGACAATGTTTGTATAGTACCACGGGGTAACATAAAGGGGACCTGAGGTCAATTGCAGTCATAATCCCTTAACAACAGGGGCTTCATCAAAGAATTCATCATTCGGTGGTGGTGTCCTTGTGTAAACTTCATAGACATGTATTTGTACAAACCTAGATTGTATAGGTCAACCACTTGACGTGGCGTGTGTGTGTGTGTGTGTGTGTGTGTGTGTGTAGCACTGTGGATCCAATCTAGAGCTTCACACATATTATAGCATATAACTATGTTAAGAAGAATAAGAGGGAAAGAATCAGGGAAAGTATTTCTTATGGATTTTCTGTAAACTTTTCAATTAAGATCTCTGCCAGAGCTTTACGGAAAAACCTGAGCCTGCTGTCCTGGGCGTAGCTTGCTTCTCTTGGTTTTTATGTTTCTTGTGCTTCCACATTCTTTCTAGAACTCTCCATAGCCACTATCTGAGAGAAAATGTGTTCACACAAATGGGTGATAAAAAATTGAAAACCACTTTGCAAACCTTTAAAACATTTATAACAGTTGAAATTACGCTTAAAGAATCTAACAGCTCTTCCTTTTCTTTCTTGATGAAAGTTCTTATAATGAAAGCAAATGGGTTTTTAATCCATTGGCTGTTTTTTCCTTTCTTTCTTTTTTTCTTCTCTCTCTCTCTCTCTCTCTCTCTGTATGTGAGTGTTGGAGACTGAAAGCAGTGCTCTCTACCATTAAGCTACATCCCCAGCTTTATTTATTTATTATTTTTTATTTTGAGACAAGTTCTCACTAAGTTGCCAAGGCTGGCCTCAAACTTGCGATCCTCCTATCTCAGCATCTGCAGTTGTTGGGATTTCAAACATTCACCAACCACCAAAACGGGCCCATTAGGACTTTTTGACAACCATTGCGATGGGGAAACTCTCCTTTGAGTTTCTTGCATGTATCAGAGCAATTACATTCACCAGAAACAGAGCATGGTACATGAGAAGGCAGAGACTAGGGCCAGGTAGGCCTGTCCCCCCCCACAACCCAGCCATGCCCTCCTCCACCCTGTTCTGTCTGAGGAGACCAGTTCCTTAGACATTTCCAATACAAACTCCACTAGCAACCCCACCGCCTTGTCCACTGAAGGCGATTTCCACGAGTTTGCCTTTCCTAGAGCTGCAGAGTCCTTGTTCTTCATCACGGTGCAGCCCTGTGGGGACCATGGGATGGTGTTGGGTGGGCAGCCAACCCCCTGCCACAGGCAATCGCTCATGATTCACTCCAGAATGCTGGCCAGGCTGCCCTGAGCACTGAAACACACCTCTGAGGACTCTACTGTTAGAGACACAAGCAGGGACTGGGAAAGTAATGCTTTAAAGACTCAGAGACAGAAACTCTCAATTAGGCATGCAAGCTATGAGACCATAGTATCAATTTTTATTTCTTCATTTATATTATGTAATAAAAATAAATTTTTGTTATTTAGTGTAAACCTGTTTTTTTTTAATATTTTTTTTATTTTTTAGTTTTCGGCGGACACAACATCTTTGTTTGTATGTGGTGCTGAGGATCCAACCCGGGCCGCACTCATGTTAGGCGAGCGCGCTACCGCTTGAGCCACATCCCCAGCCCCATAGTGTGAGCCTGTTAAAATTCATCCTTTCCTCTTATAATTTTCATATAATACTGCAGTTCATCTCTGATACTGGCCACACAGAATTAGCAGATTCCACAAGGTTCAGGGCAGAGTCCCCAAAATGACTGTCTCCCTTCTAATGCCTGCTGCAAGATTGGGAGTCCACAAGCCTCCTTCGCTTCTGACCAACTGACTACAAATTCAGGAGTTCTCATGACCCTTTCAGGTTTCATAACTATATGAAATGACCCAGAAAACTCAAGAAAGCACTAAACTTACTACTCTAGTTATTATAAACTATAGTTATTATAAAGGAGACACAGGACTGGTTAAATGAAGAGACACACATGGCTAGGTCTGGAAAGGTCTTGGGCACAGAACTTCTGGCCCTTTCTGTGGAACTGGGGAATAACACCGTCTCAGCACATCCATGTGTTCACCAATAGGGACACTCACCTGAGGAGCCTCAATGTCTAAAAATATAACTGGGGTTTTGGTATGCAGGCACAGTTGATTAAATCATTGGCCTATTAATTGTGTTAGTCTGCTCTGTTATTATAAGAAACACCTGAGATAAATCAACTTAATAAGAGAGAAGTTTTATTTTGGGTCACAGATTTAAGGTTCCAATTCATGGTCATTTGGCCCTATTTCTTTTGAGGAGGCAGTGCATTGGGACTGGAGAGCATTCTGGAGGAAACTGCTCAACTCATGGTGCCTGGGAAGCAGAAAGAGACACCCCAGGCATCTAAATTTTTCCTACTAGGTCCCTCCTCTTAAAGGTTCCACCATCTCCCAATTGTGCCACAGGTTAACAACCAAACCTTTGATACATGGTCCTTTGAGAAACACTTAACCAAACCCTAGTATGGTTGAACTTTGCCTCCAGGCCTCTTCCCCTCCCTGGAAGTTGGAAGTCAGGAGGTCAGGCTAACATCACTTGCCTCCAAGCACCAACCTTCTAATCACATGATTTGTCGTTTTAGCATGACCAGCACCATCCTGAGTCATCTCAGCACGAACTCAGATATGGTAAAGGGTCCACCATGAGCAACCTAGACACTCCTGCCACTGAAGAAGTTGAGAGGATTCAGAGGCTGTGTGCCAGGAAGCAGGGAAAAAAACATATACTTTATTCTGCATTAATCCCTAAAGATACTGGCTTATTAGCACAAGATTTTCAGGGCAAGACTCCCAGAAAAAGCAAGTATTTATATGGATTTCCCCCCCAAGGAAGAATAAATTGCATTGTTGAGAAGATAAGTCTGGACTAAAGATCAGTATAAAAGATGGCCATTAAAAATCAAAAACAAAAATGACAGGTAGAAGGAAAGATTGACTGTAATAATAAAAGATATGATCAATTAAAAGATGCCAGTCGTTAGGCTGGGGATAACATGAACCTGCTGAAACAGAGGATCCCAGTAAAGTTTCACCCTTTACTTTTACTTAAAAACTTATGGGTTGGAATATACCACTATCAGAAGACCATCATGCTCTTGAATCAAATGTGCTTAGACTTGCTGGTCAAGGGGGCTCTCCACCTAGAAAGGAAGAAATACACCTGACAGTCACCAGGAAGCCATATACTAGTGAGCAGAGTCACCAGGAAGCCATATACCAGTGAGCAGAGTCACACATCAGGCCTGGTGTGTATCTGGAAGACTGAGAAAACAGATGTGATGTGAATCTTTTGAAAAGTAGTCCCACAGGCCAAAGCAAGAGTTAGAAGCTTGTTTAAAAAAAAAATACATTACCATCTGGTGAGAAGTATAAGACATGGATCTTTGAGAAATTGGTGTCTTCTGGGAAACACTGAGGTGCCAGCAGCTGACAGAGAAAGATAAAAAGATCATCCCTATATTCTTGCTTGCCAGCTTGTGAGGTCTGCTTCAGGATGAAAGACTAGAGGCAAAGATGTCAAGTGTGTAGGCCATTCCTTCAAAGTAAGAAGCATGCAAAATAAAATTATATATATGAGAAGGTATTTTTTAGTGTTTATTTCATGAGAAGCATATAATTTTATAAGAAAGAAATATACAATTTTTCCTAAACCGAATACCCTCATTGCATCTGCTTGACCCATTCTTCACTAAATAGTAACTGCTTCCAAATGTCTGAACATTTGGTATCTGTAGATAGCTATCTTTTTCCACAAAAACCTTCACTTCCCTGATGAATAAAGCAGAATACTATTGTCAAAACTTTTAACAAATACATAAATATTCCATCCATTCTAAAATGCACATTTTCATAATTCTACATCTCTGAAATGGAGTGTATCTTTCAACTACCTGGGCATTTTTTCTTGCTTTATGATGCATGGAAGAATAATGCATCTGTAGCATCTTAGGATGAAATATGAGCAACTGCTTAAAAAGATGCTAGTAGAAAAAACTTTTAAAGGTTAACATTTAAATAAACCCATTGTCCTGAGAGCTTGAGTGTTTCAGGAACACAACAGAAATGAGGTGTCCTTGTTTTGGAATTGTTAAAGGACCTTGAAAACTATCTTCAGGCATGGGAAGCTGCTGTTTTGAAATACCATGTTTCTCTTTCAATCTCTTAGATAGTAAATTCTATTAATAGGGTTTTTTTTTAATGGTAAACCATATTTGCGTTCCTGGAATAAGCCTAACTTGATCATGATGTAATTTTAGTTTTATAGACTATTAGATGCAGTTTTTTTTCTAATAGCTTATGTAGAAATGTTGAATTCCACAATAGAGTCTGTAATTTTTTTCTTGCTAATCTCGGACCATCTATTGAATAACGTCTCCTCTCTCTCTCTCTCTCTCTCTCTCTCTCTTAAGGAGATTGTGTTAGGTTGTAATTGTCTGATCATGAGATGTGTGGTGGACCATTTGTTCTGCTATCTGCTTTTGCTGTTTGGTTTAGAGGAGGAAGAAGAGTTTATCAATTCTGTGTTTCCAACACTGTAGAACCCTTTAGGTTACCTAAAACTGACTTCTCAAGTCATTTTTGGCAATTCATATATATTTTTGGAATTTATTGGCATAACTATAACAGTCTTTCATTATATTTCTATCTCTGCTATTACTATAGTTAAAACCATCTCATTATGAATGTTACTTATACCTTTTCTATTTTTCTTAATAAATAGTTAGATTTTTTTCAAAGCAATTAATTTTTTCTTTGTTGATCCACTTCAGGGTAACTTTTTTTCCTGACTTATACTTTCTGCTTTTATTCATATTACTACTTACCTATATTTCCTATGGGCTTATTCGGTTATTCTTTTTCTAATATTTTACACTTGATGAAAATGGATTCTAAACTCATTATTTTTCAGCTTTTCATCTTTGGTAACTTAAACATTTGAAGCTATGAAATTCCTTCTAAATAGAGCATTAGTTGTATTTTTATGACTTTATACTTTATTCAGAAAATTATGCACTTCTAATTGTTTTCTAATATCCATCTGGCTTTCAATCCCTGAGTTATTGAAAGTACACTTAAAGAAACTCTCAAGGGCAAAGTGTGTACCTCAGTGGTAGAGCATGTGCTACCAAGAAGAGGAAGGTTCTGGGTTCAACACCCAGTACCACTCACACTCCCCAAAATCCAATTGCATACTGTGATTTCTTTTTCTTTTCTTTTCTTTTTTTTTTTTTTTTTGCCCCCTACTAATTTGTAGTGTAGTTTTTTGTATTCAAGCATGTGTTTCTTTGTGGAACTTGTTTTTTTTTTTTTTTTTTTTGAACATATTAAGACTTACTTCAAAGCCTAGGATGTAGTCAATTTTTAAAAATTTTTTATACCTTTATTGATACTTGAAAAGAATGTGGATTTTCTAATTGTTTGGTCCAGGGTTATATATGTGTCCTAATATGTTACTCAAATCTTCTTATTGATTTTGTGTCTGCTTCACCTATCAATTACCTAAAGAGCTACAATGCAGTCCTTTCCCTTTGATTGTGAATTTATCTACTTTCTCTTAGCATTCCCAACTCTTTTTTGGGCCATGGAATCCAAAGATCTAAGTCTCCAGGGATCAGTAGCTACCTCCAGGGGTGTTAGCCTTCCTTCCTTGATACTTCAACTATGCATTTAAAGAAATAAATATGAATTTTGTCTGGCATTTTAAAGTGCTCTGTACAAGGATTTATTTTTTTTCCTTTGGAGGGCAGAGTCTCACTATGTTGCCTAGGCTGGTCTCAAACTTCTGGGTCTTAAACTTCTCTTGCCTCAGTCTCCCTAGTAGCTGGGACTCCAAGTGCATGCCATGTGCATGCCCAACTCAAATAGCCTTAACTCTATCTAAATTTCTGTATTGTCAGAAACACTTGAGGTGTCTAAGCTTTGATTTTTTGTTGTTGTTAAAAAATGGAAGTCATATCATTGGCTGGGATTCCTTAGGAAATTATGTGGGGCAGAGATTTGCATGCAGGGAGTTTATAGGCAAGTTTAGGTGGCCTGGAAAGAGGGGCTAGTGTCACTTCATCCACCTCTGTCATGCCTGCCCAGAACCCGGTGCATAAAGTGTTAGGCTTGCATCCATTAACTGTCATCACATACAATCAATATGACTTTTTGGTCAAATGGGAAATCAAGTATGCAACATTGGGCTTAGAATCCCTTGAGCACCTGATAACAGTGGTCCCTAAGCTGCCCAAGAGAACCAGAGTCCTCTAAAAAGTGTCCATATCCACCAAATAACAGAGCTGAAACAGGCAGATTCTGACCTGGAGGAGAACTCCAAGGACTCTCAATTACCTTCTAAAAGTCAAATTTTACTTAGGGAATGGGAGCGGGGGTACAAAGATCTTAGGAGCTGGGGAGGAAACCAGCCTCTCCAATCTTAGACCCAGAACCAGAAAAACATAAAAGAGCAGATCTTAGGTGGGAATACCCAATCAACTCCCTGATGGAAAAATTGCTGCCACTCAGGTCATGTACAAGGAAAGAGGGATATTAACTGCAGTCACATCCCCAGTCCTGATCTTGCTTCTATTCTTTCTTGGAATATCCCTGCTATAGGTTGAATTTGAAATGCCCCACAAAGGCCCACAGCTAAAGCCTTGGTCCCAAGACTGTGTTGCTATTGGGAAGTGGTGGGACCTAATGAAGTTGGTTCATCCAGGATGTGCCCCTTGAGGGGATATTGGGACCTGGCCCTTCTCATCTCTCTCTTTGCTTCCTGGATGCCACAATGGGGCCATGTAACAGAAACCTGTGAAACCAGGAGCCAAATGACACCTTTCCTCCTTATGTGGATTATCTCAAGTGTTTGGTCACAGTGAGATAAAGCTAAGGCAATCCCTTTCTCTATCCATCGCCTGTCACCCAACACACCTGCTGGCTCATGAGCACCTCATGTATCCTAGAGTGGACCGGAATCTGAAGACACAAGACTTAGGTGGTTTGGAAAATTCAAGGGCATTTTTTCACTATTTTGTTTTCTTTATTTAAATTTATGATACTAAATTTGTCTTTCTGGGGAAGAGTTGTGTCCTGGGAACTCCAAACCTTACGGTTAAAGTTCCATAGACAGTGGAAACAGCATAGAAGATAAAAAGTGTGCTTACCTTTAAGATATCACGTCTTAAGGCTCCACCCTGGAGACTGGCATCTGTCAGTGTGTCCAAAAACTCCATTGCCTTGAATTTGGGTGCCATGCAGTGTAAGAATGATATCATTGTTAAGTTCCAGGATACCGCATCTCACCTGAGGCAGAGGGATGCTTGCTCGGTGAGGTGTGTTCAGGAATTGAGGTCCTTTGTGGGGGTTGTAGATTCACAGAGTACAGACCTTATTCATTCATTCTTTGCTTGAAATAGCAGAAAAAAAAAATGCCTTCTTTGCTTAAATTATTTTCTATCTCTTAAGTCCATACTATTACTCTCTTTCCCACCAGATTAAAGCCACAATGATGTATCTGCACTTTAATAAACCACCCAGCTATCTGCCTTCATCTGTGGTTGTATAATGTCTTAAAGCCCATCTTTTGGTGTCTGGGGCAGTAAATTCTATTTTGATTTGACCACCATTGGTCTTTCAGCTGCCAAGTCCCCAGCCAACTCAGCCATTACCCTTGATTTCTTCTATAAAGAATAGGCTCCCCCTCCACATTCTCTCCTAATCATACGTAGCCTTTTAACTTCAGTCTCAAAATAATACACACATAAGGCCACCTCTACTCATATTCATTTCACTGTTCCTATTCAAGCACAATTCATCTCTTTATAACCCCACCCCATTAGAGAAGTCCACATTGATCTCAGCCCTGTACCTAAGCAAGTTCTCTGTTAAGGAATATTTCAAACCCCAACCCAAATTTTAAAAGTTTTAATTTGTATAAATGCCTTTTTTAAAAAAGGAGCTTAAGTTAACATAAACAAAAATTATATTATGTCTTGGACACCTGCATTTCTAAAAGTTAATACAACTGGATACAAGTGAAGTAGATGCAACTACTCTATGAATGAAACCTCACTATCCTCACTTTATAGAGTAGGAACCCATGGCTCACAGAAATTCAAGAATCTGTCTTGGTTCACAGAACTGGTAAGGGTCTAAACCAGGCTTGAATTGGCTACCACATTGGGTTTAGATATGGCACACGCTGGAGGTTTGGTCCCCAGTGTGTCAATGCTGATGTGCAGACTCTTGAAGAGGTGGGATTTAGTGGAAAGTAACCAAGCCATGGGGCATCACCCTGGGAAGAGATTCCTGCAGATCTCATGAGACTGGGTCAGTTCCCACAAGAACATGGGAAGCAAGCCTGGCACCTCCCTTGAATCCCTCTTCTGCATGCACTGGTCAACAATCTGGCACACACTCCTGCCAAGTGATGCCATTTGCTATGAAGTCCTCACCAGAGCCAAGCACATACTGACAACATGCTCTCAGACCTCCAGAGCTAAAAAGCCTCTTTAAAAGTTCCCAGCACCCAGTATTTTGCTATAATACCACAAAACAATCTAATACACTTAGGCTCTTTTTACCACAACTTATTTCTTCAAAGACTTTATAGCAAGTTTCTTAGCATCTGTGAACTTTAGTTTCTTCACTGCCTCATTGAAGAGAGGTTGGGTTAAGTTATCTCAAAGTGCTTTCCATGTTAATTCAAGGAATAGAGAAGAAGAAGAGGGAGAAAAAGGGCTTGGAGGAAGGGGAGGGCAACAGAAAGGCTTCATCAACTTCCTGGCTCACTATCTGTGGTTCTACTGGTGTATATTTAATGCGATTATTTACTGTGACTAATCAGATCTCCCTTTGAAAGTATTTTTTCATCATGTTCTGCAGATAAATATAAATTTTCTTGGTATTCAAGAGAAGTGTAAGCATCTGTGGTGTGAACAAATCTATTTTAAGGGTGATATACTTCAAAACAATTTAGGCTTTAATTTTTATTTTTAAAAACAAAATGGCACAATCTTATTAGTAATCATATTGAGTCTCAAAATATTGTGGATTTGAACCTATTCAACATAAGAAGTGAAAACCTATCACCAAAACCAAAATAAACAAAAAACCAGGAAATAGCCTTTTAGAAAGACTCCAGTGACCTTAATTTGGCTGCTACCTAATGGTTACAGCAGATTAGCTGGCTTCAGGAGGGATGGCAGGCATGGAAGTTTTCCAAGTAAAGGGCTCAGAAATCAGATCAGAGCCAGAACAGCAAACACGCCTTTCAAAAGGCAGAGGCCCAAATTAAACAATAATTTTTCATTTGTTTACAAAGTGCGACAAAAAATATGGATCTCCCATTGGTCTTTCTCACAGCCTCCCCCAGTCCACACATACACATACAGACACACACACACACACACACACACACATATACACACATCACATCATGGTCATCACCATCAGTATAATTTCTAAAAATTGAAAAAGCCAGAAATGAAACTGATCCTGGAGAAATAACAGAATTCTTTTTAAATGCAAAGGAGCAACAAATTTTATTGACTGAATTAAACACAACAGTTAAAAATTAAACACAACAGTTAAGATGGCAGCATTGTATTTTCATTTTAAGATGGTTGAATGAAACAAGGAAAGTGCTATTAGTCCAAGCTTCTTACATTCATTGGAAGTGTGACTATCAAAAACAGCAACATGCACAATGGTATATATGCACAAAATGGAATTATATCAACAAATATACAAAATACCCAAAATAAAATATTTACAGGTTTAAAAATATAAACATTGATTCATCTATCCCATGAAACCACTGGAGTGGAGAAGGAAGAAAAGATCCTATTGCTATTTAGAATCCTTTTTTAAAACAAGTTTTGAAAACATAGAGTTAGTTCTAGGAGACAACTTTTGATGTTTTTCAGGGGATTAACATTCTATTATAAAAATAATATCTATAAACCTACTAACAATTTTCCTCCTGTGCACAAAAATAATACAGCCAACAGCTTGTCCTCAAAGACATGCCTGACTTTCAGGGAAACTAATTATAGAAATGGGGTCTCTCATTTAGGTTCTCTTTGTCACCATTTTCAAATAATCTGCTATTCCTTCTGTTACACTGAGATGCTTCATATAAACGAGTTGGGCAAAACCTGAAGTTCACAGTGAGCTTACTAGGTAGCTGGTGACAAGTAAAAACGACACAAATTTACTTTGCTTATAACATCAACACCATTTTCCCTGATATTCTTGATAGTTCTACCACTATCAGATCCTCCATGTTTAATTAAATTTATCCTGGAAGCAATAAAAATATTAAATAGTCTTTGTTGGAGTTTTTCCACCTTTATTTAGAAATAAGTGCCTAGAGAAGGAATAAATGGTTCTCACGTAGGTATTTGAGAAGGTTTGTTAATTCCTTCAGGCTAACTGGGGTCATGAAATGAAGTATTAAGTATTAACTGTGTATCTGCTCCATGCCCCATGTTACCTGACTGGATATTTTTAGTATTTCTGCTGTAGTTTATTAAGTGATCCAGGTCTGAAAGTATCTGAGAAAGTTTAATGTGCCTCAAATAATGGGAACCCAGGCTGCATTTTATTTAAAATGTGTCTTCTCACAAAGTTACTCTACCCAACTATTGAATAATTTCCAAAAATTGTCCCAGTTTTCAAATCAATAGAATAACCATTGTTGTTGAACTCTTCAACTGCATCTCATTAAGATCTAAAAGTCAGAAAAATTGGACCAAATGTAGGTAACTTGTATGTCAGTAAAATAATCTCATGAGTTGTGACAGCAGTGTAATTTCAAACTGATTTTCCCTAAATACAGAGAGAGGCATCTTAATAGAATCAGAGGGAAAGAAAACTCAGGTTGCAACCTGATGAATTCACTATGGAAATTACTTTGCTGGTTTTATTATTGTCAAAGTATCTATCAGATTTTAGACCAGTTAATATATAGCTCAAAAATAACTGGTGACTAGGGCCCAATTTTTTGGTGAGAAAAAAAGTCTGCTAGACTCTGAGATATACCTTTTAGACTTGTAGGTAATTTAGATTATTGAAAGGCCATCAACTAACATTTTAAAAACCAAGTTCACTTTTAACTAAAAGTAGTCATTGTTTTAATGAGGTGCACCATCATAAAAATCTTGTTTGACACTGGCAGTTCAAAACTTTGATCAATTTCTTATTTAAAACAAGTAATACAAAAATTGATTCTCATGGCTAAAAAATATTTACAGTTAAAGCATCAGCTGTAGAGTTAGATTTCTGGTTCAAATGCTGCCCCTATTACTTACTAAATGAATGACTTTGGTCAAGATGGTTTTTATCCTTTCCAAACATTATTTTCTTCCTCTGGAGAATGGAGTCAATATATACTTTACATGGTTCTTGTGAACAGTAAAGATAGCAATGTAAAATACAGCACAGAGCTCCACTCCTGGCACTGTAGTAAACACACAGCCCATGTTAGTTATTAGAATTAAATACAAAATACGTTCATGGTGATTGACTTAGAGGAGCTGAATGACTACTTGTTGAGCAAATTAATGAATCAGAAAATAAAGGTCAGTATTATTCAAAGGCCACAGACAGAACATAGGATGCACTATTTCTGAAAGAACCAGGTGCTTATATCTGGACTTCAGAACTGCATCAAGGCAAAGGATAACTCAATTGGCTACCATTTCAACAAACACCACAGATAATAAGTGTTGGTGAAGATGTGGAGAAAGTGGCCCTACTGTTGGCAGGAATGTCAACTGGTGCAGCGTCTGTGGAAAACTCAATGGAAAGTTCTCAGAAATTCAAAGATAAAATGACCATATGAGCCAGTGATCCCACTTCTGGATATTTAACAAAAAGAACTGAAATCAGGACCTTGAAGAAATATTATCATTCCTATGTTCATTCCAGCATTTTGCACAATAGCCATGATGTTGACAAAATGGATGCGTTATCTACATATAATGGAATATTATTCGGCTTTCAAAAAAGAAGGAAATCCTAGCATCTGACAACAGGGATAAATCTGGAGGACATGATACTCAGTGAAATAAGCCAGTCACAGAAAGACAAATGCTGCATGATTCCATTTACATGAGGTATCAAAATAGTCAGACTCCATAGGATCAGAGAGTAGAATGGTGGTTGCCAGGGACTGAGGGAGAGAGGAATGGGGGAGTTGCTGATCAATAGGGATAAAGTTTCAGTTACATCAAGATGAGTAAGTTCTAACAATCTGCTGTACAACAATGTGTCTGTAGTTAACAATACTGTATTATACACTTAAAAATTTCTAATAGGGTAGATCTTATGTTAAATGCTTACTATAATTAAAAAATAAATGAAATAAAAGCACGCAACAGCCAGAACAAGCCTAGATTGGGCTTAAGCAAACAAGTGAAGCGTGCTTGGAATTCGGAAATCCTACCAGGGAAGAAGTATTACTATGACAGCAGAAGAGCTCTCTGTCTGTACTTTCCTTGTTCATCCCTGAAAGGACAAGACAGCTCTGAAGGAAGGCCCATGTTCTCCTACTCACTAACGAAGCGTGGCAGGGATCCCTGTGAGTGACTGTGAGCACCATCATCTTAGACGTAAAGCTGCATGGACATGGGTGAGCTTTTCCTGGTGAAAGTGAACTGTTTAATGACTTCAGCAGTTCTTACTTAGCTCTTGTATTACCCTAGGACACTAAAGTATTTATAACCCTTGTCCCAGGAAGGAAAAAGAGAGACAGAGACACCGAAACAGAGAGTGACAGAGACAGGGACACAGAGCAGGACAGAGGTGGAAAGGGATTAGAAACAAACAAAAAGGATGAATTAAAGGTGTCATACTAGGAAGACAATGTTGCCTCTCCCCTATGGCCATAAGAGGACTAAGTAAATATTCATAAAGCTGCTATAAGTGCCTGGAGCATAGTAAGTAGTCAACACACATTATATTGTTATTACTGTTATTATTGTTAGAAGAATTTGCTTAACTCATCTCACTCTGCTCCATCCCACAAACTATAAGCAACAAACACAAATACAAAAAAAAAAGTATAATAAAAGAAAAGTCTTTTAATGAATATTAAGAAAATCCAATTACAGCAGAATGAATAAAACCCCAAATGGAAGGGGTTATTATTAAGTATTATATATGGTATCTGTCCCATAAATATGTGTTGCACTCAGTTCAAGTAAACACCAATCATAAAAACCGCCCATTTTCAGCTCTGGACGCTTAGTGACTACTTTCATCTTTCCTTTTTCAGTTTGAGCAGGAACTCTTTTCCATGATCATGAAACTAGCATTGGGAATCACCCGTTAAAAACATCTGCAGAAGGATAATTTATCCTTTCTAAGTGGCTCTCATTGCAACAGTCTGTCTCCTTTAAGCCATTATCACAGTGGAAAGGCTTCTAAGGAGCAATCTGTGACAGCCAGGAGAGGGTCTTCAGAGCCAGACAAGGGGCCAACTCCACTACCAACATGGGGGAGGAGCCACACCTCACAGATTCAGAGACAGTGGGGACTTCTCCTTTTTATGAAGTCAGCAAAGGCCTTTTGCTTTCCCACACCAGCTGTCTAAGACCTTGGTCTCCCCTAGTAGCCCTTTGGTCCTAACCTGTTTTATAAATATTTTGGGGTAATGGATTGAAAGTCTAAGTGTGACTTTGCACAAATAACCGAGTCATCCATTCCTTGCTCTGCCTGGAGGAGGAGAAAAAGAGAGGTGTGAGCTGAGGTACTTGGGTTTCTCTAATTCCATCCAGATGTTTAAAACAGCCATGCTGTTTAAAAGAAGAAGCAAATGGGGTGCCTTTTCCTCAATCATTTAAAGTTCTTGATTTCTTAGTAATGAAAAAAAAAAAAAAAAAAGAGCTGTATGAAGTGAAAAAAAAAGTACCTGTGAATGTACTAAGACATATCTCAGTACAAACAGGGAAGCCAAGTCCATCTATTTGTAATTCAAGACAGAAATTTAGAATAACTAAACCAAGAATGAGTTCCAACATGTTAACATGGTCCAGACATGCTAACTCAACGTCATGCAAAGTGCCCCGTTTCTGATAAGGGTACTAAACAACTATGGTGTGAACAAAGGGACAGACAAAATGCTACAGGAGTCAGTCTCTTTATACAGAACTCACAGTAAAGAGTCACCTAGGAAAATTAATCTGACAAAGAGGTAAATAATGGAAACTCTTAGAAGGTTCAGTAAAAGCAATGTTGACAACTGATATAATCTTTCTACCTTGATAATTGGTCAGGAAAGGGCTCTTGGCATATTCATCTAAATGCAAAACTTGAAAACTACTGTGATGAATGCATGAAACCTTTAAATTCTGTCAGCCATTATCTTCATAGATTAAAACCTGTATTTAAAGAGTCAGATAATTGATGGGAAGTGTATCCAAAGGAAGTCCTTAATGCTCTATATCCCATTGTTGTTATTAGGTGAAATGACAAAAATTTTCTTTCATCTTGTGATTATTTAAAATGCTGTAGTAAATAAAATTTCTCCCACTTGGTATTAATGGAAGGGTAAAAGCACCAACCATCAAATAGGATGTTTCAAGTCACATTGTAAGTATAATATAGATAATAAAAGTCAGGATGTCTTTGTGCCAAGCTATTAAACTGGTAAATTCCGTTCCAACGATTGATTTGTCTTTCCCCCCTCTAATTTGGGTAGCTCTTAGTCCAAAGGGCATTAATCCATAAGTATGTTTAAATCATACACCCCAGGAAAGGTGTTATTCACCCATATCTAACCTTTCCCTTTAAAAAAATCAACAACTATGGGCCTAAATAATCTTTACAGGGTTATTAGAAAGTGCATTAATAAAAATTGACATGGAATTCAAGAGAAAAATATTAAAAAATCATCTCCATTAATTCAAATGAGACAAAGTAGCCCTTGGCACAAGAAAGCAACTATGATTCCTCTCCTGTGGTTGGAAAAAGTTGGCCACCCATTCCTCCCACCACTGCAGTGATCCCCACCAAGTGATCGAGGCCATTTAATTCATTGCCCAAATCCTTCATTTGACTAGTGTGGGTGCAATTCGTAGAGATATCAGGTTTTAAAAGTTTTAAAAATATGGGGAAAATAACTTTTAAAATATTTTAAATCTTTTATAATCAATTGATTGACAGGAGAACTTAAAACTTTACTGTACATTGCAGAAATAAGTCCCCAAATTATAAAAACACAAATTGTTTCTTCTAATCTTTTAGAAATAGATTGACTTTACAATTTCTCGGTTCTTCAGGTACTGTTAACTTTTACTGCACAATTGAACAGATGAGGAAATAAAACTTGGCCCTGGAGTCATGCAAAGGACAATATAATTCTTGCCAGAAAATGCACAAGAAGGAAATAAAAACAGAGCCTTTGTTTTGCAGCTAGAAATAAAATTTATGTTTTCTCTGATTCACTGGGGGAAAATGAATGTATTTTGAGTCTAAATAGTACTATCAGCATTAAATCAAATTTAAAGCCCTTTCTCAAGAACAGAAATAATTTCCAAGATATTTCTAAAGCTAAATATTTCTAGATGTCTTTTGTCTGTTAGTTTGTACGCAGTTGAGTGTGCGAACACGTGCAGGATGCTTGTATGAATTTGTTGTAGTTTGTGTTCAGTACCCTGAAAGCTATGTCTGAAGGAAGATCCTTATCTAGAGATATAAGGATATTAAATATTAAAATACTGTTTTGAAATAACATTAAGGATCTGAAACAACACAATAATAGCCAGTAATAAATAAAGAAATTCAGCAAGCTTCTACCTCTTTTTCTAATTCAATCCTTCTGAATTTAAAATGGGAAACAAGCTGCTCACATCACTGACTCAGATTTGTTTTCTTTTGATTTCAATTTCATTTATCAAAATAGGTTTTCATATTTTAACTTGCCTTCTTTTTTCACAAAACAGAAAACAAATTTAAAAACAAAATAACAGTCCACTACTTAGTAATCTCTGGCAAATGAGAGTTATAGAAGCGTTCATGTCATTTACATGGTGGTTTTTCACTTGAATATGTATAATCCTCCTGATATGATGAATCACCTCCACTAGAAGTTCTGGCCTTTTGATTGAATACACTGAAGCACATTTCAAAATGATATTAATTTAGTCACTAGACACTAATAGCATTCTAGGAACTGCTTCACTTTATCTTTCAAATACCAAGGCATGTAATAATCCTTTCTGGAATAAAAGTCTTGGCTGAAATATTAGAAAACATACATATAATTAAACTGCTTCTCAAAAAAAATCTTAGAATAATGTGTTTATGATGCATAAGCTTGCCAATTTCATTCCAAACACACCTGTCTCAGCCATGATCTATAAAGCAAAAGTCAGATGGCAGGAAACACTACTTTCTATGGTTTTTTGTTGTGTCCTTCATTTTGGACTCACCACCATTGATGAAATGTTGGATTTAAAATTTTATAACTAAGATAAAATCTTTGAAAACAAGGGTTTGAGGTGAAAAACAAATGGACTCTTAATCAAGACAAGCTAAAACCATTCCTCTGGGACACCAACACAATAGATCTTTTTTTGAGGACCAGAGAGCCCTTATAAACCCAAACCAGCTCTGTTTCAGGTTACAGTACATAAAAGAACCTAATGGTTTGGGGATAGTCATCATATCCAGCTATAAGACCAGATTTTAAATTCTAGGGTATTGACAGATTATAAAATATTAACAGTGGGATGAGCTGTAAAATATGCATTATCTACATGAGAAGGTTAAATTTTAAATGCTAAAATACTGTATCTATTGGCATTTAGTGAAATCTTTCCCTGATCTGGATTTTTGTACTGGGTAGATAGGGGCAGGTGATCCCCCCCAAACAAACAAACAAAAAGTGAAAAACTACTCTGTAAGCCTTTTATTTCTCCCCAAATGATCTAAACCAACCAAACCAAAACTTTTCTTTATTTTCCAAGATATAAATCTATACCTATTGGCACACCTAGCCAACGAAAGTAGGGAAGTTTTCTGTCAACCAAAATCCCTTTTGATCAGGTAGAACTCCCTGGTTCTTTCAGCTTTGTTAGATGTTTTCCACACAGTGACACAGAAATGGGTCTTCCCCCCACCCATCTCTGAAAAGGAAAAGGAAAGAAAGAAAGGGAAGTGTCCTCTGGTCTGCAGTGACTCCTCCAGGCCCTCTGACTCTAGCACAGCCCAATATCCTGGCATGAGCTAACTTAGGTTTGGTTAAGTCTTGTTTTCTGCAAAGGCAAGTAAAGGTGACTTCCAAGGGTTCAGTGTATTAAAGAAAAAGGAACAAAAAATATTTTTTAAAGGTAAAAAAAGAAAAGAAAAAAAAGTACTTGAAAATAATTCTCAGGGACTTATCTTGAGAGGAGAATCCCAGGTGTAGCATCCCCCTCTCCGCTGTATCCTGCCCCTGTTCCCAGCACAAAGACCTAATAAGTCCAGGCTCCAGAGAAGGGGGCTGTACTAAATGACTTTCTTTAGGGGAAGCAAATATCCTTTAATGGTTTCCGGGGGGAAAGTTGTATTCCTTGATATGTGGCCCATCCACCTTGGCATCGGAGACCTCACAACTTTTTGGCACTATCGTGGCAAGCTGCTGCCCGGATGGTGGTTCCAGCCAAGCCCCGGTTGCTGACCCTGCGAACCAGCACTTTGGAGACCGGAATTTTTGTTCTGGGCATCTCACTCCTGGTTGGTTGCTGGTGCACAACTGGATGGCTGGATGGAAGGTTCGTGAGATGCTTGATGCTAATAGGGATTTTGGAGTCCTTCAGTAAACTGCCTGGTGTTCGCAGTGGACAGGTGATGGTTCCTGGAGACACAGGCTTTAACCGAGACAAGCAAGACGTCTCCTCGTTGGCAGGAGGGACTGCTGGGCTTCCATCCGGGTCAGCATAGAGATCATAGAGCGCATCACCACTGTAGCTATCCCGGGGGATGCCAGCCTTTTTACCACTGCTTGCGCTTTCTTCCTCTGGACCCGGAGTGGTCGAGTCCCAATAGCCCTCGTCACTGTTGGGGACGCCTTCTTGTTGCTCCTTCTCTTTCTCTGGGTGTTTGGGCTGTTCCTTCGGATGGGACTCAATGGGGATCCTGTTGAGCCTCCTGCGTTTGACCAAGGACACGTCCTTGGACGCTTCTACACTTCTGGCATCTTTGGAGGTCTCTGGCACCACTTTGGTCTCCAGTGCAGCTGCCACCTTAGCCGCTCCCTCTTGGGGCCCTTGTCCTTGATCCTCAGTCTGGGAGAGCATGTCCCAGAATTCCTGGAGATAGGTGTCGTCCACCTCATCCGGGCTGGCCATCTCTTCCCCTCCTCCTTGGTAGGCCACCACGCTGGGGTTCTTTTTAGAGAGAACTGGCTTGCCTGGCCCGGGGGCATGCTTGTCACAGCTGGGACCTGCCTCTTCCTCTTGGTCTGCAATAATATCTCCACAGCCTGTAAGAGAGTCAAAGCTTTTCAGTGAAGTCACGTCAGAAAACATCAAACAAATACGATCTGCCGATGGGTCTGAGGGTGGATCGACAGAGGAAGGGTCAGGGACGGCAGACGCCCGGCCGCTGCCACATTCAGAGTCGACAAGGGGGACAGTCTTTATCGGAACGTCACCTGTCCTGGAAGCATCCTCGGCAGTGTGGACCTCACCAGCTCCCGACTCAGGGGGTGCCCGGGGCTTCTCGGCGCGCCGATGCCCCGCGGCGTCCTCTCCCCGGGCGCTTTTGTCGTTAGGGCACCCGGGGCTCTCGGCCTCGCGGCAGGTCCGCGCTGGGGCGCGATCAGCGGAGGCAGGCACCTCCTCTCCCCCTCCGAGCTCACCTGCTGGGTCTCTAGGGGCGTCCTGGCTGGGGGTCTCCGGCTCGCACGCGGCTCTGGGCGTTTCCTCCTTGACGCACTCCAAGCTGGCGGTGAGCGAACCCGGCAAGATCAGGCTGCCCTGGCCGGCCGCGTGCGCCTCCTTCTCCTCCTCCTTGCCGCGTTTGTCCTTCTTGTGCCAGCGCATACTGCTGAAGATCCCTTTCAGCCCCCTCTTTTGTTTGCCGCCAGCCTTGCTCGCATCTGTAGGGTCTCCTTTGCCGTTTTCCGATCTCCCGTTCTTTTTCAAAAGGGAGAAGAAGCTGTGAGACTTAGCCACCGAGCTGTTGGCTAGGGAGCCCACGCCGGTCCCCGCGGCTCTGGGGGGCCCAGGGTTCGGCCGACCGCCGCCACGGCCCCCGCCACTGTCGCCCCCGGCGCGCGGCTCCTCCTTTTTGCTGCCCTCCAGCACCACCACCTCGGCTAATCCGTCGTGGGTCCTGCTCCTCACCATCCCCGTCGGACCTGAGCTTTTCCCATCCCCTTTGTTTTTGACCCCAAAAATGCTGGGCATGGTGCCACCCGATTTCCTCTTCTTGAATAATTTGAAAGCAGCTTTATTAATCTTCCCCGACGGCTGCTCGGCGGCCGGCGTTTCAGCGGCACAATCACAATGCAAGTCCATGTCTGCCGCGAGGGTCCCAGCCCCGGCCTCCTCCTTCCTCCTGCAGACCCCCGCGGACGCGCGATAGCAGCCGAGCTCCCTGACAGCCTCGCTGCTGCTGCCGCTGCCGCCGCTGCTCCTGCTCGTCTCCATGGAAACCGAGCGGGATAAGCAGCTTTCGTCAGTCGTGGGCTCGCGCCAGGCCACTGTCATCCGTATTCTAAATCAACCTGAGCCGCTCTTGCTGCTGCGCTACTGCTGCAGTAGCAGCAGCCGCAAAAGAGCACACATAAAAGACCATCTCCCCTCCCGCAAAGAGCTTATATAATATCCTAACCCACTTCCATCCCACTTGGCTTGCTTTTTTTTTTTTTTTTTTTTTTTTTTTTTGTAGCAAGAGCCTGCAACACAGCTTCCAGCCGATTGCAGAAATTAAAGTCGTAATTATGGAGTTCAGATATCATCGACCCTCTCTCCCCCCTTCAGATTGCTCCTCCAGACTTGCTTTCTGGAAGCCCAATCATGGATCAAGAAATGCCAATAAAAAGGCAAAGCAAGTAAGCCCAACCCAAAAATGCTTATTCTTTTTTTTTTTTCTTTTTAAATGTATACTAGACGGAGCATGCTTGTGTCTTTCCCAAGTCCTTCATGTCTGTCCTTAACATGTGAGTACTAAGCCCAGCAGGCATGAAATGTGTCTGTTTACATCTATGTCTAGTCCAAATGCTAAGTACAATTTCCAGGTCAGTGCTGCATCCTTATTATTGTGGTTCTGATTCTTGTTACGAAAGCACCAACCATCAGTTGAAGACCAATTAGCAGCTCTCAGCAATGAAAGTGCAACAGTTCCATTGGAGGGAGGTTGACCAGTCCATTGGGACAACCATGGGTTTTATCCCGGACTGAGCAATTGGGAGCTGAAGTCACAGAAGCCACTACTCAAACCACAGTTGGCAACAATAAATGAGGTGACAGAGAATATACTTTGGGATCCTCAGGTCCCCACCACAAGTGAGCCTTGAAGTTCTTTGATCTGCTCTTTACTTTTCCATTCAGCAGGGTGCTGGTGTTATTCCTGCTCCTTCTGCTGCCATTCCTGGCCCTGGTCCTTGAACTTCCCCAGGGCTAACCTGCAGCCTCTTTCCCCTCTAGGGCAGGAAAAGCCTGGCAGGAGTCTCTGAGTGCCCAGGGGCCTCTACAAATGCTCTGACTCACCTGATCTGGAGAAAAGGAAAAACCTCATCCCAGGGAATATCCCAGACAGGGGATATTTTCTGTGCTCTGACTTCAAAGGTGACTGCTAATATTGTAACCTTGATATGTGCTTTTATGATCCCAGCTGAGGGCTTATTTGCTTAAAGGCTTAAGCTCTACCCACCCACCTCCTTTTTTTTTCCTAAAAAAAAAAAAAAAGACATATATATGATTTATATTTTTCATTATTTAATTTATTCTATTTTAAAATATTATTTAATTATATGTAATATTTACATATATACACAAATATTCATCTCTTTCCTACTCATCTCATGCTTAATTTTCTTCTATGTGTTACCCAATTCAAGTTGGAGTTTTGCTAATAACATATATTGCCCATTACCACTTCTGTAGTTTTGAAATGTATTTCATTTACATTTAGGCCTTAATAATTGTATTTTGCTGTTTTCTGTTATTATTATTTTTTTTTTTTTGAAATACTGTTTGTAGAATTAAGAAATCAATGAGTTTAGGTTTATTCCCAGAATTCTAATCCCATCAGCTAATCCTACTATTGACCTGTATCTCTCCCTGAATAGGATGTAAAACTGAGACCAGAGAGGCTCTTCCCAATTCTAAATGACCTCTTGGCAAAATGAATCAAAGTCCTCATTGCTTTGCAGATAGACCAGTTATGAGGAACTATAAAGAGAAACTCATTTGTTATTTTTTCACAACCTTTTGGTTCTTTTTCAGACCCACATGGAGATGCTTAGATATGTGGGTTACTATATAAGTAACTGTGTCAGTCTGAAAGCTTTTGTAGCTTGGATCAGGGAAGAATGAAGCAGTCTATAATAAAAAAAAAAAAAACTCCCCTCCTCTGTCCCTGACCCTAAGGGTTAGGAGAAGGTAGATGCTTCCACTGGGTGCTCTCACCTGTCAGGCCAAATGCTCCTCTAATTTACATGAGAATCCTTGGGCCCCCTGGGAGAAAATTGGCAGAGAACTTTGGGATGGATATCATTCCTTTGGGACATAGATACTCAAACAAAGAGAAAGGGACAAAGCCATCTTTAGTCCCTTAAGTCAGAGAAAGGTGACCTAAAAGTAGAAGGATGCAAGGACATTCAACACCATCTACAGGCATTGGGCAAGTCCTTGTTATGGGACTCTCAGAAAAAGAAGAGTGAGGCCAGTTTACAAGGAACTTAACAGAAGAACCACAGGTGAAGACAGAGCCTGCAGTGGAAGGGGGTGTTGAACAGGATGGTTTGATGGTTAGAGTTGCAGTCAAACAGTTGGGTGGCAGATTGAAGTCAACAACCATTGTAATGAAACATCACAAAGACTTATCTAGACCTGAGATTGCTCTTCACAGTCAAGGGAGTGGGGAGGTAGATACAACATTTGCACAAAATGGAAACATTTCCCCACTCAATCCCAATTTAAAGAGTAAGCAGGAAATTAAAGTGGAAGGGAATAGAGAATGGGGCTGAGGGAAAGTGTTTCAGGACAAAGCAATTCCAAAGCAAGACAATGCTTCACAACTGTAAGCAGCCCATGGAAGATAGAAGATAAGTGTGCTAGAAGATAAGTGTGAGCGTTTCTTTTTGGAGTGTTTGTCATAGAGTCAAGACTTTTCTTTCTGAGCAGCAAGCGCCTCTAGAGGAGGATATGCAAAACAGGAAAAATGCAAGAGAAACACAAGGGCTTGATGACTTCATCATCATCATCATCATCATCATCATCATCATCATCATCATCATCATTTCCTATTTTGGAGTATCTCCTAAAAGCCGAGCCTCTGCCTCTGTCCTAAGCTTACCAAGTGGAATTTTCTACCTTCAATGAATCGCTCAAAACACAATGTGGGAAGGGCTGGGTGGGGAGCCTGCCTTGGAACTATTGTGTGGCTGCTTGCCATGGGACTCTCCAAGTCACAGCATCTCTGATTAAAGAGATCACTGGCTTTACTTTTTGACTTAAGTCTTTAAAGGGATAGTGTTTAATCAAGGAGATTTTGAAATGATACCTGAATTGGAACAAATACCTCCCATCTGCAGAGTACTTTCGTCATTCTAGACCCCAACCCAGTCTGAAATGTCTAGCTCCTTCCTTTTGTCTGTTCCCACCTGTGATTGTTTTTCCCCCAAGGTAAGCTCTAGAAGCTGTGATGCTAGTGAGGACTCTCAAGTGTACAGCCCAAAATCCTTATATAAGACTATCAGCAAAGGCCCTAGTTTGGGCAGCCTTGATCCTCCCCTGCTGTCAACTCTATATATATGAGGACTGCCCTTGCCCTCACATAAGCAGAGATCACAATATGAAGTGCCCAGGCGTCAGGAGAGAAACATGGGTGTTCCTTGCAGGAAGCCTGGCTCAAAGAAGGATGCAGCTGGCACTTTCCTGTGCCCTCCTTGCCTGAAAAGGGTACAGGCCAAGGCAGGCAGGATGGAGACTAGAGATGTTTGAGAGATTCCTGAACTACACAGAAACATTAATTATTATTATTATTATTATTATTAGTGCATAATAATTATAGGCTATAGTGGGTGTCATTGTGGCACACTTGTACATGAGCATATAGATTGAAGTTCTTATGTCTTTCTTAAGTGTATTTTGATTCCTGCTTTTTCCCCAAACTTCAGTTTTTACTGGGAATTCATAGCTGTTCTATATATATGTTTATTCAAAGGAGAAATTAATTTCTAATTAGTAACATGCAAGTGTAAAATCCCAGTGCAATTCATAATTTTCCACATTAACCTTGGTGTACAGTGGAGGTCATGGAGGAGAAAGTCCTCATCTCAGGGGAGACCTTATCCCATGCTGGCTCTGGAGTCATCAAGAGCCCAGGAAGTGAGGTGTTCTGGTTCATCAATGCCAGTTGGGTCCAGACCCCCTAGATTTGTATCTGAATCCTAGGCATAGAAGACAAAATAAAAGCAAAGTGAGCACTTCTTTGTAATGCTGGGAGGTCCCCAGAGTACACAAAGCATGCATCAACTGAGAGTGCTGGCACTTGGGGGAAGCACCATTGTATCATTTTCCTGGGCTGCTGTAACAAAGGTGCCTTAAAACAACAGAAATTTTATGTGTCATAGTTCTGGGACTGGAAGTTCAAGATGAAGAAGACAGCAGGGCTGGTTACTAGGATAGTCCCTGAGGGAGAATCTGTCCCATGCCTGTCTGCCAGCTTCTGGTTGTTGTCAACAAACCTTTGCATCCCTTGGCTTTCAGACACTTCTTTCCAGCAGCTGCCTCCATCTTCACAGGATATTCTCCCCTGTGCATTTCTCCATGTCCCTTATTTTTGTAAAAGGACACCAGTAATATTGGAATAAGGGTCCATCCTAATCTGTCCAATCTCATCTTCTATCTTAGTTGCATTTTCAATGAACCTATTTCCAAATAAATGCCAGGGATTAGGACTTCAATATATCTTTTGGAACACATAAGTCAACCCCCAGCCATCATTATCACCAGCAATGGTTACATGTCTCACCTTCAGTCCACAACATGGTCATCAGTGACTTTGACAGAGATCATGACTGTCCTTGGATTCAGACATCGGTGAGTTCTAAGAATATGGGCTGCTCCAGCAGGTATGGTCCCTTGGCAAATTTCAGGGTCATGGGTGGACCTTCCAGAGTTGTCAGAATGTGGGACAGAACCACTCTGCCAGCCAGAGGAAACAAATAGGAAAATGGTGTTGTCAGAGAAAAGCTGATATTAGTTTATGCCATGAGAACTTTGGGAATCCCAGACTATCCAGGAGGAATGTAAGAGAGGATCGGAGTTTGACATCATGGGGAGGGCAGAACAAGAGAAACTTTGTCTGTGACTCCTGCACCTAAGATGGAGTTGTCTGAGAAATACCTAATAGCACATCCACCAGTCTGCTCCTAACAATCATCCCCTTCATTCCCTCTCATTCATTTAGCTAGAACCACTCCTAGAAAATATTCTATCTCGATTGCAGAGTGGGATGGGGCCTCTTCAGCTGTCATCACCAACACAGGCCAAAAACAGGGCAGAATGAGGTCAAATAGCAGAGGGTGCGTGGACAGGATGCCAGGGCTTTGGGCATAGATAAATGTAGCATTAGAGGGCAGCCAAACTAGCAGTGGGAGTCATCTAATCCTGGCAGGGATGCAAGAGTGAAACAGGGTACAAGAGAAGGCCTTGTGGTGAGGTCCAGAAAAGGTCCAGGAATTCAAGTCTGTGAGGCTGGAAAGGGACTGCAGGATGGATCTATGTCACAGTGGAACATGCATCCAAAAGCTAAATTCCCACATCTTGGGCGTACTTTTGCTCATCTTAAAGAGCCTCTGCTCTGTATCTGCTTCTGATACAAAGTCAAACCTTGGTTCAGCCCACTGAGCAAATAAGTGCTATGCACAAACCACCCTGGGTAGCTAAGGAAGGCCCTTTGCCCAGGCTCCTCACCTCCTATTTCCAGCCATTGGATCAAGCTGTTTTCTATCATGATATTCCCTTATCACAACCTTGAGATAAGGATGCATGGTCCACTGTGACATAGATCCATCCTGTAGCCCCTTTCCAGCCTCACAGACTTGAATTCCTGGACCTTACCTCCTCACTCACAATCATGAGGCCTTCTCTTGTACCCTGCTTCACTCTTGCAACCTCCTACAATAACTGACCTCTGTCCCAGCTACTTTTATTTCTAAGAGACATGGAAATGTTGTCTTGCTTTCTCATGCCATTCTGAGTCTGCCCCTGTCCTTGTTGCAAGATCCTCTCCTGCTCCTGCCACATTGGCATGGGGGACACCCACAAGGGTTCCAGATAGTAACAGGGCCCTTTCTACTCCAACATCCCTAAGCTCATGGAAAGAGAGGTGTCTCCTGCTGACTCCTTTGTAGCTAAGCAGGGTAAAGGATACAGGGAGCATAGTCTCTTCCTAAGGACCCCCGTAAGTTCTCACTTTCTGTGTACCCGGTTCACTGCTCAGGAATCAATTCTAGGGGAGGACTGTAAACACTTCACCGAGACCATGCATCAGTATCAATCCACTTGCATGTGTGCTGTGAGACAGAACACTTACAGAGCAAATTAAGTGAAACAACTTTATTACTCACTTAATAAAGTTGCAGCCAGGGAAAACAGAAGCTTAGGATTTATGATGAGTCCATCCTCCAAGGCTCAGGAAAGCTGCCCAGGACAGGTAGAGTCTCATCTTTGTGTGTTTTCCATTGCATTAAAGTTGAAGGACACTGAAAGTGCAATGTACCCTGGGTTTTATACCCAGGAGCTAAAGGAATCACTGGACTAAAGCATTACTGGATATATGTTCTAGGAGGAACAAGAACAGAGGCTAGGATCTTCCAATTACTTACCTGAGATTATTGCACTACCAGCACCCTTTACAGTTATTTTTAGAACTATGAGTGAGAAATATGAGAACAGCTGGGTCACCGGGGCCATCTGGGGGACTTACGCACTCCTTAGGCACCCTTTTGGCCACCTTGTGAATAAAGTCTCTTTTGCAAAACTCCACTGAACTAAATACCTGACTGTGGTTATTGCCAGCTCCAGAGTATTTTAGGGAGGTCCATTCAATTCAGCAAGCACTTGTGGTGTCTATTCTGTACTAGGTGCTGCCAGGAATACAAGGTGATGCCTGCCCTTGACAGGGACGGGAATGCCCGTGTGAGACCTTCCAGCTCGTTAGGCTGTCGGTGCCTTTGTTCCTTCCCAGGGGCTAGGCCAATATGGTCAGGCCTCAGCAGCTTGGATGTTACTTTTTCCTCCTTTGAAAAAAAAAGAGAAAGAAAGAAATCTCTTGTTTTCCTTCATGATGGGTTAATCCCCAAATAGCCAGGCTTACTTCTGTCCCAGATCCTAACCACCTACTGGGTTTTCTTCGCAGGCTTTAAGGTTAAGACCCTGATCCGGCTTCACGTGGCTTCCATTTATGTTTCATTTGCCATCCACCCCAGCAAGGTTACTTTTTTTTTTTTTTTCAAGAGAGAAATCTCAGCAGATGTTTTCATTCTGGGATGTTTCCTGGACTCACACCAGTGAGCTCATTAGCCCAAGCTAACTATGGGTTTGGGGGCTTGAGGCTTTTTTTTTTTTTTTTTAATTTGTAGCAAAGAGCAGGATCATGTGATTTACCCCTAGCAGCTCTCATTCCTGTATGTTCATGGAGCAATGACTCAAATTACTCCCAAAAAGAAGGCTATGCTTTCTAAACATGCTTTCTTCTTATGAGTGTCTGCTTTCATTTAGCCTAAGACTGAAGCGCAAGCAGGAAATTTCTAGGTCAGCTATACTTTGCTCTAAGAAAAGAAAGTCTAGCCAAAAAGAACAGCAGAGCTATAGTCTCAGCTTCTTCGAGTGTCTTGTCTGATTACCCAATTATTACAGCTCAGATTAGGAAGGGATTAACCCCTGAGGTTGGACAGATGGGGAACACTATTAAAATACCCCATGTGGGGCTTCAGAGTGAGTAGCAGTGACCACCTGTCCCTGTTTCTTGGTCTGTCTTCATTTAGAGCCTAGAGTTGCTGTCATTGATGCCCATGTCTGGAGAAACTGCCCAGTATGGGAAGCAAGGGGGTAGCCCTGTCAGGCCCAGGACTTCTGCTCTTCTGGTTCTCTACCCATATTTTGTATCTTACTGAGACCGACGTGATAAAGAAACATTTGGTTGAATTGCAAGTAACTTTGGGGTTATCTTCTGGGCTCTTGGGAAAAGGCCTAGGAACATTTTTATGAGACCATAACAGACAGAAAGTTTCTAATTCCAAAACTTCTTTTTCTTCATTAACTACTAAAGAAATAGATAATGCCTCCTTTCTTGGGCCTCTGTAATTGGGGTACTGTATCAGAGATGATTCTTTGTGTTTTCAGAAGTTGTAAAGGAAGAGGTGGTCTCTGTGCCATTTCACCCCAACATTTTGCAGACTTGGGGCAGTCCTTGTATCACCTTGCTGAGCAGATAGTCTTGGTGTCACGAAAGGTCCTAAAAGTGATCTATTCAATAATTGCTAAGCCACAGGGTTCTTCTTCAAATCCTTTGTCTTTTATAAGTTATACTTCTGCCTTAAGCATCATGAATGCTCCTGAACACATTTTTCTTAAGAAAAATGTGTTCAGGAGCATTCATGATTGATGAAGAAACATTGTGGCAAACAAACTATGTTGGGTCATTGCAAAACTGTAATGCTTTAGCTGGATGAGCACTTCTTTCATATATATGACTTAAGTCAATTCAAGAAAAACATATTGAGTACATTGGGTATCTGCTCCATCACAGACATGGCCTCAGTGGCAGGGAAACATGGAATGCCAAAGTTGATGGGACTGTCGATCCCCAGTTTCACAAGCAGTAACCTATTCATGATTGGAGTGCTTCAAGGAAAGGAGACCTCTCAACATTCAAAGGCAGCTTACTCCATGTCTGCACAATTTTACTAGAATTTTTTTTAACTGAGCTTATCTTTTAAAATCTTCATAGCATCTATCCCTTAGTCCTAGTTGTACCCTGTATTGAGCAGTTTCTGTGGACCAGGTACTGTTCTAAGTGATTCTCCTGCATTCAGTTATTTAATCCCCATAATAATAACATGAGGCTGGGCCTCTCCATTTTACAGATCAGGAAATTTAGCATAAAGAAGTGAAATCATTTGCTCAAAATAAAATAGTTAAATGGTAAAGTAGTCTGACTCCATAGTCCACCTTCTTCTTTTTATTTGTTCTTTTTAGTTATACATGACAGTAGAAGGTATTTGGTTATATCAAACATACATGGAGTACAATTTCCCATTCTTCTGGTTGTATATGATGTGGAGTTATACGGGTTGTGTATTCACATAGGAACACAGGAAAGCTATGTCTGATTCATTCTACTATCTTTCCCAATCCCATCCCTTCGTCCTTCCCCCCATTCCCCCTTGTCCAATCTAGTGAACCTCCACTCCTCCTTCCCCGCAACCCTACCTATTGTGAGTCAGCATCCACATATCAGAGAGAATATTTGGGCTTTGGTTTTGGGGGATTGGCTTATTTCACTAAGCATGATATCTCTAGTTCTATCCATTTACAGGCAAATACCATAATTTCATTCTTCTTTGTGGCTGAGAAATATTCCTTTTGTATATATACCACATTTTTTATCCATTCATCTATTGAAGGGCATCTAGGTTGGTTCCACAGTTTAGCTATTGTGAACTGAGCTGCTATGAACATTGTCATGGCTGTGTCACTATAGTATGCTGATTTTAAGTCCTTTGGGTATAGTCCAAGGAGAGGGATAGCTGTGTCAAATGGTGGTTCCATTCAAAGTTTTCTGAGGAATCTCCACACTGCTTTCCAGAGTGGTTGCACCCATTTTCCGTCCTACCAGCAATGAATGAGTGTACCTTTTCCCCCACATCCTTAACAACATTTATTGACACTTTTATTCTTGATAATTGCCATTCTTCATAGAATTTAACTCAGGGACACTTGACCACTAAGCCACACACTCCCAGCCCTATTTTTATTTTATTTATAGATAGGATCTCACTGAGTTAGTTGTTTAGTGCCTTGCTGTTGCTGGGGCTGGCTTTGAACTTGAGATCCTCCTGTCTCCTTTCCTCCTGAGTTGCTAGGACTACAGGCATGTGCCACTGCACCTGGCTGGTTTGCTTCTTTATTGTTAAATTACACTTCTAAAATTTCATGGTTTAAAACAATGCATATAAGAGGATTGCAAGTTCAAAGCCAACATTAGCAATTTAGTGAGGCACTAAGCAACTCAGCAAGATCTTGTCTCTAAATTTTTTTTTTTTTTAATGCTGGGGACTGGCTTCGTGGTTAAGGGCCTCTGGTTTCAATCCCTAGTACCAAAAACAAAAAACAAAACAATAAAAACAATGCCTATTATGTGTCTCACAGTACTGGGGTCAGATACTTCAGCATGGCTCAGCTGGGAAGATCTGCTCCACACAACATCAAATGGGGTCTCTCATGGTAGCTAAGATTAGGATTCTCTGGGTGCCTTTACTCATACATCTAAACCATAGCAAGGACATCTGGAAGGTTCCATGGAGCTCTGACCAAAGGACCAACTTGAGCTTCTTTGCATGACAACTATACTCTTAAAAACAAGCATTCCAATCAGCAAAGGTCAATGGTGTATATCTGTTGAGACCTTCTCAGAAGCAATGCAGCATCTTATCCACCAAATACCATTGGTCAAAACAAGTCATGGGGCTATCTCAGATTCAAGGGAAGATAAATAAACTCCATGTCTTAACTGGAGAGCATCAAGGTCATAACAAAAAACTCATGAGATGAGCAATATTATGTGGCCATCTGTGGAAACACCATCTATTACCATACCTCTAGAAAACAAATTCAACACATTTCCAAATGACAACTCTCCAGATATTTGAAACTACCTATCAAGTATCTCTGAGTCTTTTGTTTCTCACATTACCTCTTCTTGCTTCAACTGTTCCTCATGAAATATGGAGCCACCCGATCCCACTTCCCTGATGAGCTCCAGAACTAAATGTCATATTTCATGGAGTACCAGGGCTGCTGTGGACCAGAAGGACCAATATCTCCTGTCTTCTAGAGGCAGAGATTGAATCAACAAGATTTTCTGCCTGCCACATAGTATCTCATCTGAAACTCATACCCCATCCTATATTTATGTAATAGGGTTGAGGGATCTTAGTTAAATTCTATTTTATGAAGTTAAGCTTAGCTCTCTTGGTCCATTTTCTGTTGTTCTAACATAAATACCTGAGACCAGGTAATTTATAAAGATCAGAAGTTTATTTGGCTCACAGATCTGGAAGCTGGGAGTTCATGAGGGTGGTGTCAAGCATCTGCTTGGCGTCTAGTGAGGTTTTTCTTGGGGCAGCATAACATGGTGAGAGAGACAGAGCAAACTGGCTAACTAGGGTCTCTCTTCCTCTTCTGAAAAAGCCACTAAGCCCACTCTCATGTTCTCATCTATTTCTAATTATCTCTCAAAGGCTCCATGATATAATACCATCAACATAAGATTTTGGGGTGTAAGTTTTAAACACATGAACTTTGGGAGTCATGCTCAAGCCACAGACACACTCTTGCTCATCCTCCTTTGCATTCACAGCCCCCTCAGCTCTCAGTCAGACCTACCCTGTTGAGAGCCACAGCCAAAGGGGCCCCAGCAAACTTCCAGCTGCTGGCTGATGATTGGCTCACAGCGGCCCCAGCAACATCTAGTTGATTGGCTCCTCTGCAGTGATGCTCATTGGGCTGTTTCCCTGCCCTTTCAGACCACGGAGCTGCTCATTGGGGGACTTTTTTGGCTCCGCCCACGTGACCCAGCCAATGGGCCTGAAGAGCAGGAGGATTGTGGGAGGTGGAGAGAGGCTGGTGTTGGAGGGAGAGGCTTGTGGGAAGCCGGTGGTGGCAGTTGGGGCTCTGAGGGTTTTTCCTGAGGAGCTGTTTTGTTTGGCCTGTGTGGTTCTAAAAATATAGTTAGTTTCTTTTCACAAGTGGCTCCTGATTGTGCCCAGCCAGACTGCAATTGGGAGGTTGAGAGGCTTGTGGGAAGCCGGTGGTGGCAGTTGGGCTCTGAAGGTTTTCCTGAGGAGCTGTTTTGTTTGGCGTGTGTGGTTCTAAAAATAAAGTTAGTTTCTTTTGACAAGTGGCTCCTGATTGTGCCCAGCCAGGCTGCGGCACTACCCTTGACTCATGACTTAAACTTCTCTGTCTACAACTTCTTCTAGAACCTGTAAAATCATTAGCCCATTCAGACACACAAAAGAAGCTCTGGGGAACACCACTTAAAACCTCTCTTCATATGAAAATTCAATTTATCCCATCCATCTGCCTCTTTTGCAGACTAATAGGGCAGAGTTTTTCGGACAGTTCTGGATCCACTAACTTGTCTGAACATCCAACCTACATTTTTACACCAATACTGTGCTAAAGTGTCCGAGGCTCCTGTTCTCTGTTTTTTCTCTATGTTCCACACCCATGATTCTAGCTGCAAAAGGAATTGGGCCAATGTGAAGGTTCTTCTTGAGCCCCTGTTGTCCCGGTGATGACAACTTCCTCTTTAGCACTCCATGGTAGAATCTCACCCCACCTCCAGTGTCTTCTGCTACAACCCTGTTCACTCCTTTCCAGCCTTCCCTGTTCTCCAGCATTCTACAGATACAGAGATGGGCTCCAGGGTGTCGACACTGAATCAATCACTGCACCTCTTTGAACTTGATCTTATGAATCTGGGTCAAGAGACACAAAGACAGAGCAGCAGGGACTCCCCACAATTTTCAATAAGCGTGGACTTCTGTCCCCTCCTCTAATATTGTACAGCAAGCCTAAAATGGCTCAGGCCTCCCTTCTAGCTGCTTACAGTAGAGTTTAAGGAATACTAGTATCCATGCTAGTATTGGGAACAAAAACAACATGTTCAGTACCGTTAGGAGGTGATAGCAAAAGTGAGACATTCCTTAAGGACTTATAGAAAAAGATTATTTCCACTGGGAAGATAACAAAAGGCTACTGGCAGATGGACTGGATCTTAGATAGCTGGGAGCAGGAACGGGGTTGCCGGTGAGGACACTGAGAAATGTCCTCAACCACAGGTGCCTGTAGGGCTCTATGCTCACAAACACTCTTCAGTACCACTAAGTGATCATGTAGCAAATTCCTTCAAAATGCTCCTGCCATTTGACCTCATGATTTCAAAGTTCAAGGAAATAATGCAAACACAAAGTTGTTCAAAGAGTTACTTAAATGATACTGGTGTTGAATGGCACCCTGAACAAACATCAAACCATGTTTGTGAATGTTGACCTGATAAGCTGAAGCACCCGAGAGGCCCTTCCCTTAGTCTCTCAGATGTCTGATTAACATGCCCTAATTCTCCACTCTACAATTTATGAAAAATGCAAATCTTCCTATTAATTTTGTATATTACTGAGAGCTTCCTTTCAAGGGCTTTTTCTGGCCAGCCCCTGCCCTGGGCTGCCTAATTCAGCTTCTGTTTCTCTCAAGTCTTTCATGACTTTGGTGATTTATTAAGGGCCTGGAATTGTGCACATCAGCTCCATCTCTAACTCACCCTCTCGCCCTCTCAGCTCTCTGGAGATACTGACAAATTGTTCTCCATGCTTCATCCCAGAGCTTTTTTTTCTCAAAAACAGCACATTTTCCCCTAAAAGGAATTCTTGTATCAGTTGCTAATAATATACATTTCCCCCTCACATTGTTGTATAAAGAATTTTCTGTGACATGGGAAAATGCTTATGATAACATAAGCTAAGGAGAACAAAAGCAAGACAGTCCTAAAACTCTACCCAACAGAGTCTCAACCATAAACAATATGCATCTAGGGAAATTCAATCAAACAGTAGTAGTGGCCAGACCTATTACTATTCTAGTAATAGGTCTCTGGGTGATTTTTGTTGTTCTATACAGACATAGCTATTTTCCAAGTCTTCAGAGATAATGTAAATATTTAGAGCCACTCTGCATTACTATTCAAAAAAATTTAAATATCGAGAAGTGGGGTGCAGCCAGTGTGGGAAAGCAAAGTGCAGGTTCCTTGCCCTTTCTAGGCGCGGGTAGCCTGCTTCCAGCTGACACTCCTGCCCTACTTGACTTGTGCTGATAACCCGCAGCCTCAAAGCAGAAGCTTGGCAGTTTTGAAGGCAGATAGATCTAGCTTTCTGAATTCTCCTTAACCTGCTGCCAGACTGCCTGCAGACACACTGACAAGATTTCTAGGAGGATAGGGGAGGCACATGCCGGTGAGTAGGAGAGGACCCTGTTGCTGGGGAATGCATGGAGGGTACGCCTTCTGATTTCAGGATGCTCTGAGCAGGTGGCCACTCACCTGCAGAGTGCTGCACCTTGAAATGCAGTTTGAAGTATAGAAGGGAGATGAGTGGAGGGTGGGAAGGGGATTGAGGAGGAGAGAGGAGGGACAGGAAAAGGGAGGAACTGCAAAATGAAATTGACAAAATTATGCTGTCACGGGAGAAGAGACGTCTCCAGAGAAGGGTCTGAGGAGTTCCCAGAGGAGAAGAAACTCAACTCAGTACCTGCAGGATTTCCGGTGTACATGATGGGAAAGAATTTCAGCACAAGCCAGACAGGGGTATAGACAAAGGTTTATTTAGGAAGGTAAAAACATATTCAAGGGAGAATGTGGGCTATCTCAAGAGTGAGAAGGCCTGCCTTGGGTTGGGGGCCCAATATTTAAAGAAGGGCTATTATCAGGGGGCCTGGCTGGAGGTGGATCCATGGTGGAGCTGCACAATTTCCGGACAGTTTTCCTGAGCTTATGTATATCTCTTATTTTACAAGGGCAGGGGCCAAAGGCCTGGGCCACATATGTTTTCTGCATCTCAGTACCTTGATTTTGCATTTCAATGGCTTAAGGATGTTTTCCTCTCTCTTTATCCATTGTTATGTGCATTTATGAATATACCATAGTGAATTCCACCTTTATGTATATCTATTAAGCACCAATTTTTTAAAAAATACAATAAATAAGTACAAGGAAGACTAGTAGGAAGGGGATCTGGGTAAAGGAGGAGGAGAGGGAGAGAGGAAGTACTGAGAATTGAAATGGAGCATATCATATTCCATGCATGTATGATTATGTCAAAATGAGGTCCAGTATTATGTATAACTATAATGCACTAATAAAGACATTTTTAAAAATATAAGTGTGTTCCCCTCTTAGGCTAAAAGAACTAAGGGAGTCAACTGGGAAATTGGTTCATCTTACTACCTCTGTTAAATATTTAATTTCTGACTAATTCAAAACCATTGCCCCAGATGTAAACAACACACGCTGTTGTGCACTTCTCAGGCCTGAATTCATAAGAGGGTGGAAGGTGTGCTAATTTTTCCACATGAAGCAATTTCCCTGAATTTTTATAGACATGTCTTGGAGTCATACAAAAACCTCAGTGATTTGGGTATCTCAGAAGCACACCAGTTTGTAGGAGGGTAGCACTTGAATGGGGCTCTTTCTTCTCTTCCTCCCTCCAGCAACATGAAGTGCTGGAAGAAAATGTTTTTCCCTGTTAATGATATGCAAGACATTTCTTGTAGGTGGTGTGTGCAGACATTTGTCTTTAAATCAGTGCTCTGTGTATGTTGGGATGAATTTCTTCTTGCACCTGTGAAAAACGACATTGTTCCTTCCCTCCAGCTGAATGGAATCCCCCTCATTCATGTGTCATGCATCTTATTCACATGGGTATAATCCCTCCAAGCCTCTCATTTTATGCACAGGAGGATGAAGACACAGACATCCTAAGTGCTATTTTCTGTTTCTCCCCATTCTGCTCTCAGGTAGGAACAAAGCCCAGGGAAGGGAGACAAGAGTTGAGGAAAGGTTTTCCTGAAAAAGAATGGGCCATGGATTCACTTAGACATGCATCTCCAGGGAGGAAGAGGGAGAAAGGCTGAGCGGGATCAAGGGATCTTAGAGTACAGAGCAGATGATGCAAAAGAGGGAAGAGGCAGGAGCAAGAGAGAGGATCTGCTGTCTGGCAGATTCCAAACCAAAGTAGAACCCAGAACGCATGGTCTTCACCTCCTTTCTAATTCTTCCCTGTAAACACACTCTAGGAGGGAACAAATGCCAGCAGCCAGGGTTCACATTAGCTTACTCTTCAGCAATCCCAAAGAAATCCCAACTTTTTGTACATTCAATTAAAATGCAGTGTTCTTAGAGTGCAAATACAGTGTCAAATCAATTATCCTAATCTTCCTTTCCAACCAGACTGACTCTGAGCTCTTCCTCTACGGAAATTCTAGAAGTTTCTAACAGAGAAGTGACCAGAACTGACTTACCTTTTAAGAATGCCAATGTGGAGATTGCAATTGGGGCACAAGATGGTCATGGGGAGACCATTTAGGTCTCCCATTTAGGGGACTGTTTTGGGAATCCAAGGAGAGCTCATGTTAGTTTGGACCAAGATGGTGATAACAAAGTCAGAGATGTGCTCATGGACCTAATTCTCAGACCCCACTGTTAGTCCCTCCTAAATCCTAAATCCCTCCTAAATCAGTGCTAAACACGATGTTGAGAGAGCTGCTTATCAAACTGAATATGAAATCTGTGATAGCACCATCTACATTTATTTATTAATATTCAAAACTGTTTATCAATCTCAGTAAAACAAAACAAGATACACACCCTAAGCTGGGTGTGGTGATATAGCCATGTGGGAGGTTAAGGTAGGAGGATCACCATCCAGGAGTCAGTCCAAGGTCAACCTGGTAAATACAGCAAGGTAAGAAAGGAAGGGAGGGAAGAAGGGAGGGAGGGAGGGAGGTAAAGGGAGGAAGAGGGAGGGAGAGGGAGGGAGAAGAAGGAGAGTATACTTTGAATATAGCCCTTACTGCTCTGCTACTGTAACTTATTTTTAAAACTTTATTTTCCTTCTCTCCCCCTGCTCCTCCCTAATCTCTCCCCATCCCTAATCTCAGGGGAAACAGGATTACCTTTCTTCCCCAGAATAGACAGAGTAAATATTTGTCCTTGAGCACTCACCCACGGTAACAATGAAGTAATCCAGACTTTGGGGATGGCATCAGATCTCAGAAATGACTATCTCCCAAATTAACAAGTGAATTACAACTCCAACAGAGAACAAGAACACGTGGAACATAGCCTTTGAATCTTCTTTTTAAAAGCTCGGGGTCCCTGCTAATGGGCAGAATTACAGCCTCTGGGACAGGAGTCCCATGTGTTTCTCATTTGCTAGCAAAGCAATAAACTTTCTTTTTCCTTTTTCTCAAAACCGTGTCCTCATTATGGGAATGGCATTGGGGATAAGGACTGAGCTTTCTGCAACAGGAGGAGGGAAAGAGAGAGGGAGGAAGTGAGGGAGGGAAGAAGAAAGAGGGAAAGGAAGGAAGAGAGGGAAAGGGAAGGATAGGGAAAAGGAAAAGGAAAGAAAGAAGGAAGGAGGCAGGGAGAAGGGGAGGAGAGAAAAAGAAAGGTAAATTATGTGTCCTATCCTCAAGTAGCTTATAAAATCTAGAATGGAAAGTTCTATCTATGAAAAAAGGGGACAAATGTCCTGTGAGAGATATAAAACAGAAGGGTTCAGCCCCTCCAAAGGGAGAAAATGACCACGGCCGGGGATGACCTACTGGTGCTTACAGGGAACAGGGCTCACTGTATTGGTCCATAAAGAACCAGCAGGTCTTGGTGAGCAAATGCGGGCTTCTAGGCTCAGGAGTGGCATGTAGGACAGAGCAGGGCAGCAGGAGGACAGGGACAAGAAGTGTACCATGTACCCTGAAGTTGTGAGTGCTGGTTTTAGCTGGAGGGGGGAGATTCACACAAAGTAGTAGTTCCTGGAAGGGAAAACTTGAAGGTTGATCAAGATAAGTGTATACAAAGATCCAAATGCTAGATTAAAGGGTTTGTTCATGGGTGGAGGGAAATGTTGAAGGGTTTTGAGCAAGAGAGGGTTGGAATTTAAGAGTGGTTACAACTGCCTGTATGCAGGTGGATTGAAGAGGACGAAACTGGGACTTGGAGGTGGGCCACCCATCTGGCACTAAACATGAAGACAGACTACATTCTAGAAATACCATAGGTACAGAGGCACATGTGAATGGTGAGGGGGAGAAAAAAGGGGAGCTAAAGGATACTGAAGCTTAGTGACTAGGAGAGTTTGGAGTTGCTTTTTATTTCTAATTAAATTTCAAAAGCATCTGGCACAAAGGGGGTAAATGTGCTCAGCAGGCACGTGGAGACACTCATCCAGCACTGAAGAAGACTCCTATCTCAGCCTTCTCCTTAAAGACAGCAGTCAGAGCGATGGGAGTGCATGAAATTGCCAAGAGACAATAATGAAGAACCCTAGAGGAGGGAGGGAAAGGCAGCAAAGGACTAATCTTGACAAAACCCCCAGCAAGGAGGCTAGAAGAAGACGAAGCAGGAAGATTGTCAAGGGAGTAGTTCATATCTGCTCTGCAGACCTTTAACTTTTAAAACCTGATGCCACCCTGACCCCATAGCTGGCTTGCAAATGTTCCAGATGACCTCTGGCTTGCTTGTCTGGACATTCTGTCTCTACTTCATTGGACACCATGAGGCACAAGTAACAGAACTTACTGCTGCCTTTTGACAGAATGTCTTTTGTAGAATCTGGTTTATGAGCGAGTGTTTCATCAGACCACTATTCTGTATTTTTAGGTTTCCAGAACTCTATAAATAGTATTTATGGATGAGTATCTCAAAGAAATTTTATGATATTCGAATCCTAAGCTGCTGTGCCTTTTGCTACGCTTTGCTTAGTAATAGTACATTTCCTTGTATAAAAAGACAATTCTTTTTATGAGCATGATAGTTATACATAGTAATTGGGTTCATTTTGACAAAATCACACGTGCATGGACTTTGGTTTTTTTTTTTTTTTTACTTTTTTTTATTGGTTGTTCAAAACATTACAAAACTCTTGACATATCATATTTCATACATTCGATTCAAGTGGGTTATGAACTCCCATTTTTACCCCAAATACAGATTGCAGAATCACATCAATTACACATCCACATTTTTACATAATGCCATATTAGTAACTGTTGTATTCTGCTACCTTTCCTATCCTCTACTATCCCCCCTCCCCTCCCCTCCCATCTTCTCTCTCTACCCCATCTGTTGTAATTTAATTCTTTCCCTTGTTTTTTTCCCTTCCCCCTCACAACCTCTTATATGTAATTTTGTATAACAATGAGGGTCTCCTTCCATTTCCATGGAATTTCCCTTTTCTCTCCCTTTCCCTCCCACCTCATGTCTCTGTTTAATGTTAATCTTTTCCTCCTGCTCTTCCTCCCTGCTCTGTTCTTAGTTGCTCTCATTATATCAAAGAAGACATTTGGCATTTGTTTTTTAGGGATTGGCTAGCTTCACTTAGCATAATCTGCTCTAATGCCATCCATTTCCCTGCAAATTCCATGATTTTGTCAATTTTTAGTGCTGCGTAATACTCCATTGTATATAAATGCCACATTTTTTTTATCCATTCATCTATTGAAGGGCATCTGGGTTGGTTCCACAGTCTAGCTATTGTGAATTGTGCTGCTATGAACATCGATGTGGCAGTATCCCTGTAGTACGCTCTTTTAAGGTCTTCAGGGAATAGTCCGAGAAGGGCAATAGCTGGGTCAAATGGTGGTTCCATTCCCAGGTTTCCCAGGAATCTCCATACTGCTTTCCAAATTGGCCACACCAATTTGCAGTCCCACCAGCAATGTACAAGAGTACTCTTTTCCCCACATCCTCTCCAGCACTTGTTGTTGTTTGACTTTATAATGGCTGCCAATCTTACTGGAGTGAGATGGTATCTTAGGGTGGTTTTGATTTGCATTTCTCTGACTGCTAGAGATGGTGAGCATTTTTTCATGTATTTGTTGATTGATTGTATGTCCTCCTCTGAGAAGTGTCTGTTCAGGTCTTTGGCCCATTTGTTGATTGGGTTATTTGTTATCTTATTGTTTAATTTTTTTGAGTTCTTTGTATACTCTGGATATTAGGGCTCCATCTGAAGTGTGAGGAGTAAAAATTTGTTCCCAGGATGTAGGCTCCCTATTTACCTCTCTTATTGTTTCTCTTGCTGAGAAAAAACTTTTTAGTTTAAGTAAGTCCCATTTGTTGATTCTTGTTTTTAACTCTTGTGCTATGGGTGTCCTATTAAGGAATTTGGAGCCCGACCCCACAATATGTAGATCGAAGCCAACTTTTTCTTCTATCAGGCGCAGAGTCTCTGATTTGATATCAAGCTCTTTGATCCATTTTGAGTTAACTTTTGTGCATGGCGAGAGAAAGGGATTCAGTTTCATTTTGTTGCATATGGATTTCCAGTTTTCCCAGCACCATTTGTTGAAGATGCTATCATTCCTCCATTGCATGCTTTTAACCCCTTTATCAAATATAAGAAAGTTGTAATTTTGTGGATTGGTCTCTGTGTCCTCTATTCTGTACCATTGGTCCACCCGCCTGTTTTGGAACCAGTACCATGCTGTTTTTGTTACTATTGCTCTGTACGTTCATGGACTTTGATTTCAATCCCCATCCCCCCACACTTTTTCCTCCCTAAACTTATTTCCTTCTACTCATTCTCCTTCTACTTATTTTCCTTTTTTTTCCCAGAATTTTGAATTTGTTCTAATTAGTTATACATGACAGTAGAATGCATTTGGATACATCATACATAAATGGAGAATAACTTTCATTCTTCTGGTTGTATATGATGTAGAATCACACCTGTCATATATGAACATAAGGTAATAATGTCCGATTCATTCTATTGTTCTTCTTACCCCTATACCCCTCCTCCTATTTCATTCCCCTCTACCTAATCCAAAGTACCTCTATTTTTCCCTAGCCCCCACCCTCTTATTGTGAATTAGTATCCACATATTAGAGAAAACATTCAGCCTTTGGTTTTGGGGTATTGGTTTATTTCACTTTGTATGATATTCTCCAGCTCCATCCATTTACTAGAAAATGCCATATTTCATTCTTCTTTAAGCCTGAGAAATATTCCATTACGCATATTTACCACATTTTCTTTATCCATTCATCTGCTGAAGGGCATCCAGGTTGGTTCCATAGTTTGGCTATTGCAAATTGTGCTGTATAAACATTGATATGGTTGCATCACTGTAGTATGCTGATTTTAAAGTCCTTTGGGAATAAACGAGGAGTGGGATAGCTGGGTCTAATGATGGTTCCATTCCAAGTTTCTTAGGAATCTCCATACTGCTTTCCATATTGGCTGCACCAATTTGCTGTCCCACCAGCAGTGAAGGAGTGTACTTTTTCCCCCTCATCCTCGCCAACATTTACTGTTGCTTGTATTCTTGATAATTGCCATTCTAACTGAAGTGAGATGAAATCTTAGAGTAGTTTTGGTTTGCATTTCTTTAACTGTAGAGATATTGAGCATTTTTTCATTTATTTGTTGCTGCTCTTCCTTTTTGATTGGTGTTTTCTACATATCCATAAAGGCGAAATTCTCTGTGATATGTTTTATATGCACACATGCATGTGATTTTATATACACATGATCTTGTTAAATTCATTTTGCATTTCCTTCCCTTTCCTGTCCTTCCTTCCTCCTTCTTGATCTCCTTTTTCTACTCCACTGATCTTCCCTATATCTTTATGATATTGTTTTAGTCAGCTTTTGCGCTGCTGTGACAAGGATCTTATCAGCACAACTGTAAGGGTGGAAAAGTTTATTTGAGGACTCATGGTTTCAGAGATCCAGAGAAGGCCGGCTCCATTCCTCAGGGCTCGAGGTGAGGATGAGCATCATGGTGGGAAAGTTGGTAGATGGAAGCAGCTCATATCAAGAAGCAGAGAGAGAGAGAGACTCCAGCTCCAGATACAAAATATATATACCACATAGTCATGCCCCCAGTTAACCACTCCCTCCAGCCACACCCCACCTGCCTCTAGTTACCACTCAGTTAATCTCATCAGGGATTAACTCACCGATTGGGTTAAGACTCCCACAATCCAATCATTTCTCCTTTGAACCTTCTTGCAGTGTCTCACACATGAGCTTTTGGGGGACACCTCATATCCAAACCAAAACAGCAATCCACAGACCCCCCCACAGCAGCCTTCTTTCCCTTATTTCTCTCTAGCTTCCACATATAAGAGCAAACATTAGATCTTTGACTGTCCTGAGTCTGGTTTATTTCAGCATGATGTTCTTCATTTCCATTTCTCCAATGCCATAATCTCATTCTTCCTTATGGCTGAGTAAAACTCCATTGTGAATATATATCACATTTCCTTGATCCACTTATATATTGACAGGCATCTGGGCCAATTCTATAATTTGACTACTGTAAATTGTGCTGCTATAAACATTGAAGTTAACTTCAATGTTTATAGCAGCATTATATATGTGTGTGTGCATATTGAAGTTATACATATATAATACATATAGAAGTTATATACATGCATATACATATTGAAGTTTTATATACAGTCTGCTGATTTACTTCTTTTGGATAAATATCAAAAGTAGGATGGCTGGGTCTTCTGGTGGTTGCATTCCTAGTTTTTTGAGGAGCCTATAAGTAGCTATTTCTACATAAATCATATTGTATTTATGTACATCCAGATAAGTAAATAGATCCTTTATCTGGTAAATAATCATTTCATTAACCATAGCTAGATGGAAATTATGGTTCAGACTGCAAAGCTGGGCTGGCTTCATGGCTTATGATGTCCGGTTTCACAAGGCTTAAGCTGGGCTAATGGCCCACTGTCATGTTTTGAAATTCTTTTTTTTTTTTAATACTTTTGAACAGGGAGTCTTGCATTTTTATTTTGCTTTAGACCCCGCAAATTATGTAGCTGGTCCCTGGAGCTTAACATATGTCCAAGTAATAACAGAAAAGGTCAGCAGGGTTTCTCCTGGAAATAACGTTTGAAGTGGCTCTGTAGGTCAACACAAGCTGGGACAGCAGGATGTGGCCCCATGGGCTTCCCACAGTCCTGATGGAGGTCAGCCTGGGGCGGGCTGGGGGCTTTCAGATGGCGGCACTACCTTTGAGGCCCACGTTGGGGCAACAGCTGCTCGCCCTGTTTGGCCAAAGAATTTAGCTGCAAAAATCTAATTTGGAGCTTCCTAATTAAGCTAATGAAGTAGATCATTTTAATCTGTCCTTGGTCAAGCTCTATATCTAATCCTAGAATAAATAGATAATTGCAACTTTGTGGCATATGTATCCCTTTTTTGGTATATATAAGCCTGGTAACATGTTTATATGATTTAAAAAAAAAACAACTCAGGAAAGGAACTGATTTTTCTTAGCCAAACTCAATGTTTGAAATAAGGCAAAATCCTAACACTTTTAAAATAAATAAATCATGCTCCCATTCTACAACCTTGCATTACCATAAACAAGTTATGCCTAATAGTTCCTTATTCCTGAAGGCCCTATTTGACTTTCAGATTTTTCATGTGTGTGTGTGTGTGTGTGTGTTTTGTTTTTGTACTGGGGATTGAACCCCAGGGTTCCCCAGCCTTTTTTTTTTAATTTTATTTAGAGATAGGGTCTCGCTGTGTTACTTAGGGCCTTGCTAAGTTGCTGAGGCTGGCCTTTGAACTCGAAATCCTCCTGCCTCAGCCTCCTGAGCCACTGGGATTTCAGGTGTGTGCCAGAATGCCTATATTAAAGAACACCTATGAATACAAAGTTTCTTTTTTTTTTCTTGTATTAAAGAACACCTATGAATACTAAGTTCTACCACACAGAGACGTCTCCTGGTATAGGCTGCAGTTTCCCAAGTACATGTCAAGTTGTGTCTCTCTCCTTTGTTCCCTCATCCTATAAATTAGGAAAAAATCACTAATTAACCTTTAAGCTATACTAAATTATTTCCTTGAAACTCATACATCTTCATAATGTTGGGAAAATTTATAAAATCCAAAGACTAAATGGATTATTCTGTTTGCTCCTTCCATCATCCTGCCAATTCAGGTTGTTCTTTATGAAAGATTTTCAGTCTTTTCAAAAACTAAAATGAAGTTGCCTTCCCCCTTGAAATTTATTGATTCATCACTAAATCTTAAAAATACTAATCCAAATATTAGGCTATTCTCTAGTATTATCTTCCCTTCTCTTTATGGGGCTTTGTTTCCACCTCCCCTCCTGTAATTTATTTTGTAAACATTTCTATAAATATTTACGAATATTACAGTTGGATAATAATATAATAGCTAATATTTAAAATGTTTAATTGACATTAGTAATGGTACATATTTGGAGGTACAGTGTGATGTTTCAATACATGTACACATTGTTAATGATCAATAATAGATCATGTTGATTGATGTCAGGCACCATGCAAATGCTTCATATGTATTATCATTTAATCCTCCCACCATCATAAGAAAAGGGGCTCCCACTAGTACATATGAGAATATCAAGGCACAGTCTGGCTTGGCTCTTACCAGGAGTGTTGGTCTGAGCACTTGGTCTCTACAACTACAGACAGAGCTCAGACGCTTTTGTATAGGGAAGATTTCTGCCCTACAGCCTCCAACTATACCCTTAGTTCAGCTAATTCCTAAATGTGAGGTTTTCATTTCAGAGCCATCACTCTGTGTGTGTGTGTGTGTGTGTGTGTGTGTGGTGTGGTCAGCACACTTCATCTTCACTACCAGAGGGAGAAGGGCTCTCCAACCATGGTTGAGCACCTGTTTCTTGTGGCAGGGATAGCTGCTCCATCCAGGGGCAAAATGCAGACCCTGCCCTCAGAGAACATGTGGACATTGTATAAATTCTCTTGATGGGTACATTCCCAACCATCCATGTTCACTGAGATTGAGGGTTTGCCAGGGCATGGGACTTTTAGTTTTAAAATCAGGAAAGTCCTTAGGAAATCAGAGTGGACTATCATTCTACTAACAGAAAAGTAAGTAGTACCATTGTGTATTTGAAGAAGTAAATACAGACAGTCCCCGGCTTAGGCTGGCTTAAACTACCACGTTTCAACTTTTGGATGGTGTGAAAACAATACATGTTCAGTAGACCTAGTGCTTGGAGTTTTGCTTTTGGTTTGTAGTGCTGCGGACCAGACAAGGTCTTGCAGTATGCTAGGCAAGTGCTCTCCACTGAGCTACACCCTCAGGCTCAAGGAAGTTGGAATTCAGCTCTTTCCTGAGGTCAGTGCTGTGAAGTCAGATTCTCTCTCAGGTTGCTGGGCAGTGACAGAGACCACAGCTCCCAGTCAGCCCATGATACCAGAAGAAATCCCGACAGGCACAGTGTGCCATGCTGCACAGCCAGGATACTCAGCAGATTAGGTGGATTACATATGTTTTCAACCTGAGGTAGATATTTCAACTTATTATGGGTTGATCAGGATGGAACCCCATGGTAAATTAAGAAGCATCTGTACATGCTTTACTGTCTGTGAGGCCTCCATCTGAACACACACATTTTTTTTTAATTGCTTTTATTTTTTAAATACATGTCAGCGGAATGCATTACAATTCTTATTACACATAGAGAACACAGTTTTTCATATCTCTGTTTGTATATAAAGTATGTTCACACCAATTCATGTCTTCATACATGTACTTTGGATAATGATGTCCATCACATTCCACCATCATTGCTAACCTCTGCCCCCTCCCTTCCCCTCCCACCCCTCTGCCCTATCTAGAGTTCCTCTATTCCTCCCATGCTCGCTCTCCCTACCCCACTATGAGTCAGTCACCTTATATCAGAGAAAACATTTGCCATTTTTGGGGGGGATTGGCTAACTTCACTTAGCATTACCTTCTCCAACTACATCCATTTACCTGAAAATGCCATGATTTTATTCTCTTTTATTGAACACACACATTTTGCTGACCCTTCTTGGAGGTGAAGTGAGTCATCTGTTTAAGCAAAGTGCTCAAGACTAACACCTTGATAACTGACATCTTAATAGTGAAACTTCTTATCTATGATCATAGGTTAAATTACCACTGATATACATTCTATTCATTTATTTATTTTTCCAGAAATCTGTATATGTTGTTATACTGATCTTTGTCAGATTCATATTTTTCCATCTGTTATGTCTTGGTTCTAGTAAGTGGTATTGTGCTTTATGTTTCAAATCCAAGTATTAATTTTTTATACAGAAATAAAATTGACTTGAATATTTAAAAAATTAACACCTTGACATTTATGAATCCATGATACCATCTTAGAGAACATCTTAGACCAGCTCTAAGGACCATTTCAGGGAAAAACAGTCTCTAAGAAAGAGTCTGTGGGTAGGAAGAGAGAACCTGTAACAGCCACCTGTATGGGTATGAGTGCTCTGAGAAAAGCCCTTGGGATCACCACTTGGGATCACCATTTGCCACTTCTCTCCTCTCTCTCTCTCTCAATTTGGACTGCCCTCCACCATCCCATAATATTCCCAATAACACTTGACTCAACAGCAAGTATCAGGGACCACAACTGTCCTTGATCTTCCACTGCAGCCATCCCTGAACCACACCAAATGTGGTGACCCAGCAGCAATGTCCTAAGAGTCTTGGGCCATCTATCTACATCCTTCTATTCCACATCTGGGGCAGGTGGTCAAAGCTCACTAGGACAGACATACTGGAGGGAGTATATTTTCTTCCAAGACAGACACTATGGCCCCTCTCCAGAGAAGCCTTCTCACACTGAGGTGGAAGACACTATAGGGGATGGAAGGGGAGAGTTTTCATGAAGCCCATGAAGGAATCCTGAGGGACTAGAAAGAACAGAGAAAAGAGAAACATTGTTTTTATTTTGATATTTGTTGTTGAACAGGTCCCTTGTTTATAATCCTTTGGGCATGTGTTCAGTACTCATGATGGTGCCCATGGCAGAGCCAAAATGTGAAATGAGACTCATTGTCCACCGCAGATGTGCTGCTGGGGACCGGGCGGGGCCACGGTGAATGAGGGAGGTACGTCAGCTGAGCTGCAACAATGCTACGCTGTGTGTGCTGTTTACCACCATCGTCACAATAGTCCAGATGGGAAGCCTTTCATTTGAGGTTTCAATCCCTCAATCTCTCTAGGGAGAGAAGAAGAGAAAGCAGTTGCATTTGGATAGATGAACTGGGTTTGAGTTCAAAGAGAGACACTTCACTGTCGTCAGCATCATTGGTCAGCAAGTACTTGCTGCTCCCGCTGTTAACATAAAACAGGGTCTCCGGGAGAAAACAGATACCCAAATCATATAAATCCTAAAGCTGATTTAAGTTTATCTTAGCTCGACGTATCACTAGAATGACATTTTTTACTTCTGTCTTAATTTTGAAGTTGAATTGGGAGCAATTGCAAAAACAAGCATGAATTTAAGTTCCCTACAATCTCTCATAAGAAACATGACATCAACATCAGCACTCACACTGAAGAGCTATTTAAAAACTTAAAAAAAAAAAAAATTCAGGCACTATGCTGTTACTTGTGTGGAATTAACATAGGAATCTCCCAGTAATTTACAAGGAATCTCCTAGTTAAATGAGCATTCCATTTCACTTTTATTCCCTATTTAGTCATCTGTACTTGTGACTTAACTGAAAATTTCAAGAGAGATCGAATCTGTCTGTATCACTTACAGTGCCCGACAAGCATAAAATAGCCGCTCAATAAATGTTTGGAATGTATGAATAAATGAATGAATATAATTTATATAAGATGGGATCTCTGCCCTTAAATTGTGCAGATAAAGCAAATAATTTCTTTAAAAAAATTTATACATGGAAGACTAAACTAACTGACAATAAATGTATCCACTTTCACTCTTTTATTCAATCAATAAGTCATCTTACAGTATGTATGGGGAATTGGTTTCAGTACCCACCTTAGACACCAAAATCTTTGGACTGAAGTCCCTTATAAAATGGCTTAGTATTCACATATAACCTACACACATCTTCCCATAGACTTTAATCTCTAGATGAGTTATAATACCAAATGCTATGTCAGCAGTTTTTTTGTTTGTTTGGTTTTGTTTTTACTGTATTGTTTAGGGACTAATGGCAAGAAAAAAGTCTGTATATGTTCATTACATGTGAATTTCTTTTTTAAAATATTTTTTTTAGTTGTAGTTGGACAAAATACCTTTATTTCACTTATTTATTTTTATGTCGTGCTGAGATCGAACCCAGGGTCTCGCACGTGTGAGGCGAGCACTCTACCGCTGATCCACAACACCAGCCCCAACAGGAGTAATTTCTTAAAAATATTTTTTATCTGCTGTTGGTTGAATCCGTGGATGCAGAACAAATACAGAGGACTATACTAGTTGAGAGCAATTCAGAGCAAAGCACTGTCATGGATGCTATGGATGGAACAACAAGGAGACCCTAAGTCTCCCTGCCTCTGCAGAGCTTCCATTCTGGTTGAGGAGGTGAACAGTGGCAAATAAATAAGGAGAACAGAGCATGTCGGGTCATGCCACAGGAAAAGAGAAACCAAAGAAGGGAAAAGGAGGTGCTGGGTAAAGACGGGAAGGGATGCCATTTTTAAGGGAGAGCTAGGTGTGGAGCAATTTGATCTTGGGTGGTTGGGGGAGGGCTAAGGAAGGTGAGTGCACTGGACGTTGCCATAAAGGGTAGTGGGGCTTGGGAATGGGGGTGGGGATATTGCATCATCTCTCCCTGTGGAAAAGTGGGCTCTAGTTGAAGCAGAGCGAGGCTACAGGGCAAGGGGGGTGTGCCTGGTAGGACTTACCTTCCTCTCTCTCCCCCATGACCTACAGTATGACTCCATCTTTTCCCAAGATCTTGGTCCCAGCAGTGTCTAGCCTGCCCTCTATCAGGCCCCTCACAGCCCCTGTCACCCACATTTCTTGTGAGTTTACATCAGGAATGGTGCCCAAGGAAGGACCCAGAAAGGAGAATAGTCATCGTGTTTCTACCTAGAAGGTGTTTGTGTGTCTCAGAGGGTCAGCAAGAGCAGCTCTCCAGCTAGGGCTCTCAGCAGTGGGAAGGCCAGGGGCAGTCCCACAACCAGAGCCCTTTCCACTGCCCATGACAACTGAACACTTCCTACCACGCAACCCGATTTCATGCACCACATTCTGCCACCATGGCACCCCCAGGAAATGCCAACCTCATGCTCTTATATTTCCTATATTCATTTGGAGAACTACACAATGGCACGACTCACAATAAAGATAAACTAATCAAGGCTTCGAGGTTGGCAAAGAACAGACATGTGTAGAGTAGACAGGCCAGAAATAGAGCCACATAAATACAGTCAACCGAGCTTTGACAAGGTAAAGGCAGCACAGTGAAACAAAGATAGTATTTTTACCAACTGGTGCTGGAATAAGTGGACACCCACTTGCAAAAAAAATTAGACACAGACTTTGTACCTTTCACAAAAAAATAACTCAACTCATGAAAATCAAAGGGAGATTAGTAGAAGAAACAGACCAAGAGGCAGGAGGTGGGGAAAGAGGGGGAAAAGGCTGGGGAGCGACATTGTGATATTGGCCAAATCACATTGTTACATTGTGTATTGTGTACATGTACAAATATGTTAACAACAAATCCCATCTGTGTGTACAACTATAATGCACTAATTTTTTAAATGAGAAAAAAAGGAAAAATAAAACTTAAAGTGAATCACAGATCTCAATGTAAAATTCTTAGAAAATAACAAAGTAGAAAATCTAAATAACCTTGACTATGATAGTGACTTTATAGGTACAATACTAAAGGCATGATTCATGAGAGAAAAAATTACTAAGTTGGACTTAATAATTAAAAGTCAAGCCACAGAAAATATGTGCAAAAGGCTATGTATATAGATCAGTGGTAGAGCATTTTTCTAGCATGTGCAAGGTCCTGGGTTTAATCTTCAACACACACACACACACACACACACACACACACACAGGCATATTCAATTAAGAACTATTATCTAAAACACAAAAACCTCTTAAAGCTGAAACAACCTAATTTTAAAAATGCCCCAAAGACCTTAATAGACCTCACTAAAGAAGACATATAGATGACAAATAATCATAAGAAAAGTTGCTGTACACCATATGTCATTAGGGAAATGCCAATTAAAACAACAATGAGATATCACTATATATTTATTAGAATGGTCAAAATCAAGAGCACTGATAATTCCAAGTGCTGTCAAGGAAGTAGAGCAACAGAAACTCTCATACATTGCTGGTGGGAATCCAAAACAGTACAGCTACTTTGGATGACAATCTTACAAAACTAGACACACTCTTACCATATGGTCCAGCAATTGCACTCCTTGGTTATTTACCCAATGAGCTGAAAACTCACAGCCACACAAAAACCTGAATATGAATATTTATGTAAACTTTATTCATAATTGCCCAAACTTGGAGACAACCAAGATATTCTTTGGGAGATGACTTCAGACAGTGGATATTATTCAGGGAAAACAAGAAATGAGCTCTCACACCATAAAAAGACATGGAAGATTCTTAAATCCATATTGCTAAGTGAAAGGAGCCAATCTGAACAGGCTGTATGATATTCTGGAAAAGTCAAAATTATGAAGACAATAAAAAGATCAGTAGTTGCCGGAGCATGGGGGTGGGGGAAGGATGAACGAACACAGGGAGCACAGAGGATTTTGTAGGGAAGTGAAACTGTTCTGTATGATACTAATGTAATAGTATTCACACATAATAGTAGATAATGCCATTAAAGATTTTTCCAAACACAGAGCATTTACACAATCAAAAACGAACCTTAAATTATTGGCTCTGGGGCTGGGGATGTGGCTCAAGCGGTAGCGCGCTCGCCTGGCATGTGTGCGGCCCGGGTTCGATCCTCAGCACCACATACAAACAAAGATGTTGTGTCTGCCAAAAACTAAAAAACTAAATATATATAAAAAAATAATTTAAAAAAAATTATTGGCTCTGGGTGACAATGATGTGTCAGTGTTGGTTCATCGACCAATGAATGTACCCCTTCCAGAGAGGGATATCCGGAATGAGGGAGGCTGTGGGTATGTGGAGAACTCTGTACCTTCTGCTCAATTTTTCTGAGCCTAAAAATGCTCTCAAAAATAAAGTCTATTTAAACAGTGCATAGAGGAAAGGAAGAGATTCATAAGTTCAGTTACACAAAAATTAATAATTTCTGATTAGACATTATTACCAAAAAGTAAAGTGAAATTTGTAAATTTAGTATTTTAAAATAAAATTACATTTTGGACATTTAAAAATTGAAATGTAATAAGATAACATTAGAACAAGTTGTGGGTGCCCCAAGCTCACCAGGACACCAACACAACTTTTTTCCAAACCACCACTGTCATCTGTCCCTCATATTCTGCAGAGACAGCAGCTAAGAAAACTCAGCAGGATTCACATTCTGCCCACGCTGTCTCCTCAACCCTGCAGAGCCTGATTACCCACAGGGTTTCCAATCCTCACTGGAAGGGCCTTTTACAAAATGCCTCCTTAGTCCTCCCGCACTTGTGAACTTTCTGGGCATTTCTTATTTTGAGACAACAGAGACAGGTGTAGCTTCTCACTGTAGATGACTAATGAGTTCACCTGCTTCCCGTCTGCCGTCATCACACTGAATCTGAACTTCTTACTGATGGAAAGACAGTCAGGAAATCCTAGGTTTTCCATGGGGAAGACAGCTTATTGGCTGTGGTTGCAGTGGATCAGTCAATAACCAGACGCTGGTTTACTTTCCTCCCCAGTTCTTTGTACCTGGGCTCCAGACTCCCAAAGCCATAACCCACCAGGAGCATGAGATTCAATCAGAACATCTTTGTTTTCATCCCTCCCTGGTTCATCAAAGCTCCCAGTTCCAACTACTCACAGACCCCTGGGGCTTGGTGAGCTCTACTCTCATTTCTTCCCCACAGGATGCCACCAAAGTTACCCATGCCTCCCACATGACAAACAGCCCTCTATCAGCAGCTCTGAAAGCTACAACTCCAGGGGTGCTTTCCAAGCCCACAGTCAGAAAATTGCATCCAGCTAAGGCAAAGATGAGATTCTGTCCAGCACTCAGAAACTTTTGGGCCACCAAATCAATCTATATTTCTCCAATTACTCCATTCTTTCTTATTCTTTGCACAGTTTATATCAAAGTAAACCACAAGTGCATCATTTCTTTGCATTGAAACTTTACTGCCCTTTGTCTTATGAAGGCGAAATGTTTTCCTGAATAAATATCTTTAATCTGGCCACTGGTCATTCTGCACTCTAAATTCCTGTTTCAAAGACCTATTGCTGCAGAAGATAGTCACCTAGAACAACACTTTATTATTTCTCATGGTGCTGTAGCCTGACAGGGCAACTTGTCTACTTGTCCTACCACAGGCTGCTTACACATACACATCCATCTGGGCCGTGGGCCACCCTTGGAGCCCCCTAACATTTCTTGCCTTCGATGTTCTTAAAGTATGGCAGCTGGGTTCCAAAAGCATATACATATAGCTTCAGGACTTTCCCAAAAATTGGTACAGTGATACTTTGGCTGCATTCTATCAGCCAATCAAGTCACAAGGTCATTGCAGAATCAAGGGGAGGGGAACTTGCTGTCACCTTTCAGCGAGGAGTGGCAAAGAATCTGTGGCCCTCCTTAAACTACCACAGTGTGCCATAGTCCTATCTTCAAACTTGCTAGCCTGGGGAGAATGGTAACCAATCCATCCCCTTTCCAGCACCCTGTATTTCTTCACCGCCCCCTCCTCTTGTTTCCTCATGCCCTTGTGTTCAGGTCGGTGGCAGCTCTAAGGACTAGGGTAGAGTTCACTGCATGGGTCTTCTTTACAGACCAGGGCAGAAGCATCTCGGTCCTGGTGAATTCCCAACTTTTTCCAAGGCTGATCTGGAGGCTGATTCCATTTGCTTCTTCAGGTGACTGACAAGTCCACTTTATTTAAGTCCCAGTTCACCTCCAGCTCAGACTTTCTTCAGCTCTGAGAAGCACTGGGTGTTATTATTTAGATATCAGGTGACCCCCAAAAGCTCATGTGTAAGTGAAAATGCAAGAAGGATTAGATATGAAATGATTTGGTTACAAGATGTTTAACGTAATCAGTGCATTAATCTCCTGGTGGAGATTAACTGGGTGGTGACTGTAAGCAGGTAGGATGTGGCCGATGGGGTGGGCCCTTGGGGTTTATATTTTATTTGTGCTGGGAAGCTGTCTCTCTTTTTCTGCATCCTGGTGCTGTGTTCCCAGCTGCTTTCCTGCACCACACTCTTCCACCATGATGTTCTGCCTCATACCAGGCTCCAATGATTAGAGTTGGCCGTCTATGAGTTAAAGCTCTGAAACTATGAGCCCCTAAATAAAATTTTTCTCCTTAAAATTGTTCTTGTTGGGTCTTTTTGGTCTTGGCAGCAAAAAAGCTGACTAAAACACTGGGTTAGTATTTGTTCCAGGTGTTCACAGGCAGTACAGTAATCTTCACTATGGATACCACTTTTAGTCTTTTGGCTGCCTCCTTGTTAGGAGAAGGTCTTTTGGTGGTTATATTTTATATGTCAGAACACAGAACACAGATACAGTCATCCCCCTTATCCAAGGTTTCGTTTTCCAAGGGTTCAGTTATCCTCCATTGACCATGGTCCAAAAATATTAAAAGGAAAATTCCAGTTTAAATCCTAAGTTTTAAAGTGTACCCCATTCTGAGTAATGTGATGAAATCTTCTAATATCCTATTCTATCCCACCTGAGATGTGAACCATTCCTTTGTCCAGTGTATCCACACTGTATATGCTACCTTCTTGCTAGTCACTTAGTAGCTATCTCTGAGCAGATCAACTGTTATAGTATCATAGGGGGTTGTGTTCAAGTAACCCTTACTTGACTTAATAATGGTTCCATAGCACAAGTGATACTGGCAATTTTATTACAGTATACTGTCATGATTTCCCTGTACTATTCATTTTTATTGTTATTAATCTTTTACTGTGCCTAATTTATGAGTTAAAATTTATCATAGGTATGTACAGGGGAAAACATAGTGTATCTGTAAGACTCAGTGTGATCCACAATTTCAGGCTTCCACAGAGTGTCTTGGAACTACATCTCCCCTGTATACAAAGGGGAACTACTGAATTTTGTCAAACACTGGTCTGAATGTTGTTCATCTTATAGATGAGTTTAACATTTATTTAGTATATTTTGCTGAAGCATATTACTCTTCATAATGTGGCTGGGCCTTATCTAATCAATGGAAGGCCTTAAGAGAAAACACTGAGGTTCCCTGAAGAGGAGAGAATTCTGCCAGCAATCTGCTTTCAGACTTGAGCTGTATTTTGTTGGCTTTTCATGGCTGTAACAAAAATATTCAATAAGAACTTAGAGGAGGGAACAGTTATTTGGAGCTCACAGTTTCAGAGGTCTCAGTCCATAGATGGCCAATTTCATTGCTCTAAGCCCAAGGTAAGGGGGCATATCATGGGGACAGAGCCCAGCAAAGGAAAACTGCTGAACTCATAGTGGGGTCAGGAATGAGGGAGAGAAGAGAGAGAGAGGGAGAGGGAGAGAAAGGGAGAGAAGAGAGAGAGGGAGAGAAAGGGAGAGAAGAGAGAGAGAGGGAGAGGGAGAGAGAGAGAGGGAGAGAAAGGGAGAGAGAGAGAGGGAGAGAGAGGGAGAGAAAGGGGGAGAGAGAGAGAGAGAGAGGAAGAAGAAGAAAGAGGAAGAGGAGGAGGGCTGGGGGGGAGGGGCTCCAGGGGCTTCAGTCCATTCAAACTAAGATGGGTGAATTAGGTTATAGCTCTCATAATCTAATCATTCTTACCTCAAGATATTCCAGCATTAAAAAGAGCCCTTGGGGGACACCTCATAACCAAATCATATCCAAAAGCCTGGGTGTTCTGCCTGCCTGCCTACCTGGCAAATTTTGAATTTGCCAGTCCCCACAGTCATATGAGCCAGCTTCTTAAAATAAATAAATATCTGCATCTATATGCAGGAGTGAAAAATAGTCCTGATGGGAAATAGTAATACATGTAGAGAAATGTGTAGAGATGTAGATGCTTTATCTGGGACGAGAAGCTAAGAGCTAAAAGGAGGGCAGATCCCAACTCTGTCTAGACTTCAGCCTCCCAGCCCACTCCTGCCCTGAACATTCTGCCTTCACCTCTCATTCAATGCTCAGAGGACCTATATGGACAAGAAGATAATTTTTTAAAGTGAAGAGAGTTTAGCAGAAGGAAGGAAGGAAAGGGAAGGGAAGGAGAAAGAGGGGGGGAAATAAAAAGGGAGGGAAGGAGAAAGGAAATTTTTGCATATCTGTCAAAATATGAAAATTGTGTGGGTAGAGAAAGAGCATAGTTTGGCATCCATACTCTGTGCTATTGTTGTTGTTAACTAAATGATGGGAAAGTTGTAGGAAATCAAAATGGAGTCACTGTGTCAAACCCTAACAAAAATAAATAAGTAGAGCTGGGAGGTCTCGAATGAGTGGAACTCATTTAAATGCATGGATATCTCGTAATAAGAACCATCACAAGAGACATTGTCAGAAGCATAACCTTGCACAACAGCTACTGTGACCTTACACCAAAAGTGTTTCTTCAAAAACATCTGCCCAGCAACAACCCTGACATGGTGCACCCTTGTTATTGACCCCTCTAGCCAAGGGGAATTATTTCAAAACAACTGGCATAACCCTCCTCGTTTTACCTTTAAAACCTCTTATCTCCCTTTGCCTCCCTAACCATACATACAATTTTTTATGGCATGAATATTTGTATTGAAATATTTACTTTCAAATAAATTCATTATCTTAGAAGAATACTCTGTGTTATTTATCTAGGTTAACAATATCACTGTTCATTTTTCTCACCATTAACCGCCAGGCACTGTTCTGCAACACCGACTTGTATCCGTGAGCTTTTGCTACAATAGTGCTTAGTAACAAACAAACGCAAACCTCAATAAACCACAATCAAAACCATGTCTCCCTCATAGCCCTGCTCCTTTTAAATGTAGTTCTCCATCTGAAAATATTTCTGGTACTCATAACTACACTACCTGCCTAGTGAACTCCCTTAATAAAAGCCAGGAATTTGGCTTCATTTTGTCATGTGAAGATCTGTTTCCCGAAGGTCATCTGACCAGCCATAGGCAGCAGCATCTCAAACCTCCAAATGAGTCCAGACATGTGGCCTTTTCTTACACTACCCAATGCAATCATGTGTTCTTTATTCCAAAGTGCTGGTTGCTAACCAGGAATTCTCAGGACAATAGTAGCAGCTCCTATGCTGGGTTTCTGTGCGATCACTGCAATTACCATTAATGACAGCCCTCTCATCTGAATGCCTGATGAGCTATCTCATATGGCTGTCTGCCCCACAATGTGGGTGTGCCGCAGTTCTACAGCATAGAACTTTTTGCGCATACACATGTGTTTCTACACTTCAGCATGTATACACGGCCAGCCCTTGGTCAGCTGTGCAATGGTTTGAGCCCCCATCTGGCCATCCTTTTTGAACCCCCTAGCCTGTACCCCAGACCTTGGTACCCCAGCATGGTCGGCCTCCCTTCTGCATCTCAGAGATGAAAACTATCCCTACTACCTATTGAGTGAACATGTGTCAGAAGGAGATTTCCATTTGTGAGCTCTCTTACCTCATTCTCATCATATAGCCCTTCAAGGCAGGTGTTCCTATTCTCATTTACAAATGAGAAAACCTGAGGCTACAATTTAATTTACTTGCCCAGAGCTAAATGTGGGAGTTAGGGCAGGTCCCGTGACTCTCATCAGCCTCAGAAAATAGAAGTGTTTTCTTCCATTTTAGTACAGTATCATTTCTGTAATTAAAAATGTCCAATTTCACATAATATTCAAAGCTCCAAATTCATTTAAAGTGAAATGCTTCTCCATACAGATTTGGCCTTTAAATACCATTTTCCTCTAAGAGGAACCAGGGCTCCTTGGAGAAATAACTGACATCTTATTTGGGACAGGAAATGTTATAAATGTATGAAAAGGCTAGGAGGTTGTCAGACCAGGGTACTTCTAATATAAAGCACCCTGAAGGTGCACTGGGGTCCTAAAGAGAGCACAATTTGAGCATCTTAAAAAGAAGATTGATGGCAATCAAATATATGAAAACTCAAGCATTTTATAATAACGCTAAATGGAACAAACAAAAACTCACTGCAAACTTACTAGGTAACTTTGGAGGTTGCTAGGACATCAAAACATTATTCTGAAATTGAATATGTCAAGGGGAAGAGTCTAGCACTATTCCACCAGTAAACGGGGGGGGGGGGGGGGGCAGATTCCTCTTAATAGAAGAATCCAGATAATTAATGGTGAAGTAATTATACTGATAGAAAAATCATAATTTTACAACCCCTGATGAAACAGTGGAACTTAACAGAAATTATCTGTGGCTGTTAAAAACCATCAGGAGAAAAAGAAAGAGCTACGAGAGGCTTTTGACCCGAATGGAAGGAAGGATCCTGTGTTGGTCCCAATTTGAAAGAATGCCTGGAAAATTCATTTTTAAGTCAAAGAGGAAAAATTGAACACGGACTACTTATTAGATAGTAGACATTATAGGAATAGTGTTAGTTTGGTTGGGCATGATAAGGGAATTGTAGTTTTATTTTGTTAGTGTTCTTATCTGTTAGAGACACAAACTAAAGTTCATACCAGTAAAATGATACAATGTCTAGGGTCTGCTCTAAAATACTCTGGGAAAAACAGTATTGGGGAGGAACAGATAAAGTATTAAAGGCAGAATACCCATAATTATTGAAAGCAGGGAGTGAGTGAATGGGGTTCATTATTGTATTTTTGTGCCTCTGTAGAATTTTCCACAATAACTAAAAAAAAATTTTTTTTCTTTTTTTAGTAAGTGAAAATGTCTCTCCAGCTTGGTTCTTCTTTGGGCTGGAAGATGTGAAGGGCAGAGAGGATTTACCATTTCTCCATGACTTCTCCTGCTCATTTTGTGATGTGGTGCCCTTCAGATGTCCAAAGCCAATTTTTCTACGAGGTGGGGTGGGTTTTATTTTGTAGAGACTTTTCTTTGCAGGGGCTCTCCCACCCACAGGTAACTCAATGTGGGCCATGTCACTGGTGGAGTATGTCACTTGTCAGACACTTGTCATAGGCCCAGGTTTCTAGCCATGCATCCCACCCTGCACACACACACAGACTCTCTGTTGCTGTCCCAATGTTCCTCTCTGCAGACTTCTCAAATGAAGTCCTTTTAAGATGGCTCCAGATGGTTCTCTTGCCCATGTTGCTATAGTTTGGATCTTGAATGTCTCAAAGGCCCACGTGTTAAAGGCTTCATCTCCAGGTTGGCACTGTTGGGAGGTGGTGGAGCCTAGTGGGAGGTCTTCAGTCACTGGGGGGTGTTCCCTTGAAGGGGATGGTGGGACTCCAGCTCCTCCTCTTCCTCTCTTTCACCTCCAGGTCATGAGGTGAGTGGGTTTTGTCCCACTGTGCCCTGCCTGTCCAGTGTGATGTGCTACCTTGCCAGAGGCCCAGAGAAATAGGGCCAACTTATCATGGCCTAAAACCTCCAAATCTGGGAGCCAAATTAAGCCTTTTCTCTTTATAAGTGGATTATGTCAAGTATTTGCCACAGTCCTAGAGAACTAACTCACACGTAGACCTCACCTCATCCCATCCCAATGACCCAGCAAAAGGACGGACGGACTTCTGGGTCTCTTTATTGTTTCCTTCTCAAAATTTTCCTGAGAGATACAAATCAGTACACTTGACTGAAGTAGCATCTGGCACAGGGGCAAAGAGAGCATCCCAGAGGACACCCCCCGGTAGTAGTACTATTTCGTGGCTAAAGTTATCAGTAAGGAAACCCGTCCATCACCCATCCATCCTTCCTGTTTGCCTTGAATGAAACAAGCTTCTCTAGACTCAATTCACCAATCTGGGCCTCTCCTAGAAGGTCCTAAGGAGACTTTGGTGTATGATACACAAGTCAGAGAGCTTTCATCGGCAAATAGCACATCTCTAAAAGTGGCTTAACAATGGGAGTTTATTATTACTTACAAGAAACACAGAGGAAGAAAATTCCACATTAATCTAATGGTTTCATGATATTGGGGCTCTGAGTCAGTTTCTCTGCTTTCTCTTGTTTTTTTTTTTTTTTTTTTTCCTTCTTGGTTATGAGGTGGCTGCCAGCAGTTTGGGGCATCACATATTCATACGATAATATTCAAAAGCAGAAGGAAAAGTCTTACCAGATCTCCCTGGCCCCTCCATTGGGCAATGCTGCCAACCTGTTTCACTGTTGACTTGACTTCCCCACTGGAAGCCTGGGTTCGCTCAACCCAGGTGGAGAGAACACAGCTAAGAACTAACATGGTTGTGGTACAAAACAGAACCAAGCCATGTTTAGGATATGTACAGGAGAGAACAGGAAGTGGGAAGAGGGCTGGGAAAGGCTGTGAAAATCAGCCAGAACAATGAGAGTAGTACCAGAACACAAGGTAGAAACAGCTGCTCCCATGGCCGTAGGAAAAGAATATGTCACCTTTACCCCCAGTGGAAGAGAAAAGGCAGAGTGAATGGAGGTGGAGAATAGGAGGGAAATAGGAGAATGGGGAAGGAGAGAGAAAAAAAGTCATTCCTGTGGGTATGAAGGTTAGCTTTAGCAATTGTACTTCTGTTTTCTGCTAGTTTCTGGGTTTTAGTTAACACTTTTATCAGGTTATTTTATCAGGTTTATTTTAATTGGTTTAAATACCCATGCTCTGGGCTTGGGGGTTAGTTTAATTTTTCACCACTGTAATAGGCGAATAAGATCCTCCTCTTGGGGAGTTCAAAGGTGAAATACAGAGAATTAGATAAAGTGGAAGCAAAGCTCAGGAGAATGCAGGCCACAGAGAGCAGAAGGCAGCAGAGCCTGAGAGAACCATGGGAGAAGAAGCAGTGGCCACAAGCATCCTTGGAAAATGAAGTTGTTCTCCAGTAGACATGGAGCCCTAATACTGGGGACTAGGGTGTCGTTCACAGGACACAGGCATCAGAGGAAGCTCCGCCAGTGCCTGCTACACTGGGGGAGGTGGGGGGTGGTGGGAGGAATGACACAGTACTGTCCTGGGGGTTGCTCTGCATTTAGAGAGAGGCACTCAATTTCCCACTCTATCCTTTTAAGGTCCAGACCATGTGACACATTCCTCACTTCTCTATTTCCTTATGTGTCCCTTTAAGCGGCTCTCCCTTACTTAAAGTCACCAGATAAGCCTCTTCTTTAGCACTAAAAGAGCTCATTAAGATCATCTTTGGGTACTTACTATTTGTTAACCTTCTTTGGTTTATCACGTCTCAGTTTTGATCCTGAATCAATACGAACGTGTTTCCAATGGTGAAATATGTTCCAATTCTCTATCCGTGAATGATGTGCCTGCTGGCATTTTGGTGTGTGTGGGTGGTGTGTGCCAAGCTGGTCAAAATGTATTCATTCATGAGTTGATTCATTCATGCACACACATTCAATATACACCAAGCACCAGGTGATGAGGTCCCAAAGATGAACGAGATGGCATTAAAGTGCTTCAGTTCTACCCAGGAAAGATCGTGAAAAACTGAAACTGAGGACAAGAAAACTGTGGAGGACAACAGACTAAAAAGATATTCTCTGACATAAGGGAGGAAGAAAGGAAACAGGAGCACAAGCCATTCTGTCTCCCACTGGGGACGAGAGGAAGATGGAGAGACCATCCAGGCATGCACAGTGAGTTCCCTCTGGCACACGACAGTGCCATCCCTCAATGCCACTTGGTCTTCTCCAGGCCTGCAACTTGTCCTTGGGGATGACACGATGAAACTCCCCTGCCAGCAACCCTGAATCAGAGGCCCCTTGGCTCTGGATGCTTCTGTCATCAGAGGTCAACCTGAGGCCCAGCTCTGTCTGCCCTGGGGGAGTCTAATGATGCATAAGCAGATCACTGTCCACACTCTGGACAACAGCCACTGTGTGTTTGGATTTTAAAACTGATAAATAATGAAGGTGTGTGAGGCCAAGTGTGACTATAACAGTGTTGCAAATGACTCATCCCAGTGAGCCATCTAGTTGTGTGAGCTTTTGTGGGTCAGGAATTCAGCTCATTTCCAGGGAGAGGAAACGGAACTTCCATGTCAGATGCCAGCTTTCCTCAAAGGAGTGAGTGAGCCAAAGCATTCGATGGGTGTATTTTGACCATCAAGGAGAAGGATCTGCTGCAGCTAATTGGCTGGCTGATTTGAGGCCAAAATCAAAGGCTGTATGCCAAGTTCATTGCGTGTCACTTAAATGTTTTTTAATTCACAAAGAAGCATCATGCAGAAGTCTAGTTGATTTGTGTGCCTTCTCAGAATCCTGTACATGACAGATGTATTCCAAATTTAACCGTGAATGGACTTAACGATGATTTTCCTACTTCCTGCAGAAGTAGCTGGACTTCACAATCAGAGAAATACTCTAAGGTCATAGTTACTATTTTCCTATTGCCAGTTGATGCTTGCTTGCTCATTGCGTGGGAACTGCTCAAAGACAGTGGCAAACCACTGGAATAATGTGTGAAATCCTTTATTCCACATTTCCCTCAACAACGCCCTTCATAGCACAAATGAAAACAATGACCCCAGATTGAACCTACCCATGAAGAAACAGCCCAGGTTAGAATAGTCCTGGTAAGAAACAGAGTCTCAACTTTTGACTCACAGGCCAAAGGTTTAGAAATAACACAGCCTAAAATCTTAATAAAATAAAGCCCCCCCCCCCAAAAAAAAGGAAAACTTTTGGATAAAGGCTTTGTGAAGTATTTTAACTTTCTATGCTGACAAAATGATCCCCACTCTGGCTGAGTTAACCCTTTATGTCCCCTCATCCTAAAGGTTGAACACCTATTTAAAAAAAAATTAAAAAATAAATATACCACTTATGGTCACTTTGAAATAAATAATGTTTTTAGGGTTCTATTCTTTTGAGAAAAAATAAGAGTATTTGAAAATAAATATATAGCATGCTTGAGCTTTAGGTTATGATTTCCAACCTATTTTAATGACCTGCGTCAATTTTGTTGGAATATTCACAGAATTGAAAACTTTTGAGGTTTATTGGGTTAACCTGACTCACACAAACTGCATAGCTTTGTTTCACTTCCTTCTAGAACATTGTGCATGTGGAAAAGGGTGCTTTGGGTGGGAAAACTGGCCTGCTCCTGTTTTTTTTTTTTTTATATATATTCTTTATGTTGACACCAGATAGTTCTGTCAGGTGGGAAAAGTTGTTGGTCTGCAGGGACAGCAGTCCCCTTTACCTCCCTGGAAGCTCTATCGATGCTCATGAGCACCTCACATAAGTCCTCAGCCATGTGTACACGGGGGGGTCATCAAGTTTCTGGAAAACAAGTTGCAGGAAAAGCAACCCACAGCCCACCAAACAGATATTCCAACTGATTCTACAAAAGCTTTTACCAGGCTTAGCTCCGTGGTAGAATGCTGCTGAGCATCAGCAAGGTCTTGGGTTCCATCCCCAGCACCACAAAACAATCAAACAAAAAACCTCTTGTCCTTTGCCTCACACCACCACCTCCCAGTGCATGGTCCAGAGAGCCTGGCCTCAGGAGGGACTCGGTAAGTGTTGAAAGAGAGACTGCCAACCACATGGCCTCATTCACAGGTGCCACCCTGGCCCATTTTTCCCTTCATCATCCACCTCTAAGGGAGACTAAAGTGCTACGGGCAGGGGGTGTCTCAGGACACTGGCCCATCTGCAGGAGTCATGGGAGAAGAAGGAAGAGAAGAGAGAGGAGTGGAAGAAGGAAGGCAGAGAGGAGAGCAGGAAGGGAGGAACGGGGAAAGAGGAATGGCCTGGAGGAGAGGCAAGGCTCCTCACTCCAAGGTGGGGCCCCTCTCCTACTCACTGACCACAGGTATCACAGGGAAGGCAGGGAAGCATTCACCATAAACAGCCTTCCACAGATAACTCATTTCATTACATCCCATCCCTATAAAGAAATAGTCATTTTAGGAATCTATCTCACAAAGCTGCACTGGTTTTACCATCTTAACAGCATTTTAACATTAGTCTGTTTCATTAAAAATGAATTTTCTCAAAGTCTCCCCACCAGAAGAGAGCCCTAGTATGCCAGCATTGTGTTACGCCTCTTAAAAAATCCATTTCTATAAGATCAATTGTTCCCACATACTGATGTATATCCTCTGACAGAGACTGAAACCCAGACCTATTGGAGCCTTTTTTTTTTTTTCCTGGTTTTTGTTGAGAGGCCACCTCCCACGTGGGCTGGCCAGGAACACAATCAGAATCTCCTGATTCAGTGCAAAGGGTAAAGGCTACAGAGAGTAAAACTATCTCCTGAGCCCTCATCAGGGGCCAGGCACCAGGAGAAGCAGAACATGTGGGTTGGAAGCTCTGGCGTCAGTGTTCTCCCCAGACCCACCCACACCCCCAAACCCCAGCTCTGTCCCTCCTAAAGCAAGACTCAGGCTGGGCACAGCAGCACACACCTGTAAACCCAGAGACTTGGGCAGCTGTGGCAGGAGGATGGCGAGTTCAAAACCAGCCCCAGCAATTAGCGAGGTGCTAAGCAACTGAAATCTTGTCTCAAAATAAAAAATGAAAAGGGCTGGGGATGTGGCTCAGAGGTTAAGCACACCTGGGTTCAATCCCTGGTACGAAAAAAAAAAAAAAAAAGGCTCTAATACTTGTTGCAGAAGGCAGCTACCAGGACAAGGTTCAGAGTGCCAGCCGAGTGCTTAGCCAAGGAGAAGCCTTCACTGGGTCTGAGTTCACCAAATGCTCACAGACCCAGGGGTGAGTATGAGCATGCGCGTGCTCATGTTTATTTGTTTCTTTGCTATCTTCATTGTACAGAGCAGGAAACTTAGGCTGTGGGGGGATTAGTAAACATCAGGTCCTCAGGGAGGTTAGGATTCTCACCAGATTCATTTGTCCTTTAAGCCTATGCTATCCCACACATTGTGATCTGGAAGGAGAAAAGAAAGCAGTGCGGGTCTGTATTTCCACACCAGGATTTTCTCAGCCCACATGGTGACTGGGGTATGAGGTGCCAGCAGAGCTCCTGGGCCAGACTCTCCCATAACCAGGTGGTGCTTCACTTTCTCCAGAAATTAGCATCAGCTCTATTGCTTCACACTTGGAGAACATTGTGTCATCTCTCTGAGCTTCTGACTCCTTACCTGTTAAGTGCTAGAAGTTCCCTTTAACTGTGGAGGATGCCTGCAGCTACAGATAGTACTGAATCCTGTACATCTTGGTTTTTTTTCCTGTACATACATATGATAAAGTTTAATTTATAAATTAGGTACGGTCAGAAATCAACAATGACTTACAATAAAAGAGAGTAATTATGATGATATACTGTAATAACATTCATTTAACTTATGAGTTGTTTATTTCTGGAATTTTCCATTTAGTATTTTCAGACCTCAGTCGACTATAGAAAGTGAAACCGTGGATAATAAGGGACTATTCCTCTACTCCCTGCTGTATATCATCTATAGTATTAAGGTGAAGATCAAAAGAGATAATAAATAGAAGAATCCCTTATAAAATTTGAGGTGTTGCACAAAGGAAGAGGAGCTTAGTTTTGCCCAGAAATCTCTCAGGATACTAGAAGAAGCATTTACACCCCTGATTGGCCATAGAATCTCGGATCAAATCCTCAGCACTTCCCAGGCTTCCTTCTGTATTTGGATCCTAGGCACAAGCACGCCCTCCCTGGGCTATCACAAGGGTTAAATGAGAAGGACTGTGAGGGGGTCTGTAAGCCAGAAAACTCTACCCAAATATAAGATGTTATTATTCCCTTTAAGAGGAAAGTGTTCAGTTTTTCTCCTTCATCTGACTCTTATTAGTTGACTCACTCTATGTCCTTAGGGCAGGATCTCTTATCCAGAGATCTCACATGAATTTCAGACTCTCTCTGACTTCCTCTCTCCCATGCACAAAGAAGGAAAGCAGTGGCTCTCAATGGAGTCTTAGTTGCACATCAAGCCCCTGGAATGCCTGTGTCCTATGTGATCGCACATATCACTCTGACTTCCTGAGAGCCCTTTTGGAGATAAAATATTTCTGATAAAATATTTCTGGAAGAGTGATTCTGAAATTTTTGATATAAAATAATATTTATGAAGTATTCTAGGCTTTTGGTTGAAAGTGAAACATGAAGGTCATAAATATACCATGGAGCTCATTAGGCAAGCAAGCCCCAGTCCTGGTGCCCACATCAAGTAGGTCTGTAGCTCTGGGCTCCATTCATCACACTGTCCTGTGATTATCGTGAAACCAGTGGAGAGTCCCTTTTGTGGGAGAGATGATTAAAGATGACATTTATAACTTGGAAGTACAGAAGTCCAGCCATGCTGTCAATACATAAAAAGAGCTGGGTGTATGAAAACTTAGAAAATGGTATATGACATGGGATAAAAACTATATTTGGAAAACATAGCATGTTGGCATCGGGTCCCACATTTACCATTTCCCCCAAATAAGCGGAGAAAAAGTCTTCTGCTTCCTCCATGTGAGTTGCTTGTCCTCAGGAGCCCCCAGCACTACAGAAAGGAAAGGCAGAGAGCAAAATTGATCCGGGTTTAGTCAGTTCAATCTGATGGAATCACCTCAGCATTACTACTAGTTATGTGCTCAGTTGAATTAAAATACTGGGTCTATCAGAGATGTCCTTTCTTCTGGACCTTTTCCAAGACAGAAAAAATGAGAGTATGTATTAGTCAGCTTTCCCTGACTGTAACAAAATATCTGAGATAATCAACCTAAAAGGAGGAAAGGATTATTTTTGGCTCATGGACTCAGAGGTTCGGTCCAAGGTTGGTTGGCTCCATTGCTTTTGGGCCCATGGCAAGGCAGAACACCATAGCAGGAGCATGATGAGAGTGAGCTGCTCACCACAAGGTGGTCTAGAAGCCAAAAAAAAAAAAAACAAAAACAAAAAACCAAAGTGGGGGAATGGGGTACTATTATCTCCTTCAAGGGCATAACTCCTATGACCTATCTTCCTCCTGCTAGGTCCTACCTCCTGAAGGTTCCACCACCTCCCAACAGGGCCATGGGCTGGTTTATCTGTTTTCAATAAAGGCCTTGAGAGACATTCCAGATCCAAAATATAGCAGGTGGCTTATGACAGCACGTGGTATTAGGGAACTCCATCTCCCCTGGTGTCTTCCAGAGACCCCCTTGGCCATGACAGTAGAGTGGCTGATCTGATCAGAGTTACTTCTGATTTGGTGAGAAATAAATGACCGGGCCTGGCTAGATTGGGGGTAACGGGAAGATGTGCCTTCTGCAGGATTCCTCATTATTGCCTTAGTCTCTGCCATCCATGTCCCCCCCCCCAAGTTATAAGGACATGTCTGGGTGCCCTGCACACAGCTGAGGGGCCAGCACTCCCCCAGGGATGCCGTAAGAAATCATATTTGGAATTGGTAAAAACACAAAAGAGCCTTCAAAAGACCCTTCAAAAAAGAGCATCTGTGTCTTAGCAACTGTGCTGGGGAGACTGATTAGAAAGATAACATCTACAACAGACAATATCTAATCAAAGGTAGTGCCACAAGATAAGCAATGGGTGCTGAGAAGCCCTGTCCCAAATCACATTTGTGGTCCCTTTCAATCACGAGAGAGATGAAACATGGATTTACCATCAAAGAACACAGCAAAATGAAGACACCAGATATCAGCTGCCATAATTTGTGTCTGAAATATCCCCCCATAGGCCCATGTGCTAAAAGCTTGGTCACCAGCCTCTGGTGCTATTGGAAGATGAAGGAACCTTTAGAATGCAGGACCCTAGTGAGAGGAAGATAGGTCATTAGGGGTATATCCTTGAAGGGGATGGGATCCCAGTTCCTTCCTGTGTCTCTCTTTATTTCCTGGACACCATGAGGTGAACAGGCCTCCTCTATCATGCACTCCTGCCTAGATATACTGTGCTGCAACAGGCCCAAAACAATGAGGCCAAAGGACCGAGGACTGAAACCTCTGAAACCAGAAGGCAAAAATAAACCTTTTCTCCTTTTAAGTTGATTTGCTTTTGGTATTTGTTACAGTGACAGAAAACTGACTAACACACCAGACCTTCTAGGAAGCTTTCCTCAGCAGGCTGTAGGAAGGCTCACTCCCTCCTCTCCACTTTCACAGCATTGCACTCATTCTTTTTTTTTTTTTTTTGTCTTTTTTTGTTTGTTCATTCTAATTAGTTATAATACATGACAATAGAATGCATTTTGACACACCATACATAAATAGAGTATAACTTCTCATTTGTCTGGTTGTACATGATGTATATAGTTACACAGGTTGTGTAATCATATATGTACATAGGGTAATAATGTCCAATTCATTCTATTATCCTTCCTACCCCCATACCCTCTTCCCTCCCTTTACTCCCCTGTCTAATCCAAAGTACCTCTATTCTTCCTTAGCTGTTCCCCCTCCCCATTGTGAATTAACATCTGTGTATCAGAGAAAACATTCGGCCTCTGGTTCTTTGGGATTGACTTATTTCACTTAGCATGATCTTCTCTAGCTCCATCCACTTACCAGAAAATGCCATAGTTTCATCCTTCTTTAAGGTTGAGTGATATTCCATTGTGTATATATACAATTTCTTTATCCATTCATCTATTGAAGAGAATCTAGGTTGGCTCCATATCTTAGCTTTTGTGAATTGTGCTCCTATAAACATTGATGTGTCTGTGTCACTGTAATATGCTGTTTTTAAGTCCTTTGGGTATAAACAGAGGAGTGGGATAATTGGGTCAATGGTGGTTCCACTCCAAGTTTTCTTAGGAATCTCCATACTGCTTTCCAGAGGGGTTGTACCAATTTGCCATCCCACCAGCAATGTATGAGTGTATACCTTTTTCCCTACCTCCTCACCAGCATTTATTGTTACTTGTATTATTGATAATTGCCATTCTGACTAGAGTGAGATGAAATCTTAGAGTAGTTTTTGATTTGCATTTCTCTAATTGCTAGAGATGTTGAACATGTTTTCATATATTTGTTGTTCAATTGTATTTCTTCTTCTGTGAAGTGTCTGTTCAGTTCCTTAGCCCATTTATTATTTAGGTTATTTGTTTTTTGGGTGTTGATATTTTTTAGTTCTTCATATATCCTGAAGATTAATGCTCTGAGTTGCGAGTGGTAAAGATTTTCTCCCATTCTTTAGGCTCTCTCTTCACATTATTGTTTCCTTTACTGTGAAGAAGCTTTTTAGTTTGATGCCATCCATTTATTGATTCTTGGGTTTTATTTCTTGCACTTTAGAAGTCTTGTTAAGGAAGTCAGTTCCTAAGCTGACCTGGTGACGATTTGGGCCTACTTTTGTTCTAATAGGCACAGTGTCTCTGGTTTAATTCCTAGGTCCTTGATTCAGTTTAAACTGGATTTTTGTGCATGGTGAGAGAGGGGTTTAATTTCATTTTGCTACATATGAATTTCCAGTTTTCCCAGCACCATTTGTTGAAAAGGCTATTTTTTCTCCAGTGTATGTTTTTGGTGCCTTTGGCTGGTATGAGATAACTTTACTTATGTGGGTTGTCTCTGTATCTTCTATTCTGTACCACTGGTCTACGAAACTATTTTGGTGCCAATACCGGGCTCGTTCTTTCAGTACCAATACTCATGTGCCCCCAGGCACCACATACCCAGCTAAAGCAGTTTATACAAGTGATCACTGTTATTACTTTATTGAAATTATAAATTATTTCTGAGTAGAGAATCCTCCCAGGACCAGAGGAAGGAAACCCACTCCCCCAGCAATTGCTGAGTCAGGGAACAGCCAGGCTAAGAGTTCTTGTCTACCCACTGCTGTTCATGCTGGCCACCTTCATGTCTTTCCTCTGGTTATCTATTGCAGTGTAAGCACAAAGACTTCCTCCTGGAGAGAATTTTAGTGACCTCCTCTAGGCCTTGTTTTTAGTGAGGCCTTGTCCTGGACTCTATCACTGGCCTGTCAATTATAGCAAAGCATTCTGCTAAGCTAGTTCTCCTTTTTTTTTTTCTTTTTACTTTTCTCTTTCTTTTTTCTTTTCTTTCTTTTTGTGCTAGAGATCAAACCCAGGGCCTCATGCATGCTAAATGTTGCAGTCTTTCACTGAGCTATATTCCTGCCCTTCTAAGCTACTTTATTGAGAATTTACTGTCTTTGATATACAATCAAGCTCCTTTTCCTCCTCACCTTGTTAGCCTTGTTAGCTAACCTAGTTTCTCTTGATAATTGCCCATTCATCCTATAGGTTGGCCATAAATCCCCACTTGTCCCTGCTGTATTCAAAATTAAGTTCAATCCCTCCACTCAATTTCAAGATCCTTGACCTCAAATCCAAGAACGTTAAATAAAGACTTTCTTGACATTTTTAACAAATGTCAGAATAATTTCTCCTTAACAGTTTCAAGACTATCCTGAAACTCAGTCACTGGAAACCACAGTTTGATTTTGCTCAGAGTTGCGAGGGGTCCAATGAGCAGTCTATCTCTGACTCATGGATGTCAGCTAGGAACTGGGACTAGAGGAGCCACTCCTACAATGGCCTCTTCCCTCCCAGGCTTCCCTGCCTATCCCTGTCTACCTGGCAGCTCACCTCAGGTCCTCTCCTTGTATTGGGGCTTCTGCAGCATGGTGGGCTCAGGCATTCTCTAAACTTCTTCCATGGCAGCTGGCATTTCTGAGTGAGTGACCCAGGAAAGCCTGAAGAAGCTATCGAGTTTCTAGTGACCTAGACCTGGAAGTTCCGCATGTCATTTCTGCCATATGCTATAGGTCAAGCAAGACACTAAGGTCAGCCCAGACTCAAGGAAATGAGATGAATGTACTCTGCTCTCAAAAGGGAAGCGGTTGGCTTGCCCAGGAAAGTAAGGGATTGATGGGAACATCGTAGGGACCAGCTACCCTGCCACTCTGAGAACCTTGCCTTCTTTCTGACTTACAGTCTAAACTTCACAGACATTTTATATTTTTTATAGTAGATGAATTTCTGTCTTAATCTGTTCAATATTGCTAAAACAAAATACCAGAGCCTCGGCAATTTATAAAAACAGAATTAGCTGAGCAACTGCATGCCTATAATCCCGGAACTCAGAAGGCTGAGGCAGGATGATCACAAATTTAAGTACAGCCCCAGCAACTTAGCAAGACCCTGTCTCAAAAAAAAAAAAAAAAAAAATGAGGATGTAGCTCTGTGGTAGAGTGCCCCAAGTTCAATCCCCAGTACCACAAAAGCCTGAAGAAGCTATCGAGTTTCATAATAAACACATAAATAAACACATTTATTTAGCTCATAGGTCTACTAGGAAGCCCAAGAGCACGGTACTAGGTTGCTGCATCACAACATGGCAGAAGGCATCCTATGGTGAGACAAAGCAAGCATGCCAGTTTATGGCTCTTCCATGACTTTTTAGGAAGCCACTAATGCCATCATAGGGGCCCCACTCTCATGACCTCATCTGGGATGGATTCAGTAACTTACCTACAAAAGGCAGAATTTGAAAAGGAGAGAAAAAGCAACTGAACAGTGGAGAAACCTGAGGAGCACTACCTCAGCCAGGTGATCAAGGTCCAAAAGCATAAGTCATGTTGATAGAGGTACTATTTGGGTTTTTTAAAATTATAAATAGACACAATACCTTTATTTTATTTGTTTATTTTTTTAATGTGGTGCTGAGGATCAAACCCAGTGCCTCACGTGTCCTAAACAAGCGCTCTACCGCTGAGCTACAACCCCAGCCCAGCATGTAGTTTTGACATGGTGAGAGGTCTTCCCCACAAGAACTCATAACCCCAGTTGTATCACAACACAAACATCAGACAAATCCAATGGAGAGAGAGTCTTCAAAATTCCTGACCAGTACTCCTCAAAGCTGTCAAGGTCATTTGAAGCAAGGAAAGATTGAGAAATACTCAGCCCAAAGGAGGACATGATGCTTACAAATGGGATCTTGGAATGGAAAAAGAACAGTAGTAAAAAACTAATGAGATGTGATTTAAAGTATATATTTTAGTTAATAACAGTGCACCAATGTTAGTTGTGACAAATGTGCCATAATAATGTAAGATGATAACAGTAAGGGAAATGAGGTATGAAGTATACGGAATTCTCTAAGGCATCTTTGCAACCCTTGGTAAACCTAACACTATTCTAGAATTTAAAAATTACTTAGAAGCAGGGAATATAGTTCAGTGGACTATATCCACTGAACACTTGTCTAGTATGGAGGATGCTCTGGGTCTCATGTTCAGCACCACTCCAAAAAAAAAAAAAAATTATCTAAAATGTCAGATAAGTCTAAGCTAAAACAATATTAAGTCATTTATAGAAGACTAACGAATAGAAAATGGGGGTGGGGTGGAGACTAAGCCTAATGACACCTGAATCTTAATGCTTCAAACAGCAGTTAAGATGACAAATGGAATCAAAAGCAGATAATGACTTTTACCAAATTGTAATTACCTCTGACTTGGGATTTAGGATTTTGAAATAATCAGTGACTATACTGGAGTCATTAATTATAAAAGATTAACTAGACAGTGATTCAATTTACATGTGGAGTTTCAAATTTTACTCCCTTTTCTTCTGGGTAATCCCAGTTGAATACGTTTCTGAATTGTAAATTGCATTGGCAATGATAGTAAAGGAGTTTGAATCAGATTGTCCTCCGGTACAACACCACATTCGTGAAAGGATGATAAGTCAGTAGAGTCTTCTGTTTTGCATTCGGGCTGCCTGATGAACCCACCGCCAGCAGCAACTAATCCCAGATGCTGAGAGCTTTGCAGGGGATTTAGAGTTCTAGAGCTTAACTCCCAATGTGCTGGTGAAGATGATGCTGATACTGGTGAGCAGCGGCCACATTTTCCCACAGCTGTTTCTCAGTGGAGATGGCCCTTGGAGGCTCACTTGACCTGGCAACGGGGTTGTCAGCTTCCAATTATGCTGCCATCTGAGTGGCAGCTCAGTGGGAAACCCAGAGGAGCACAATGCAGGCCCCCGTCTTCAAGGCCGACTCAGTAATAATTGTAGCTCTTTTCCCAGACCACGGGACGGGTACTGTGAAATGGCCCTTATTTCCTGCATCCTACTGTTTCATTTCCCATTGCTGTCCTTTTCAATAAGCCAGCATTCATACATGCAAAGTGGTAATGGCATGGTCTCGATGGCGTATTTGATTTTGTCTTTCTAAGGGAGACAAATGTCCCTTTCATCACATTCTAGTGCTACACTCGAGAAAGAAGCTGGCAAGGAAGGTTACATATGTGGTAAGGGGGTGAAGTTTTATTCTGAGGGCTCTGGGAAGTTGTTGAAAGGTGCAGCCATGCAAACAAAGACGGTGTGCTGGGGAATTCAAGAGACCTGCCTAGAATAGTGGGGGTAGGGGAAGGAGTTTAGTGCCTCTGTCAGTGCCCTCATAATTTTTAATGACATAGCCGAACACTGGGATCAAAAGAAACAATTTCCCAAAGTCTTGGTCTCCAAAGAAGGTTATTTTCTTGGGAATCCCACCATATGATGGAACTGAATTTGGGGCAGGAAATCTTGGACTTCTGAGACATGGGGAAGCGTTTTGTCATTTAATCAAATAATAAATATTTATTCTGTACTAGCAATGTGCTAGGTAGGCACTGTGCTGGGTACCAGGAGTCATATGATGAGTAAGAATCAGCCCCCACCCTCCAGACGCTTACAGCCCAATGCTGCAGAGAGGCAGTGGATAAATGGACACTGGCTAAGAAAATCAGCTGCAATTGCATAAGGCTTTTTGTAAGTTTTAAATACTCACCCCAAGTTTAAATATCAAAGAATTTGATACCAAGTTCTCTCTGGATTGAGATCTTTTCAACATCTGTAAAGTGTATATGATTTAAGAACTACTTTTTCTATTGACATGAATGAATTTACAAAGTTCAATTAACATCCACTCAGAGGCCTGAAAAGTTGGGACATTGACAAAGTTGCATTTGGTGGCCTCCTGCTCATCTTTCTATATCATTTCTGCTCATTAGAATTCCCAAATCACTCATTCTCTCTCTCCCACTCCATACTCTCAAGAAAGAATCTGAAACTTACCTACACTGAGATCTAAGGAACTAATGAATCTCAAAGTGTGTTCTGATGAGGGCAAGTTTCTGTCTTGGTTTTGGCCTAAGTACCACTATATTCCATTGTAGATTGTTTTAATATATATATATATATATAAGAATTCATGAGTCAGACACAGTGGCACATACATGTAATCTCAGCTACTCAGGAGGCTGAGGCAGAAGGATACCAAGTTCAAGGCCAGCACTAGTGATTCTGTGAGATCTTGCCTCAAAATAAAAAATAAAAAGGGTTGGAAATGTAGCTCACTGGTAGAGTACTTCTGGATTCAATCCCCAGTATCACCATAAATAAAGTAAGATTGCCCAAAGGAAAAGAACAAGTGGATTTAGGCAGACTGAACAGAAGCATTCTGCTACTGCAAGTTAAGTTCATTAAGTAATCAACAAACAAACTAAAAAAAAAGATATTATAATAACAAAAATGTAATATGGCATGCTCTCAGGAACAAGGATCATCCATTCTGAGAGGATACCTTGCAACCTGATCGCCTCACACTGGAACTCACTGCACTGTACTTCTTTTCATTTTACCAGAGACTGGGAGAGCTTTACCTTGACCTGAGGCCAACAGAGACTCACATGGACTACTGAGACATTGCGAAGCATTTTGTCATTTAATCAAATAATAAATATTTATTCTGTACTAGCAATCTGAAATCTGAACCATGGAGCTGGAAAGTTGACCCTAGTGACAGAAGCCCTCTCTCTTTCACTGGAAATATAGAAAGTGTGAGGTGGAAGCAATGGAACTTTGCATCTGTGTATGTGTTTCTCTTTTCTTCTCTGATCTGCAATGCCTGTTCCTATAAAGATAAGGACTATCAAACCCATAATCTCCTAGCTGCCTTTGCTCAGAAAGAGGGTGGTGGCACCTCTCTGTACTTTTTCCTTCCATTGCCTCATATGATGCATCTCTTGCCAGTGATCAATAAACTCTTGATTTCTTTTTTCAAAAAGGAACACTTAAAGGTCTTAAATTATTCAACTTGCACCAATTAACATTGACTCCTTAGGTAATTCTTTTCTCAGGCAACCCTTCAAACAGCATAAAGATTGTGCTGCAGGCTTCTTACTCACACATGCCCAACCCCATTCACACACCTGCTCTTCAGCCCTCCCAGACCCTCCATGGGTAGGTTTTGTGTGATACTTTCCAGAGTGGGGAAGAAGACAAAGGCACAGTCAATGGCAATAATAGTATTTTCTTACAGTTCCACCTCTTAATTATGAAAAGCTCATTGTTTCAGACCAAGTAAAATATGCAGCAGTTTGCTGATAGAGTAATAAGGGAGCAATTTTTTGATATTTGTCTTGAATTCACTTTGCTGATTATCAAATGAAATTCTTTTCCCATTGATTATCTGATGTTTTTTAGGTATACAAAAATATTGGACATTTTCATCTTTCAATTTCTTTTTTATTTTAAATAAATTGTTTCTTTTAAATAATTATGCTTTTTATTTCAAGTTGGCATTCAATTGCATCTTGTAGAACTTCCAGCCAACAGTAAATAGTAATAGTGATAGCAGACATCTTTGGGTTTTCCCTCCAATTTTATAGAACTACATCTATGATTTCACACTAAGTGATTTGTTTAATAGCATTATATATTTTGTTCCAAATGTGCACCTTCATATCCTTAGAATTTTAAAGATTTTTCTGATCCTGATAGTCTTGACAAGAGCCCTAAACTTCATAAATACCTCTTTAGGCTCTACTAAAATGAATTTTACACTTTTTATTAATTTGATCTGTTAACATATTTTAAACCAGTATTCTTACATTCCTGTAAAAGGTCCTACATGACTATAGTCAATTATTCTTTAAAAGTACTGTTAAGGGGCTGAGGTTGTGGCTCAGCTAGCACACACGAGGCCCCGGGTTCAATCCTCAGCACCACATAAAAATAAATAAATAAAGGTATTGTGTAAAAAAAAAAAAAAAAGTACTGTTAAATTTAAATTGTAACTTACATAAGATTTTACCTCTGTGTTAAATGATGAGGCTGAAGACAGTGTTCTATCCTAGAATTTTGTGGAAAAAAGTCTATCAAAAATTTAAAATTTGTTTATTACTTGTCTACTCAAGTTTCTCATGTCAGTTAATGTTTTTCTATTTATTAGCATTATTTGTTTTGTAATCTTTTAAAACTATTCTATACTTATTCATTTCTCCCTTTGTTCAATCAATATTGAGTGTGTTTGACTTTTTGGTTTCCACTCATAATAAAGTATCTGTATAGAAATGTCACATTTTAGGGGCTTAATCACTGTGCCTGGGGCTGATTTTGCTGCTGGCAGCAGAGTCATGAATATGGCTGGAAAAGTCCAATTCTAATAGAGTTTATTTACATCCTAGTTGTGGAGGGTGCCATAGAAGAAGTAAACAAATTGATTGTTAAAATTTAAATTGAGACCAGTGAGTGTGGCTGCCTGAGATGAGGTAGTCAGAGGTAAGTTCTCCAAGAAGACAAGAGCTGATCTTTGCAGGGAAACAGGCTGGCCATGATTGGGGACCAACATTCTCAGATTGGGAGAGCAGTCAGTGCCATTGCTCCAAAGCCAATGCAAGCATGGCAGGTTACAGAACAAAAAAGGCAGGAAGAAAGGGGAGGAAGGTGTCATGGTTTGGATATGAGGTGTATCCACAAAGTGCTGTGTTAATGCAAGAACTTTCAGAGGTGAAAGGACTGGATGAGAGTTGTAACCTTATTAGTGCATTCTAGTTTGACTGTACTAACTGTAGGTAGGTGAGACGTGGCTGGAGAAAGTAGGTCACTGGGGATGTGCACAGGAAAGAGGTTCATGTTCCCTGTGGTCCCTTTCTCTCTCCTTCCATCCTTCTCTCTCCCTCCCTCTCCTCCTTCTTTGCTACCATGAGGTGGGCACCTTTTTTTCCACCACACACTCACCATGATATTTTTGCCTTACTTCAGGCCCAAACCAATGGAACTGGCCAACCATGGGCTGAACCTCTGAAACTGTATGTTCTAATTAAACTTGTCTCCTCTAGTTGTTTTTGTCAGGTGTTTTGGTCACAGCAACACAAAGCTGACTTATACAGAATGCCATAAAGGAAACCAGGAAGGAAGGCACAAGAAAAATCACAAATGCCTTCAGGCTACGGTTAGATGCTGGGTGTTTTCAAAAGGTAATAGGAAAATACTGGAGAATTTTATGCAAGGAGAGGAAGGATCCAAAGTCCACTATATGTTGAGTCTGGCTACTACATGAAGTCTTAGTCCATTTGGGCTGCTAAACAGAGTACCTTAGATGGGTGATTTATAAACAAAAGAAATGTATTGCTCATAATTCTGGAGGCTGGGAAGACCAGTAGGTCTGATAAAGGTTTTTCTCCATGGATGGTGGTTTCCTTGTGTCTTCACATGGTGGCAGTGTTGGAACTCATTCAGGCCTCTTTTATAAGGGCACTAATCCCATTCATGGGGTTAGAGCCCACACGACATAATCACTTCTCAAAGGTAGCGCCTCTTAATACTGTCACAGCAGGTATTTGGTTCCATCATATAGCTCTGGAGGGGATATCAACACTCAGACCAGCAGGCAAGGAACAGGACAGGCAGCTGGGAGACTACTTTAAGAGGTTCTGTGGGGGCTGGGGATATGGCTCAAGCAGTAATGCGCTTGCCTGGCATGTGCAGGGCGCTGGGTTTGATCCTCAGCACCACATAAAAATAAAATAAAGATATTGTGTCCACCGAAAACTGAAAAATGAATATTAAAAAAATTCTCCTCTCTTTAAAGAAAAAAAAAAAAAAGAGGTTCTGTGGTCACCTGGGCAAGAGATGACAGTGCTGCCACATCACTTTTCTCATTTTGTTTCCATTGTCTTTCTCCCCATTGAGTAGGTACTCTGAAAGTTTGCCTATTTGATTAATTTTTATCTGAGAAACAGGTTTTGAGTTCTTGATTTATTCTTCTAATGTTTTTCTTGCAATAATTTAGTAGTGGTGTTTTACCTCTACAGTTACTTCCTGTCTATTCTTTGCTTTTTGTTGGTTATGCTTATTTCTGATTCTTTTTTTTAATACCTTTATTTATTTATTTATTTTTATGTGGTGTTGAGAATCGAACCCAGGGCCTTGTACATGCAAGGTGAGCGCTCTACCGTTGAGCCATAACCCCAGCTCCTAATTCTTTTTTTTAAGTATTTATTTTTCAGTTGTAGTTAGTGACAATAACTTTTTTTATTTATATGTGGTGATGAGGATCAAACCCAGGGTCTCGCATGTGCTAGGCGAGCACTGTACCACTGAGCACAACCCCAGCCCCTTATTTATGATTCTTATGTTTAGCCCATTTGTTTGATGCTTTCTTTAAAATAAAAATAATTAGATATCTTAATATATCCTATAAATCCGATAAGTAGCAAAACCTTAGTTTCACCAGACATCAACAGTTGGAGTGCTAATTGCCTCATACCAATGACCCAAATCTTGCTGAGTCCACCAGGTCCCACAGGGACAATTAAAATTCTTAAAAATCCTTTGTTTGAGGAACTTCCCACAATAAAAGCAGAACTTTCTTACCCTATGTTAAATGAAAATCTCAGATAATTTACCAACTCCCTTTGTGCTGGGTTATGGACCCTTGACCTTCAGTTAGAGGCCAGGGACAATAACAGCCAGTGGCCATCCACAATCCTCCTGGAACGGGAAGCAGAAGAGGGCCAAAGCTACACATAGTAGCAAAGGAGTTTGTAATACTTGGAGGTCAAAAGCAGAGAAAGTTCCACGAAAGAGGGGCAGCTACATATGTCACACTTTCTAAATTCCAGATAAGTGGAGCAATGAAAACTGGCCATAGGAAGTAACACAGGAAGAGGATGAAGGTGCTTTTTCCAATGGCATCTCTATCTTCTTAGTGGACAGTGAAAGAAGGCCATCACTTGGGAGGAAGGAGGCAGGAGGCAGGAGAGAGGTTGAAGGTTGGAGATAAAGAATGCCCACCAGCTACTGAGTCGGAGGCCTTTTGAGATTTCTTGAACATTTACAAACTTTTCCAACATTTAAAAAATTTTACAGCAGTAAAATCCTTGCATGCATATTTGTTTCAGAGAATGCAAGAATAAATGTTAGAAAAACTGCATCCTACTCTGGAGCCAGTAATAGCAGGTAGAAGACCTAGATGGCTGGAAAGAATCACCACAGCCCAGAGTCTGCAGAGTGAAATACAGGATTTGCTCAGGTAGACATGCTGAGCAGGTGACAAGTGCTGAGCATTGACAGTCCAGCAGGGATTGTGTGAACCTTGTATCTTATGTTCTCTGTGTGTGGCTTTATTTCTATGAGGAAAACTGGACTTAATGTTTGAAATTCACTAATGTGGGATATAGAGATATCTCTCCCCCCTCTACACACACACACACACACACACATCCTCCAATATATCCCTATAATTGCAAAAGACTACTGAACTAGTGGAGACTGTAATACTTTTGCTTTCACTGAATAAAACATGTCTTCTGCCTTCTGCCTAGTGAGTACATTTGTAGTGTTCTTCATCAGGGACCTCCACTTCACCCTGTGGTCTAAATGCTTATCTTTAATATACTCCTATTCTAGTGGGTGAATTGGAAGAAGTGCATAAATATTTGACATCGCTAAAAGCAGGCTTTTCCTGTCCAAACAACTGCACTTTACCACCAAAAATGAGTCTCAGACTCTAGAAAGCTTCCGTTTTAGCCAATACCTCCCTGACAACGGCTTTTTGATGACATTCACCTTTAAAAAAATGATGGGCTGGGGATGTGGCTCAAGCGGTAGCGCACTTGCCTGGCATGCGTGAGGCCTGGGTTCGATCCTCAGCACCACATACAAACAAAGATGTTGTGTCCGCCGAAAACTAAAAAAATAAATATTAAAAAAAATTCTCTCTCTCTAAAAAAAAAAAAAATGAGAGATCTTCCACACATGTTCTCTATGATACTAGGCAGAAAACTGATTGCAAAATGAATCTATCAAGATCCAATTACGAGTATAATTATGAATTAAGTTATAATTATGAAATATAAACAAAATCTAAAAAGTATAAATTGAATCTATAAATTAAAATCTACAAAAGTTATAAATTGAGTACTAAACACTACAACCCTAAATTAGAGAATCTGCATGCTATTTCTGTTTACAAAAGAATATTTGAGTATCCAGTCCTCATTTGTTTTCATGCCAATGTTCAAGATGAGTTATAGACCTATGAAGAAATAGACACGCTCAGTCCACATTCCAAGAGTGAAGGCTCTATTTGATTTGGGATGTGAAGCTACACTTCCAAGTGGGGATGTTTTCACTGGCTGCATTTGACCCCTGGAATAGGAATCTAAGATAATCCTCTGAATAGCTTGTTTTATCTATTTTCCAAAGACGCTAGTAAAACCACTGTGAAGAATAACCAAACCTTGTACAGGTCATACTTTGAAATCAGAAAAAAATAAAAGATAATAAAACAGATATTCAAATAATTAAGAATCAAGTATTTTGTTTTTGTGGTTTTTGCAATACTGGGGATTGAACCCAGGTGCACTCTACCTGAGCTACATCCCAGCCCTCATTATTTTTTACTTTGAGATAGCTTCTTTACTTCTTTATACAGTTACTCAGGCTGGCTTTGACCTTGTAATCCTCCTGCCTCAGCTTCCCAAGTCACTGGGATTACTGGTGTGCAACATGGCACCTGGTAGAATATTTATAGTTTTTAGTTTAATAGGTCTCATATAAACTCTGTGGGCAGAAGCCTGAAAATATAACCTTTCATAAGTAAATGAAGTGACCAGTGGAAGCTAAACCACTACACAGAAAATTCCATTACATAGAAAATTAACCTCCTATTCAGAAGTTGTCTTTTTTATAGTGACCTGTCACCATAGAGAGGTTCCCAAAGTTGCGGTTCTTTTAGGTGCTTATTTTCCTTTACATTTACATGGCAGATCATTCTTGTTCCCAGTCTTCCCTCTTAACTTCCTGTATTCTTGCATTTGTTCAACAGATCTTCATTGAGCATCTACTGTGCCCTAAGATAACGAGTTACATTATAGTATAACTATGTATCTCTTGTTTTCTTGGAGCATATGTTCAGGATAGATGGCTAGTAGTTTAAAAGGCTCACTTCTGACCTATTTTGGAAATAGACTAGAAAGGTGGATAAGAGAAAAGACACACAGAAGCCAGTGTCTCTCAGCCCACTCAGTTTCTCAGGCATTCCTGGCAGCTCCTGCCCTCCAGCCTTTCAACCCAATGCTAACTTCTCACTTCCTTCCTGTCTTTGCTCCCATATTACCCTCTCAGTTAGGCCACCATCACCTGCCGTCCTCCTAAGCCCTATTACTCTCATTTTTTTCATAATAACTAGCACTTTCTACCATTCAATATAAATTTATAACACAAGTATAAATTTAGTTTATTATCTGTCTTCTATTTCCCTTACAGCTCCTTCTGAGATTCTTCAGTGGCTCTTGTCCTACCCATAAATAAATTATAAACTCCCCTGAGTGTGTTAAGTTTGGTCTGGACCTGCCTCTGTACAGAATAAATTGTAACCAAACTTGATGTGTTACAGATGATAACCCATTCTGGAACAAGTAGCTGAGTCTCAGTCAATCACAAGAGACATTTAACTGTTCAGCCAATCACAAGTGATCAGCTGTTCAAACTATGTTCAAACAAGACAGCTAGGAGCTATAACCAACTGGGATGTCTGCTTCACTTCCATTTTCTATACATTACTTCCTATTCCCAGCTATAAATATATCCTGCCAATTTGATCATTCAGGCATTTTGGTCTAGGCTGCTGACCTATTCTAGAATCTTAATTAAAATCTGTAAAACTAGAGTTGTTGTAATTTTGTCTTTTAGTAGGTGTCACATTCAGTTCTTTTCAGCAATGATTATTATAATTCTATAGGCCACCAAGGCTATAACGAGTAACTAAGCCTCAATACCTCAAGGAGCTTATATTGTATTTGAGAAGGAAAATATCTTCAGTACTCTGTCCAATGCTATATTATTCAGTTTCTGTTGATGTGACAAAATGCTGGAGATAAACAACTTAAAAGGAGGAAAGGTTTATTTGGGCTCACAAAGTTTGAGGGTTTCATCCATGGTCAGTTGGCTCTGTGGTTTGGGGGCCTGTAATGAAGCAGAACATCATAATAAGGAGTACATAACAAAGAAGGTTACTCACTTCATGGCAACCAGGAAGCAAAGACAGAGACAGAGAGAGGGATGGGTATAGTACACTACAGACACACAGGCTTATTTGAATTCCTAGGAGTCTATCACAAATGGACTGCCCAGTTCTTACTGAGTATTCAGGTTAGTTCTCCTGAGTTCAAGTATTCATTGGCCTAAGATAAAACTTGAAGGATAAGTAAAAGTTGGCTAAAAGGAGGGACAAGGGGGATAGTTAAGGATATGGATAACACTGGAAAAGCTAATAAATTCCCCCAATGCCAGCAGGGCTCCTCAGTCTTCTAGTTCACACTGCTCTGTACCTTCTGATGGCTTCCCACTGCCCACAGAATAAAACCCAAGAACCTAACCTGTGAGCATGCTTGTGTGTCTGCCTCATCTTGCTGTTTGTACTGCTCTCAAAGGTGAAGATTTCAGTCTTCACTGTGAGATTTAACTCTCACAGGGAGGGATGAAGTCTGAAGTTAAATAAATGATTCAGAGAAGCTATGTTAATCAGCTTTTCATCACTATAACAAATACCTGGGATGATCAACTTATAAGTCAAAAAGATTTATTTTGACTCAGTTTTAGGAGTTCTAGTCCATGACCAGACAAACCCATTGCTTTTAGGTCTTTAGTGGTGGTGAGGTAGCACCTGATGACAGAAGCAATGGCAGAGCAAAACCACTCACTTCATAGTCAGGAAGTGAAAGAAAAAGAGATAGAGGTCCCGGTCCCACAATCTCCATCAAAAATATGTCCCAATCATCTAGACCGCCCACTACACCCTACCACCTCCCAATACAGGCCTTTAGGGGCTATTCAAGAACTAAACTATAGCAAAGGCAACCTGTACATACCTAAGAAGGTCCCAGTTGGGATCAAGGCCCAGTTTCCCAGATGTGATCTTAGTAACTCGCCCTTATATTGGGTTTTGCTCCTTCCTGAATGTTTATGAATCATAAAACTGCCAGGCATATAGCTTTTTTCTATACCTCTTGCACCCCTCCCTGCAAATATTAAATCCCCTCCACTTCTAAGCTGAGCATGTTCTATGTAGAACACCCAGGGCAGAGAGTCACATCCTTGAAACAAAAGCTTCAGTGGCTGAGTACATCAAAGGCACATGAAGTGCTCACTGCAAACAAGGTTAAGGGGTGCCAGACAAGGCACCAGAGGCAACTGATACTTGCTCAATCCAATTCATCCTCCTTCCTCTAATATATAAATCTGATTATGTAACATACACATACAATTTAAAATCCTCCAGCTCACCAAGACTTTCAACCCAAATAAAACAGAATAAAATCTGGAGGGTCTGGCCACCATCCCCTCCTGACCTGTGTTCCACACCACACCCATGGATGTGCTGGGCTCCTGCTCTATCCAAGAACCTGCAGCACCTGGTTTGGTCATAATTTATCTCATTCCTTTGTGCTTGACCATCTCTCCATCTTAAATGTTCCTTCTCCATCTTGAAACTGGTGAATTTCTACCCATTGTTTTAAAGCTCAACCTAACACTGCTTCTCCTATTTCCTACATGTTCCTACTTGGCCCATAGGAAAGAGCTAAATCTTGCATCCTGTGATCCTATGATGCTCATTACAAGCAAATGTTACAGGTGGAATAATGTACACAGTCTATCAATTTTCAAGTATTATATGCCTGTCTAGCATTATATGCCCCACTATCTTATGAGACTCTCCAAGTCAGGAACTACTATATCTGATTATATCTGTAGTGCCTTAAGCAATGTTTGACCCACAGATCATTTATTAAATATTTCTTGAAGGATAATAATGTGAATTGGTCACTTGGTTCATAAATTAGCCACTTTGCTATTAATTAATGCACATGTCACTTAACTGCAGAGAGAAACCAAAAATTTGTCCAAATAAAGTACACCTGAAACAAGCATGTAGTCAGGCAAAGGGGTTAAATGAAGAAAGAATCAGATATAAATTGCTGGATGTGTGTGTCTTTCCCGTCACCCCCTGTCCCGAAACCCCATGCTGGGGATGTAACCCAGGGCTTTGTGAACATGCACATGCTGCCAAGCACTCTACCAGTGACCTACCCCAGCCCCCCAGGTTCCATTCTTCTACCACTGATCCTTTTCTATCAAACAAAGCCTACTCTCTTTTCTTTTATGATTTACCCATTAAAATATAGACCTGGGAGGGCTACTGCCATCAATTTTATTAGTTCAAATCAAAATCCCCGGGAACTCAAAAATGAATGCTGAAATTGGAGAATTTAGAGTGAGAGGCATTGGGAAAGGGTAAATGGAGATAATGACAATGCAGAGTAGAAACTGGGTCACAACGTTCAGTGGGAATAATCAAGGAGAACAGAACCAAACACAAGGTCTTCCAAAGGGGAAATCACGGCTCTAGCAGCTGCATAGGAAGGAGACCCATCAAACATTTATTAACATTGTGCATTTTCAGAAACCATTTGGCAGAGTGCCACCTGGCCTGACTCCTGGAGCCTTGGCCCAAGCACCCCCACTCAGTGCTGGGAGACTGCTACAGAACACAGAGATTGCTAAAGTAGAATCTTTTCTGTTGAAGGACACAGAGGCCCTCAACAATGTTATGAATCCCCACTAAGGTCCTATGGTCTTATTATCTAGAATCGACAAATTTACAAATCCTAACTCACTTCCAACTCTAAAGGCCCCTAAAGTATTTAAATATGGAAGAGAAAGCATTGTATCAATATTTTAACATGGTTCTTTTAATTTCTCTTTTAACTTCACATGGTATTAGGAAAAAACAAATCCCTGAAAAGTATGGACCTATATATCCATCCATCCATCCAGTCTATCTATTAAGTTACTGCAAGGTACTAGGTATGTGCTAAACATTAAAAAAAAAAATTAAAAGCTTTCTGTCATCAAAAGATTTCTAGTTCAGGACAAAGGAAAAAAAAAAAAAACCTGTATATTTCTCTATCCATATGCAGGCTCCAGATATACTTATTCAGTTTTTCAAATTTAATGACCTTTAATTCCTTTTTTTTTTTTTTTTGGTAGCAGGGATAAACCCAGAGGAACTTAACCAGTGATCCAACATCCCCCACCTTTTTATTATTTTTGACAGGGCCTCACTAAGTTGCTGAGGTTGACTTTGAACTTGCAATCCTCCTGTCTTAGCCTCCTTAGGGTGCTGGGATTACAGGCATGAGCCACTGCACACCTGGCTTCATTATTTTAATGAAATAAAATAATTATAAAACTAAAATAATAGTTACTGGTCTTTATCAACAATTTTAGACACTCCATGAGCTTGGCTACAGACAGCCCTCTGATGTATGGGTCAAGATGCTAATGGTTACCTAAACAGTTTTTCAGGAACTTGGAGGCTGCTTCTGTTTATCTCAAGCCAGCTGAAACACATCCCTTCACTTGGGCCTGCCAGGTCTGATAGGTGACCTTTTGAGATCAGAGGGTTGAAAACTCTGCTCTCAGAACACGCTAGCACAGCCACTTTCTGAACAGGCATCCTATGAAGAGTCAGGAAGTTTGGTTATGCTCAGATCACCAATCACTTCCAGTCACCTTTCCTAACATCTCCCTGCTTCTTTGACTCATAAACACCCCTAAACCCAACCCTAAGGGAGATAGATTTGAGACTAAGTACTTCCGGCTCCTCATGTTTAGTTGCCTTATGAAGAAATTTTTGCACAGCAGGTAAAAAGGGCCTCATCCAATGACATTTCTACCTTCTTTAATATAACATCCAACCATCAACTCTTAGTACTCTCTAGTCACACCTTCATTATGACCACATTTTGAACTACTTAGAGTTCTACCCCAAAGTCATATACTCCTGTACTACTATTCCTTCATATATATCCTAACTGAATAACTTTCCACTTTTATTTACCTGGCTAAAGCCTACCCATTCATTCAAAGCTAACTTAGTCATACAAAAATAAAAAGGAAGCTTTTCATGAGCCTCCTCTAGCTGGCTTAGGACTTCCTTATGCCAGAACAGCAATAATTTTTCAGCCACCACAGCAGCGAAAAATGACAAAAAACAAAATATTTTATTGAAGATTGACCAGTCACAGTGGTTCTCAAACTGAAATATGCCTAAGAACTACCCAGGAACCTGCTGAAATGCTGAAATGCAGTACCTACTCCAATATTCAGATTCATGCAATTTGGAATTGGGCTCAAGAATCTACATTTTAACAAGTACACTAAGTGATTCTGACACACTTGATAGGGGAACTATCTTTTGTGAAACACTGAAGTACAGGCTCTCCTCCAAGCCCTGAATACACTGCTACCAAATTAACGTTCATGAAATAGCTCTCATAATTTTTCAATAACAAGTACTTGGCACCAAACATGATTCTGTGCTTCACACAAGACACCTAACTTGAATCCAGTAGGGCTGATATTATCTTCAGGCAAAGAAAGAGAAAATGATGGGGGTTAACTCTGTTAATTGCTAACAACAAAATTTAAACTTCAGCCTCCTTCCAGAAAACTATGTCCTGTGTCATTCTCTGCTCTACAAAGGCAATAACCAGAAGTTTCACTGGTATCTCCATGATGGTCAACTGGCTCAGATCCCTGATCTGGACTGAAAAGCTCTCAGCTTATTCCCCTACCTAATTTCCAATATACCCCCATGATCTGATAATTTTTTATTTATTACTCCATTTCCTCTTATATTTTAAATATCCCTCCTACCTAATGTTCCTGCCAGTGCTGTAGATACTTAGATCTTCATTTAATAAAATCATAAGCAACATTTCATCCAGTCAACAGCAACTTCTCCTCTCTCTCTTCCCATGTTACCAATTGATGGGGGAGTCAGATTTGAGCTCCTTTTTATCCCCAGGACTCTTTATCCATTAGGTATGCAATAAAGCTTTTTCTTGAAGCAAAAGCTCAGTCCCATAGGATTGGCTTCTACAGGGAAGCAGGCCCTTGCTCAATAACAGTTCCCCAACTTGATATTGACTAAAAATCATTGGATTGTACACTTAAAATGGGTGAGGTTTAAAAGATATAAATTATACCTCAATAAAGATTTTTTTTAAATAAAATCTTATCCTTAAACAATTGAACAATAAAGTTAGTCAGAAACAGACTCTAAGACTCAACAGAGAGCAGGGCATCATGGCAGTTTTCCTCAAGGGAAGATCACATGCCTTCTTCCCAGTTAGCTTCTTACTTGCTGGCCATTACAAGGTAAGCCTGCTGAGGACAAGGATATTTTGTATTTTGTTCTCTTTTATATCCCCAGCTCCTAGAATAATAACTGATAGTAGGCATAAAATAAATGTTAAATGAATTAATTTTAAAACTTCTATTTTTTTTTTTTTTTCCTATTCCCTCACTCTTCCACATAGAATCCAACTTCTTTCTCCAGGGAGGGGTTGGCCAACTTCCCAAAAGCCACAGATGCCTCAAAGCAGAGCTGACATTGGCTGGTCTCCAGAGTCTATACTCAACTACTCCTCAGTGCTGCTCCCCAAAGCACTGAACAAATGCTAGCTGGGATTACCATCAAATCTGCAAAGAGCTAGACTACATAGATCCTAAGAAACGGTCAAACTGATTTGTATAGTTTCTTCACTTAAAAAGAGGATGAGTAAATAAAAAAGACGGATTTTTGGGCTGGGGATGTGGCTCGAGTGGTAGCGCGCTCACCTGGCATGCGTGCGGCCTGGGTTCAATCCTCAGCACCACATACAAACAAAGATGTTATGTCCGCCGAAAACTGAAAAATAAATATTAAAAAAATTCTCTCTCTTAAAAGAAAAAAAAAAATGGCTTTTGAAACAGCAGGAAGAGTGCGGATTTTAGAATCCAAAAAGTTAAGTCTGAATTCAGATTCCTGGCTGTGTGACAGTGGGCACAATACCTAACTGCTCTGAGTTGGTTTCTTTACAAAAATAGCAAAATACTGTTATCCTTGTAGGGTTACTGTGAGACTTGATCAAAATGTCTGTTACATACCCACCTAGGCTGCATGAGACGCTCAATAAATGCCAAACAACTAAAAGAAATGGGAGGTCGAAACCAAAGTGGATAAAGCCATACAGGAAAGAACAAGTAGAAGATAGGAGGAGTAATACAAGGACAGAAAAAAAACAGGCAGAAAGGGGCTCAATGACATCTATGTAAAATTAAAACACACCCAAAGCACAGGTACTTCTAAGGGCATACATTCAATACATTAAATGAATGTTTTGGAAGGAGTAAAGGGGAATACAGACAAGGAAAGGGCTTGTGTGAGTTGCCACTGCTAATGGGAACACCTGAGATCCCAGACACTGGCCCTGCACCCCCACTCTCACTAACACACTCCTGCCTGTACTCAAGCAAGGACAGGCAAAGGGGAAGAAAGGCCAGCGTCTGTTTGTTCCCAAACTCCTTGATGTTTTGTTCTCCTATCTACCAACTGCTCAAAAAATCTACCCCCTGCTGGCTCCACTGAGCCTAAAATCCTGCACAATTCCCCTAGGTCCCCACCTGCCACAACTACTTTACCATCAGAGTTCTCCTTCCCCTCCTCAAATGCCAAGATGGCTTGCCAAGGACTCAGTTTTTGACAATCTGTCTAATGTCTGCTATCTCTAAAGAATACATTATTAGATAAATTAAAAATATTAGGATTTAAATTTTCTTATACGAACTGTACATAGTACACAGCTGGATTAGTTTTAAAAGAGCTCAAAAAAGTTGACAATGTCATCTGATAAGCTCAAAAATTGAAGTAAGGAACAGAGCTGGAAAGGTGAGGTCCAACTGCCTCCCCCCATGCTGCCCAGGAGCAGAGACACATGTACCTGTTGAGCACTTAAAGAGTGGTGACTCCAAATTGAGATGTGCTGTCAGTATAAAATATACCAGATTTTGAAGACCCACTACTAAAAACGAATATCACAAATAGTTTTATGTTGATAACTTGTGGGAATAATATTTTGGACATAATGTCTTAAGTAAAATTTACCATTAAAATCAATTTGACCAGTTTTCTTATACTTTTAAAATGTGGTTTTCAGAAAATTTTACACTGCAGATGTGGTTGCTTTATATTTCTATTAAAGAGAAAAATGGAGTAACTTTGGGCAAAGGGGAGGGAGGGTGGGGAGGGTGCATGGAGGCTGGAAAGACGGTGGAATGATATGGACATCATTATCCTAGATACATGTAATACTGCACATAGGGTGTGATGCTATATAGTGTACAGCCAGAGAAATGAAAAGTTGTGCTGCAATTGTGTACAATGGATCAAAATGCATTTTGCTGTCATATATACCTAATTAAATTAAAAAAAAAAATAGAGTACTGGTCTGGACTTTTTTAGTCAATGGCTTTATCACAGGAACATCCTCTGATGATATCTGATGATCTGGCAATCTTAATAAGTTTCTCACTCAGCTAGTTTCACACTCAAGTGAAACATATCTCCAACTTCATTTCTTTTATAATATTGCATGCTTGCTTTTGAATGGTAGAATGAGTCTAAAACTTCTCATAAAGCCTGTTTAAGTTTCAAACTTTTGGCAACCATATCAAAAGATGAATTGAAAATGAACTGAAAGGTAATGATTTAGTCAAGGAAGCCGAGAGCTTCCCCTTTTCCTTGCAGAAATGTCAGGTTTTCATGGTGGTCACCTCTCCTCCAGTTTGCCAACCTATAGCATGCCAACATGAAAGAATAGTAGGCCCAAACCAAACAAAGACATAAGAAAACTACAGATCAATATCCCTTTGGAATGCTACGCAAGAATCCTTAACAAAATTTAGCAAACTGAATTTAATAATACATTAAATGGACTACACACTATGATCAAGTGGGATTTAATCCTGAAATGCAAGGGTGATTCACATATGAAAATCAACTTTATATACCACATTAAAAGAAAGGACAGAAAAGAACTGCACTTGATCATCTCAATGTAGAAAAAGCATGTGACAAAATTCAATGTCCTTTCAAGATAAAAACATTCAGGGGCTGGGGCTGGGGCTCAGCGGTAGAGTGCTTGCCTAGCACATGCAAGGCACTGAGTTCGATCCTCAGGACCACATAAAATAAATAAATAAAATGAAGGTATTGTGTCCAACTACAACTAAAATATAAATATTAAAAAAAGATAAAAACATCCAACAAACTAAGCATAGAAGGAAACTACCTCAACATAATAAAGACCACATATGAAAACTCCATAGCTAACACCATGGTAAACGACTGATTAAGAACAAGACAAGGGAGCTGGGGTTATGGCTCAGTGGTAGAGCACTTGCCTAGCACAAGTGAGGCACTGGGTTCACCACATAAAAATAAATAAAGGTATTGTGTCTTATCTACAACTAAAAATTTTTTAAAAAATAAATTTTAAAAAAAGAACAAGGCAAGGATGCCCTACCCTCTTTTACCACTTTAATTTTATACTAGAAGATCTGGTAAGAGCAATTAATAAGCAAGAAGAGAAATAAAAGGTATCCAAACGAGAAAAAAAAAGTAAAATTATCTCTGTTCACAGATGATATGCTCTTATATACAGGAAATTTTAAAGGTTCTAAAACACTGTCATAGCTAATGCATTGAATTTAGCAAAGTTACAGGTACAAAATGAAAACAGAAAAATCAGTGGTGCATCTATAAACTAGAAATGGACAATCTGAAAAAGAAACTTAAAATTAAGAATTTCATTTTAAAAAGCATCAAAAAGAATACTTAAGAACAGATTTAATCAAGGGGACTAAAGATTTGTACACTAAATGCTACAAAATTTTGCTCAAAGACATTAAAAATGACACAAATGAAAGACACTGTATATTTGTGGAATGGAAGATAATTTAGTTAATATGTCAATACTAAAATGAATCCCTGGTGAAGAGGATGAAGAGGTAGAGTTAAGAAGCAGGGTGGAAGGGAAAGTAATAAAAGCAAGACATCTACATATAACTTTCTATGTACATTTGAATTTTGAACTGTGTAACTGTTTAACCTATTTAAGAAATGCACTAAATGAAAAAGAAAATAGGCAAATATTAAAATTGAAAACAAAATATGTTGCAAATCAATAATGTTAAAAAATTATTTAAGTAACTTTTGAATATAATATTCTAACTGCACTTCCTTATTTATGGTATATGTAAAGACAAGGAGAACTGCAAGGAAATATAAATTCTATCCTATTTCTATTATTAGTGATACTGATTGTAACTTTAAAACCATATTTTGTATGCTGAAAAACAAAGAAAACAATGTCAATGTTTCAGGCTATGAGAAACCAAGATTTTCAATATAAGGAAAAAGATAAAGCTCAAAGAATATACTGTGTTAATAATGTGAATTAATACTGCATAAACTTGTGATTTTTAAAAATATTATCGTCCCTAGCTCTATATATTGCAGACCTAGAAACCATGGCACCCCAATAGCAATGAGCACATTTAGTGCCCAGAGTTTGGTTTTCCAATAAAAGGAACTAAGTTTCCTTGGGAAAATGACTGATTCCGAAACCAGGCAGAAGAGTACAAGATGAATCTAAAACATCAGAAAACAGACATGCTCAAAACTAACATCAAGGGGCATATCAAAAAGTCATGAAATGAACTGAAGGGGATCTGTTGATCAGGATTAGAATACTTTGAGCACTAAGAGCATTTTCTGTAACTGATTATGAAAATCTCACTAAGTTTTTGAAGATGACTATGAGACCTCTTTACTCTGAAAATTAGTCATTCAAAAGGAAGAACTAAGCATTTGCCATGATTTTTTCAAGAGGAATTTTCCCAATTGACAAGTGAAAGCACTTAAAAAAAAAAAAAAAAAAAGGCTGGTGATGTAACACGGTAGTAAAGCATCCTAGGGTTCGATTCCCAGTGCCAAAAAAAAAAAAGACAAAATTAAAGAAACACTATTTTGTAATACCTCATGAAATAACTGATTATTAATGAATGCATTGTTAGGAAATGAGAATATTCAATTTGATGCCCCCAAATCACCTGACAGTATCTGCTAAGCACAAAGGGAAAAAATGTACCTTTATCGAGGAAAGATAATTCACATAATTAAATTGAGAATCACTCACAATGGAACAACTTAGCATTATACCCTCTTCCAATTCTTCAAGATCAAGTAGTCAGGAACTTTCCTAAAATACTTGATCTGAATCTAATGCCTCCTTGACAAAAGGCACAGCAGATAGAGGACCAAATTACACTATAAAGAAGCATCAGACAAATGTGGAAAGTATCTACGGCAGGTCTAGTTCAGTCAATGCAGAGGTGAAAAGGTGAGAGCACTGTCCAACAAAGGGACTGAAGGGTTATAAGCAAATGCAATACATGACCCTCAGCTGGACACCAATGCAAAATGGCAAGTCAAAAATCATTTGGGTGGGCACTGGGGTTGTGGCTCAGCAGCAGAATGCTCGCCTAGCACATGCGAGGCACTGAGTTCGATCCTCAGGACCACATAAAATAAATAAATAAAGTGAAGGTATTGTATCCAACTACAACTTAAAAAAAAAAACAACATGGGGGTGCTGGGATTGTGGCTCAGAGGTAGAACACTCGACTAGCATAAGTGAGGCACTGGGTTCGATCCTTAGCACTATACAAAAATAAAATAAAGGTATTGTGCCCACCTATAACTAAAAAATTAAAAATTGAAAAAAAATTGGGGAACCAGAAGTTACCCTTTTCTCAACTAGTCACTTTCTTCTTCATACTGACATCAGATCTGCCTTTGGAGACAGTTCAACTGGATGTGCTAACCCCTTCGATCTTGTTCATCTTTGAGAACAGGATGCCTATAGAGCAGATCCTCTTCCAGTGAGCCGCTGAAATTGATTGCATCTAAGATCGCTGCCAGAGTAACCCCCCAAAAAACCTCTGACTTCATTATAATCCATCTACATGCTATAGCGCCATGACAGTTGATATGACAGCACAAGAATGAACCATAAAAGGAACAAAAAGAGGTGGCATCTGAATTCCTGGAAAATCTCCACTTCTTCACAGAAAGACATGAATATTCCTACCTTTTATTGGCCTATCCTTCCCCTCATTTCTTTTACTCCATTAATACCCTCCCCAAACCCCAACAGATTGAGAAATTGATTTGAGAGTTTATCTCCTACTTCTCCTATTTTTGGCCAAGAATAAACAACCTTCCTTCTCTGCTCAGAGTTAGGCCTTATTATTGATTCCACAATTCCGAGCAGGGAAGAGAAGGGCCCAGTTTAGGGTCAAAACCTGGCAACAGAATGTTTGTACTCACTGGACCTTGCCTTCCATTAACAAGATGGTAATGGCATAATAGGTTCTAGTAAGACCGGCAAGTGACAGGAGACAAAGGAAAATTTTATAAGTTATTAACTCTTGTCTACTAAGTCTTTGAGCTCATTATGCCTCTTTTAAATATTGTGGGAATTACTTTTGTATATAACAGTAATTATTTACCTACAATCTTTTGGGAAATGAATTGCTAAAAATTTATACTGTTATATTACTATAATGTAAAGGACCATTTGCCTAGGTGAGAAAAAATACAAACACACACAACTTAATCCCACTTGTTTTTTCCAAAAGAAAAACATTCAAAGTAAAACATGGACATTTAATAACCTTTAAATAATACATGAAATAATTTACATGCTATATATTCCCAAATGCAATGAACATAAATCCAATTGTATAAGACATATACACAATCTACTTTTTGCCAACATATACCCTTATACTCAGGATGTTATCTGATTTCTCAGTCCATGTGTGAGTACACGTGTACACACACACACACACACACACACACACGTGTCTAAATTGAAAATTAAGATAATAAACCAAAGAGTGCAATATAAGAACTCTGCCCATGGAAGATTCTAAAACCATAATATGACTAGAACCAAGGCACAAAAGCTTCCCTTTGTGGTCATAAAGTTTCCTTTCCCAGTGCTTGCATATGTAAGTAGGATTGGTTAATCACATAAGTTATATTTCCGTTTAAAAACCAGTATTTTTCTTATACAGTATTACAGAACTACATTTGAAAAATAAACAGGATTAGATAAGCTCACATACAATAAAACTTTCTTTCACTTGAAAAAGATGCTTACATTCAAAGCTAACAATAGATATAGGTGTAATAAAAAGATGCATGAGGAATCCTATGCAAATTTCCTAGTACCCTTGAGTTGTATGTACCTCATGCCACCCAGGTAATTTAAATTTTTTATTTTAAAGCCAGATGTGTGATATTGCCAATGGCAATTGATTTGTTGTTGTTGTTGTTTGCTTGCTTATTAAAGATACGTACTAATACATAGAATAAACAGTTAACAAGGCAAAATGAAACACTTCCAGAGTTTTAGCTGCTTTTGTTAAATATTACCTAGGCTCCCCTTGGTGTCCCTTTTTTCCTTTAACATGGGGGGAAAAAAAAAGTTCCACATAGAAATGACTGTTTTAGAATTCATGCAGCCAAGCATAATCTAAAACTATCTGTCTACTTCCATTTTTACTTACCCCAAAGTTTTTGGGTACACTGAAAGTTAAATATTCTAGGAATAGCAACTCATTGGAAGGTAAGGCAGTTTAAAAAAATATATATATATGTGTACTATTCATTGTTTCTAAGAACAATTTTAGGGTTTAGCTCTTTACACTTACACAGTTATCAAAGGATTAAAGCCAACCACAAAATAAGAATCAATAGAATGCAGTAATCCATATATAAAAGACGGTAAAATGTGTTTGTATGTATTCAAGAAATCAATAATCTAAGCTACAAGTAATAAATCACCAAATGTAGCACTAAACAAATTACAATCAGTATAAGACCTTCAATTTCATTAATTTTGAATATGGAAATGGGACTGGCTAAACATGAATTAAACAGTACTTCTGCAACTGTTTATCAGGAGTATTGATGCATGCAACCCCTGCAGTAATGAGAGTGCAATTCTTTACAAACTAAATGAGGTTGATCAATAGAAAAACAAAGCAAACCCCATCTTGTTCTAGGCTATAAAACTTAAAGGTAAATAATAAACTGAGAATTTATTTTAAGGCTCTCTTAGAAATATTTTTCATGGCACTTCAATATTAAACACCACTAAAAGGCAGAATATGTAAATATTCATAGTTGCACAGTTACATAATTAAAAGTACATGCCATGTTAATTATTAAAGGATCATTTTGTTGAATTTTCTTACCTCACAGTTACAATTAAGGAAAGCTATTCATGTTTTGCTGTAATTAACATATAAACCATACAGAAATTTCAATTCACTAGTGTACAGTGCAAATTGTGTTTTGAGTAAATATGGCAAATACCACTCATTTCTTACAGAACTGAATGTCATTCCTTGCTAGAAATCCAATTAAACTGACTTATTTTTCTTACAAGAGCAGTTAATTTCCTTTCTTCCACCATTCATGTACTGTTAAACCCCATTCTAACTCCCCTTTGGTCATGGCACATAGACCATCCTCACCATAATTCATTTCTTGTTCTATGTTCAGTCCAGAAAAACACTTGGAAAGTCTAACAGGTCATTCTTGCCACACCATATTCTAAGCTGACCACACCAGGTTCCGATTTGGAAAACTCTTCTGTATAATCACTGTAACGATTATCTGCTGGGTTGCTGCCCTCTATAGTTCGAAGCGCATCATTCACTGGTAGTAGAGTCTGTTCTTTAAGACACAGAGAAGTTTTGAGGGTAGGTGATTCTGGATGAACGGAATGTAACAATTCCTTGGTGAGGATACCATCTGATTGCTTATTTTTACACTGCTTAATTTTCTAGAATAAATAAAATTTGAAAAAAAATTACACACCTCATGGTCAATATATGTTGGATAAAAAAACGTGCTTTTGCAAATGTTCTCCTTATATATAATACAAAATTACATCTTGAAAAATAAAATCTAGGGCACATGATACAACTTAAAATTCTGTTTACAATTTTTACTGTGGAAAATGCTTTTGTAAGTTTTTATATTTATTAAACAACAATCCAGCCACACTTGACTGCAGATCACTAGGCCTACATTTGAAAAAGACATATATTACCTAGAAAATATAACAAGTAAACATTTTATAATGAAAGAAATGTATATGAGACACTGTCTTTGAAATTGAAACTATATTAACAACCATACACTTATGACTAAAGGTCATACTGACTGTGAAAAATTTTTCTTACAGAGTCTTCCTACAATGGTTAGATGGGTGTACATGATAGGCTTTAGAATAGCAATAGAACTTATTATTTTAAATACAAAGGTGTCCTGTGGCAGAGTATTATGCTCTCTAAACCCTTGGGCTGATCTCCAGATAATCTTGTACTACCCATATTTTGGACTTCCTCTCTTTTCCATATTCTCCTACAATTTACTCAAGCAGTCACTACACCTTGTTATAAAAAAGATGACTAAGGGACATCTGCCTGAGAGGCAGATGAGACAGCCTTTCTAAGTTAAAAACAACTGTCTAGTATTTTTTAAAAATGCACATGCATTTTCTGATCCTTTCTGGTTATAAATGACAACAAAGAAAATATTAAAGGAAATTCTTAGAAGAGAGGGATTTCTTTTCTTTTTTTTTTTTTTGTCGAGGGTGGTAACAGGGATCGAAGCCAAGGGTTCAATCTTTATCACTGAACACATTTTCAGCCCTTTTTTATATTTTATTTAGAGACAGGGTCTCGCTGAGTTACTTAGAGCCTTGCTAAATTGCTGAGGCTGGCTTTGAACTCATGATCCTCCTGCCTTAGCCTTCCAAGCCGCTGGGTTTACAGGCATGTGACCCCCATGCCCAGCAAGAAGACAGGGATTTCTCAATACACACTCAAAAAACAAAATGTAAGGATCGATCAGTTTAACTAATATGAAAATCAAAACATCTAAATAAAACATACACTATATAAAGTAGAAAATATAAGAATAAGCTGAACAAAGCTGTTTGTTAACACACATTTGTATTATGCACAACCAGACAACTAGTGTCTTGTATGTAAAGAGCTCTTATAAATAAATCAATAAGAAAAAGGCAAATGAGCCAACAGAAAAATGTGCATAAGTTTGAACAGTTCATTCACAGAAAACAAAAACCAAATGAGTAATAAACACATGAAAAGTCACCCAACTTCATTTCTAATCATGGAAATTCAAAAGTGAAACAACTTAAACAGAGCAAGTTAACTAATTTTACATTTTAAATATATTATTTTAGACACTTCAGAATACTTACAGATTCTAGGTCTTGAATATCCTTCTCTAACTGCTTATTTTGTTCATTCATGTTCATAATTATATTGAATATAGACTGCCTCGGATGCAATGTTCGATCAAATTGGTGGTACATGTTTCTCCAAAACCTTTATGAAAAAATAAAGTTTTTACCAAAACTCAGAAAGAATAAGCTCTAGTGTTCTATAGTATAGCAGGGTGATAATACTTTATAATAACCTATTATAATATTTTATAATAACCTATTATTATTTATTATGAATAATTAGAAGAGAGAAGCTTGAAGGCTCTAAACCCAAAGTAATGATGAGAAGATACAAACATTAATTATTTGTTCAGTACACATTGCATCACATTGTACTTCATAAATATGTACAATTATTATATATATATATATATATATATTTTGGGGGGGGGTACTAGGGATTGAACTTAGGGGCACTTGACCACTGAGCCACATCCCTAGCCCTACACTGTATTTTATTTAGAGACACAGTCTCACTGAGTTGCTTAGTGCCTCGCTGTTGCTGAGGGTAGCTTTGAACTCCTGATCCTCCTGCCTCAGCCTCCTGAGCCACTGGGATCACAGGTGTGCGCTACTGTGCCCAGCCAATTATTATATGTTAATCAAAAAATTTAAAGTAATTGTTTAAAGACATGGAAATGCTTACTGTTCTGATTTGATCATTACACATGTATTATGCTATACTCCCTAAATATGTACACTTAGATAATAAATTAAAGAATTAAAATAAACTGTGTTTGAGAAAAAGTAAATATAAACACTTCAATGATGCGAACTTACTTAAAATTGAAAGATACTGTATTTGGTTCCAAAACTGTAAACCTCTGAGATTTGGAACTGTAGAGAGGATTTAAGTACTTCTTTTGGTCATCCAAAAGAAATGGCCACAGGGAGTAAGTTTTCTCCTTCAACCTTAAGGTAATAAGAAAAATATAAAGATCTTTCTTAGAGATGCAAATTATTACTGCTAATATCATTTTCATAAAGCAAATAATTGTTTCCAAAGTAGATTTAAGTTTTAGTTTTTCTATTCAGTGTGATGTCTTGTCTCTTTCATTCATAATCATGCAAATAAATCCATGTCTCTAAAACATAACACAGGTATACCATTTTCTCTATACTATACACTTTAAACAATTCCTCTCAAGTCACAACTTCGAAAACTTGGGTCTCTCTTATACCTATTTTAAATCTCTGCACACATATATGTGGAACAAGGCACTACTAGAGCTATCTGTTTGGCCTTATTCTCTTAATCCCATATCTAGACCCCACTGATGTCAGTGCAGAGAAATAGGCAAAATTATGACATTATGCAAGAGTTTTTAAAACCAGTTATATTGAAAATCTAAAGGAGATGGTAAAGGCAAAACAGTATACACTAGAATCCAGGAGGCAAAGGGAAAATCTTCTATTTTTCCATAAGAAGATGAGCCATAGGCATGTTCTTAAAGAAAGACTACTATTAAATATACCCTTTATTTCTATTTTTTCATTTCTGAATATGTTTGGTACTAATTGAGAATAGATATTTCCTAGCTTTGTACTCCAAGTCACCTGCTTCAAATTATGATTAACTCTTATGAATGACTATAACGCAGAGTGAAAGTCTTAATGTTTTTGACATGTTTGTCTCTGACATTTTATTTGTTATTGCCTTTATATATCTTTTTTAAAATTTATTTATTTATTTTTTTAAGAGAGAGAGAGAGAGGGAACTTTTTTTAATATTTATTTTTTTAGTTTTCGGCAGACACAACATCTTTGTTTGTATGTGGTGCTGAGGATCGAACCCGGGCCTCACGCATGCCAGGCAAGCACGCTACCGCTTGAGCCACATCCCCAGCCCGCCTTTATACATCTTTAGAATTTTCTACATCCTCAGTTCTGCCATCAACTGTATTAGGAGCATGTGGCTATCTTCAAACTATTACCAGATTTAGCTTCTCTAATATATCATTCAGATGTTCAAGAATCTAGAACTGTTCTTTACTGCTACTGAAAATAATGTAAATTCAGAAGCCAAACCTAAAAATATATATAGGACCTTTCGGTCTTACCCCAGATCTCACCTGCATCAAAATACCACCTGGTTGGGAAAGAACAGGTGAGTTAGGGTCATACAGTGTTTCAGAGGTTATGGGGGACCCCACACAGGAACAGACACACTACAGCCAACACAGGTAGACTTAATTTCTCCAAAGAACTATCTCTTCAGAAATGTGAGGAGAGCTATAAGGCTCCATATTATCTTAAAACAAACCAAATCTTAAACATTCTACCACACTTTTAAACTAGTGACCACTGTTTTGTGGAAAACAAATTAATCTAAAGACTTCTCTATTCTAAAATATATATTTGAACTAAAAAGGAGAATGAGGGAAGTTTCTAGGGTATAAGCAGTGTTTCTTTTTTTCTCAGTGCTGGATATATAGGCAAGTAAGATAAGATTTAATGAGCTGCACACTTAACGCTAAATGTACTTTTTTGTATCTACATTATACTTCAAAATATACTTAAAGATATATTTTAACTATTAACCTGGGGGGTGGGGACACTAGGAGGGTATTTAGCTTTAGAAATATAGACAATAAAATCTTCACAATAAAATTTAGTTCTATTTCATACTGTTGAGCCATTTAATTAAGTCCACCATAATTTATGGCTGTGTGACTTCAGCTGTGTAGGAAAAAAAAAAAGAGCCCATTTTCATGAAATCATCTTACTTGAGTTCTTCTCTTTCCTTCTGACAATTTCCAAGGAAGTTTCCAAATTGGCATGAATGAATGTGTTCATGGATCTGAAGAAGAAATGCTTCATTGAATTCAAATGCTTGTGGAAACTGTTCCGTCAAATGCCACACACACTCCAAGAATTGAGTAAACACTGGTGAAACTTCCTTTGGGTCACCATCCAAATGGCCACACCTAACCACCCCGACAAGAAAGCAAAAACTTTAAAAAATGCCTCTGAAAATAGTCCATTGTTCAAGTACCGTTAAACATACAAACTATAATTCTAAAATGCACATTAACACAAAAATTATCATTTTTTATTGAAACCATTTATATGTATGAGTTTTGTAACAACAATTTTAAAGGATGTGTTACCTTCAAAATACTACAATTCAGCCAAAAAGGAAGGTGATAGTCATGAAAATAACACAGATATTAGAATAAAAAGCAAAGACAAAAATTAAATCTGTCTTCAAATACAATACTATGTAAAACCATACCTCTCTCTCCTCCCACTAGACGTAAGTGTTAAACACAGAAACACTGTAGTACCCTATTTTACAAAAGACATAAATGTACAACTGCCACTCACCTCTCTGAAAATTTATGTCCAAATGAGATCCAATCTTTTTCTATTAAAACCTTAATGAGAAAAAGTAAAATATACTTTGTAACTATTTGTAACTTTTTTCAAAATGGTTTAAATTCTATTAGCTTAAAAACAGCATTTATACTTTTGGATTATGGTTGAGAACAGAACAACAACAACAACAACAAAAAAAATACTACAGGCAAAGATGTCTAGAACCTGCACTAGTGGTGGGATTAAAGAGTGAAAGTACATAAAATGAAAGGTCTCATGAAAAATTTGTTTATTATATTTTAAGTGAAAAGTGCATGTTATAAAACAATATTACACTTAAATTTTTGTATGTAGGAAGATGACATAGAAAAGGCTGGGAAGATCAGGCCGCAGGCCTATACTCCCATCTACTCGGTAAACTGAGGCAGGAAGAATACAATTTCAAGGCAAGCCTGGGCAATTTAGTGAGAACCTGTCTCAAAATAAAAAACAAAAAGGGCTGGGGATGTGGCTCAGTGGTAGAATGTCCCTGGATTCAATCGCCAGTACCAAAAAAAAAGTAAACTAAAATGCTAACAATGGTGAACTCTGGGTAGCAGACTGAGGTGTGAACATTAAACCTTTTGGGCTTACTTTTACATTACTTATAACAACTTTTTTGTGAGAAAAAATAAATGATCAAAAAGAGCAATGAAAATCACTGTTTAGAATCAAATCCAAATGTTAATATTTATCCTCCTGAATGGATTATCTTTATTTATCTTTCTTCTCTGTCATAGGCTTCTTTATTTATCAACTCCACTGAAATGCAGACTTCTAATGTTTTCAGTCTAATTTAAACATATCTTCTTAGTATTTACTATACCTTATAATTTCACTATATAATTGGCAAGCAAATTCTCTTCACAGTGTCAACATTGCCACTTTCACTTCTCCAATTTTGTCTTAAATCTATATCATTTAGGCAAAAGGCCATATGTCATAATAGTTAAGGATGAAGTTTCTGAAGTACAGGCTTGGGCTCAAACCCTGGTTTCACTACTTCTTCTCTTGTGTGACCTTGGGACAAGTTATCTTTGGGCTGGAATCACTGATTTCATTCTAGGTCCTCTGCATCCATTTAGACACATCCACACCTAAATCTTAACTAGATTATTTCACTGAACCTGTTCCTTTGTTATGTTCAGTGAGTAGCAGGAGAGGGGCACCACCCATGCTAGAAACCAGTTCAGGAGACTAAAGGAGGGCTCTTCTACCACACACTCAATTCTGATTCTAAGTCCTTTACATTTCTGAAACCCAGTGCCTCCCTATCCACTATGTGTTGCTACCTTAGTTCTGGTCCTTTTTTTTCTCTTCACTTATTTATCATGAATGGTTTCTACCCTGGACTCCCAGTCTCTATTTCTTCTCCCCTCTGCTTTCAAGACACCAAACCATCTTTCAAGAACATAAATCTAATCAAATTACTTGAAGTTACTGTTTTTTAAAGGCTAATGTTCAATGCCCAAAGAGGGAAAAGTCTGGGCTGGGGTTGTGGCTCAGTGGTAGAGTGCTTGCCTAGCATGCATGAGGCACTCGGTTCAATCTTCAGCACCACATAAAAATAAATAATAAAGACACTGAGTCCACCTAAAACTAAAAAATAAATATAAAAAAAAAGAGGGTAAAGTCCAACTCTAGCCCCTTTTCTTCTTCAGGACCCCACTCTAACACCCTAATCTCCATGTTTCAACATCATCTGCAGTCACCTAAAGGGGCAATGCTGTAGTTCACATTGCTCCTGTTCCGAGACACTCTCAGTACCCCGGTCGTTCATTACATTACTTCATTTGACGCCCAGCAAACAATTAAAGCCAAACATGCCAAAGAAAATATTCTTCATTTCTAGCAGGGTGCAATGGGTACAGTATACCCTGAAATTCCAGCTCCAGGAGGCTAAAACAAGAGCCTCAGCAACTTAATAAGACCCTGTCTCAAGAATAAAAAACAAGACAGGCACAGTGGCACATGCCTGTAATCCCAGCTGCTCAGAAGGCTGAGACAGGAGGATCACAAATTTAAAGCTTCAGCAATGGCAAGGTGCTGAGTAACTCAGTGAGACCCTGTTTCTAACTAAAACACAAAATAGGGCTGGGGATGTAGCTCAGTGGTTGAGTGCCCCTGAGTTCAATCCCTGGTTTCCGCAAATTAATAAATTTATTTAAAAATTTAAAAAAGAAAAGAACAGGGTTCCCCTGGGTTCAGTATCCAGTACTGGTAAAATAATTTTTTTTTTCCTTATTTCCATATGTCCTATCGCAGACTGAATATGTTAGCAGCACAAAACAATAGTGCTGAAAAGGGTTTGGTGATTTTAAATCTTTAAGATGTCACTATTAAAAATATCTATGGGGTTGGTGATACAGCTTAGTAGTAGAGCACTTGTCTAGCATGTGTAAGGCCCTAGGTTCAATCTCCAAAACCATTATCAAAAATAAATAAATAAAAAGTAAAAAATCTAGGGCTAGAAGCATAGCTCAGTAGTACAGCACCTGCCTAGCATGACTGAATCGTGGGTTCAATTTTTAGCACAGGGGGGAAAAAAATCTAAATTTATGAAAAATTTCTAGTATTTCTTCATTTATTAAATATACCAAAAGATGTGAAATTTGAAAGTTAATCTGATCATATATTAAAAAGCAAAAAACAAGGGCTGGGGTTGTGGCTCAGTGGTAGAGCACTTGCTTAGCATATGTGAAGCACTGGGTTTAATCCTCAGCACCACGTAAAAATAATGTTAAAAAAAAAAAAAAAAGCAAAAAACAAAAGTCCAGAGCCATTTTTTCAACCAGGGATTGAACTCAGGGGCACTCAATCACTGAGCCACATTCCCCAGCCCTATTTTGTGTTTTATTTAGAGACAGGGTCTCACTGAGTTGCTCAGTACCTTGCCATTGCTGAGGCTTTGAACTTTCGATATTCCTGGCTCAGCCTCCTGAGTTGTTGGGATTACAGGCGTGTGCCACCACGCCCACTAGTGCTTTATTTTCACAAGACATGAAATGTGTTCAATGGAAACTTAATCTTCACATATAAACATGCCTAATATGTTACTCACCTAACAAATAAAGGTGTTTTAAACAGAAAGTTTGCTTCAGAATCTAATTTTTAAGTATTTTTATATGTGCATTGTTTTACATTAATTTTTTAGACAAAATGTTACAATTTTATTTTCACTGTAACATTTAAGATGGGAAAACAAATCTCTAAATCTAAAGTTTTTGCCAAAGATATAGCATGAGTGGAAATCTGTCTAACTGGCTCGAGATTTCTCAACCTTAGCAGTATTGACATGGGGCCAGATAGTTCCTTGTTATGAATTTGTCCTGCATAAGGATATTTAACAATATTTCTGGCTTCTACCTGCTAGATACTTGCGCACCATTGCCTTTCCACACAAAACTGTCTTCTAACATTGCCACTGTTCCCTGGGGAGACAAAACCACTTCTATTTGAGAACCACTAACTGAATAAATCCTTACCATGAATCCTTTGATCGTCCTGTAGTAGGAATCCAATAAAAGTGAACCAAGGGAACACACCTGTGAAGTTCTATCCCACCCATCAGAACAATGTACTAATACACTTGCATTTTCGACCATTATTGCCTGAAAAGAAATATCACATACTTAGATTCTAGCAGAATGCCTTTTATATATATCTGAAGTTTATTTACTTGAAAACCATACTAGCAGCTATCACACTACAAAGGAGAGCTATATCTGCAATGATGTTGGCATAGCATACTTAAAAACAAAAACAAAGCAAATAAACAACAACAACAAAAAGAAATGTTGTCTCAAAGTATCTAGGGATTTATTTAAAGTATCTGTATTGAATGCTACATGATATTTTCAAAGCTCAAATTAAAGTGAACCTTATTAAAGAGCTAAGTAATAAAAAGTCACCTGACCAGACTACGTACCAGTACCTAATAGGATAAATCATCCTTCCTAACCATTATATATGCAAAGTTCAACATGAAAGATAATTACTTTGGCTAGGAAGATTGCGGCATCCATAACAGCTTTGATATGGCGAAGCCATCCTGAGCTTTCCAATCCAGAGTAGAAATCATTGACAGAAAGCCCTCTGGTACCATTGACTGAAAAAAAGGGAGAAATTTTTTTCAGTTAGAATGGAGCTAGAATTTCTACTGATCCTTCTAAAGATTTTTCTAGGTAAGTAAGTTGAAAAAGAAAGGACAAAATAAAAAATTAAAAGATTCAATTAGAACCTTAATAATACATTTTGAAATACATTTTTCTATCATTCCTGTACTTAAAAGAAATTGATACAAAATCCCTTTTAAATCTTTTTTAGGATCCAGGTGCGTGGTGCACACCTGTAATCCCAGTTGCTGGGGAGGCTGAGACAGAAGAACTGTGAGTTCAAAGCCAGCCTCAGCAACTGTGAGACGCTAGGCAAATTCAGTAAGACCCTGTCTCTAAATAAAATACAAAATAGGGCTGGGGATGTGGTTCAGTGGTCGAATACCCCTGAGTTTGATCCCTAGTACCAATAAATAAATAAATAACTAGATAGATAAATAAATAAATAGATAGATAGATAGATAGATAGATTTTTTAGGGCAGATGTTTAACTAAAACTAGTCTTCTATTTTAAATTTTAAAAACATCATGACTGGAAAGATCTTAATATTTAAAAGAAACAGTATCATAAATTAATCTTTATTGCACTGACTATTCAAAAATAACTATCTAACAATAGCAATTTTTGCAAAACCATTAAAATTATATTAACAGAGACACCACAACCCAGACAGGACTACTGAGTACTTGAAATGTGGCTAGTCCAAACATAGCTGTGTTCTATGTGTAAAATACACACTTGATTTCTAAGACTTAATATTTCATTACCAATTTTTATATCAACATTAAACAAGTTTTTAACATTAAGCAAATTTTTAAAATACTACTTGTTTCTTTTTACTTTAAATGTGACTAACAGAAAATTTTATAATACATGCAACTAGCATTATATTTTATCTATAAGCAAGAAAAATCATACCTTCCAATAATTTCTGAAGGCTGGACCTCATGACATGAATATTTTCTATTCCAACAAACTGAAATCTAATATTAGAATAGTTGTCTTCATTTTCATAACCTTTTCCAGCTGCTCTGTTGGCCATCGCATTCAGCTAAAATTTAAAATTTTAGAAATTTAAAAACAAATTACTTTTATCTTTTGATTTACTAAAATGTCATAAAAACATTAAATAAGTCATTATCTGGAAGAGATTTTGAAGGAACCCATCAAAACTAAATAAGCTATCATTTTTTGGTAAGCAAAATGTCACATTATCAACAATAAAGAATTGTTACTATAAAGTAACAATATATATGATTATCATATAAAGGAAAGGACTGAACAGGAAATACCCACAAGTTCATGAAGCCAATTCAGCTATCTGCAATACTTCAAAATTAAAAATAAAGGCATATTTCCTATCTAAATCTTAAATGACTGCAGAGCTAGCAAGCTTTTCTTTTACAGAATGAAACTGTGAGATTCACTTCAGAAGAAGCCTAGAGTAAATGATCATTCAGAAATCCACAAGGCTCATGAAAATCAGATCTGAAACATGCCTCCAACTTATTGGAGATCCTTCACATTAGAGATTACTGGAGACCCATACACTGTGTAATACAGCATCTGACCTGCTAGCCTGATACAGCTCTAAGAATTAGGCCCAAAATAAACTAGTCTCTAAAGAGAAAACAGACTGCCCATAGGTACATAAGCCTATGGTCTTTGGTTATTACAGCAAATGTTATCACAGGTACACTTAGGATTTGAATACTTACTTCTTTCAGACTAGGATTTCATATGAAATGTTACTTTACTATTCTTTGCTTATGAACTTGGATGAAAAGGAATCTAAAACGGAAGTAAAAGTAGCTTTTCATTGGGCCTCAGGGTGATAACAAGTATATTTAAATGACATCTACTGACTCGCTAATTATAAGTAAAATTAAGAGTTAGATGTTAAAAATGTTTCCATTATCACTCCTTGATTTTATTAAGTTTAACTAGCAAAGCAATTAAAGATATATTCTCTGTGTAGAAGACAATTATATAAATAAGAGCTATTAGAATTCTTGAATACAAAGTTAAGACATAAATCTTCAAAGTCTTTTTATATCTTAGATGTGAACTCCTTAGACTTTCTTAGTCTGTTTTTAACAAAATATTATCCAATTGCCAATTTCTAATACTTCCTAATTGACTCAAATTAATCTCATTTTCTGCATTCTCCATTATTTTTGCGAGACTGCATAAAGATGAGAATTACTCTAAAACAGCTAATGATTCCTTTTACAAAGCTGCCTAAAATTGCTTGTTTTATGTTGCTCACTCGCTGTTTCTCATCGCTTTCTCTTATTTTCTCATCATTCCAGACTTTTGAAGAAATTCTCACTATAATTCTGCCAATGTCCTTTTGTGTAGCCCACCAGCTCTGCATTCGATGCTATAATAAAAATTAAAAGTAAAGTTAGCTGTTACCACTGAAGAATTTAATTACTTTAATTTCAGGGTCCTATGTGAATTGGCTATTAAACTGAGCTCATAAAAAGAAAACTGGATTCTGACTCTATCCCAATGATAAAAATTTAGCCTCATACCATAGATGCCTAACAGAACAATAATTTCCTATTCACCATAATTCTCCAGTCAATGTTAAATTAACTCACTGTTTTTCCTTTTTTAAAAAAAAATTTCAGAATAAGGTTCACTATTTTAACAAAAAAGTGTTAATTAAAAATTTCAATATTAAATATAAATCCAGGATTAACTCCAGAAAAAAAAAAATTTCATAAAAACAAGTTAAGAATTTGTAACTTTTGATATGTTACACACTATTTAGTATTTCTTAACAATATAAGACCTATATACTACCAAGAACACTATAAAATTCAGCTTTCCTAAATTAATTAGTGTGTGTATATATATGTATCAGATGCATGTGTCACATATCAGAAGACATAAGAAATCACCATCCAGGTTACTGAGAACAATCCATCTAAGTTGATATTCCAAAAAAGAATTGATTTCCTTTGTATTATTAGCCTTGGTTAATTTAAAACCAGGACTCAGATATTTTAAATATGGACAATTTATTACCTCCCCCCATTAATTAAAGTAACAGAGATAAGTAAAGTAACAGATTGTACTGTATTTACGTTACATACTTTGGGCCGGGTATCCACAACATACATGTAGCGATTGACTGGATTGGCTTTACTAATTGCTTGAAGCAAATGTTCATCCTCAAGGCACCTGGCACTGAATCCTGACAGTGGTTGACTACATCGACAAATGGCAGCCTAATTTTAACAAGACAGAAAACAGATTATGCAAAAAAAAAAAAGCTTAAGAGAAAAAAACTCAAAAGTTAAAATCAAATATGCAATTGTTTAAAAGATTGATGTAATCGAATACATTAATGTTGAAATCCGATTTGAATTAAATATTCTTTCAACATCCCGATGTTCCCTAAGTTTTCCCAGTATTCTCCTAAGACAACTAAATGCTTCCTTAACTAGTCTAATAGAAACAAAACTTAGGTCTTAAGAAAAATCACTTAGTCAATTCTCTATAGAGTTAAGATATCTGCATCCTATGCTCTACTTTAATTATAGGATACTTTCAATTCCGGTTAAGTAAAGGAATAGTCAATTGTGTAAAACATGAATTTTTAAAGTAGAAACATTTAAACATTTGAAAGTCCCAAAGACTTTCAGAATCTCTAATTGAAACAGCAATCTTTTTATAAAGTGAGATATAAAATAACAAAAATGACATTCAATTCAAATTTGGATTAAAATATAGTTAAACTAGGAGGGCAAGAATATCTGTTGAGAACTAGGGAATGGCTGAATTCCCTATTAAATTTACTATATTTTAAAGTCCTGAATAAAATGTAAAATTTAGACACAGACACTTATTTTCCAATCTCATCCATTCCAACTCCAACTTAATTTTACCCAAATATTCTATATACAATCTCATTAAAGGAACAAAAGTAAACACAAAAATATATTTGTGCATATTTTAAATTCATATATAAAACAAAACCATGAAAACATAAAACAAAAAAATGAAGACTGTCTTATTTTTTCATATCTACTTTCTGATTTTATTAAGTTGGCCACTAAATATCTATTTTCAGCCCAGCTTTCCAATAAACAACATACGTAAACATAGGTATATCAAACAGGCCATATCCGGATAACCTCCTCACAATTTAATAATGAAAAGCAAATTAGAAACTTTTGTTTAAACATTTACCTTTATCTCTGCTCCCTTCCAAAATCCAATCAAAATTCTAAAAAAATAAGTTTAAGATTATAAAATCACAAGGACAAAAAGAATAGAAAAGGAAACAACAATAGAGATGTCAATAAAATTTGGGGAAATGAAGCCAGGTATGGTGGAGACTGAAGCAGGAGGATCACAAATTTTAGGCCAGCCAGAAAAACTCAGTTAAACACTGTCTTAAAATTTAAAAAAGGGTTGGGGGATGTAACTCCGTGGTAGAGTGCTTGCCTAACCATACATGAAGCCCTGAGTTCAATCTCCAATACTGAAAAAAGGGGTGATAGCAGATTGTCAAGTGATAAATGACTTGTGGCAGAAGAAAGCTGCTAACTCCCCTAGGTTGAAAAGAAACAAAGTATTTTGAGCATCAAAATCCCAGAAAAGCTCAGGGGCTGAGTTGGGGTATGACTAAACACAGGATAACTGGCTGAATTCCTATATAAGGACTAGTTAAGATTTCCAAAAATTTCCTTACCCTGAAGACAAAGTTAATTCTATATACAGGATTAACCTGAAGACTCTGGACAACAGGTACAGCTATGGATGGGAGTGAAGCCATATATCCCCCAAAACAGGAGAATGAAATAAAAGTCTTCACAAAAAATATGAGATCCTACCATCCCTGTTACCATAGTGTGGGTCACAGCCAGAGTTACTATACACACTGGCAAAACTTAAAGATTCCTCTTTAAGGATACCAATTAGATATCAAAAAGAAGCCAATGATATAGAACTTTATGTACACAGCTGAGAAACCAGTTAAAAATCCAGATGTATGAAAGACAAAAAAATTTAAAAAAAGAAACTCTGGGGAAAAGATAACTTACGTGGAAACACAACATTCTTTTTATTAAAAAAAAAATCCTTTTTCTCAGAGAACTAAGACACTATATCCAACAATAGAAAACTGAGTAAAAATTTTTGGAAAATAGGAAAAGAGCTCAAATATTCAAAAAAAGAGCTTCAATATTCAATACTGAAATATTAAAAAATGATCCATAAAAATAAAGAATCTAAGAGGCAGGCTAAAATAAAGATACGGCTGAGGAAATCTAGAAAATAGAGATTGAAGGAAAGAAGCCTAAGAAAAATGGAGATGCTAGAAAGCCCAATTGTCAATTAACATAAGTTAAAAAAAGATGAGGAGGAAGAAAACAGAGGAAAGAAAATTAAAATTACCAAACAAACAGAAAAAGCAACTTGCCAAAACTGAGATCTGAGCAATGAACAATTCCTATTACAGCAACCCATTATAAAGATACTTCCTCTACCTCTTCATTTTGCAAAATCCTTATGATTTGAAGAGTTTGCTATTAAAATGGAAGCCTTAAATGTCCTTGGTTCTCTTTCTTCTCTCAGTGGTTGTTGGCTTGTCAAAGTATCCTGTTTCCCCAAATAAGCAGAATTAAGAGAGAATAGCAAAAAGGAAAAACCTATCTGCTTACAAGTCACTGAATAGAAGGAAGAAAGGGATGGTAAAGGAGGATGACAGCTATGAAATTTTCTATATTGGGGGTAGTTGTAAAATTTAAAAATTTTAATTAAATGAAAAGCCAGCATTTTTCTATTATCAACATTATAATAATGGCCTTCTGAATTAAAAATTAGTGTTCTTTTGGATATTTAAACCTAAAGGGGAGTTATAAAATCTTAAAAAAAAAAAACAAAACAAAACCTTCTTACCTCCTTTTCTTCATGATAGTAGGAAAGAACTGGGAATCTTCCTTTGCTCCGGAACTTGGAACTACCAACAATTATTGGTTTGCTTGCTATCCGGGGAACATAAAGTTCTCTGGGGTAAGTTTCACAAATCTGTAAATATCAAACAAAACATAACTACTCTACTCACAATTCAAAAACCATAAGGTTAAAAATCCTTTAAAAACCTGCAATCTTATGAAATCAAAGAACAGCCATCAAACTGTAATACATTGAAAACTTGCTACTATGACACACTCTGCCCCTCTGGTACTAACATTTTCTGAAGTCCTCTAAAAGGTTGCTAAGTTACCTTGTATTCTCGGTTGGCATCAGATAACTGCCAGTGTGAATTTGGCACTCCCATCCTCTTATATTCCTCAGCAAGGTCAATGAGTTGCCAACCTTGTAATCGTTCTGAATCATTTTGTTTTGGATTATAAGAGAATGCATACAGATCTTCATATTTTGCTATAGAATATGAAATACAAAAATGTTAAGATGTAATTTGTAAGACTTAATACCCTTTAAATAAAAATTATTTTTCAGTCTTTTCCTTCATTTTTTTCTTTGAAATCTTCAAAAAGATGGCAATACATGAACATAACTGAACTTAATATATTTTTTTCAACTTCTGTAATGCAAATGACTATATCTAAAGGCACACATAAATTGGATCTAAGATTCAATTTATGTCTTTTATAAAAATTAATAACAACTATAGATTTTTAAAGTCAAATATAAAAAACACAAATAGATACTTCCTACTCATCACTTTTCCCAAATGACATGTAAAACAAAACTAATGTTGCAATGAAAAACTAGAGATGGCATGGAGACCTTGGAATTGCATTATATAGTCTTATAAAACAGTTGGACCAAAAATAACAACAGAGTTCAGGAGAGCACTTACTTCTGAATAATAAGCATGAAGTCACAGAACCACCTTTACTATAAGTTCTGGCTTACCTGGGGACAATGAATGTTACAGGTTCTATGTGCTGGGACAAATGAGTAAACATAGACCTGCTCCTAGTCACTAATCCAGGATGCTCAACTAAAACCCAGTTCAACATGTAATTGAAGTAATGTGGGGGAAGGAAGCCTCCAGATCCCTGGGGCATAGCAATGATACGATGTTTCTTTAGGGTCTATATTCCTCCCAATCTTAAAACTACTAAAGTAGGATTCACACTCTCATCCCTCTCTTTTGTCTTTTCTTCCATCCCAATATTAAGTATTTTAGACCAACTACTATTAGAAGACCTTGACCTTCCTTAACTTCTCATTTAGTAATACTGTCTTCAAGTAGGTCTTCTTGGTTGTGAAATACCCAATTTTAAAAATACAAAAGGTAGGGGCTGGGGATACAGCTAAATTGGTAGAGTGCTTACCTTGCATGCATAACGCCCTGGGTTCTATTCCCAGTACCACACACACACACACACACAAAAAAAAAAAAAAAAAACCGTAGCCAGGCACAATGGCACACGCCTATAATCCCAGCAACTTAGGAGGCTGAGGCAGGAGGATTGTTGAGTTCAAAACCAGCCTCAGCAACTTAGCAAGGCCCTAAGCAACCCAGAGAACCTGTCTCTAAATACAATATAAAAAAGGGCTAGGGATATGGTTCCGTGGTAAAGCACCCTTAGAGTCAATTCTCATTACCAAAACTATTTTTAAAAAATACAAAATGTGCTACCTGCTATGAAGAGACTTTATGTATGTGTGTGTGTGTGTGTGTGTGTGTGTGTGTGTGTGTGTGTGTGTATATATATATATATATATATATATATATATATATATCTTCTTCAGTTTATGCTATACACACTTTACTTTTTCCTCACTATTACCTCCTCTTTGAATTCCATTTTTGCAACTCACACCAGTTATTTCTAGACTATTTTGAGGAGTTAGCATGCATAAGTACCCAAATGATAAGAGTAACTCAAAAGTATTTAAAAAAAGAGAGAGAGATCCATTAAATTATCTTGGCTAAACCCATATTATGATTTGAATATAAGGTGTCCAAAAAGGCTCTTATGTTAATGCAGAAATGTTCAGAGGTGAAATGATTAGATTACAAATGCTGTGACCTGATCAGTGGATTAATCCATTTGATGGATTAATTTGAAAGGACTACTTTTACTGGGTGATAACTGTTTGGCAGATGGGGTGTGGCTAGAAGAAGTAGTTCCCTGGGGACATGCCCTTGGGGATTATACTTAGTCCCCCTGGCTTCTCCTTTACTCTTTCTCTGATTTCCAGCCACCATGAGCTGTGCCATTCTGCCATGATGCTCTGCCTCACCTCCAGAGTCAGCCAACCATAAATTGATTCTCTAAAATAAACTTTTTCTCCTTATGTTGTTTTGGTCAGGTATTTTTGTCACAGTGATGAAAAGCTGACTAACACAACCTATCTCAAATTGAGCATGTAAGCTTTGGTCTCTAAGAACAATACCTTGTTTTGATAGTTGTAGCAAAGAGTTATAAATATCATGGCAATCTCTTTCTCTGGGAACAATAAAATGCACGATCCTGAAGTTCTTGCACTGAATCACAAGTGGGCATCCAGAAGTAGTCAAGGCAAGTTTCTCTACTGAGGCAATATGGTGGTGTAATATCTATGGCATGAAAAAAGATTCAATTCATCAATACAGGAAACACTAAGTACTTATTCTCTTCCATAAATGTTAGGAATGTCCTTCTCAAATAAAATATCAAATATGCTACACATCAAACAAAATTTTAAAATGACTGAATACCCAAGTCAGGAATATATGTGTCTTCCTGATACCTTCTCATCTATCACAATAAATGTTTACTGAGTGAATGAATATAAGACCCACTATAAACTCAATACTTGATGGCATTTTGAACATATGATCATCATTCTCACCTGCAAACAATATTTTGTTTGCTTCTAAAAAGTCTTTTTTTCAATATCATTTCTATTAACTTAAAATATTTATAGAAAATCCTTCTGAAGAACAAAAGTCTTAAGTTCCAAAATTCAATTATGGCAAGAGATCAATTTATCCAAAATTATCAATTTATCCCAAAAAATTCCACCCTGTTTTTATGTGTGTATTACAAGGTAAAGGACAAAAAAATTATTTATATGTTTATTTACTAATTATTTATTAAATCTAAAGTTGACATGTAAGATTAAATGAATATAAGTAATCAAGAAAAGCCTAAGTATAAAAATTAAAACTACATATAGTAAGGGTTATTAATATATGTAGCCCATACTTGGAGCTAAGATTAAGCACATTAACATTTATATTATTATACGTTACTTGAAATGATCTAACAATAACAGAATCTAAACAGAAAATAAAGGAAAATAAACTTAATATCATACCACTATTATGACTGCAATAAAGATGCAAATGTATTTGCAGAATTATGAGGACCAGGCTCTACCACTATCTAGTTATGTAACTTTGAAAACAATCATCATCTGTAAAATGATAACAAGGAAAAAAGGCTGATAAGACTCCTTCTAGAATTAAAATAATCATTTACATGAATATAGCATACTAACAGACTTCACTTCAGAGAAACAGCATTTTTAAGACAATAGTAGAAAGAAAACAACAATCTTTTTGCTGCCCCCTAAACTACATTCCCAACATCTGAAGAAACAGCTGCAGGAACAACGTATCGATACTGTGTAGGAATTACCTTTCCATATTTCATTTATTTCTCTAGGAGATGGAGTACATATACAGAAGATATTGAGACAGGTGAATAAAGAGGAGGTAGAGTGGATAATATAAGAAATGATTTTACAAGGCTCTGTGAGGCAAAATTCCTGGCAGTTCTTGTTCAAGTAACAGGTAGGGAAGGGATCCAGTGCTTCTAGGGAATATAACTTCTCTGGGGTAAGCACCTTAACTTGATACAATCATATGTCAACTGGATGGCCTTCCTGGGAATATAAAGAATATATATAGAGAGAAGCCAACATGTGCTATAAGGGATGCACCCCAGGGCAACATGGTGCCCTGCACTGGGAGACAAAATCAGCCTCTAATCTTGATGCTATTGCTTAAAAAAATAAGAAAAGCAGCTACAATTTCCTGAGGCCCTTCTATGCTTTAGGCCAGAAGCTTTTCCTGTTTTCTCTCATACAAGATTCACAAAGCCCTACATGATATCTGATGGTATATCTATTTTATGGGGTATACTAAACTTGAAGTCACATTTTGGCAGATACTATGGGTCTGTCATTCCTCTCAACCAACCTTCCTTACTGGCAATACCCATCTTCCTCAGGAGATTAAAAATGCCAGAAATCTGTGTTCTCTACCTTCTATGCAAGCAGCACTCTCCAAGTGTTCCAATTTTCTAACAATTTGTTAGGAAAAGTCAGCAGGGGAGCATCCCTGGGGAGCAGGGGGGGAGAGCCCAGATAAAGGGAGGGGAAGGTACTGAGGAGTCTCCCTTCTGCTTTGAAAGGTTTGGTGCCACTTCAGCCTTACAGTCATGGACTTAAATAGAAACCCCTTGATATACTAACCCAAGCAGTAAGCAGTACAATTGAGATTTGAACCCAAAGTTCCCTGACTGCATTGCCTAAGTTCCATTTACAATTTTGAGTTGCCTATGTGACACTGAACAAATCACTGCTTCCCTGAGATTCTTCATTTATAAAATCGAGAGTTTAAAATCTGGCATAGCCATTGTGGCACAGAAACATACCCAAGTCTCTCCCTGTGAAGCACACAGACACAAAACCACACCTTATTTCTCTTTCTTTCTTATGTCTTGTTTAGTACTACTTATCACTATACATAGTACTTATTTATCCTATTTATTATTTGTTTCTCCCAATTAGAAAGTGAGCTCTTTCAGGACAGAATTTATATCTGTTATTACTGGCTATTCTTTCCATAATACCTAGAATAGTGATATAAAAACATATAGTAAGTGTTTAATAAATGTGTGCTAAATGAGTGAATAAATAAAGGGAAAAACAAAACAGTCATAACAAACATGGAGAATAGTTGAGAAGATGTGCTTTACTACATCTCAAAACTTATTATTAAGAAGCAAGTCAACAAACCAGTATGGTACTGGTATAGTTGTAGTCAATATGCCAAAAAAATAGAAGAGAACAAACCTTCACAGCTTTATTTATGACTGTTTACTTTAAAGACCAAGGGAAGGAAATGGTCAATAAATGATGTCAGTTGTTCATATGAAGAAATGAAAATCCCTATGTCATACCATAAACCAAAATATTTCCCAGATATACTACAACTTGTATGTAAAGTTTTTAGAAGAATTTAAGGCTGGGGTTGTGGCCTAGTGGTAGAGTACTATGAGGCACTGTGTTCGATTCTCAGAACCACATATGAATAAAATAAAGGTCCATCAACAATTAAAAAAATATTTTAAAAAAAGCTTTTAGAAGAAATTATTAAGGAATCTTTACAACCATTTAAAAAATGGAAAACCTGTAACATTCCAAATTGAAACTTTAATTCAAAGACATACACAAAAAAAAAAACACATAAAAGACAAGCCACACACTGGGAGAAGCTAAGGATGATGATTCATGTATCTGACAAAGCATTAAAATCCAGGACTCCTTTAAAATAAAAGACAAACAATCCAACAGAAAAAAAGAAAACCCAATGACCAAAATATTTGAAAAGATAATTTTTTCCAATCAGCAATTTAACATCACAATGGCATACCGAACAGGACAGGAAAAAATCTTTGAGTTGACAATATCAAATGTAGGATGCAGAAAATGTGTAATACTATACTGAGAATATAAACTGGAACAGCCATATTGAAGAGGTGACATTCTTAAATATGTGCTTATCCAAGATCCAGCAATGTTACTCCCAGGCAAATACCCCAAGGAAACTCTGGCACATATAAAAGGAAGAAATACACACAAGATGTTTGTACAGTTGACCCTTCAATAACACTGAAGTTGGGGGCACTGACACCCCCTTCCTAGTCAAAAGCCCATAATTAACTTTTGACTCCCCCCAAACTTTGCTAATAGCCTGCTGCTGACCAGAGCCTTACATACAACATAAAATGTTGACTAATACCTATTTATATATTATACATTATATACAGTAAAAACATGAGAACCATGAGAGATCAATAATATAATGCAATTTCCTAAAAAGAAACCACAACTGTTTATGATCAGTGTCCCAGAGTTTTAAGTGGATACTAACTACACTTGAGCAACAGGAGGTAGCTATGAAATTACTACAGTATTACGGTATACACCACCTTAATTTCATACAGTTATGATTTAATACTGAATCTTTATATTTTTCTTGAATGTAAGTGGTGCCATGTATGGCCTATAAGTGTTTGCAGTGTAAGTTTTGATAAGTGTTAACGTTTTGTAACAGAATTTGTGTTAAGAGAGAGAGACAGAGAATTTTTAAATATTTATTTTTTAGTTTTCGGTGGACACATCTTTATTTTATTTTTATGTGGCGCTGAGGATTGAACCCAGCGACCCAAGCATGCCAGGCAAGTGCGCTTCGGCTTGAGCCACATTCCCAGCCCCATTGTGTAATTATTTTTTTTCCTTGGGAATTGAATTCAGGGCCACTCTACCACTGAGCAACATCCCCAGCCCTTTTTAATATTTATTTTCAGTCAGAGTTGGGCTAAGTAGCCAAAGCTGGCCTTGAATTTGCAATCCACCTGCCTCAGCCTCTAGGATTATAGGTGTGTGCCACTGTGCCTGAAGAATTTGTGTATATTTGTAGTAGTAAATGACAGACTATTATCTACATATATTTTATGCATCCATGACATATCTAATTTTTCTTAATTTTTATGCTACATAGCTTGAATATTTTCTCAGAATGTTGCAAAAGGAAGAATAGGCATAGGAATGGACCTGCAAAGTTCAAACCCAACATGTTGTTCAAGGGTCAACTGCACATTATATGCATATACACATTTTCAAGTATATATTTTTTGAAAGTATACGTGCTACATATAAACATATACTTGAAAACGTACATACTTATATAAATATATGTATACTACAATATTTATACTAACAAAACAAAATTAAATACCCTAATTGTAATATGGTATAAAAATACTGTGGAATATACCTAATAATTCATTTGATCTGTTAACATATACATACATTATTTAGATTTTTTAAAATTAAAAGGAACAAATAGATATTTTAAAATTATTTATGGAGGTAGAGAGTTTGGTATTCTACAGATAAAATAGATACATGATATCTATATACCTGATATAGATAGGAGCATAGGATAAAAACACCAAAATTCCTGGTTAAGTAACCAATAATTAAAAATTATATGTATTCAAAACAACACAGTAATAGCCATAGTTCATGGTTCTTGCTGTGGTCCTTCTTACCCAGGTTTCTTTTTGATGAGAGTCTATAAATAATAGATGTGTGGCCGTAAGATAGAGTGTTCCTGTTAATGACTTGTTGCCGGTACTGAATCGATCAAGCAATTTTACTTGTTCAACCTAAAAAAAGAAAAGGATGTTATTTTCACATCAAAAAGTAGTATAGGGGCTGGGGATGTGGCTCAGCAGTACAGCACTTGCCTCAGCACCACATAAAAATAAATAAATAAACAAAATAAAGGTATTATGTCCATCTACAACTAAAAAATATATATTTTAAAAAGTAGTATAAATAATTTTTTTTGTTCCAGGGACTAACAAGCATCATTTTCAATTGTTTCCTCCTTCTGTCCAAAAACAAAAGAGTTCATTTAATATTAAGTTTCATCAATGTTAAGTTTCATCAATCTTTTGGAGGAAAACACATACACCACAAACCACATTAAGTATTATCTGGTTGCAAATGTAACCAACAGGGAATAGGTTATAAAAAAACATTAACATTTATATTGAGAGGAACAAGAAAAAGGAGTGCAGTATGAATAAGCAAGAATATTTTTCATAATCAAGGGTCCATTTTTATATGAAATAGAAAAAAATCAATCACGTAATAAGTATATAAAATATTATATCTAGAATTCTAGAAGTAAACTCATAGGGAAATTAAATCAGGAAACAATTAAATGTTTACAAACTCTAGCTTAGTCTCTCTGTTCCCCCCATACCAGAACAATGGTGGTTTTGTGTCCAGCTCTTAGTTTTTTACTCAGACTGTGTCCTTTCCTATATGGGTCTCCTCTTAGCTGAATACTAAGCATTATTCAAGGTTCACTGATACTGATGCTCTGCCTCCTAACAAGAGTTCTCCTTAAAAAACTAATGTGTTACTGATGTCTTAGCTTTTCTCCTTTATAGCTCTGAATTCCCTTGCACAGATTATGTCCTGTGCTGTGTCAGGCTCCTGTACTACCTAAGACAGTCAGGAATACAGTATGACAGTATGTCTTAAGTACACACATACAATTGTCACCATAGGGGAAAGTGGGATTAAGATAAGTTAGGAATTCTACAGGAGACTACTGCTGCTTTGAAATTTAAAGTTATCTACCCTTATGGGGAAAAAAAAGTGAAATAATCATTCAACTTAAAAACTTCAATCTATAGCTAAAGCAGTAGTTTATAGATATTCCTTTAAATTGTGTAGATCTTCAAAACCAGACAGTTAATCATTATCTCAAATGAAATTATTTATTTCCAAGGTAATCAATAACCAGCACTTAAAAGGCTAATTAGCTTCAGCCTTTCTTCCTTATTTCCAGAATTTTGTTTCCATGGAGAGCCTGCTTTAACAGCATTTGTTCAAATAAGTTAAAATTTAAACTTGAAGATTATTAAATTTGTTTTTGATGCAAAATTTTATTTACACAGTTAAGGTAATAAATTCAGTTTGAATATTCTCCTCTGAAAACTTAGATATATGATCTAATTTATAAAACTCAGGTCTGACAGTTGATTTGATATACAAAAACTGTCAACCTGATTTGATATACAAAAACTGTCAACCTGATTTGATATACAAAAACTGTCTAATTATTATACACTGATATTTAGGAAAACAGAAAGATCTGTCAAGTCCTGGGTTCAATCCCCAGAAATGCAAAAAAAAAAAAAGGGGGGGGGGGGCTGGGGTCGTGGCTTAGTGGTAGTGAGCTTGCCTTGCATGTGTGAGGCACTGGGTTCATTCAATTCTCAGTGCCACATATAAATAAATGAATAAAATAAAGGTCCATCAACACCTAAACATATATACATATTTTAATACAAAATTAAATTTTAAAAAATTTTTAAATAAAATAAATTTTTAAAAACTACAACAAAAAGGAAAGCTTCCTACTAACCTGAATAAAGATTTCTTCTCTTCGAGGTTAAGACTTATTTCATTGTTTAGGGACCATTTTTCCATAAAGTAAATATCTAACATCACTATGTCATATATTGTGAATCAAAACTTAAACATCTTTTAACACAAATGGGATCAACAACTATATGTTCTTCTCCAACTGTGCTAGACTTGGCTGGAAAGGGCACTTAGGCAAACAATAGCAATTATAATTCCACAACATAACTCTCAACCTTATTTCCTTAAGCTAAAAAAAAAAAAAAAAAAGTGTTATGGGCTATATAAAGGGAAATTATGAACAAACATGAAAATAACAGTTACCATAAAGTATTGACGCTCCTCAAGCTAACAATGTGTGCCAAGCATTTTTTAGCACTTCAAATAGGTACCCAACTTAGACAAAATAAAAAAGTATATTGGAGGGCTAGGGTTGTGGCTCAGTAGTAGAGTGCTTGCCTTGCATGTGAGACACTAGGTTCAATTCTCGGCACCACATTTAAATAAATGAATAAAATAAAGGTCCATCAACAACTAAAAAAATTTTTTTAAAGTATATTGGCAACTAGTTTTAAAAGGGATTTTACTAAAAATAAATAAATTTAAAAGAAAGTTTATTAATGAAACAGGAAAGTTTACTTTAAAAATAAATACATGTCGGGCTGGGGCTGAGGCTCAGAGGCAGAGCACTCACCTAGCATGCGTGAGGCACTAGGTTTGATCCTCAGCACCACATAAAGTAACATAAAGACATGTGTCCACCTATAACTAAAAAGTAAATATTGAAAAACCAAAAAAAGAAGTACATGTGAACCGGGCGCAGTGGTGCAGTGGCTGGAGAGGCTGAGGCAAGAGGATTCCAAGTTCAAAGCCAGTCTCGGCAATTTAGCAAGGCTCTAAGCAACTTGGTGAGACCCTGTCTCAAAATTTAAAAAAAAAAAAAGGGGCTGAGGATGTGGCTCAGTGGTTGAGCAAACCTGGGTTCAAATCCTGGTACAAAAAAAAAATCTATGTGAAGTTTTTCGTTTTTGGATTTTTTAAAAGACGATAACATTTCTCCAATCAGAAGCCTAAAATGGAAGACAATCATACTACTTTTCACCTGGATTTTTTAACCCTCCCTGTCCATTCCCTATTTATTACTATTTTCCCTCAATGATCATTCTCCATAATGTCACTGACATTATTTTAGCCATCTAGGAGTTAATGACTCCCAAACTATATGTCAAACTGATCTCTCCTGAATTTACGCTGTCTCCCTACACATGTAATAGCAATTCCTGACATTATTGAGAGCTTATTATGTGCCCAGAATCCTAATAGGAATTTCATGTACATTATTTCTTTTCTTTTTCACAAATTCTATGTGGTGGGTACCATTAGTACTCCCATTCAGCTAGTAGAAGCTAGGAACTGGGATAGCAATTACAACCTTGTGTAGTCTAATTCCTGAGCTGGACCGCCTTTCCTGGGGCTATACTGCCTCCACTTGGATGTCTCAAGAATAACATTAAACACACTAAAAACAGAACTGATTTCCCCTCTCACCCCTCAAAAATATGATCCTAATTCTGTATTTGGGTGTAAGTTATGTTACTCTATCCTTATCAAGTCACCCACACTGGAAATCTGGAAAGCATCCTGAGTTCTTGACTCATGATATTCACTAATTCCTACCAATTCCATCACCTAAATATTTCAAAATCAGCTCCTTCCACTACTATTAAAATAAGTGCTAAGTTAGAATGAAAGCATCTGTTCATAGGTCTGTCCTTCCCACTAAAAACTGTAATATATTACAGGGTGAGGACTGTCTCTTTCTTATTTCTAAATATCTCTTAATGGCTAGAATAGTGTTTGACATAGTAAGTGTTGAACCAAGATGAACTGCCTCAGAGGAAATATTTCCCAAAGGGAAAAAAAAATGGAAGGTACCCACAATTCAAGTGGTGCCCTTTGTTGAAGCCATTCATGGTATTCATTAAATAGGATTTTTCTTTATCCCACTGTACATTCCTTATTTCTCTCAGCTGCCATTTCCCTCCCTATAAAGTGGGTAAACAGCGGGTATTAATTCATGAATAAATGAACAAAAAATGTTTAAAAAGTAGAAAAACTATTAGTAGAACACAGTTATTATTCAACTTGCTTCATCTGCATAGTTATTTATTTTGGCAATACATGTTTGGGCTGTCAGTTCTATTCCTACCCTATCACCCAATTAGGGAAAAATCACTCTTCCTTTGAAATTGTATAGTATAATTGTATAGTACAGAGTTCTTTTCTACTGGATCTTTATCAAGATGGAAAATTCAGACAGAAAATATTATTTCCAACACTAACCCTATTTCCTGATTCCCTCTAGTTTTACATTAAATATTATCTGAAATCCCCTTTGTTAATTTTGATCCATTGTATTCAAGAGTCAAACCTCAACTGAATCATCTCCAAAACTTGGCAGAAGTGCAAATTCCAAGCCTCACTTGAACTCCATTCAGTCATCTGAGGAGACAGAGATAAAGACTCTGTATTTAAAAAGTTCACTTGCTCATTCTTTTTTCACAATACTGAGGATTGAACTAAGGGTCACTTGTCACTGAGCTACACTGCAACCTATTTATTTATGAAAAGGTCTTAATAAGTTGCTGAGGCTGATTTCAAACTTGCAATCCTCCTGCCTCAGCCTTCCAAGTAGCTGGGATTATAGGCATGCATCACTGTGCTCAGCTCTCATTCTTACAGAACTGATTCTTTTTTTTTTTTTAACATTTTTTTTAAATTTTTTATTTGTAGTTAGCACCACATAAAAATAAACAAATAAAGGTATTGTGTCCGAGGATCAAACTCAGGGTCTTGCACTTGTTAGGTGTGTGCTCTACTGCTGAGCCACAACGCCAGCCCCAGAACTGATTCTCCTTTAATTCCAAATTAATCCCTCATGCTCTGAACTCACATGAGCTACCTTCTCTCTCTAGGTTCTTTTTCCTAATATTTAAGGCCCTGACATGTCTAATTCTCTCACTTTTTAAAGGAACTTAATATAACTTGAAGGCTTAAAATATACAACTGCATTACATGCACACATACACTCACATTCACAAAATGGTGTGTGTGTGTGTGTGTGTAATACCAGTAAAGAAAGTTTACTAATTCACTCAATAAAAATTTACTGACTATCAACTAAAGGACAACTTGACTGGATCTCATGCTCACATCTGTAAAATATGGGCAATAAACTTTCCCTCAGAGGGCTGTAGTAAGGTTGGATAATAAATGTCTGATATTTTACCCTTATTTGTCTGATAAATATAAGCAATAAAATGCTCAAAGAAGTATCTGCAAAATTACTTCAGTTAGTAATCTGGTATGGTAGGTTGTACTATTCAGTTAGGTTTGAAAGGAGAAATGAAGGATGTGTATTTAAGTTTAAAAAGCAAATTCAATATTCCAATGTACTCTATAATTAGAAAAATAACTACTGTTTCCCTAATACAAATTGCTGAAAGCAAGAATCAACAATACTTCCTTTGGGGGGAAAGGAAGGACAGCAGAATGAAATAGACATTATTATTGCTGTATGTATATACGTGACTGCATGACCAATGTGATTCTGCAACCTGTACACTCAGAAAAATGAGAAATTATATCCCATCTGATTCAAATGTATGATATGTCAAGATCATTGTACTGTCATGTGTAACTAATTAAAACAAATTAAAAAATCAAAATTTAAAAAAATAAAATAAATTATATTCCATGCATATATGTTTATGTCAAAATGAACCCCAATTAAATGAACCCCAATATTATGTATAACTATAATGCACTAATAAAAAACAAAAAAATAAAAAATAAACAATACTTCCTTCACTAATAGAAACAGAAAGAAAATACAAAATTCTCAATAGAGATAAAGCATTTATATTTCAATATGTGAGGAATAGCATTTTACCTGATGAGCGAAAAGTATTAATGTAGAGCCTGTGCTGTAGATAAAAGGATACAAATAGAGGTCATTAAGCACTATACTACATGACAGATATGGGGTTTTTTTTTAATATTTATTTATTTATTTATTTTAGTTTTCGGCAACATCTTTGTTTGTATGTGGTGCTGAGGATCGAACCCGGGCCGCACGCATGCCAGGCGAGTGCGCTACCGCTTGAGCCACATCCCCAGCCCGACAGATATGGTTTTGAAAATCATTCCAGAATCACTGTGGAGAAAATGCTGGATTGGGTAGGCGTAACCAGGTAAGAGGTTAATGAAGCAATCTAGGGGTGGCTAGGAGAAATATTAGGGTTCTGGAGTAAGCTGTGACAAGAAAAGAACAGTCTCAGACTAATAATGTAACAAAACAAATGTGAAAAGGAGGAAGGAGATAAAGGAGAGATAAAGATATAAAGACTTTAAGCTTATCAGCTTGGTTACCATTCATTAATATCAGGCACAGAGAAATAAAAATAAGTCTGAGTGAAAAGTATATCTGACTAATAAGCTAAGGATTATTTATAACCTTACTAAATGCAAAATCAAACTCAAATTAATAAAATAGTAGAAATTCATTACATGTAACTGCTTCAGTATAGCAATAGGCAAATGGATGTTACAGATACTAAAATTAATCTGAAATTATTCCAAAACATTTATTTAGTATTTAAGTTCTGAAGAAAATAAGTTTTGAGAAAATATGCTAATTATTCTGCTATTTGCTGCAAACCCTCCTCCAAAAGAGAGAAACTTGGATCTTTTTCATTGCTAAAATATCAGCATACAAATTTCAGCCTATAGATTTAGTCAATTTTTAAAACAACTGCTTTTTTATATTTCTCCTTTTCACCAAAGAATGAAATGGAGGTCCTGGAATATGAATTAGAACAAGATATATTCCATGCTTGTGTAATTTGTCAAAATGGATTCTACTGTCATGTATAACTAAAGAAGAAACAATTAAAAAAAAAAAAAGGAAATGGGCTGGGGATGTGGCTCAAGCGGTAGCGCGCTCGCCTGGCATGCGTGCGGCCCGGGTTGGATCCTCAGCACCACATACAAACAAAGATGTTGTGTCCGCCGAAAACTAAAAAATAAATATTAAAAAATTCTCTCTCTCTCTCTGAAAAAAAAAAAAAAAAAAGGAAATGTATTTTACAGATGTGGCTGTAGATTTCCCCCAGGCTTTTCTTAGAAATGTTTTAAGGGACATGTTTAAGAAGCAACTACAATTCCTTCAGGTCACCACCACTGAGGCACTAGGAAAATAGTGTTAGGATCCTTAAAAAGGCAAAACATAAATGGGGAAGGTAGAAAAGACTTTTGGGGAAAGAGTAAATGAAAAACAATGGGGCAAGAAGAAAGATTTTATACTGGAACTGGAGGATGTGGTCACTTTAGTGAGGGATAATAAATGCCAACATGCATTACTTTAAGGATTACTTAGTTCAAACTATATAGGCTTTCACTAAAAGATCTTCACTGAATAGTCTATATAGGAACTTCAAATTTCAGCTGTTTACAAAGCTGGAAATAGAAAACATCTGAAATCATACATATACAAAATCACATCAAAAATTCAGATACCTGGTTATCTCTACTGGGACAGGAAGCGATCGATGGCTTTCTTTTATCTAACTTCTCTGATCAACAGCTGCTAACTCTACAACTACATGATATGTGGAGTGAATCCCAAGCAGAAAATACATCTTCACACCTTCTGATGCTTGTTGTACTTCTTCCTTATTGCCAGAACACCCACTTGAAATCTGTATACAGAATCAGTATTCCACACCGATATCCTACAAGAATTAGCTATTAAAAAGAAAGTAGCTGGGAGTGGCAGCACATGCCTGCAATCCCAGGGACTTGGAAGGCTGAGGCAGAAAGATCAAAAGTTCAAGGCCAGCCTGGGTTATTTAGTGAGACCCTGTCTCAAAACAAAAAATAAAAATAAAAGGTCTGGGGATGTAGCTCAGTAGTAGAGTGGCCCTGGGTTCAGCCTGGGTTCAATCCCCAGTATCAAAAAGAAAGAGTAAATCAAATTGGCATTTATGAAGTAGATGTTAAGTGGAGGGCAGAGATCATCTTTTTTTTTTCAATCATGTATCCCCAGTTCTTAGAATAATGTCTGACTGAATAAATTATCAATGAAACAGTTATGGACTTAAGAGAGGAAAGAATAACCTCAAATCACAAATCCAGTGGGAACTTTCTAGCTTACGTTGCCCTTCTGCAGTGTTAAAAACAGCTGACCCTCCATCAATGGCTTTCTAGCTCACAGTAAAAAGTAAGATTTTACATTGGCCTTCAAACGTCTACAGTAATGTACCCCTGATCTTCAACTTCAATCTTCTACTCAGCTTTTCCTCACTTACTCTGTTCAAGCCTTCTTGGTGGTCCTTAGCTTCAAGCATGCCTTACAAAGAGTTTCTGCCCCTGCTGTAGGACTCTCTCTCCTTTCCCTCAAGTGAGAATGGCACACTCCCTCACCAGTTTCAGATCTGAACTACCCAATTTACAACTGACATCCCTCTAACCCCACCTTGGTACTCTACAATCTTGCTGGCTTTATTTTTATCCACAGCATATTTTTATACCACCATACAACATCTTATCTACTTAACTTATTTTGTTAATAATTGTGTCTTCTCCAACTAGGAAATATGTTTTTATTAGGGCAGGACTTTTGTCTGACTTTCTCATCACCATTTTCCTAGTACCTAGAACAGTGACTGTTCCAAGAAGGATGAAGAAGTAAGAGCAGAGAAGGGCATGGAGAAGGAAATTAGAAGAGCAAAGATGGCTCCCTTCCCATCTGCAATTTCACCTCTTCCAATTTTATCTGTACTACTCTTTTGCAGTTGCCCCTTTTTAAGGGTTCCTAGGCCCTTACTTTCCCACTCTTCTCTACAGAATCTCCACATATTTTTGTATACACTCACCCACAGTGAAAAATTTTAATGATTACAGACAACTCACAAATCTGCTTGACCGTTTTCAGAGCTCCAGTCGCTCATAATCAGCTAATTACTAGAAAAAAAAAAAAATCTTACCTTTAGTTTTCACATTCCTCTCCATTCCTACTCACACTGCCCTATCTCACCACTCAAATCTCGACTAGGTAATTATTCTGTATGGTAGGAGAGTATAATGGTTAAAAATAGGCCTGATATCAGAAAGACCTGAATTTAAGAACCAAACTCCAGTAATCTCCCTGGCTAGCTAGCTCCCAGATAGCTATGTGAGCCAGGACAACTTATTTTATGTTATTCAATCTCTATAAACTTTCAGTTTTCTCACCTGTAAAATGAGATAATGTTAGTGACAGTCAAAATAGCACACCACTTGGAGAAATGTGTTCAGGTACTCCTCAAAACTTTTGCTCTTATTACAACAATAATTTAAATAATGATAGTTTTTCCTTATTTTAGTTTTGTATCTCCTTCACTCTTTGTAACAGATAACATATATTTCTACACATATACACGTATGCTCTCACATTCTAATGACAATAAGAAGGATCGAGCTAAAGAACAAGTTGGGCATTACTTTTGGAATTTGAGCCCCAGTAAGATCAGATTTGGAGGGACAAATCTGAATTCTATAACAAGCCCTACAAAGCCCTACTTTCATTGAGTTCTTATTCACAGACAGTATAATATCATTCAAAATCAATATATGTCAGCCAAAGTATTGGAGCCTAGCAGGCAAAGGATACCACCTTTGCATATTTTTCATTATGTATTAGCAGAACCACCTGATTACGGCAAAATTAGAGCTCAAAGCCAGTGACAGGCAGTAGCTACAGTGTTCCTAAGTATAACTTGGAAATGCCCTTTTGGAAATTCAAATTCAGGGACTTAACATATTTATTGACCTCATAAAATCAGTAAACTAAATTTGACCAAAACAGAATGATATATCTGTTCCTGAGAAAGCCATTTAATTAGTACTCAGCTAAAATACTAATCTCTAGTTAATGGTACATAAAAAATTGATTCTAAACAATAAAAAATAATATATAAATATTACTTATGATAAGAACAGATTTGGAAAAGAAAACTTTTAGAATTATAATCTGTATTTACTTCTAAATTAATACAAATTTAACAATTGGCTTCAAACTAAAGAGACAATAAAAAAAGCATACATAGTCTTTGGAGTTAACAAAATTTAGTTTAAAACTACTCCTCATGAGCTAATTGGGCAGGTTATGCAAACTCTCTAAGACTATTTCTTCCTCCTCTGTAAACGGAGATAATGAAATCCAATGGACAGGGTTATACGCTATCTAAACAAAATAAATTACTAAGTAGTTATATAGTACCACAGTTATAGTGACTAATCTATATAAGGATTTTTTTTTAAAAAAAAAAAAAAGCTAATAAACCTAATACAATCAATTTTTCATTGTGAAATACTTACAATTATTTTGCAGCAAATTAACTATGTCCATGTGGAGGCTATGCATAATGGAAACAAAAAGTTGGCTATGTTCAAATCAATTTTTAAGAACAAGTTATTTTCACAATAGGCTAATGATTTAAAAAAACAGTCTATACAATAGTTATCAGAACGTATTAGGAGGTCCAATCTATCTTGCTACTATATGTCCAGTATCTGTGCAGTGCCTGACACAAAATAGGTGTTTAACAAATATTTGTTTAATTGAAGTCTACCACGCCCACTTAATTCTACGGTAATAATCCAATGCTATAAAAATGATATAATGTAGGGCTGGGGTTATAGCTCAGTGGTAGAGTGCTTGCCCAGCATGTGTGAGGCACTGTGTTCAATCCTCAGCACCACGTATAAATAAATAACATAAAGGTCCATCAACAACTAAAAAATATATGTATTTATATATACATATATATACATAAATATATATAAATTTCTTAAATGGCACAATGTAGTAAAGGAATACATGAGAAGTAATTTTAATAGAAAATTAGTCAGAAATCTCTCCATATTTAAAAAACATAAAGGAGCTTTACTAAACTACCAGCATGGACACCCTGTGAAAAGATAAAACTAAATCAGAACATAAATTGGAGAACGGTCCATCAATGGTAAAAATGAAACATGAGGCTCAATGAAAGTCACTAGCAATAATCTTCAAGGAGATAATAAAACTGGTTATAGCAATACAAATAAAAACAGAGATATATATTCATCATAAATTGAAGGAGAAAAAAATTAAAAATAACAAAGGGTCCTAAAGATTTTTCAACAGTGTTTACTCTTATCATTCACTTAAAAGTAGGGTTTGTGGGCTGGGGATGTGGTTTAAGTGCTAGCGCGCTCGCTTGGCATGTGTGCGGCCCGGGTTTGATCCTCAGCACCACATACAAAGATATTGTGTCCGCCGGAAACTAAAAAATAAATATTAAAAAAATCTCTCTCTCTCTCTCTCTCAAAAAAAAAGTAGGGTTTGTTTTAGTTGATTAGACTCAGTTCACTTTGACTGGTTTTCTATTGTGTGCTATGCACTGTGGTAAGTATCTAAAACATGCAAAGAGGAGGTTCAAATTAGTGTAGAAAGAAGTCACATGCCAAAAGCCCACATTAGCTCACATCTGGAACCCTCTAACCAGGCAGGACAAGATCCTGATCCCATGTCTACTCTAATCCCCTTTTCCACGGGTACATCTTCTGTAAGTTTGGTTATTTACTCTGTCACCCTTCTACTTTCAAACTTTAACTGCCAGCAACTTGAATTTTTTAGCTACTATATCTTTCTTCTCTTTAAAAAAAATTTTTAAAATCTATGTGCACCTTTAAAAGGGCTGTGAAACATTTTAAAGATAAAGATCTCAAATTCTCCTTATCCCAGTAATGATAACACAGATTTACTTGTTCCTAAATGAGCTGTAACTTTTTAAGATGAGCAGCTACTGACTGATGATTTCTGCTCTGGCAAACATAGAGTCTGCTTTCACAAAAGGTCCTTCTAATAAATAATTTAAAAAATGACAGACTGCCCATGATCTTAATTTGTTACTCGGTTCTGATCTCAGTCTGTTTTTCCCCCTCCAGAAGCTGAAGTTTGCTTTAAATGTTGTTGAAAAAATGATTTGGTAATATTCTGATGCCATTTCCTTTCAGCTTTATTCTTGTAACAGAATCATAAAAATACTTACTCATGCACAAATCTCTTGCAAATAAAAATGAAGTATAGGATTTAATAAACAATAATCTCAATTGAAGAAAGTTCCATCCAACCTTTTGAAATATTATACAACACTTTAACCTTCTGTATAATTTCTCGTTAAACTGACTATTGACCCTAAATAAGAACAATGCCTACAATTTGAAGCAGACACAAAAACACTGGAGACAGACAAGAAAGTAAGGCGGAAAGCAGAGCTGATCTGGACTCTTCCAAACTTGCATCATGAATCTGTGACACGGGACAATGAAACGTTAAGGGCTATACCTTACAAAGCATAGTAATGTTAATTTGGGAACTCACCAGTTTTTCGGTACATAAGGGGGAGAATGGCTGAATACCCCAAAGTTAGAGCAGCCCCAATTTTGCCCAAGAAAATATAGAGCTAAGGGGGCGGCAACCAATTTTCCAGGACTTAGCCCCCCACCAAAACACCCGGAGCTCCTAAAAGATCCTGCGTCCAAAAGTACAGGCCTCCACGAAGCGCCCACTTAGCCGAAACTGACCCTGCAGTGGCAGACCAGGCCCCGCCAAGCCCTCCCGCCCAAGACAGGCCCCCCGCCCCTCCGGTCCCCAGCCCTGCTAGGGCCAACAGAGCCTTCGTCGCCTTCCGCCTCCGCTAAGTGAGACCTAGGCCAGTGGCTAATGGCTTTCCCGCGCCAGACTACCTTGGTCGTACGGATGTGCTCCATTCTGAGGAACGTCTGTCGGCAGCCGGCCTCACAGGCGTACCATGTAGCGGAAGGCACCGGACGGCAACAGAGACTCTGAGCCAGGAGGAACTCCCTCAACCGGCCAGCGCCTATGTCCGTCAGGCCGCCCCGAGAACGCCAACCGCGCAGGCGCAGTCGGCAAGCTCGGTCTCCTAGAAACACTTCCCAAACGCCGAGGCCACCGAGAGGGCACAGCGGGATGGGTAGAGCGTCCACCGACGGAGAGCAGCATCTTGGCCCTTCCTGGGCCGCTGTTAATTCCACAGCGCCCTCAGACAGTGGATGACACCAAGCCCTTTGGGGCAGTCCTTTGACAGGCAGCTAGACTAGAACCCGCAGGGTCTCAGCGCTGGGCGGTGAGAAGACTCATCTCGATTTAAAAATGGATCCTGAGTAAAGGGCACTTGGCGCGTGAGGTCACATGCTGGATGTCTATGAAGTTCTTCACCATGCCAGTGGACAGCGTCAGATTAAGATAATTTTACTTTAGTTTAGAAATTTATTCTAAAGAAATAAATTTACTGTAACCTTATTTAAAACAATTATATTCTCTAATACTACAGGATTCATTTGTAAAACATGGTGCATTCATTCAGTGTCAGGACATTACATAACAAAAATGTTGATGTTGTATTAGCGAGGGAAAAGAGGCAGCTATGGTATAGTAAGTTCAATGTGACACGTTTTATAATTTTTATTTATGTTAAGCAAAAAGTTTATATTTCTAGATGGTAGAATTAGAGGAGTTTTTGTAATTCCTTTAATGCAATAGTTGGTCTGGAGCATTTTCTCATTTTATCCCCGAGGATCTTGGTGAGATCTGAAGATATTTTTAGTTTTCCTGGCTATGGATAAGGAAAAATGCTACTAGTATCTAGTGGGTCCTGGTCAGATCTGCTGCTGAACATCCTACAATACCCCAGACCAGCCTACACAACAGAGGTATCTGCCCAAAATGTCAACAGTGCAGAGGCAAAGAATTTCTGCTCCATATTTTTTTAGTGTTCTGTTCTGAACAGCTTCACATTTGTAATTAGAAAAAAAAAAATTTAAGGTTAGGTAGGAGCTAGGGGTGTAACCCAATAGTAGAAATATGTGCCTAGCCTTGTGAAGCCCTTGTTCAATTCCCAGCATCAAAAGGGAAGGGGTTAGGGAGAAAAATAAACAATCTTTCTTACTGTAATTGGTACGATAAGAGCCTAACATCTAACTATTCTTTTCTAAGTAAAAATTTTGTTTTTTTTATTCAAGTTATCATGGTGATTTGAGTGCCTAGTATTTTTCAAATACATTGACAATGCAACAGAAATGCTTATTTTTCACAACAGTATTTGTGGTGGAGTTGCTGACCCCTGCAAGGTGAATCTGTAATAAGATCAAACCACCTAAACCAACCTTGGTATAGTTTCACATCCAAAACATGCACAATTCCTTCTCTGAAAAAAAAAAATGTTCGAAAACAATGTAGGTCTTTACACAAGATCATTTGAGAAAACAGAGGTAAATTATATCATATAACAAACAAGACTTTCTTAACATAACCACTTTTTATATCATTTTCCCTCAAAATCTTATCTCACCCTTTCCCTATTCCCATACAACTCATCCAACCCCTTCTCATTTCTTGACATTTGTCATTTCCTCTCTTACCAAATCTCACAGAGTGAAAATCATAAGGATGTTAGCTACCATTTACCAAGAGATGGTCTGGTGACACAGTACTAAAGGCTTTACCTATATTACAAGGAAAATAGTATTATTTGCCTCATTTCAAAGAAGAGAAAAATGAAACATGATGATGTAACCTACTCATTATCGCACAGCAGATAATAAATCTCGTTAATAAAGCCAGACAGTCTGACTCCAGAGTATGTATTCTTAACAACTATTTTATATCGATTCACTTTTCAAAATCCATATTAAAGTACCATTTATGGTAATATGATACAGTAGAAAATATCCTGATTTTTTAAAAAAATAATGAATATAAAATCAAATTCTATAAAGCATCAGGTAACTGGCAAGATAGTGAGAACTTAGAAATGCAAAATATAGAGAGCATGTGTCCCCAGAAAGGTAAGCAGAACACTGAAGTTAATGCTGCAAGAGGGCCACTGCAAAGTCAGACCAATTTTTATCTGTTTCATTGTCCTCTCAACACAAAGTTCAGAACGCAAAGCCTATAGCCCATTTCAGATGGGGAACCCAATGGGAGACATTCCCTACATAAATTCAGAGCCAGAAGGGAAAAAACAATCCAATCCCCAAGACTGTGAGAAAATTTGCTTTGATTTTGAGAAAAAAGTCCTGGAATTACTCACTGTCTTGGAAATATTATAGCCACGAGGAGGTCATTGGACATATCTATACCTTAGATTCATATCACCTATGTGATCCAAAAGCCTCTGGGAATATACTTTAAAGGGGTTGAAATTAGTAATGCCTGGAACTTTATTATTACAAACACAAAACCCTGGGAGGGGAGGGGGGATAGTAGAGGATAGGAAAGGCAGCAGAACACAACAGACACTAGTATGGCAATATGTAAATCAATGGATGTGTAACTGATGTGATTCTGCAAACTGTATATGGGGTAAAAATGGGAGCTCATAACCCACTTGAATCAAAGTGTGAAATATGATATATCAAGAACTATGTAATGTTTTGAACAGCCAACAATAAAAAATTAAAAAAAAAAAAAACACAAAACCCTTTAAGTAGATCATACTCCTATAATAGGCCCCAAACAATTCCCGCAATTAGTTTCCCATGGAAAATTAAAATAAAGTCACAATAAAAATAACTAGCACACAAAGAAATAATTGTCAAGATAGCTGGCAGGGACAATATAATGACAATCAGAGATTTTGTAATTATGAGATTTAATTTAGAAAACAACAATGTTCCTGGGCGCCGTGGCACATGTCTGTAATTCCAGCAGCACAGTAGGCTGAGGCAGGAGGATCGCAAATTCAAAGCCAGCCTCAGCAATTTAGCAACTCAACATATTCCCAATCAGTGTCCTAATAGGCCCAACAAATGTGTATACTATAGTGAGGGAAGTTAGCAGTTACATGTGTGTTATATTTGTCTGATAAGCTAATTCTATTGATTATAATTCTAATATATAGTTGAGGAAGAAAAGAAGGCAAGTTTTGTTGAAAGCAATATCAAGATTCATTATAAATATAATTTAGGTAGTATGTTACAAGGATAGGCAAATAGGCTTCCAGGAATGGGTTGATATATAAGAAATATCATATTTTGGATCAATGAGATGGGGATACTATTTTCAATAAATGGTGCTGAGACAATTTGTAATCTATGTGTGGAAAAAAATTAAATATGATCTTTACCCCCAACTATGCATTTCTATTTGAGAAAAGACCCAAATATGAAAAGTAGCACAATAAAAATTTTGGCAGATATGTGAGAATATACTTGTCACTATTCTAGAGAAGAATATTTAAAACAGGGCATAAAAATTAGAGATAGTAAATTGAATTTTAGGTCATAAGTTTCTGTCCCTCAAAAAAAAAAAGAATATAACAGTAAAGCAGTTATAAGGTAAAACATTTTTAGCATAAATAATATACAAACTATCCATTTCAGAATATATAAATTCCTATCTACCAATCAATTAGAAAAAGACAAAGACTCAACAGAAAAATAGGTAAAACACCCAAACAGGGGCTTCACAAAAAAAGATATCCAAAACTCCAATATATGTAATCTAAAAGTATTTAACTTTATTATGAATCAGGAAATTAAAAAAAAAAGTTTGACTGTAAGGGTATTGGCAAGGGTAAGTAACAATATGGACTACCAGACATTGCCATTGGGAGTATATACTGTTACAATGCCTTTAGAAAATTTATCATCATATAATAAAGTTGAACATGCACACAGCCTAAGAGCTAGCAACCCATTCATAAATGTGTATACTAGAGAATTTTACCCATATATGCAACAGAATACGTGTAAAAAAATGTACATAGCAGCCTTGCTTGGAATTGTCCAAAACAAAATATTAAATACCAGCTATAGAATGGATAGACCGTGATATTGATAAAGTGGAATATTATGCAGCAATGAAAATAAAAATCTTCAATTACATGTAACAACAGATAAACCTTATAAACATAATGCTAAGCAAAAGACACAAAACAGGGCTGAAGTTGTAGCTCAGGAGTAGAGTGCTCATCTCAGAAGTGGAAAGCACTGGGTTGGATCCTCAGCACCACATAAAAAATAAAGGTATTGGGTCTATCTCTGACTAAAAAAATATTTTTTTAAAAGACACAAAACAGTACATACAGCATGATTCTGTTTATATTGACTTCTGAATAATTCCATTTATAACATAAACAATATCATCCACCAACAAATCAACAAAAGATGTAGTTTCTTAACAGAAATCTCACACTATGAGAAACAAGTGGAAACAAATGGCTTACCAGAGAATTTAGAATCTGAATAATTTGCTTTATCCTTGGAAAATAGCAATTCACATAGAGTTCAAGTCCTATATCTGAGTAATAACTGGAAGATCTTTTGTAAACAGAATTTTCTATTTGTGCTACACTAGATAAGGAAGGTGAAGTCAAATTCCAGTGCCTTGGTTTTGCATGGCTGGGCAATTGGTTTTAGGCTAATTTTAAGCAGGCATGATACTCAGGTGATTGTTATACTACTGTCAAGTTTTCAGTTGACTAACCAAACAATTGAGCTTATTGAAACTGCTTTCTTGGAGTTGTGTTTCTGTAGCACATAAGAATGTAAAGTCTTGTCCTTGCTAACAAGTCAAACAGGGAAATGTATATGAAATAAGAAAGTGTCTTTGAGATCCAGTCTCACCTTTGGTGCAGCTAGAGGCATGTGGTAGACTGTAATATTGCTTATAATATATTCCAGTTTCTGTCTCTGCAGTGCTCCTCCCTGTGGGATTTAGGGGTCAATTGCTACTTTAGCATAACTTCACTCTGCCAAATACAAGACAGAAATACCATGCTAAAATTTTACTAAAATAAAGCTGAAAGAATGGTTTTTCAATTTAAATATCTTCCCCCAAAGCCCAAACTATTATCTTTTGAGTCGTATTTTCTTGCTTTAGTTCTATAAATTTATTTTAAAAGTTACAGATTTGCATCATTATTATAGAGTTCCCATACACCCACAGCCAGTTTTTCCTATTATGAATATTTTATGTTAGTCCCTACAATATTTTTACATGCTCTTTCCTTCTAGCTGTTATGTCTTGTTAATTAACATATTTCTTAAATGAGAAGCATTTTTCTCTTGCTAATTTTATGTAGGTATTCTTCAAAAGTTTTGGAAAGGATACATTAGAGAATTAAAAGACCTACAGAGATGTTTTCTGTCTTCCCACAAAAATAACCTGGATTTATCTTTTTAAAAATCTTCAGTCAAAAGGAAATATGTTAGATTTTACAACCGTTCTCTTCTGTATCATTCTACAGCCCTCACTGAAAACAGCATTCTTTAAATTGTCAGTTTTAAGCACACAATAATCTTTTATTTTCTCCTGTTCAGTAACTATGAATTTTTTCTTTATAACTGAAGTTCAACTGTGTCTCTTTCCTTTTTTATCATTCCCACTGTGACTTCAATAATGTTTAGTTTTATTTTTAATTATACAAACACATGTTGGCGTGTTCGTATGCCATTCTACTGTCAAGTTTTCAGTTGACTGACCAAACAATTGAGCTTATTAAAACTGCTTACTTGGAGTCGTGTTTCTGTAGCACATAAGAATATAAAGTCTATTTTCTACTTTTGCTACTCAAGATAAGGAAGGTCAAGTCAAATTCCAGTACCTTGGTTTTGCTAGGGTGGTTGAAAACAGACATTTATTTCTCAGTTCTGGAGGCTGGGAAGATCAAGGCTAAAGTGCTTGGAGATTGGGTTCCTGCTAGGGACCTTCTTGGCTTTCAGAAGGCTCCCTTTTGCTGTGTATTTATGTGGTGAAGAAAGGAGAGCAAGCTCTGTTTTGTCTTTTATAAGGGTACTAATCCCATCATGGGACCCGATTTGGTGATTTAATTTAAATTTAGTAACCTCCAAAGGACCCATAGGAGGCAGGACTTCAACATTTGAATTTGAAGGGGATAGGGCTTTAACATATGGATTTGGAGGAGGGTAGCGTTTCAACATATGAATTCGGAGGGGAGCATAAGGTTTCAACATATGAATCTTTGGGGTGTGTGTGGCATAATTCAGTTTTTAACAGATGGTAAATATCAAACTCAATGCTGCAGAAAGTGTTGAATTAAGGGTGGCTGTGAGACAAGAGGTTGGAAAGACTGGTCCTTTGGAGGACTTTGAGTGCCAGACTTAGAAGACACTGGGCTTTTGACCAAGGTACTGTCATGGTGAGAATTATGCTTTAGGAGAACAAATCCAAGGGGTGCTTTTGGGATTGATTTTTTTTTTCGGAAGAGACTGCAGTAGGCAAACCATTTGGAGGAGTAACAATACCTGGTGGAAAAATAAAGACCAATATTCTGATGGCTGCCTACACACGCACAACTGCCAGGAAATTTTCCTGATGCTCCCGCTGAAGGAGGATTTCATCTCTAATCCCACATATTTTGTATGCTGCTCAAGGAAGATTTTGCCTTATATGGTATTTGTTTCTGTACTTTTCTCATAGCTCCCATTCGGCAGTTCCTCTAGTATATTGCACCATACAGCCACGAAGCAGCTGTCTGGGAAGGACCCACACGCATTCCTACCCACTAGAACGCTGACATGATTATTGTTATTGTTGTTGTTATTACTTGGGTACCAGGATTGAACCCAGGAGCACTTAACCACTGAGGTCACAACCCTAGCCCCGTCACTCTTTAATTTTTTTTTTTTAAATTGTAGATGAACACAATGAAAGGAAAGCAGGAACGGGGAGACAGGCGACAGAGACAGAGACCAGGTAGAGCTACACAGGAGAGTAAGTCAGTTTACAAATTAAGGCACATCTCTCTATAGACGGAGAGAGACAAAGTAAGCTTGGAATTAGGGACTTTTATGGGTCAGGCTCAGGGATTGGGGGGGAGGGAGTCTAATGCAGGCGGTTAAGGGTGGAGTAGGTATGAGGGAGTGATGAACCTTTCTCATTTAATGCCCTTGGACGGGAAAGCGACATTTTTCTTAAAATGGTGGCTGTCACTTAAGATGGCAGTCCTTATGCTAGGCAAGGACATTACCCACAAGACCTTTATTTTATTTTTTTATTTTTGTGTGGTGCTGAGAATCCAACCCAATGCCTCACATATGCTAGGCAAGCGCTCTACACTGAGCTACTACCGCAGCCAGCCCCATCCCCAGCCCTTTGTTATTTTGAGACAAGGATTTGCTAAGTTGCTGAGGCTGGCTTTTAACTTGGGAACCTCCTGCCTCAGCCTCCGAAGCCGCTGGGATCCCAGGCATGCTTCACCGAGCCAGGCCGCAGACATTATTCTTCCACTTGCGCACACCACACAGGAGACCTGGGAGCTTGGCCAAGTCAGCCTGGGGGCTCCACTGGGCCGTTCAACCACCGAAGGCCCCTCGTCCCACCGACTTGGCCAAACGAACTCTGCATGGCCTGGAGCTCCCAGGTGGAGCTCTCGTCGGGGGACCAGTAAATTATTATAGTCTGATTTCTGAATCCTCGAGGAGCTGCTGCGCTGCCTTCCCTTCCTGGGATTGGGTCGGCTGCCTACCAAAGCCGGACTCCTCCTGTTTCTGTACGGGAGGTTTAGGGATGTTCACTAGAGCCCTCCCCACCTCTGGGGTTCTTGGCATGCTTTTTAGTGGGAGGTAGGATAGAAATTCATCAGTCACAAAGTACTGAAGGAGGAGAACTACAAAAGGAAGAAATGGTTGTTTAAAAACTCGGGGCCCCTACCCTTTTAAGAGAGTAGGCGGGGAGCCAACTCCACCGCGTTCCAGGGTGCCTTGCGCGGCACGTCGATCCCACTCCGGTCCCAGAGTTCCCTGCGCTACCGGTTCGCTTCCGGCGTGCTAGGAGCTCGCGGCGGCCGTTGGGCGTGCTTTGGTTTAGTGGCTCCATCCATTTTGGCCGTGGTTCGCGGTCGCCTCTAGGGCTTGAAGTGCCCGCCAAGTCGGAATTGGCCAAGAACAATGCTGCCCGGTCCACTTCGACTTTAAGGCTAGAGGAGGGTCTCCGACCTTTTTCTGGTTGCTGACAGCGTCCAGCCCGAGGCAGCCATGGCCACGGGCTTCTCCTTCGGGTCCGGGACGCTGGGTTCCACCACCGTGGCGGCCGGTGGGACCAGCACTGGCGGCGGTTTTTCTTTCGGGACTGGAGCATCTAGGTAATCACACTTCTTCGCTTTCGTGGTCCTATCTTTCCTCGCGACGCTCTTGGTGCCCCATCTTATCTCCCGCTGATTTCTTTCCGCTGGGCTTGGGGGAAAGCACCTGACCAGACACCAGCGACATGGACCTCCCGCTCGCTTCGGTGCCGGGGCCCTACCGGCGTCCTGGTAGGGAAAACGGGGGCGGAATATCCCTTTGCTGTGAGGTCTCGGATTTCACAGATGGTTCAGGTATTGTTACTGCCCAGCGGGGTCTGACTAGGTGAAGGGGCTTGGGGTTTCACTCCTAAAGTTTAATCTTGTGTTAATCTTAGGCATAGGTGAAAATCGAGCGAATGAATGAAATTACAGCTTCTTTAGGGCTTTAGAAAGGGACGAATAATAGAAGATGTTGAGGAGGACAATCATGGTTTCTCCTTGTTAATTAAGATTCCTTCGCAGCTTTACATACTAGCGGTGTTTTTATGATTTCGTGATTCTTTTTTTCTCGAGCCTTGCAGACCTTTGTGTCTCATGGGACCCAGTTTATTGGTAATAATTTTCTGTAGCATGTGCATATTAGTATCTCTCTGATAATAATGTAATTGTTCATTTTGTCGTTTACTAATTTACAAAACAACTTACTAGTTCAGGTGGAAACATAAAAAAAGGAAGTTCAGAAAGAATGGGAAGAGAATATAGAAAACTTTAATCTTTAGAACTCAGTATTAAGAAATGTGTACTCTGTTGACTTGACAAGCTGTGGATGTGAATGGCTTAAAGGACATGGTGGTAGATTGAAAAGGCAAAAACACCTTCAGCATTACCTGTATTTTAAAAAAGGAAGGAGAGGGCTGGGGTTGTAGCTTAGTGGTAAAGTGCTTCCCTAGTATGTGTCAGGCACTGGGATAGATTATCAGCAGTGCATATAAATAAATAAAGGTCCATCTGCAACTAAAATTTTTTTTAAAAATATATTTTCTAAGCTGTAGATGGATACAATATGTTCATTTATTTTTATGTGGTGCTGAGGATTGAACCCAGTGCCTCAGGCATGTGAGGCAGGCGCCTAACCACTGAGCCACAACCCCAGCCCTAAAAAAAAAAAAAAAAAAAAAAGGAAGGGGAGAGGAACCACATACTATACACGCAAGCCAGAAAAAATCTGGGAGCTTTTCTCCATACCTCTGCTACTCTATGCTTTTAATGTAAGTCCTGATAACTTTGCTTCTGCAGGTTTCATTTGTTTGCATTCCAGTGCACAAGCTATTATCCTTCATGGCACAGATACTTGTTAAACAAATTTTTGTGTTAGGATCTATTTTGGATGGTAAGACAAATAAGAGTTGTCTTTGGCGCTCAAATTCTAAATAAAAATTCCTGGTTCCTGTCAGGTTTTCAGCCAGCCCTCTTACTTGTGTTGATTGAGAACTGCTATCAGCTCCTGCATGGATTAGTTCAATGGAATCCCAATTGCTGTCCCCAAATCTCCTTTTACATCAGTGATTGGCTCCTCCTTTAGTTACTTCCCACTATCCCTAGAAGGAAGTAAACAAAAAAAAAAAAAAAGAGGAAAGAAAAGATATTCCTTTGGGTTTCAAGGCCCCAAATAATCTGCAATCTCTCCAGATTTCATCTTGGGCCCATTTTATCATTTCAGTGATCCAGACCCACTGTAGAAAAATAACATTTAAGTTATCACCCAGTATATTTGCACAAATAAGAAATTGAACATTTCATTGGAACTGTTCATATTTACTTATATTTCATGGGATGCATTTTGCTGTTTTCTATGCTAGTCCATTTCATTTTTTAGAATGTTGTGACCTGCAAAATTAATTTTTTAATTAATCTTTTCTAGTGGTCCTGATCTTAGTTTGAAGAATTCTGTCCTAGCAATACAGGCTTTTCTCAGTTCCTCAGAGGGATGAAGCTAAACATTCCTACTTCCAAGTAGTTCCCTCTATTTAGAGTGCCACAACTTCCTCTCTACCAAACCAATCCCTGTTTATCTTTTGGTACTGAAATGATCTTTTCCTAAGAGGCCTTTTCTGACATGTCAGTCTAAGGGAGATATCCATTTTCATAGTATTTTGTATGAGATATCCATTATCATACTATCTTAATATATTAAGTGTGTATATAAATCGTAATTGTTAATATTTATTATTTTGCTTGTAGTATGACCCCCACAGTAGATTGTAAGCTCTATGATGCTAGAGACCTTTTCATTCTGTTTTCTCAGCAGATACTGTACTTGGACCTCAACCCATATTTAGTAAATGAATGAACAGTTAGTATCTATGTCTCCCACTGTCGGGAAATTTCTTTCTTTCTTTCTTTATTTTTTTGTTGTAGATGGAAAAAATATGTTTATTTTATTTGTTTATTTTTAATGTGGTGCTGAGGATCGAACTCAGTGACTTACCAGTGTTAGGCAAATGCTCTACCACTGAGCCACAACCCTAGCCCACTGTCGCGAAATTTCTGAGGTCAGAGTCAGAGTATATGCCACTCTATCCTCAGTTCCTAGAACATACCTGGCATAGAAAAAGGTCTTTAATAAATCCTTATTGGGCTGGGGATGTGGCTCAAGCGGTAGCGCGCTCGCCTGGCATGCTTGCGGCCGGGTTCGATCCTCAGCACCACATACAAACAAAGATGTTGTGTCCGCCGATAACTAAAAAAAATAAAATATTAAAAATTCTCTCTCAGGATAGGAAAGGCAGCAGAATACAACAGACACTAGTATGGCAATATGTAAATCAATGGATGTGTAACTGATGTGATTCTGCAATCTGTATATGGGGTAAAAATGGGAGCTCATAACCCACTTGAATCAAATTGTGAAATATGATATATCAAGAACTATGTAATGTTTTGAACAGCCAACAATAAAAAATTAAAAAAAAAAAAAAGAAGTAGTACAGGTAAGAGATGATATACAAAAATGATCACATAATTAAAAAAATTAATTCCCCCCAAACATTGATATGCTTAGATATACTGTATTTTGAATATTTAAAATGTATATTTGTAACCCAAACTGGTATTTTGTAGAAAAGATAGACAAAGTAAACCACTTTAACATATATTTTCTTTGCTTAAATTTATGAAGCTACTTAATATTTACATGCACATTGAGTTCAAGTTTATGTATTTACTCTTTTTAATGCTTCAGACTCAATAAAGACTATCAGTGACCGAGAATTACATACAAACAAAACAGAAAAAAAAAAAAAATATTACTTAAAGCATTAAAGAATAAATATTCACCATAAAACCAAAAAAAAAAAAAAAAAATTCTCTCTCTCTCTCTCTCTCTCTCCCTCTCTCCCTCTCTCTTAAAAAAATAAATCCTTATTGAATTGGTAAATGAATTATTAGTAATAAATTAGAAAAATTTACTCAGATTTTAGAAAGATTAGGATAAAGTAATGAAAGACAGTCAGCGTGTCAGCCAAGATGTTGTTCAGGAGGCCTGACTTTTTTAGTATCACCTGGTGATTTGAAGTAAGTCATTTTTAGAGAGTTCCTACATAAGGAAAAGGGATATGATAGTATATTTATCTTGGAGATGTTAGTTGAAGCATGTCAGTTTAGCATCATATCTGGCACTTGCTAAATGCTTAGTAAATTAACTATTATGTTAGCTCCCAAATCTACTAGAGGCAGACTAAGAAGGTAAAATCACATGCCTGACTTGATGGAGGTTTTTTTTTTTTAAAGAGAGAACTTTTTAATATTTATTTTATAGTTTTTTTTTCCGGTGGACACAACATCTTTATTTTACTTTTATGTGGTGCTGAGGATCGAACCCAGTGCCCCGCCCACATATGCCAAGCAAGCGCGCTACCGCTTGAGCCACATCCCCAGCCCAATGGAGTTTTATTTTATCACAGCACATTCTATCAAGTCCTTGGCAGATAGCCCTGGATTGAGTCAATAATTTGTTGGATCTAGGGTAGATTTTGGTTTTTTTTTTTAAAGAAAATTTTTCTGCCACATGGAATTTTTTCTTTTAAGAAATTTTTCTTTTACTTCTTTTCTTTTAAGATTTTACTTTGATATGTTTCTATGGCAATATTTTTAATTTTAGTTATGTAACACTTGGTAGTACCTTCAGTTATCAAGAAATTTTACATATTTTGATTAATTTTTTGAAAACATTTTCACCATGCATCTATTACCACCACCACCCCACCCTCTGTGGTAATTAGGGATTGAACCCAAGGGCACTTTACTACTACATCCCCAATCCACCTTCTTTAAAATTCTATCTATTTATTTATTTATTTTTCAGGCAGGTCTAAGGTGGTGAGTGTCTAAGTTGCTGAGGCTAGTCTTGAACATGTGATCCTCCTGCCTTAGCTTCTTGAGTTATTGGGATTACAGGAGTATTCCGCAATGCCCAACTCCTTTTTATTTTTTATTTAAAACAAGAGTCTCACAAAGTTGCCCAGACTGTTTTTGACTTAAGATCCTCCTGCTTCTTTTTAAAAAAACTTCTGTGAATTTTCTAGCCCATGTTATATACACATAGTAGATCCAAAATAACAATATCATTAGACTACCATCAGTGAAACCATGTGTTCATGCATTCTTTTTAGTTGTACTTCCTATGCTTTCTGAATGTATAGTCATTGAATACTGTAATATCTTCTTTTTAACTTACACCTAGCTTTTTTGTTTGCATTTTTTAGTTTTTATTGTAGTCAATACTATTTCTTAAAATACTTTTCTTTTTTAATTTTTTTTTTAGTTACCAAAGGCTTTATTTATTTATATGTGGTGCTGAGAATCGAACCCAGTGCCTCACACATGCTAGGCAAGTGCTCTACCACTGAACCACAACCCCAGCCCTCTTAAAATACTTTTAAAATTCATTCAATAAGCGTTCAGAGATCTTTACAATTGTCACTGAATCATTGCAGCCTAATTTGGCCTCCTTCCTGCTCTTCAGACATCCAGGGGTGCATGTATGTATGGTAAACTAATACATAACAGGGTACTCTTTCTTTTTTCTTTTTTTTTTTTTTTTAATTGTAGATGGACACAATACCTTTATTTATTTATTTATTTTTAATGTGGTGCTGTGGATCGAACCCAGTGCCTCACACATGCTAGGCAAGCATTCTACCACTGAGCCACAACCCCAGCCCCCACTCCTCCTTTTTTCTACTGAGCATTGATGTCCTATCTCAAGGCCTAGCTCTTTAACAGGTTCCTCTGTCTCCATGCCCTATATACTGATAAGTCTTTTATCTCAAACTACTGCAATAATTTTTTTTGCCATAATTTGGCACTTGATTATAATCTGCTTTATTGAAGGTATATATTTCTACTGCTTGAATCATAACACTACCCTTTCACTAGGCCCCCTAATGTGTGCAGAAAACCAAATTAATTTTTGGGTAATTATGGAATTGGTGATGCCTGCACCTAAGTAACTTGGAGAACTGTTTTGACTTGGATTACAGTTATTTGTGTTATTTTATCCCCCTGAGGAACAACATGTTCTTTGAGTAGGAATTATCTTAGTTATCTTTGTATCCTTTGCAATTTCAGGCACACTATCTTGCACATAATGTTGTTTAGTTCAATTTATAAGCATTCCTAATGATAACAGTAACAACATTTATTGAAGTGAATTTGCCATGCACAATTTCTTAACCAGAATAAATAAACGTACTTAGTGGCTACTATTATGCCTGTTTTGCAGATGAAGAAGAAATAAAAGTTCAATGAAGTTAAGTGTTGTCACACAAATACCAGCACATGGGGAAGCTGGTATTGGAACCCAACCTCTACTGCCTCTCCTTACATTGAAACATCCTAAGGATATTAAGATTTTTTAGAAAGATAATGGGTTCTGTCATGGTGATTAGTCTTTATGGAGGAGCAGAGAGGGAAGTAGTAATAAAGATAAGTGGGATTTCCCATTATGCTATGCATGTTATAATCTATTAACTTTCCCACTTTGTTTTTGGTTCTGGGGATTGAAACCAGGGCCTTTTTCATGTTAAGCAAATACTTTACCACCCCTGCTCCTCCTACATAATTCTTGAAGTATCAAATTGTGAAACTTTCTTGCTTATTTTCATAATATGCTCTCCTACCTATAGATAGCAAATTTGCACCTCTGAGGCTTGATAATAGCAGTTGAAAAGTTGTAAATTTTGTTATACCATTTGTTTTTATCCTTTCTTTAAGCATTCAAGAAACTCACTAAAGAGAGCTTTTGCTGCTGAGCACATAATCTTGATAAATGTCAATTTAGCTTTGCATTTAATTTTTGGCAGGACATGCTCACTCCAGCACGCCTCCAGCCCCTAGTGTCTCAGTTTTGGTGACAAGATTCATTCCCCCCACCCCCATGAATATGTACTATAGCAATAGAGAGATGGCTAAGGTACCTTAGAATAACTTGTGTATTTTTCTTTGTGCTTTCTAATTTTTTTGATTCAATTTGGAAATGTGAACTCTATTTGAGTAGTTCCAAAGGAAAATAATACACATTTATAAGATTTATTATGGCCATTTTCAAATAAAAACTATTAAGTAGAATGTGTTCCTTGCTTATGATTATCTTGAGGTCTGAAATCCTGATTGCTCTACTGTGCTTTTCTTAAAAGCTTGGTATTATATTTTTGTAAGACTAATTTTACATTTGGAGAACAGAAGGATATTTGAACTTGGTTAAAGTTGAATTTATTAGTTTTCTTTTGAACATTAGGTGTATATTAGATGTATAATAAAAAAGAAAATAACCCAGAAGAATTAATTTTTATTTTTCTTAAGTAAACATTGACTGTAACAGATTTTTTTTTTTTTTAATTGTGTGTATGTTTTAATAAACAAGCAACCCTTCTGTGGGGCTCAATTTTGGAACTCTTGGAAGCACTGCAACTCCAGCAACTACGTCTACTTCTTCTGGTGGTTTTGGAACTGTACTCTTTGGATCTAAGCCTGCCACTGGGTTCACTCTAGGAGGAACAAACACAGGTAAGGAGGATTTTCATATTTTCAGGGAGTAAGCTTGGGATATTCCTTTTCCAATGGGATATTTATTTTTCAATTTTCATCTTCTGTCTCCGTTTAGAGGTTGTTATTGGTAGTGGAACTTAAAATAAGGCTAAATACCAAGATGAATATGGAATACAGGGATTTGGAAATAGGGTGATAGGCTGAGTTATTGGCTATGATTATAAGGAAGGCCTTCTCAAAAAATATAAGATTTCTTTAAATATAATGAACTAAGGTGATTTAAAATTTTATGTTAGATTATATAATACATATTTTTCCTTAATAAAGAGTATTGTTTAAGCCAAGTTTACCAGTTTGGAACATTAATTAACTTAGCATGTATGGGACGGCCAGCGTTGAAGAATGTTTTACTGGAGCTGACCATTTAAAAAGTTTTTGCATCCTTACTTACTTTCTCTGTCCTCAAAGCCTTTTGGTTTTCGCCACCTTTGTGTTGACCTTCAGACTTGGAGTGCAGCACATTTTACAGCCATACCCAGAAAATGAAAGGACAACTGGGGTACCAACCAGTGAGTTTCCTAAGATAGTTTTGTGTGCCTGCATTTTGTCTGGAGTAGTTTTTTTTTTCCCCTCTGTTTTATTTTGTTATAAGCAATAGTTTGCATTTTATAAACTTTATTTCCTTATTAATCAAATTATATAGCCTGTAATATGAAAACCAGTGCCATAGGAAAAATTCTTGTGTTAGTGGTTATGGTGGCAGATATCATGATCTATTAGTCTTAATAGACTAATGTATTTATTAGTCTATTATCTATTTGCCTCCATGGAGGCGACACCTGAGGGTTTTTTTCCCTTATGAATGCCATCTTCCTTGTTTAAATTTTATTTCTCTTTTTGTTCTCAGGAATAGCAACAACTATAACTACAGGACTAACTCTGGGTAAGAATTTTTGAGGAAAGATCTCAGATCTGTGGTTTCCTAAAAATTTAAATGAATTAAGTGATCTTTCTACTCTTTTATCTCACAGTACTGGGATATAGAAGAAAGTATGCAAAGAAAACCTTGAGTATAGATCCTAAGTACTCCTTTCAATATTTGAGTACTTAAAAAGTGATTTATACATGATTTTAAAAATTCAGGTAAATATTTTAAATACAGAATTGGTTTTTAACACAGAGTTTATTTTATATTACTTTTTCAGCATTTTGACTAAATATTAGGAAAAGAGCCAAGCTGCACACCAGAAGTCTTAATCTCTGGAGGCCTTAGACAGTCTTATAAAGTATGTAGTGACAAAGCTCTTAGCTGTCTATAAAATATTGTAGGGCTGGGGTGTAGCATAGTGGAAGATTGCTTCCCTAGCATGTATGGAGTCCTGGGTTTGGTCCCCAGTACTGAAAAAGAAAATAATAATGATACTGGACTAAAAAGTTCTTTGATTCCCTTGTCACTCAGAAACATAATAGTTTCTGTAGTGGTATGCTTACGAGAATGTAAATAACTAGGTTTCATCCTGCTTTGACTCTTAACCATTATTCACAATGGGTGACAGTAAAGTGAAAGGAAAAAATGAAAGGATGTTGAAAAGCTCTTAAATTGGTTAAGGATTGACTATTCACTTGAATGCTGTTAGCTTGTCATCAATGGAAAACACATCTGTTTGTCACCAGAGCTTTGGACAGGATTGGCTGAGGGCAAGTAATTGATTCCTCTTACTATCTGAGGTTATAAAACCCATCCATACATAATTTTGGAGTACTGTGCTCTCGCAGGAACTTGTAATCAGGGCAATCCAGAAGCATAGTTTCTGACTTCTTTTTTCTCAGTGGTTTCAGGAGAAGCCCAAATGTGGGTCATTTATGCATTTCTTGTTTGAATAGTTACTGTTTTCTGTGTGATTATGAGTATGCATGATGCCTTGAAAGTCAATATTAGCTTGTATTTGCAATGGTGTTGGTGAGAATGGTATTGATGGTGAAGTCAGGAAATTTGGGGTGTACATGCAAGACATTGATCTAATATGAGATGACAGGGGTAAGCAGGTATATAATATGGTCTTGTGTAATTTGATAAATATCTCATAGACATAGGACGATACAATGAAAGGAAAAGCAAGAAGAGAATAGGGTTATTTTGGGACAGAAAATATTCCAGACAGAAGTAGAATGCAGTGTTTGCTCAATCATAAAACTTATTCCATTGGAATAAGAAAAACATTTTGTTCATGGGGCTTAGGATTCAAAAGTGGAAATGGTAGGAAGAATTGAGATTTGAGAGCAGGTTGGAACCAGATTAGAAGGTCACTTATGTGCCTGATTTTTAGACTATTGTAGAACAATCTAGAGTTAATTGGAACCATAAGTTGGTAGGGTCACCAGGATGTTGTTTTTAAGGTAACTGGGATAATTCCAAAAATAGAGTTCAGAAGAGATTGGCAGAGAAATTAAGTCTGTTGTTGTAGTTCTTGAGAGGTGGTTTAATTTAAGATTTTTGAGAATGCCTGTAATCCAGGGATATTTCTGAAATAGAATTAGCAGGATTTATAGCCAGTGGAATTCAGAGGAAGGAAGGACTGTGAAAAAAAATCGTGGCTTTTTTGGCTTTAATAATTGAATTGACCTTGGTGGGCCTGGGGCTTTAGCAAAATTAGATTTATTTGGAGTTTTTTTGGAAAGGTAGAGCCAGCTAACGGGCATTCAGGTAGATGCACATTTTAGTCTCATGTACCCATAGTGGGTGACATTAAGGGAACCCTAGGGAATATCAAGACATCAACAGACGAAGGAAATCTACAAAAGAATATGGGAAAGGAATAGCACAGAAACTAGTAGTAAGATATCTGAGAGCTGACAGGACCCAGAAAGAAGAGTATTTTAAGGATTAGAGAATGTTTGCATAGTCTTGGAGGAGAGGGACTGTTTTTCTTTTGAGAGTAAAGGGGAAAAAGGATAAATACTGTTTTATATAAATCTAGGTATTGAATTTATTGATTACAATATTATATTGATTGGGGTGTTTTCACCTTTCTTAATCTAAAGGACCTTTTTCTTTTCTGAATTCACCATGATTTGGTTCTAACCTCTGTTTTAATTTTCATGCATACACATGTATTCTTATTCTGTTGACACAAAATAGGATCACAAACTTATAGGGATCCTGATTGAAACCAATATGATATGTATACACTTAAGGTAAAATTGGATTTTATCTATTAAAACAGGAACACCAGCCACTACATCTGCATCTACAACTGGCTTCAGTTTAGGATTCAATAAACCTGCAGCATCTGCCACACCATTTGCTCTTCCTATTACTTCTACCTCAGCAAGCGGTCTCACTCTTTCATCTGCTCTGACATCAACTCCAGCAGGTGAGTAGAGAACATAGATACCCACTTTTCCTTCTTTATTTATTTGGTACCTGGGATTGAACCCAGGGACACTTAATCACTGAGCCACATCCCAGTCCTTTTTTTTGTTTGTAAAGACAAGTCAGTGTTGGCCATTACTACAACAGGGAACGTCTTGGAATGTCTTCTTTATTTACAGAGTAGAGCAAAGGACAGGATTAGAAAGGTAAAATGTAAAGCTTTTAATATCTGCTTTGTTTTCAAGGAGCCATTTTATGACAAGGAAGGATAAAAATGTTATATAAACCTTACTTAGCTTAGAATTTGTTTAATTGTAAAAGTGGAATTGGAAGCCTGGGTTGGAAACACTTGTATGGAATCAGTTACCTGGTACTGTTCTAATATTACCTGAAGCCCTTATTTCTCTCAGTTTATGCTTTATAGCTACTATTCTTTTCTAAAGTGTATATAATTTTTATCTTTAGCGAGTAGATTTTGCAAAGAGCCAATTTTATCATGAAAATCAACTTAAAATTTTTTTACTTGTATTTTTCTATGGTGTACATAAGTAATGTTGCCATTTGAAGGCTTAGTATCTCATTTTTCATTAGCATCCACTGGATTTACTCTAAATAATCTGGGAGGAACAACAGCCACAACTACAGCTGCATCAACAGGCCTTTCTTTAGGGGGAGCCTTAGCTGGTTTGGGAGGTTCACTTTTCCAGAGTACAAACACAGCAGCATCAGGTAATTGATGATATTTACTCTACAGAATAGTAAGTATTTGTATTTAAATTATTTAATCTTTATTTTTGCCTTTTAACCAGTTTGCTTTTCCTCTTTAATCTGTATGTTTTCCTTTAATGTAAAATTGGTTTTCGTACATAATTGGACCTTTTAGTCATATTTAGAGATACATTTTTCTCTTTCTCAATATTGACAAATTAGATAAAGAAGCAAGCCTATTTAAGGAGTCAGAAAGCCAGGTGCATTTGCACATGCTTGTAATCCCAGTGGTTTTGGAGGCTGAGATAGGAGGATCGCAAGTTCAAAGCCAGCCTCAGCAACAGAGGGGCGCTAAGCAACTCAGGGAGACCCTATCTCTAAATACAACACAAAAGAAGGCTGGGGATTTGGCTCAGTGACCGAGTAACCCTGAGTTCAATCCCCATCCTTCTTTCCTCCACAAAAAAGGAGTCAGAAAACTTAAAATAAGTGGCATTTAAGTAGTTTGGGGTTAATTGGAGGTCTAGTTCAGTGGTAGAATTGCTTATCTAGCATGCACAAAGGCTTGGGTGGATTCCCAAGCTAGAAAAAAAAATTTGTTTTGAGTCATTTATAGCTTACTTCACTGTAAGGCAACTTGTAAAGTCTTAGTTCTAGGAATGACTTTCCATTATGGAATTTCAGGAAAGGGTATTAGAAAACCATGTGCCTCTTCTTTCTGTTATTTTTTTTTTTTTTTCATTTTACTTTTATATCAGTCTTTATGAGAGATGTTTAAATATTTATCCTGTAAAAATTGCATGTTACAGTCATCTCATGATTTGGATATTACAAGATATTGTGAATATCTACAAAATTAGACAATAACAAAAGATTAGTATTTGAGATATCAATACAAACTAGAACACTATAATTTTCTTTAGATTATTTTGACCATCCTTACCCTCCCATTCCACTGACCTGAAAATCCTCTTTATCAAATTGTTATCTGAAGAAAGGACAAAAAAGAAATAGTGTCTTTAATAGAAAAAGTCAAGTCATTTTCCTTTCTTTTCTCCTGTTCAACCAAGTGAAGTATTAGGCACATATTAGGGGCCCTGCAAAACTTCTGAAAGTGAAATAGTCATTATAAATCAAGTGTAACTGGAAATTCTGAGTTTGATAGATTAGCATTTCCTAATTTGTGCATTTTTAAACAGAAATTCTTTTTATTTTATTTTATTTTTCTTGTAGTTGAGGTCTCATTATGTTGCCCAGGTCTTGAACTTACAAACTCAAGTGATCTTCCTACCTTTGCCTCCCAAATAGCTGGGACTACAGGAGTGCTCTGCTACGCCTAGCTAAATAGAAATTCCTGATGTTACACTGCTATGTGAAATAATTATACAATTTCTTCAAATAATAGAAAAGCTTTTCTCACTCCCACAATGCCCTCATTGACTTTTCAAAATATTCATTTCTTTATACAGTCATTAGCTATAACCAATATTTAAAAGATCTATAGAGGGGCTGGGGCTGTAGCTCAGTGGTAGAGCGCCCGCCTCGCACGTGTGAGGCACTGGGTTTGATCCTCAGCACCACATAAAAATAAATAAAGATATTGTGTCCAACTACAACTAAAAAAAAAAAAACAAACTATAGAATCCTTAATATGAGGCAAATTTCATAATAAGCAAGAAAATAGAAATTAACCTGATATATAAAATACTAATTCAGTATTTTCTGCCACATGAATTGATATTTTAGTATTTTGCCAATGACTATGTTGAAATTATTTAATATCTGTGTAATAAGAGAGGGGTGGGGAGGTAGTACTCCATGACGGAGTGCTTCCTAGCATGCGTGAAACCTGGGGTTTGACTCCCAATAACCGCAAGTAGTAGTATGAGTAATAGTAGCAGAAGTAGTAGTAATAAGAGAGAGAGAGGGTTGTTTTATGTTTCTTACCCAGTTTTTAGATGTGCTTTGATTCTTCTCAAACTCTTAATATTTAATGCTTATACTTAATCTAAATGTGTTGTTGAATTTTTAAAAAATTATCATAGGTTAAGTATCCATTTTTTGAAATGTTTAGGCCAGAAGTGTTTCAGATTTTGGAATTTTTTGGATTTTAAAATATTTACATAGACTTCACCAGTCAAACATCAACACAATGCTCAAAAAGTTTTAGATTTTTAGAGCATTTCAGATTTTGAATTTTTGGATTAGGGATGCTTGTCTGGTATATAGTAATTCTTTGTTTAGCTGTTTTCTGACACATAGCCAGAATTTAAATCAAAATTTTAGTTATATTTATTAAATATTTTCTCTTTTTAAAAAATAGATGGTATTATCTTAGGAATGCATGGATTTTAGAAATATATGTTTATCAACACAGGACTTTTTTTAATAGTTATTTTTTAGAAGTAGCTGGACACAATGCCTTTATTATTTATTTATTTATTTTTTATGTGGTGCTGAGGATCGAACCCAGGACCTCGCATGTGCTAGACGAGCGCTCTACCGCTGAGCCACGATCCCAGTCCCTCAACATAGGACCTTTGAAATTTTGCTACTTGGCTCAAATATAAATTAATGACTTAGAATTAACTGTCGTCATTTTGATTCCTTTTGCCAGGTTTTCTAGTAGCTATATCAGTTAGCTTAGGAGCTATACTATTGGTGGAATTTAACCAGATGGAGAGTGATAGGAAACAGTAAAAAAAGAGGGGGAAGCCTGTAGTGGACTAGAATCAAGAAAGTCTTCTCTTTTGTAGAACTAATTGAAGGCTAGTATAGCCAGGTAAATTAAAGCATTTCTTTTTAAATAGGTAAATTAAAGCATTTCTTTTTAAAATAACTTTTCTGAAAAGAACTTGGAAGTATGCAGTTATACTTAATATATATTATGCTCAAAGTTTATAAATTAACACTGGATTATTTTTAAAGTGTGTAGTTCCAAAATATGTTTGGAAGATAGGACTGACTTCTCTGAAAATAATACAACTTAAACTGTTTTTGTAGAAAAGGTTCAAAAGTAACAAACATTGAATGCCCACATATATTGAATTAACACATATTCTGATCTTTTTAATAATGAAACATCACATTATCCAAACTACATATACCATCTTTGCCCAAAGCATGCTCCAGACTTGTTCCTTGATATTTTCCTAAATCAATTATTTTTTTAAATACTTATTTATTTATGTATCTTTAGTTTTTTTAGGTGGATACATTAGTTTGTTTTTATGTGGTGCCGAGGTTTGAACCCAGTTCCTCGTGCATGCTAGGCGCGCACTCTACCACTGAGCCACCACTCCAGCCCTCCTAAATCAATTATGAAAAAAATCTTAAAAGCATTTGAGTACTTTGGTTAGTAAGAGGAAATTCTGGTAAAGTCTTTCAGTAAAATTGTATGTAATATTTGGTTTATTTGTAGGACTTGGACAAAATGCTTTAGGCCTGACTTTGGGAACTACAGCAGCTACTTCAGCTGCAGGCAATGAAGGCCTTGGTGGTATAGATTTTAGTAGCTCATCAGATAAAAAGAGTAAGTAATGTTACTGTAATTTTGTCTTCTAACACTACTGTTAAGCAACTTCCACGTTATTCAAAATTCCTATGTCTGAAAAATCTCTACTTATGTATTCAGTAGTATAGTTTTTACTTTTAAGTTTGTTTTACATTAGCATTAGCATTGTGCAAATTTTGTGTATTGATTAAGGTTTAATTTTTGTAGATCACTTAAATGTATATGTGTATCTCTTATTTATCCAACTTAATATTTTTGTTAATTTTTTTTATATTGGCGTCATCATAGTATATATTTTGTAATATGTTGTTACTCATATCAAAAGCATTTGGCAGTGTAATTCAGCTAGGTGCTTTAGAGAGGAGTATGAGAAATATAAGGACTTAATTTCCCCTTTCTACCTCTATCCACACCATCCTGTACTCATAGTGTGCTTAAGCTTGAGTTGAGCAAAGAGAATACATAAAAATAAATGCATATGATCACATGTACCACATCTCAGTTCCCTTTAATCTGTTATATTGGTCAAAGGATTTTTTTGTTGTTGTTGTGCTAATCTACAGAATTTTTTCTTTTTCTAGTAGCTATATCAGTTAGCTTAGGAGCTCTACTATTGGTGGGATTTAACCAGATGGAGAGTGATAGGAAACAGTAATTGGTAAAGAGGGGGAGGCCTGGTGTGGACTAGAATCAAGAAAGTCTTCTCTTTTGAAGAACTAATTGAAGGCTAGTATAGCCAGAGAGCAGAAAGGTCAGATACCAGCTGTCTTGAAGAACTTTCTGTGCAACATTGAATTTTGTCACTATACTGATGACCACTAGACTCTACTAAAGGATATTGATGAGATTTGTATTTTAAGAGTAAGAGCATTCTGGCAGCCAAGTAGAAAATAATTGTAGGAAGGAGAGAGAAGCAGCATGGAGAAGTGTTGGGAAGTTATATAGTAGTCTGGGTATATTACTGAGGCAAAGCAAGGTAGACCAGTAAGGTGTCCTTGGCAGTCTAGAAATAGGCCCAAGTTCTAGTTTTTTGTATGTACATAAATAAAATGAAATACCAATGAAATAGCATATTAGTAGAAAATAATTGATGAATTATTTGGCAAAACAAAATTAAAGCCCTATTTTTATTACCATTATTAAGGCATTTATAGAAGAAATGTGCCAGTTTCAGAAATGTTAAAATGAAAAAATTTTTATAATTAATGAAATATTCCAAATATTTATGGAAAAATAAACTAGTCAGATGAAAGATGAAAAAAGTGAAATCTTGCATATAAAGATGAAAGGCAAATAATACATTAAAAATAAAATACTTGATTTTTAGATGCTTACTTTCTCACATTTTAATATCTGAAATTCAGATTGTTTATAGATTCAATTTTAGGAACATATAAATATTTGTGAGATAAATAATTAATATACTAAGTGTTGAAATAGCTCTTAGAAATTAATAAGAGAAATATCATAAGAGAAATGTGCAAAAAAATGAAGAATGTAGAAATTACACAGGTATGCAATTCACAAAAAATAAACCTGTCAGATGAAGATTTGAAAAATATATTATGTTTCACTAGTCTAAGAAATACAAGCTAAGATAAAAATAAATGGCACCATTTAGCTACATGATTAGCAAAGATTTAAAAAACTGATGTTCATTGTTTTTTGAGAGTGTGATCCAAAAAGTGCTCTCAATGTACTTGTTTTAAGGGATTGACAGATTGTTTTAAAGAATTGGAGAAATTCAGGATGCTAATCTGACTTAGTGTTCAATCCTGATAGGGCCTTAAAAAGTGTCAGATAAAGTTACCCAGAGTTAACTTGGTAGAGAATATAAACTATTCATACTGGATATTTTTTATGGAACAATTGAGAAAATTTTTAGTTGAGAAAAGAAAACTATGTCCTTGAAAGAAGCAGGTGCAGATCAGCTGTGGAACACGTTGGCTTTGTACACATCTCCTTGATAACACTGCGTTCATAACAAGTCATTTCATTGAGCAATGTTTAAGAGGCAAGCTAAGAAATGTTTCCATTTATATTTATACCTTAATTTGTGTTCATTTAAAACGTTTGGAATATGTTGTTACATTACCTATTTTTACATGAAGCTTCTTGAATTTTCTAGGTGACAAAACAGGAACAAGACCAGAGTAAGTTTATAATTTAAAATATTTTAATCAAGAGTTTTATTTATTAAATTTGTAGGCAGATGGTATAGTTGGAAATACATAGAACCAGGTACACATTTAGAAGGAAGAGACACTTTTAACAAGCATTCGTCAAAAATAAGATAATAAATGTATGTTCTAGAAAGATTGTGATAGGTCACATCACATCTTCAATTTTTAGTTATTAAAAAACTTTAAAACATTTCTTTTTAGAAAGGTGATTGACATTTTCCCCAGATAATGTAAATAAGCATATAAGTTTGTCAGTTTTTGTTGTTTTTGTTTCTGGTGCTGGGTTTTGAACCAAAGGCCTTGGTGCATGCTAATTAAGCACAAGCTTAATAGTATGTAATCTGCAGCCCTTAAAACATCTTGAACCATGGATTATATGGTGCAGCCCTTAAAACATCTTGCTTACATATGTAAATTATTATGCCAGGACTATTTTTTATTTATTGGTATCTTCATTAAAGAAAATAGTTTTCATATACATCATATATATATATATATACACACACACATACATACATACATTTGAAATATATATTTGAACTTGGTCATTATTTTTATTGCAAATTATGTTTTCTCACACAATTTGTATTAAATAAGCTATTTATAAATAAATGATCAAATTTGCTGTTCTACAAACTTCTTGTGTATATTTTAGCCTAATACAGATTGAGTATCCCTTATACAAAATGTTTAGGACAAGAAGTGTTTCAGATTTTGGACTTTTTCAGATGTGGGGATATTTGTATGGAATATACACATTGAGTGTCCCTAATCTCAAAATACAAAATGCTCTAGAATCTGAAACTTTAAAAAATTGAAATGAAGGAACAGACTGAGATCTGTCTAAGGTTATAAAATCTAACTCATGATTTCATTATAGCATGCCAAATTTTAGTTGTTCTGCCTTCATTAATTATTTGTATTTCCCTTAAACTGTCCCTTGCTTTTATTTTCCCATTTCAATGCATGTTGAAGAACAAACTGAAGTTATAATAAAGTATTTAGAGCATCTCATGAGAAGTTATATAGACTTTGTGTTATTATTGCTTTAATTATTCAAACTGAATAAAATGTCAGTCATAGAATCTTTTAGCCAGAGGGAATTTAGTTCAGCATCTCATCCAGTCATTAGTATTTTCTTTTTTCCTTAGAATTTAGTTAAAAGCTTTTAAGTATATTTATAGTAGCTGCCACTCTTCTTAATTAAGAAATGTCAATTTCAAATAAATTGCTGGAACTAGGTCAGGAAATTTTTTTTTTTATTTTGAAATCATCCAAGGAAGCTCTAAGTAGAGAACATTTGCAATATTTTCTTGAATCTTAACATATAGTATAGTAAAATTTAATGTCAACTTTCTAAAATCTGAATGGTATTAATACATTTGTGGCTTTTTTTCTTAGGGATAGTAAGGCACTGAAGGATGAAAATCTACCTCCTGTCATCTGCCAGGATGTTGAAAATCTCCAGTGAGTGTCAAATATATTTAAATAAATAATGCTCAAAGAATTCTAGAATACATTTTAGGGGGAACATCTTTTCTTTCTAAACATTTTAACTTGGCTTAAATTGTTAATGTTTTTAAAAGTAAGAGAAAGTTGAAAAGCAATTAAAATTAATGTAACTGCCATTCTATAAACTAGTGTGTAAATTATGGATGAATTTTTTACTTTTGTTTCTTTCTGACAAACTTATTTTTTAATTGATTAGTCTTTTAATTGGTGCATTATAATTTTACATATTGAATTAATTCATTGCAACATATTTGTACGTGCATATAATTTAATCAGTTTCATTCCCGGTACCTCCCCTTTCCAGCTTTACCTTCTGTTTTCATGAGATTTGCCCTCCTCCCTCCTTTTTCCCCCCTTTTTTCTCTGTAGCTTCCATGTATAAGAGAAAGCATAACAATCCTTGACTTTCTGAATCTGGCTTATTTTGCTTAACATAATGCTTTTACGTTCGTTCCATCCATCCATTTTCCTGCAGATGACAGAATTTCATTCTTTACAATCGAATAAAACTCCATTCCATGTGTATGCCACATTTTCTTTATCCATTCATCTCTTGATGGACACATAAGCTGGTTTCTTAACTTGGCTACTGTGAATTGCACTGTTAGCAACATAGGATGCATGTATTGCTGACTTTAATTATTTAGGATAAATACTGAGGCACGATATAGCTTGGTCATATGGTGAATCCATGTTTAGTCGGTGGAGGAATCTTTATACTGATTTCCAAAGTGGTTGTACTAATTTGCAGTTCTGCCAAGAGTGTATGAGTGTTCTTTTTCCACCAACATTCTTCGCAGTATTTATTATTTGTATTTTTGATGGTGATTGTTCTAACTGGAGTGAGATGAAATCTCAGAGTAGTTTTGATCTGCATTTCTCTGATTGCTAAAGAAGCTGAATACTTTTTATAAGTTTGTTGGTCATTTGTGTGTCTTCTTTGAGATATGTCTGTTTAGTTCAATTGTCCATTTATTGATTTTCTAAAATTTTTTGATTTCTTTATATTCTTGATATCAATACAATCAGAACAATGGCTGGAAAAGATTTTTCTCCCATTTTGTGGGTTTTCTCTTCATGCTCTTTTGTTTCCTTTGCTTGGCAGAAGCTTTTTAATTTGATGCCACTCTATTTGTTGATTCTTGGTATTATTTCCAGAGCTTTAGGGGTCCTTCTAAGGAAGTTTGTGTCTGTGCCTTTATGTTGGAGTGCCCCAGCATTTTTTTGTAGGGGTTGCAAAGTTTGTGGTCTAATTCCTAAATCTTTTTTTTTTTTTTTGTACCAGGCATTGAGCTAAGGGGCACTGGACCACTGAGCCACATCCCAGTCCTATTTTGTATTTTATTTAGAGACAGGGTCTCATTGTTTAGTGCTTCACTTTTGCTGAGGCTAGCTTTGAACTTGCAATCCTCCTGCCTCTTCCCGAACCACTGGGATTACAGGTGGATCTATTTTGAATTGACTTTTTTGTAGTATGAGAGAGATTTAGGTTCATTCTTCTACATATGCATATATAATTTTCCCAGCACCATTTGTTAAAAACCCTATATTTTCTCCAGTGTAAGTTTTTGGTGCCTTTGTCAAGGATCAAATGACTGTATTTCTATGGGTTTGTCTTTTTTTTGGGTCTTCTATTCCATTGATCCTAAGTGTTTTGTTTTTTTGCCAGTACCACAGTTTTTAAATTCTCAGTTTTATTTATTTATTTATCTATCTATTATTTATTTTTTGTAAAGGAAATTTGTGAAGGAACAAAAACAGGTCCAAGAAGAAATTAGTAGAATGTCTTCAAAAGCAATGCTTAAAGTACAAGAAGATATTAAAGCTCTGAAGCAACTTCTATCATTGGCTGCCAGTGGATTACAGAGAAACACTCTTAATATTGATAAATTGAAAGTAGAAACTGCTCAGGTATACTAAATTACAGCCATTTTACCATAGAATGTTTTGCTTTGTTTTTTTTCCAAAATGGAAATAATGATTTATTTAAAGTTGATACATACATACTGTGAGAAAACCAGGTAGATCATATTTTTTCTTTAAAAAATGTTTTTTTGTGATGCTAGAAATTGAACCCAGGGTCTCATGTTTGCCAAACTAGTGCTCTACTACTGAGAAATATCCCCAGCCTATCATATATTTTTAAATTACTTTAATAAATAATAGTAGTTACTAGTTTTTATTAATGCTCGCTCTATATAACACTGTATCCTAAGCAATTTATTGATATTTGTTAATCTGCTTTCATTTTCATGGTAGTCCTTTGAAGTAAGGTACTGTTATTATGTAAATAAGACAAGAGGCAGAGAACTTTGTTAATAAGTTGAACAGCCTGAATTCAGTTTGCTGATCTAGTTTGAGTTTATGCCCTTAACTAATTTGTTTACATAAGTGCCTGCTGACTAAATTGGTCTGTTCATAAGAGAAAGAATACCTAGTCAGAAAATGTTTTTAACATATCATTTATTAAATTAAAATTATATCATGCTTTATAGATTCATTTCACTGAACACTTGTTAGTCTTGGTTATATCTTAGTTAATAAAAATCATAATGAGGTTAGTATTTTCTGTCATTCTTGTCTAATTGCTTTTATCCCATGGCCTAATATATAATACATACTAAATAAAATATATAATTCTTTTCTATTGCAGTGAAGAAGAATGATGGTTGATGATTTACTTGGATTTTATATGTCATAATTATAAAACATACTTGATATCATTGTGGCAATCTGGACAACATTCCCTTTAAGTTGTTCCTATCTGTTGATAAACTGCATAGGATATGCCTTTACTGTGAGCTTATCAATGAGTGCTATGCTCATAGGTGATATTGTTTTTTGGTGGGGATACTGGGGATTGAGCTTAGTCACTTGACCACTAAGCCACTCTCCAGCCCTATTTTGTATTTTATTTAGAGACAGGGTCTCATTGATTTGCTTAGTGTCTCATTTTTGCTGAGGTTGGCTTTGAACTCTTGCCTCAGACTCCCAAGCCTCTGGGATTATAGGCATGTGCCATTGTGCCCGTCTAGTGATGTTGATATATGTAAAATTTTAAAACATGTCTTCAAGTCAACTATTAGAGAATACCTTTGCTTTTTAAATACCATGTTACTCAAGTAACTAAACTATTATGTTTAAAGAGAATTTTAAGACTTTTGTCTTTTCTCAGATTTCCTGGTCATTTGGAAAATCTCAGATTAAATGTTACATAAATTACATGAAATCATAAATTTTGTATGCAAAATATATGAAATCATGTAAGTTATAAGTAGAAAAATAATGGAACAAACGCAGAGTGAGATGGACTCTGATGGGACCCATTGTAATTCTAAAACTGGATAATTCCATTCACAAATATATGTGGGACACCTGTTATATAAGACTTGTTGATCATCTCTAGTAGTAAAAAGACAGTGGGGGATAAATGGAATGGTAAAAGATTTAAGAAGAGCAAAAAGGTTTGCAAAGAAAGATAGGAGTCAAAGTTTCCTTAAGGATAAATGAACTGAATTTAGAAAACGTAGGCTATATCAACGAAATTTGATTTATGATTACTATTATTTCCATTATAAAGGAACCTAGTACTCTATGCAGTGTCTAGAGATTTACCAGTTGAAAAACAGTGTTCTGAATCCCTCATGACGTAGTTATCAATCTTATTTAACCCCAAAACGTTTTCATCAAAGGCAGCCTTTTGGGTAATAGAAGCATTCTGTGGTTAGGCATGATGTGAACCAAAATCTTATGGAAGTGAATTCTTTTAATACCTCATTTTTTGGCAAATAACTTGAGTTTAAATAAATGGGGGGGGGGCATAGGGATATGAAAGACAGTGGAATGCAATGGTCATCAAATGGGTACCATTTAAGTCAAATTGCTGAGTTTAGCTGTCCAGTCACTTAGTGAATTTTTTTTTTTTTTTAAATCTGTGTGTGCCAAGCAGTGAGGATCAAGAGAACTGGGAGAGAATTAAATCAGTCATGTTTAAATAATAGGTATAGTTACAGAGGGCTTAAGTGGAGACCTTTATGTTGAGTCTTAAAATGTATGTATTTTACACGCTGGTAGGTAGGAATGAGCAAGGCCAAAGAGGCATGGCATAGGCATGTTTGATTATTTGCAAGCAGTTTAGTATTACAGATGTCTGGGCCTGACAAGAGTCAGTACTTAGAGAGGTGGGTAGGCGTCAGTCTTGAATGGTCCAGAACTGTCCAGGGCTTCTAGGAATAGTAGAAGGTAATACAAGAATTGTGCAGTGAATAACATTTAAAAGAATTGAGCTGCCAACATTCAGTTCTCAAGTGTCGTGGCCACATGGCATTGAACAAATTATGTCTCTAACTCCATTTCTGCATCTATAAAAAGAAAAGCATTTCCTACTTTTACTTTTTAAAAGTAACCAAGGTGGTATAAGTGAACCCTTCAGCATAGATTTTTGTACATAATAAGCATTGGATGTTAATTGTTGCCCATGTCAGCTTCAAATAGTAGTAGCCCAATCTTTTCACTACAGATGAATTTACGAATTGTTCAGAAACCTTAAAATAGATCAGTTCATTATAATCTTTTGTTTTTAAATTGTCTATCAGACAAAATCAGGTGGGACTGGATTTACCAGTGACATTTTTTTTAAATAGTTGTAGATGGATAGCATGCCTGTATTTATTTAGTTAGTTAGTTTTTTATACGGTGCCAAGGATTGGAACCCAGTGCCTCACACATGCTAGGCAAGTGCTCTTGCCACTGAGCTACAGCCCTAGCCCAGTTCACTATAATCTTATAAACCTTGTTAAGTTTAATTGTCTGCTCTCAAGAGGTTTTAGAATTTTCTTATAAAATAACTTCATCCGTGGTGTTATTAAAACATGAACTGGTATTATTTGAAATCTTAGCTCAGAAATAGTTCGTATTTTTAGCTTAACTCTAAAATGGCTTTTTTTGTTTTTTAAACCTTTGACATATTAGGAGTTAAAGAATGCTGAAATAGCTTTAAGAACCCAAAAAACACCACCTGGACTTCAGCATGAAAATACAGCTCCTGCTGAGTAAGTTATTGGTTTTTTAAAAAACAAATGTTTCCCATTTTAAGAAAGTGTATCAGTAGTAATAATATGATAAGCTAAGACCGTTTCATTTATTATGTGCATATACTGAGTTAATCAACACTTCACATGGACTTTTAAATTGATTTCTAATAACCTTTAAGAGGGTAGTTTAGTGTTTCCTTTTTACTTCAGGATGAGTGAAGGCTAAGATCTGAACTTTTAAACAGTTTTATGCAGTTATACTTTAATGTCATGGAATTTGTATTCTACTTTATTAAGTTTGCAGGTAAAAGAAATTTTAATTTTTTCTATTAGAACTTTTAAATTAAAATTAATTTTATGATAGTCCTATCCTTAAACAGGGCATAATAATTATACTTTAACTCTTTTACTTATTTGCATAAATTTTATTTATTTACATAGCTAATGACATTGAGGATGAAAAATTAGAAAACACAGATAAGTTAGAGAAAAAATTCCACTGCTAATTGAATCACTTCATGTTGTATATCCACCTAGTTCCATACATGTGGTATAGATTTTTGTCTCTATTTTTCTATCCTACTATGTTACTACAGATAATAGCTGATGCATACCAGGTGTCTCCTATTTGCCAAGCAGTGTGCTCAGCACTGTCTGTGCTTTATCTTATTTCTCACAAAACCTATTATAACTTTTTTACTCCAGTGAGGAGCCAGAGGTGAGTTTTCATTGGTAGTCTATTTGACTCCTGCTCTTCACTTTTTTTTTCTTCTAATTTTTATTATGGTATTATTTCAAACTTACAGAAAAATTTATAGAGTGGAGCAAAATTTCTTGTATACCTATAATCTAGGCCCCCCGCATCTCAACACTTTTGCCATATTGGATTTATTCCTCATTCTCTTGCTGTATATATGTTTTATTTCCTTGAACAGTTTGAGTTATTTGCAAACATAATACTCGTTTTGCAAAAATACTTTCGTGTATACTACTACTTTTTCTTTTAGTTGCTGATGGACTTTATTGTCTTATTTTTATGTGGTGCTGAGGATTGAACCCAGTGCCTCATACATGCTACCACTGAGCCACAACCCCAGCCCTCGTGTATACTTCTTAAAAATTAAGGATAGTCTTTTTTTTATTAGAGCATTATAGTTATACAAAATTGGATTTATTTTGAAAAAATCAGATATGCATGGAATTTGATATCAATCTCTGGATAATCTTCTGTACAATAGTATAATTATTAAAATCAGGAACCAATGACAATGTTACATCTGTTGTGTTACTCAGATTAGCATTGGGTATGCTTTCTTGCTGGACTTCTGATATTTTATCCCTCTATGCTGTTTTTCACACTGCTAATAGGGCTTATTTTGCAAAAAGTTTCATTATGGCCTTTTTTTTTTTTAATAGAAAAACATTCAGATTCCTTATATTACTATAATAGCTTTTAAGTACTGATTGTAAAGTCTGGTTGACAGTTCAGGTTTGGGATTTTTTGTTGTTGTTTTAAGAAATCTTTTTATTTTAAACTTGTAGAAAACTTGTGAAAATAGTATTGTAAATAATTTTCTTATATCTCTTATTTTGCTTCCTCTAATGTTAACCTACTATATATGTACTATTATCAACAATAGGGAAACTGGCATTGATACAGTATTATTTATAAAACCACAGAACATGTTGGAATTGTACTGTTTTTTTTCCCCCATTAAATGTAACTTTTTTTTTCAGGATCTTATTGGGAGTTCACATTGCATTTATTTGCAATTTCTCCTTAATTATTTTCTGTAATAGTTATTCAGTCTTGTCTTGTATGACCTTGTTACTTCTAAAGATCATTAACTTATTCCATAGGTGATTATTTGGATTTGTCTCCCCTAATTAGTAATGATACCTCGATAATTTACAGTTTTTGGGCATTTATTTTAGTGATTGTATCTGTGACATTATTAAACTAATTGAAGAAGTCCTGTTAAAAAGAGAACATTTATTTGGTATTTTAAATATAAAGAAAATAATTTTTAAAAATTTGATCTGTTTTAACACTTTTTTAATAGCTACTTCAGAATCTTGGTTCAGCAATTTGAGGTACAGCTCCAACAATACAGACAGCAGATTGAAGAACTAGAAAACCATCTTGCCACCCAAGCAAATAATTCACATATAACCCCTCAAGGTAAAATGCTTACTTTGGTGATTTTTTTTGACAGTACTATTACTTTATTTGTAGGAGAAGGAGTAAACCTTGGTTGTATAGTAGATAAACTACTAATAGTTATTTTAAAGGGCTGTAAGAAAATTTCCTTAAGTCATTAAATAGATCTTTATTCCTGCAAATATGAAAGACTTTATTATGAATTGTTACTGTGCTGACAAGGGCAGAAATCCTAGAGTCTTCCCACTTCAACTCACATTACTGATGTCCTTTCTTCAGTCTACTCAATTTGCTCTCCTCTCTAGCCATGGGATCATTGATGAACTTTTTTTTTCTTTAACACAGTAATTGTACCAAAAATTGGTCTCAAATAGTAGAAAAATAAAATTGATTGTTTTATTGTATGGTAACATAATTTTCTTTTATAGATTTGTCAATGGCTATGCAGAAAATTTATCAAACATTTGTAGCTTTAGCTGCACAACTTCAGTCTATTCATGAAAATGTAAAGGTAAGTTTTCAGTGCCAATTTATCTGTCCATATACCTAGATCCAAGTATTTATTCACTGGGAACACATGGCCATGCTTATTACAGAAATGGCTCAGGCTACATAAAATAACTATATACTAATATAATCATTGATGAAATCTGTTTACATTGATAAAAATCTTTCACCAGAGTCAATTATCCTCTTAACGTTTTTCAGCAATATATTGGAAATAATTATTAGTACACATATTTCCTCAAAATCATTTTTTGTAGTTATGTAGGTCATTGTATGTGCATTCTTTGTTTAACCCATTCTTGGTGATGGACATTTAGATTGTTCCATCTCTTTACCACTGTAAATAATACTATAGAAAGTAAACATTCTCAATAGAAAAATTATTTTACACTGACTTAATGTTATGTGTTTAAAAAAAATTTTTTTGCATTATTTCTCCTACTTACAGGGAACACTTTGTGTTTATTCAATAATATAAATAATTCATCAATGAATATCCCTCATGTAATGGTAATTTTTAAAATTTATTTAAGTGAAATATTAAATATGGGTGCACTTTTTCTCAGTAACCAATCCAAGTGTAATTAAATTCTTTAAGAGTCATACATAGTCCAAAAGTACCTTTAATATTCAAAGCATTGAAAGCTGAGTCTAAATAAATTGTGTACAAAAGTTTGAGATTACTAGTATTTTTATGCTTAATCTAATGTGTGGTAACAGAATGTTTTAAAAAGTTAATCCCTTAAATTATGTCATTTTTAAATGATAGCATCTTTAGACCCTTTCTCTTTAACATTTTAAACTAAATCAAAATTTTTACATGAAGAATTTTATCAAATTTTCTTGAAAATTTTATCAGTCTATAATGTTACTTTTAATCTTTTAAATTACTGAACATGATTCTATTTTGGCACTTTGAAGTCTCTGTTGTGCTGATTTTTTTAAGTACAGCCCAAATGTATACATGCATGTCTTTCTCCTCTCTAGTTTCAAAAACAAGCCTTTTTTGTAATGTGACTATAAACCAGTGAGAATGATATTTGCGTAAAATAGTCCACCTCATGTCGAATAAACTTAACATGAAAGTTTGAACTATTCTTCTTCTTTAATAATATATTTTTAATATATTACTAAGAACCAAAGACTGTTCTGTGAGCAGGCTTGGTATGTTAGCAGTTGTTTTTAGCTTAGTTTAGTGAGCTGGCTAACTATAAATTTGACTAGTTTATATCTTACAGAACTCTCCCAAGGCTTTTTTTTTCCTTCCTCTTTTTTATTAGATAATCTGTTGAAATCAAACGCAAACTGCTTTATCCAGCCAGGACTTAGAGGCATTAGCAAATTTGGAAGTTTTAGAAATTAGTTACATAACTCATGGCTGATGTCTGGTTTTTAAAAATTAATTGCCTTTTTCAGGTCTCCAAAGCAATCATTATATTATTATCTGAAGTAGAAGTAAAATTTATGTGATACTAATGCCATACTTTGGGAATTACCTGGAATTGCACAAGAAAAGGAAGGCTGGATTTGGGGGAGAACAATAATAATGTCTGTTTTTCTTATATTACACGTTCCGCTTCTGACTTCACATTTTGCCCAGTTGTTGGTTCTTAGCAGGTCCATTTTATAATCCATTATAAAGGTAGCAAAGTTTGGAACTGGAGTTTTAAGTACAGACTTCCACACAAAAGGATGATGATAATTTTTAAATACTATTAATAGCAATAAGATTTCAATATGTTGTAGCCTTTCAGTTATTTCTATTAAGAAAAGTAAGAAATGTGAAATTTCTGTCCAAAAAGTGGTAAATAACTATCTAAATTAGACTGTATCTTTAGTGATTTAATAATTCTCATGTAAATTAGAATTATTCCTATTAATGGTCTTAGTATTACTCTGGAGTTATGAACTGTAAGAACTTGAGTCAAGTTTGGATATATCAGCCATCATCATTGTATACTAGTCAAACAATATCGATAAAGTGGAAATCTTGGTTATACCTTCCAACATTTCTCTACTTGAGGTGTGACATCTTAGTATGTATCACTCAGGGCTTTTTAAAAAATGTACTTAAAAAGTACATATTTAGTGCTGGCTTTTAATAAAGGTTATGGAAAGGTTGGACATTTGAGGAAAAATTTTTATGAAAAATGATTAAAAATATTTATTTTGAGTGGGTATACTGGGGATTGTACTTAGGAGTGCTTCACCATTAACTCGACACCACCTCCCACCCCGTTTTTAAATTGTGAGACAGGGTCTTGCTAAATGGCTGAGGATCTCACTAAATTGCTCAGGCTGCCCTTGAATTTGTAATCCTTCTGCCTGAGCCTCCCAGGTTAATAAGATTACAAGTGTGCACCACCATTCTAGGCATTAATATTAATTTAAATATTATTCTGCTTACCTAAAATGTAGTAGATTCATTTCGAAATAACAGTCTGATGAAGCCAGAATGTTTTATGTGGCCTATTGTAAAAAGATATGGCAGTGTACAACCAGAGATATGAAAAATTGTACTCTGTGTAATATGAATTGTAACGCATTCTGTTGTCATATAACAAAATTTTTAAAAAATAAAGTAAAACAGCCTTCTTGCATTAAAAAAAAAAAAAAAAAGACATGGCAAAATGGGGAATAAAGTATTCAAAGGAAAAATAGAACCGAAATTCACCAATTCCCACATCAATGTGCATTACAGTTTAGGTGGAAATTATAGGCAGTTTCTTAGATCTTTAGTAACTTACTTTGTAGTTATAATCATTTACATATTATCATAGTCAACCTGGAACTTGATTATCCCCCCCTCCCCCATTTCTTTAGGTACTCAAAGAACAGTACCTTGGCTACAGAAAAATGTTCTTGGGAGATGCTGTAGATGTATTTGAAGCCAGGCGAGCAGAAGCTAAGAAGTGGCAGAATGCACCCAGAGTTACTACTGGACCAACCCCTTTCAGCACCATGCCAAATGCAGCAGCCGTTGCCATGGCTGCAACACTTACGCAGCAGCAACAGCCTGCTACAGGTCTGAATGCATTCAAGTTATAGCTTCTTACTGTTAAAATGCTGAACATTTATGTGCATTTTTATAAGTCTTCCTTTTGTGTGAGCCCTGAAAAAATTTCTATGAACAGCTGTTTCAGTACAGTCTAAAAATTGTGATCGACACAATTATAAACACACCTGACAAAAAATGCAGGGTAGTCTAGCAATAATTATACATCAGATATTGACTATTGTGAATTAACTCAATGTTATTTGCTGTATTGCTATAAATACCCTTTAGACTATGGTGTTTCACTACTGAATTACATTTAAGAATACCATTAGGTTCTAAAATCGTGATTGTATCATTTTTTGTTTCAAAGTCAGATATAATCCATCCATACGTTGCATTTTTCATGTATGATACTGATAGATGGTGCATTCTGACCTTTTTCATACATAATGATTGCAAAGTACCCACATTCAGGATGCAGTGTGATTTTATTGACTGAAGATGTGTTGAAGATCAGTAGATTTGCTTTATGTACTTTGACAAAAAACAGAATACAGGTCCTGTAAGCCAAATTTTGAAGACTATACATCCGAGAATTATTTGTTCCTTTTCAAAATAAGGGCTCATGGACATAAAAGAAAGTAGCAAGAACAGGAAGAGGACGTTTTGAGGTTTGGATTGCATGTTAAGTAGGAAGTGGGGAGTTGAGCAGATGAAAATAGTGAAATATTAGATCTTTTTAGTCCTTGGTTTAATTCCACTTCTAATCAGAGAAAAAATTTTGTGGTGTAGTTCTACAATGTTTCATTTGGTCCTTGGAAAGTAGGGAAACTTTCCTTATTCATTTTTGTCAGGCTTTAACTTAGGAAACTATACTCTTAATGGATATTGAATTTTTTTCTTTAATCATTAATTTTTGAGGCTTGTTTATTCTACAGCATGTGTCTTCTGAGAATTCCATATAATCTGGCAGTAAATTACAATACAAAAATAGTTTTAAAAATACATATTTAGGTTGCATTCAAGCTGCCTGTACCAGAGAAGCATTTTATGGTAACTTTTGGCAGTTTAACAAATTCTTCTTCACATTTGGAGAAAACAGATAATGACTAGATATCAGTAAAAAGTTGATGATGCATCTATGCCAAATCCTCCACATTCCATGGCTGGACACATGTGAATAGTGGCTCACATAGCACTATCTAGTAGCTCTCTAGCTGGCTGGAGTATAGGATTGTGTTCTCTCAAGTTATGGAGAGGAAAAATCATAATGGGATTGATTGCTTTGAAGAATCAACCCCCAAATTACAACCATTAGTTCTTAATGATTATTTAACCAGCTAATCAAATCAACCATAGTACCAGTTTACTTTTTAGAGCCAGTATTTAATTCTAAAGAAGATCAGATAAGCATGGCTGTGGTTAAGTATTCATTAAATATAATTGATTTCCAATATAATAAAGCTTGAGAAAAGTCAGTTATCTAAAATTACTGTATTCTATGGTAAATAAGTAAACTTGAAGCAAAATTACCTGTCGAGGTTGTTTTGGTTTTTTTTTTTTTTTTTTTTTACTTTTTTGAATGTAAACTAATTTAGAGGAATTGATAGGCTTTCACTCATACATTTTGGGTTCATGGACATAACATGTATGTTCATTCTATAAATATGAGTTCCTCCTATATGCTAGTTTTGGGGGACATAAAAGTAGATGTAGAAATACGATCTTTGCTCTCTGTGGTAGTAGAGAATAATAGCTTAATTTGGATTAATCATTCTGAGGAGCTTTTTGCTTTTATACTTAAATTTTATCTGTGAGTTTTGCCAAGTTGGTAAGTTTTTTTGTTTTTTCTTTTGCCAGGGGAAATCTTAAGACTTTAGTGTTCTTGCAATTTTAGAGCCTTTAGGAGCTTTCTGATAACGTGGCAGCAATCAGAATGTTTTAGCCTTAACAGTCTTACAGTATTATTACTTTTGAGTTGTTTGAATTTCTAGAACTGAAAATTTACAGAAGTGACAATAATCTTGTATTATGTCTTTCCCTTTTGTTTCTCTAAAGGTCTCCCGGGCTCTGTAGTTCATTCCTTTATACCTTCCCATTCAGAATGCCAGTGGTTTTAGTCACCAGTCATGTCATCCTGATTATGACATAAGCTCTGTTGGTTAAATAACAGTTTTATGAGTTACAGCCCACTTAGTAATGTCCCTGTTTATTGCATTTATATTTTGTGTCCAAGGAGTTATTCCTTGTGCCTTGATACTTTCATGAAATCTTTTAAGTGCCAATAACAAATTCTAGACCATCTAGATGAAGTGAGATAGAACTTGTGCACTGTTTTTATACATCACTGTTGATTAAGGTTTGAGTTATCAGAAGATTTGGTTTTATTTGCATATAGATTCTTGATTTCATTAGAAAGATGGCACAGAACAGATAGCTTTTCTTAAACTACTGGTTTCTGAATGTTTCTGTTGTCTTAGAGTCAGGGGTTGGACTTAAAATGACTTATTGATTCTTCAGCTTTTTTTTTTTTTTTTTAATGTTGTTGGGGATTATATTCAGGTTCTCATTCATATTAAACACACACTTTACCACTGAGCTACACTCCCAGAGTCCAATTTTTTTTTTTTTTTTAATGAAACAATGTACAATAGGACTTAGGCATGTGTGATTTATGGTGGTTTGTTCTGAAGCCTGAAGAAAATTGCTGAAAAACCAGCAGGCTATTTAAGTACGAAATGAGTATCCGTACATGAATAAGTTACATGTTGGCAGATCTTTAGTATACTTGTTCACAAATGCCTCAAGCCTCCTACAAAGACATTTACATTAGGCTGTTCAGTAAAATTTTAATTTAGGATGGATTTTTAAAGCATTGTACTAGGATTGGATTTTGCCATTGTGTTTTGACCAACGTTCTTGATGCTTACCTCATGATTTTTCTCATGTGACTTAACTGCTGTTTTTAAGGAGAGCTGAGACATTTATTAGAAATTCCTACTTTCTAGCTTTTAGTGACAGTCTGGATATTTAAGGTATAGTGTTAAATAGGGAACTTTAAGTATTTTATCCTAGTTTCTTGTGGTTTTGTGATTTTGTTGTATTTAATAACCAAAGGAATGTTCCCCATCAAATAAGTAAGTAAAGTTTTCAAACTGGGGAAAAGGCATTTTTGGTTTTTTTAAGAAAAATTATTATTTAAAAAAATGACTTAGGAATTAACTATACTAACTACGTTAGGTATTTTTAGTGACCATAGAAAATTATTAAAAAAAAAAAAAAGTTTTAGCACTTTAGTCCTTTTCCTGTGAATGCAGTTTTACTTTTAAGAAAGAAAGTAGAATTTATTCTGGAAAATATGAATGACAGTGCTAAATCTCATTTTGTTGTGTGTGAATATATCTTATGGTAACTTTTGTAAAATGTTACTCTACATAAAGATTTCACTTTGGGCAGTCATTGGTATATATTACTATTAACTTGGTTTTATTTATGGAACTAAGAGCCTCTCATTAAATGATTATTCAGATTTTAAAGCAGACTTGAATTGTTTACGTAACTTTTGCCTGAAAGATTTTGATTCTGCTTTCTAATAGTGAAACTAATATATATGGTGGCCAGAGTGTAATATATGCTAATACTTTGGCATGGGAGATATTTATGATGAGTTTTTACTATTAAAAAATGTTATACATTTGCCTACTAGTTTTATAAATGATGTTGCCTTCAAAATTTGTATGAAGGTCCAAAACTCAAACTATCATGTATCTGTTGTGCAATGGAAAGTCTTGTCATTGTTAGCTATATGAGTTCTTCATATCCTGAATATTGATGATTAGAGAAACTATGTTCTGTTGCTCTTAAAAACAGACCCACACACAACAACAAAAACATGCTATTTGAGTAACTCTTATGACTTATAAGGCTGAGGACTGTGGTGTGCATTGTTCTTTAGGGTCTTCCACCAGCAGTGCCTCCTTTTAACATGTGACACTTAAGTCTCTCTATGTTAAAGAAACTGGACATGTGTTTTCTACATATTATTTTTGTTAGGAATAAAAAAAGGTAATATGCTTCTTTTCTTTTTTCTATAGTAACATTTTACAAAAGAGCTGCTAGGCAGGTATTATATTCTCAAATTGATCTCAAACTGGATGTAAAAGCTTAAATCCTTTTTTATTTATTTTTTTAATAGTAGTATAAGAACTCTGGCCGCTATTAGTTATTAATCTTTATTTTCTGGATAGAAGCTATTTGAAAAGTCCAGTTTCTGTCCCAGTGTGTAGCAAAATGTAGTTCCTCATTTTTTTGTTTTGTTTTTTAATACTTTATAGTTTTACACTACCTTTTGAATATACAAACCTCATTCATCATTGAACAACTTGAAGGCTTTGATTTCTTTAAAAATTTAAATTTTAAGATGTATTACTTTGGCATTCCCTCAACTTTTGAGATGCACTGATCACTGTGCTTGAAAAAGACAAGACTGAAGATTGTACTATGAAATCTATTGAGTAATTTTCATAAATTATTTATCAAATGAGATTTTTAGATTTTTGTATTCTGCTTAGCTTAAAAAAAAAAATAGTAGTTAAAAAGAGAGGCTAGTAAGTTTGATGCTATTTTTGCCAGACAAACTCAGCCGAAATCTTTAAAGTAACAGATGGGAAAAGGATGACTAATCGTTCTGTATCTGAGTACATTTCCCAAAATGTTGGAAAGAAGCTTCTGAATTGAAATCTTGAATGTATTGAATTTGTCAAGGTACACAGCGGTGCCTTTGTAAATGTTCATTATCTTATTTAATCAGGTGATAAGTGGTGTAATGTAGCTGAGCTGAAGAATAGAACTCAATTATCACTTTTTGTGAACAAGTTGGAATTGTCATGTTACTGTGTAATTGGTTTGCTTTAAAATGAACAATAAATTTAATAAAATAAATCATTGTCTTGTTTTTTATCTACTTATTGTATATATCATTTATATCATAACAAATCATGCCTAGTTTTTTGGGTACTTTTATGAAGTAACATGATAGTTTTGCCATGTTAGTGTCAGTCTCTTTTGATCAATTGAGACTTGACTCTAACACTAAGGAACTTGTTTGAAAAAAAAAAAAGAATAAAAGCCTTTACTGATTACACCAGTTTTATCAGAGAACAAGTGGGGAGATCTAAAATAATTCTATAAGTAAATCTAAACTATAATTTATGATATATTAAAAACAAATTATTTCATCTATTAAACTAATATTTTTCATTTTGGTTAGCCTTTTAATAGTTATAGTTCCGAGCAGGTTAATTAAAAAGATTTTTTTTTTGATAGATAAATCACTTTGGACAGATAAGTTAGGTCAGAAAGACATCTTGAAAACAAAGTTTTAACAAATGGAATTGTTAAAAGTAATCACTGTTCAGTTTTAAAATAATTTCATAAAGGAACTTTAATCTTGAAAGAGTAAGGCAAATTTGTTTTCCCCCCCCATTTTTTTTTTTATACCAGGGCCACAGCCATCTCTGGGAGTTAGTTTTGGAACGCCATTCGGCTCAGGTATTGGCACTGGCTTGCAATCAAGTGGCTTAGGTTCTTCAAACCTTGGAGGTACACTTTAACTTTTCTAATATTTCATTGAAGTATTATACATTTGAATTTATACTAGCCTGTAAAATAGTTTCTAAGAAGATCCTCTGCTGTTTTGGAAGTTAAGTTTCCATCTGGCAAAAATGATTCTCCAAACATAATCATTGCTTTCTAGTATTAGATTTAGAACTTAAAAAATCATTCCATCTTCTGTGATTAGTAAATATTAAAAAGTATTAAAATTAAGTGGTAGGGATGTTTATATTTTCAAATCACTATGCTGATATGAACTTGACTTACTTAGTTTTAATTTTAAAATTTAAAAATTTGTCTTAATTTTTGGAATCCAATCAACTTCTAGATGTCATAACAGTCTCTAATCATTATCTTTTTTTCTGGAGCACTTTAAAAATGGGGAATTAATTTTATTATAAATTAAACAGCTTGACTTCTTCCATTTCTAAACAGTTTTGGCATACTTGTATACATACGCAGTTGAACTTATGGTAGTTTCATAAGTTAATTAGGTAAGTTCTCTGCAAAAGCATCATGCTGAATACAGATACATTCACAGTTCTTTGGATAATTGAAAGTTGATTGTATTTTGACAAAAGCATTGTAATGTAATGAATAAGGTTCCCTTATTTCCACTAAAATAGAACAGAGAAGACTTATAAATTATTTATTATTATTTAATATAGACTTTTCTATATTAGGAATTACTAGAATCATGATAGGCATCATAATTTATATGATTTATAATCCAGTTCGCTATTCTATTTCTTAAGATTCATAGGTAGTGATAACTGTCAGTCTCAGTAGTTTAGATAAGATATAGCGTAGCCTTAAAAGAATTTGAATTTTATTTACATAGAGCATCTGGGAAACTGTTCTTCAAATACATAGAATCTCTTCATGAACTTTGTGATAAGTTATTTTAAGTTTTGAAAACTATTAAGAGGAAAAATATGCTGCTCTCTCTTCCAGTTTCTCACTGTTAACATTGACAATAGATGGCACAAATCTGTTATGGAGTAGATTTAAAGTGATAGACTGTTATGTAGTTAGTTTTTCAATGTAAAGATTTTTTAATTAACCAAAAATGTTTGGTAAAGGGCTGAGTAAAATTATCTTGTGGTATACATTATTATGTATGTCATGAATATTTGTGAATTTAGTCAGTCCCCCCCCCCCCAAAAAAAAGTAACCCTCAAGTAGATATGTTCATAACTGTTTAAAAAATCATATTTGAATGATCGATAAAAATTTCTGGGACATTTAGAAGAAAAAATAATCTTTCTTAATAAAGCCATGTTTTTCAACGGTGTTTTTGATAGACCTTTGATAATTTTTGGTTTTATTGTGTGTAACCTTTAACCTGTGTTTTATGTACCATTGTATATTTCTCTATTACCCTTCCATTAGGATTTGGAACTAGCTCTGGTTTTGGATGCAGCACCACAGGGGCCTCCACATTTGGATTTGGAGCAACAAATAAACCCTCAGGAAGTCTTAGTGCAGGTTTGTGTGTTTCTACCTGAATTCCAGGTGAATTTAAAGGTAGAAATTATTTAACTTAAAAGTATAAGTGTTGTTATTTCCAGTAATCCAAAAAGATCCCTGATTCTTTTTTTTTTTACTCCCTGGATGAAGCATGCAAGCCTGACTAATTATGTAGCTGTCTTTTTTATGAACTAAAGGACAGGTATATGAAATATTTCTGACAAATCTTCATAGTTTGATTTATATATAAATGTATCTTCTTTACCTAAATATAGTTTCATGGTTAAGCAGTTTTCTTCATTATTGCAGAAATGAACCTATCAGTGTGAAAGTTTAACCTGGTTTTTGTTTTGTTTTTAATCATTGTTCATCTGGGAAAGCCATTTAGAATAAGAGTTGTTCTTTAGAATAAGAGTTTTTCTTTAAATCCCTCCAATTTTAAGAATGCCACAGTCTTACAAAAAGGATTAATTTTATTCTTTGTTTCTAAAATAGATAAAATCTTTTGACTTTTCCAGTGGAAAATTCCAAATTTCATCTATTTTACATTTACTCTTTATTTAAAAATAATGGCTTGTTTGAATGTGCAGTACTTGGGGATAAATATGTCCAAAATAATGACATAACACTGTTAAACACGTGTTTAATTTCAGGGAATTTGAAGGAAGTTCTGCTTATGTTAAGTAGTGTTTAAAATTAGTAGTTCCAGTTGTGTTAAGATGTATACGTCAGTGGTATTAAAACTGTAATCTAAATATTGTTTTAGTTAACTAGTTAGTAATAGTACTTGATCTCAATTATACAGGGTCTTGTCTAAAATGAAAACAATAAGTATTGCTCTTTGATGTGTCCTCTGTCTTGAACATTGTGAGTTGAGGCTTTCTTGGAGAGTTTGGGATTGCAGATGTTGCTCTACTTGATGACAAAGTGGTTTTGGTGGGGCCGAGGAGGAAGACGCCTTGACTTATTTATTAGTGGAAAAGTTTTTTGGCAGCTTGAAGTATTCTATAGATTTCAGTCATTCGTGCTAATGTTTCACCTTGGGCCTGTATCACTAAACCTCTGGCTTTCAAGATGCCACTTAGTTGTTAGCTAAGTTATTTTCCTATGAAATTCCATGTTAGAAATTCAGGGGCCTAAGATATTTGCTGTTCTTACAAATTATGTATTCTTTCAGATAGAAGTTTACTGCTCATCCCCAGTTTCTATATTTGTGTTTTATGATTTGACTTCTGATATGAATATTTTCTTCCCTAAACATAAGGCTTTGGCAGCTCAAGTACATCTGGGTTTAACTTCAGCAATCCTGGCATCACGGCATCAGCTGGTTTGACATTTGGGGTGTCCAATCCTGCCTCTGCAGGTTTTGGAACAGGAGGACAACTCCTTCAATTGAAGAAACCTCCAGCTGGAAACAAAAGAGGAAAAAGATAAACATATGGGTTGATGTATTAAGAGAATCCTCAGCAGCACCGTTCATTCTGAATCTATTTTTCTAATGTTGCATTAATTAAATTGCATCCCAGGAGATTTATAAAGTTTTGATATTTTTCCCTACTCTGGAATTTGAACTTTGTTTGCCATACTGAACATCTCTTTCTTGTGAATTTGAACTCCAGTTGTGGTGGGTTTTGTTTTGTTTTTTTGTCCCCCCTCCCCATTATTTTTGATTCTCCGTGTAAGAAATGTTGTGATTACATCACTAATAGTAGTTTTAAAAAATTAACCTAATGCCTATTATTTAACCTAGTATTAATAGCAATGTTTTTGTTGATAAGGTTTACATTATGTGAATATATGCACATTGGTTTCTTATACCGGTGGTATGAATTCTAGGGCCTATAATAGAAGTAGTTTGTTAAAGGCCTTTTGAACTACACTGCAGGGCATCTTGTGAATATGTATGTAAATATACAGAATAAAACACACAATTGTGTGTGCATATGAAATATATATTTACAGATCTACAACTTTTGCCTCAGACTGTTCCCCTTTTTTAAGGGTATTCAATTTTTCACCTAAAAGCTTCAAATCCTCACTGCTTATAGAATGATGAGCTACAGGTACCCTGTCATTTCATTTGTTTGCTTAAAGATTTATTAAATGGTTACTGATATAGTTTGACCAACTCAATTTCATTGTCCCAGTCTTATCCATTTTGTTTCCTCCTATCCTTTAGCAGCTACTCTGAATGAGGAATGCTGTAAGAATCATCAAACAAAATTTAACAATTTTTATTATCCTATAATAGTCTCATATTGCTTCTATGAGATCTTTTTTCATATAAGATGGACGGACCTTCAGGAGCATATTTGAACTCCAGACTAGTGTTCTGGGGGCAAAGAGCTATTAAGCCAAATTGACTCTATGCAGGTGAAGGATGCACTATTATTTTAATGAGAACTTTTCTAGCTATTCCAATACAGAGTTCTTTCTTATAGGGCTAATGATATTGACACCAAATGGAGTGGCTTTGTAGCCTCTTAATGTCTTAAGTAAGTGCTTAACTTGGAATAGAGAAACAATATATTTTAAGAAAGAAAAATATTCTTTATAGCAACTATATACAATCCCCAGTTTTAACAGTGAACACAGCTCCAGGTAATAATGCATAGGCATGTTAAGTTGCATCTGTGTAATACTGTCTATATTAGTATTAGTGGTGTCAAGTAGATAAAAAGAGAACATTGGAAAGAGAACTGCCTTAGCCATGATTTCAGAGAGAAAACATTAGGTAGACCTATTTATCTTTCAAGTACAGTTTTCAGATGGGCTGTAAACATGGAATTTCATTGAAAATAGTTTAATTTTTTATATAGAAGTTTTTGTACATAAATGTGCATCAGTGAATATTTTCAGAATCATTTTCACCAACGCACCTTTTTTCTAAAATAGTATTGCATATATAAATATATATATATACACACACACACACATATATATTTTAGTATAATGTTAGTTGGGTTTGATTATAAAACTGTTGTCAAATCTGTTTTATTTATCTGCATATAGCAATGATTAGCTTTTTTGAATTGATCTTTTATTTTTCTGTGTCTTGCATTAAAATTAGGAAAATTATTTTGTCTCTGAGCACTAAACATGTTTTTATTCTTGCATATTTCTCTATTATTGCAATCCCCAGATCCAGATCATGGGGGAGCTTAGGAAAAAAAGGTGTGATTTTGTTTGAATTACTGTCAGAGTTACATACAGTTCTCTGTAACTTTTTTTTTTTTAAGGACCTTGCATTGTGCTGCAAAAATCTGAATATTTATATTTCTTGGTTTTTTTCCTCATACATTTTACATTTTAATATGTGGAACCACTGGAAATTTGTAACAGAATAATTTGTGATGGCAGTTTTAAGTGTGTTGTCATTGTCTCCATTGTCTTCACTTTGTCTAGAGCCTATTATGGAAACAATAAAATTTATTGTGTCGGTTGCTTTGAATCTTTATAGGTGTCAATAATTGTTCTTACTATGTAATTTTATTATTTCTTTTTTAAGTAGTTTTTAGTATGTTTCTTATCATACACATCTCTCTTTAACAGGTCTAAACACAAGATAGTAAGTTCTTTTCACTTACTTTTGTCTTCTCAAAATTACAAAAACATTAACATTTTAGTTACATCGAAGAATATTAAGCAGCAAGGACTCCTTCCTGGTCCTTCCCCAGAATGTCAACTCTAAAGGTTTGGTGTATATCCTTGCAAATCCTTCTAAAAAAAATGCCTTTTTCAACATATATGTATAAACACTCTTTTCTCCTTTCTCCCCTTTTTAAAAGATTTTTTTTTTCTTATATTGTATCATTTTTTTTCAGATCCTCCTTTAATCAGTGGATTTAAAAAACCTATACATAGTCTGTGACTTGCTTGTTTCCCCTTAGTGGTGTATGATGAATATCTTTCCATGTCACCCATGTAGATTTATGTTTTACATACTATCCCACAGTGGATGTCCAATGATCTCTTCAGCTATTCCCTGTTATGGACAGTTAGGTTCTTTCCACTTTCACAGAAGTTGAAGTGAGTGTACTTGTTTGTGGCTTTTTGTGCTCATGTTAATGTTTCTTTGGGATGATTCTGAAAGAGGAATTGCTGAAAGAGCATATAAATTGTATGCTTTCATGTCAGACTGCCTTCCAAAGGTACTATATAAATATACACTGCTACCATTATGTATCCTAGCATTTGCAGTATTCCAAGTTCTCAATCCTATTAATATTTTCTAATCTAATAATCCTAATAAATACTTGTGAGGTTGAACTTTTAAATGTGTGTATATACATGTACATAAGCTAATTGCATGTTAATATAATTGCATATTATAGCCTTTGTCTAGGTTATTTAGGGATTTTTGTTTCTTAGTTATTCGTAGGAGTACTGTTAATGGATATTGTTATTTTTCCTGTGAGATATCTGCAGTCAGCTGGGTTCAGAACCCTCCCTTGTCCCCACATGATACTGGGCAAGTTTACTTTTTTAGTCAAACTTTAATATACCATTTTGTCAAGTTTGATTTTTCTTTAAAAATAATTTTGTGTAAATTCAATAAACGTTTATTGAATTTACACAAAATTATTATTATTATGATCTGGGGGAGAATTGACATTTTAGTATAACATATATGCACTAATGAAGCTTTTTATTCTTTTTTTTTTTTTTTTAAATATTCCTTCAGTAAGATTTTGCAGTTTTTCTAGATCCTTGGTTGGTTGTTTTCCCTGACACCTTGATTTCATTCGAGGTGGGTTTTTATCCTGCAGGAGGTACAACAAGTTATTTGAATTATAAGACCCTCTACCTCAGATTTTCTTGAACGCTTGCCTTGTATAGAGAGGGTCTTGTTACCTAATAATTAGCCTGTTTTGGTATACTTCAGAAAGTGCAGTGCAGCTCAGCTTAATGTCCTCCTAGTCTCAAGTGGTGTATTTTTGTTTTATTTTTTCAAGAAGTGAATTTAAATAGTAACTTTAGAAATATTATGTTGGGATATTTGTTTTGTGAAGCATTTGGTGTTAGTAGTCTAGCAGAAGGTATTTTGCTTTGACATCCTTTTTCCTGTATGCCTTTCCCTATAAGTAAGCCTGCCTGTACTGCACTATTGAGTTGGAGGTCCTAATTTCAATCTCATTCACAAAGTCTTCCTTGCCTTTTACAGCATATTCTCGTTATTCTGAATGCATAATCTGCTTTATTTATTTATTCTTAAATAAGTTTTAGTTGTCAGTGGATCTTTTGTTTATTTATATGTGGTGCTGAGGATCAAACCCAGGGCCTCACACATGCCCAGCAAGTGCTCTACCACTGAGCCACAACTCCAGCCCTAATCTCTGCTTTATACACTTGACCTTATTTAATCTCAACATTGCCTTATGTAGTTGAGGTCTCCAATTTATAGAAGAAGGAACCAAGGCTTAGATTAAGCAACTTATCAGATCATATATCTATTATGGAACCAGAGTTTGAACCCAGATTTATTTCATTTCAAAGCACAATATTATATTGCCCTTTTGTGGTCAGCCATAGCACACTGGTGTTTATGCCTAACCTCTGCAAAAGCACTGAGGGTATTGTCATCACACAATTTATATGTGAAATTACAGGTACATTGCAGATTACAGATGAGGCAAAATATGGTAAGTACTAAGGGTTATAGGTTTTTAAAGGAGGATGAATAATATTTGGGGTGTAAAGATTGTTAGGAAGAAGCAAGAGATGGATTATGCATCCCATCTCCTGACGTTTTTCCACTTTCCTATGAAGAACATGGAGAAAAACCATTTGTCCCAGCAAGCAGGTCTGGAGGGTCTGCTCACTTTGGAAAGGTTGATTATTTAAGTATTAAGAACTGTCAAAAAGAAATTAATGGGAAGCATTTCGAGATTCCTGTAACCCCAGAAGAATGCCCCTATGTGCCTTGACCAGCTAAGGCTAAGGTCTTTCACTTGCCTGTACAGAGAAAGAAAGATCAGTGGGACTTTAAGCAGCCCAAAGGACCATGAAAATTGGCAAGAATCTTTAGGTGCTACAAGAACAGCAAATACAGGGAAGAGTTAGGAATCCTAGAGAAATTGGTCCTGGTTCAGAATGGTTTTTGCCTTTTCCTACTCATTCACTCTGATGATTTTTTTTTTCTTCTTATTTGTCAATTAGAACAACCCTAGCAGGCTTACAAAGATCATAATGCTAAAGAGTGTTAAAATTTGGGAGAACTCCTTTCTTGCCATACTCATCCTCTTTGGTAGCAAAACTGTTGAATTCAGTAAACATTTCTTCATTTGCTGTGTGTGAAGCTCTGCTAGAAAGTTAGAGGAATATAAATATCAATTGGATATTGTATAATAAGTAATGTTAGCTAATCAGTAAGTTTTTGTTTTGTTTGTTTTTATGCCAGGAATTGAACCCAGGGGTGCTTAACCACTGATCCACTTCCCCTACCCTTATTTTTTATTTTGAGTAGAGTCTCCCTAAGTTACTTAGGGCCTTGCTAAGTTGCTGAGGCTGACTTTGAACTTGTGATCCTCCTGCCTCAGCCTCTTGAGCAGCTGGGATTACAGGTGCCTGCCACCATGCTCAACTCTATGGCTTACTCCTGAGAACTTTTCATATATTAATTCATTTGGTCCTAAATCCTATGACATCTATTATTCCCTTTTAACAGATGAGGAAATTGGGAAATTAAATGAGGAAATGAGAAGTTATTTAACTTATATCACTCAGCTCTCAGATGGATGGTCCACAATTCAAAATCACAGGTGTGCGCCACCAAGCCTGACTCTAACTTTCTTTGTATCGTGATAATTTTTTTTCAGTCTTTTCAATAGCTTAATAGCAGATCTGTCCATATTCTAACTAGTTCCTTTTGATGAATGTTTCAATTGTTTACATATATAAACAATTTATAATATATATGTTTATAAAATAAATTTTTATATTATATATATAAAATATATATTTGTTTATAATATATATATTTGCTATTAGAAGTAATTCTGCTAGGATAGATGATACTGGCATCTAGTTTTATTAACTTTTTTGGTGAGGGAGTTTCTCATGTGGGTATTGGCATCTTAATTACTTTTGAGAGTTCGAAATACAATTATTTTCTATCCATAGAAGATGTTTGAAAAGACTAACAGTTTTATACTCTTTAGTCTTGCACTTATGTGATCTTTTTCAATGAAAATTACATTCCATATAAAGTTGCTCAAAACATTTTTTTCTTTAAAAAAAGCTTTCAGTATATTTATTCTAAAAAATTAAATGGACATTATAATTGCACATATTTATGGGATACAATGTGATATTTCTTTTTTTTATTAAAACATTTTTAGTACTTGAGGTATTTATCTTTTGTGTTGCAAAATGTTTCACAGTTAATCCTTTACCTCCGTTTATGTTTTTTTTTTTTGTTTTGTTTTATGTAGAAGTTTTAATTTTTTTTTATGTAGTCAAAAATGTGTCTTTAAATGACTTGGGAATGAGTGAAAGCTTGATGGGAGGAGAAGAGAGTTAAGACATTTGAGGTTTTTACAGTTTGTAAAATGTTTTATATTTTTCATTAAAACTCCATAACTATGTGAGGAAATGCTTTTAAAAGGCTCAGCCAGGTGGCTAGGGACAGACTAATCAGAGTGGAGTGGCAAGACTTTACAAAAACATGCCACTTTACAGAGCCCTTGACAGTTGGAAAGGTTCCAGGAGCATCGGGTTAAAGCACCACAGTAACTCTAAGGTAGGTGGTGTGATCCTTTCCCCTATACAGATGAGTGAAGCAGCCAAGGAATTTGCCCAGAGTCGTGTAAGTACTAAGTGATGATGATAAAACACCCAGATCCCAGGTGATGTTCTCACAAAACATTTTTTTAAATCAGTTATCAAAATGGGTAACACGCTTTCCACTTGATGTGGTTTTCCACATTTAATAGCACCTTTTATGCAATTGTATTTTAAGAAGGCAGGGGCCCGGGATGTAGCTCAGTGGTAGAGCACTTGCCAAGCATGCCTGAGGCCCTGGGTTTCATCCCCATTACTGCAAAAATACAAAAAAAAATCTTGGCAGAAGAAAAATTATAGATTTAGATCTGGCCAATTAACCTTTTTTTCCCCCCCTCTTTTACAATTTTGATAGCATAGATAGATGTGATGATTAGATTCAAGGACACAAGATAAACAACATGAATAATAAATTCTGCTAATCTCATCTTAATTGGCTATAATCTATGGGTACTACTTTGAAAATGGAAATAAACTCTTCTTAAAAGTGAACCTTTTAGATCAGTCCTTGTTAGCTGTAATTTATAACTACTTTGCCCCCAAATTGATTTTAGTCCAGTAAATTTATTACTTTTGAAAACTAACAATTTATTTCCATTTTTTAAATTGAAGGTTAGTTTTAAATTTTTCTTTTTGTCGAAATTGCACTGGTTAAAGAGTCAAACAGTTCTATAAGATTTGTTTAAAAGGTAGCACTTTCATCCCTGTCCTTTCTATTTTGAAATGACTGTTTTCACCTCTTCAGGCTTTCAGTCCTGCCTTTATCCCTCCCTATTAGCAGACATACAAATGGCTTTCTCCTTAGGCTTAATATTTAGCTCTCTTGATCTGCTAAATTAGTTCCCTTTCCCTTCTGATTTCTTTGCTCTTTATTCATTTTTGTGGTTTTAAACCATATTTTGATACTTACACCTGTAATACTAGCGGCTCAGGAGGCTGACACAGGAGGATCCCAAATTCTCAGCCCGCCATAGCAAGTTAGTGAGATCCTGTCTCAAAAAAAGGCTGGGATGTGGCTCTGTGAGTGGTTAAGTGTCCCTGGGTTCAATACCTGGTAACAAAAAAATAAAACTTAAAACCTACACTTTGTTTTCTCTAAGCATATTCAACATATTTGTCATTGATGATTCCAGTATGTTAAAAGTGATCAAAGGTCCAATTTTGTTTAGGTTTGCTTTGCTTTGGTTTTGCTTTGCTTTGCTTTTGCTTCCCCTTCCCCTCCCCTTTCCTTTTCCCTCCCTCCCTCCCTCCCTCCCTTCCTCCCTTCCTCCCTTCCTTCCTTCCTTCCTTCCTTCCCATCTCTCTCTCCCCCTCCCTCCCTCCTTCCCACATTTATTCAGGGTGATTCAGGGTGTTTTCTGGTTATTGTTTGTAAATTTGTGTGTGTGTGTTGGAATTGAATCTGGTATGTGTGTGTATGTGTGTGTGTGTGTGACGGGATTGAATCTGGGGCCACCCTACCACTGAACTACATTCCCTGCCTTTTTTATTTTTCAATTGGAGACAGGGTCTTGATAAATTGCCGAAGCTGGTCTTGAATTTGTGATCCTCTTGCCTTAGCCTCTGGAGTTGCCGGGATTGTGGGCCCAGCAGTGCACCCAGCATGAGCTCATTTTATTAGGAACTTATCTTTAGAAATTCTTTGCATTAGAAGATATGTTCCTCCACAGAGAATTTGTATGTTTGTTTCAGGAACCTGAAAGCACTACCAACCCAGGACCATGTTAAAATAAAAATCAAGGGTTTTTTTTGGTAATGTGAATTCATTCCACAGCCTCTTTTGAGAGTCAGCTAAAAGTAATGACTTTACAGTGTGTAATTATCTTTCCCTTCAGAGTGCTAAGGCCACAATTGGCAAGTTTTCTTTGTGAGACACTATTTTTTTTTGGTAATGGTGTTGACAAAGGATTGGCAAACTATGGCCCATGAGTTAGATTGAGACCTTTTCCCTGTTTTTCTATGTATACTTTATTATAACTTAGCCATACCCATATGTTTATGTTATCTATGGTGCTTCTGCAAAGCAAATTAATAGTCTGAATTCAACAGCACTGAAATATCTTCTGTGGTAAAAGGGTTTCAAATTATGACAATACCCCAGGGGTTCCTGGAGTATTGCTAGGGTTTCTTAAAAAGAAGAAGAAGAAGAAAGGGTAGTCAATCGTAGGCGTGTTTGCTTTTTTGTCTGCACCATTGTTCCCAGACTCAGAGTACTTAAACGCATCACTGTTGCCTGGCTATGACAAAAAAATATTTGCTCAATCCTAGAGAAGACCTTTGGTATCCCTATTTTTTGGGGGTTCTTTATTACCTTGTATGGCTTAAATTATGTCAGATACAAAGCTGCTTCATTAAGAGATTCAAACAGTGCTTAAAGCAAGATCATTTATTTCTTTTCACATGATGATCCAAGAACAGTCCAGAGTTGATGTTGCTGCTCAGTGGAGTCAGGCCCAGACTCCTGATAGCATTTGTTCTGCCAATCTGAGGGCAATGCCCTTGTCTGAATGGTGGAGTGTATTTGCCTTCCAGCTCATGGGAAAAAGGAAAGAGTGAAGAAAACATCCTTCTTTCCTCTTCTTTTTATTTTAGACAGTGTTAAGTTGCCCAGGGTATCCTCAAACTTGGTATCCTTCAGCCTCAATTTTCCAAGTAACTGAGGTCATAGGCTTTTACTACCATGTTGGCCTCATCCCTTCAAGAGTATGGTCCAGAAGTTGCATACTTCACTTCTGCTCACATCCCATTGGCAAGAACCTCATCATACTCTGAGTGCCTTTGATAGGTTTCACACACTCAGCTAAATCTCCTCCCAGTAAAGCAGAAAAGACTTTTGGGGTGGGGGCGGATAATGCCAAGGTTGCCTAGGCCTTGGCTTGTCTCCTAAACAGCCACTAAAACCTTACTATTGGTGGCCACCAGTCTAGGTACGCTGCCTTCTTCACCTTTACTTCATTTTTGTCTTCCAACAGTTTACCTTATTCTTTTGCTAATTCAGCTGTGTGTTTAAAAGGTGTTTTTAAAGAATTAGAATCGTAATTTTCAGGTGCCTTGTGGTAAATCTGCATTTTAGGGTGTCTGATCTAAACAAAAGGCCTTATTTTATGACTTAAAATTCTATTATGATACTTATTTTTTGTGGTTTTTATGAGTTTGTTAATAAAGAGTGACTGAGGTCATGGTTTACATCTCTATTGGCTAAACAAAGAATTGACCTAGTTCTTTCAGATAATTTAGCAAAAAACAGCCTGTCGTTTTTTTTTTTAAATTCTGGACTCTTCCTTCTAGAAGTTTCTATATACTGTTTTATTTCCAATTGTTGAAAATTAGTGATTCTCTGCTTTTTGAGTTCTCTGCTCTCTGAAAATAATGGGTATAGTTAGTGGGCATCTATTATAAACTAACCAGGAGAGTTTGGCAAGTCATTCTTTCATGGGTGAAAAGTATACTATCTGCATTGTTTAAAATGGTAGCCACCAACCATATATATAGCTCCTGAGCATTGGAAATATGGCAAGTACAACTAGGAGCTGAACTTTTTATCTTTAATCAATTTAAATTTAAAACCATTCAGTTCAAATACTGGACAACATTTAAGTGTGTTTATTATAGTAGGTCACATTTTCAATTATAAATGTTATAAAATCTAAATGCAGATCAGTAGTTTCCAGGAAAATGGTGTTCAAATAAAAATTATTTAGTTATAAAATTCACATTGGATTTCACAGAAGTATGAAAAAAAGAATTCAAACACTTGTTAATATCTTTATGTTGATGTCACGTTGAATGGATACTATATTGGATTAAATAAAATTAAAATTAATTTCATATGTTTTAATGTTAGAGTAAAATTTAAAATTGTACAAGTGGATCACATTATATTTCTGTTGGATATTACTGCTTTAGATGGTACTAACCATGGTCCTATGGTTTAGGTACCTGAAAGAAAAATAAACTGTAGATTATTAAATTTGCTTTTTTTTTTAAAGAATCTCTTAGAACAATTGTTAAAACAGCCTCCAACCTGGAATCCCTGCTTTCAGTGTCTGTACCCTTATTCATCAGAGTTCTTAACAGTTGTTTTTCAAAACTCCTTAGCATAATATACAAGGCCCCTCACTGCCTGGTCTTTACTTCTTTTGCCAACACCTTCATCCGACACTCATACAAAGGCCATTTGGGAATACTGGACTCTTTCATACCACTTTGCAGTTCATTTTATATTACAGGTTTGCTCATTCTCCCCTCTCCTTTTTCTCCCTTTCTTTATCTCTTTATCTCCCAACATTCCCTCCTTTCTTTTTTAATATGTAGTCTTGCTATGATTTTCCCACCTCAGGTTTCCAAGTACTTGGGATTTTAGATGTGCACTACCATGTTTTCTTTTGTCTGAAATAAATGTGAATCCTTTCAGTACCATCTTTCCTTGTCCTCCAACTCCTCCAGAAAAGTTAGCTTGTATGTGCTTCCCTCCAGTTGGGCTTTGACCTTTGGGTACAGGCTTACCACATGATTTTTTTTTTTTAATTACTATTAGTGTACTTGCTTCCCACATTAAACTATCTAATCCCAGGAGCTCTGTCTTGATTTTATTTGGATTTGTTTTTGTATCATCAAAACTTAGCATCTAGTTGAATTCTGTATTTATTAATTGGATAATGCAGTAGCAAAGGGGTAATCTAGTGACACCCTGCTGACCTTTCTCCACAAATGCATTGGAACCAGGTTGCTGGGGTTAGAATCTCAGCTTCACCACTTGGTAGTTGTTTGACATTAGGCAGGTTATTTAACATCTTTGTGCCTCGTTAGCAAAATCCAGATAATATCAAAATGAGGTGTTTAAATTTAATGTTCCTGTGCAAACTAAGATGTAATAAATATTAACTTTTATGTCATAATGCATTCTAAACTATTTTTCTCTTTCTCTCAGGCCACAAATCACAGGTTTTAACTGGATTTCGAAAACCTAGTGTTACAGAAACCAATGAAGTAGGAAGAAAAATCCAGTTCTGAACAGTCATTGAATCACCAAATATCTACTTTTGCAAGGAACTTCTGACACTCATTTTGTGAATCTCATTGTTTAAGAAGAGTACTATAAGACTTAGAGTGAGTTTGGTCAAGCTGCTTAGAATTCAGGAAAGAAAACTTGACCTTGATATTTAAGTATCAAGTATTTAAGGATATGAATCTAATGGATCATATAACTAGATTCTGGGAGGGCTTAAAGAATTGAGAAGCAGGCCACTAGTTCAGTATGTGTAATGGATGGTAGAAAATTCACCAAGTATAGTGAATTCATAAAATAAAATTGACCAAATATAGTGAAATAAGTATTTGGTAATTTTAATTATGTAACTCACTCTCTTTAAAAACTTGCACTATAATTCTCATTTATAGTTCACTCATTTGAACTGTACAATTCAATGGTTTTTAGTGTATTCATGAAGTTGTTGAATATTGCCACAGTCTAGTTTTAGAACATTTTGTCACTATAAAAACAAAACCCCTTACATGTTAGCAATCATTCCCCATTCCTTACCACCACCACCCTAAGTCCTAGGTAACCATATATTTATTCTCTGCCTCTCTATATATGCGTATCCTGGATATTTCATATAACTATGACTGAATTCTTAGCATAATGGTTTTAAGAGTCACCCTTGTGGCATATGTCAGTACTTCATTTCTATTGTCAAATCTTCAGTTGTATGAGTATTACACATTTATCCATTCATCAGTTGATGCACATTGTGTTTCCTATTTTTGACTATGATGAGTAATGTTGCTCTGAAATTCATGTCCAGGTTTTTGGGTGGACAAATGATTTCAGTTTTCTTGAGGAATATACCTTGGAGTAGAATTGCTAGGTCAAATGATAACTATATTACGTTTTGAGGAACTGCCAAACTTTTCAAAAGTGTCTACACCATTTTACATTCTTACAGCAACGTATGAGGTTTCCAATTTCTCTATCTTGTTATCACTCTTTTTTATTATAGCTTTCTGCCTTGTGTGAAGTGATATTTCATTGTGGTTTTGATTTGCATTTTCCTGGTAAGTAATCACGTTGATCATCTTTTCATGTACTTATTGGTCATTTGCACATTAATGAAACTATATATACCATTCCTATGGTCATTTTATTAGTCAACAGACATTTGTTGAACAACTACTATGTGCCAGACACTTAGAAGTATTACAGAAGGTAAGTGAACACATCAAACCAAAATACCAGCCCTCATGGAACTTATATTCCACTTGGGGAACATAAAGTTAAATATTAGAATGTTAAGTGATAAGAAATGCAACAATAAAAAGAAAGTAAGGAAGAAAACTAGAAATGCTAGGAGTGAAATTTGCATATTTAAACAAAGTACTTAGGCCTTATAGAAGAAGATGATGTTCAGATGAAGACAGGCAATAAGAGAGGGAGACAAGGAGAAAAAAGGCTGAAGAAATAATCAGCTCAAAAGCTGCAAAGCAAGAGGATCCACTGTCCCATTCAAAGAGGATCAGTATGGCTGAAATGGAGAGAAGAGCAGAAAAGATAAGATTGTGTAGGTTCTTGTGGGCCATGATGAGGCTTTAATCCAAGATCCTAAAGTTCTAGAGGGTTTATATAAAGAAGTGACATGATCTGACCTCTATCTTAACAGGATGTTTAGAGATTCATGTGTGTGAGGGGGTATTGCCACAATGACTGGGGACCAGAAATACTAAATATTTCGCAGCACACAAAATGTTAGTAAAAGCCTATCTAGGAAACACTGGCAAAGAAAAATAGGCATGCCTTGGAGATAAATTTAAGTTGACCCCTGCAATAAAGCAAGTCACAAGAGTTTTTTCCCAGTGTATACAAAAGTAATGTTTATACTGTAGTCAATAAAGTATGCAGTAGGATATATAGCTGAGTGGTATATATAGCTGGCTTTGCTCAATATTTAAGGAACTGTGTTCAATATCCAGCACTAACAAAAACCAAACCAAAATAAAAAACTTCAGCTAAAGTGTGCACCAGCATTATATCTTAAAAAAAAAATGCACACCTTAATGAAAAATACTTCATTGCTTAAAAATGCTAATGGTCATATGAGGTTTCAGAAAGTCATCCTTTTTTGCTGGTGGAGGATCTTGATTTGAGATTGATGGCTATTGACTGATTGGGGTTGCTGAAGGGTGGGGTGGCTTTGGCAATTCAATATCCCAATAATAAATCACGAAGTTTGCTCTATCCATTGACTCTTCCTTTCATGAATGATTTCTCTGTAGTGTGTGATGCTGTTTTACCCACAGTAGTACTTCTTTCAAAACTGGAATCAGTTCTCTCAGACCCTAACACTGCTTTTCAACTAAGTTTATGTCATATTCTAAATCCCTTAGGATCGTTTCAACAATTTTCATAGCATCTGCACCAGGGGATGTTTTTGGCTCAAGAAACCATTTTCTCATCCATAAGAAGCAACTCATCATCCATTAAAGTTTTATCCAGAGATGGCAGCAATTCAGTCACATCTTTAGGCTTCACCTCCAACTCCAATGCTATTTCCACTGCATCTACAGTTACTTCCTCCACTGAAGTCTTGAACCCTTAAAGACATTTAATCAACTTCCAAACTCCTGTTAATACTGATATTGAGACAATCTCCCATGAATCATGAACATTCTTAATGGCATCTAGAATGATGAATCCTTACAAAAAGGTTTTTTATTTACTTTGCCCAGATCCACCTGAGGAATCATTATGAAGCTGTAGCCTTACAAAATGTATTTCTTAAATAAGACGATTTGGGAGTTGAAATTACTCCTTGATCTATATGGTAAAGAATGGATATTGTGTTAGCAGGCATGAAAACAACATTAATCTCGTTGGACATCTCCAACAGCTCTTGGGTGATCAGGTGCATTGTTAATCAGCAGTAATATTTTGAAATATTAATGAGCAGTATGTAAATTGGCTTAAAATATTCAGTTGTCATACAAGCCTTGTTATTGCATTTATAGGGCACTAACAAAGTAGGTTTAGTTTCACAGGACTCAAGGACCTAGAACTTTTAGAGCTAAATAAGCATTGACTTCATCTTAAAGTCACCAGGGGCATTATCTCTAACAAGACAGTCTGTGCTTCCAAGTTTTGAAGCCAAACACTGACTTCTCTCTTGCTATCCACATCCTAAATGGCATCTTCCAGTAGAAACTGGACAAATCTACATTGAAAAGATATAGTTTATAGAGTGGCTACCTCTATCAGTTCACCTTGCACTTTAATGCCATGGCTATTGCTTCTTTCCTCAACTCTCATCAGCTAACCTCTGCTGGTTGCAAACTTTTCTTTGACTTCTTCCTCACCTTTCTCAACCTTCATAGAATTAAGAGTTAGGTGGGCTGGGGATGTGGCTCAAGTGGTAGCGCGCTCGCCTGGCATGCGTGCGGCCCGGGTTCGATCCTCAGCACCACATACAGACAAAGATGTTGTGTCTGCCAATAAATAAATAAATAAATATTAAAATTCTCTCTCTCTCTCTCTCTCCCTCCCCCCCTCCCTGTCTCACTCTCTTTAAAAAAAAAAAAAAAAAAGAGTTAGGACCTTGCCCTGGATTAGATTTGGCTTAAGGGAATGTTATAACTGATTTGATCTTCTGTACAGACCACTAAAACTTTCTCCACATATCAGGGTTCTCTGCTTTTTTATCATTCATGTATTCACTGGAGTAGCATTTTTAGTTTCCTTCAGAACTTTCTCATTTCATTCACAACTTGGATAACTCTTGGTCCATAAGTACTAGATTTGGACCTGTCTCTGTTTTTGATGTCTTCCTCTCTGAGCTTAACCATTTATAGCCTTTGGTTCCAAATAGAAAAGATGTAACTTCATTTCATTTAGAGGCCATTATAGAGTTATTAATTGACCTAATTTCAATATTGTGCCTCAGGAAATTGGGAGACCTGAAAGATTAGTGGAGCTATCAGAACATGGCATTTATCAATTAAGTTAGCCATTTGATTTGGGAATGTTTTGTGATGCCTAAAACAATTAGTGATAACATGAAGAGTTATTGATCACAGATCACCATAACAAATATAATAACAGTGGAAAAGTTTGAAATATTGTGATAATTACTGAAACAACATAGACATTGGATGAATATGTGCTGTTAGAAAAATAGTACTGACGAACTTGCTGAATGCAGAGTTGCCCCAAACCTTCCATTTGTAAAAACCATGATATTTGTGAAGTACAATAAAGCCAAGCACAATAAACACAAAGTATGCCTGCAACAGACAAGTAGAGAGTATTCCTACAATCCAGGTGAGAAATACAGATGGCATGGATCAGGCAAGGGCAGTGTACAGAAATCAGAGGAATCTGGACATATTTTGAAGGTGAAATTGACAGGACTTTCTTACAAATGGAATGTAGGATAAGAATAGGAGAACTTTGGTCTGAGCATTGGGAAAAATGGAGCTGGAACTGATTGAAAAGGGAAGGACTGAAGGACACATCAGTGGGGAGAAGACTGCAGAATCATAGGAATAGACAAAAAAGTTTGAGGTGTGTTTAGACTCACAAGTGGGCATACTTAGTAGGCAATTGGAAGTACAATTGTGCAGTTCAGAAGAGAGACTTAAGTGGTGATTTAAACTTGGGACTCCCATCAGCCCAGATTCAACAAAGAATGATTTAGAACTAAGAGACAGGATCTAGGTTTTTCCAATAATAGGAAAACCGTAATGGGTAGGAAGGAGCAAGGAGATTTAGCATGTCCACTGAGATAGAAGGAGAAAGGATTAACTGTTAGGAGAAATCTCTGGTCACATTATGAAGCATAGTTGGGTGGAGCATTGAGGAGAAAGCCTGACTGGAATGGGATCACAGGGTAGAGGGAGTCTGGCTATTATGATTTATGTCTGCAATAATCCATCCTATTTGTTACAAACAAATCACAAAAACAATGACTTGAAGATTGTAAAAATTACAGAATGGAAGGCAGATTGGGGTAAGAAGTCAAAACTTGAAGAACACTGCAGGGGCCATTGCCCGGAGTTGTTTCCTCCAACCCTTGGTGTGTGTTTGTTTTATTTGTTTTTTATTTATTTTTTCTCCCTCAGTTTTTTGCCTCAGTGACTGACTGATACAATTTGATTGAAACTCCCATAGAAACTTTTCAGTCTTTCTTTCCAGAGGGCTGGGTAAAGGAGCCCTTCTGGACTAGAAAGTGTGTGTGTGTGTGTGTGTGTGTAGAAGACCTGAGGAGGGAAAATTACAGAAGGAAATTCAATAATTCTGTATATGAACCTGCTTAAGTCTCAGATTAACCAAACCATGCATTGTGCAGAGAAGACCCAAGTTAGGTAGCAAACACAAAAATGAACCTAAACAATGGATTAATTTATTCTAATTATACATGACAGTAGAATGCACTTTGATACATCATACATAAATGGAATATAATTTCTCATTCTGGTCATACATGAAGTAGAATCACACCGGTTGTGTAATCATGTATGTACACAGGTTAATAATGTCTGACTTATTCTATTATTCCTACCCAACCCCCTCCCTTCCATTCACTCCTCTCTACCTAATCCAAAGGAAACAATATTGTAAAGAGAGGGCCTAGAGAATGGGAGAAAAATCTTTACCACATGCACCTCAAATAGAGCATTAATGTCTAGGATATATAAAGAACTCAAAAACTAAATATTAAAAGCAAATAACACAATCAATAAACAGACTAGATGATAGATTCTTAGTCAAGTTCTACCAGAAGAGCTAATGCCAATACTCCTCAAAATTATTTCAAAAAATAGAAAAGGAAGAAACACTGCCAAATTCATTGTATGAACCCAGTATCACCCAGCTACCAAAACAAAGACATTAAGGAAAGAGAATTTCAGACCAATATCCAATATTAACATAGGAGAAAAAATTTTAAGAAATATTGGCCAACTGCATTTTGAAACACATTAAAAAGAGTGCACCACAATCAACTGGGTTTCATTCGAGGGATGCAAGTTTGGTTCAACATGGAAATCAAATATAATTAACCACATGGAGTTAAGAATCACATGATTAGGGACTGGGGATGTGGCTCAAGTGGTAGCATGCTCGCCTGGCATGCGTGTGGCCCGGGTTCAATCCTCAGCACCACATACAAACAAAGATGTTGTGTCCACCGAAAACTAAAAAAATAAATATTTAAAAATTCTCTCTCTCTCTCTCTCTCTCTCTCTCTCTCTCTCTCTCTCTCACTCTCTCTTAAAAAAAAAAGAATCACATGATTATTTTAATAGATGTAGAAAAACTATTTGACAAAGTACAGTACCCACCCATTCACATTTAAAACACTAGAAACTAGAGATAGATAGAACTTACCTCAACATTGTAAAGGCCACATATGAGAAACCCAAGATCAGCATAATACTGAGTGTGGGGGGAAGCATTTTCTCTAAAAACAGGAACAAAAAAAGGATGTCCATTTTCACCACTCCTATTCAACATAGTCCTTGAAACCCTAGTCAGAGCTGTAAAGCAAGACAAAAGAAAGGGATACATATAGGAAAAGAAGAAGTCCAATTTTCTTTGTTGTTGATATGATCTTATATTTAGAAGACCCAAAAACACACCAGAAGACTTCTAGAGCTGATAAACAAATTTAGGAAAATAGCAGAATACAAGAGCAACATACATAAATTCATCAATTTCCTGTATTCTGATAATGAATCCACTGAAAGAAATTAGGAAAACCATTCCATTCACAATAACCCCCCAAAATAAAACACTTGGGAATTAAGCTAACAAAGGAGGTGAAGGACCTCTACAAAATCTATAGAACATTAAAGAAATTAAAAAATAAGACCTTAGAAGATAAAAGGTTTGCCCCCAACACACACATACTCATGTTTTTGACTAGGCAGAATTAATATTGTCAGAATGGTTATACTACCAAAAGCAATATACAGATTTGATGCAATCCCCATCAAAATACCAATGACATTCATGGAAGTAGAAACAGCAAGATTCATTTGGAAAATCAAAAGACTCAGAATAGCCAAAACAATATTTCTGATCAAAATGAGTGATTCTGGAGTCATCACAATACCAGACCTCAAATTATACTACAAAGTTACAGTAACAAAAATAGCATGGTATGGCACCAAAACAGATATGAAGACCAATGGAATAGAATACAAGACATGGAGACAAACTCACATATTCAGTTATCTGATATTAGACAAAGGTGCCAAAAACATATTGGAGAAAAGGTAGCCTTTATAACAAATGGTGCTGGGAAACGTGGACATTCATATAAAAAAGAAGAAAACTTGACCCTTATCTCTCACTCTTTGCACAAAAGTCAAACTGGATCAAGACCTAGGAATTATACAGAAACTCTTCAACAGCTAGAAGAAAATGTAAGCCCAACACTCCAACACATTTTATTCCACAGAGTCAATTCAACAGGAATCAACTTCCTTAACAAGATTCCTAAGTACAAAAAATGAAACCAAAAATCAACAAATAGAATGGGAACAAATTAAAAAGCTGCTACACAGCAAGGGAAACGAGCATGAAGAGAGAGCCTACAGAGTTGGAGAAGATCTTTGCCACCTGCTTCTCGAGTAGAGCATTAATATTTTGCATACATAAAGAAATCAAAAAACAACAAAACAAATAATAATCCAATTAATAAATGGGCAAAAGAACTAAACAGATATTTGTTAAAAGAAGAAATAAAATAGATTGGGCTGAGGTTGCGGCTCCATGGTAGAGCACTTGCCTAGCAAGTGTGAGGCACTGAGTTTGATTCTCAGTACCACATATAAATAAATGAATAAAATAAAGGCCAATCAACAACTAAAAATGTATTTATATAAAATAATTTTTTAAAAAAGAATGCAACAGATCAACAAATATATGAAAAAATGTACATCTGTAGCAGATAGAGAAATGCAAATCAAAACCAAGTTTTAATCTCACTCCAGTCAGAATGACAATTATCAAGAAGACAAAAAAATAAATGTTGGCAAGGATGTAGGGGAAAATGGACATTCATGCATTGCTGGTGGAACAGCAATTTGGTGCCATCACCCTGGAAAGCAGTATGGAGATTCCTCAGAAAACTTGGAATGGAACCACCATTTGACCCAGCTATCCCACTCCTCAGTTTATACCCAACGGACTTAAAATCAGCATGTTATAGAGACATAGCCACATTAATATTTATAGCCACTCAACTCACAATTGCTAAACTATGGAACCAACCTAGAGGCCCTTCAACCGATGAATGAGTAAAAAAAATGTGATATATAACTGGAATATTTCTCAGTCTTAAAAAAATAATAAAATTATGGTATTTGCTGGTAAATGGATGGAGCTGGAAAATATAATGCTAAGTGAAATAAGCCAAACCCAAAAAACCAAAGTCCAAATGTTTTTTCTGATATGCAGATGCTAATTCACAATAAGGGTGGTGGGGGGGGTGACTAGAAAAGAAAAGAGTTACTTTAGATTAGGCAGAGGGGAGTGAAGTGAGGGAAGGGGGTATGGGAGTAGGGAGGATAGTAGAATGAATTAGACACTATTATTCTATGTACATATATGATCACATGACCAGTGGGAATCTACATCATATACAACCAAAAAAATGAGAAATTATACTCCATATATATTGATATATAATAGTGCAGTATACTATCATGTACAACTAATTAAACAAATAAGAAAAGAAAAATAAAAGGAACTATTATCTTTCACTTTAAATGCCCAGGTATGGGCTGGGGTTGTGGCTCAGTAGTAGAGCGCTTGCCTAGCACACGTGAGGCACTGGGTTTGATTCTCGGCACCATATATAAATAAATATATATAAAGGTCCATCAAGTCTAAGCTGGTCAAATTGCCTTGTTCCTATCGTGAAAAGTCAGCTGAGTTTCCTCAGGTATCACTCTTGGGAACTTGTGAGCAGCCTCTCTTCTGGAAGGATGGGTTAGGGTCTTGTTGACCATGTGGCTTCCCTTAGAAGCATCAGTGACATCTCCCTCTCCAATGACCCTCCATTTTGAAGCAGGTGCACTGGTCAGCTTTCTATTTTTTTAGGATCTCATTAATCCCCCTGATTGGGAGATCATGTGGCCCACAGTTGCAAAGCCCTTAAAGAAGTCACCTTGTTCCCTGGGTTTGAGCTGACCAAATATTGGCTATTTTCTTCTTGGCCCTTTTACTTCCTTAACTTTAGTCTCTAAGTTTTGGTTTTAAACATCTAGCAAGCCAGTTTCACCAGTCTTAAAGTAGGAGTACTGGGTTTTAACTTTAGCATCTATAACTTTACAGTCATTATCCCTTCCATTTAATTAGGGTCAGTATTAGTACTGAAAGTTAGCCTTATATCCTGTCTGTCCTGTGGGTGATGGCCTGTTATCTCAAATTAATTCAGGTTGTTATACTAGAAGTTGTACTTTTGTAAGGCACTAACAGACCATAGTTATAAAGTTTACAAGGAAAATACAAAATGAAATTAACAAGAGTAATAACATTTAGTTCATGTAATAACTATGAATCAAGAAATGTATTTTTTTTTTTTTGGTACCAAAGATTGAACTATTACCACTGAGCCATATCCCCAGCCCTTTTTAATTTATTTGGTTTTGGAACCAGAAATTGAAGACAGGGGCACTCAACCACTGAGCCACACCTCCAGCCCTTTTTGTATTTTATTTAGAGACAGGGTCTCACTGAGTTGCTTAGTGCCTTGCTGTAGATCAAAGGTTCAGGTGGCCACCTATCCTTAATGGCTATCAGATTTATTTCCAACATCACCATGTCTATGTCCTTCTTAGGATTTTGTGAAAGGAGATTTTTTCCAATGTATTTGAGAGCTAGCCTTTGAAAAATTGGCCTCTGAACAAAAACCTCTATATTTAGATAAAATAAGACTGATTAGAAAAACATATTAATTTACATGCACAGAATAAAATGTGAATTCAACCTAAAATCATAAGTTCAAAAATATAGAAATTTAGCCTGGTGTGTATGCCTGTAATCCCAGCGGCTCAGGAGGCTGAGACATCAGGATCACAAGTTCAAAACCAGCCTTAGCAATGGCAAGGCACTAAGCAAATCAGTGAGATCCTGTTTCTAAATAAAATACAAAATAGGGCTGGGGATGTGGCTCAGTGGTCAAATGCTCCTGAGTTCATTCCTCACACACACACACACACACAAAAAAAAAAAAAAAACAAGAGTTGTAAAAAATGATGCAGCCATAAATCATGCAGAACATCTCCATCGGATCAGAGTGCACTTTGGGGTCAGATTAGGCTCAGTCCAGATATTTAAAGAAATTGAGAGTCCTGAAATCTTCAGGTAAAGATTCTCAAGGTAAAGAAGACTTAAGTATATGAAATCATTCTATTTTTCCTCTCTGTGCTGTAGTGTTTACGGAGAAACTTGTTAAGAAAGCAGGTGGTAGAATGAAAACAGCAGATAAGCCATTTAGGTCCCATAGCAGCTTGAATTTAAAAGAGACACCTTTTTCCTTCCCTTTGGTCTCAAACTGATTTTGGATAATTGCCTCTGTAGCTTATATTTCAGATGCAAGTTTCGAAGAGAGAGAGAGAGATCTGGCAGAAGGCTAACAAGGAAAACTGCTGTTTTTGAGCATGAGAGGCAAAACCTCATGCATAGGGAATTTTAACCATTGTTTTATTTTGTAAAAATCAGTCTCTTAAGCTGTGGTGTTATAGTTTGTTTCCTCTGGAAACCATTTTCTATTCCCCCAGTCGGTAATGAGTCAGATTGGATGCATAAAATTCTCAGACATCTCTTTTTTTCTAATCATGATTATGTCATTTCCCAGACCTGGCAGCAGAAGAAAATTAGGTGCTTTATTGAGCATGTGGGGGTCAAACTTATCCCAGTTTTTCAGTATTCAGGCTAGTGGTGGACCTGGCATAATTGTTGAAAATGAAGCTTCCATTCTTTTTGTTAGGGACATCTCCCTAGATGAACTTCTGATGACCAGCAAACCCTTCTCTGACTACTTGGTTCTGCCAGATTTATTGCTATCTCACCAGGGACAATGAACAAGGTTCCTGATTGTCGAATGACAAAGATCCTCTAGGATTCAGGAGTGTTCTCCAGCACTGCTTTGATCAACCAGTCACTTAAGATACCCTATTAGGGCTGATGGGAGAGGTGGTGGCAGGGGAAAAACCTTTGAGATTCACTAAGGAGTCACCCAGGACAGAATGTTACAGTTGTTTTGATACTTTGTTCATCTTTCCAGAATCTCAAGGCAAACTGGGATTAGGAACACAATGTACTGATGCCAGACATGCTCTGAGCCTGGATAGAACAGTGAAAATGGCTTTGGCAAAACCCAACATGCCTGACCTGCAGGATGTGTAATTAGAAGCTGCCAAGACTGACAATCCCCTCAACCAAGTCTTGTAGAATGGCAGCTTGCACTAACTGCTTTTGATTAGCTGGCAGGTACCCATTATTGTCCTCCAGAATGAAATACACAGGAAGGTGCACCTCAGAAAGATATGAAGTGTGGAGGAGCTTACCTCCGTAATGTTCCTGGTTGAGCCCCAAGCTGATAATCTGTCTTGAAAATCAGGATCAGGTCTTCATTCCCCTGGTGTTTAAGATTAAACACACAAGAAATGCAAGCCAAGAACAAAAAGTAGATTTTATTGCAGCTGTTGGAGACTCATTGGAGACTCCAGAGTACTGTATGGCTTTATCTTTATAATTCCATTAGCAGGGAAGTGAGATCTTGACCAGTGGGCAGGGCCTCCCCACCCATAAGCTCCTCCTGATTTGGGGAGCAGAGATATGAAATTTCAGTCTATGCCAACTGATTGTTTTCGTTGGGTGTTTTAGTTTAATCCTTTTTTTTTTTTTTTTAGTATTAATGGTTTTTAATGTAACATAAAGTTACACTTTATCACTTTATGTCACAAACAACCCCTGCTCCTGTTACATCAGGTGGAGAACCAAATGAGAGAGTCCTCCAGAAAGAAAGGGACCCAGAACTGGTACCTATGGGAATGGCTTGCCCCTTTACAGATTTTAGGTTTAGTTTCTTCTCATGCCTACATGACCAAAAGGCAGGAAAAGAGCCTTCCAGAAAGCGATTGCTTGTGTTGGAAAGTGTCATCCTTCCCCTCCCCTTCACAGAGGTATTAGCAACAAGTTCCTGTTCTTTGATAATCAGCTATCTATCTTATGCCCCTATTTCAGTTAGTTGGGAGACTGGAAGGATAAATGGATGGATGGATGGGAGGATGTGAAATGTTTAGAGAACTGTGTGATACATATAATAAATTACAACTGTATACCTCAGTTGTCTTTAGAGCATTTAAATACAATATTTTCATATACTGAAACAATACTGTACATGGAATACTCTTTTTCTTATGATAGAAAAATTATAAACATTGTTTCACATGGGTTTTGTTTGAGCAGAGAAAAACACTGCAAATGCATTCTGCTCAAAATCTGCCATTTTATGTTACATTGCAAACCATTAATACTCAAAAAAAAAAAAAGATTAAGCTAAAGCACCCAACTAAAACAATCAGTTGACATGGACTGAAATTTCATATCTCTGCTCCCCAAATCAGGAGGAGCTGATGGGTGGGGAGGCCCTGCCCACTGGTCAAGATCTCACTTCCCTGCTAATGGAATTATAAAGATAAAGCCATACATTACTCTGGAGTCTCCAACAGCTGCAACCCACCCTCCTCACACACTTCACAGAGGGGCCTGAAGACAGGAAAAGTATTCCTTCTGGCTAAAGTGACCAGCTCAAAGTAAATCAAGTCTACACTGGCTCAAGGGGAGAATCTCCATCTGTACTACATCAGGAGGAGAAGTCCCCATCTACATTGGCTTAAGGCAAGTGAGTCCCCATCTACACTGGCTCAAAGTGAATATATACAGTGAGCAGGAGAGGGGAGCACAGTGGTCCAAGCCTTGGAAAGGATGGCTGCTGGGCTCTGGCCCTTGCCCTATGGCCTTCTTCTAAAAACAAAACCCTGATTTTTGTTCTTTAATCCTTGAAACATCAATTTTATTATACAATTTGTGGGGGGAAAAAGAACCTAAGAATAAATTTCTCCCAAAGCATGGGAGAAAGGACAAAGAGCAGAATAGGGGAAGTGTCCCAGGTAAAAGTCTCTATGATGTGTCTTTGCAGGTGGGGGCAGAGGAGACCCCTGGTGGATGCAGATGCGCTGCTGCCTGGAATCCATGCAGAGAAGTCGACACCCACACCACCATGTCAGTATCCACAGAGTTCAGGGTCTTCTGCCTGTCCATTAGTTCTCTCTGTTTGGGCTGGGCATTCCCAGTGGAGCCACTCTGTTTCTGGACACTGCCGACAGAAGCAGGGTATGCAGCATAGATGTCCAATACATTTGATGATCCTCCTCCTCAGCCTCTTCCAACCCCTGCTCCTGTGGGGGGGGATTGCCCTGTGGAGATACCTTGGAGGATGTGCTGCTGGGCATAGGGTCATGCAGGGAGGCTAGGCTGGGAGGGGGTGTGTCCAATGTGGAGGAAGCCGAGAGGGATGGAGGCATGTTGGCACTTCTAACACCCTTCTGCTGGGATTGCATGGCCTCCTCAGGCTGCGGCTGCTCACAGGACAAGGGAAGGGCAGGCTCACTGGAACACTTCTTGGGGTGGACCCTGGGAGGATCCACAGGGCCTGCTCCCTGGGCTCTCTGGTGCTCAAGGATGAGGTAGGTAGTCGTGGCATCGTCAAATCTTTGGCCACGGACACCCAGGTATTTATTACAGGGGTGGTAACCCATGTCGATCATGGTTTTTATAATGGGATCCAGGAGTTTGGGCAGTGCCTCACTAGAAGGACTGGGTGAAGCTTCCTCGCCCTGGCTCTGCCATGGATGTCCCATTACCTGCTCTATGGTGGGCCTCTGCGTGGGGTCCACAGTTAGCATCTCACTGATGGGGCTCTGTGTACCCTCGGAAACGTGGGGGAATGTCATACGTTCCCTGCGTGATCACCTTCTTCACCTGCTAATTGCTGATTGCCACAAATGGACATCTCTCTGTTAGCATAAAATAGAGAATGACACCCCCCCCCCAGGGCTCCAGCTGCCAGGGGCCCCTTGTATTACTTACCATGGACAACTTCAGGGGCAACATATAGGAGAGTACCCCAGAACCTGTTCAGCTTCTGCCCAGCTGTGAATCTGGTGCTCAGGCCAAAGTCGATGAGTTTGACGTTGCCGCTGGTATCCACCACCACATTCTATGGCTTCAGGTCTAGGTGCACGATACGCTGCTTGTGGCAGTACTGCATGGCTCTCACGATATGCCTGAAATCTGTTGGCCTCCTCCTCCTGCATGCCATCAGGTTGCGGGATAAGGTCCTATAGCTATCCCCCACATGCATGCTCCATGACAAGATAGATACATTCGATGGTCTCAATGACTTGGAAGACCTGGATCACATTTTGGTGGTCTAAGGCCACCATCATCTCTGGTTCAGAGAGGAAGGGGAAGTTCCAGTCCTATTTGGCCAAGACCTTCACCACAACCTCTGTCCTGGGGAGGAGATGGTAGCAAGCTTCACCTGGGCAAAGCCCACCTCCCCAATATCCTGCAGGACCTTATAATGGTCCATGAGGGCGGGCTCATTGCAGGAGCCTGGTTCTTGCAGCACTACACTGCTCTGACTACTCTCACTGCCAAACCACATCCTAAACCAGAACAAGGATGCTATCTAAAAATAAATAAATAAACCAAAACAAAACCCCAAAAAACAAAAGGAAAAAAACCCCCAAATCAAAGAACCAATATCCAAAGACTACAACCACCAGCCACCATCCACCAACCACCACCAAACATGCTAACTATCTGGGAGTCTGTCAGGTCACCGCCAAGAGCTTCCTGTACATACAGTCAAAAACCCAGCTATAGGCACTTGCTTATATACATACTGCTTGAAATTCCCTCACAATGGCAAGAAATAATTCAGTCTCATCTGGCCATAACCCCCAATGGGCATCTCACTTTTAGGCCTCCAGGACCTTTTCTACTTTTCTATAATAAGAAAGGACTCTGAAAGTTTTTTTGCTATGGTGGGTTTTGGACACTGATATTTATTTGTTTAGAAATGAAAATTTGTAGGATACATCAGTGGTCTTTTCATTTCAAGTCTGAAAATCTGCAATAACTTTGTGGCTCAAAGTTGTATATGTCATCATGTGTACACTCTAGTTTTCTACTTCTTTGCTGCCCTGAACTGAGCAGCTTTCCTCCACTGGGTCCTTCCTCCATGATGGAGTGTTTCACTTTGAGCAGAGCAATGGAGTCAGCTGTCTATGAATTGAGACTTCTGGAACTGTTAGCCCCAGAGAAGGTTTTCCTCCTCCAAGTTCTTTCTTTCTTTCTTTCTTTCTTTCTTTCTTTCTTTCTTTCTTTCTTTCTCTCTCTCTCTCTCTCTCTCTCTCTCTCTTTCTTTCTTTTTATGGTGCTGGGGATTGAACTGAGGGCCTTGTGCATGCAAGGAAAGCACTCTACCATCTACATCTGAGCTATATCCCCAGCCCCTTTAAATTGTTCTTGCTGAGTGTTTTGGTCATGGAGGCAAAAAACAAAACAAAACAAAAACCTAAAACTCAGCCATGATTCAATGCGTCCAGTTTCATATGTACTTGTGTATGTGTGTGTGTGTGGGGGGGGGCAGGGTGCAGTGCTGGGAACATAACCAGGTCCTTGCACATGCTGGAGAAGTTCTCTTAATGTGCATATCCCATCCCTGGGGCTGCAGATTCCTGGCCTAACCATATCTCAGTACTATTACATGGAGGCTTAACTGTCAATAGGAATTTGGTAGAGATACACACATTCAAACCACAGCATGGGGTAAACAAAAGCCCAGAGAATTGGTCCCCACTTAGATGTGCCTGTGTGAGGGGAGTCCTTCAGGTTGCACTGAAGGACATTAGATAGGAACTCAGATCTTTTTGAAGACAGAAAGATCTCTGGTAAAGCAAATTCATGAGAACTATAACAGCTAGTGCTACATTTGTTTTCAACAAGATGTAAGAGAATAAAATATCAAAACACCCCAATTTTATTCTATAGTATTGAATAAATTGCATATGTAACACTGTAACAACAGTAAATGAGGGGGAGGGGTTGGAGAGGTACAGCAGCCACATCTGTACACTACTGAAGTCATAGTCTGATTCACATCAGAGCAGCATCTCTTTCTCATGTTAAATGGAACCCCATGGGAATCACAAAGAAATACTTGTGAAGCATACCCAAAATGAGAGATAAGGGAATTAAAATGTTACACTACAATCATCAACTAAATAGGAGGAAAATAATCATATGAGGAAGAAAGTCACATTGAATCAAACTTGTGCTGCTCTCCTACATGAACACATGAACACAAGGCATGCTGAACCGCACCCTGATCTCCTTATAGGGACACAAAGCACACTGAACCAAAGGCCCCGGGTAAACATCAAAGTCTAGCATGTGTGAAAACTTCTGTACTATAAGCATTTCTCCTACCCTATGAACTATCTTAAGTGAGAATAGGGACTGGATCTTATTTAATTTTGAATGCCTAACACCTAGTACAGACTTAACACCTGGGAGTTTTTTTAATTGGTTTTTTGCTAATTGGCTGGAGAAATGGTGGATGGATGGACAAATAGAGGAATGGACAGATAAGCAAATAGTTGGAGGCATGGATGGATGGAAAGAAGGAAGGCTGAATAATTAGATGTATGGTCTTGAAAATCAGGATCGGGTCCTCATTCCCCTGGTGTTATAGATTAAACACTTGAGAAATGCTGAGGCAAGAGCAAAAATAAATTTTTATGTAAGAGACATTACAGAGAAAAGAGGGGATGGATAGAGAGAGAGAGAGATACTCCTCTGGAGAAAAGTCAGAACCAAGAGCTGGTGCCCATGGGTGTGGGGGTGTCTTGCCCCTTTATAGATTTTAGGTTTACCTTCTTCTCATGACTACATGCCCAAAAGGCAGGAAAAGACCAAAAGGCAAGAAAAGAGCCATGGGGGTGATTGCTTGTGTTGGAAATTGTGATCTTTCCCCATCCCCCGGAGGCTATTAGCAATTGGTTGAATGTAAAGTGCTATCTATCCATTACCTTTTCTTCGATAATCAGCTATCCTTTCCTTTGCCCCTTTTCACTATCAAAGGAAGAAAGTCAGTAGAGTATAGATAAGAGACTGAGGATACTGGGGACTTTCCTAAAGACTGTCCCTGTGTTGTAAAGGACAAGATTTACAATTGATAATGGATTGGAGATGTGATTAGATTGGTCCAGGTACAAAAGGATTATGGAGTGTGAATATGGAAAATGAGTGTACAATTGGGGATTATGGTGTTATTGGGTTTAACATAAAGGCAAAGGGCATAATTAGCCTAGTTCTGATGGTGTTAGGGCTGTGAAATTGAGTGGTAGGGTGTTGGGAATCTTGTCTGCAGCATGCAGAATTCTAGTGCCTCTTTGTAGGAACTGCTAATGAAGATCTGAGCCTGGGGCAAAGTTATTCTGGCTTCAAGGAAGTGGGGTTCCCTTGTGGGAACTTGGACCAAATCTACAGTTTCTTTCATTTAAAAAATAAATGGAGGAAAGAGCTGTAGTTTAATGGTAGAGCACTTGCCTAGAATGTATGAGGCCCTGGGTTTGATCTCTAGCACAACCCCCCTAAAAGTGTTATATGATATCGGATATGTATTAAAAAAGGAAGTATAAGTTATATGCGATAATAATAAAATAAGCACAGGCATACTGAGTAATTATAGCAAATATATACAATAAGAACCTTATAAGTATAAGAAATAAGTATAAGCATAATACAATAATTATAAATTATGAGGAATAATGATAAATACTTACGAAATCACTACTCAATTTAGAAGCTAAAACACGTATATTGTTGTTGAAGCTCCCTTTGCCTTCTTATCCAATCCCCTACCTCTGGCTCCCCACAGAAGTAGCCACTATCCTAAATTTTGTTCTCATCTTTTCTTTGTGTTTGAGTCATGTTTCTTGCTGCTGTCACCCAAACTCCTGATAAGAATAACGTAGAGAAAAAAAAGTTCTTTGGGCTCAAGAAAAGTTCATGGTCTCAGTTCATAGATGGCCTGATGGGTCTGGGTCCTGGGGTGAGGCATCATGAACATCATGGCAGAAGGGCATGGCAGAAGAAAGCTCTCAGGATGTGGCAATCAGGAAGAGAGAGAGCATTTCCTAGCTGTGCTCACCAGGGCAAAATATAAACCTCAAAGGCACACTCCCAGTAACCCATCTCCTTCAGTCACACCCTACCTGCCTACAGTTATAATCCATATCAGTGGATTAATAACTGATTAGGTCACACCTTTCATAATTTAATCATTTCACCTCTGAAAATCCTTGCATTGTCTATTTATGAGCTTTGGGGGACACCACATATCCAAACTATAACACCTTGCCATTTTAAAAATAGCTGTATCACATATGCATATTTCCCTAAACATTTCATTTTATTTGTTTTTTAGCCTTATAAAAATGATATATTAATGGGCTGGGATTGTGGCTCAGTGGTAGAGTGTTTGCCTCGCACATGTGAGGCACTGGGTTCAATCCTCAGCACCACATAAAAATAAATAAATAAATAAATAAATAAAAATATTGTGCCCATCTACAACTAAGAAAATATTTTTTTAAAATGGTATATTAGGGGCTGGGGTTGTGGCTCAGTGACAGAGTGCTTGCCTCTCACATGTGAGGCACTGGGTTCCATCCTCAGCACCACATAAAAATGAATAAACAAAATAAAGATATTATATCCATCTATGACTAAAAAATATTTTTTTAAATGGTATATTATACACAGTCTTTTTACATATTACCTATAGTCTCACTCAATATTATATTTTCAATATTCACCTATGCTGTTGTATATGTATAGCTCATTGATTTTCACTGCCATGTAAATCATCCATTATGTGAATACTTAATTATCCCTTCTCCCGAAGGTGGACACTATTGATTCTACATTGTTTTCTATTATGGACAAATAGTTGTCATGAACTTTTTTTTTTTTAAGAGAGAGAGAGAGAATTTTTTAATATTTATTTTTTAGTTCTCGGCGGACACAACATCTTTGTTTGTATGTGGTGCTGAGGATCGAACCCGGGCCGCACGCATGCCAGGGGAGCGCGCTACCACTTGAGCCACATCCCCAGCCTGTCATGAACATTTTTGCATGCGCTTCCTGACACATCATATAAGAAGTTCTTTTGGGAAAGGTTTTTTCAAAACGTCATTCACAATTCATAAGTAAGTCGTGAAAATAAAGTCAGTAAAAGGCATATAGATGTAACAGATGCAGAGGAGGTAGAAGAGGTAGAGGAGGGTGGGAGGGGGAGAGAGATTTCAACCAGACTAGTCATCACCAGAGTGGAGAAAAGAGACACTGTAGAGTTCCCTAGGCCTTTGTGGAAACATGGAACTGCTTCTTTAGCTGCATATTGGAAATCCACAAGTAGGACATTAAGGGAGTGAATATCATTCTGAAAGGAAGAATATGAATATGTCACATATGTTACTGTGGCAAAACTGCAAAGAATCTAGAATTTCAATCACCACACTGCCGAACCTGTTGGATCAAGGAGCTATTTGCCAAGAGAATTAGTGTCCAGTGGGAACTATCATGAACTGAGAACATAAGAACTAAAACATGAGGAAAAAAAATGATAGGAACAAAATGGAAGTCAAGAAAGAATGGTACCATGTAATTATTATAATTATATATAAAATTACAAATATTAACTCATATTAATCCTAACAATATTGGGTTTCACTGTGACATTTTCATACATGCATATATCACCCTACTACCCACTCTTCCCCTCCCCTCCCCTCCACCCAGTTCCCTTTCCCTTCCCTAATGGTCCTTCTTCTATTTTCAATTCATATTTCATTATTTTTTAGTTTCCACAGATGAGAGAAAACATGAAAATACTTATTTCACTTAACATGATGACCTTCAGTTTCATCTATTTTCCTGCAAATGACATGATTTCATTCTTCTTTATGGCTGATTAATATTCCATTGGTTATATATATCACATTTTCCTTATCCATTCATCTGTTGATAGGTACCTAGGCCAATTGCATTACTTACCTATTGTGAATAATGTCACAATAAAGATAGGTATGCAGGTATCTCTTTTGTATGCTATTTTAGTCAGCTTTGTGTTATTGTGACTAAAAGATGTGACAAAAACAACTTAGAGGAGAAAAAGTTTGTTTTGCCTCACAGTTTCAGAGGTTTAGTCCATGGTCTGCCAACTCCATAGTTCTACATCTGGGGTGAAGCAGAGCATCATGACAGAAGGATGTGGCAGAGGAGAGTTCAGGACAGCTAGGAAGTTCATGACAGCCAGGAAGCAGAAAGAGAGAGAGCTCTGTTCACCGGGGACAAAATATAAACCCTCAAAGGCACACCCCAGTGACCTACTTCCTTCAGCTAAACTTTACTTGCTTACAGTTACCACCCACTTATTCTACATCAGTGGATTAATCTACTGGTTAGGCCACACTCTCATGGTCTGATCATTTCACCCCTGAACTTTGCTGCATTGTCTCACATATAAGCTTTTGAGACAAGCTTATTGTCTCACATATAAGCATATCCAAATTATAACAATGACTTCATTTTCTTTGAATGTGGAGTGGCATTGCTGGGTCATATAGTTTTTTAAGGAACCTCCATACTGTTTTCCATAGTGGCTCACTAATTTACATCATAACCAACAGTAAATAAAGATTTCTTTTTCTCCAAACCATCACCAGCATTTTAAAAAAATAATAGCCATTCTGACTGGAATGAGGTGAAATTTGAATGTAGTTTTGATTTGCACTTCCCTGTAGCTGAAGATGTTCAGGATTTTTTTTCCTGTCTATTTGTTGGTCATTTGTACCTCTTTTGAAAGGTGTCTGTTCAAATCATTTGATCATTTTTTATCAGATTATTAGTTCTTTTGATATTAAGTTTTTAGAGTTCTTTATATATTCTAGATATTTATTCTCTGTCAGATGAATAATTAGCAAAGTTTTTTCCTTCTCTTTTGTAGGTTGCTTCTTTGTTCTGTTGATAGTTTCCTGGGCTATGCAGGAACTTTTTGATTTGATACAGTTCCATTTATCAATCCTTGATTTATTTTCTGAGCTATTAGAGACCTATTCAGGAAATCTTTGCCTGTGCCTATATCTTTTTTTAAAAAAAATATATTTTTTAGTTGTTGATGGACCTTTATTTTATTTATTTATATGTAATGCTGAGACTCGAATCCAGTGCCTCACACGCTAGGCGAGTGCTCTTCCACTGAGCTAAAACTGCAGCCTCTGTGCCTATATCTTGAAGTGTTTCCCTTACATTTTACTCTACTAATTTCAAGGCTATAGAACTTACATTAAGGTCTTTGATCAATTTTTTATTTAATTTTTGTACAGGATGAGAGATGGAGATCTAGTTTCAGTCTCCTATGTATGGTTACCTAGTTTTGCCAGCACCCTTTGCTGAAAAGGCTGTCTTTTCTCCAACGTGCTTTTTCTCCAATGGTACCTTTATTGAAAATCCGATGACTGTAGATGCATTGGGTTTATTTCTGGCTCCTCCTATCCTATCTTATTCATCCTATCCAATTCTGTGTCTGTTTTTATGCCAGTACCATGCTGATTGTATTCCTATAACTCTGTAGTTTTTTTTGTTGTTGTTTCATTTTGGTTTTGCAATATTGGGAACTGAACTCAGTTTTGCTTTACGTTGTTCTTTTGATTTTTTATTTTGAGACAGGATGTGGATATGTTGCAGAATTTAGACTTGAATTTGCCATTCTCCTGCATTGCTGGGATTATAGGAAGGTGACATTACACCTGGCAAAAGTAGTATATTTTGAAAGCAGTGTTGAGATATCTCCAGCATTGCCCTTCTTGTTCAGGACTGATTTGACTATACGGGGTCTTTTGTGATTCCAAATGAATTTTAAGGCTTTTTATCTTTTCCTAGTTCTGTGGAGAATGTCATTGGTATTTTGATGGGGATTGCTTTGAATCTGTAGATTGCTTTTGGTACTATGGCAATGTAACAAAATTAATTTTCCCAATTATTGAATATGGGAAGGTCTTTTCATCTTCTAGACTCTTCTTCAATTTCTTTCTTCAGTATTTTATAACTTTCATTGTAGTTATTTCACCTCCTTGGTTAGGTTTATTCCTAGGTATTTTATTTTATTTTGAAACTATTATGATTGGAATTATTTTTCTAATTTCTTTCACAGCGAGTTTTAGTGTATAGAAAAGCTACTGATATTCATATGTTGATTTTGCATCCTGCTACTTCGCTGAATTTGTTTATCAGTTTTAAGAGTCTTTTGGTAAAATCTTTAGGTTTTTGTTTTTGTTTTTGTTTTGTACTGAAGATGAATTCAGGGGTGCTTTACCACATACATTCCTGGCCCTTCTTTCTCCCCCGCCCCCTTTCTTTTTTTTTCCCTGAGGTAGAGTCTTATCAAGTTGCTTAGGGCCTCACTAAATTGCTGAGGCTGGCCTCAAATTTGCAATCCTTCCACCTTAGTCTCCCAGGATTATAGGCCTGCACCATCATGCCTGGCTCTTTAGGATCTTTTAAGTATAGAATCATATCATCTGCAAACAGTGACTTTCCCCCCCTATTTGTATCCCTTTAATTACTTTCTCTTGCCCAATTGCTCTAAAATTTACTATATTGAATAAGAGTAGTAAGAGTGGAGACCCTTGTCTCCTTTCTGACTTTAGAGGAAATGCTTTCAGTTTTTCTCCATTCAGTATGATGTTGGCTATAGGTTTGTCTTATATATCTTTTTTAATGTTCTATATCTAGTTTCTTCAGGACTTTTATCATGAAGGGATGTTGAATTTTATCAAAGGTTTTTAATGCATATATTGAGATGAGCATGTGATTTTTATCAGATTCTATTTATGTGCTATGTTTATTGATTTGTATATCATCATTTGTGGTCATCATAATGGTTTGTCTATTTTGCTTGTCTTTTCAAAAAAAGAAACTCTTTTTCCACTTTTTTTACTGGTGTATTATAGTTGTACATAATGATGGGATTTGTTGTTATGTATTTATACATGCACATAATATAACAATATAATTTGGCCAATATCACTCCCCAGCACTTCCCCCCTTCCTCCCTGCCTCCCATTCCCTGGTCTCTTTCCTCTATTGATTTCTATGAGAGCCACCACCACCTTTCTTTCCCTTTTTCCTTTCTAGTTTCTGCACATAAGAGAAATAACATAAGTCCCTTGACCTTCTGAGTTTGACTTATTTTGCTTAGCATATTGTTCTCTAGTTCCATCCATTTTCCTACAAATGACATAATTTCATTTTTCTTTATGGCTGAATATTGTGAATATATAACGCATTTTCTTTATCCATTTACCCATTGATGGTGACCTAGGCTGGTTCCATAGTTTGGCTATTGCGAATTGTGCTACTATAAACATAGGTATGCATGCATGTACCACTGTAGTATGAATACTTTAATTCTTCATTTTTATTTATTTATTTTTGGTACTAGAGAATGAACCCAGGACACTCAACCACTGAGACAAATCACTAGCCTCTATTTTTGTATTTTATTTAGAGACAGGGTCTTTAAATAAGTTGCTTAGGGCCTTGCTAAATTTCTGAGGCTGGCTTTAAACTCACGATATTTCTGCCTTAGCCTCCGGAACCACTGGGATTACAGGTGTGTGCCACCAGGCCTGGCAACTTTAATTCTTCAGGATAAATACTGAGGAGTGGTATAACTGGGTCATGTGGTGGTTCCATGCTATTCTTTTGAGGAGCCTCCATTCTGATTTCCACAGTGGTTGTTCTAATTTACTGTCCTGCCAACAGTGTAAAAGTGGTCCTTTCTTCTACAACCTCTCTAGCATTTATTATTATTTGTATTCTTGGTTTTTTTTTTTGGGGGGGGGGCAGGGTACCAGAGATTAAACTCAGGGGCCACATCCCCAGCCCTATTTTGTATTTTATTTACAGACAGGGTCTCACTGAGTTGCTTAGCACCTCCCTTTTGCTAAGGCTGGCTTTCAACTTGCAATCCTCCTGCCTCAGTCTCCCAAGCTACTGGGATTACAGGCATGCACCACCATGCCCAGTTTATTATTTGTATTCTTTGATACTCCCATTCTGACTGGTGTGAGATGAAATCTCAGTGTAGTTTTGATTTGCTTTTCCCTAATTGCTAATGATGTTGAACATTTTTTTCTTATATTTGTTGGCCATTTTTCATATATTTGTTGGCCATTTGTATTTCTTAAAAGAAGAAACTTTTGACTTTGTTGAACCTCTGTAATATATCTTTTATCCATTTAATTAATTTTTATCTTCATATTTATTATTTTCTATCTCTTTAAGGTTTATTCTGTTATTCTTTTCCTAATATCTAAAATGGACATTTATTTAATTATTTTGGGGGGTTTCTTTTTCTTTTTTTTTTCTAGCATAAACACAGGTCTTTACATTTACTTCCTTGTATCAATTTAGCATTATACCACTAGTTTTGATAATTACTTTTATTTTTTTAAGTTCTGAATGTTAATTTACATCATAATTTCTTCTTTGGTTCATGAGTTTAGAAAGGGAATCTCTACATTACCAACCATATTCTTTTTTTTTTTATATTTTTTAGTTCTCGGTGGACACAACATCTTTATTTTATTTTTATGTGGTGCTGGGGATCGAACCCAGTGCCCTGCGCATGCCAGGTGAGCGCGCTACTGCTTGAGCCACATCCCTAGCCCCCCAACCATATTCTTTAATTTCCTATATTTAATTTTGTTATTGATTTCTAACTTAGGTAAATTGTCTGAGAATATGTTCTATTACTTTTTAGAAGTTTTTGAGAGTTATTTTTTGATCAAGAACTTGTTCCATTTTTATAATGTGCTGTATATGCTTAAAAATCATAGTTATTCTCTAATTATTCAGCTTTAAAGAAGAATGAAATTATGGTTTGCAGGTAAATGGATGGAGCTGGAGAATGTCAGGCTAAGCAAAATAAGCCAAACCCAAAAAAGGCTGAATATTTTCTCTGAGAATCGGATGCTGATCTGTAATTGGAGGGAGGGGAGAGAAGAACTTTGGATTGGGCTGAGGAGAGTGAGGAGAGGGGAGAGGGTGTGGGGGTGGAAGGGATGGTGGAATGAGACGGGTATTATTACCCTATGTATACATACGATTACAAAACCGGTATGACTCTGCACCAGGTACAGCCAGAGGTGGGTGAAGTTGTGCTCCATTTGTGTACAATGTGTCAAAATGCATTCTACTGTCCTGTACAACTAATTAGAATAAATTATAAAAGTATATTTATTCTCTGTCGAGTGCATGTATTGATCCCTATTAAAACTCAAATTTGGAATGGGGTTGTGGTTCAGTGTTAGTGTTTTGTTTAACAAGGGCAAGATCCTGGGTTTGATCCTCAGCATTGCAAGGAAAAAAAAAAGACCAGCCCTCAGGAGGCTGAGGTAGGAGGATCAAGAGTTCATAGCCAGCCTCAGCAACTTAGCAAGGCCCTAAACAACTCAGTGAGACCCTGCTCTAAATCAAATACAAAAAAGGGCTGGGGATGTGGCTTGGTGGTTAAGTGCCCTTGAGTACCTCAAGTTTCAGTCTCTGGTACCAAAAAAAAAAAAAAAAAAAAAAAAGAGAGAGAGAGAGAAAAGGAAAGAAAGATAGAAAGAAATGCAAACTTTAAACTGTTTTGTTCAAATCATTTACATCTTCACCAGCTGAGTTTGGTTTGGTTTGGTTTTTGGTTCTCTTATCCTATCAACAATGAAATAGCTGACAGTTCTTTAGCACTTCCTATGTGTTCATTTCAGACTGTTTACATTAATTATTAGGTAATTATCATAACTATCGAATGAGGTGAATACTATGATTATCACTGTTTTTCAGATGAGAAATCAGAATGAATTAATCTTTCCAAGATCACAATGCAAGTAAGTAACAAAATAAAAACTTTTACCTGGCATTCTGTCTGCAGAGAAAAGGTCTTAACTGCTGCATTGTGCTGTCAATAATTGAGGCAGGTGCTTTGATACGATATTGATGTATCTGTCAATTTCATACGGAATTAATTTCAATTTTTAGTTTTACATATGAAGGCTAGTTAGTTAGCTGAACAAATCTTTTTTATCAATAGGGAAAACCCTATTTTTTCCTAGTACTACTTTTTATTTATTTTTGTCTCATTAACATAGTAGTTCCTGTTTTTTGTTGTTGTTGTTAATATCCGCATAGTATGACTTTTCCATTTTTTTTTTTTTTTTTGTACCAGGGATTGAACTCAGGGGCACTTGACAACTGAACCACATCCCTAGCCCTTTTTTATATTTTATTTAGAGACATAGTCTCACTGAGTTGCTTAGCACCTTGCTTTTTCCCCGAGGCTGGCTTTGAACTCATGAACCTCCTGCCTCAGCCTCCCGAGCCACCAGGATATTACAGGGGTGTGCTACTGGGCCCGGTGTGACTTTTCTATTCTTTTGCTTTTCATTTTTATAGCCTTATATTTTTGGTCTGTCTCATATATGACACTTGACTAGACAGTTTCTTTTAATTATTTCATTTTTATTGATACAATTATATAAGAATATAAATTTTAACATTATCTTTAAAAGTACCTCATAGATGTTTCATATTTTTTATTACTTTTATTCTTTAGAAGTCTTGTAATTTAAACAATTTTTTTCACCCAAAAGTTGTTAAATATAAAGTTTTAAATTTCTAAAGGAAGGGTCTTTTTAAAAATACAACCTGCCAAGACTTTTTAAAGAAGAAATACACACATGCACACTCACACACACACTTTCTCCCAAGCACACTATCTGATTGCAGTTTATTGGCTGTGCCAGGTTAGTTCAATTTCATGAAATTTCTTGATAAAGCTTTCAAAGGAAACACATTCATGTTTCGATCCCAGCAGGCCTGATGAATGTCATCTCCACAATTTCACTGAGATCTGATAATCAAACTGCCAGCTTGTTCTGTGGACTAGCCCAAAACAATGGAAAGATCTTTTTAGGGACTCATCAAGTTTTCAATGTAAATTAGAACATTGTGAGTGGCCGGCCATGCAAATTCTAAACTTCATAGACTTTAGTTTTAGTTTGAGTTCTGTTTTTCAGAATAAAATGTTCCTATACCTATAAAAAGTGTCTAACTCTTGATCATATCAAATCTATAATTTTCAATACGTATAAACTAGAATTTATAACTAATGATTGGGTATCCTCAATAAGCAAGCATGCATTCCATGATTTAATTTAATACTATTTACTTTCCTTTGGTGTTACAGATGAGGAAAAAGTTGAGCAATTGCCTCAGTTCACAGAGCTGATAAGGGGGTGGGGGGATCCTGTGCTTTTAACCTCTGTGCATTTGGCATCACAGGTAATAAAAAGATTCTCCTTGTGTATGTTAGCTTTCAGAGTCATTTTTAGTACTACAATTAAACTGCAGTGTTTTTCTTTTTAAAAAGTGTGTTACTGTGTTCATTGGCTTTCTATTACTGTGAAAAACAAACAGATAAAGCAGAGGAGGAAAGGTTTATTTTGGCTCATGGTTTCAGAGTTCTCAGTCCAAGGTTGCTTGGCTGCATTGCTTTGGGGCTGTGGTGAAGTAGTACATCACAGTCAGAATATGTGATGGACCAAAGCTGCTTACCTTGTAGCAGCCAGGAAGCAAAAAGAGAGAAGGGTCAGGGTTCCAATATCCCCATCAAGGGCATGCCTCCAAAGACCTACCTTCCTTCATATACTTCAGGTGTTGCCATTAACATTTACCATGATATTTATTTTAACCAAAATGTTATTTACATTAAATGCTTATTCTTAAAAATGAATGTATTGTTTTTAACCCATAAATACATAATTAGTCTATGCCCATATTTCAATAATACTGTAATATGGACTTCTTTTGGGAAGTACTTTTATTTTGTTATGCATTAAATAAACATACAAAAAGATTCTGTTACTGGCTTTTAAAATTTTACAACATCCTAATATAAATATTAAAAAGAAGACCTACCTTCCACTTAGGAGGCCTGACCTCCTAAAGACCACACCATCTCTTAATAGTGCCACTAGCTGGGAACTAACCCTTGAACACATGGACTTCTGGGGGTCACTTAAGATCCACATGATAGTATTAATAGTTTTTTTACATTGTGATCAGAATGTTGTTTTTAATATTTTGTGGAATTTACTGATGCTCTTGTGTTGTGTGTGGGAGTACTGAGGATTATTGAACCCTAGACTTGTGCATACTAGGCAAGTACTCTACCACTGAACTGCATTCCCAACCCTCTGATGCTTTCTTTGTTACCTAGTATGTGATCACTTTTTATGACTGTTGCATGAGTAGTTGAAAAGAAGGTATAGTCTTTATTTTCAATGTGTTAGGTCTACAAGTCCTACTTTACAATTATGGTCTTTAAATTCTTATTATCATTACTTTTTGTTCACTTTGAAAGGAAAGTGACCACAACACTCGGAGCGACCAAGAGATCTTTATTGCAGCAGTGAGAAAGAGGAGAAGAGAGAGAAGAGAGAGCAAGAGAGAGCAAAGCAAGAGAGGGAGAAAGAGAGAGCAAGAGAGGGGGGCCCGGCAGGAGGGGGTTTTTATAGCCAAAATCTAATGGGGTCTTTGGGCCGGCAAGCTGCCTTGTTGGCATACAGTGATTGGATCATACAGCAGTGTCATACAGGATCATACAGGGTGTCATCTTCTGCCTTCAGCAGACGGGGCAGGGGTCAGATGTGGCTTTCCGTTTGCACCAGACAGGTGGGGGTCAAGTGTTCAGCCTTGAGTGGGGTTGAATGTTCAGACTTGACGCAAACAGGTGATAAAGGACCAGACAGAGAGGGGTTTGAGTGCCCAGGTTATCCTGCAGCTAACATTCGTCTAGCTTGCGCTGCTGACAACTTAGTTCAGCTTGCCTGCACCTAACACACTTCACCTAACCTGTAGTAAGAATGGTATCTGAAAATCTATGATTAATGTGGTTGAATCTATATCCTGACATCTCCTATAGTTTTCTGCTTTATAAAGGTGATTAATGTTACCTGGTAGCTAATTTAATCTTCATTTCTGTTATGATTTTGTATTTTGCTCTAATTTCCCCTCATTTTAATAAAATTTTCATTTCATTTCTTTCTATTGGGGGTCATTTTGTAACTATTTTATTAAAGTTTTTTTTTAATACCTAAAGACTTATTTAAGGATATTTAATTTTGTTTGAAGTATAATATTAGAATTTTCTTCTGCTGCTTATTGAGGTGGGGGCAGTTCATCAAGTATCAGTTGAAATACTCTCTTATTTTCTATTTTTTAGGAGTTTTGTATAGAAGACTGTTTATGCATCTTATTTATTTACTTTTTATTTGTTCTAATTAGTTTGTTTATGAATTTTAAAGGCAGGGTTATTTGGTTATGGTGTGCTATCAGTTATCTATTTTAGTACAATAAACCATCATACAAATTATTGGCTTAAAACAAAAACTAGTGGCTTATACATGTGTTTTGGCTGGGTGGATGTTTAGTTGTCTTACCGGGATTCATCAATGCAGCTGTGTATAGCAGGCGGGTGGCTGGGAACTGGGCTACACTGGATTGCCCAGCTTGGCCTCTCATGGCTTCTTAGTCTAAATAGTCTTGCATGTTCAAGGTGGTGTCCTAGGAAGTGGAAACAGTGAGAACTGCTGTTTCACATCACACAGAATCACTTCCATTGCATATTATTAATCAAAGGAAATCATGTAATTAGTTCAAATTGAAGTGTAGGAAAGTGCTTAAATCACATTATTAGAGGGCATGTGCAGATGCTAAGAGGGACTGTTGTATCCATCTTTGTGAATGACCAAGTATAGAAGTTCTTAGTTCAAGAGAATACTCTGCTGTTGAAGTAGCACATGAATATGTAAGAAATGGTTGTCTTTTATTGGATGACTTTATTTTTTTTTACTTTATTTTTAAGGTTGAAAGGGAGGCTTGGGCCCTGTGTCAGCTGTTGGCTCTCCTTTGTCTTTAAGGATTCTAAGTTCCTTCTTTAGTTTATTTGTTCTTCATCACAAAGTCTCCACAAAGGACCTTGTTTGCCTTTTAAGCCTCTTTACTTCCAGCCCTCTCCCCAGAGCTGATGCTTTTCTGTGACTGTTACACATTTTTTTAAGAGAGAGAGAGAGAGAGAGAAAGAATTTTAATATTTATTTTTTAGTTTTCAGCGGACACAACATCTTTGTTTGTATGTGGTGCTGAGGATCGAACCTGGGCCGCACGCATGCCAGGCGAGCGCGCTACCACTTGAGCCACATCCCAGCCCACTGTTACACATTTTAAAATCTCTTTTCTACAGTCAGTACTCTGAGGCACTATGAGTGTTTTCTAGTATTCTCACTCTTGGGACAGAATTTTCTTTCTTATGGTGCTTTTAGGTAAATCCTAAGCCCTCTCTTCCTTTCTTTCCTCTTCCATGTAGACCTCCCTAGCTTCCCACAAAGGCTGGTCGTGGGAATTTGAGATATGTCTTTCCTGGAAATTGCCTATTATTTTTCTACATAGAGGTAATTCAAAGTTTATAAGATTCTGACTTATAGTTCAGCTGATAGAATAAGCTATTTTAATTGTCCTTGTTGAACTTCACCATTTGCTAAAGGACATGTAGGAGATTCAGCTGTAGGTGGCCACCATTGTCTAAGTCACCTGGAAGTCTACTCTTAGAATGATTATTCCCATAGCTCTCTGTGTTGTACTTCTGGATTTTTTTTTTTCAGATTTGTTCATGAATTATTTTTTTCAGGTGGAATTTCCTTTTATACTTCAATTATAATTTTCCCTTTGAGATTCTCTCTCATTGAGGAAGTTCAAAGTTTAATTCTTTTACTTTCTGTTGGGTTTCAGGAGGCAATGCTGCCTCCAGGGCAAAATCTATCTTACAACTTTGGTTGTTGCTTACTATTCCCATTTCAGCTCATTGTTCTTTTTTATTTTCTTCAATCTCTCTCCTGCCTACTCTACTCCAATTTTTTTTTTTTTCCAAAGCTGGGGATGGAACCTAGGGCTTACACATGCTGGACCAGTGAACTTTCACTGTGTTACATCCTTAGCACTTGCTCCACATTTCTATTTATTTATTTGTTTGTTTGTTTGTTTGTTTATAGTTGTAGATGGACACACAATATCTTTGTTTATTAATCTATTTTTTATGTGGTGCTGAGAATCGAACCCAATGCCTCACACATTCAAGGCAAGTGCGCCACCAGTGAGCCACAACCCCAGTCCATGCCCCACATTTTTTGATACCTTTTATGCTTCCTTGTGAATGCTAATACTTTAAAAGGTATGATGAGACCATTTACACAGTACCTAACTATTTCTTATGGAAGCCCTAAGTTCCCATGATTTATTTTTCATTGAATCTTCTTCAGTACCACCAGACATCTCCAATGTCTCTAGCCTGATCACATAATGATATTCAGAAGAGCAAAAGGAATTGATTGGGAAATATAGAATTATTTGAAGTAGCAAAAAGATATAATATAAGCATCACCTGTGACATAGTCTCCAACAGGGCTTTGAATTAGAACTAGAATAGACACTATGTGAAATTGTCTCTGAGGAAAGCAGCAAAGCTTAATTAACATTTCACATTAAAATCTGATCTGGGAACAACAAAGGGTTTTCTTTAATACATTCATTTGTTTTCCCAATAAGTAAGCCTGATGACAAGCATAAAGGCTCACCATCCATTTAAAACTTCTATTTAGCAGTGATTGTGACTTTTGTTGTTCCAACTCATAGGGCAAGAAGTTTTCAAATTCCTTTGAATTCTCACTCGAGGTCCCAGGAGCTTGTTCTTTGGACTTGAGCCATTTTGTTGAGTGATATTTATAAGCCGCCAGCTTCCTCCTGGGCTGCCTAAGTACCAAGTATTCTGATTTTCCATATTCCCAAGTCATGGTGAAAATAATTTTCCTTATACAGGGTCAGACAAATGCCCTTGACTTACAGTTTTACCCACTCTTTTGCGGACATAATTTGTCTTTTTAATACTATTATATCCATGATTTAAACCTTCCAATTTCCTTTTAGGGTGGAATGATTATCATCCTTGTTTGGATGAAGAAGAATTAAATGACTGGTCTCAGTTTGCATCTGGAAGGAGCCCTTCGAGGGAGATTCATACCTCTCACAATATTGCTCTAGTAGTGAGACTCACTGTCCTACCACACTGAAAAAACTAGAGAAATGTCTCAGGTGGGGCGTTTGTAATTGGCGGGGGGCTCCTCTTTTATAAATCTGTTTTTCCCAAAAGGTCTTTAGGTAATTTGGCTATCTGTGCCTTTGTAATGATTCTGAGGGTTTGCAAAAATCTATTTTCTGTGGTGTAGTGGGTAGAAGGGGGAAAAAGATCTTGAAAATGCAAAACAGGCTCCATTATAGAAATCATCCTAGTAAAAAGAACAACTGAAAATGCAGAATCAAAATTGTCAAGCTGCCCATGAAGCATTTTCATGCATATGGCCAACATGTAATGAATATTCCCTGCTTTCTATCTGCTTAACTAACCTCTAGCCAGAGGAGTATACATTTGGGTAAAAAATAGCACTTTGCGTGGAGTGAGTTGCCATAATTCATTCTGCAGTGGCAGCTGTCTTGTTGAGCTTGTCACTTCAGTCTTAGTTTAAGAATGAAAGAGGAAGTGTCAATGGTCTGTGCTGGATTATTTTCAAGGAAGGCCAGATGCATGGGCCCCTGAAAAGGCCAAACATTTCATTATTCCAGACAAGATCATGATTGCCATTGATAGATACCCAGGTGGTAAAGACAGATCTGGCTTTTCACTGAGTTCTTTTCAGTGGTTATATCAGGTCCCAAAGCACCTGACCTTATGTTAATTTGGTGGATCCATATCTACTCCCTGCAAACAGGGTGTTATTAAACACCACATCTTTATAGTACTCAGTTTGGCCTCTATGTTTATATAAATCCATAATATTTCTTTAGCATACTTCAGAACATTTTCAGGCATATTTTACTGGTCCTTGTTTCATTTGTCCTTTCAACATTCCTGGGAGAAAGGAGCAGCTCCCTTTTGCAAGTGGATTTATTTAATAAGTGAAGGAAAGTGTTCTAAATAATTTGTACACTAGTGACCTGGGTCCAGAATATGCATCATTATTTTTAGAAAGAGTAGTTATTCCCCAAAATTTCAATGAAGCATTTTACCCTCTCTTAGTTCCTGCTTATAAAGGAATTATATGCCTATTGTGAGGATTTGAAAAACACAAAAGAAAGTCCATCACTCAGAGATAGTACAATTAAAATATATTTTCCTCTATTTAATTCAGCATGGCAGATCTCTCTGCTTTCTGAATTATATTTAGAAAGATAACTAAATGAGATGCAAATGAATAATTAAGGTAAAATTTGGAAATTTATGCTACAAAATCCAAAGAATGTGTCAGACAAAATGTGATTTGATTATTTTGAAAAAGGATGTGGATCCAACAGACATTTTTTTTTAAATCTCTAGAGCACAGTACAGTCAGAAAAATATAAGACACATAAGAAATTTTAAGAGGGGATATAATATGGGAATTGATCACAGTATTAATCAGTTTTGTGTCATTGTGACAAAATACTTGAAATAAATAAACTTTTAAGTAATAAAGGTTTATTTTGGCTCATGTTTCAGAGGTTCCACTCTATGTTCACTTGGCCCTTCTGCTTTGGGTCTCTGGTGGCACAGTGCATCATGGTGGGAACACGTGGAGGCCTGTTCACCTCATGGCAGGTGGGAAGCAAAATACCCAATGATCTAACTTCCTTTCACGAGGCCCCACTTCTTAAAGGTTCTGTCTGCTCCCCATAGAACCAAACCTAGGACCAAGCCTTTCATACACAGGCATTTTAGGGACATTCCAGATCCAAACTATAGTAGTTACACAGGTGTTGAGGGCCAAAAGAGCAAAACCCAAAGTAGTAACTCAGGTAACTCTAGCTACTATGCCTAGATTAGGGAAGATCAAAAAACAGATTATTCTCATCAAACATAGGAACTTGTCAGAGGGCTCCAGTGCCCAGACCTCCAAGCAGGACACAGACAGCTGCAACTATATTTCAGGAACATGGAGATGAGAGTGAAGGAAAGTATAGTATCCATGTGCTTTTCTTGAAAAATTTACCTGTAAACCCAATTCAGTCAACTAAGAAATAAAACATGGGTCATGATCATGGTGAATTCTGGAATGTAATCATAAAACAATGAATTCAAGAACTTGAAAGGAAAAATGATAAAGTATATGCAAACAGGAGTTAGCAAAGACAAACACATGTATAGAGAATTATAAAATAAAACAAAAACAAAAGTAACACTTTGAGAAGAATTTGGAACTATCTGCTTAAGAACAATTTAAATCCTAGGTCTGGACCCTGGAAAAACTCTCAAAATATGCATTAAGAAGGATATAATGTTAATGTAACATTACAATGACAAATTCTGGAAAAATCCTGAATGCCCTTCACGATAAATGGGTAAATAGTAGCAGTATAATCACATAATGTCACATAGCATTTCCATCTATATGTGTCACTAGTTATAAATAAAAAAGCTACAAGGAGATACATTCCCACAAAGTACTCAGCCAGACAATTTCATGGATGCATTCTTAAACTTTCAGAACATAAACAAATAAGAGCAAATTCTTTGAAATCTTTATGAAAGCTTATGTGCTTTACGTGAATTCTCACAATAGTACTATGAAATCATATCATCATCATCGACATCATCATATTTTATAGATGAGGACGCAGTGGCACAAAATGCTTAATTTGTCTAATGTCACACCAATAGGAAGTAACAGATTTGGGTTCAAGTTCAGACAGTCTGCCTCTAAAGCCTGCACTTAAGCATTGCATCACCCTGCCTTATCCCTGTGCTATCAAACCCTTCCAAAACTGGCATTTTCCAAGTGTTTTTAAAGACATAAAAAATTTTAGTTAAAATAGCACTCAAAAATTGAACACAGAGGGCTGGGATTGTGGCTCAGTGGCAGAGCCCTTGCCTCACAAGAATGAGGCACTGGGTTCGATCCTCAGTACCACATGAAAATAAATAAATTAATTAAATAAAGATGAAAAAAAGAGAGAGAGAACACAGAACAGCGTCAACCATAACATTAGTGCAAATGTCCTAGTAAAATATTAGCAAATATAATTTGATATTTGTATGCATTCCATAGGAACATTCAATGGTGCAGATTATTCACTGTTAGAAAATCTATTTAACAATCTTATCAGATAAATAAATTAAAAGGACAAAACCAGACATGCTGCTTATTCCAGAATTTTTTCAGGTAATATAGAAAGACAATTCTAGTATAAACAATTTAATATAGAAAATACATGGAATAAAAAAGAAAACAAATGTCCCTCTTCTGCTTCTTTCCATTTTTAATTCCTTTCTCCTCTACAGAAGTAACACCTTTAATGAATATCATTTCAGAACTTACTTATTCACATAATTCCCTCTCTTTTCTTTTTCGCATTTACATAGAAGCACACTTGAACTTAATTAACTAATTAATTTTGGTACCAGGGGGGCTTAACCACATCCCCAGCTCTCTCCCTTTTAAAAATTTTTAAAAATTATTTTAAAAAATTTATTTATTTATTCTAATTTATTATACATGACAGCAGAATGCATTTCAATTCATAGTACACATTTAGAGCACAGTTTTTCTTTTTTTTTAATTTTTAGAAAATATTTCCAGGGCTGGGATTGTAGCTTAGTGGTAGAGCGTTTGCTTAGCACGTGTGAGGCACTGGGTTTGATCTTCAGCACCACATAAAGAAAATAAATAAAATAAAGATATTTTTTAAAAAAGTATTTCCACCTGTTAATTTTCTCTTCCTGGAACTCCTACTAATAATCACATTAATTTTCTAATTTTTAAAATTCTTTCTTATTTCCCTAAATGCCTGGCTGCCAGAATTTTTGCGCATTAACTAGTCTGGATGTGTGACTGACCTTTGTCTGAGTTCGTATCTATGTTTGTGTGTACATATGCATGCCTGTGCATGCACACGTGTGTACCCCATGTGTGCTTGTGTGTGTGCCATGCAGGTGCATGCCCCATGAATGTGTTTGTGTAGGCATTTGTGTGCATACACCTCTTGATTACTCAGGGTTCCACTGACTCCCCTGTTTGCAGTTCTTCTTCATCAATCCTCCCTGAGTGTCACATTGCTGAGCTGTGAACCTGCTTTGGGTTCTGGCAGGCAGTCAAGCTCTGTCCTTGACCTGTCTCTTCTCTGCTCCCCCAGAGGCAGCAGCTTCCTCCACCTTGAAGAGGAGACTTGTTCATAAAGGTCCACATTAAAGGTGACATTTCAAGTGAGGAAGAAATGAATAGTTCAATAAACAGTGTGAACTTCCCTGCTTGGCTTGGAGAAAACAATAAAATTGGACTCCTGCGTCTTTTTCTAAAACAAAATTGATTCCAGATGGGATAAAGATTCAGATGTGAAGTGGGAGAACACAAAAATGCCCAAGTAAATGGATCATTGTTTAAGAATGCAACCTTGAGACAAAAGAGGCTTTCCAACGCACCATGAAATCCAGAAAGGTTGAAGGTAAGGGTCAGAACCAACTGTACAGCCTCAACACTAGGCACCTGGTTGTTGGTGGGCTTTGCTCTCCAGCATCCTTTCTTGGGAAGCACATTACCTGTGATTATCTGTGTGAACTAGGCTTTTTCAATCCTCCCTACTCCTGTCACCTGCCCATGCAGGCTTGGCAGCTAACACAGTGTTGGCCACTCTGACTCTGTCCTAGAAGCGTGACTCTGGGGCACAGTCAGAGCAACTGTCTAGTACCTGCACTTTGGAATATCATAGGGCCTTCCCCTCCCCCGGCTCTGTTGTTCCATTTTGCCATTGGTTATCTGAGGGCCTGTGTGTCCTTTCATAAATTCCGTGACTGCCTAAGCTAGCCATAATCAGTGTCTGTTGCTTGTACTCATAGAATTATAATGAATAATCTGTACAGGGGAATAACAGCCCCTGCTTCTCCTCCAAGAAAAAAAAAAAACATTATAAACAAATTGAAAGAAAAAGAACAAAATGGAAAAACATTTACAGTAAGAAAAACAACTAAAAATTTCAGTGGCTAGTTAGCAAAAGAAAAATACTAACTATCAAATGAATGTATGAAATGATGCATAATCTTTTCTTCTTCCTTTCTTCCTTCCTTCATTTTTTCATACTAGAGATTGAACTCAGGGCACTTTATTACTGAGCTACATCCCCAGTCCTTTTTATTTTATGTTGAGACAGGCTCAGGCTGGCCTCAAACTTGTGATCCTCCTGCCTTCCAAGTAGCTGGGTTTATAGGTGTGTACCACTGTGTCCTGTGATATATAATCATTCAAACTAGAAAAGCTACCTATACCTTAAAAGATAGAAATTTAACACCTACTAATTTGCCGCATTGATATAGTGAGCCACAAGCTAGATTTTGCAAGATCCAGCTGTCAGCTCTCAGGAATTTTTCTCAGGTAAAGATCTCTTCTTTTAACCCTTCTGAACGTGCTGTTCTGTTTTCCAACTCCTATCATCAGGCCCTTCTGACTTCTCTGAGTTTCCTCTTATCTCTAAGTTGTGACATACTACACTGACAAGATCTACTGAAAGGCTGCACTGACCCTGAGTTGGGAACAATGTGTATCAGGGTAACTCTGGGATCACTGTGTCTGTGCTCTGGGTCCACAGGTCAGCAAGCCAGAAACCATCCCCATAGCTCCTCAGCACAGCAACACCAATCCTCAGCTGAGCCAGACACTTTGACCAGTCTACCTTCTAGAACCACAACCCTCCTCCTAGAGCTGCTGACACATGTTAACCTCTGAAACAATTGCCAGCTAGAGAGAAAGGGAGTTGGGGTTCAGGACCCTGCAGCCATTAGATGTTACAACAGGTAAGGGGCTAATTCCTAGAAGAAAAGTTTGTGTGTGCAGGTAGAGGTGTGCATTCTTCTATGCACATGTTTGTACACTCAAGGAGGAGAGTGTGGGTTTGCCAGGGAGTCCAGATGAGTGCAAGTAATGGCTGAGCTGGCCTGGGCATCCTTAGGGGATGCCTCTGTGGCAGTACAGAGACCCTGATTCCTATTGCAGTTGAAGAGAAAGGCAGAGGTGGGGTCAAGGGTCCTGCAGGATTGTTGACCAGAAGGGATAGTGCTTGGTGCCTTTGGCCTAACTGCTGCCATTTCATTCCTTCTCTTTTCCTTCCCTCCTCACTTGTTCTTTCTCTTCTGCATGGATCCTTCCATGTCTTCATTTCCTCTTCTGATTCAGACTGTTAGTGTAGGCAGGAAAAAGCTGGGTCACCACTACATGTATGCATAAGGACCCCAAGCCTGGTGACCTTGTAGAACACCAGGGAACTATTTCTGGGAAATTTTCCTGGAGAGACTATTGTAGCATGTATGGGGAGGTGCCTGCGGGGTGCCTCTCAGATCTGCAGACCTCTCATCAGTCTCTGATAACCTGGATAATGTCTACTTAGAATTAAGTTTCTATTTTTTGATTCATAAGATGGGCACTTCATTCTCCTTAATCTGGGGGGAGAGTTTTGCTAGGTGAATTTAATAGATTTGTTTTTTAAAATTCAATCATAAATGAAATGGTGTACATTGCCACTGTCCTTTAGGAGGACATAACTGGATTCATACTGGCAAATATTCAAATCTGTTAAGAAAACAGGGTTGCTCCAAATCACAGAGGTAGGTGTGGTTGTACTGTACCATGATCAGGGGACATGTGGCCTCCACTGGCTGAGGTACTGGTTCTTGGGAGGACTGTAGCCAGGCAGGGTGGATGGGCAGTGGAAAGAGCCAGATCATGCCTCACCTTAGGGAGCTTGGAGGGTGCTCTCTCTCCCAACTTTTCTCCTTGACCCTATCTAGAGAAGGACTGATGAGAACAGACTCCTGTCTCCTTCCTGAGTGGGCAGTATGCTAGGAACATCCTGAGTGCACTTTTGATACTCTGCCAAAATGTAACCTAAAGCATTTTGGTTGTTAAATAATTCAGGAGTAGCCTCATCTGAAATATTTCATCTCCCTTTGCTGCTGCTCTTAAAACTCAGAGGAAAGTAGATAGTGAGAAAGTAGAATAGTGAGAAAACGACATCGACAGTTCATGTTACAGGGGCATTAATGTGTCTAAAATATTTTTAGCCCATAGAATTGATGGAGCAGACAGCGAAACAAATATTAAATGTAAATTTCTCTAAATTTTGCCTTCAGGTTATGCTCTTTTATGTAATTATCCATATTCAGGAGCCAAGAGAGGGTGCTTTGGCTTATTTGAATTCCATTCCCTTTTGTGGGGGCCTCAAGGGTTGAAGAGGATGTGAGTGCAAGCCTTTATATTTTTCATAACATGCTGATTGTTTTCCTTCGGATTGCTCCATTAGGGAAGGGTGTCCAAACCTTATTTTTTTTTTCCCCAAGTGATGAGATACCTAAATAAAGCTCCAGGCTAGATAATGGAGAGAGGAGAGAGAACAGAGAAACCAGCTTAACTCCCAGCTTCAAGCTAAATCAACAAAGAGAAAGAACAAAACAAAACAAACAAAAAAACTTCTCCCCATTCCTTTCCTGTGTGCTGGACATCAGCCATCACTTTGACATTCTACTTTTAGAACAAAGAAGCAACAGCAACTCCTCTTTATGGACTCACCCCATCCCAGGACTTCTCTGACTTTGCATTGTCCTGCCCTTCTTGTCCAAAGCCCATATAGATTCAGTGTAGCAATTTATGTTTTTTCTCCCCACAAAGTTCATTAAAACACGCCCTGGCCCTTAGTTCCAGGGACATTTTTCTGACTGCTGTCTGGCTATGGTGCTTTCCACTTAACGGAATGTATCTCAGGACTGGTCCTTCTACCCTTTGGCTTGTATCTATATCAATTAGCCCTTCATTTCAGACACTTCTTAGTCTCAAAAGTTTGATTTGATTTTACACAAGTAAATAGTGTCTTTTGCATACTGTATATATCAGGGGTGCTATTTCAGTCCTTCATAGAATTGGCCCCCCTGTACTTTGGAACATGTGAACAAATAAGCATTCATCTTCATCAGTTAAAGAAGGGTCATTTAAATCCACTGGTTTTAGAAAAGAAATAATAATCTATCAATCATAAAGCTAAAGGTCCATCATTCATAACAAATAAGACAGTTTTAAAAATGGTTCTTGACTGCATGAATGAAGTCAGCCATGCCATGCTTCCCATGCAGTGGAAACTCCACCTGTCGGAGCCCCCCTGCCTTTCTTCTATTGTCTCTGGCACCTCAAGTCTGAGCTGGAGGAACTTCTACATGTGGCTACTCTGGTGGTGTCCAGTCAGGAGAGCAGGAGAGAGAGACCCTCACAGGATCAGGACACCTAGACCCTATCCCTAAAGCTTGTTATCTCTTGTTCCAGAAGGAATCTTCTGTCCCAGCTTCCAGGGTACATGGAGAGGGAAGAGATGCATATGGTTCTCAACACATGAGTAGGAGTGAAATTGTTTATGCAATAATAGTGCTCTATCACCTTTTTTTTTAAAGTTGGGAAAAAATACAATTGGCCCTTGGTATTCATGGGTTCTGAATCCATGGATGAAAAATATGTGGAAAAAATATATCTGTACTGATTTATGTACACTTTTAAAAATCTTTATTTCCTAAATAATATGGTATAATAATTTTACAAAGCATTTACATTGTTTTAGGTATGATAAGTTATCTAGGTATAATTTACCGAGGAGGCCCTGTATAGGTTCTATGTAAATGCTCTTTTATATAAGGGGCTTGAGAATCTATCAATTTTGTGGGGGTCTTAGAACCAATCATCTGAGAATACCATGTCTTACCATGCCACGTGGGCAACACAAGCTGGGGAACCCACTATGATGTAACAGTCTATGATCTGTTTTGAGTTCACTTCCAAATGAGAGATGGAAGAGTCTAAATTCACCTATTTTTTGCATACGGTTTCCAATTGTTCTAGCCTCATTTGCTAACAATTATTCTTTTAAAAAATGTGCAAAGTAAAAGCACTCATAATTACCGTCTGTATTTAGTACACAGCGTCCTTGCTCTGTTTGCACAACATGTCGCTCAAGCGGCATGCCATGCAGTCTCCTATGCACTCCAGGCATCCCCTGTTCTAGACAGGAGGGGTGGCCACACAGGCCTTCTTCCCTTGTTCATCTTAGACAAATTATGATAGAGTGCAGTCTATGAGCACCTGGTTATGGAAAGGTGCCGATTACATTCTCTAACCACAATGCCTCTCACAAAGTTAATAAGTTGCACTAAAACTGAGTGAAGATCAGGGAACAGCAGTTGCCTATGGGTGGAGTGAGTGATCAAAGTACAGATGAAGCTAGATACCTGAGGAATTTTCAGGAAGCAGGTTTATTTAGCAGCTGCAGCCCAGAGGGGCTAATGCCTAAAAATCTCTGGACCTTGAGTCTGGAAATTCTTTTAGATTTATACTCAGTGGGGTTGGTACATGTCAGTGGGTGGGTACAAAACAGTTGCTCTTTGTCCCACATTCTTAGGTTAGACAGAAGTTTCACAAGTTTAGTCTGCAAACCTGGCATTTACAAGAAAGAGGAAGTTACAAACCACAATTTCAGCCCTCTGCAGAAATTTTTCCTGATATCTTGTCAACACCCTTTGTAAAAATCTTAAGTTTAATTATGGCAAGGGTCTTTTTTTGGGGGGGGCGGGGACACCTGGTCTGCTTCAGTATGAGTAAACTGCCGATGTTTCTACAAACTCTGCATTAATTACCTAATTCACACCACTGTCCATCCAAGACATTGTCTCTTTTCTGCTGGACATTCAGGCTTTCCTTTGCATTCCATTGACTCGAAGTCAGAAAGGACATATTGTGCCAAAAATGCCTTCCCCCCATTCCCCTTTAACCAGAAATAAAAAGTTGTGCTGCAGTTGTGTACAATGATTCAAAATTCATTCGGCTGTCATATATACCTAATTTAAATAAATAAATAAAATGCCTTTCAGGTTGTGATTATAGGTAGAGGAGGAAAGATGGCCCAGGATGACAGCTTTATTTCCAAGTCAGAGAATGGGCATTCAAAACCAACTCCTAGGTGGTCACTGGGGCCTGAGGTCCTGGAATGAGTGCTCTATCCAAGCCAGCTTGCCTCCCTGCTCTGCCACCTCCCAGCTCATGAGAGGAATGCCATGCTTGAAGTGGGCCCAGGCTAAAGATGTCCCCAGTTCTTGTGCATACAATCACATCTTGCCCGTATCCCCACTTCCACATATAAACACACTTCTTTCTCTGGATCTCTACACATCTCGCCCAGGCGCCATTCTCTCAGAATCTTTCTATCTTCGCCCATAAGTGGCAATTCTAACTCTTGGGTGGTTGGACAGTGGCCATTGTTGGCCGTCCAATGCTCAGGGGGCCATTCTAGGTGGATCAATGACATGAAAGTTTCCTCTGCTTTCTATTTATATAAAATGTAGAAAGTAGGATTGACTCTAAAGTAGTTTTTTTTTTCAGAAGGAGGCATAGATCATACATATATAAATTTAAATTCATATATATATATTCATAAATATAAAATGCTTATAAGAGGCTGCGGTTGTGGCTCAGAGATAGAGCACTTGCCTACCACGTGCGTGGCGCTGAGTTCAATCCTCAGCACCATAATAAAAATAAATAAATAAAATAAAAGTATTGTGTCCAACTATAACTAAAAAAATTTTTTTAAATGCTTATAAAAATTCATATACAACTGGCTTATATAAATAAAGATTTATTGAATTAGGAGAGGATAGGAAGTGGGGTATCTGCAGTTCAATATTTAATTAGTGGCAAAATTTCCCTTACATGTGAAAGTCTGATATCTATTGGCTCAAGGGATGGCAAGGAAAGGTTTGGTGTATCCGTTCATGGTTGACTGCTGTTAATGCTATTGTGACACTACGTTTTTTTTTTTTTTTTTTCCTATGTACTGGGGATTGAATCCAGAATTGCTTAACCATTGAGTCACATCCCCAGTACTTTTTAATATTTTATTTAGAGACAGGGTCTCACTGAGTTGTTTAGGGCCTCACTAAGTTGCTGAGGCTGGCTTTGAATTTGCAATCCTCCTGCCTCAGCCTCCCCAGCTGCTGAGATTACAGGCATGCCCCACTGTGTCCAGCAATACTAGATATTTTATACCACATGGAATTTACTATCTTTTTTTATCATTGAATTTCAGAGCTTACAGGGATCTGCTTGCTAATTCATGTACAGGGAAAAGAAGGTCAGTAGACACAATATTGATTTGGTCAAAAAATTCCATTTCTTTGTTTCATGGTTTCTTTAATGAGATTTCCATTCAAACTACCCAAATGAGAACCCTAAGGGCAATAAACTTTTTACAATGACAGAGTGTAAGTCAGAGAAAGAGGGACTGAATGAAACTGAATAGAACAAGGGAGAGGGGAAAGAATTATATATCAGTTATCTTTCAAATTCATCTAAAAATGGAAGATCAACTTCCTCTGATGATAAGTAATATTCTAGGATTAATATAAATGCTGATGTAAAAATTTATCTATGAAAATTGTCTCCCATGGCATTGTAACCATGCTTAAGTTGTGTAATTTGTTACTAAGAGAACCAAGTATTTAAAAGTTTTTATAATTCTCTGAAATTCCTCCCTTAGATATTTTAAAATTTATAAGTGGAAGTCCACTGTTTATATTCTTAGAATCCTAAGCTTTCTCTAAGAAAAGAAAATAATTGAGAACACGTTTGAGGAATGGAAATTAGAAAGTAGTTTATTTCTGGAAAATTATGTAAATGAAAGGAAGACACTGATGGGGCAATTTTTGACTGATGGGCTCTGTATTCATCATGGTCTCAATTACTCTTCTAGCATCACATATATGGAAATAAGAAGGTACAAATAAATGTAGAATATAAGATTACAGATTTTTCTTTTTTTGTGATAGGACATGACAGCATGGTACCCTGGGAAGCTCTTTTTTAGAATGATCCTAATCTGTGCCCATTCAAGTAGATCAGTGTTTTCTGGGAATAAAGGTTTGAAAGCCGACATACCAGCTGAGCTCATGAGCACATGTTATTTTTGAAGTCAGCAGTGTTGAAAAACATTTTGAGAAGTAATGCTGTTGCTTCATTTTGATGGTGATATTCTTTCATCTACACACAGCACTTTTTTATAATAGCATGTTCCAGGTAAATTTGATGATAAAGAGGAGAAGAGGAGCAGAAAGGATGAAGAGACTTGTACTAGTCCACACTGTTTTGCTTACAAGTGATATAATAACTAGCATTTGCTCCTGGGAGTGGCTCAGGGATTTAGTTTCCATTCCCATTAATCTCCATTATCCCCAAACTGTGAAAGCAGTGCTTGCCACAGCTTTAAGATATGTTTTCTAGCTTTTTTCCTTCCCTAAGTCCTTTCTAGGTAAACATTCTAGAGTTATATATAATCTCAAGTAAAAAATGGAATTTATTCTGTCATAAAAAGTCCAGCAAGTAGCCTGAGCTTCAGAAATGGCTAGACTAACCAGAGCAAACAACGTGATCAGGAAATGAATCTTGTGGCTAGATAATAAGGTCTTTCCTGAATGATGCCAAGAGAGCTTCTGGAACCCCCTCAAATCACAGACTCCCTAGAGCTCAAGCTTGGGGTGTGTGGAGGGGGCTTATGTGACTGACTCTGCCTCTCTAAAGTCCTCTGGTTGCTTCTATTGAGATCACATGATCACTTCCAGATTTCTAGAGAGACTTGCCCTAATTGGTTGGGAAGCTCCCAGCCCACTCCTTGGATGAAGAGTTGTATTTGTGATATTGTTAGTTCTATTCCCCAAATCACAGAGAGTGAGGAGAGAACATTCATAAACCCTGAAAAAGCAACAGATGTTCAGTGACTAGAGGGTTGATGAGAAATTTCAGAATTTAGTAAAATATGAGTTTTTAATTCATTTTGTGTAGGAGAGTGCATGTGCTCATGTGGTCAAAATAGTAACTGCCTTTGTTGGTCTTTGGTCAGCAGAAGTGACAGACAATACAGATGCTCAATTAAAGCCCTTTACGCAGTTTATACAAAAGTCCGATTTTCGGTTTGTGCTACTGTCACTGTTGAGAAATACTTTTTATTTTTTATTTTTAACCTCTTCTCTGTTGAAAGACTTCTTTGGAGAAGGAGGGGAATGCAATAGTCACAACATCATGAGTGTGACCATGAGACACACTCTGACAAGAGCTTAATTCTATCTCCACTGACTACTTACCTGTTTGATCTTAAGCAAATTTGTAACTTCTCTAACTCCAAGCTGTTATCACCTACAGAACAGAGGTGATAATGTACTCGTCTTTGTATTATTTTGAAAAATTAAAAGGGAAAACCCAAGTAATTCATTTAGCTAGAGTAAATGACCAATGTATGCACTTAACATTCTAGCTGTGATAATCATTATTATTAAGCTAGTTAATTTGTCATCAAGTTGTGGTGTTAGCTATTGAATTACCCGGTGCTCTGCAGCTGTGTGGCATCTGCTACAGAGGTGCTTTACTCTTATTATCATGTCCCTTCTGTCCCCTGGGTTTGGCTTGGCAACTGTATTAACCCATTCTTTGTTGCTAATAACACATTACCACAGATCAGATAAATTACAAAGGAAAGAGAGTTCTAGTGGCTTACAACTCTGATCCAAGGTCAGAGGGCTGCATCCTGGTGATGGCCTTCTTGCTTGAAGGGCATGACATGGCAAGAGGTGGGACGTAAGCATGTGTTTCCTCTGTTGTCTCTTCTCTCTTTTTATAAAGCTACCAGCATTCAATCATGGGGGCTCTACCCTGATGACCTTTCTGATCCCAATCTCCTTAAGGTCCCATATCTAAAAACCATAGTTAGATTACATTTTCACCCTCTTAATATCAATGGGGATTAAATTCCAACAGGAGCAGAGGGAACAACCATATTCAAACCATAGCAGCAAGCAGAACTTACTTTGATCCTGCGCATTCATCCTAGAAACATGTTCAGCCCTGCTTTAGATGGAAGCCATAACTTTGGGCTGGTAGACTCACTGTACTTCCACACTTCATTTAAGAAGACACCATTTCTTTTTGTAAAAAGTTTGAAATATACTGAGAGGTATAAAAAAGAAAATAAAGACCACCATTCAGAGATGATTACGGTTAACTTTTTTTTTTTTTTTTTGGTACCAGGATTGAACCCAGGGGTGCTTAACCACTGGGTTACATCCCCAGCCCTTTTTATTTTTTATTTTGAGACAGGATCTCACTAAGTTGCTTAGGGCCTCGCTAAGTTGCTGAGGCTGATCCTGAACTTTCTATCCTCCTGTCTTAGCCTCCCGAGTTCCTGGGATTGCAGGTGTGTACCACCATTTCCAATTTACTGTTAGTATTTTAATACTTCATATACAGATATATGGTATATATCAATAAAGATAAATTGTACAGAATTTACTTAATTGTGATCTATTGAAAAATGGATTACAAAATACACACAGCTTTGCATTTGCACTTTCTTCATTATTAATCACTATAAATATTTTCTCTATTCATTAAATAGCCTTCCAAATTTGTTGATTTCAAGAGAATTAGGGGTTTTAAAGGAAAAATTTTTAACTTATTCTCATCTCATGGGCCTAATTTCCAGATTTTTTGCTATTATAAATAACATTATTGTATTGTAGTTCAAGCATTTTAAAAACTAATTTCCTATTAGCATTTTAAAAATTGAGTTTTAATTTCCAGTGAAATGTATAAATCTTAACTGTACAGTTTGATAGTCTTAACAAACATATACACCCAATATTCACTTCTTTGTCAAAAAATAGAAAATTTCCATCATCTCCAAAAGTGCCTTCGAATTCCTTCCCAGTAAATCTCTATAACCTAACTCATAGAGTTTATTTTTGCTTTTCCTTAAACCTCATTTCATTGAACCCTACTATATAAACTTTCATATTTTGCTTTTGCTAAGAGGGTGGAAATTTAATTCAACTATGGTCTTTAGAAGTAGACCCTTTGTCAGGAGATCAGGATTAGAAAAGGTCATCAGGATGTTGTGCACATGACAGAATACTGGTGGCTTTATAAGAAGAGAGAGAGACATACACACAAGTGTAGACACACATACACACAATGTGTACTTGTTAATTTGTTCCTTTTTATTGCTAAGTCATATTCCATTATAGGAATAGACCAGTTCGTTACCTGTTGATGGGTATTTGGATGGTTTCCAATTTGTGTCTATTATGAATAATGCAACTATTAACATTACATTTTGAATATTTTTATAGAATATGTGTTCATTTCTTTTGCGGAAATATCAGATGTGGAATTTATGAGTCATAGAGAAGGTGTATATTTAATTTTATGAGAAACTACAAGTTTAAAAAAATGTATACAGCAAGATGGGAATGGTGGTGCATGCCTGTAATCCCACAGACTCTGGAGGCTAATGCAGGAGACTGTAAGTTCAAGGCCAGCCTCAGCAACTTAGTGAGGTCCTAAGCAACTTAGCAAGACCCTGTCTCAAAATAAAATATAAAAAAATGCAGGGAATGTGGCTCAGTGGTTAAGCACATCTGGGTTCTATCCTCAGTACCAACAATTTACATTTCTACCAATAACATGAGTTCTGGTGTTCAATATCCTTTGTAATATTTGAGTCAATCTTTTTATTTTGACCTTCTAGTGAGTGTGTATAGAATATTGTTTTAATTTGCCTATTCATGACAACTAATGATTTTGAGCACTTTTTCATGTACTGGTTAAACTTTTGTATATCTCATCTATAATATGTTCCAGTTTTCTGACCACTTTTATTAAATTAGATGTCTTTTAATATTGAGTTGCAGGAATTATTTATATATTCTAAATATGGGTCCTTTGTCAGATGAATGTATTGTGAACATCTTCTCTCAGTCTGTGGCTTACCTATCTACTTTCTTGGTGGTCTCTTTTCTTGAATAGAAGTTTTTTTTTTGATGATGTCCAATTATATAAATGTTTTCTTTTATGGTTAGTGTTTTTTCTACGTCCTGTGTGAAATATATTCTCAATGCTTTCTTCCAGAAGATTTGCATGTTGCTTTTTTTTTCACTTGTAAGTTTATGATCCATTTTGAATTTTTTTTGTGGTTAGCGAGTCAAAGCTCCCCACCCCAACATGGTTATTAAGTTGTTATAGTATCACTTATTGAAAAGACTGTCTTCCTTATTGAATAGTCTTAGTGTCTCTGTCAAAATTAGCCAACCATATGTGCTTGGATATACTTTAAAAACCTCTCTATTATTTCAATAACCTACTTGTCTTGATTAGTATTAGTACTATAGAAAGATCTGGAATCAAATAGTATAAGTCCCTCAATTTTGTTCTCTAGGATCCCAAATGCCTTGTTTTCAGCATGTAGGTCTTGCACATCTTTCAAGAATTTCTCCATGACTACTACTTGATTATGATGTAATTATAAATAATATTTTATTAACATTAATCTTGCATGTTGCTAGTTCTGACAGACTGCAATTCCAAAAGTGGTTGCAACGATGTTTCCAACTCTGTGCTTTTCCAGAATCTTGCCACTTTTTCCATCAGAAAGTCAAGTCTACTTCTTCCTCCCTTGAACTGACAGGGCCTTTGTAACTGCCTTGACAAACAGGGTAAGGTGAAAGTGATGCTGCATACTTCCAAGGCCATGCTTTCCAATACCAGCTTCCACCTGATACTCTCTTGGGAACTCACACTTGAACTCCAACCAACATGTTGTAAGGAATCCCAGGTGGAGAGGCCATGTATAAGTACACCAGTTTCCAGCCCCATCTAAAATCCCAGCTGCCAGCCACCAAATGCCAGACATGACTGTGAATGAATGAATGAAATGATTGATAGAGGAGGAAGGATCTGGGACAATTGCCCTTTTTGTCATTGGGAAAACAGAGATTTACAGTTCTTCTGAATATTTCTTCTATGCACAGTTTGGGACACTGCTCTCTAATAACAATGTGTAAAAATGAGAAGAATTCAGAAAAGATTTAAGTAATCAAAATATATTTATATAACCCATTTTACCCCATCACCCCAGAAGTGAAATGCCTATAAAAATATAGTATATAATATAATTATATGATATAATTATATAATAATTATATTAATATTAGTATCAGTCAATAATATATAAGCTCTAGATTATGGTTTCCAACCTATTTTAATGCACCTATGTTAATTTTATTGAAATTGAAATAATTGCAGAATTTAAAACTTAGGACTTAATGGGTTAGTAAGAACCTCATAGAAAAAAGATTTCAACGAAATGGTCCACCTTGGACCCTTGCCTATTACTATCAGGATTGACTTTTAGTTCATTAGTCTGTAAATAATAACAAGGAAAGAAAAAAGACACTCAATGAAGAAAGGATAAAAGGAAGTTGGTCTGGGGAACAGAAAGAAAAGAAAGGGATTAGGGGAAGGTAAATAGTCTCCCATTGGGCCTGTACTGTAATGTTTCCTAAACTGGGGAGTGGATATATGGATGAGTAATATATTTTTAATATGCCAAATATATATGCCATTTTCTTTTAAAAGTGTGTATGTGTGTATATATATATATATATATATATATATATATATAAAGAAACACACAAATTTTTAAAAGAAACAGGGCTAGGACTAAGGTATAGTTCAGTAGTTGTGCCCTTGCATAGTAGAGTATGCCTGAGCCCCTGGGTTCAATCTCCAGAACTGCAGAAACTAACAGACAAAAGAAACAGAACTTTTTCAGTTTGAAGAAAGGGGGCTTAAGAAGTGGCTTGAAGCTTTTTTTATTCTTTTTTTAAATGCTGTTGTACTGGGGATTGAACCCAGGAGTGCTTTACTTGTGAACAATATACCCAACCCTTTTTATTTTTTATTTTGAGACAAGGTCTTGCTAAATTACTGAGACTAACCTTGAACTTGCAAGCCTCCTGCTTTAGCCTCCCCAGTTGCTAGGATTACAGACATGTGCCACTACAATCAGCTTCATTTGTGTAAAATAGCTTCTTGAAAGAAGGATCCCAGCTGATTGTTTTTAGGACCATGCAGCCAAAATAAGAAAGAATGGGCTCATGTTACTGATGTTCAAAGTGTGCCAACTGAACTGCCTTAAACTCCCACAAAGTTGTCAGGACAGTTTTTGTTATTTTTTTTGCAATATAAACATGGAAATAAAAGCAGTAATGGGGTTGTGTGAAATCAGGGTAGGACACTGGGTAGGTCTGTAAATGTTCTATATTTAACAACAAAAGTTTTCTACTGATCTTAAAGTTTGGGGCTGAAAAAATCTTATTCTTTCAAGTCCTTTTCAAAAATTTGCTTAGCCTTCAAGGGGTTATTATAAACGGAAAATGTGCTAAATCACTAGGGGCAAAGTTTTGACAAATTCAGTGCTAGGATTAACTCCAGCTTTACATTCTCAGCGGGTAGAAAAACTCAAAGAAAACACATCCACCCTGAAATTCAGCTGAATGCTTAAGAATTTTTATTTTTTGTCTTCAACTCTCCCTATAGATTAATTTATAATGGGAAACACTTTGAATAGACAGACAAGAAATCGAACTTGAAACTAAAATTTAGTCCAGTCTGTTGATAGCCTACACTTTTCAGTACAAGTTTCCCATCCCTTCTGGATTTTCCTAAGAAAAATCCTTAGCAGAGGCTAGACAGGAGGAGCTGGGGTGGGGGTGGGGGCGGCACTTAGTCTTGTCTATCCCTAGTATTATGGTTTAGATATGAGGTGTCCCGTAAAAGTGCGTGTGTGAGACAAGGCAAGAAAGTTTAGAGGTGAACTGATTGGGTTATGAGAGTCAACCTAATCAGTGCATTAATCCTCCGATAGGGATTAATTGAGTATTAACTAGGATGTGCCGTTGGAGTATATATATATATATATATATATTTTGTCCATGGTGAGGGCAATTTCTCTCTCTCTCGTTCCTTGTTCCAAGTCCTGGGCTGCTTTCCTCTACCACACCCTTCCACCATGATGCTCTGCCTTACCTGGGGCACAAAGCAATGGAGCTGGCTATCTGTGGACAGAAAGCCGTGAGCCACAATAAATTTTTCCTCTTCTAAAATTGTTCTTGTCAGGTCTTTTGGTGACAGCAGTGAAAAAGCTGACTGAAACAGCCATTGATTCTTTCTGAACTTTGTTCTCCTTGTCCGTCCCTGGTGTTTACTTTATGTAAAATGAAATGATCATATCGGTATACACATGATTAGACTCTTACCTGAATTTTTAACTTAGGTCAGAATTTCATCAGATATTCTCAATTTGCCCAGAGGACCAAGCAGTTTAAACATCCACTGACAAAAGAAAACAAAAATTGATCGAGTGACCTTGGACAAGTCACCTTACCTCTCAATAATTTTGTTTCTATGCAAGAAGGTGCTGGTGTGCGTGTGGTTAGGTGCACTATTCTTATAGCTCTAACATGCCACTATTTAGAATTCTAGACAGGCTGTGATGGGTGGGAGCCAGGGGGCTGCAGATCCAGGACTTCTCTGAGTTTCGAGGCCATACATCAGATATCTTGGAAATATCTGTTTCATGAAGAAACTACGCAGTTAACACCAGGCCAGACTCAGAAACTGCGAAAAAGTAGAAGGTCAGGAGTTACACTGCCTCCGCTTGCATCATATGGCAACTGACAAGCAGGCAAATAGGTAGCAAACAGGCTCAGACCCCGAGTCCCCCCGGGCTGCCACCTTCTAGAACAGCCTCCCTAAAGCACCAATCCAATCCCCCATCAGCTCACTGTACTGCATTCCCCGCCACCTGAAAGCCCCCGGTCCTGCGTAGTGCTGCGGTCCTTCCCAGCCTCCCCAGCCCGCTCCTCCTCCCGCGGGGTTCTCCGCAGCACTGCCGGTCCCCCACCCCCCGCGCCGCAGCCCGGGCCAGCGGGGCCCGCAGCGGTGGCGTTCGCGGGCGCTGCCGCATTGGCCGTTGCGGCACGAACCGCGCAGCCTCCGCGGCGGTGGGGCACGGGCGCCGGCGATCCCCGCCAGTCCGTAGCCCAGAGAGTCGCCGGCTCTCCCATGGCCCTCGCGCCGCGGCCCCTGTGCCCAGCCTTGCGCTCAGCCTTCTCCGCTCACCCGGGGCGGCCGAGTCAGCGACACGGGCGCGATGCTGAAGGGTGCAGGCCTGGACAAAGCTCTTAAGATGTCCCTGCAGCGGAGGGCGAGGATCGGCTCGTCTGTGGGTGAGCCGGGAGGGGCGCGGCGGGGAGGGTGGGCCCGGGCTGGGGGCGGGGGCGGCGCGCCCGCTGTTATGTGACACTGCCCCGCCCTGTGCTTGGCCCCCCTCCTCCCAGGGCTGCTGGGGCTGCAGGACCCGCTCACTCCACGCTCTTTCTGTACTGGGGATGGGGTGGCGCCAATGCACCTAGGAGGCTAAACGGACCAATGCTCGGGCAAAGGGGGCGGCGGGCGTCAGAGACCCCAGATCCGCCTGGTACAGGTGTGTGTGTATGTGTGTGTGTACGTGTGTGCGCATTGCGCGCATGCCCGTGCGCCCCACGCGTTGCTGCGACTGATGGACGTTACTAGAGCCGCAGTTGCCGGCAGTGTTCCCAGCGGCGGTGCGCGCGGTTGGTCGGCTCTGGGGACTTTTGGCCTAACCTGCTGGCGGCCGCGTCGCGTTGTGCAGTGTCTTTTGCAGAGTTCTAAGAGCCAGAGCAGTGGAGTGTTTTCTATCACCTGGGGCCCGGGTCCTCGCGCGCACAGTAGCGACGTATACTAGCTCACCATAACCGGTGCAAACACTGTGTCCAGAAGCTCACACAGATAAGACAGGCAGGCAGGCAGACAGACTCACATTCAGGCTCCACATATTGATTGCGACTGAAATCCTTGAAAACAGTAGCATTCTTGGGTACTTCAAATACAGCTTCCCCAACCACTCACCTGGTTTGAGTCCTTTGTTATGTTATATAACATATTTAGAAACCATGATCTTGTGGAATTGGCTGATCTGTGGTTATGACACATGATGGGTTAGCTAGACGCTAGGTAATGCAAGATTGAAAAAGGACCTTCTAAAGATTTGGTTTCTTACTGTTTCAGGACTCTCGGCAAGTGGGAGACAAGAGAAAGGTTCAGGGTTTAGAGCTGGGGTCACTTGCCCTCTTCCTGTTTTGAGAAAATAGGCATAGAAAAATAAGCGACTTTCATATTTCAGTAGTTGAGTAATGTGAGAGGGAAACAAGCTTCTTAGGTAATTTTGATGAAGGTTTGTTAAACTTGAGCAAAGTCAGGGCACTTTCAAATTCATTTTGGGGAGACCTCCCTCTTGAAAGGACCATCAGCTTCAGGGTCTAGACAAGGGAGAAAGAGTGGAAACAGGGAGACAATTGGGAGGGGCTGCAGTAATCTATTAGGGGTGTGTTGTACCAATGTGAAATCAGAGTGGGGAAAGGTGGGGACAACCTTTCTGTTTTGGAAGGTACAGCCAAGGGTATTTGCTTATGCTTTGGATGAGGGCCTTGTAAAGAGGGCGAATCAAAGGTGTCTCCAAGGCGATTGGTCTGAGAAGCTGCAAGAATACTGCCACTTGCTAAGATGAGGAGACTGCAGAGGAACAGGTTCTCCTTTGGAGGTGGGAGGGTTGGGGGAATTTGGTTTTGACCATATCACACCTGAGATGCCCATTAGAGAGTATAGTGGGTATGCTTAGTAGGTAGCTGGGTTTATAAATCTGGGGTGTAGGGGTGTGTTCAAGGTCAGAAATACAAATTCAACAATTGTCTTAGTAGGACTGGTTCCAGGCATTCTTGCTTGAAGATGGGCAGGGCCCAGCTCTTGGAAGAGCCTTGCACTTGCCTTAATGTTTTACTGCTGCTGTTTTGAATTCTTAATAATTTCTAAAGAAGGTACCCACAATTTATTTTGCACCGGGCCCTATAAATTACATAACCGTACCCAGATGTCAGTGTGTACAGATGTAGCTTGGAAAAGAAGCGTCCGAGGAGATTCTGAGCATTCCAGTGTTTCAAGGTTGGGGAAATTGGGGGCAACAGAGGTGTTTGAGAGAATGGCCAGAACGCTTGGAAGCCCAGAGAGGCAGGAATGCTACTGAGAGCTCAAGAAAGAGGAGGCTTGGGCACTGGTGCTTGATTTAGCCTTGTGGAGGTCACAGTTGACCTTGAAAGAGCTGCTGTTGTGTAATCATAGGAAAGAATGTCTGATAGAATAGGTGCGAGAGATAACAAGAGAACAAGAATTGGAAACAGCAAGTCCAGAAAACTCTTTTGGATACATTTTTTTCAGAAAAGCGAGTGGAGAGGAATCAAATTGAGTAGTAGCAGGAAGAAGATGTGAGTTCAAGAGAGCATGTTTTAAGACTGATCCTCTAGCAGGACAGTGTGATGGCACACATGTCAAATTAAGGGACTTTTGGTGGGGAACAGTGGTCCGAGAGCCACAGTGAGGAGCAGGGTCCTCAAAGCAGAGTAATTAAGGTAAGAGGGTTCAGGAGTATTTGGAGAGATGGGGGTCTGGGAATCTCATTATTGAGAGGTGGATATTCTAGAAGACAAATGAAAGATTTTATGGGATGGGGTCTATTTAGAGCATTTCTATGATAAATGTGCAAGAAGAGGACCTGAGTAGTATGGGCTTCCACGATTGACTCATAAAAACTTGGGTAAAGGGCCTGACAGTGTGTAATCCCATAAAAATATTAAAGATATGTGATTTTTCAGTGAAGTCTGCTGCTTCTCATTTTGTACAGTCTTTCCATAAGAGGATCACAGGTCACAGTCAGCTTCAAGTTCTGCTAAGCAGAGTACTATTTAGTAAAGCAATTCTGAGATGACTATCTCTTTGGAGACATCTTTGACTTCTCTCTTTATCTGGATTATTCTATTGCACTTCTATCAGTTCTATCTTTGCAAAGATCTATTTTGTGCTAGTGTGTCTTAGATATTTTGCTCAATGATAGGAATCCAAAGACTAGTAAGAACGGGGTTTTCTTGTCCTTATGGAGCTTGCAGTTGCTCAAGGTAGATCCTTTTAATCTAGTAAGGGAGACAGAATGGAAACAAAGCCATTGATTTCACAAATATATATTGATCATCTACTCTGTGCCAGGCACCATTCTGAGTGCTGGAGATGGAGCCGTGAATTGAGCAGGTGCGTACTCATAGAGCTCATGGTCTAGGGGTTGATTACAAGGCATGTGGTAAGGGCTGGCAACTCCTATCCAACCTTGAGTTTATGCTTGCCATAACCCGCACAGCTAACCCTAAAGACTGGCGAGGGGTGATGGGGGATTAATAAAGACTCACAAACATTTACAAAGAGAAAACTGGGACTGGGTGGGACACCGATCTCTGGGAGGAACAGTGACCCAGTGCTAGCACAGCATGTTTATTATATAGGTGTTATCATCCAAAAGTTATTTGTGGGAAAATTTCTCCAAAGTAGGCAGGCTTAAAGGTCTCAGCACTTGCAAGATATTGTGGTTATTTTGTTATGCTCAGAATTCTCTATCCCCAGCAGCTGATGTCTGAGCTCAAGGTCAAGACTGTTATGGTTCCATGCCTTTGCATGAAACACTCCGCATATTTGCTTGGAACTTCCTCAATCAGGGCACTGCCATAGCTCCTGGGAAATCACATCCTGTACCTTTGCACAGAATATTCCCTTGGCAAAGTGCAGCCACAGCTTTAAGTTAGTTAAAGACCATGGTCCAAATCACCGCTCTCCACATACACTCACAGGTGATACACACACGCATGAATAGGGAAGTTAGGCAAGTGTGTGGGGGCAGTGGGGAGTGGAAATAGGAAAGGAGAGTTGTTTTCTGTGGACTACAACTTCAGTACTGTCCAGGGCAGAAGTTTCCAACCTATCTTATTGAATTTCTGGATTTGGCTAAATAAAAGATTATCATAAAGAGCAGGTGGGCAGCAAGTGCACAGACCAAATACCAAACCCAATGATTGCAGATCTTCCAGAAACTGTCCTGGGAGTTCTGCTGTAAATCTCACACCTAATCTATCTCTCCTGCCCTCTCCTGGTCATGAAAGATGTCTTTTTTTAAAAACATGAATTCCTATATGGACTTTGCTTTCCCATAACATCTTGCCCCAAGTTTTGAGGAGAAGAATCAGGGCAGCTGAAAATACAAGGAGCTGTAATGTTATAACGTAAGAGCTGGAAGATATCCCAGAGATCATTTAATCCCTTCATTTCACAGGATGAAAAAAAAATACAGAGAAATTCTTTGCTTAGTGGTTAATCTCCAGCAGAACCAGCTAATTCCCAAGTCTAGTGAACATTCTGCAGTCTCCAATCAGCCTAGTTCTATATCACATGTGAGGTGAACAGAACGAATTCATTCATTCCACATTGTTTGCTCTTCCTTCATAAGAAATAAAGACAGACATGGGTCTAATTTCTCTGGGTTCCATTTTCTCCACCATCTAGAAACTACTCAATAAAGATTTGACTGAGTTGTGTCCTGGGTAATTTTTGGGCTTATTCTAAAGGTCTAGATTTTGTTTGGAAGTATATGTGTGTGGGGGTCAAGATGCCAAATTTTTGGGCTGGGGCTGTGGCTCAGCAGTAGGACACTTGCCTGAAATGTGTGAGGCCTTGAGTTCGATTCTCAGCACCACATATAAATAAATGAAATAAAGATCCATTGATAACTAAAAAAAAAAATTTTTAAAAATGCCAAATTTTAGGTTTGGAGGGAATTGGATTCAAGTTTTACACTTTTTGTTACCCTGATGGTTAAACATATTCTTTTACTTCTCTTATAGACAAGGATATTTTTGCCTCACAAGGTTTGTAGTGGTATGTGTGATGTGCACACAAATGCATGTGTTAATTATTTCATGTGTGATGAAGCTTATATAGGCAATATGTTATATTTCTAATGCTGTCATCAACTAAGACAAACTCCTTCACCTAGACATTTACCCTACAGAATAGCAGAAAAGGCAAGAACTTCAGTTGTCCCTTCCCCCTAAATCTAATGGTGGAGGCTTAACTAGGAAATAACTGCATAGTCATGATAGAGGAATTTGAGTGTTCTTTCAGCATCGTTATCCAGGCATATGTGATTGCAGAAATGAACACTCACCAGCCACTCTGATTTTTAGAATGTTCGTCCCCTGGTGCCTCTGAAGGTTATCACCTCCTGTTGGAAGTAGTATGCCTTGTGCCTCCAGGTGGCCAATATGCACCTCACTTGATAGCTTCAGTTGTTTAATAATTGATTTTACATTTACAACAGACGTTTTATCTTAAACCCTTATCTGAGAGAGGTGCCGGCTAGACAATTGGATTAAATTAAAATTATTCTCTAAAATGTTTTTAGACATTTATGAGAGGATGTGTGTACAGTGCCTCTAAGGATGGGTCTCTACCCTCACTCTTTGGATCTTTACAGTTACTAAATATGCGTCTCGTCAATATGACACTGATATAAGATGTTATTTACATCCTTTTAGTCCGGTAAAAACCCTCAGAGCAAATGTTAACAACCATTAAGAAAGGCTAAAAATAAAAGTGATGTCACATTCATAACCTGGGAGTTTCTCCTTATCATTGTCAAGGGCAAACAGAAAACAGGACCTGCTCCAGACCAGGAGAGGGCTCTTATGGGGATAGAGAGGCACTGAAGTGGGGAATAGTCATGTCCTCGTGGCTCTCTGGGTCTATGTGTCCATAGAATGTGTGTGAAGCCATGTGGGGTGCTTGTAGTCCCAGTTACTCTGGACCAGGCTGAGACAGAAGATCACTTGAGCCCAGGGGGTTCAGAACCAGCAACCAATTCTGTCAGTATAGTGAGACCCATCAAAAAAAAAATTAAAAACAAAATAAAAAAGAAAGAGAAAAAGAAGTGCATGCATAGGGATGATGTTTATTCACCAGCCATTGTTGGAGGACTTACTGCATCAACCTGTTACCATACATGTGTGTCTTATTTTTGTGCGTGTCTCTTGCTTTGATGGTTCATCTCTTACCTTCCTCCCACCTCTCTGTAAGAACCACCATCTGATATGTCATCATATTTCATCCTAAAAAGTGACCTAATCCTGCCCAATTCATGAATTGTTCTTTGCTCAAATAAACTCAGTTAAAATTTTTTAAAGTGGTCTCATTCTCATTCATTTTGATTCAGAGAGTTTGCATTTGGAAGTACGTTTTCCACCCTTGTGTAATCTTATGCCAGATTATCAGCATGTGTATATTTCATGTTTCAGAGATGTATTTGAGTGCACTTCCCCTTTTTGTATCTCCAGAGATTCTGTGTTAGCTGCACATAGCACCAAGGATCCCAGGATTACTGTAAATATTTTAAGCACATTACTGAGACTGATTATACGGGGAACTAGGGTAAGAAAACTACTCCATGGAATGAGGAATTCCCTATTCTGACATTGAAATCTCATTGCAAATACTAAGTTCAAAGACACCTTTTTTTTTTTTTTTTCATGGTCATGATGCCCTTGTAGAGTGGAGCAGATCATTTGTATTCAATGGAGAAAACAGTAGATTGCCTGCTGGTATATTCCCTTGGTATGCCAGGGGATCAGGCCTCTTACCAGCTATCTTTAGCTACATAATGATTATCTTTATTTAAGACTCTTTTCAATTTGCCCTTTCTTTTCCTCATTCTACTGTGTCAAGGAAGCATAACTTTGCCTTTAAAACTACAGAATTTTTGCTTTTAGAGCCCACAGCAGTTGTTACTGTATATATATAGCAAACAAGGTGATCCTCTTTCCTCAGGAATCTAAGGAGACTCGTTCAGCAGCTGGGGTTCAGCTGAACCTATTGCTAAGCTCTAAGAGAGTGTACTGTTTCTGTAGTATCCCCAGCCCCACATGCCACTTCCCCAAGTTGTCCTGCTTCTTGTGCATGCTGGAGAGAATAATAGAAATACACTTGCTGGGTCTACTCTAAGTTCATTTTCATGTTGCCCTTTCTGGATGTTTGGAAATATATTTCCTTAACTCTATTTAACTATTGTACCGTATGCTTTTCTGATGGGACTGGGCAGGTTTTCTGAAAGGGCAGATACCAACACTGGCAGGCCCCTGAGAAGGGTTCTCCAGTAACAAGAAATTGGGCTGGACACAAACTGAAAGGAAGATTGTAAATGAAGTGCAGAGTCAGGGCCTGTCATCATATATCAATTGGGAAATAATGAGGCTTGAATCAGGGCAACATCAGAGAAGAGAGAGGGCTTATGGGAAACAGCTGAGTTGAAATCTATACTCCATAGAGATGGAAACCAGGAAGTGAGAGATGAGGGAGGAACTCTCCTGATCGTGGGCAAGTAGAAAAGTGGTATTGTTTGTCTTTGGCGGAGCCTAAGATCTTTTATACAGAGTTGGCAAAACTTAACAAAGTTAGAGGTTATCAAAGTTGAAACGTAAATTTTATAGAACTGTGCCACCCAGTATAGTGGCCACTAGCCACATGTGGCTTGAGGAAAGGTGAGTCAGAACAGAGCTGTGCTGTTATTGTAAAATACACACTGGATTTCCAGGGCCTAGTAGTACAAAAGAGAAATTTAAAATATGTTATAAGGAATCAGTAATAGGTTTTACGTTTACTACATATTGAAAAAATATATTTTCGATATGTCAGGCAAAATAAAATGTTATTAAAATTATTTTCTGGATTTCTTTTTACTTTTTTCATGTGGCTACTAGAAAATTTTAAATTGTCACTATGTGGCTTGCAGTATATTTCTGTTAGAGAACAGTATTACAAATCATCTAGTCCAAACATCTTTTATCGACTATTCATGGAGTTTCAGGCTTTCAGAAATAAAATCATCGGACCACCAGCACTCCTATTTGTAGGTGGGGACACCAAAGACACAAAAGGGTTCCAGGGACTTGCCCAATGATCCAAGAACAGTGTCAGAGGGAAAGACCCTAGAGACAGTGTCTTTGGATTCCTGCAGTAGTCTTTTCAGGATTGTTTTGTCTTCCTCTTACCATGTTCAAAAACATGCCTTGGGCATAATCTAAGATTTTCACCTTAAATTAATTTTGAAAATGAACTGGGTCATAGTACAGTGAAATGCTATTATTTCTCTGAACATGATCTCTAATAAAATCCAGTTAGTTGAGTCTTTGACTGTTGACTGATGTTATCAGTCAATGTTTGAAGAGAAGATCTTTAAATATTATGCACTCTTCACTTATGAGTAAAGGAGCCCCTGCCTGTGTGTTGCCCAGTCTGGGGAGAACAGTGGCAAATCCCTGGAACTCCCACACCAGCAGCCTTCAAGACCAGAGGCATCTCAGCGTTTTTTTTTTTTTTTTCTCCTCAGAGACCAGTCACTAGAGTTGGATTTATTATTTTTTTCTTTTTCCCTCCCCATTCCCATCCTCCCTCCCTCCCCCTCATTCCCTTTTGTCTAGTCCAGTGAACTTCTAATCTTCCCCTCCCTTGTGGAGGGTTAGCATCCACATATCAGGGAGAACATTTCTGCCTTTGGTTTTTTGGAACTGGCTTATTTCACTTAGCATGATGTCCTCCAGTTAGAAATGTCTCCTTCACATGTATCTTCTCCATAATTTATTGCTTTCTCAAATAAGTTTGCCAGGAAAATGGAGGAAGTAAATACAGAAGAAAAAAAAAAGACTTTTCTAGGTGTCGTTTGCAAGGTTTGGTCCCCCACAGGTTCATGTCATGGAAGCTCATTCCTCCGTGTGTGTTTTAAGAGGTGGGGCCTAGTGGAGGCCTTTAGGTGACCTACTGGGGTTTGGCCCTCAGAAGGGATTATGGTAGTTCCTGTGGGACTCTGAGTTGTTTCTCTTAAGAGTGATTTTATAAAGGATCCAGCCTGGCCAGTCAAGTCACCATGGCTGGCTTCTGCTCTCACTATGTGATCTCTCTCCCTCACACACACTCCTACCATTGTGATGCTATCTAGCGTGAGATCCTCACCAGAACTGAGCTAATCCTGGCACTATGGCCTGGAACCCTCAGCACCATGAGATAAACAAACCTCTTCTCTTTATAAAGTTAGGCAGCTTCAGGTATTTCATTATGGCAGCAGAAAATGAACTATCATAGTATTCAAACACCATTGGGTTGTTAGCATCCCTGGGTCTTGCTGAGAAGACAAAGATAAATTTTATTTCTAGGAGATAATGTTAGACTTTTTTTTTTTTTTAATTGTTCAGGACTTTGAATTTTTAGGAATTTCTTTTAAACTGTACTGAAGAAATTATGTGCTGTGATAATAAATATAGTGATGATAACCAAGACAATGCTTGTGTGATTATTAGTAGTCTGATATCTTGTATCAATAGTATATGGTTAGGGTGCTTTGGCTCCCAATCTGTGAGTCTGTAAAATAAAGAGTTAAGCCTAGGATATTTTCCAAAGGAGATCTTGGCTTTATTTATTTATTTTGTGGTGCTGGGAATTGAACCAGGGCCTCACGCACTTTAGGCAGGTGCGGTACCATCGAGCTACACCCCCTCATCTGAGACCTTGGATTTGTGAACATGGGCATAGAGTATGACTGAAGGTACCCAGGGTAAGAGAGCTATTTCATAGGAGGCCCAAGTCCATCATCCGAGCTTTTATGCAGATGATACATTGATAAGATGTACCAGGGTAAGGCAGGCAGTACTGTGCTGAGGTGGTGGACGTGACATTTGGGGATGGTGAAGTCTGTGTTAACACTGAATTGAGCATGGAAGCATCACACCATAACATCAGCACCATGATGTCAGCACTGAAGTGTCATATGTTAATGTTAATGACATGTATCCTCCAGTGAAGTATCATACAGAATGGCTCCCCTGCCCTGAGAATCCCCTGTCCTTGCCCATTCATCCATCCCTAGAAACCACTGCTCCTTTTACTGTCTCTGTAGTTTTGTCTTCCCCAGAATGTCACGTAGTTGGAATCATGTACTCAAGATTCTTCCATGAATTTTCATGACTTGATAGCTCATTTCTTTCTATCCCTGTACCGTATCCATCATCTGGATATACCAGTTTATTTACCCAGTCACTTACTGAAGTACGTTTTGGTTGCTTCCAGTTTTAGGGAATTATGAATAAAGCTGCTTTAAACACTTGTGTGAAGGTTTTTTGGTGGACTTAAGTTTTCAACTTCTCTGGATAAATACCAAGGAGGGCAATTGCTGGACCATATGGTAAGAATATGTTTAGTTTTATAAGAGACTGCCAGACTGTGTAAAGTAGCTGTATAATTTTGTATTCCCATCAGCAGTGAGCGAGAGTTTCTGTTTCTCCACATCCTCACCAGCATTTGGTGTCATTATTTTGGATTTTAGACATTTAATAGGTGAGTAGTGGTATCTCGTTATTGTTGGAATTTGCAATTCTCTGATGACATATGATATGGAGCATCTTTTCATGCTTAATTGCCATCTGTATTCCTTCTTTGGTAAAACATCTGTCCAGATCTTTTACCCATTTATAAATTATTTATTTTCCTATTGTTGAATTTTAGGAGATCTTTGTATGTTTAGGGTTTTGGTCCGGTAGTTTGCCACTGTGCCCAAAAGACCTGATGAGAACAATTTTAAAGGAGGAAAAGTTTATTAGGGACTCAGAGATCACAGTACACTGGTGGCCTACACCATTGATCTGGGTCAGAGGTGAGGCAGAACATACTGGCAGAAGAGTGTGGTAGAGGAAAGTGTCTCAGGGCATGGCCACAGGAAGCAGATAGGGCTCTGGTTCACCAGAAACAAAATATATACTCCAAAGTCATGCTCCCTGTGACCTCTCTCCTCCAGCCACACTGTACCTGCCTACAATTACCACCCAGGTAATCCCTGTCAAGGGATTAATGCACTGATTAGGTTAAGGATCTCATGACTCACCATTTTTGCATTGTCTCACATATGAGCTTTGGGGGAATAGCTCATATCTAAATCATAAAATTTAGGATGGAAAGATACGTTTTCCAAACATTTTCTCCCAGTCCATGGCTTTTCTTTTCATTCACCTGACAGTGGTTTTTGCTGAGAAGTTTTAATTTTTGCAAAATGCAACATTTTTTCTTTCATGAATTATGCTTTCAGTGTTCAAGTTTTCTTCAACAATATTTTTTCTTAGCATTTTTAAGTTCATACACATACACTCATTCTTCCAGATGACACTTGTAAGTGATGAAGACACATATTTACTTATTTTTGTTCCTAATTATAGCTAGAGTTAATTAGCATATATCTCCTTTCTTGTCCACAGTGACCTCCCCCAAACAAAGAGAAGACAGAAAACTTCGCAAAGTCTTATTCCATGCTGTCTTATCCCCTTTCTTGTCAAAATCACCAGAGAGTAATTCATCCCACCACCCCACACAGTTAACAGGGATTTATGGATCTACTCACCAGTGCTTTCTTGAGTTTCATTCTTTTTGGTGAGCAGATCCCTGGGGATCTTTCAGTGAGCATCCGTGAGTGGTAAACAGTCGGATTATTTGTGTTCCTGAAAATGCATCCATAACATCATCCCAATTAAACAACCATGTGCTGAATATGGAATTCTAGGCCATATATTCCTTTCTGTCAGCCCTTTGTTATCTTTCGGTTGCCAGATTTGCTGATAAGAATCTGTTAATCTGATTCTTGTTCTTTTACAGCTTTTTTCATTTTGATTTTTTTTTTTTTACTGATGTAGTCATTCTTTTTTTTTAAGTTTTTTTGTTCTTTTTAGTTATATGTAACAGTAGAATATATTTTGATGTATTATACATACATGGAGTACACTTCCCATTCTTGTGGTTGTACCTGATGTGGAGTTACACTGGTGGTCATGTATTCATATATGAACATAGGAAAGTTACGTCTGATTCATTCTGCTATCTTTCCTATTCCCATTCCCTCTCCCTTCCCTTCCTTGCTCTTTGTCTAATCCAGTGAACTTCTATTCTTCCTCCTTCACCCTGCCTTATTGTGTGTTAGCATCTGTGTATCAGAGAGAACATTTGGCCTTATTTCATTTAGCATGATATTATCTCCAGTTCCATCCATTTACTGGCAAATGCCATAATTACACTTACACTCATCTTTATGGCTGAATAATATTCCATTGTGTGTATATATATACCACATTTTATTTATCCATTCATCTGTTGAAGGGCACCTAGGTTGATACTATACCTTAGCTATTGTGAATTGAGCTGCTGTAAACATTGATGTGGCCACATCACTATAGTCTTTTGGAAGTGGGATAACTGGGTCAAATGGTGGTTCCATTCTAAGCTTTCTGAGGAATTCCTACTGCTTTCCAGAGTGGTTGCACCAATTTGCAGTTGATATAGTCATTCTTGATGTTCTGAAATTTCAGCATAATGTGTTTTCCCCCACTAGTTATCTTCTCAGTGCTGGAAAGCCTTTTCAGTCTGAGACTTGTATCTTTCTCTCTCTCTCTCTCTCTCTCTCTCTCTCTCTCTCTCTCTCTCTCTCGGTACTGGGGATTGAACTCAGGGGTGCTCAACCACTGAGCCCCATCCCCAGCCCTATTTTGAAGTTTTTTTTTTTTGAGACAGGGTCTCACTGTGTTGCTTAGCCCCTCACTTTTGCTGAGGCTGGCTTTGAACTCATGATCCTTCTGCCTCAGCCTCCTGAGCTGCTGGGATTACAGGCATGCGCCACTGCACCCACCTCATTGGACTAGGAATTCTCACATCTTCATTCTTCAAGTCTGCTCTTCCCTGAGTCTCCCCATTCTTCATTCCACTTTAGAATTGTACTGCTCTCACTGCCTCTGTCTCTCCCCCAGCTTTCTGAATTTTTCTTTCACATTCTTAGTCCCCTTGTGCCCCATTTTGAACAAATTTCTTGGCTTTGTCTAATAGTTCAGTAATTCACTCTTCAGCTTTGATTTATTTTTTTCTCTTTCAGTTATTAGTATCTATTGAGTTTTTATTTCAACAGTTATATATATTTTTTATTTTAAAGACTTCTAATTCTTTTTTCTTCATAATAGTCTAGTATTGTCTCATGCATTGACAACTCATTTATTTCCTGGAGGATGTGAATTATAGTTACTTAAAAGACTTTTTCTGATTGCTTTAGTTTGTGAGTTCTGTTGTGCTTTGTCTTTTTTATCGCGTTAATATGTCTTAATTGCCCGTGATTTCAGAACTCTCTGTCTCTCTCTCTTTTTTTTACAGCTGGGCATCCATGGAAGGAGTAAAGAAAAGGGCCAGGGTTCATGCACTGTCTTTAGTGAGCTCAGGGTTGGATGGAATGTGCCACTCACTGGCCTACACTGAAAATGGCCAGTCATTGCTTGTCTTTCCTTCTGCATGATCAGCTCAATGTCCTGTGAACAGAGGAGAACCCTCTCCAAAAGAAAACTGTCAGGCTTTCCATTTCTAAAAGGCCAATGTTGTAGTGGTTTAGCCCTCACCCAGGGTGGTTTGGGACCATGTGAGCCATAGGATGCATTGATTTGCTCTCTCCTTTTTGTGTTGAAATGTGTACTTGCTGGTAGAGGAGGGCAAGCAAACAAGCTATGCTATTTTTGTGTGATTTAGGGTGCAGTTAGGCTGTATCCAATATCCTTTCTTTAGGAGAGGATATCTTCCAGACAACTCCAGATAGACTTGTTTTGAGTGTGACACTGACATTTACTACCTAGGTATCCACAGGGAAGTTACCTAATTCTCTCAGCTTCATTGTCTCTGTCTATAAAATTTGGCTCATAATACCTCCCCTCTGAATTATTGAGAAACTTAAACAAGATAACATATATAAAGCACAGAACATTACCTGAAACTTAATAAGTATTATTTATCATTATAAAATTAATTACTAAAGCAACAACTATTAATGTGACATAATTATTTCCAGAATAGTATACTAGGGATACAGGGACCTGGACTATCTCCATTTTATTTTGTCTTGTAACTAGATTGTTCACTTCTCTCCAGATCATTTGATCTTTATATGGAGATGATGTCTTGGAGGGTCTAATGACTACCATGATTAGCCTAATGTTTAAATAGCATTAGAAATGTCATTTGTGGAAACGTGCAAGAATTTCTCTTTTCTTGAGAAACAAAACCAGTTTTCTGTATGGTGATGGTGCTTTGTGAAACTTAGAGGAGGTCAGTGGTTATGCAGAGTCCTGTCGACCAACCTTGATGCTTCCACTCCTGAGTTGATATGGCCGTAGACTGAGATGACACCCATTGAAACTTGCACTTCAGCAAAACTGTGCGAAGGGATGTGGTGGGTGATCCGCGAGTAGGGATGGATGTTTTTTTGCTTTGGAAAATATCCTGTCCTTTCTTTTCTGAAGCAATTTAGTGATGTCATTTTTCCTTCTCCTCTGATTTCCCCTTAGAACACACCATTGAGGGACCTTCCTAACTGGTCCTGTAAATACAGGAATTAATTGCTGTCCTGGTCTGTTAAGGGGATAATTTCCCCTTCTTTTTTTTTTAATTATTCTAATTTGCTATATATGTCAGCAGAATGCATTTCAATTAATATTACACATATGTAGCACAGTTTCTCATATCTCTGGTTGTATACAACCTAGAGTTATACCATTCGTGTCTTTATACATGTACTTAGAGTAATGATGTCCATCTCATTCCACTGCCTTTCCTACTCCCATGCTCACTCTCTTCCCCTCCTTCCCCTTTTCCCTATCTAGAGTTCGTATGTTTCTCCCATCCCCATTATGAATCAGCCTCCTTATATCAGAGAAGACATTTGGCATTTGGTTTTTGGGGATTGGCTTACTTCACTTAGCATTATGTTCCAACTCCATCCATTTACCTGCAAATGCCATGATTTTATTCTATTTTATTGCTGAGTAATATTCTATTGTGTGTATATACCACAGTTTCTTTATCCATTCATCTACTTTGGGGCATCTAGGTTGGTTCCACAGTTTAGCTCTTGTGAATTGTGCTGCTATAAACATTGATGTGGCTGCAACCCTGTAGTATGCTGTTTTTAAGTCCTTTGGATATAGACCGAGGAGTGGGATAGCTGGGTAAAATCGTGGTTCCATTTCCAGTTTTCCAAGAAATCTCCATACTGCTTTTCATATTGGCTGCACCAATTTGCAGTCTTACCAGCAGTATAAGAGTGTGCCCTTTTCCCCCACATCCTGGCCAACACTTATGGTTGTTTGTATTCTTGATAGCTGCCATTCTGACTGGAGTGAGATGAAATCTTAGAATAGTTTTGATTTGTATTTTTCTAATTGCTAGAGATGTTGAACATTTTTTCATATATTTGTTGATTGATTGTTGATCATCTTCTGAGAAGTGTCTGTTCAGTTCCTTGGCCCATTTATTAATTGGGTTATTTGTTTTTTTTGGTGTTAAGATTTTTGAGTTCTCAATATATCTTAGAGATTAGTGCTCTGATACCCCACTTCTTTAGCTTTTGAAAAATAAAGAGAACAGGCTGATTCTGTGCTTGGAATTCTGCTCCTAAATGACCCGATAAATTTTGCTCAGGTGGCTGTGCTAGAGAGCAATTGAGGATTCCCAGGGCAGTGGTGACAGCCATGTGCCTCAGACCCCATGTATTAGCAGAAACTAAGATAGTGCAAATGGGTCTGAGCAGCGGGGTCTAAATGGACCTCTTTCCACGTTCCAAACTTTTGTCTCCTCTCATTTGTGTGTGCACATTGATCTCTAAACTCTTCCTCCAGCTTTTTAGGTCACTCTTGGGTGGCTGAGTCCTGGGCACATCCTGGGTCATTGTTAGCACATCCTAGTTATTGAAGGTGTTGGGCTTAACTCTTGGTGGTGTCTACCTACTTGAGCCCATGTTTAGTAGCAGTTTGCATCATCACTGGGATGTGCATAGCTACACGGCCTCGGATACCTCACTGGTCCCCCTTCATCAACTCACCTCAGTGTACCTCTAGAAAAATGGGAGAATGATTGAAGTCATTGAAACATTACCTAGAGCCATAACTTCCTAAAACTCAATGATAATTTTGTAATCTTAAGGGATTTTGATAGGTGTCTAAGCTTACAGTTTTATTCTTTAATCTGTAAATATATTTCTATCCATTAATTAAAACCTTTTATCTTTACTAATTGTGTTAGCTTTTTGTCACAATAAAAATATCTGAGATAATCAACTTATAAAGAGAAAAGGTTAAATTTGGGCTCGCACTATTGGAGGTTCCAGTCGGTGACTCGTTGGCCCCATTGTTTGGGTTTCTGCTGAGGCAGCACATCACGGTGGGGGCACGGCAGAGGAAGCCTTCTTATCTCATGGCCAGGAAGGAAAAAGAGAGAGGCAGTTGCGGCGTCCCACTGTCCCCTTCAAGGGCATACCCCTAATGTCAAAAAGACATCCCACCAGGCCTCACCACTGAGAGGTCCCACCAGCTCCCAATAGTTACCCTCGTGGGGGCCAAGCCTTCAACACATGGGCCTTTGAAGGACATTCAAGATTCAAACCATAGTACTGTTTTCAGACATTTTTGCTGTCAAGATTGTTTTTGTGGAGCTATTTTGTGATTTTTCTCATTTAGTGTCAGGATTAAGAAGGGAAGGCCAACCCACTTGAATCAAAGTGTGGAATATGATATGTCAAGAAATTTGTAATGTTTTGAACAACCCACAATAAAAATTTAAAAAAAAAAAAAAAAGAAGGGAAGGCCAGAAGGGGCGGGGGAAGGAAGAAAGGAGGGAAAGCAAGAAGGAATATTACTCAGCAATAAAAGAGAATAAGATCATGGCATTTGCAGGTAAATGGATGGGGTTGGAGAAGATAATGCTAAGTGGAGTTAGCCAATCCCCAAAAACCCAAATGCCAAATGTTTTCTCTGATATAAGGAGGCTGATTCATAGTGGGGTAGGGAGGGGGAGCATGGGAGGAATAGACGAACTCTAGATAGGGCAGAGGGGTTGGAGGGGAAGGGAGGGGCCATGGGGTTATTAATGATGGTGAAATGTGACCATCACATTTCACCATCATTATCCAAAGTACTTATATAAAGACACAAATTGGTGTGAATATACTTTGTATACAACCAGAGATATGAAAAATTGTTCTGCGTATCTGTAATATGAATTGTAATGTATACTGGTGTCATATAGAAATTTAAAAAATTAATAAAAATTTAAAAAATAGATTCACCAAAGAGGTTAAGAAACACCCAATAGGAAACCAACTAAAGGGCCTCAGGCACAGCTCTGTGATACACAAGGACCATCACTCTGCAGCTACGAGGGTGGGGGTGGTATTCTGTGAGCACAGGACAAACTGCTTGCTCCCTACCAGAGACTAATAAAGATTAAATTCCTCTTAGAAAGATGCAATAATGCTAGGCATGGTGGTGTATACTTGTAATCCCAGCAACTACAGGGGCCGAGACAGGAGAATTGCAAGTTTGAAACCAGCCTTAGCAGCTTCCAGAGACTCTGTCTTAAAACAACAAAAGAAAAACAAAGGTTGGTAGCCCAGTGGTAGAGAGCCCCTGGGTTTAATACCCAGTACAAAAAAAAATAAGTACAATAAGACAAACAAAAACTAAACAATAGCGGCACTTAATAAAATTTGGGGGAATACAGGGATGGAAGTAGCCATTGTTTTAGGAACTGAAAAGAGATGAGTTTGAAATTAAGAAAACCCAGCATTTTAGATGTAAAAAGGATAAAATAGAAATTGTTAGGCTTTATAATGTTAAAGCAGATATGTGATTTTATTGAGTCTGATAAATTCTTTCTATAATATTTCCCCCCCCCAAACTATGTTAAATGTGGCCAGTAATTATCTGCCAAGGAAACAGGACTGAGAGGGAGGGATCAGCGCAGTCCCAACACTTTCACTGAGGCATATTCAGCTGGTCCAGGGTTACTTGAAGTTCTTTAAAGTCAAATTATTATTTTTTCCCTTGTGGTATGGAGAATCACACCCAGGGGTTCTTTACCACTGAGTTACATCCCTAGCATCCCTCCTAGGCTTTTAAATTTTGAGACAGTGTCTCCCTAAGTTGCTGAGGCTGGCCTTAAACACAACCCTCCTGCTTCAGCCTTCCAAGTGGCTGGGATTATAAGCATGTGCTGCCAGAATAGGCTCATCTTTTATCTCATTGATAGATTAACCAGAGAAATGTATGATTTAGACATTTGGGCATTTGAGAAAAGTTGTGTTTTTGATTAATGGAGAAATGCACTTGTGAACCTGTTTATCATACTCAACTTTGCATTGAAACAGTATCCAAAATATCCTCACACAGTGAGTCTGATTCAAATCAATAAATATTTATGGGCCATCTCTCCTGTCTAATGTGTCGATCAGTGAGCTGGATACAGAAGGTGGATAAAGGATGTATTATACTATCCATTTTCTGTTTCCAAGGAATATACCATCTGGTTGGGGAGATAAGACCTGGACATGGGAAAAGGAAATAATAGAAAATAAATGTTATTCCAAGACAATTATAAAAGTGCCTGCAAAGCATAATTAATTGCTAAAGGAGTTATGAGGATGATAAACGAACATTTACCATCAGAAGGATAGATGAAAAGTTTGTCCAGGTGGCTTGTTCTGGGCATAGAGACCTTTTGTCTCTTCCTTCTCCATGGTTGGTCTTTCCTAGTTAATGGTATTTCATAACAACTGCATTCTTTGTAAGAGAACTTCAGAGGAAGTCTGTGTGCTTTGGGAGTGAAAAAGGATTCAGACAGGCTGCAGGTGAGGGAGGGAAGGTCAGAGATAAAAATTTGAGTTTTTTCCTTTTAATCCAATTCACTATACCCTGGAGTTTGGGGGTATTATTTTCTGAGCCCCAACAGTGAAATGAGAGAATGGAATGAGTCATGGAGATAATGTTCTGACTTTGACAGAACCTGTAAATCAGAGAGGAAGACTCTGATCTGAGGATTTATTTTAATTTTATTATGGAAAAATCCATATGAATAAATCCTGCCTCCTCCTTTACACTCCAGTGTGTGATAATTTCTCCCTACCTGAACTCTTATGTCCATCTCTTCATCTGCCCATTCATCCTGTATTTATACACCCATTCTTCCATCATCTATTTATTGGTTGAAGGCCTCTGGTGTGCTAGGCACTGAGCTATGATCAAGTTAAACAAATTAAAAGTCCTAATCCCTGTCCCTAAAAAGTTCTTTTGGGTCTTGTGGAAGGAATAGCAAGAAAGTTGATAATGAATGAAAGCAGTTGTCATATATGGTAATACCTACTTTACATTATTATTCACTTCCCATGTAGGTTCTGGGGGCAGGAATTTCACCTTGACTTGAATATCATTAAGATTTCAATGAGTGCAAATATCAGTCTGAGTTGAATCCCTTTACATACCTTTAGGCATTTGGGAAAGAAAAAACAATTCTTGTTAAGTATGCCTCTTGAAGTTCTTGCACTTGCAGGTTGCCATTCAGAGGTCATGGAGAAGGAATGTTGGTCATTGTGGGGACCGCTGCACAAGCTCTCTTAAGGGTATGCAGGGCTCAGGAGAAATGACAGCATGTAACAGTCATATTGTCCCAGTTGAGTGTTTGTTGTTAAGAAAATGGTTTGGAAAATACCAGCAGGCATCAATCTGTCATAATGTACAATAAGCAAGTATATGAATTTAAAAATAAAGCTATCAAATTCAATTGCACAAAGATGGATGGTCAAAGGTGGCCTGGATGTCCCTGGGTGCACCCCATTAGTGCTGAGCCCATGTAATATGAGTGCAGCATTCCTGGGTCCCCTCCCTGGTGAGTAAAGTGTTCATCTCTGACCTCACAGACTTGATGCAGGCCAGTAACTGAGAGTGAGCACCATCCTGGCAGGTTCTTGATACTGCAGTCAGAAGAAGATTCTACTTTTACTGCTTTTACACACACCATGCCTTTGCTTTGAACACTGCACATTTCCATCTTGGACCAATGTCCCTTCCTCTTTGGGACCTTCTATGGCTGATAAAGATGGAGGAGCTTTGCTTTCTTTGAGCACTGTGTGGCACTTGATCTGTACCACATTTTTGTTTGTGGTTACTTTTTTAAACTTATGAAAATTATTTATATAATTTTTAACACCTCTATTGAATTTCATTGTTTTGAGGGAAGAACCTGAGATTCATTTCATTGTACACATGTTAGTTGCTCAGTGCACAATTACTGACAATTTAAATAAGGTAACAAGGTTAATTGGTAGAAGTCCAGTCTTTTACATCAGGCAAACTAGGTTGCATTTCCAGATACTGGTTTTAGTTTTTTGGGAAAAAACTAAAAAAACTTCTCAAAGACTGTCCATCAACCTATAAAACAGGAATCATGGAGAGGAACTAGACAATCTGCAAACTTCCTAGATTTTGATAGTTCTTCCATAAATTCAGTTCTTTTTGCTTGGGTTGTTAAATAACTAAGGTGATCAGTATAACTATCACCACCTTATAAATGCATCTTAAAACCAGTTTGCAGAGGCTAAGGGTATAGCCCAAGAACAGCATGCACAGGGTCTTGGGATCAATTTCCAGCACAAAACAGACAAACACCTACCACCAGAATACAAAGGTTCTGATGGATAGTTTCTGTTTTCTAGGTCTGCTTCATGGGCTGTAGATGTATTGGGTTGTCCTTCATTGTGTGATTAAATATAATGTCTTCCTATTCTGACCTTCAGCAGGCCAAGATAGAGGTGGGACTATCCCAGGGAAAAGAAGAGCTCATTACAGGTCGTCAGTGATAAAGAGAAGTTGGACTCAGGCAGGAATAATCAAGGATGTTGCTTTAGGATGATTCATTAAGCCATACATTTGCTGTGTGGCTTTCCTTTCGTGTTTGCATTTTATTTTACAATAGAAAAAAAAAGTGAAAATAGAAAGAGTAAACTAAAACCCAAGACAAAAGAAAAATCCAGGTCTGATCAGAATGTAGCAAGCTTAATGCAAACCGTGCCCCCTGAGCCTGAGAAACAGCCAGTCAGAATAGGCAGGTAAAGAAAAGATGACCACTGGCCAGTCTGGTGATGCAGGTCAGGTCTAGGCTTGCCAGACATGTGAAGGGGACCAAAATACATCACTCTACAATATGCCTCTTTGACATGAAGATAATTTTGAACTGAAAGCAATTAAGAAACAGCAGACGCAGGAAAAAATGCTGCTCGCTATCTAGCTAAAAGCAGAACATAAATGTCCATTTGTAAAGATGCCTCCCTTTTGTATAGTGGAGAGGAGCCACTCTTAATCACCTGGGACAACTGTGGACTTTTATCAGCCCAGAGCACTGAGGGAGTCTGATGACAAACCTTACTAAACAGCCCTTATCTTCCATTGGTCTCCCCATATATTTACCATCCTACAGTTTACTTCTCCTAGAAATGCTCCCTTTCCCTTTGTCTAGTAGAAAGATCCTCAATCTATCTTTTTTATTGTTGTTGTTGTTGTTGAAATGGTGTATAACCTTTCTGGCATATGTGCTTTTGGGGGATCTTCTTTGTCTTATGTATATATGAAAGCCTCTGTGTAAAATTATTAACATCAGCTGTGTGTGGTGGTGCACGCCTGCAATCCCAGCAGGAGGATTGCAAGTTCAAAGTCAGCCTGAGCTACTTAGGGAGATCCTGCCTCAAAATAAATAAGAAGGGGCTGTGGATGTGGCTCACTGGTTGAGAGCCTCTTGGTCCATCCCTGGCCAAAAAAAAGTAACATCAAGTAAAATTTGCATTCTTTCCTTCTTTTAATTTGTCTTTTTTGTCAGTTTAGTTGGCAGGGCTCCAACTTGAACCTAGGACACTAGAGGAAAAGTCCTTGGCATTCTTCTGGTTGCCCTTCAGAAGGCCCCTGAGCCATCTGTGATGTGTCTGCTCCAGAAGCTTGTTACCAAAGCCAGGGACTTTGCCTTGGGTCTCTGAGGGGTGCAGTCTTTTAGGAAAAGGATCTTGGTGGTCTGCCTGGCAATCCTCACTTCTGGCTCTGTGACATTTGCCTCTAGTATCATGGGATAATTTGCTCTTGAGCCCAGGGAGCCTTCAATCATGCAGGTGCCTTGGACCCATTATTACTTTCATGTTTCCAATGTTTTACTCTTTTTTGTAGCTAAAAATTTGATGTTTTTAATACTGACTCTGAGCTGTAGGTGAAAGCCTGCCATTAGCAAATCTGCATTTCTTTTCCTTTCTACTTTCCATCTAGGTGACCTTGAAGTAGGTCCACTGTGTACCAGACTCTTGGGCAATGTTATGCACTTGGGCAATGTTATGCAGTGATACCAATCCATTTGTACCAGTTTGTTGAGATAATGATCACAAAGCAGGTTGAACAACAGCAACTTTATTACTCATGGATAGGCAGCAAGAGTCAATCGATGATGTCTGAGATCCAAGGTGAGCCAGTCCCCAAGGCTCAGGAACACTGCCTGGGCTAATGGGGTCTTGTCTGTACCTGTCCCCTTTGCACTAAAGCTGACAGATTATGAAAAGGTGCTGTACCCTGGGTTTTATACCCAGAGGCAACAGGGATCCCTGGGCAAAACATTGCTCAACATCCTATCTCAGGGTGGAGAAGAGAGCCTATCTTGTTCCAGGCAGTTCCTCCTTATCACTGGACATTGCATTCCCAACACTTTTTTTTTTTTTTTACTTTTTAATTTTTTTAGTTGTAGATGAACACAATTTATTTATTCATTTTTTAATTTATTTTTATGTGGTGCCTCACATATGTTAGACAAGCTTTCTACCACTGAGCTACAACCCTAGCACCCCAACACATTCTTATCTTTGAGAACTACCAGCCAGAAAGGGAAGAAGAGCTCATCTCCAAGGCTACCCAGAGATGTGTCCTGCAGTAACTTTGGAAATGGCTTGTTTCTTTCATACAAGACCTTATGGAAGCCCACTTAAGTTACCTAAACCACCAGGATCCTGATACTTTAGATGGGGTCCTAAAACCCATCCTATGGGTGGACAACATAACAATATGCAGAGGTCCCTTTTAGCTTGCCTGTTGTGCTGCCATTAAATGATAATTATGACTTCCTTATCAGGCATAGGAATGGGGGGCTCTCTCTGCTTCTCATGCATCTTGGCTCAGTACATGTTCACATGGCAGGGTTAGCAACTTGCAATATCCCACTTCTGGAAACATATATTTTTTTCATCAGGAATCTTTTTTATATAGCTTCCTGGAATTTTCCATTACAATTCACCATTACACTTCTCTGTGTACAATTACCTGATTGTTACCACTGTTGGGCATCAAGTGGATGAAGCAGCTCATGCACCCTCTGCCTTACTACTTGGCATCCAGTAGATGTTCAATAAACATTGCTGATTGAATGTCCTTTACTAAAATTCCCAGAGATACACATTTGAATGACACTTGCTTCCTGTCCTTAAAGAATTCAGGAGGGAAGAGTATGTTATATAATCACTTCTAGTACAATGTGATAAATTCTCTCAAAGGCTATGGATAAGGTTGAGAGGTGACAGGGAAGAGGAGATTTTCCATTCTGCTTGGGGTGGGAGTGACCACGAAATACACAAAAGCAAGTAATGCTATCTGTCATGAAATCATGGATCTGAAAAGAAATGACAGGTGACAGATATTATAAAACTTAAACTTTGTACATCACACACACACACACACACACAAATTACTTTTCTTAGTCTTTTATTTTGCTTGAAAAAGTTGCTGCAGTTCATAGCAGTGATCACCAAATGCCAATTTGCAGACTGACTGAGGCACAACCCTGGCATATGGGACCTGGGCATCTAATCTGCACATTTAACCAATTCCTTGGGGGATCTGATACAACACCTAGCATGGGGACTGATGGCTCACAGTGATGGAAGCTTAATAAATGCAGATGGCTGGGTTCCACCCTCAGGGGGTTCTAAGTCAAGGAAATCTGGGATGAGACTAAGGATTTGGATTATTAATAAATTCCCAGGTGCTTCTGCTGCTGCTGGCCTGCGACCACATTTTGAGTATCACTGGCATCTAAGAAAAACTCAATTGCCTGGCACTTCTGAGGAATGCAGTGTTCCACATAAATGACTTATTCAGATGAATGAAGCTTATCTCTCCAAATGTCAAACCTTTATTTCTTTAAATCATATTTAGAGAACCCTTTCTAGAATAAATGTTCCTTTCTTTGCCTTCTTAAACAGAGTATTCTGAACATCATTAAGCCCTTTCTTGATGACTCAGTATTATCATAATGAGCATCCATTATGGCTTCATATAGAAATGCACTTGGGGGTGATATTCAAACCCTTTAACCTCAGACAGTCTGAGGCCACAGCAGTCAGGCAGACTCCTCTTCTAAGGGAGCAGGAAGGTTCTGATGGCTCCTGTGCTTTGACAGGCATTAGCCTAGTATTTGCTGGCTTATGAGAAAGCCTTGGGGGTCCTGGGGAGGGGTCTGAGGAGACTGAGTCATGAAGGGCCACCAAAGTGCTTGGGACAGTGACTGTTTACTAGTTAATACAGAGGCATTTCAATACTTCAGCAATAGTAAAGCCATACTGTGTTAGCCAGGTTTTTGTTCCTGCAACAAAATACTTGAGGTGATCAACTTGTAAAGAAGAAAGTTCTCTTTTGGTTCACAATTTTGGAGACTGCAGTTCATGACCAAGTAGCCCTGTTGCTTTTGGGCCTACGTCGAGGCAGCATATCATGGTGGGAGTGTGTGGTAGAGCAAAGCTGTTCGCTTCATGGTGGCTGGGAAGTGAAAGAGAGGAAGAGACTAGAGTCCCATAGTCCCTTCAAGAGCACAACCTCAATGACCTAAAATTTCTGACTGGATTCCACTTCTTAAAGTTTCCACATTCTCCCAATAGTGCCAAGCTGGGAAGGAAGCCTTTAAACATGGGCCTTTGGGGAACGTTTTAGATCCCGACTATCGCACACACATTGGTTCTGAAACTGCTCAGCTGAATAACAGGTAGTTTTTGTTGTTTTGTAATTTCTTTCTTTCTCTTTAGAAAGCCCTGAGCTGTAATTTATTGTTAACTCTTATTAATCCATCAATTTACTGCCAGGCACTCTGGGCTTCCACAGAGGTGGAGCAGGCGTGCAGCAAGCCTGCTGGTCCACTGGGAAACTACGCAGGGCCCTTGACTTTGCTGAGACTCTACTCTCTTGTTCAAATCTGAATGCATTCTCGCCTTACAATATTATAGAATAGGGAGGATAGAAAGGACAAAGTATGCAAAAGCTCTTTACAGTCATCAAATGTTACACAAATGAAAGGGATTATTATTCTTTTTACTGAAAAGTGTTAAAAAGAAGTGACATTTTTCAAATATTTTCTTCATGGTATGTGATAAGAAATGCTTACTGCTAGTAAGTTTCAAATTCAACCTGAAGAAAGGGCCAGCGGCAATCCCAATAAATGCTTGCTCAGAACGTAGTTAGGTGGCTCTCCTTTCCTTGAAGTGGCAGACAAAAGCATTTTTTCCTACAAAAATAACCATTTTTCATTACTATTCTCTTGATTCAAGCTGTTCATTTTTTTTAAGGTAATGAATAAAATTTAGGTTAGATTGTGAGTGACAGAAAGGAGCTGAGAAGCAGTAATGAGAGCAAGGTGTCAGCCACAATTAGGCTTTGTGATCATTAGCCCTCTGTGTGTTAGAGAGCACATGTCTTTCTGCATGGATGAAAGGACAGAATCGATTCAAAGGTCCTTTAAAAATAACTTGTGTGCTGGTTTGCCCTGGCTCTGGCTCCTAGGTCAGCACCAGAATGTGTATATAACTTTTGGTTCTGTCTCTTTCTTTCTTTGCCTATTCAGTAGGGAGCAGCTGAGTCAGGCTGGTCGCCAATTAAAAAGACCCATGGGAAACACAGCAGCTATGGTGTGAATGTTTGTGTCCCTCCAAACTCAGGTTGAAGCTTAATCCCCGATGCAACAGTGTTAAGAAGTGGGCCCTATAGGAGGTAACGAAGTCATTAGGGTGGAGAGTTTACCATCTATCTCAGTGTCTTTAGGCTTCCATGACAGGGTAGTTGGTAAATGATTTCTCATAGTTCTGGAATCTGAGAAGTTCAAGATCAAGGTGCTAGAAGATTCCAATAGCCTATTTTCCTGCCAATTTGATTCCAGATATTTGTGGAACAATGATCAGGATAGCCTAGCCTCTTCCCCTGAGGGAGAGTAGAACCACCCAGTAACAGTTCTGGCAAAATAGTAAGGATCATGCGCTTGAGCAACATAGCCCAAGCCCACAGTGATTTCTAAAGAGAGGGCACAGATGCTTGTGACTAGCCATAGGAAACTGCAGTTGGAATATCAGGAAAAATCCCGGTAGTGCCCAAAGACATTTTAAATCCTGGGTTCTTCCCCCTTTCCTTCCTACTGCAGTGACTACCTAAAAATGTGTTATTGAGACACGACTCATTCATCCATTCACTCATTCACTCCCCCCCTCACCCCCCAAAAATTGAGGACTTAGCTTCCAGGACAAGACTTCACTAAGAAACCAAAGGTGAACTAAATGGGAGTTTGGTTCTGTGGGGACAGTATGGCATATGCTACAACAGAACCAGGTCCACACATCAGGTGAGCTCTAAAGAAGAACAAATACAACAAGGACAGAAAAGGCTCTCAGAGGAGGTAGCATTTGAGTCCAGCCTGTAATTGACTTTCTCTAAGGTGGTTAACAATGAGACCACAATGAGAATCTCCTTCTGTCTCTCCCATATTGTCTCCTCCTCTGAATTCATCTTGTTCTTCAGGGGCCAGGTTCTGCGGTAAAGAGTTCATGAACTAGTTTTGTCACCTTTCTCAGAAAATATACTATCTCTTCCAAGCATTATATATTTATTTAAACAATGCCATTGTATAGTTAATGCTTCAACTCAAGCAGTGACTTTAAGGGGAGGTCTGCCAGATGGTCATGCCATCAAGATGGTTACCCTCTCTATTGGCTCTGCTCTTTTGCCCCAGTTTCCAGATTCTGGCCACAGCCACAGCATTGTTATGAAAGGACACTTGCAAGATCCACCCACACCAGCCTTTCTGGGCCCAGGCACACAACGGGCTGGGTCCACCCCTTTCCTGGTGGGGCAAACATAGAGCCTAGCCTCTGACCAGTGGACTACCCAGGGAGCCGAGATCCGGCCCAGATGGCCCACACCAGCCCACGCGGGTTCCAGGCTCTCAGTAGCCCTGGTTCACCCCTCCCCTAGCAGGGCAGACACTGACAGAGCCTAGCCTCTGGTGCAGGACTGCCCCTTCTGACCAGCAGACTACCTCAGGAGGCCAAGCCCAGCGGCCCAGATCCACCCACTCCAACTTACGATGGTCCCAGATCCAAGATGCAGTAGCATCCATTGAGGGACACCAGCAGGGTCTGGAAGCCCAACATCAAGGTGAGGTACAGACAATCTGCACAGGTACTACAATAATACAGGGAAGAAACTGTAATATCTCAGATCCACACTGCAAGAAAGGGAGACACATAGACAACATGAAAAAACAAGGGAGGAAAGTGCCGCAAACACACCAGGACAGTATAATAATAGAACCCATGGACAGCAAAGTTGATGAAATGTCAGAGAAAAAGTTCAGAAGGTTCATAATTAAAATGATCTATGAATTAAAGAATGACATAAATGAGCAAATACAAGCAGAAATTGATCACTCCAACAATGAGATAAGAGAGCAAAAACAGGTAGCAAAAGATTACTTCAAGAGAGAGATAGACCCTGAAAAAAAAAAAGCAGTCAGAAATCCTTGAAATGAAAGATACAATAAATCAAATAAAAAAACTCCATAGAAAGCATAACCAACAGACTAGATCACTTGGAAGAAAGAACATCAGATAATGAAGAAAAAGTATACAATCTGGAAAATAAAGTTTATCACACAGTGAAGAAAGTTAGAAACCATGAACAGAACATCCAGGAATTATGGGACAGAATCAAAAGACCAAATCTAAGAGTTCTTGGGACGAGGAAGGCACAGAGTTTCATACCAAAGGAATGCACAATCTCTTCAATGAGATAATATCAGAAAATTTCCCAAACATGAAAAACAAATTGAAAAACCAAATACAAGAGACTTACAGGACAACAAATGTACAAAAAGCTCTGAAAGAAAATGGATGCCAACCAAGAATCTTATATCCAGCAAAATTAAGCTTTAGATTTGATGATGAAAGAAAAACCTTCCATGATAAACAAAAGTTAAAAGAATTTACAACTAGAAAGCCTGCATTACAGAACATCATCAGCAAAATATTCCAAGAAGAGGACATGAAAAAAAAAAAAGGATGAAAATATAGGAAAATATAATCAGTGGAGAAACCAAGTCACGTTAAATACCAAAAATAAACAAATATGCCTGGGAATACAAATCATGTCTCAATAATAACCCTGAATGTTAATGGCCTAAACTCACCAGTCAAAAGACATAGACTAGCCAATTGGTTAAAAAAAAAAAAAAAAGACCCAATAATATGCTGCCTTCAAGAGACTCATCTCATAGAAAAAGACATTCACAGACTGATGGTGAAAGGTTGGGAAAAATCAAACCACTCACATGGACTGCAGAAGCAAGCAGGGGTTTCCATCCTCATATCAAATAAAGTAGACTTCAAGCTAAAGTCAATCAAAAAGGATAAAGAAGGACACTACATACTGTTCAAGGGAACCATACAGCAACAAGACTTAACACTTATATGTGCCCCAAACAACGGAGCAGCTATGTTCATCAGACAAACTCTTCTCAAGTCCAACAGTCAAATAGACCACAACATAATAATTTTGGGTGATGTTAACACACCTCTTTCATCACTAGATAGATCTTCAAACAAAAGTTGAACAAAGAAACTATGGAACTCAATAATACAATCAATAACTTAGACTTAACTGACATATATAGAATATACCAACCTTCAATGAGAGAATATACTTTTTTCTCAGCAGAACATGGTTCCTTCTCTACACTTGATCTTAGCCAAAAGGCCGAGAAGCGATGGTTCCTTCTCTAAAGTAGACCATATACTATGCCACAAAGAAATTCTTAGCAAATATAAAAAAGTAGAGATACTACCCTGCATTCTATCAGATCATAATGGAATGAATTAGAAATCAAGATAAAATAAGAAATAAAAATCCACTCCAACACCTGGAGACTAAATAATATACTACCGAATGAACAATGGGTTAAAGAAAACATCAAGGAGGAGATTAAAAAGTTTTTAAAGGTGAATGAGAACACAAAAACAACATATCGAAATCTCTGGGATACTGTGAAAGCAGTTCTAAGAGGAAAGTTTGTTGCGTGGAGTTCATTCCTTAAAAGAAGAAAAAGTCAACAAATAAATGACTTAATACTACATCTCAAAGCCCTAGAAAAAGAAGAACAAATCAATACCAAAAGCAGCAGAAGACAGGTAATAATTAAAATCAGAGCTGAAATCAATGAAACTGAAACAAAAGAAAAAATTGAAAAAATTGACAGAACAAAAAGTTGGTTCTTTGAAAAAAAAAATAAAATTGACAAACCCTTAGCCATGCTAACAAAGAGAAGGAGAGAGAAAACTCAAATCACTAACATACATGATGAAAAAGAAAATATCACAACAGACACTACAGAAATACAGAAGATAATTAGAAATTATTTTGAAAACCTGTACTCCAATAAATAAAAAATATCGAAGGCATCAACAAATTTCTAGAGACATATAATTTACCCAAATTGAATCAGGATGATATACACAATTTAAACACATCAATTTCAAGTGACAAGATAGCAGACACCATCAAAAGTCTACCAACCAAGAAAAGCCCAGGATCGGAAAGATACATAGCCGAGTTCTACAAGACCTTTAAAGAATAACTAATACCAATACTCTATAATTTATTTCAGGAAATAGAAAAAGAGGCAGCACTTCCAAACTCATTCTATGAGGCCAATGTCACTCTGATTCCAAAACCAGGCAAAGACACATCAAAGAAAGAATACTTCAGACCAATATCTCTAATGAACATAGATGTAAAAATTCTCAATAAAATTCTGGCAAATCGAATACAAAAACATATCAAAAAGATCATGCACCATGATCAAGTGGGATTCATCCAGGGATGCAAGGTTGGCTCAACATATGGAAATCAATAAATGTAATTAATCACGCACGTCAATAGATTTAAAGATAAGAATCATATGATCATCTCAATAGACACAGAAAAAGCATTTGAGAAAATACAGCACCCTTTATATATAAGAAAAACTAGGGATAACAGGAACATATCACAACATAATAAAGGCTATCTATGCTAAGCCCCAGGCCACCATCATTCTAAATTGAGAAAAATTGAAAGCATTCCCTATAAAACCTGGAGAAAGACAGGAATGCCGTCTTTCAACACTTCTATTTAATATAGTTCTTTTTTTTTTTTGAGGGAGAGAGAGAGAGAGAGAGAGAGAGAGAGAAGGAGAGAATTTTTTTAATATTTATTTTTTAGTTTTCGGCGGACACAACATCTTTGCTTGTATGTGGTGCTGAGGACCGAACCAGGGCCGCACACATGCCAGGTGAGCGAGCTACCGCTTGAGCCACATCCCCAGCCTTTAATATAGTTCTTGAAACACTGGCCAGCGCAATTAGACAGACGAAAGAAATTAAAGAGATACACATAGGAAAAGAAAAACTCAAATTGGCACTATTTGCTGATGATATGATTCTATACCTGGAAGACCCTAAAAGTTCCACCAGAAAACTCCTAGAACTAGTAAATGAATTCAGCAAAGTAGCAGGATATAAAATCAGCACCCATAAATCAAAGGCATATCTGTATATCAGTGATAAATCCTCAGAAAGGGAAACAAGGAAAACTAACCCATTCTCAATAGCCTCAAACAAACAAACAAACAAAAAAAACAACACAAAAAACCTTGGGAATCAACCTAACAAAAGGTGAAAGATCTATATAATGAAAATTATAGAACCCTAAAGAAAGAAATCAAAGAAGACCTTAGAAGATGGAGAGATCTACCTTGCTCTTGGATAGGCAGAATTAATATTATCAAAATGACCAGAAATGACCATATTACCAAAAGCACTATATAGATTTAATGCAATTCCGATCAAAATTCCAATGACATTCCTCATAGAAATAGAAAAAGCAATTGTGAAATTCATCTGGAAAAATAAGAGACCCAGAATAGCTAAAGCAATCCTTAGCAGGAAGAGTGAATCAGGTGGCATCAATGTACCAGACCTTAAACTATACTACAGAGAAATAGTAACAAAAACAGCATGGTATTGGCAGCAAAACAGACTGGTAGACCAATGGTACAGAATAGAGGACACAGAGACTAACCCACAAAACTACAATTATCTTATATTAGACAAAGGTGCCAAGAACATGCACTGGAGAAAAGATAACCTCTTCAACAAATGGTGCTGGGAAAACTGGAAATCCATATGCAACAAAATGAGATTAAACCCCTATCTCTCACCATGCACAACCTCAACTCAAAATGGATCAAGGACCTAGGAATAAAACCAGAGACCCTGCATCTAACAGAAGAAAAAGTAGGCCATAATCTCCTTCATGTGGGATTAGGCCCCAACTTTCTTAATAAGACTCCTGTGGCACAAGAATTAAAATCAATAAATGGGATAGATTCAAACTAAAAAGTTTCTTCTTAGCAAAAACAAACAAACAAACAAACAAAAAAACAAACAAAAAAAAACCAATCTGTGAGGTGAATAGAGAGCCTACAACTTGAGAACAAATCTTTACCCCTCACACATCAGATAGAGCACTAATCTCTAGGGTGTATAAAGAACTCAAAAAGCTAAACCCCAAAAAGCAGATAACCCAATCAATAAATGGACCAGGGACCTGAAGAGACACTTCTCAGAAGATGAGGTACAATCAATCAATAAATACATGAAAAAATGTTCGTCATTACTAGTAATTAGAGAAATGCAAATCAAAGCCACTCTAAGATTTCATCTCACTCCAGTCAGAATGGCAGCTATCATGCATACAAACAACAATAAGTGTTGGCGAGGATGTGGGGAAAAGGTACACTCATACATTGCTGGTGAGACTGCAAATTGGTGCAGCCAATATGGAAAGCAGTATGGAGATTCCTTGGAAAATTGGGAATGGAACCACCATTTGACCCAGCTATCCCTCTATACCCAAAGGACTTAAAAACAGCATACTACAGGGACACAGCCACATGAATGTTTATAGCAGCACAATTCACAATAGCTAAACTGTGGAACCAACCTAGATGCCCTTCAGTGGATGAATGGATAAAAAAATGTGAGATATATATATATATATATATATATATATATATATATATATATATATATATATATATATATATATTTACACACACATACATACATATACATACATGCATACACACACAGGAATATTACTCAGCAATAAAAGAGAATAAAATCATGGCATTTGCAGGTAAATGGATGGAGTTAGAGAAGATAATGCTAAGTGAAGTTAGCCAATCCCAAAAAACCAAGTGTCAAATGTTTTCTTTGATATAAAGAGGCTGATTCATAGTGGGATAGGTAGTGGGAGCATGGGAGGAACAGATGAACTCTAGATAGGGCAGAGGGGTTGGAGGGAAAGGGAGTGGTCAGGCGTTATTAATGATGGTGGAATCTGATGATAATTATTATTTAAAGTACAGGTATGAAGACACGAATTGGTGTGAATATACTATGTATACAATCAGAGATATGAAAAATTGTGCTCTATATGTATAATAAGAATTGTAATGCATCCTGCTGTCATATATAAATAAAAAGAAAAAATAGAATGTCCAATTAAGTTATGAAGAGTAAGAGGAAAAGGATTTTAGGGCCACTTAAAGATGCCATATTGGGTTGGATTAGGATCTTCAAAAGGGACCCCATGAGTCTGTTTCATACTGATATTGTCAGTATCAAGGTAAGGTGACATTAAGAAAGATTGTATCACTTAAATCTAACTCAACTAAGAAAACTGATGATTTGAGAAGAGAATGGATGTCCCATCATCCTGGATGTATAATATTTTTTTACAAGGCAATCTAAAAGAAAAACAAAACTGGCCCGGTACAGTGGTGCACACCTGTAATCCTAGCACCTTGGGGAGGTGAGGCAAGAGGATCAGGAGTCCAAACCAGCCTCAGCAAAAGCGGGGTGCTAAGCAACTCAGTGAGACTCTGTCTCTAAATAAAATACAAAATAGGGCTTGGGATGTTGCTTAGTGGTTGAGTGCCCCTGAGTTCCATTCCTGTGACCCCCCCTAAAAAAGGAAAATAAAACTTACGTAACTCTTTCTGGAAGTCCTACTTCATTTAAAAGAAGGTTTCTTTTGAATTCTGATATAAGATTTTATTTCTAGACTGTATTTTGAACAAGTTAATTTCAATGAAATGAGAAAGAAGTTTCTGTAGAGAGTAATTTGTAAGCCATGGTATTTGCTCAGGCCTGTATGGATTCCAGAACATAAAGGCACACAGTAAATATGTGTTAAACAAATAAATGAGAGTGCATGAATAGAAGTTTCCCTATGATTGCATAATCAAGTTCAAAGTTACAGTGGCAGTAACAGTTCTCTGATTTTGAATTAAAAGCTGGGGACTGTCTTGCCCAGTCTGTACTTACAGAAGCACAAACAATAAAATCAAGCAGCATCTGCAGATTTCCCCTCTTAAATTCTAACTATTCTTAGATATAGTAGAATCTGTCTTTGGAGGTAAGATTTATAACTTTCATTACCTAGAACAATCCAGAAATCATACATCTTCAAGTAAATGAGTAATCCAGAGTATTTTTGTGCCTACCTACAGATGCAACTCAGGCTCTTTCCTGCAGACTTTATTTGCCTGGTTAATCCTAGGAAGAGAGAAAGCACCCTTTTTTTCCAAAGAGTTTTGCTGAGCTCTGATGGCCAAAGGCTAACATCATGATCAGGTGGTAGTGGAGGGGAGGGGATGGGGTTTATTCCATCATCCTTTTAGATCCAAGGTTCCCCATGGAACCTTGAAAGAATAGTCTCACTTCAGCAGAGATCAGTTGACTCTAAGTTGGAGGACTCTGGGATTGTGTCACTGATAAATACTTGGGGTTGCATGCAGGGGAAGGCAAAAAAGATGATTTCCTTAAGCCTTGATACTTTGCTTCTTTCCCAGTCTGTCCCCAGGATCTTGAGGAAGAAGAAGCCTAATTTGAGTTTATGTTTCCTAGGAAGACCCTTCCCATCATTACTAAGAGTTTAATCCCAGCTAACAAGGAAACATTTGTTAAAAGCCAAATCTTTCAACTGGAAAATACAATTTACTTTAGTTATGGTAATACTGAAACGATCTAAATGAGAAACTTGAATCCCGAATATCCAATGAAGTTATGAAGAGTAGGAGAAAAAGCTGTGTTATCACTGCCTATAGAATGTTCTTTTATATGGACACTAAGGAAATGGCTCTGTGCTGGCAAATTGGCAAATAGGACTTATTAATTTAATTGTTCTTTTTTTTTTAAAGAATTTAACCTTTATTTATTTGTTGTTGTTCATTTGTTTTTATGTGGTGCTGAGGATAGAACCCAGGGCCTCACCTGTTCTAGACAAGAGCTCTTCCACGGAGCCTCAACCCCAGCCCAGGACTTATTAGAGAAGGGTTATACAAGCACATTATGAGGAAAAAAGGAAGTAGCTCCTAAGGAGTTTCACAGGCCTGGGTGTAGCTCCATGGCAGAGAACTTGCCTATCAGGTGGGTGTGCAAGGCCCTGGGTCCATCTCCAGCACTGAGAATGAAGGAAAGAAAAAGAAATTTCACAGAGAGGAAATGATGGAAAATCCTAGAAGAAATGAGTTAAAATGAAAGAAGAGTGCCATCAAGAAAACTTCCTGCTTGGATTTTGCTGGAAAGTTCTACATAGGTTCCCAAAGGAGCTTGCAGCCTCTCTTCCTGGAAATAACATAAATGTCAGTCGACATGCAATGGCAGGTTGGAAGATAACACAGTGGTTCCAAGGGGCCCTAGGTGGATAGGACAGGGACTTTTACTCCATGACCTCTCAAAGTCATTCACTCAAGAGAATGAATAATTTTTTTTAACGGTTTTCAAAAATAAATGTGTTAAGGATACTCTACCTTCACACTTTGTAATTGGCCTGCTGACATTCACTAACATCAGTCTTCATTCCTCCTGGCCATTTACATCACCTTTTCCTGAACTCTTTGTCTCTGGAACCGAGACTTATACCAGTGTCTTCTTTTAAGTTTTTATTTTTTGTATTGGGGATTGAACCCAGAGGTGCTTCACCACTGAACTATATCCTCAGTCTTTTTTTTTTTTTTTTAATTTTGAGAAAGGGCCTTGTTAAGTTGCTTAGGACCTTACTGAAACTGGCCTCAAACTTGCAATCCTCTTGCCTCAGCCCCTCAAGTCCCCTGGAATCATAGGCATGCACCACTGTATCTGGCTCTATGTCTTCTTAAAAAAAAAGTCCCTACAGAGACAAAACCACATAAATACAGTTATTGCAAAGGTGCCAAAAATATACATTGGAGAAAAGATAGCCTCTTCAACAAATGGTTCTGGGAGAACTGGAAATCTATATGCAGCAAAGTGAAAATAAACCCCTCTCACCATGCACAAAACTCAACTCAAAGTGGATCAAGGACCTAGACCAGAGACCCTGTACCTAAATAGAGGAAAAAGTAGGCCCATCATGTCAGATTAGGCCCCAACTTCCTTAACAAGACTCCTAAAGTGCAAGAAATAAAATCAAGAATTAATAAAAGGAAAAGAAAACTTCTGCAGATCTTCTGTGATGACATATTTTTAAGTGACTGGCAATTAAATGGAATATAATGTCTTTCTATGGTAGAAGAGCTTAAATTTGGAGAATATATAATTTTAAAATTCATAAAACTGTCATGTTTTATAAGCTAAAAAAAAGAATTAATAAAAGGGATGGACTCAAACTAAAAAGTTTCTTCTCAGCAAAAGAAACAATGAGGTGAAGAGAGAGCCTATATCTTGGGCAAATTTTTGCCACATGCACATCAGATAGAGCACTAATCTCCAGGATATATAAAGAACTCAACAAACTTAACACCAAAAAACCAAACAACCCAATCAAAATGGGCTAAGGAGCTGAACAGACACTTTTCAGAAGAAGAAATACATTGATCAACAAATATATGAAAAAATGTTCAATATCTTTAGTAATTAGAGAAATGGAAATCAAAACTACTCTAAGATTTTATCTCATGCCAGTCAGAATGGCAGTTATTAAGAATACATACAACAATAAATGTGTGTTGGGGAAAGACACACTCATACATTCCTGGTGGGACTGCAAATTGGTGCAACCAATATGGAAAGCGGTATGGAGATTCCTTAGAAAACTTGGCAAAGAACCACCATTTGACCCATCTATCCCACTACTCAGTCTATACCCAAAGGACTTAAAAATAGCATACTACAGGGATGCAGCCATATCAATGTTTATAGCAGCACAATTCACAATAGCTAAACTGTGGAACCAACCTAGATGCCCTTCAGTAGATGAATGGATAAAGAAACTGTGGCATATATACACAATGGAATACTAGTCAGCATTAAAAGAGAATAAAATCATGGCATTTGCAGGTAAATGGATGGAGTTGGAGGATATCATGCTAAGAGAAGTTAGCCAATCCCCCCCAAAACAAAGGCTGAATATTCTCTAAGTGGATGCTGATCCATAATGGGGGTTACATGGGAAAAATGGAGGAGCTTTGATGGAGCAAAGGAGAGGGAGGGGTGGGTAGAAGCATGGGGGCAGGAAAGATGGTGGAATGAGATAGACATCTTTACCCTAGGTACATGTATGATTGCACATATGGTGCAATGCTGCATTGTATACAACCAGAGAAATTGAAAGTTGTGCTGCAATTGTGTACAATGAATCAAAATGCATTCTGCTGCCATATATATCTAATTATAATAAATAAATTAATTAATTAATTAAAAAAGAAAACAGCAGCGAGGGAAAAAAGTCTCCATTTTAGAGTATTTTAAAGTACACAACAAAATTGAGTAGAAAGTGCAGCCTACCCATCTCTTGCGTCCTAGTCTCCCTGACAATTAATATTCCAAACCAGAGTGGTACATATTTATTGCAAAGAACTGAGAATCTCATATTATCATCACTTGAGCCCCGTGGTTATCTCTTAGTTTTTGTACATTCTATGGCTTTTGACAAATGGAAGAGGTCATGTATCCACCATTACATCATATACAACAGTTTCACTGACCAAAAAATTGCCTGTGCTTCACCAATTCATTCCTTTTTCCCTTTCTATAAATCCCAACAACCACTGATTGTATTACTGTTTCCATAGTTTTGCCTTTTCTAGAAAGTCAGTGTTGGAATCCTACAGTTATCAGACTTTACAGATTGGTTTCTCTCACACAGAATAGACATTTAACGTTCCTCCATGTCTTCTCATGACTTAATGGCCCATTTCTTTTTAGTGTCATATAATATTCCAGTCCCTCTTTCAGACCCTTCTCAGCTCTCAGGTTGCCTTCTGGTACAGAGACAGAAGCACAGGAGATATAGTTGTCTGGAGGGCCAGTGTCCCCTGGGCACTGAATTTGAGAAAGGTCATCCATGAAAAGCCTGGTGTGGTGGTACACGCCTGTCATCTCAGCTACTTAGGATGCTGAGCAGTAGGATCACAATTTCGAGGCCAGCCTCAGCAACGTAGCAAGACCTGTCTCAAAATAAAAGATAAAAAGGGCTGGGAATGTAGCTCAGTAGTAGAGTACCCTGGTTTCAATCCCCTCTGAACTGAACAAAGAAAGAAAGAAAGAAAAAAATACCCATGTTAAAAAGGCCCATCCCTTTAAAACTTCGCCCATGAAGACATTTTAAAGTTTTTTTATCCTGTTATATATACTAGATAGATGAAAACCTACTTTATTTTCATGATAGATTGTCCTGCCTTTGAGACAGCCTGGAACAGTCTCCTGGTTTTAGACTGAACTCACAGAAGCAGAAGGACTTGAAATTATATACTCTCTTGCCTCTTCCCACAACTCCTCCTCTTGCTGGCCTCCGCTTTCTCTCATTGCTAGCATTCTCCTGTTGTCACTGCCACCGTCAGGCTCCCCATGATGTGGCCTCTGTCCCAGGAGCTATGCTCTTGGTTGGGGTGATGTGGGCAGGCATGGGTGTGGGCTGGTTTTGCAGCTGTTGGGCTGGTACAGTTGGTTTAATTTTATTGATGGGCAGCTGGTGTCCTTCCTGTCCAAAGCAAGAATGCTCCACTGAAGTGAGAGAGTCTTTCTCCTTCAAGGTTAACATCTTGACTCATGATCTCAAGTAAATTGGCTGTACCCTCTCAGGCTCCTGCGGGACAGGATGGAAGGCAGCCAGGACTTCTACATGGTTTGCTACTGCAGGGTCACCCACATTGACATATTCCTTTTGCTGAAAGGCATTTTTATTCTGTCTTCCATCACTGACCATCCACTAGGTTTTAATATAGCAAAGTAAAAATTTGCAAAACGTTGTATGAGTGTCTTATCAATAAGTGCTATTTATAGGTTATGTATAATAAACTATTGCCTTAAACGTTTTTCCTTTTCCCAAATAATCTTGACCTTATTTTAAAAAGCTGTTTAATTAGAGAATACTCCTATCACTTATGCTTTGGAAGTTCTCTCTTGATTCCTTGATTGGATAGTTCCAGGAAACTAATTTTATATCTAATAATTTAAATTTCTGATTATAGATGCAGAACAACACTATGATCCTCTTGGAATGCTGTAAAAAGATTAGCTTAAATGTAGGAATAATGAGCTTTCTGCAACTATGTGAAGAATTATAATAATACTTTGAGAAATAATTGTTATGATGCTTGATTTTAGTACCTTCAATTATAGGTTGCAAATTCATATATTGTTTCATGGAATCATAATTTGAAAGTCTTTCTTCTTTATTTCCCTGTACTAGTGTATGTCCTTTTCTATTTTGATCTTCCCATAAAGTTCTCTTTTTCTGCAAACAATTTCTGGAAATAACACTACTGGCTCGGCCAGCAGGCCAGCTTTCATCTCTTCTTGGCTGTGACACACACTATCTACTGAAGTGTTGACAAAGTTTGCAGGCTTAGTAATGATGTCTATTGTGTCTATTTACAGAAAAGGAATTTGCCGGGTCTCATTTCCTTTGGGCGGGGGAAGGGGATGATTATATATATGACCTTGAGCATATTTGTGTTGAAGCATGAAAAATATAAAACAAAAAGACAAGATCTGGGACATCCGGGACTCAAGATCTAAGATTGAAAATTCCAAATACCATAACAAATAGCCAAACTGAAATAAGAAAAATATGGTAAAATAGATAGTCTGGAAGGGTCTATGGAAAAATTGATTCAAGAGAATGATAATTCTCATTTCAGGTTCTTGAATGGATTCATCATGTGCTGCAGAGAGAAAATGTTATAATAGGCACCATGAAACTTGACCAAATATGGTCCCTTTCCTAAACAGAGAGGGTAACTGGGGAGAAAATGGGAAAAAATTAATGTACATCAATGAAATAGGATGTACTGTGTGGGCTCTCTCTAGTCTAGAGAGGAGGTCTACAGAACAGGGTAGAGGAGAGTGTGGCCGTGGAGTCGCTAATCAAGACCTCCGGAGACCAAGCAGGTAGCAGGTCTGATTTTTTTTAATATTCTTATTTTTTTGTAGTTGTACACATTAACATTTTTATTTATTTTTATGTGGTGCTGAGGATCGAACCCAGGGCCTTGCACATGTGAGGGGAGTGCTCTACCGCTGAGCCATAACCCCAGCCCCAGCAGGTCTGATTTTATTGCACAATTACCATGTATATATACTCAGGCAGTAGCTAGGCAAACTACAGGCAGCCACCAATACAATTTCTTGCTAACTGTCCTTGCAGCGACCAATCGAGGGGTGGGTTATGGAGCAAGCGCTGGGATTGCAACACACGGCCTCATGCCCAGGGCTGTGCCTCGGGGTTAAGTGGTCTGCTGCTCACATGCTTAGCATGAACGGAGTGGCCTGCCACTCAGATGCCCTTAACGTATACCATGTATGCAGTACTCCATGCATCTGTCCCCACAGTCCTGACTTACAGTCAGGAAGAACTATATGCCATATAAGTTTTGCCAACGGAGGTAACGGAATGTTTGCATGGTACCAACTGATAATTACTTTATGGCACACACAGATATTAAGATGTAGTCTGACTCCAGTTGGCCAAAGAGACTGGCCTCATTAGTACAGTGGTTTTCCAAAATAAATGGAATGCAATGTGGTCTCACCCTTTTGTGCAGCTCTTGCTATAGTAGTTTGGTTCACAACACAGGAACCATTAGCTTCTCCACTCAGCCAAGCCTCTTACAAGTGTAAATGAATTTGTGCAGCAGTTCTTGATGGGGGTTTTTCCCTTAGTGTAAATGATCTCCCTCTAGTTTCTGATTATTAAATTCATGTTTATCTTCAAGACCTTGGTCAAATGCTGTTTGATCTGTGAAGTTTTTCCTCATTGGTCCTGCAGAATGAATTTAACTTTTCCTAAAAGCCCTAAAGCACAGTTGTGTATATTTCTACATAGTGGCCAACTCATTGCCTTATATTATCACTCACCCTCCTCTTTCCCCTGGATTTTAAGTTATTTGAACTCAATGATTATATTTGATTCTTATTTGTCATCTCAGTGCTCAACAGTGGGACATACAAATTTGTCCTGAAGAAAGTAGAGACCTCTTGTGAGTAGAGCCCTGTAGGGTCAGATTTCCTGCTAAGCCCTTTAGGAAGGGATGGAAGGACATACCCAGTGCATTTCTTCATCTGTTAAGTGGGGTGGTGCTGGGTTGCTCTGAAGATCCAGGCACCTGTGGGTTTAATGTCTGATACAAGAGATAACCATTGTTGCCACTTGGGAATTCTCTCTGCAGTTGAATTGAGTTAGCATCATCCCAGCAATTCCACTTTGGGAATTTCTCTTAACTGGATCAACTCCCTTGTGGGCCTACAGCTTGCTTCCAAGTTCTCCTGGGTATTCCTTTCATCATTTCCCCTAGTCCTTGATACTAATACTTTCATCTATCCAATCCTACTGGATTCATCTAACTGTTCTGCTGAGTTCTTAGTGTCTCTGTTTACTGATTGTCCTCTAGAAATTCTGGGCTCTTCGACTCCCACTTAGGGTCTTCTCTTTTCCTTTCTCTCTAAAGAAATCCAATAAAACAACATTAGCAAAAAAGACTCTGGCTTAGATATAAAATGTCATCAAATTTATGTATGTTTACACCCTTTCTTATTAGTGTAACCTAGAGATATGCCATCAACTTCAAGAAGAACAATTTCTTTTGCAAAGACTTTAGTAGTTTCCCCTGGCGTAGCTTGTGCTACATCCTAGTCAGCTTAAAAGGAGTAGATCACATGTGTTTCCACATGGCCACTGGTTATGGGGAGGCTGCCAACAGTCTGAGAGAAGACCTGGATGAGGGTAGAGGAACTGGTGTCAGCCTTGTAGCCCCCACTCACCATGCACACAAGTGTTCACAAATTACTTCTCAGAGTTTTTCCTGTAAAGCAGAGTAAGAGTCCCTATCTATATCAGAAAATTGTTATCTGTCTTGTCAACAAAGATTTTCTATTCTGTTGTGAGTAGACCGAGAATAGTGGTTTAACAAATTAGATGTATCCATATAATGGAATGGCATACCTTGATATAGTTTAATTTATAAATTAGACACAGTTAGAGATTAACAACAACTAATAGTAAAGAATAACAATACACTTTATGATTGATTAGTGTGTTTAGGAAAAGCATAGCACACATAGAACTCAGTACTGTCTGCAGTTTCAGGCACCTATGGGGGTTCTTAGAATGCATCCCCTGTGCATAAAGAAGGGTGACTATATTAGAGCTGGAGGAACCTTGATAATCACGGAGTCTGATGTTCCCTCTCTAATTGGTAAACTGAGACCCAGAGAGATCAAATGCTTTGTTAAAAATCAGAGCTGTGTGGGAATGGAACCACTATTTGACTCAGCTATTCCCCTTCTCGGACTAAACCCAAAAGACCTAAAAAGAGCATACTAGAGGGACACAGCCACATCAATGTTTATAGCAACACAATTCACAGTAGCTAGACTGTGGAACCAACCTAGATGCCCTTCAATAGATGAATGGATTAAAAATGTGGCATTTATACACAATGGAATATTATTTGGCACTAAAAAATATCAAGATCATGGTATTTGCAGGGAAATGGATGGCATTAGAGCAGATTATGCTAAGTGAAGTCAGCCAATCCCTAAAAAACAAATGCCGAATGTCTTCTCTGATGTAAGGGGGTGGGTGACTCAAAATGGGATAAGGAGGAAGAGCATGAGAAGAAGATTACCACTAAATAGGGAAGAGAAGTGGGAAGGAAAAAGAGGGAGAAGGGGAGTTGCACGGAAGATGGCAGGAGAAGCTCATTGTTATACAGAATACATATATGAGGTTGTAATGAGAAAAAGAAAAAAAAGTATGTCACATTAGATTGGATAGAGAGAAAGGATGGGAGAGGAGGGGAGGAGTAGGGGGGATAGGAAGGGCAGCAGAATAGAACAGACAATATGATTGCTGTATGTATATAGGTGACTCTATGACCAGTGTGATTCTGCAATCTGTACAATTAGAAAAATGAGAAATTATACCCCAATGATTCAAATGTATGAATTGCCAAGATCATTGTAATGTCATAAATAGCTAATTAAAAAAATTAGAGCTGTGATTGGAACCTGACACTCTTAACTTTGTGACTATCTTACCAAAGAACTGTTTCTTTTTTTTTTTTTTAACTTTATTTATTTATATATGGTGCTGGGGATCGAATCCGAGGCCTTGCATGTGCTAGACCAGTGCTGTACCACTGAGCCACAACCCCAGCCCCACCAAAGAACTATTTCTAAACACATAGTGGTCAATGCAATAAAACAAGTTATCAGCTACTCTGGCTGTTCTTAACTCCAAGAAGCCAGTCCTTTGACTGGTCGTATGTACACCATTTCCCCATAAACTGAGGGCCTCCCTACCTAATTCAGCCTTCCCACATACCAATACCTAGTCATAATAGAATCTCAGAACACAAATGACACTGCATTTTATTGTTCAACTTGTGGCTCATGACCTAATGGATACTTGGTTCTAGAGAATTGCCCTGTTAACTGTTTTTACATTACCCTCCTCTTGTGCTCTCACCACTACACAGCTGTTATTTTGTGCCTTCTTCTTTAGTTCTTTATCAGTGGCTAAGTGGCCAGACTCCTGCAGCGCAGGGCTTGTGTAAATAATTAACTAGGAGAACAGACATATTTCAAATGTGTGCAGCAGAAGAACATGGCACTTATGTAGGTCAAAATGATGAAAAAGAGAGGTGGTTTCTGAGAAAACTGTCACTGTAGGCAAAGAAACTGTGTGATGATTTCTAAGCTTCTCATTAGATGTACATTTCCACCACTATAGACCCTATAGTGAAGAATGTTATTCCAGTTTATATATTTGACCGTGATTGTATTGGATTCAGTGGATGTCTCATGGATAGATTCAATTTACTTTATGTATTTTATGGATGGAACCCAGGGCTTTGTACATGCTAGGCAAGTGCTCTACCAGTGAGCCACATCTCCAGGGATATTGTAGATTTAGCATACACCCTTCTCCATGTGCCTTTTTTCTTGATAGATGGTATGACCATGCATCCCAGTGTGAAGCCCAACATCTCAGAGCAATGCTTGACTACCCTTCATCACACCCACATCTAGTCCATCTTTTCTATCTTTATTCATAGTGCTGACTCCACCTTTGAAATGTATCCCTGGTAGAACTGCATCTCAACACCTGCATAGCTAAGGCTCTGGGCCAAGGCACCATCATCAATCATCTGGGGTCTTTTCTGACCCTCTGACTCATTTTCTTCTACAAACACTTATTCTTTTTTTGGGAGGAGGGTACCAGGGATTGAACTCAGGGGCACTTGACCACTGAGCCACATCCCCAGCCTTATTTTTGTATTTTACTTAGAGACAGGGTCTCACTGAGTTGCTTAGCGCCTTGCTTTTGCTGAGGATGGCTTTGAACTCATGATCCTCCTGCCTCAGCTTCCTGAGCTGCTGGGATTAGAGGCATGGGCCACTGCACCTGGGCACTGCTCTTTAGCTTGCAGTGAGATTGCATCATTTATGATTTCATCAGATAAAATTGTACTCCTGCTCAAATTCTCAAGTTCTTTAGTCCCGCCAAGATATAATCCAAAGCTTGTCCTAGGTAAGGGGCCTTTGTGACCTGGGGCCTAATTGTCTTCTTCCTCCTACTCTCCTCCTCTTGAGATGTACCCCAGAATGCTGGCTTCCTGGCTGGTCTCACACACGCCAACCCACCTGTCTTGGCCCTTTCAGTGGTTTGCTGCCCCATCTTGAATGCCCCTCTCTCACTGGACTTCTTCAGTTTAGTCAATTATCAGTGTAAATGTTACCTCTTCAGAAAGGCCCCTTGGCCTCCCCATCTACCACTGAACTCCTCGGTCCCCCTCCCTCCCCTAGTCTTTATTTTTCTAATATCTATAATGCATGCATCTAATTTTTATGTGTCCTCTGACTAGATTCCAGGCTCCACGAGACAGGATTTGGTTCATTATTTTCTACTAGAGAAAACAAATATTTGTCAAAGGAATTGTTGGGATGATCTGAGAATGGTATTTCAGTGATTAAAATTCCTATGAAAGTCAAAAGACTTGCTGTGCAGGAGGACTGAAAGGGCCCTGGCTCCATGCAAAGGCACAGTTCTAGAACGTTCCACCCCATTGTCATTGGATATATGTGATGTCATTTCGTCCTTCCCCACATTATTTTATGAAATTGAATCTATAGATTTCGCGTGAAAAGTCTTTGGGAAAACTCTAGGGTGAGTCCTGGCGCCAGGGTGGGAAGGTGAAAGTTCTGTGGGTGTCTTACTGTTTTCAGACAGTGAGCTAGACAGTATGTGTTGATTCTGGGCAGCTTTGACTTCGTAGTGATTATCTCCTTTACAGAAATTAAAGAATCTATGTTACTCTCCCTTAGTCCTCTTAAAATATACAGATTCTTAAGCCCTCAGGAAACATTAGCTGTGGGCCGTTCCTGACGTTATTTGGTTGATTTTTTTGTATCACACAACCTATAAGTTGCTCAGGAGAAGCATAAATTGTCAATCGTTCTTCCAGAATGACTTTCTATATTAATATTTATGATATTATAATAGGTCTTTAATTGGTTTCTTTTATCTTGTCTATTTACATTCGTGAGAGATTACTAAAAGTAACTTTTCAGATTGAATATATTGATGCATGAACAAATCGAAGATATTTGAATAAAGCAATAAACTAAACTGTATTTTGTGCTTGTAACCTGTGCTCCTTGATGATGATGTGAGGACTTGTGGTCTTTGCTGTCTTGAGGTTTAAAACATGGATCACTATAGGGAAAAGATTAGGAAACTGGATTACAGGTTAGTAAAGCTATTCATCAGAACTTTAATCGTGAACTGTTAAGTTTTTGTTTCTTGTCTGAAGACTGTCTTTGCTTCCTGGGATCTTCTTTTATCTCCAGTTTTCCATAAACTCATGGCCTTTTGTGATGCTGGGTGTAGTTCAGTTTCCCCTCAGTTTAGGCTGAATCTGGCATTTCCTGCATCTTGTTGGTCTAACCATCTCCTTCCTTCACAAAGCTGTATCACAATAACTTTGACTACAATTTACACGATTTTTTTCCCTTTCTTCCTAATTATTGGCTCCTAAGTCCTGCCTCCTTGCTCTGGGCAAGACTTTATCACAATCCTCCCTCTCAGATCTTGGCCAGGTCACTTTTACCATTTGTTACTTAGTTTCTTCAACTACAAGAAGAGAGATTTGTTCTGGACATCTATAAGTACACATTCATTAGCCGACAAATATATATGGATTGCCATCTTCTCAGACACTGGATAACTTTCATTCATTGATTCGTATATTTTTATTTGTTTCAGAAATAATTTAAGGCAATATGATAATAATTGGTATTTGCTTTCATGAGCATACAAAGCACTTTCACATGTACCCATCCAATTATGTGAATCCCCTGAGGCAAGTAATATGGCTATTATTAACTCTATGATACAGAAGAGCTAGAAGCCCCTTCCAACACTTTCAAATAATGAAGAAGTTTTTCAGGTGGTGGATTGGGCTGAGGAGGAAAGATGATCAAAATCGCTTGTTGGGCTGTGTATATGTGCGTGTGCACATGTTGGAAAAACTCCCCACATCCTTGTTGATACAATATGACTGTTTAATGTGCAGTTGTTCAATTTAGATTAGTCAGTTTAATTATTCTACTTCAATGATTCTCAAACTTCAGAGCGTATTAATAAGACATTGGTTTAAAGTGCTGATTTCGGATTCACCGTATTTGGGGTGCAGTCTAAGAATCTGCATTTCTAACAAGCAATGGCAATGACTCAGATCAGGGGTCTGCTGACTGCATTTTGAGAAATGGTGCTTTCAGTGCTAACCCAGTGCTTGTAGTATAGATGTTCACCAAATATTTATTCTCTTAATTTATGGACAACAAATCTCAAGTCTGTAAAAGCCAATAGAAATAGAATGAAAACTTTTAAGCATAGAAAAATAAGTGATGGCCTATAGAGTAGATGCAGTGGGCAGTTTATTGTGGTGTCAGTTAATTGGCCCTTTGAGTGTGAAGGTAAAAATAGCTGGTGCTCTGTGAACTAGGTTCCCAGGTCTTCTTAATGCCCTAGGCCTTCAAATTTTACCTTCTAATACTGAGTAGCCACATCACTTCTCCGTTAACAGACTCTCTTTTTCCCTTAGATTGACTGCTTCAGGAAGCCCATGGTTCTTCCCCAGCAACTAGGGAGTCAAAAGTTTCCTTGCCAGGACATATCTGCCAGTGACTTCAAATCCTCAAATGTGCAACACTGGGGAACTGCATAAAATACCTCTGACATTTGCCCAGAACCAAGACAGGCTCTGTGTTAGGGCGACATCAAATGATGTTTCCTTAAAGTCTTTCAAAGTCTATGCATAAATGACAGTCGCTTTCAAAAATTGATGAACAGGGTTGTAAATTTTACAGCTGTCGGACTTCCCTGAGGAACTGTGGTCTCCTTGGGACCCAGGCAACGGTGCCAGTTCTTGATCTGGTACCATACCATGTTACAGAATAATTTTTATTAAGTTGAACTGAGGATGTAGTTCACTGGTAGCATTTACCTAGCATGCGTGAGGTCCTGGGTTTGATCTTCAGCACTGTAAAATGAAGAGAAAATTAAATCACGACTCTCATAGAGATGGTATTAAGAGGGAACTCTTAAGATGCTACCATCAGTTCATAGCAGAATTCAAAGAACAGAAACATTTATAGGTCATGAATATGGAAATGAATGTGCAGAGGCCAAGCTAACACCTTCCATAGTCTGGGGGACGGGGGTGATAAATGGAACTGAGCTCTGACCACATTTCCATGTCTACAGATAAGAATGATTTTGCTTTGCCTTCTGTTATCTTTAGCTCACAGAGCTTAAAGACAATTAAACACTAGAATCAAATAACACAGAAGGGTGTGAGCTCAACAAGTCATGTAGCAGGATCCCCTGTAGTGCTGTGTGTGTACGTGTGCACACCTATTACTGCTCTGAAGCATTAGGTTCCTACCTATCAGTCAATGTTGTGACTCCGGCCACTTGTCCCCAGAGACTTTAGTCTTGGTCAAAGACTTGCACCTCTTGGAGCTCTGGTCTTACTATCTCTCTCCAGATACCTTCATTGAAAACATGGAGAAAAATACGCCTAACTGTGGTAAAGCAAAAGATTTCTTTTCCTAACCTATCTCTAGGGTCATGGCTGAGGCCCCTATAAAAACAGACACATTTGCTTAATAAAAGTTTTTAGGACACAGGAGCCTTCGAAGATGAAGACCCAAAGAAACTGGTAAAGCTGCATGTTTTTATGCTAGATTTGATATAGTGTGATTGGTCGTAAGCTGGGGGACTTAGCAAGCCCTGTTTGTTCAGGTTCTTTTAGATGTCCCAGCATTTTCAGAGGTAAGGATGCTGCTTTTTTTCTGGGAATTAGGTAGGGCATCTCTCCCATGGGGGGAGAAGGGCAGGAGAAGGTCAGTGGCCTTCTTGTTCTCCTGTTTTCCCAAATGTTGAAGTACCATTTTTTTTTTTTTGAGATACCATGTTCTGTCCTCCACCACTATCTTATGAGGTTTGAGGATCAGCTCAGATAAAGTATGAGAAAACATTTCACATTATAACGTGCACCACATGTGTACAGTGTTCTTATTTTCATTAATGTGGGTTGCTGAGTTCCATCTGGACTGCCTTTGTCATTGCTATTGATTTTCGTCTTTCGTCTTATCTCTTCACTCTATGGAGGGGAGTCAGACATCACCATGCAAGAGATATACACTCCTTTCTACTAGCCATTTAGCTTGGACAGATGATGGAGCTTCAGGGATAAAAGTATTTCCCTCCTAGGATCTTGTAAAGCTTAAATGAGATGATGTGTGAAGTAGTTGGCACTCGGCAGGTCCCTCTCAAAGGTGGGTTTGCTTCCTTTCCATTGTCCATTTCTCCTGGGTCTACTGGCTTTCCGTTCATCTCTCATGGAGTTGGAGACTTAAGTGAGAGGCACATACAGCCAAATCACAAACCACCATAAAGTTGAACTAACTCCCAGTGCACCCTCTCCCTAAGCAATCTGTTCTAAGGAATAGAAGTGCTGTGATTTAAACAGGGAATGACAAGTAATGCTTTTGTTTGTTTGTATTATGTATAATGTATTTAGTCCACATATTAATCCTGTGCAAGTCTCGAGAGAATTATCAGATGTAATCCTTTGCTTTGGGAAACTTAACCCTTAATTGGAGATATAACATTAACAGGTAGGAAAGAGTAAATGGAAAAGTGAAATGTAATCGACTGCCGTGGAGAAGTGTAATGTGAAAAACGATAAATGCTGTGGGCAGGCAGGAAAGTGTGTTCTGTGAAGAGCCTTGGGCCTCTATTTCTATTTTCTAACAGTCTAAATAAAATAATCTTGACTGAATTTCTGCTGACCGTTAAAGGAGCAAAGAATTAAACAGGCATGAGGATAGTTCTAAAAGGACTCAAGGAAAAGGGTACGTGTGGGTCATGAGTAAACGATCTTTGCAGCTCTCTAGGTTTTTGTTTGTGTTTTAACTGAAGGGTGTGAGGAAAAACCATTCCTAGAAACATCCTTCTAACTGTGGAACGCCCTAGAATCTGATACCATTTTGAAGGATGGGAGAGGACTGAAGGAGAGTCCTCCTTTTCTTTCAAGACCACTCCTTTCTCTCTGAATTGTTGCATTTGTCTTTAAACCTATTTGAAAAGAACCCATTTGGAATTAATTAGCCTCAAGAGGTTGACTAGGGAGGAAGGTGGCACAGCGGGGCTGACTGGCAACAGAGACCAGAGGCAAGTGAAACTGGTGGCAGGAGGGGTTTCGCTGGAGCAGAGACACAGCCTTGGAAGAGGGTTGTGCCTCTCTGGTTAGCATTTTTAACCCTGTTTTTACAAAAATGTGACAGCCTTCAGTGATTACATTGTATGGAGAATATGCTTTTAGATGCAATCTTGGGAATACAAAATAAAATTTTTGGTGATAATCGAAATAGGCTTAGTTCAATGTTCTAACATAATTGCTGATAGTTTTCAGCAAATCTTGTGGAATACTGATGATGGGAATTGGTACATAAGCCGATGACTTGAGACACTTTAAATTGTCTTCTTGCAGTAATCCTTAAGCTTCAACTGACATTTAAGTTTTAAAATATAGCCAGCACAGGTATGAACAGCTTTTGCTGGCTGTGGTGGTGCACACCTGTAATCCCAGAGGCACAGAAGGCTGAAGCAGGAGGATCATGAGTTCAAAGCCAGCCTCAACAACTACCCTTGAGGCCCTAAGCAACTCAGCAAGACCCTGTCTCTAAATGAAATATATGTAAAAAAGGGCTGGGGATGTGGTTCAACGGTAAAACACCCCTGAGTTCAAGCCCTGGTACCAAAAAAACAACAATAGCAAAAAAACAAATCCCCAAACAAAAAACACCACTTGTTTATTTTTCATGGGATGCCTTCCAGTTCCAATCATGCCTTCCTTTATTTATAAAACTTTGATTCCAGTTCCAAGATTATTTATGAAATATTTAGTATTTTTTGTTGATTATGTAAAATGGGACACAACTGTAGATCAACAGAGAGCTCAGACTTTTTAGAAACATTATTATTAATCATGCTGGCATGGAAATGACAGATCACATGGAGTATTCCCTTAATGTTTCTGGCATTGTGGTGGATGACTAGATAATTACTTAAAAGTATATTTGGTTTTGGGGTCCCTCTAGGACTTGTTCTGTGTGTTTGAGACATAGCAACTGTCCTTTTTACACTTCTTTAAAACATGTTTCTCCATATCTGTGATCACTTTTCCTTCTAAGAGAGGAGACTATAGGGTACATAGTTTGAAAATTGCACAATTATTACTTTTTTACTTGAGCATGCCTGTAATCACAAGTTCAATGCCAGCCTGAGCAACTTAGCAGGCCCTAAGTAACTTAGTGAGACCCTGTCTCTAAATAAAATACACAAAAAAGTCTGGGGATGTGACTCAGTGGTTAAACGCCTCTGGGTTCAATCTCCAGTACCAAAAAAGGTGATGAAAACAGGTATATGACTCAACCTTTGAGTTCTGGTTTTCAGAAAGACAAAGCAATATTGCAATTGTCTATTTTGTTACTATAATGAACTACAATGAGGTAAGGTGAGGTACAAAGAAAGAGGTCTATTTAACTCATATTTTTGGAGGGTGAAAGTTTAAATAGCATGGGGCTAGCTCTAGGTAGGACTGCCCTGACTCTGTTACCTCATGGTAGATGGCATCATAATGGCAGGAAGATGTTCAAGAGTAATAGTTTACATGGTAAGGCAGGAAGCTGGAGAGACTAGGGTTCCATTGAGAAGTACATGAATCTCTTCCTTCCAAGGGCATGTTCCCAGACCTAATGACCTCTCACTAGACCCCGCTTCTTAAAGGTCTCACCCCCTCTCAACATCATCACACTGGGAATCGAGCTTCTAATATATAAACCTCTGGGGGACAAATCACATCCAACCATAGCAAATCTTGTTCTTTTACTATAGTATTACTTAAACTGACAAAACACTTATGAATTGAGAACATTGAGATAAAGAATTCCTTAAGGGCTTAATAAATACATACAGAGGCATATTGATCTCAGTAATGTATTTTGGCATAAGCATTTGCTTAGTAGAGTAAGTGATGTTTATTTTTAAAGCATTGACTTGGGCTGGGGGTGCAACTCAATGGTGGAGAGCTTGGTTCTATCCCTTGCACCGGAGGCCCTGGGTTCCATCCCCAGCGCCTCTAAATAAATTAATTAATTAATAAGCATATTGATTAATTTTACAAAAGCATTGACTTGTATGTAATGACTCACATGAAGGTATACACAACGTTTGGCAGTGCACACTTAGTAGGGTATACCAACTTGGCTCTAAGCCAATTTAAAAAAATATTTCCAGTGAGTTACAGTCCTCATTGTTACTGTAGCTCTCAGTCAATATACATTCTTGACTTTCCTGTTTTGCTGTTGGTATGATTTTTTTTAAATACTAAGAGAGACTTGAATATGTTGCTATAAAATTCCATTAGCGTTCATAAATAATATATATGTCTACTTATTTTTAAATGGTATAATATATTCCATAGTATGTATATACAAAGATAATGAAATGATTTCTCCATGGATAATCTTTTAGGATATTTAACTTTTACAATGCTTGCTTAGGGATCCTTAGATAGATGTGTTTTTTTTGTGTGTGTATATTTTAAAATATTTTCTGCATGATAGAGTCCTAAGGGTGGAATTGAGTTTTTAATTTTGTTGTATACTTCTATAAAATTTTTCTAAAGGTGGTACCAGTGTATATCTCTATGACAAACTGTGAGATTACTCATCTCCACTTAGTCGTAGCAAAACTGATACCATCAGTCTTAGGTTATTCCACTTAAAATATGTCATTCTCGTTATAGTTTGTGTATTACTGATACTATTAGAGCTCCTTTTTATATATTCATGGGCTGGTTGTGTTAGTGAGAGATCAGCTGTTTGGCATAGATATTTCCTTTCAGCAAGGTAGGTAATTTAAAGTCTACTGGTGGCTCACTTGCAAACAAGTTTTGATGCCCCAGGGTCCTTCTGAGGTTACTATATTTTTCTGCTTCAACTTGGAAGGGAGGAAGAGAAGCAGAATTGATGGCTTCAACCCACCTGAACACATGTCACTTCTCTTCACATACCCTTAGAAAGACCTTATCACACAACCTGCCAGCAAGCCTGGGAGACATCCCTAACTAGATAGCAGATGACAACTTCAGGATGAGGCGTAGGAAGAACAAAGTAGCTTTTTGTTTTGTTTTGCAGTACTGAGGATTAAACCCAGGGATGCTCTACCATTTGAGGCACATCCCCAGCCCTTTTCATTTTCAAACAGAGTTTTGCTAAGTTTCCTAGGCTGGCCTTACACTTGTGATCCCTGCCAAGTAGTTAGGATTACAGATGTTGCCACCATGGCCAGCTAGTGCAAGGTTGTTGGTAGACAGTGAGCTTTCCCTGCCAGACTAGGGTAAAAAGAGTGTTATAGCCTAGGGAAGGCATCTAGTGTACTCATTTTTGGGGAGGAGTCCCCCAAATCTGAGAAAATTTGCCCATTTGCGTTCCTTGAATATTTCTCTTATAGTGTATTAATTATTCAAGAAGGGAGGAACATTAATATATGCCAGACAACACGTGTGAAGCCCTGTGGTTGTGCAGGCATGCCATGTACTTAGGGACGCACACATTCTGCACATGCTTGGGTGAGGTTGTTATCTGATGAGATGGGAGATGTCACTTTGAGCTCAAACAGAAGGGCCTTGTTTGCTGAAGCATTATGTTTTCTTCTTGTCAATCAGAAGCCCAAGGTGTTCAGGGAGCATTCCAGGGCCTGGAGGGGTGAGTCAGGCCCTGAGTGAGGTGAGTGTTTGGGGAGGCAAGTGTGAGTAGGAGCCAGCCGGCCAGTGATGGTCCAGGCTGTGAGGACAAGGCCCTGAGGGAGAGGGATGGTTATGGGGACAATGAGGAGGGACCAGGTTCTGCAAGAGTTTGGAGCTGAAACCAGGAAGTCCTAGGAGGAACCTGTTCATCCCAGATGAGCAAAGTTAGTGATGGCTCTGACGATCATGGTTTAGATAGGTCAAAACACAAAGTTATCACATTGAGTTAAACTTAAGGATTGAGTTGGCTTTTGCTTGTGATTCTACTTGTGATTTTGTTCAGGCAACAAACACTTCATGTTCTGTTGAGCTGATCAGAGGAAGTTGGCTTTATTAACAGGAAAGAATGGAAGACAGCAAGAACAGACAAAAACAAAAACTAGATTGGTCGTTTTGAAGTTACTTTCCACAGACAGTTAAAACCAAGTGGACTTCCTTAGTAGGCTGACCTAAGTAGATTGCAGTCTCCTGTTTTGTTTTGGTGTTTTGAAAACTGTCCTGTTTTCAAAGTTTGTTTTACTCTGTGTGCAACATGAGTGATTCCATTCTGCTTTCATCTGATCTTCTGGGGCCTAGTGCAGAGGCCAAAGCAAAACAGTGGCCTCCCATAAACTCTGACAGAAAAGAAAAGCAGATCTGATGAGCAAAGGTAACAATTCAGTGATTGATTTAGAGAGTTGGAGAAGCTCGTAGGATGTCCAGGAAGAGAAGTCCAATAAAATGCTAAAAATGTGGGTCCATGTCCATGAGAAAGGGTCCAGGACCAGACCTAACTTGGGAAAAGAGGCTGTAACCTCAGGAAATGTGCAGCATGAGAAAGGAGTTGAAGCTCAGCTATGGGAATCTCCATGAGAGAGATGGAGAAGGGAACCTGTGTGAAAGAAAAGGAAGAAAATATCAGCCATAAGGAGAATTCCTAGACACACACATCAATCACATCACACACGTATATGGAGATTGTTGTAAGAATAGGGATGCTATACACTGCGGAGGGGTTTTGTAGGAATGGGAGTAGTTGTGCAGTGTTGAATTTGGTAAATACTTGTCATTGATTTTAGAAGACAGTAGCAGAAAATCATGGTGGTGAGTCAAGGAATGACTACTTGTCAGTCTTGAGGATGGTTTGAGATGTTGTGAGAGACAAACATGGTACTAGCTTGTGGTAGAGATTTGAGCATGCTTCTAGGTTAAAGGAAGGAGCCACTCAGTGTTGCCTCTCCTTACTGAAGTAGATATTCCTTCCTGAAATGTAATTTTTTTTTTTATACTGGGGATGGAACCCAGGGTCTCACACATGGTAGGCAAGCACTCTACCACTGAGTCACATTCCCAGCCCTGAAATGTGTTTTTAAAAGTAGGATACACACACACACGCACACACACACACACCACATGCATACACATACACGTTGCTGTACTTTGGATTTTGAATGTCTCTCAAGAGCCCATTTGTTAAAGGCTTGGTCCTCAGCTTGGTGTGGTTGGAAGTAGTAGAAACCTTTAAGAGGCAGGGCCTTTTGGGAGGTTTTAGATCACTGGGGGTGTGTCTTCAAAGGGAATTGTGGGACACCATTTTCCTTTTTTCCCTCTCTTTTCACACTCCATCCATGAGAGCATGGTTTCACTGTATGCTTCTGCCATGATGTGCTGCCTTGCCACAGGCCCAATCAGCAGGGTTAATTAATTATGAACTGAAAACTCTGAAACTGTGAGTGAAAATAAACCTTTCCTCTTTTTATTTTTCCCCCTCCCCATTACTGGGGGTGGAACCTAGGGGTGCTCTATCACTGAGCTACATTCTCAAGTTATTTCTTTTTCTTTCTTTCTCTTATTTTTGACATGACAAGACAGTAGCAGAAAATAAAATGGTGGTTCTCCATACTGCCTTTAAACTTGGGGTCCTACTGCCTCAACCTCCTGAATTGTTGGGATTTCAGGAATGTGCCCTTTCACCCAGCTAACCTTTCCTCTTTATAGGTTGACTATCTCAGGCATCTTGTTGTAGTTGCTAGAAGGTTGACTGTGTGTGTGTGTGTGTGTGTTCAGTAATCACTTTGGAGGCTGTAATGCACAAAAGAGCTGTATTTGGAATCTTAGGAAATGCAATTCAGGAGATACAGATTTGGGTAAAACCTTTAGTGTCTCTTGAAGAGAGAACAAAGAGCTTGAGTTTAAGAAGAAAAATCCTGCAATGATTGATGCAGGCAAGTGTCAAAGTCTATGAGTTTGTGGCTGATTGATCAGCCTAAGTTACAGCTCTGGTGTATCCATGGGTAGCTCTGAGTCAGCTTCAGTATGGCCTCTAGGATAATCTCTAGGCTTTGTTGTTGTCTCTGTGGCCAAAGTGATTCTATCCTAGGCATGATTTTCCATGATTTTATGGTATATAGTCTGTCTCCTGGATAGCTGGATAACATGCTTGTGGGATGGTCAGGGATCTTGGAGGAAGGAGCTGCTCAGAAGAAATGTGCCTCTGTGAGCAGGACTCTTGGGAACCTAGTTGATGTCTCCCAAAAGGCAGCCAGTGACCCACTTGCTTATTTTCTTCCTGTCAGCTTTTGCTGCAGATGACACGACCATGCTTACATTTCTCAAAAGGAAATACTCCCATCCCACTAGGCAGACTTCTGGGAAACTACATGTTCTTGGGTGGTTGAGATTCTTCCATGAAGTGTAGCTTTAAAAAAAATGTACACATTTTATTTCTTACTTTTTTTTTTCAATGTGCACATATATTTCTACTAGAACAGACTTCATGGCAGAGGCAACTTGCAACTGAGGCTTTTCAGCATTCGTGTTATTTAAAGAGACACAGGCAGACATGGGGTTTTCTTGCCTCACTGGAATAGTCAGCTTTTCAGTTAGGCTCCTTGGTACTTTTCCACAGTTTTGGGGAAAGCCAAGTTGGTCTGGGAATGACTTCTCTTTTTCCTTTTAATCTGATCTGTGGGGATGAGCTACTGGAAGGTCTGTCCGAGTTTCTAAATCTTGGCCCTTTGTCTTTCTGTGATCTTGGGGAAAGGTTGAGAGCCACATGTTCCTTCCTTGACTTGACTGAGAAGTGGGGGAAGAGAGGAGGAAGCAGAATGGACTTTCTCTGGAAATCTCAGGTGCATCCCACAGTTCACATGCATTCAGGTCTGTTTTCCCAGTGTTGTGTTTGTTTCTTGTGTTTGGACTGAAATGCTTCATTATAAACTGTGAGCTCGTCCACAGTGGAAGGGGAAGGTGACCAAACCTGTTGTGTGCAAGGACTTTGTTGAGATGGTTAAGGCGGGGGCCCTGGGTGCCCCTGGACTGCTTATGGGACACTTACCCATGGCATGTGGGTTATTCAGGATTCACTAGCTGATAGCTATGGTCTGGATGTAGTTTGTCCTTCAGAGGTTCATATCCTGGCAGCTTTGTCCCCAGCAGGCTGATGTTGAGGTGGTAGAACCTTTTGAAAGTGGGACCTAGTGGAAAGGACTGGGCCATTGGGAATGCTGCCATCACAGGGGATTAGTGTTCTTTTGGGACCCAGGTTATGTCTCACGAGAGAAGGTTGGTTATAAAGCAAGGGTACCCTATGTGGTTGGCCCTTATGCATATAGCCTTTTCCTTCCCTGCTTCTCTGTCATGTTGAAATGTAGCCACTTGGGTCCTCAAGAGCATCACCATATGGGGCCATCCAACCTTATACTTTCAGCCTCAAAACCTCTTTTTTTAAAGTACTCACCCTAGGCATTTTGTTAGAGAAACAGAAAATGGACTAATGTACTGTCCAAGTTGCGATAAGAACCCAAAGCATCTAGTCCCTTTCATTTTGTTGATGACTTGTCTCTCACTCTTATATCTTTTATTCCTTTACCAAAATCCTGCAGTACAGAAGGCAAAAAGTACACCTGGGCTTGCTGCTCATACATGTAATTTTGTCCAACATGGATGTGTTTTATTGGTATGGACGTGTCCCTGCATTGTTGATGCAAGGAGGGCTTGTGTAGCATTTTATGTCTCATCTCATCTCATCCCTGAATGATGATGGCAGATTAAGGAGAAGCAGTCACACAAACCTTTCTTGAACCATAACTATTCTTCTTGGGACCTATGCAGATGTTCCATGCTGGGCCACCTTGAATTCTTGTGTGCTCATCTGCCAAAGCCTGGTGGACAAGTATTGTTTCTTCAAAGTGAAAATTAAAGGACGACATTAGAACTGTAGGAGTTTCTCGGTATAGGGAATCTTTGATTCTACAATCAATTAAATAATGTGTGCTCTATCTATGGGGAGAGAAAACCAGTAAAGTTTAAGTTTTGTTGTTATCAACATAGTATTTGTAGGATCTTACTTCTGGAAGCACCTAGCCTCAAGCTTGGTGTAGCTCTTCTTTGGTGCTAGTGTCAATAAGTTGATATTCTGGAATCTTTATAATTGATGAGAAAGGTTGCTCCTTGTTTTTTTGTTGGGATAGACTTTCTGTTCCTTTTGAGCCTTATTTGCACAGTTAATGGACTTGTGGGTTCCTCACCACTGGAACATACACTTATTGTATCATATTGATTTGTATCTCTGTTCTTCTTTAAGAGGTCTGCATTAGGAAAATATAATGTAGACTATTAATTCTAGGAACTATCATTGAAAACAAGTATCTTATTTATTCTTCCCCTAAACTATAGGATAAAATGACTTCATGAAAACTCTTGCAGTAAAAAGAAAGAAAGAAAGCTTGGTGTGGGTGTGTGCATGAATTTTTGTGACTAACTCTAACATGTTGGTGATGTTTTATTGAGTTGTGTCCAAAAAACTTGATCTTAGTACTGGAGATTTCAAATTTGTTGTAAGTCAAGTTGTGGTAACTTTGCTTGAAAGGTGTACCTATAACTTTTCCAGTCAGGTTCAGAATTAGTTCACTGATGGATTCAGAACAATATTCGGATAGTCTTGACATAGTTGCTAATAACTGCCTCAACTTTAACAGAAACCTAGATGTTTACATATTTGTCTTCTCCCTACCCTGAGGATATGTCCATGCTAAGAAATCTGATGGCTTTTCAACAGATCAAAGCCTGATAAAATCAGTTGTCCAAGCTTGTGAAACAGTAGTACATTCAGGGAATTCATGAACATACACTCAATATAACTACTTTAAAATAGCTTAGTTTTTTTCCTGGTAATGTTGGAGATATAGTAAGCATTTTTAAAAGATTCTTGATGGTAAAAAACTTACAACCAAGCAGGATTGGAGAGACATGTTCCTTTTTTATTAAAGTCAGCATTACAAATGGAATTTAAAAAAAATACATAAGGGAAATTCTTCTTTTACCTGAAGTCCAAAAAATAAAAGGGTAAGAGAATGTGTACTCTGCTTTGGAGAGGCAATGTGATATGCTTTAGCCAATTTGCTATCCTGGAAGTTTCATAATTCCCAACAGGATTCTTTGCCATTGAGTGACCTCCAATTTGGATATAGAATACTGTATGATGATGATGATTAGACAATTGTACTTTAATAACCAAATAAGGAAGGAATTTTGTATAAAGTAAGATTAAATATAAAACACACTCCATCTTAGTCTTTTTCTAATAATGAAGTATGTTCATTTTAAAAACAATGAGAACAGGAGCAGGAATAAAGAAGAAATAAATCATTGATATTATTAATGCATCCACTCCTGATGAAGTAGCTACTATGGACATTTTATTCTATGTCCTCTTTAGAAGAAATGAAAATTTTCATTTTTTGTTTTTACCACTGTGCTCTATTTGTTATTTTTTGGAGTCACAATGTAGTTTCAGAAATCTCAAGTCAGTGATGGTCTTTAGGGCATTCTGAGATCCTTAGTTTTCTTTCAACTGTGGGATAATTTAACTTTGAGGACAGGGTGAAAAACGAGGGAGAGTTTGGGTAGGAAATTGACACCCTAGGAATGTCCAATAAATATCGAAGACAAGAGCTCACCTCTGATAACCACCTTCTCTTATTTTTTAAAGGGCTTTTCAGTGTGTTGTTGACCTTCATGATAATTTTCATAGAAGGGTTTTCACTTTCCCCAAATAATCAAAAACAGTAAAAGTGGGCTGGGGTTGTGTCTCAGCAGTAGAGCCTAGCATGTGTGAGGCCCTGGGTTCGATCTTCAGCATCACATAAAAATAAATAAATAAAGGTATTGTTTCCAACCACAACTAAAAAATAATTACTAAAAAAAAAACAGTGAAAGATGAAAATTAGAAAATACAATCTCTATCTTTCATTTCTGAACCAAACTTGCTGGCTAATCCAGCCTACTGTATGCCAGGTTTTTTTTTTTTCTATGTTGTTAATTATTTTTATTGTTTTATTCTAGTCCTTCTGGGGGAAGAATTATTTATCCCACAGGTCAATATGGCAAGGCATGTGACAAATGAAAGTGAGAAAATAGGGGTTAAGGGAAAATAGGAGCAAGGAAAAGTAAGACCAGATCAGAGGTCAAAGAAGAAAATATATTTGGCTCCGTCTTCAAGCCATCAGAGCCAAGAGAAGGCATGATCCGTCATGAGACTTAGTGTCCATTAGAGAAGAAGAAGTCTGCTCCAAGGTGCAGAGCTATTTCTGATACTGAATCCAGAATTGAATTTCTCCCTTAGCAATCCAAAAAAGGTGCTGTGATAGAGAACTACCCCCCACCCCACTACATCCCTGAAGTAAACATAATGACAGGTTGCCTGGGGGCGTGAGGGCAGTCAGCTCCCCAGCCCTCTTGGGCCATGCAGGGGCAATTCCAGGGCAATTCTGCAAACGTTTCCACTTGGGGGCTGCTGGAAAGGCTGTAGTCTGGGGACACTGTGAGGGTCCCAAAGAGGAAAGAGGCCTGAAATCTTCCCAGGAAGCAGGAGATGCTTCAGGATGGAAAAACTGACAAAAGGAACTCTGCTCACTTCTGTTGATCTTTCAAAGTATCTACAGGACTCTCTGAGGCCATATCATATAAGGAAGAGTCTTAATTATTTTGCCAGCATGTTCAAGGATAATGTTCGTCATCTCCTGCTACTGCAGGCTGTGAAAATGTCACATGATTCTAACTTTCTACAGCTTGTTTTTAGGTTTTCACCAGACATGTTTCCCACATATGGTCTTGTTAAATATATTGAGTTTGAAGAATTATATGTTTTCTGTATAAATGTCAACCCAAAATGATCACACTGAGATATCTTTGTAGTTCATGCAGCTTGACTATTAAAGTCCGAGGGCCATTTTATGAGAGAAGCTTAACAAGGGAGATGGTCTATGGGGTGCACGGGTCACCTGCTCTTGCCCCTTCTTAAATGATGTGATGCTGTTGCTTGCCTTTGGTGTAACCTGATTCTACACGAGGATGCAGTCAGAAGGTGCTCTATAGAGATTCTGGGGAAGCCTGGGTCTGGGTGGTGGTTCTCCCTCTAATTTGCTCATGGGTTCTAGGAATGAATCAATGACCTTAGTGGGAAACTAAGCAAGCTTAGGAAGGTTTCTCATTCATTTAGAAATTTTATCATGATATGCCAGACTATATCACTTGTGTTTTTCTTTTCCTTTGCTAATTTGGTAGGTAAAAGGTTTTGTTTTTATGTTTTTGTTAAAATAGCATAGTTGTCACCAGAGGCCAGGAAAGGGAGGGGAAAAGGGGCATCACTGATTTAAGATTTTAAAGCAATATTGGGATTCTGAAAAATAACGAACAGAGCACACTGGTGAAAACAAAAAATTAAAACTCATATTCCTTTCTAAGAGGACATATACCAAAAAGTTAATAATAGTTGCCTTTTATTAATAAGTTGACAGGAGGAATAAATCCTAATGTTCTGTAACTCAGTAGGGTGACTATAGGTTACAATTTATTAATGTTTATAAAGAACTAGAAGGAAGGAGTTTAAAGCTTCCTAACACAAAGAAATTATCAACATTTAAGGAGAGGGAAATGCTAATTATCTTGATTTGAACATTACACAGTGTGTCAAATTATCACACTGTACTCCACAAATATGTGCAATTATTATATGCCAATTAAAATATTGAATTCAGTTTTGAAAGTTGTTCCCTTTGATCCTGCATAACACTGGACCCTCCATCCTAAGTTTCTTGTGCTCAAGAACTGTTTTAGGCCAGGTGAATTAGAACAGGACAGTTACAGAGCGTGATATAATTCTCCCAGATTATTATGGGATCAACCTTGAGCCCTCCTAATACATAGAATCCTGGGAACATTCCATCTGCGTTTGTCCTCAGGTAAAGATGTAAAGGACTGAGAGCCAGGCCTCTCCACTGCGGCTGGAGAAGATGCTCTATAGGTAATGGACACAATATACATAGATTTAAAAACACACAGGTAGCCTCCGCCAGGCCTGGGGAAGCAGGATGATGAGAAAAGCAGAAGTGTTTGTGGCAGATGGTCAGCTGGTAGTGAACGATTCTTTCAGCTGTGGATTGTCGGTCCTAAAATGTAAAATGAAGCAAAAATAGCCTCGATGATTTATTTAGGGAATTCTTCATTTGTAAATTTTAGCCAGGTGTATTTTAAATATGTTGAAGCCCTTGAAATAGCATTTTGAATTAAAATTATGGAGATGATGATGAAGATGAATTACTTCCTGTGTAGAGAGTAAGAAATCTGGCAGTTATATGTGAAAATGGTTTAATAATAGTCTGTGGTCTTGAAATTGGTTATTTACCTGAGTGGTCACCAAAAGGAAAACCAGAAGGTTAGAATTATGAGCTCCTAGTTGGGAACATGATGATCATATTACTTTAAAATTACTTTTTCTTGGTGTTGGGGGGTATAGCTCAGACAGGAATGCTGGTCTGTCATGTGCATAGCCCTGGGTTTGATACCCAGCATACTGAAAATAATAATTATAATAATTAACTTTTTCTTCCTCCAAATTTGTTTTGCAACTGTTTCTTTTAATGAAATAGGATGTTGAATTATTGTTAGGTATTTAATCTGCTCTTGCAGTTTAGAACAGTGGTGTGATGGCTAAAATAGAAAAATCCAAAGAACATGAATTGACTGCCGGATTTCTGGGTATCTTTTAAGTGGTAAAAGTTATAAGTGATGAAAACTTAAGCAGGGGAATGACCTAAAGCATCATCAGAATAGATTACCTTTCGCAATTTGGTGATTTTTGTCCTTACCTTACAATTGGAAGAGCATTGTCAGGAACTTGAGCACAGAATAATCAACAATGATCTTTGCCACATCCATGTCAGGAGAGATTAGCTTGAGGAAGTCAACACAGCATATACATGAGATATTCAAGGAGATCGCCCTTTTAGCCTGCCTTCTCTGCCCTATTGATTCACTCAATCAACCTACGTATAACTTGGGACTCTAGGTTTCTGAATCTAACTATGATTCTTTCAGACAGATTTTTATAAGTATTATGGGATTACCAAGAAAATTGCCATAGTAAATAGTCAATACTATGATGTCCTGCTTTGTAGACATACTTTTTGTTCCCAGCAATGAGAGTAAGCTTGATCCCCCACCACAATTTTTAAAAATTCTAGTAAAATACACATAACATTTACTACCTTAGCCATTTTGAGTGTGCAATTCAGTGTTATTAAGTACATTCACAGTGTTGTGTAACCACCACCGTCTCCCATCTCCAGAACTTTTTTTTGTCTTGTGAACTTGACATTCTATATACTCATCACTTACTCGCCCCTCTTCCTTCAGCCTCTGGTAACCACCATTAATCTTCTGTCTATATGATTTTGATTATTCTAAGTACCTCATGTAAGTGAAATCATGTATTTTTCTTTGACTAACTTATTTCTTTTTTAAAATTTTTTTTAGTGGTAGATACCTTTATTTTGTTTATTTATTTTTATATTGTGTTGAGGATTGAACTCAGTGCCTCACATGTGCAAGGCAAGCACTCAACCACTAAGCCACAACCCCAGCCCCTAACTAGCTTATTTCACTAAGCATAATATCCTCAAGTTTTATCCACATTGCAGCAAGGGACAGAATGCTCTTCCTTTTTAAGGGTGCATAATATTCTATTATCACATTTTGCTTATCCATTCATTTATCAGTGGACACTTGAGTTGCTTCTATACTTTAGTTATTGTGAATTAGGCTGCTGTGAACACAGGTGTACAGTATCTCTTCAAGACCTTGCATTCTGTTCTTTTCGGTGTATACTTAGAGTGGAATTGCCAGATCATATGATAATCCATTTTTAATTTTTGAGGAACTGCCTTACTGTTTTCTAGAGCAGCTGATATGTTTTATATTCCCACCAACAGTTCACAAAATTTCCAGTTTTTCTACCTCCTTGCCAGCACTTGTTATTTTCTGTTTTTTTGATAGCAGAATTCCTAATGGGTTTGAGTAATTGCAGTTTTGGTATGCTGTGCCCTAATGATTAATGAGGGTGAATGTCTTTTCATATGCTTATTAGTCATTTGCATATCTTCTTTGGAGTCCTCTGCCCATTTTGAATTGTTTTTGTTGCTGTTGGGTTTTAGGAGTTCTCTGGATATTCTAAATAGTAATCCTTTATTAGGTATTTGATTTGCAAATATTTTCTCTCATTTTGTGGGTTGCCTTTTTGCTCAGTCAATAGTGTCTTTTAATGCACACAAATGTTTACTTTTCACAAAATCCAATTCGTCTATTTTTTCTTTTGTTGCCTGAGCCTTTGGTGTCATAGCCAAGAAATCATTGTGACTCTAGTAAACCAAGTTCAATTTTTTTTACAATTTAATTTTACCTTCTAACTGAGGTAGATATGCATTTTTCTTATGAAGTCCAGTGAATCAAAATTTAGTTTCAAGTTCTGACAACTATAATTGATCTTAACTTCAGATGAAATTTTATATATATTTTAATACAAAAGTCTTTTAGGAAGAAACACTGCCATTTCCTTAAGATATATTGAAAGGCAAATATAAGCTTTATTGGCTATCTTCCCCTTTGAGGACTTTATAGATAACAGAAGCTCTACCTTACGAAGTTAAAAAGAAAGAAAGAGTAAATTCTAACTAAAGGTAGTATAGAAGAATTAGCTGTTAGTTTTCATATGTCTTATGAATGAATCCTACTTCACAATGATCAAATGGAAATGCAATTTAAAAAACAAGCTATAGTTGAAATTCATTTTATGTGACTATCATGATTTCATTTAAACAGCAATTTATGAGGTGTTTTAGTCAACTTTTTTACTGCTGTGACTAAAAGACCTGTCAAGCACAATTTTAGAGGAGGAAGAGTTTATTTGGGGGCTCATAGTTTCAGAAGTCTCAGTCCCTAGACAGCCAGCTCTGTTCTTCAGGGCTCGAGGTGAGGCAGAACATCATGGCAGAAGAGTGTGGCTGAGGGAAGAGGCTCACATGCTCACATAATGATAAGGAAGCAGAGAGAGAGAGAGAGAGAGAGAGAGAGAGAGAGAGAGAGAGAGAGCGCTCTGCTCAACAAGGACAAAATATATACCCCAAAGGCACGCCCTTCAATGACCCACCTACTCCAAAGGCCCTACTTGCTTATAGTTACTACTCAGTTAATCTCTATCAGGGCATTAATTCACTGATTAAGGCTCTCATAACCCAATCATTTTACCTCCAAACCTTTTTGCATCATTTCACACATGAGCTTTTGGGGGACACCTAATATCTAAACCATAACAGTGGGGTCTGTGCTGAAATGGTAATCCACACTTGCCATCCCCATTTCCTTTTAAATTTTTTATTACCTTAGTTTTCTCCTTATAAAATGCTATGTAAATTATTAATTTCTTTTGTTTATTGTCTCTCTTTTCTCCCTGGAACATAAGCTCCAAGAGGGCAGGGACTTCTGTCCATTTTTCCCATTGCTATAGCTCTAGTGCCCAGAAGTGTGCCAGGCATATAGTAGATGACCAATCAATATCTGTTGGCTGATAGAATACTATAATTAAAATCAGCCACTAAAATGAGAGATGCATTTGGGATATTTTATTTTTTTTTTTTCATTTGGGATATTTTAAATTTAATATATTTTAATTTTGATATTCCCACGTAAAGCATACAAATCCAAAGTACAGAAGTCAACAAATTTTTATATAAATAACACCCAAATAAAAATTAGATTCTTTTCATCACCCTAGAAGATCCCTCATGCCCTTCCCACACCACCCCCTCCTTGACAGATGCAATCATTCTTCTGATTTGTATCACCTATAGATTGCTTTTGGGCTTCATATAAATGGAGTTTTTCTGTTCATATATTTTGGTCAGGCTCTGAGATCCAGCTGCACCCGCGCGGTGTTCTATTTATGATAAGATGATCATCTGTTCATCAACTCCCCTGTTGATGGACATCTGGGTTATTTCCCTGTTTTGCCATTATGAAAAAAATTTCTATGACTATTTTTGTGGACATAATTTGTAATTTGTCCAGAATAAAAGCTAGAAGTAGAATTAACTCAGTCATAGGATAGAATGTATACCTGATTCTTAGAAGCTGCCAAAATATTTTCTAAAATGGTTGAACTAATTTATATTCCACCAGCAATTGTTTCTTATTCTGGTGAATATAAGGAGGGCTGCCTACTTGTCTTCCTTTCCCCACCTTCTACCCATTCTTGTAGGAAATATAGTAATAACTGTAGGTATGTAGGAGGATTTCCTTGGTTTCAGTTTGCATTCCTCTGGTGAGTGGGGATGTTGAACATCTTTTTCTTGCTTATTGGACAGTTGGGTGTCTTCTTGTGAAATACCTATTGAAGTCTTCGGCTAATTTTAGTTGTACATTGAGTTATTGTTTCATATGCATTCTTTATTTGGGATGTAAGCCCTTTTTTCAGATATATGCATTGCAAATATCTTTTTTGCCAGTATATGATTTGCTGGGTCCTTTTTCTAACATCTTTCAATAATGAGTCATTCTTAATTTTAATGAAGTCAAATTTATTGAGTTTTTTTTTAAAGCCTATTGCTTTTTGTGTCCTGTTTTAGAAAACTTTGCCTATCTTGAAATGATTTTAAAGTCATGATAAAGCAATTAGCCTGATAAAATAAGATTGCATTAGATGCATGTGGAAGAAAAAAAGAGTCATGTTTAAATAACTGCAAAATTGAAACATTCTTCCTTTATTAAGGATAAGAGGAAAGGATAAGCCTCGTTTTCTACAACCTTTCGCATACATAGTTTTAAAATTTTTTTAAAGTGAAACTGTGTCTTTCTCAATGTTAAGAGAGAATATGATCTGTTGGCTACAGGAAGGAATAATGATTTGAGAGATAACAGGTCATTTAAGTTTGAGGTAGAAACTTTGCCCCCTTTCTCCTTCTTAAATTGCTGCACATTATGTCTCTCATCTGCCTTTGTGAGCTTTTTCTTCTAAGTTCTTGTTATAGAGTTTTCCCAATATAATAACTCAACAGCCAAAGCAAGTAGCAGCTGTAGTCTTATAAATCAAAGTGCATTGAATATTTGAATGTAGCACCTGTTGAGTTCTTGTAATAGACTGGAAAATGTGAGGTTCCTGAACATTGGAGTTATGTTAAAGCAGTTTCTCAAGCTGTGGATTTTTTAATTTTTAAGGGGTGTGGTAAGGAAGCTGCCTTGAAATTGGGCCAGTGCCCTTTCTGGGATGCATATTTCTCCTTTTAATGTGTTGTCAAGTGAATTATCTGCTATGAAGAGATTTTTGAACAGTCAGATGGGGAAAGCTGTTTTCCTAGGCAGTATTTTATTTTTATTTATTATGTTCAGGTACATAAAAAGAACTAGAATATAAAAGAACTAGCCCATTAGCATTTTTCTTCTTTTTATTATTTCTTTTTAGCCACTTTTCCTCCTGTATTCAAGTATTCAGGTACATGGAGTGCCAATAAATTTTTGGCTAGTTATTGTTGGTTTTCCATTTCTGTCATTGATTTTCCTTCGTGTCTTTTTCACTTTGCCCTGTTTAATTTGCTCTTCTTGCTTTAGTTTCTGAAGATAAAAGCTTAGCTCGTTTATTTTAGATCTGTGTTCTTTTGCAGGCATTTAAAGATATAAATGTCCCTCTGAGTAAGGACATATCCAGCAGCAGCCCTGTAACCCTGTTTTGCAAGCTCCTCTTGAACTACCTGGCTTCACACACCCTTTCCACAGTTGTTCTGCAACCCATATCTGTCCCCAGCTTCTCTATACAAATTCCTAAATGCAACACTGAGTCTTTTCCTCAAAGGCTTCACGGCAACTGCAAACTAGAAATGTCCCAAGATGAGACCTCTTCTCTCTCCAGTATCTCTTCTCCCTCAGCCCCACCCAAATGTCATCCTTTCTATTGTAGTTAATGGCGCTGCCATCTTTTGCTCATTCCCTAAGCCATAATATTGGTTCCCAACTCTGTTTTTTTTTTCTCTCTAGGGATTGCCCTGATTCCAGTGAATTAACATTTTTTTTCCCCAAAATTTTCTGCTTCTGCCCGTCCTGCCACCACCTAGAATGTAGGACACCGTCTCTCACCTGTCTCACCCCATGATGTTTTAAGCTGTCCATTGCCCTCATGGCTCCCCAGGCTTTACTCTTCTCTCTCTTTAATCCAACCAGTGAGACTGATCACATCTCTTTTTGACCTTCCCATTCTTCAGTGACTCTCAGATCGTTTACACAGTCTAGATTGCTTCCCATGTTCTATTCGTCACCCTCATCTTCTTTCACACAGGATGCATACCTAGTCTTCTAGCCACAAGCAGAATTTAATGTTGCAGATTCATTATTGCCTGAAGGACTTAGCATCCTTTACATGCATTATTGCTTTTATCCAGAATATAATTTTGCAGCCATTACATTTATTCTTTATTCTTAAAATAGGGGACTTGGCCATTTATCTCTTCTGGACATCCCCCTCCTTTTTTTTTTTCCTTTGGTATTGGGGATTGAACATAGGGGCTCTCTACCACCAAACTGCATCCCCAGCCCTTTTACTTTTCATTTTGAGTCAGGGTCTTGCTGAGTTGCTTATAGCCTTGCTAAATTGCTGAGGCTGGCCTTGAACTTCTGATCTTCCTGTCTTACCCTCAGGGGTTGCTGAGATTAAAGGTGTGTGCCACCATGCCCAGCCATCCCCTCTGACTGGCTTGGAGGCCACCCTTTGTGTCTTATGGACTTTAGTGCCAAACTCCTGGTAGCACTTGACATTCTTTTTGAACATTTCTTGTCTCCTTGTCTCCTTTACCCTTGCATGGGGGAACCCATGAAGGGCAACAGCCGTCTTATTCATCTTTGTCCTAAGTGCATAACTATTTCTGGCACAAAGTGGACGCTGGTTTTATTGACTGAATTGAGGTATGCTGACTTCAGTTAAGCATTGATTTTTTAATTTTAGCCAAAATCTACATCTTCATGTTCTGGTATAAACTCATACTCTGTTTCTTAAACAAAAACTGTATAAGCAAAAGACAATTTGAATTCTAAAGGGGCTGCATAGAAGGTGAGAGAGGACACACTGGTCTCAATCAATGAGTGAGATTCATGGAGAACGACTGGGCTGGATATGGGAGGAGCATGGGGCAGAGTTAGGAGCAGCAAAATAAAAGTGTAGATTAGTGGAGAGAAACTTGATGGGCAAGATTGTGTGTGCCTGGAGACGAGAACTCATTGATGGTCATTTTGTGAGATTACAAGATAAATAGTGATGGATGAGGAGCTTGGATTCTGCCTTCCTATCCCAACTCTCCCACTCTACACTTTGGTGTGAACTTGAACTATACAGTTAAGTTACAAGGTTCCCATCTGTAGAATGAAATTAACACATGCCTTGTGGGATTGCATAAATGAGAGAGAGAGAGAGAAGAGAAGGAGAGAGAAGAAGGAGGGGAGGAGAGGAGAGGGGAGGGAAGGGGGGAAGAGAAGCAGAAGGAGGGAGGAGGGGAGAGAGAGAAGAAGAGGAGGAGGAGGAGGAAGAAGAGGAAGAAGAAGAAGGAGGAGGAGGAGGAGGAAAGGAAGGAAGGAAGGAAGGAAGGAAAGAAGGAAGGAAGGAAGGAAGGAAGGAAGGAAGGAAGGAACATGTCCCTAGATCACAGGAAGTGTTCCATGATGGTGGCTGCTGTTCTTCCCACTGGGCTGCCCTCTTGGTCACTTTCCTCCCTTGTTCCTGTGTCCAGGCAAGTCTTTATCTTTTACACCCCACTCACGGGAACACCAGTTGTACTAGTTAAAAAGCACTGTGTGTAACTTTTGTGGCACTTGTGACTCAACACAGAATGTCCATTAATTGGTATTGTTCACCTTTCACTCCCATAACCCCAAGAAAAATGAGGGCAGAATTCATTTTAAATATCTATGTATCTACTCAGATCATTGTCTTGTTCTGTCTCCACCCCTAAATTAGAGCATTGCTTGACTAACTGCAGTTGCATTCAAATAAGTTAAGCAAGTGAATTTGTTACCTCTGTAAATGGTCAGAACAACATAGTTTTCTAGGGCTCTAAAGCCCAGAACCACATTAGGTGTTGTTTGTTCTGTTTTCTTTTAATGGAATAAATCACTCTGCAACCTCATGTCTTCTGAGGAGACTACAGTATTGAATGATTTGGTGTTTTTATGAAGTTTCTCATTGAGTGAAATATATATCATGGGAAGAACATTACAAATGCAAAATTTATCTAAAATTAATCTGACTAAAATTGAACAAATGTTTTTGCTAAACAGAAAAGAATAATAAAAATTGCCCCTTAGATGTGATGAAGAAATCTTAGAGGTTCATATAACATAAATTTTATTTTCTGGTTCTAAAGAACAGTGGGATGGTTAGAAAGTTCCTAGGTAGTTATATAAAATGTTAATTTCAAATTGCTTTTCCAAAAATTGAACAAACTAAAATTTTGATTTATTTTTTCTAAATAGCATCCTTCCTTCTTGTTAAAAATAGCAGGCATATTTAGATTTTAACAAGTAACAAACAATTTTTTTTTTAGATTAATCCAGTATTTGTTTTCTAGATCACCTTACCTTGTTAACTAAAAGGTATTTACTTTATAGGGCCTGGGGTTATGGCTCAGTGGTAGAGCGCTTTCCTTGCACGTGCAAGGCCCTGGGTTTGATCCTCAGCACCACAGAAAAATAAATAAATAAATAAAATAAAGTTATTAAAAAATACTTTTTAGAGAGAATTTTAGAGAGTCTTTTTCCCATTAAAAAACATGACACAGAGGGTTGAGATTGTGGTTCAGTGGTAGAATGCTTGCCTAGCATGTGTGAGGCACTCGGTTTGATTTTCAGCACCACATATAATAAATAAATAAAATAAAGTCGATTGACAACTAAAAAAATTTTTTTAAAAAATTGACACAGAAATTGTATATTTTTGGAGGGTACATCAATTCATGTATAGCGTATGTGATGATAAGATTGGGGTAATTGGCATATTATAGAAGGAAATTTGAAGTTTAGTTTCTGTTTGAAGGTCTTTGACTAACAGGTTAAAATGATTAGTTTTGCAATCTAAAAAGCATGTAAAGTCACAAGAGGAAAATTGGAGGATTCAGCATGTAAGGAAAACAAATCACTCCTAATACCTTGCTACCCAGTACCAGTGTGGGCCTTACCTCTTTCTGGTATTTAATCTACCTAAAATAACATTAGTTCAAAACTGGAGGAAAGGACATCATGATTTATAGCCTGCTTTGATTGTCTAATATATCTCAAATATTTTCCAGGTTACTACATAACCATTTGTAACAGTTTAAATAGCTCCATATTGGTCTCATGCAGACAAACATAATTGAAAGCATTCTCTCAGAATAATAACAGTAAAAAGTATGTTATGAACAATATTGTGTAAAGAAAAAATCCTTATGACTTTCATAATATAAATCTGTAAGCAAAGAATGTTGATCTTTTCACAGAATGAATTTTTACTTTAGTTTTCTCTATTGTTTGTCCCATTTCTTTTTTTTTTTTTGGTTGGGGGCAGGTACTGGGGATTGAACTCAGGGGCAGTCAACCACTGAGCCACATCCCCAGCCCTATTTTGTATTTTATTTAGAGACAGGGTCTCACTGAGTTGCTTAGCCTCTAGCTTTTGCTGAGGTTGGCTTTGAACTCACAATCCTCCTGCCTTAACCTCCCTGCTGCTAGGATTACAGGCGTGTGCCACGCACCTAGCTGTCCTCTCTTTCTTTTTATATTTATTTTTTAGTTGTAGTTGGGCACAATACCCTTATTTTATTTATTTATTTTTATGTGGTGCTGAGGATCGAACCCAGGGCCTCATGCGTGCTAGGCGAGTGCTCTACTGCTGAGCCACAACCTCAACCCTGTCCCATTTCTTTTTAATGGTTTTCTTTCTCATCTCTATTTTTCCACTTTTTACTCTACTTTGTGTTTAATTTGCTCTTTTCTAGTTTTTTTTTTTTTAAAGAAAGCCCACTTATTTTGGACCTTTCTCTTTTTCTAACATAAGCATTTAAACCATCAATTTCCCTCTTAATCAGCACCACACAAAATTTGATATTTATTTTTTATTTAGTTGAAAATATTCCCTGATTTCTTCTTTTACTCTACAGTTTAGAAATGCATTGTCTGATTTTCATTTATCTCTGGATTTCCAAAAAAGCTTTCCTTGATTGATTTCTAATTGTAGTCAGAGAATATATTTTACATCATTTCAATCCTTTTAAATGCATTCGGACTTATATGATATAGAAGATATTATTGTGTAATACAGGTTTATCTTGTTGAGTGGTGCATATGTATCTTTATTTGTGGGGTAGCTTGTTCTGTAAGTGTCAAGCTGTATCTAGTTGCTTTATGTATTCATGTCTTGTTCATTGCTATTGATTTTTTTCTCCTTGTGTTACTAACTGAGAAAGAAGAACAGTATCAAAGTCTCCAATTATAGCTGTGGCTTTGTGTATCTCTACTTGTGGATCTATTAGTTTTTTTTTTTCATGTATTTGTTAATAGATGCCAAAATATTTGGGGTTGTTAATTCCTTTTGGTAACACCTTTATCATTATGAAATGTACCTTTTTACTGTGGTTATATTTCTTATTCTAAAATTTAACTCTTCTAATGTTGCTTTATTTTCCAGCTTTCTTTTGGTAGCTTGTGTGGTGTTTTATAATTTTATTTTACTTTTAACTGACCCATATTTTATATTTAAGGTGGGTTTCTTGTAGATAGCTTGGGTCATACTTTTTAAAATCCAATCTGACAGTCTCTGCCTTTTATTTGGCATATTTGGACTGTTTATTATTAATGTGGCGTTATTAGTGTGGTTGGACTTAAATTACCATCTTACTGCTTGATTTCCACTTGTCCAGTCTATCCTTTTACCCTTTCTTTTTTTCTTGTCTTTTAAAAAGAACTAATTGTATATTTTAGGTGTCCTATTTTTTTTCCACCCTAGGTTTATTAACTGTAGCTTTTGCTGTTTTTTGTTCCTGCTTTCTTTTTTGTGGTTGTTCCAGGATTTCCTATGTGCATCTTTTCTTTTGTTTCTCTATGCCTTTATATACAGTACATCTAATTTAATGAATAGACATAGGATCTTATATCTATTATGAGAAACTTATTATAGTATTTTTTTATTCATTCCCCTTTTATTCTTTGCCCTATTCTTCTTACTTTCAGGTACTTTGTAAGTTTCATAGTATACTATTATATTAGCTTATCTTTTTAAATAAAATTTTAAAAATTTTTAAAGGAAATGTCTCATTTACTTACATATTTCCTATTGTAGGTATTCTTTATGGAGTGTATGTGCTCTAAGTTTCTATCTGATATTCTTTTCCTTCAGCCTGAAGCACTTCCATTAATTTCTCTTATAGTTCTCCTGTCAGCATTTGTGTGAAATGCAATCTTTACTTCACCTTAATTTTTGAAAGATATTATTATTGCTTGGTATAGAATTCTAAATGGACAGCATTTTCACAGTGTGTTAGAGATGTTGTTCCATTGTCTTACATAGATTTTGGTAATTCTGATATAGTTCTTTTTTATATTTGAAATTATTACAATTTTATTTTACATTTTAAAATTATTTCTCATATGTTTGAGTCATAGAATCTAAGTCATGAATATGAATACAAAGATGAATATAGGTGCTTTCACAACTGACAAAATCTGTAACAATATATATTTTCAAATCAAATTTCCTGTTTTTACAATATAGTGAAAAACTAAGTTCATAGAAAGATCACATAGGAAAATATAATAGTAAATGACTTCAGTATTCTCTTTACAAATGTATGGCTCTGAAGGTAGGTTAAAGTGTTCACTTGAAAAAATCCAGGCACTACATGGCGTATAGATTTAAACTAAGTATAGTCTTCCTTTTGTTAACAGTTTATTCAGTGTGACTCAGAAGGTCCATGAAGAGTCATCGCTTAAGAAACTATCCAGGTTAGAATCACAACCAAAATTTGAAAGCCTGGTTGAAGAAGCATGGAAACGCCTTGACACAATGAGTATAGCCAGATTCTGCAAGGTGGCACCACTTCTCTTAATTAAGCTCCTCAGTGACCTTGGGCTAAGTAGGACCTCCCTGATCAGAGAGAAGTCATTATTGCTCAGGACACTGGGTCTCTGGAGTGGATTTGGAAGACACACACAGAAGAGGGTGTGATTTCTTACAAGGTCCCTTTTCCAATTTGCTTGCAGGTTCTTTCCCTTCATTAACGTCTGTTTGAAGCCTTGACTCCAGCCTCTAACCTGAGAGAGCTGGGCGTGTTCCCGCTATTTTCACTTAAGGCTTCTTCAGCGTCAGCTGGGCTCCCTGCGAGCTTCACACATTTCTTCTTCTTTGGCTGCATATCTATGGGCAGAATTTTTGTGAGGAGAGACAGGGACCACAGGAGTGTTTGCAGATGCTGATTTTTCTAACTGCAAGTCACCTCCTGAATGGTTAGGGACAGGACTGTGTCTTCTCCTTCTGGGGTACCAATGTACAAATTCCTTCCCTGACAGCACAGCGGGCACATTCATCTCAGGGGTGGTTACATCCAGAGGTAGCACCTTCCGTCAGGCACTTCAGTTTTCTCTTCAGGTTCATACTTTAGCTTTAATTCATCTAACTCAGCTCTTAGTTTCATATGGTCACTTTCTGAAAGGTGAAGGCATCTTTCATTTGCAAAAAGATTTTTTCAAGTGAACACTTTAACCTACCTTCAGAGCCATATATTTGTAAAGAGAACACTGATACTTAATACTTAATATCCAGGGTCCGCTTTCAATCCCTGTATGGACAGTTTGCCTTTGCTGCTTTCATTTTCTTGGTCTAAGTTCTCAAGTTTTGCTGAAGTAAAGCTGTACTAATAATAGGTGTTATCTTTCAGAGCACCAGAGGGGGGCTGAAGGCTTTGAATCCATATTTTCATATAAACTCATAGATTTCCTCCAGATTTTTAATTTCACCTAAAAGATGTTTTGTTTCATCGTTCTTCTGCTCCAGCATGGCAAACAACTGTTCCTGCGGCTCACATTCAGTTTGAGGTTTTTCATCTGTAGCAATCTATAACTTCACTCTTTGCATTTGCTCTCTATTAAATGAATTTTGCTTTCTTTAGTGACTGATACTTGACTTTCGTACTGATAAGGCTGGCGTTCCATTGCTGCCCTTCCATCTTCTAACTCTGCAAACAAAAAGTTGCCCTTACTATTGGGATCCAAGGCTTGCTGAAGGGCCTGGCCCAACTGCACCTAGAGATCTTGATTTGGTACATGAGCTTTCTCTAAGGTATTATAGTAAGAAACTGCTTCTTTTCTCCTGCTCTAATTTATGAGAGAGGAGTTCCTTCTGGTGGTCTACTTTGTGCTTCAACTGCTTTTCACTAAGCCTTGCTTCATCTAACTCTGCTTTCAGTTCTTCTTTCTTGTTTTCTAGTTCTTTCACTTCCTGTCCATGGCTTCTGCTTAGTTGCTCTTCTAATTGTTCTAGCTGGATTTTTTGTTGTTGTTCAATAGCTTCACAGTCACTGCTCAAACTTTCTAACGTGACTCTTGAGATCAACTTCTCTCTGAAGAGTATATTTTTCTTGTTCATAATTCTCACTCATGGTCATCATTTCATTATGACATTTATCTAATTGATTTTGCAGTTCATCTTGGGTCTCTAGTAGCTGTAAACCATACTATACAGCTTTTAGTTGCTCTTTTTCCACCTCTTTGAGCTTACTTGGAAGATCTGCAGTATCTGCCTCCATGTGCTTTTCTTGTTTTTAGCTCACTGTATCTCCTTTCCCCAGCTGCAGTGGCTGGTGGCAAGAGCTGAGAGCTATCCCGGAGTCCAGATCCCTGATGTTAACTCCACCCTATCACAGAGTCCTCCTCCCATTCATTTACTTAGTCCTCCTGTAAGCCCCAGGGCTTTTTGAATGCAGTTCCCCAGATATAGTTCATTCCCCCACCCCCACCCCCGCCTTTTTATTTTTTTGGTACCTAGGATTGAACTCAGGGGCACTTGACCACTGAGCCACATCCACAACCCTATTTTGTATTTCATAAGAGACAGGGTCTCACTGAATTGCTTAGCGCCTAGCTTTTGTTGAGGTTGGCTTTGAACTTGAGATCCTCCTGCCTGGGATTACAGGTGTGTGCCACTGCGCCTGGCCAACACATTATTATTAACTATATTCACCATGTTGTGCAATAGACCACTAAAATTTATTCCTCCTAACTGAGAAGTCGATATAGTGCTTCTCTTTGTTCCTCAGTGTGTAATATGTCTTCTCTAGTTACTATTAAAATACTTTTATTTACTGCTGGTTTTGCCCATTGGAATATGATGTGACTTGATGTGTTTATATATTTTTAAAAATATTTTTTAGTTGTAGATGAACACAATATCTTTTTTTATTTATTTTTACGTGGTTCTGAGGATGGAACCCAGTACCTCACATGTGTGAGGCAAGCGCTCTACCACTGAGCTACACCCCCAGCCCAATGTGTTTATATTTATCCTGTTAGATGTTCATTGTATTTGTAGACATTTGAATTTGTAGTTTTCCTTATATCTGGAAATATTTTTCCATGTTACTTCTAAAATATTTATGTACTGTCCCCCCACCTTATATTTTCCCTATAATTCCAATAATATATACATTAGATCCCCTTTGAGATCATCTCATAGGTCCTTGGTACTTATTTTATATTTTCCCCCCATGTTTTTTTAAAAATATTTATTTTTTAGTTGTAATTGGACACAATACATTTATTTATTTATTTATTTGTTTATTTTTTATGTGGTGCTAAGGCTCGAACCCAGGACCTTACATGTGCTAGGTGAGTGTTCTACTGCTGAGCCATAATCCCAGCCCCCTCCCCATGTTTTATTTTGGATAATTTCTATGGTTATGTTTTCGAATTCACAAATCATCTTCTTTGCAGTGTGTAATCTACAATTAATTATATCCAGTGTCATTTTCATTTTAGATATTCTAGTTTTCTTTTTTTTTTAAATTTTTTATTGTTGGTTGTTCAAAACATTACAAATTTCTTTTTTTTTTTTTTTTTTTTTTTTAATTTTTTATTGTTGGCTGTTCAAAACATTACAAATTTCTTGACATATCATATTCCACACTTTGATTCAAGTGGGTTATGAACTCCCCCCTTCACCCCATACACAGATTGCAGAATCACATCAGTTACACATCCATTGATTTACATATTGCCATTCTAGTTTTCTTTCTAGAAATTTTGTTTCTTACATGTATCTCACCTATTTCTTCCTTACTATGTTCTTTTTTCTCCAAATCCTTGACCATATTGAATTAGCCTTTATTAGCTATTTTAATGTCCTTTTGGTGGTAATTTCACATTTCTTTCACTTATAAACCTATGCCTGTTGTAGAATTCTCTCCTAATTATGGATCATATGTTTCATATAGATTTTCTACTAATTTCCATGTCTAGTGACTTCTGATTGAATACTAGCCATTGTAAATTGAGTGCTGGATTTTGTTGATTTCTAATAGTCGTCTTGGACTTTGTTTTGACCTAGTTACTTGTAGATTAGTTGCAGCTAGTTCTTAAGCTATAATACAGTGGGTCTAGAGTAGTCGTCCATTTAGATCCATTTGTAGCTCCATAGCTAAGGTGTGATTCCAAATGAATACAAGGAGGTCTCTCTGCTCTGATTCATGAGAATTTCCTGGCTTTGTGTGATCCATAAAAATTGTTTCCTGGATAGTATCTTGATAATTATTCAATACCTGGCCTTGAGGAATATGCTGTATATATGTGGAGATTGAAATTTAGCCAAAAATGCAAGTAAACCTCTATAAAAATTCTGGAACTTCTGTTTTCATAGCTTCTTCATCTCCAGTTCTCTACTTTGTAAATCCTCAGCATTTTGGTCTCCCTAAATGGTGATCTCTATCTCTTTAATTCAGCAATACTGCTAGGCTTTTGTTTAGGTCCCTCTTCTATTGAACTTAGCCAAGAAACTGTTTTCAGATGGAAGGATGGTGTGCTCATAATTCTCATTTTGTTTCTTTTCTCTCAAAGATTACTTTCCTGCCGCAGTCTGGCTGGGCACAATCAGGAGCCACTTGTCAAAAGAAACTAACTTTATTTTTAGAACCAAACACGCCAAACAAACAGCCTCTCAGGAAAAACCCCTCAGAGCCTCAACTGCCACCACAGGCTTTCCACAAGCCTGTCTCTCCCCCCACCAGCTTCTCTCCACCTCCCACAATCCTCCTGCTCTTGAGGCCGATTGGCTGGGTCACGTGGGCAGAGCCAAAAAGTCCCCCAATGAGCAGCTCCGTGGTCTGAAAGGGCAGGGAAACAGTCCAATGAGCATCACCGCAGAGGAGCCAATCAGCTAGATGTTGCTGGGGCCGAGGAGCCAATCAGCTAGATGTTGCTGGGGCCGCTGTGAGCCAATCATCAGCCGGCAGCTGGATTGCTGGCAGCTGGAAGTTTGCTGGGGCCCCTTCGGCTGTGGCTCTCAACATCTCCCCCTCTCTGTTTAAACAACAAGCATGTGGCTTAGGGACCGTGCCTGTTAGGCAGTCCAATTCAACATATGGTCCTTACCCGTCATCGGATGAACTGACCTCTAGGCGTCAGCCTCCTGTCTTAGGTTGGTACCACTGCAATTGGATCATACCCGTCACTGACTACCGGTCCAGCATACAGCTATACTTGTGGATAGGCCTTTGCACCAGTGGGGGGGTGAGGTTCTTTGCCTCACCTCTGTTGGCCCCCAAATTTTAGACCATCACTAGTAGAGGAGGATGCAAAATGCCATGACATTAAGCCAATTGAGGGCTCCTTTGAAAAATTGTACCACCGGTGACATCATCAGCAAAAATACCCCAACACTACCACAAGTCGCTGCACCAACAGATAGTTCAAAATGCATACAGGTGAGCTCACAATGTGTCCAGGCAAGTTCTGCAAGCAGTTCAGTGATGGCTATTGTAGAAGGTGTAGATTGGTTTTATCTTTGACTTCACCAGCACTGGGATGAAGATAGGAATTCTGGCAATAATGGCTAAAGAAAAAATTATGTAACATTACAGAAGGCACTAAAAGAAAACAATTTTCTTAACAATTTACATTGTCTTCAAGAGAATTATTAAATATAATGAAAAGGAAAGGTGAAAGTAAACAAACAGATCTGTTAACCTTTTTTTTTGTTTACATATTAAAACAATCCTCAACAGTTGTTTACCCAATTTAAATTAAACCATATAAATCACGTGAAAAAAAAATATTTGGATCCATTTTATCATGAGCGCTCATCATATATGATATATGGACATTCAAACATATAACACAAAACACAAGTGTGCACACATAACATAATACATACAACACATAACATTATAGTAAAGGCCTTATAACTTTTTACAGGTGAAATCTCCATTGCAATGTTTAAAAACTCTATAGTCAAAAAATAGAACTGATCAGCAAAACATTAACCTAGGTCTGTATGAGCTCAAAAAACAAAATAGAACTTCATGATATGGCAAAGGGCAATAATAAAATAGATATTGAAAAAAGCATCCTGGTTCTGTTGCAGATGTAAGAATAGCCAAACTGGAGTTTTGGATATCAGTTGTTATGGATTTGAGCCAAATCATCTTCTTTTTGGTCTGTAGAAATCGCTTTAGTTAATCTTTCTGGAATCCAAATCGGCTGCTGTTCTCCCTGTGGAAACACATAAACAGACCCCCGACTCCAGACAATCACTGGGTCAGGACCTTGGTTAATCTCTCTGGAATCCAAATCGGCTGCTGTTCTCCCTGTGGAAACACACAAACAGACCCCCGACTCCAGACAATTACTGGGTCAGGACCTTTCCATTGTCCTGTTAGAATATCCTTCCAAAGTACCTTGGGCTTATGTACATTTTTTGGACACATATGCCTTTCCGCAGCACTAAGTCCTGATGAATCCAAATTTAAAAAGTTTAGAGTAAAAAGGGTTATTTTAAGTTTATCTTTGGGGAATATATACCCCTTCCCAATTCCTTCTTTTTGCTTTAATAAGTACATTTTAATAGTTTGATGAGCTCTTTCAACTATGCCTTGTCCCTGTGGATTGTATGGGATTCCTGTTATATGAGTAATGCCAAATGTTGAGCAAAATTGTTTAAAAGAGGTAGAAGTATAACCAGGGGCATTATCTGTTTTTAACTGTTTTGGAACACCCACAGTGGCAAAATTTTGTAAGCAATGAGCTATAACATCTTTAGTTTTTTCTCCGGCATGAAGGGAGCCCATCAAAAATCCAGAAGAAGTATCAACTGTAACATGCAAATATTTTAATTTTCCAAATTCTGGCAAGTGTGTGACGTCCATCTGCCAAATATGGTTAGGTATCAATCCTCTAGGATTGACTCCAAGATTAACTTGTGGTAAAAAGGTCACACAATTTTGACATTGTTTTATTATTTGTCTAGCTTGTTCCTTAGTTATTTTAAAACGCTTTTGTAAAGTATTAGCATTGACATGGAACTTTTTATGAAAATTTATAGCTTCTTCTAGTGTAGAGAAAATATGTATGTCATGTGTAGTTTTATCTGCTAAATCATTGCCCAAACTAAGGGCTCCAGGCAATCCTGTATGTGCCCTGATATGTCCTATAAAGAATGGATCTTTTCTGTCCCAGATTAGACTTTGTATAGTGGAAAGCAAAGAGAAAACAGTAGAAGAAGGGGAAATCCTACCAGCATCTTCAAGAGATACTATAGCATTAACTACATACTGACTATCAGAAAATAAATTAAATACAGAATCTTTAAACATCACAAAAGCTTGTAAAACTGCATTAAGCTCTACCTTTTGAGCTGATTGTTTGGGTACTAAAAATGTAAAAGTTTGATCAGGGGTAACTACTGCTGCTGTACCATTATTTGACCCATCAGTGAATATATTTGGAGCATTCATGATAGGTGTTTTTCTTGTCATTTTTGGAAAAATTACAGGATGCAATGCCCAAAAAGACAATAAAGGATTAGATGGTAAGTGGTTATCAAATGAAACATTAGATTTGCACATGATTATTGCCCAAGTATTTAACTCATTAGCTAACTCATCAATTTGATTCATAGTATATGGAGTAATAATTTTATTGGGAGAAATTCCAAACACTCCCTTTGCTGCTTTTATTCCTTTGAGTATTAATTGTCCTACAGCCTCAGGATACCTAGTAAGAATAGTGTTAGGAGAATAAGATAAATGTATCCATAATAATGGACCTTCTTGCCAAAATACTCCTGTAGGAATATTTTTTGTTGGTAGTACAATAAATAATAAAGGCAAACTTATATCAATTCTATCCAAATGCATATTTTCCATATATGTTTCAATGATTTTTAATGCCTTTCTTGCTTCAGGCGTTAACATTCGGGGTGAATTTGGATCTGATGGACCTTTTAGGATATCAAATAAAGGTCCCAACTCTCCTGTTGGTATACCTAAATAAGGCCTTATCCAATTTATGTCTCCTAATAACTTTTGAAAGTCATTAAGTGATTTGAGTTGATCTACTCGTATTTGAATTTTTGGTGGACGGACCATGGTTGAGGATAATAGAACTCCTAAATAATTAATTGGAAAATTTAATTGTACTTTATCTATTGCTATCTCTAGATTATAATTTTTTAATAAGTTTGTAAGTGTGGCATAACATTCTAGCAATGTGTTTTTATCTTTGTGTGCTAATAATACATCATCCATATAGTGAAATATTTGTAGTTCAGAATTTTGATTTCTAAGTGGCTGGATTGCTTTGTTAACATAAATTTGACACATAGTTGGGCTGTTAGCCATCCCTTGAGGGAGTACTTTCCATTCATATCTCTGATCAGGACCTTCATGATTCAGTGCAGGGATAGTAAATGCAAAACGTGGACTATCCTCAGGATGAATTGGAATTGAAAAAAAACAATCTTTAATATCTATAACTAAAACATACCAGGTTTTTGGCAAAGCAGACAATTGAGGAATCCCTGATTGAGCAGGTCCCATAATAACCATCTCATTATTAATGGCTCTTAAATCTTGCAATAATCTCCATTTACCAGATTTCTTTTTGATGACAAAAATGGGAGTATTATGGGGAGATACAGAAGGTTGTATATGTCCTTCTGCTAATTGTTGTTTGACCAGGTCATGGGCTGCTTGTATCTTTTCTTTAGTCAGGGGCCACTGAGGAACCCATACTGGTCTTTCTGATTTCCAAGTAATTTTTATTGTCTCAGTGGCCCTTTCTGAAAATCCAACCCATGTCTGTCTGTTCCTTGATCTATTTGTATTGGTGCTGCTATACCTTGTTCTTGTTTTTCTAATCTTTTTCCTTTCCTAAAACCTTGTCTAGTCATAATAGTGGGTGCATTTTGGTTGATGTTATTTGTTAATGTCAAACCTAATTGATCTAGGACATCTCGTCCCCATAAATTTACGGGAAGATGATCCAATACATATGGCTGTATAGTTCCTTCACATCCTTCAGGATCCTTCCAATCTAATACCATTGCACTTCTATGGGGATTAGTCGCCACTCCTAGGCCTCGAAGCGTTTGAGTGGCTTGTTGTAATGGCCAATGTTTTGGCCATTCTTGACGAGAGATGATGCTAAGATCTGCACCTGTATCCAGTAGCCCATTAAATTCATGTCCTTGAATATTTAGTTTTAGCATGGGGCGAGAATCTAAATTTAAAGAAAGCATAGCCCAATCTACACCTGTGGAACCTAATCCCTTGGAACCTCTTTCTACAGTACGACTGGAAAATTTATCATGTAGGCTGGGTATTATTAGTAACTGTGCTATTCTATCTCCTGGTGAAATTACTGATATACCCTTTGGAGAACTGGCTATAATTTTTATTTCACCTTCATAATCGGGATCAATTACCCCAGGACTTATCATAAGTCCTTTTAGAGTAGAAGAGCTGCGTCCCAATAATAAGCCTACTGTTCCTTTGGGAAGAGGTCCTTTCACCCCTGTGGGAATGATTTGAACTCCCATCTCTGGAGTTAGTACTGCTCTGGCGGAAGCGCAGATGTCCAACCCTGCGCTCCCTCTGGTTTGTCTGATGAGGGATCTGATGGACAATGTGTCCTGGGCACTACCCTGATGGGGTTGCTGGGTTCCTCCAGTGCTCCGTATATTTGTGGTTTTGGGCCCCGGAGCATTGGGCCCCCTTGTCCATTTTTTGGCAATGGAGCCTGATGCCTTTCTCCACGATATCGTGGATAAACACCTGGTCCTTGTTCGTTTTTTGATAATGGAGTACCCTCTATGGTGGTTTGAGAATGGCATTCATTAGCCCAATGTCTCCCTCTACGGCATCGTGGGCAAATACCTGGTATTCTACTCCTTGGATACCTAGTTTTGTTAAACCCTCCTCCAATGGGGCAATTCCTTTTAAAATGTCCTGTTTGTTCACAATTGTAGCATGTTCTTGGCCTGGCATCTAAAGCCTGTTTTACTGCAGCTGCCACAATTTGCCCTTGTTCATTAATGTCTCTGGCATCTAAAGCCTGTTTTACTGCAGCTGCCATGACTTGCTCTTGTTCATTAATGTCTCTACATAATTTAATATATGTGTTTAAATCTTCATGTTTCCATGGTCTAATGATATCTCTGCACCAACGATTCGCTTGCTCATAAGCCAGGTGTTTTAGTAATTGCATTGCTTGTTCTGTATTCCCAAAAACTCTGGTAGCTGTTTGAATAAGCCTATCTACAAATTCAGCATAAGGTTCATTAGCTCCTTGTATTACCTTAGATAATTGACCTTGTAAACCTCCATGTCCTTGTAAAGTCTTCCATGCCTTAATTGCATCTGCAGCAATTTGTGCGTATACGCCAGGATCATATGCAATTTGTTGCTGCTGATCCTCATAAGGTCCCTTTCCTAACAACATATCTAGATTTCTCTGAGGATAACCAGCTGCTGCATTTCGCCTAGCCGTCTCCTTGCAAAATTCCTCATTGGCAACCTTCCATAACAGGTATTGTCCTCCATTTAGCACAGCTTTACACATATTAGCCCAATCTGCTGGCGTCATGTTCAAGTTGTTAATGGATTCGACCAAGCTTACAGTGAAGGGTGCTTGAGGACCATAGGTTGTTACAGCCTCTTTTAGCTGCTTCACTGTTTTGAAATTTAAAACTTGGTAAAATCGCTGCCCTCCTGCCTCAAATACAGGGCATGTTAATATTTGAGATCTTGTCTCAGGATCCCAACTATCAACTGCGGGGGTTGGGGACCTCCCAGCATATGGAGGTGGCCTTGTTAGTTGGACACTTACGTCCTCTGGTGATAGAAAGGTGTTAGTAGCAGTCTCCTGTAGAGGTGGTGCTGTTGGTTGGACACTTACACCCTCTGGTGATAGAAAGGTGTTAGTAGCAATCTTCTGTTGTAACTTTCCCCCTGATGGCTTTTTCTGTTTTACACTTTCTTTCTCTGTCTGACTAACTTGAGAGGCCTTCTCTTTTACTTGAATCTTTTCCTCTGTCTGACTAACTTGAGAGACCTTCTTTTTTACTTGAATCTTTTCCTCTGTCTGACTAACTTGAGAGACCTTCTCTTTTACTTGAATCATTATGTCTTCTCCTTCCTCTACCATTGTCTGAACTGAAGGCTTTGGACTAAGCAAACAAGATACGAACGTCCACAATGGCAATGTGCCAACTGGCAGAGTCCCTGGGCTTTTCTTTTCTATTCTTTTTAAATCTTCACCATGATGGTTCCATTGTGATATATTTAACAACTCCTCCTTAAAAAGCCATGGGCTACATTTTTGTATTGTATCAACGTATGCCCTGACTGCTCTTGATTTTACTGGGATGCCTCCTTCCTCTAACAATTTACTTAACACTCTTTCAGTTTGTTTTTTACTAATTTCTGATCCCGTATTTCTACTATAATACAACCCAACAAGATGACGCCAAACAAAACAGAGACAGAATGAAATAAAAAGGGAACAACAAAAAGTCATTATAGCCTTTCTATCCTCCTGACATGTGCATCCGTCCTTTCTCCCTATCTGTTCCTCAGACGTAAATAGTTTTTCCTCAGATGTGAGCGGTTTTTCTTCCGTCTCACTCATCTCCAGGGACAGGCAACTTAAAACAAAAGTGAAACAAAATAACAAAAGAAGAATCTTAAAATGGCTACCCATCCTCTCGCCCTGCCCTCAGGGGCGAGCAGTTCACTTACCCTCAGTCGCTCCCCGTGCGAGCCACCAGATGCCGCAGTCTGGCTGGGCACAATCAGGAGCCACTTGTCAAAAGAAACTAACTTTATTTTTAGAACCAAACACGCCAAACAAACAGCCTCTCAGGAAAAACCCCTCAGAGCCTCAACTGCCACCACAGGCTTTCCACAAGCCTGTCTCTCCCCCCACCAGCTTCTCTCCACCTCCCACAATCCTCCTGCTCTTGAGGCCGATTGGCTGGGTCACGTGGGCAGAGCCAAAAAGTCCCCCAATGAGCAGCTCCGTGGTCTGAAAGGGCAGGGAAACAGTCCAATGAGCATCACCGCAGAGGAGCCAATCAGCTAGATGTTGCTGGGGCCGAGGAGCCAATCAGCTAGATGTTGCTGGGGCCGCTGTGAGCCAATCATCAGCCGGCAGCTGGATTGCTGGCAGCTGGAAGTTTGCTGGGGCCCCTTCGGCTGTGGCTCTCAACACTTTCCTACACTGCCTATTGTTTGGTGTGAGAAAATTTATTGTTTTCAAATATTTTGTCCAGCTTTTGTTATAGTGGAAGGACTAGTTGGGACCTCCTTATATCTTCATAATCAGAAACAGAAATCCCAATTAATGTCTTTTAAACTTTGTCACTTTGTAGGTTAAGATAACCTCATTTTAATTTACATTTCCTGGTTACTGATGCATATTTTTTTTCCTTTTAAATTAGGTTAGATTTTCTAGACTTATCCTGGTAAAGTTTGAGGGGACCAGTTGCTTGGATATCATCTAACTTGGGTTGTTTACACAGTAGTGGAAAATCACTCCATATCAAAACACCGGTATCATGCTGTGCTTTGTTTTCAAAATCTCAACGTAAAGTTTAAATCTTGGAGTGGTATCCCTTTCTGTAAGCAAATCTATTCCTCAAGAATTTAAAGAAGTTCACGAGCTTTAGTTAGAGAACTTAAGGGCAGTATTTCTCTCAATGTAGCTCAAATGTTAGCCACATGAGAGGCTCTTGTGACATAGGAATAGAAAATATACATTTCCCTCTGGCATCTTCCTCACCGTCAAGGGCTACCTGTACAATAAGTAGATGCTATATACAATTCTTTAGGTGTAAGTTTCATCTCAATCTTTACTTCACTAAAATAATTCTATAATTTTATTTGTGTGTTTTGCTTTCCTTATACATTTGTGACTGGTTTTTTTGTCCACAGGCTATTATGTTTTGTGTAAGTCATATGCCAATATAATGTGCTTGAGAAAGGTGCCATTAAAGATTGATATCCTATTTAAGTTTATATTGAGTATTTGGTTGTAATTTATTGGCTACAAGAGCATTTATAGACACAGATGTATTTAAGATACACTACTTTAAATTGTTTTATAGTTCCAGGAAGATTTCAAATATTTAAAACAGCAAATATCTTCTTTGGCTTGATCAATAGATATGAATTAGGTATGTAAAACTGATGCTCAAAAATGTAGTCTTGATAAATTAATCATTTCGTTTAGAAAATTTTGAATTAAAAACATCAGGTCCCTTAGGAAGGTATTATATGAACTTTTTTTTAGTGATTTAAAATCATTTTGTGAACATAAAGTGATTACATTGGGTCTAATTAGGGTTCTCTTTGTGGTTAAGGTTTTAGGGCCATGTACTGCCTCTAGCTTATGGCCCCAAGGGTAGCCGTGTTTGGCAAGCTTGTGTGTTTACTATTCAGTGACTGTTTTTACTATGAACTGTCATTTACAACTAGTGTGCCTCCCTGTAGCGTTTCCCCCCCCTCTATTTGCCCTGTTTATTCGTCTTACTAGAAACTAGAGTAAACTTAATACAGTGGTTCCTCCTTATCCATGGGGGATACAATTTAAAACCTCCAGTGGATTCCTGAAACTGCAATATATAATATGTTTTTTTTCTATTTATACAGACCTATTATAAGATTTAATTCACAAATCGGGCTCAATAAGGGATTAACAACAATAACAATAAAATAGAACAATTACAATAGTTTATTATAATAAAAGTTATTTAAGAATTTTGAATTGTTTATTGATGATATTTTCCATACAGTATTTTTAAACCATGGGTGACCACATATAACTGAAACCATGGAAAATGAAACCATGGAAAAGGGGGGCTGTTGCATGTGCTTACCTCTAAAGAAACACTAACATTCTAGAAGAAAAAGGTTTTGATTTTAGTGAAAACATTTCCAACATCAACTTGGATTTTTCTACAGGGTTTTTAATGCCTAAATCACAGATGAGTAGGGAGTTTGCCAAGGCTGTTACAGCTTGGTGAGGTACAGGCACTTAGCTTTAGGATGCAGTGAATTGGGTTCATTCAGTTTTATCTTCTCTGTCAGGGTTTCCTTAAGCTGGTAATGAAATTATTTCCTCCTTTAGATAAAAAAATGTAGGTTTGAGGAGTGGGGAAGCCTCTGGAAGGAAGAGATGGACTGATTTACAGTTGACATGTGAGAAGCAGATGAAGGGTAAGATAATTATTAATAATGAATTTGTAAGCCAGGCCTGGTCACACACACCTGTAATTTCAGCTGTTTGGTAGACTGAGGCACAGGATTGCAAGTTTGAGGCAGCCAGGGCAAATTAACCAGACCCTGTCTCAAAATAAGAGATAAAAGGACTGGGGTATGTAGCCCAGTGGAGAGCATCCTAGGTTCAGTCCCTAGTATGACACACATACACAAGCACACACAGACACACAGACACACACACACTTTGTAACTGCTACACTAGTGCAGATGAATAGAAATATAATGTGAGCATATTTTAAATTTGGTAGTATGTTTTATTTAAATCAATATATCTCCAATGTTATTTTGTATTGCAATCAATTTAAAACTTATTAAGTCATTTTACATTTTTATACTGTCTTCAAAGTCTAGTGTGTATTCTACATTTACAACATACTTAAATTTAGATTAGCCACATTCTACACGCTTAATAGTCACCGGTGGTTATTGGCTGCTACCATATTAGACAGTGTAGAGTTAGTCTATTACATAGTGTGATCAGTTTTTAAAATCTGATCAGCTTTATTCTTAATATTCAAAATCTACATATTAACACACAAATTGCATTATGAGTAATATGTTTATAGTCCACAATTACCCATTTTAATGCACTTTGGATGGCTAAAATGAAATGACATTTTACAAGTTTTGGCTTCTGATAACTCACAACTATGTTTCCAATACTCTAGGTATTTATAACTGGTTGGGTAATTGACACATAATCTTTGTGATTCAGTATCTTCTATTGATAAAAATTTAATGGCAACCTTAAATATAGTAAATATTTTCAACATGAACTGTGCATACACAACAGGAAAACAAGACTTTGTTGAGTTAATGTTATTTGAAAGTAAGATTTTGTGTGTATGCAAGAAAAATACAGGAGTCAATTTATAATCCTAAACAACAGGAGTATATTGCTACATACTAGAAGACAATGGTGCACATAGGGATGCCCCTTATAGCCTGACACACAAATTGAGGTTCATAAGTGGGCTGGGTAGAAAAATACTTTGTTGGAATACAAAGAAAACTGCACACAGAGAAATTCTTAGGAAAAATAACCCTGACAAAAAAAGATTATGTAAACTCTGGGGCAACGTGGTAGCTGAGTTGTAGATATTTAGCAAGTAACTTTATGGTATTATTATTTTTGCACTTGACAACTATAATCATATCAGTTATAAGTTTTAATTTTAAAACTTTGTACTTAAAAATATAACTTACGTAAATTCTGTAAGTTAGCTATTTTGATTTCCTCCCAGGGGTCAAGAGGATTAAGAAATTTATTCTTAGGTTCCCTCAAGTGGTAGGATTCTGACATTAGATTAGGCTTGAGTTTATTATAATGTCTAGTATAGTAGCTGTGATGAACTCATTGTGTATAACAATGTCAATGTCAGGTGTACAAACTTTTCCACAGAGTTTAGGACATTTATTGTAAGGCTGAGTTTTTAACCTACATGTGCAGCCATTTGGCAGATGTGTATCTTCCTAAAGAGGACTGTGAGAGAACTGAATTAGGCAAATGCATTACCTATCATTAGGTTTTATGGAAGATGAGTTGTTATACATGCCCTATAATTATAATTTATGTTGTCTTCAAGAAATTCCTTGGAGGAATTGGCTTTGGGTTCAGAGACCCAAACAATAAAGAACAGAGATGTGAAGTTGTAGAAGAAAGCCGTTCCAGCTGGGATTCCTGTAAGCAGGAGGAATAGTAAGAGCTAATGCTCTGAGGTGGGAAGGAGCTAAACCCTTATGAGGGTCAGAAGAGAAGGCAGTATGTCTAGAATAGGGCCTTGTAGCCCAGATGGTTTCAGTGTGTTCTCAAAGTTCATGTGTTGTTCAAGTTCAAGTTCATGTTGATTAAGTTCATGACTTAAGTGTTGAGGGTTAGGACCTTTGAGAGGTGATTAGGTTGAGGGCTCTGTCCTCATGAATGGATTGCAGGAGTGGGTTTGTTTTCCTGAGAGCAAGATCCTTGTAAAGGAGAGGTTTGGCCCCTCACTTATTCTCTTTTTTCCATGTGATGCCCTCTACCATGTTATGATATAATCAGAAGACCCTCACCAGATTCAGGTCCTTGTTCTTGAACTTCCTGGCCTCTAGAACTATGAGCCAAATACCTTTCTGTCCATTATAAATTGCCCAGTTCTCTGGTAATTCTACATCAGCATAAAACTTACCAAGACAATGGGGGTTAGCTCTCCACTCAAAGTGTAATGGAAAGCTGTGATTGCCAGTGAAGATGCTAAGTATCTCTAATAAAGGCCAATCATTATTGGGGAGGACTCCCCCATAGTATAAGAACAGTAATCTATTTGTTCAACTTCAGCACATAGTAAATACCTGGGATTGTAGGAAATGAGGGAGTTTTTTACTTCAAGGACCCTAGAAAAAGGAATTGTTGAAAGAAATTTAGTCAATCTGCCTAGTTGTGGGATGAAGAGAACACCAAAGCCAATAGATGAAAAATTTATAAAATGTAATATATAAAATAGATTAAAATATATTTTAATAGAAACGTTTTAATTGTACATGTTTATGGGATACAGTATAATATTTCAATGTGATATTTTATCTTATAAACATTGAAATTTCACATTGTATACTATAAAAATGTATAATTAATGTGTCAATTAAAATACAAATATATTAATATGTCAGGTAAAATATACACATATACACATAAAATGTTATGTAATAAACATATTACAATGTGATCAGATATGTAATGATCAGACGAGGTAGTTTGCAGTTCCTATCACCTCAGGCATTTATCATTTCTTTGCTCTGGGAACATTTTAAATTCTCTGTACTAGCTATTTTGAAATAAGCAATTGTTGTTAACCACGGTTTTCCTACTGTGTGATAAAACAGTAGAAATCATCCCTCCTATCCAACTGCATCTGGTGCACCGTTAGCCACCCTCTTTTTGTGCCCACTTCCCACCCACCTTGATGGAAAAATTTAACAGAGGAAAATACTCAGAGGGGTTGGAAAATAGGAACCATAGTAGGCGTTAATGATTTTGTGAATTTCTGTCCCTTATGTCCATAGAGTGAAGAATGAAGTTTTTTCATAGCTATCATCATCATTATCATCACCATCATTGTTACCTATTTGAATGATATGTCATCAAATAAGATATCACCCCAGCCCTGAATTACTATAGTTTGGATCTGGAATGTCCTCCAAAGGCCCATGTATTAAAGACTTGTTCTCCAAGATGGCACTACGGGCTGGCAGTGGAACCTTAAGAGGTGGTACCAAATAATAGGCCTGTTGGTCATTGAGATGTGCCTTGAAGGGGATTGTGGGATGCTGGTCTGTCCCTTTCTCTCTTTTTTCAATTCCTATATGAGATGAGAAGTTTTGTTCTATTATGTGTTACTATCATGTGTTGGAAACATTGCCAAGGGCCCAAAGCAGTGGGGCCAAAGCAATGGGTCATAGACTAAAACCTCCCAAACCCATAAGCCAAAACACCCCTTTTCTATTTATAAATTGATTATCTTGGGAATTTATTATAGCAACAAAAGCTGACTAACATAGTTGGAATAATCCTAAAGTTATCATATTCTAAGATTATCAACCCTAAGATTACCAGCGTGTGAGAGGCACTACCACCCACAGCAGGATTTCTGTATATAAGCTGCAGTCAAAGTGATGTTTCTAGTCATCTGAAAGGAGAGATGTTGAATCTAAATAATGCCTTACATATTCTGGGAGTTAATGATCTTTAAATAAACTGTCTCTACTTATGAAGATTTAGAGGCAACACATATAAAACCATGCGCTTGAAAAGCATTTGTACTTTATTTACATTTTGCTTAAAGAATGTGTCTTAACCAAATAAATTCAAATTATCTCATCCCTCACATTGTCAACCTACTTTGGTAATGTAGGTGGAGGAAGGGCACTGAATCCAATATGGGGATGTAGGTGGAGGAAGGGCATTGAACCAATCATGGGGATGTGTGGCAAGGGCAGGCGTCTTGGGGAGAGAAAACCCAAGCTGTGTCTTAAAGGATGAGTTGTAGGCAGGCAGAGAACAGGCGGGAAGGAAGGAGCTGCAGGTAGAAGGAAGCACTTCACATTCTATGCTGTGTGAGTTATTTCTGCACTGGTCTGTTTCCCACCAGATTATAAACTCTTCACATGCAAGGAAAGGATTTTTGACGTCTGCCTTGTGTACATAGAATGCCTGGAATTTCTGGTGAATGGATAACTTGACTTACTGATTTCTTCTGCCTGGTCTTGATTCTGGGAGAGTTTAAACTCTAGTGATGGGGATTTGGCTTTCCTGGTTTGAGCTTTGGGTATGCTTACCACTTCTACCATTCTTGCCTGAGATCCTGGAGTAGCCATTGGAATTTTTTCCTCTTCTATTCTTTTTTTTTTTTTTCTAATGCATAGACTTTGGAAATATACTTCTATTTTTAGAAAAAAATATCCAAAAGGACAAAGGATTCAGTTAGTCAACAGATATTTGTCTGTTTTAGGAAGCTTCTTGAGACCCTCCTCTCCTGAATTATTTATAACAATTATGTATATCACTCTTATATTAACAAAAAAAATTCAACTTGGATTTTGAGCTGGTTATTTAATTACTCTTTGTCTCATTTTTGTTATCTCTAAAATGAGGATGTTCCTCATATGACTGTCATAAGGATTAGATGGGCTATTACAAACAGAATGCTTAGGATACTAGTAGGTTCAAAGACAGATGGTCGTACTTCCCATAATTATTTAGGACCTGTAAAGTGATATGGCCAAGACAACTAATTGATCTGGAAGCACTGAATTGGTTGAGAATGTCAGGGATTCAACATGATTCTATTTGCATTCCCTTTGTAAAGATTTTTTTTTCCATATTTTAGATTTTTCTCACTTCTGTGTCTGAGAAGAAAATGTGATACACAAAATGTCAAATCAGCTAGAAAGTCAGGAAGAGCACTGTACTGGGAAAACTGTATTTCATCCCAATGGATTTAGGAATAAAGGTGAATGGATTGTCCTCTGCAATGAATTGCTTAAATCTGACTAACATATTTTGATGTTTATGTAAATATTGTTGATGGAAGCAGAATGTGGGTTCCTATGACCAGTGATGATAAGTAAACATGTCAGGCTGCTATGCATGTGAAACTGGGGTGGCAGTTGAAGCAAGTGAATGTGCCTTCCTCTTGTACAAAACATTTGACTCTCATAGGCTCAGACTTCCCACCTCCCTGGGAAAGATGAGAAGGGATGTCAAGAGAAATATCAAGGCATTTGCATTGGGTGCATTTCAAAAATAGCAGAAATAGGCAGGCTAGGCTTTTGTTTATGAGGAGACTGGATTAATTTCTCCGTCCTCCTTTCACCATATTTATAACAGAGCTTGGATGGCTTTGCTTCAGAGGTTTTTTTTTTTTTTTTTTTAAGCATTGTTTGGGATCTGGAAAGAGAGTGGTGCTAGGGAAGTACATTAAAAAGCTTGCCTCTGCTTTTGATCTTCAGGAGGTGAAAAGGAGAGGAGCAGGAGAGAAGAAAGCAATGTGGCATGTCTTGATTATTTTTTCTCTCTGGGGAAGATTTCCCCAACAAGATACAAGGCGTATGGGATAAGTGAGGATAATACTGAGGGACAACAGGTTTTGTTTTCCTAGACTTCCCACCTGTATCTTTTAGATAGTCTGGAAGCTGATTTGAAAGCCACTGGGCCTTCCAGAGGTCCACCCAGTAGGGCTCTGGGTGGATGGCTGACGATCAGGCAGATTGCACAGGCAGATATGGTCTCTGCACAGGTGAGGCAGGAGCCCGGGTGAAGCAGAGCCATTAAAGGAACACTAATGCCCTTTCATAAAGCCAAAGCAGAACAGGCACAGACTGTAGTCATGAATCCTGGCAGGGTCATCTGGAAGATCACTTTGTAGAAAAGAAGAGGCAGAAGGCATTTATATCAAGGACTCCAACTCTTCCCCTGTCACCATCCCTACCCTCCATTTCCCCAGCACCATTTAGAGGAGAGAAGCAAGAGGACGATGACGTGATCTGGGAGCTAAAGTATCCTTATTCAAGAGAGACTGAAAATCATATACATGAACTTTTTCAACAGAACTAAGTTCCAAGCAAAACTGGATATTTCTATTTTTCCCCCCAGGTACCTATTAGGTAATGCCTTAGGAGGTGGTTCAGATTAGTTGCAGATTAAATTTAGGGATTTGCTTCTTCCTCTGTCTACCTAAAGCAGAATGTGAAATTTTGTGTCCACTTGATTCATGCATTGAATTTAGTGCTTTCCACATTCTGTGCCCTGGGGATGCAGAGGTGGTTAATGTGAGCATAATCCCTGCGCTTTTGGAGCTTATGTTGAGTGTTGGAAGACATAAAATGAATAACAACAAAAGAAATCCATGGAGTGATAAATGTAATGAAAGAAAGGATGCACAATGTTAGGGAATAATTGAGGGGGATGCCTTAGATAGGTGGTGGTTAGGGGTGCTTTTGTGGAGAAGTGAGATTGAAGCTGGGGCCTGAGTGACAGGAAGGAGTTGGCAAAAGAAAGAGAAGGGAAGAGTACTCTGGGCAGAGAGAGGGAACAGAGGTGATGTCTTTGAGGAATGGAGAGAAGGCCATTAAAGGTGGAACTTCCAGAACAAGGGGGAAAGGCCAAATAATGACGCAGGGTATTCCGCCAGATGCCATGAGCCCATGTGTCATTGGACAGGGAATCATAGGTCTACAAAGTGCTTGAGATAGGCAAACCATAACTTCAGAAAACAAAAAACAAAACAAAACACCTGTACTGCTCATGGGATTAACTGTTAAAGAATGTATGGTCGGACCTCCATGTGCAATATGAACAGGTTTTACATCTCCAGATTCAAACCAATCCTGGACGGAAAATATTGGACAAAAGAAAGTAAATGATTATACAATGGTAAAAATCATAAAACAATATACTATAACTATTTACACACAATTTAGATTATATTAGGTATTATAAATAATTTAGTGATGATTTGAAGTTGATGGAGGATGTGTGCAAATGACACAATTTTATATGCAAGCAGATAAACCGTTTATTTGCAAATGCTACACCATTTTATATAAATTTTATATAAAGGACTTGAGCATTTGCAGATTTTGATATCTGCAGTGTGTTGGGGCATGTCCTAGTCCCCTGCAGATGATTGTATTCATACATATTATGTTAACAATGGGATTTTAATGATGGTATTCCCACCTTGAGCCCAGATTCAAGATCCTAGGGACAGTGGAGAATATCCATCCTCACAGAAAGAGCTGCTATGAGAAGTCACTGGACTTGTATTTTAAGCCTTGGCCAATCCCATCTATATTGAAAAGTCCTTGGATTTGAGTAATTGAAACACAGCTTTTATATTTTGTAGCTTTGGTTTTATATATGAAAAATATGTCCTTAAAAGCATCTTTGTTTTTACTTAATTTACATGATGAGCTTTAATATAAGGAATAGAAATGGGTTTCGAGGAACAGAAGTCCAGTCTATACAGCTGTACTTATTGGAAACAAGGCTTCAAATTACTATGGCTCAGCTTTCACCCAAAGTGCAGGAGCCAACTATATTTAAATAAAGTATCTCTGGCATGTGTCTCTGCTCACATACAGTTCTACCTGGAATATCCTACTCTTTCTCTGCACAGCCAAATCATATTCATTCTTAGAAGCCCAGTTCAAATCCTTCCTTCATGAAAGTGTCCTGTTTGATGGGCCCTTTCTGAAACAGGTAGTCATCCTGGTGCTTTGAATTTCCATATTTCTGGTCTCTCTTGTTATTGAAACATAGGCTGATACCTTCAACTATGTACCTCCCCTTTTACAGATGCTTTGTGTCTAGGAAGCATTTAATAACTGAATGAATTCAGATTAATAATAACTGAATTATATATTTTAAATAATAAATAGTCTGTGGCCTATTACTTTCTTTGCATCTTTTCTATCCCTGTTAAAAAAAAGAGAGAAACTAAGAGTTTATAAAAATAAGAAATCCTGACCCATCAGAGCCTTTTTTCCTTTGTGTCCCATTCTTTTGAATTCTTGGATAGAAGTGGATCACAGATGCTATATTTGGAAAGACGTGTTTTGTGCAATGTGAGGTCTTGAAAGGGCCTTCAAAACGTGTCTGCCAAGGCTAGAATGATCACATTTTGTGTTTGCACAGCATTTTCATTGTGTCTGTTTGATTAGGAGAAATAATCAGCCCAAGTGCTTCCCCAGCAGCTGGACTGCTTTTGATGTGTCTGTGTTCCGAACAATTATGAAACATCTTGTAAATATGGGGTAGAGGCCAGGGTTGAACTCTTTGAGGAGGGGAGTGTGTGTGTGTGTGTGTGTGTGTGTGTGTCTGTGCGTGTGCGCATGCGCACGTGTCCATGTGCATGCCTCTTGTTAAAAAGCTCTATAATTATTGCACTCTCCTCCTAGAGATATACCTGGAGGCAAAGAAAAAACAACCTTTACATACTTTTCAAGCACAGTACATAAAAAATGGGGGAAAAACATAACCAACTTCTTAACTCATGCAATAAAATTTTGAATACCTATGCATGCTAGGAAATGTAACCTAATTGAAATTTAAACTGTTATTTCTTTGAAGTGGGAGTTGGAACCAAATCAGATCATTAACTGTAAGAGAACTTTGTTTATATAAGGGCCCAGAAAACTCTAGCCTGAGGGCCAAGTCAGGCCTGTGAGGGAAGAAAGATGTGTTAGTCAGATTTCTGTCACTGTAACAAAATACCAGTTTAAAAGGAGGAAACATTTATTTTGGCTCACGGTTTTGGGTCACTTTTCCCTCTGGGCCTGTGGCAAGGCAGCACATCATAGTGGGAGTGTGTGATGGAGGAAATTGCTTATTTCATGACAGCCAGCAATCAAAGAGAGAGGGGAAGGAGCCAGGGTCTCAATAGCCCCTTCAAGTGAATGCTCCCAATAATTTTTTCCCCTGGGCTTCACCTTCTAAAGGTTCCATCACCTCCCAAAAGCACCATTGGCTGGCAACCAGCTTTCAACACAGGATCTTTGGACAGCATTTAAGATCCAAACCTCAGAAAAAGGTTTTTACATTTTTAAATATATTTATGTTAAGAAAGAAGGAGGAGGAGGATTTGGAGGAGGAAAAGAAGAGGATGAAGAAGGAGAGGGAGAAGATTATGAGACAGAGACCAGATGTGTCCCATGAAGCCTAAAATATTCACTAACTCACACTACAAAAAAATGTACCAGCCCTTGATATTAATAATGAAATCTGTTTTGTGGAAGAAGAAACCAAGGCTCAAATAGTAGCTGCTTATCTAAGTTCATAAGAATCAACCTGATCAAGTGCAGATGTGGCTTCTAATTTTTTTCCCATGAGCCAGTTAGTTCGGTGATTGTTAATAAGGTTTCCCTTTGACTCTGTCATTTAAGATTTCATAGAGTAATGTTTGCCATGTAATTTTAACACTAACTGGCCAAAGTCAGATCAATTTCGTAGAATGAGGACATAATCCTCCATTAGATTTCATTCCTTTCAGACGTCAGCCACAGACTCACCGATGGCCAGGTCATCTGTACTTCTGACCAACTGGAAATAAATTAGGAGTTCTCACTACCCCTCAGAGAGTTAAAAAAAAAAAAAAAGCTATACTTATAATTAGTTTTATTCTAAAGGGTTAATCAGGACCAACCAAATGAAAAGACACATATAACAAGGTCTGAGAGGGTCTCAAACATGCAGCTTCTATGACCTCAGGAGATGTCATCTTCTCAGCACATCAGTGTCACTCATCAACCTGGATAGCCCCCTGAGCTTTGGGGCCCATAGTTAGCCCCCTCACCCCCCACCCGTTCACTATGCAAGCATTATCAGTGGGATCATTGGCAACATAATTGAACTCAATCTCCAGCTGCCCTGATGTTGGGTTGGTTCACCTGATTCAAAGACCTGACATTCTAATCACATTGTTGTTTTTTTCCGGCAATTTCAAACCCCACCTGAAGATAGGTAGGGATGCACCATGAGTCACCTTTGCAGCATATACTCAGGTGGGGACCAAGATGCCCACCATGAATGACAAAGATGCTCCTGTGACTGCAGAAATTTCAAGGGCTTATTTAGAGGCTTTCTCCCAGGGGCCCAGGACAAGGAGCAGAGAAATTCTTTATTATACAATATCCAAGCAAGGTCTGACTTTACCTCTACTTCTCTTTCCATTGCTTAAGGAGCATAGAGCTAGTTATAGGCTCTTTTAGAACAGTCTGTCTGAGTTAGAAACAGTTAGAAACTCTCTGCTCCTTCATGCATTCTCTTATTCATGATCTCTACCATCTCTCTCTCTCATTACATTCTGTTCTTCCTCCAACTGTGACAGAAACTCCGAATGGAGGAGAACAGGTGTGCTTATTTCTTTAGCCATTCACCTTTCAGCCACTTCTAGGTTTTATCTCAACACACCAGCCCTGATGTTGCCATGGAGACTTTCCTCTGTGGGATCGAGCCTCTCTGGGTCTGGGTTGTGGCATCTGTTGCAACGGTGCCAGAGATATCTAAAACCTTGCTGCCCCAGCGTGATCTCTAAGTGAAGAGCAATTTGTCTCTTCTCTTTAATCTTACTTGCTCTTCTATCTTATAGGACAAAATAGGTTCTCTGTGTGCTCCTTTGTTGTGTTAATAGGAATAACTAATTCTAAGTGATTTACCCAATGATGAAGGGATGGTTCATTTAAACCAAAGACTCCAACACTGTTGGGGGTCAAGGAGGGGACTTGACTCTGGATCCAAAAGCTGTTGAGACTTTGTGAGTTTCTCCACAGCTGCTTCAAGTTATTTCAGAAGAAATTCTTCCTCTGCCTCCTGGTCTACTCTGTAAGAGGAAGAAGGTCCTCCACGGACCTGGAGAGTGTATGTTTATAGGTCAGCCACGTGCAGAGATGGTCCTAGAAGAGAGATTCTTAGTGAAACAACTTGAACCAAGAATCACTGCTGATCCAAGTAGCTGTGATGAGCAAGTGGGATTGCATAGTAAAGACCTGGATACTGGGCTCCCTGGCTTTTAGGTCAGAAAGAAAGAGTTCAGTAACTAGACAAGGGAGAATCCATTGGTCCAGCAGCTGGGTAATTACCTTCAAAAGGCACCTACTATGTTAGCTTTTTATTTATTCATTTGATATATACTTCCAGACTGCCTGTGGCATGCTAGTCATTATTCAATGTATAAGTGATAGAGCTGTGAGTAAGACAAAGTCCCTTCCCTTTCTCTCATGATCTTGGCCATCAACTCTCTTATTTGCATTTCCACTGTTATGATTTCCATCCTAAATGTCCCCTGAAGACTCATGTATAGAAGGCTTGGTCCCTAGGTATTTTAGTCAGTTTTTCTCACTGTGACCAGAAGACTTGACAAGAACAATGTAGAGGAGGGAAAGTTTACTTGGGGCTCATGGTTTTAGAGGCCTCAGTCTGCAGATGGCTGACTCCATTGCTGTGGGCCCAAGCGGAGGAAGGGCTGGTGGAGGAAAGTGGCTCAGGATATGGCAACAGGAAGCAAAATAACTTACCTCCTCTATCCCCTACAGCCTGCAGTTATCATCCAGTTAATTTGCATCAGTGAAATCACTCACTGATTAGGTTATACCTCTCATAATCTAACCATTTAACTTCTGAAAGTTTTTGCATTGTCTCACATATGAACTTTTGGGGGACATGGTTCTATTGGGAAGTGGTGGAAGCTTCAGGAGATGGGGTCTGGTTGGAGGAAGTATGTCATTGGGGCTATGCCCTTCAAGGGCATATTGGGACCCCCACCTCTTCTCTTCTTCTTTGTTTGCTGTCTGCCATGAGATGAACAGTTTCCTCTACTATGTGCTCCCTGCCATGATATTCTGCCTCAGCACAGCAGAAACAATGGAGCCAAATGACCATGAACCTCCGGAACTGTGAGCCAAAATTAAATTTTCTTCTGATAAGTTGATCTTTCTCAGGTATTGTATCACAGTGACAGAAATCTGACTAAAGCATCAACTCTGCAGGGAACAAACAGTATTTATTAGCCTACTCTTGTTCTCTTGATTCTTTCTCTTCACTTATTTCTCAACTAATAGATATTTATTGAACTCCCACTGTTTGCTGACACTGTGCCTATTTATATGGGGGAGTTGTAAGTACATACTCTTATTTTGTGTGGTGGTATTTGCAAAATGCATTAACTCAGGATTGTCTCATGAGTCTGAATTTGAAACCTTAGTCATTATGTACTTCTTTTCTGCACTTTTCCAATTTGGATCCTCAATACTGATTTTTTTTTAATTGGCCCCTGATACAATTTTGTCTATTTGACAAAATTTGCTTAAGCTCTCCTTGCCCTTATCTACAATGCCTTTCTCTTTACTAATACAAATCGTACCCATTCAGTAAGGCTCATATCTGTCAACAATGTCTGTTTTATCCACCTCTCCATCCCAAGCACAATGTTGTTGATGACCTATGATCCTCATTAGCACCTTTTAGCCAGCTCTCAGTTACTTGGTCATAAACTGTCACTCACTGGTAAACAGGTAATTGTGGTTATGACTTTGTGCCTTAAACTAGTTACCATTTTGGAGGGCAAGAGCTAGAACTCTTATTTTTGTGACCCTGGCAGCATTTGACAAGTGATTCTCAATTGTGGCTGCCCATTAGTATCACTTACAGAATATAAAAAACAAGAACAGGAAGAATCTGAACAGTAAGGAAGGCAGGAATCTGTGAAAGCTCCCTTGATGATACTGATGCACCCTGAGTTGGGAGCCACTGAGTAAATGCAATTCAGGCAATGAACTATTTTGGTTCAAACTAGTGTGTGTATCTGTGCATGTCCCTGCATCTCTGCTTGGGGAATTCAAAGGCACCCTTTATACAACTTGGATAAAAATGATTTATTCCACCAGCAAATATGAGTGTTCATTATGTGCCAGGCACTGTTGTGGGTGCTGAGGTCACTGCACTGAACAAAGCATGTCCTTGGTGTCCTGGAACTTATGCTCTGGGGCGCAGGAGAAGACCATAAATAAATAATGTCAGGTAATGGGGATAAAAAAGCTGTGGAGGAAAACAAAATAGGGTAAGTGGCAGAGAGAAAAACAGTGCTTTTACATGGGCTAGTTGCAAAAATATTCTCTATCCGTCTTAAATCAGTGAATGCTTTAAAACCCAGCCTGGGCTGGGAGGGTAACTCAGTGGTAGAGCACTAGCCTAGCAAGTGTGAAGCCCTGGGTTCAATCCCAGCACATGCATATACATACATAAAACAAAACCCTCAAACAAAGTCAAATCCCCCATACAAAACCTCGGCCTTCTCTGATTGAAGTCTAGGAGCCAGACCTGGTAGAGCAGCCAGTTTTGAAATACAGACTCTTGCTCTCTGCTGCCCCTTACTGATAATAAGGAGAGGGCCCAGCAGTGTCCAGTGGCACAAGGAAGGATCTCAGACAGAGGGAGGTCGGTGGGAAGGTGAGGGAATCAGTTCCTCACTGAAACAGCCAGGAGGCTATGGTCCCCTGCTAGACGATGGGAACAAAAATGGAGTGTACCTGATCTGTGACCAGGGACCCCACTCTGAGCCCCAAAGCCTGCATACCTGGTGGGTGCCTTAGTTCACTTCAGAATTAACCCTTACTTAGTATTCATTATATTATGTTAGCTCTCAATAACTTCATGTTTTGCCCCGTCTGTTAAGGATTACAATCCTTATGCTCACTTTAAAAGATAACTTTGCCAAAACTTTATTTTTCAAATTTTCTCCATGACAATAACAGCATTCTTTGTTGCTGGGAAGTGGAAATTTACTCCACTAAGATGAGCTTTAAAAATGATACCCAACATGCACGTCTGTGATATGGTGAACAGATGGCAGGTGTGAACATATATTTAAAGGAAACAATGTAAGGCTCCATCTGTAGGGCATTTATTTTTCCATGACCCTTTATCTCAGGCATTTCTCTCTAAAGGTTCATTCTCAAGGTGGGTGGCCCTTTCCCATGAGGGATACTGACTTGTAGTTGAAGTGGTAATGAATTCTCTCTCTCTCTCTCTCTCTCTCTCTCTGTGTGTGTGTGTGTGTGTGTTGTAAGGGTTTTATCCTTCTGTATACTCATAACTTACTCAAAGGAAGGTTAGTAGGGAGTTTAGCTCACCCGGGGAGGTTTGGCTATAGGACTGAAATAAAAATTTCAGTAGGGAATAAAATAAAATGAGATAAAAAAATTCAGTAGGGAGTCAGGCTGGTTCGTGTGGTAACCAGAGAAACAGTAACTTAAGCAATGAAATGCAAGCTCAAACTGAGGTCCATAGCTGGGGTTGGTAAAGCTACTGCCCTCAGGTGACTAGACACATACATGGAGGAAAGCAGCAGATCCTTTTCCATCGTAGACCATCTTGGGAGCAGGTCCTTCACACCGGGGTGCGGGACTTTCATTTTAGAGTGCAGAGGTGTGCTTTCACTATCCCCTTCCGTGGGGACTGCATCCAGGGACGTCTTTCCAGGCTGTTTGCCACCCAGTACCTAAGTAGCAACAAAGAAGCCCAGAAAATCCAGTTCCAAAGCGCAATCCTTGGGACGGCAGGTGGCTCTCAGCAAGAGAGTTTTGCCACCCGATCCCTCACCCCCATTGTCCTCACGATCCCGGTTGCAACCGGAAGAGGCGCGCCCCCACGGTGCACTCACACCCGGCTTCGCGGACTTTGCACGCGGCTGCTACGCTCCTCCCCGCCCAGCCTCAGGCGCGCCCCAGGCTGCCCAGGGAAGCGCTGGAGCCCTGGCTGCAGCCCCCGGGGAGGGCAGGCGTGGCTGGCTCCACAGCCCCTGGGGGTGGGGCGGAGGCAGGGGCGGGGCGGGGCCAGCCGCAGTGGCCGCGGCGGCGGCGGCGGCGGCGGCGTCTCCACCCGGAGCCAAGGTACATAGGCGGCCCTGGCCTTTCCAGAGCATCCTTTCCCTGCTGGCCCCGCGGGTCAGCCTGCAGCCGGTGCTGGCCGCCTCTCGCCTGGAGGCTGACTTCTTTGTTTGTTTTCTGCCCCCTGCCTCGTCTCTGCAGGACCTGTTCGTTCTTCTGCGGGCTATAAGAAAGCAGAGGATGAGATGTCCCGGACCACGTCTATTGGAGATCAGCTGGAGGCAACGGCCCGCACCATTTACCTCAACCAACCGCATCTCAACAAATTCTGCGACAACCAGATCAGGTAGGGGAAGGCGGCTGAGAGATGCCAGAGGCAGTGGATTTAGCTGGGGAGGGGCTCCCTTCCCGGTCGGTAGCTTTTCTCTCACCTAGCTGGACCTCCTCATCTGCTTCCTCCTGCACCTTGCTCCCCAATTCCCTCCACCCACCCAGAGCCTAGTGGTGTATACCGAAGGAGTCGTGTGAATACATCTTCAGCCTTCCTCCCCTTTGCTTCTATGCTGTGTCCAGCCTTTCTGCGGGCCCTGAGGAAGTTTTATTCTAATGTCACTCACAAAGTGAGGTCTCTTCTCTTTTCATCCCTGGGCTGCCTTTCAAGAATCCCCCATAATCTCTTTTTAACCTGATTAGTAGTTCTCTTTAGTAATTTGCAGATCTTAATGTAGGGAAATGCTTTATAAGGGAATCCCACAGATCTCAAAGATTCTTGGGTCTTCGTTAAGAGGTCTGTTTGCTGGGAAACTTTGCCCAGAGTTATCAGAAAGATGGATGGAAGGTAACATTTAAGTGCCTGCTTTTTGCTGGCTGCTGTGTTATATGCCTTAGCCATACTAGCTTCATGATTCTCCATCACCTCATGTGGCAGACATTATTACCTTCAGATCAGAAAATTGAAGTATAAAGATGCTAAGTAATGTACCTGTGGTTATGTAGCTACTAAATGGTAAAACTGGAAATTGAACCTGCTCCTCTGACTAGCAAACAGTTTCTTTCTGCTGTGCAAGGCTAGTTTTGTTTTGTTTTTTAGCATGGGTGTTAGTACATTTTCAAATTTAACTCAACTTTCAGGCTTAGAAAATTTTTGGTCTTGGAGTGACTTTAAGAGGATGTAGTTTTGTGAGCTGCTCAGAAAACCATCCTCAGGCATAGAGAACTTAAGTGATTGATCAGATTACACGTAGATTATTGACAAACCTGAATTTCAGTCCAGTGTTATTTCTCGAAAGTTTTGGCTTCAACTTTGTTGTTGTTATATGGTTAAGTATTCCACTGCTGTGGCAGTGCTTATACAGGGTGCTTAGCCTGACACCTTCATTTAGAAAGGTCTGGCTACTGGACATTATTGTAGCTTGATAGGATTTGGAGTAGAATAATAGTGCATATTATAGGAGGTGATATCTTCATTTATTAAGGGAGTATTAGGTTGTGCCAGACTTGTTTTGGGTATTAAGATTGAACATATTTTTATACGTATAAAAGTGCAACTTAAAAGAATAGCTGAGCTCTCATTCTAGAATGTATGGGCTTACTTTAAGACAACAAATCACCATTTCACAAACTAGAGTGAAATCAAAAAAGATAACAAGCATAGGCAAGGATGTAGAGAAAATGGAACCCTCATACATTGCTGATGAGAAGGAAAAATGGTGCAGTGGCTGTGGAGAGCAGGTTGGCAGTTCTTCAAAAGATTCCATGTAAAGTTACCATATGACCCAGCAATTCTGTTCCTAGGTATATACAACCAGGAGAAATGAAAACATATGTCCACATAAAAACTTATGTATAAACGTTCATAGCAGAATTATTTATAATGGCCAATAAGTGATCACAGTCAAATGTCTTTCAACTGATGAATGATGACTGAATAGATAAGTGTGGTATATCCATACAATGAAATATTATTTGGCTATCAAAAGGAATGAAATACACCTACTACACCATGGGTTAACTTTGGAAACATTATGCTAAGTGAAAGAAGCCAGTTATAAAAGACCTCATGTTGTCTGAGTTTATTTATATGAAATATCCAAAAGAGGCAATCTATAGAGACAGAGTGTTAGATCAATGTTTCCTAGGACAGGGGAAGGGGGAAGAGATTGGAGGAAACTACTATTAATGGGCATGGACTTTCATTTGTTAATGATGGTTGCACAAATCTTAATATACTTAAAACCATTTGGAATCTATCTAGCACTGCTAATATCGTTCCACTTTTCACACCTTCTCATACATTTCTATTTAATTGCTTTTATAAAGACAAAGATTATTTTTAAAAAGATAAATGCTCTATAAGGGTATGGAACTGAAGAATTACTTTTTTTCAAACTTTATAGTATGTTTTCAAAGGTATTTTACTTAATTCCTATTAATTTCTTTTATTTTTGTGTCTATTGTGCTTGTATGAAGCTGGGAGAATAAATCAGGAGTCTCGAGCTTGGTCTAAATTTCCTAGTTTCCATGGGAGGTGAGGATTTCTAAGAACTTAGGTAATGGACTCTCAATACTGTTCTGAAATGAAGATTGAAAACTGACTTTTGAGACTGATTTTATTATTAGATTCCAAGTGGCTACTTATTGTATGGTTTCATTTGTGCTTTTTTTATAAGGTAGCAGAGAAGACTAAGTATGGGAATGTAGAATGGGCTGGCTAGATGTAAAGTAAGCAGATAGCAACTATTCTATTTAAAAACCTCATATAAGTATATAATTGAACTTGTTAAAATATATCATGTTAAGTATGAAATTTTAAAAAAATTTCTGAGTGCATGGCTTATCCTGTGAGCATAAGTTTCTGAATGCACTGGGTGGTGTCTAAGAAATTAAAAAGTGATCTTTGAGATTCTATAAAATGGCCTTTGAGTATGTGATTCACCTCTACTCTGTGTTTAAATAGGAATCACTGATGGTTATCAGTAACTTGTAGTTCATTAGGAATTAATTACAAAACTTCTTAGCATTAGAGTTTAAGGATTTTACAAAACATGGGGCCATGATGTTTTAGCATTTTAAATTATGCTGAAATCCAGTTTAAAAAAATATTGATTTTTAAAAATAAGGATTTTTTTTTTTATCCTGGCCATGAATGTTTGCTGAAAGTTGATAAAGCTATCCAAGGGAATCTTTCTATAAAAGGAAATTGATAAAAGATTTCTTTTTTAAATATAATTTTTCATGAGAAAAGGTTACCAGTATTTTTTCTTAGAGGTAGGGCCATGAAAGTTTCATCTCAGTTTTCTGTGTGTGTATGTGTGTGTGTGTGTGTGTGTGTGTGTAGTTTTTTGCAGGGTTGGGGATTGAACCTAGGGCCTCATGCGTGCTAAGCACATGTTCTACCACTGAACTGTATCCTCCAGCCCTGTTTACTTCTATATTGAGGTTTTTGAAAAGAAGGGACATGTGGGACAGCTGAGGCTCACACTAGTATACTGGATCAGGGGTGTCTGATTATACACCTCAGGAATGCTCCGCTGTAGGACAGAGTTCTCTTATTTCCCTCCTCCCCAAGCCCTTTCTGGCATGGAACCTTACAGTCTTGGCAGATGCTCTGTGCTTGTCTCTGTGGGAAATTCATGTTTTGACTTCTAGACAGGGATGGGGCTCAGAATTTGATGCTAAGGGAGGGAGGTTGCTGTTGGGCATAGGGAAAGTAAGTGAGGGGTGATATACTTCAGGACAGGTATTATGTAGTCAAAGGTTAACATTTGGAACTGGTGTGATTCAACAGAGGCGGGGCCTGGGGAAAACTCTAAAGAGCAGAAGTGAATAGGTCACTTCTGGGGTTGACTGGCCTTGGTAACCCTGTAGGAGTGCACTCTATGGGAAGTCTAAATTCTGAGAAATTTCTTGAATTTCTGGGAGAGCTTGTACCTTGTATGTGGTTGTCCCTCCAAATCTTGGTCTTGTGCTTGACACTGAAAGTAACACCAGTGCCCGGTCTGAAGCCAATGACTTTGCATTACCTTCATGGTAGAGAATTATGATTGATCTTTTTCCTAGGCATTGATTCTCTAAGACTTTACGAGGATAGTAAATTCCTTTACCCCCAAAAAGAAATAGTAATTAATGGGTTATTTTCAGTGTGTGTGTGTGTGTGTGTGTGTGTGTGTGTGTATATATATATATATATATATATATATATATATATATATATATATATAATAATTGTATATGTGTCTACCTAACAAGGTCCCGTTTTCCCCCAAATACATAGTCCTGTTTCCTTTAAAATGTTTAAGTGCATAATTCAGCCACCTAAAGTTGTAATCATTGGTTTTTTAGTATATTCAGAGTTGTACAATTTTAGAATATTTTGACCACCTTGAGAAGAACTCCTTACCCTTTAAAAAGCTGTCATCCTCTTATCCTTGCTTCTCCCCAGACCCATGCAACCACTAATCTGCTTTATATCTCTATAAATTTCCCTATACTGGATATTTTATGTGAATGGCACCATATCCTTTCATGTGTTGTAAGTTACATATTAAATGCTTACAAAAAGTTTGCTGTGTAGAGGAATCTGGTAGGTCAATCTTTAATTTTGTATTTCTAAATGTTTAAAACCATTTAAAGTTAAAATGCTTCCCCCACCAAAATATACTTGAAGTAGTTGACTGATCAAAGGAATGAACAATATTTATGTCATCATGATCAGACATATGTAATCTTTCTATGTAATTATCAGCATGTCATTTGAAATAGTGAATTTCAAAGCTATAAGGAGGTTTTTTTTTCCAATTTTGAAATGAGATCTTCAGAGCAAGTTAGAAATGTTTATAGATATTCAGTTTTGAGTGACTCATTCATTTCAGGTGGGCGTTTTAGCTAGCAAAAAATCTTCATTAAAGCAATAACTTGAGCTTTGTTAAGTTACTGAATTTCTTTAGATTGTTTATCTTAAAAGGAAAATTGCTTTTTATAAATATTTTATTGACTTTTCCAAGGCAAGTTTAAAATAGAATATTACCTTTTAAGCAAAGGTAATTAAGCACTTTGCATTAAGTTTGTATAGGAATTGAGCACTGTGTGTTAAGTTTTATGCATGTTAAGCATCCCTAAAATCTGAAACTTTTTGAACCACACATGATGCCACAGGTAGAAAATTCCACACCTACTAGCATGTGGTGGATTGTAGTTATGCACATTAAAAATATTATATAAAATTACCTTTAGGCTGTGTGTATGAGATACATAGGTACAAGAAAATTCGATGTTTAGACTGGGATCCTCTTTCCAGGATGTTTTATTATGTGTCTGGAGACATTCCTAAGTCCAAAACCTAAACAAAACAAAAGCAAATGAAATTGGAAACACTTCTTATCCCAAGCATTTTGGTTAAGGGATATTCAACCTGTAATAATATGCTGGGATTCTAAAATAGGAGAATTTTTTTTTCTTAAAGAATGGAGAGAACAAAATAATCTTCACTAGCCTGTTTATATATGAATGTGGATAATAGGTGTATATGGTTCTAGATCCAATGTCTTTGAGTGATACAAAAATGAAGGAGTCTTTTCCAAATGTTTTAAAGCTACAGAATTTAGATGGGACCTTGTCTCAATGCATAAGCTGCTTATAATTTAACAAAGAAACAATACCAAGATTCTATCAAGAATCATTTTCTTTTGAGTCACAAAATGATCATTGTCTTAAAAAGTAAGATTTACATACGTCTGGTTTAAGACATCTGTCCTTGTCCAGTTTGGCAAAGGTAAGTATTTTTCTCATTCAGAGTTATTGCTGATGTTCAAAGCATTTTACCTTTCAGCCTTCAAACAGTCTCAAGATTTCCCTTCTGTCTATGCTATTTTTATATTAGAGGCAGATAGATATGTTTGGTTATACTCCAAACCAGGCACTGTGTTTTCTGACATGAATGTTACAATAGATCATGAGTCATTATTTCATAAATACCAATAACAATTAATGCCATAGAAGAGTCTGGTAATTAGAAGTGTTCTCCTGGATAGGTTTTTGAGGCATCCTGAAAATAAAACTGGAAATTGGGGGAGCCTTGGCACCATATATTTCAGTTGATCATTGAATCTGTGAGCTTTCTTGAACTCTATTTTTAGAAATAGAAAAGCATGTCAACCTTGAACCAGTTTTGTATTTGATGTTTCTAAGGAAACAGCAAATGTCTAGGAGAATAGACTTTCCTGGTGATTTTTCTTTGTCAAGTTGACCTTTGTGTGGGTGGATAATGAAACCCAGTTTGAATTTGACCAAAGAAACAACTTTGCCATTTGTGTTAGTTAGCTTTCCCTTGTTGTGACAAAATACTTGAGAAAATCAACTTAAGGGAGGAAAGGTTTATTTTGGCTCATGGTTTCAGAGGTTTCAGTCCATAGTTACTTTGCCCCATCACTGTGGACCTGTGGTGAGGTAGAACATCATAGAGGGATCACTTGGTGGAGCAAAATTGCTTACCTCATATGGCCTGGAAGCAAATAGAGAGGAGAAAAGGGGTTGGGGGACAAGATATACCTTTGAAAGGCACATCTGCTGTGATGTACTTCCTCCATCTATGCCTCATCTCCTAGGTTTCTACCACCTCCCAATAGCTTTACCAGCTTGGAACCAAGCCTTCAACAAAAGGGCCTTTGGGAGACATTCTAGATACAAGATGTAACACCGTTCTCATTTTTACAAATAAGTGAAGGCGTTTGGTTTAAGAATTTGGATCAGCAATTTATTTCCCTATGAACTCTTTTATTTTTATTTTTGTTGGTGCTGGGGATTGAACCTAGGCCCTTGTACATGCTAGGCAAATGCTCTACCACTGACTTATGTCCCCAGCCACACTGTTAACTCTTACTGCTTTCTGTGAACTTGGGTGCATTTCTGATTCTAAATAAATTAAACATCAAGGATTAATTAGTGAGATAGAAGTTAAAACTTAACCAAAATTAGAGAAAACTAAGGAGATAGGACAACTAAATGCCATGTGAGTCCCTAAATCAGATCCCAGAAAAGAAAAAGTACATTGGTTGAAAAATGCTGGTGAACCCTGAATAGAGTCAGTACTTGGGTTAGCTCTGTGCCAAGTGTTATTTTCTTAATTTTGATCATTGTATTAGGATGTAAGATGTTAACTGTACAGAGAAACTATGTGAAAGCTATATGGCAACTCTATTCTATTTTTGCAGCTCTCCTATAAATATATAGTTTTCTAAAGGCAAAAAAAAAAAAAAAATCTTAAAATTAACTACAAGTACCTGGGAGAGTAGGAAAATGCTAAACTCTCATCTTTTTTTTTTGATAAACATTGGATGTTTTATTGGAAACAGATATGATTTTGAAGGCATGGTGATTAGAGAGAAAAGAGTCAGTGTCCTTAGATGATTGTTGTGTTAAGATTTGAGAACATTCCATTCCTGGTGTCAAAGAAAATTCCCTAAACTCACCAGCAACACAGAGAGAATTTGTTTGCATGATAGCTAGTCCAGTTGTATAGAAATTTTAAGAGTTGGTAGTCATGTGACCTGCAGATAATCCTGTTTCTGCTCAGCATTCAGTCCTGGGAGCTTCTAGGTCACCATCTAGAAAGTAGGGTCTAAGTATTTGTTCCACCACTTATGACTGAGCCACTCAACAGAAGCAAAAGCTTACTCAGAAAAGCCAATCAGCAACTCTTTCAAGAGGGACAATGCTTAGAGAGAACAAAAGGAGAGGACCCACCATTGTTGGGATGCAGGATGTTTTACAAAGAAATTTCCAGAAATTCATGAGGTTGGGTTTGATCATTTAAATGCTGATCCATTCTTTTTTCTTAAATGAAAGCCAGCTCTTCAAAACTTAAATCAGAGGTTTTTAGCCACTCTTACTATTTTATGCTAGATGCAATTAAAAAGTGATTTGAAGTTGAGTTTGGGATATTGTTGGGCATTCTGTTAGATTATTCTGTGTGTTTTCGGTATTGGTTAGAGATACCATCACTTGAAAGGCTACTGGAGAGTGTTGATAGGTTTCAACTTTCAGGCCTGCTTGAGAAAGGACATCAGCCCAAGAATGGATGTGTTGCTCTTTTCCTTCCAAAAGTTTGATGATTTTAATCTGTGAAATAAACCTAGAGCAAACAAATTCACAGGGGGAAAAAAAACCATAACAAATACATTCAATTGTAGAAACATGGGGGCTATACACATAGCACAAGACTCAAGGGAGGGGCACAGATAACCAAGCCTTATATACAGCTGAACAAAGGGATAAGGACTTAAGGGTTCTTGGGGTAAGAGAGGTTGAGGGGAGGAGGTGTGTGGCCTGGAAAGGTTATCCTGTGATGCAGATGAAGTCTCCCAGGTAACTGCCAGCTGTGGTCATTCTTTCAGACCCCCAACCTCTTCTTCCTGTGAAAAGATCTTTCCTTGGCAAAAACTGGGTATCAGAGAAACCTGTTTATATATCATGCCTGCTGCTTACTTCACCAGTGTAAATTTCCTTTACAGATGTACATTTCTTTTACAAAAGGGCAGCCTCTCAGAGTTAATTCTGGCAGCAGTTTCTCAGAATACTCATCTTGAAATATGCCAAAGGAACAGATTAGGAGGGGCCATATTTTGGGGTCCGACATGTTCATCATTTAAGTTTTCTTTCTATGTCAGTGGTCTCCAAACTTTACAGATTGTATGTTCCTTCACTAAAACTTCTTAGCATAACCTTCAATATAGGCATTTAAATATCTGTAGACATAGTATCATCATTAGTTATTATCTAAAGATATACTATGCGTTCACCAATGTTCTCAGTTAAACTTTGTAGTTAAGTACATTTGTTAAAGATGTTCATTATTTTGAATATTTTTGGCTGATTCATCAGGTTTGGTTAGATTTTCCTAATGCTTAACCTAGTAAAATTGTTTTGAAGAACTTTTATTAGGAAAGGAAGAGATAATTCTGCTGCTTTATAAAATTTGCCTTTAGTTGCAATATTAACATAATTTTCAAAAAGGTATCATTCCAGATTCTAAAGCCACTTTTTCATTTGGGAGGGTTAGTTTAGTGAAATTAGATAAAGTAAACCAGAAATCCATTTAGCTGGGAGATATAAACTGAAACATATAGTAGTAATAAGCAGAGAGACAGACAGGGGAGGGTACCACTGTTACCATGTATTAGTCAGCCAGACTGTCATGGCAAAATGCCATAGTCTGGGCGGGTGGTTTAGACAGCAGAAATTTATTTTCACACCGTCCTGGAGTTTGGGAGTCCAAGATTAGGTTGATAATCAGAGTAGTCGGTTTCTGGTAGGATGGTAAAGTCACGCTTCCTGCCTTGCATAGAGAAAGAAGACCGAAAAAGCTCCACCAGAAAACTTCTAGAACTAGTAAATGAATTCAGGAAAGTAGCAGGATATAGAATCAACACCCATAAATTAAAGGCATTTCTGTATATCAGTGACAAATCCTCTGAGAAGGAAATGAAGAAAACTACCCCATTTACCATAACCTAAAAAAAAAAAAAAATACTTGTCAACTTAAAGAAAGAGGTGAAAAATCTATACAATGAAAACTACAGAACCCTAAAGAGAAAAATCAAAGAGGACCTTAGAAGATATAAAGATCTACCTTACTCTTGGATAGGCAGAATTAATATTATCAAAATGACCATACTACCAAAAGCACTATACAGATTTAATGCAATTCTGATCAAAATCCCAATGGCATTCCTCATAGAAATAGAAAAAGCAATCATGAAATTCATCTGGAAAAATAAGAGACCCAGAGTAGCTAAAGCAATCCTTAGCAGGAAGAGTGAAGCAGGTAGCATCAATATACCAGACTTTAAACTATACTACAGAGCAATAGTAACAAAAATAGCATGGTATTGGCAGCAAAACAGACTGGTAGACCAATGGTACAGAATAGAGGACACAGAGACTAACCCACAAAACTACAATTATCTTATATTAGACAAAGGTGCCAATAACATGCACTGGAGAAAAGATAGCCTCTTCAACAAATGGTGCTGGGAAAACTGGAAATCCATATGCAACAAAATGAGATTAAACCCCTATCTCTCACCATTTACAAAACTCAACTCAAAAGTGGATCAAGGACCTAGGAATTAAACCAGAGACTCTGCATCTAATAGAAGAAAAAGTAGGCCCTATTCTTCATCATGTGGGATTAGGCCCCAACTTTCTTAATAAGATTCCTGTAGCACAAGAATTAAAACCAAGAATCAATAAATGGGATGGACTCAAACTAAAAAGTTTTTTTCTCAGCAAAAGAAACAATCTGTGAGATGAACAGAGAGCCTACATACTGGAAGCAAATTTTTACCCCTCACACATCAGATAGAGCACTAATCTCTAGGGTATATAAAGAACTCAAAAAGCTAAGCACCAAAAAAACAAATAATCCAATCAACAAATGGGCCAAGGACCTGAACAGACACTTCACAGAAGAGGATATACAATCAATCAACAAATATATGAAAAAATGTTCATCATCTCTAGCAATTAGAGAAATGAAAATCAAAACTAATCTAAGATATCATCTCACTCCAGTCAGAATGGCAGCTATTATGAAGACAAACAACAATAAGTGTTGGCCAGGATGTGGGAAAAAGGTACACTCATACATTGCTGGTGGGACTGCAAATTGGTGCAGCCAATATGGAAAGCAGTATGGAGAATCCTTGGAAATCTGGGAATGGAACCACTATTTAATCCAGCTATCCCTCTCCTTGTTCTATACCCAAAGGACTTAAAAACAACATACTACAGATACAGCCACATAAATGTTTATAGCAGTACAATTCACAATAGCTAAAATATAGAGCCAGTCTAGATTCCCTTCAGTGGATGAATGGATTAAAAAAATGTGGTATATATACCCAATGGAATTTTACTCAGCAATAAAGAGAACAAAATTATGGCATTTGCAAGTAAATGGATGGCGTTGGAGAAGATAATGCTAAGTGAAGTTGGACGATCCCAAATAACCAAATGCCAAATGTTTTCTCTGATATTAGGAGGCTGACTCATAGTGGGGTAGGGAGGGGGAGCATGGGAGGAATAGATGAATTCTAGATAGGGAAGAGGGGTGGGAGGGACAGGAAGGGGGCAGGGGATTAGCAAGGATGGTGGAATGTGATAGATATCATTATCCAAAGTACATGTATGAAGACACGAATTAGTGTCAACATACTTTATATACAACCAGAGGTATGAAAAATTGTGCTGTATGCGTGTAATAAGAATTGTAATGCATTCTGCTGTCATTTATTTTTATTATTATTTTTTTTACAATTTTATTTTTATTTTTTTATTGGTTGTTCAAAACATTACAAAGCTCATTAGATTCAAGTGGGTTATGAACTCCCATTTTTACCCCAAATACAGATTGCAGAATCACATCGGTTACACATCCACATTTTTACATAATGCCATATTAGTAACTGTTGTATTCTGCTTGTCATTTATTTTTTAAAAATCAATGAAAAAAAAGAGAGAGAACGGGGTGGGGGAAGTGACAAAGAGAATAGTGGTATTTCACATAAGGTATCAGTCTTTAATAAGGGCACTAATCCCATCCTGAGAGCCTCCACCCTCATGACTTCATCTAATCCTTTCTTTTCCAAAGATCTTGATTCCAAATACCATCAGATTAGGGGTTAAGGCTTCTATGTATTAATTTGGGGATGATGATACTGTTCATTCCATAGCACACCCCCCTAACCCTCAAATCAGGGAACTTCCCCTCCAGGCACATTCCATAGGACCATGTGGGGGCACCGGTATCATTATATTCAATAAATGTTATCAAACCTTAATTTTTGGAAATACATGTAAATGTAAACTCTGGTAACTTTCTTTCATACCCCACTTTGGAGCTATGTCTGTAGATTCCTGTTGAGTGGGGCTCCTCCTTTTTCTTGGAGAAGATCAAGCTCAGTCTAACTTCTGCTTTTGACTTCAGCAACCCTGAGACTGGTCATAATGAGGAAAGTTAAGCCCAATTTGTAATCCTACATTTGGTATTTGCAAGGCAAGCATTTTAATCCCCCTCTATCATGGGGAATCTGGAGTGGTTTTTTTTTTTTTTTTTTGTAATGCTTCAGAGCTAGGACAGAACAGAGTTACAGTTGGGTTTGAAAGCTGAGTAGAAGTCAGTCTGAAAGCTCAGGTGGCGTTTGTGGAGGGAGGACATGCCAGCCATGGGGAAAAGCATATGCAAAGGTACAGAGGTACAGAGCCTTTTGCTTTCTGGAAAAGATGTGGAAGAAGGAGCAATGACAGCTGTGCTCAGAAAATCCCAGTTACTGACAAGGGGTCAGCTGTAGCCCAAAGAAGCTCTTACAGGGGCAAGTGACAAAGTTATCCTTGGGTTTGGGATGCTTTGGCTGTGGCATGTGTGTGAACCCACATGCTCTGTATTTTGAAATGCACTGGGATGCTGTCATTGCCCAGGGAGAGACGTGAGGCTTGGCTTTGGGGATAGATGGAAATAGGCTTGTAAGTAGGTGGAGGAATATACAAAGATGTTGCCAGAATTCCAGTTTTAGTTATATGGAAGGTATTTTGATACTTTCTCTTATGAGTTTTGTTTTATTTGGAACTACTTTAAACAGTGGATTGGGGGCAAGGTTATTGACCTCAGAATGGCAAAAACCCTGTCACCTAAGTGTTGGATCAACCCAAGGGGTCAGGTGCATGGGGTTACCTCCATCAGCTGTGTCACAAAGGAGATATCTTCCTGTGAACTGTCTCCAGCAAGGCGGGGATTTCACAAGCTTTACTAGGAGAGACATTCAGTGTTTCCCTACCTCTAGGTGTGCCTGATTTCAAGATATTCCACTTAGTGAATAGGAACTAGAGTAAGGTTATGCCTTATGGCATGCCCAAGAGTTAGAATAGTGTCTGTTACCCCATATGAAGAATTGGTCCTGTTGGTCTAAGAGAGCAAATGGTGCCTGCTCATCCATACTGTTGTCACTCTTTTTTGCCACTCATGTTGTTCTCTGTCTTCTCTTTGATAACCCAGACAGTCAGTTGATAAGCTGGGGGAGAAAAGCAAAGTGGAGTTGAGTAAGGTAATATAGGAGAATAAATATTCAGGCTAAAGAATAACAATAATCTTTGGGTGCTAGGATTATGTAAAGAAATAAAATTTAGCCTGAATTTGTGACATTACAGGCAGGCTGCATTGAGAGCATAAAGGCAGGTCTAAGATGTATTTAGTGTGTCTATGTGCATGGTTGTTAAATCAAGAAGTTGGTTCCTCCTTCTGATATTCTGAGAGAACAGAGAAGCACAAAAGGTCACATTAAATTCACTGTCACCTTCTCTTGCAAGCAAATACCAACTAAGATTCTTTACCAAAGAATGATTAAAATCTTAAACTAGGTACAAATGGAGAACTAGATTTGTATTGAATCATGAATATCAAGTCTTTCTCTTTCTCTTCCTCTCTCCTCACTTTTCCCCTTTATTTCTTACTTGGACCATTGGCTTTTTGACCACTTGCCTGTGCTTTGAGTCTTCCTGTGTACCTCGAAACTGTGCATCATATTTAACCTGAATACTTAATTGGAGGCTCAAATTATATAAGGAATGTTCTTTAAATTACTGAATAAAAATACTACACCTTTTTTTAATTTCAGTTAAGGGTAGAAGTTTTGAAAGTATTACTGGCTAGTATATGTGTTCCCAAGCTCTCATAATTTAAGAATAGAGCTCTTAATTTTAAAACAGCAAGGCTATTTGCTGAGTAGTATCATAAGTACCTCCCCAGTATTCTATCTTTGTTAGAACTGCCTCATGTTAATTTTTAATGATGTCTTTACAAATTAGAGTTCATTAATCATTCTAGAGTCAATGTACCATAGTAAGTTACATTATTTTGTAGAAGGAGGATGCCTCAGGGAGGCAGAAACATTAACTTCTCTCAATTTCACTGTTTTGCCTGACAGCTGTCTCGTGGTTTCATCTCCACACCTGTTTCAATAAAGACCTATTTCAATAATATTTTCTTCACTGTATAGGCTCAGACGTTGCAGGAAAAGCAAATTTCCGTCTTCATTTCTTTCCTCCTCCTCCTTCTACTTATTTTTTTTTTCAGTGTTACAGGTCAAGTACTCTACCACTGAACCACATCCTCAGCCCACAGAAATAATTTTTAAGTATAAGATGGAGAGGGGTGGGGAGGGAGAGGGAGAGGAAAGAGGAGAACCACTGTTATTCTGTATATATGGAGGTCTTGACATGGATTAGTCATATTTGTAAGCCAAACACTGTGAATGTTATAATAAGGGAACTCCAAAGTGTTGAGTAAATGTATATATGCATATGCACATGCTGTAGCTCTAACTTAATGCTTTTAATTCTTACAGCCTGTAATTCTTACATCTGTGTCCATGGGTGTATTAGTCAGATTTCATTGTTGTGACAAAATGACTGAGAAAAACAATTTAGAGGAGGAAACTTAGTTTCAAAGATTTCTGTCTGTGGTTGGCTCGCTCCAGCTTTGAGCCCAAGGTGAAGCAGAATGTCATAGTGGAAGGGCATGGTGGAGGATAGCTTCTCAGCTCACGGCAGACAGGAAGCAGAGAAGGGGAGCTGGGGGGAGAGAAGATATATCTTCAAGGGAACATCCTCAGGTACCCACATCCTTCAACTTGATCTTACCTCCAGTGGTTTCTAACACTATCCAATAGTCCATTCAGATTATGAATCCATCTGTGGATTAATCTGTTGATGAGGTCAGAGCCCTCACGATCCTATCATTTCCACCTGAACAATTAATTATTCCATCCTGAACAATGCTATACTGGGGATTAAATCTTCAACACATGGGCCTTTGGGGAACATTCCAGATCCAAAATCTAGCAACAGGGAACATTTTAATTCATTTGGCAAATTATTTTGGTCCATGGTTAGCTGGTTTTTCCTTAATGCTGAGGCTTCCTGTAGCTCCCAGACATTGGTTCTAGGTTGTGGCCTACACATAAAATGCAGGAGTTAGCCCATAGGCAACACAGATATTTTATATTTCTATAGCCAAATACTCGTTCTAATATCACATTTGAATTATGATTCATGAACTGTTATTTTAACAGTGCTCTTAATGTTCAGACCCATTTATAGAGACATTGTCTCAGAGAGGAAATGTGGGTTCCTCCAATGTTTGGTCTTGTAGCGCATCTTTGTGCTAAAGTAAGTTTTTTTATTTTCTTATTTCACCAAATTAATGAGTGGCTACTTACATTTACATTGCTCCTATACTCAACAAAAATTTAAAGAGGGATTGGAAGTGCTTCCAGATTTTTTATCCTTAAAATCATACCTCAAAACTCCAACTATGTTAACGTGTAAACTTTGAGGGAATGCCAACGAAGCTGCAGATTGTCACCTACTGACAGTAATTCATGTGCTTCTGTTTCACCTTCTGAGGGACATTTCTAATTTCACAGTCCTGGAAGTTATACAGGGCCACTGTCATCCTGTCCCCAGCTTGCTGCCCCATCTTCCCCACGTTTTCTTCCTCTGGTCTGGCTGCAGTCTTTAATCTTGGGATTACAATGCTATTTCCTTCCCTCTACAGTGTTTCCTCCTGGTGAACTCTGTATTTTAAGGCTCAGGTCACATATTTCTTAAGCATTTTCGTCCTTGTCCCATGTCCTCACTCTTTGCAGGCTGAGGTGCCTCCCTCTGTGCATCAGTGTTTTTCAGGCTTTTTTTTTTTTTTGCTGTGGATCCCAGCAGGTTGCCTTATGTCTATTTACATGTGTCTCTGACTCTCTTTGCTCTGCTGCGTCATTCTTGAGGATGAAGTCTGTTTCCCCTTGCATCTTCCCCAGCACGAAGCACCATTTCTGGTCAAAGAGAAGTGCAAACCCTTTGCTGTTCTACCAGCAAAGGTCAGAACTGTACAGAGAATGGGAATTGATTTCATGCATGTACATATTTGTCAAAATGAACCCAATTACTATGTGTAACTGGAATGCTCTAATTAAAAAAAAAAAAGGAAAGAAAATAGGAACTGGCTTAACACCTTGTTCTAAGATTTTTCTTCATATTTTATTGCTTACTGAACAAATTAGAACTCCCACAGTGAGATAGAGCTGCCCAAGCCTTGGAAATTGATGCATTTTGAGGTTTTGATGTTGCTTTCTTATATAAACTATTCCTAAAAGAGGGCTGCCAAGTTAAATGCTCTTAATGCCATTTCTTCAGACTTAGATTGATGTTTACCCTCAAATGAAAGTTTATTTGGGATTTAATGTGATAGTTGGCATCCTTAAGCCATTTATATAAGTTGAGATTTAGAATTTGTTCATTCAACAAATTTATTTTTAGTGTCAAGTATATGGCAGTACACATCAGTGATTGATGTTGGGGACATGGTGATGGAAAGAAAAAAAAGAGGCCTCACTCAACCTTGATAGTCCTGATCTACTCATTACCGATTAACTTTTTGGGTGGGTTTAAGTGAGGAAGATGAGACAGAACATGCACATTGGATCAGTCATTTCTGTTTGTTGCCCTCTGTTATGCTTTGGACGTGAGGTGTAATCTAATCTGTTTCTTCTAATTTGAATGGACTAACTGCAGGTGGGGCGTGGTTGGAGGATCACTGTGGGGTTGGATGCAGTGGGGATGTGGGAGGTGTGCCATTGGGGATTATATCTTGTTCTCCTGATTCCTTCCTCTCTTTGCTTCCTGACCATCATGAGCAGAGCAGCACCCCTCTATCATGGTGAGCTGCCTCACCTTAGGGACAGAGCAATGGAGTTGGCTGATCATGGACTGAACTGCTGAAACCGCGAGCCAAAATGAATGTTTTCTCCTCTAAATTGCTCTTGTCAGGTATTTTGGTTACAGTAATGAAAAGCTAATTAACCCCCCCTTTTTCCCCCTCTGTTCTTCTGGGGGGAGCAAACCACATATAGACCAGGACAGGGTTTCCACACCTATCCTCCGTCTTTAAGGAGCTATCTGAAGGAGGCAGAAGCACTCCCAACTTGTGTCCTCATTGCACAGATAAGGAAACACACCAGATAAAGTAATACAAGTAGCCCAAGTTCCCAGAACCCAAGGAGTACAAAAGGTAGTTGAGGGTGTTGGGGGAGCAATCCATTTGAAGTGCAGGCAAGAGGAGGGTACAAAAAATAAAGCCCGCTGAAAGTCCTTCTGTTCTATTATTCCCATACACCAGCAGTTCTGCATAATGTCAGCAATAAAATGTTCATCAAAAAGGTCTTCAATTGGATTAAATTCTAAACAGTTTCTGTGATTATTATTTACTATTAAAGACCGTATGTGTGTGTATATATAGTATGCGTGCAAAATAGACACACATCTATGCTTCCAGTTAGTACATTTTAGTTTCTTTCAAGTGAAAAGACTCCCTGGAATCCAATTAGGAGCACTCCTGGGTATTTTCCAGCCTGGGTGCCCATGACTGAGCTGTATGCATGCATTTTGAGGGCAAGGGTCTAAGAATTGGGCAGGGATGGAACTCATTTGCACAAGACCCAAGATACTGTATACTCCTGAGTTTAAACAGCAGTTATCAAACAAGTAGTAGCTCTGTAATATTTATAAATGCTAAGAAAATAGAACCTGTGCTATTTTAATTCTGTCATTATTCTTTTCTCCTGATGCTGGGGATGGAACCCAGGTCTTATGCATGCGAGACAATGCTCTACCACTGAGTTACACATAGCCTAAATTCTGTCATTTTATGAGCCTACTTGGCTGTTTTTCTGTTTAAAATTTAAAACATGGGAACAGTTTGATTTGTGAAGTACAATGTTTTTGTTTGGTAATTGCAAATTTTAGTTTACATAAAACTTTGTTAGATTTAATAATCTTTTGAAAATTGAAATTTATTGAGAAGTTATTATTTTAAAGTTGATGTCCAAATCAAGAAAATAAAATGTAACAGTAGTATGATTTATTAGTTGATCAAATTATACCCTTTGTAGACATTGCTTTTGTTAAAATTCAATTAGTGAACAATTATTGACATAAATATTCTATCAGTCCTAAACCAAAGATCAAAGTACAAATTATTACATGGATATAAAAACTGTTGAATAAATAGTGTTATTTTTTTCCCTTTTTTGTACTATAATAACTTTTTAAATTTTATTTACTGGCATCATATATAATTTAATAACAATAGTGTTTTGGGGATGTGTATGTGGGGGGACTGAACTTGGACACATGCTAGGTAAGTGATCTATCACTGAGCTATATCCCCAGCCCTAATAAAGATAATTTTTGTTTTCTGTTTCTTTTCTGGTGAATTTCATATTTTTATTTTATAATTGTTCTTGAAAAAATTTTGCCACATAGAGAAGGGACTTTTTTTTTTTTTAAATCTCTGGGTGGCAAAAACACTTGTTATGTTACCACCTGTGGCCACCATCTCAGAGGAGCTCAACCTGAGTCCCTAACCATTGAGGGCAGATCTCTGTAGATGCCTGCCTCTAGTAGGTAGTGCTTTATCTTTCAGGGTATCAGTTTCCTCCTGTGTAAGATGAACAGTGCAACTTATATTTTTCAAAGTTTCTCCCAGTTCTCAAATCCTCTGTTGAATGGTCCTGAGCCATGACTTGGCAGTGTGATCTGACATATGAACTATTGGTCAGCTGTTGCAGCGACTACCATTCCCGCTGGTCTGAGGCAAGTGAGACCCTTTGGAGTTTGCCTCCGGGTTCAATTGACAAACTCCAGGTTCTCTTGGCAAAACTGGGAGGTGGTTTGTGGTTATGGTTATCTCTTCTCTATAGCTTCAGTGACTGCAGTTAGGAACTTATTTCAGGTTTCCTGTTATAGTAGGGATGAAGGAGTATTCTTGACAGGCTTCAAAGTTCATTTGTTTGGATTTTTTATTTTTAATTTTGGAGACAGGGTGACCTTGAATTTCATCTACCGGCACCAGCCTCCCAAGTAGCTGTGTTCAGATTTTTTAATTACAATTTTTGAATCTATATTTTTAGTGTATTCAATTAGCCAGTTGGATAATAGCATTAGTCTCCTATTACAACTTTTTAGATAGTCCACTTGTGATTTTTATTTTACATGTTTTCATGTAAAATAATTTATTTCATATAGAATTTAATTTTGCATGAAATAGAATTTACCATAGAGGTGGTAATATAGCTACATTTTTTATTCTTACCTATGCTTATTTTGGCCTTAATTTAATTTTGGCCTTAAACTTGATGTTACTATTTTAGGCTCTATTTTCTTTTTGTTTATGTTTGTGTTACTTTTCTTATAAATTTGTTTCTATTTTTTTGAAGTTAAATTACAAAATCCCTTCAGAGATCCTTTTCCATTCCATAAGGGCACTTAGTCAATTTGTTGTCATAGCTTTTTGATAGTGTGATCTTTTGTTTTATGGTTTTTATTTTTACTTCCTTGCCTTTTCTCAACTCTTTGGCTTGATTGATGAAACTCATTGTGGGATTACTAAGGAAATAGGGGCAGGTGGAGGTGAAGACATCAGTTCTAGTCATGTAGACTTGTGGAGTCTGTGGGACACTCAGGTAGGTGTACCCTGTGAAGTTAGAACAATTATGTGCCACATAATGACATTTCAGCTAATGATGGACTGTACATACAATGACAGTCCCATGGCATCATAATGGAGCTCAAAAATCCCTATCATCTAGGGGCTGGGGTTGTGGCTCAGCGGTAGAGTGCTCACCTAGCATGTGCAGCACTGAGTTCGATCCTCAGCACTGCATAAAAATAAATTAATAAAAATAAAGGTATTGTGTCCAACTACAACTAAAAATATTTTTAAAATCCCTATCATCTAGTAATATCACAGTCCTCCTAACATTGTGTTTCAAAGCATTCTTCACGCATGTGTGATGATGCTGGTGTAAACAAACCCCTACTATCAGTCATATAAAAGTATATCACATGCAGGTATGTACATATCTTGTACATGTGTACATGTTCCTAGGTGACATCAGAAGATACACTTGGGCTGGGTACAGTGGCACATGCCTAATCCTGGCTACTCCGGAGGCCAAGGCAACAGGCTTGCAAATTCAAGGCCAGCCTGGCCAGTTTTGGGACAGCCTGGCCTGTCCCCAAATAAATAAATAAATAAATAAAATTAAAAAAAGGTTGGGGAAGTAGCTCAGTGGTAGAGCATCTTTGGATTCAATCCCCTGTACTGTAGGAAACACACACACACACACACGCGCGCATGGGTTAATACAAAAGACTTTAATTAGCCTTTTAATATGTGATAATAATAATAAATGGCTGTTATTGGATTATGCATTTGCTATAATGTACTTTTATTTTTACTTGAGAGGATATTCCTACTTAGGAAAAAAGTTTACTGTAAACAGTATGCCATGTTGTGTCAGTGACAGCCTCATGTATCTTGTGTTTACTGCTGTCTTGATTTAATCTTGTGTTGTGTTGTTCATAGCCCTAGGAAAAATCGGCTAAGATATTAAATACTATTGTGTATAGATAGCTGTCTTACACAGCCTAGGTGTGCAGTAGATTATCCAGGTTTATGTAAATGTACTTGATGATTTTTTCCCCCAAGATGAAATTGCCTAATGATGCATGTCTTAGGATGTGGCCCTGTCATTAAGTAACACATGATGGCATATTGATCCAGACAGAAGTGTGGTGTAGGGCAAGGCTGTGATTGGATATGATGACTACTTGATGAGCATGCTTGTGGCAGCTGGACTGATGAGTAGAAAAGATGGTTCAGTACAGTGAATAAAAATCAAGGGTGGAGCCTCAGGGATGATCCCCATTTGAAGGTCATGTAAAGGAACCTGCAGGGGAGATTATAGAGGAGCCATAGAGGTGGAGTGCCAACCAGGAAAGGAGGATTGCCAAAAATCAAAAATAGCCCTTTGAGGAGGGAAGTAAACAACAGCAGATACAGAAAGAATTGCTTTACTGTGGTTAGACAGGTAGCAGGAGGTTAAAAGGTAAATGAGCAGTGGGGAGGTAGGCACAGTAGAACTGTTCTCTTGAATGCAGTTGGCAGTGAAGGAGATGAAGAGAGGCAGGCAGGTCAGGGACTCCTGAGGACATTTATAGGCTGAGAGTAAAGCTGTGGAGAAGGGAGACGGACAGGTTAGGCACAGGGTAACAGAGGATCCTAGACCTGAACTCAGGTGCAGTTTATATACTTGGGCAGCACGAAGAGAGTCCTTTTTCTAAGATAGTGGGGGAAGAGCTTAGGACAGGCCCCTGGAACCAAAAAACTTCTGTTTACCCCAGAGCGCTTAAAGTGAGGTGTTGGAAGAGGGTGGAGGGTTTGAGGAGAGAGGAGGCTTGCAGCAGCCTGCATATTGCTTGAGGGAGGGAGCTGTCCAAGGTCTGTAGTGCAGACAACCTAGGTGATAACAGAAAACATGTGAATTGCTGCATATTCAGGGACCCACTTAACATTTCTGAGTTGAATAATATACCTTAGCTTCTTTAATACTTTGGTGATTAAAACAAAAAACAAACAGTCAAGAGATCAGCCTGGGTCTGCTGCATTTACTCTGGTGTGTAGTAGATAGAATCTCTAAGGGGTAGCTGGGAGGGTGGATGGTATTGAGGATAGCTTTGACCTTTCTATTACTGTGCAGGACTCTTGTTGCTAATATCAAAGCATTCATAAATATTTTATTAGGTTCCCTGGGAGCAAATCCGTGCTGCAAAGGGAAGGAAAGTGTTTGGCAGGGATGAATGTAAGGAGGATTATACGATGAGAGGAGACTGTAGGGAAGACAGCCTGTTTTTTTACTGTTATTTGTTTTGTCTTTTGACAGGGAAGGATCCTTGGTGTCTGCTTCCGTAGTTTAAAGGAGCTTTGCTATTTTTATATTTACAGGACCTTTATCTGTATTTAAAACAACTGAAAACATAAGCATAAAAATTTGTGTGAGGTTTTTGACATATTGTTTTCCAGCTCCATTAACACCATCTTCCTATTTATTGCTGTAGATGAGTTTAGTTTGAGACCTTCTTGTTGTGTTTGACATTGTAATTTTTTTTTTTTCACAGAGATGTCACATAATCAAGGGTTTAGTTCATATATTGCACCATGCTCTTCCAATTCCCCACAGGCCCTTCTGCATTTAGCACCTCTTAGATTACAGTCTTCTTTCTTTACTCAGCCCTTTTAACATTCTTCTTAAACTGTCTGAATTAGGTGAAATCTCTTTAGATTTCTCCTAGGCTACCTTTCTCTCAACCGGTACGGTGCCCACCTTTGGTGGGATTTGTGAGAATTTGAAGGAACACATTTGGGCAAACACAAGAATAGAAAGTTGAATATATACTCCAGTCATAATACTCCTCTTCTGCCCTTATGGGTGGGATTATCTAACTAATTTTACCCATCATTGTCAGGAAAGGCCAAAAAATGTCATCAGCTCATAAATGGCTTAAGATGTGGGAAGGAGATTTTAATTGGTCCTGAGAAACAGTGTGTTTTAGTCAGCTTTTTTGCCACTGTGACCAAAAGACCTGACAAGAACAATTATAGGAGGAAAAGTTTATTTGGGGGCTCACAGTTTCAGAGGTCTCAGTCCATAGATGGCTGATGCTATTGGTCTGGGCCCCAGATGAGGCAGAAGTGTGTGGTGGAGGAAAGCAGCTCAGGACATTACTAGGAAGCAGAGAGAGAGCCCCACTCCATGAGGACAAAATATATACCCCAAAGGGCATGTCCCCCATGCCCCTCCACCTCCAGCCACACCCTACCTGCCTATAATTACCATCTAGTTAATCCCTATCAGGGCATTAATGCACTGATTAGCTTAAGATTCTTATAACCTAATCATTTCACCTCTAAACTTTCCTGCATCGTCTGACACATGAGATTTTGGAGGACACTTCATATGTAAACGATGACAAAGTACAATTGGCTTTTGGAAGGGTGGATGAGTATAGGACTAGGTATGGGCGGAGTCTCAGTGTGGGGAGGAGCTGGGAAGATGGATGGGGCTGAGGGAGCCTTCCCTGTCTCCTCCTCCCGGCTCTTCTCATCCTGTTTTTATAGCTTGAAGTCATTTTTTTGTTTCCCATCACAGGTTTTAACACAGTTTCCTATGGAGTGTCCCTTAATCTGAGCTGCACAGCTCGAACCTCTTGGTTTGCGTGTGTTTTGTCTTCTCATCTTTGAACACGAGAGTACGATTCTTGTCCATTTTTACCTAGAAAATAATAGCTGAGCAGTTTATCCACCAGAACCCTGTTTGCCAGGGCTCATGCACATTTACCCTCAGTCTGATTGCCCCTATCATCAGGTGCTCTGTGAATTGCATTAACCTCTGTGAATCACCCAGGTTAACCTTGCTGCCTGGTTTGATTTCTTTGAAAAGTGCTACCCTGTGGAGGGAGTGAAGAGGTGGACTTTAACATTTTTAAAAATTAGGCTGATGTATCCAGTTATATTGTGGGGGGCAATCTTACAATTAATAATTTGTGTGATTAAAATGAACCATTGTTGAAGAGGAAACTGGGTGAGGGAAAAAGGACTGAAAGCATCTTGGACAGGGAAAGCAGCTGCTGCACATTCAAATACCCACCTCCTGGGTCTGCCCCTCATTTATTGCTTCTGCTTATTTTGAACTTCTGCATGAAATTTGCATTGAAGTGGGGTTTTTTTTTTTTTTTTTTTTTTTTTTACATGAACTCCTGACAGGGACAGTTTTTCGTTAAGGAGGATTAAAAAATGTAAATAGTGACCTAATCTCAATAGGCCTCAACTTCTCCATAGAGAAAATGAGGAATTAGATACCTCCTGGGAAGGGATATTTGAAGGCTAAATAAATGATGCAAAGAAAAGAAAAGCATATGCACAAGCACACACAGAGTGTGGTGCCTAAAAACTTTGGATTTTTCGGAAATGTTCTTATTATCAATAAGTGGGGAAGGGACTTGACTTGGCAATTGTCAGATGAAATGATCTCTAAAGTCTCTTTCCACAAAATTCTATTTTTGAGAAGCGTATTTCTCCTTAAAATAAACGAGATGAGGTTTAATAAGCCCCACTTTCCTTAGAGGAACAGTTTGTTCTCATAGGCAGGCATGGGTAGAGTTGAGCTTTGTAGGCAAGTTACTGTTGGATCATTTAAAAAGCATTTCTGTGCTTTTGTAACTGAATATTTAATATTCTCATTGGTTGCAGGCCCCTCAGATTCCCAAGTCAAGATGGCATTGTATATTACATAAAACCTATGCACATCCTTCTGTACATACAGTACCTAAATTACATTGCAGAGTCTAGATCTCTCGATCACCTATAACACCTAATACAATGTAAATGTTATACAAATAGTTGTTACAGTGTATTGCCTAGGGAATAATCACAACAAAAAAGTCTGTACATGTTCAGTTCCGATGAAATTTTTTTCCAAATATCTTTGATTTTTAGTTGGTTGTATTCAAGGATGCAGAACCCAAGGACAGAGAAGGTGGACTCTATTATAATCTGCTTGTGTGAATTGATGTGTTATTTTGTTCTTTGATATAAAAAACCTATCTGGAACATTGATTAAGTTTGGTTGGTGTGGTGTTGAGAGTGTAGTGTTAATGAGAACAAGGTGTAGGTCTGACCTCCCTATCCTCACTCCCTTAGCAAACTGTGGATCCCTCAGAGGGACTAGGCCCTTTCTGCAGGTGCATGTTCTGTATGAAAGGAAGGTGGAGATAATACATGATGGAGCAACAGAGAAGTTGCCTATTTTGAAGAATTCTTTGAAGATCCAGATAAACCAAAAACAAAAGAGATAGGGGGAAGATATTTATGTGATTTCCGTCATGGGAATAAATTTTATTTTCGTGAAGCTGTAGTCATCACATTTCACTTTAATAGTTATTTATTTTATTGATTAAAAAAATAAATGCCAGTGGAATGCATTATAATTCTTATTACATGTATATAGCTCAATTTTTCATATCTCTGGTTGTATATAAAATATGTTGACACCAATTCATGTCTTCATCCATGTACTTTCGGTGATGATGTAAACACATTATCCATTCTACCATCCTTGCTAATCCCCTGCCCCCTCCCTTTCCCTCCCACCCCTCTTCCCTATCTAGAATTCATCTATTCCTCCCATGCTTCCCCTCCCTACCCCACTATGAGTCAGCCTCCTTATATCAGAGAAAACATTTGGCATTTGTTTTTTTTGAGATTGGCTAACTTCACTTAGCATTAGGTAAAGGTACTAATTTAGGTTTGATTTAATCACTCAGAAGAATGGTTTGTTTTAGGATTAATCATTGCCTAATGAACATCCTAATTATTTTGGGAAATAAAAGGCTGGATATTGAATGAGAATTGAATTTGTAATATTAAATTATGTTAAGATAAAACATTTTTGGATTTGAGAGGAAAATAATGTTTTTTTGCATATGGATTCTTTTTAAAATTTAATTTAATTTAAATTTATTTGAATCTACAATGTTAGTTCACTTTTCCTTTACATGGGAGAATTTGTGGGTATGTTAAGCCAACAAGCAAATACCAGTAATTTAGACTATTGCTTTTTCCTAGTCTCCCTTTCCTCTTGAAGATAACAATATAAAAATAAAATTTCTATTCTCTAAGGCTTGTTCATCATAACTGATGCCCATTCTACCTTGTTCATGTGTTGTACACCCAGGCATATGAACACACGTACTGGATACAGGTAGATGATTTTGGGTGCCCACTGTCTGGCAGAAATCATGCTCTGTGTTGGATCCAGAGGTTAAAAAGGATTGGACGTACAGTGTGGGAAAGATAAACAGATGCTCATACTATGATGTGATGTATGTTTGGGAGAAAAGTATTAATGTCAAGGCAGCATGTGTAATAGTAGTATTTGTGCACCTGCCTGGGTTTTCAGATGGTGGGCTCTTGTTAATAAAATTGAAATTTTACCTTTAAAATTTCTCACTGAAGAAGGAAATCAGTTAGCTGTGCAGTTTGTAGAGGGACTCTAATTCTTCAGTGTTCACATATCCCAGGTGCTTTTTATAAATATGTGTCTATTTCTGGTTTTCACAGATTCTCTAGTGATAGGACAAATTCACTCTCCAATACAGGCTCTGCATTTTTGTGTACTCATGATGTACTTGACAGTTAAGCTTTCAGTTAAGCTGTAGTATTGATTGATGTGGCTAATCCTGGCTTTGTTAATACCATACCTTGGGCTTGGCTAAGCTCAGAGGATGATGTTAGGATCTAGTTTAAGTTTTTTTTTTTTCAATTAGCAATAATCGCGCCTCGGATAAACCTCATTGGCTACGATACTGCCACTGCGCAAAGCTAAGTTTTTTTTTTTTTTTAATCCTACTAATGTGTTGAGGTGAAAATTGGGAGCTGGAGGTGTAGTCTAGTGATAAAGAACTTATTTAGCATGTGTGAAGCCCTGGGTTTGATACCCAGTGCTGAAAAAAAAAGATGGAGTTTAAATAAAATTAGTAAGCACTAATGTTTACTGAGAATTTACTGTATCCCAACTGCCATTTGTAAGTCATTTTATTTTATTAATTCATGACTACCATTTTACAGATGTAGAAACTGTGGCACAGAGTGTTAAATAATTAGCCCAGTATCTTGGAGCCAAGCCAAAGTCTAGTTCCAGAGCTCAGCCACTGTATTGCATCTGTTAGTGGCATGATACTGAGTCCTGAACTCAGAGATGATTCAGTTACAGTGCTAAGTTCTATTCAAATTGACACTTAAGAGGAAATAACACTTTGCCTAAGGGAAACACGAGTAAGATGCCTGATGTTTGATGATAAAATAGAATCTCAACTTGGCAGGGATAACTGTCCCTCAAGATTCATTCCCTGTCCCTGTGCTATATGTTGACCTTGTATTTGACAGACTCTAATGTATAGTAAACTTCATTAGATTGAGTTTCCACATTTTACAAATTCTTGGCCAAGGTCAGTGTATTATAGTACAGAAACAAATGCAGAAGAATATGAATCTTGAATAAGCTTTATGAACCTACTAAAGTCATAGCTCCTAATTCTTAACCTGTGTCCAGGGGAATTGTTTAGAATATGATATTTGTAGCCAAATACACTTGGGTTTGAACCTTAGTTTAGCTAATATGAGCTATGTGGTCCCTGCAAGTCAGGTACCGTCTTTGGGAATATGTCTATCTTTGCAAGTTGGCAGCCTCTTAATAAACTTATTTCAAAGGTCAGTTGCCTGGCATGCATTATATATTAGATGGCAATAATCCCTTACCAAGGGCACCATCTTCTCCCCCACCCTACCATTGAGGAATTATATGACTATCTTCTCTGCCAAGAAACTCCTCTCCAGTGCATTCTTTGATTTAATATATGTTGAGAATGCACTTGAACTTCTGCTTTGGTTAGAAAGAATAGACAGTAAACTAAAGACCTAGGAAACTTCTGATTACAATAGGGCTATTGAGAAAATCACAGGAGACATAAGAAAAAATTCAGTCAGAGAAGATCTGCTTCTCTGTGGAATGCCTGTGTTAAGACATGAGAAATAGAAGGAGCCAGGTGTTCAGAGCAGGGAGGATATCAGGCAGAGAAAACAGCAAGGCAAGAGAACGTGACAGAAGAACCTGGTGGAAGTAGGCAGAGTGGGGAGCTGAGGATGGTTAAGGAAGCAGGGGCCAGACTTGGGCTCTCACCTGTAGCCTGCCTCCTTAGTTTTTAGGACCTATCCCTCAGAGGGACATCAGGGTTGTCAGGAATCTTCTGAGGTGACCTCAGGGGCTGTCACAGCTGTTCAGGGCAGCATGCTTACCCCTCAGCCCTGGGATAGAATCACTGACATTCCCAAACAAGAGAGTCCCACCATCCAGGAAGGTGTCATAGCGGGGAAGAGTCGATAACCTCCTCATAAATGCTTTACTTTAAAAATATCAGAGGGGCTGGGGATGTGGCTCAAGCAGTAACGCGCTCGCCTGGCATGCATGGGGCACTGGGTTTGATCCTCAGCACCACATAAAAATAAAAAAAATAAAATAAAGATGTTGTGTCCACTGAAAACTGAAAAATAAATATTAAAAATTCTCTCTCTCACTCTTCTCTCTCTCAATCTTAAAAAAAAAATCAGAGTGTTCTCAAAAAGGTACAGTCTAATCCTTTTTTAAACCCAAGTAGAGTGAAGATAAATAGGATTTCTGTTTCTCTGACTTTTTAAGGAAGGAGGGTATCATCCAGGGTGGATGAGATGCCACCCAAGTTATTAGAAGTTCCTAGGGACTGAATCTGAGGCCTTTGTTTGCCCCGGAGGATTCAAGTGAATTCAATTTTGTTGTGATAGAGCTTTTCCAAAGGTATACCTGAGATATTCCAGTGTAACATCAGCGGTCATGTATGTAAGATTTATCTCATTACTGCAAATTGGTGCAGCCAATATGGAAAGCAGTATGGAGATTCCTTGGAAAGCCGGGAATGGAACCACCATTTGACCCAGCTATTCCTCTTCTCGGTCTATACCCAAAGGACTTAAAAACAGCATACTGCAGGGACACAGCCACATCAATGTTTATAGCAGCACAATTCACAATAGCTAGACTGTGGAGCCAACCTAGATGCCCTTCAGTGGATGAATGGATAAAAAAAATGTGGCATTTATACACAATGGAATATTACTTAGCAATAAAAAAATAACAAGATCATGGCATTTGTAGGGAAATGTACGGCATTAGAGCAGATTATGCTAAGTGAAGTTAGCCAATCCCTAAAAAACAAATGCCGAATATCTTCTCTGATATAACGGGAGTGACTCAAAATGGGGTAGGGAGGAAGAGCATGAGAAGAAGATTACCACTAGATAGGGAAGAGAGGTAGGAGGGAAAGGGAGGGAGAAGGGGAATTGCATGGAAGATGGAAGGAGACCGTCATCGTTATACAGAATACATGTATGAAGATATGAGAAAAAAAAAAGAAGTGTGTCACATTAGATTTGGTAGAGAGAAGTGATGGGAGGGGAGGGAAGGGAAAGCGCGGAATGGAAGGACAGTAGAATAAAATAGACATTATTATTGCTGTGGGTATATATGTGACTTGAATGACCAATGTGATTTTGCAACCTGTATACTCAGAATAATGAGAAATTATATCCCATCTGATTCAAATGTATGATATGTCAAGGTCATTGTACTGTCATGTGTAACTAATTAAAACAAATTAAAAAAAGATGAGATATATAAATGTGTATTGAGATATATAAATGTACCCCCTGATTTTTTTATTTGTCTGTTTCATGTATTTACTTATTTCTGAAAAACTAAACCTTAATGTCTCTTTGCTTTGTTTATGTATTTCTTTGACATATTTGGTCACTCACTACTCTATGTATGACTCTGCATTCAAGTGTATCTGGGCAGAAGAGGAGTCATGAAGGAGATTGTGTAATGTACCTGCTATTTGTTTCAATCATGTGTGGTGAGACATGCAGACAAGGAATGACTGTCACCAAGGAAAACAATTTTTTATTCACATCTCCTTAGAAACAAGAGGCACCCTGCAGGGCTACTGGAAGCACCAGGTCAGCAGGGAGGCAGAGGGAGCCAGAGAAAGCTTGGATAACAACTTTTACTGTGATTTCCATTGAAAAAGCAAGACAAGGCTGGGTGAGCAAACTTAGGATTACTAGTTAAGTTATTAATAATGACTAATTATTAATTGCTTATTAAATTAGTGATTACTAATTGTTCACTAGTGTGTGAATAATTCCAGAGGGCTCAGGAGCATAAGGATTGCCCTTAGTTGCCTGCTGTCTGGTTCTGGAGTGATCAGGGCAGACCTAAGGTGTGGGAACTGGATAAAGGAGGTAGGCTTTGGATTGGTTGGTTTGCATATGAAAGACACTTCCAGGCAAAGTTGTTTTCTGTTTCTAGGAATTATCTAACCTGGAGGGCTCAGGTAGGTTTCAGATGCTAGAGCATCCAGGATACAGTAAACAAGAAATCATAGTTATTCTGTTGTGCAAAAGCTCTCAGTTAGCTGTAATACAGTTGAGGCAAACACACACACACACACACACACACACACACACATATATATATATATATATATATATATATATATATATATATATATGTAACTTGTAATGGAAGGTGGCTTAAGACTCAACAGGGAAGGGCTGCTTGTCCCCTGGGACTACAGTATGGTGGAACAGCCAAGGTTTTTCTAGAGGGGGACAAAAAGGGGGAGAAAGGAACATGGTGAATTCAGGGAACAAGGACCAAGTGTGTCTGAAGCTTGAACTGGAGAGGGGACAGTTTTAAGAAAAATGCCTGGGAACAGAATGTTGGACCTTTTAATCACAGGCTGGGAGCTCAGATAGGCAGTGCACGCTTATTAGTGGTGAAGTCCAGATCTGTGCCTAGATTTATTTTCTGATTCTGTTGCTCAAATAGAGCCTCTTGGGTTGGGGGTGCAGCTCGGTGGTAGAGTGCTTGCCTCACGTGTTCCAGGTCCTGGGTTCAATCCCCAGCTCTGTAGAACAAAACAAAACCAACCCTTTGATACAGATAATATTTGGTTGAGTGCCTAGCACATACTAAGTTTTCAAATTCTAGCTGTTATTTGGGTCATGGTATTTTTGAATATGACATGCTGCATGTCAAAAAAGTGATCAGGTGTCATTGAATGAGATCAATTCAGGGGTTGAATTAGGAGGTGTGTGGTGATAAGGACTTTCAGGAGGCCATGATGGCATTGGGATGGAAAGGGAAGAAATGTATGAGAGAATTGTCTGTAACTCTAGAGAAATCTTCAGCCTTTTGAGTCTCATTGTAATATTATCATAATGTGATTGGAAAAATGAATTTAATATCAAATATTGAAGCCAAGAATGCTTTCAATGGGCATTGTGTTAATTTTCCTGATTCTCAAAGGGGACTAGATCTCAACAAAGGCGATTCAGAGCCTGGGTGGAGCTGAGGTGAGCGGAAGCATGCCTATCTCACCAGCATTTTGGGTGACACTGGACAAGTTAACAATAGTTAACTTTTTAAGCTAACAATAGTGTTACTGCTGTTTACCAGTGACGAGTCCTTGCTTCCCCAAATGCTGAAGTATAACACCAGAGAAGCACGCCGAGGCAAGTGTAGAGTGAGAAGTGGAAGGCTATTAAAGGACAGCAGAAAAGACTTCTCCCCTGAGGAAGAAGGGGGGACCCAGGAAGAAGGGGACCCAAAGGTGGAATCCAATCTGTGGAAGAGGGAGGTCTTCCCTTTTTTATAGCTAAGGTCTTAGTCCTCCCGCATTCCTGGTCTTTGTTTCCCTCTATCCTGCAGTGATAGAATGTAGGTGGGAAGAAAGGTGGGAGATAGGTGGACTGGAGGAGTAATCTGGGCAGGAAGGGCCTGGGGTGGTTTGATTAGCACCTCCCTGTTTGCTGGGAGCTGCTTCATTAACAGTTCCTTGGGATGGGTTCCAGGCCTTGGGGACATTAACATTTCAATTTCCCCAAGTGCTGCTCTGGTTTCTTGGACTCCATTCTCCGATAATGGTCTTTATCTTGCTCCATAGAGTGACAACTTAATCCGATTTACCTAACTACACTAAGTACCTGTCTTTAAATCTGGCTTTAATAGAAGCTACGGATAGTAACAATTTATATTACTATCACGAGAGGGCAATTGGAATTCTGTGTGTGTGTATGTGTGTGTGTGTGTGTATGTGTGCATGTTCGAGCACCCACATACTCCTCTACCTTAGATGTTGACTAATTCAGTCCCACTTATCCTGTGGACTCAAACGTCACTTTCTCCAGGTTCATGTTGTATTGTATGCTTGTTGTGGTGGTAGCCCTGGTCATTGTATGGTGTAGCTGCCTGTCTGCAGCTCTCTAGACTCTACGTGTCTTGATATCAACGTCATGTGTGTTCTTGGCATCTAGCATGGTAGTGTGTGGAAACAGTGATATTTCATGGATTCGATTCTGCTATTACATTTAAGAGGCATTGTTGACAAGGTTTTTGTTTATTAGTTTGAGACTACCCAGGAAGACTTGACTGAACCTTTGGGCAGTGAGATGTTTCCAGGGGAGAGCACTGTCATGGAGGTATCCATGTGGGGACAGGACAATGTGATGGGATCCATATGCCTCTAGGTGGACGTGCCTCTCTGATAGTAGGTCTATAAGAGACATGAGATGCCATATGGCTCTTTACCCTACAACTCTGTGTATAGTTTAAATGGAGGATGTGACAGTTTTTGACGTAGCTCAACCAGACTCCAACTGGTTGCTGTGAGTCAGAAACCCCCTCTATGGAACTGAGCACTGGAGATGTGTCCAAGCAGAGTGCCCTCTTGGAAACTAAATGAAGTGCAAAATGACTTTATTGGATGAGTAATGTTGGAGAGGGGTCAGCATGGTGGTGAAGAATGAAGCTATGACGCAGTATTCATATAGAAGCCTTCCAGTTTTCAGAGTTGTGCTGAGGTGGAAATTTGCTTTTTGGCATTGGGACATTCAGAGGATTCACATCTATAGAAACTAAGCATCCTTTTGCACATGATTCAGGTCAAAGCCTCATTTGCTCTGTAGAAAGAAATAACTTCCTCTTGGAAGTAGTAACATGTTGAAAAAACAAACACTGAATAAATTCTCTTGTGAATCTTTCAGAATTTGAATATACATTATATACCCCAATGCTGAAAAGAATAGCAAGACTGTGAAGAAAATTAAGGTCTTTGGGTTACAAAAATAGGCCACAAGGATGAAGTCTGAATACAATAGTTAATTACAAGTTTAGAGTACAATGTAACTGTAAACCTGTTTCTAGGTTTCAGCAGACCATGGGCATGAAGATGTGCATGCCCACACATTGGGTGCAATGTAACAGTTCATAGTCAAATCTTTAAGATCTTTAAAAGAAGAAACTTCTTAAGTAGAATATTGAGATTGTCCCTTACTAATGATTACAAATGTTTAAAAGCACTATGAATATATGAATCCTTTTAGCTGTAAGACCATATGATTATATTGTATACATGAGTATATAATGTGCCCCAAAGCAGGTTAGAAGGAATCTGATGGGAATTTGCAATATACTTGCCTCTTCCTCATTCCAATGGAAAGTTGTTCATTGGTGGGTTTTGTATCTCTAACACACACACATACACCCATACCATGCCCCCATCAGGTTTTACACTGAATACTATCAGTAATGTGTATTAAAATGTATAATGATTAGATATTTTATATTGGTTGATTTTTTTTGTGGATTGTTATAAAAAGTAGAACTGAATGCCACCCTATGTTTAAAAAAATTCCTTATCTGACATCTATTCCATGTTTTTTTTTTTGAGTTATTGTTGCAAGGGATTATTTGTCTACAACTAATTTCTTTTTATTTTTTTTTCCTTTTCTTTTTAAAATATATGACATTCAGGCTGAGTCACTTTATAGTCTGAATGAAAAGGTCTTATATAATAACCTCTGCTTTCCTCATTAGTAGTTGCTTGCTCATAAACCCAACTATCGTTCTCATTACATCTCACATCCTTGCTAGGGGTTAGTGGACCTGAAGCCATCTGAAGCTATTAATCTCTCTATTGACCTATTGAGAAAATATATATATATGCATATATATAATTTATATATGATATAATATATAATTAAATATTTATTTTATATTATATATTACATATAAATATATGTTATATATAAATGAATATGGTATACACACACCTTTTCCTCCAGTTTCTTTTCTCAAAACCACATAAAGCTCCTTGATTTATTTTTTCTTACAAGGTCATTGTTTTCCTCCTTGATTTTTATATGATCTTAATGTCTGGCATTAGTAATAAAGTCTGAATAGGTGAAGCCATTGGTGTTTGTGTAACTGTTTATCCATGTTAAAAACACTTTCACACACACAGTTTTACCCTAGCCTCACAGACTTCTTAAAACACAATCTGATATCAATACCTTAATGTTTAATAGATTCACACCTCCTTATATTTTGTTGTTTTCAGTGTATCTGACGTAGTGACGCTTTATTTCCAACATATGCTTTCCTACTTTAGCTCTTGAGGTCTGGGGAAACACAGTGTTGAGAGCCTGCCTGCTTATGTCCCTTTGGATAGTGTTGCCAGGTTCCATGGCACTGGTGCTACATGGGTTAAATTAGTATTGTATATAATTTATTATATGTAATTTATGATAATGTTATTAAAGTGTCATTAAAGTATTATCATAATGCCAGACATATTCTTGTTTTTTTCATATTCTCCTGTACTGGCATTCTTTCTTGCCCTAGAATGATAAATGAGCATAACTTTGCAAGACCTGTGATACAGAAAAGAGAAAAAGTGGTCTGTGCTTACAAATGTAGAAATAGAGGCACAGGAAGTTCAGCTGGCTCTTACAATAGGAGCTAGGAATAGAAACAGGCTTTTAATTCTCCCTGATCAGGCCTTTTTCTCTTTTATTATTCCCTGGAAACTAGATCTACCAAATTCTCTGCTTAATATGAAGAACAATTACTTTTAGCATTGTTGAGACTTTAATTTTGTAGTGACGATGTCCAGGTTGTTTCTGCTGAATGTTGGTTATTTTCTAGCTCAGTGAAGCTCATGGGAGGGGCACTGGCAGAGCTCCCTGCCCTCCAATTTTAGGTATTTATTGTATGGATTCTTCTGTTCTTTCCTAATCTATGCAGTTCAACTGGGAGCCTCACTTCTCACTGACTCCCTCATGGACATGGACTGGGGCTACACACTACCTATGCTACCTCCCATACATAAAACAAGAGGCCATATCTAGGACATTGGTTACTTCAGAAAAAGGCATTAAGGCAGATACTGCTCACTAATTTTATTCCACCTGTGCTTAGTTCTAAACACTTGAAAGTAGAAGTGGCCATGAGATAGGATATGGTCAATGAGATGTGAGCTGGGGCTGCCTGGGGGAGCTCTACTTCTCCGATAGATGTGTGCAGTCTTCTGTTTTCCTTCCTCCTGTGTGGATCATGGTCATAACCTTGAAGGAGGAACAGCCATTCTAGAATAATAGTGTCGAAAAGCCCAATAGTAAGGCTGGTGGAGTAAAGGGAAGATGCCCAGGATATCACATTTGTGGCTCTGTGCATTAGTACTGGGTGGTCCATCTCTGCAAATCTCATTCTGAGTGAAAAATAATCCTCCAATGGGTTAGATGAGAGCTTTTTGTTGCTGTGACTAAATTTCTGAGAAAAATGACTTAAAGGAGAAAAGATTTATTTTGGCTCATAATTTCAGAGGTTTTATTCCATGGTTGCTGGGCCCCATTGCTGTGGGCTTGAGGTGGTGGAGCAAAGCTGTTCACCTGATGGTGCCCAGGAAGCAGAAAGAGAGAGAAAGTAAGAGAAAGGGGCCAGAGACAAGATATATACCCTTCCAGGGCATTTCCCCAGTGACCTACTTCCTCTAACCAGGCCCTACCTCTTACAGTTTCTACTGCCTCCCAGTAATGTCATCAAATTATGAATCCTTCAGTGGATTAATCCACTGATGAGGTCAGAGTTTTCATTATACAGTTACTTTCTTGAAGTTTCCACCTCTAAATACTGCTGTACTGGGGACCAAACTTTCAATACACAAACCTTTGGAGAACATTCCAGATCCAAACCATAACAGTGACTCCAGATAAGTTTGTTACAGGAAGACAATTCTATTTCTAATTAAGAACATTTTTTATTTGTTATTATTAGTTATACATGACAGTAAAATGCATTTTGACTTATAATACATAAATGGAGTATAACTTCTCATTCTTCTGGTTGTACATGATATAAAATTACATTGGTCATGTGATAATATGTGTACATAGGAAATCAATTCCCAATTCATTCTACTATCTTTCCTATTTCCATTCTCCCTCCCTTCCCTTCATTCCCTTTGTCTAGTCCAAAGTACTTCTGTTCTTCCATATCCCTGCCCCCTTATTGTGAGTTAGCATCCACATATTAGAGAGAACATTTGGCCTTTGGTTTTTTGGGATTGGTTTGTTTTGCTTAACATGATATTCTCCAGTAAGTGTCATAATTTCATTCTTCTTTATGGCTGAGTAATATTTCATTGTGTATATATACCATATTTTCTTTATACATTCATCTGTTAAAGGGCACCTAGATTGGTTTTATAGCTTAGCTATTATGGATTGAATATAAATATTGATGTGGCTGCATCACTGTATATGCTGATTTTAAGTCATTTGTGTATAAAGCTAGGAATGGGGATAACTGGGTCAAATGGTGGTTCCATTCCAAGATTTCTGAGGAATGTCCATACTGTTTTCCAGAGTGGTCCCAGCAATTTGCAGTTCCACTAGCAAGGTGTAATTGTAGCTTTTTCTCCACATCCTTGCCAACATTTATTGTTACTTGTATTTTTGATAATTGCCATTCTGACTGGAGAGAGATGGAATCTCAGTGCAGTTTTAGTTGCATTTCTCTAATAGCTAGAGATGTTGAACATTTTTTCATATATTTGTTATTCTATTGTATTTCTTCTTCTCTGAAGTATCTGTTCAGTTCCTTAGCCCATTTATCAACTGGGTTATTTGGTTTTTGGTATTAAGTTTTTTGAGTTTTTTTATATATCCTGGAGATTAATGGTCTATTTGAGGTGCAGGTGGCAAAGATTTCCTCCCATTCTGTAGGCTCTCTCTCATGTTATTGTTTCCTTTTCTGAGAAGGAGCTTTTAAGTTTGAATCCATCCAATTTATTGATTCTTGACTTTACTTATTGTGCGTTAGGAGTATTGTTAAGGAAGTCAGATGCTAAGCTGACATGGGAGAGATTTGGACCTACTTTTACTTTTATTAGGCGTAGAGGGTCTAGTGCTAGGTCCTTTGAGTATTGTGCAGGGTGAGAGATAGAGGTTTAATTTCATTTTGCTACATATGGATTTCCCATTTTCCTAGCACCATTTGTTGAGTGATGGGAAAAAAGAGGCTATCATTTTTCCAGTAAATGTTTTTGACACTTTTATTTAGTTTGAGACTGTATTTATGTGGGTTTGTCTCTGTGTCTTCTGTGCTGCACCATTGGCCTACAGGTCTATTTTGGTGCCAGTACCATGCTGTTTTTGTTACTATTGCTCTGTAGTGTAGTTTAAGGTTTGGTATAGTGATGTCACCTGCTTCACTCTTCTTGTTAAGGATTGCTTTAGCTATTCTGGGTCTCTTATTTTTCCAAATGAATTTCATGATTGCCTTTTCTATTTCTATGAAGAATATCATTGGGATTTTTATAGGAGTTACATTAACTCTATATAATGCTTTTGGTAGTATGGCCATTTTGACAATGTTAATTCTGCTTATTTGAGAGCATGAGAGATCTTTCCATCTTCTAAGGTCTCTTTCAATTTCCTTATTTAGTGTTCTATAATTTTCATTGTAAAGATCTTTCATTTCTTTTGTTAGGTTGATTCCTAAGGATTTTACTTTTTTGAGGCCATTGTACTTGAGGTAGTTTTCCTAATTTCTGTTTTAGCAGATTCATCACTGATGTATAGAAATGCATTTGATTTATGAGTGTTAATTTTGTATCCTGCTACTTTTCCAAATTCATTTATTAGTTCTAGAAGTTTCCTATGGAATTTTTTTGATCTTCTAAATATAGAATCATGTCATTGGCAAATAGTGATAGTTTGAGTTCTTCTTTTCCTATTCGTACTCCTTTAATTTCTTTCTTCTGTCTGATTGCTCTGGCTAGAATTTCAAGGACAATGTTGAATAAATGTTTGTGAAAGAGGCATCCTTGTCTTGTTCTAATTATTAGAGGGAATGCTTTCAATTTTTCTCTATTTAGAATGATGTTGGCCTTGAGTTTAGCATATATAGCTTTTACAATGTTGAGCTATGTTCCTGTTATCCCTAGTTTTTCCATTGATTTGAACATGAAGAAATGCAGTATTTTGTCAAATGCTTTTTCTGCATCTATTGAGTTAATCATATGATTCTTGTTTTTAAGTCTTATCGATGTGGTAAATTATGTGATAAATTATTGAATTCTATATGTTGAACCACCCTTTCATCCTTGGATGAACCCTTCTTGATCATTGTGCACTGTCTTTTATATATGTTTTTGTATGTGATTTGACAGAATTTTATTGAGAATTTTTGTGTCTATATTCATCAAGGATATTGATCTGAAGTTTTATTTCCTTGATGTGTCTTTTTTTGGGTATCAGAGTGATACTAGCTTCATAGAATGAGCTCCCTCCTTTTCTATTTCATGGAATAATTTGAGGGGTATGGGTGTTAATTTTTCTTTGAAGGTCTTGTAGAACTCAGCTGAGAATCTGGTCCTGGGCTTTTCTTAGTTGGTAGGCTTTTAATGGTACCTTTTATTTCATTGCTTGAAATTGATGTGTTTAAATTGTGTTTGTCCTTCAGTTTGGGTAGTTCATATGTCTGTAGCAATTTGTTGATATTTTCAAGATTTTCTATTTTATTGAAGTATACATTTTCAAAATATTTTCTGATTATCTTGTGTATTTTCAGTAGTGTCCATTGTGTGATATTTTCTTTTTCATCATAGAATTGTAGTAATTTGAGTTTTCTCTCACATTCTTTTTGTTAGTGTGGCTAAGGGTTTATCAATTTAATTTATTTTGAAAAGAACCAATTTTTTGTTTTGTTTTGTCAAATTTTGGATTTTTTTGTTTCAATTTTATTGATTTCAGCTTAATTATTTCCTGTCTTCTACTGCTTTTGGTGTTGATATGTTCTGTTTTTAGGGCTTTGTGATGTAATGTTAGGTCATTTACTCGTTGAATTTTATTCTTTTAATGAATTAGCTCAATGCAATGAATTATCCTGTTAGCACTGCCTTCATAGTGTCCCAGAGATTTTGATATGTTTTATCACTAGTCTCATTTACCTCTAAGTATTTTTTAATTTCCTCTCTGATTTCTTATGCTATCCATTCATCATTCAATAGTGTATTATTTAGTCTCAGATGTTAGAGTAACTTTTACTTTTTATTCTATCATTGATTTTTAATTTTATTTCTTTATAATCTGATAGAATGTAGGGTATTATCTCTATTTTTTTGTATTTGCTAAGAGTTGTTTTGTGGCATAAGATATGGTCTGTTTTAGAGGAGGATCTGTGTGTTGCTGAGAAGAAAGTGTATTCACTTATTGATGGATGAAATATTCTAATTTTGTCTGTTAAGTCTAAATTATCCATTGTATCATTTAGTTCTATAGTTTCTTTGCTTAGTTTTTGTTTGGAAGATCTATCCCGTGGTAAGAGAGGTGTGTTAAAGTCACCCAGTATTATTTTGTTGTGGCCTATTTGATTCTTGAAATCAAGAAGGGCTTGTTTAACGTGTGTAGATACGCCATTTTTTGGGACAAATATATATGATTGTTATGTTTTATTGATGTCTGATTTCCTTAAGTAGTATGAAATATATTTCTTTATCCCTTTTTTTGTTTGAAGTTCACTAATTTTATTTGAAGTTAAACTAATTTTGGTTTGAAGTTCACTTTGTCTGATATGAAGATGGAAATCTCTGCTTGTTTATGCAGTCCATGTGAGTGATATGTTTTTTCCCAACCTTTTATCATCAGTCTGTGGATGTCTTTTCCTAGGAGGTATCTTGAAGATAGCATATTCTTGGTCTTTTTTTTTTTTTTTTTTAACTCCATCTGCCAGTCTGTGTCTTTTGGTTGATGAGTTTCGTCTTCAAATCTGAAGCTTAGTTTTGCTGGATATAAAATCTTTAATTGGCATCTATTTTCTTTTAGCACTTAATATGTGTTATTCCAGGACCTCTTGGCATTAAAGGCCTGGGTTGAAAAATCAGCTGAAATTCAAATTGGTTTCCCCCTATATTTAATTTGACTTTTTTCTCTCGTAGCCTTTAAAATTCTATTCTTATTCTGTAAGTTAGTTACTCTCATTATAATATGCCATGGTGTGGGTCTATTATAATTTTGTATATTTGAGGTCCTGTAAGCCTCTTGTAGGTGATTTTCCATTTCATTCTTTATATTTGGGAAATTTTCTGATATTATGTCATTGAAAAGGTTGTGCATTCCTTTGGTTTATATCTCCATGCCTTCATCTATCCCAATAAAACTTAAATTTGGTCTTTTTATGTTATACCATATTTTTTGGAAGTTCTGTTCATGGTTTCTTACCATCTTCTCTGTGTGTGGATTTTATTTTCAAGAGTATATATTTTGTCTTCATTGCCTGACGTTCTGTCTTCTAAGTGTAGTCTAGTCTGTTGGTGATACTTTTCGTTGTATTTTTATTTTGGTTTATTGTTTCCTTCATTTTGAGGATTTCCTTTTTATAATCTCTGTCTCTTTACTGGGGTGATCTTTCACTTCCTGTATTTTCTCTTTGATACCATCCTTTATTTTGAAGATCAGCCTAACCATGTATCTTCTAAACTCCTTCTCTGACATTTCTTCTACTGTGTTGTCTGTGGATTCTTTTGTTGCAAGATCTTGGTTTATTTGAGGTGCTTTGTTCCCTTGTTTTTACATGTTGTTTATATAGTGTCCCTAAAGGTTTACAGTACTGTACCTCTAAGAGGAAGATCAATATCAACAGCACCCAATGCAAACAAAATACACCTTTAAACCAAATAGCTCCTATTAAGGCATCTACAGTTTTGTTGGAATAAACAGAAATGATGTGTTTGATTATTGTCTACAATATAAATAGTAAGTTTGCTAAAAGGGTTTACTATTTCAAATGATGGACAATGAGGGAATAGAAATAATATAAGATATGATGTTTATGAAGGAGAAGGAGAGAAGATAGAGGTAAAATGTAATCGTAAAATATAGCAAGGGAGGAATTAATAGAGGTTGGCTGTTACTATGAGAGAAATGAGAAAGAGAATCCAGAACCACTTTTTTTTTTTTTTTTTTTGTGGTGCTGGGGATTGAACCCAGGGCCATGTGCATGCGAGGCAAGCACTCTACCAACTGAGTAATAGATACTAGTATTGCTGTATATATATATATATGTGTGTCTATATAACCAATGTGATTCTGCAACCTGTACACTCAGAAAAATGATAAATTATACCCCATTTGATTCAAATGTATGATATGTCAAGATCATTGTATTGTCATGTGTAACTAATAAAAAAAAAAGAGAGAATCCAGGGAGGCAGATAGGTGAGAGAAAAAATATATGCAGATTAAAAAATATGAAAATACACAACAAAACTGTAATGCACTATTCAGACATCCCATTCCGCAATAAAGTGATGTATGAAAAATATTTAGATTCAAAGATAGTAGAAATGTGTGAGAGAAGGCAAAACAAAACAACAAAACAAAAAGGAAACTCTCAATGGAAAATTGAACAATTGCTTCTGTTGGATTTCAAAAATTTTGTCAACTTCCCTTTTCCACCAATAGGTGGGTTTCTCTAAGGTTTGATGGTAGCTCCAGTTTGGTGGGTGCTAGACCCGTTGGGTGGGCGAGTTGATAGCAAGATGCCCCCACACCCTCTTTCAGTCTTCCCACCTGTTGTAGCCTGCCCCTTGTGTCCCTGTGTATTTTAGGACTCACTGAGCTGGAGAGAGCCCAGTTTTCTCCTACTTGTAGCTCCCCTCAGGGAACTGCTCCCAGTCTCTGGCTTTCCATAGGATTACCAGACCCAGGCTGGCCCACGCAAACCCAGCTACAAGCTGATGGACCTGGGCTTCAGCTTCCCCAGGCTCTCCCCTTGCTGCAGTCCCAAGATGTCAATGCCGGTTCACCTTGCAAAGAGACCACCAGGGATACGCTCACACAAAGGAGCAACCCTGCAAAGAGGTAGCCAGATGGTGGCCACTAGCACAACCAGCAGAAGGACCTCAGGTGCAACTAGACCTTCAGGTACCTCAACAATATATCTCCAGGCCCCGGCCGGTGTCCCCAGACTAAAGTAGCCATGCCCTGAGATGGTGGTGGTGGCGGTATTTGCTCTGCTTGAATCCCAAGTCACAGAGTGACAAGGAATTCAGCCTCCCTCTAGATTGTCATCTTATATCAGGTTTGGGTCTTGTTTTTAATCCAATCTGCCAATCTATGTCTTTCGATTGCTGAGTTTCGGCCATTAACATTCAATGTTACTGTTGAGATATGATTTATATTGAGTTTATTTCTAATTTTTAATTTGACTTAGTTTGTCCTTTGATTGGCTATTCCTTTAGTGTAGTTCCTCCCTTTGCTGGTTTTCACTTTTTTTTTTTTTTTCATTTCATCTTCATGGGATATTTTGTTGAGAATGTTCTGTAGTGCAAGCTTTCTCATTGTGAATTCTTTTAACTTTTGTTTATAATGGAAGGTTTTGATTTCGTCTTCAAATTTGAAGCTTAATTTTGCTGGATAGAGGATTCTTGGTTGGCATCAATTTTCTTTCAGAGCTTGGTGTATGTTATTCTGGGACTTCCTAGCTTTGAGGGTCTGGATTGAGAAATAAACTGATATCTATACATGATCTGATATTTTTCTCTTGCAGGCTTTAAAATTCTATCCTTATTGTGTATGCCAGACATTTTCATTATAATGTGCCTTGATGTGGGTCTGTTGTAATTTTGTACATTTGGAGTCCTGTAAGCCTCTTGTATTTGATTTTCCATTTCATTCTTTAGATTTGGGAAATTTTCTGATATTATGTCATTGAATATTTTGTATTACATTGGTTTATATCTCCACACCTTCATCTATCCTAATAAATCTTAAATTTGGTCTTTCTATGTTATCCCATAAATCTTGGAAGTTCTGTTCATGGTTTTTAAACATCTTCTCTCTGTGGTCAACTCTATTTTCAAGAGTATATATTTTGTCTTCATTGCCTGAGGTTCTGTCTTCCAAGTGGTCTAGTCTGTTGGTGATGCTTTCTATTGAATTTTTAATTTGGTTTATTGTTTCTTTCATTTCAAGGATTTCTGCTTGTTTTTTTTTTTTTTCAGAATCTCTGCCTCTTTACTGAAGTGATCTTTCACTTCCTGTATTTTTTTCTCTGATTTCATTCCTATACTGTCCTTTACTTTGCTGATCAGTTTAACTATGCATACTCTAAACTCCTTCTCTGAATTTCTTCCACTATGGTGTTGATGGATGTTGTTATTGGAGTATCTTGGTTTGGGGTGATTGTTCCTTTGCTTTTTCATGTTATCTGTGTGTCTACCCATCTAACAGTATGGATCCGAGGCAGTAGAGTTTCTACCCTGTGGACTTCTAGTGTCCCTGAAGGTTTCTGGTACTTGTTTAGGGGGAGACAAATAATAACAACAACCAATGCAAGCAATATACAGCTTTAAACCAAATAGTTTCTACTATGATGTGTACAATTTTAATTATCACAATAAGCAGAAGTGATATGATCAGTTATTGTCTACAATAAAGACAGTAAGTTTGCCAAAGGGTTTACAGTTTCACATGGTGGACAGGTAAAAACAAATGATATTGGATGTGATGATTATGAGGGAGGAGGAGAGAAGACAGAAGTAAAAGATTAAAGGAAGAATGAAAGAAAAAAATAGAGATTGGCTGTTAATGGAAGAAAAGGGAGAATCAAGGGAAACAGGTAGGTAGGAGAATATATATATATATATATATATATATATATATATATATATATATATATGAAGTAAAAATCAAAAAAATAAAAAATAAAGTAAAATATGCAAATCAAACATCCTAGTTCACAAAAAACTAATCCGTGAAAAGAAACTGGCTTCAAAAATGCTAGAAATGAGAAAAAAATATGAAAATGTTTAAATGTCCATGTATCAAGATCACAATTAAACAGAGTAAAAGAATTAAAAAAAAAAAAAAAACCAGAAAAATCTTGATGAAAAGTTAAAGAATTCTTTTTGTTGGAATTAAAAATATTCTCAGCTTCTCTTCTTAGCAGTTTTAAGTGGCGTCATCTGGAGCATGATGCTCCACCTTTGGATTGCTGGAATGAGAGAGAGAATCCTGTAGGCCAATTCCTGGAGGCTTAGGTGGGTTCCAGGCTCTTTGCTGAATGCCAGTTGGGTTAGAGATTTTAAAGTGCTGTACCTTCAGCACCCAGTACTTGCTGGTCCACACTGGAAGACTGTACCCCAGGAATCTCCCCTGGGTTCCACTCGTGTGGTTAGTCCCCTACATCACCGCAGACCCCATGTTTCCTGGTCTTGGGTTCAGACTCCAGTCTCTCCTGCCCCACCCTTCTGAGTTCCTGGCCAGATGAGCCTCTCCAGGCTGATCCTGCATGCAGTTGGATTGGAGGGGGAGAGGTAGAGCTGGGTGGATTTCAGTGACCAGTTGTCCTCTGTGTTAACCTCTCTCAGCGTTTGATTTTCTCCTGGTCACTTGAGCACACTTTGTCATGCAGTGTATGTTTACTGGACCTTTATTTTGAGTCAAACTCGGGTTTGCCAGGGATCAGCTTCTTCAGTTGCGGCCCCTGTGCCACAACTGCAAAATGGTTCCTTCCTTTGTCCTCCGCCTGGTGCTTATAGAGTTGGTGGCTTCTTTTGCTGTTCATGAATATCGTTCAGCATGTCCTTCAGATTTGTTGGGCAATGTCCTTGGTCTCTAAATGCTCTGTACCCAGACATGCCTTGGGCCTTCCAAAATGTGAGTTTCTTTAATTCCTTTATCCCTTTACTATGCTCATGGAAGGACCTCTCTGGCTGGGACTTCTGCCCCTGCCAAGGCAGAGGCTGTGCTGCTGGGGAGTTTTTCCTTATTTTATTATATCCAACCTCCTATGTCCCTGGTCTGCTTTGAATGTCCAGTTTTAAATTTCAGTAAAGTTCTCCCCTTCTTTGGTTCATCCACCTTGTAGAGAAGCTGCCTGTCTGCTTTCTGGGTTTCACACCAGGGAGCAGCCAGGAACTCAGCCTCCTCTATTCTGCCATCTTGAAAATCTCCCTGATTTCTCTTTCAGTAGATTAATCACTGATGTATAGGAATACAATTGATTGTTGGGTGTTAATTTTATATCCTGCTACTTTGCTGAATTCATTTATGAGTTCTAGAAGTTTTCTGGTGGAGTTTTTGGGGTCCTGTAAATATAGAATCATGTTGTTGCAAATAGGGATAGTTTGTGTTCTTCTTTTCCACATGACTTACCTGAACTGAATCAGGTGATTTAAGCTGAGAAATAGAAGGCACCATCAAAAACCTACCAACTAAGAAAAGCCCAGGACCAGGCAGATTCTCAGCTGAGTTCTACCAGACCTTCAAAGAAGAATTAACACCCATACTCCTCAAATTATTCCATGAAATAGAAAAGAAGGGAACCCTTCCAAACTCATTCTATGAAACTAGTATCACCCTGATACCCCCCCACCCCCTGCCAAAAAAAAAGAAAAGAAAAAAAAAACACAAGGAAATGAAACTTCAGACCAATATCCCTGATGAACATAGGACACAAAAATTCTCAATAAAATTCTGGCAAATAATATGCAAAAACATTAAAAAGATAGTGCACCATGATCAAGTGGGTTCATCCCAGGGATGAAGGTTGGTTCAACATCAGTATATTTAAAGAAAAGAATCATATGATTATTTCAATAGGTGCAGAAAAAGCATTTGATAAAATACAGCACCTCTTTATGTTGAAAACACTAGAAAAACTAGGGATAATAGGAACATAGCTCAACACTGTAAAAGCTATATATGCTAAGCCTCAGGCCAACATCATTCTAAATGGAGAAAAATTGAAAGCAACTGGAACAAGACAAGGATGCCTTCTTTCACCACTTTTATTCAACATTGTCCTTGAAACTCTAGCCAGAACAATTAGGAGAAAGAAAGGAATATCATTGAGGACATTTAAAAAAAAATTCTATCTAGAATGTCTGGTCATTTGTCTAATTGACATATATTTTGAGTTGTTTGCTTTCAAAAAATATTTTTTTTTTGCAGCAGTTATATTCTAACTGGCTTTTAATCAGCAAGGAATTTCTTATTTATGACAACACTGTTTATGTTTCATTGGAAAATCTAGAATATTGAAAAATTGACCAAAAATGGTGTAAAAGTATTGTTGATCAGTTTTGTTTGAATGCCTCTGTCCCTCGCCTGCCTCCCCTTTGCTGGGAATGGACCTCAGGTTCTTGAGCAGGTTAGACAAGCAGTACCACTGTGCTGTACCTCCAGCCCCAATGACTTTTTGTTTTAAGTATTACCACAGCCACTTTGACACTACATTAAGATGTCTTATAATGTCAACCCCCCCAAAATATATTATGTTTTCAAAGCATTAGTAGTAATTAGTATTATTAATAATAATATAAAACATTCTAGAAGAATTGCAGGAGTAATTCCAATAATGATGACTTCACAGTTCATAAACCAGATCTTCATCTCAGAATTTATACATTAGTATAAACCATGTAGTGTATAATTTCAAAAAAACATCTTTAGAGGAACTTAGGATGGAACCACTTTTTCTGTATTATTTCATCAAGTGATCATGTCTGAATCTGAAATAGCTTTTTTTAGGTTTAGGAACTAATCTCTTCCTTTGGTATTCCTTTTTATTTGTGGTCTTAGTTTTCTGGGGAGAACTTGGGCTAAAATATACACACACATGCACACACACTTATACATAATACAACATGCAAAAGTTATCATAGATACAAACCTATAAACAAATAATGTATATATCTACATGAAAATTTTGGAAAAGAATAATATATATATAGAGAGAGGTGCTACCATACCAAGAATCAGAAGAAATATAAAGCTTCTAAGAACATTTTTTTTTGGATAGAAATTGACAAAGCTATCCATGGAACTAAATACATGCTAATATATTAACTCAGTTAAGTGGAATGAGTAATTGTTTATTAAACATTGTAGCTATCTGTCAGGATGAAGATAAAAATGGACTTCATCCTATAATATATGTGAAAATCTTTTAGCAGAGATTAAAAACCAATATCAAAAATATCTGTAAATCTTGGAGTTTATATATGTAATTGAGGGATGGGAGAGAATTTTGTAATACTAAATGAAGGTGCTTTAAGTTTTTTTTTTTAATATTTACATTGTCCAATACCTCTCTGTATGTCGAAAGTACCATTATAAAATACGTGTTCGAAGACTTCTTAATGCAAAATAGAATTAATAGACAATGCCAAGAGTTCTTGATATTGATTAAAAAAAAAAGCAGTGGGAAAATGTTTACAGTGTGCTAGAAGGCGATATTGCAGCAAAGCCATATGTCCCATGTGCATGACAATATGTCCAAGAAAACATGTTAATGTAACAGTGATGCATTATTTGACATAAGACTGGTCATTAACATCAATGACTGACATAAGTACCGATCATTAACATCAATGGCTTGCAGGGATTTGGATAATAAAGAATGTTCTTACTCATTGCTGGTAGAAATGGGAAGTTTAAAAATCCTTTTGGGAAGTTATCTACTATCTATTAAAATGATTCTCTTGGAAGAGAAAAAGACTTTAGGTGGAAACTTAGGAAAGAAGAATGAAGTGTGATTTTTAATACTTAACTAGTGTTCAAGGAAAGATGCTCATGGATGTTTATTGTGATAAGGAAATAAGTAAATGCTCTTGATGGAAGAATGGCTGAATAAATGGCCGAATATTATGTATAACAGCTGTTAAAAGAATGAATTAGAGGGGCTGGGGTGGTGGCTCAGTGGTAGAGTGCTTGCCTAGCATGCATGAGGCACTGGGTTCGATCCTCGGCACCATATAAAAACAAACTAATGTATCCACCTAAAACTAAAAAGATACATACATAAATAAATAAATATTTGAAAAAATGAATTAGAACTATATCATTGACATGTAAGGATTTTTTTGTACTATTGTTGAGTAAATAAGCTAAATTCAGAAAATGGCATACTGTCTCATGTTTATGGAATACTGGCAAATACGTATGTAAGTCTGTGTAAGATTATGCAAGTTTGGAAAAAAGAATGGGAGGGCATATAGGTTGATATTAAAATAACCATGTGTATATCACTGTGGGTTTTTAAAATTAGATTCTGCATATATTCCACAGAAGCAAATCTGTTTCAAACTAATGAAGCTTAAATTCAGGATATCTGCCATTCCAAGGTCTTAGGAGGGATGATGTAGTAAGTTTACATGGCCATCTCAGTGTAATTTATGTGGCTATAATAAAATACTACAGGCTGGGTAATTTGTAATGAATAGAGATTTCTTTGACTTGTGGTTCTGGAGACTGGGAAGTCCAGGATGGAGGGGCTACATCTATGAGGACTTTCTTGCTGTGTGATAACATGGTGGAAGGCATCGCTTACTACAGTAGTCTATCCATGAGGACAGAGCTCTCATGGCATAATCACCTCTTAATTGTCCATATCTCAACACTGTTGCTTTAGGGATCAAATTTCTAGCACATGAAATTTGGGGGGACACAGTCAAATCGTAGCAATGGCCAATTGTTTTTCTTCAGATTAATAGAGTTGAACCTGGATTGGGTAAGCATGTTGTCTCTGTTGATGTAGACTCACCTTCTATCAACTTTCTGGTCCTGTTAGGGGACTTGGGAGTGGTGCATTTTGGAGATTTGAGTAAGGAAAAGTTGAGTTGGATATAAGATTTAATTTGGATGTAGGGATGTTTTATGTAGTGTGCTCTTTTGTGAACAAGTACATCGTTAAATGTCCCAAGAGTAAGCAGCAGCAGTGCGCCTCCTTCCCACCAAACCTTGCCTAGAAATGTGATTCAAAGGTATAGTAGCATTGCTAGAAATCTCAGAACATCAGTGTGGCATCTTACACTGAAAGTATGTGAGTCATATTAGAGAAACAGTGTTGAAATGTATGGGACCAGAAGCTAGTCTGCAAAAAAACCTTCCATATTTTATGTTTCATTTATGAAAGAAATTTAAGAGACATTTCTCTGAATTTGACAGCTTTCATAAACATTTAAATGATATTTTTATTGACAAGTTGTGGAGCTGAAAGAAACTTTACCAAAAGATCAGTGAAAAATAATCTATCAATCATAGCTAGAGGAAAGAATGAATTTTCTATTTTTTTCAATAAAAACTTTACAAAATTGTCATTTAAGAAGCTACTTAAGCAAATAAAAGTGAAAATGCGTGTGTGTGTGTGTGTGTGTTGTAGGGGGAAGTATTATAGTTTATAAAAATATTGTTTTCTGGGGTTTGCAATGTGGTGTTTTTCAGCTTCATGAATTTGTCTTATGTTGTGATTTTTTTCATTCTAAATAAACACTCACTTTTGTGCCTAATTTTGCTTTTGTAATTCTATATTTTTCTCAAGGCCAGATTTTCAAATTTTATGCATATTTTAAGCAAATTACATCCAGTACCCTCAAATCTCAATATAACTTTGGATACACACACACACACACACACACACACACACACACATATACATACATACATACACCCACACACACCCCCACACACACATATAGAGAGTAGTAAATTAAAAGATCAAAAAACATTTTAGAATTTCTCCATATCATCTATAGTACTTTGTTTTCATATGAAATGACCACGAGTGAATATACAAGAAACAAGTGCAATAAAGCACCAAATTCTGTGCATGTTAGATTTCATTGGGATGAATATTTATATATTAATGAAATAAATATATAAATAAATAAGCACCAGTTCTCTGAGGATTTGTATTAAATAATTACTGAAGACCTTGTCCTGGCTCTGATACCTGAAGCTCCAATGTTGTTCACTTCGAAGAAAGCGCTGCTATTCTGTCTGGCCAGCAGAGGGCACTGTGCTGCTGATCTGGGGTGTGCAGTGAGTTTGAGAGAGTTAAAGAGAACAAATATTTGATGTGATCAGATTAGAGCTCAAAACTTTCTTTTGCAGTCTGTCTGATTCTCTGATTCTGCCTTCCTTTATGTCACACACACGCAAAGTTGAAATGGATGTACACTTCTGGCAGACATAAATAGGGAAAAGCTTGCTAGAGAAGATGACCCCTTGGGCTGTTGGCTCAAAAGAGGCGAAGGATGTGGTTTGAAGAAAGGAAGAAAGAGAAGTTCTAGGAATTTGGCGAAGGATAAAAGGAAGCCAGAGAACTTAATAAAAGGGACTACTCTTCAGAATACAGTGATTTCCATTTAAAGGGCAAGAGCTCTGCTCTCAATTTCCCTGTGGGTTGAGTTATAGGGCAAAGACTCCTGTGCTGAAAGCCATATTGCTCATCTCAAAGGAAAATCTCAAAGGAATTCATTAAAATTATGTACCCTGAGTGCTGTACTAACGTTGCTTCTTATTAGACTCTTACGGGGCAAATTAGAACTTTGCCTCCTTTTATCCACAACCTGGGACTCAGTTGTTTCTGTACAAAGAAAGTGATTGTGGGGAGTAACATCAGATATGGTAGTTACAAGATGTTTTTGTGGTGGGAAGTAGTGGAAGAACAAATTGGGTATTTAGCCTATATTTCATGTTCTAATAAACAGTTCCTTATGTGTAACCGCTCCTAAAATTAGCTAAAAGAACAGACTGTCCCTTAATAGTTATATTTGGATAGTAATTTTTATTTATAACATTAAATTATTATTAAAATAACTCATGTTGGTAGTTAAAATTTCAAGTATTTAGAAGGGCTTATTGTTAGAAATCAACAATCTGTAGCCCCGCCTCTCCCATCCTGGTCCTGTTCTCCAAAGGCAACCACTTTGAACTCTTTCTGTGTAACTTTTTAATCCCTCTCTTTGTTTTTTGTAGGAACATTTAATGGTTTGATGTTGATTCTCACATCGGTATTGTTAAGTCTCTTTTAATTTTTAGCTTTTTTTGTTTTGTTTTACTTTCTGTGAGTTTTTCTCACCTATATTTCCCATCCCTTTTATTGCCTTCTTTTAGTTAGGCGAGAATGCTTCAAATTCCCAGTAGCTCTGTTATTGTTTCTTTTAAGAAGTAGTGTATTGCGCTTGTTTTATATGATGTGTCATCGCCTTATAACTGAGGATATTAGCATTTTTAAAAGTATTCCAGAGGAAGGACTCATACACATGGGCATGTAGAGAGCTGTTTTCTGTCCTCCATGGGTTTGTGCATTTGCCCTTGGGAACACCCCACTCCCTGGGCGAGCAGCCTGGCGGGTGAGTTTCCCTGCAGCCAGCAGAAGGGGACCTGTGGGAGAGCTGCTGAGCTTCTTTTATTAGTCTTTTGCTTTTAGCCCTTTCTAGTTTGTCCCATGTAGTTTCTCCAGACTCTCCCCTGATCTCCTGGGTCAGCTCCCTATGTGTAGATTTTAAATACTTCCCTTATGCTTTCTGTCCTTGCCTGAGACTCTATCTATCTTGTCTCCAGTTTGAGGGTCTCCTCAGCTCTGTAGTCTGAGCCCCCCAGCCCCCATACTTATCCCTTACCCTCAGCACACTGAGATTGGCCCCTCCTCTGTCCTGCCTGATATGTGACTATGGTGGTTAATTTTATTTTTAAGATTTTATGTATTTATTTTTGTGGTGTGGGAAACAAACCTAGGGCCTGCATGCGAAGCAAGTACTCTATATCCCCAGAGTATAGGCTGGGCTATATCCCCAGCCCTACCTATTTATTTATTTTTGTGGTACTAGGGATGGAACCCAGGGCCTAGCGCATGCTAGCTCTACCTTGGAGCCACACCCCCTACCTCTGAGCTATCCACTCCCTACCTGTGAGTCATACCTTCAGCCTTGAGGTGGCTAATTTCATGGGTTAACCTGAATCATGGGGTTTCCAGATATCTGGTCAAACATTTTTCTTTGTTTCTCTGAGAATAATTCTGAATGAGATTAACATATGAAATGGTAGACATAGTGGGGCTGGGGTTGTGGCTCAGAGGCAGAGCGCTTGCCTACCATGCATGAGCACCACATAAAAATAAAGATATTGTGTCCACCTATAACTAAAAAATAAATATTAAAAAAATTAAGAAATGGTAGACATAGTAAGGCAAATCACCTTTTGCCCAAAGTCTGAGCAGAACAAAAAAGGCTGATCCTTCACCAAGTAAGAGAGAATTCCTCCTACCCATTAGCCTTCAAACTGGACTGCTGGTGTTTTTCCTGTCTTCACACTTCAACTGAAACTTTGGTTCTTCTGCATTTTGAGCCTGTTAGCCTTTGGACTAGAGCTGTACAGTTGAGTCTTCTAGGTCTATGGCTTGCTAGTTCATCCTGCAGGTGTTAGGACTTATCATGCTTTTTAACTGTGTGAGCCAATTCTTTATACTAAACCTCTTTGTGTGTTTCTCTTATAGACACATATACACACATACAAATAATCTATATATCATCCCTATATAGAATATATATGTGTGTGTATATATGAGGTGTGTGTATGTGTGTGTGTGTGTGTACGCGCGTGAGTGTGTGTGTGTGTGTGTGTGTGTGTGTACATATATGAACAGTTCCTATTGGTTCTATGTCTCTGGAGGACCCTGAACTAATACAATGATGCTCTTGTTAGAACTGAATTCCTCTTTTAAAGTGGATCAGCATATCTTCTCAGAAAACAGTTGTGAAGGTAGAGCTTGTTCTTCCTGATGGTCAGACTGTGGCTCCTTTTCAAGCTACAGCCCCTCTGTGAGCTCCTCTCCTGTCGCAGCCCACACTGAGACAGCATCTAGGAGGCATGCTCAATTTTTTTGGCAAAAAGCAGAAAGGAGTCTATTTTAGAAATAAAAAAAATCTCTTGCTGATAATTTCATTTCCAGCTTTTAAAACTGTGGCTATATGTTCTTACTTTCCTTTGTGCTATTTTCTGGTGTCCCAGTGGCCAGAAGTAGTAAATGTGTGTCATTTTGCAACCGTGAATCTTAGGCTAGCTGGACCTTTATGCCATCAGAATCCCACACGTAAAGACTTAGTTGCCTCATGTTTCTATGTTGACTTTCAGCTAGATGATTACACGGATATTTTTGCTTTATTAAATTTTGAGCTATGGGTTTTCCTATGCATTTTCCTATATTTGCATGATAAACTAACAGGAACACTTCAATTAGAACTATATACGTTTGAATGAAATTTGATTATTATGTGTGAAATTCAGAAAAATAAATAACAGCTTACCTCAGATTTTGCCATCTTTATAAACTCGTTTGACTCCTTGAAACATGGAGGACTCACAGATCTTGCTTTCTGCCTAGCCCTCAAGTAAACATTTGTGCTTTCCATACTGGATATCACTATGTGCCAGTCTCCTTCCCTCCTGCTCTCCTCCAACTTGTGTGCACCCCTTTCTTGCTTTTCCATCAGGATTTGTTCTGTGTTGCAGTCCCTTAACCCTGTATGCTTGGGAAGTGCCAGTTCTGGGTCACTAGTTCCCCTCCTCATAACTAGTGCTGCTCAACCTTTCTGACTGGGAGCAGAGAGGTATGGAGCCCTAGCAAGAGGTGAAAGCACTTCTGCTTCGATAACCAGTTTCAGAGTTCTGTCCCACCTTATCTGATTGGTAGCGTGTCAGCACCTATGACATCCTGAAACCATTCTTTCTGGTAGGATATACCTCTCTCTCCTTGGAAAGAATATATTAAAGTTTTGAATGAAGGGCCAAAGGTTATGTAATTAAATGCAGTATATCATGGTTCAGGTTGAGTATCCCTTATTCAAATGCTTGAGATGGAGTTGTTTCCAATTTCAAAGTTTTTTTGATTTTGGAATATTTGCATTAACTTTATCAGTTGTTTATCCCTGATCTAAAAATCTGAAATCCAAAATCCTTCAAAATCCAAAACTTTTTGAGGGTTATGTTGATGCTCAAAAAGTTTCAGATTTTGCAGCATTTCTGAATTTGGGTCTTCCTGTTAGGGATGCTCAATTTGTTAGGATTCGATCCCTTGGTCTGTTTGCTCTTTTTTTGACACATGGGCAAAATTGAGCCTGAACTGGGATGACCCTTGTCCTTGTTGACCTTTAGCCAGATATTTTTATAACAAATATATGTTGTTTCTTTTTTTTGAAAATAGATTCCTTATTGAAAACGATCCTCATTTGTAATGATCCTCTGAACCTGCAGAGCAAAATAAAGTAAATCTCATGACTCATTTCTATTCAATTTTATATCATAAAGTTCTCATTTTTCTTGTAAAGCATTTGAGTAAAACCCACTTTTCAGTGCTGTCACATTTAAAGATATTAGCTATAAATAGCCAACGTCTCGCATTTAGAATTGGTTATCCAAGACTTATCCACACTCTATTTGCCTGGCAGAATTCTCAGTGATCAAGATGTTATCTTCTTCTGAGCTCATATTTCTACAGAAGTGTTGAGGTAAAGCATTTCACATCCAGAGTTGTTTCTTGATTAATGCATTGAGTAATAGAACAGATTAGGAAATCAATTGCAACAGGGCACTCACACTATGTAACAGGAATTAGAGGGGTAATCTCTGCTTTAGGATCTTATGATCAAAGATGCATTTTAAGATAATTAATCAGTAATAAACCCCCTTTTTCTCAATGGATGTGTTTTATAATGAATAGACTAATGGAGCCTATGCGAGCTGTATTAAAGAGCTATAAAAATTTACAGAGTTTATAGTACTGGCCCTGGTTTAATTAGTACATTCTGGAAAACAGACTATGAGATAAGGCAGTAGCTGGCATTGTGTCCTACTGTGAACTAAGAAATAGGAATATAACAGGAGGGAGGAAGAAGGTGCTGGGGAGTGGCTTTGGCCAAATTATATTGCTAGATTGTGTACATGTATGTAACAACAGATCCCATTATTGTGTATAGCTACAATCACCAATAAAAAATGTGGGGAAAAAAAAGCCCACAGTTTTCTGGTTACTTGAACAACAACAACAACAACAAAAAGTTGGAAAATAAAATCTTAATGTTCTCAAATGAATTTATTGCCCTTTTATTTATAACTGATGAGATGTCAGGAGTTTAATTAAATCATGTGAAAATTTCTGGAATGGTGATCATATTCTAACATTCTAACATTGATGGACCCTGTTTATTGGTGGGAATTCGTATATTTGAAGAGATTTACAAAATATGATTTGGGAGGGATGTTTGCCAAAGGAGTCAGTGCTAGATGGGGAAGACCATGGACTTTTCTGTCCACTGAGATGTCCTCTTGGGTGACTCCCAGAGGTGCAGGTGACATTGTCATTCTTAGATGCGGCAGAGGAACACAGAGGAGGACCTTTGCTTTTAGCGGTCTTGCTCTCCTTCTCAATTGTGGTTTTGGTTTAATGCACTTCTAAGGGCTAAATGAATTAAGCTATTTATAAAGACATGAGCAACCTTCTTAGGATATTTAATGTAAATCTTCTTATCTTCAACTTGCAGCAATTCAAAATTCCTTGTAGAGTGAATATTTGAGAGGAGAAGAAGAATGGTATCTTAACAGGGACCTGGGAAGAATGCAGGCCTTCCAGAACATGAAGTCAGCATCTGTGGAGAGGCTTAAAAGGGTCATTTTGCTCTTTCAGCAAATATTGAATATTTCCTGTCTGTTGGGCAGATACAAGAAGTGTTCTTCTGCATGTAGCACAGGAGAATGGGGTGGGGGGTGGCTTCTGGCTGTATTCACATGCGGATGTGGATTTACTATTCACATTTTGAAGATAAGTATTAAGCCCGTTTAGTTCCGTGTTCCTGGATGCTTGTATTAAGGGGAACTTACACTTTGAGCAGTTACTAAAATCTAGATTTGCCTCTACTTGTTGCTGACAACAACAACTTCAGTTTTTCTCATTGCTGGAAAATCAGACTCCAGGATTATGGGTGGTTCTTGCTTTCTGCTGCATTCTGGAGTTCAGACTCCTGCAGTTCTTTGTGATTTGTGAAGTCGGGTAGGCCCAGACCCATATTTTTGCCAGGCCCTATTTTCTAATCAGTTGTTTCCCATACTTGCCAAATCCTGAGGGTTGCCAGGAGGAGCATGTGCAACATAGACATAAATGATCCAGCCCTGATGAGCAAGACCTCATGGGAGGGGTTTGCAGAATTGATGTAATTGCTAAATCTAGTCCTCTCCTTAGAACCTTCCAGAGGCTTACTGTGCCTGGAGGTAAAAAGGCTGCATGGGGACATGAGCTACTAGGACCTTTGTGTTGCCCTTGTCTCTTCAATTCCAGTGCTCTTCATGCTCTTCCACATGTGTTCACCTAAATTGGACCAGCCCTCCAACAGGAGGAACATGGGAACTCTCCCTTCTAAGCATTTGGGTACTTGCTGTTCCCTCCCTCTGCAAGCTCTTCCTTGCAACCATGTGGATCATTCCTGCTTCTTTGCCTCCCTCAGGGTTTAGCTCCAGGACACTTTCTCAGTGAAACTCCCTGATCAGGGTATTGAAAGTGCACCCTGGCCCCCAGCTATATTTTAATCCAAGCTGTGCTTCATTCCATGCTACTTATTGCTCTCTATCCTCTCCTGTGCTTTATTCATTTAAAAGAATCAACCTTCTCATTCCTGATGCAGTCTTACTAGGGTGTGATTTTTGACTACTCAGTTCCCTGTAGCATCTCAGAGTCCAACACAGTGCTTAGTGCACATTTGGGGCTCAGCATATATCTGCTGAATGGGGGCCTAGAGTGTAGCTCAGTGGAACAGCACTTGCCTAGTATGTTGAAGTCTTGGGTGCAGCCCCAGCATGCCTCTCCTCCAAAGCAAAAAAAAAAAAAAAAAAAATCTGTGGGATGGATGGATGGATGGGTAAATAGATGGGTTAATGGATTTGTGATGAGTACCACCATTCTTCCTGTCACCTGGTGGTCTAACAGACATTTAGGGGGAAACTGAGTAAACCACAGGAAGTGTTCTATTTCCACAGGGTCATTTCTCCCCAATTTCCAGGCCCTAGCACTTGCCCAATGCGTCGCCCTCACATGTAGCCGTGTGTTCCTTGCTGTGAATAGCTGTGCAGGAGTGAGGAGTCTGACTTGTGCATGGGTGGGAATGTTTTTGGGGGTGACTTATTAATGATTCATCAGGGTGAACAAACCAGCCTGGTAGGCAGCGCCTTCATTCTGCAGTTTAACACTCCCATCTTGTTACATTTCCCACCTTATTATCTCTTACAGTGTAAGATCTTGTAGTGTAAGATTCAACTGCTGTACTGAATTCAAACAGGAAATTTTTACCTCTCCAGGAACTGCTCTAAACTCTCAGTACTAAAACTGGGGTCCTTGCACCTTCAGCCTTGTCCTTGCTGGGGAGCTGGTTCATGGTATTCTGCAGAGGTTCCTAGAACCAACACCCTTCTGTATACTGAGGGACAAATGTATATTTGGGTAATTATTTTATTTTAATGCTACACAGTAACCCTCTCTTGCATGAGTTTTCTCTCAATTATATCTATACTTTTTAATTTTTAAAAATATAAAAAATATTTTTTGTAGTTATAGATGGACAGAATGCCTTTATGTTATTTGTTTATTTTTATGCAGTGCTAAGGAGTGAACCCAGTGCCTCACACATGCTAGGCAAGCACTCTGCCACTGAGCTACAGCCCCAGCCCTTCTCTCAATTATTGATCATGATGATTCTATCTCAGATGAAAACATTTTGTACTTCTAGTAGAGTGAAAGTAAGTGTGTACTTCCCTTCCCCACTTTTGTTTTCCTGTCTCTCCTTCCTCACCAGCTCTCCACCTTCATAATGTTCAGAGACATGTGGGTCTCTTAAGCATGCTGAGCCTTTGACTAAAGAGGAAAATGTTCACACCTAGAAGGAGCCATGTGCCAACTGTATGTGTGCATATAGGTGCACATGTTTGTGTGTGTGTGTGTGTGTGTGTGTGTGCTGTGCAAATGGAGTCTCAAGTTCAAGTGTTGTATTCAAATTATCTTGCAAAACACTTTCTGTTGTCTTATCTAAGAGTGTGTAAACTTTCCTGCTTCCTTTCCTGCTGATGTTAGTTGCTTTATTTCAATGGTCAGAATGGCCATCAAGAATGGAGGGTGTTCCATTTGACTTTGTCCTCTAAGTGTTAGTTAAGAAGACTTCCTGTACTGTGAGCTCTCTCATGTTTAGCATGTTTTCTCTACTCTTTGATGTGCATAATGTTAGCTAGTTTATTCTGTCTGGCAGAATTTTTCAGTAACATCCCAGTATACTGTTGGGAAGAGGGACTCCATCCATGTAAGCACTTATAGCTAATAAAGTGATATCTCTTTAAGGGTCGGATTTTTAAAGTTTGACTTGTTTTGAAAATGATCTTCATATATTTTATCATACATCTCGAGCACCTAGGCAGAAGGCCAACAATGATTTTTTTTTTTTAAGGACAACTGTGATCACTGTGAATCGTGAAATGCCAGGCAGTTGTATCATGGGAAGATCTTCTCTGAGGTGGTGGCATTAAATGTGACAGGAGGCCATTTCTTGATACATTATATGGCCTCAGGCGTTTGTGTTTCTTGAGTTGTCAGCTTTGGTTTTATTTTGTCTTTCTGGGACCAGTTGATGTCAGGTATTAATAATAGTACACGTGCCCCTGGTATATGCTGTCTCCTGAGCCCTTTGTCCTTCTCTTTTGATGCTTCTAATTTGTTGTGCATTTGGAACCTGCTAGATAATCTTGCTAGAATGTATTTCAATTAAGGATGGGCTCAGAGTCATGCTTTTAGACAGTGATCTAGGCATCAAATAAGTACTTGACTCTCTTTCTTTTAATTTTTAAGTAGGTACTTGAATAAACCTGTAGGTAGTTTATATACTTATGGTTTATTTTACCTCTTAGGGTCTCAGTTTATAACTTTGGTTTATTTCATTGTTTATTGACCGTATTGTGCTCTGTGTCAGGAACATATTGAGATGAAGTGAACATTCTTACTGTTTCCATAATCTGTTCTGGAGCTAGAGAAATAGATGTAGCCATTTCTCAGTATCTGTGGAGGATTGCTTTCAGGGTCCCCCTCAGATACCAATATCTGTGGATGTCTAAGTCCTTCATATAACATGGCATAGTATTTGCATTGAACCTACATAACATTTTCCCTTATACTTTAAATCATTTCTAGATGACTTATAATATCTAATACAATGAAAATGCTATGTAAATAACTGTTATACTGTAATATTTAGGGAACAATGACAAGGAAAAATGGCATGTTCTGTACAGATGTAACTTTCTTTTTTTTGGATGTTTTCAATCTGTGGTTGGTTGAATCCATGGATTCAGAACCCGAGGATGCAGAGGTGTACCTTATGAATCAAAGCAGACTTTACATGACAAAGGGATAAACACCATATTGTGGGCTTGAAGAATAAAGAGTCATTATGACTTTGGTCATATTTAAGGAGTATATAAGACATGGGAGGATAAGATGGGAAAGACTTTTTAACCATGGAGAGGCTTGTAAGGTGGAAGGGAGAGGATGGCTCAACTGAAGCAAAATGTGAGCAAAGGTGGACAACTAATGGGTGCATAGAAGGAATGGAATTTGTTTAGGTGTGGTTGCAGCACACAATATCAGTGGTGTGTATCCAGACAGACACGTTGAACTGTTAGGTACATGTGTGTACCTAACGTGGCTCATGGCTTCTAGATGAGGGGGGGCAGATGTCCCTGCTTATACTATGTGAAAACTAAACAAGCATGTATGTATCAAAGTTTGAACACAAAGATCACCTTGGGAAATTTTCTGATCAGGTGTCCCCTTCTATAAAATATAGGTCTGTAGGAGAACGTCTAAACTGCAACTTCCTTGTCCTGAGTTTTTTTTAAGCAGCAAAGAGGTGTTTATTGCGAGCTAGCTCGGTCCGCGTGCACACAGCAACTGGTGACGCTGAGAGGCCCCGAGCCCAGGGTTTGCAGCAGTTTTATACACTCTTTGGGGAAGGCAGGGACTTCACATACATCATAGCATCTCTTAGCAAATCATCACACACCGCAGGAAAATCAAACAACAACTCTAAAACATGATTAGAACTTTCACTGGCGGGAACAAGTTGGGGGGTGATTGGTTACTACAAGAGGGGGATTCGTTTGAACTGATTGGTTTAAGCCAAGTTTTGAAACATTATGTTTTTACAAACTGGTTGTAAAGTTTTAAAAACTTTTTGTTTTGTTCTTTTTTTAAAAGGCTTTTCATGTGTAACTAATGGTAGGATTTTTCTTTGCATTTACAGTACAGCCAAGTACAGCGTGTTGACATTTCTACCTCGATTCTTGTATGAGCAGATTAGAAGAGCTGCTAATGCCTTCTTCCTCTTCATTGCCTTATTGCAGGTAATGCCTTTTAAAAAGTACTTAAAATTTGCATACTTAATTACATGCAAAAAGGAGATTTTGATAACAGGTTCCTTAACTTGAAAAAGTGTTACAATAGTTGCCTATAGTTTGTTTCCCTAATCTAATCATTGATGGTATCAACAAATGTGATTTTTGTAGAAGGAGAGACTTCTTTTGGTATTGCCTTAAGGATAATTGAGTTAGTAAAAGAGGCATGGAAAAAATGGTTCTTGAGGGGATATATTTTTAACTCTTGTGTTTTAAACACATTAGCAATTGAGTAAAATTTAAAAAAAATATCCAAAATGCATAGCTAGTTTTAAAAATAAAGCAATCTTTTTTTTGTGTGTGTGTGTGTGTAACAGAAATGGAGTGGCACTGTGAAAGAGTGAGCTGTAAGTGCCATATTTTCTTTTATCATGGAGGATTTTAATGTGCTAACTTCCCTTTTGTGGTCTTTTACAGCAAATTCCAGATGTATCTCCAACAGGAAGATATACCACCCTGGTGCCATTTATCATTATTTTAACAATTGCCGGCATCAAAGAGATTGTAGAAGATTTTGTAAGTGTTTGCTTTTTGGATTACAACTGATAATGTATGTGCTGCTTTGGATGATATGTCCGATACAGGGAATTAGGCAATAGTTTAACCAGCCTTTAGACTGGTGATAGTATTTTTTGGGGAGATAACTTGTACTCAATGTCTTAGATACACAAAGTGATCCTGGAGCAGTTTCTAGACCGCTTTTGATGTTTATCACTATTGTTTCTTAACTCCTGCTTTAAAGCTTGTTAATTTGGATAGCAAAGAAAACGTTATAGTGTTGTTCAGGAAAGCAGCATTATGTTTGATACACCTGAGGGAATTTTACAAGAATCTTTCTTCTCACACTTTTAACCTGTGGCATCTCCAAGTTCCTTGGCTATAGCCATGTTTCTGTTCTCACTCTTTCTTCTTTTCTTTCTCTGTCTCCCTCTCTCTTCCTCACATGCTCACATGCACACACTTGGCCTCCTAGACACATGTACATCTTTTGAGGAATAGGTAAATCAATTAATGTAAATTGAGATTGAAACCAGCTGTCTGTTGTTGGGTTTATTTTATTGAATTGTTCTTCTAGTCTGTTTGCAAACAAATGAAAAGTAAGGAGCTTGTTGACTGTTAAGAACCAAAACATCATCATTTATACCAGAATAGACCACATCTAAATTTAGTAAATGATACTAGATCACAAAATAATTAAGCTGACTTTTATAGCATTAGAATTATTAGTTTCTGGGGGCAGTTAATTTCTTTGACTCCAGTTCCAAACCTCTTACTTTGCTCTTCTTTTTGTCCTTTGGAACATTAAACCCAGGGCCTCATACATGCTAGGCAAGTGTTCTACCTCTGAGCCACATCCCCAACCCTTTTTATTGTTTATTTTGAGACAAAGTCTCATTAAATTGCTTAGGGTCTCTCTAAGTTGCTGAGGCTGAACTGGGACTTGTGATCCTCCTGCTTCAGCCTCCTGAGTTGCTGGGATTACAAATATGTCCTGCCAGCTTGGCAACCAAAGCTGATCTTGAAATTGGGATCCTGCCTTAGCCTCCTAAGTACCTGGAATTACAGACATGCACCACTGCACCTGGTTCTGCCCTTATTGTTTGTTATTTCAGTTTTTCATTTAGAACTTTTGAATCTAAGAATCATTTGTTTCTTTCTGTAACAGAAACGACACAAGGCAGACAATGCAGTTAACAAGAAGAAAGCAATAGGTAAGATACCAGAGACTATCATTTTTTTCCTACATTGTTGTATGACTAAGACCTGCATTTAAGTAAGTAGTTAATGATACTGAGATAAATTAGAAAAATAATATTAGTCCTGATAATTAATATTTGAAAAGGACTGTGTATTTTAGGATTTTAGAAAAGGTTGTAATTATCATGAACTAGACTGTGTTTATATCCATTGAAGTATTCATGTCCCTGGTTTATACTCTCTCCCTACCTCCCTTTTTCTACTTTTTATTGTCTTGCTATTTTAGCTGCGGTTATTTTTATTGTTGTTGTAATTGTGTGTTTGACATCTGTTTTTTTCCTGCTTCTGGGAGGAATATAAGTAGATTTTTTTTTTTTTGGTGAGGAGTGAGGGTAGGTACCGGGGATTAAACCAGGGGTGCTTACCTACTGAGCCACATTCCTGGCCCATTTTTGTTTTGGAGACAGCTTCTCCCTAAGTTGCTCAGAACCTCACTAAGTTGTTGAGGCTGGCTTTGAACTTGCACTTTTCCTGCTTCAGCCTCCTGAGCTGCTGGAATTACAGGCATGTGCCACTGCACCTGGCATAAATAGATTTTACTTACATATAAACATAAATATTTATGTGTTTGCAGAAATGTATGTATGTTACAGAGTATATAGATTGGGGCTCCATTTTTGTGGATAATGATGTTATGTTTTTCTGTCAAAGGATACGATATGTTAGAATTAATAAATAGAAGTTTAAAAGGAGCCTTTTGGATTTTTAGGAATCTGCTTTTATTTGATTGTCACCAATCTTAACTGACTCAGTGTTTATTTTTTCTTTTCCAGTGCTAAGAAATGGTATGTGGCATACCATTGTATGGAAAGAGGTAAAAACTAATTTTAAAGATAATACTGGAAGGTGTTGATTTAGAGATTTGTAGTGAATTGTTCGTATTACACAATATAAAGTTTTCATTGAGGTCAGGTCATCTCCATTTTATATAAGTTTTTCCATTAGGTCTGCTGAGAGCTGATGAGGGTTTCCTCTGTTTCTGGCCACTTCTAGAATGTACTTGTGAACTTCATTTCTCAAATTTCAAAGCATTTCTAAACCCAATGTGAGAAACATTTTCTGTTGTTCTCTTGACCTAAATTCAGATGTTTAGAGTTGTTTTTTTTTTAAACTTTGAGATTCTCATTTCTAATAATTATTGGTGAAAGAGTTATCACTAAATACAGAGTTTGAGTAGGACATCCTGTGTTTTGGTTCTGAGGTGGGAGTAGATGAACATGAACAATAGTTGCTGCTCTTAACTTCATGGTAGCAAGAAATGATTTTTGACCATATTCCTGGAAGCATGACATGGGGAAGGTTCGAGAATGGTGGTCTTTGGTTGTTTGAAATAATGAACAGGAAATATAGAAGAAATCTGGTCTGTTATCTTGATATTTTGTAACTGATAAAATTAGCTTTTTAAGTGATAAAATTTAGCTTCTTAATGGATCAGAGATGTTTTTCAGGGATGCTTCTCATTAGTCCTCTCAATTAGTCTCATCAAAGCGGATGATTTCAAGAGAAAACAGCTTTTTAGAAGGGCAACTAAAAATAGTTTTTATTGCTAAACAATTAGCAAACAATGTTTTAAATATGTCCTATGGTCTTACGTATCTGAAAAGAGTGACCAGGATATGGTTATTGCAGCCTTCACTTTGGTTTTGTTTACTTTTGCTTACTTTTACAAGATCCACCACCTTTTAAAGAAATTTCCCCTTTATAGTGTTTTTCATAACACCTTAACCTTTATAGCCTATCTAGAGGTCCTGTGCTGCCCACATTCATTGGTCTCCCCGTCATGTGCAAGTGAAGTGTGGTAGTTCTTGGTCAAGACATTAGAAATTGTTGACTTTGGGGAGAGAAATGCTGCTAGTGCTTAGGAAGTCAAGGGTCCCCACGGCCCTGAGGAATTGCCCCTTTATTTTTCTTCCCCAGAAAAGGCTCTGTGTTAGTCAGCTTTCTATCACTGTGACCAAAGTACCTAACAAGAATAACTTAAAAGAGGAAACATTTATTTTAGCTCATGGTTTCAGAGATTTCAGTCCAGAGTTGGCTGAGTCCATTGCTCTGTGAGGCAGGACATCATGGCACAAAGAGTGTGGTGGAGGCCAGCTGCTCCATTCACCATAGCCAGAAATCAGAGAGAGGGAAGGGGTGAGGGGCTGCGTGGAAGAGGACTGTTCCAGGGCACAACCTCGGTGACCTACCTTCTCCAGACGTATCCCACCTGCCTACAATTACTACCCAGTTAGTTCATTTAAATTAGGGTGGATCGATTAGATTACAGCTGTCATGATCCAATCCTTTCACCTCTGAGCATTCCTTCATTAACGCAGGAGCTTTTGGGGGACACTTCATATACAAATCCTAACAGGGGCCAGAGTGAAGAGGAATTTGGATCTGGATTGTCTGATGTTACTTAAAACAGTGGGAGATGGAGTGATGGTCACAGATTTTTGGGTTCAGAAGTTGATGGCCTCAAAATTTCCTTAAAGCTCATTTCTATTTCCCCACATACTTTTGGGAGAAAAATACCAACAGCAACAACACACCTGTTGAATACCTTGCTACATGCATCTTTATTTTAAATTTAAAATGCATTTTATTTGTTTATAGATCCATTTGCCCAGGAAGAATAGAGCATGGCCCCTGCCCTTGTTGTGCAGTGGTCCACAACACTTGGCCAGCATTCCATCACCTCAAAATCTGATCAAACACAGATCTGGCCCCCCTCCAAGATTTTGTGATACACTAGGTTCTAGAATTTGCATTTTTAACAAGTTTATGGGAAGAGGTTGATGAGGATGAAGTGGGGTGCACACTCAAGAACTGGTATAGTGGAGAGACAGTTGGCATGCTGAATTCTCCAGGGCGTGTGCGGGTGCCTTGGGAACATCTTCAGGGGGCAGTTAATCTGGAGTGATTGGTTCTAGTCAGGCAAGGATTTTCTCAAGAGATGTTCAAGGAAGAGGGTGTGAAATTGAGTTGTTTGGGAGGACCAGGTACAGCTGTACAACTTAGTATAGTTCAGAGTGAGCACAGGGATATGGGAGAGAACAATGGTGTCCAAAGCAATAACTCTAATCCAAAATGTGTTGAGGCTCAAGCAGCAAGCTCCTGGGGTGGAACTGGACAGGCAGCCTTCAGCTATATCTCAACAGCTCTGGTCACTACTGAGAGCGTTTTTTGCCTCCTTCATCAGTAAGAGACTTGAAGAATCCTGTGAGGCTAGAATGAACTCAGGGGCCTGGAATGGTTTCTTTTCCACTGTGTTAATTCTTTTAGATAGTATCACATATGCAAGGGGCAATCATGTATAAGAATATCAAATAGAAAATCATTTTGAAGCAGATTCCCAGGTAAGTAGTTTCTCATGAACATGAAACTTCTCTCTCTCTCTTTTTTTTGTGGTGCTAGGGATTGAACCCATGGCCTTGTGCGTGCAAGGCAAGCACTCTACCAACTGAGCTAAATCCCCAGCCCTGAAACTTCTTAATACTTGATTACTAGAAAAAAAAATATATATATATCTATATTTAAATTTAGAAATAAAGGTGAGAGAAAGCCGTAATTTCCCTTGTCTTCCCCCTTTGAATTAGGGAAAAAAAAGTCTTTTTAAAAATTTTTTTTGAAATAAGGACTAATTTTTCTTTCTAGTGTTTTCTCAAGTTAATTGCTGCTTCTGATTTTTCTGTGTAATTAAACTGAATAGATTATTTTTAGTTTTAAATAGTACTTTAAATTTACATAAATATCCCTTGCTTTTTGTGCTGATGATTGTTAAAATAGCTCTGTAGCAGCGATTCTTTAACTTCTCTTTATCTTGGAATATACTTTAATTATATGCCTTTCTTTTGCCTTTAAGTTGAATACTAATTTATGTCTTTGAATTTGGTACTAACTGTAAATGCACAGGGTTCTAAAAATTAATTTTTACCATCCTTGTCTATGTTGAACCCAATTAGACTTCCCCCCACACTTTGATAGCAGTTCACAGCACTAATAGAATACCTTTCAGAAAACTGTTTCTTCTCTCAATAGTAGTTTTTGTTTTTGCAGTGTTTGGGATTACACCCAGTCTTTGTACAAGCTAGGAAAATGCTCTACCACTGTGTCACCCCCTACCTCCCTGAAAGAAAATAGAACGGGTACCTGCTAGTTTTTATAATCTAGTAATTTTTCACAAGTATTATATAAGTTTCTAAAAGAATAATGATATGGTTAGAATAGGAAACAGGAAACATTAAGTACCCATTTTGCATTTTGCAATTTTGTAATACTTGGTCTTCTTTTTAGATGTCATAGAGAATTCTAATTCCCTTGACTTTGTCACTGACGATGTCCATTCAGTGACACACATGCTGAGTAGGACTACACTCATATACCAATTTTGTGCCAGATGCTGTATATGCCACCTTAAGAGCCAGTGGTATTCTTTTCCCATTTTAGAAGTGAGGGTTCTGGAGCCCTGGGAGGTGAGGCAGCTTGTCACAATCATAGAACTAGTATGTGTCTCTGAATTTGGGACTTGCGCCTGTGCTTGCTTGATTGGAAAGCCCACAGTCTTTCTCAGTTGGTGCTTCTTCTGAAATTATTTAAGTGATTTTTAGACACTTACCCAGGAGGCTTTTGGAAGGCTATTATAGCCTATCCTGGAGTACTAGTTAACAAATAGATAATTGTAAGAAAATGTAATGTTCATAATTGTTCAGATGCACCTCTTTTCTCCATTTATTTTTTTCTTTTTCATGAAATGGTGATGCAAGTTGTCCCTCAGTATCCATGAGGATTGGTTCCAGGATGCCCCATAGATACCCCAATCCACTAATGCTTGAGTCTCTGATCTAAAATAGTATATCATTTGCATAAAACACAAGTACATCCTCCCATATACTTTAGATAAACCTCCCATATACATCTCTAGATGACCTAGTAGAATGTAAATGCTATGTAAATAGTGTTATACAGTACTGCTTAGGAGATAATGACAAGAAAAATGTATATATTAAGTACAGGCACCCCCCCCCCCCGCCAATTTTTGATCCTTAGTTGCTTGAATCTAGTGCTGCAGAACCCACAGACATGGAGGGCTGACTGTGTTCCAGGTTGTGTGGAAGCATTTTCCTTTTGCTGTTGCCAGACATGGTTTAGTTATATAATAACTTTCTTCTTCATTTATTTAACTACCCTGCTCACATTTGTGCTTTCTTTTCTTTTGTGCCTCTCTGTCCTTGTCCCTTTCTGTAGGTGGCAGTGGGAGACATCGTGAAGGTCCTCAATGGACAGTATCTTCCAGCAGACATGGTCCTGTTCTCCTCCAGGTCAGGTGTGCTAGTGGGCACATTTTTTTTGAAATGAATATTATCAACAATTAAATATAAAAAAAAAAAACAACTGTAGAACTCTTGAGCCATCTTTTCTGTTTCTACCCTGTGAATTACCAGAGTTACCATCCTATTCTCACTATCCTGTTCTCCAGTTAGTACTCTATTGGCTAACTGTAGTTTGAGATTTTGAAGCATTTTGGATTTCAAAATTTTGGATTAGGGATGCAGAATTGTTACAGTCACACAAACATTCCAAAATCCAAAATGATCCAAACTTGGAAAATCTGAAAATCCCAAACATTTTAGATAAAGGATACCCAACCTGTGCTTTTTTCAATTGCCTTCTCTTGCCTTGACCCTTGGTTTTGTTTCTGCCATTTGTCCTTTTAGGCTTTTTCTGAATTCTTTTTCTTACAGGTTTTGACTTCTTCTTGGCCTTTCTAGGGTATTCTCCTCATTGATAAGTACACTGATTCAAGGGCAGTGGAGTGATACATCCTAGCATGCAGGGGGCACTTATCAGACACTTCAGCACCAGTTTCCTGGTGGGTCAGACAGATAACAGTCTGCCCAGGCAGAACCCAGTTCTGCCCTTGAACAGGTGTTCACAGAAACACAGGCATTGTCTCAGTGTGGACATGACCTGAGGATGATACTTGCTCTTTATTCATCCACAATTCAAGCCCCATTTGCTCAAGTGGCATTACCTTGTTCTCCAGGTAGTTTTATGCTAGAAAGGTGTCATCACTCAGTGATATACATGATGGAACAGTGCAGCTCTTGGCTTGATGAATAAAAGTTCAGAGCAAACATCAGCCAAATACAGTGGTGGTTCTAGCACTTAGAAGTCTGAAGAAGGAGTATCCCTTGAGACTAGGAGTTTGAGAGCAGCCATGGCAACACAACAAGACTCTTTTTTTTAAAATTTCTTTTAGTATATAGCAAAGAAAGAAAGTCAAAATCAGCATAAGGATAAACTTCCATTCTTGATTTTAAGATTAAATTATGATATTAAAAACTGTGTCTTCTATATTAATGGGTGGCTAGACTCATAGATCCTCATGCTGTTTGCATTTTCTATGATTACAAACAGTGTTTCTTGTATTGGATTTGATCATTCTTTAAGTTCTGAGCCTTAGCATTCATTTTATGCTAGAGATGAAAAATTTAAAAATAGGGCCTGTGTCCTATGGAGGGAGGAAAACACTGTAAACAGGGGGATTCATGTTTGGCCTTATTCGTAGGAAACAGAGTAACTCTTTAGACATGTTAAAGCTTTGATCACTTGGTAGTTTGGGTTAGGAGTCTTGTCTGTGACCCTCAGATCACTTAGTTTTAATATGGGATGGTTTGTCTGAGCTGACATATCGTCAGGATACTCCATGTGCCTGAGTGTGCACTTTGTGCTGAGTAGCCTGCTCAACACAAAGTGTCATTTAATCTTCCCAACTACCCTGGATATCCTTCATTCATGCATGGGACAATCAAGACACAGAGAGATTAAACCACTTGCCAAGACCATATAGTTCCTCGAGGTAGCATTAGGGGACTTGAATTTAGCTAGTGAGTTGCAGGGTCCATTCTCTTTGCCATTAACTATGCCAACTAACCTAAATCAGAAGGTTAGAAGTAAGAGTTTTATCTGCCACACTTATTTTAATTCTTTGGATGCTGTCCTTAAAATTAGGTATGAAGAGGTGAATTTGGTGTCAACATACTTTATATACAAACAGAGATATGGTAAATTGTGGTATAAAGGTGTATTAGGAATTGTAATGTAAAAAAAAATAAGAGAGCTCATGTATAATGGCATAATTTGGCGTGAACATACTTTATATACTGAGTTACGAAAAATTGATGAATAAAAGTTCAGAGCAAAGATCAGCCAAATACAGTGGTATCCACAGTGCTGTGAATGGATAATTATGATTATAATGCATTCCACTATTTTCATGTATGTAAGAAAAATAAATAAATAAACAAAAAAATTAGGTATTGGATCAAATAGTTGCCTTTTGACCCAGTAGAAAGTACAGGGAAGCAAAAAGGTCTGTCAAGTTTATGCCTTGATTCCCTAACTTCTGTGACTGTCATTTTCCTCAAAAAGTGTGTTTGTTCTGGCCACATGTTTTGGTCAGGTGTAGGCCCAGCCTCAGCCTTTAAGGATTCCCCTAGCCCAGTGATTGGGTCTTACTTAGGGCATCATGTGTTTTTGATGTGACATCCTTTCCTTCTCATTGACTTTCAGTCATTTCTGTCTTCTTGAGGCCAGGGGGTCCTTATGTGGGGCCTGCGAGAGTGGATTATTTGGGCAAACAACTTTGTATTGCTGTTGAGCCCCAAAGATGGAGAGTGTGTCTTCCTTTATCACCAATCACTACTACTGATGTGGTTGTTTATAACAGTGTGTTTTGAAGGACTCATCAGCAGACATGGTTTTCATAATAGTTGATGAGCTATGAATCTAGGGAGATGATGTTACTAAATGTGGCCCTCTTTTTCCTTTTTCTCTCCTTAGTGAACCTCAGGCAATGTGTTATGTCGAAACAGCTAATCTAGATGGGGAGACGAACCTTAAAATACGTCAGGTAAAGTTACCTTTATAACTCATGTTATAGATGTTCAAGTTACAGTTGGTCCCAAATGTACCAGTCATTGTCTTTTGTGGAGAAGTTGTTCAGCCACCAAAGGACAGGCCTTAACCCTAATGAAATCTATGGAAATAATGTGTCTTTGATTATAAGGGGAATTTTTTGAGAGGGACCAAGAAAAAGTGGACTTTATTAAATTGTAGGTCATGGAGGGAGGGTATCATGTTTTCCTTTGTATCTTACTGGCCTCTCTATCTGTGATGCTGAAGAGAGGGGACATCCTCAGCCAGACTGATCTGGGTGATGGAAAGAACAGCAACTCTAGTGGACAAATGGAGTAGACAGACCCTGGGTATCTCAATTTACATTGTGTTGAAATTGAGATTCTAATTCTGGAGAGCGGTATATTATACCCCAAATTTTCATGCCTTAAATAAAATTATTCTCACCATACATTTTATTCTAACATGAGAAATAATATTTAATGTATTATTGACACTTTTTCTGCTGACTAAAGTTTAATTCAATAATTCTGTCTACAGATCTTTCTTTTCTCCGTAGATTTAGACATTTTCTTTTCTATTTGGAATTAATGAAGTTTATTATACTATTTTGTTTTTTATGTATGTTTGGAAATGTTCAGAATAAAATGTTTTAAAAATCAAAAAAGAATTAACAAGTTCTAGGCAGTGTAAAATATTGAAGGGATACTTTATTTTCTTGACCAGTGTTAGAACGCTTTCTAAAAGTCATTTCAATATGTTATTATTTAAGCATGGAATCTTCACCTTCTGCTAAACTGAAATCTTTTGCATGAGATTGTTGTGGTAAAAGCTGCCAGCTATCAGTAAGGATTTTGAGGGGCTGATATTTGCTTTATTCAATAATTGCATTGTAGATGGCTGGTTATATCCTTATGATTGACAGAATGCTGAATGTTGTCCCTTAAACATGGAAAAGAGTGTTCATTTTTGTCTTTTGATTTAAATTTTAGGGATTGAGTCAAACTGCTGACATGCAGACGAGGGAGGTGTTGATGAAATTGACAGGAACCATAGAATGTGAGGGGCCTAATCGTCACCTCTATGACTTCACCGGTACCTTGCACTTAGATGGGCAAAGGTGTCAACTTTCTTTATTATTATATTATTATTATTATTATTATCATTATTTTTTAATAATGTGACTAAGAGTTACTGAAGCTTTGGAAAAGTTGTTTGTTTCCTAGTCTCATAATATTTGAAAACTATAAGATTTCTCCATATTTAGCTTAATTCTTAGGCAAATTCTCTACCAAGTGAGCTACAACCCCAGCCCCAACTGAGCTTTTCTTGAAAAACTATTTCAACATCGGTTTAAAACTTCCCTTCCATTTAAACAAAAGTGATTTTTAAAAATAAATTTATTTATTTATTTATTTTTTATGTGGTGCTGAGGATCGAACCCAGCGCCTTGAATGTGGCCAGGCAAGTGCTCTATACTGAGCTACAACCCCATTCCCCAAGAAGTGATTTTTGACAAGAGCCCAAGGGCCTAAGATGAAGTTCATAGTAGGGGTCTGTTCTTCCTATGTCCCTGTGACCTGCTGAACAGAAGAAAAGGTTTTAGCTATAACAAACAGAAAAAGCAGGAGAGATACCTGAATTGTTTAACAGTCAATAAACTTGTACGAGAAATTTATCCTTTTTTTTTTTTTTTTTGCTAGCTCTCTTCTAAATGGAATTTGTTTGTATTTTATAATTTTTATTTTTGCAGTGCTGTGGATCACACCTAGGGCCTCCCACATGCTGAGGAAGTGCTCTACCTCTGAGCTAGGACCCCAATCCCCTTTTGTTTCTGGAAAGTTGAATAAGTAAATTGTTATTCTCCCTCTATAGATATTCAGTGCTGGATTGTCTATATTCTGTTGTCCTTGTCTCGTGGTATTTGTTTTATTGTCCGAGAGTCATCTTGGTCAGATGTTGGGGTGCAGTCTCTATCTGCTGCCCTTCCTTTATCTGCATGCTCCTTATTAGTGCCTCCACAGCCTGTCAGGTGCTCCTTTTTATTTCCAATAGACCCATGGCTGCGAAGGACCTGTTTATAGTAATCAACCCAAAGCAAATATGATAACTAAGTGCACTTGCTTGTTGATTGTCATTTAATATGTGTAGCCAGTGTACATAGCCCCCTTTTGAATTTTTAAATTATCACTCATATCTTTATTTGATGATTACATTATCTTTGACAAATTTGATATGATACATTTATTGCTTATTTTTTTTCTTATTATAGTCTATAAAATAAATTGGGTTTTCCAAATGAATAAGCGTCTGGTTGTTATTTTAGCTCTTTCTTTTCTAGGTATTTTGTTTCACAACAGGATTATAAGAGACATAATTCCCTTTAAAACTTCATAGGAAAAAATAACAGCCTCTTTCTCCATAGTGATGAGTGAATAAAATGGACATTTTCGTGGGTCTTTTTTTGGTAGATTAAGCCAAAGGTAACATTTATTGATCAAATTTGACTGAAGGGACCATTTGCTTTATTGTGGGTTTACATTTAAGGGGTAAGCTCAAGCTTGTCTTGTCAGACTATCATTAAATATCAATGTTGTTTCTTACTTTTAGCCCTGTTGCCCTTGGGCCTGACCAGATCTTATTAAGAGGTACACAGCTTAGAAATACTCAGTGGGTCTTTGGCGTAGTTGTTTATACCGGACACGACACCAAACTCATGCAGGTAAAATGTTTCTGTGCTGCAAAACAATAATAATTTTAGTTTGTCTTTGTTCTTACTTATTTCCCCCCACCCCTTTTTTTGTTTTGTTTTGTTTTCATTGAGTGGAAAGTTTGAAATTGTATTTAGGAAGCTCAAGTTTGTCTTTCAACCTAAATTAGGAAAGAGAGTGCCTTAGGTAGTTTCTTCTGGATTTTTATCTTAACAGATATTTGTTACCTCTTGCCTGAAATACAGATGGTCTTTGTTTTCTAGATTTAAGAGGGATGAATGATTCTAACTTACATTGTTTTCTGAACTTAAGTGGCGATTAGCTTTAACCTTTTTTTTTTATTTCTCAACTTCTTTTTATCCCAGTTAATTATATTTCACAGTAGATTTTTATTTAGCTGAATTAAAGAACTTATGCTTAGTCTTCATATACCAAAGGAAAATATTCATTTAAAAGAATTTGCTCTTTTTCCCTGTTAATTTTTTTTAAAAAATCTCATTGGTGAATTGATAGCACAAATTATATTATGACACATTTGATCAGGCAGCTTTTGAAATTCCACATCAGTTAGTGTCCCTCGTGTAATTTCTTACATTCCTTTGGTATCATTTGGGATTATTTTTTGCTAGTGGTAGCTGTTAATGAGAATTGACTTTTCCTCTTGTTTGCCCTTTTATGTAACTTATAAAGCACACATTCGGCTATGTTTCTTCATTAAAAAAAAAAAATGGTGACTACCGTGCACCAAGTCTTATGTTAAACCATATAGATACAATAATGAAAAGTCTAGTCTTACTCTCTGGGAACCAGGTAGAATAAGGAGTAGTATGGAATTATAAAAACGAGATGTTATAAAATATGTTGTTACAAAATCCTACAGTTTTTTTTGTATAAAAAAGGATCATATGCCCAGGTTTCAGGTGTCATTTGACTGGATACTACAAATAATTCTTGGGCAGAAACATGTTTTAAATAATGGGAAGGGAGACTGGTGTGTTGATCCATTCCTTGAGGTCAAATGATAGGATGAGAGCATTAAATATTAGAATAAATGGAATGATAGACCCAGAGCCACACCTGCTAATTGATCAGTGAAGACTGGGAAAGGAATTAGGATTAGAAAGGTGGAGACACTCACTGAAAGTTGAAGAGTATTGTTGGAGCTGTTGCCTGACAGATGGTTAAGTGTGTAGGATACTCATCTTTGAGTCTCTGAAGCTGAGTGTTTATGTGTGATGAGTCCTGGGGCTGAACCATGGAAATGGGAAGATTAAGCTAGAGCTGTAGATGGTCATTCAGTACTGAGCAGTAAAGGACTGAGAGGCTAAATTAATGGGTCGTTGGTGTTGCTGTGATTTTGAAGGTAGGATGACAGCAAGGTTGGGGCAGAATGGAATTCCATGAGCCAGGTGCGGAAATCCTCAGTGAGAAAGGGGGAGAGAGAGGTCAGTGGACCTGCTGCCGGAGAGGGCAGAATATAGGGCAGCCAACTGGTGTGAGTTTTACAAATGAATTTGTTAACGTGGCATTAGAGGAATAGAAATCCAGAAGCATTACAAGGTCTTCGATGTACATATAGTAAACTATCTCCAGATGCCAAGGGATGGAGTCTTTGCTGAAGTATCTATGCTGTGGAGGAGGCCCTAGTGAAGGTGTGTCCTCCACTGGGTAAGGCAAGGAGCAGGAGGAGATCTTGTGAAGCAGGAGGAGGACCTAGGGCAGTTTCAGTCACAGAAGGGTAGGGCACTAAGGCACAGTGGAATGCTTGCAGAGACTGTGTGTTGGATTCCATGGCAGGTAGAAAAAGAACAGTTGGCAACTGCTGGAAGACAGCTCTTGCTGGATCAAGATTGTTCCACCTATCTGAGATGTGTCCCATTTACTCCTCCTGCTCGGGCCTCATCTATCCACAGAGGCTGATTAGAAAGCTTTCTGAGCAGTCTGTACGCAAAGTCTTTAACTTGGTGAAGAGCTGATTGCTGTGCCACCAAGTGAGTGGCATTGAACTTCTGTAGCCCAATGACAGTGACCTTGGCGAGCACTTGGAACTCTAATAACCAAGATCACTATTCCTATTATTTTGTGATGAAGTGATAAAGAGATCATGGGTGGCAGGGCCCTGATTCTAGTTTTCAGCTTGTGCACATCACAAATCCAAGCACACTCCAGGCTTCCTTGAGTATTGGGTCACTTTGTAGGGTAAGGTACTGTTTTCTAGATCATATATTGGTGATACAGCTTTCTAGCTAAGGTCTAATAGTTATTTGTACTTTAAAACATTCTCACCATCTCTTTAGCTAGCAAGGTGTGCACCAGGTGAGCCCATGCAGTTTGTAGCCCATGAGTGGGAGAAGCGCTTTCCTTTCCCCTCAATGTGACAAACTTCTGGATGAGGCTTATTGCTCAAGTACAGAATGATGGAAAGCCCCAGAAACATCTGTGCTCCTCGTACTGTGCCTTTAGGGCTGAATCAACAAGTAAAAATAATGAGCTTTTAAAAGAATATGATATCACACACATAGCTGGAAGCCATCCTGTCTGTGTAATAACATTTTTTTGTCTGTACTTGTAGTACTTGACCACAGAGAGGAACTCAATTTCTTTAGGGTTCTTTTTTCTTTTTCTTCCTTCCTTCCTTTCTCTCTCCGCCCCCACTTTGTTGTTGCCTTTAAATTTTTAGGTCAATGCTTTCTACTGTTGAGGGTTCCCTCTGTTAATGCTTAGTGTAGTTCCATGTAGAAATCTTTCAATCTACCATTTCTGTTGGTTGATTTAATGGGAAAAAGAGAAATTATCACCTTAATTAGAGCAAAAATTAGTATCAACAAATCATGCATTACTCTAAACAATTCACACATATTAACTCATTTATTCTTCAGTATGAGGAAGGGAACTATCACTATTCTTATTTTATAGCTGATGAAACTGAGGCACATTGTATAAATACGTAACCCAAGCTTAGAGATGGAGTTGGGATTTAAATCCAAGCAGGCAAACTCTGAAGTCATTGTTTCAGCCAGTATTCTGTGGCCCACTTTCTTTAATAAGAAATAAAATATGTCTTAATCCAGCGTTTTCAAAATAGCATTTTGACCTGTTTCTACGTACAACTCCATTGCATCAAAGTAGCAGTATTTTTTAAAGAATTTTATAGAACTTGTGATTCCATTAGGAATTTAGCATTAAAAGTTCATCAATCCAAGAAGAGATGTTCAGGGTTTGGGGCTGAATGAGCAGAGCTTGGCTTTTCACAAAGTGCAGGTGTTGAAGCCTGATGTTTTGGGGTCATTTCTGTTGTGTTGGATATAAGATAAATTTTCCTAACCCTGTTAACTATCTGTAGTTCAACCATTGGAAAAGAAGAAAATAACTAATGGGGTCCTAGAAATGAGGTTAATTGTATTTTTTTCCTTCCTGTTCATTCAATGAATGTTTATTAAAAATGATAAGATCGTATTTAGTTTTTAAAAGATTAGGATAAACAGTCTTGGAATGGGCCTGCTGGCTTTTGCTGGGAGACCAGATGGGGATGTGTTGTACCAGTTGACCTTTATATGGTATTTGATTGATGATAAGTTGGCCTTTACTAATGGATTTCCATTTAGAGTCTAAAGGAATTTTTTGAAAAGCCTGTAAAGGACAAATAATTTAGAGAACTAAAGAGAAGAGGAAAAAAAAGTATAAATAGAAGAAATGCTGCTGTGTTATTTAGATTCCTAAAGGACTTAGCTTTTCAAAATCCCAAGTATAACAATCCCCGACTTCTACCACCAAAGAAAGCCATGGCGATAGCATTACAGTATTTCTAGGTTTGGTGGTAGAATTCAAATAGAGTTCAATGACATCATGGCATGAGATTCTCTCTGAATCTTAGGAGTGATTTGCCTCTTGTTTTCATCACAATTTTAGTTTTACATTGCAACTTCACTTATATTCTTTCTGAAGACATCTCCATCCTAGCTCTCTTTCAATGATCAGAGAAATTGAGGATATAGAAGACAGTGCTTACTTAAGTTTGATGCATTTCTGTGTTAGTTAATGCCTTATAAGCTTCCCTGTCACCCAGTCTTTGCAAATCAGTTTGGCTTGTGGAAAGCCAGGGCTTGAAACTCACGGAAGGAGACGTGCAGACTGAAGCTCCAGCACCCACCTCACACCATCCAGTTCGCGCCTTCTGATTTAATGCAGGAATTGCCTCACCTCCAGGAATGGATTATCATAATTAATTCCCACCTAGATTTACTTTCCTCCGTGTTTCCTCAACCATTTGTATTACTGTATTTTTTTTTTCCTATTGCGACTTAACAAATTCCCACAAATTTAGTGGCTTATAACCCCCCAAAGTTGCCATGTTTCAGTTCTGTAGGTGAGAAGTTGGATATAGGTCTTACTGGACTAGAGCTTAAGATATGGGCTGCTCTTCTCTGCAGGACCTGGTGGGTGTCTGCCCCTTACCTTTCAGCCTTTGGAGGTGCCTGTTTTCTTTGGCTTGTGATTCCTTCCCTCCATCTTCTAAGGCAGCGATATTGTAGCTCTCTGACCATCTGTTGTCACATCTCCCTCTGATCATGATCAGGAAAGGCTCTGCCTTCTGAGGACCCTTGTGATTATAGATTGAGCCCATTTAATTAATTCAGGACACACTCCCTCTCTCAAAGACTTTAATCATATGGGCAAAGGCCCTTTTGCAGCCATCACAGAGGCATGTGCCTACAATTCCAGTGGCTTGGAAGTCTGAGGCAGGAGGATCTCCAGTTCAAAGATAGCCTAAGCAAAAGCTAGAGGCTAAGCAACTCAGTGAGACCCTGTCTTTAAATGAAATACAAAACAGGGCTGAGGATGTGGCTCAGTGGTTGAGTGCCCCTGAGTTCAATCCCTAGTACCCCCCCACCCCCCCAAAAAAAGTCCCTTTTGCCATGTAATATAACATATACATGTCTAGGGATTAGGATGAGGGCATTACTTTCCCCACAACAACTACTTTCAGAAATCATCAAATAAAATGACTGCAGGTGTGTAACTATCTTGCTCAGGGTGTTTTATTGACTTTCCCACTGTAGAGGGGATTTAGTCTTAAAATTTCTACCTGAAATGCCATGATCCTTGACTCTAGCTTTAATCTCTCTTCCCACGCTCACCTCCCAACACTGGCATGGGCTCTAGCCTCATCAAGAATGTTTTACCTTCCTGTCTATGTTCTGCTTATGATTCGGGTATTCTCCTGTCCACAAGGCCCTTCCTAACTTTTCGTTCTCATTTCTTGTTCACAGTTCTCCAAGTGAAACTTTATCTATCCATTAATTTTTACACCCGTGAATATTTTATTTTGCATTATTGATGTAAATGTCTTTGCATATATCTTCTTTCCTCACATTTTTATCTAATGGAAGGAAAAATGTATCCTTTAAAAATGTCTCTCTGTATATTTATTGTGGAGCTGTGTTATTACTTTGAAGGTTTTCTCTAGATTTTTTATGGTATAGACTCTCTAAGTTTCTCTTGAATTTGCAGTATTATGATTTCTTCTAAACTGGACTTAAATTATTTAGAGTCTCTTGTGTTCCATGATAATGGAAGTGGCTAATTTCATGCTAAGATGTAGTCATTGTGAGTGTGGAATGAATCATGTGGAGTTAACTAGCTGTAAATTCAAGAGCATGATATGCTTTCAAATTTCATTGGTAATTGGAAATTCATTTGGAAAAGAAATTGTCTTTTATTTTTCAGGTGTTGAATTTGGTTGTTTTACTTTGTTTTCTCCCAAGTATGCCCCCAAGTCTGTTGTGTGACTCTTATTGACTTTAATGCTATTTTACAGAATTCCACCAAAGCACCTCTCAAAAGATCAAATGTTGAGAAAGTAACCAATGTGCAGATCCTGGTGTTGTTTGGCATCCTCTTAGTCATGGCCTTGGTGAGCTCAGTGGGGGCCCTGTACTGGAATGGGTCTCATGGTGCAAGTAACTGGTACATCAAAAAGATGGGTAAGTGTTGGGGTGGGTTGCTCATTGAAATAGGACAAAAGCACCTTTGTAAAGTCCTTCCAGACATGGTCAGTGTTTGTTGGCTGTGCCATCCTTCTGTTTCCTCTGGCTTGTGTAATGAAGTGAAGATGGGCACATTTGGGGTTTGTTTATACTCAAATGATTATTTTTAAACAATTTAAAAATTTATTTTCTTCGTAGTTGCTCTTGGAATTACAATGTATATCTTGATTTATTGTAATCCATTTTTTATTAGTACCAACTTAAGTAAATAAAGAAATGTCACTCCTACTACACCTTCATTTCTTCCCCTTCTTGTGCTATTATTATTACAGGTATATGTTACCAATCCAACAATACAATGTTATAATTATTGCTTTATATTACCTTATATCTCTTAAAGAAGCTAAAAGGAAAAAGAAAAAAATAATTTTATGGAGATGCTTTATATTAACTTACTTGCTTACCATTTCTGATATTGTTTTTTGTGTGTATTAGTTATTGGCAGGTTATCATTTCTTTATGAACTTTTATACTTTCATATGTATTATACCTGCATATAACACCAAGATTGCAGTTCTATAATGAAATTTTATCATTTTTTTAAATCCAGAAGAAATCATAAGTGTATGTAATTATAATCTTTTAGAAGTACCTATATAGTTTTCTTCACTGTCATTCATTGTTTCTTTATATGGATTTAATTTCTGTCATTTGTTTTGTTTTTTCATCCTAGAAAACTTCATTAAATATTTCCTTGAAAGTGGATTGGCAACAAATTACTCCAGTTTTAATTTTAGAATGCCTTACTTTCTTTATTTCTTGAAGGATAGTTTTGCTGGATATAGAATTCTTATAGAATTCCGATTGACATTGTTTTTTCCCTTTCAGTACTTTGAATATGACATCTCACTTTCTTCTAGCTTCCATTGAATTGATTAAAAGTCTGTTGTTAACTGTATTTCTGTGTTTGTGTGTGTGTGTGTGTGTGTGTGTATGATGTGAGTCTCTTTTGTTGCTTTTAAGATTCTGTCTTCTGTTTTCAATAGTTATGTGTTTATTCTGTTGTTTGAACTTTGTTGAGCTTTTTAGATGTGCAGATTGACTTTTTTCTTTAAATTTGAGAAGTTTTCAGGTATTATTCAATATTGCTCTGTCACATTCTCAGTCTTCTTTTCTGCTCCTGCCATTATGTGTATGTTGGTATCCTTGGTGTGTCCTATAGGTCTCTGAGGCTCTGTTGATTTTTCTTTTTCTTTTGTTTCTCAAATTAGATAATCTGTGTTAACTTCTCCTCACATTTACTTATTATTTCCTCAGCCAACTCAAGTCTACTGTTGAGTTCCACTAGTGATTTTTTTTCATTTCATTTATTGTATTTTTTTCATTCCAGAATATCCATTTGTTTTTTTTTTGTTTTTTTTTTTTTTTTTTAGAAATAACTTCCCTTTGTTAATATTCTTCATTTGAGAAGTTGTAATCATGCTTTTCTTTAATTCTTTAGCTTCTTTAGTTATTTGAATATATCTTTGTTTGGTCCATTATTTGAAGTCTCCTTAGTTTCTATTGCTCTTTTTTTTCTTCTTTATTTACAAGTTTCATATTTTTTTTTGTTTTTGAAAACTGGGTATTTTATTTTATTTTTATTTTTTATTTTTTTTAATTTTTTATTGTTGGCTGTTCAAAACATTACATAGTACTTGATATATCATATTTCACAATTTGATTCAAGTGGGTTATGAGCTCCCATTTTTACCCCATATACAGATTGCAGAGTCACATCAGTTACACATCCATTGATTTACATATTGCCATACTAGTGTCTGTTGTATTCTGCTGCCTTTCCTATCCTCTACTATCCCCCCTCCCCTCCCCTCCCCTCCCCTCTTCTCTCTCTGCCCCCTCTACTGACATTCGTTTGTCCCCCTTGTATTATTTTTCCCCTTCCCCTCACTTCCTCTTGTATGTACTTTTGTATAACTCTGGGGGTCTCCTTCCATTTCCATGCATTTTCCCTTCTCTCTCCCTTTCCCTCCCACCTCTCATCCCTGTTTAATGTTAATCTTCTTCTCATGCTCTTCGACCCTACTCTGTTCTTAGTTACTCTCCTTATATCAAAGAAGACATTTGGCATTTGTTTTTTAGGGATTGGCTAGCTTCACTTAGCATAATCTGCTCTAATGCCATCCATTTCCCTGTAAATTCTATGATTTTGTCATTTTTTAATGCAGAGTAATACTCCATTGTGTATAAATGCCACATTTTTTTTATCCATTCATCCATTGAAGGGCATCTAGGTTGGTTCCACAGTCTAGCTATTGTGAATTGTGCTGCTATGAACATCGATGTAGCAGTGTCCCTGTAGCATGCTCTATTTAGGTCTTTAGGGAATAGACCGAGAAGGGGAATAGCTGGGTCAAATGGTGGCTCCATTCCCAGCTTTTCAAGAAATCTCCATACTGCTTTCCAAATTGGCTGCACCAATTTGCAGTCCCACCAGCAATGTAAAAGTGTACCCTTTTCCCCACATCCTCGCCAGCACTTGTTGTTGTTTGACTTCATAATGGCTGCCAATCTAACTGGAGTGAGATGGTATCTTAGGGTGGTTTTGATTTGCATTTCTCTGACTGCTAGAGATGGTGAGCATTTTTTCATGTACTTGTTGATTGATTGTATGTCCTCCTCTGAGAAGTGTCTGTTCAGGTCCTTGGCCCATTTGTTGATTGGGTTGTTTGTTCTCTTATTGTCTAATTTTTTGAGTTCTTTGTATACTCTGGATATTAGGGCTCTATCTGAAGTGTGAGGAGTAAAGATTTGTTCCCAGGATGTAGGCTCTCTATTTACCTCTCTTATTGTATCTTTTGCTGAGAAAAAACTTTTTAGAAAACTGGGTATTTTAGATAAAATATTGTAGAAACTCTGGGTTCTGACTTCCTATTCTTTCCGGGGCCTGTTGTTGCTGGATTTTGTTTAGTTTTTAGTGACTTTTCTGAACTAATTCTGCAAAGTCTTTTTTCTCTTATAGTAGTAGTCACTGGAATTACTGCTCTATTTCATTTCTTTGATTTTAATTTTAAAATTATTTTTAAATATACATTGGATTCAAGTACATTCACAGATTTGTGCAACTCTCACTACTACCTAATCTTAGAATATTTTTGTTTCCTCAGAAAGGAAACCCATCCACATTAGGCAGTTCCTTACCTTATTTTAAAGTCTGGATTCTCTTGGGTCAGTAGGGCTTGCTGGTCAGCCAATGACTGGTTTTTAAGCCAGGAAGGAGTCTATCCTTTGTTGTTTGGTCTGTGGTTGGTTTAAGGTATATCTCTGACATTTGGGGAGATTAAAGTGCATCCTACTTTCATTTAGGGACTGGTAGCTCATGAGTGCCCTTTTTGGTTTCACATGAATAGATACAGCCTTGCACATGGATGTGACTTTTTACCTTATCAAGGAGAAATGTACTCTTAGGAAGGCTTCTTTGGCTATATTTTTCCCTGAATATCAATGCTAAGTTTCTAGCTGGTTTCCTGTTTTGTTTGTGAAGATATTTGCTTTTCTTGATTTGTCACTGAGATCTCTGTTGTTTTTGATAGTGCCCTGGACATGGCCTTTGTAATACTCTATTCAAATAACATCAATTCCTTGAGTGTGTTCCTGTTCTGATAGCCAACCCTACTTGGGGTAGCAGCCTGCTCTGCCCTGGGATAGAATTTCTGCAGCATGGAGCTCCCGCGTAGGGAAGATGGGCGCTGGTAGTCATCCTGGTCTATCCCTACCACCCAACTGGAACAGAATTTAAGCAACATGAATCTATAGCTCTGGGGGTGGAGTGGAGAAGTAGTTTTTTTGAGGGTTTATTGTTATTCCTATCTTTCAATATATTTAGTTTTTAACTGATTAAAACAATTTTAAAACTTTTCTAATTATTCACAAAGAAAACTCATACACATACACTTTTAACTTTCTGGGAGAACATTTGTTGCCACTTTACAAATGTGGGACATGTGACCGGAATTTCAGTTGTAGTTGGATCACAATCCCTTGGCATTGGTGCTTAAACTTTGGGTTTGGACCAAACTAGCCTCAAATGTGGAGACTGATACTATGTGTGCATATTAATTCCGCAAATGTCACAGTCTGGGTACATGTATAGCATTGACACCATCTTGGTATACAGGCTTTGTGTGGATTGAATGCCATTTACATTGCTTGAGTAATGTCAAACTTTAGCACTAGCTGCATTATTTACAGTGGAACAATGTTCTTTTTGTCATATTCATAATACTTTCTGTCTTGTTCTTATGATAGCATCTGAGTAACCCTGACAAAACCCAGCAGACTTAACATATTCATGGTCACTGTTGGAACTTTGACTTCAGTTCCTAATTGACTCTGCTCTTTCTTATCTTCTTTTGATGATTTTTTAATTTTTTTGGTTAAACTTTTTTTTTACATACAGGTGGGGGTTGTATTTTTTATGGAACTCTTCCATTTCATGACTTTGGACCAGAAGTTTTATGGTTTCTGGAGCTTTGAGTTTGGCTTTTTCCCTGAATACACTCTACTTTTGAACACTATGTATAATAATATTAAACATTTTGAGCTAGTGTTCAAAATCAGAAAATTTCAATTTCTTTAAAAAAATTAAAACAAAATTAATTTTAGGAAATTTTTAAAACTTTAAGAAATGATTTATTAATATGTAATCTTACTGGCAGACAGATATTCATTTCTAAGCAAATGCTATACTTTAGGGGCATCTGTGTGTTGGGACTTAGAGATCCTATTTGGTGAGTCCAAATTCTACATTTGAGGAAGAAAGGCTGTCAACTGGCTAAGTGGTGGTGAGGGTGGTGGGAGGGTGGGTCTGCTGGCCAGCTGGTGACTACTCATTTTATTCTTTCCTAGCACTTCTTTCCATCACAACCACCGTCCAGAACTCCATATCTTAATCAAACCACCATTTGATTTAATTTTTTGGTTCAAAGCTCAGTAACTGTGGTTTAGAGTTGTTACAAATTTCTAATCACTAGTCATCACCTTCTGCCTTTCCATTAAAAACCTGCTGTGTTGGTTCCTGGGGTGCTCCACAACCTCCTCTTTAACAGCTGTGTCCTGCTGCGTGGTCACGTGGAGGGGCATGCTGTCTCTGCTCCATCTATCCCCCACCACCTCCTAGGAGAAACCAGCTCATAGTGACAGAAATTGTGTATGACTTGTCTCTGTACTCACAATTCCTGCAATAGAAGATGCACAACAGCAAGCACTTTTAACTTGGATCTAAATAAACCAATAAGCAACTTTTTTGTCAACATCTTTTAGAAAAAATTCAAAATAACAAAAATGAAAAGAAACTGACTAGAGACTATAATTAAAGCTATGCAAATTCCTTGGTTTTCTTCCACAGAATCAAGCTCGGATAATTTTGGATACAACCTATTGACGTTCATCATCTTGTACAACAATCTTATTCCCATCAGTCTGCTGGTGACTCTTGAGGTTGTAAAATACACACAAGCCCTTTTTATAAACTGGGTGAGTATTAAGGTGGAGTTTGGGCTATTGGAGAAATGCCAACTACTGCTTTCTAATACTCTCTTGGGCCTTTGTCACTTAATTGAGCTCCTAGAAAAGGAAGAATGGAGTCCATTTATGACTAGGTCTGATGGTTAAGCCATCCAAATAGACAGCTGGTAAGGGTTCCCCTGAGAAATGGGGAGGACAGGGTGCCTACCCATTCACGGGGTTGTTGTAAAGACTAAGTGAGATAGTGGAGGCAGGATGCTCAGTGGGTGCTTGGTATCTGGCTGCAGCTGGTATAGATGCTTTTAAAGTCTCATTTAGTGCCAAGGAAATACACTCGTAAGTGTGTTTACTGTAGTATTCCTTATTCACCAAAATGCATTGTGAAAGTAAACTTGGACTTGATTGGAGGGATAGAGTTGTACATGTGTATGTGCTGGGAATAGACCCAGGACCTTGTGAATTCTAAGCATTGCTCTATCACTGAGTGATATCCCCAGCTCTAGAGTAGGGATTTTTTTTTTTTTTTTTTACTGGATTTTCATGGCCCTTAAGCACAGGACTTCAGCAGCCAATATTTGCAGATTAGTCACATTTATATGTACTTTTATTTGGTCTTCACAGGATTCCTGTGAATGAGGGACTAATCAAGCTCAGAATCATGAAGAGTTGGTCTAGGTCATGAAAAAACTAAACTTTCTGTATATAAAAGACCATATTTTCCTTCTTAAATTCCGAGGTTTCTGTATCTTAACAGTCACTGTTTTCACCTCAAAATTAAAAATCATACTTATATCAAAACAGACGGGTTTTAAGGTACCTGTTGGTAGCTTCTATGTTAATCTGAATAAAGAATTGATGGTACATATTTTCCAAAGTGTGCTTTCTCTCTCTTTCTCAGGACATAGATATGTATTATGTAGGAAATGACACTCCTGCAATGGCCAGGACATCAAACCTTAATGAAGAGCTTGGGCAGGTGAGAACCTCTTTGAGAACTTTGGGTGGTAGTGGTGGAATGAGCAGGAGAGGAGACAAGTGTTAGCAGAACAACTATGGAGAGGTTTTGTAGGAACAGTTACCTGTGACTGTGGCTAGGACGTCTGAAGAGTTCTATGGTATCTGAAAGTATTAACAAATACAAATTTCCCTTGCCTTTGACTTGTTTTTTCCCTATCTTTTGTCACATAGAAGTTACCTGCAAATAGAATAGTACAAAAACATGGTACAAAAATATATAAGAATAAAAATTTGAACTTTTTTAAAGTATTTGTTAGGAGCCAATGACAGGGAAAACAAGGATCATATAATCGGATACTGGGAAACCCCCATGAAATGTGTGGGAGCTATTTGAAGGTTATGTGTTCCTCACATGTTTACATTTTGTTTGGAATATTCCAGAGAATCAGTGTCTTTCTTGCCTTCACCTAGAACTCTTCTTTTCTCTACTGAGTTGTATTTTGAGTTATGTCTTTTGCTTACATTGAAATCACAGCAGTTGAAATTTGAATGCACTGCAATTAAAGATTATGATTTCGCTTTATACATTGTAAACTTCCCAACCACCCTATGAGGTGGGGGCTATCATTCTATAGATGAGAAAATGAACACCTTACTCCAGGATCCCTGGTTTAGTGAATGGCCTTATGCTTCCCTGCTCAGTGTACGATGTCTCCCACATACTTTGTGTCCAACTGGGAAGATGCAGGTGAGATGTCTCAGTCATGAGAAGGCTAGAAAAAGTCTTGAAGCCTTAGTTGGAGGTAGGCGTTCTTTCCCATTCTGCAATGGTTTTTATAGTTTTGTTTGTTTCCAGAAAGTCAAGGCTTAAATTTGTGGGCAAAATCTTGTGATAGATTAGAACTTTATAGACAAAAATTGAAAGTGTTTCTTTGATAATATATTTCAAATCTACTTGGAGATCATAGCAGATATTTCTACCTTTTCTTGAACTGTTCATATTCACATCCATGCTTTTAAATTCTTAGTATAACAGGGTGGGTTGTGATTTAAGGGAACCTCCCTGGCACAGAGCACAAATCCTCCCCAGCAAGCCAGTGTCTCTGGCTTCCCTCTGCCCACCTGTGTTCCACTCACACAGGTGAGGGATAGTACCCAGAATGGGTCTCTGGGTACTTTTTCTTTCTTTATTTCTTTTTTTGGTACACGAGATTGAACCCAGGGATGCTTAACCACTTAGATATATCTCTATCCCTTTTCATTTTGAGACAGAGTCTCGTTAAATTGCCTCGAACTTGCGATCCTCCTGCCTCAGCTTCTCAAGTCCCTGGAATTACAAGTGTAATCGTGCCACTGCAATTGACTCTGGATCTTGAATTTTCACTTTTTAAAAAAATTTGATACCTTATATACAATCAGAGATATGATAAATTGTAGTGTAAAGGTGTATTAAGAATTGTAATGCAATAAATAAAATAAATAAAATAAATAAATAAATAATAAATAAATAAATAACTATAAGTGAATTAAACTTACCAGTAAACAAACAAAAAAATTTGATACACACTTTTTTGTTGTTGTTGTTGATGGATCTTTATTTAATTTATTTTTATGTGGTGCCGAGAATTGAACCCAGTGCCTCACACATGCTAGGCAAGTGCTCTACCACTGAGGAACAAACCCAGCCCTCACTTTCTTTTTTTTTTTTTTTTTAAATCTTACATTCTTTCTTTCTAAACTAGGTTTGTCATTAGTAAAATCATACTTTGATAAGAATCTCTGTGTTTTTGGTACATATCAGACTACTTTTGTCTTCTTTTTGAACGCTTCTCCAGTTTGCTAGGCAAGAATCTGTCTTCTATGTTCTCATAACAGTCTTTCCCAATATAGTAATATAGTAATATAAGAGATATAGTAATATAAGAGATGTGATTAGTCATGTGGTATCTGTTTCTTTATGGAGACTTTTGAGGCCATTTGAGAATAGAGAATTGCCCTGTACAGTGGGCCCTCACATTCACAGGTTCTGTATCCAGGGATGGATCCAACCTCAGACTGAAAATGTAGTTGAGTCTATGATGGCTGTGTCTGTATCTAACATGTACAGACTATTTTTTCTTGTCATTATTCCCTAAACATACAGTATAACAATGATTTATAATAGCATTTCAACTATATTAAGAAAGTCATCTAGAGATGATACAGAAAGGAAGCATACTGGAGTGTGTGCATAGGTTTTATGCAGCATTGTACCATTTTTTATAAGGGACATCCCTGAATTTTGGTGGGGTTCCTGAGGATACCAAGGGATGACCATATGGTCTTTAGTTGCCTTTTTCAGTTTAACACAGTGTTCAGAATATAATTATTTTTGGGTTCCATAAAGAAGCTCTGAGAAATGGGAGGTTTTAAAGGACTCAAGACACCTAGGGTGATGGGGGGAAAGTTTGCATAGGGAAGAGTTTCTGAGTTGGAACTTTTAGTATCAGTTAAGACTCGATAGGGTGAGTGATAGCAAGTCTTGATTATTTCTTATTAGGAAATTTTCATTTTTAAATATTTTGATATTGCTTAATTCTTTTTAAAAAAGGCAGAATGCAGATCCTATTCTACTTCTATACCTCCAGACTTGATGTATATAAAGCTTATTTAAAACTTACTGTTTATATGAGCTAATAAAATATTAATTACCTGCATTTGGTCAATATGCATTGTATACATATATTGAAGTATCACACTCTATATCCCTAAATATGTATAGCTATGTATTAATAAAAAATTTAACAATGTTTAAGGAGACAGAAATGCCAAATACCCTGATTTGATCTCCTTGTACTTTGTGTACATGTATCAAATTACACATTGAACCTCATAAATGTGTTTCATTAAAATAATTAATAAATGTTAAAGAACTTACTCATGGATAAAGTATAAATTGCCCTTAGTGTAGTAATTTTATATTTGGACATAACATTTGACTATTTTAGGGAGATTAAATAATTTTTCTATCTTGAATGCCCTTTGGTTGCTTTAAGAAATAATTCTCAGTTTACTTGTTTGCTTTGTCATTAAGAAAAAGTATCTGAGTAAGTCCCATTTGTTGATTCTAGTTATTAACTTTTGTGCTATGGGTGTCCTATTGAGGAATTTGGAGCCCGACACCACCATATGTAGATCATAGCCAACTTTTTCTTCTGTCAGACGGCGTGTCTCTGATTTGATATCAAGCTCCTTGATCCATTTTGAATTCACTTTTGTGCATGGCGAGAGAAAGGGATTCAGTTTCATTTTGTTGCATATGGATTTCCAGTTTTCCCAGCACCATTTGTTGAAGATGCTATCCTTCCTCCATTGCATGCTTTTAGCCCCTTTATCAAATATAAGATAGTTGTAATTTTGTGGATTGGTTTCTGTGTCCTCTATTCTGTACCATTGGTCCACCTGCCTGTTTTGGTACCAGTACCATGCTGTTTTTGTTACTATTGCTCGGTAGTATAGTTTGAAGTCTGGTATCGCTATACCGCCTGATTCACACTTCCTGCTTAGCATTGTTTTTGCTATTCTGGGTCTTTTATTTTTCCATATGAATTTCATGATTGCTTTCTCTATTTCTACAAGAAATGCCGTTGGGATTTTGATTGGCATTGCATTAAACCTATAGAGAACTTTTGGTAATATCGCCATTTTGATGATGTTAGTTCTGCCTATCCATGAACAGGGTATATTTTTCCATCTTCTAAGATCTTCTTCTATTTCTCTCTTTAGGGTTCTGTAGTTTTCATTGTATAAGTCTTTCACCTCTTTTGTTAGGTTGATTCCCAAGTATTTTATTTTTTTTGAAGATATTGTGAATGGAGTGGTTGTCCTCATTTCCATTTCAGAGGATTTGTCGCTGATATACAGGAATGCCTTTGATTTATGCGTGTTGATTTTATATCCTGCCACTTTGCTGAATTCATTTATTAGCTCTAATAGTTTCTTTGTAGACCCTTTTGGGTCTGCTAGGTATAGAATCATGTGATCTGCAAATAGTGATAATGTAAGTTCTTCTTTTCCTATTTTTATGCCTTTAATTTCTTTTGTCTGTCTAATTGCTCTGGCCAGTGTTTCGAGAACTATGTTGAACAGAAGTGGAGAGAGAGGGCATCCCTGTCTTGCTCCAGATTTTAGAGGGAATGCCTTCAATTTTTCTCCAACTAAAAAGTTTTTTTCTCAGCAAAAGAAACAATAAGAGAGGTAAATAGGGAGCCTACATCCTGGGAACGAATCTTTACTCCTCACACTTCAGATAGAGCCCTAATATCCAGAATATACAAAGAACTCAAAAAATTAGACAATAAGATAACAAACAACCCAATCAACAAATGGGCCAAGGACCTGAACAGACACTTCTCAGAGGAGGACATACAGTCAATCAACAAGTACATGAAAAAATGCTCACCATCTCTAGCAGTCAGAGAAATGCAAATCAAAACCACCCTAAGATACCATCTCACTCCAGTAAGATTGGCATCCATTAGGAAGTCAAACAACAACAAGTGCTGGCGAGGATGTGGGGAAAAGGGTACACTTGTACATTGCTGGTGGGACTGCAAATTGGTGCAGCCAATTTGGAAAGCAGTATGGAGATTTCTTGGAAAGCTGGGAATGGAGCCACCATTTGACCCAGCTATTCCCCTTCTCGGTCTATTTCCTAAAGACCTAAAAAGAGCATGCTACAGGGACACTGCTACATTGATGTTCATAGCAGCACAATTCACAATAGCAAGACTGTGGAACCAACCTAGATGCCCTTCAATAGACGAATGGATAAAAAAAATGTGGCATTTATACACAATGGAGTATTACTCTGCATTAAAAAATGACAAAATCATAGAATTTGCAGGGAAATGGATGGCATTAGAGCAGATTATGCTAAGTGAAGCTAGCCAATCCCTAAAAAAACAAATGCCAAATGTCTTCTTTGATATAAGGAGAGTAACTAAGAACAGAGTAGGGACGAAGAGCAGGAGAAGAAGATTAACATTAAACAGGGATGAGAGGTGGGAGGGAAAGGGAGAGAGAAGGGAAATTGCATGGAAATGGAAGGAGACCCTCAGGGTTATACAAAAGTACATACAAGAGGAAGTGAGGGGAAAGGGAAAAATAATACAAGGGGGAGAAATGAATGACAGTAGAGGGGGTAGAGAGAGAAGAGGGGAGGGGAGGGGAGGGGAGGGGGGATAGTAGAGGATAGGAAAGGCAGCAGAACACAACAGACACTAGTATGGCAATATGTAAATCAATGGATGTGTAACTGATGTGACTCTGCAATCTGTATATGGGGTAAAAATGGGAGTTCATAACCCACTTGAATCAAAGTGTGAAATATGATATATCAAGAAATATGTAATGTTTTGAACAACCAACAATAAAAAATTAAAAATAAATAAATAAATAAATAAAAATTAAAAAAAGAAAAAAACATGGATACTTTAAAAAAAAAAAAAGAAAAGAAAAAGTATCTGGACTAGGTGTTTGAATTTCTGGGAGTTATCTAGCATCCAGAAACACTCTTGACCCCTTTATAGAAAACAACTGAGAGATCAGTTTCCCCTGGGGCCATCATGTTAGTCACCCATCCTCACCAATGCATAACATAATTCCCAGAATGACATGTAGAAGGATGTTGCAATCTCCTAGACAAAACTGGGATAAGGAGGATAAGGCGACTTCTCCATAGTCTACATGACTAGGTAGCACCCCAAACCTACCCTAAACTCTCATGTCTCATAGCCAAGAGTTCTTCCTGTCTTTCCTGTCACTAACCTGAAATAGCCTAACCAGCCTACCACATTTGCATTTGTAATTATCTCTTTCACATTAAGTTAATCTTGTGAACATGGCTGCATCTCATAGGTCTTGTTGACCTACTTAGTGATTTCCCTTTTCGCCTTTGTGTTTTGAGAACATCATGTATTTGAGTCTGTAAAACTTTCCATCTTGGAAGGTGATATAATCTAAGATGCATGCTGTCTTCTTCATCTGCATCTGAATTGTGATAGTGATTGAGAAACTGCAGATTTGTCTTATGCCTTCTTAATCCAATTGTAGGGTGGACTCTTCAGATCTGCATACTGTAATTAGGGTGTGGCATTATCTTCCAAGAGTGAAATGCATCATTGAGACACTGTGTGGCAGGACTTCAGATTGGTCTTTGTAGTGCCAGAGCTATTATTGAAGCTTCCTTTGCACATTTCTGTGCAATTTGACTATAGAATTAGTAACAGAAAAGGTTTGCAGTTGGTCTAAGCATTAAAGCTATTTTTTGTTATTAATTTACTTACTTTAAGGAAATCTACTTATTTAAATTTGATAAACCGTGTATGTAAGTATGTCAAATGGGTTCTACTGTCATGTATAACTAAAAAGAACCAATAAAAAAGTTTAATACAGATTTGAAAAGTATGGAAGAGAAGATTTCATTTATTGGTCTTTGCTTCTTATTACTCTCCTGATGTACATTTCTTTTATTCTTTGATTTAGGTAAAATATCTTTTCTCTGATAAAACTGGAACTCTTACATGTAATATCATGAACTTCAAGAAGTGTAGCATTGCTGGAGTAACCTACGGGTAAGTGTGTTTGAAATTTTATTTGTATTCTTCCAACAAAATAAATTTACCTCATCAAGTATCTTGACTTTCTGATATATAAGGAATTTAGATTTGTAGTTATTGTTAAATGTATCTAAAACTTGATGGATCCCAAATGGAACTTTTAAAATTTAAAAAATTGATTTATTTCTGTAAATATTTGCTTAGTAATGTTTTGGGAGATCGCTCAGAAAACACACAGAGTCTGAATTGAAACAAATTAGAGAGCTTTATTACCTGGCCAGGGCCTACATGGCCAGGGGCTGCCTTCCACAGAGACTGACTCTCTTATGGAGAACAGCAATTTCCTGGCCTGTGTCCTGAGGATTTAAGGATGAAAACCACAACTCAGGGACTTTCCTTAGCATCATACAAGCAAGCCAATCACAGAGCTAAAACAGCAGTTAGCAGAACCTGAGAGCCCCTAAGCAGAACTAAGGACTCCCTTGGGCAGGTGTATTGTTGGGTTTTAACACATTTAGGGTACAAACGGAACTTAAGAGCCCCTAAGCAGAACTAAAGACCCCCCAAGGCAGGAGTACAGTTTAGGTTTAAGTACATTTGCAGGGTACAAAGTACACAAAGCACAGCTCTTTTGGGGGACACAGCTTATGTGCTGATTTCCCAGAAATGGCCCTTGCTTACAGGAATAGTAATGGAGTCACTTTAGCAATGCTTACTTATGTTGGCCTATAGCAATTTCGACTTAATATGACTATTTCTTAACTATTTTTATCTTGTAACTTAACCTATATTATCTTAACATTTATTTATGACTATTGTTAACCTATGCACCCCCAATTATCAATTTTATTGTCTATATCTTATCATTAACATCTTTAAGTCTTATGTCTGTGTACTATATGAGACTATATGCTTATGTTTCTGTATTGTTATTTCTTAAAACTGAAACATGTTTAATTATCTTAACATTAACTCTTGTCTTTATTGTTTTATCTTATTAGTCTATATTTATTAGTCTATAGTTTATGGCTTATCTATAACCTATGACTTATCAATAATCTATAAAATCTCTTATAAAACTATACTGATTAATTTTGACTAAAACAGTAAGAAATTCAAGGGACTCTGTAAATTTATATATATAATCTAATAATTATAAATTTCTTGCTCATGTTTTGATCTGAATGCCTGTCTTTTGATCACAGTGTTGTGACTGCTCTATTTTCCCTCTCTCTGGCAGTCATTTCCCAGAATTGACAAGAGAAGCATCCTCAGATGATTTCTGGTAAGTAGATTCCAGCACTTCTTGATGCTGGAAAAGACTTTAGAATATTTTGATATTAACATTTATTATATGGACATTTTATATGTAAATAAGTTATATATATGTTATTTCAAAAATAAAAGTTATATGTATGTATGTATGTGTATATATATGTATATATATACATATGTATATATGTATATATATATTCAAAAAAGAACCTGATTAAGATTTAAACACAAATACCACTTTGAAAGTCCATATTTTCAGACCTTTTAACAAAAATATCCTGCCCTTGGCCCAGTACTTCCCATTTCATGGAGGTAGACAGCTTCAACTTTTTGACTTTTAAAAAATATCCCTATATTCAAAATAATATGTTCATACAATTTTTTAAACTTTTTAGACACTGTTGGACTTGCTAGCATGGAAGAAGTTTCAGCATCTGCTGCTCTGTGTGTGATCTGTCACTTGCTCTCTGGTCTCTCTTTCCTAGCCTTTGGAAGCACTTAGCAATTTCTGTATATCCTTAGCATATACAGAAAGGGTCTGTATATCAACCAGGACTAGGCTGGTTTTTCTTATTATGTTGAACTAACTAGGCTTGTTTTTTTTAATTATGCTGAACATTTAATGGGTGACTAGAGAACCATTTCTGTCTCTGTATTTTCTTTTATTAATTTTTGGTAAGTGTCCTTGCATTGTGTTTCTTTGATAATTTTCTTCCCCCTTGATCTTTCTGTTCCCTTGGGTTTCTTGTTAGGCAGATATTCAGACTCTGGGTTGATTTCCAATTGTATCATCTCGTCCTCTCATTTTCCTTTTTGTTGTTGTTGTTGTTTTATTTTCTGATTCTTTTTGCCTTCTATCCTTCATAGTAGTCTTCATGGGCTCTCACTTTCAGTTTTCAAGAGCACTCTTTTGTCCTTGGCCTCGCAGTGTCCATTTCCTCTGCTCTGTTCTCCTATGTCCAACCCCCACCACTTTTTGATTTCTTAATTTTGTTTTGCTTTCTTCAAAAGCCTGGAGATCGGGCTGGGGCTGTAGCTCAGTGGTAAAGCACTTGCCTCACATGTGTGAGGCACTGGGTTCGATCCTCAGCACCACATAAAAATAAATAAAGATACTGTGTGTTCATCTACAACTAATATATATATATAAAAACCTGGTGATCATTGGATGTGTGCTCATATATATTTTATTCTAAATATACAGAATATAAAATTGTCCATTTTCACTATTTTTAAGACCTCTTTTAAGGGGAGTTTTAATTTCAGAACAAAATTAAGAAGGCATAGAGATTTCCCATATGATTCCTGACCTCCCCTATTATCAAAAGCCCTCCCATCATAGTGGTACATGTATTGCCATTGGTGAACCTATATTAGCACCTTATAATCACCCAGAGTCCCTACTTCACATTAGGGTTTACTCTTGATGCTGTGGGTTTGGACAAATAAATTATGACATGTATTCATCATTATAGTATCATATAGAGTATTTTCATTGCCCTAAGAATTCTCTCTTCTCTGCCTATTCAGTCCTCCAACCCTCATCCCCCACAACCTCTGATCTTTTTTATTTTCTCAATAGCTTCACCTTTGCCAGAATGTTAAAGTTGGAACCATACACTACTCAGCCTGTTTAGATCAACTTAGTACTGTGCATTTAAGATGCCTTCATGTCTTTCATGGCTTGATAGCACTAATTCATTTTAGAAATGAATAATATTCCAGATTCAGGGCTTCTCTAAAGTGTGAACTTTTCATTTCTTTCTGGTTGCATTGTCTGACTACATGATGAAGGAAGGCTCTAGTATGCCGAGTTCCTCAAGCAGATTTAGAAGCATCCTGTCTTCTGCCCTCCCTGTACCTTTCAGGAACTCCGTACTGCCATTTTCTCACCCTTTATGGGTTTTTTCTGGGGGGTCAACTTGCATTTTAGATGATCTCTTTTGCAAACCGTTGGCTACTGTTTGCTGTATTAAAGTCTGATATCTATTTGTAGTTAAGATGGATATCAACAATGTTGTAGTCTCTTTTTTCATTGTTATTGTCTCAAAGAAAATGTTTTAGGATGGAATGGAGATGAATGAACCTACTGAACCTCTTACATAGACTTCACACACAGTATGATCACACACAGCCATCATTCAAGTTTCCTGTCTAGTAATTGTGTGCCTTTTTCTCTCTCCTACACATGAGCTTTGGCTGTAAATGCATACAACACAGTAATTCCTCTTGTTTTGTCTACTTTGAGCAGGCACTCTGGGGTGTTTTCCCTGGTAGAAGTTATGCAGAGATCAACTGAAATGACAGTCATAGTATTGATCCGTGGCTTCCGTTTCTTTTTTTCTAAATATGTTATTTATCATAACTTATAAAATATTTTGATTTATGGTAACATTAAGGATTTACCATCTTGAGGTTTGAAATAGAACACAGCATTCTAAATCTTTAAAAAGTTGACTATAAATCTGTGGGCATTTTAGGTGTGATTTTTCTAGAAGCCAGATTCTTACTAGGTTTGAGGTATCTTAATAGGAAGTTTTTAATTGAATGGGTATCTTTTGGTTCTCTCTTACAGTCGGATATCCTCAGCGCCTAGTGATTCATGTGACTTTAATGATCCCAGGCTGTTGAAGAATATTGAGGATAACCATGTGAGTCTGCCAGTTTACTTATAAGACATCAAATAGTTATGCTTCACTGTTATTTATATTTTATGTATGCAGTGTCTTGAAAGTTGCTACTTTGGAGCCTGGAAAGAGATGCAGTCTCAATTTTACTATGTTAAGACTTGGAGAATGTGATCTTAAACAAATACTTTGTGGTGAACACTGCATAAATTAGTGTAAAGCTGGGGCTGGGGTTGTGGCTCAGTGGTAGAGCACTTGCCTAATATGTGTGAGGCACTGGGTTCGATCCTCAGCACCACATAAAAATAAATAAATAAAATAAAGATTGTGTCCATCTACAACTAAAAAACTATTTAAAAAAAATTAGTGTAAAGCTGAATTTAAGTATGTGTTGAAGCAATCACACGAGGATGGAGTCTCACCACAGGATTCTATAATAGTTCAGATTTCTGTTGCTGCAAGAGAGAGCTGCAGTTTTCTTTCTTCACAGCTGTGAATCTAAGAGGCCACTGTCTTAGAAAGTAATTATATATTTTCTAGGATACTTTAGGAAACAAAGGTAAGAAATTATAACAGATAGTATTTATAACATTCTACTCTATGCCAGACACTTGATGATGTATTTCCTTTAGCATTTGAGTCCACCCTGAGAGGGGACAAGGAAGTCACATGGGAAGAGTTAGCCAAGAGTTACCCAGCAGATAAACATAGAAGTGAGCTTTAGAACCTAAATCTGTTTGGATCTTGTTCATTTATTTTTTATTTAAGATCTGGGTTCTTACTGTTTCCCAGGCTGGCCTCTAACTCCAGGGCTGAAGTGATCCTCTTGCCTCAGCATCCCTAGTAGTTGGGACTACATGCGTCGGCCACCATACTGGGTTCATGTTCAGTTCTTAACTAAGATTATCACAGTACCTTCAGCTATTGTAGCTAACCAGGATTAACTGTAGGATCATATCAATTTATTTTTGTTTTTAAGGGTACTTTAAAAAATTTTTGAACTTAGAAAAATATTCAATGATCAAAGCATTTTGGTGAACTGGGAAGGAATCCATGGAAGGGTGATGTGGAAGGTTAGGAAACTTGCTGCTGGTCTGGTTTCATAGGGTTTGTTTCTCAGCATTGATCAACAGATAAAAAAGGTAGCAGAGGGCAAGAGGGTACTGAGTACCTCAGAATCCCAGTGTCAGCTTAAATGAGAGAACCATTTATTTATCCATTGATTTAGCAGATAGTTTGAAGGCCTCATCTACATTAAATACCTTGCTCTAGGTACTAGGGGAAGAGATGAATACAAAATACTCAAGCAATCCTTGTTAACCAGTGAAAAAGAGACATAACATGTTAAGAGTCATCGTCACTTTTTCGGAACAGGTACGATGCAACTCTTGAGCAAGTGGTTTGTTTCGTGTAGGTGGAGGAGTCTCTCCCTTTTTGATGGATTTTTTTGGTTACCACAACTGCTGAGGTGTGGATGTAGTGCTCACCCACCTGTTCCAAGCGTTATTTTCACTGACCAAATGTGGACTGTCATGAAACTTAGAGGCTGGAATGAAACTCATCTGGAGAGGAGATCTTCTGCATGCTGCTGAGATTCTAATTCTTGACATCCTTCTATATTTAATTTATGATTCACACAGTTGTTGTCTCTAAATCTAGCCCCATGTGAGTGTGTGGTGGGCTTCTAAGGGGTCTGACAGTTCCTCACCTCTTTGTCCTGTGCCTGTCCTTCTGTGGATGTTTGAATGTAGACCTAGCACAAAGAGTGTCTCTGCTATTCTTTCCTGTAACTACCACCACTTACTGAGTTCTCCTCCAGGGCCATTGTCACTTCCTTCTCCTTCTAACCTTTCTGTGTTAGTCAGCTTTCTGTTACTAAAACAAATAGCTAGGATAAATCAAGCTAAAAAGAATAGAGGTTTATTTTGGAGAGTTTTGAAGGTTTCAGTCCATGATCAATTGGCCCTGTTGGTTTGGACCTGGGGCTGCAAATCATGACAAGAGCTTATGCCAGAGGAGGCATGTCCAACTCATGACCAGGAATGAGAGAGTGGAAGAGGTATCTGCTAAGATACTAATATTCCCTTCAAGGGTACACTCACAGTGATAAAACTTCCCCCCGAATAGGTCCCACCTCTTAAAAGTTTCCACCACTTTATAATAGCACCAACCTGAGGACCAAACCTGTAATACACAGGTTCTTTTGGGGACATTCCAGATCTGAACTGTAGGAACTCCTGAGCCAAATTTCCTTTTATTCTAATGGAAAGGTCAGTGAGAGAGGGTAAATGCAGCCCTCATGTCCTTGATAAGAAGACATTATCATGAGCATTGAAACACAGGGACAATTAAGGGTTTTTAAATAATCTATATGCTTATAATTCAGTAAAAGAATCATGAGGTCATTTATTTGGGAATTTATTTTCTATTTTCTAATAAAAGCCTACTTGCCTGTGTTAGCATTATTCTGCTTTTTTGGATCTTTGAAACCTTTTGAGGACTTCATCCGTGGTACTACATTCCTGAAGCTGTTTGATGTTTAACATCCACCTTCTCTATAAATGATGAAGACCATACCTCAATATTTGTCCTTAGGAAGGTATGGGATAGGATTCAGTATACTCAATGGACGTTTTTCAGCAGTTTTAATACAGGACCTGTGGATCACTTCATTTTGCCATAATGTGGTTGCAAAGAGAAAATAAGCATTTGAGAATTTTCTGCTATGGATACCTCACATTTCTTTTATGTTGTTTTAGGATCATTGATTAAAACTAAAATATTTGACCCAAGAAAATCCTTTTTTTTTTTTCCTCACAAGAGAGAACTTGCATCTACTTTGAAGTTTTCATTTTTCCTGGGTCATCATGTCTGACTGTCTGGGTCCTTCAGGACTGCTTCAAACTTTGTGTGGGCTGATGGCCGGGAGGGGATTTGACTCTTAGAGAATCAACCTATGGGAAATTTCAAAAGACAGTTCATGTAATTCCTTAAGTGCTTTGCTAACTGGTCCCTTCTGTTTGTGGGAGACACTCCCAACAATGGGCAGAGGAAGAGTACCCCACTTTCTTTTGACACAAAAAATCATTTGTATCTATATATTATTTGTAGATCCAATTGGGCATGCAAACAATTTTAGAATGTAAAATTTCGAGCTATTTGTAAGTTCATCAAATAGAAGATACTCATTTCTAAATGCCTGGCATTTTGTGCATATTAAAACTGTTAACCAAAGGACAGATATGATATGGTTTCATTTATGACGTATATGGGATAGGCAAATTCACAGAGGCAGAGAACAGGAGAGAGGTTACTAGGGGGTGGGAGAAAGAGAGAACAGAGAGTTAAGATTTAATGGCTACAGAGTTATTGTTGGGGATGGTTAAAAATGGATCATGGTGTGGGTACATGGAATTGTGAATGCACACTTAAAATGGTATTTACACGTGTATTTTATCACAATGGAAACCCTTAACTTTAGATAAATAAATAAATAAATAAGTGTACGTATATATGCATGCATATGTGGATATTTGTAATAAACCACTAATTCTTCAAATTATAAAAAAAATTTTTCTTTGTGGAAGTTACAGGAAAAAAATCTTTATTTTTAAACATGGAGCACTTGTCTGAAATACTTTACAGACATTTTTTCTATAGACTTCAGATTGATTTTGTCTCTTTAATTCATTGTAGAATACTAGGTTAGGTAGAAAAGTAAAGGTACGCTAATTTTGTCTCAGGATTTTTTGTTTTGTAAAAATCTTCAGAATTTTGCATGGCACATAACTCAAGGTAGAAACTCAATTTGTTGTTGTTAGGATTATTATTATGCTGTAGTGCTGGGGTGTCAAGTATGATAGGCAAGTAAGTGCTCTACCACTGAGCTACACCTGTAGCCCAAGACTCATCTTGATAAAACTCAGAAAGTATTTCACTATTAGGCTTATTTATTTGCTAGTAAGTCAGTGATCCCCTTTTTCTCTTTGTGGGACAAAGTTGTGTGCAGCGCTGGATGAGTCTCAGATGTGGGGAGACAATCTTGAAGTCTATTTCTCAAATTGAAGTGCTTTTGGGAGAAATTTCTTATCATTTTTGCAGTGTTGGCCTTAAGGGATTTGTAAATTATCTAATCTCATTTATCTGACTTCCATCAACTATAATTTAATGTGAATTTTCTTTTCATGTAGGCTGATAAGAAGCAGCAATGTGAATAGTTGTGATTTCCTTCCACAAACTTGCCCTTAAGTTATAATAAAAGGTCAGAGAAGAAATGAAAAACATTTTTTTGTGGCAGTCATCATCCATTTATGACTTAAAAAACCAACCTCCATGAAAAACAAGGAAGCAGCTTAAATGTAAAAACACACCTATCAGATGTATAGCCAGTGGCCTATAAATTAGAAGGGTCGCACTTGAAGACCTGGGCATGAAAATAACCTCAGTTAATGGAAGCTTGTTACCACCACTGCCTTTGAACATCATTCTTGAAGTGCTAGCTCATGCCAACAGTGGGGAACTGAGCAGGTTAATGTGTTGGAAGGAAAAGGGAAATCGTGTGATTTGTGGATGATAAAATTGTTTGCCTTGAAATCCCAGAGAGTGAACTAAAACTCAGCTAGTAAGAGCTCAGTTACAATTGGAGATCAAATTAATTTACTAAAAATCAATGTGTTTATTTACATCTCAATAATAAACTACTGTAAAAATATAGGGAAGTCAGATTCCATTCATAATATGAAAAGCAACTGATAAAATGCCTTAAATGGATATTAAAAGGAAAACTCCTTATACCAGTGAAATTTAGTAGTGTCTATTCAAGCAGAGGAAATACGGCACAACAAAGCAAATGAGTGACTCCAGAGTCAGGCAGCACCCAGAACCAGAGGTTCTGAGAAATCCACCTACCACTGTGATCTGACAGCATTTATACAAAAACAGAAGTGTGTCATCAAAAACAAGTGAATAGGCTAAGCTTAATCAACCAGATAGATGCAACTTGGCTGGTTACAGTTTAATTAGTTAATTGGCTATAGGACGTCCTGCAACCAACCACAGCTCAGTTACTGAGATTAAATTTGTTATTGGGTTTGTCTGTTGGTGCTTAGTACAGTTGCCCTTTTCAAATCCATCCCCCATTCTGACTTTATTGAAAACAATGCTTTGTATACAGTAGTCACTCAAGTATTTTTTGAGTAGACCAAAAATTTAATAAGATACAGGCCAGGTCCTGTGTTGAGAGGATTTAGATGCCTTTAATGAGTAGGAATACATAATGTATTCTTAGATGGGAAAGACTGTATTAAGGTGTCATTTTCCTTGTGATTATAAATGTGTGTAATCCCAATTTAACTTACAGTTTTTTTTCTTCTCAAGGAGGATGAGAGAAATGGATTTTTTAATGAGGAAAGGATGCACTGCCCTATAAGTGTTGAAATTATGTAGTTAAAAGATCAGACATGAGGGCCTTGGGTTCCATCCCCAACACCAACGCCACACACATACGCAAACCAAGATTAGGCATACTGTAGGACAGATGCCAGCACAGCAGGATGGAAAGTCAAGGAATGCACTTGTTTTGGTGATTCCATGTGTATTGGGAGTGACTTTCCTTTCCTGGGCACACTTCTGTGAGGAAGGCAGAGAGGACAGCCCCACTTGTCCCGGGATCTTAACGGAAGTGGGGAGAAGCCCATGTGCAGCTTGGGAAGTGTGAGATGTGAGTGGGACTGGGGCCCTGGGACTCACAGGAGCAGCTAGGCTGCCTTGATTCTCTTCTGATGGCATGGGCTGGCACTCCAGAGACTCGGAGACACTGAGAGAAGTGACTGCTGCCCAAAGCCTGAGGGGTGGGTGGACAGAAGAACCTCCTGAAAGCAGATGGAGGGCTATGGCAATGGGACACTCGGAGAGGATGTGCCTTATTTGAAGAACTAAAGGACATCAGATCACAGTGGCAGGAGGTGGACTAAATGGGGAACAGGTGTCAGGTCCCAGGGGGCCTGGGGTTCAGCTTAGTATATGGACCCTGTGCTAGAGGGAGAAGGGAATCATTACTGGATTTGAAGCAGGCAATGACATGCATCCAGCTGCAGCATATGGTAGCAGTACTATAACTGACAGGCTAACTTGGCCTCCTGTTTGAAGCCCACAGCCCCTGTTATACAGGAGTTCCTCACCCTGCTGGCTGTTTGCCACACTGTTGTTCCTGAGAAGGATGGAGATGAAATCATCTATCAGGCCTCTTCCCCAGGTGAGTGCTCTAGGTGGATGTGCCCTGCTGGCTCCTGTCCTCGAGATGGGTGTTTGCAATTATTTGTAACAGATGTGGTGATGTAGCTTGCCCCACAGAGACCCTGCTGTTTAGCTCTGGCCTCTTCAACATTTTCACGTCATGACTATTATCATGACTACAGGTATTACAACTCAAGAGAGCTGGTGCTGAGCTCTCCTGATTGCCATTACACTTTAAGTGCCAGGGAAGATCAGGGCCATCTTGTATTTCCTAGTAAAAGTTATGGAACTGGACAAAACTCTCAAGAGAGAACAGGGCTGGTTTTTTTTTTTGCTCATCTTCCCTTCCTTGTGGATTTTCCAACCATTGTGGAAGGTATATATTGGAGCAGTTACTCTTTGCCCACTTCCTGGTGCTCTAAATCCCACAGAACTACAACTAAAACACGACTTTGCTCAGAGGAGATATTTAGTCAGTGGAAATATTAGTTATGTCCATTTGAGAGAACTTGATCCTAACCAAGAAAAGCAGGAGTGCAAATCACTCTTCTGGTGAATTGGCTTTAGGTCCACATCTTTCCATCCTACGGAAGTGCCCATTTCAGGTCCCTGGTGGTAGCAAGAGTGAGTGCTCCTAGTCTGAATCCTTACTACCATGCAGGTAACACCAGGCCTCCCCAACCACGGTGGGTAATTTGAAAAATGGTACTTCCCAGAATTCTATCATGAAGGATTAGTCAGTATTTCACTGATTTCTTATTGACAGATGAAGCTGCTTTGGTGAAAGGAGCTAAGAAGCTGGGCTTTGTCTTCACAGCCAGAACCCCATACTCAGTCATCATAGAAGCGGTAAGGGACATAATTGGGCACATTCCAGTTCACTGCTTTTAAGATTTTCTACTTGAAATGGTATGTCTGTGGTGAATCTCATGGCTAAGTTTCTGTTTTTATTTTGATGAAAAATTAGACTTGAAATGCTCAGTTGAAACACTGAAGTGGTTATGTGATTGTATTTGCTTATCCCCTTTATTTTGTATTGCAGTAATTTCCCCCTCTTCTTCTCGAGAAGTCATTCATGAATTATTTTGAAATTGCTTGCAGGAAAGAACTTCTCAAGTCGTCTCTCTGTTTTCTAGAAGTTGGGAAAGTAACTTCAAGGCCTGGCTGTCCTTGAGGCAGACTTTACACCTCTCTGTAGCCCCAGTGCCTGAGAGTTCTTGCACAGTGGAGTCCTGAGTCCACTGGGCTTCCCTCTCCATAGCTGTGAGGGCTGCGAGTTAGAGGTTAACATCTCTTCTATCTATATGACTATTCCCTGAAGTCAAGGGGTTTATGTATTTTTTCTGATTTGAATTTTCTTTCCTGTGGGTTGCAGAGGGAAATTTAGCAATAGGAAAAGCTTTTTACAAGTCGAGTATCCCTTTTCCAAAATGCTTGGGACCATAGGGTTTTGGATTTTGGATGTTTCAGATTTTGGAATATTTGCATATCATGATAATTTGAAATGGAACCCAAATCTAAACTTGAAATTTATGTTTCATATAGACCTTATTCACACAGCCCGAGGTACTTTTGTATGACACCTGTGTTTTGACTGCAACCTGTCACATGAGGTCAGGTGTGGAATTTTCCATGGGTGATGTTATATTGGTGCTAAAAACATTTTCAGTTTTGGAGCCCTTTGGATTTTGGAATTAGGGATGTTTGACATTTATCAAGAATAAGATTAGGTACAAACACTCTGGGTGAGCAACAGATAAAAATGATGATTGGGACTGGCGAGGTGCTGGCGACGTTAGTGATGACCAGAGAGAAGGGCTGTACTACTCTCTGGATGTCACTGCCTTCCCTCACTTCTGCCCATCCCTCAATTTGGGGGAAATCTAATGGATTATTATAGATTTTGGCATAATGCATCCTTAAGTCCCAAGACTGCCTTAATGCACGTGAAGTTCACTTCCAAATAATATAATAAGTTGATATTGTTCCTGAGTTGGCAGTAGTTCATTTGTCTCTTTTACTTCTAAAATATAAAAATCTACAAAATACCCTACCTTATACAAAGTGCCTCTTTGGGGAGCATCTTCAGTTTCTTTTGGAATATAGAGATCAGATCATGTTTATTTTTATTTTGTTTCTTTTAATCCACAGAGGGAATTTAGTTTACAGAAATGTGCAGTCATTAAAAGTGAAGTACTGATTGAATACAGAATTTACTTTACAGTAACTTAAAATTAAACAAGGTCTTTCCCTTCAGTTTGAGAGAACTTTTAACTGTAATTGTAGTATTTTCTGTTGTGTGGGGACTCTTTCATGTTTCTTTCTGCATTGAGAAAACAGGATATGATGTGGTGGAGGGACATGGGAAGGGTGAGTGGGAATGGGAATGCAGGTAGAACAGCTGCTTCTGCCTGTGTCACAGTGCCAGATAAGCATGGGCAGTAGAGAGCCTGTGGCATGGTTATCATAGATGCTGTGTTGGTATTCCTTTGTTGTTGTTATTATTTTAATTTTTGATACAGAGGATTGAACCTAGGGGTGCTTAACCACTGAGCCATATCCCCAGCCCTTTTTAACTTTTTATTTTGAGATAGAGTCTTACTCAGGGCCTCACTAAGTTGTTGAGGCTGGCCTTGAACTTGCGATCCTTTCGCCTCAGCCTTCTGAACCACTGGGATTACAGGAGTGTGCCACCACCCCTGGCATCCTTTGTTATTTTACTGAGTTTTTTTCCACATGTTCTTTTTAGGTATACATGACAGTAGAGTCTGTTTTGACATATTTATACAAACATGGAGGATATCTTATTCTAATTAGGACCCCAGTCTTGTGGATGTACATGATGTTCAGATTCACTGTGGCATATTCATATATATATGTCAGACTAAGGTTGTATTTCTGGGAATAAAAAGACTGCCTGATTAGTTAGGTCTTATAAACAATAATCATCTAAAAAATTCTATTCAACCATTAGTTCTGAGATATTTGTGAGCCACAGATTCTCTAATTAGCCACCAGGTATTTACACAACATGTCCTTGCTGATCATCACTGTAACAGCTGAGCACATGGGTGGCATGTGGCAGTGGTTGGTGTTAACAGTGGTGCAGAGGAGGCAGTTCCTGGCAGAGAAACAGGATAGTGGCAGAGGGTGCCTTTGAGAATAGGGATCTGAGAGCATTGGGACAGGTTGAGGGGTGGGGGAGCTGGTGGATTTAGAGGGGTGAGTGAAGACTAATGAAGGTTAGATTAAGGAGGTAATTAGAATATTTTAGGATATAGCAAGACAGGCTGAGAATTGTGGTAGGAAGATGGCGATTACTCAGTCATGGACATGGAAATTTGTATGTCACTTCATTGACCATTTCCCTCAAGCCTAAGAAAAGAGTGTTGCCACTATTCACAAGAAATTCACTCACTTGGTGGCAGAAACTGGGTTCAAACTTACATCTGTTGGACTCCAAAGACCATACTGTTTCTACTGTGATGTGTTGGGGGAATAGAAGATTAGATGAAAAAATTGAAAATGGCAGTCATAAAATCTGCCCTTTTTTAGATGGAAAAAATTGTGAATTCTAACTTGAAAGAATCCAAAGGAAAAAGGCTATTTGAGCTGGGTGTGGTGGCACATGCCTATAATCCCAGTGGCTTGGGAGACTGAGGCAGGAGGATCCCAAGTTCAAAGCCAGCCCTAGCAACTTAGTGAGGCCCTAAGCAGGTCAGCAAGATCCTGTCTCTAAATAAAATATAAGAAATGGCTGGAGATGTGGCTCAGTTGTAAAGTGCCCCTTGGTTGTTCAATCACTAGTACCAAAAAAAAAAAAAAAGAAGAAGAAGAAGAAGAAGAAGAAGAAGAAAGAAAAAGGGTCTTTGATTAATTCCCTAAAACTAGGTACACACTGATAACCCCTTATCTGCAGGCTTAAATCTAAGAACACTGAAATTTTAAAGTTTTTCCCTAAGTTTTGGAAATAGTTGTTTGGCAGCAAAACCTATTCAGAACTGACATGAGCTTATTTAGGGTCTTCACGCCTCAGTATTAGTCATACATTTTGTAGCACAAAACAGATGTGTTTATGATAGGATGCTATCTCAGACCATGCTGCAGATGTTATGGTAAATGATCTAGGCACAGATTTTTATAAATGTGTAAAATCCTGAATTCAAAACTGGCCCCAAGGTGCTGTGCAGCTTGTCTTTTTTAGGCTGCACCAAGCTCACTGTGAAGCCAGTGAACTGCAGGATAATGAAGCTTCTTACCAGAAGAGGGAGCTATGACTCTGCCAGATTTCAGAGAAAACTGTGCAGATTGCAAAGGCTTTTGCAGGGGCTAGAGGATAGGGGAGTGTGTGTGTGTGTGTGAGAGAGAGAGAGAGAGAGAGAGAGAGAGAGGGAGAGGGAGAGGGAGAGGGAGAGGGAGAGGGAGAGGGAGAGGGAGAGGGAGAGGGAGAGAGAGAGAGAGAGAGATATTGGGGGACAATTGCTTTGAGATTTTAATACTTTGCAGTTAAGAGCCTTTTTTTTTTTTCTGTAGATGGGAGAGGAAAAGACATTTGAAATCCTTCATGTCCTAGAATTTTCCAGGTATGTCTGTCTTTCAGACACGTGAAATAAAATACTTATTATATATATTTGACAACCTCATCTACGTTTGCATGATTGTATGGTATGCTATTTTAACTATTTGATGTGGCAAATATACCTCCATGAACCCTCTTCCTCATGGAATCTGTGAGTTTCATTAAAGAAAATGAAGCTGATTTTTTTTTTTTTTGCTTTATTTTTATCCAAAAGAAATGTTATGCTTCCGTGTCCTCCTTTTTCTTGAGCTTTCCTGAGCCTGGTATTCTTGCACCAGCAGCTGCAGACATGTCTGCGTGTTTGGAGCAAGTGAAGAGAGTGTTATTTTCATTGGCGTTGCGCAGGTCCCATGAGGTCATACCTCTTGTTTCACTCCAGTACTCCTCCAGAGAGCTCAGAAACTGACAAATGGTGACAGATCAGATCAGATCAGTTCATCCCATCAGAGGCCTGGTCCAGGCAGGACCATTCTTCTGTACATATTCCAAAACATTCCTCCCCAGGGTAGCTTCTTTAAGACATAGGAATATTTTGTGGATTCTTTTGTTTACCTGGAACATTCATAGTTTGTTATGAGAAACCACATCTTTTTAAAATTGGCGCATTATAATTGTACATAATAGAGGGCTTCATTACTGCATATTCATATGAGCACACAATACAATAATATAGTTTGGTCAATTTAGTAGCCATATCTTAATGTTTGTCTCTTTCTCACTTTTTAATATTTAACTGTCAATACAAGAGCAAGGTTTTGTTGCTAATCTCAAAAGTGTCTTTTCCTTTTCTTGAAATTGATGGGTTTTTCAATAATCTTTGGTAAATGATTTACAAATTATTTGCCCTGTTTTCTTTATAAGCTATTGGATAAAGTTTGATTTTTTTTTATAGAAAATATTTTCCAGGCCTAGTCTTTAGTTTTAGGATGTCTAACTTGAATACTGGTGGGTCAGATATTGAATATGCAGTGGGAGAGATGAAGGATGGCTCATGATAGTCGTAGTTCATGTAAATGTGTGTGTGGAGGTTGGGGATGTACAAGAAGTCTCTCTAGACATTTTTGTGCCCCTGGAAGTTTCTTGTTGATAATGGTAAAGCTTTGTGGCTGCGTTAGCTAAGCCCAGCAGTTAATAGTAAGACAAGAGAAAAGAGGGTTAGATGAAAACAGGTAGATAGGGAAGGAGACATGAGGATCTATTTACGAGAGACTACAGGGGAGTAAGAGGAAACAGAGCATTTGTGGTTATACTTGTGGTTCTGTTTTTTTTTAATGGACTCATCTTTTTCCTGATGCCACTTAATTGTGTAATACTCCTTTGGAGTAACTGGTGGTAATCTGCTTTATATATTGAGAAACTGAAACACAAATTCGATAACTTTGCCAACAGTGCTCAACATGTAAGTAGCTGTGAGAGAATATAGATCTAGGTCAGAAAGAGACTGTTGATCAGAAATGTGGGACATTCACAGAGCTGAGGAGATGAAGTCCCAATTTTTTGGAGCTTAGATTCCAGTGGGAATCACCAAGTGGAAAGGCTGCAGAAATGGGTATCTGGGGCCCAGTTGGGGTGTATTTCAGAGGGATGGAGTGTTAGCAAGGGCTTGTACCAGACTGTACAGGAAGGAGTGTGGTGAGTCTTGTGGGCTTGGAGCCTGGTAGGTTACGAGAGGGTTAGTGGGAGATGAGGCAAGACTGCCAGGGTGGGTAGAGAGAAGAAAGAAGAGGAATTTAGGCAATGGAAGTATTGAAGCTAAGTGAGTGGGGATGGATCATGAGATGAGAGATGTGTAGGGAAGTATCCAGGCTTCAGTGAGAAGAAGGGAGAGAAAGAGTACTGTAGTGTCAAATCAGGAGCATTCTACAAATTTGTAATTTATTTGCATTTCTCTTAAAAAGAAGACACATTGAGAAGCTTTTGAATTAAGCTGATCTATATTGAACCTTCCACTTGGCTATTTACTAGGCTTACTTGATATTTTTGAACTGTAAAGTAGAAAAAGAATACTTTTAGAGAGTATTGTCAGAGACAGTTAGATGCACAGGATCCATGATCAAATTCTCCTTTTCTACCTCTCCTTCAAATAGCAGTGCTAGTGAATTTTCTCTGCATGACAGGAAATAGGTTTACATCCATTAGATTTAAATGAAAAGAGCAAGAGATATATAATGCAAGTCCTATTTTGAGGAAAAAAGCATGGAAAAATGGAGCTTGGTCAATTTTAGGGCTGCCAGCTTTTGTTTTGATTGGTGTTCAGTCATAGGACATAGGTCCTATAAAACAGGACAATGACAATCTTTTTTTTTTTTTTTTTAATTCTTAACAGTGACAGAAAAAGAATGTCTGTAATCGTCCGAACTCCATCAGGACAACTTCGACTCTACTGTAAAGGGGCTGTAAGTATTGCTGGTAAGGGTCTCAGATAGTGCATACTTGGTGGCCACTTAGTTAGTTGTGGCTTCTCACTGCTCTCCTCCTGATTTCTTGATTGCTTGCCCAGAGTTGAGAAACTCTTTTAGGTAAAGAACTTGACATAGTAGTAAAAGGTTGCTAAAGCAAATATGCTTCAAGGAGATGTTGCAAAAATGGCAAGTGAAAAGCTTGCTTTTAGCAGTAGTTGGTTTCAGAAATAGCAACTCAATGAGTGTACCATGCAAACATTCAATTCCAGTTTCACCACCATCATTTTGTGATTCTCTGAATATCATTTGTGTGATCTGTGAGAATCTTCAAGTACTCTGTTATATATTGGTTTTCTAGCATCTAGTCTTCTTAACCACTGTATTTTATTTTTTATTCATCATAGAGTGCTATGTAGGTACAGGGGCAGTGTCCATATCTGGCCACATTTTTATTGTTCCTTTTGGTCAGGTTCATAGATCAGTTTTTTTGTCCTGTCTCCCTTCCAGTAACCAGACTCAAAGGTGTTATCTCTAAGGAAAGATGTTATTGCTTTTGAGTTTTATTTGTAAAACTACACCCTGGTAAATGGTGGTCTTGTGGGTTGTGGGAAAGAATTGTTATGCTTATTTTTTAAAAAACTATGTTGAGAATATGATACTATACTAGGATTAGTGGTCTGTTGAAAATTTTTTATTTTATTTTTTTTTACCAACTGTGGGGCAAAAGGTGATTTTTATTTAAGTACACTATAACTAGAGCTCTTTAAGGATGAGTAATGCATGGTACTTCTTAAGGCATTATATCTGGAACCATAAAGAATTCTGCTTTTATAGAGCAGCAATTTAAGTTAAGGTCTTTGAGGCTATGTCCTTACAAAATATTCATTTTGGTTGTGGGGAGTTACTGGAGATTGAACCCAGGGTGCTCTACCAATACACCTCTAGCCCTTTTTATTTATTTATTAATTTTGAGACAGGGTCTCACTAAATTACATGAGGATGACTGAACTTTTAATCTTCCTGCCTCATCCTTCTAAGTCACTGATATTACAGGGCATGTCCCTGGCTATATGATATTCTTTTTAAACTTTGTTTATTTTTTGCTGTTGTATTCTTAGTACCCCAGCAAGTTCTTGGTCAATATGAGTTGGCAGGGAGGAAGGTATAAATACACAATAGTGTAAATATGAAAATGCTGCAAAGATTTATTTTCTTTTTATAGAATTTAATTCTTCCAAAACACTCCCCCAAACCAAACTAGTTTTAAAATAATGCATGCTGAGACTATATGCAATGAATAACATAGTTGATGGATTATTATGGTATTCAGGTCAGATGAGCTATGTCCAACCACGTGTTTCTCAGAACGGGGTTTAGTGCTTTGTGGGTTGTGCTTTCCCTGGTTAGGAGCATCTCTGTTGTCAGGAAGCAAGGTTGTACTTGGGTAACAGGCTGTGCATCGTTTCCATTTTTTAAAGGTATTACAGGCTGAGCGTCCCTCATCTGAAAACCCTGAATCGAAAATACTCTAATATCTAAAACTTTTTGAGCACTGATATGACACAAGTGGAAAATACCACACCTGACCTCATATCATGAGTCACAGACAAAACACAGGCACAGTAAAAGTACTGTATACAATTACCTTCAGGCTGTATGCGTAAGGTGTGTGTGTGTGGACACAAGTAAATTTCATCTTTAGAGTTGGGTCTCTTCCCTGAGATATCTCATGTATACACAAACATTCCAAAATCCCAAGTTCAAAATACTTCCAGTCTCAAGCCTTTGGGATCTTAATCTATATACACTTTAGGATGTGAGTTTTGCAGATGTGTGTAATAGTAGGTACTCTTATATCTTTGATTAGTCTCCTGGCTCCTAGGGTCCTCCATAATGTATTTTTGTTTGACTTTGAAGGTGCATAACAGATTTTGGTTTTTTTGGACACATCCATACCCAACATTTTCCCCCAAAGCTCATGCTCAAGCCCGGCCAAGAACTTTATTCTTACTTGCCCACTCAAGTATTTTTGTGCACATTAGATAAACACTAATAAAACCCAGCCATGTTTAGCATGTTGACTGAAAGACTTCCTGAACAAGAGTTTGCCAGTCACAATGAATGTTTCCCTATTTTATAGGATAATGTCATTTTTGAAAGACTTTCAGAAGACTCAGAATACATGGAAGAAACATTATGCCATCTGGAATATTTTGCCACAGAAGGTAAGCAAAATTTGGAAATGTTATTTTTTTACCACTGAAGCGGTACTCTAAAGCATTCGTGGCTGATGCTTGGATAAGCAGTCATATTCCAAACAGATGTCTTTTTTTGAGCAGTACTTGGGTTGCTTTACAGGAGGAGATTCTTCAGGTGCCTACCCCTGCCCTCTCATCTCCATATTCTGTGCCTATGGCAGCAACCAAATAAGTGGCAAAGTCCAAATTCAATTCTCTGCCAACTCGTAACTAGCAGTACACCAGGAGACACAGGCTAACTCACCTGTAGGATGGTCTTGTAGTTAGTCCCTTTTGAGGAAAACTCATGTGCTTCTTTCTCTGTCCTCTTCTTATACTTATGGCACTGGCTTATCTACAACTTCATGGAATAATTCACTGAAAACTTTTTTTTTTTTTTTTAATTTTGAGATGAGACAGGGTCTTGCTAAGTTGCTGAGACTGGCCTCGAACTTGCAATTCTCCTGCCTCAGCCTCCCAAGTCTCTGGGCTTATAGACATATGTCCCACACCTGGCACAAAGTTAGAAATGATTCTATAACCAACACACATACTGCAACCTAGGATAGTTATTTTTAGCCAGTTTCCTGCCTCTTTGCTTGCTGATTCTTGCCTCTGGAACCTGGATCATATACAGCTCCTGTGTCCCTCTGCTGTGGATAATTCATTCTTATTACTTCTTATGCACTCAAACTTATAGAATAGATGGTTTGCATTACAGTATAATAAAGTAGTTTTTAAATTTCTCTTTGAAGATGTGCAGATTTTTAAATTTGATTGGTTGTAAAAGAAGCTGATTTCTTTTATTTGGGAGGGCATGCTTATGTAAAAGGAAGTCACATGATGTCCCCTAGCAGATAAAAGACCCTTCTTGAGGTCTTCACCAGTGGCTGTTTTGCAGGCTTGCGGACTCTCTGTGTGGCCTATGCTGATCTCTCGGAGGATGATTATGAGGAGTGGCTGGAAGTCTATAAGGAAGCAAGCATCATATTGAAAGACAGAGCTCAGCGATTAGAAGAGTGTTACGAGATCATTGAAAAGGTAACCATATAGAGAACAGTCTTCATTTACCCAATGAAGGACTTAACTACTGTTGAACAAAGTCTTTGAAGCAGGAATCTTTTGCTATATTATGATTTTTTTCTTGTGTTTTAACCAACTGACAGCTTTTAATACTTTTTTCGTTTAAGAAGCAAAAGTAGCATTTAGTTTTCATGGGTTATCTCAAAGGCCTAGCCACCTCAGCTAAGTATTAGTGATATCTTAAGAAATACCAGGTCAAAAATAGCATTAATGACTTTCTGGGTTTGCCTAACATGAGGTTTAATGGATTAGCTCAACCTCTTGAGTTACATGAGCAATCATAGTGCTCTCTAGGCTGGTTATATGTTGTAAATGTGAACACATTTCACACTTCTTTGTTTTAATAACATTTATATTTTTTTGTTTCTACTCCATGCTCATGACTTTAATTTTTTGTTGTTGCTGTGTGTTTTTTTTCAGTTTATCCCAAGATATTAGATAATTTTTCTACTTATTTGGATTCACTTGGGAGCTAAGTTTCAACATTTTCTATGTTTGAGCAACCATTTGGGTCATCCATTTTCCAGTTTCTATGGCTTCGAAGGCATCACCTCTACTTTTTTCGTTCCTTTGTGGGTTTTAAAATTTTCCTTTGCTGTTTTATACTCAGCTTTTGAGTTTTATATTAAGCTGTTTACATTAAATTATTTTGTGGAATCTGAGTAGGACTAGAACTGAATTAAAGTATTCATTTGCCCTGGTGTACTGGTTCAAACAAATGAAGAAAATCTGAGCTGAATTAACTTTAACAAGGTTTACTAGAGCAGGAAAGAGTTCTAGCACAGAGCAGCACTACCAGAAGAGGATGGTTCAAAATGGACTACTCCATCCTATGTGTAGGTTGTATTTATCGCCAGAGGAAAGGAAATGACATACAGGATCAATCTGAGTGGCAGCATTTGGCAGTTGTCATTTGCTTTATATGATCATGTTTCAGCCCCTGATTGACTGGAGGTTCACCTTCTGTGATTGGCCGAGACTCAGTTGCTTGGTTATTAGGGTAATTTGCCTTTCATTATGTATTAAGGCTGCATTAGGCCAAGCTTTATCTAATCCAAACATGGAGAGAAGTTTAGGTCAAACATAATTTAATACTAGAAATATCTAAAATTACTTTTAGAATCAGAAAAAATGATTAAATAGGTTTCATGCCTCTATGGTATCAAACGTGGTAGATGTTCATGAGGTAGTAGACTTTCCATAGACTGGTTGAGGTGCTATATTATGGAGAGACTCACCAGAGGCAAGTAAGTGGTGAACAATAGATCACACAACCACACTCATACTCAGCGGGAGTTGATTCTTGAAGAGGACTATAGGGGACAGCAATCTTAAGATACTTTGATATTTTCTTCTCTAGCTGTTGAATTCTTAGTATTATAGGTTTCTTATTCTGGCACTTCCAACAAAGTATGCCATTTAGAATGGGTTCATCTCACATATTAAACCATGATACTTGGCACAGGAGCAGAGTGAGAATAGAGAACCTGTGAACTGTTAGTGTTTTCAGGGTGACTCGCCCATGTGCTTTGATGATTTCTTTTATAATGCCTATGTGCCGAGAAGTAAATGATAAGTGCTGGTTGCCTGTGTTGGAAATACCCCACACCTATATATCAGTGATCTACAAATATGGGTTTAGTGTAAAGGATTTAAGTAACTGTCTCTGAACATTTAGGTCACCTTTCTTTTGGCAGAGTTTTGTCACTAATGTTGCTCTTAAGCATGAAATAGTCTTTAATGAAGATGTTTTTCAACCTAGGATTTACTGTTACTTGGAGCCACAGCCATAGAAGATCGTCTTCAGGCCGGAGTTCCAGAGACCATAGCAACTCTGTTGAAGGCAGATATTAAAATATGGGTATTGACAGGAGACAAACAAGAAACTGCAATTAATATAGGTAATCAATTTAAAAAATAATTTTCCAATGCTGGTTTTTGGATTATGTTTTAGTGTTTTGTAGACATGTTTAAGTGTTTCTTTAATGCATTGATGGGTGATTTTTTAAAATAATTTTTAAAAATATTTATTTTTTTAGTTGTAGTCGGACACAATACCTTTATTCCACTCATTTATTTTTATGTGGTGCTGGGGATCCAGCCCAGGGCCCTGCATGTGTTAGGTGAGTGCTCTACTGTTGAGCCACAATCCCAGCCCCAGTGGATGATGTTTTCTAGAACTCTTTGTTTGCTGGGCCAGGGAAAGTTTACCCAAATCTAATGAAGTGTTTTTAGGAGTACTATCTACTTGTTATAAACATTTAAACTATTATAGCTTTCTGAAAAAATTAAACATACTCATATAGTTGAAAACTTTGAATTTCTTATTTCTTTCTTCACAAACTTTTAGACTGAGAGAGGTGGGTGTGGTGGCACATGCCTGTAATTCCAGTGACTCAGGAGGCTAAGACAGGAGGACCTCAACTTAGCCCCTGTCTCAAAATAAAAAATTAAGAGGGTTGTGGATGTAACTCAGTGGTAGAGTACCTCTCCCTGGGTTCCATCCCTAGCTCCTTAAAAAAGACAAAAACAAAAACACTAAGAGAACATGTTTTCACTAGATTTAAATATGCATTATTTTTATAATTATGACCAATTTTAAAGATTTTAACAGTCATTGGGTTTTTCTGTGGGCATTACAACTTTCTTTTCCCCATTTTGACTGGCATCCTCCTTGCTTGGTGAGCATCACAGAGATGAAAGTTGAAGACAGGTGGGTTAAGTCAGAATAGCTTTGTTAAAGAAGCACATTTTAAATTTGAAAAGAAGTTGAAGGGCTGGGGATGTGGCTCAAGCGGTAGTGCACTTGCCTGGCATGTGTGTGGCCTGGGTTCGATCCTCAGCACCACATACAAACAAAGATGTTGTGTCCGCTGAAAACTAAAAAATAAATCTTAAAATTCTCTCTCTCTCTGTCTTCTCTCTCTTTAAAAAAAAAGAAGATGAAGCTACTAGTTTCTTAAAAATTTAATTTTGATTATGTGAAATATATTTAAGTTATCTGATTATTTGGCCACCATTATGGTATAATAAGACCTGGTACATATGTGATAAAATAAATACATAATGATTATGTAACTTACACTGTCTTTATGGAAACAGATTGTATGTCATTGCTTAGTTTAGGAAAAAAAATTACTGAAACCTGTGAATGTATATAGCTGTAGTCCTTTACAGAGTAGTCTCCTTGGAATATTATCAACTTAATCCAGTGGTGACTCTTTCCTTAAAACCTGCTCTTTAGAATCAGAGTTCTCTCTCTCTCATAACCTTGTTTGTACACAATACCTGCCCTCTGGGATGAGTTTCATTTTTTTGTTTGTTTAAATAGATGTGTCATTTAATCATATCTTATGAAGGATCTTGCTAATAAAATGCAATTTAGGTTAGTAGACAACTGAAGTTAAGGTCACAAGAGAGTGATATGAAATTTATAAACAATCTTGGAAGCATCAGCTATAGACTTTATTCATGGGTTTGTGCTGGTTGTCATTCAAATGCATAATCTTGGACAAGAGCATGATAGTATTTCAGTACAGACCCATTGTTGCTACTAGAAAATACTTATTTGATGATGTGTCAGTAACATTTTCATAAGTGAAGGATGATGCGTTTGCTTTTTTGGCTTCTGTCTTTCTGAATGTGTATATAGATCTACTCTTCATGTATTATTTCCCACATAAATTTGTCCTAAAACATCTGCTATTGATCCATGGACCCTGTTGTTCATATATGACATGTCAATTTGACTGCTGCCCTGAAATACTTATGTTTTCTGTCTTCTTAGAGTAATATGAAAATGGTGGGTGTATTCTCTCAAGTTAAAATTGAGCAATAGTGATAAATTTTCTTAATTTCCCAGATCTTTATTTTTTGTGCTTGGTCAATGAACTGTATTTTCCCTTAGCTTCAGAGTTAAATTCCTTAAGCACTTCATTGTGTATGCTGTGAGAAGCTGGTGGTGCACCTGTCAGCCACTCTGTCCTTGGGGAGCACATGGGTCCTTTCCTTGCTTGTTTGTTTTGTTACACTCCAGCCTGTTTGGGTCTAGCTCAGTTTGGAATAAACATGATGAAAACAAAGGACTGAAAATCAGCCAGAAAATAAAACTTGATTATTACTTGCAAAGAAAAATTTTGCTTTTGCATGATGAGCATCTCTGAGCTTTATGAGATAATCAATACCCATTCAAACAACCTTTTAAAAGTAATAATTATTATTTTGTACTTTGCAAAGAAGTAACGTGTGTAACTGTTGGTACAAGAAGCAGTCACATTCATTAGATATTTCTTAATGGATCTTTCTTGGTGAATATTCCTATAGGCCACTAGAAGATAAAGTCTTCTACTTACAAGCAGATGACTTTGCCAAAGTCTTGTTTATCCTGGGAGTTTTCTGTGCTCATGTTTTATCTAGTGTATCAGTCACATTCAGACTCTTCTTTGAAGTTACTCAGTATGTTTCTAACAGCTAGGGAATTAGTGTTCTTTTAAAGAGCCGTGTCTGAATTATTCTTTATTCCACCTTCAAGACTCAAGTTTGTAACCCAAGGTGATGTTGAGGGATTAAGTGTCTTTTCTCATTTAGGATATCTGTTGAACCTACAAATGATGCAGAAGGCTCAAGAAAGTATGTACGTCTAGACATTTCATTAGACTATCAGTGTCAGACCACAGGTGGCAGCTATCAGCAGCATGAGGTCATGCTCCGGATGGAGGATGGGATTTAAGCCTGTTTTTTAGTCACATAGACCTTCAGCCTTTAGTAGTATGAATCATATTGATCCGTTTCCCATAACATTGCACATTTTAGTGCATCGAATGTGCCTTTTAGGGTGTCCATAAGGTAGTTGAGAAGAACAAGTATCTGACACTTCTATTTCCAGAACAACTTAGGGAAAGAGAGCAAAGTGGAAGAGTGCCTAGTGCTGTTCATGCTGCCTCAAGAGTTTCTGAAAACTCTGTTTTGTCTTTACATGTGAACAGTCACAGCTCACAGAAACAATTCAGTTTGTCAAGGTTATACTCTACTTAAAAACCAAACTAGTACATATTGAGCATCTCTTATCCCAAATGCTTGGAACCAAAAGTGTTTCAGATTTTTCTTTTTTCTTCTTCAGATTTTCGAATATTTGCATAAATGTTACCAGTTGAGGATCCTTAATCCAAAAATTTGACATCCAAAGTGCTCTAGAATCTGAACCTGATTAGATTTTGGAGATTTCAGATTTCAAAGTTTTAGAATAAGGTTGCCCAACCTTTACTAGATCTCAGGACTCATGATTTCTGGTGCAGGGCTTATTTAAAGGGCTTCATATAGCTTTTGCAAAAACTGTTTTCTGAACTTTGAGTTGGAAGACATACTTTATTTCATTCATTTTCATGTGCACATTGTTTTTACATTCTAGTGTCTCTGAAATTGGGATGTTTTGTGATTGTTGATGCTTAACCTTTTAATTGGCAGCATTTTCTTAGTAGCACATGTCCTAGAAGTTCATCTTTAGAACTGGTGACGCTTGTATAATAAGACAAGTTTGGTGTTTGGGGTTGTTGACCTTCTTTAGCATGCTTGTGTATATAAATCATAGTTAGATAAGTCATTTTTAAATTGTGACTTTTCCTTTGTACCTTGGAAATAAATATGATTAGTCCAATTAAGTTCCAGGATATTTGTGTCCCTAATGAGCCAATGAGTTTTATGTAGATAGACTGTCAGGCGACTATCATCTTGCCTGTGGGTTTTACTATTTGAAATTGGCGTGTCGCCAGAATCCTGCAGTGCTGTGCTTGAATTTATGCTAACTAGCTGTGTTTTGGGGGAGTTGGCAATTTTCTTTTTTAGCTTAAAAATTTGGCATCCCCTACTCTAAAGTGAATTTTCAGATGTGGCCTTTGTGAATCACATAGTTGTCATTTCCTTATTACCACTGGATAAGACATCTATTGAGGAGTCATACAATAGATGTGGAGTTTTCAGAGTCTATAACTTTTGTTTAATGGATGTGGGATGAATGAGAATGAATTCTTAGCATGAATTCCACTTTAAAGTCATTAAGTTGGAAATAGCTTTTGTCTCAAACCATTTCTTAGTTGGACCTCTGAGTTCTCCCAGTGTCTGTGCATTTCATTGCCTATTAATTGATACTTTTAAAACATTTCTTACGGTCTTACGTGTTTATATTTAAAAAAAATTTTGGAATAAATTTTATTATGAATGTATATAATTATGATGTTATGGTCTGCATGTAGATTGTTTTAGATGCTTACTTTTGAAAAGTGAGTAAATAGGGTGCTTACTCTGCCTGTTATTACCTTGCTTCTTAAAAGAAAGTCAAATCCCAATTCTCAGGTGAAACTTTAACACTAGCAGTGTTCTCAGTCTTACTATTATTCTGCACAGAAAATTCACACCTATATCTCTTGATTACTTATTGCAACATTGTTGTCAATATAGGCTTGGGGAATTTATTTACCCCATCTGGGGCATGAGTGAATTAGGAGACAAATTAGAGAATGAAATAGATGAGAAAATATTGTGTAGTTTGACTATTAAGCAAAACTGGTTTTTATAATAGGTACTAGTAGATGTTATCTATAATGTGCCAGATCCTGTTTCAAGTCCTTTACAGAAGACTCTGATTGAATGCCCATGGAGGTACACATTATTCTCTCTCTAAAGATCAAATTGAAGCACAGAGAAATGATGTAATTTAGAATAGGTCACATAGGTGTGAAGATGCTTAAAGTCAGAATACTTAACCATGGCATGCAAGATCCACTTCCCAGAATGAAAAATGTATGAGTTACAAAAGACCAGGGAAAGCTTCAGAGTTGAGACAATTTTAAAACTCAAGCCTTCAAAATTTTCTAAAAAAAAAAAAATAAATAAATAAACAAAAATTTTTAAAAAGCATAAAATGGGTAAGGATGGCTCAGTTTGGAGAGGAACGTGTGAGGTAGGATGGAGGCAGCGTGTTCTTTTTTTAAAGGGTTCTGAGAAGGGCCTGAGGGTCTGGAAGGAAGGTGTCAATGGATGTGGTTTTATTGATGAATCCTCAGCTTCCTGGCTTTCTGGATAATGGAGGACTCTGGACTGTATCTCCTTGACCCCATCTGGAGTAGACACCATCTATTCCTGGTGTCTGGCAATATTTTTATTCATTCACACTCAAATGTTGATTGACCAGATTTTCTGTGGAAACATTTAGAACCAACAACATACTTCGGGACTGTGAGCACCTTATTGAATCACAACAATGGATAGCCTGGTTGATTTGATCCCAGGATGCAGTTAGTAAGGGTAAATTATTCTATCCTTTTATCTATGATAAATTCATGTGTTATTCCTTCTCCACTTAGGCTATTCCTGCCAATTGGTGTCACAGAATATGACCCTTATCCTTTTCAAAAATGTCTCCAGAAAAATCTGGATTTAGAGATCTTGGACAATATGAGCTTATAGAAAATATATGAAGCTGGTTAAGAGATCTGGGAAATTTGGTTGGTAATATTTTCTGGTGTGCAGAATTATCTTATTGTCTTAAAATCATTCTTGCTCTAAGTACCATAGATTCTGTAATAATTTAATTTCTTTGAATGTTGATTATACTCAGGTAGTAGAAAAACGGAACCCTTTTGTAGTGTGCTGTTAATTTTAGCTGTGGTAAAAAGTGAAATCCCAAAGGTTCTCCTCTCAGTCATTTTATGGCCGTCTTGTTAGATTGTGAGATTAAAGAACTAGACTTCAATTTACAAGTGTGGATTGACTTTCCATATACCTGGCTCTTCTCCAAGAGTTGATCTCATTTTATCCAAAAACATTAGAAATCAAGCACACCAAACTTGGATTGACATAATTTGATTTGCTACATTGGTTAAGTCACAATTAACTGGGTTAAACTTCCATGGTCTGTCTAGGGCAAGTGTTCTATGTGATAATTCTCTAAGCAAAATCTTGATTCATTTTCCAATTTTTTTTTAAAAGGCTTAATCTGTTTCTTCTCAGAAGCCTTTAGCTTTGTATATTTGAATTCATGAAAGTGTCAGTAGTTTTATTTATTGCCCTCTTCCTACCATGGCTAGAAAAATACTTAGGGTTTTTCCATAATATCTTTGTGTAGCTTCAGTTGTCAAATGGCATTTTACTTAAATTGCAAAATATAAAATAAAGCAGAAAGCTAGAGCTTAAAAATTACAGCTCACTTCTGCAGCTGTTCTTCAAATAAAATACGACCAGTAAATCCTTTTGCATTAGTTATACTAAATTTGTAACAGTCAACATTGCATGAAGTTCCTAGAAGTCTCTGGGGATGAAGAGTAAGCCCAACATAGAGGAAAATGATTAAAGTTGCAATATCCCCTTTTGTTAGTGAAAATAAAAATGTAGCCCTCTCTTCTGGGCCTAATCTAAGAATTTATAGGAGTGAAAAATTTTAATGGGAAACAAAGAATTTGATTATTCCAGTCCTTCTATGTGAAACTGTGAATAGCATTCTGGGAGCAGCTTACTTTTACCCATAACTGTTATTAAAATTAACTTTAAAATGTACACAAAATTGCTTGTTATCCTCTGCCCTTTTTAAAACCTAATAGGTATTTGCCCATATAGTATTATGATTTGACTTTATTTGGTTAGTTTCAGTTTTAAAAATAGTATGTGGTAGTTTTTACAAGAGAAATAATCTCATTCCTTTGACATAGCTATTGTTAAACATCTTGAGCTCTATCTTTTCTAATGGCTTTAAAAAAGAATATTTAGATTAAAAGTCGTAATTTTGTGCTTTAAAACTTGTGTTCTGAGGTGCTTTACAAGATATTCCAAATGAGAGTCATGAGGGAAGGGACATTCTTTTTACATTCTGAAGTAAACAAACACAAGGTTTTATTATCTGCCCCCAAAACAAACAAATAAAATCCACAAAGGATTTTCTTGGTCTTAATTTTCATCTGCCTTGAATTTTGTTTTGTGCCTGCTATTGGTTTTCCTAGAGATGAAAAGAGACCTGGGGAACAGGAAGGGACACACATGCAGATCTCTGTTTCTTGTTCACTAGTTAAATGCCTGCCAGCTCTTCCCCTTCAATCAAGCACCTATGAGAATGGATGTTATAGGTGTTCTGCAAGAAGAATCCATGGTCTCCCACCCTTCAGCTCAGGATTGATTAAGGCTCATCTTGAAATCATAACATATTTAATTGAAGGTTAAAATTCTACACTTTGATGATTTATTTCATTTTTCTATAATCATCAATATATTATCTTGAGATGTTGAGGAAAAAAACTGGTTGTGAAGTCTGGTTTTCTAGGATTCTTAGGAGGATTCTTTGCTTGCTTTTTCTCAGTAAGCTGAATGGAAATGGGGGTTGGGAGCCCTGGGGGTCATTGTGGATCTTTGAGGTGGCTGGAGCCATTTCATTCCATTGAGTCTGTGAATTTGAGGGGAGTAATTAGGAGGTACTCCTGTCTTGATCTGCGAGTGACCACTGAGAAGGAAAGAGCTTCATAGAAAATATGCTCCTGTCCTGGTAGGAAAAACAGAAGAAAGTATCTCTCTTAAGCTATAGAGATAACTTTATTTAACAGTAAGATTGAAATTACTGATACTACTTAGGAATCCTTTTGTTTCAAACAAAACAATTTCTTTTCTTTTCTTTTTTTTTTTAAACTCAGATTTAATTCTTGAAATGGGAATTACTTTGAACTTCTGGTAGGAAAAGTGGATCCCTCAATATACAATAATATTCCTTTGAAACTTGAGAGAATTACTTACTTTTTACAAAGGAAACAAAGGAACTTGCTATTCCAGTAGGCATGTTTATGCTGATTTAGGAGCACCATTGGATAGCATTTGTCTTCCTAAAGTGTTTTCTGTTATTTTAGATAATCTACGGCTTATCCTAATGTTATACAAGGATAACAAGGATAAAGAAAAATCCACAGAAAATTGACAAGTATTTATTTTAGCCTTTAGTTAGAAAGACCTTCTTAGCCAGTTCTATTCACACTGTCTGCAGGAATCAAATTCAATTCAGGCTTATGGTTTCTTCATCCTTGCTTTAGTCCTCTGTGTTAACCAATAGGCTTAAAATGGTAATAAGGTAGACAAAAGAAGAGGAGTTGAATTCGGTCAGCCATTGAGAATTTAGGAACCCACAGGAGGAATGTTAAATTCACATGTTATTCCTTCTCCACTTAGGCTATTCCTGCCGATTGGTGTCACAGAATATGACCCTTATCCTAATGAAGGAGGACTCTTTGGATGTAAGTAGTTTTTTGAAAGTTGTATTTGATAAAAATTTTTAAAACTATTTTTTCTACTATGATTATTAATCAGAGATTGTTCTTTTTCTAGAAAAAGATGATAAAACCACTGCATCTATTTTCTGTTGTATTTATCAGCAGGTGTCATCAAGTGTTATTCTTAAAACATCAAGATAGTAAAGTTCTGATATTGCTTCCTGAAATATTAATTTCACTCACCTAGAATTGTGCATTTAAAATGAGAAAGTTCTAATCTGGTTTACCTTTAATTGTTAAATATGAAGTACGTCCATGAATGGATGAACCTGTTATGATTTACATTGTGGTGAACTCCAGTGTAGTTTACAAAAGAGATTTGTAGGATTTTTTTTCCAGTACAAACCTAAAAATAAATGCTCAAGTGTTAAGAGTTGTTTAAATTTTATAAAGGAGTAGGATACATAAGCACTTAATTGCCCAGTGCCACCAGCTCATGGAAGACCGAATAGCATGGTTTTCTGAGTATTTTATGGGCATGTTCCCACCTTGTCATGGCTTAAAACCACCAAGGAGACCAGGAATAGGAGCTGATCTGAAGGAAACCAGTAATCTGTGAAGTGATTTGATGTAAAAATAAGAGTTGAATATAAGATTCCATTTGTCAAGACTTAACAAGTTCCTGGTGGACACCCATAGACACCTTCCAGGTACCAGTAGGCCATGCATCCTTCTGTGAAGACCAAGACGCTGCCTACCCCTTCACAACCCTAAGGGCAGGAGTCAGGGAGAGCCCACAGTTCTGTGTGTCTCCAAGGCAACATCAGCAAGATACCGTCCTTGGCATGAGTGCTTCAGATTCATCTCACTGTGACCCTTATCCTTTTAATATCATTGCCTGAGTATTAGTCAGCTTCCTGTGAGTATAGCAAGATGATGGAGAAAATTAACTTGTAAAGAGAAAAAAGCCTGTTTTGATTCACAGTCTCAGAGGTTCTAGTCCATGATTGGTTGGTCCCATTGCTTTGGGCCTGTGGTGAGGAAGCACATCATGGCAGGAGTGTGTGGTGGAGTAAACTACCCACCTCATGGCCAGGAAGCAAAAGAGAGAAGAAGGGACTAGAGCCCCACAACCCTCTTTGGGGACATGCCCCCAGTGACCAAAATACCTCCCTCAGAGCCCAACCTCTCACAGGCTCTACCACCTCCCAATAACACAACCCTGTGAACCAACCATGGTTCTTTGGGGGATGTTCATCATCTAAACTACAACAGCCTGCAAGAATCCCAGAATCCCAGGTCATGCCTCATCATTAGGACTCTACTTCTCACATGCTCTGCAGTCTCCCAAGTGTTCCATCCTCCCCAGTATCACTTATTGCACTTGTCTCTGGTTTTTCTTGTAAAACATTTTAACACTGAAAATACTGTGTGTGTAAATTGTGGTAAAATACACTGTAATCATTTTAAGTGTACAAATCAGTGTTATTAAGTACATTCATATTGTCGTACAGCCATCTCCAGAAATTTTGCTTTCTTAAACTGAAATTCGGTAAGCAACGACTCTCCAACTCTACCTCCCACCATCACTGGAAACTTTCTGTCTCTATTAATCTGATAACTATAGTTACCTCATATTAATGAATCACACAGTATTTGTGATTGTTGTGATTGGCTTACTTTATTTAACATGATATCTTCAGGTTCATCCATGTTATGGAATATGACAGGCTTTCCTTTCTTTTAAAGTCTGAATAATATTCTGTTATATGTATGTACTACATTTATTGATTTATTCAATCATCATGTACTCTTGAGTTGCTTCTACCATATGGCTCTTGTGAATGATGCTGCTGTGAACATGGGTATACAGGTACCTCTTTAAGACCCTGCTTTCAATCCTTCTGGGTATATACCAGGAGTGGAGTTGCTGGATCATATGGTAATGATATGTTTCACTGTTTGAGGAATTGTACTGTTTACCAACAGTGGCTGTACCATTTTGCACTCCTACCAACAGTGGACAGAAATTCCAACTTCTCAATATTCTTGCTAACTCAAGCTTTGTTCTGTTTTTCTTTTTGATAATAACCATTCTCATACTAGGAGAGTCTCATTGCATTGTTGTTTTGATTTTATTTTCCCTCATGATTAGTGACATTAGCATTCTTTTCATGTGCTTATTGGCCATTTGTAAGTAGTTTTTGGGGAAATGTTTATTCATTTTTCAATCGGGGTTGTTTGGTGTTTTTTGCTATTGTGAACACTTTCCATTTTATCTGTCTCCCTCTACTGTCTTAGGATGTAAGGTCTAGGATAAAAATCTAATTTTCTTTTTATTTATTTATTGATTGATTTTTTTCCTCTCTACCTTCAAGACAGTGCTGCATTGCACATATAAGGAGCTCAGTAATGGAGGGAATAAATGAACAAACTTATGATAATTTTCCATCTCTCAGTAAGAACTTCTATTTAAAAGCCATGCTGATAAAGCAATGACTTGGGCAGCCAGATGGCCAAGGGCAGGATGATCTTACTAGGGAATAGAAGCTGGGTAAGATGAAATAGCACCTCTGTGGAAAGGAGAGTGGGCTGTGGGTGCAGAGAGATTCCTGTGACACTTGGTGTCTGCACAGCGTCTACACCTGTGCCTGTCTTGTTTCCTAATGACTTCCCAGTTCCAAGGAATCCACACTTTAAAACTAGGTATTCAGAGATGAGCCTGTATTTTCTCTCTATGTATGAAATTCTCTGGAATCCAAGAGATGGCCTTCAGCTCTAGATAACACCATTGGACTGATGGCACAGTTGGAGTTTTTTGGTCCACCTGATCAAAGAGTGATTGTGATATTGCAATGAGAAAAGTCTATAGGTGCATGCCTGATTTTCTTTAGTGCAACATCATTGTTTTAGTAGGGTTTTTTTGCTGCTGTGACTAAAGGACCAGATCAGCACTTATAGAGGAGGAAGAGTTTATTTGAGGGCTCACAGTTTCAGAGGTCTTAGTCCATAGAAGGCTGGCTTTATTTCTCAGGACTTGAGATGAGGCTGAACATTATGGTGGTGTGTTTGGCAGAGGAATGCACCTCAATACCCCATAGCCATGCCCCCAATGAACTACCTCCTCCAACCACACCCACCTGCCTCCAATAACCATCCAGCCAATCCCATCAGGGATAAATTCACTAATTAGATTAAGACTCTCCTAATCCAATCATTTCTCTTTTGAATCTTTTCGAATTGACTCACACATGAGCTTTTGGGGGACACCACAACTAAATTATAATATTCATCTTTTTGTATTGTATTAGTCAGGATTCTCTAGAGGAACAGGATCAATAGGAAATATAATTATAAAAAGGTGATTTATTAGGTTGCACTAATAAATGCAACTAGAAGGTGGATAGTCCACAATGGCTGTCTGCAAGCTGGAGAGCTGGAAGAACAAGTATCTGCACAGTCCAAGAGACTGAAGCTTCAGAACAAGGGTGCTACCCCAGCCTGAGACAGAGGCTTCTGGAGAATCACTGGCAGAGTCCACTTTGGAAGAGTGAAGAAGTGAGAATCCAATATTCTCAGTGATCACAGCAGCAATCAAGAACCCAGTCAAGAGGAATTGAGCTTGGATCTGCTGCTGCTTCCTTGTTCTTACAACTTTTATTCCACCCAAGCCATCATCCTATTGGATGGTGCTGCCCTCACTTAGCGAGAGTCTCCATTTCAATTGGCTATCCCACATGCCAATCATTCCTAGACACACTCTAATTGATATACCCATAAGCCTCCTAATCATCAGCTTCTCTTAATTCAATCAAGTCGACAATTCAAATTATCCGTTACAAGTATAATGACTTCAAAGTGTTCAGTATCTGCTGTGCAAAGAAACAGTTTCTACTATTTTATTTTTTGTTGTTCAATATTCCAAGGGTATTGAACACCTTATTGTCCACTCAGGAGTATTCTTTGTTTCCTTCTTCTTCCCCTCATTCTTTAGTTGGGTTGCAGGTATTCCTGTTCTCATTAAAATTTCATTTGATCAATGTAGAATAAAATCAGAGTCCTGGGGCAATGAATTAGATGGCAGATGCCTAGTGGAGCTCCCAAGTTGATGTTTAAGATCTCAGGGCTCTGATGATGAAGCACACAAGACAGGAGCAAAGGAGAGGGCCTGAGAATTTGTACTATGCTACCCTTACTTCATCTCTTGCATGCATGAGGGAATAAGAGGCTTTTCTCAAAACCCAGAGCTGGCATCCATCACCTTCACCTAACCAATAAGTATGCCCAAGCTAGGCCTCCAGATGCTATAAACAATTAGAATTTACCTGTGTTTTGAGCTTTTCAATTGCTGACAAAATAACATCTAAACTCTGTTACATAGTTGTCTTTGAAATAAGGATGAGTGATGATGTGCATTAGATGATATGTTAGTGTGCTGGAAAAGTGTTGAGATTTTCTTGCTTTTGGTTGAAATAAAAAGTACTGAGAAATTAGCTTTATCCATAATGCCTAAAGATTGCTACTGGCACCCCTAGTCCTTATTCCTGGCATACTGACTAGAAATGGGTCTAGGAGGAATGGTCCAAATAAGAAGGGTCATCCCTGGGGGCTTGTACTCTTGTGTGCTTTTGGCCCTTTGTGAGATGCTGCCACCTGTGTGTATGGGTTGAATGGATTTAGGAACTATGTTTAGTTTTGGTGAAACTGACTCTCAGAGATGCTGTTTTTTTAACCAGCTGTAAAAATAGCAGTCTGAGGATGACAAGAGTAGGACAAGCAGGAGCAATGTGACGGCGTTGCCTGATGTATGTGCTGGGTCAAGGTGTTCTTCACCTTCTGGATCAGTCCTAACAGTGATCATGTTGGATAGATTATACCAATGTCACACTGACCCACAAAGACTATTATCATTAACTATGAATCTTTCCCTAAATATATATGATTCCTTGAAATATATTAGCTGTTATTACATGGAATGATAAGGACACGTGAGACTTTTTAAACACTAAGAATCCTACATATAAAAAAAATCTGTGACTTTATCAGCATTTTATTAAAAACTATCAAACTGGAGTCTGTTACTCTCCAAAATTTCACAAAACCTACTGCTAGTCATCAAATGATACATGTCTTTTGATATTTGTTTGTAAAAGACAAAAAGCATCAACTCATTTGGGGAACATTTGTTTTTCCTGCTGTAATAATGTAGAAAACACAATGACTACATTGACTATGAATATAAGCCCTATGGAGAACCTTAGTAGAAATTTCTAAGGAAAAGGTCACTGAACAAATTATGACATATGTAAGATTTGTTACATATTTGGATAATAGTGTAGTTGTTTATAGTATGTATTAATTTATGAAATATACAAATGACTATCTCTTTATGAGCCACCAAAAGAAAGATATATTGGCAGAGATGTATTTGTTCTGAGTGAAGCATTAATCTAACAAAAAGTTTTTGAAATAAGTATGTAAGTCATTGATGGGATGGTTAATTAGGAATGAAAATAGAACTACATAAAATTCATTGATAACACCGATGGCAGAAACTGTTGTCCAGCATCCCTGTAACTGGGTGTAGTCATGGGGTGGAATTCTCTTAGTGGAATATGAGCAGAAGTGAGGGTGAAACTTCTGTCTTATCCATTGAGATAGAACCCCTTATTTGGTGGCTTCCTTGGCTCTTATATCTGCTGACTGAAGAAAGCACAGCTGGAGCCACTTTGAAAGCTGTGTTTTGAGAACAGCAGAACTTTTCGCCTTGCTTAGGCCTCTGGATGACTTTGAGAAGCAGAATCTGCAGATTTCCTGTGGTGAGAAGAAGTGATACAGCTCGAGATACTGCATGCAGGGAGGTCTTTTGGTTTATCCGCACCCTACACATGATATGTAAAGGAGCGTCAATCAGTGTAGTCCCTCCAAGCATTCAGCATGATTGGTGGCTGTTCTCAGAGAGGAGGAGGAGGGGGTTCTGCATTTGCCAGCAAAGGCAAACAAATGAGATTTGAAGGAAAGTGATTTGGTTTCTTTCAAATTGATACAGATGTCCCTGTTCCAGTTCCTAAGGACCTGCTCTTTCCCATCAGTGTCCTAACTTTCATGGAAGAGACCTGATGAGTTTGTGCCCACAGAATTATTTAAGCTGCATTTGTGCAGCTGTGAGAGTAGTAGTTCTCTTAGGCTGTCATAACTCCCCCTTGTCTTCTAACTTTATCTTGATCCCTGATTGTGGAATTTTCATTCATTAAGCTCCTAGTTGACAAGTGGCTAACTATACAATGCTGTGGTCTTGTATTCTTCCTGCCATAATTGTGTGTTTCAGCAGCTGCTTGACCTACCAAGACTTGGCTTTAATCAGCAGTTCTTACAATAGGCTGTGCTTTGAAGCTGGCCTCAAACTTGAGCTCCTCCTGCCTAAGCCTCCCAAGTCCCTGGGATTACAGGCATGTGCCATTGCACCCTGCTCAACATAATTACTTCAATATTTATCCATGTTGCTTTATTATTAGTTCATTACTTTTTACTGCTAAATATTTCATTGTATGGATACATCACAATTTGATCATTCACTTGTCAGTGGACATTTTAATTAATTCTAGTATGAGGCTATTAAAAGTTAAATGCTATGAACATTTTGTATATGCTTTGGTGGGCAAATGTTTTTGTTTCTTTTGGATAAATACCTAAGAGTAAAATTGTTGAGTTACAAGGGGGATAAAAGCTATAAGAAATTGCTACCCAGTTTCTACTTTATGACCTGGCTAGGAGTATCTGAGGGTTCTTATTGTTCCACAGCTTCATCAATATTTTACATTTTTTTTGATTTTCATTTTAGCCATTTAGTGGGTATGCTGTCACATTGTGGTTTTATTTGTATTACCCTCATGACGAATCATGCTCAGTAGCTTTTCCTTGTTCATTGGCCATTTAAAAGTCTTTCTTTGTTGAAGTCTTTGTCAAATTTGCCCATTTTTAAAATTTGGTTTTAGATTTTTCCTATTATTGAGTTCCAAAAGCACTTTGTAATTTTATTTTTAAGTTGATTTTAAATTAAATTTATTTTTAACTGATATATAATATAAAAATGTACATATCAAGGGGTACCATGTGTTATTTTGATACATAGTATTTAAATAAGGTTAAACATAGCTCCCCAAACATTTATCATTTCTCTATGGTGACTTTAAAAAATCCTTTTTCTAGCTTTTTGAAATATACAGCACATTATTGTTATCTATTGCATCCTAATGTATAATAGCAACCCAGAACTTCTTACTGCTGTTTAAATGTAATTTGTTACCCACTGATCAACCCTTACCCATATCTCTGGAGCTGTCCACTATCCTCCCCTATCGTTAGCAACCACCATTCTCCTCTCAACTTTTTTAGATTCCACACATAAATGAGATCATATGGTACTTGTCTTTCTTGCCTAATTTCGCTTAACATAATGATCTGCAGTTCCATTCATGATGTTGCAAATGACAGGACTCCATTCCTTTTTATGGAGGACTAGTATTTCATTTCTGTGTATAGACCACATTTTCTTGTTTGTCCTCTAACCACAAATTTTCTAGACTCTTATTCCATTCATGTGTACATTTCTCTTTACGCTCAATTGTCTTGATTATGGTAGCTTTGTAATGAGTCTCCAAATCTTCCAACTTTTCTTTCTCATGATTACTTTGGTTGTTCTAGGACATTTTCATTTCTGTGTACATTTTAGAATCAGGTTGTCAGTTTCCTGTTGGAATTTTTATGGAAATTATAGATTTATGCATTAAATCTATAAATTAACTTGGGGGCAATTTGCTATTTCACTGGCATTGAGGTTTCCATCTCATGAACATGGGATACTCTTATTTACTTAGGTCATCTTTAATTTTTCTCAGCAACATTTTGTGGTTTCAGTTCTACAATTTAGAAAGTACCTTTAATAAGAAAGCCTTAGCTATCATGTGGCTCATCTCATTAACATGCTATTTAGTGTCTCTAAACAACTATTTCATATACTTTTTTCCAGTTTTCTAGTTGTTTATGGTGTACCAGAATTAAAATTTGAGTAATCCACTTCTCCCTCTTGAAGACATTTTTGATAAATACTAACTTAAAGATTGTCATAAGTAACCATTTAAATAACTGTTTTGATACTATTTCTTGTGGACAACTAGTGTTTTTCTTCCACTGATGATAAGGTCACCAGTGCCATCAAACTAAACAAGTGAAATAGTCAATGCCAGTTTACCACCTTTGGACTGGTTTTTAGATCCACTTCTGATATCAACTATAGGAGGAATCTGAGTTCAGGGTGGGAAATGGTAACAAGTCAAGTTCTAATCAGGAGATAAAAGTTACATTAGTTATTTGGGCAGTGGTTTGAATGTAAAGAAGTATTAATGAAGTATAGTATGTGAAGGAGAGTTCTAGGGTAAGAGTTGGCATACTACAACCCTCAGGAAAAAACTGACCCAGCTCTTGTTTCTGGAAATGAAGTTGCATTGAACACAGCTATCCCCACTTGCAGTTTGAAAGAGTGACTCTGAAGGGAATTGCATGCAGACAGGAAGCCCACAGGAGGTCAACAGGAAGGAGCAGCTTTCTTTTTCTTCTGCAGATTTTCACCCTCTCTCCTTTTAAAACTCCCTCCACTCTTAGGATCCAGCAGGGAGTGAGGTGCTAGTGGGGAAAATAGTGTCACAAGGAACATAGGAGGGTAGGTTTGAAGTTGAAAGATGGTAACTCAGCAATTGGTAGGAGAACTAATATCAAATGCAAAGAAATTAAAGCAGGAAATTAGGTGTTTCCAAAATTATTGGAAAAGCTGAAGGAGAAGTCTGAAAGCCCTAGCTAGGCTTCAAGATCTTGCCTCTGCAGTTTCTTTTTTTATGGGGTCAGGATATTGTTGCTGCCACCCAGGAGCCTACAGGGAGTGTAACTTCCCTTCAGGGAGTTATAGCTTCCCTATAACTACACCTATGAAGTTGGAAGAGATGTTAGAATGTTGAATACTTCCCCTACATGAAGAGGAATGGCATTGTCTCCTTTGGGTCTCCTCAGTCTTGACGAAATGCATATTGTTGAGACAATTCACCCAGACTTCTAGTATCATAAGGGAGTCTGAGAAATGTGGTATCAAGCCTTTGCACTATAGGGAAGGAACATGAAAGAAGATGGAAAAAGATTGAGAGTCAACCAGTAAACAACATCTAGCAAGGGCTCATTTATAGGTAAAAAGTGGGAATCATATATATATAGAACAGTATATTTTATAGATTCAACCACTGAAGTGAGCTTTACTATAGAGTGGATTCTTTACAGTACTTTGAGTGATGAGTGAATTTCTGGACTACACAGAAGTTTATTATTTTTTTTTTTCCTATTGTTCCTTTCAAGGCAAAGAGCTTTACTAGTTGCCAGGTTTTAAGGTGAGGCATAAGGAAGAATAAGCATAGGATACTCTCCATCCTCAGAAAACTTTGACCCACAGTGAATTCTCATTGCAATTCACAATCAACTATGTTCAGTTTTACTTTTATAAAAGTCTAGTTTTTCCAATTTGAGCTTTTCTGTGATGAAAGATGGCTCCTTGGTAAGCTACCTAAAATACGTTAAAGTATGAACATGTGCATGTGAATAAGCATGCTGTCATTATTTCCTGCTTCAAGATTACATGGATGTTTTAATGTAATAGGAGGTTTTTTTTTTTTTTTTTTCAGGTTTAGAGAGACCACTTGTAAAGACACATTTAGAATTTCTTGCACTGTCATGTGGTTTTTATTGCAGGACATGCAGTCATAGATTTTAACCAGTATGCTAAGCAGCCTCTGCAGTGACACAAGCTCACTTGCAGAGTGCTTATTCATGAGTGCCCCCACATTACATGAGTTCTTTTAATTCTCCTAGCACCTGATCTTTTGGAGGGAGAGGTACTGGGGATTGAACCCAAAACCTTGCACATGCTAAGCACATGTTCCACTACTAAGCTATGCCCTCAGGCCCCCTCTTAGTAACTCTTTTTTTCGGGGTGGGTGCTGGGGATTGAACTCAGGGGTACTCAACCACTGGGCCACATTCCTATTTTGTAGTTTATTTAGAGACAGGATCTCACTGAGTTGCTTAGAGCCTCACTTTTGCTGAGGCTGGCTTCAAACTTGAGATTCTCCTGCCTCAGTCTCCTGAGCCACTGGGATTACAGGCATGTGCCACTGCCCCTGGCTCCCTTCTAGTAACTCTTAACAGTATGATATTTTATTTTTTCAAGGTTGTTGCTAAAATGTTTGTTAGAAAATGTGTATTTCCCCCCTACCATCTTTATAATAAATTTCTGGTGATATTTACCTACTTGGTAAGATCTCCTTTTAGCAAACTTTTTTTCTTTGTTATTTTCTCCCTTTTTTCTTTGCCAAAAAAATAAGGTATTTCTTTTTATAGATTACAATTGTATGCACAAATCTTTATACATTTTTTAAAAACAATTTTTGTAACACTTATGCATGAGATTACTGACTTAGAATAAGATTCTTCAGTCATTCTTTAAATAATTATCTTGCATCTGATTTAGACTGGATTTAGATCATATTTTCTTTTTTTAAAAATTTTTTTTAGATGTAGATGGACTCATTATCTTTATTTATTTATTTTACGTGGTGCTGAGGATCAAACCCAGTGCCTCACATGTGTGAGGCAGGCGCTCTACCACTGAGCTACGGCCCCAGCCCTAGACCAGATTTTCAAATACAAATGTGTAAGAGTTGATGTGAAAATGACAAAATCTGTCATAGAACTATTAAAATATTTGAAAATCTCTTTAATTTTGCTTATGTTTAATTTCAGTTATATTAATACATATTAGAGATTATAATATTTTTAAAAAGTGTTTTCAAAATTATGAAATAGAATATTATAATGACTTCCCATTACTTATTATCCAGATTACCCAAAAGGTAACATTTTACTTATTGTCTTTCTTCTATGTATATGTTCATTTGTGTATGTTTTTTTTTGTTGTTGTTTATTGATTCAGCCCATTTATGTGTAATTCTCAGGGATGATATTACTTGACCCTTAAATATTTCATTGCAAATTTTCTATAAAAAAAGACACTCCAAACATACATACAAATATTCATTGTAAACATCAATTAATTGTTAAGCAAACAGGACAGTTTATTTGAAAGTATGAAATATGTTCCTCAATTAGGTCTGTTTTGATGTTTCCTCAGTTTCTGATAGGTTCAGAGAAAGTCATTAATTTGAAAATTCACAAATTTAATAAATGAAAAATAGAAACCTCTGATAGTTTTTTTTCTTAAATAGCAATATTAAAACAACATTAAATATAAGAGAAACCATAATGGAAGCTTCCTTAAAAATGGGTGGGTCTTTCTGTCTGTTTTCTTGGAGATAAGCAAGGCCTCTTACATTGCTGAAGTCCATCGTTTTGCTCTTGCATCTTAGAAAGTTTGGTTTCAAAGGTTTCAGTTCACAGGTGGCTGACTCCATTGCTCTTGGCCCATTGTGAGGCAGAGGGCCATGACAGAAGCACCTCAGGTTATGAGAATCAGGAAGCAGAGCCAAATCTTTATACATTTCAATGAAAGCATTCAGACCTCATAAACATAAAAAAGATTCAGTATTTCTATAAGCAAAATTCAAATTTACAATAAAACCACAAAAAATTATTTTTGGACTATGTGGTTATTATTGTAGTGCCTTTAATTCCTTATCCAGAGTCCAAAGGATGTACACAAACACAAAAGTAATACAGAAACACCTACACATTACTCGTATCCATAATCTAGTTTGTGTAAAAATATTTTCAGTAGTTTCATAAGAATATTCCTTGGAAGAATGATCAGCACCAGAGGAATAATTTCCTTATTTTTTATCAGAATTTAGAAAATGCTTACAATGACTTCAGTGTAGAATATGAAATCTGGGAGCAGTGTGTGTGGAAGAAGCTAATGTTTAGAACCCAAACTTGTTTCTTAACCTCTCTTTGTGAGGGTAAGATTCGGGTATACTAGAAATGTTGCCTGAATATTTTTTTCCTAACTTATTTTTAGGAATAATTCTTACAGTATTTATAGTTAAAGGACAAAGATACTATTAAGAAACATTTTTTCCATATGTGTCAATAAGGTATTATTAGGGAATATAAAGCAAAATGAGGGGAACTCTGGTAGCAGGGAGTGTAGAGGTTACTAGTGGATGGCTGGGGAAGTCCTCTCTCATCATGATGCCGACATCTTGCAGGGAGTGAGCTCTGGGCTGTTAGTTTACATCTCTTTTCCTGGAATAATTTTAAGAGGACCCCTATTTATTTCCCAAAGTGCATTGATTTGGTTTGTAAATGATATTGTCATCTTGTGTCTGGAGAACTCATGTTTCAGGCACATGGTTCAGTGAGTGCAAAGGTCCAAGGCTAATGTTTCCTACTGCTTTGAGCTTCATGGGGCTGGAGTTTCATATGTGAAGGAGACAGTGACAGAGGGCGCCTGAGAACTAGCAGGGACTATATCCTTTACCCTGGTAGATTATTGTTATAAGTTGGCTTTTATCCTGAGTAAAATGGAAGTCATTGGTGGAATCTGAGCAGAGGTGTGATATGACCTGATGTACCGTTTAAGAGGGTATTTGGATGCTGGGGTAAGAATAGACTGTAGGGAGGCACAGATAGAGGCAGGGAGCCCAGTTACCAGGCTATTGTTCTCATTCAGGGAACAGATGATGGGGAAAGTTGGATCAGGGTGTTGGCAGTATTAGTATGAGAATAGGTGGTGAGATTCTGGGTATAGAGTATTTTCACAGAAAAAATTGATAGGTGTTACTGATAGATTGAATATGGCATGGGAAAAGGATAAGACTCTTAGGTTTGGATCCGAGCAGTTGGAAGAAGCAAGTGGCTATGCCTGAGATGAGGAAGACCATAGAACAGGCAGGCATGGTGGAGGAATTGAGAATCTCTTTGGGGCACTTTAGGAGGTTATTCTTAGACATCTCCAGGACAGTTGAACATTTGTGTCTGGAATAGACAGAAATACCTTGGAATGTTCAGCGAAGCATTTTAAAACACGAGAGGACTGAATAATACCATACGGCCAACTAGAGACAGCTATGGAATTCAGCTCTGGGTTAGGTAGAGAAATGAGAGGTTGACATTTTGGAAATCGACAAAGTTTCAAGAAGGAAGGAAGGAACAGCTATATTAAAGGATGCTTATGGGTCTAGTGAGATGAGGTCTGAGAAGTAGTTATTGGGTTTAACAAAGGTCATTAGAAACTTTGTGAAGAGCTGCTTGGGGACATTGTGGAGATGAATGCCTGTCTGGCAGGGGTTCAAAGGATCCAATGGAGAAGAATGGAGAAAACTAAGTTTTCAGTGAGTTTTGCTGAAACTTGTTGTTAAGTCTTAGGTTAGCACGTTAAATCGATTTTCTTATCCTGATGAGCAAACTAATGAGTAACTTTATTTTTCTCTAACTCATAGTGAACTATGATTTTTAAAATAATTTAACCAGTAAAGTGAATGTCCTTTAATTAATATTTTCTCTGTTTAATTGTGATAGATATTGCTAACAATCTTGAAATAATTAGTTAAACCAACCAGGACTTTATAAATTAATGCACCAGTCTCTTTATAATCTATTACATTTTTATTTCTACATTTCACAAAACAGAGGTAGATTCTACTTTCTTATTCTATTACTGTAGCTACAACATTATTCCCATACAGTGGGATTATTTACAAGAGATAATCAATATCTGTGTAGTCTGGCTTTGATGGGACAGGGACTCAGAAGTCTTTGTCTACCACTAATGCTAATGGTAGCCTTCGAAGCATCCAAATCATAGTGCTAGGCATGTGTAACCTGCAGGGAGCCTGACAACCTTTGACTTATCTTCCTAAGTGAAGAAAATCAGTAATTACATGGTATATCATAAAGGTATATCATGAAAAATGTTTAATGTTCACAGTGGTGATAAGTCTTAGGCTGAGATAACAACCTGCTTTTCTGTGACCATGGAGCCCCAGGGAACTGTAAGGGAAAAATTATTACATCAGAGGCTTAAGTCTGTGAAGTTCCTTCATCAGTGAAGTTTATTCTGTGGTCAGGTTTCCAAGCACTGTTGTTCCTATGTCAGGTGACTTCTGTAGACCTGGACATATTTTATTTGGAATGATTTTCAAGATGTACCTAAGACAGAGCCTTTGATGTAGTTCACTTGATTAATAGGATGAGAGCCACAAGCATTGTTCTGAGAATAATCTAGATTTTCTGGCAATCTAATAGTTTTAAACCTCATTTTACCCCCTTTTAAAAGGCACCAAATCCATTTCATGTTGTAAAAACAGGTATAAATGAGAAAACAGAAAATAAAAAGTAGTGTGAACCTAACTACCCAGAAACTACAATTAAAAATTTGGCTAAGTTTTGAAATTTTTTTTCTTGAGCAAGTGGAAGCATATAGTTGAAATTGCACACACACACACACACACACACACACATATGTACCACACATATAAACATATATATTGCTCTTTTGTTCCCTTTCATTCACCAACAGTATAATAACTGCCATGTATGTCCAGTGTATGTGTGTGTGCATGTGTACATGATGCATATGTACATATACAAAAGTGTATACGTGCATATATAGTTTTTTCAAAAATTGTATTATATATAGTAGATACTCTTGTTAACTTAATTTTTTCTCTTAAGCTGAATTCTGTTTCTAGATCAACAAATATGTAATTATAGCCCATTTTAGAAATCTACATAGATTCTATCATATAGTTTTCATAATTTATTTAATTCTTTATTATTGGACATTGAGGTTGTTTTTAACTTTTCATGTCTAAGAACATACTTTATTTTGTTTTCTGCTGTAAATTTCCAGGTCAAGAGCAATATACCTTCTTAGATAAAGATTCATCCATGTCCCCGTGTCCATACATACAAATGTGCACCTATGTACAGATATTGAATGACTGTGTGTGTGTGTGTTTAATCTTTAGTATGAGAACAATCTTAACCGTATGATTTAAAAACTGTTGAAGAAAAATAATCCGTAACAGATATAAAACAAAGCTTAATGTATAAGTTAGAATATGATTACTATCCCTTGAAGATTAACATTCTGCTCTGCTTTCAGTGGGGAAGTTCAAAGTTACCCGTGTTATAAGTTTGGATCTATAATGTTCCCCAAGGGCCCATGTATTGAAGCCTTGGTCCCAGCTGACAGTTCTATTGGGAGGTGATGTAAACTTTAGGAGGCAGGGCCCATTTGGAAGCAGTAGGTTCTTGGTGGTGTGTCCTTGAAAGCTATCTTGTCCTTGGGCCCCTTCGTACCTCTCTGTCTTTCTTTGCTTCCTGGCTGCCATGGGGTAAGCATCTCTGCTCCACTATGTGCTCTTTGCCATGTTTTCTTTTCAGTGCCCCAAAAGAGAGGGGTCAGGTGACCAGGGACTGAGACCTTTGAAACTATGAGCCAAAATAATCTTTCTCCTTTAATTTGATTTTCTTAGGTATTTTGTCACAGTGACAGAAAGCCGAATAATAGTCTCCTTCCTCCAGACAAACACTTTAGTTCTTCTATTTAAATTTCAATCATAAACCTGATGAAAAGTATCTTTATCCAACTTAGCATATTCATTTGGACTTAGCCTACTCTATTCAGGTATTTCCCCCTTTTCTTACCAGGAACTTGAATTTAAAAACAGTGTGAATTAGAACAAATTGTATTCCATGCTTTTATGATTATGTCAAGATGTATCCTAATGTTTTATATAACTAAAAATGATCAATTAAAAAAAGTAAAAAAAAAAAAGAATCTCCTATGTTTGAACAATAACAAAACAACAACAAAAACCCTAGCATGAAACAAAATGGTTGCTATATTGGGGTGGGGGGGAAGAACACACGTTTTCTATAAAGAGTTAGTGAGGGCCTGGTGCAGTGACACACATCTGTAATTCCAGTAGCTCAGGAGGCTGAGGCAGGAGGATCATAGGTTCAAAGGCAGCCTCAGTAACTTAGCAAGGCTCTAAGCAACTTAGTGAGACCCTGTCTCTTAATTTAAAAAGAAGGGCTTGGGATGTGGCTCAGTTGTTTAGTGCCCCTATGTTTAATTCCTGGTCCTAAAAAAAAAAAAAAGAGAGAGTTAGTGAGAAGTGGAAATGTTTTTCTATACTAACCATTGGAATAGTTGGTAGCCATGTGTGATTACTAATCACTGGAAACATAACCAGTTTGGATGAGGAACTATCAATTTAAAGTAACTTAAATAGCCATGTGCCTAGTAGTTATCATACTGGACAGCACAGTGTAGATAATTTTTAGGCCTAGTGTAGGAGTCCAGCCAGTGGACCAATTCTAGCTCTCCATCTATTATTGTAAATAAAGTTTTATTGAAACACAGCCATACATATTCATTTGTGTCTTGTCAACAATTGCTTTATTGCTACAACAGCAGAGTTAAGCTGTTGCAACACAGACCATATGGCCCACAAATTCTAAAATATTTACATCTTGTCCATATTTAAAGTTTGCTGGCCCCTACCTTGCCTGGTCAAATGGAAACTGGCTTAATTCTAGTCCCATTGTCGATTGTAGCTGCATTTATTTAAAAAGAAAAGAAAAGAAATACACACACACATACACACACATCTATACCTCTTGGGAGAAAAGGGATCTGATTGGATCTCTAGCTAATTCAGGGAGATGCAGAGTTATAAATAAATAATTGCTGCTGCTACAGGTTTTTCCTCATCTTAAATACTTTCTTGCACTGTTAATCTCACAGAAGTGGATACATAGGATATTTTGGTAACTTAACCTACTTGAGCATTAGCTTTATTGGTGGGTAACTCCCGTGATAAGGAACACAGATTAGAAATGGTGCTTTTAAAAATAGTGAGATTTCCTTTTATAAGATGATGGTAAAAGAAGAAACCTATGGAAGAGAATGCTTAGGCTAAGAAAACATAATGCATTTTTAAAAACAGCTGTGTAACTTTGACAATCAGCAGTTTTAATCTGCTGTGCATCTTTTTAAGAAATGGTTACATGGGTAACCAAAGTATAGAGCTTCTTTGTGAATCTTCTTCCTCATTCTGCTTTGCGGACAATCCCACATGGATATGGTGTGGGGCATTCTTTATTCCTTTGGCCCAGACAGCTTTGTTGAGCCTGCTATCTGTGGGCACGTCTGGCGTCCCCATCTTCTTCATAGCATATTTCTGGATCTCTTGGAGTACCCAGGGAGCAAGCTTCTGAAAACTCACTCTATGAATGTGCTTGTAACTGTAGATGGTGTATTCTCGGGTCAAAGGGAAGGTGGTAGATGGCAGAAAAGCCATTCTTGCCTTCTTTCCTTGTGGGAATTTTTCTTCTAGGCCTAAGTCCCAAAGGAGGAACATGAGAAATACACATACACACACACACACACACTATACTACACACACACACATTTATACACATATATGTACACATAAATATATACATATTTAATTTCTGAGTTTATACTAAATCAACAGATATTTGAGTGCTTTCAGTAGGTCAGACAGTTTGCCAGGATGATAGGCATAGCAATAAATGATAGCATATTCTTTGCTATTCTAAGCTGAATAATAGCCATTAATTTTTTTTATTTGTTGTATTTAGTTATACATGATAGCAGAATGCATCTTGATTTAAATTTTTTTTATGTAACAATTGCCACAAATAAAAAAGTACAGGATGCTTCATATATTTAATTATTACAATTAATATAATACATTAAAATTTAAAATACACTTATAAATAGCTCATCTGTCAAAGGAAAATCATACTGAAAAAACAGAACTGAATGATTAAAAAAATACTTTGCATCAAAATTCATGGGATATAAATATCCTGAAGAGGGGAATTCATAGCCTCACTGATTATATTGTAAAAGAAAAAAGGCTTAAAATAATGAGTTATAAATACAATTAAAGATGTTAGTAAATGGAACAAGAAGTGATCAACAAAACTAAAAGTGGAGTCTTCAAAAAGACGAATGAGATAAACCCTAAGTAAGCTGTAGCAACAAACAAAAAGATAAAAATAAACAATTTTGGTAATGAGATAAGAGAAATAGCTACAGATATAGCAGAGTAGAAAAATATGATAGTACAATGATCAACTTTAAGCTAACTTAAAGCTTAGCTGAAATGGGAAATTACATAGGAAAGACATAGAACTTTCAGAAACAGACTCAAAGTAAAAAACATCAATAAATTGTAGCCATTAAAGAAGTGGTGTCATTATTTGCAATTTTTCCTACAACGAGAAGTCAGGAACTATTGTGTTGCTTACAGTTTAGTTTTTTCAAGTACTAAAAGAATAGATAATTCGAAATTTTTACAAATTTTCCCAGAAAATTAGGAAAAAAAGTAGGAAAAAGTCAACACTTTCCAATGTAGTTTGATGCTAAATAGACCTTCAGACTAAAACCAGGACCAGTAGGATAACAAAGGAAACACACACACACACACACCACACACACACACACTCACAAACAAACAAACAAAAAAAGGCCAATCTCAAGTATGAACTAAGAGGGAAAACTCTTTAATAAAGGATTTTGGCAAACCAAATCCAATAATGTAAGAAAGCATATGTTATATAAACATGTATTTCTTAAGAAAAATCTATTAATATGCTTAAGTCTTATTAACAGATAAAGAAAAAGACCATGCAGTCATCTCATCTCATTAGATGCAACCAAAATTAGCACTCATTTATCATTACCACCACTATCAGTAAACACTGAATCCTGGAATAGGTGTGGACTTTCTTAAAACTGATGTTACATCTATGAAATCCTCTGTTGCTCATTGTAACACACCATACAGTGACAGTTATGTCCTTTTTTGAAAGTAAGGATGCAATAGACATGTTCCCTGTCATATTCCTCTTCACATTATTTTGAAAGTGTAGCTTCAGTGTGACAAAATACGGGAACAAATGATAAAAGTTAGAGGAGTAAAGCAGAAAAGAGCAAAGTATAATTAATAGTATGATAATATGATTGTTTACATGAAAGATACCTGAGAAGCAACAGATGAATCATAATTTGGAGTTAAGACAGATTGCAGGAGACTTTTTGAAAGAAGCAGTCCATTTTTTAATTGAAGTTCCCTTTGTTCTCTCTTTTGTCTCATTGCCTTTAAGAAATCCACTGACTTGTTTTTATGCCTTTATCATACATGAGTAGTGTGTGTATCTGTAAGCGACAAACTTGTTTGGGATTTTTCACTTTCATGTCAATGAGATTATATATTATATACCTTTGTGTGGTTTTCATCATTTATATAGCTACATTAATTCTAGATAATTGTACATTATTTAAATCTTGGCAGATTTTTTGGATTGTTATTTACTTTGTGTGTTTTCACAAGGGCTGCTCCTTGTGTACATATGTAGGAGTTTCCCAGGTGTGTGCCTAGAAACAGAAATTGAATCACTCAATAATAAGAACAAAGTTATAAGATATTGCCCAATTTCTGCCTGAAATGGATCTATCACTCTCATACTTTCTCCAAGAGTGTGTGCAAGTTTTCATTGCTCCAGATCACTCTTGGTCACAGAATGCAAAGTCCTTAATATAGCAGAAGGGAAAATATGTCAAAATTCTCTGCCATCCACCTGCCTCACCTTTTAATGTAACATAACAACACTGCTTCCTGGCCGCTCAGGGAAAGGGTTTGCAGCAGGTAACTTCACAAGTTACAAGTCTGTCTGGACTTGTAACTTGTGTTACAAGTGTGTTACAAGAGTGGTGTTATCGATACTTGAAATATAATATTCTTTTCAAGAATCTAGGACCCAGAGTGCCCTATATACCTTTTTGTTTGCCTGCCCAGTTTTTCTTTCTTTGTGAGTGAATTTTTTTCTAGATGGGTAGACATAAATTCTTTATTTCCATTTTTTTGGTGACCACTTAATGGAATCTAAATTTTAAGAGCAGTATTTGGATTAGCTTAGCTTGTGAGATTCCCCAGGTCCCCAATAGTTTTCTGTTTGGGGTTCTAAAGAGATGATAATACATCTAGGATGCTTTACCTCTGAAACATTTGTGTTTTGTGTCTGAATCGTGAGTACCAAGAATCACCCTTTGTCCTTTAAAAAAAATTTAGCAAAACATGATAGTTTAAGTTAGGTCATAGGGTACAAATTATTGTGGCAGACTAAGTACATGTGGCTCCCATTGAACATAATAACAACCCTTTGACATGTGTGGCAGCTGCTGCCAGAATCTCCAGCCAGGATCTGGGCTGAGGGTGGTGCAGGTGTAATTTAAGCAATAACATAGAGATTAAATATGTAATTGAAAATGATTTTGCAGAATAAAACTGAAGTCTGGTGTATCTTGAAAAGGAAATTATTGCAGACATATAAATAGCTTACTGTACAGTTTAATTAGAGTTTAGTAGTTGACAAGATTCAATTGATAAATTTCTACAAGGAGATTCAAGTAGGACTGAAAATCCTGCTGCATTTGAATGGAAATAACACAGGTTATAATGCCAAATTGAATGTGAAAATATTCACATTTTCATTTTCTTAAAGTTAATTGTTTTTACTATAATTATATGGAAAGTTATTATTTAATGACTATATACAAATTTTTATTTTTTATTACGTGGAAAATTATTATTTAATGACTATATACAAATTATTATTATTGTCTATTAGATTAAAATTTAAATGTTTTTCCTTATTATTCATGTTGCATTTACAGAAGTTATATATTAGATTTTGCTTCTGGCAGCTCATTATTTTTATAGATTAATTTATTTAAATTTTGGAAGTTTCAGTCTTTCCATTGAGAATTGACTGGATTGCTTTGCGAGTAGAAAATGATTTGAAGAGTTTGGCAGAATAAAACAAAAAAGTGACTTATCTGACAAAACTCTAAAGTTAGAGATGAGCACAGGATGTTCACCTTGCTGACCTGATTCTTTCTTGCTGTTCTCTTGACAAAGCTGCTTATTGTGGTTTTATTTATGAATTTATTAATTTTTGTCACAGTCCTATAATGAAATTTACTGAATTACTTATATTTGAAAGTTTCTCCCCATGGCTTTTCTTCCTTAATGCAGAACTGGAAAACTTGGAGTGGTTCTGAGGAAACTATTTTAAGAATCAACCTTTCTCCTTTGTTTTTCCTCTGAGGTTCTCCTCATCAGTCTTAATACCTTTAAAATTTGCACAATGGATAAGAATAGATATAGGGTGATAAGAGAGAAGGGTTCTTCTTATTATTATTATGCAAGATAGGAATTGGTGATGTGATGCATATGTACATTTAGAATTTAATAGACTAAATCTTTTCTAATTATCCACTGCTGCTACCTAATGAATTATTAATATTATCTAATCTATGAATCCCCGTGTTTTTAGTGTGAGTTTAGATAATAAAGAAATTGATTATTGGTCTCTAAATTTTGTATAATTTTCCAACATATTAATCATGTTAATTCATGAGAGGAGTGCTAAAAATTATCAGATGGGCTGGTTTCCCATCCTATAAAAACATGTTTAGGAGTTGAAAGACCATGTGGACATGGATGGATATTTAGGTGGCAACTTGAAATGAGATTTGTCAATATACTCAAGAACTTAAGATATTGATGGCATAAATCTTGTTTAATTTCACTTAGATTTCTGGTTTTGTTTCATTTTGGTATGTGGCATAACTAACACTGCTTTACAATTTGGAAGTGTTCAGTAATATTTTTATAATTTAAATCAGAACAGGAAGATTGATGACTGAGGTCACTGGAACAGGATTCTTTAGGAGCATTTGCTTGTGTACACCAAGAATGATCTAGTGAACTGCCTCTGGTGACTTGGGAAGGAAAGAAGTGGAAAAGTTATTGACATGTGTTGTTCTTCACTGAGGGTGTTGTCAATGCCACAAGACTGTCTTGTTGCCATCAGGAAAAATTTGTTGATTTGGGGGAGAAATGCTGGCATGGGGACCAAGCCCTGTGGACAGCATGCAATTGACCCTCTATGTCACTGTGTCTATGTCACTATGTCTAGCATGTCACTAGTCCTCCTTTGGCCTTCTAAACACCCATGTTAGGACACTTGAAAACAATTTCATTAGGTAGTCTGTTTTAACCTCTTGAACAATGAGGAATTACGTTAGGGCAGTAAAAATTGATTTAAAAAATGAAAACTGTCATTTTTTAGAAATTATAGGATTTAGGGCTCTATTAATAGTTAACACTTGCTTTTCCAGCAGGATCCCAGTGTGCTACAGGGAGATTTCATGTTGCTGGTAGAAAGACGATGCCTAGAGTAGTTCATCCATGCCTTAAGACTTCCTAGGGATGTATGCAAAAGCATATTCTTGGATGACATCTGTGTGTCTTTTATTGGGTTCTTGGATTATGAAAAGTGCTTGCTTTATTAGTTTCTCAGCATTGAAATGAAAAGAACTCCCAATTCTCTAAATGTTAACAACAATTAAAAGCTTAAACTTGGATTTCTGTTTCTAATAATGGTAGTCTAGGTTACATTCCTGCTGAAATTTAAGTGAGACTGCTGAATAAAATATTTAAAAATATATTTTTAATAGCATTGAAGAGAGTATGAGTAGAATAAAAGGAGAACTTAGAGCAGCAAGAAGTCTGATAAATACTGAAGTATTTTGTGTTGAGAGTAGCTGCTCACAGGTGTTTTTATTTTTTTATTTTTGGTACTGGAGATTGAACTCAGGGACCCTTGACCACTGAGCCACATCCCCAGCCCTGTTTTGTATTTTATTTAGAGACAGTGTCTCACTGAGCTGCCTAGTGCCTTGCTTTTGCTGAGACTGGCTTTGAACATGTAGTGCTCCTAGTGCTTTTCACTTTCCATTTTGACAGGTCTGCATTGGGAGGGGGACAAAAGTTATATACTAAGGAATTTCCTCAAAATAAGTTGGGGGCCTTAAAGGGTTTCACCCACAGGATAAGGTGAGCCAGCAGCAAAATGGGCTTCCTGAGAACACAAGGCCTGGGTTCTCCTCACCCACGTGGTCCAGTGACCCTTCAGTTGAACGCATCTGAGAAACTAATGCAGATGCTCTTGTACGGACACTTTAATTCTAAGTGCAAATAATGAGTTTGCTTTCACAAATAGTACAACACAAGAAAAAGACACCTCAAGCATTTAGCAGTATAAGAAAGACAGTAGAGGGCTGGGATTGTGGCTCAGTGATAGAGCACTTGCCTAGCATTTGTGAGGCATTGGGTTTGATTCTTAGCACCATATACAAATAAATGAAAAATAAAGGTCCATTGACAACTAAAAAATATTATAAAAAAGAAAAGACAGTAGAAATAAACTTCAAAGATAGACAATTCTAGAATTACCAGGTATTGAATATAAAAGAACCATACTGTGTTTAAAAATATAGACAGTAGACCTAGGAATATCTGTAGGGAACAGTAAATGACAAAATGCAGCATAGCAGAGGCAAGAGATGACTAAAGGGATTTTTATAAATGAAAAATACTGCAACAAATTAGAAATTCTAAGAAAGAGTTGAGTAGTATATTAGATAACATTTGAGAAAGAATTAGTGAAGCAGAAAATTAGAATGAAGAAATTATCTAGAATCGATGTCAACAAATACATTTTTCCAAAACAGTGAATATTTTAGGCTTTGTGGGCCACATGTGGTCTCTGTTGCATAATCATCCTTGTTTTTAAGTTTGTTTTTTAGAAACCTTTAAAAATGTGAAAAGTTCTTAGATGACAGGCCATATAAAAAACAGCCATGAGCTACATTTGGCCCATGGGCCACAATTTACTGACCCCAATCTGAATACATAGCATTGAGCAGAGAAAATATAGAAGAGGGATTGAGGCACACAAGGTAGAAAGAGAATATTTTCCCTGAGCTTTATCAGAGTCCTAGAAGGGAGAGGAGGTTAAAAAAAAAATTGGGGAGAGGATGGACAAAATTTCTAATGAAATAAAAGCTAGGAGTTTTCTCAAAGTGATAAAAAGATACCAATCTATAGATTTGAAAAGCCTAATAAATCCTAAACAGGATCAGTAAAAACATTCTTACCAGGTTTACCATAGTGAAACTTCAAGACACCAAATACAAAGAGAAGATTTTAAAAACAGGTGGAGAGGAGAGAGACAGGTGTAGATTACTTTCCCCAAGAAACAGGGGACATCTTGCCAGCAACAGTGGAGGCAGAACACAATAGAATGGCATCTTCAGTGTTGAAAGAAAATACCTGCCAACCTAGAGTTTTAAAGCAGAAAAGTCTTTGAAGAGTGATGTAAGGATCAAAACACAGAAACAAGAATTGGGAGCTTGCCACTAGCTCACTCTTAATAAAGGATACTTTGAAGGTTTCATGGTACACAGAGAGAAAATGATCTTGGATGGAGGATCCCAGCTGCTCAAGGGGATAAAAAGCAAAGAAAGTGGTACTACTACTAATAATAGGTTCTAAAACTTGATTAATATTGTATATATTCAATGATGTCTTGAGGGTTTAAAAATATTGACTTGAAATATGGGATAACAAAAACCTACAAGTTGAGAAGAATGGGAAATATTATGTCAAGTGCTTAAAATCCCCAGAAGGTCTTGGAAAATATTTTCAATCGCAATTTTATAATTGATAGACATCATAAGACAAAAAACTATATGCTCCATGTTTAATGGGCTAATGGAGAGAAATGTTAGAAGAAGAAATGATGGAGCATGTTGCTTAGTTCCAGTGATCCAGGGGAAAAATGGAAATCAATGAACCAATAGTGGTTATGCTACTTTTTTCTAGTAAAATTGAAGGAGAGACTTTCATGTGGAAACCCTCAACAAATTTATGATGGTGATGATGGAGAGTTATTTTGAGGAAAGTTGAGAAGTGGGCAGCGTCCCTGGGGATGAGACTAGAAGGCAATAATGCTGGGTTAGAGTCTTCTCTAATCCAACAGTCCATGGAACTCATCTCATCCCAGAGACCTTTGTGTCTACCTCCCATGCACAAGAAGTACCTTGCCATGCATCCAAAATCTTAATAATTAGGAAGGGAGCTCTTACAATTTGTTTTGTGAATTAATCAGTATGAAATGGATATAAGTCTTCCAACCTCAGATTGTTTTTTAATCCCCTGGGCTGAGTGTTGGTGGGACATTGAAGGGCAAATTAACTATAAGATTTCTCCTATACTCCATTGAGTCTATTCATCTTTCTATTTTATTTTCCTCAGCCTTTTCTGTAACTCTTGGGGTTTAAATCTGTGTTCTTCCCAGCCAGAGTTGTTGTATATATACAGAGATTTTCTGTTTCCTTTTCTTTCATTCCCCCCTTCCATCTCCCCACCCCCTTTACCTTTCTTAGGAGTGTCAGCCTGTAAGCCATCCTACCTTTCAAAAGCTCAGTTAATATTAACATTTACTAAACCCTGTTCTGATATAACTGAAAAAACTGGGTGGGGGTTGGGGGTGGAGTAGTATTGTTTACGAAACAATAGATTTCCCTCAAGGTTAGGATACCTGTTCTCTTTTGAAATATTGTAAGATCCCATTGTCAGAGTTAGAAATTTGTACTGAATCTCAAATTTGATGCCATAGATTCCAGAATTTCGTCCTGTGCATGCAACTCAGTCACGCCACGTATTACTTTTTTTTTTCCAAAGGGGGGGGGGAGAGAGAGAGAGAGAGAGAGAAAATTTTAATATTTATTTTTTAGTTTTCGGTGGATACAGCATCTTTGTTTTATTTTTTTTTATGTGGTGCTGAGGATCGAACCCAGCACCCCGCGCATGCCAGGCGAGCGCGTTACCGCTTGAGCCACATCCACAGCCCAATGTATTACTTTTATTAGTTAAAACATTCCAGGCATTTATATAGAGGTAAGTGGATTTTTGGCAACTGCCAAAATTCAGTTTGTTACAGAAAAAAAAAAAGGCAGGGGGGAATAGTAAGATTGAGATAAGCAACAATCTGTGGCATGATGCCACAAGTAGGTGGGAATGTTGAGATTTAAAATTATTACACTTTGAAGCCGAGAAAAGTAGTGGGTGCTATCCTTCCTTCTCTCTCCTTCCCTTCCATCCTTTGGAATAGGGTGAAGTCTGAAAGAGAAATGTACATAATATTGTCAGGTCACTCCATATATGTTGTCATATTAGTTTAAGTGAAAAATGGATTTTTGAAGATCTGATCATTTTAAAATTAGTGTTGAAGTCTGTTAGAAATCTTCTAAATTAAATATCTTGAATACTTAGCTATAAACTAAATTTTAAGTAACTGAATTTCAAATTTTTTTTAAGATATACCAACTCTTCAAAAGAAATTAAACTTGAACCAAAAAGCCAGGACTTTTTTTTTTTTTTTAAGATTTTTCTCAGGGTCAGCTCAGAAGTGATGAAAGCCCTGGCCTTATTTCTTAATTTTGGGGTGGGGGGGTGTGGTAGGAAAGGAAAGTGTAAATAGAAAATCCCTATGAATTCACTAAATATGTATTTGCTACATTAGTTTTTCTAGTTAATTCTTCTCATTTTCTGATTTAATTCTTATGGCAAATTTCTCTTTGTTTTGGATCTATTCTCTTCAAGAACATTGGAGATTTCCCCCTTTATGGTAATAAAACTGTACTGATCTTTCTTTATAGGAATCTTCCCCAAAGATAGTTTAAATCTTTATTTGCTTTTTCTATGAGATTTTGCTTAGTAGCGTTACTGAACAAACCCCTCCACGTCTCATCTATAGTGTGTTGTACATGCCCAGGTAGGACAAGTTCTGCATATACTCAAAGGATAAATTTTTTTCTTTGTAAGTTCTAGTCCCTGGTGCTCACTTCTAAATAGCCACAGTGTTGCTCATGTGAACTAGTGTTTCTTCCTGGCCTTTCCTGACTGCCCCATCTTTCAGACTAGATTTAGATTCCCATGTATTTCTTTTAAGGAGTATATTCTGCCCTTTGTCAATCATCTCTCTCTCTCTCTCTGCCTGTCTCTCTCTCTCTCTCTCTCTCTCTCTCTCTCTCTCTCTCTCTCTATATATATATATATATATATATATATATATATATATATATATAATTGATTCCATTTTTCTCTTTACTGGAATATAAGCTTGTTTCTTGATGGTGGAGGAGCCTATTGTATTTCATCGTGTGTGTGTGTGTGTGTGTTCACACACATGCACTGGAGATTGCACCCAGATTCTTTCACATACTAAGAATGCACTTTTATCATTGAGTTTCATCTCCCACCCCCATCCTTAAAATAGTTTGCGCCTAAGTAGTGTTTCAGGTATTTACTGAATTGAAATCCTCAAGAAGGGCATTTCTTAATAGAAAATTGTCTTGCTTTTACATTTATTTACTTATTTTCTGTTTGTCTAGTCAGCATACTTTGTCAAGACAATGACTATGGGCTTTTCTTTCCTTTTCTGGTCTGTACAAGTCACTGGTAATGGCATTTAGGACTATAGAGATACCATGGTTAAGTCAGGAACTAGAATTCCTCCATCACCTATCGATAGCTTGTAGTATTATTACAAATACAGAATAGGAAAAGGAGAAAAATTGGGAGGAAATTAGGTTACAGAATCTTCCTCAGGGTGACTGAGTTATAACCTTAACTCTCCAATTTTTATAACTGGGCACAAATTCTTTTACCTCTTTTATTTTCTCTTGTTATGATTTATATTTCACTAAATTATTAGGTGACTCAGTTAACCTAATAAGATCCTTAATTTAGTATTAAATAGTCTTCCTGTATATTTTCAATGGCACCTTATTTTGCCCAGTATTGAGTGAAGGTTGAATGGTGTACTTACCAAGCAAGCACAAATTACAGTATTTCTTAAATTTCATGTTCTAAAGGCAGTTGAGGTATGTACGCAATTATGTGTTTATCAAGTTAGTGATTTGCTATTAGTCGGGTAAGGACAAGTTGTGTGAATTACACTTGCCCAGGGGTGGTCTTGTCTCTGAGCTACTTTTCAGAAAAAATTGTCAGTTTACCCAAATAAAGTGATTAGTGCAATTTACTCCATGATTAGCCCTTAAGTTTTTTTACTTGTTTTTCAGCTCCTGTAAGTTTAACTAAGAATATCATTTTAAAAGAAATTCTTTCCTTCTGAGTAGTGGTTGCCCCTGCTATATTTGAGTCAGTTAAGATTGGCAAAGTTTTTGCATATTACCTCTAAATGCACTAAAAGTTTTGTTTTTTCTTTACTGGTATAAGGAAAAATTCATAGCAACAATAACTTTTGCATGATCAATTTTATATAGTCACAGTTTGGAGGAAAAGAACTTTAAGTAGGCAAGGTGGTTAAGAAGAAAATGTACATTTTGTGGTAGGAGGGAAAAAGAGATCATTAGTGGATCCTAAGGATTGTTCTTGGTTCCACAGATAGAATTGGAGGTACTCATCATCAAGGGTGACACACAAGTTTGAGTCTGGTAATCAAGAGGCATGAGAAGTTTTACCAGAGAAAGCCTTTTAGTGTCACATCCCTTTTTGAAGAAGAACAAATGCAGTCTTGAAAACATGAAGTGTTTATTTAGAAAAGGGTGCACAAATGCAGTAGTACAAATGTGCTTTAAAATACACAGCCCTTTACGGCCAAAGTTTCTACACAGCAGAGAGTAATTGTCTAAAATTACAAGTGCTACCATGGTGATTGAACTCTAGCTGCTAATTGAACCTTCAGGTTTAAAAATACACAGGCCTCAGCAATTCAAAGATTATTAAATTACACCTTCTTGTGGGAACCAGCATCAGTGTGTGGAGCAGTGAGCAGTGAAGGTCTTTGGGGAAGCAGGGTTGATGGGTGTCTTATTACAGCCTTTGCCTCTGTGAGGCTCTTGTGAGTTGCTAACACTTCATTCCATAGGATGCTTTAGAAAGTGGAGGTCTCTTGTATCACTTGACTGCTACTGAAAGTTTTGTGTTGATCTCTGAATAACTGCCATTTAAATAAAATTACTTTGGAACTAAAAGGCATACCTTGGTATACAAATCAGTGATTTTTATGAACTCTACAGTAGTCCACAATGGGATGGCCAGATCTCCATTTTATAGATTGTTCTATCAGGCTCAGAAATGACTTTCCTAAGGTCACACAAAAGTAGAATAGCTGAAGCTAGACCTCCTGGCTCCGAACCGAACTTAACTGAACTTCAGCTATTCTGATGGTCCAAATGTTCTATAGTCAAAATCAAATCTAAAGTGATTTTGATTTGCCTTTCCAAAGGGAGGGAGCAAAGATTGGTGCTAATTAAAAGGCAGTTTATTCTTTGGTTCCGCAGATGTTCTGAGGGCCCACTTGGCGGTAAGAATGATTTTGAGCAACTGAGAATACATGATTAGAAAGGATGTATAAGGTCCCTTAAGTAGAATTCACAGTTCAGTTGCAGGGAAATAAAAATAAACAAATGAACAAGATAATAGAAGTGCCTTGTTAAGACAAGGCACATGAAGGAGTGCCTTGGGTGGTAAAGAAGGGCATCTTTAGAGAGTGGTTGAGTCCTCTGTGACATATCTGCTTCCTCAGACTAACATGTAAGGACACAACAAGGAGTCAACTTTCTGCAAGCCAGGAAGGGAGCTTTTACCACTGAATTGCACTACAGAACTGTGGGGGGAAAAAAAAGTCTGTTGTTCAAGACACCCAGTTAGTGGCCTTTTATTATGGCAGACCAGGCTTGCAGATGATCTTGGTTGCTTGTGACTGAGAGTGTGTGTTTATCTGCTTTCCATCACTGTGATAAAATGCCTGAGATAAATAGCTTATAAAGAAGAAATATATATTTTGGCTCATGGTTTCAGGGATTTCAGTTCATGGTCACTTGCCCTTTTGCTTTGGACCTGTGGTGAGGCACAATGTCACAGCAGGGAGTGGTACAAAGCTGCTCTCCTCATGGTGTCAGGGAAGCAAAGAGAAGAACAGGAAGGGACTGGGACCCCAATGTCCCCTTCAAGGGCACACCCCCAATGATCTAACTTCCTCACATTAATTCCCACCTTATAAAAGTTTCTTAACCTCACAGTAGTGTCACAGATTGGTGACTGAACCTTTAACACGTGAGCTTTTGGGGGATATTTAAGATCCAAGCCCTAATAGATGGGGAAAGCTGGAGGAAACACATCTATCACTTAGCAAGGCTGGTCCGACTGACTGTTGGGTCCTCAATGTGCTGAAGACACTGTGTCCTGTTGGATTCAGACATGAGCCAACTCTTAGCATCAGAGCTCACTCATACTGTGAGCCAGGATGCAAGGATGTTATAAATCAATTACAATTACCAAATTGACAATGCAAGTTTTATCTGTCAAGTAGACCACATCTATGGATTGTGCTAACCACATTGTCTCAGGAGCTGTGTTATCTCAGAAGGTTTCTTGGTAAACTTGGACTCAGAGTAGAAGGACTTTTGTTCTACAATTTAAATATTTAAAGGCATCAGGTGTCTCTGTGACAGGCTGTTATATAACCTGGCTGGACCCTCAGAGACCACTCTCACTTTCACTGACTCAGGTACCCATGCCTCTAAAGATCTCGGTAGTTTTCATCTTAGACCACCCTTTTTCTGATCCATTTTTTTTTCTCCCTTAATGTTAGTTACTGTGGTTGAGTTATAGCTGAGGCCCACTGGCCCTGGGTTCATTCATTCTCTTTAAAATGATCTCACACAGCTTCACATTGATCTTTTGTGTTAATCTTGCTGCATTTCCAGGTTATGAAATATCTCTCTAACCTTCCAGTCTCTACACGGAGCCTCTATTTCTGCAGTGCACGCTTGCAAATGTACTGAAGCATTTGTAGACCTCACTGCCTTTGTTCATTCGGATCCCTTTGCCTAAATGCCCTTCCCTGCTTTTCTAATTCAGGCTGGGTAAAATTGCCTGCATTAGTTTGCTAGGGCTGCTGTGACAGAGTACTACAACTGAGTGGCTTAAATAACAGAAATTTATCATCTCATAGTCTGGAGTCTGGAAGAACAAGATCAAGGTGATGGCAGGATTGGTTCCTTCGGAGGGCATGAGGGAGAATCTGTTCAGGCTTCTTCCCCAGCTGCTGGAGACCTCAGGCACGTTTCTCTTGGAGATGGCCGTTATCTCCCCGTATCATCTCATTGTCTTCGCTCTTTATGGGACAAATTTCCCCATTTGTAAGGGGATGTCAGTCATATTGGAGGAGAGCCCATCCTAATGCCTTCATCTTATCTTGAATACCTCGGTAGCTAATCATATTAGAGGTTACGACTCTGTTTTGGTCAGTTTTTCTACCGCTGTGAACAAAAGACCTGACAATAACAATTTTAGAGGAGGAAAAGTTTATTTTGAGCTTATGGTTTCAGAGGTCTTGGTCCATAGAAGGCTGGCTGCTTTGCTCTGGGCCCAAGATAAGGCAGAACATCATGGTAGAAAAGTGTGGTGTGGAGCAAAGCAGCTCAGGACATGGTCAGGAAGAAGTAGAAAGAGTGCATTCTACTCACTAGGGATAAAATATACACCCCAAAGTCATATCCTCAGTGACCCTCTTCCTCCAGCCAACCACACCCTACCTGCCTTCAGTTACTACCTGGTTAATTCATATCAGTGGATTAATCCACTGATTAGGTTAAAGCTCTCATAATTAATTGTTTTATCTCTGAACCTTCTTTCATTGTCTCACATGCGAAATTTTGGGGGACATCTCATATCTAAACCATGACAGACTTCAACTTATCTTTTACTGTGGGACATAATTTAACCCATAACACTGTCCCCTTCTCTCATGACTCAGTGTGAACAGTGAATTGCAAACATCCTGAGCCCTTGCTTGATAGTTGGTGATGGATGGTCTCTCACACGAGAGCATAATTAGCCTTCTGTTAGACTAATAGGCCCATTAGTCACTCTTCCTATTAACTCTTTTGTCATATTTATCCCTCTGACTTGTCTTTCACTCTCATTAGCCCAGAATCTCCTTGAAGACAGGGATCAAGACTGGCTTTGTAGCCTAAGCACTTGGACAAGGTTCACAGAACACACACACAGGTGTTATCCAGTAAACACATTGACGCTAGCTTGTTATACCCTCTTTAGACATCATCTGACTCAACAAAATCTTTTTTAGAAACAGTAATTGAATATCAAATCATATAACTGAAAAGTATAAAGGTTTAATGAAAAATTTCTAAAAGTAAGCCTACTTGAAACGCCGTTCCATTAGGTCTATTTTCTTGGAATAACAGATAAAAAAGTGATTTCCTTTAATCAAATTTTCAGTCTTTTTCAAATATTCCTTTCAATCTTCTTTAGAATCACTCTTTCAGTTTTATAAATAATAGCCCCAAATTTACATGTATGAATATTTTTATTCCATTGGGTATTTGAAAAGTTGACAAAATATTTTGTTCTAGGTAACATGACTGTATAATAGATAGTATAAGCCAGGTAACAGGGCCAGCAGAATGTCATCTTCCCTTTTCTTTCCTTTCTCTTAATGGTTACCTCCCTCCCAACCACCCACCTATCAATCTACCTTTCTCTTGCTTTATCACTCTATTTAAACAGGTGTGGTTTCTATTTTCTAGCATATAAACCCTGATCTCAAAGGAAGATTAGAGGTTAAGACTCTGTTTTGGTCAGTTTTTAACATAAACTATTCCACTTTCTAAGGACATTATATTTTTATTATTTGAGAGAAGGCCTAAGATGTAGAAGAAAGGAGTAATACAATATTGCAGTTCATATGACAGCCACAATTTGTTTTTATGGCAAAATCAGTGACATCAGAAACTGCACTATAGGCAGTACTGAAAGCTTTGGGTTGGCAATTTCTTTCAAAGGAAGCGATTCTCGTTACTCTGTTATAGACGTGCACACCACCCTCATACAGTTGAAGACACTTTTGTTTTTCTTCCTCCCCCTGAGTAGGGGACTGGGAAAGGAAAGTCAAACCTAGGATTTTGTAAGCTTGCTTCTAATGTTTTATTTTTAAGTGAATTGAGAACATATGGTCAAAGAAACCCAAAAGCTAGGTGGTTGAGGGATTTAATTTTGTGACCTTGAAGTGTTTCTAGTTATGCTTGCAATTAGTGGGACACAATGCATTCATAGAACAATTTATAACTCACACAACCCATTGGCAATAAAAGTCCATTCCAGGTACTGTTGTGTGCCCAAGAGAAGCGGCAGCATTGATCTCCATAGAGATGACTAATTAGTTGGGACTAAGCCTTTTCCGTCTTTCATATGACAACATTTATTTGTTGTGACACTAATTTCACAGTGTCAATTTTCCCTGCCAATATACCCCTGCCCTAATCCTCATTTCACATGCATCTCTGTTCCTTCTCTCATTGATGAAACTTGGCTCGAGGCTAAAAATTTTAAGTGACAGAGCTGCAGTTTGCAACTAGCTGACGCTCAGGAACTCTTATGAATAGAAAGACCTTCCAGATCTTTCCTTGAGGGAATGGTTCCACAGGAAATCTTAAAACAGTCTTTATGTTGATACATGTGAAATATGCTTCTTAATAATACATGTTGGTGATAATCAGATAAATGAAGTGTTGAATGATAACTTAAGCAATTTGATTGGCTAATGAACAGGATGTTTATTCTCTCTTAATACTCTGGACATACCAAAGGTAACTGCATCATCTATTGAAAAAAAAAAGTGTACAGTCCTAGTTCTCATCCTTTGTTTTAATTTAGCAGAGCAGTAACTGCTTCTGGGACTGACTTGGAGAATTTTCTGGGGATTAAATTTGGTTCAAAGGCCTTTGGCTGTGCCGGAGGCCATGTGTGAAATAAATAAATACATGGTGCTTTCACTGTCATAGCTTAATTACAGTATTTGCATCTTGAGTTGTTGACCACGGATTTTCTAAGGTTTTGCATACACTAAGTGTGATTTGCTTTTCAGTTTCTTTCTAGCTCAGCAAGCAAATAACTTTTCTCAGGTAATTGCTAAATAGGGAAAACTAGAGCTGTAGTTTTTGCTGGAGCAGAAACTGGTCTTCAGAATTAATAATAGCACTGTCCAGCAGGACCTTCTGCGGTGATGGCAGCATTTGACTATGTTGGAAAAGACCTCTCTTGACATGTGGCTGGTGCAACTGCAGAACTGAATTTTTAATTTTATTTAATTTTAATTTAAATGCAATTAGCCACATGCAGCTGGTAGCTACCATACTGGATGGAATAGATTGAGAATATTTTTTTAAAGACCCAAGACAATTGTGCATAACAGTTCAGAATAAATTTAATATACTTAGGTTGATGCCAGGATAAATTTATATTTTTGGTTCTTAAGTTGATTTGAGAAGAGACTTATGTTTTTGAAGTCATATTAATTTTGTATTTATTAACATCATTTTGTCAAGTGCTGGATAATGATTATGTCTTCTCTAAAAGCCAATGCTTGCTACATACGTTTGTGAGGAGTGTGAAGAGTAACTTGGAGGGCACCTGCTTCATTCTCAGGCTGGAAAGGACCTATCATACACCTGCACTAGGCATTGTACTGGCTCAGACGATGCTAACCTACCTTTGGGACCCAGGGAACATTATTACAATGTTTGGCAGGGGGATTTCTAATCAAATGCTGCTACTGTCAAATAAAGATCATACTACCACTTCTTTCAGCTTTACATGTTCAGAGATACAGGCAAACACTGGTTTTTCCTGTTCTCACACACTCAATAGGACATTCCTGATAACAGTTATGTGGGGCTCCCCCACACCAGCAAGGAATCCTCCAGCAGCACATACTAACTGGGTATCCTGAGATTTAGCTTAATTCTGACACTATCTACCTGAAGTTAGAGTCATATCCCAAAGGTTAAGGGCTCCGCCTCACAAGATTGTCCTCCTCAGATGACAGTCACAAGCTCCAGATTGTGCCCTGTAATTCTGACTGATTAGCTATATAAAGCCAGGGGGTTCCCACAAGCCCCTCCTCTTCCAGTGACTTGCTGGAATGCCCATAGAACTCAGAGGTACCCTTTGCTTATGTTTACTTGTCTGTTATGAAGGATATTACAGAAGATACAGACGAATAGTCAAAGTACAGGAGAAGGGGTGTGGAGCCTCCATATCTTCTCTGGGTCACTACTTCCAGGAACCTCTCTAGGACCAGCTGTCCAGAGGTTTCTGAACCTGTCCTTTTGAGTTTTCTTGGAGGCCTGAGTGATTATACTATTGGCCAATGGTGATCAGCTCAACCTTCAGTCCCTCTCTTTTCCCCAGAGGTTGGGGTAGTGGGACTGAAAGTCCCAACCCTCTAATCCTGCCTTGGTCTGTCCTGAAGCTTCCTCAGGGTCCCCAGTCACTAGTCATCTCATTAGCGTGAGACCTAACAACTCCAGAGATGCCAAGGATTTAGGAACTGTATATAAGGAAATGAAGATGAAGACCAAATATTTATTTCCCAGTGTCACACACATTATGCTACAGCTTCCCTGCTGTTTACTGGATAGCTCTTTTCCTTCATCTCAGGCTTCCTATTACCTGGTTGACTCCTGGAGGCCTCAAATAAAATTCTAGTACAAGAGTAGCTTTTTGGCTGGGGTGTGCATCAGATGAAAGCAAAAAACCAGAGCTGCCATGTGGTTCAGCTCCATGGGGATTTACTTTAATTTGACAGAGGTTCAAAGTAAGATTGTAGGTGTGTTGAGGATGTCTTTTAATTACCTGACTAACTGGGAAGCTGCCCTTTTCCATGGGAGAGGTTGAGCTTTACACATCCTCTTAAGTTTTCCATCGCCTCCCCAGTGAAGGGACCCTGGAAGGCCTCAGAGCCATACAGTTGTTTAGTTCTGGTTGTTGGTTATGTTTTTATGCCATAGTGACAAACTGTAATTTAGTCTTAAGTAAACCTGCTGGTATTTGGTATGTTTGACCAAGTCCCAAAAGAAGGTCATATAGTTATGACTCTGTTTTATCCACGTGAGCAAAGAAAAATGAAGCAAGGTTTCTTGTGAACTTGGTGCATACCCTTTATAACAGTAACCTTTGGATATCATTATAGATCTGACCAAGTATGCATTTTACAAATAAAGTATGCACACCAGAGCTGGGCACAGTGGCACACTTCTGTAATCCCAGCGGCTGGGGAGGCTGAGACAGGAGGAACCAAGAGTTCAAAGCTGGCTTCAACAACAGCAAGGCACTAAGCAACTCAGTGAGACCCTGTCTCTAAATAAAATACAAAATAGGGCTGGGGACATAACTCAGTGGTTCAGTGCCCCTGAGTTCAATTCTTGGTACCTTAAAAAAAAAAAAAAAAAAAAAGTGTGCACACCTCTCAGAATGTCATGTCAAGAAATTTCTTTTCTTTCCGGAGTATTCATTCCACATGTACTACTGGCCAGTGTGCTTTTAGGGTGATTGATCTTATATAGTGGTATGATTTCTAAGACTATAAGGACAGATAATATACATCATAAGGTTTGAAAGAGCTTATTTGAATTTCAGTCTTGCCCTCCCTTCCAGAGAGAGCACATGAGCCAGTGAGAGTGAGCACACATATGAGGGTATGAGTGAGGGGAGTGCCTCTTTGGCCTTTTAGAAATCGTATGTGTGTACATTTAAATTAATTTAACATTTTATATTATGCTCATTTTATACTAGGCCATAAATTTGGCCTTAAACTAAGCTATTGTTTTAATCAAAATTGCATGTTTTGGGGGCTGGGGATGTGGCTCAAGCGGTAGCGCGCTCGCCTGGCATGCGTGCGGCCCGGGTTCAATCCTCAGCACCACATACAAACAAAGATGTTGTGTCTGCCGAAAACTGAAAAATAAATATTAAAAAAAATTCTCTCTCTCTCTCTCTCTCTCTCTCTCGCTTTCTTTAAAAAAATTGCATGTTTTAATCAAAATAATAATGATGACAAAAATAATAATTATGTCACTGTAGTCTGTCTATGGAAAACTCCTGGAATCCTGGGAATCTTTGTGTGAGACAAGTTACCTATAAAGTAATGTTAATTAAATCAAGATCATAAGGCAATAAAGGCTATTTTGCAATTTAAAAAAATTTTAAACTTCTTTTTAGTCATGTACAACACCAAGATACACCCTGACATAATCACAAAAGCATGGAGCACAACCCACTCAAATTCAGTTCCAGCACCTTCCCCATTCCCCACATCCCCTCCCTCCACTCAACCTATCCCTCTTCAATTCGTTTACAATTTGCTTTTTTTTTTTTTAGGGTCTTGTGTATGTACCCAATGCTGGGACCCACCATTGCAAATATTTTTGTTGTTGCAAATATTTTTGTTGATGGAAAAACCACCTAAATATTAAAAGTGATAAGATTAAAAAAAACCTTAAAGCTCAATCTGAAAATCCATGGAAAACCTTACCAGAAGATGAATGTATTTAAAGCAGATTGATGCTGCCAAGCTTGACACAGACACAAGCAGTCTGTACTTTCAGTTAACAGCTGTTTCAGCAGACAGCATCTCCAAGTGAGTTGTCAGAAAAGCCATCAGATTTTCTAGGGGGACTGAAGCTACAATTGGGAATTGTTCTCCTGATAGAGTAGGCATTAAATAAATTGGATCCATGAATATTGATAATTTCTAAAAATTAGATACACAAACTCTAAATCACTAGTCCTTTAAAATGGGGCCATTTGACTCTTATTTGCAGCGGGCACTATTAGGATGTGTTTCAAAGTCAGTCGCATGCAATGCTCATCCAGAAATAAAATTCCAATGTGCCATAAATTCGGCCTCAAACTAAGCTGTTGTTTTAATCAAAATTGCATGAATAATATTTTGTCTGCAAGTTTTTAAGTTATGATTTAAAGCTGGACATGGTGACACATATTTGTAATTCCAGTTACTCAGGAGGCTGAGGCAGGAAGATTGTAAGTTCAAGGCCTGCCGGGGCAACTCAGCAAAACCCTATCTCAAAATAAAAATAATAGAAGGGATGGGAAGTCGCTCCGTGGTAGAGTGCCCCTGGGTTCAATTCCTGGTACTGCTAGCAAGCTAATTATGTATGTATATATATACATACATGATTTCTTAAGGCTTTTCTAGCAAGTTTGAACTGATGAGGTGTTTTTTTGTTTTCTGTATCTTTTTTTTTTTTTTTTTTAATCAAAGAGTGGCATTGAAAGTTAGGCTGTGTCAGGATACAAAATCAACCTACAAAAACAACAGTTTTCCTTTATGGACTGTAGGAATAATAAAAAATTTGCTGACAAAGAAATCGGGGAAACAATGCCATTAACAATAGCTACAAAGCAGAAGAAAACAACAACAGCAACAACTTAGGAACAAATCTAATCAAGAAAGTGAAAGACCTCTGCAAGGAAAATTTTAAAACACTGAAGAAATTGAAGAAGTTGTTAGAAGATGGAAGGACCTCTCATGTTCATGGGTGGGCAGAATTAATATTGTTAAGATGGTCATATTACCAAAAGCACTCTACAGATTCAGTTCAATCTCCATCGAAATACTGGAGATATTTTTCATAGAACTAGAAAAAAGCAGTTTTAAAATTCATATGGAAGACTATAAGACTCAAAATAGCCAAAACTATTCTAAGCCCAAAAGCAATGCAAGGAGGTATCACAGTACCCAACTTTACATTATGCTATAGAGCTATGTAACAAATCTGCATGGTACTGCATAAAAACGGACCATTGACCGATGAAACAGAGTAGAAGACACAGAATCAAACCCACACAGATACTGCCATTGAATCCTTGACACAAGTGCCAAAAAATATATATTAGGAAAAAAGCCAGCCTTTTAAACAAATGGTGCTGGGAAAATTGAATATTCATATGCAGAAGGATGAAACTGAATCTCTCTCACCCTACACAAAAGCCAACTCGGAATAGATCAAAGACCTAGGAATTAGAACAGAAACTGTGCAACTGCTAGGATCAAAAAACATAGTGGCAACCAGTTTCTCAACAGTACTCGTCAGGCTCAGGAAATAAGACCATAAATTAACAAGTGGGATGGCATCAAATTAACTTCTGCGCAAGCAAAGGAAATAAGAGCATGAAGAGAGAATCATTGCTAGCTACTCTTCTGACAGAATGTTAATATTCAGCATACGTTAAGACCTCAAAAAAGCTTATCACCAGAAATTCAAATAACTCAGTCGAAAAATGGGCAAATGAAAACGTTTTCTCTGATATAAGGAGGCTTATTGATAGTCGGGAGTGGGAGCATGGAAGGAATAGATGAATTCTAGAGAGGGCAGAGGGGTGGGAGGAGAAGGGAGGGGGGTATGGGGTTACGAATGATGGTGGAATGTGATGGACATTATTACCCAAAGTACATGTATGAAGACATGAATTGGTGTGAATATATTATGTATACAACCAGAGATATGAAAAATTGTGCTCTATATGTGCAATAAGAATTGTAATGCATTCCTCAGTAATATATAAATAAAAAAATTAATTAAAAAATGGGCGAATGAGCCAAATAGGCATTTCTCAAAACAAGAAATACATATGGCCAAAAAATATATGAAAAAAATGTTCAACGTCTTTAGCAATTAGGGATGTGCAAATCAAATCTACATGGAGATTTCAACTCCAGTTAGAATGGCAGCCATCAAGAATACAAATAATAATGCTGGAGATGATGTGGAGAAAAGGAAACACTTTTACTCTGTTGGTGGGATTATAAAGTAGTACAACCACTATGGAAATCAGTATATTCACAAAGTTCAGACTGTGGAGAATGACCCACATAACGTTTTTAAAATGCAAGCTTACCCGCAGATGTAAAAGAGCACTTTTAGAAATAAAAAGGAATATAGGGCAGGATCATATTCAAAATAAGCCTGAAAAATGAATTGGAGAGAGAGTGTATGGGAAACAAAAGGCATGAAAAACCTTTCCTTGGGGGAAATTGCCTTAGTTTGGGGCATGTTCTGCTAAATCTTTTCTCTGCAGGTTGTGTAAATAGATGCTCCATGTGAAGGGGTAATTGTGGCTAAATATCAGAGTGTAACATATAGAAACCCCCTTTTGGAGATTCTCAAATCACATAAGTATATTAAACTCTCTGAGTTATCTTATGCCAAGAAACTCACTTAAATCAGTTTAATGCAGTTTTCTAAACTTCATTGAGCACGGAATCCTTATAGTATTCCACAGAACTAAATGGTTTGGGGAGCATAGTCTGTTTGCTAGAGGCGGAAGAGTGAATGAAGAGCTTGGCCAGGGCCAGGCTGCAGGAAGCCTTACAGGCCATGCTCAAATTTTGAAATTTTCTCTGTGTAAAAATTTTAGAGTCTTCATAATCCCCCACCAGAAATGAAATTGCAAATTTCATTAGAATGAGGCTTCCTGCAAAAGGAACCTGTGGACTCTGATCCTCAAGGGAATCACAGCTTACTGAGGAGACAGAAATGCAAACTACAGGGATATGTGAGATAGTTGTTTAAATTTAGTTTTTGCAGGATGATTCTACAGGGAGAACCAGCCCTATTGTGGGGACATTGTGAAACTTCAAGTCTGGATTTGCATGCTCAGAAGAAAGATGAGGGCTGTCTTGTGGAGGCTGAGGTGCCAGGATCCAGTACCATCAGGGGTGGTCCAGGTCTGTGGAGGCTGGCAAAAGAGATGTAGGAGGTGGAACCAAAAGGATTGGAGAAATAGATTTTGGTGGTAGAAAGGAATATTCTGGAATTCAGAAAGATTTTTATCCCAAATAACTTAATATTAGATCTTCTCCCTATGGGCAAGGCTTTAAAAAGAAAAAACAAAAACAAAAATAAGACACCCTATGGTGTCTCCACCTAGAGTCTTGCTCTGCATAGAGCAAACATTAAGAACTATGATTTGGCAGATTAAATTATATTTACAGTGTGTAAAGTCCTCACAGTGCTAACTGTTAGCCACTCTTTTAGTTCTATAAATGTTACAGCGTTTTATATTCATATAGAAAAGCTCACAACAGAATCCTGTGGTGAACTTTGTCATTGATAACCCTCAAATGACTCATAGGTTTGAATATTCTTCCTTCTAGAACCTAACTTGGGACTCTGTTACACTCTCTTTCTCTGTGCACTCTTATCTTGAAATTTGTGTATTATTTTCCCTAATATTCCCTGATCTTTAGAAACAGTTTTGTGTACATATTTTACTAAACAATATATTAGGTTTAGTTTTGCTTGCTTTTGAGCTTTTTAAAAAATTATATGTGATCTTCTGAGTTTTACTTATATTCACTCATTATTATGTTGGAAAATGCATCTGTATTTTAACATAGGTGTAGTTTCTCTTCCTTGCTGTGGATTGTTACATTGAAGGTCATGTTTTCTTCCTTTCACCTGATGACATCCATTTGGGTGGCTCCCCTTTTTGCTGTTAGGAACAGTGTCTTTGTGACATTCTGATTTGTGGCCCCTGATCTGTGAAAGATTCTCTAAAGCATGCACTTAGGGGTGGAATTGCTGAGTCATCAGGTTTGAGGATACAAGACTTTCAGAAGTGATGCTTGCTGCTTTTTAAAGTGCTTGTAGCATTTTAAATTTTTATTTATTTTTTGGTAATGATTGCTGTCCTAAGAGTTTCTGTTGCTCAGTGTTCTGTCCAGGCCTTGGTAAGTGGTCAAGATCCCTGAATGCTATCTACCTGTGTATCAATGGCACATTCTTATGGCTTCACTTGGATTTGGATCACCTTCCTTGTGAAGTATATGCTGATGTCTGTTGCTGGTTTTTCTGTTGAGCTGTTGGCTAATTTTCTTATTACTGTGTTGGAATTCTTAGTATATTCTTAATATTAAACTTATTAAGCCCCAAAGATAAGACAATTGGGCTTGTCTTTTCAATCTCTCTATAGTTTCTTGCATGAAAGAAAAATTGTGATTTTAATGCAGTAAGTTAATCAGTTGTTTTCCCTTTTATGGCTTGTGCTTTCTGAAGTTTCAGAAATGATTTTTGGTGCTTTTTGTCTTTTATGTCTAAGTCTTACATTGAATTTTATAGAGGTTGGGAAGTAGCAGTCTAGTTTTATTTTGTTCTGTGAGTATAAAGCATTGTGCCTGTCCTTGGTTGATTAGTTATCTGTGCTTTCCAGTGGCAACTTTATTATCAAATGCCCACAGGGGTGGGAGTGTTTCTGACATTTTTGTCCTTTTTCATGAGTAAGTTGCTGATCTCTAGAACTGTTGGGCATAATCTCAGTTGCAACAGCTTTGTTATAAATCTTGATGTTCTCCCTCACCTCTTCTTATAAAAATACTCTGTTGAGATTTTGAATATGATTGTATTAAACCTAGGGATCATTTTCTTAAAAATTGACACGGATATTAAATCATATAACCCATGATCATTCTTAATATCTGTCAGTACTTAATACACTCTTAATGTTTTTCAAATAAAGTTCTATAGTTCTTTCTTAAATATAGCACATATACTTTTAGATTTATATCTGGGGGAACCTTATGCTTTTTTATACTATGATAAGATTTCTTTTTAAAAATTAATTTTCTACCTACACATGGCTAGTATATCTAAATGGAATTTATTTTAGTGTAATGTTTTGTAAACTCTTTTGTAAACTATTTTGTAAGAACCTTGATAAACTCTTTCATTAATTTTCCATATGTAGATTTTTAAAATTTAAGGTATAAATAGTGATATTATTTCTGAATGACAGTTTCAATATATTTCCCATCCTCATGATTTATTTTCTTTCTTTCTTTTTTTTTTTTTTATACTGGAGATTGAACCCAGGGGTACTTAACCACTGAGCCATATCCCCAGCTGCCGCATCCGCCCCTCCTTCCACTTTTAAATGTTTTATTTAGACACTGTGTCTTACTAAGTTCCTTAGAGCCTCACTAAATTGCTGAGGCCGGCTTTGAACTTGTGATCCTCCTGAACCACTGGAATTACAGGTGTGTGCCACCACTTTTGGCTTCTTTTTCTTGATTTATGTTGCTGACTAGGAACTCCAGCACATTGCCAAACAGAGATAGTGATGGGGCTCCATTGATTTTGTTCTGCTCTGAGCTCTTGTGTTTTGCCTTTAAGGGTTATACTTATCGATTTTCTGTAAATACTTTTGTTGGGTTATCATGAATGGATGTGGAATTGGATCACATACTTTTTCTAGTTGTAGCATAATGATCTTGTGATTTTTGACACCTTTAAATCTTTAATTTATGAGCTACTTTTACTTGGTTTTCATTGTTAAAAACAGTCTAGCTTTCCTGAAAATTTTCAACTTGGTCATGATGTCTTCAAAATTCATTATTGGATTTGTTTGTAAATATATGGTTAGAATTTTATGTCTATATTTAAGTGCAATTTATTTACAGTTTTCACTTTTCTCATACCAGAGTTATGTTACCTACAATGAGTTAAGAAAGTATTCCCTTCCTTGTTTTCTCTCTTCTGTCTTAGTTTATGTAAAACTGAAATTATTTCTTCCTTGAATGCTTCATAGAACTCACTTGGAATTTTATTTGTGTTAAGACTTGAACTACCGAATTGATTTCTTTAAACATTATAAGGTTATTCAGTTTTCTCCAGAAGTCAGACTATTATGCTACATTTTTTTCTGGATACTTATTTATTCATTACATTTTCAAATTTATTGGCTTAAAGTTGTCCACAACCATTATCCTTTTATCTTTATAACTGTAGTATCTTCCATTTACATTCAGCTTGTTATTGCAGATCTCATTTACCAGAGCGATGTGATCAGGGGTATTAGACTTTCCAAGGAACAGATTTAGGCTTTGTTTAGTAGCCATTTTAGTTATATATATTGCTCATGTCCATTTCTCTAATATTTATTGTGGTTTTAGTATTTACCTTGTCATTTTCTTCTAAATTATATATTTTTATATTGAAGGTATTCATCTTTTAATTGATACCATAGTTATAAATTTCTCTCTGGTTTCTTTTTTCTTTTCTTTTTTTTTTTTTTTTTTGGTACCGGGGATTGAACTCAGGGGCACTCAACCACTGAGCTGCATCCCAAGCCCTATTTTGTATTTTATTTAAAGACAGGGTCTCAATGAGTTGCTTAGCACCTCTCTTTTGCTGAGGCTGGCTTTGAACTCATGATCCTTCTGCCTCAGCCTCCCAATACACTGGGATTGTAGGTGTGCACCGTGGCACCCGGTTTATCTCTGGTTTTCTTGATTTTAGTTATTTTCTTGTTTTGATCTGTGATTTCTTCCATTACTTTTAAACTTAAGAAAAATCTTTTAATTAGATATTAGAGATTTAAATTTCTCTTCTAATTTTATTTCTATCTCTAGATTCTAAATTAAACTCTCACCTAAAATAACCAGAATTTTATTCTGATCAATTATGGGAAATCAGACTCAAAAATTAATGATTCCAAATTTCAGCATCATGATAGAATCACCTCAGACTCTTTTTAAAGACCTTTGTCCAGTCTCCTTCCAGACTCACTGAGTCCTAGATTTAAGGTGGAGTGGAGAGACCTCAGAATGTTTCCTTTTGAAAAATATCACTGATAGTTCTTGTTGTGTAACCAGGGTTGATTTAAACATATTTATTTTCCCACTTTGCTACCTGATGTTTCTAGTACCATTTATTGAGCAGTCTCTTCTTCTCTGGTTTGAGAATCCTCCTCTCTGTGTGTTAAACCCCAGAGCTTGCTGGGAATACAGCTCCTTGACTCTATCAATAGTCTGTTCTTGGATTGATATCAGACATAATGGTTGTCCATTTATAATATGCTTTAATGTCTATTAAGGTTACTGGTCCCTCTTCCTTATTTTTATTTCTTTTTTAAAAAGTCTTAGCTTTATTGAAAAGTAAGATGTTTTTCCATTTAAACATGTCATTTGAAACATGGTCTGTTATACAGGATCACCCATTGCACATAATTTGCACTCCTTTTTTTTTTTTTTGTTAAGACTATTTCTTCTGTGCAGATTTGCACTGCTATGCAATTTTCTTTTTTCAGTTTGTGTTAGTGAAAAGGATGTCATTTCCTTGATTTTCTAACTGGCTAGTATTGGTGTAAAGGAAAACGGTTTACTTTCTTTAAGCAGAATTTGTAAAGCACACTCTACCCTTTGGCTCTGCTTCTTCTGTTCCTGGATTGTGTCACTCAGCCTTTTACTAATGGCTCAACTCTTACTTTTATCTGGAGTAGTCTCTATCACTCCCTCTACTCCCACTCCTACCTAATGATTCACTAAGCTTTAGCGTTCAGCTTTGATTCTTTATCTAGGTTATGACCTGCTATGTACTCCATAACCTAATTTACTTCTTCTATTCCTGTGCTTTATTTCAGTGTAATCACTCTTCTGTGCTAGATTGTAAACTCCTTAAATGGAGAGTGTGTGTGTGTGTGTGTGTGTGTGTTCTTTGCTGCTGTCTCCCTAACCAAAAGAGCAGGGTATTTAATGAAAACTCAATAAATCTGTGAAGTGAATTGGGCCCAAGGTAAGGCAGAGCATCATGGTGGAAACCATGGTGGAAAGGTATTGTGGAGGGAAGCTGTTACACTTGTGGTGGTCAGGAAGCGGGAGCCAGTGGGGAGGGTTCCCACAGGAACGATGAACCTTTCCAGGGCATGTTTCCAGGCCATGCCCCCAGTGACTCACCTCTTCCAGCCATGACCCACCTCCTACAGTCACTACCCATTTATTCCATTCAAACTAGGATGGACTGATTAGGTTACAGCTTTCATAATATTATAATTTTACCTCTGAACCTTTCTGCATTAATATAGAAGCTTTGGGGGGATGTCTTATATCCAAACCATTACAGAATACATGGGTTTTTGTTTTAGTAATATTGCTTTAGCAATATAGAAGTTGTGGTGGAATAGGAGATAGGATAGAGAAAAGATAAATGAAATCTTTTGAAGTTTTGCAGGCAGGATGGGGATGAGCATATGAATTAAAGTAGATTTATTCAGATTAGAGAATAGGGATTAGTTTTCAGAGTGAAGAGGTGTGTTTGGCATGACTTAGGTGTCACCAGGATGCTGGTGAAAGAGAGAATTGGGTGAATAGGAAACCTTAGATGAGGTGGCTTTGGAAAGAAAGGTATGTAGGGAAAAGGTGGTGACATTAGATTTTCTCCCTTCAATGCTCTGAAGTAAGGAATGAGGGAATACAGTGTAGGAATTGCTATTCGCCCCAAATTTAACAAAATTGTTTTTGGGTGTGAATGGAGAGCAGTTCTTTTTTGCCAATTCACACTCCTAGTGAATTGGTGCTAAGGACTGTAGCAGTTTTGAAAATGGTTGTTAAGATGTTAAGTCTCTCCATGGAATCCCTAGGCCATCCTTTGGACTTGTAAAACATAAAATGTGGGAGTTTTTCTGGTGGCTGGTGTGGGGTTTCCTCTTGGGTGAGCAGTCTCATAATTGGAGAGTTCATTTCTGTCCTTCATCTCCACCCTTGAACTGCAGCATAAGAAGGTCATCTCCCCTTGCCTTTCTGCCTTCTTTGACCTCAAGGAGAAAACACTCCCCCCTCAAGTCTCTTCATAGGTGTCATTGTGCAGGTGGTTCTCAATGAAATGCTCATCAGTGATGCATGTTTTATGATCTGTGATCCTGAGTTTTTTTTTCAATGGAAAAAATTTATTTATCCCCATTTGGGGATACATTTTTAGTTCCCTACTCTGTTTAAGAGATGTCTACAAAATTTGCACCAATTTAGAGTTGCTTTATGGTGCCTGTTTTACTGAGGGGTGATGTGAACACGTGGAAGAAATCTGTGTTAATCTCTCAGTGAACCTCAGTTTTGTAAAAGTGGGTCTGATAGTTGGAGGAATTGTAAGAGTTTTAGATCTACACTGATTAAATGACTCTCACCTATAGTGGATGGTGTAATTTCTGTTTTCCTCATGGAGCTTCTGATATCATTTAACACTATTATTGTTGCAGTGGAATACCATCTGGGAGTTAAACTAGAGATAGTAAGAGATAGTGATGATTCTCGTTTGTTGAAATGTTCCCGCAACTGTTATTGTCCCCTACAGTAGAAAAATCAAGACACTGGGGGAGTTGATGGGTAGAGCAGCTGTCATATGTCTCTAACTGAGAACAGAATCCTCAGATTCCTTAGACCTGGCCTGAAGCATCAGCATGTTGCTCCCCAGCTCATGGCCCCAAACTAAGTCTTTAAAGGAAACTTGCGGTATTCATTTGACTGTTTTCTATAGTTTAAATAAACAATTACTAAAACTTCATTGTAGTGAATGTGACGTGGACACCATGTAATTTATTTTACTTTAGAAATTTTGTGTGTAGAAGTTAAATTGTCTCTGTAGATAACGTGATCTTATATATAGAAAACTCCAAGGGTTATTTAAAAAAAATAAAACATTAAATTCAGTGAAGTTGCAAGGTACAAAATATCAGTAATGCTTCTATATACTAATAAAAATCTGCCTGAAAGAAATCAGGAAACCAATTACGTTACATTTACAATATCATCAAAAATACATAATATGAATAAATTTATCCTAAAAGGCAAAATATCATTACTCTAAAAATGCTAAAATATGAAAGAAATTGAAGAAAACACAATAAATGGAAAGATATCCTGAATTCATGGATTAGAGGAACTGGTATTGTTAAAATTCCCATGGTACCCAAAGAGATCTAGAGTCAGTGTAGTCCTATCAAACTTCCAATGATGTTTCTCACAGATTTTTAAAAATCCTAAAATTGATATAGAACCACAAAAAATCCTGAGTAGCCAAAGAAATCTTGAGCAACAAGAACAAAGCTGGAGGCATCCCTGTACTCAAAAATGTATACTGCAAAGCTATAGTAATCAAAACAGCCTGGTACTGGCACAAATACAGACATGTAGATGAGTGGAACAGAACTGAGAGCCAAAACCAGATCCATGCATTTATGGTCAACTGATCTTTGCAAAAGGTGCCAAGAACATACAACGGGGAAAAGAGTCTCTTCGATAAATATTGTTTGGAAAACTGAATATCCATATGCCAAAGAATGAAATTAGACCCACATCTCACATCATATATTTAAAATCCAACTCAAAAATTTATAAGTACCTAATGTAAGACCTGAAATGTAAAACTGCTAGAAGAAAACACAAGAAAAGCTTCATGGCCTCCGTATTGGCAAATAATTTTTGGATAAGACTTCAGGAACACAGATAACAAAAGCAAAAACAGATGAATGTGATGTCATCAAATTAAAAAAAAACCTCTGCCCAGCAGGGAATCAAAAGAGTGAAGATCCAGTCCACAGAATAGAACAAACATTTGTAAATTATAGATGTGAGAAGGCGGTCAGTACCTAAAATGTATGAAGAATGCAAATAATCAAGTGTAAGAAATTAAATAAACATTTAAAAATGGGTAAAGGACCTCAAAAGACACTTCTTTAAAGAAGTTATATACAGGGGCTGGGGCTATATAGCTCAGTGGTAGAGTGCTTGCCTCACACGTGTGAGGCACTAGGTTCCATCCTCAGAACCACATAAAACAAAATAAATGAAGATATTAAAAAAAATTATGGCACCAACTTAAAAAAAGAAGTTATATACATGGAAAAATGCTCAACATCATTAATCATTAAATTAAATAAGTTAAAACCAAAATGAAATATTAACTTATACGTGTTAGGATAGTTATCAGAAACAGAAGAGATAACAAGTGCTGGTGAAAATGTGGAGAGAACCCTTGTTACACTATTGGTAGAAATGTCAATTTGTATATTTATTATGGAAAATGATAGGAAGGTCCTTAAAAATTAAAAATAAAATTACCAATTCTGCCTCTGGGTATATATGCAAAGGAAATAAAATCAGCATTTCAAAGATATAGTTGCACTCCCACATCCATTGTAGCACTATTCATAATAGCCAAGATACAGAACCAACAGATGAATGATAGTGGAATGCATCTGACCTAACTTTCCTATGTACATATGTGAATATACTGTGGTGAATCTCACCATCATGTATTCCCACAAGACACTGATTAAAAAAAAAAACATAAGTAAATAGCAGAAAGATCAGTAGAGTAGATAGAGGGAAGGAGACTGGGAGGGAGGAGGAGAGGGAAAGGGAAAGTACTGGGGATTGATTACAACAAATTATATTCCATGCTTTCATAATTATATCAGAATGGATCCTAATGTTATATGTAACTAAAAAGAACCTATAAAAGGAAGAAACAGAGGAATGATAAAGAAAATGTGGTACATATGCACAATAGAATACTGTTCAGTCTTTTAGAAGAAAAAAGGAAATCCTGTCATTTCTGACAACATGGATGAACTTGGAGGACATTATGCTAAGTAAAATGAGCCAGGCACAGAAAGACACATGTTGCATGACCTTGCTCAGAGGTGGAACAAAAAACAGTTGAACTCACAGAAGTGGAGAGTAGAATGGTGGTTACCAGGAGCTAGGGTAGGAGAGGAGAAGTTGGGGAAATGTTTGAAGGCTACAAAATTTCAGTTAAATGGGAAAAAATGCATTCTGAAGATGTCTCTTACCACATGGTGATTCTATTTCATGACTTATTGTGTACTTGAAGACTGCTGAGAGTAGATTTTAAATGTTCTTGCAACAGACACAAAACCAAGTTTATGAGGTAAGAGATATATTAATAGCTTGATCTAGTCATTCCATAATATATATTCATATATATGTATTTCAGAACATTACATGTGCCATAAATATGTACATTTTTATTTGTTACTTTTTAAAAAAGAAATGTGTACAAATGAGCAGAATGAATAGGGATCTCAAACCACTTAGCCAGCTGGGCAGACATCCCTTGATTGCAACATGTAACCTGATAAACAGCTCTTTTTTCCAAATACAGCAGCCCTTGGTATTTCTAAGACTCTTTCAGCCAGTGGAGTAGGATCTCACAGGCAAGGTCTCATTGCTTATGCTGATTCTGACCCTGTCCTGTTCTAATCTGGGGCTGTACTTAAACTCCCCGTGCCTCGGTTCCCCTAAATATAAAATGGTGGTAACACTGGAACTCTATAGGCAAGTTGTAAGGACTTAATTTCATCATACCTGTGAAAGCACAGAACAGTAACTAATAAAGCATGAACACTGGAGTGGTGGCCTTCATCACCGAGAAGTAGTTATGCAAGTATAGCTTTCCTTGATGATCAGATTGCTAACTGAAATTAAGGGATTCTTAGTGAATTTACATTACTTCAAGTTTTCATTTTTTAATTAAATCCTCATTGGATTCAGATCACTATGATTGATGGTCTAGTATGAAAGTATGCTTTCCTCATTCAGGGTATGAATTGTCCAAGGGAGTTGGAAAAAAGCCTAGACATGGGAGCTGTACTTGCTTTTTAACTCTAGAAAGCCATATAAAATGATTGATCTTCAGTGTGCAGGTCAGGAAGCCAAAGTGTGAAACAGGAGGAGATGTCTGTGTCCTCCAAATGCTGCGTCCAGAGGCATGTGGAGCATTGAGAACAGTGAAGAACTAGAAGCAGCATGGTTAGGCTACTGGGCTACAGTGTGGGAGAATCCCTTTCCCCAGATCCAGAGAAGCTGACCTTTGCCTCTGTATCCTTTTTTATAAAGGGAGTTAAAAGCTCAGATGTCTGGAGGGGTGAGTAGACAGCACAAATGACTAGGTAGGCTAGATGGGGACTGTCCCCAATGGCAGAGCATGTTCCCCTTCAGGGCTAACCAGTTGTTTCCTATCAGAATTTAGGCCTTGTATTCCAAAAGTTCTGATTTTTTTTTTCAAGAAACAGAATTCTGGATTTTGATATACAATCTTCCAATTTTGATATGTTGAGAATTCATTCAAAATTTAAAGGGTACTACATAGCCCGGATACATCATATCTTTAGATTAGATCCAGGCTGAAAAACCAATAGTTTGCAATCTTTGCAATGAGAAGAAAATATTTATTATATTTAATAAATTCTCCCTTGGAAAAGTTATATCCCGAGTGAAGAAGAAAACATACTTTAATGTAATGTTGAAAATAGGCAAATAGTTTTACCAGAATTATCATGCCCACTCTCAGTTACCCAGAGCATACCTACTTCAAATTAACACAGAACATAATTCACATTTTCTTATTAGAGAGAGCAATTGATACTGGCCCACATTAACAAATTTCCATTTTGTAAAATATTTGGAATTTCCGTCCTTGTCTTGTAAGTTTTATTAATTCAATGATGGCTGCATTACTTTTGGTTCTTTTGTTCTATCTCATTTAATTGACAATATCACCTTCTAAAGAATGTTAATTCTGTGGATTGGAGTCTTGAATTCCAGTGGCTTGGTTGCATATATGATTGCTTTAATAAGTCATAGTTGATTGAATTACCAAATGAAGTCTCACCAGACAGATATTTGGCTTTTGCTGTATAGTTCCCTAAGTTGCACTACTTGAAAAACTTAAAGGATTTAAAATGTTTCTGTACAGGCAGGTCTGCATTTAGAATTGCCTGTTTCCAAACCACTGAAAGGACCAGACATCCTCCTTTCTGTCTGAGTGATTCTACTTCTTTGTCCATTAATAAGTTAGCTGCACTTTGGTCTTCCCACTTCTAGATAAAGTTATCTGGATACCCAATCAGAGTCGCCCCTACTTTTGACACCACCAACTCTAGAGCAAAACCATGCAACTTATGAACACCAAACCAGCCCAGATATGTAACAAGTTCCTCCTAACTTTTATTGCTTCTGAGCAATTTCTCATAGGCTTCAGGCTTCCTAATTGTGGAAAATAATAAATTTAACTTAGTTCTACTATAGCCTGCTCCCACTGACCTATGGATGAAAGAAGTATCGATGCCTTTACAAAATATCTGATCTTATTATGTTGTTGTGTACTTTCTAATATTTGTGAAAAAATTAAAGGTACCAGGGCCTATTGTAGGAGGCAAGTTTATAAATGAAGGATGATGGTAAAAACAGAATGATCCACTTAAGTATAAGCCATTGAGCAAATAGTCTCCCTTGGAAGGTTATGTTATCTACTGCCCCTTCAGTGTCTGGGAAAGCCAGTAAGTCAGCCTAGGCAGATTTGCAGGCATCCTTTGATTTGCGTTGCAGATAGGGGAAAGAGGTGACCCTTTGAAACCTACATAGAAAAAGTTCTTTCTAAAAGCTATCAATTGCACTGATTACAATCACAGCAGGTTTCAACCTGCTATCCAAGTCTGGAACTTTAGACAAGTTAAAATCAACAAGCATTCGGTGATCAAGTTTCATTTAATTAGAGTTTGCTGCCAAGTCATGGTTTTGAGGCCAACTTCCATGCCAGGTGCCTTTCAACGGTGGCCTGTCTGTACTGGGGAGAACCTGCAAGGATACTCTGCCCTTTGCCAATATTAATCTTAGACCCAATTTCGGAGTTTTACCCTGAGATAAACTATCTCTGTGCTTCTGGAGACAGAATGCTTTGTTGCTAATGCATGAAGGCAAAGCAAGGATAAAGACTGTGGAAGTAGGAAATCCAGTTTGTTAGGCTTTTCCCAAAGCAAGACAAAAGCATTTGTCCAGTCCTTCATCAGGATGGTGGGAGATGGGGGGGAGGGAGGGGAGAAGAAGCAGCATTTACTTTTTCAGGTCACTTTTCTAGGAAGCCTGCAAGAACCTCTCTCTCAGCGCTGCTGTCTCCCGTTGTAAGGCAAACCTGAAGCTTTTCTTTGCCCGCTTTATTATGTCATTGAATTAATAATGTTGTAAAGACTAGATCAGAAGTCAATTTGGCAGCTATGCCTTTGGGGAAATTTTTGGGAGAGTGACCTTCCATTTCTAATAAGCATATTATTACATTGAGAATTGAATTACGGAGAGCCAAGCCACTCTCTTAAATTTGCTATTATTCATTTTTCCCCTTTTATTTTTAATGAACTAGAATGAGTTGAAGCCAGTTGTTTCTAGCAATACACAGTAAGAAAGGAGCTCCAAATCTTTTATCATCAGCATAACTTTAGCTCTTCTAAATGTTAGAATATGTAAAATCTTCTGTGATATATCTATTATTTATTTATTTCTTTATACAAGTGGAATGGAAGAAACCATTACATTACATTTACCCTTTTTATATTTGGGTACCTCCTTATGCTTGAGTTTTCTCCCTCAAAGTAAAACCTGTCATCGTCATTGCAATCTTTTTGTGATTCTAAAATTCATGTGGGTCAGAAGGTCCTACAGCCCTGAGTCCTAACAATAGACCCTGGAAAGAGACCTTAACTCCTCTGTATTGGGATCCAATTGAAAACACTTAGCTTGAAGGTTCTGGGGTTGACTTAAATTATTAGAAACCTAGAGGGCAATTGAGAAATAATTAGCTAGAAAGTTGGATGTATTTTATTATCACACAGCACCTTCAAGTCAGACAGAACTTTTTATGAATGATATTGACATGGAAAGATGGCAATTTGGAGCCCAAAATTTGATTACCCACACCATTAGCTTAAAACAGATAAAAAGGGATATTCCATCTTAACTAAAAAATGACAAATTATTAAATTATAAAAAACATAATAGGAAAAAAGGACTATGTTTGTGTTTGAAACAATGAACCAACTCAGAAAGCTAAAAGTATTCCTTTATTTTAACAAGACCTCCTTGAGAGTTGGGCCTGCTGAGTAGTCTTTTGTTTTCTGGCATCTAACACACCTACTTAGTAAAATCCCACGCACTTGCTAACATAGGTTAATGAGTGCTATAAATGCAGATGCCAGTGTATGTGTCAGCATGTGCGGATGTGTAAAAGAATGTACAAATAAATAAATAAATAAATGTACTATAATTGTTATATTGTAAATATCTGCTTAGAAAAATCCTTTTTGCATGTTTTCATCACAGGTGGGGGAAACAACAAACTTACAACAAATGATTATGTATGCTTTCTAGCTTATTTAAAAATCTGTGACCCAGAAATAGATTACTTTTACACATTTTTAGGTTGATGATAATGATGTCATTATCACAATAGACCATGTTTGGTGAGTGCTTTTCATGTGCTAGATTTTTTTTTTTATCTAGTCCCAACTAATTTTTTTTTTTCTTAGAGCTTTATGGTTATACATAGTAGTTGGCTCCAATCTGACAAACTCTTGCATGGAAATCGTTTTCAGTTCATAATCTCCCCTTTTTCCTCCCCCTTTCCCTATTTAGGTGTTTTTTTTTTAAATAATAATTTTTAGTTCTTTTAGCAACCAAATGAGAAGTATTTGCATTACTTAAGTATATTTTAACAATGAATATGTAGTGATAGTTAATATGTGGCACACATAGATGGATTTGTGAGAAACAGGGTCAACTTTGTGTGTAGACATGGTGTTTAGAGTCTTCAACTGAAATGTGAATTTTGAGGATATTGTGATTCATAGGTTCTGTGTCTTAAGAACATAGCCTGGTCCACCTATTAGGGATTCACCATAGGAGCCATCTATTCTACTATTCCATGTCCAAAATACTTGCCATTCACTGCTAAAGGCTAATCCCACCAAGTCTAGGTATGTATATTAACTTATAAGAATGCATGGTATTAAAGGTCAAAATTATTTTTCTACTTGAAAATTTGTTGATTTTATTGATAATCATTCATTCATCTATTAGTATATTAACTGGTCTCTTAGTCCTGTTTAGGTTACACCATTATCTTTTTTTGTCTTGCTCATCAACTTGTGGTATCTCAATTTCACACTTAAACATAATGTTTTAAGAGTGACAGAATGATTATAAACTTAAAGAACAAACCAATTTGTTCTGGAGAAACCTTCTTTCCTTATATCACTTGGGTAAATAAAGCAAGCAAATGGCAAGGTAAAAGAATGTACAAAAATAAAAATAAACGTGCTAGAATAACTGTTGTAGATTACCTGCTTAGAAAAAAATTTTAGCATATTTTCATCTCAGTTGGGTGATGTGAGATCTAATATCTGATTCACAAAGGATGTGAACTGCCCACCGTGCCTATTTCTAACACCCCCATTGGCATTGAACTCTCATTCAACACATTCTTGTACAGTGATAAGTAAATTGTTGTTTATAGAAGGATATTTCAAAAATATGATATCAGATTTAAACATGAGCAGAAAGGATGAGATTCCAATTGAAGTGATTGTGTGAAACTGATTTGATGAAATTATTCATTTGGGGGATGTGTGGCAAGAACCAGTGAGAACAAAGAGGATCTCATGCATTGAGGATCTTTGTTTCCCAGAACTCTAGTGGCAGCATTAGGTAGTGATTAACTCAAGAGTTCAGAAGTCAGATTGCCTGAATTTGAATCCTAGTTGTACTACTTCCAAGCTCTCTGTCTTGGGGGTAGATTATAGTAGCTCTCTAGTCCTAGGATTCCCATCTATAAAATGGTGTTCATAATAACACCTATCTCGTGGATTGCCGTGAATACTAATGTAAGTTAACATGTTCCCACGTCTTAGCAGAGTGGATAGCAGATTGTCAGCATTGTTACACACATTTGCTCTCATTACTTACTGTGATTAATAGGCAAAAGCTAATGAAGCCACAGAAGAAGCTCACCAGACCAAAGATAAAATTATTTTGGGGGCTGACTCCTTAGCAAAGTTTTATAGACTCTCAAAGATGATTTCCCCATTTTTTAGAAAGAAAGAATTCATAAGCTAAGTAAGTAATTGATTTAAGCTTAAATGTCCACTGCTTCCCTGATTATTGTATTTTTACCTCATGAATTTTTTTTTCTTAATTTTATCAAGCACGGGAGAGTTCTTACTGATTTTTTGATTATTTGGTATACAAATAAGAATGTTCTTGAACTGTTCTGTGTGACTGACAAAAATCTGACAGGAAATTAGCCACTGCAGACTGAAACAATTATTCAGTGAAGCACAAGTTCACAATTACTGGGTCTGAAGTGAATTAGTGATTATTAGTGGTTAATCTGGGGAGAGGGGAAATCAGACCTTGGCCACAAACCTTACTCTGTGGGATACTGTGTTAAATGTCTTTAGGCTGCAAGTGGTCCTTGAAACTATTATCTGGTGGTTCTGAGAAGCTGCACCAAAAGGGTTAGGATTAGGGTCAGGTAAGAAGCCAGGAACTATGCAGAAGGTTTCTTTGGGTAAACTCTCATATTTGCATGTAGTGTCCTTTGATAACATAGAAGAAAATCCTTATGTGCAGATGTAAGCTCATTTCTAGCAATTACTAGCAATTTCTAGGAATTACTGTGGCAGAATAAGGGGAAGATACTCTGTAGTTTCATTAGAAACTATAGAAGTGAATAGATGAGTGGCAACATCCTGGATGTAAAGGAAAAGGGATGTTCTAGAACTTTAGTAGGAAAGGGATAAGGAAATGAACATTCAGTTCCCTGCCCCACGTAATGTGCTGGGTGCCTCGGTCATTATCTCAGTAAACATGCACAATCATCCAAATAGGATATCATGGCTCCATTTGGCGGATAGAGGACATTGAGGGGCAAAAAAGATAATAGTCGTGGTTAGGATCATGCATAGTAAATGGCAAAGCCAGGATTTAAATTTAGTTCTGAATAATTCTAAGCTGATGCAGCTCCTGAATGTGTAAGTTGAATAAAACTCAGCCTAATGCTCCTTAAAGTTAATTCAGTGTGGGAATGATTTTTGTATCAATATTAATTCATTTTTTTCTTAGAGGTTAATTCAAGTTCATTGTATCACTAAATGTTTAAACTCAACTTTTTATTCTATTACTGGGCAAGTTTAATTTATGAGTTTTCCCATGAGAGAGGTATTCTTGAATTTTGCTTTTGAAATGAAATTGAGTAATAGAGTAGTTTTAATTTAACCTTGCTACTTAATGGAATATTCAAATGGCCTCAGAATCTATCTTTTATGTTTCACTGAAGGTGAACTGGGCTACAGGCTTATATTCCACAGTCTCTGGAGTTGTATCCTACATTCTCTATTTCAAGGTTCTCAGACCAAGTGGATTTTCAAAACTGCAGTCCACTTTGTTCTAGACCTCTTATCTGGTGGTATGAAGACATAAAATATCTTTGACCCAATTAGTATCTTTGACCCAATTAGTACCTTGCAGTAAGACTTAAGCGTAACCCATAATATGCAGAACTGTACATTTTGCCTCTATTCTAGCCATTTGCTGAGAACAAACACACTTTTGGAGGTGTCCTTCTTAGGGATCTTTATTAACCATAAATAATTTAAAACCGTTGTCAAACCTGTACATCTTAGGAATTACTGTGGCAGAATAAGGGGAAGATACTCTGTAGTTCCATTAGAAACTATAGAAGTTAGAAGATGAATAATTATAGTAGTAACTTACTTTTCTTGTACATTGAGTAAAAGTCCTTAAGTACGGATTAGGTTGTAGGAGAGAATATGAGATCAGATAAAATGGTGGCATTATTTGAGATTTTATCATTGCTTTCCCACCCATGTCTTTTCTTCTTCCCGAGAGGGCTGTGGGTCATGTGACCCTGCCTTCCTCTCTTCACCAATTGCATCTTGGATGTCACCATCAGGAGGCGCTGTCTACAGGTCAGCCTATGGAGGTACTGCACATAGGCTTACAGACACTGTGCCAGTCAGAATGCCTGAGAAACTGTTGGAGACCCACAGAGCAGTTAGCATGAGGCAGTCATTGTTGGAGCTGGAAAGCCAAATAATGAAGTTTGGGTGAATTTGACTCTGATGGGTCATGTGAAGCCAAAACTGGGTAGACAGAGGAAGCTGTTTGATCAAGAATGTATTAAGTCAATGGATGTGCAACTGATGTGATTCTGCAATCTGTATATGGGGTAAAAATGGGAGCTCATAACCCACTTGAATCAAATTGTGAAATATGATATATCAAGAACTATGTAATGTTTTGAACAGCCAACAATAAAAAATTAAAAAAAAAAAAACTTCAAAAAAAAAAAAAAGAATGTATTAAGGATAATGAGAGACCCCCAGAGACAAATGGAGATGCCAAGAAAGACATGAAAGCTTCATTCACTTCCTTATTGCTACCACCAGTTAGTTATGGCTTCCTGGGACTTAGTTTTCTTCTGTGTATCTAGCAACTTTATGCCTTTTTCTTTGAGGTAGCAGGTGACATCCCTTGTCTTCTTGGATGCTAGAGATCATTAATTGGAAGAATGCCATTCAAAACAAAACAAAGCATCTATTGTGTATAGTCAAGAAGATCCATACTTGTGTCTAGAACATTGTTAGAATTAAGAAAACAATCTCCTATGGCATCAGCGAGATAAATGAAACCTTTGAGACCAGAAGCAGCCTGCCCAGATATTCTTCCAGAACTTGGATGTACAAGACAGCCAGGGGAGCCTGGGTGGGTGGAGGGCCTTGTGTGCAATGTGTTGCAGCAGTGAGCAAGCACTTTGCTCTCAGGGCAGGAGAAGTGTAGGCATTCAAGTTAATAACCATTTGATCAGGACGATGCTAACCTACCTAGAAATATTCAAATTTTTGTTGCATTTTAGATTATGTAAATTAGAACTGGAAATATATATATATATATATATTTTTTTTTTTTTCCAAGTATAGAGCAATTATGGGCAGATTTTCAGTCCCTAGTACATGACTCTCATTCTGGTCTTAGCGACATATGTGAAATGTAGCCAAGGATATGGGTCTGTGGGGAAGAATGCTAATATGTGTTTGTACATTTGTGTCTGTGCCAGGTAAGGGCTTAACCCAAATCAGTCAGTACTCCTGTCATTCAGTCTTAAATTCTGGAAACCATGGATATTTATGATAAGCATGTTGGCTAGGTTCTTAATCCAGATTCTGTTTGTTAAGGCTTATTATATTCATAAAATATGTGGTAGAAATGTTTAGATTAAGAATTCTGCTTCTCTCCTTTGGTTTTTATTGGCCAGTGGAAAGGACATCAGAGGATCTTAAGCCAAATTTATGAAATGTTTGCCCAGGCCAACACTGGTTTGCCTCCTTATATTAAAGTATTGTTATATAATGACATAGGGATTTAAACTTCAGGAGGAGCTGCTTCTTGCATTATTTTAATTGTTGAACCTTAAGAGCATTAGTTTTAAAATTAATGATTCCATGTTGAACTTTTCTTTCTAAAATATAGGCTAAAGACACAGGAAAAGAGAAAAACCTAGTTTCTTCTGTTATACTCTCACAACAGCCAACAAAAAATGCTTTACCTTTGTGTATTGGGATTTCTCTCCATCAGGAACAATCAATTCTGTAGCAGTACCAGCTGGATGTCCTCTTATTTAATTCATTTCTGATGGGTGTGTATGGGAGTAGTGTTTTATCCCACAGGTTGAGAGCTCAGTCCCACAACACTGCCTCCCACTTCAGATGCCAATCATGAGTCCCAGGCTGTCACCTGTGTTTCTGACAGGCTATAAATTAGGGTTCCCATGTCCCCACTCCTTGGGTTCAACTAACTTGCTAGAATTGCTCACAGAACTTAGGGAAACATATTTCCTGTTTTATTACAAAGGATACAGATAAATGGCCAGATGGGAGAGTTGCATAAGGTAAGGTAGAGAAGGGTACAGAGCGTCCATATCCTCTCTGGGTGTCCCACTCCACAATGACCTACAAGTGTTCAGATATCCAGAAGTTCTCTAAATTCAGTCTTTGGGTTTTTATGAAAGCCTCATTGTGTAGCTGTGGTTAATTAAATCATTGGCTATTGGTGATCAATTTGGCCTTCAGCCCCTCTCCCCTCCTCACACATTCAGATGGTGGGTGGGACTGAAAAGTCCCACTTTCTAATCCTGCTTTAGTCATTTGGAGACCATCCCTTATCCTAAAGCTACCTAGAGCTGCCAGCTACTCAGCAGTAACTAATTAGCATGCAAGAGGACATCACTTTGGGGATTCCAAGAATTTTAGGAGTTGTATGCCAGGAAACAAAATGAATACAAAATATACATTTCACAGTATCACATACAGGTTAAATATAATAATAATTATTTGATTTGAGGAAGGACTTAAAAGTAGGTATTTTGTGTGTCTCCTCCCTTTTGTTATATATGTTAATTTCTGATTCTCTTGAGGACACCAGTGGGCACTATGACAAACGGACATGCACTTAATTCTGTTTTCAGAGATATTAGGATCAGGAAGTAAAACTCCAAGACAGATTTGCAACCAATGAAGGTTTTCTAGATACAGGTAATCTAAGAGAATCCAAAACGACTACTTTCTGCATTTAGAAGGACTAATTTTATTTAGTCTCTTATAGGGAATAAGCTTTGTTTTCTTTTTCTTTTTTTCCCTTTTACCACTTGCAGGATGAAAACAAAATTAGAGGTAATTGCTTTTTTCCCTAGCTTTTTGGTATTGAGGTGAAATCCACGTAAAATAAAATTAACAGTTTTAAAATGAATGTTATTAATTAGTACATTCATGATGCTGTGCAACTACCACCTCTGTGATGTCACTTGGCAATTAGTTTTTGAAGGAAGATATTCCCATTTTATAGAAATATGAGCACTGATATTTTATTAAAACATACTATTATCAAGCAGATTTTTAGAACCTAAGACAGTTTTCCTACCTAAGGAAATTGAATCAGATGTTCTGTGCAGCAGCCCTATGTCCAGGCTGCAGGGCCTGGCTCGAGTATGGGGGAGTGTCCTAGTCACCTTTCCTCTTGCTGAAGGTATGTCTATGGACTCTCCTTGGCATCCCACCTGCATATTCACTGCGGCTTTGGGCCCTGAGCGGCTCCACCCTTCATGCCATTACTCAGTGTTCGACCCTGAATCAAGTTTTCAAAGAACTGCTTTGATATGGTCACTTAAACACACACACACACACACACACACACACACACACACCCTACACACACATTTTAATACCTTTAAAATGAAACCTCAACTTCTGGCACTCACCTTCAGTTCCATAGTCCATCTGGGTCTACATTTGCAGTCTCATTTCTCACCAATTCCCATTCTGTTCCTTTCTGTTCCCACTAAATTAAGTCAGCCACCTGGCCTTGGTATAAGGCAGAGGTCCTTATTCTGTGCTTTCCTTTTTTTCCAGTGTCCCCTTCATCACCTTCTTTTCATTTTGTATCTGTCGTCTATTTCTCAAAAGGTAGCCTAGATATCAGCTCTTTCAGTTCTAGGGTAGTAAGAAGGAAAATGCCCTGATTTTCTCATTACACAATGAATGTTTGTACATCACACAGCACCCCATAAATAGATACAGTTATTATGTGTCAATTGAAAGCAAAGTAAAACTTTAAAAATTCCTTTTATTTAACTTTACTTCTGTTTTAGGTGTTAACAATTTAGTTTCTTGAATTATAGATATTTTGGTACAAGTCCTTTTTCTTCTATTAGACTTTAAGATATATGCGGCTGGCATACATTGGCTCATTTCTGGATTCTCTGAATTTCTTGGCACAATGCCTACTATTTTAAATGTTTACTAATATTTGCCAAGTAAATGAGTACTTAAGTGTAGCTACATAAAATGAAAGCAGTTTATCATTTTTTAGAAATGCCTTTTTTTTTCCTTTGGCACACCAGTATTACTAACACAAACAAGATTTTATATTTGAATGAATTTATTGAGTCTGACTGGGAGAGCCCTTAGCTTGTTTTCCTTTGACTTCCTGGAAGGAAAACAGGTAGCAACACTTCATGTCTTAGAAGATGTTATTCCTGAAGCCTTAACTGGAAACTTCCAGATTTCCTTTCATCCAAGTATTTGCTTATATGCTTCATTTCATCTAAAGATTCCTCCTGGAGTTTATTTCATTTCCTACTGACAGTTCTGTTATGTGTCTCGCTGCCCCTGTGCTTGTGGTCCCTGGAAAGATAGGGCAGCAGGGTGCTGTTTTGCTCGGTGGGATATTGTGGCCACAGAATCCACCTTGCTTGGGTACTGACTTGGGAGCCAGTGCCTGCCTCTTGGTCTCTTATATACTTTTCTTTTCCTCCTGTTTCTTTGTATACTTTTGTCTTATTGGAAGACTCTGGTTTTTCCTACAGGGGCAATGCAAGATGCCCAGGGACATTCTGACTCCGTTCAAGCTTGTCCTTCCGAGCCACTGAAGAGAAGGTGTCTCAGGTCTTATTTTCAGCCTGTGGCATCATTGGCTTTTTTCTATAAAACTTCTTCTCTTGGCATCACAGCAGTGTGTTGTCACACTAGCAGAATCTTGCCATTTCTTCCGGGACAGGAAGTTATTCTTTTCAAACACCTTGGGTAAGGGGAGTTCAATTACAATCTCCAAGGAATGGGTCTTTCAAATATGTGCCTTCTTTTTTAAAACAAGAGGGCACTTACTCTTTCTCACTTTCCAAGTTCTAATTGGAGCCTCCCTTTTGTTTTCTTCCTTCTCTGAATTTATTTAGTCTGTAGCATTTCTAGAGCTGTCTCTTCTGGTGATCAGGTGCTGGCTTCACTTCTGTTGGAGTAGAGATGAATTTGATGCTAGAACAGGGTCAGAATCTGTATAGTACATTTTGAGCTCAGTTCTGGTTTTTTTTTTTTTTTTTTTTTGAGCTAATATATGCCATCTAATTTTCCTTGCATATGATAGCCATTAAAATATTTTAGGAGTGTGAACATGCTTATTTAAGACCAGAAGAGACTGGGTTACAGAGGAAGAAGGAGGCAATTACAGAGTGTGAGTGGAAGGGCTTGAGTGCTGTGGGAGACTTTGGGAGATGTGAATCACATAAGGTATTGGTGGGAAAGAGGCAAGGAACAGGCCCAAGACAAAAGTCTTTGTTCGGTTGGTAGTTTTTATGGTCAGTATTCCTTGGAAATAATCTCTGCAGCTTCCTTCTTCAGAATGTAACTATGAATAGTATATTTGATTGAAAAATGGCAGGATTACCTAGCTATGATGCTTCTCCACTCCACTCTTACATCTTTCCTGTGAGGGTGGAAGAGGAGAGGAGAGGAATAGAGGGACCCAATGCTGTCCTCACCTCTTGTTGTTCCTGTGGTTTTCAGACTACATTTTCAGCAGAGTTCTCTAGAAGTTGTAGCAGTGAATACTGATGATCTTCTGTAAAGTAATGTGGAATTCTACTTCATAATTCTTGTTTTAGATCACAAAGATCCTGGATAGGTTACAAGAAGATTACTAGGATGCGGCAAATGAGACCAACTGGTATAGTTAGGAGGCAAACTGATTTCAAGCTATCATGTGTGAAATTTGGTCTCCTTACTCCAGTCCTAGAATGTATAATACCAATGTGATTATAAGACTAGAAGCCAAAAATATTTTAACAAATATGATACTAAAAATCATGCAACCCTACAACTAATTTACCTTAAATTTATATTTTTCCAAATTGGCATTGATTCCTCCCTGTGTACCCTGCTTTGTTCCTCTGTTAAGCTTGTTTCTTTCTGTCCCAGATACAAATCTGATCACAGTCTTCCACATCTCATAGGAACAACTCTTGGTGAGTAGGGAAAATGGTTTAGGCTGATAAAAGATGATTCTCAGCAGTGGAAGGAAAAAGAAGGAAAGAAGGAAGGAAAGAAGGAATGGAGGGAGGACCAAGCAAGGAAGACATTGTGTTAACTTACAAAAAGGATCCACCAATTCAGAAGATATATTTATAATTGCGTTTGCCTGTGTGGTCCTAGTTACACTTGATTTCACATAGGGACAGGATGAAAGGAACACAATTTTAGGGGAAGTAAGTGAAAGATGGTACAGAATGTTTGGTGAAAATTAAATAGTCCATATGCTGCTTTGTCATCATTAAGCTAATGCTTTAAACAAGCTATTTTTTGTGGTTCAGCAGAGGAAACTCAGCTGCATGGTTGTGATTATGGAGTCCTGTTTGGTCTTGGGTCTGCCAGGACTGTATCCTGCCATAAGCATGAAACTTAGAAATGGTCTAGGAATTTTCATGGTGTTGATGTCTGCAGTTAAAAACCAGCCACGCAGGGATTTCTATTTTCTGGCCCAAAGTGATATTTCTGCACTCACAGAAGCCGCCAGACCTGCCCCTTTTTATGTTAGCATGAACACTTTCATCCTGGCCATAGTGCCCTTTCCAGACTCCTCTTGAGGGTACATGTGTGTGCCCACAAGAGACTAAATCTGTGCTGTGAGGACCCATCACATTCTCTTAGCTGCTTTTTATCTTGTCTTCTACTATGTGTGGGAGTAAGTGTGCAAATCAGGTCTTTTATAAATTATGCACCTTTATATAAATGTTGTTCCCTTTCCAGTCAGTTTCAGGCCCTCATATCTAATCATTTGAACTCTGGAATTGGTTGAGATGAGCTTGCCTTTAATATTTCTGATGCTTGTTGGCCATGTCCTTTAAAGAATGACAAAGTTAAAAGGGTTCCCTGTGAGGGGTCTTCTCCATTTCTGCTCCTCTGAGGATGTGTTGAAGTTGTTTACAGGATTAAGCCATATCCAGATTATTCTCTACTTGCCTCTGAAAGATCACTTTTCTGGTGAGCTTTGACCATATCAAGTTCACTGATCATATTTCTGAGTAGATTGAGAGCAAATTGCAGTTGTCGAATGAGTATGAGACTGTAATAGAAGGACAAATCCCTTGCTGGATTTTTCTGTCTTCTCTGTTTTGTGGGAGCATTCTGGATCCAATTAGGGGTAATTTTGCTTTTTCTCATTCCTTTCATCCCTAAATTCCAGGCATTTGCCTGAGTATATTGTCGGATTATTAGCATCAGTTTTGTAAAGGTGAATAGATGGACTAGGTGTGGTGGAGCCTTTAAGGTTTAACAGGACAAAATTTTTGGAATGGCAGCAATGCCATATCTATATTGTGGACTTTGTTCTTCAGATTTGCATTGGGTGATAGGTAGTATTTTCAAGCAAACAATTGGATTCCTGGGACAAATTGGAAAATTGGAATTTTCAATGAAGGAGTATGTTTCTAACTTGACTATATAAGCATGGGTATCTTTAAATGTCTGTAGTGTTTAAGTCTTTAAATGTCTGTAGTGTTCACAGGTATTTGAGTAAGCCTTATTGTTTTTTTATTCTATCTGGCTTATATATTTCTATGTTTGTTATACTAGGTAGCTCTCCTCTTGACTTGAGTTGTACTGGGAAGGTTTACACCTTTGTAAGAAGAGGAAGATGGTAAGGAAATAACTGGGACTCTGTAAAGAAGTGCAAGATCTAATCCCTTCAGAGAATCTGCCTCAGGATATTCTAGTCATTGTCTGGTAGCACATTTCATATCATAGTACCCTTCTATCTCTGCCAGCCGCTCCACACTTCATTGGAAATCTATGGTTTCATGTGCGCCTAAGTAAAAGGTTTGAGTTATCTGAAGTGGGAAGGAAAATATTGACCTCTTATTAAGTGATTATTTTACATTTTATATATTCTTTCTGAAAACTAAGTATTTTTGTGTATGACTTGATGAACGTGTAAACATTTTAGTAGGGGATCAAAATCTGTGGTTGGTACTTATTCAATATGAAATTCCCAATTTGATATGTTAAGACTTCCAAACAAAAAAAGTGTCCTGAGTTCTATAGTCTTGTTTTTTTTTTTTGAAGGGATTTAGCAAATGAACTCCTTTTTTTTCTTAGTCACTTAGTGATAGGGTAATTTTTTTCTTCTTTCCAGAAAAAGGGAATTCTCCTGCCCAGATCACTGCCAGAGTATCTATCTTCCCTTGCTTTACATCCTCCATGCTTTCTTTGGTCCTCCAGGATTTGACTCACTTTTGTAAAACTTTCTTTGTGGCATCAACTAGTCTAAAACTCTGCTGCCTGTTACAATCGCCACTAGCCACATGTGGCTATTTAAATTTACACTGATTATTCTTAGACTAAGATTTTAGTTCCTTAGTTGTACTAGCTGCTTTTCAAGTGTTCAGCAGACTCCTGTGGACAGTGCAGAACACTGCCACCATCATAGAAAGTTCTGTTGGACAACATGGATCTAGATAGACCCTTACTGGTTTCCTAATTACATCAGTCAGCTTTTCATCACTGTGACCAAAATACCTGACAAGAACAGCTCACAGGAGGAAATGTTTGTTTTGGCTCACAGTTTCAGAAGTTCAGTCCGTGGTTAGTTGACTCCATTGCTCTGGGCTCCAGGTGAGGCAGAACATAATGGCGCAAGGGTATGACAAATAAAGCTACTTAGCTCATGGTAGCCTGGAAGCAAAGAAAGAGAGCAAGGAGCCAGAAATAAAATATGATCTACAAAAAACATCCCCCCAGTAACTTACTTCCTCTAGGCATATCCCACCTATCTATAGTTACCACCTAGTAATTCATTCAGATTATTGATCCATCAAATGAATTAATCCACTGATTAGGTTACAACGCTCATAAGATAATTGTTTCATCTCTGAATATTCCTGCATTGTCTATCACATGAGCTTTTTTTGGGAGATACATTATATCCTGATCATAACCCAAACTTTTTAAGAATTCAAAGGTGAACTTTTTAGCTTGGCTTCTAATCCTCTTCAAATCTTGCTATCTATAGAGACTGAATATAATATTAAACAGGGGGGACATAGAAGGTGGTCAGAAAATCCATTGTATCTCATGCAGACTTAGGTAACTGAATAGGCATTCAGTTCCTTTTTGAAGAATGCATGGCATTTAGGCACAGCAAGGGGTGATAGAAGGTTGTTCAGGACAGCATGTGAATATGATCAGTTTAGGGAGTTTAGAAAATCTTGGTCTTGTGAAGTACAAGTTGGATAATGGGCAATGGGAGAAAGATAGGTGGCTTGAAGTCTCTTTTAGGTTTAGACAGGTAAGTGTCTTCTCTTGGTCTTCAGTCTGTATTTAAATTCAGACATCTTCTACTTTCTCTGTCCTCAAAAAGCGAACATGAAAGAATAGATTTGGTAATTGCAAGGAAGATGGGAACAAGACTATCAGTGGGAAGATCAGAGGTCAACACTGTGATGACGTAGTGCAAATGACAGAATTAAAAGAGTGGAGGGAGAAAGATAGAAAATTACAGAGGTTGTGAGACAAGTGATTCCTTTAGAAAAAGTCAAATTTTAAAGATTTTTAATGATTCCAAGAATGTACGAATTTCAGAAGTTTAAGATGAATGAAAGTTGTCTCATGATAGTTTCAGGATCCCAGAGGATACAGTAGATAGTGTAATGGAAGCACAAGTAGTTTCTGATGGCAAGAACTTAGCTTTCAACTTTCCCTAGCACCTGAGAAGCACTCCATGATTAATAGATTCCTACTGAACATTTGTTTCCCGTGGGCAGAGTTTGGGCTGATCAAGCTGAATAGTTATGGAGTTTGGTACATAACAGATTTCTATGCCTTGGGCAGGAATTTCAGCAACCGAATGAAAAAGACAGAGAGTAGCTGGGGAGAAAGGTGGAGGTACTTAGTGATTGTGCTGGCAGCAGGTGGAGGATGTGGCCAGGAGTATTGCTGAGTTTATGGAAGTCAAAAACCCTACTGGAGACCTGTTAAGTTGATTGAATTACCTGGACCCAAGGTGCCAAAGCAAATACTGCTGGGTTAGCTTCTGGCACTGCACTGCCAGTCTGGCGGGGCCCTGAGAGTAATGCCCAAGGGCAGGCCTCTAGGGCAGGAGGCCAGAGTTGGTGGAAATGAGCAGAGGAGCCGCCATGACTGTCATCTCTGGAAGATGTTGCCAAGGTTGCTTGCTTTTGAGCACACGTTTTATGCAAGCTTGGTATCTGGACTGTTCTTTGGGAAGATGACTTGGCAGCAGTATGGCTATGGAACTTTGCATTTGAAATTATACTTCTGCTACTCATTTGTTCTTGACCTTGGGCAAGTCACTTGTAACCTCTAAGACTGTTGCTTCTTCTACCTATCACTACAGTCTGATGTATGGATGCAAAGTTCTGTTTGTGAAAGCACTTTAATAAGCTGTTATATGGTATCAAAATGCAAGTTATTTGTAAGCTGAGTGGCAGTGGGTTTACATTTTCAGATAGATAACCCAGTGAAAATGTCTTTACAATACTTACCATGAATTGATGCAAACACTAATCAAGCCAATGGGAATGAAAAAATTAGGGAGAAAACAGAGAGAAGGGTTTCTAGTTAGGGTTTTAAAATGACATGTGGGTGGAAAGGCAGTGAGATGAAGTGAAGGAAGGGTTAGGAAAGATATCAGCTTTCTAAGTTCAAATGACTGAAAAATGGTGGTAAAATTGACTGAAGTGGGTATACAGGGAAAGATTAGCAATCAGGGTGATGGCCTTTGTTTTATTCTTTCTGAATTCCTGATGCTACTGGAACATCGGAGGAAACTATAGTTGTAAGCACAGAGAAAATACTGAGGCTAGAGTTGGGAGCCAACCACTCAAAATCTATTTGAGATTTTGAAATAGAATACAAAGACAAGACAAAAGTATAGCATCAGAAGAAGACTAGGAATAGACTCTTGGAGCATATGATGCAGTTTATTTTTGTTTGATGTCAAGTCTTCCTACATACATCCATAATTTCCTTAGCTGCTTCTCTCATGACCTGGGAACTTACCAGAGTTAGCAGTACATGTTTACTTGTTCATATTCCTGATACACTCTTAATTCTACCAGCACCAGGATCGTATTAATCATTTATATCCTGAAGCCCTGAATGTAAGTCAAATGCCTAGTGAGTATTCATCAAACATTCTTTGGAGTGAATGAGCGAAAGAATGATTTCTCAAGATAAAGTGGTCATTGTGTAGTAAGATGAGGAGACGGCTGGGTTAAGGTTACACCCAGTCAAGTGGAATTCGGATGAGACCACTGACATTGTTAATGTCTTTCTCCTTTGATGCTGTATAGATTGAGAATGTGAGTTGAGAACATAGATTATTGACTGTGGATTTGAAAAAATAGAAATCACAGAAAGTTAGGGGGATTAGGACAGTGTCAATATCTGTGAAATTCAGGACAGCTGTCCAGGGAGGTCAAACAGAACAACCTGACAGGAGGGCAAGTTGTCAGTGGCTTAGAGAATAAAACATATTTTCAGAACGGGACAGGTGATGTTGAAGGCAGACAGTGATGGAAGGAGTGGGAAGTTTCATGTGTAGCCTCTTGTGTGTGACTGTGCTGATTGCATAGTTTTTGCGAGTTGAATTATTCATGTCTCCCAAAAGATACGTTGAATTCCTAAGCCCTGGGACTTTAGGATGCAACATTGTTGGGAAATGGAGTCATTGCAGATTAGTTGGTATGAGGTCATGTTGGAATGAGATGAGCCTTAAATCCAGTGTCTGATGTCGTTATGAAAATTAGAGATGAAATGTAAACAGAGAGGGAGATGATTAGATGATGACAAGCAGAACGAAGATAGCAGCAGCTGCACACTAAGGAGTTGGTGGCACATCACCAGAAGTGGGGACAAGGCTAGGAAGGTTCTTGCCTTCATCTTTCAGAGGGAATGTGGCCCTGATGATACCTTGACTTCAGACTTCCAAACCCTCAACCCTCGAGAAGTCCCACTACTAAATACCTCTGTTCTTTTAGCCTTAGGATTCTCAAGTACTTGAGCCCATCATAGTTTAATAGAGATTAACTTTCTGTTCTTTAAATCCACCCAGTTTGTGTATGTGGTTATGGCAGCCCTGGCACACTGGCTGTGACTCAAGTAAAGACTGTCAAGACCAAAGTGATATGAGTCATGGACATAGCATGGGAGGTTCAGAGAATAATGGGGCAAGCTGGACACAAGAAAACGGAGGGGAGTATTCTGGAGCTTTCTCAGAGGCCTTTCTGTATCTCAGTCTCTTTACGAGTAAACTGAAGGGCTTCTGCTCTTGTTAGGGAGGTGCTTTCTACACTCACGGTAGTAGTTGTCTTAGCAGGCCATCCTGTTAGTTCCTGATAGTGGGTTTAGATTGCGCTTGGTGTGGGTGCTTATTTTCCTTGGGAGGAATTCTGAAAGCCAGGGGATGGAGTGTCCATCTTAACAGCACTGAGTGCTTCAGGTTAAATCAGTTCAATGAGCCACTACTCTCTGCCCCCAAAGAATTCTAAGTGCAGGCAACTCAATCAAACAGTACACTTCAGTATATTTTTTCTGAGGAGAGGGAAATAATTGGTATTGAAGTGACGAATTCCTTTTACAAGGTCCTCCAGGAAAACTGGAAATTCTAGACTGGCTTTCTGGAAAAAAAAAAAAAAGAGCCTTCTAGGTTGGGGAGCTGTTTGGAAAAGGAAAAAAAAATCTTTGTCCAAGAAGCCAGACTTAACAATACTAAGGATGTTGAGAGTGGCTCAGTCTCTGGCAATATTCATTACTTTCTCCCAGGACTCCAGAAGGCTTGGGTATGATGAAAATGAACATCTTCACATTTTATCCTGGAGCTGCTACATTTGAAAGTGAATTTTGGATAGGTGCTAATGTTTTAGAATGTTCCCATAGGAGTAACAAATTAAATCTTTGTGGACTCATCATTCTTGCAGAGGCTGACAGGTATGTTGGGTGACAGCATGATCTTTGTGCATTCCTGATTGTTCAGGGTGCAGGCCAGTGATCCCCGTTGTTCAGTCCACACAGGGAAGTGTGCAGCAGGGAGCCGTCCTGCACAGCTTTCCATGTAGCTTATGGGGATGGCATGATGGTGGGTCACTACTGCTGGAATAGAGAAAGAGCCAGAATGAACCTGTAGACAGGTTTTGTTTCCTCCTTCTTAAATATGAGTACTCAGCTCCTCTCTTTCTATCTTCCTCCACCCCTGCCAAAATAAAGCAGACAGCTCTTTAAAAATACCTCCAAAAGCTTTATTTGCCAAAGAGGCATGAAAACGATGATCTTAGACTTTAAAAAGGAAAGAAACCCCATTGGGTTGCTCCATTCTTATGTACCTTTAATAGTTGGGAACAGAGGGAGACTTTGGGCTGACTGCCTTGGATGTGGTCTGGTTTACCCTGTAACTGATAGAGAGGTGCGCTCCCGCTAAGCGTGTTGGGATATAATCCAGGTCAAAAAGAACACTCTAATCCTTGGCTGATGTGTACAAGAAAAACGAGTCAAGTAGAGGCAAAAAAAAAAAAAACACTGCATATCAATTTTTATGCACAACCATAGCTGAAGAAAAGCAAAATTAAAAAAATATTGGATCACCGTCCTTTATACCTTCATCTTTTTATTTAAAGTAAGGAGTTTTGGTCAGTGATGCTGCATTTCCAAGGACTGTCTTCTCAACTTGGTTCTATTCCTCTTTGATTTCCCTTGTTAACCGAATCCTTCCTCCAGCCTCCTCTGCAAACACCTTGTAGTTTTGAGGGATGCTAATCAGGAATAAGACCCTTTCCTGCATCTGGCTCAGGGACCCCCAACACCTTCCAGACTTCGAGACCAGAGCGGCCTGGCATGCTCTCTGGCTGCTGTTTTTCTTCATTGTATTGCTGCTTTAATTGGCCACAGTTCTCCTCGTCTTTCATGAACACCCTTAAAGCTCATGTGAGAGTAATTTCTTCCACCTTCCTCATTGTGGGTGATTTTCTCTTACACCGCTGGCTATCTGCTTAGCCCCTTCTACTCACTTTCTTCAGAATTCCATCATTTGGTGGGTTTCTGCAGCCCCATGATTGAGTTACAGCCTGAAGAATGTTGAGCCCAGTTCTCAGCTGCAGGATGTCTTTCCCCAAAGCCCTTGTTCTGCTAGGCCTGCCCTGAGGATTCACATGTGCATATTGGTTTACAGGAACATTAAAGGGTTATCCCCCCCAGTAGGTGGGTAAATTACTTTAGGACTATGAGGTAGTACTCTCCCGGGGCCTGCAGCTCTGAGTTGGCCTCTGGTACAAGCCAGTTCCCTTCTGGCTGGTTTCACATCTATTTATGACTTTCTTTTACACCTAATCGTCTTGTTTTAAGTTTTCAAGAAGAAATTCCTTGTACAATTAGAGAGAGATTCTGTGGTCTTTTGCCCCCAAAGGCTGAAAGCTCTACAGATGTAAAACATTAAACCAACCGAGCAAGTAAGTATGAAATGGACCTCTAAATGTTGTATTCAATAGGACATAAATAGTGAAAGACCATAAACAGAAAAATCATTTGCTAGAATTATAATTTGAATATTATGTATGTAATATCCAGCAATCAGTTGTCATGTGACAATATTGCATCATTTTAATGTTGGAATATAGAATGACATAGAGGAGGAAATAGCTTAGAAGGAGGTTTGTGTTAACACATTGCCCTGAGACATTATGCATGTGGCAGTGGCAACATCCAAGGGGAGGCTCTAGTTGAGCCTGTAGAAGAATGATTCTTATGTGGTCTCTCCATCAGCTCTGTCTCTGTGGGCTACAGTTGATCTTCTTGGTTGCAAGTTTTCTAGACACATATTTCTCAAAGTGCTTAGTATACTAGTAAAGTAATAGACTTCTATTGGATTTTATGTGTGTGGGTATATAACATCTGTAGGTTGATTCAGTGTTTCAGCCTACACATTTGTTTTTTATTCTAGGCATTAGAGCGTTGACATGATTGGAGATGTGAGTTCACATCTTACCTAAAGTGCCATTGCTTTCCTCTAACCTGGAGGAAGGTGAAAGGGACATGGAATTATAAATGGTGGCTTCTGTGAATTCATGTTGAAATGTTGTTTAGCTTTTTGAAAAAAATACTATATGAACCATCCTTTTCTCTCTTTTGAAAAGTCTCTGATCATGCTTGGTTTTATGGCAGATTAATCATCAGCAGATCACACTTTGCTTGCAATTCCGTTTTGCTTGGAGAGCACTGTGACTATTGTTAGGTGGGACAAGCACTTTGCAAGTGGCTACAGACCACACCACTCCTTAATGTCTCAATCATACCTTTATGACTGCCTGGTGTCCTGAGGTCATTTATCTCCAGGGTACCCTAAATACATTATTATATTTCTTTTCCAAATAGAAGCAAATAGATAATAAAGCAAGACTTCTATTTGATTTATATTTTGTTTCTCCACTTGTCTTATGATGATTTAAAAATGAGCAGTGAACTGCTCAAGATGCTTGAGAGGAAACAAAAATCTCCAAAGATGAAACTAAAATGGTGTAGGTCCAGGATACCGTGTTGTATCGTCATCCCAATGTCTATGACATTGCTCTTAATGGCCAAGTACAGCAGAATGGGAAGTTTGCATATTTCATATGTGTCGAGGGAACAGTCCAAATATTGAATGATCCTGTTCACCTTTTTCAGTTTTAGTGGAAACATTTTTTTTGCTTCTAGGTTTCCCTTATTGCCCAAACATTGCTGAATTAGCATGGGCCTTGAAAAGTCATCTCCCTTTTGCATACTTCTCTTATTTTTTCTGTTCAAAGTGTTGATCTCAAGACAAGCTGAAGTCTGAGACCAGTTGCACTGATGTGATTGATTCCACCGTGTGCTGGGCTCTGTGGCGAGGCCTTTCTTTCTGGAAAGACCATATCGAGTTCGTCCACTGTTATGAATGAAAATAATCAGTTGGTGAAAGCACAAAATTAGAAACCTCTTGGTATATTTATTTCGGTGTCTCAAGAATTCTGATTTAAAGCAGACTTTATTTCAAGTAATGTGAACAGTAGGTCGTTCAGGAGTCTCAGATGAATCAGTGTTTTCTTCCCTCCTCTCCAAGAAAATCTATTTAAAGCAAAGGTCAAATCTGTGCTGGATTTAGAGCCTATTAAATGTAAGTCTGGCGAACAGAGCCACTTCTTTTTTATTCTCTACATAGTTTGAAACACTGGGGACACTCTGGTCTTTTGCAAATCATCATTTTCCACATATTTCTGGCATTTGTGACTCTTCTTTTGTTCTGGAGCATGGTGTGAAACCTGTAATATATATAATACATGAATCTGAGCCCTTCTGGGTCTTTGGGCTTATTAAATTTAGGAATAATTTAAAGCTTGCAAATTTTCTCGGAAGAGTTTAGTGGGATTTGAATTATACCTAAGAAGGATATATTAATGTATGTATTAATGTGCCTCATTTAGTTAACATGCTCAAAGACTGAACTGGTCAAGCCTTCACTTCCCCTGCTGTCTCTCTCTCACCTCTCCTCACTCTGGCCTTCTCTGTCGCCATGAAGGTTGTCAAGTCATTTTCCAAGTCAGTAACCCCTGATATAGCTCCTCACAGGGCATGCATCTCACAGGCCACCCGCCTTGAGCTCTCTGCTCCAGTGAAGTCTTCAATCCTGCCTTTCCCTTAGTCCAGACCTGTGAGTGTAGGCATAGTCTCTCAACTTGATTCCCAGCTTCCCATTTCTGACTTCTTTAAGCCATCCTTTCATTTTGTAAAGATTCAGATATATTCCATAGCCAAGATCTGTGCTGGGCCATGAAGATGCACCAGTTAAAGAGTCAGCCAAGAAATCCCTGGTCCCCAGGAACTGATATTCTAGTGGGGAGGGCAGGCAGTGGGCAGAAGACATAAGGAAATGATATAGAAGGTGGAACATGGTAACTGCCCCCAGAGAAATAAAGGAGGAGGCAGAAATGAGGAGCTTGCATGGGCGAGTGTGATTTTACACAGTGAGAGGGCTTCCCTGAGAAGGTGACATCAAGGAAGAGGGTGTTGTAGTGGGCCAGGTCGGGAGGCAAGTGACTGTGTCCTGGTGAGATATAGTCAGGATCTGGATGCATTTCTAAGACATAGGTGACATGATTCACTGGTGGATTGAATATATGAGGTGTGAGAGAAAGGAAGAAGAATGACCTCAATATTTTTGGCATAAGTACCTGGAAGGATGGAGTTGTCCTGAATTAACAGGGAAAAAAGTGTCCACTGTCATGTCCTCATGGTTGATGTTCCCTAATCGTCCCAAGTAAGGGAGAGCAGGTGAGAGGGAGGGAACCAGGAGCTCAGTCTGAGACATCCTTTCTTGGGATGCCTCATTACACAACTATGCAGAGGGCGGGTTAGGTGGTTGGATGTTTGGGGCTGGAATTTGGGATGGTGCTTATACTCAGTCTTAACATATAGATGGTATTTAAGTCAGACCAGATGAGATCTGTAAAGACACAGAAGGGGAAGGTCTTTGGACTGAGAAACTTTTTTCTTATAGAATTTAGAAATGCAGATTTCTTACACCAGCATCTTTGCCTTGTGGCCCCAGCCTACATTTCCAGTGCTCTAGTGTTGCTTCCACATGTGTCCGGGGGCAAGCATGATCATCAAGCAGCAGTTGGAGAGCCATTTCCTTTGCTGGCAGGCCCTTTTGTGCATCCACATGACTCCACCACTTTCCTTGTGTTACTCCCTTTTAAAAGCAGACTCAGTTATAAACTAACCTCCGTCATGCTGGTAGTATCCTTCTGCTGCTGACTCCTCCCTGTTAGTATTCCTTTCTTTCATTTATATGGTTCTTCTTCTTCTTCTTCTTCTTCTTCTTCTTCTTTCTTCTTTCTTCTTTCTTCTTCTTTCCTTTATCATAGCACTTACCCTGCTTTAATTTTTGTGTCCCTGGTAGAAGGTGATACCCTTGAGGATGCAGGGTGGAGTGGCCAGAGGTTTATCTATCTTTACAGCCCAGATCTTGGAGTATCACCTACATGTAACAGCCTTATAAATGTTTGTGGGCCTGAGAAATTGTTTCCTAAGATTTACAAATGTGATTTTGGAGATACACACACACACACACACACACACATATTTTTGTGTGTGGTGCTGGGGATCAAACCCAGGGCCTTGTGCATGCAAGGCAAACACTCTACCAACTGAGTTATATCCCCAGCCCTGGATATATATATTTTTTTAAATAATATATTTATGTGTATAAATATATATATTTATATATATTTTTGTGTATATATACACACACAAGCATATGTATGAATGTATATATGTGAACACCTGGAGGGATAGATGAATATTAACCTTTCAGGTACTCATAACAATAATATCAAAGTCATTCTTCCTTTCTCTTGCACCTATATGTATTTCATATAGATAGCTGATAAGTATATTTTTATATATTTTATGAAAAGTATGTTTTCCCCAGAATAATTTTTCCTCTGGTCTCTCAAGCATTTTAGTACTGAGTCTTGGAAACCCAAAGATATGTATAGGAAGAAAGAAGTTTTCATAGGGACTCTAGAAGTCACTAATTCCTTTCAATTTATTTGCTATCCTAGTCAAAGTTTTAAATAGTAGAGTTCATACTTTATTTTTCCTTATAGAAATGCTGGCTATTTGGAAGTGTGTGTGTGTGTGTGTATTTTGAATGTGTTCATATGTGTTTGTGTGTACATATATTAGAAGATGGATTCTCTACACAAAGCAATTTTTAAAAGCTTATTCCTAGGAAGTCCTTATTCTTATGGATATGTATTGTGTGTATGTGTGTGTGTGCGCACATGCGTTACTGGGGATTAAATTCAGTGGTGCCCTCCCGCTGAACTATATCCCCAGCCCTTTTATTTTATTTAGACACAGTCTCACTAAGTTGTCTAGGCTGGCCTCAAACTTGTGATCCTGTCTCACCCTCTCAAGCGGCTAGGATTACAGGTGTGCTCCACCATGTGTGGTCCTTTTTTGTTTTTTTGTATAGAACATACAAAAATTTAAATTACTAGTTTAATTTTGGAGATTGAGCCTTCCATACACTAAGTGGAATAAAGAATCTGACACTGTGCCTGTGTTGGAAACAGCCCATGACAACCCTGAAGGAAAGCTGTGTAGAATCCTCGAGAGACCTGACTTTTAGATGACTTTCGTTCCAAGAGAGATTTAAAAATACAGTGCTCACAAGGTAAGCAGGTGCAGGAATACAATGACTTGTATCTCTAAACCCAAATCTACATCTGCCTTGATAGTATGTGTTCCACTTTTATTGGAGAAGCAGGTACAGAGGAACAAGCAACACATACCTAATAGCCAGTGAGACTTGGCGTCCCAGTATCAAGGAGGTGCTAGATGGGAGATGGGTGCACAACTATTTATTAGAGATGAGCAGACCATTGCCTTGTAGGCATGTGGACCCAGGACTCCCAGGTACTGTAATTTTTCAAAAGAAGCTGGCTATCAGAGTTTTCATGAGGAATCTCCTGCCTTTATATGACTATATTTGCAGGATTATATTTCCTAGCCACTGAAATGTTCAGAAAGTGCCTTTCATGCACCTCAGCATACGTATACTTTTGCCCTTGAGTCAGAATGAGCTGACCTCAGGGAGGCTCCTGCTTCCTAAACCCTACTTAAGTTTCCCCTGTGGCACTTACCGCTCATGGCATTATGTCCTGTATTAGTTTCATAGGATCCGTGTCCTCACTAACCTTGAGAGCAGGACCCTGAGATCAGGACCCTAATACATTGTATTAGGTATTATAAATCATCTAGAGATGATTTAAAGGATACAGGTGGATGTGCATAGGTTCTGTGTGAATAGTACTCCTTTGTATACCAGGGACATGGGCATCTGTGGGGGATTGGGGAGGGGACCCTGATCTAATCCCCTGAGTATACAATGAGATGACTTTATTTCTAATTTTAAATGTTGTGACCACATAAACATGAACTGCTTGTGTTCCCATGATCAGCATTCCATAACCATTTACTGAATATATAAGTGGACTCCCAAGCTGACGTCTCAAATACTTTTCAAAATTTCAATAGAAGGCCATTGTTACAACACAGACACAGAAGGAGAGGCCCAAGCAGAGGACAGCATGTGACCCATGGCTGCTGGAGCAGTTGCTCTGCCAATGGTGAGGAGTTCAGGAAGCAGCAGATTCTCCCCAAATAAGGGCTGGCAAGCGTTTTTTTCAGCTTGCGCTATTTGCTGGGTGATTTGTTTGTTTGCTTTTTTCACCTAGGGGGAGGGGTAAGGAAACAGCCGGAAATGGTTTCTTTTTCTTTTCTTCAGCCATCACTGATTAAGAGGTTATATAATCCACAAAGTGACAGCTGCTGGATATTTAGTTGGAATTTACAAATGTTGACCATGGGTGTGGAGGTCGCATAGCAGTGTCCCTAGAGAGCAGCCCCAGGCTCCAGGCCTTCCCAACCCCCACCCTTCCATTGGGCTTCCACCATCTTGCTAGGACAGAGTTTGCCACCAAGTTGAAATTCAGCATCCTCTGATCCCAATCACCTACTCCCCAGCTCTCCTCCGGTCCTCCTGTGTTCCTTTTCTAGTAATTGGCTTCCTTTATCCACCTGGCCAGGTGTTTACTACTTATCCCGTTTCCTCCCTTGTCCTCTGACCATTGCCCCAACACTGTTTATTTGTTTTCTTAAATATGTTTTCTGGGTTTTGTCTCTTACTACAACTGTCAGCATCAGAAGTGTTTTCAGCTGATCTGTGGTCTTATTTCACTCTGTCTTCTGCATTGTGAGTTGGACATCTGCAAATGAAAATCTTAGTATAGTATAATATATATATATATATATATATATATATATATATATATATATTGTGTGTATATATATATATTGTGTATATATATATATAGTATATATATATTGTGTATATATATATATATATAGTGTGTGTGTGTATATATATATATATATATATATATATATATATATATATATTGTGTGTGTATATATATATATTGTATATATATATTGTGTGTGTATAATATATATCTTTGCAGGTCCCCTGTAGGCTCTGGGATGAATCCACATGTTTCACCCTGGCCTGCCAGGATCCCCACCCTCTGGCACCTTCCTACCTCCAGCCTGTGATTCCATCTCCTTACAGACCTCAGATATTTGCTGCCTGACCATGCCAGACATGCAGTGATTTCCGGCTCTTCTGTACCTCTAGGTCTATGTCATTCTTTATCCCTGGGGCTCTCCAGGCCCTAACATTTTGTGCATATAATAGGCCCTTACTGGCTAAAGATTAATTCTAGGATTTTTTCCTCCTTGCTTTATAGTGTAAACTTCCATCTCCATGATCTTAATTCCTTGCCAGTCTGTGTGGAGAAAAGAATGTGAAGTGTTCCAGCCTGCCCCAAAGCCTGTCCTCACCTCCCCTGGTTAGTTATTGCTTCTGCACAACCAGGGGAGCCTCTGGCCAGGAATCTCTGTCTGGGGGACTCTGTCTTCACTTTGTCTTCAGTGCCAGGGTCTCCTGGAGAGATGGGACTTTCTCTATACCTTTTGTTTATTTATTTATTTATATTTTTTAAAAAAATTTCAAATAGTTTATATATAACAAGTTATGCTACTGCCTTTACCATCAGGAAACTTATTTGAAAAGTACAGTCATCTCCCTGTGTCTGCAGGATCCACATTTGAGGTTTCAGCAAACTATGGATTGAAAATATTTGGGGAAAAAATTGTGTCTGTACTGAACATGTACAGACTTTTTTTTCTTGTCATTATTCCCTAAACAATACAATATAGCAAGTGTTCCCATAGCATTTATATTGTATTAGCTGTTATAAATCATCTGGAGATGATTTAAAGTATACAGGGGGATGTGCATAGGTTTTGTGTGAATAGTACTCCATTCTATACCAGGAACATGGGCATCTGTGGGGAATCGGGGAGAGGGACCCTGATCTAATCCCCTGAGAATACAATAGGGTGACTTTGTTTCCAATTTTAAATGTGGTGACCACATAAACATGAGGTATTTTCCTAACATAGCCAAGGATTTGTGTCCAGTTGTTCTTTGTTCTCACATAACTCTCTCTGTACCCCAGCTCCTGCAGGTTCAAGAAACACTGAGGAGGTACCATTAGCAGGTGCTGCCTAGCACTGGGCCCATATCAGCTGGGCTGCAGCCTGGAAGCCTGTGGGTGGCAGCCTATCCACAGCCCTTTTTGTCCTGTGCCTCGGCCTCAGTAGATACCAAATGTGAGCCTTTGCTCCCACGTTCTCCATGTGGCTTTCATCTGTCCCTTCTCTGCCTGATTGCACAGCCTGCACCTGCCACACGTGCATTTGGAAAACTTTAATGATCTTCATTCACCATTTTGCTTTCAGAATTTTTTTGTAACCATTTCATTTGCTCTTTGCAGAAGGCTAAATGCAGTTGGGGCACATTATAATTCCTCTAGGAGCTGAGGAGCCTTTAGGAGTAGTGAATGCACTGGCTCTATCTTTGAAATATTAAAAAATGTTTTAATCCCCAAGGGTTAGGAAATTAAATAATTATGTTAAGGTACCCATTTCATTTTCTTTGATAGCATCAAAAAGTTAGCATGTTTTCTAAGAAACTGGTTCATCGTAAAGCAGAAAAGGGTGTTGAGCATTGAAATGACTGTGGACCTTATGATGTGCTGCTTGTGATGACATGGAAGATATTAACATTTGTCCTTGTGAGCCAAATGTAGATCTTAATGAGATTAGTAATGTTTTATTAAAGTTTACCTGACCTACTTAATCACCTACTTCATTAAAAGCACCCTGCAAACTGTAGTTGTCTAGAAATTAATCTTGGCAGTAGTTTCTCTTTTAATTAATAAATTCAATCCCTATTGTGTTTCCTTTGAGCCCTTGAAAATTCCTCTAAGAATCAAGGAGGCTTTAGAAATAGTGCAGTGACTGCATCATTGACATGTTGAGTTAAAAATTTTTAATCCTAAAAGGTTAGGAAATTAAGTAATTAGGCTTAAGTTCACAGTAAAATTATTCCTAGTAAATATGATGATACTAAATGAAGTAGTGATTCATTGTATCCCCAAAGTATACAGTGACTTCCAAACCCTGTCTGGGCAAACGTGTGACAAGCAACTGTTCCATGAAGTTAGGGAGGTCATTTATGTGTAGCTGAGTGATGGATCACAAGTGCTGATTTCACATTCCTTCTGAGGGAGGGACACTGAGAAATCATTTTCTTACACAAAAAGATTTCTCTAAGAAGAATTCCACATTTTGAAATGTTTCAAAAAGGACCCATAGTTGAGATTCAAATAGTAAAGGCTTCTTAAAGCATGTAAATTATTTTTGAGGTCTTAATATACATTGCTGTTCAAGAATATGTTTGTTTAGCCTGTGAAAGGATTCCTAGTACTAAAATAAAAATGTAGTTTTGAGGAAGAAAATAAATTAAACACATTAGGTTTGTTATTTGACAACTTTTGAGAAGTAAAAAGAGGTACATTTTTAGGATTTTTTTAACCTCAATAATTTGAGCTCTGTCAAAACTGCCAATCACAATTTCTTTCAATAAATTGTGGTGATTGATAGTTTTCAAACTCTCTAGTCTGTGAAGTACAAGCGAGTAAACAGTGATGCTTGCTCGTTAGCAGCCACTTCCTGAATCTATCCTCTCATACTGTCTGGGATGCCTCTTTAGGAAAATGTGGCTGTTTTGGAGATTTGAGATGTAAAAAAGAAGAAACTAAAAAATGAGGTATCCCAATCACCCTGTTCATGTGTACAATTGTTAATTTCCCCCACAAAACTAAAATTGTCCCCAGTGTACCACTTAAATGGTTTCTTAATTGAAATCCTAGCAAGTAGAAATTCACTTAATTCAGAACACATTAAAAGAAGTTCTGTAATACATGTGGTAATTAAATTAGCTTGATGTATACATTCTATAATATACATTATAGGTATGTATAACTATATGTATATGTATAATATACATATGTATTTCAAAACACCATGTACAATATACAATTTTGTACATTAAAATGGAAACCTGAAAAAATGTTCAACACTATTAGTCATTTAGAAAATGCATATTAAAGCCATTGACTCTAACCCTCCACACCTTCTAAGATGGCTAAAATACACTCTACTGTCATGTATATCAAAAAATAAAAATAAAAGAAAGCATACACATGAAATGAAGAATTCTCATGGATTGGAGGAAAGTAAACACCCTAGCATGAGGGTACCAGCTCTGCCTGCTACCAGCCAGTCCTGTAGAGGCCATGTGCAATTCCTTTGAGGTCAGTTTTGGCAGCCTGATAGCTGACAAGGAGTTTGCTGTGTAAGGGTTTTGGGTTAAGTTTTACAAACTTACATTGCACTCATTTAAGTCCCCAAAATGGAATGGCATAGACAATATTAATGCTATCAAGAAGTTGGTATGATGATACTAGAAGTGAAAATGATCATCAAAGAGAAAGAAAAAGTGGCAGGAATATGATGCATGCAGTTATCTGAGGTATGAGAAACTGGGCAATGGGAATTATCTGAAGAATGGGAGGGGGCCCATTGAGAGAAAAGATGCAAGGGACAGTCACCAAAGCACAGGAGTAATAGATGGGTAGAATGGGGGATGGGGAAGAAACACTAAAACTGAACCTGTGGTCTAGAGGACAGGCAGTCATTAGATACTCATTTGTACAAGGTTAATTCAGGAGCAGGGTATCTGCTCCTGAACTTGAAGGCTAAGCCTGGTTTGGTTGAAGTACTGCTAATGAAACTTGAACCAGCCTGGCTTTTGGCATGGTCAGCTCATAGCCCCTTGGAATTTGCAGAACATCAAAGTGAGGGCTGACGCAGCTGCTGCTACCCTGGCTTCTAAGAAATCCCTTAAGGCACTGCTTAGCTCACAGACAGTAAGGGCACCTGCCTTGACAGATTTCGGTGTTGCTAGAACTGTTTGATTTTGAAGAAAACTCCTGCCTTCTGCAAATTATTAGAAATGCATCCAGAAGTGTTCATCTCTTCTGTTTATGCTGTTTGTATAATTTTATTTCAAACATGGGAGATGCAAAGGCCAGCACTGACCTCATGATTAAAAATACAAGGTTTACTGTAGAACCCAACTAGGAAAAAGTAGACTTTGCTCAGCATAGTTAAGGGGACAGTCATAGGTTGCATTCACTCATGTTGGCACTAAATTGTGTGTGTTTTTAATTGCAAAGGAAAATTAAATTGTAGAACATGAATGAACAGCTGGAAATATATAGTTTAATATTAACACCTAGAAGCCAAATTCAAATTAAAAATGTTGGAATGTTTCTTATCTTTCTGGGAATGAAACCCCCAGCCCCAACTCCCTATTCCCCTCATAACAGCTAAGTCCATTGTAACTTTCAGTAATTGGTTTTTTATTAAAATAAGAGACTGCAGTATAAATTTTAGCAACTGGTCTAAATAGGCATTAACAGGCCCGGAGATCCAACCACAATTTGTAACATCGTTCCTCTGGGAAAATGGATTCTAAGTGCCCAATAACTACCTTACAAATAGACTTTTGAATCATAGTCCATTTGAGAATAAGGAACTGTTTGTGATAGTAATACCTTCCATTGGCTTGCTGGAGAACTGCACAGAAGGGACCTATATTCCTCCACACGTGTGTGGTGAACCTGGCTAGTCTGGGTTTGATCAAAGATTATTGCTGAGTGGGCATGGAAAGTGTAGGAATTAAAACCAAAGTAGAGGCTGGAGACAAGTCAAGGGTGGAGTTGGGAGGAGAGATCTGCAGAGGCTTCAGTGCTAGGAAAGGTTTTCAGTCTCTGAAGTAAAAGTGGGATTCTGAGCAGTTGAAGCCAAGACAGAACAGGATGAAAAGTAAGTTAGGAGTAGAGGAAGTTGAGGGCAAAAAGGCCAAGAGATGAGGAGTAAGAAGTGAGACTGATCAGTCATTTAAGGAAAATGTAATGCAGTAAATGCCAGGAAGGTGAAGTAGTTCATAAGGAAGTCAAAAGATGCCCTCAGGACCTATAAATGATTTTTCCTAGATATTACATGGCAATATTTAGAATCAAGACTTAGACACATCAATTCATGTGCAAGTTCAACACATTTATTGAGCACCTGCCGTGGGTTAACATGATTAGAGGTTGGCAAAAGGACTTTTCTTTTTCTTCTTCTTTTTTAAAATATTCTCTCTGTCTCTGTATTTTGTATTGGTGTGTTGTAGTTGTACATATGGTGGAATTTGTTGTTAATTTTTGCACATGCACATAGTATAGCAATATAATATGGCCAACATCACTCCCCAGCACTTGCCCCCTTTCCTCCTGGCCTCTCACTTGCTGGTCCATTTATTCAGACAAAGGGAGTTTCTGCCTTCATCGAATTTACAATTTAGTGTAATTCTAGCCAACCACAAAAATGAGCCAAAGCAGGCTAGGGTCTAATGGTGATGATAGATAGGAGATTATTATGTTTGCTTTATTTCATCCTTATTTTTGTGTGTTTGTCACATTGATTGTTCTGTTAGATTTTTAAGAGTAGACTACATGAGACCTGCATGCTTGGTATTTATTTTTTATCTTCACTGGAGCTTAGTAGCTACTCCAGTAACTATATCCTGGTTGGTGATTAAAATAGGTTTGACTCATGCAACTACTTAATTGAATTAGCATGTGACTGCTTATTAATTGTTTGCCTGAGAAAACTATTAGTGTACTGTGTGAGGAAATCACTGCTCAACAGAATGTAAATGTCAATTTTTTTTATTACTCTAGCATAACTTAGTAAAGTTTGACTTTCTATTTGCAAGTGGAGAGGGTGGCTGCTTCGTTATCTACACTTTGTGATTCAACTCAGCCAGGAGGTCAGAGGGATCATTCACTCTAACATGGATCCCAGCACCAGGAGGCCTTGTCCTGACCTTCTGTCCTCACTGCATTTGTGGCTGTGATGGTTTGGACGTGTCCTAAAGTTCCGTGTGTTGGTAACTTAGTCCTTAATGCAACAGTCTCAGGGGGTGAAGCCTAATGAGAGGTGATTAGGTTATGAGGGCTCCACACATTGATCCAATTATAAAAGAACTTGGGGCTCCACATTTGATCTCCTGCTCTCTCTTTGGCCTTCTGCCATGGGGTAATCCATCAAGAAGATCCTCATCAGTTGTGGCCCCCTGATCTTGAACATTCCAGCCTCCACAGCCATGAACTATGTTCTTTATAAATTTCCCAGTCTAAGGTAATCTGTGACAGCAGCACAAAAGGAACTAAGACAGTGACTTTATGCATATGTCTATAATGGCACTTACCATATTGTTCTAGAAGGCTCAGTCCAGACAGTAAACACTACTATCACACTGACTGTGTATCCTCCCACTGCTGTGATCCCAACTTGTGTCCTTTCTATGTACCCATGATAACAAAAATAGTGCTGCATTACCAGTGGGCTCAAGAGCTTGACTTTTTTTTTTTCTGAGCTCCAGCTATTACAGTGAAATTTCCAGGGACTCTGTGGCTTAACTGATGGAAATTTATTCTTCATGATTCTGAGGGCTTGGAAGTCAAGATCAAGGTGAGGTCATTTTTTGCAGATGACTGTCTTCTTGCTGTGTCTTGGTTGGGGAGAGAAGAAGACACCATAATCCCAGCATGAGGGCTCCACCCTTATGACCTAACCACCTCCTCATGACCCCTCCTCCTAAAATCATCTCATTGGGAATTGGGGATTTGATATAGGGATTTCAGGGGGACTAGAGTGCACTTTTTGTGGTTCAACCTGAAAATATCACACCTTGGTGTAGGACCCGTGGTTTCCTGGCTGTGGCTGGTTGTGAGATGGTAAAGGCTTTCAGGAAAAGTGGCTGGGTGGGTTTCTCTGTGTCTGTCCCTTCACCCCACTCAAGTTCCAGCTCTCTTTCAGTTCCTTCCCCTACACATTTGAGTGGTGGGTTGTACACCTCTCAGGAACATAGCTTTCTCAGTTACCATGTCTTTTTCTGTTTTGTATTACTGTTAACAGAAGACCACAGACCAGGTAAGTTACAAACAGTGAGGTTTATTTGATGAGTGGTTCTGGAAGCTGAGAAGACCAAGACTGAGGGACCACATCTAATGAGTGCTTTCTTGTTGTGTCATGCCATGGCAGAAAGGCAAAAGAAGGTGAGAGAATTAGATAGAGAGACAGAGAGACAGACAGAGAGACAGAGAGGGAGCACACACGTGTGCAGGAAAGGGCTAGACTAACTTTTATAACAAGCTCACTCTCACAATTATGATGATAGTCCATTTGTGAGGGATGAAGTCACAGCCCGTGAACTTTGAGAACACATCCGAGCTATAGCACCCTATCTCTGACAGTCATCTTCCCAGCACTCAGACTTGTTCTGGTGATGCCTACTGTTCTATCCCCATTCACTCATACGGGTGAGGGGCCAGTGGTTCACAGCTGGGGCTTCCCCACTCCACCTATAGCCAAGGAAGGAAGGCTACTGATGTCCACTGTGTCCTCAAGTGTGCTCCAGCAGTAACCCCAAGCATAAAAGGTGACTTTCTAATATGACTCTGTATGTCTCTGCTCATGCAGTCTCTAAAATAAGAGGGAGGGGGAGAGGGAGAAAGAGAGCTAGAGCGAGAGAGAGCACGTGTGCAAGAGTGAGCTGAAGGCAATGGTCTGTTCCTTGACTTCCCTGTTTGGATTCAGGTATAGGTCCATGGGGATGGCCAAAGAAGCAAAAAGCACTGGGCTGCCCTGGGATCTGCTTGCCTACAGGGTGACAAATCTGCCTACTGAGTTTCATTCCTTTGGTGACATATTTCTCAGGAGATTTTTCAGTCCTCCATGCATGGACCCCTGGCAGCACTGCCCAGACCTGTCCAAGTTCCCCAGTGAACACACCTAGGTGTCAAACTGGGATTTTCCTAAATGGAAGGAATTTTATTCCCCCTACAAAAATTCTAAAGAACAGGCTATTTTCATGGATTAAGAGAATATAGACATTTTCATGATGCTTACTGAGATCAGAAATGCATAATTATCAATGCAAATATACAGTTTTATCTTCATTTTTAATAAAAGTATAACTTTTACCTCATGGTGCATTATTCTGTTTATTATTTGTCTATAATTACATCATTAATGAAGCATTATCAATGATTGTATTTATTCAGTGTTGGAAATAGAATATGTATGTTTTACTTAATATAGGAAATTCTTAATGAATAAATATTAAGGAGAAAATGGGTTTTATTAAGTGTATACTATATACCAAGTCCAATTCCAGGTACTTATCACTGATTAGCTCATTTATTCATATCAAAAGTGCCATAATGTGTTCTTAACCCCATTTTATGCATGAGAAAGTTGCAGTTTAAAGAGGTTAAGTATCTTGCCCCCACCCAAGGCCACAGAAGTACTAAGTGGAAGGTTGGGACTAGATCTCAGGCTGCATGGGTGCAATGCAGGGCTCTAGAAAATGTCCTTCCAAAATACATCTTTCTTTTGGCCAAGTACAGAGGCTCATGCCTGTAATCCCAGTGACTGAGACAGGAGGATGGTGAGTTCAAAGCCAGCCTCAGCAACGGTGAGGTGCTAGGCAACTCAGTGAGACCCTATCTCTGAATAAAATGCAAAATAGGGCTGGGGTTATGGCTTAGAGGTTGAGTGCCCTGAGTTCAATCCCTGGTACAAAAAAAAAGTCTTTTGGGGAGAATGAACATTAAGACAATGGAAACTGTTTCTCACTTGGCAATAGCAGCTGATCCTCAACTGAACTGGAGGGAGCAAGATTCCTGTTTGTTAAACATATTTCTTTAAGATCATAATGCATGTCATTATTTGATAAATTGCATGTAAATGTAACTTAATAACCAAAAGACCATTGTTTAGACAATAATTTCACCAGACTTTTGTACTTCAATAAACTTCAAACTGCATTTTTAATATTTGAGGCAGCTATCCTATTCATAGTTACATATTCCTTGGGATGATCAGAATGTCTTTTTTTCCCAATATTAATAATGTTTCTATGCTTTAATTCCATGTGACAAGAAGCACCACACCAGGGTGCTTATTTTGGCTGGTAGTAATATTTTGTTAGGTTTTGGCAGTTTAATGTTATAGCATTTGCCATTTGAGTTCTAATAATGCTATCTTTTTCCCTAAAAACATGTTTGTTCATATAGTTTCCTATTCTAGAGGCACCAAAGATAACATGTGTGTAGTATAAAGAGAGAAAGGCAGTCCTTAAATCTTTAGTAATTAAAATTCCAGTGGAGAAGAGTTTGGATCCCTAGATCAGCTGTAGACCCCAAGTAGAGTGGATTACTGTAAATATCAAATGGGTCTCACTATGAGCAAGTTTTTGCTCATCCCTAGAGAGCATTCCAACAAATTTTAATATTAGGATTTCTGAACTGTTTCTATATTTTACATTAGAACGGGCATGTTCTCATTTCAAGGTCATTGCCTTTGAATTCTGTTTTGCCAATGCTAAATGCACAGTAACAATAATCCCCTCCATTCTTCTTTCAGGCCACGCGGGCAGCCATCACCCAACATTGCACAGACCTTGGAGATTTGCTGGGCAAGGAAAATGATGTGGCTCTAATCATCGATGGCCATACCCTCAAGTATGCCCTCTCCTTCGAAGTCCGGAGAAGCTTCCTCGATTTGGCGCTGTCTTGTAAAGCGGTCATATGCTGCAGGTGGGAATTTGCAGGCTGTGTCTAGTTTATGTCCTGACATGCCTGCATTCTGTGTGTCTGTAAAAGAAATTGGTGCAAGGGAGTTCTAGGTGTCAAGTTTTATATATATAAAAAAATAAGCAAAACAAAAATACAAGATTATCTTTAATTGTTGGTTCACAGGTTTTGCAGAAGGCAGTTAGTGTCTTTTATGTTTTTGTTTTCTTTATTGCCTTCTGAGAAGACAAAAGAAGAATCAGAGGTTTAGATCCTATTCACAATAAGGGGAAATATTGAAAACATCTGCCTCAAGCCAGCATGAGAAGTTACCAGGGTCCCACCTAGTTGGCTCCTTGTTCTGAATGTGTGAACTTAACTCCCAAGGCTTGTGGGGCTTTGATGCCTTTTTCCTAATATTCAGTAAGTATTTTTTTGGTCAATGAAGAACTCTGGTTGGGTTCATATGATACCAATTTTTGTGTTAAGATTCAACTCTGGTCTTTATTGGTCCTTCGTTTAGTCTGGGAAGGCTTTTTAGGGGGGACATTGTTACGTTCCATGACTACTGGCTGTGTGGAGATCCAGTTCTGATAGAGATTTGAAAGCCAGAATTATAAAGAAAATAAACTCCTAGAAAGATGAATGACCACCAAAGGCCAAGGACATGCAGATGGCAAGAAGGGTAGAGAGAGGTGATGGGAAACTTTTTTTTCCTTGGTTTTCCCTTTGTGTCTATGGCATGAAGTTGCTGGCAGGGGCAGGCACCTGATTTCTATGAATTCCTCAACACTGGAGGTTGTTACTGTGCTGACCCTAGAGTCACAAGTCCAGGTAAGTGGGTCACGTCTGCCTGCCAACCGCCATGTTGGTAAGGGAGCGGCTTGTCAGTGGCTAGAAATGAGCAGCAGCACCAGAAACAGCGAGAAACAGCGTGGAAAAGTCTGCTGACCTGTGACTTGAAGGCAAACATGCTAAAACCTTATAAAGGTTTTTTAAAGGGAAACCAGAATGCCGTCCGTTTGGATTCTCAGGGGAGAGCCAGGAAAGCCTTAAGGCTTTACGGGAACATGCTCTTTTCTTGCCAGGTGCTTGATACTAAAGAAAAACATCTTTTTCCCCTTCTTGCTTTAGCTGTTTTCACGGTCCTTTGTGTGTCCCATACGGCTGTATGCTTAAGGGTATTGCAGGAAGGAGTTCAAACTGCAATTGGCACAGAAAGGGGAAATTTCAAATTAAATACTGTGACAGTCTACAAAATAGAAGCCTTAATTGAAAAGGAGGAGAATCCAGGATGGTGCACTACTTTCCTGCTGTTGAGATATTTATTGGCTGATCTCACACTTCAGATTTAAAAAAAAAAAAGCCTTAAAGAAAGCACTTATATATTTCATGAGTACACATTCATCAAGAAGTTAAACCTAAGCTAATTTTAATATGTCACTTCAAACATGAGGTCAGTCTTAATTCTCCCTGTCTTTAAAATGTAGCCATGTAGGAGTTACCCCTTTCTCTAATTACAGAAGGAAAAAATGTTATTTTTTCAGAAAAGAGCTCTTCTGTAAAATAATTACACATTCTCTTAAATAGTCACTTTGGATTAGGCGGAAGGGAATGAAGGAAGGGGAGGGGATATGGAGGTAGAAGGATAGTAGAATGAATCAGACATTATTACCTTGTGTACATATATGACTACATGACTGGTGTGATTCTACATCATGTACAACCAGAAGAATGAGAAGTTACACTCCCTTTATATATGATATGTCAAAGTGTATTCTATTGTCATGTATAGCTAATTAGAACAAATTTAAAAATATTGATTCAGAGATTGGTGAATGTTATACAAAAATGGGTACGTACCTTTAAACTAAAACGATACTTTAATCAGTAGAAAAGGGACCAATGCAAGATTCTGTTAAGTAGTTTACTGAAATTTGAATCAAACATTTTTGCTAACTATATATTTCAGAACTTAAATATTTTCCATGTATATAAAATCCTATAAAAGTCATAATACAGTCAGTGGGGTAGTTACTGATCAGTAATCTTATACAGTTACCACTGTATAAGACAGCAATGTTACCCATTATTTGTTGAAGGGTAAACTGGTCAGTCAAAGAGGATTTTGATTGTGAACTTGATATTTGTGTTGCACATTCTGAATGTCATAGAAGAATAGGCAAGATCTGGTCTTTTCCCTTAAGTGCAAATAATGAATTAGAGATTATGGTATTGGCCTTCTTTGAATCTCATGTACACCCTTGTCTCTTAAAGTCTGACCCTCAGTGAGGCTAGCATGCTCCATCTTTCCATCTTGCCATATGCAATAGACTCTTTCGGTTCCTTTTGGCTTTTGCTATTGGTGGTTCTTCCCTCCAGGGAGTTTCTCCTCTTTCTGTGACACCTCTCTTCTCCCTTTTTATCTGTCTTCTTTACAACCTCTTTTTCTGGCAGCCTCTGATCCTCTCCTTTTCCTGCTCCATATGTGCATTCTATCTGTTCTTATGACATTATCTGCCTTACACATTAATGATTCTCAATACCGGCTTTATATAGAATCATCTGGAGAACCTTATAAAAAAACATTGTCCTCAAAAAGTTAAACATAAGGGCTGGGGATGTGGCTCAAGTGGTAGAGTGTTCGCCTGGCATGCGTGCGGCCCGGGTTCGATCCTCAGCACCACATACAAATAAAGATGTTGTGTCCGCCGAAAACTAAAAAAAAAAAAAAAAAATAAAAAAAAAAAATAAAAAAAAAAAGTTAAACATAAGAGTACCTTATGATCAAACAATTTCATTCCTAGGTATACACTCCAACTAATTAAAAATAGGCCCTTAAATAAATACTTGTATGTGCATATTCATAGTAGCAACTTTGTTTACACTACCCCCAAATTGGGAACAACCCAGATGTCCATGATTTCATGAATGGATAAACAAAAATGGTATATCCATGCAATGGAATATTATTATAAAAAGAATCGAAGTAGTGATACATACTACAGTATGGGTAAACCACAAAAGCATGCTTAGTGAAAGAAGCCAGTCTGTCTCACATGCACATGCATGCACACATACAAATACATACAAACACATACACACAAAGACCACATATTGTATGATTCCATTATATGAAATATTCAGAATAGGCAAATTCATAGAACCAGAGAGCAGGTTTGTAGTTGCTGGGGGCTTGGGGTGGGAGGAATGGAAATCATTGCTTAATTGGGCATAGGGTTTCCTTTTGAGAATGATGAGGTATGGCAGGATTAGATGTAGGTGATGGGTATACAGCATTGTAATTATGCTAAATGCCATTGAATTTCTATACTTTAAAATGTTTAATTTTATCTTATGTGAATTTTACCTCAATAAAAATATAATGAATAAAATAATTAATCTATTTAAATAAAAAGTATGTTGAGTAAAAAAATGTTCAAATGAAATGTTGGCTGAATGAAAATAAAAAGACTGACTGCCAGATGCTATCCCAGAGCAATAAAATCAGAACTCTAGGAATTTTACACACACCTGGTTGGTTCTGACTGGCATTCAAGATGGAGAGCAAGGACTTCTACAATCTGCTTATCCATTGTGGCCCCGTCTGAGTCTAGGACTTTTTCATACCCACATTCCGTGGGCACCGCAAATTCAAGACCTACCTATCAGCAGAATTAGCCATCATCCCCCCACCTGCACCTTCCCACTCCTTACCTTTACTAATCTTTGAAGTTCATTGTCCCCTTGATGGCTCCACTCTCTTTTGCGTTGCCAGAACCTTTCAATAGCATCAGTAGGCATGACTGTATTAAATCGACACCAGAAATTCCACTCTTTGTATTTGTTGATCCAAGATAAGCATTGTCTTTGTTTCTATAAATGAGGAATCAAAGGCCTCAGAAATTAAATTTTATTATCTTGCCCATGTCCTCAGCTCATAATGGAAGAAGTAGCATTTATCCTAGATCTGAACAGTGTCAGAACCTACTTGGCTGTGTGAGCTCATTCAGTCCCATAAATACTCACAATTTCATCTTAGAGTTTTTGCTTTTACCCTATTCTTCAGACTGTAGAAAATATTTAGACATATTCAGCATAAAGTCTCACAGGATTCGTCATTCTCTAAAAGGATAGAAGGCATTTAGAAAATGTGTAAACCATTCCCAATATGTTAAAAAAAAAAAAAAAAGAAAAAAAGTTTCTTTCCTCTTTCTCATTTTCCCTCTTTCTTTGGAGTCTTTATTTTTGTCAAAATGGAAATAAGTTTTGAAGCACAGACTACTAGAGGGGTGGACTTTGACCTCTTAAGAATATTCAGAAATCTTAAATGACTGTCTCATCAGGAAAAGGGTCATGAAAATATCATCAGTGGCCCCCATGTAAGAAAGTCAGTGATGGTCCCTCCACAGTGCCCTACAAGTACAGATGACTCTGTACTTGCCCCCAAGTGCTGCCTTGTTAGTGGATATGATTTACGGCTCCATGTCCCTGGACAGGAGAAGGAGTGGGAAGAAAACCCCACAGCAGGGACTTCCACTGCATGTGCAAATTAAGGGTTTCAGAAGGTATCATTTATTTTCTCGGATGTGTTTAGACTTCTGTCTCTCAGGATAGATTAAAAGATAAACATGCAAAAACATAGTGTGATACCAAAGAATAAAGATGGTTGAGAGAAAAAGGCAACAGCCTCATGAAATGTTTTTAAAAAACTTTTTTGGGTTTATTTTTTTTAACTCTTAAGAATGATTTATAACTCTTGCAAAAAAAAGGGGGGAGAAAATACAGATAAACAAGAAAAAAGAAATCAGCATTCACAATGTTGCAAACTAGTGATTTACTGTTAAGAATTTGTGCTAAAATCTAGACCTCCTCCTGTGAAAATATTTTATTGAAAGAGGGGTTATATATGCAATATGTGCATATTGAAAAGTTATAAACAATTTCTATGTCAAGTAGTAATATAAAATATTTTTTAAAAGCTGATGTTGTAGGAAAACAGTCGATCTATTTCTGGTTGATGGATATTCAGGATAATGACTTTTTTTTTTTTAAATCATAAAGAGTAGGTAAGTCTTTGCAAAGATACTTGATGATTTCCATAAAACAAGAATGGATTCATGGGTAAGCACCATAGAAATGTACAGTGGAGTTTGCTCTCGTCATCTGAGAAAAGTGAAGTTATTTGACTTAGAGTAGGAGAGAAATGGCCTGCAGTTCCATACCTGCATGCTTCCCTCTTTGAGGAGCTTAGCTGGACTCTGAGCCCCAGCTGTAGCTTGTTAGCCTCACCAAGAAAGGGGAGCAGTTGAGAGACTATTTTATGATAGAAAATATGTGTCTAGTACACCCTCCCTTGCAAAGTTAGCAGTACAGATTGTCCTCCTGAATAAAACGGCCCAGCATTGTTAACACCCTGACAGTGTCTCATTCCTATAGCTGGCTCAGTCTTCTACCCATGATCTGAACTCAAACCTCTCATGCAGTCTGCATCCAAAACCCTGTACATCTGTCCTACTTTAGACCACTTAGTGTAGACAAGAACTGGCTCTTCTGATTTAGTCTCTTCCCCATCTTAGCTCTTCATATTGATGAGGCATGATGGATAATAGGAATCAGAAGTTTGGGCATTTTATGTGTGGTATTGTTCAGCCTATGAATTATACACAGAATTATGTTAAAATAGAGTTCAGACAAGTAATTAGAATTGTACCACAGTGTGTTTTGGTTGGCCTCCATGTTGGTAGGGATCCAGTCACACACGTGAAAAAATAAAACTTTAGTTTCTTTCATTGTGATGTTTCAGCATCATGCATTTTCAGTGTAAGCCAGGTTCCTATGTTGACATTTTATTCCAGGGACCACTATTAAATTGTCGAGGCTGTAAGCCTTTCCTGGGTTATTTGTATTATGGCTTAGCATATATTTGCACATATGTTGATTAAATGCAATTACGGTAGGATTCATTTTCAGACAGATTTTTTTTCACTTGACTCTAAAAAGAATGCTATTATTTGAATGATTAAGGCAATTTTCTTTGGTCTTCACTGTCTTTCTCATTACTCTGTTGAGGATGAGTGCTCTCAAATGTAATGATTCTCCAGCAACATCTTGAATGAAAGCAATCTCTAAATTCTAAAAGTTTAAAAAAATGTATTTTCTACCTATAGGTTTTACCACTATTTCTCTAGAATGCAGATTATCTTGTTAAACATTTTTTTAGTATATTAAAAAAAGTAGCTCATTTGAACCATTGTAGGAGCCAGAATATATTGACACTTTGGAGTATTAATCTCAAGTAGGAAAAGGAAATTACTTATAAGCAATTATTTCTGGTTTAAAAAATGAACAATAATAAGAAAACTTTTTGAAATTAGAGGTAATTTTGATGGTGACGTTTTCAGAAATGAAGAGCTATTTTCATTGTAAATAACTCTTGCAGAAAATAATTTCTTCCAATCACCCAACAGATCAACTTTTAACTATTAAAAATTTCTGATGTTTTGATTACCCTCTAACTAAAAGTTATGGTTGTTTTATTGGTTTTGTTTGGTTTGGTTTTGTGGTACTGGGGATGAAACTCAGGTCCTTATGCATACTTGTCAAGTACTTCACCACTGAGTCATACTTCCAGCACTAAAAGTTGTGTATTATCACTATATATAATTCTTTCAGGTGAGAAATAGAAAAAATTAACCTGCCAACTTTTGTTGCTTATGTCCTGAACTGATAAAATTATTTGGTGAGGAGAGATATAGTTTATGGACAAATATTTACTGTAAGTCTGAAAATATAGGATATTTTTCTGTTAAAAAAATCTATGAGCAATCAAAATAAAAAGACTTACCTACCATGGGGCAGTTAATAATGAGGTTTGATCTATAATAATATCCTGCATGCAATTGGGAATACATTTCTTAGATTTTTGTTGTTGTTTATACAGTTGTTATATCACTTTTCCTCGAGAGCAGATCCCCTTTTCTCTGTGGTTCTAAAACATGATTTACATGACAGAAATTCCCTTCAATTGATTGTCAATTAGTCTCTCTGAACAGAAAGAAGCTCAGTTACAAACTGGGCTCTGGCCATAGCAAAGGTCTTCCCTCTTTGAAAGTACTCTAAGAATTGCTGTAACAGGGTCTGCTTGAGTTCCTGTTGGTCTTCTGTGCTGCTCTCAACACATTGGGACCTATGTGAGATGTCAGAAGAACTCACAGACACGTCACTTTTCAGGTTTTTTTCTTGTGTTTTTTCCCCCTCCCTGAATTCATGAATGATTAATTCATTGGTGCTTGTCATTCTTGACAATCCTGCTTGCCAAATGAAACAGGGTGATATGAGGCCAAACTGTGGTCCAAAACTCTGAAGCAGAAGCTCATAATATTTGGCATCTTTCCTACAAGTAAAACAAACCAGAAAAAAAAAATTTTTAAAAGTCAAGCACAGAGCTTAATTAAACATGTGGACTATGTCATGAATATTTATGCCCCCAGGTCTTGCCTTGTGATGGTATTTGTACTTAAAGTGCTTTTTCTTCTCTTTCCTGTGAAGTAGTTCAGAATGTGTTTCATTAATACAAGGAAGTGTTGTGTTAACTTTCATTAGGAAAAAAAAAAAAAAAAAAAACCCTTCTCCTGACAACGCGGACACCTTTCTGATTGAGAGGATGCAAAGTAGTTCATACATTAATTGGTCCCAGAGAAAATTATGTTTTCCATTTTCCTGTCTGTACATCTGACACTTTCCCTCATTTATCACCTCCTGAATTATCGATGCTTTCCTTTTCCTGGTTTTGACAGGCAGGGCTCCTCCTATGACTTTGAAAACTGCATGGCATACTCCATCCGGGAGCTTTGCCATCTTCCAGTTTGAAATGCATAGCTGGGTGCACTGCGCAAGAACCAGACCCTTGTCAGTTTTAAGCCTCTCTGATTCAATTTCTTACTTGTTTAAAGGCGAAACAAATGACAAGAGAGGAACATTTAAGTCTTTCATTTCCCAGAGTTCTTGAAACTCTATTTATTTTTGGTCCCATCTAGGGTCACAAGTAAATTGTCCACAGTTGCTACATCAGACTGATGCAGTTGACTAAAGTTGCCAGACTCTGGAAGCTTGTGCTGGATTTGAGTTTTATGATTGGCGATTTCTAAACTTTATTACCATTATCATCTGCAGAGCTATGCTGGGTCATCAGGGACTGAGAGGGTCTGCTGAATGATTTGGTTTCTGTTGTTTGTTAATCAATTGACTGAGCTGTGCCAGAGTTCCAGCGCGTTGTTGTCTCTAGTGGTTTAGTTCCTGACAGGCCTGCAGATGAGAGGGAGGCAGACAGACTGAGAGACAGACAGACACCCCCTACCCTCATCATCCTATCAAATTCTTGACACTTGGGTCATCCGAGAAAAACAGAGCAAGCATTTCTCCTCATTTTAAGCAAGTATTCATACTGGTGTCTTTCACCACTTGGACACACCAGTCTCTAAAGACCAAAGTAAATATACCAGCTTGAAGATAATCCTTTCACAAATATACAAGTGCCGAGTTAAAACCATCTGTCAATTGTTTGTGCATTTTTCCTTGCTCTAATTTGTTTTCATGGATGGGTGTTGTTTGAAGATGTTAGAGCTTGAGAAATTTCAAGTTCTGTGTTATCACAACATTGCCTTTTTTTAGATTCTTGAACCTTCATTTCCCTTTATAAAATCATGGTGAATACATATTGTTTTTTTCTGATACAGGAAATAACAGTAAGAAAATAGGACTTTCTATGTAGAAACATGAATATGTGAATATACATTTAAATTTAGTGTTTTTAAAATGCTGGTGCTTCATATCATTATATTCAAATTACTAAACCTCAGAATAATATAGTATTAAGGTTGAAAGGGATGAAATAGTTTTTTAAAGGAAAAAAAATTGTAAATGATGTTAACTTACTTTTCTCTTTTTTAGTTGACACATTATATTTGTACATGTTTGTGGAATATGGTACAATAATTTGATATATGTATACAATGTATAACAATCAAATGAGTGTAATTTGCATTTCTATCTCAAACATTTATCACTTCTATGTCTTGAGAACCTTTGGATGCTTCTTTTCTAGTTATTTTAGAATATATCATAAAATGTTACAGAATATAGGTACCTTACCATGCCATATAGTGGCAGAACTAAGAGCTGGGGATGTGGATCAATGGTAAAGTGCTTGCCTAATGTGTATGAGGCCCTGGGTTTGATCCCCTGCACCATATACACTCATAAATTTGCAAACAGAAAGGTAGAACTAATTATTCTTATCTAACTATATTTTGGTACCCTTTATCTACCCTTCTTAGTCTCTGGTGACCACTGTTCTATTCTATGTTTGACATTCCCAGCTTCTACAAATGTCGTTCTGTGCTTGGCTTATTTCACTTAACATGACGTTGCTGCAGATAACAGGATTTTAATCTTATTTATGGATGAATATACCATTTTGTTGTGTAAATATACTGTTATCTTTATTCACTCATCCATTGCTTCAGATTGTGTCAAGCTGAAATGTTCTTTGGTTCAGCATCACGTGTGTTTAGAGAATGTTGTGGAGAAGGAGAGGACTCCTAAACATCTTGGGGGCCTATTTCAGCTCTGTTTTGTCCTATGAAGTGTCTGATCATTAGTTTTTGAAAGGGCTTTGTTTCCTTGTGGTTGAACAGGTGTTTGCCTTGCCCCTACTCAGCCCCTAGAATTGACTGGGCCCAAGGGTAGAAGCCTATTGATAAAGGTTATTGATTAAGGACTACGGGCACAACCTTTGCTAGATGGGAGGTTCATCTGGTGAGAGGGGCAGTTAAGTTACATATGGTTACATAGTTCATAATATGAGGTCCCTGAATGGGGAGCCTGGCTAGGGCGCAGAGATTCAGCTATCTAGTGGGGAACACTGTTAATAAAGTGATGCTCACCCTCAGTCACTGTGATCAGATCCTCTGTAAACGCTGAGCATGTATCACCTCAGAATCCATAAACAGACTACAAAGAGATTTATACTTTAGAGAACTCAGGCACACAAGAGGAATGATATGACTCTAAGATCCTGTGCTATTGATAAATGATTTTGAGGTTTGAACCCAAGTGGTCTCTTCTGGTTTGGATATTAAATGTCCCCCAAAGGCACAGATGCTAAAGGCTTGGTCCCCAGCTGATGGCACTATTGGGAGATGGTGAAACTTTTAGGAGGTGAAGCCTAGTGGAATCACCAGCAGCTGCCAGGTGTTCAGTGCAGGTACAGGTAGGAATTGCTAAATCCATGTCCTCCCAGATATAGTCTGTCAGTCTGTATGCCTCCTTATTTATTTATTTTATATGTAGCACTTACGAAATGTCCATTGGTAGTCAGTGCACGCTGTTGCAGAAGAAAAAAAGAGAGAAACAAAGACTCAAGATTACAGTCTCAGTCCTGGGCCAACTTGTTTTACTTCAGTCAGATGAATCCAACAGACTGATGTTTACTTTTCAGTTTATGAGCCAAGGTTTTTCAAGCAACCAGTGTTGTTCCCCATTAGAGAAGGATTCTTCCACTACTCTCTCATTTGCACAGAAGCCCAAGCATCTTCCTCTACTACTAGGTGTTGAGATGATCTTCACTGGTTAGTGCCTCGGAACCTTGGGAAGCCTTGTAGGAAATCTCTCTGTGAGGTGCACACTCAGGACAGGGGAAAATGTCAAGGGAGGTGAAGGATTCTCCTATAACTCAGTCCCTCTGGGAAGGTAACTGATACGTAAGGCTTGGAATGAAGGCAGACTTTAAGCATTCTTGCCAAGTCATAGCCTATTTGGTGTAGGATCCATATGCTACTAATGGCAAGGCTGATCCTGTGGGTTTGCCAGAACTCTGAGGACTCTAAAGGACCAGATGATACATGAGAAGAATCTAATTGTTCCTGCTCTTGCTTAGGGAGATATAATGAAAGCAAGAGCAATACTAAGCTTAGGTTTCCATACTGCTCAGGCTAATTAATAAACATCCTCACTGAAGTTATTTTTATTAGCCAAAGTCATATTAAGAGCTCTGAGTCTGTGTATGTAAAAAGGTTGGAAGGTGTGGTTGGGATGATGAGTGGGGAGAATTTCATGAGTACGAGATAATAGCTTTTAAAATATGTCCTATAAAATATACCTGGAAATTCCTTGTTTAAAACCATGCCATTCCAGAAAAGATAAGTTATTTCATTTGATAAAAGCAGAAGTAAAGAATAATCTCATGGAACTGAAAATGGATTGCATTTAGTTTACTATGCCACATCTTCCATTAAGACTATCCTAAGATTAACTTGATTTATTTTGTCTTGAAATAAGTTTAGCAATTTAATCCTTAAAAATATAGATAGTGCTCATTGTGTTGAATCCCCCCCCCCTTTCTCAAAAATGATGTATGCTTCTCTTTTACTAAATTTTTGGCTTTGTTAGACCATTCCATATTTCAGTTTTGATATAAGTTTTAAAAAGCAGAAACTGCTTCTTCTGTTTCCAAGTTGAAATGCATTTTACAATTCTGTGTAACAAATTTCATCATTTTTACTATGTCTGTTGTTTCTGATAGGACTAAGAGGCAAGTTTATTGGCTTAGAAATTTTTGCCAGTTCATATGCATTATACCATCCAAATTTATTTTTATGGTTGTACCAAGGGATATTGATTTAGAACAAATTTATCTTAGCCTACTTTTCAAAATCTTAGACAGTCAGCATTATTCTTTGTTCTGCACCTTTTATGTAGAAACTATGAAGGAAAACGAAAAGTCTCTTGTGGCTCTGAACTGAGATTCTCAGTCAAGATTCTAGGGGAGTCCAGTCTGAAATCTAGTACCTGTTAGTGATTCCCAAGTTTTTCTTTTTATAACTTAGTACTTTTTCTGTGGCTATTTTGCAAATCCAGATGTCTCTCAAGGATTATTCAAATGTAGCTCATATTGTGTTTCTTAATGATTTTGAAATCTGTCTGTATATGTGCACAGTGAGTATTGAGGATATGTTCCACAAAGATGTATCCTGCTGAACACTGTGCCATGGGTCCTGGGGATACAGTGGGCACCATGGATGGCTAGAAGTGCATGTCCGGCCTCCATGGGGTCATGGTCTAGAAGAAGAATTGGACAGCAAAATTTATATGGATTGGGGGCTGGGAATGAGGATTAGTGGTAGAGTGCTTGCCTATCATGGGCAAGGCCCTGGGTTCCATCCCAGCACCACACACACACACACACAAGTTGCATGAATATACAATTATGAATTTGGTATTGACTCACTTGTATTTCAATATGTAAATACTTTTGACCTTGGGTACAATGAATTCTTAACAGTTAATAGCTTCTGTAATGCCATAGGTTGATGTAGATTTCTGTACCTCCCTTGATTATCTGCTTTAATTAGGCAAGATTTAGAAAAGTAGCTGTGTGCCTCTGCCAAAATCCCTGCTAGTGACTTTCTACCATTCTCTGAATGAAATTCGGAGGCCTAGTGGGATACTGCTTCCCCTCACTTTCCACACTCTTGGCCATGTCAGATTCCTCAAGCTTTTAGAGAAGGCTTCTTGCTCAACACCCTTTCAGGATTTTCCAGGTCACACATGGAAAACAGCCTTGATTTAGGTCCCTGCTCAAATGTTCCCTTCTCAGCAAGGCTGTTTTGAGGGCCTGGTGTACTTGTGTTCATCTCAGCTTTATTTTGCTTGAAAGCACTTCTCATCACCTAACATACTTTATTTTTGTTTAATGTTTGGTAATCTGTATCCATCCCAGATGTGATTTCATGAGAGCAGGAATTTTATCTCTTTTGTCCTCTGTTCTGTCCCCAGCAACTGAGATGACATCAAACACACAGTGAGCATTCAATCAATGTTTATGAATTAAGGGAGTGGGGTGGTACCTTACCCAAACCTTGATTTACCCGGAGTCACTCCCATCTCATGACAGTTGTTGAAGTTATGCAGACAGCAATGATGGTTATAAAGTTGAGAATAAAAATGTTTATCATGACAGGATCAACCTGTTTCTCCCTTTATTTATTTATTTTACAATTTAGGGTGTTTATTTAGCTGCTTTTATATTCATGCTCTGGGCCAATCACATGGGAGATCGACACCCATGTAAGAGAAAGAATAAGCCTTTGGAGGAACCAGAGAGCCTTTTGAATGTGAGTTAGAATGTAATTCTGAGTGTTAGGGTCTCCACTTGGACACTAAAGATAGGAAAAAAAATATTGACAGAAATTTGGTAAATGTTTCCTTGGAAATGTCTATATTTTATTCTTTTCTCCTTCTCATGATGCTTCTTAAGGGTGAAGTTGGTTTCATTTATAGCTAGTATCATTGACTTGTATTATAAATCAGATCATTTGGTTGCTTTTTATTGAGAAACTAGTATGTGTATGTGTTGTATTGGGAACAGTGATGTAAAAGGAGGCTGGAGAAGCAAGCTGGAGCCAAACTGCTTAGTTCTGCAAGCCTGGTTGAAATTTGCACTTGATCCTCAGCAAGCATAATATGAAACCTTTGAAAAAATTTAACCAAGGAATGATGGAGTCAGACATAATTATTTTTAAATAAGTTTTTTTATGGAGGTTAAGACTTTATCCTACTTTTTCCCTCACACATTTTATTGATGCATTATTGTTATAGAAAATGATGAGATTTGTTGTTACATATTCATACATTCATAAACCATATGATTCACACATTTGAATCATATTTAGTATATTGATAGAGTCATGCAGCTATTGCTGAGGTCTATTTTAAAATATTTTCATTTCCCCCCAAATACAAGACAACCACTAACTACTTTCTATCTTTATAGATTTTCCTATTCCAGACATTTCATATAACTGGAATTATATAATATATGGTCATTGTGATTGGCTTCTTTCATGTATTATATGGTTTTCAAGGGTTATTTATGTTATAGCATTTCTTTTTATTACCAAAAAGTAATACATTGTATGTGCATACCACATGCTATTTATCCATTTTGTGTTGTTTGCACTTTGGAGCTGTTATGAATAATTCTACTATGATCATCCATATACAAGTTTTTTGTGTGGATATATGTTTTAGCTATGTGCTAAGGAGTCGAATTTCTGGGGCATATGGTAACTCTGCCTAACCATTTGAGGTACTGCCAAATTGTTTTTCAAAGTGGCTACACCATTTTTACATTCTCACTAGCAATGTGTAAGTTTTCAGTTTCACCGCATCTGCCTTTTGTATGCTAACTGTCCATCTGAATGAATAAAAGTAATATGTCATTGTGGTTTTGATTTGCCTTTCTCTAATAATATTTATCAACATTTAAATATTATATTTAACAACACTTATAATTATAAACTGACTTTATAATTATATTTACCAACATTTCAAGTATTGCTACCATTCATATGTTGTCCTTGAGAAATATCTATTCAAATCTTTTGCCCATTTAAAAATGTTGTCTTTTTATTATTGAGTTTTTTTATTTAGTACAGATACAAGTGTTTTATTAAATACGTTTCACAAATGTTTTTTTCCCATTCAGTGGGTTGTCTTCTCACTTTTCCCACCCTTTGGTACCAGGAATTTAACCCAGGGGCACTTAACCACTGAGCCACGTCCCAGCCCTTTTTATGTTTTTTATTTTAAGGCAAGGTCTCACTAAGTTGCCTAGGGGCTTGATGCATTGCTGAGGCTGGCTTTGAACTTGTGTTCCTCCTGCCTCAGCCTCCTGAGCCACTGGGATTACCAGTGGGATTACAAACATAGGCCACTGTGCTTGGCTTCACTTTCTTGATGGTATTATATGCCTCACAAAAGTTTTTCATTTTAATGAAGCCCAATTTATCTACTTTTTCTTTTATTTTTATGCTTTTGGTGTCATATCTAAGAAGCCATTGCCTGGTTCAAGGTCTTGGAGCTTTACTCCATGTTTCCTTTCCTCCCCCCCCACCCCTTGATGGTGGAATAGAGGAGGTTGCTTTCCTGGCTGCTCCGTGAGATGAGACCAAGAAAGCAGACAGGCAGCTTCTTTTACTACATATTTCTGCTAAGAGTTTATAGTGTAGCTCTTACATATAAGTCTTTGATCCACTTTGAATTCATTTTTGTATAAGTGTGAAGTAAGGTTCTAACTTCATTTTTTTCCATTGAATATCCAGTACCATTTGTTGCAGAAATCATTGTTTGTTCATTGAATGGTTTTGGCCAAATGTATATTTTAAAAAAAATTATTCCAACTGCAATGTGGAGATGGGTTTAAGGGAGGGAAGAGTAGAAGAGGAAAAAGGAAATCCATTTGACAAGTATTTATTTAGCTCTTATGTGTTGAATATTATTCCAGGCACTAGAATTTAGTAATAAGAAGTTAGACCTAGCCTTATATTTTGGTACCAAGGACCAGAGGGATGTGAACCTAAGAGGAAAAAGACAAAAAGGAAATGAGATGATTATAAATTGTGAAAGAAAAAACCAGAGTGTTGTGCATAGTAAGTTCTGTGGATGTTGAATATGCACGGCATGAGTTGTAGACAAATGTAGACACATCTGCACCTGGGTTAAACATGCCAAGTTACACACAAGTTGGGCAGAATGTAGCTGGATGGGCTAATTGTCTCTTCCAGAAGCAAAGGTGTCTTTAAATGTTATTGCCTCATACACATCACTGTCATCTGCGAGCTTTCACTTGACACATGTATCTAACCCTGGCAGCATTTCCAAAGAGTGACAGACTGACAGAATGACCCCTCTTTCATTCATTGATTCATCTCATTCATCCGATCATTGTAGCTTAGATTAAGGAGGTAAAGGGAAATGAGCAGATGTGAGGGTGGTGCAGAGGCCTTTGCAGTTAAGTATGAAAGGGGAGAGTGAGGAAGATGGAGTGGTCAAGAACGAGATTGGGGGTTCAGGATTTTGATGGTAGTGATAGCCGTTGAGCACTGAGTATGGACTAGGCTTTTAGGTAGTGATCAAAACAGACAAACAAATAAACCTTCGAGGCAAGATACCAGCAAGATACCACCGCCATCAGACAAACCAGCTTCCAGAGAGAAGTCACTTATCTGAGGTCACGAAATTGTGAGACTTGATCAATATTGATGTAATGATGATGTGTTTTACTACTTTAGTGAACTCCTTTTACTTTGTTAGTTCTTTGCAGTGCCCAAAGATTGAATTAAAAAAAAAAAGACATTTAATGGTTCTAATCAAATGTCTAGCAAAGAAGTTTTAGAGGGAGAAAAAAACCAACAACAACAACCAGGTAAAATGAACTAACTTTCCCAGAGTCTCAGGCTGTGTGTGCTGAATGACTGTCTTCTGGTGGCTGGGCTTCCTTTGTGGGAGATGGGCCCTCACCTGACTGCTCCCCTGGGTACAGCAAATCCTGGTCTCCTGGCATGTGTTTGACTTCCAGTTCCTAATGGGGCAAGTGCCTGATGCACACAGGGTAATTTAAAAATTGAAGTTCAGCCTGCTTGCCATTGGCATTTTAATTTCCTTCCTCTTACTACATGATGTGTTTTTTATGGCAGTGCTTAAAAGTTCAGGGTAAGAAGGAGAAGGAAACAATATTGTACATAAGTGTCTAGGGGTTAAATGGAACAGATGGCAGGAGGGCTCTGGCCATGGTGTGTGCTGCCTATTCTGAAATTATGTCATGTGTACTCCAGCACTTTGTTCCCTTGATGTCGGCACTGGGTAGGTCATTGGGTTTTAATTGTGTGGTATTATGGTGTTTTAAGGGCAGGATAGTCACATTAGGAAAGTTGGGTTGAGATCACTTTTTTGTCATAATTTTAAAATGGAACAAATATTTCAAAAATAAGTTCCTTGAGTTGGAGCAAGTCTCTAATTATAAAATATATAAAGGAACATTTTAATATATCAGAGACTTTGTCAGAAAATAATTCAAGAGACTATATAAAATAATTCAAATGATTATATAAATACAGTTTTTCATTTACTACTCATTTTTTGATGTTATTTCCTTTTTATTGCTCTACTATTTTGAAGCTCTTGGTTCTTTTTTTTACCTGTTGATAATGTTTTTAGTTATGGATGTGAGTTGTTATTCAAAACAGAGAGAAGATGATATTTTTTGTTGCCATACTATTGTGTCTAGAAAAATATTGATTTTTTTCCCCAGGAGCTACAAAAGTCAATTTTGTACTGAAAAAAAAAAAATTGGAGATGCTAAAGAGCGAGCAAAAAATTGGGAAACATCTGCCAAAAACACCTCCTGAGACAGAATGTGAATCTGGGAAAAGAAACCAGACATTTTTAGCCAAGAATAATAAAGATTAAGACACCAGTAAATTGGTTTAAATCTATTTTTTTTTAATTTGTTAAAAGCAGAGACTTACAAATGTGTAGAATTCAATGACAAATGAAGTCTATTCTATTGTAATTGGCTTCTGGCAGTGATTAGAATTGAATAGACACACAGAGAGACAAAATGTGAAAGTTCATGTGTGAAAACATACCTGGGTGCTTGTGGACACCCAGTGACATTTTCTCGGCATTTCAGGATTTCAGAAGAGTTTTTGCCTGGTTTTGCCCTTCCTGGATTAGAGCTCCTGTGGAAGACTCTTAGGTCATCTTCTGGGGGCATTTCTCCCCCAGGGCTTCCTCAGCTAAGCACTTGGATCACATGAATCCGACTTAACATGGGAAAGACTTCACCACTGGGCTATAGACTTTTATTTGGAATTTCTTCCCATTTCCTTTCTGTAAAACTAAAACAGTTCCACAGCATTACAGCCTAGTGTTGCTTGGACAGCAGCTTTTTCTTCTTCAGAATCAGTTGATTTTGAATTTGAATCAGTTGATTTTCAGAGGAGAAGGAAAATCAGTTTATTTACTGCTTTGGCCCAACCAGCCTTCTCAAAGCCAGTGAATGGGTTTTTCTAAGGAGACGACTTCCTGGATCTGAGTGGGCAGTCAGTGAGAGAGGTGCCTTAGGTTGAAAAAACAAGTGGACTGTTGGATAGATGGTTGGGTGGGTGGATGGATGGGTGGGTGGATGGATGGATGGATGGATGGATGGATGGATGGGTCCATGAGTGGGTGGGTGGATAGAAGAATGGATGGAGGGGGTGGATGGGTGGATAAATGGGTAGATAATTTATTTTTTACCAAGAATTTGTGTTTACCTTACTGAATTTCAGGTATTATTATTAGGAGATGATGTGGCAGATTGAGTAGACTGAGTCACTGAACACCCATTATGATCTCTGTCCTATATCCCTTCCTGAACTGTAGACTATAGAAAGCGGAAAATCATATTTCTGGCAGTTGGCATTCTGTAAGTGATTAGTTAGCTAGTCAGATTCATTTGTGCAGGACTTGAATACAAAAAAGAATTAAGTGCAGAGGCAAATGGTCAAGATCTCTGTTTGTTGGCCCACCTGGCAGGTAAGCTATGCCTAGAGCCAGCTACAATTTGGGGTCTCCCTGGTGACCCTGTGTGCTGTGAGAGACATAATGAGGACAGGGCCTCCTTGGTGGCCCAGTTGTCTGAGATTGATGAAAGCAGAAGTTTATTTGCCAGCCTGTTCTGTGCTAGGGTTGGGGGTTCCAGGGGTCCCAGCTCACTGGCTGTTCATCTAGTCCTCTCACCCCAGATTCTTGTGTAAAGTTGATTTTGGTTAAAATATCCATCATGGTTTCTCTTATCTGCACCTGAATCCTGATAAGTACACACTTATATGGGACAAGTTTTCAGGAGCTGAGAAAAGAAATATACCCCTGTGCATGGACACTGGGAAGTTCCACGTGAGGTTTTTCTTTTTCTTCAGGTTGTCATCTTCTCATGGATGGTGTCCTCTTCCTTTACACAGGAAGGAAGCTTTAGAGTATTTGCTGATGACAGTTTCATTTTCCATCCCGTTCATTTCCACTTCTTCATTTTCTTGTCTCCCTTAACCATTTCCCATGATCAGTTTTTGCTTTTTGATGTTGTTTCTTTTAAATCTAACTTTCCACTCATTTTAAAGAAAATCGCACAGCATAGACACAATACCTTTAAGAACTTTATGCATCTTCTCTCTTTCTCTCTCTCTCTTTTTTTTTTTTTAAAGACAAGAGTCTTGGTATGCTGCCTAGGCTGCTCTTGAACTCTACTGGGCTCAAACAATCTTGCCTCATCTTCCCCAGTAGCTGGGACTACAGGTGTGTTTTCTCATGCCCAGATCTCCTCTTATTAAATGTTCATAAAAGTCCTATGGGTGTTGATTAGATGGTATATCTCCAGACTGGACCTAATGATTGAACTGGGGACAGAGGCCCTGACTTAGACTAATCCAAGCCATGGGCACCTTCTTATTTATATATTTAAAGAATAATAATAATACCTTATTGAGATACAATTCACATATTAAACAATTCCGCCATTTAGGTGTGCAACTCATTAGTACACAGACATATACAGCCATCATCACAATCAATTTTAGGACATTTTTATCACCTCAGAAAGAAACCATGTACACTTGTGCAGTCCAGCTGTCTCTATCAATTTTCCTATTCTGGTCATCTTACAGAAACAGAACCCTGTAACATATGGTCTTTTGTGTCTGGCTTTTTTCACTTAGCATAATGTTTTGAAGGTCCATTCATGACATATCGTTATCAGTACTTCATTCCTTCATAGGGATGGATAATAATTCATCATATGGACATGGCACATTTTGTTTATCCGTTCATCAAGTAGTGGGCTATTGGGTTGATCCACCTTCTCTTGGCTGTGATGAATAGTGCTTCCATGAACACCCATAAGCAAGTTTTTTTGTAGATGTGTCTTTTGCTTTCTGCCAGATGTATAGGGGTGGAACATCTGGCTCAGTGGAACCACTACACTGTTTTCCATAGTGGCTACCCCTTTTATATTTCCACCAGCAGTGTTCAGGGTTCTAATCTTACCATGTCCTCTCCCATGCTGGTTATCATGTGCCTTCATATTATGTCCTGTGACTGACTGGCTTTGGATATTGTGATGGACATGTGGTGGCATCTCACTGTGGGAGTCCTGGCCCTGAATCCTCTTACAGTGATGTCCTCTGTTCCTGAGTGACCTCCTCAGGTCAGTTTTCCCTTTGTTCTTGATGGCAGTATTTAGTCCTATTTGTTTTCAGGGCCTCTGTCAAAAGATGTCACCTCAAGATCCTTATTAAAGTACTGTTTGTCCTAGGACTTCTCTGACCAAAGCCCTTGGGAGGTCCCTTACATCCCATGGGAGTATCTGCATTTTTCTGGGATTACAGTCACTTCATTATTGGTCGCAACCTTGCACTCCATTTTTCTCTTTAGACTTTCTGACCAACAAGACTGGCATATTTTTGCACCCCCACACATTCTGTGTAGTTTGTCACTTCTGAGCCTTTATTTCCTGCAGTGCTTTCACAAGACCCTTTCTGCTTGTGCTAGCAGGAAGGGATTCTCCTGTGCTCTTAGAGTACTAATTATTAGTAACACACTAGGCATTAATACATTGTTTTTCATTAGTTAATTATCTATTTAAACTTTCTCCACACATGCAGACAAAACTATATATGACCCCGAAAACTCCAATGAAATAAATATTTCTTTCTCATTCCCTAATCAAGAAACCCAAACTTATTAAGGCTATTGAAGATCCCCGTGTGCCTAACATCATATCCTGAATCTGTCCCACAGAGGTAACTGTTCTCATTGAATTTTCTTCATAGTTTCTACCTGTCTGATCCATATTGATTTCCATTGTTCCATATTTAAATACACGTAAATGAAATTGTACCATTTTCTGCAACATGGCTTATTTTGTTCAAGGTTACTTGAGTTTAATCTATGTTAATTCATGTATCTGGAATGTATTCATTCTCACTGCTGCATAAAGTTTCATTGTATGAATATTACCATAACTTATTTTATTATTCTCCTGATAATAGACATTTGTCTCGTTGCCAGATTTGGACTACTACATACAGCGTAGCTACAAAAATAGTAAATGTCTCCTTGTGCAAATATTTTTCTAGCATATAATGCTTGGGAGTGGAATTGCTTAGTAGTGGAGAATGTGCACTTTAAACTTCACTAAATAATACAAAATTAATATCTTTAAGCGAATTGCCAGGAGTGTATAAAAGCTTTCCTAATCCATATCCTTGCCAGGACTTGTTTTTAAGGTGCTATAATTTTTACCAACCTTGCAAGTATGATATGGTATCTACTTATTGTAGTTTTATATTCTAGTATTTGCTAATGAGATAACATTCTTTATTGTTAGTAATGTGTTTTTGCCTTTAACTCTGTCTTAATTGGGCTACATTCAGTGTCTTCTATTTATTTATTTGCAGTGCTGGGGTTGGTATTGCTCATGCTAGGCAAGGGCTCTACCACTTAGCTACTCCCTAGCCCTTCTTTTAGTTAGCATTTGCCTGTAATATCTTTTTCCATTCTTTCCCTTTGGGTTTTTAAAAAAATATTCCCTTAATGCATCATCTAGCAGATTTTATTTATTATTATTGTTATTTTTAACTCCAGTGGAGGGTCTGTGTAGCTAGAGAATTCTCTCTATTTCTATGGATACTAAGGTGATTGTTGTTGTTTGGGCTGGATGAAGAAAGGGAGAGATGAGTTTGCTCATAGTCATGATCCTGGGTCAACTTCCAAGATGGCACCAGGATTAAACCCACTGGTAGATAACCTCTGCATAATCCTCTAGACTATGAGTATGATGCAATTTACCTAGATTAGATTCTATTATGTGGTACAGTTGACTTTAAGAAAGGGAGATTATCCGACCTATCATACAAGTCCTATGAATCTGGGTTGAGGGGACTGGGGATGTAACTCAGAGGTAGAGTGCAGGCTTAGCATGTGTAAGATTCCATACCCAGCACCACAAAATCATTCAATAATTGACCTGATTTGAGAGAACAGAGATTCTAAAAATAAGTAGGATTTGATTGCTTGTTTGAAGGAGGCGGCTACATGGGATGCAGGTGACCTCTAGGAACTGAGAGTGTCCCCAAATGGCATCCAGCATAAAAATGAAGAACTCAGTTCTGCAACTACAAGGAACTCAATTCTTCCACAGCCATATGAGCTGGGAAGAGGACCCTGGGGTGCAAATACCTTGGCCAATACCTTGATTTTAGCCCTGAGAGGCTTTAAGGAGGAAACTCAGCCATGTTGGACCTCTTCTGGCCTACATAACTGTGTAAGGTCACTAATAAATGGGTGCTGTTATAAGCTGCTAAGTTTATAATAATTTATTATGCATCCGCAGAAAATGAATACAGTTGTGCTGCATTCAAGAGGGCTCTGTGACAATATTCAGGCATTTCCAGAAGGTAATTGAATATAAATGCCAAACATTCAGGAGACAGCTATAGCCTGGGGATAGATTTGCAATGGCTGTTGCTGTATGAGCTGCAGAAATATAACCTGTGGATGAGTCAGTTAGAAAGAGGGTGAACTGGAAACCTGGGGCAACATTTCCTAATGTCAAATTGTGAACGAGAGCCTGAGGAGCCTAAAAGTATACTCAGGGCAACATAAGTTATGAAATCCATAAGTTTTTATTGTATACTAACTGCTTTCAAAAAGACCCAATGGCCCCATTTGCTGTTATTTCTCCATTTCTAAAGTTCACATTGACTTATGGTTCTTTGGTGTATAATGGCTGATGTCTAGATCTTAGGACATTTCCTGAGAGTAAGGAAGGGAACCAGATAGCTCTTGTATTCCCCTTCTAGTCGGAATATCCTGTGGGACTGGAAAAGTACGTGAAAATCAGTTCCATGCCCTTAAAATATTGTAGACCCATTGACAAGAGGTTGGGTCCATGAAGGTGTGGACAATCCAGTGTACACAATCAGTACAAGGTCCAGATTAATTTCATCCTATACTAGTTCAAGGCACCATTGGTCATCCCAGTTTCTAGGTGTCTTAAATAAACAAGTGTTCTCGGAATAAACAAGTGATTGAAGTACTTTTTTTCATATTTTTATTTTTGCATTATAATTATGCATAATGTGGGTTTTGTTGTTCTATATTCATCCATGCACACAAACTAAAAATATAATTTGGTCAGTTTCATTCCCAAGTATCCCCCCTTTCCTTTCCTTCTCCTTCTCCCTCCCCTAGTCCCTTTCCTCTGCTCTACTTATTACCTGGCAAGCCTTCTGCTGGGCTCTAGAGAGTAAATGTTATATGCTTTAGACCTTTTCCCTGCCCTCTAGAGCCTGCCATCTGTCAGAGAGTGTGACATTTGAAGACACTGTGATAAATGCTGATTTCTCTATTACTGTCACCTCTGAAGGCCATTGTCACCCTGGAGAAGTATTCCTTCTCCAGTGGAGATTCTTCCAGTTTTCATTAACTTTGCTTTCTATTTCCTGTCCCCTGGGGTCATGTGTCTGGGTAAGACATACAGAAAATTTCATCTTTAAACAGTGAGGATGGATACAGAGGTATGGGGCAAAGTCTGAGTGGCATGCAGATCAGGGTTAGTAATGGTGATGGTTGACCATGATGGAATTCAAGATCTTTGCCAGACTCTTGGCTAGCAGTCCATGCTGACTGTGACCCACTGAGGCAAGTGTTTCGAGGCCTCAGAGACTGAAGACCAGCAGCAAGCACGCCAGAGAGCACCTTTCATCAGGATGCTAGAGTGAAGAAAGTAATCCAGGATTGTCTTGGAGCTCTGGTCACTTCCTACTGTGGGTATTAAATTGGTTGAGGTGACTAGGCCACCAGGAAGGCTCTCAGATAAATCTGGCTGAGCAGGCCGGTGACTCCCCAATGTCTTCCATCAAACATCGCCAAATGGCACGGTGCTCTAACTGGCCTTAATGGTGAACATTTTGACCCTGTCCTGCTGGATGCTTTTCTGAGTTTATTCCTGGAACTTTGCACGCTCCCTCAGTTAGCTGTGGGACGTTGCTTGCAACATGACTTTTTGTTTGCCTCTTTCTGCCACTCTGATTTTGTTACAAACATTCATATAAGAACCGTTCCTCATTACTATTTCAGTCCCTGCACTATAGATTACTTTCTTGTTTCTGGTATCCAGCCATGACTCTTGATATTGATGTCATCTCATCAAAAGGAAACTAGCCAGTGGGGAAATGGGCATAAACATACATATGGTGAGACTAACAAGAAATCAGACTCATTTCTTTTCTGGCTTGCAGATCATTCTTGTGGCTTTTAAGTTATATCTCCTAAAGGACCATGAAAGATCAGTTTGATGGCCTTATGGCCAGATGTCATGTGCTGTGTGATAACACTATATATTAAACACTCACAATGTTCCAGGACTAACTAGGAGTTTTATGTGTCATTTTTTTTTTTCATTCATATAGTGGTGCCATTTTCTGGTTAAAAAAAACAACAACAGAAACTCAGAAAGGATGAATGACTTGACAAGGAAACACTGAATATATATTTATCTTTAGTATGTTGACAGGCATACATTAAGTAGAAAACTAGAGTAAAGCATTTCGGATTTGTTTATTTCAAATGTTTCAGTGATGTTGAGCATTTAAAGAAATTTCATTTAAGGAGGATTCTTTTGTAAAGTAATTTTCTAATTTGTATAAAGCAGTTTGTAATATTTTAAAATTCAGAAACTTAGGTACACTGTGGTAGAAGGTAGAAGGGACATACAGATGTCACTGTAACTAAGTGTGTAAAACACATGGAGGGGAGGAGGCAGGGGAAGGGTAGGTGAGACCTGGAATGGGGTGCACTGGATCCCTATTGCCATTGCAGCAAAGTACCACAAACATAGTGGTTTAAAACAGTATAATTATTCTCTTACTGGATACTCCCAGGAGAATCTGTTTTCCTTGTGCTTTTCAGCTTCTAGGGGATACTGAATTCTAAAGGTTCTTTTAAATTTTAAGTGTATTAGTATCCTTCCTCTTCAAAATGCATCTCTAGTCTCTGCTTGTCATCACAGAACCTTCCTTCTGTAGTAAAATACCCCTCTCTGGACACTTATGATTACATTTAGAGCCCACCCGAGTGATCCCAGGTAATCTGTTTACCAAGACCCTTAATTTTAGTATAGCTGCAAACATCTTTTTTGCTGTATAAGGTAACATTTACAGGTTCCAGGGACGTGGGCATCTTTGGGGATTTTATTCAGCCTACTATCAGTGGCTTGAAAGGACATAGGGATGATTCTATCAGTTTCAAGGAATTCTTCTCACTGGAAGAAAGATAGATTTAAAAGTGTCTGCAGAAAAAATAGCCTGCAATAGGACAGGAATGCTGGGAGAGACTCAGTAGGGAAAAGCAATTGAGAATCACCCCATGGAGAGGAGGGAATGGATGGGCACATACATTTATGTGGACATTTCAACTCCGTTTTCTTTGTCTTAATTTTCAGTGTAGTACCTGGTATCTTTGACATTGTATCCCCATCCTTCTCCAAATAGGGCACACACATCATGTAATGGAGAGCTGGGGTAAGCAAGCCACAGAACACCTGGCCCAGGTTTCCCTCTGTATTATTTTCCCTCAGATATCAGAGGAGAGCATTTATATGAAAACTGACCTAAGTATGGTATGACGGAGAAACCCCAAAACTTGATAAATATGTAAGCTTAAACCTATGTGACAAATACGGGTAGTCTGAGAAACATTGCTTAGTGTATTGGAAATTTTGAGCTTTTTTGGTGGTGTTTTGGGAAACTAAACATACCATTCCACAAAATGCTGTGGACAGTAAGTGATTTTGGCCACATTACTACATGTGTATTTTCTTTGGTCAAGGCCAAAGGAGCTGCCGCATGGTAGAGCTGTATTTGCAATTTTAAAAACCAAATATCACAGGCCTTTGGACAACATGATACACCCTCACATGCCCATGAGAACCTGTGTCTGAGATGATTGGAAATGCTCATGACTAAAGTCAGCCATTATCCACAATAAACTTCCCCAGAGGGGATTTTTCAGAGCCATGCTGCAGACCAGTAATAAAACACAAACTATAAAGTGTCCTCCTGCAACAAAAACACATGGGATGTTTTTCTATATTATATTTCACATTAAATGTAATTATAGATTAACTTTTATAGAGAAAATATTTATCCAGGCCAGATATGCTTAAATCCTTTCATTTCCTCAAGTATGACAAAGCACTGGGAATATACTCCCCTTTGTAATTTCCTATCCATTTGCCCCAGTTATGGACAAAACATTCACTCTGCTAAATCTATACATTTGGAGACTACCCCAGATGAAAATCTTAGACTGGCCAGAACCCTGAGCTCACACAGAAGTCATGTGACCGACTCACCTTCACCTTCAGGAATGCCCTGAGTTATCGTGGCTCAAGGGGGCAGTGAGGCTCTGGTCACCTACAAAGTTCCTTCCTGCTCTCAACTTTCATATGGCTCATCTTTCAAAGAACCACATACTGTGTCTGACTTAGTTAAAACTAAAACCTGTTTTCATAATTTTTATTGAATGTCAAAACTCAGAATACATTTTAACAGCATCTGAATTCCTGGTGTGAACAAACTCAGAAGCTGTAAGTGATGAAGGGAACTGGTTTTGAAGTGAAACACACCTGGCTTTGAATCTTGACTCCACTATTTAACAGCTTCGGGGGGGGGGGGGGTGGGGCTGGGGGGCTTTGTGGAGGAATTGACTGCAATCATTTGTTTTCTCATGGATGTTGAGGGGATGCCCCACAGACATGTCTTTGCAAGTGTGAGGTGCTTAGCACAATACCTGGCTAATATATTTCCTGCTTTAAAAATGGAGGTAAAAGTAGCAGTGATGTCTTGTCTGTTGTTTTATCTACATGAGCCCTGCATCTTGAATGGATGCCAGAAAAAAAAGTTTATATTACTTTTCAGGATTACTGGTGATATTTGATCCATTTGATGGGCAGATAAAATGTGTCTACCTTAGAGAGAAAGTGGACTTTTTTTTAGCAGGGATTGTAGCACACTATTGCTGACAGGCATTTGAGACTGCTGTGAGAAGGGGACCCTTGCTTGCAAATTACATGGCTAAACTGCAAACAGGACCAGCCAAAATCTTCTATGGGCTCTCTAATAAACATCCTCACTTCCTCCTGGGCATTGGGAGAATTTGGAATTAGCATATTTGTACATATGTAGACATGTGTGGCTGAAATTGTCATGTAGTTAGTACCCCTATGTGGTGTTCTTGGAAAGTGACTGAGATGAACATTAATTCTGAAAACCATTTTCCAGAGTGCAAATGTCACTCCCTTCTGGGTCGTATCAGATGGATGTTCTTCCTGTTGCATTGTAAAAGCTCAGGGATAACCTTAGAGACACTTTTTACCCCTCTCTCCCTTAGAAAGTGCATGGTTTCACTTGGTTTCTTGGGTTACCCTTACAAAACTATGCTTCTGAGTCACCTCAGTTGGTGACTGTTCCTCATCCCCCACCCCGTTTCTGTATTAGGAGCACAAACTAAGCATGTTTCATTATTACCTTGTAATGCAGAATTCAGAGCTCTTTTTCTTGTTGTTATTGGTTTTTTTTGTTGTTGTTTTTGATTTTGTACTGGAGATTGAATTCAGAGGCACTTAACCACTGAAACACATCTCCAGCCCTTTGTATTTTTTATTTTGATATGGGATCTTGCTAAGTTGCTTAGGTTTGGTTAAGTTTCTGAGTCTGGCTTTGAACTTGCGATCCTCTTGCCTCAGTCTTCCAAGCCCCTGGGATAAGAGGAGTGTGCCACTGTGCCTGGCTAGAAGTTCTTGCTCTTATTTCTGAGATTGTCTCTTATCCTTCCTGCCCTCCTTGATTCTCTGTTCTGCAGAGAACTAGGGAGGAATGGAACATAACTATGGCCAGGCACTGAGGTAGGTACTTTTGTATGTTGCCTCAGTTAATGCTAACCTTTGTAGCAAGCCTTAATGTTCCCATTTAACTGGAGTTTAAAGAAGTTGATTTGTTTGTCCAGTCTGTCACACTTGAGAATTTTATAACCAGGATTTGTGTCTGAATCCAATGATGTTGTCTTTTATTTGAACTCTGAGGTGATAACTACATCTTTCTGTGGATTTGATACTATTAAACAACAATAATAAATAATAACAATAGTTCCCGAACAAGGTTTGCATAAAGTTGGTCCTGTCCCCTCTTGCTGGTTTGTTTTATTTGATTTCTGTTTCCTCTTTTCTGTGACTTTGCTAAACTGGACAACAGCTAGAACTGGGGGTAACATAGAAGATCTGCATGAGACTTTGGTTCTCATCCACTTCATAAACTGCAGTCAATGGAAAATTGTTCAGGATGCTAATGGGAGTGTGAAAAGAAGAATTTCCCAGCGCAAATAAGTATATGCAGCTGCTAACATTGATCTTTTCCCCCTGAGTCTTTAATATGCTTATGTGAATCCTGCCACAGGGAATACAGTATATGGTCCTTCCCAAGTTTGTTTTTGTTCAAGGTGCATTTCATTTATTACACACAAGCATCACATGAAGACCGGTTGTCGTCAACGCCATCTAATTGACTTTAGTTTTGAGGAACAGAAGGGGACAAGTAGAGGTTGGCAGGCTCAGCTGTGTGGGGACTGGAGACTATTACACTGTTTCCTGCTGGTGTGTAAAATGCAATGAACATGTGAACAAGAGGTGGGATATTAGCTTCTGCCCCCCTTAGAGTTTATAGTCTCAAGTGGCATAATATCTGTCATATGCACAATTATTATATAAACCGTGCTGATTTGTCCTATGGGTTAAGCTTCTTTGTTTTAGTCTATATTCTTAGGTCAAGATTCTTGCTTTTTATGGTCCTTCATGCTTAATAGACCTAACATGAATGCTGTAAAGAAGTCCAAATATAGACTCTGCCCAATTTACTTGCTATGTAAGGAGCATTTAGGAGTTCTTGGATTTTTATTAATTGTTTAAAGGAAGGAATTAAAGTAAGTATTAAAAACAATAAGTTAATAGGGCTCTTGTGTCTGCAGTTTTTCCCATTTTCTTTCCAAGCACCTTTGGCAGTTTAAGATAAATGTCATCCAGTCTTGAATTTTCATTTTTCTGGATGAGGGTACTGTGTCCTCAATGCTCATATAAATGGCTAGGGTGAAGCAGCTGGTTAGTGAGATGTTCCTGTTGGCATAATCAAATTTGTAGAATATAACTCACTCTTTGGTTAAAAAGAGAAAAGTGAACTGGGCATGGTGGCACATGCTGTAATCCCAACAGCTCTGGAGGCTGAGGCAGGAGGATCGTGAGTTCAAAGCCAGCCTCAGCAACTTAGTGAGGCCCTAAGCAACTCAGGGAGACCCTGTCTATAAATAAAATATAAAAAGGGCTGGGGATGTGGCTCAGTGGTTAGGTGCCCCTGAGTTCAATCTCTGGTACTCCCCCCCCCAAAAAAGAAAGTGGTGGGACATATGGTAGAATGCAGCTAATAGGCACAAGAAATGGGGCACATGACGTGACTAATGCAAAGGTGTCACCCAAAACATGGAACGTGCATCGTCACTGTCACTGTGTATAGCAACAGGCTTGTTCCTTTTCTCAAAAGAAAGTTAGAGTCCACCACAGAACTTATGAACATTTGGAACTTTATTTCTGTTACATTTGAGGTTGTGAAAAGCTTAGATTCTGAAAAGGAAAGTAGTTGACTTGAGTGTGACAACCTAAAAATGGAATCATAGGGGGCAGTGTTTTCTCTCAGAACTCAGTCATCTTGAGTTTCAGGTTTCTCTGAATTACTAGTTTTTTCCTTCCTTGCCTCTTGACTTTGCCTCCTGTGCTTCTGCAAAGTGCTCCATCTCCTTTGCTTCAGTGAAAAACCAAGTTATTGTCTTCCTTGTCCAGAGAACTAGGCTTTTCCCTGCTCCAATCCTCATGTATAGGGAAAGGAGACAACATTCTTCCAAAGACGTTTGGAAGTTGGAGGCTGGTGATCTCTTCCAGGATGCCACTTGATGTCCTTTCTAGATTGTAGAAGGCCGGCTGGCTGCAGCAAAATAACGGGGGGGTGACGAATAACTTGTGTACGTTGATACAGCAGGAGTGGGAGCCGTTTATTGCAGGACAGGAGCAGTATTTATACATTCCACACAGCTTATCTAATTAGCATAAACTAGATACAGCAGTCAACCAATCAGGAATCTCCACACTTAATGGCTCGCTTTTGTTACTTTTTAAACCACTCCCTCTGGCATTTTGCCAGGCACCATCCAGACTTGTTTACGAACTCTAACATTCCCCTGGCAAAATGCCAGGTGTTATTTTGACTTGTTTACAGACTCTAACACTAGATGAGCAGCACCACAGACAGGAAGGAGCCTGTACCGGGATCCAGAAGATTCCCCACGAAGTGACTTAGTTGGTACCAGCTAACGATTCTTTGAGCAAACCTGTCAGGCTTTAGGCCTCCACTTCCTGTCTCTGAAAAAGAGACTACATGATCTTCAAGGTACCCTTTATTGTTGTACTAAAACTCTAAGTATTGCTTAAATTTTAATAGCTCACATAAGTAAGTGAACTGTCTCCTGCATTTATTTTTTAATATGTCCTTCCTGGCCAAGAATATTCACTGCTGTAAATGAATTTTTTTAAAGAAGTCATTTGTTTTGTGGGTTTGTACTTTATATTTTTGGTCTGTTGTGTCCTTTGTAGTATGTTTCAGCTTGTCTAAGAGCTGAATTGGTCTAACACACTAAGTAATAACAGAATAGATTCCATGTTTTATGAATCGATCAACCAGCTCTCAAAGGGATGACAAATCATATATACTTAAAAACATAGTTTAACCCAGTAAAAGAACTAGCCTGTTGCATTAAAAGAATGCATCATACCCTGTGTTATTGCTATTTTTGTCCCACAGGTGTGAATAAACCTGGAAAGCATAAACATTTGAAAGTTATTAAAAATTTATTGAAAATGTAGTACAAAATTCTCACCCTTTCTGGGTTCCCACCCCGGCAGACATATTATAGTTAGCTGGAATAAATTGAAAAAAAAAAATACATATATATACGTATTCTCAGTGGTGTAATTTCCAAACAAATAAGAAATTGAATGTGTAAACTCTAAGAATAATATGCTGTTCAACAGCGATTTTACATGCCTTTTTGATGCATTATAGAAGATTCTCATCTTGTTTCATGGAAGTCATCAATGCCTAATAAGAAAATAATCTGACTGCATGTTTTCTGATTAACAGAAAAGTTAGCATAATATTAATGACATGATAAAAATGACATGAAGGAGTATATTATCCAGAAAGATCTAGCCAGATTTTTTTTTTTTTTTTTTTGGAAAAGAGAGTTTTCCTTCCCTTGTTTTATGGTTTGGATAAGAGGCATCCCCCAAAAACTCATGTGTGAGGCAATGCAAGAAAGTTCAGAGGAGAAACAATTGGGTTGTAAGAGTTAACCCAATCAGTGAATTAACCCCTGATAGGTATTAACTGAGTGTTAACTGAAGTGGTAGGGTGTGGCTGGAGGAGGTGGGAATTGGGGCGTGGATTGGGGCTGCTTCCCTCTGCCACACTCTTCTGCCCTGAGGTTCTGCCTCACCTCGAGCCCTAAGGAACAGAGCTCGCCTTCTGTAGATTAAGTCCTCTGAAACCGTGAACCCTCAAATAAACTTTTCCTAATTGTTCTGGTCAGATCTTTTAGTCACTGCAGCAAAAAAAGCTGACTAAAACACCTTGTCTCTAATAATAATAAATGCTTTTTGTAGAATTTGGGGGCAAAAATGAAGAAAATAGATGTCACCAGTGGTGTCACCATCCTAAGGTTACTGCTGTTACTTCTTTTTTTAAAATTGTTTTTTTCAGATATAAATAATAGTAGAGTATATTTTGACCTATATACATGGAATGTAACTTATTCTAATTAGGATCCCATTGTTGTGGTTGTACATGATGAGGCGTTTCACTGGTGGCTTGTTCATACATCTATTGAAGGGCACCCAGGTTGGTTCCATAGTTTAGCTATTTTAAATTGTGCTGCTATAAACATTGATGTGGCTTTGTCACTTTAGTATGCTGACTTTAAGTCCTTTGTGTATCTACCAAGGAGTGAGATTGTATTTCTTCTTCTGTGAAGTGCCTATTCAGTTCCTTTGCCCATTTATTGATTGGGTTTCTTTTTTTCTTTATGGACCCTTTCTGTCTGCATATATCTATGTACACGTGTGTGTTCCATTTTTCATGGTGTGTTCTGCATGCATTGTGCATTTTCTAAAAGGTCATATAGGTCATATATACTGAGAGGACACTAGGAACCTCAGTTATCAGGATTCCAAGATTCCAGAGTTACATTCTTACAACTAGAGCCCCATTGCCTTTTTTTTTTTTTTTTTTTTTAGTATTTCTAGTTGTAGATGGACACAATTACTTTATTTTATTTATTTTTATGTGGTGTTGAGGATTGAACCCAGTGCCTCATATGTGCTAGGCAAAGCAAGTGCTCTACTACAGAGCTATAACCCTAGCCCCTTATTGCCTTTTAATTTGTGACAATTTTGTGGTCACCTCTCAGTTACTCTGTTCTTCATGTTGGTCAGCCATCTCATGTACTAGGTTTTAATAGTTTTTCCAAAGGAAATGATATACAGGAGTTGAAAGTTTTGAATCACTTTATCTATTTTATATATGGGCCCACATTTTTAAAAGTGATCATAGTCCAACGAGGTATCAATTCTATCTTCTTCCCTCAAGAACTGCCCAGGTCCTCTCAAGCAGTTTAAAGCCCTGCCTGGAAATAAGATTGTAAACCACGCATAGTATTCAGCACCCTTTGATGTCAGCAGTGTATTTCTTTTACCTAATTTTATACTTTTTGGCACAGAGTAACCCATATCCTTTTGATTTTTTCTTGGTTGGCAATGGAGAACAGCTGGTTACCTCTTTTGTAAAATAACCTTTTCCCAATATACAAAGAAGGTCAAATTACCCTTTAACTTCCCTTTATGTTACATTTCTTCATCCTCCTCTATTTTACCATAAAAAGCCTGTTATGAACACCATCAACATAGTGCCCAGCATGTGATATACAGGCAACAAATACGTTTGATTGACTAAACTTCAGTATGGGTTGTTAATTGCTGTGTAAATGAAGCATCGCCATTCTTCATAATATCCTTATCCTCACCTCCATTTATATCCTGCTTAGCACTGCCGGAAAGGCTCTTGTGTGCAGCTGAGAAAAGGAATTAGGTCCACCGCAGGGACTGTACTTGGAAGGGCCTCTTGTAAGGACTTGACCAAATCCTTGATCAGCAGCTGTTCCCATCATCAGCTTGTGTCTAGAGGCTAGTAGTAGGTAGTAAACTGGAACATTAAGTAGCATCTTTTAACTTACATTTCTGTAGTGCTTTGCAATTTACAAAGTACTTAGCAAGCATTTCTTGAGTACCCACTGTATACCACCCAGTAGGGAAAGTACTAGAGCTTCCAGGTTGCTTGAAGCAGCCCTGACCCTCAGGGAACTTTACAGCCTAGTAGAGGGGACAAAAAGTAACAAATAATTATGATGCAATTCTGACACACCTCAACACATCCCAACTACTTGGGATGCTAAAGCAGGAGGATCACAAGTCTGAGGCCAGCCTGGGTAACTTAGTGAGACCCTGTCTCAAAATAGAAGTGAAAAAAAGGTGGGTAGTTAGGCAAGTCTATTTATTTTTGGTAGAGTGCTTATCTAGCATGCGTGAGGCCCTGGGTTCAATTCCCAGTGCCACAAATCATCATCATCATCATCATCATCATCATCATCATCATCATCATGAATTGTGTGATAAGATTTCTAATAGAGGTAAAATCAAGGCAGTGGCAGAAAACAACAAGGGAACTATTCTATCTGATGGTCTGGAAGGACTCAAGAAAAGGAGATTGAACTTGAGTTCTGCATAGCATCTAAAGTCTAAATTATTTAATTTTTAACCTCTCTCAAAGTTTTTCATCTAAGAATTCCTCATGCAGGTTCGTGGGTACCAAGCAAGAAGAGATTTTAAGTACAACTGAAGAGTTGGTGTCCATATCTTGAAGGACACTGACAGAGAAGGAAGAGTTGGAAAATAACTGACAGTAAGGGAGAGTAAGTGAGAGGAAAGTGAGTCAGGAAGGAAAGGGACATAGGAGGCTCTTATGGTATTCCAAGAGAGAAAATATGGCAGCAGGAGGAAAGTTTGGAGAGGGAGAGGCATGGGGCACAGGGAGAGATTTAGGAAGTAGGAGCAGGATGGACCCAGGCTTTGTCCCAGATGCATATGGTAAAAGAAGTCTCTGTCTGGGATGAACCTTGTGCTCCTGGGTGAGAATCACATTTCCATTAACTCCAGATGTGGCACAAGAACAAGTTGACCATTTGTAAAATGTCCAGTGTCAAGACATTTTGGTGGGGCCTGAGAGACTAGGATCAGCAGGGTTACTTGGAGACACAAAAGCAAGCCGGTCTGCATTGAAAGCTCGCAAACTTTTTCTACAAAGTGTCAATTGGTAACTATCCTAGGCTTTGTGGTTTCTCTGCTACTAAACTTGTCATCCATTGCAAAAAGAAGGAATGAATGAACAAGTCTGTGTTCCAATAAAGCTTTATTTATAAAAACAGGCTGATGTCGTGATTTGACCCACTGGATATAATTTTTTGATTTCTGGTCTAAGATGATTATCAACAGACGGGATATAGTTGATCATGGAAGAGGATAAAATAATGTATTATGTGAATATAACTAAACAAACCAGCCAGGAGAAATGAGGTGACTGTCAGTCGGGAAGAGACAAAAGTGGGGGTGAGTTTTCAGCTTGGGACATGTATGTGTGTTGAAGTCAGCTATGGCAGAGGTAACCCAAATGTAGAGATAATGACTCTTTTGCTTGTGTCTGCCAGGCAGGAGGGGAGTTTTAGTGAGGAGGAAGGGACAAAAGTAGCTCACAAAGTGGCTAACAGGCAAGGAAGTGAAGACAGCGATTCTAGATCTTGTTTCACGTATGTCATGTCATTTAGAGCTCAAAACAACCCTGCAAGGGAAGAGGGCAGGGATTTTTATGGACCCTCACAAAGATAAATTACTCAAGCCTGAGCTAAAATTCAAACTCAAATGTTTGCATCTTGTGTTGGTGTTGTTTTATTGTTACTACTATTATTCTTTTTTTTTTTTTTAAACTATACTCACTTGGACCCCCTGATGATTATGGTAAGACTATAGGATCCAGGATGCCCTGGAGTTCAGTGGTGGGCTGGGAAGTCCCAAAGACTCCTCACAAACACTGACACTAATTGCAAATTCTGGGACATAGGTGTGAAATGTTTGCTTTTGCCTTGTTTGATCACTTTCTCTCTGCTACCTCTCATACCACCCCCTCCCTTTTTTTCTGGTAGTTGCTGAAGTTTGATCTTTAAGAAGCCTGTAGGGCTCTGGAATTTTGTTACATCCTGAATTCTCATTCTGAGGTCTACCACCGTAGCTGGGCATGTGAAGTCAGCCAGCAGTAAATGATAAAAATGTGTTGTGATGGGATGGAGAAAGGGAGGAGGGAGACAAGCAGGGGGGTGGAGAGTAGGAAGCAGGAAGGGATTTGTGGTGAAGGGTGGGAAGGGGCCTGGGCCTGGAGGCCCCACAAATGTGTCTGTGTACCCTAAACACTTATGTTTTCAGCTGGCTTGCTTCTGCTGACAGTTTCTCAATTTACATATGTAAGAACTGCAGGCAGAATGACTGGACTCAAGGGCACATGCCACTTGGATCTGTGCCAGCTTTTATTTCAGGCTGACAACTTCTGGGATGTAATACAAGATTTAGAGTTGTTTGTTTCTTCTAATGAGGTGGCAAGATAAGTCTGCATCTGTTGCAGCTGTTCAGCCTGGGATATCAGAATATTAATTTATTTTTTAAAAGAAACATGAAAACACCAAAACTTTCGAACTCTAAAAATCAGTGTACATTATTAAACTGGAAATTGGACTTGTCCTAAGGAAACCTTTCCTACTTTGTTGGTGAGTGCAGGATGGAGGACTGATTGGAATACATGGGTGTGTGGAACTGGTGAATAAAAGCCCTTTCTTCTGGAGCAGGAGAGTCACATCATGCATTTGAGAAGAGGAAGGAAATGTCTGGTATTTCTCTCAGGTGTCTGCAAGGTCTGATCTCAGCCATGGAGTGTGAGTGCTAGAGTATTAGACTTCAGTGGCACTTGCTAACACGGGTCCCAAGGCATCTTGGGGATGCTGGGGAGAGCCAAGAGAAGCCACCATTTGCTCCTCAGAGGCTTCAGATGTGTCCCAATTAGCCCCTTTTTTATCCTAAATGGAACTTCACCACCTTAGGCTCCTGTTTGCAGAAGAAATTTTTTTCTCCATCACCGAATCATACTGGAACAAAAGAGTGTGGAGCAGAAAGATTAAAAGAATGTGGGTTTTAATTGTTTGCTGTCGATGAAGAGATGAGCAGAGCCTTGATATAGCATAGACAGAGGTTTTCCTTTTCTTTATCTTTCTTTTTATTTTTATAGGAATTTTTGACTTGTTTTATTGCGAAATAAATTCAGCTTGGTTTGGAGAAGAGCCACACAGATGGAAAACAGTGTGAAAGCAGTAAATAAAATGTAACATAAATGACAGGGTAACCACTTGCAGCTTAGTCTTATGGGGGATTGTATGATGCATCACATTTTATTTAAGGAGGAATGAACTTTCATGAGGTTGGCAGATGATCCTGAATCAGGGCTGATTTCAAGAATCTGGAAGTATGGAAATATTATAATTATACCTTAAGGAGATTAAAATATAGGCAGGAAATAACAAAATGGGATACAGCTTGGAAAACGCACACCAATACAACTGGGGAAAATAATGTAAAATGCAGAACCCACGTGGACAGAAGAAATGTGCACCAAAATGCCAAAGAAGAGCATTTGGAAGTATCCATTGGACTGCAGCTTGCTGCAAGGGGCAGCCCATGAGGGGCCACCTACGTTGCTTATCCTCATCAGTGAAAGAGATGAATAATTTTTGTGGAAGGATGGCCAGCAGTGTCTATTTTAATTTTCAGTTCTACTGTTTAAGAGATAAAGTAGTTAAAAATTGGTTATTGGCAGAAATTGATGCAATGATAGGGAGGATGGGAATGTAACAGTAGGAATGATGAAGGTCTGAATTGAGATAGCCATCATGGGGTTACTCAAACAGATGGTCCTGAATTAAATGTGGGAGTCATCATCAACAGGGTGAAAATCCAAATAGGAGGAAGGAGAAATTGATTCCACTGTGGTGGCTTGATGGAGTGGGTGGTCACTGTCAGTACCCATGAGATGGATTATAGATGGGAATTCCGATTTGTCAGGAAAGATAATGAATTCCATATTGGTCGAGTTGCACAGGCTTTAGGGATCCAGCTGAAGGATTCTTGAGTGTATAAATGGACATTAAGGTCCAACTGGGTTAGTCCTAAACTAATTTGGTATGTTAGTGACTAATAGGAAATTTAAAGTAATTATGTTACATAAGCCTTTAATATTTTACCCCAAAGAGCTGAAGAATGTGGGAATATTACACATCTTGGCCACATGATGGAAGCCAATTATTTAAACATTCTTTTCTTTTCATAAGACTAGTCAACTTTTCTTAAATATAGGCTATTTTAATAATAAGTCACTTTAAAACATCTTTTAAGAACTACGATAAAAAAATGAATATTTTTAAGAGAGTTTACAATTTCTCATTGTGGGTGTGGGTGTGCATGTAGTGCTGAGGTTTAAACCCAGGACCTCACACGTGTGGGGCAAATGCTCTACCACTGAGCTATAGCCTCAGCTTCTCAAATTTAGTTTTATAAGAAAGAGCTTTGTCTTAAGAAATTAGTTTTAAAATCATTAATCAGTTCCAAAAAAATCTTGGAAATATTTTGAGTACTGGATATAAATCTAATATTCTAAGTGTGCTGATGATGTGCAAGGTCAAAATCAGATTGTTACTTAGTTTCTTAAGACATTGAAATTATCTTCCTACTTAGTAATTTGCAAATAATGAGTTTGGTACCCAGAGTATTCCTGAAGTAGCTGAAACAAATACTCAAGCAACATTTTAGTTATTAAATTTACAACCTAAGAAAAGTTGGCATTATTTGGTTTTCCATTAAAATGTAACCTTTTAAAAATGAGAATTTGACATCGTAGCATTTGGTAGGGAAAACTCTACCAAGAAATTGGGAGAACTGAGTTCTGGGGCCAGATCTGCTCCCTTTAATTGTGTGAGCATGGCAAGGCTCCTGAGGTGTCTGTGTCAATATCCCTGGTGCCTGGGGGCAGGTGCCATCCCTTCCTCTCATGGCGTCATTGTCATGAACTTTCAGGATGGGAGGAACAGATGTTTATTGATGAAAACCCCAGCAACACCCCTTGTAGGTATTTGTAAGAATCAAATGCTCAATCTGCACATAAGGAATAGGAGATAATGTACATGTGAAAAGTGTCTTGTTAATGTCAGCGAAGACCATCTGTCAACACAGACACTAAGTTAGTGTCCTATGACATCATAAGAAGGTGTTTTGACAAATTAGGGGCAAATTAGAAACTGATGCTCCATGATTCTCAAAATGTTTTGTGCTTTCTCCTCACTACCATTAAAGTGTCTCTCCTGTTTGTATTTATTTTCAGTTTTCAAAAGGGGGATATGTAGTATGCAGTAATTCCCAAACTTTTGTGACTTAACTGATCTCCCCGCTCTTCTCAGTGGTGAATCTAGGGGTCACTTATTCTGAGAAATATGTATTGGAAACTCAAAATGAGGGATTTCAGAGTAGATGGATAAAGCAGTGATTGGGAGGTGGCCTTGAAGGTCTAAGAGAAGGCAGATGGACCTTTTGGGTCTAGTGGATGCAGAATGTGGGACAATGTGCAATGCATGCCAGTGAAGAAGGGCTGCTGTCTAGCACAGGTCTTCTTCCCCAGGGAGCAGGTTGCAGCATGGGAGATGGGGGGTTCTTTGAGAAGTATTTCTCCCCCTCATCTGCAGCTTTGCTCTCTGTGGTTTGGGTACCTGAGCCCAACCTCAATCAGTACTGCACAATAGATATTTAGAGAGAGACCAATCACATTCATGTCACTTTTATTGTAGTATATTATTATAATTTCCCATCTTATTATTAATTGTTGTTAATCTCTTACTGTGCCTAATGTAGACAGTAAACTTCACCATAGGTATATATGCATAGGTAAAACAGTATAGATGCTCCTTACCTTATGACGGTGTTACCTCCCAATAGACGCATTATAGGTTGAGAATATTGTCAGCTACAAATGCAGATAATTTACCTAAGTTATCAAACATCGTAACTTAGCCTAGTCTGCCTTAATCATGCTCAGAACACTTCTTAGTCACTTTGTATGTCTTACCCAAAGATTATATTATTTATAATATTTATTTATTTATTTTATTTATTTTTTTATGTGGTGCTGAGGATTGAACCCAGGGCCTCAAATGTACTAGGCAAGTGCTGTACCACTGAGCCACAACCCCAACCCCCCCAAAGATTAAGTATTAAGAATTTTATTTTATTTATATTTAAATTTTCTTTTGTGGGTCTGGGAATCTGATTCAGGGCCCCACACATGCTAGACAAGTGTTTTGCCACTGAGCTACATTCCTAGTTCTCAAATTTAAAAGAGAATTTAACTATTCTGGTAACCTGAAATTACCCTAATATAGAATTTAAATCCCATAAAAAATTCTAAAATTTTCTTTGCATGTTACAGAAGGCCTAGGAAAGTAACAACATGAGAGGTGGTATTATGAAGAGAATTCTAGAATTCAAGCAGGGTGGTGATGCTCCAGTCAAGGAAAGGAAGGGCCTAAGGAGAAGTGTTCCATTGTGGGTGGTCATGAGACTCTTGGAGCACAGCTTCGCTTTTATACATGGAAATTACCAGTCACGTTTTTCATTTGTAATGGTAGATGTTGCATCAGGTGCTGGCATATGTTGGACAGGAAAAGCTTAAAGAAATCTTAGACAGATGTGTTCTGAGGTGTCGAGCAGCACCATTGAAAGAGCTCTGTGGTGATTTGTTATGAAGCTTTCAACAAGTTGATCAATTTCATCCACTTCACCTGTTGCTGAGTTTTTCTTAACCTTGGCAAGAATGCTAATTAGTTATGAAAACTTATATTGATGAATGAGGTGAAGGTCCTCTGCGGAACACCCATACTATCAGTTAACAGTTGACTTATTCATTGATGGACTGTCTGTGGAAAGAGTTCTTCAAGTTATAAGGAAAGTATTTTGAAATGTCATAGGAGGTAAATTAATCCTGGAACTACATTTATTACTTATGAAAGAAAAGTACATACTGTCATTTGGTGTAACATAAACATTTAAATCCAGTAATTGTATTAACGCCATGGATCTGGCTTAGTCATTTCTTACAGACTAGCATCTTCCAATAGGTACCTTGATCTTGTCAGAGAAGAAATTGAAATGGATTTACCCCGAGTGTGAATTTTCCTAGACAGTTGCCTGATTCTCTTTCAGTTTCTCAGCTTATAAACCAATGTAAATGCAGTAGATTCTACTTAACCCTGAAATAGTAAAATAAACTGATACTTGCACTCACCGTCTGGTACATTGCTTTCTATGAGTGAGTGGTTCAAACTGACCAAATATGAAAGTTTGTGGGTCTGAGATGATGTTGGGAAATGGGAAATAATATTTATTTTGCACATTTCATTTAGAATACAGTTTCCTTAGTCCTTCAAAAATACAAAAATGGGGTAAAGGAAAAGCTTAATTTTTATACATATGGCTCCATCTTTTGAAATGACATTTCTATTACATCAATGATATTAATAATTAGGCAGTAATAGTGGGGTAATAATTAGATTGGGAATCAAGATAATGCTATTGATCCTACTTGAGCTATGTCCTTATGTGATATTGGGTAAAAATCTCAAAAGCCATTATGGAGGACCAGAAGTGTAGTTCTATGGTAGAGTATATGCTTAGTATGCAAGGGCCTTAGGTGCAATCCCCCAACACCAAAAAAAAAAAAAAAAAAAAAAAAAAAGCAAGCCACTGTGGTGATAGTTCCCTGCCTCAGAGGGTGTTTGTAATAAAAAGGTCATTATGAGACATGTTACACAATTAAAATGCATTCATCCAGAGAGAAATATTGGAATTTCTTATTCTCAGACACTGTTTATATTTTGGAGAAAAGATATATCACTTAGATATATTTTCAGAAGCTATAGCCCCATGTCCTACAGGTAGTAAAAGGAAAATCAACACCTTTAGAGTGTTGCAAATGACAGTGTTGCATTATTTGACTGAAGTCAGTACAGGTGAGAACAGTAGATGGGGGCCCAGTTGTTCTGATTTGCCTTTGGAATTTGGGATGTGAGGTTGGGAACTAATGCTGTATCATTTACCTTTCCACTTCTTTGTCTGAAACTAACGTGAATGGTGAATGGCCATGTGCATTATGCTGCAAGCTGGTTAGTGTCAATGAGAAGTGACATCCTCAGCAGCAGGATGAGCCAGCCTAGAAGTTAAAATCAACTTATTATTAACTTATGTCTATATCCTGTTTGGTCCAAAACACTGGATATGAGTATTTGATTTGGTGTCATTTACAGGATTATCTCATGAATATTTCACTTGTTTGATCTACATCCATCAATGCTCTGGACTACATATCTACTCTATGACCAAGCATGTAATTTTCCTGGTCTTGTGGGGATGTGTTGGGGGTGTTTATGTATCCGGTAAATAGGAATTCAGCCAAATATAATTGATACAAAGAAAGGATAGTACTCCCAAGAAATGAAATTAATATTACATGAATGTAATAAGTCCTAATATTAATTTTAATGCTAGTAGACCTTTGATTGTTTATTGAAGTAATATTATTTTTAAGCAAGCAAACAAAAACACTTGAGTTGTTTTTAAAGCATTCTCTGTTTTCTTAGGAATATTGTATTTTTGTTGTTTTTGTTGGTGGTGGTAAAAGGGAATAGATCACCCCAGATCTGACAGAATGCTAGGCAGAATCCTAGCAACACTAAATCCTTCTGTTTGTACTCTATATTTTTATTTGTTTTACCCCACTCTAAATCTCTTACCCTTGCAGTTTGATTTCATAAAAATGCTCTTCAAAGCTGGGTGTGGTGGTACACATCTGTAATTCCAGTGACCTGGAGGCTGAGGCAGGAGGATTGCAAGTTGAAGGCCAGCCTCCTCAGCAACTTAATGAGACACTCAGCAATTTAGCTAGGACCTGTCCTAAAGTATAAAACAGAAAGAACCTGGGATGTAACTCAGTGGTAAGGCACCCTTGGGTTCAATCCCCAGTACTAAAACAAACAAGAACAAAACAACGCCAACAAAATGCTCTTTAATACTCAAGAGATTTGCCACTGCAAATAATGCTTTTCAGAAAGAATTTAAAGTCCAAGTAAATGCAATTCATTTAACTCTTCCAGCTGAAATTGGCATTCTCATTGACATTCTTAGTGTCAGTCTCAATGAACAAAGCAAACCCAATATAAAGAAAACCTAAAAGTAGACAAAAACTCTAGTGATAAGAAGGAAGGTTTCCCAGCAGCTTGGAGGCTGAGCCAGGAGGATCATGAGTTCAAAGCCAACCTCAGCAAAAGTGAAGCACTAAGCAACTCAGTGAGACTCTGTCTCCAAATAAAATACAAAATAGGGCTGGGGATGTAGCTCAGTGGTTGAGTACCCCTGAATTCAATACCCAATAAAAAAGAAGGAAGTCTTGTTCATAGCTTTCAAGCTGTCTGTAGGAATTTGGATGTTGATGTGAATGTAAAGCATTCTTTACATTCTGGGAATCTCACTGGGTCTGGGCATCTCACTGGGTATTTAATTTGGAAAATTAGGAGAGTGAACCTAGCATAGAGGTAAATAAAGTTATGCAAAATAAATCTGATTAAAGAATTTGAATTTGAACTTAAAAGGAAGTGTTTGGTCTTCTTGGTATAGAGAATTGTTTTTGTAGTAAAATATTTGAAGTCACTTTGTGTATTATAGGTATTCAAATGTTTGCATTTTAGTTAGAAAAAAATTACTCAAGTCAAGTCTGCTATGTTTCCTGCTCATTTGATGTTCAGGTACTGAAGGGAAGCTTTACCAGCACTTTCCCCCTGAACCAATGTTATTTATGCCCTAATAATACATTGCCTTAAGAGTTAAAAATCTGACAGTTGTAACTGAGGAGTGGAGAAAACTGCGTCAAACACAGAACCGTATAAACAGGTCAGAGTGAAAGCTGAATTTTACAGAGTCAAAATCAGTGTGGAATAATTCATAGGTCTTTCTTAATTTTTACTTTAAACATTGTGATAGCATCTCCAGCTTTTTGGCCTGTGCTTTCAAAATACCCCCGTGACTGGAACATCTCAGATAGAACACATTTTAGCTCTATTTTGTGGAATCACAGAGCCCTTTGAGGATCATGTTCATTCTCTGGAGTATTCCTACTTCCTCCGTAAGATGAGAGCCCTGCTTCCTTGTGTTTCCTGATCTCACCCAAGAGTTTTTAGATTATTTTTTAATGAGCATGGTGTCACCATCTTTGAAAAGACTTAAAATAGCAGAAGAAAAATGCAAAGTGGGAATCAGTACGAGCTTAGGTCTGCCTCATCCATAACCCATTTATTTTACCCATTTGTTGTACTAGGGGATTGGAGTCTGTCAGAACCGAGCTCTTGAGCAGGTAAATATGCCTATGTGTGTACTCTTTGGGCTCCTAGATCTTCATACAGGGGACAGAATGTGGGAAGGTCAATACAAGAGTCCATTTTCAGCTTTGCATTTCCAATCTTTTGTGGTCTTTCTATGAGAGCTTAGAATACACAGGGTTTCCATTTAATTGTTTGGAAAGGGTATCAGTTGTAGCAAAGGGTACCATAAAGATCCTTTTATTCATATGCTTTTTAGTATCTTCCACATACCTGATAACCCTTTGTTATGGTTTGAATATGTAGTGTCCCCCCAAGCTCCTGTGTTAATACAGGAATATTTATAGGTGAATAGATTTAATTGGGAGAGCTGTAATCTAATCGATTCATCCTAGCTTGAATAAATTGACTGGGTGATAACTATAACCAGGTGTGGCATGATTGGAGGAGGTGGGTCACTGGCTGGGGGCATACCCTGGAAGGATGCATCTTCCCTGTGGCCCCTTTTCCCTTTCTTTGCTTCCTGGCTGCCATTAATGGAGCAGCATTCCTTCCCTGGCTCTTCTACCCTGATGTTCTGTTTCACCCTGGGCGTGGAGCAATGGAGTTGGCCCAACATGGATTGAACCTCTGATACTATGAACCAAAATACACTTTCCCTCCTCTGAGTTGTTCTTGTCAAGTATTAGGTTTACAGCAATGCAAAGCTGACTAAGACATCCTTGCAGAACAATCTCTGCCCTATCTAGCTACTTGTGAAGTTACCTTTATGATACTGTATTATACTAGAACAGAGGTGATAAGGCTTAACATGGACGAGGAATCAGGCATATGCAGGACGCATACCAAGTAAGGGGAATGCTCTGCAAATAGTTTAGCATAGACTGGGGGTACTGTAGCTGCCTCTGATTTATAGTTTGACTTTCTACAGTTTCAGTTAATCATGGTCAACTGTGGTCCAAAAATATTAAGTGAAAAATTTTAGAAATAAACATAAGCCTTAAATTGTATGTGTTCTGAGTAGCATGATTAAATATCATGCCATCCTGCCTGGAAAATGAATCTTTCTTTTGTCCTGAGTATCCATGCAGTATATGTTACCTGCCTGTTAGCCACTTAGTAGCTGTCTCAGATTGACTGTCTCACTATCGTGGTGCTTATGTTCAAGTAATCCTTATTTTATTTATTAATAGTAGCAAAGCACAAGAGTTGTCATGTCAACAAGATGGATATGCCAAAAGAAGGCCAGTGCTTCCATTAAGGGAAAAGGTGAAAGCTTACAACTTGATAAGGAAAGAAAAAAATCATGCTGCAGTTGCTAAGGTCTATGGTTAAGAAAGAGTCTTTTATCTGTGAAATTGTGAAGAAGGAAAAAGACAGTTGAACGAGTTTTGCTATCAGACCCCAAACTGCAAAAGTTATAGTTACGTTACATGATAAGTGCTTAAGATAGGAAAGACATTATTAAATTATGTATGCTTATATAGGAAAATACATAACATCTATAGGGGTTGGTGCTATCTATGGTTTCAGGCATCCACTGGGGGATCTTGGAATATATCTACTACGGAGTGTAGGGAGAAGAATTTAATTTGGTAAAATTTGAGGATTTATACTTTATAGATAATATTTCATTTAATTGTAACAATTCTATAAATTATGTATCATCATCTCCAGTTTATGTATTAGGGCAGAGTAGTAGTGAGTTGCCCAAAAACATGCCAATATGTTGGTTAATAAAATATGGAATTACCTGAGAAATTTTCCTTCGGGACATGACTTTTCAATAAGCTGACATTTTTTAGCTGGCTTTGTCCTGATAATTTTCTACAAGTTTGAAATAAGTTTTGTTTTTGTTGCAAAGAGACTATTGGATTTTTATAAACTAATACAGCTAATCACCCAGAAATTCTATGAAGATTAACTGCGGGCATATTTGTAGTTCATTCCAGTTTGTGAAACACAAAATGATTAAATTTCAATTTGAAAAATGCTTACCACGTAGAGGTTTACTTGTATAACTATATTTGTTTTCACTCGGAGTTTTCAAAAACGAGACACATGGAGAGTACTGAACATTGTGAATGGGCTAAATAGCTTAAATTAGGAAGATGTCACTCACAGCAGAAAAGTTATTTTCCGATGGAGGGAGGTGATAAGATTTTTTTCCCCTATGCAATTTCATGTTGAAGGTATTTCAGCAAACTGGTCAGAGTTCTGCCAAACTGTTTTGAATGTTCTTTAGAACTGTTTGGAGTGACCTGATTTTTCTCCTCATGACACATCTGAAGTTCCTTTAGCTTTCTGGAACTTTTTTCTATTTTAAATGTTATATAAACTCTTTGGTTTGACCATTGAATGAAATGTTATGACATTCAAGGGGAAAAATCCTATAAGCATTAATCAATGTAAGATATTTGTTGCTTTTTCATTCGACCCCATCCAGCTTTCATCCTGATGTACACCACACTGGAGGCATCGGCCCCTTGTTTAATTGTTTAGTACGGAACATGGTTTGATGTCTTTCTTTTGCTTTCAGTACTGGTAAATTAATCAAAAGAAGTTACTGCTCTGCTGGGCATTAGCATGGGTTTAGAAGTTTCTGCTTCAGGGCCTGTTCATCAACTAAAATGCTTTTAAGCCCCAAGTAGAGAGTAAACAGTGTGGCTGCGGCTGCTTTGAGGTGAGCCATTACTTGTGACCCGGTTACAGTGGGGAAAGGGCCTGTTTGTATTAACAGTTATTCTGGCATGTGTGGTAGCGTTTTCAAAATGTTTTTTTCCCCCTTCTTTTTATTTAAATGTTTTTAGTATTTTTGAAGAGCCACCCCTACCACCACCACTGCATATACATACCAGAGGCATTTCAATAGCAATACATGAAAACTTAAAATAAATGAACATTTTATAAGTTAAATTGTATGTAGGAACCAATACTCATCATTGGAGTAAACTGAGGTTATAACACCAATTGAGATTTCAGTTATTAGAATAATTTTTACCAACATGACATTATGAGTCCTTAGGACCTTCCCATTTTTTAGTCTTCTGTTAAAGTTGACTCTTTTTTATTATTATTGGCACCATTGTGCTGTGCATTGAGATAGGCACTGTGGATACTAAAGAAGTTCCTTATGGAAATTTGTCCCTGGAGAAAGACAGCACATAGATGGTTGTTTTAGAGCCATAAGGTGAGGCTTCTGATATGGTTTTTAGGGAGCTTTGGAACTTACAGGACGATTTTGAGATTAGGCTGCCGAGTGGAGGAAGAGCCTGGGATGGGGGGGAAAGCAGTAGGGGACACCTCTCACATGAAAGAGGGGACATTGGAAGTAGTCTTCAAGATAGAGTAGAAGTTAGCTGAGAGGAGACAGGAAGCTAGTGAGTTGGAGGGGGATTCTGTCAGGAGAAGAAGCAGGCAGTGGGAATGGGGGTGAGTGGGGGATGTGGCAGTGGGTATTGTCAGAGATGGAAGCCATTGTGGTCTAGGTATTAGGTGTCTCCCAAAAGCTTACGTGTGAGACAATACAAAAACGTTTAGAGGTGAAATGATTGGGTTGTGAGAGCCTTACCCTAGTCAGTGCATTAATCCCAGGTTAGGGATCAACTGGGTGGTCACTACACATGGGTAAGGTGTGGCTGGAGGAGGTGGGCCATTGTGGGACAGCCTTTGGGTTATATATTTTGTCCTTGCTGAGCAGGGCTCTGCCTCCCTGCTTCCTGGCCCCTGCTTTCCTCCACCACATCCTTCTTGCCATGATGTTCTGCCTCATCTCTTTCCCCAGGGAATGGAGCCAGCCATCTATGGACTAGATCTTTGAAATTGTAAGCCCAGAAATAAACCTTTCCTCCTTAAAATTGTTCTTGTCGGGTCTTTTGGTCACGGCAGCAAAAAAAAGCTGACCGAAACAGACAGTGCAGAGAGAGAAATGAGCCAGGTCAGACAGGGTGTGGCCAGGAAGCCCCTGGAAGCTCTGAAATTTAGGATATGTCTGGAGGGGCCATTGAAAATTTTCGGAAAGAGGGTAGTGGCAGGTTGTCCTGATGAGTAGATCAAAACTACAGTGTAGATGAAGAAGTAGAACCCACTGTGTCCTTTCAGACAGTGGTTTATGACCCGGGCCTGGTGGCCTCCATTCCCCAATGGATTGCTTTCTGGAGCAGTCACTATGCTTTTCATGAAAACCCGGGTGATATTCTTGTTAAATCTAGATGTTCCTTGACATATGATGGGGTTACATCCCAGAAAACCCATAGTAAATTGAAAATGTCACATGTGGAAAATGCATTTAACACCTATTACCGACTAACCACCTAACCTAACCTAACCTCCTGACCATCATCACTTAGCCTGGCCTACCATGAACATGCTCAGAACACTTCCATTAGCTTACAGTGGGCAAAATCTGAAACAAAGCCTATTTTACAATGCAGTGTTGAACATCTCATGTAATTTATTGAATACTGTACTGAAAGTGAAAAACAGAATAGTTTTATGGGTATACTTGTGCACCATCATAAAATAAAAAATAAATCTTAATTCTAGCACCCACACAGCTCTGGTCAGAAAGGGCTCAACACTTTATTAAAAAAGTCAGCTTTGTGATAGATAGTTTTGCCTGACTGTAAGCTAATATAAGTGTCCTGAGCACATTTAAGGTAGGCTAGGCTAAGCATGATGTTTAGTGGGGGGGGGGGGTGTATTAAGTTCACTTTTTAATTAATTTTTTATTTGTTTTAATTAGTTATACCTGACAGTAGAATGCATTTATGCACTTTGATATATCATACATAGATGGGATATAATTTCTTATTTTTGTGAGTATACATGTTGCAGAATCATATTGGTCATGCAGTCACATATATACATAAAGTAATAATGTCTGTTTCATTCTACTATCTTCCCTATCCCCACATCCCGCCCCTTACCCTCCCATCACATCCCTCTACCTAATCTGAGGTAAGTATTCTTCTCTAGTGCCCCCAGTTTATTATGAATTCACATTCACATATTAGAGAAAACATTCAGTCTTTGGTTTTGTGGGATTGGCTTATTTCGCTTAGCGTGATATTCTCCAGTTGCATCCATTTACGGGTGAATGCTGTAATTTCACTCTTCTTTAAAGCTGAGTAATATTCCATTGAATATATATACCACATTTTTTATCCATTCATCTATTGAGGGACACCTAGGTTGGTTCCACAGTTTAGCTATTGTGAATGGAACTGTATAAACATTGACATGGTTGCATTACTGTAGTATACTGATTTAAAATCCTTTGGGTATAAACCGAGGAGTTGGATAGCTGGGTCAAATGGTGGTTCCATTTCAAGTTTTCTGAGGAATCTCCATACTGCTTTCCATAGTGATTGCATCAATTTGCAGTTTAAGATGTTTTTAGCTTACTCTGGGTTTATCAGGACCCCACGGTGTTTGAATGTCTGTGATACACAACTGTATGTTGCCTTATTAGAGTCAAACATATAACTATTCTCTCTGGTGCTCTTGCTGTCTGGAGTTCCTGCCCCCTTTGAACTGTGCCCAAGCTTCACTCCACACTTCAGTAACCCAAACAATTCTTCTAACATCTTCTCCACACTTATTTATTTATTTTGGTGCCAAGGATTAAACCCAGGCATGCTTAAGCCCTGGTCACATCCCCAGACCTTTTTATTTTTTATTTTGAGACAGGGTCTTGCTAAGTCCTCAGGGACTTGCTAAGTTGCTGAGGATGGCCTTGTGATCCTCTTGCCTCAGCCTCCTGAGTTGCTGAGATTACAGATGTGCACCACCGCACCCAGCTTCCTTCTTCACACTTTAAACTGCTTTGCTCAACTCCCATTCCCAAGCTGAGGTCGTTTCAATTTAGCATCAGGTGGGTATTTCCAGTTCGGTAGGACCCTTTTTACTGCCTTGTGATATGCTTTTAGAAATCAGTGCTTTCAAATAATAGAGAGGATGGGCTGGGAACTTGAGCTCCTGCCAATGGTCACTTCATTCTCATAGGTTGGCATCAGTTATGTGTGTGAACACAGAGGGATCAAAAATCTGGTGCAGAAAATCCTCTTTTGCTTTGTGTATGTAAATTTTGTATTTTGAAAGAGTATCTTGGTAGAAGAGATAGAAATCCCTTTGGAATTACATTGATGATTTGGTAAAGTATTCCTAATGGCAATGTATCTGTTTTCAAAACCTGAGAATTTGTCATTCCATGTGTCCAGGGTCTAAAATTTGAAGTGATTCTTTTTTATTGCATCACAGATTAACTACAAAGGCACCTGTGGGCTCACAGCTAGTTCCTCTGTCTTCAGGGTACAAAGGCCCCATTTTCCTGGGAAAATTGAGCTTACTATGTAAATGTGATTTATTTGGTGGTTTTCCTGATTTTCCTACAGCCTTCTCTATGGTTAGTTGAAAGTAGCTAAGTTAACCTCCCACTTTCTTGGCTTGTTTTGAATTCAACCTCATCAACAGATGTCTAGAAAAACTGTTCAGAAAAAAAAATTGCATCTATACTAAATATATATAGACTTCTTTTTTCTTGTAATTATTATCTAAGCAATGTAGCATACCAACTATTTTCAGAGTATTTTTATTGTATAAGGTATTATTAGTAATCTAGAGATGATTTCAAGTACAGTTATCCTTCAATATCCCTGGGGGATCGGATTCAGATACCAAGGGACAGCTGCATGTAAGAGTAGTATATAAGGTTGCCTGTTCATTCACTAATCTGCATTATATAGTTTTAGTCAATTTAGTTTCTGCCAAACACCATTCAAAGTGTTCCCTCCATGTAAGATGCTTTTCTTGTCACCTTTAGCCTCCCATCTCTATCCATGCTTTTGAAAAGTAGCTCAGAGAAAGGTTTTCATGATTTATTTATCTATTTTTAAACTCTCCTCTTTTGTCCTCATCTTCCTCCAATGTATCTCTCACTGAGCTGTTTTACAGCATCCTTCAGTTTTGACCTCGTGGAGTGATTTATGAACAGATCCTATCTCCTCCCTGATGGGAGCAGAGCACTGGGGGCCACCCCTGGATCTGGTTACAGTGGACTCTTGAGCCTCTTCCGTGGTGCCTTTTGTGAAGCTGCACCTTAAACTCATTTGCTGAGAGAAGGGACAGAAAATGCAGAGTGGAATAGTGAACCAGGGCACCTCTGCATGGAGGAAGTCTAGCCCAAAAGGCCAGCACATGTCCAAGTACACATATGAGAGGTAGGTAAATTCTTAGAAGTGGGAGCCCATAAATAGAGTGTGAACACTTGTGGGGTGTGGTCCCACAGCTGTACCTTGGCTCCACCCAAGCACATTTATAAAGCCATTTCTAGCTAATTTCCAGTCCTCAGTTCAGTGCTGATTCATATGAATGTTGGCCAGACGCTCTGGGCCATGTGGTTATTGGCTTCCTCTCTTCTCTGCATACAAGCCTCTGTTTGCCTTTCTGCAGATGCTAGTAATGCACAGCTCTAGGCCGGGAAAACTCTCTAGCACGGTGGGTTGGTGCACATATACTGAGTGACAGGTTTGTGCCAGGGATGGAGGTAGACATGGGAGCTATGCTGTGAAGATAGTGATCATGGTGTCAGCCTCTGGGGGCAATAGCCGGGAAAATGACCCTCAGGCTGGAGGAATCACTTCTCCTGTTCTATCACTCTGTTTCCTAGTTTTCCTCTTAGAGATTTTTTTATCATTGGAACTGGTGGCCACATGAGACATGATCAAGCCCCTGGATTGTGTGAAAGGTCTTCTTATCCCGGGTGCTTGGGTTGCATACAAAAGACAAACACCACCTGCATGAAAATTCAGAAAAAGTCAACTCCCCAGAGCTAAGGAAAAGTCCATTTCCTTCCCTAACTTAGCATCTGGAAGAAATAGAAATTGCCTGTTTCCTAATCACTGTTGAAGTGTATTAAGCCAACATTCCTGTATATTTTTTCTCTCCTTCATTTACTCAAGGACTTGAAAAGAAATTACTCCCTTTGTATAGCATCACGTCTGTGTGACTTACCCAGTAGGCGCTGGGCACTCTGCAGATTCCGCCTGCCTCAGTCAGGATGGGCAGCTGCCTTGCCAAGGTCAGCACCTTTGAGCAGTAGGGCAACTCCAGCTCAGCAGGTCACACTCAGTTGCCTGGTGCACTAATGTTGGTTGACTAGTCTGTTGCCATATGCTTAGCTGATTGTTTAATATATTTTCCTTTGTTCTACCAGTGACTTGAGCTTCATAGCACACAGATAAGGAGTCCTAAAATGTACAAAGGAGAGTCACAAAGAATGTCAGCTTCTTGTTAAACTAACTGGCCCTGGCTGCTGCTGGGCTCTGTCAGAACAGCAGTGAGCAAGTCAAAAAGAATGGGCTCATTATCTTGCTGGATGCCCTTCTTCTAAGAAGCAGGGCCTTTCTCTACTTGTCAGGAAAACATCACCTTTTAAGCATTTCTGATAGGAAAAAAAACCTATGTGATTTTTTTTTCTTTTCTCTCTCTCTCTCTTTTTTTTTTTTTTTTTTTACTTTTACTGATATGACTTAATGGACTACGGTGAGGTTCATGGAAGCCAGTCAAAACCATCTTTTGATAATGCTGGAAAGTCCTTTTCTTGGATTGAAAATTAATACTTTCAATTTTAGAACTTCAGTGATAGGTTTGTAGCTCAAATATTGCCCTATATAAATAAGAGGATCCTGATACAAAAATTAGGTAGCAGGGTCTTAGCTCCTAAAGATATTCAGATCAAATGTCAGGAATAAATTCAAGTTTTAAGTTAATTTCTTTACATATTAGATAGTAATCATTTCAGAGATGATGTGCTTTTTAAATTGTTTTTGCTTTAATTAGTTATGCAAGTCAGTAGAATGCATTTATGCACTTTGATATATCATACATAAATGGATATAATTTCTCATTTTTCTGAGTGTACACGTTGTAGAATCACATTGGTCATGCAGTCATATATATACACAGAGTAATAATATATATGTCTGTTTTGTTCTACTATCTTTCCTATCCCCCCATTCCTCTCCCGAACCCTCTCATTACTTCCCTCTACCTAATCTAAGGTAACTCTTTTCTTCTCTAGTGCTCCACCCCCTTATTGTAAATTAGCATCCGCATATTAGAGAAAATATCCAGTCTTTGGTTTTGTGGGACTGCTTATTTCGCTTAGCATGATATTCTCCAGCTCCATCCATTTATTGGTAAATGTCATAATTTTACTCTTTTAAAGCTGAGTAATATTCAATTGAATATATATATCACATTTTCTTTATCCATTCATCTATTGAGGGACACCTAGATTAGTTCCATAGTTTAGCTATTGTAAATTGAGCTGCTATAAACATTGACGGGGCTGCACTACTGTAGTATAATGATTTTAAGTCCTTTGGGTATAAACTGAGGAGTTGGATAGCTGGGTCAAATGGTGGTTCCATTTCAAGTTTTCTGAGGAATCTCCATACTGCTTCCATAGTGGTTGTCCCAATTTGCAGGCCCACAACCAGTGTATGAGTGTACCTTTTTTCCCACATCCTTGCCAACATTTATTGTTGCCTGTATTCTTGTTGATTGCCATTCTGACTGGAGTGAGATGAAATCTTAGAGTAGTTTTGATTTGCATTTCTCTAATTGCCAGAGATGTTGAACACTTTTTTATATATTTGTTGCCTGGTTGTATTTCTTCTTCTGTGAAGTGCCTGTTCAGTTCCTTAGCCCATTTATTGATTGGGTTATTTATTTATTTATTTATTTTAATGTTAAGTTTTTTGAGTTCTTTATATATCCTAGAGATTAATGCTTTATCAGAGGTGCATGTGGTAAAGATTTTCTCCCAATTTGTAGGCTCTTTCCTCACATTATTGGTTATTTCCTTTGCTGAGAAAAAGCTTTTTAATTTGAATCCATCCCATTCATTGATCCTTGATTTTACTTCTTTGCTTTAGGAGTCTTGTTAAGGAAATCAGATCCTAGGCTGACATAATGAAGATTTGGACCTACTTTTTCTTTTATTAGGTGCAGGGTCTGTGTTCTAGTGCCTAAGTCTTTAATCTATGTTGAGTTGATTTTTGTGCAGGTGAGAGATAGAGGTTTAATTTCATTTTGCTACATATGAATCTCCAGTTTTCCTAGCACCATTTGTTGAAGAGGCTATCTTTTCTCCAGTGAATGTTTTTAGAACCTTTATCTAGTATGAGATAGCTGTATTTATGTGGGTTTGTTATTATGTCTTCTATTCTATATCATTGGTCTACAAGTCTGTTTTGGTGCCAATACCATGCCATTTTTTGTTACTATAGCTCTATAGTATAGTTTTAGGTCTGTTATTGTGATACCACTTCCTTCACTTTTTTTCCTTTCACCTCTTTTGTTAGATTGATTCCCAGGTATTTTATTTTATTTGAGACTATTGTGAATGGGGTAGTTTTCCTAATTTGTTTTTCAGTGGATTCATTGCTGATGTATAGGAATGTAGAGGTTTGGGTATCAGGGTGATATTAGCCTCATAGAATGAATTTGGAAGGATTCCCTCCTTTTCTATTTCATGGAATACTTTGAGGAGTATTGGTATTAGTTTTTCTTTAAAAGTCTTATAGAATTCAGCTAAGAATCTGTCAGGTCCTAGGCTTTTGATGGTGTTTTCTAATTTTCATTCCTTGCAATTGATCTGTTTAAATCATGTATGACCTCCTCATTCAGTTTGGATAAGTCATATGTCTCTAGAAATTTCTATATTTTCTGTTGAACTGAAGTATAAAATTTCAAAGTAGTTTCTAGTTATCTTCCACATTTCAGACATGTCCATTATGATATTTCCTTCTTCATCTTGTATTTTAGTAATTTGAGTTTTCTCTCTTCTTCTCTTCATAGCATGGTATGGGGTTTTCTATTTTATTTATTTTTTCAAAGAACCAACTTTTTGTTTTGTCAATTTTTTCAATTGTTTTTTTTTTTGTTTGTTTTGAATTAATTGATTTCAGCTCTGATTTTAAGTATTTTCTTTCTTCCACTGCTTTTGGTGTTGATTTTTCTTCTTTTTCTAGGGCTTTGAGATGTAGTGTTAGTTCATTTATTTGTTGACTTTTTATTCTTTTAATGAATGAGCTCAGTGCAATAAACTTTCCTCTTAGTACTGCCTTCACAGAGTCCCAGAGATTTTGATATGTGTATCAGTGTTCTCATTTACCTCTAAGTTTTTTTATTTAATCCTTGATTTCTTCTACAATCCATTCATCATTCCATAGTGTATTATTTAGTCTCTATTTATTAGAGTAGCTTCTATTTTTTACTTTATTGTTGACTTCTAATTTCATTCTATTGTGTTCTGATAGGATGCAGGGTATTATCTCTGTTTTTTTGGTATTTACTAAGAGTTGCTTTGTGGCATAGATATGGTCTGTTTTAGAGAGGGAGCCATGTGCTACTGAGAAGGAAGTATATTTATTTCTTGATGGAAGAAATATTCTACATTGTCTGTTAAGTCTAAATTGTTGATTGTGTTATTTAGTTCTATAGTTTCTTTATTTAGGTTATGTTTAGAAGATCTGTTCAGTAGTGACAGAAATGTATTAAAGTCACCCAGTATTATTGTGTTGTAGTCTATTTGATTCTTGAAATTGAGAATGGTTTATTTGATGTATATAGATACTCCATTGTTCAGGGCATAAATATTTATAATTGTTATGTACTGCTGATATATACTTCCCTTAAGATGTATGGAATAGGGCTGAGGATTTAGCTCAGTTGGTAGAGTGCTTGCCTTGCATGCACAAGGCCCTGGGTTCAATTCTCAGTACCATTAAAAAAAAAAAAAGAAGAAGTATGGAACGTTCTGTGTCTCTCCTGATTAACTTTGGCTTGAAGTCTACTTTATCTAAAAGGAGGATGGAAATCCCTACTTGTTTACACAATTCATATGAGTGATATATTTTTTCCCATCCTTTCACCTTCAACCTGTGGATGTCTTTGCCCATGAGGTGAGTCTCTTGAAGACAGCATATTGTTGTGTCTTGCATTTTAATCTAATCTCCCAGTCTATGTCTTTTGATTGATGAATTTAGGCTGTTAACATTCAAGGTTATTATTGAGACATGATTTGTATTTCCTGTCATTTTGATTTATTCCTGGTTTTTATTTCACTTAGTTTCTCCTTTGGTTGTAGGTCCTCCCTTTGCTGATTTTCACTTTATCCTCATGGAGTATTTAGTTAAGAATATTCTATAGTATACACTTTCTAGTTGTGAAAGGTTTTGTTTATTTTGGAAGGCTTTAATTTCATCTTAAAATCTGAAACTTAATTTTGCTGGATATAACATTCTTGGTTGGCATCCATTTTCTTTTAGAGCTTGAAATATATAATTCCAGGACCTCCTACCTTTGAGGGTCTGGGTTGAGAAGTCCATTGAGATCCGAGTCCCCTATACGTAATTTGATTTCTTTCTCTTATGGCCTTTAAGATTTTATCTTTATTATCTGTGTTAGTCATTCTCATTATAATGTGTCTTGGTATGGGTCTGTTGTAATTTTATACATTTGAGATTCTTAAGCCTCTTGTATTTGACTTTCCATTCCATTCTTTAGGTATGGGAAATTTTCTGCTATTATATCATTGAAAAGATTGTACATTCCTTTTGTTTGTATCTCTGCTCCTTCATGTATTCTGATAACTCTTACATTTGGGCTTTTCATGTTATCCCATAATTCTTGGATGTTCTGTTCATGTTTTCTTACCATTTTTTTCTGCATGGTGAAATCTACTTTCAAGATTGTATATTTTATCTTCACTGTCTGAGGTTCCTCTGTCTTCCAAGTAGTCTAGTCTGTTGATGATGCTTTCTATGAACTTATAATTTGGTTTATTGATTCCCTCATTTTGAGGATTTCTGCTTGTTTGTTTGTTTTTTTTTTTTCTCTCACAATCTCTCTTTATTGAAGTGATCTTTCACTTATTGTATTTTTTTCTTTGATTTCACTCCTTATACTGTCCTTTAGTTCACAGATCAATTTAACTATGTACATTCTGAACTTTTTCTTGGACATTTCTTCTACTGTGTTATCAGTGGCTTCTGTTATTGGAGCATCTTGGTTTGTTTGGAGCTCTTTATTCCCTTGTTTTTTCATGTTGTTTGTGGGTTTTTTCACCTAGAAGTATGGGTCTAAAGCAGCACAGATTCTACCCTGTAGACCTATAGTGTCTCTGTGGTTTCCAGCACCTCACCTTTAAGGGTGAGACCAATATCAACAACACCCAGTGTTCACAATATATAGCCTTAAACCTAATAGCTCCCACTAAGGCGTCTACTGCTTTCTCACATTGAACCAAAATGATGAGTTCGATAACTATCTATAGTATTAACAGAAAATTTGCTAAAATGATTTACAATTTCAAATGATGGATGAGAGAACAGAAGTAGCGTAGTACACAATGTTCCCAAGGGAGGAAGAGAAAAATCTAGCGGCAAAGATTCACAGGAAGACTGGAAGAGGAGCCAACAGAGATTGGCTGTTGGTTGGAGAAAAGTTGGAAAGAGAATCAAAATAGACAAGTGATAGTCAGAATGCAAAGAGAAAAAATTAAAGATATAAAAATACAACAAAAATGCAAAACACCATTCATATCTCATTGTCCTCCACACACTGATGCATAAAAAACACCCTGATCCAATATGGTAGAGATGTTAGCAAACAGAAAAATAAAATAAAATCAATCTCGATGGAAAGTCAAACTATCTCTGTCAGCATTCACAAGTTTCTCAGCCCTGTCTCTGACATCTTATGAGATCACCAGGCCCAGATCTGCCCTCACAGACCCAGTTACTATCCCACTAATCTGGGCTTCAGATACCTCAGGCTTGGCTGTGCTGCAGTCCTAAGATCTCAGTGTTGCTCCTATTTGTAGAGACCACCAGGGATACGCTCAGGCGAAGGAGCAACCCTGAGATTCAGCAGCAAGACAGGGGCCACCAGCACTCCCAGCAGGAAGACCCCAGGTGCCCCAACACTGGATCTGTAGGTCCCAGCCAGAGTCCCCAGACAGATGCTGTTGTGGTGGTAAACCTGCTGGCACCCAAGCCCCAGGCCCTGTTTGGCGCCCCAAGATGGGTGCGGCCATGTGCAACCGAACCTGGAGTCTCTCCTGCAGCAGTCCTCTAGGCGGTGTTGGCAGCAATATTGGTGGTGGTTGGTAACAGTAGACAGTGGGTCAGTAGCAGCTCTACTGAAATAGTGTCTGCAGCAGTGGCTACAACTGCAGGTGTGGGGACAGTGTCACCCAGGCAACTTCTGGGGGCAGCGAGAAAAAAGAAGACCTCCAGGCGACCTCGGAGTGGCAACAGCAGTATCAGAGGCAGCGGCAATGGCGGTAATGGTATAGGTGTCAGCTGACTGGAGAAGAGACCTTGGGTGTCAGAGGCTGTGACCTCAGAGGTAGCTTAGAGTTAGCATCTGCAGTGCCCAGAGAAAAGACCACCTGGCTCAGCTGTGTCTGCAGTAGTAGTGTCTGTGGCGGCGATGGATGATGGGCTTTTTAAAAGTATCTGTTATTTTAAATATATCAGTAGAGCATCTATGATAAGAAAATAATTAAATTTCATTAGGGTTTTAGGCTAACCCAAATGGTCTTGCATTGAAGTTGATAGTTCTGCTGCCCACTTGTTTATTGTCTGGTATTGTTTTACATAGTTAGGCTCCTTTGAAATTTGTTCACATAATTCCTATCCTTTTTCTTAGAGGAAAAACTGGTTATAGATTTCCACTTAACTAATTGTATCCTGATTGGCTAATCTGCTATTTTGGATTTTTTTAGTTTATTGTTGTTATTGGAGGTTAAAGTGAGAGGGAAAACTCTTCCAGTAGCTGAATGGAAAAGAATCACTCTGCCGTGTCTGCTATTGCTGGAGGAGACAATGCGTGTCGCAGTTGCACATCTTCTGTATGTTTGTAATTCATTCTAGAACAGCTGACATTTTTTGGTAGGACATGAGGACAGATTGAGTTAATTATACCATTTTAATCATTCAAGAAAATCTATGATATTATTAACACTTCTAACTCTAGAGGCAAGCCATCCCTATGTTAGGTCCCAGCTTCACCCAGACAGAGACAAATCTACTGAAAGAGAAATGGACTGACGATAGCAATCTGATCTAGACAGGCAAAATCAGTAGTATTCACTGTGTATAAAAGAGTTTTGTTGGCTGTATGGGCAATTAAAAAAGGAAGACCTTATCTTTGCTCTGTAAGAAATCACAGTCTTATTGTATTTATTCATATTTAGTGTGTGAAAATATTACAGGATGAGTATCCTTCATCTAACATATTGGTACAAGAAGTGTTTTGGATTTCAGATTATTTCAGATTTGGAGGTTTTCTTTTTTTTTTTTAGATTTGGGGATATTCGATTATATATATGAGCTAGATTGGGGATGGGACTGAAGTCTAAATCTGAAATCCACTTACATTTTGTATGTACCTTATGCACATAGCCTGAAGGTAATTTTATACAATGTCTGTTATAATTTTGTGCATAAACTAGTTTCATAGTGTGGAATCTTTCACTTGGCATCCTGTTGGCACTTCCAGAGTTTTGAATCACTGATTTCAGGTTTTTAAATTAGGGATGTTCAACCCACGGTATGAGTGTGTAATGGGTTGGTATGCAGAGAAATTCTACATAAAATTATATGTGAAAATGATCTGATACATGACTTGAAGGAAAGAGAAATAAATTCAAGCAGGGACATGTATGGCAAGGCTTTCTTTTCTGCCTGGTTTTCATTCCGTCTCCCTTGAAAAGTCCTCGAGAGGCTAGTCACTCTGTGGGGAAAGACATTCCTAGCCAGGACTAGCTGGAAGCCTGAATGGATCCTCAACAGAGGTGAAGAATGGTGCTTGGGGATACTGTTCATTAGAGGTGCTTAATCCAGGAGTAGGGTAGAAATGTAGCATTGTTTTTCCTACCTTTCAAGTTACTTGTTCAGCTTTAGCATCTATTCAGTCTTCATGGCTGCCTTATGCAATAGACGGCAGTGACAACTCCATCGAGTCCCCATATTACAAGCAGAAAACTGAGAATCCGCGGAAAAGCTAACTGTTGGGTCTTACAGTGTTGGGAGTAGAAGCCCTTATGCCTGTGTTCTGCACCCCCAGCTGAGGCCCAGTTGCTCAGCAGAACTAGATAAAAGCTTCCAGATGTTCATTTCCACAGAAGCCAGGAATGTGGCAGCGTTGGTGGAGTGTGCAGACCCTGGAGCCAGACTGTTGTGTTTAGGTCTTGTCTTGGCCACTCATTAGGTTTGTGACCTTGGGCACACTGTGTCGACCTTTCAGAGCTGGTTTTTCTCCCCTGAAAAATAGAATAATTCACGGATTTCATAAAGTCAGAGTGAGGATTGAATTAGCCAGTGCATGGAAAGCACTTAGCCCAGTTTCTGGTGAATAAACAGAATGTGCTAAATCAGCACTTGCCACTGTTCCTATCATTATCATTGTTTTGTAAGGTTTTGCATTCTGTTTTAGTCAGATTTTTTTTTTCCTGCTGTGACCAAAATACCTGACAAGAATTATTCTAGAGGAGGAAAAGTTTATTTGAGGACTCCTAGGTTCAGAGGTCTTAGTCCATAACCAGCCAGCTCCATTCCTTGGGGCCTGAGATGAGTTTTGAACATCATGGAGAAGGGTGTGGTGGAGGAAAGCAGCTGGAAACATGGCACCAGGAAGTAGAGACAGAGTTAAAGTCAGGTCCCAAAGCTGCTCCAGGGACCCACCTCCTCCAGCCACACCCTACCTGCCTACAGTTACTTCCCAGTTAATCCCTATCAGGGGATCAATTCACTGATTAGGTTAAAACTCTCATAACCCAATCATTTCATCTCTAAACTTTCTTGCATAATCTCATACATGAGCTTTTGGGGGACACCTAATTTAAACCATAACATTTTCCATTGAAAAGCATAGGTTTTAAAACTCAAGGAACATTAGAAATCTTCCTTGTTGATCTCTCCACAGACGAGAAAAAAGGCCTAGGGAGGTGGCACATCCAGAGAAGCAGGGCTCAGTGTCCCTTTGTAGCCTGCACATGGTTCCTGCCCCTGAGTGCATACATTTGCTGGCTTCCTCCCATTTATTTGCTCACACATTGTCATCCCCTTGGCTTGTCCTCCCTTCTCTGCGGCTTGACAGCCAGTGCACTAAGGACCACCAGAACAGACTGACTCTCCAAGGGATGAAGTGGGGTAGGTGTGTGGAACTTTCTGAGCAGCCCATTGAACCACAAAGACCCTCCCCACATGCTGTTCATCATTGCCTTGAACCTTAGGTTCCAAAATCTTGTCTGGGCATTGCCCAGCACTGAAAGGATGACTATGTGGTAGAAAGAAAAACCATCAGTCCCCATAGTTCTGACAGATGCAGTGCATACTGTCATTCCCTTGACACCACTGGAGCCCAAAGAAGACCCACCATGAGCTTGCTATTGGAGCTTGGGAACTGGGCCACTCTAACCTAAGTGTGTGGATTATAGTTTCATTTTTTGGGGAAAAGGTTATAACACCAAAGCTGTTCCTACTTTAGATTGTCTATATACATGTTAGACTTACCAATGCCCTGTATCTTTGTGTGCATCTGGGTCTGCATGGTGCCACAGAAGGTGTGCTGGTACCTGCTTTCTTTGTCACATTTGCATAGTTGAGGCTCAGTTTGGTTGTTGACTCCTATTTTCAGCTGATAGGTGGGTGTAATCGTAAGTCATAGGCGTGGTATTTCAAGACTATTATGAGATGAGAAGTTAAAGCCTTTTCTCAATAAAGCTGGGAGCCCCTGCTGTCTGTGCTCCTAAGCTCTCCCTCCACCCCCATCAATTTCTCAAGTTTCTTGGCTGGAGCTTTCTTCATTCTAAAGCCCCACTCTGGAACCAGCCCTAATCCAGGCAGTTGTATGTCTGGTGAACTCTAGGCTTGATCTCCTTTCCAAGCTCAGTGACAAGCCTCTGCTCTGAAGGCAGCCTGTCTCCATGGCCCCTAGGCTGCAGCTGTCAGCCACAGTGAATGTGGCAGGTGTTGGCAACATCAGCCCCGCCCATTGAACCATGTCAATGGTAAACTTGGGTTTTAGGTGGTGGCTGTTACTTACAAAATGTGGTAACCTGAGAAATACAACTATTGGCATATTAATTTACTCTGAAAAGTGTAGCTATCAGGTGGACTCAAAGGTTGAGATTGGGCTTCTCCTCTGAACAGGGACTGTCATCAATTCAAAGCCTTCATCTTTCATTTTCTTTGATCAAAACTGCAAGATGATCATTATTCATTTGATGTCATAAGTGTGTTCTTAAACATGAAATGGAAACAACCATTAGAAAAAAAAAAAAGAAGACAGTTATGTTTTGAGTTCCACAAAATCATTACAAAAAAAAAAATCCTGGATACTTTGACAAACATTTGTTTGTTAGCTATTTTATTTGATTCTAAGGGATTTAAAGATGAATAAAATAAATTCTTAATAATGGAAACAGAAGGACACATTTCAGATCAGACTTGTCCCAGGAAGCATTATGACGGTGGTATTAATCAATTAGAGGAATAAGTTGCAAACTAAGCTTTGCAATAGGTTGCTGCCTACTATTACATTTAGGATTATGATTTCTTTCTTCTGTGGGTATGCAGCATTTGGGGCTCATGTCTTCTTTCGGTGTGCAGACCCTCATGTGGTTCATCACTATGACTGTATTTGTCCTACCCACCACCACCATGGCCTGCCTATTCATCCTTTTGTGTCATACTTTAGGACATTATCAAATACATAGATCCCTAGGGGTCATTTTCATATTCTGTTTTGGAATGGGTAAATAACATAGCTGTTTAAAAAAAACAGTTTTACTTACATGGTCATGAAAAAGAAAAGCACTATCATTCTCTGTTATTGAGATGGAGAATTAGTAGCTTATTAAAGAGAGGCTTTAGGTTTTAGAAGGTGTATATTTATATGATGCTTGGAAGAAAAAGATTTGTGAAACTTATCTCCATTCTCACCCAACAAATTCTACTCTAAAAGAAAGAAAAGGAAAGAAACAAAACTAAAGAAAGAAATGAAAAGCAAAGAAGAAGAAACATGTATTACTCTGGAAAATAGCTACCCCAAGTATGAGGCACATGTGGTATATTGACCGCTGCCATCCCTGTAGCTCTGAGGTCTTCTGATTGCTTGGGTTAGGCTTGAGTGAAAGTCAGAATTAGACAGGCTGCCCCACTTTTTCCAGAGTTCAGGTAGTTGCTGTTTAGCATGTGTATTGGACTGGGAATCAGATGACCTTTTGTTCCAGGCACAGGTGACGGGTGAAAGGCAGGTTTAATTAAAATCATTCTAAGTATCTCTGTTGTCATTAATTTTCAGTGGTCCATGAGCTCATGAAGCCTGGTCCTGCTGGAGCCATAAGCTTGCTCTGAAACATCAAATCTCAAACACTTCTCAGCTTTCCTCTCAGCTCTGTTTCCTATTCCCATCTTCCCCACAGCAGAGGTCAGGCACGCTGTTTTGAAATAGTAGTGAAGTTTGCAGCGGGGAACAATATGTGTATGTTAACTTCAAGGAAGGCAGACACTCCTGAGAGAGTGTTGGGGGCCTTCATAAAGCATTTCAAGGAAGCAGAGTATCAAATTAATGCTTTTTGTGCTAAAAACATTAAGGTATTTAAATGTGTTATTCTAATCCCTGTTTCAGCCTGGGAACAGAAGGATCTAATATCTTTTATTTAAATCCCAGCCTTCCTAAACCGCTCCACTGTTTTCAGCCTTATACAGGAAGAGGCAGACGGTAACCAGTTGCTTTCAACGAATGTAAACCCCATATGTAATTCACAACATACAGCCCATTCAATTCTTATATAAAGTGCGGTTGTCCAGATCTTAATCCATTCCAAATCATTTCGTGGACATGTTGAGTATTCAGAAGCTCAGCTCCTGTCTGAGTGTCCCTGTAATTGTTCCATTTCCTGGAGATGTGATAAAATCGTCATAGACATAAGGACAGATGCATAAATTCTGGAACTCCAAGCAGTGTATCTTTATTTCAGAGTGAGCCCTTTCTTGGTCATGGAGTAAACTGATCTTGAGCCGAGAGGGTGTCCTCCCTTTTCCTGAGAGCTCCTCTGCAGGTCTTGGCTACAGAGCCAGCTTTATAGCTATAGCACAGGATCGAGTTATAAGGGTTTTGTTCAGTTAATAAAGAATATCATGTTGCCCTGACTTCTCACAGCAGTGTGATGGTTGATCTGTAGCTCTTAAAAGAGAATGCTCACAGGATGTTGAAAGCAGCCACCAGTCATGTAATTAAGATCAGATAGATAGATAGAAAAGCAGTCAGACAGATGGCCTCATCTCTAAATCAGGTGTTAGGACTTCTTCCTTTAAAGATTTTTTTTATAAATTCTTTGGAGTTTTGAATCAGGATTTAAATTCTATATAAGGGTAATTTTGGGTTGCCAGAATGGCTACTATAGAAATTCTTTAAACTTGAGGGCTGGGGTGTAGTAGCTCAGTATTAAAGCACTTGTCTAGCATATGAGGCCCCAGCACCATAGAGTATAATACAAATAAAATAAAATTTTTAATATTTAATCTTTGGATAAGCCATCCAAAGTGAGAGGTACAGTATACTTTAAGACACTAGCAAAAACAAAAAGATTGGTACAGAGCCAAGACTTTGTATATGTGATTGTACACATAACATTGAAAAAAAAATCAAACTTTGTATTATTAAATATTAAACACTGAAAATGAGTTAAATGAACCTTTTTAACAATAAGAAAATCATTTGTGAATGTTAATATATTATTGCACTAGCATATTTATATGAAGAATTCGTTTTAAGGCTTGATGTGAAGGACAGCACAAATCCTGTTTTTGAAAATTTAGCTATATAGCTTAAAGAGTCTACTCTGGAATATGGAAACATTTTACTTAAGTATTTTTGAGAAATGGATACTTACACCCTGTTGAAAATAACCTTTGCACTTATAAGATGCCATAGGAATGTTAAGCTTTCTACAATTTGAATTTAATATATGCCCAAATATATGTGTTAAATTCCTAAAATTACCATAGAATTGTATTACCAAGATGGGGGGGAAAAGATACTTGCATAGCTGCCTGTGCCTTGCCTTTCATTTGCACAGACTCGACAGCAACCTTCAGTGTAATCCAGGGGAAAGGACCTCATGACTGACAATGGGGAAAATACAGGAAAAATTATAAAAACTTGGGTTACTATTATTTCACAAAGGTGGCTGGATCACATCAGCATTCAGAGTTATTTTGTGAAAATTCTTACCATCAATAATGTTGTAGATTCATTATCTTCAGTTCACAGATTAAATGCTTATTTTACTAGACACTGTGTTGAAAATTCATTAGGACTGAAGAGGTAGATACTGAATGAAGCATGAGAGAGTGATAGTATGTGTCATAGTATGTGATTCTAGGTGTAAATCACCATGTGGATCCAAGGTGAGGTACTTACATGTTAGACTTTGGATGGTTTGCATCACCCAACATGAATGAGAACATTTGTAAAGACTTGGTGATTGGTGTGCTGGTATCTATTAAGGTTTCCAAATGCTTATGCAAGATGATATGTGGGTGCTAACAGTCAGCTTATAATAGTCAAAGCATTATGACCTGAAGAGACAAGGGGAACAAAGACTAGGCTCGTGTGCTAGCCTTTCCCAGGACAGCCCTTTGTAAAGACAGAGATTGCTGCTACCCATTTGTCATCCAGAGCTGTTACAAAAAGCCTACAGTTTTTAAGGACATTAGTAGAAAATAGAATGAAGACCACTAGCATGCTGGTGAGGAAATTCGCAAATAATGTCTCTCCCTAGATCACTAGAAAAATGGGGTGTTTTGATCTGCCTTCCATGAATGATTAATTTGGATCTCACAGAGGGGCTCAGACTCTATTGTGTTCCTTTCTTTTTCTCCATCTGGGAGTGATCTTTCATGATTGCCCTCCAAAGCACGTTCCCAGGTCCATTAGTTGTGTGGAAGTTACATTTTTGTCTAAGTCAAACTGTACTTTTCATTATATATAGTTATGATAAGAAATGTAATTAGTCTTGGAATCATGATTGTGATAGTCATCATTTATTGAATATCCATTGTTTGAATCATTGAATTTAGATGAGAAAAGGAAAGGATAGGAAAGGAATAAAAAATTTCATCTCTGTTTTTTTGAATGTTAGACAAATATACTCCCCCAGAATGGATGGATATATAGTGACTTAATAGAGTGTGTAGAAATAAATAGACCAGATAAATAATTTTGCTGTCACTTTTTTGAAACGTTGGTAGTCCATGTTACCTGTATTCCATCATGCGTCAGTTTTCTTTTTTCTTTTTGGTGTGTGTGTGTGTGTGTAATTGATGGGGTTATGGAAAGAATAGAAATTATAGTCATAAGGAGTTTTTTAATATTCCTAATTAAGAATCAAATGTGATTTTCTTTTTCTTTTTTTAAGACTTTTATTTATTTTATTTTTTTAAAGAGAGAGAGAGAATTTTTTAATATTTATTTTTCATTTCTCGGTGGACACAACATCTTTGTTTTTTTTTGTATGTGGTGCTGAGGATCGAACCCAGGCCGCACGCATGCCAGGAGAGCACGCTACCGCTTGAGCCACATCCCCAGTCCTCAAATGTGATTTTCAAATTAAGGACTGAGAGGAGCCTTTCCATGAGACGAGATTCATTATACCTTAATCTTTATAGAGATACTGCTGGAATAAGCTAAAAAAAAATTGCTACTTAAGCAACCAAAGCTGGAAACTCTCATTCCTGGAAACCTGTGCATGAGGCTCATTTAATAATTGGGTATGTGGCGTTCACTCTTAAATGCACCATCTCATGGATTTTTCTTTTCTTGCAAGCACTTATCCTGATTTTTATAATGGGTCCTGTTCTAGCTTTAGCTCTCGTGAGGCACTGCATTCTTTGTAATGAAAACTGAACTGTTTCCACCTTTCATTAGCTATTGCATCTTTCTGAGGCACGGTCTCTTAGGGCTTCCTTATTTATAATGTAGCTTCTCTCCATATGCAAGTTTTTATAATAAGGGAGCCCTTTAAATCTACCTTAGAACTATTGAGTGGTTCCATTAAAAATTTACTTCTTGTTGCCTCCACATTTGCTAGTCCTCAGGTGCCTGTGGAGTTCACCTGGATCCATTCCCAAACCTCCTTACCCTACCCCCACCTCTGAAGTCTCACCTCTGCCATGAAGACCATTCCAAGCTGCCAAATGTATCTCCTTTCAGAAATTGGAGCTACAGTGAGATATACCAAAAACAGGGACATTGAGATTACATTTTGAGAGAGCAATACATTTGGGCTCAAAGCACAAAAATCGTGCATTCCAGAAGGTATGACTGTCCAGAAGACCTTTGTTTCAGTCTGCTATTTTGCTGTTACTTAAAGACCTGACATGAACAATTTTGGAGGAGGGAAAGTTCATTCATGGGTTCACAGTTACAGAAATCTTGTCCTTAGATAGCCAGTTCCATTCCTCAGGGCTTGAAGTGAGGCTGAACATCATGGCAGAAGAATGTGGTGGAGGAAAGCAGCTCACATGATGATCAGCAAGAGACTAAGCTCAGCTCATCAAGTGTAAACCCCAAAGGTACACCCCAAGGGACCCCCACCTCTTTCAGCCACACCTTACCTGCCTTTAGCTGCTGCTCAGTTAATCCCTATCAGGGGATTAATTCACTGATTGGATAAAGGCTCTCATAACCCAATCATTTCTCCTCTGAACCTTCTTGCCTTGTCTCACACATGAGCTTATGGAGGATACCTCATAACAACCTTGACAACTGATCTATTGTGTCCTGCATAAAGGTACCAAATGCATATAGGAAGGACTACAGCAGAGGGTTGGAGGACAACCAGGGAAGCCCTTCATAAATAGATAAGTGGGAAAGTCCAGCTGACTTTAGACTCATATATTATGTGTTTGTGTTTCTATAAAATGTGAGATTTTTAAAGGTATCACAATTTTTGTAACATTTAGGATAACTGCTATGAGAAAGAATATAAAATATTTTTAGAGTCCAAGAAAATTCCTTTTATGTGTATTTTCTTTAACAGGAAAGACATTTTTTCCAAATGAAATATGGTATATTAGCATCATTTTGTTTAATAGTTGCTATGTGTTTTAGGTTTGGTATAAATAAATTAGTTTCTGTATCATTACATATATTTATATTTTAAAAATCATGAAGTCCTACATGTTTTGTTTTGGTTAGTGTTTCCTCCTACTGTCTTCTTATGTGATCCATTCAGATTGAAAGAATATTTTATTTTATTTATTTATTTTTTTTAAAGAGAGAGAGAGAATTTTAATATTTATTTTTTAGTTCTCAGCGGACACAACATCTTTGTTTATATGTGGTGCTGAGGATCAAACCTGGGCTGCATGCATGCCAGGCGAGCGCACTACCACTTGAGCCACATCCCCAGCCCAAAAAAGAATATTTTAAATGAAATACATATTTACTAATTTTGGGTTTAAAAACAAAGAAGAACCTATACTTGAAAAAAGGTGATTTAGTGTTTCTGCTAGTTAATTACTGAATCACTATGACAGTTGAGTATGAATGTTCTGCTATAATTTCAGTTCTAAAACATTTGAACTAGAAAGAACTAGTGATATTGTCTAGGCCAGAGCTGGCTACTTCGGTGTGGTTTATACCAGCTGTGTCGGCACTGTGCCAAAGCTGGTTAGAAATGTACATCTATCTACATGCCCCAATCCTGGCATTCTGAATCAGAGTCTGTATTTTTTACAAGTTCTCTAGGTGATTCTGATGCTCATCTAACATTTGAGAATCATGGATCTAAGCAGGTGGTCTTCAGACTTCCTCTTAGTCTTTAGGACTGTCAAGAATAGAGACATTTGGAAGCCCAGTTAATGAAAGCATTTAGTGAATCTAGTTAATTAGTGAGTATTTGGGGTCTGGCTGACCTTCTTTGGGATGTTTCTGGGTAGAGTTTCTTGACATTCCTCTGGCTCAGGTGACCTCAGTATACAAATACATAAAATCTAGGTCCAGTCTCTCTTTGGCAAACTGGGCAGCTGGGCTTTGAGAAAGAAAGGAATTTACTTAAGCTTGCTCAAACTATATTATAAGATCAGAATTGGGAAACTCACTCTGAGACCAAGGTTTTTATAGGTCAGATTAAATTAATGAATGACCATTAATTCTACAAAAGCAGTTGCCCATGGTTTAATTTAAGTGCTACATTTGAAATAATTTTAGAAAGCTAGTTTTAAAATTTCAAGAATATAAATCCCGTAAAATGAGATACTCTAGGATATTGATTAAAAAAAAAAAATCTCAAAAGGGAAACTTCTTATTTTAGAATCTATTGTGTTAGCTTAGCCAAAAAAAGTGGTAGACATCTCTCCAGTTGATTGAATTCTTTGAGTATATGTTTTTATTCATAATGTACAAAAGTAGGTTATAAAATACCCTAAGCACCTTGCTCAGCTCAGAAGTAGTCTGGAGTTCTTATTTTATGGGATGAATGTATCATACCCTGGGAAAGCTTATTAAGTGTGGCTTGTGATTCCAGGTCACAAATTAAGATTAAAAAAAAGAGCTGGCTTGTGCTTCGTGGCAACTTGGCATACTAAAATACTGCATATGGCTGAAGTGTAATAGTGCCTGTTCAGTTCTGTAGAAATTACCTGTTTGACATCTGTTTTGAACCCCTAGTGTGTGCTAGAATTATGTTTTCTCAAGGCATTTCAGCTGAGGGCATAATAAATCCTTGATGAGAATTTCATGGTCCTAAAATGCTGGGATATGACTCGCGTTATATACCCTTTGCTGTTTGGAAAAAAGGCAGCTGTTGGATATTCATATTGTAAGGATGGAAAGCATGACTTGACTGACTGATTTGAGGTCCAAATCCCAGAGAGCAAGCCTAAGTGAGTTTACTTGTCTTGCAGCTCATCTCCAGTTGGTTAGCTTATCTCTAAATTCTCTGTGTTAATCAGCTTTCTGTTACTGTAACAAATTGTCTAAGATAATCAACTTATAAGGAAATAGGGTTTATTTTGGCTCATAAGTTTGGAGATCCAAGTCCTTGGTCATTTAGATCCATTGTTTTGAGTTTATGGCAAGGCAACATATCATGATAGCTAGAATGTGGCTGACCAAAGCTGTTCACCTCAGGACCAGGAAATGAAAAAAAGAAAGAGAAGGGTCTGGGGTCCCTGTTTACTTATGAGGGCTCATACCCCAGTGTTCTAAATACCCCCACTTAAAGACTTCACCACTTCCTAATAACTCCAAGCTGGAGAGTAAACCTTTAACACATAGGCTTTTAGGCAACACTTAAGACCCAAACTGTAGCATCTCCTAATAGAAAACCTACAACTTTAACCTCAAATAATACTATTGATCTGTTTAGCCACTTCCCTATTCTTCCACCGTTTTAATCAGCTGTTTCACTGCTGTGACTTAAAGACCCAACCAGAACAACTGTAGAGGAGGAAAAGTTTATTTAATGGGCTCACAGTTTCAGAGGTCTTAGTCCATAGAAGGCCAGCTCCATTCCTCAGGGCTTGAGGCAACAAAGAGCATCATGGCAGGAGAGTGTGGCAGAGGGAAGCAGCTCACATCATTTCAGGAAGCAGAGAGAGGTCTCCGTTCATCAGTTACAAATATATACCCAAAGCCACGCCCCAATTCCCACCTTCTCCAGCCATACCCTACCACTTCAGTTACCACTCAGTTAATCAGGGGATTAAATCACTGGTTGGGTTAAGACTCCTACAACCCAATCATTTCTCTTCTGAATCTCCTTGCATTGTCTCACATGTAAGTTTTTCAGGGACATCTCACATCCAAACCACCATGATTCTTCCATCCTCGCACAGTGTGAAGTGACCAAGCTTTCTTCTGCCATGGCTCCCTTTCTCTCCACACCACCTCAGATTTACTGACAAAAAGTCCAGCCTGTTTGATGACTTGGATAACACACAGTCTTGAGGAGTGGTAGCCTCAGGCCTGCCCAGGGATGCTTCAGTTTCTGTTCCTTGTCCTCTTGCCTTATCTTCATGGATGCAGAAATACAGTTCAAGATTACATGATGGCCTCATCAGACAAGGTTTCACCCCACAGGGAAATGATCATACTTAGGGTGATGAATGTAATCATGGAGAGAAGTGATTCATGCAGAGGCTCCCAGACTCTTTGGATGTGCAACATCCTTAATGATCCCTTTGCAAGTCCCTAGGCCAAAGGAAAAAAAATCAAACCATGTCTGACTGTTAAATAGGTAAGGTCAAATAATTTAAGAAGTACTTATGACTGAATAACTTAGCAGGTGTTTCAAACACTATTGCACATGCATTGGAAGAAATAATCTTTATTTCCTCCATCCTTAAATAATCATAATCACTTTCCAGTGGTACATGGTGGTGGGCCCACTGAGCACTACATAGCTTCTCCATCTTAGGGTGACAGCAGCTACCACCTCCTTCATTTCCTAGTCCACATTGATTTTCACAGCATATTTGCTGTCATTACAACCATAAAAACTCAGTTTCACAAAAATATATCATGAAAAGGAATATAGTATGATCTAATGTTGAAACTGTGCGGAGATACTTCCAGCTCTATTACCTGAGAGATATTGGTATATTTCCTTCAAATATTTAAAACATCCTGTGCAACACCTCCCGGGTACCTACACATACAGTTTGGGAACCCTATGTCAGATGACATGCAATTTTCACATGTTCATTTTTTCTCCCCAGCAACTGAGGTTTTGCAGATAACCCTGTGCTAGACGGAATAGGAGATAACACTTAATTCACACTTGTTGGTTAATGTAATGGTTTCACATTAATATATCATAACTATTTTATGAGGTGGGCAGTTCTCATTTCCTTCATTCCATTAGTGAAAAGACAGGAACTCACAGGATCCCTCTCCTGCTTGCATGGTTAGCATGGGCAGGGGAAAAGTTCATGCTTATTTAACTCTGACTCCCATAACTCTGCATAACACATTTGATTTCTGATTCTGTTGAGTTAAAAAATGGAATGAGAAATCAACTTTGTGTTGCAAATGAGAATTGTGGGATGTCCTGTCTCCCTCGGCTCCAAGTGGCAGTTGCACAAACTTGGAGGCAAAATATGCAGCTTTTTCCCCTCTGTGTGGAAATTGCTTAGGTTGACTAGAAGCTCAGTGATAAGCAATAATAAAGCTTCTGGGTACTTCATTTTAGGCTGCATTAAAGTCAGTTCAGTATTGTGCTCTCAGCTCCTAGAGGGTCATACTTATAAGGTGTTTTTAGATTCTGAAGCATGCTGTTAACTAAAAGTTGAAGAACCGAGAAAGTAGTTAGCAGAAGCTAAGCTTTGGGGGAAGAACATGATAGATGTCTGTATATTTCAGCCTTTCAGGTATATGAAAGAGGAGTTATACTTGGTCTGGTGTAGCTCACAGGACAGAATTAGCACATATGAGTTTGCTCAATAACAACAAAAAAGCAACAATAATTTTTAGTGATTGCATAGACTCCAGGAAGCAGTGAATTTCTACCATTGCAAACTCCTACAAAAATGAAAAAGGGGATATTGGACCATGTGGCATGTTTTCTAAAGCCCCTTCAACTCTAAAGTTCTGCTTTTCTACCTCTCTTATTTTTATATCTTAGTAACTGAGAGTATAGCAAAGGCTTCATGCTGCATTCAAATGCATTTCTTCCCAGACTGGTCAAATTAAATATAAGGTAACATTTTAGGTTTTCTGTTGGGAATGGATATCTTTGTGGATAGAGACCAACTGAGCAGTTGTAGTTGTACTAGGCAAGTCTTTGAGTGCCCATTCTAGTTTACATTACAGTCCACGTGTGAGTGTAGCAGTAGACCTCTGGGAACCTGGAAGTCATTTACTTTATGTTTATCGTGTGTATGCTTGTGTGTGTGTGTGTGTGTGTGTGTGTGTGTGTGTGTGTGAGAGAGAGAGAGAGAGAGAGAGAGAGAGAGAGAGAGAGAGAGCACATATGTGCATATGCCAGTGATTCAGGTGTTTATTTGTAAGTTTCCCCAAATATCAGTTTTTCAATCCCAAATTTCAAATAAATCAGTCCTGAGATACTAGTGATTTTTTTTAATACTGTTGGTTTGTGTGGTCTTATACTCTGATTAAATGCTTCATGATAATTAACATTGCTGTGCTTTAGAACCATAGATTTCTAGTAGGACTTCTTCCCAGATGACCTGAGGAATTATGAAAACTAGGCCACCTTCTTCCATCACTGGTATGACAACCTCTTTTAGGCAGGGGCTACTTTTCTCTTCCCCTTTTGGGCTGTGCTTCTGCAAAGTACAGGTATGATAGACCTTTACTCCTGAGATTGCTGGTTCTCAATACTGCCCTAGCTGCCCATCAAGCACTTGTCCATCTGTAGGTGGAGAGGAGCCAGTCTCTTTTCTTTTTTCTTTCTCTGGCCTTCTTTCTGCCCTTTCTTTTGCCCTGCCAATTTTCTTTGCCTTCTGTAAAAGCAGATTTTACAGAAAATTCCCTTGCCAGCCCTAGGTTATATATGCTGTGCAGCAAAGAACACATGGGGTCTGTGCTCGTGTTCTGATTTATTGGGAAGATGTTTCTGAAGACCTCTGTGACTAGTTTAACTGACTTCATTGTTCAGCAGGGCACAGGTTCCCTGAAGAGTTTGCTCTCGTGTGGTTCCAACTGAGCAGAGCAATTGCAGATAGGCTGGGTTTTAAGTTAGCTTCGGGTGGTGTATTTCATCTGTGAAGTTGGCAAACACTTGAAAGCCACAAGCTACTGTTTTGTGCAAGCTTCTTTGAACACAAGCATATAATGTATGTATTGGATTTGGAGATTGGCCAATAACTGCCCTTTTAATGCTGCTGAATGTAGATTACAGCTGTTTCCTCTAGAAAGACGCATGTTGTCATAATTTCTCTTTCTTCTCTCACAGAGTGTCTCCTCTGCAGAAGTCTGAAATAGTGGAAGTGGTGAAGAAGCGGGTGAATGCCATCACCCTGGCCATCGGGGATGGTGCCAATGATGTCGGGATGATCCAGACAGCCCACGTGGGTGTGGGGATCAGTGGCAATGAGGGCATGCAGGCCACCAACAACTCGGATTACGCTATTGCACAGGTTAGCCACATGGGTGACCAGTTGTCCTGTTATTCAGATTCCTCCATCACTTTGATCCTGTGCAGTTTGGAGGCCCCATTTCCTTTGTCAGAGTAGGGCTGGCCATCCAGGTGACCTGTCATTCCTTGCCATCCAGGTGACATGTCATTCCTGACAGATGAGCCCCTGATCTGTGAGTGATCGCCTCTCATGCTCCACTTTTTTTCTCCTGCGTGGGTTTCCTTGTATATGTCCCCCTGCTGGAGAATAACTGTGCTCATAACATCCATTTTCAGTGGCACCTCTCCTTTCAGAAGGTGCTGGCATGCACTACTCAGTATCTAAGCCAGGGAAAAGCAATGATTTACAGCCTCTCCCCTCTCTGCAGTCATGACAGGGTTGCTGCCCAGTACCACTTCTGTGAGATTAATTGCTGAGAGCGTGAGTCCGGGTTGGGCCATCGTGACCCATGCTCACCTGCATGTGACCACCTGCAGTCAGGCCAAGTTCATTCCATTCCTCTCTGAATTGAGAATTGCATGCAGAATTTCTGAGGTGTTTTGTGGTTACTGTATAGGTGGCTCAAGGATGAAAGAAATGTCTATTCCTTAATGACGTTGAAAAGTGAAGGAAAAGAACCAACCTCCTGACCCCTAGGGGACATGTCTAGATCATCTGGCCTACTAAATCATCCAGAAAATGTCATCATCCCAGGAACACAGAGCATTTCCTCCTGTCTCCAGATCACAATATGTTGTGACTATAGGCTCGTACACTGGTTAGCAAGAGCTCTCCCTGTTTTTGTGGTTAGACTTTTGAAGTATGTGTTAACCTTAATCACATGAACCTGAGGAAGAGTGGCTTCGAGCTGAAATCAGGGGGTTGCCTATAAAACATGAACAAACTTCCTGCAGCTCCAGGACTTGTGGGCTGGTCCTCTTCAGCTTTGGGGCTCCCCTTCCCCAAAGGAGGGCTGCCTTAGATCACTGCTCAGATTCCCTCCCAGTTCCAGGTTCTGCAGATGCAGGGAGGAATTACAAAATCCACGTGGCTCTGAAAAGAGCATGAAATCAATCTTGTTCCTTTGTTGATATCAAATAAATCCTCAGGATGATTCCTGGAGTGGTTAGGAGGAGAAATTCTGGTTTTACAGGTGGGAAAATTGAGGTTCCTTTGCATCAGGTGACCTGTTTCAGGTCTGAGGGCCTATCCAAGGTCAGAGAAGTGCAGACCCCGTGTGAAGTCGGGAGTTGCCCTGCACACCTGCCCGTTTACTTTCTCAGTCAACTGCTCAGAGGCCTGGGGGACTCAAGCTTCCTGTATGCTGTCAGCAACTGTGGATGTTATATACCCCAGCATTATTAAATACTTGAGTTATAAGATCATATGGCTGGAAGAGATCATAAGAGGTTTCCTAGGAGCTCCAGGAAAATATTTTTCTGTCTTTTTCTTTAAAATGTCCAGGGAAGGGAGATTCCATGACCTGCTATATTGAAACTGCATACTAATAGGATGTGGAATCTGGAACAATTGCTTTTATCAGATTAAAAGTGTCAAAGAAGGGTAGAGCAGGGGGCAGGGCTTTATAACTCCACTTGGGGGTTTTCTTGCCCTCTCAGGGTAATAGGCACCTCTGCCAAAGGAACTGATGGAGGCCACATGAGTCTCTGGGCCTTTGTTTCTCCTGTCCCTGGTCCTGTTCATGATTAGGCAGGGATGCTGTTATTTCAGGGCCAATTTCATGCTTAACTTTGCCTCATCTCCACCCAACATGATGTTCTTTGTACCTTAATTACTACACCAGAAATACCATGAGTGGGTGAATTCCTTTGTCCCTACTGAATGGATAAGCATCGCTGACTGACGTTCACATTGCTTTATCTGTTCACTTTAATTTGAGTGAACACTTTTTTGATTGTGTTTATAATGAAGTACCCTGTAAGGTGATGTAGAGAAGAAAAAATATATTTAGCTTAACGACTTACCCTTGGGAAACTTGTGAAGCAGACCGAGCTCTGGTTCCATTTCTTTTCCATCTGCCTCATGCACAGGGGCAGCTCCAGACAGACAACTGTCTTCTGTCTGCCTGGCTCTGGGTAGCCTAGACTGTAGGTATAAAACTTCACCTGGAGTCCTCAGCTTCCCATTCTCCTCTGGAGAGAATCATTCCTGCCCCCTACCTTCTTAATGTCTTTTGAATGACTTCATGAAGACAGCATTTTGATTTAGGATGTAATTTTTTTTCCTTTTTTTTCCCCCCTGAAAACAAATCATTGTAACGCTGAGGTTGAGGCCTTCGAGATGACTCAAGCAGATGTTCTCTGTGCCCATTGAAATTTAACACCGGGAGGTCCAGGTCAAATGCAAACTTCCTTTTTATTTGTTTAGCTAGTTATTTTATGATTCCCCATTCCCCTTTGGAATCCTTAATGAGCCTTTATGAGGAGTTTTATTTTTCCATATGCACCTACTTCTGCCATTTTGAAGTCGTCCTTTAGATTTTGATGAGTGGCCAGGAAGAACTCATTGAAATGTGACTTTGCCTACAATCTAGTGTCCTTCTTTAGTGCTAAAGGGAATTATTATGTAGTTTCCTCTTGAAGACATGTTTTTTAAAATATTTTAAGTAAGAGTCTTTCTTTTCTACAGATAGTTAAATTTAATTTCAAAAGTTATCTGAAATTGATAGGAAGTTTATAATAATAATAGAATTTCTAATGTTTTAGGGTATTCTCAGCACAGTCCAATTGTTTCTCCTAGTCGGGTTGTAGGGTTAAAGTCTTTGCATTGCCCGGGGTCAGGAACAGGGCCTCAGACACTATGACATAGAATGAATGAATTCAGATTTTCATTTAAGGCGATTGAATTAGTCTGTTCCTGTAACAAAATACTTAATAAAGAAAAGAGGTTCATCCCTTTCATAGTTTGGAGGTCCAGGAGCATGGTGCCAACATCTTCTGGCTCTGGTGTGGCCCTCTAGCTACATCACAGCATGGCGGCTGACATAATAATGGGAACTCACGTGAGAAAGAGAGATCACCATAATGAGGCAGGAAAGCAGAGATGGAGCGAGGCCTTCTTTTCTATAGCAATTCCTCTTATAGGAATTAACTGGGGGAATCCTTTCTGAATGCAAGGCCCCTAGTGTCCTAATCACCTCCCTCTTGACTTTTCCTCATAAGGCTCCCACTACCTCTCAGAGTGCCACACTGGTGTCATGACCCTGTGAGAGACAGACCACATCCAAAGCATAATACCAACCAGGATGGGGCACAACTGAATGTAAGAACACTGTGACCTTAAACAAGTTTTCCCCTAATAGTTTGTTCTTGCCAGAGCATGATGTAATCTACAAAGAAACAAATGAAAACAAACAAAACAAAAATAAAACAAACAATAACAAAAAAAAAAACCACCCTCATTACCCTCTCTCCAGTTCAAGGTTCACACTTTTTAGGTCATACTCCTGGACCCAGAAGGCAAAGCCAGGCTAATGGGAGACTGACAGACCCTTGCCTCAAAGAAGATGCATGGATTTCATTGGGATATTGTTGCTTCCCATCTCAACCTGCAGGAGCTTTTACATCACTCTCAGCTAGAATCACTCAACTGCTTTGACTATATAGCACTCTGATAAGGGGTGCTCTGGGCAAGTTAGAGTAAAAAGATGGACAAAATGGGTATAGAAGTAGAGGCATTGTGTCTGTATATGAATTTCTGTGTATCTGTGTGTTGGCGTTAATGTGTCTCTGACCGTGTGTCTATATGTGTGTTTGTGTACCTTTGTGTACTGGTATGTATAGCTCTGTGTGTGTATGTGTGTGTTTCTATATGTAATTGTTTGTAACTTGCAGCTGACAGTGGGAACAATTTGTGTGTTCAAGGGTATGTTCCTTTTTTAAGCAATACATTATTGCATAAGTTGTCCCTGTCCCTTTGCTCACTATAAAATCTATGACAGGATTATGTAGAGGAATCTGATTCATTGTACTTTTCTTCCAGTTCCAGTGGTCACCTTCTGGTAATAATTAAGACCCTTAAAAAGTCTTAGATTGAATAGAGTTCTGTTGCTGGTCATGGTGGCACACATCTGTAATCCCAGCTATTTGGGAGGCTGAAGCAGGAGGACTGCAAGTTCAAGGCCAGCCTCAACAACTTAGCAAGACCCTGTTTCAAAATAGAAAATTAAAAGGGCTGGAAATGTAGCTCAGTGGAAGAGTACCCCTGGGTTCAATCTCTAATACCAAAATAAGTAAATAACTAAACAGATTCTGTGAAAATCACAGTAAGAAGTCCAGAAGTACATTTGGGGAAGGTACTAATGAGATAGATTTGAGATTTTATTGTTCTCATGGAAAGCTCCACCTTGAGGGAATGGTCTTCTCAGGTTTTCTGCAAAATCTAGCTTCCTGTACCTATTTTATCTGTTTTCTGCTTATAAGCACATTTTGTGACATTTATTCCTGTGTCACAGGCTCTTCTGAACTTCGATGTTTTCCTTTTTCAGTTTTCTTACTTGGAGAAGCTCCTGCTTGTACATGGAGCCTGGAGCTACATCCGGGTGACCAAGTGCATATTATACTGCTTCTACAAGAATGTAGTCCTCTACATCATTGAGGTAAGAAAAGGGGATTTTTTTTTTCCCTTGAAGAGGAAACTGTTGAAAGTCCTTTCAAAAAAGGGTTTTGTTAATGTGAAGTCAAAGGAAAGATGCTGTTGGGACTTATTAAAACTCATATGGCAAATAGCCTCCCTGAAAATGGCCAGACCATCCAGGTCAAGGTTCTCGTGTTGAAGAAACAAAGCCAGGGGTCTTGAGCCTTCCTTCCCTGCCCAGCCATGTCTTCCTCCCCCACCCTACTCCCCCTCCTGATTCCTCTGTGTCTCCTTCCCTGCCTGTGCCTCAGTGTCCGTGGCTGGAGTAGGATGTTGCTGTCACTCACACCATCCTCTTCTGGACTGGTCTGAGCTGCAGTGGGCAGTGTTCCAGCACCAGAAGTTCTCACTTCTCTTGGTGGGCAATGAGTCATTCCTAGGTTTTTGTTTTTGTTTTCCTGCTGTATTCCTCTCCTGGATTGGTGTGGTTCCAGAGCCCCCATTCACTGCTCCTGGGATATTTGGATGCTAGTGCTTATGTGAGGAGGGTATGGGAGTAAGGGGAACAGAGGGGAGGAAACCAACAAGATAATTTCAAATATCACATGAGTTCATAGTCTGTTGTGCAGCAATTTTCTAGGGTACTTATTTGGTTACAAGTAAAATGAACGTGCTTGCTAGAGGACCAGGCCCCAGAAAAAGTGAAAAATGCACTTTCTTTTTTACTGTTGGTGGTACTGGTCACCTCATTCTTCCTCTTTAAGAATAGCTCTGCTAAAAAGATGTGGATTTTGAAGCCATCGTGACTAATAGAAAAGAGGGCATGCACAGTTGCTCTATAAAAGGAATAGGAAAGCAGTGTTAATTGTTCATGGTTTTTAATATCTCATTATATCATGATCTGATTTTTTTTCAACTCTTAGCTAAAATAATAACCACAGCAGAGATACACTTTTTCTGATGCAGTCTCTTAAAACAATAAGTTCAGGTAATTTTAAAAATGACTTTCTGATATTATGGGGACGGCTTCCTCAACAGCTTGCTTGTTTAATCTTTCGCAATGAATCATTCAAGTGAAATGTATAGGCAAACAAAACTACTGAAGAGTAACTTTCCTGAATTGTACATGTTGTTCACTGAATAAGACCACCCAGCCAAAGGTGTAAATTGGGCAGAAATGTAGCCTGTGCTTCTCCATCCCTCATGCTGCCTGAAGCCCACCTAGAAACAATCATGCATTTAAAAATATACACAAAGGGCAACCTCTTTGCTCACTTGTATCCCCACAGTGAAGTTACATCTGCAGAAAGAATAGCTGTCTAGCTCACACAAAATCTCCTTGAAGTTGGGGAGCAGCCCTGAGTCATAAAGAATGTTACGGGCAATCAAAATAGATCTGGTTAAAGTCCTGAAACCGGACCCATTCTTCATTTGAATCTTTTGTGTGAGATGTTTTGTCTGCTTATATTAATCAGATAAGGATTATTTCTCCAGGAAGAGAATATAATATAAGCAGGAACTTGAGAGACTTGGGAAATGCAATTCCCATTTTATTCAATATATGAGATTAAAAATCAATAATTTCAAAAATCATCCACAATTCATCTGCTCGTCCTGTGCTGTAACATTCAACTCCATCTGCTCCGGGTGAGAACATGAAACGTTAGTGTAATGGATTTTGTAGTCTTTATCTTCTTCCTGCTTTCATTTTTACAATTTCCTTTTGGTACTTAAAGACGTTTGTCGCCCTCCTCCTGCCACGTTTTTTGCATTCATGATAGGAGTCACTCTTAAATGTCACTTGGGTCATAGATAATAGTGTAAAGGAATACTGGAATCCTTTTCTACATACTGTCCTGGGTTTCCCAGCATTTTGTGCTCCTGTAACTGTTGGCTCCACAAGGTTTCTTGATAATCTGGTTTTCTTCACCACCAGCAGATTACAGATAGTCTAGACTTGTTATGGAGACATTCTGCATGCAGCTCCCAATCTTTTGGCTTTCCAGAGCACCCCTGGAGGGCCCTTCTTAGTCATTTACACCTACTATCTTGCTTTTTTCTTTTCTTTTTCTTTTTTAACTTCAAGTGGGCTGAGACTGAGAAGAATTCAATTTTAGTCTGTTTTAAAAGCTCCATTTGGAAGGAGGCCCTGAAAGTGCCATGTGAGTGCTGCGAATTAATTTTCGATCGTAGCCAAGCAGCCATTGTCAAACAGACTTCTGTGAATGGCCTTTGCAGATGTTTTCATACAGTTTAAAAATATATAAAGTCTCCACCACTGCTTGTCTGATTTGCTAGTTAGTATATCTAGGAAATATTAATTTGGCAACCAAGAAAAAAAAACCCTTGTCTGAGCCCATATGGTTAGAGCCTAGACCCAGGACGTTTTTACTGTGGCCAAATTATTTCCCTGGCCTCAGCATGCAATTCAAATATAATTTTGAAAATAGGAAGGTATTACTTGCATGCTATTTCAGTGTGTTTCAAATTGCAAGATCAAAGATTGCTGTGAATTGCTTTGCTCATTTGCAAAAAAAAAAAAATACTAAAAGTAAATATATAGTTAATGACTTAAGTGAGAATAAATTAAATATGTTCTTTAGCTCTCTTAAAGGGTTTTCTTGTGATTCAAGGAGAGACCCTTGGCAATAGCCAATATGTTCTCATCTTAAATATCCTCTGATATACGTAACTTCCAGTCATTTAAAACTACAGTCTAAAAGCAATTTGACAAATTAAAACACGTACACGCACAAGCACACTGTTCTCAACTGTTATTATGAGGACTGTTATATGATTTGAATTACCAATAAAGACTAGAAGGAAGAGCTGTAAGCTTGTGATATAATACAATCTCCTCACTTGGTATACTAACCTATAAAAGTGGTTTTTCTATACGAGAAACACATGGATGTATTCTCATTGCTGTATGGAATACAACCCAGAAGTTCCTTCTCCTTTCTCTTCTCTTCCTACCTCTTATATGTCATGATCTTCTTCTCTGCAGTTACTGAGAAAATATTTGTAAATACAAAATGTACATACAGAAACACATAGATGTTTTTAGATAAATGTCATTATGCTGTACAATACATTCCATAATTCCTGTTTCACTTGAGTGTATTTTGGAGACCATTCCTTGGTACTAAACGTGGACCCAGTGCATGACATTTTATTGTTTTATTTCCTGCAATCTCTTTGGCCACTTTCTGCACTGATAAACATTTATGCCATCTCCAGTTTTCGCTCAGAAGAAGCCTGTAGAATAACAGCTTTTCCTCTTCTCAAGCCAGATATCTTCTACCAAACTGATGCTGATCTAATTAGACCATTTTTTTTAACCACAGTACCTTGACGGTAACACGTGTTCAGTTTATGTATTTGTATCTGTACAACAGATTCTTTGTTGCTGACAGATTTTATTTAGTACTTCCTGAATGTGTCACATAAAATTTATTCGAGTCAAAATAACCAGTGGATGGGCTGGGGTTGTGGCTCAGCAGTAGGGCACTCACCTAGCACGTGCAAGGCCCTGGGTTCAATGCTCAGCACCATATAAAAATAAATAAATAATATAAAGGTATTATGTCCAATTATAACTTAAAATTAAATATAAAAAAATCAATGCAAGGACTGCAAATTGGTGCAGGCAATATGGAAAGCAGTTTGGAGAATCCTTGGAAAACTGGGAATGGAACCACCATTTGACCCAGCTATCCCTCTCCTCGGTCTATACCCTAAGGACTTAAAAACAGCATACTATAGGGACACAGCCACATCAATGTTTATAGCAGCACAATTCACAATAGCTAACTGTGGAACCAACCTAGATGCCCTCCAGTAGATGAATGAATTAAAAAATGTGAGATATATACACAATGGAATATTATTCAGCAATAAAAGAGAATAAAATCATGGCATTTGCAGATGAATGGATGCAGTTGGAGAAGACAATGCTAAGTGAAGTTAGCCAATCCAAAAAAAAATGGTGAAGGTTTTCTCTGATATAAGGTGACTGACTCATAGTGGGATAGGGAAAGAGGGAGCATGGGAGGAATAGATGAACTCTAGATAGGGTGGAGGGGTAGGAGGGGAAGGGAAGTGGCAGGGGGTTAGCAATGATGATGGAATGTGATGGACATCATTATCCAAAGTACATGTATGAAGACATGAATTGGTGTGAATATACTTTATATACAAACAGAGGTACGAGAGCTTGTGTTCTATATGTGTAATAAGAATTGTGATGCATTCTATTGTCAAGTATTTAAAAAATAAAAACAATTTAAAAATTTTTGATAGCGATATTACCAAAAAAAAATCAATCCTTCAAGTGATTTCAAAAGTAGGAGCAAAATGATGGTATCTGTGGTTTTATGGTGGCCCTGATAACAGGTAATACTAAAAACACACACCGCCTTTGCCTTCATCCCCTCTGCTGCTACCTTAAGTTAGTACTTTTTACCTGGAGAATTGCAAAAACTTCTGTTTGCACCCAAGCATCTCTAGTGTAACCAAGATAAGATTTAACTCTGACCAGTTAAAGTGGCTGGTACAGTGCCTGAAACAGAGGCACTCAAAAATGTCGGCAGTAACTGAGTGAGTAAATGCACTGCTCTCTTCAAACCCACCAGAGGTCCCCATGACTTCTGATGAAGTCCCAATCTCCCTTTCCTCACCTGCCCCTATGTAGTGTGGGTCCCAGTTGTTAGCAGCTTTATGCTCTCATGGTGCTCTCCTTCCTTCGTATTTAATCAGTGTCATTGAAGTATAGTTAACCTACAGCAAGCTACAGTCTTTTAAGCACACTGTTCTCTGAATTAAAATTGGATTTTCATTATTAGAAACAAACTGGCAATTTTCTGTCTCCTGCTCATAGATAATCACAAAAGTGTCACAAAGAGGCCTGGAGACAGATGGGGTGATGGTTGCACAGTGATGTGAAGGTACCAAACTGTTGTACAGTGTGAATCATTAGAACTAGACACTTAAAGTGGTTAAGATGGTAGATTTTGTGTTATGTATATTGTAGCACCATATAAGATGCTAAAAAGAAGGAGGGAAGGAGAGAAGAAAGGTAGGAAAGGAGGAAGAAAGGGAGGGATGGAGGGAGGGAGGGAGGAAAAAAATATCACAAGTACCTTGCTGCCTTGATCACCTTGAGGAAGATCAAATGTAAGAGCTTATGCTGTGGGAAGTTTACTGAAGGTTTGAAAAACAAATGTTACATTTAGTTTTGAATTAAACCAATCAAATTCTAAGTTTCGTGGTGGTCATTAGATGGATCATGTTTTTCAGAAGGTAGAGCCCCACTGGAGGCTAGAAGCCTCAGAGATTCTGAGCCTTGGAGGGCAGAGGGGGTTGCTGAAGTAGCTGGAGGGGAAGCCTTCCCTGCATTTCTGCACTGGGAGGTGGGAATGGGAGTAAAATTAGCAAAGACAAGTTAAAGCTGGATAGGATGTGTGAGTAGCCAAGGAACCTGATCTGAATAACTCAATAGGAGACTTCTTGACATTAGAAGCTGGAATTTCCCTTCTTATTTTAGAATAGGCAAGTTACATAGTAAAAGTGCCTTCCAAAAGTTTGTCAATATGTAGGATGGATGGTAAGAAGAGAACTTAAATATAATTTTGTAATTTTAAGACAAGGGCATTATTTATGACCATTGTATAACTATCTCTTATAATTTGCAAGTAGAAGGCAAGTATTATTTTTTTAAAATTCTTTGATTTTGACAATGGGAGGAATCCTGCCTTAAATGCAAATTTGGGGTATAAAGAGGTTAAGGAAGGATTCCTAAAAATTTTTGAAGTCCTGATATGATCCTTCTGTGGTATCTCCCAAACAGGAGATTGACAGTGAATTCCTTAAAGCTCCTACACTACTCAGCATAGTAGGAGTTAATTATTCAGAGTTTCTGAGTTGAATACGGCTTGAAAACACAGTGTCATCAGCATTTTAAGCATTTTCTAGGTTTGTATTTTTCCATGGACTTTTTTAACTCCTGGGAAATTTTGGGGGGGACAGATAAAAAATTTTAGGAAAAGTAAAATTTAAATAGAAAACTCATATGAACATTACTTGAATAATAATACTGTCTTGAATAATATATATTACAAAAATTATGATAGGGATCTCTCATAAACTTTGGTGTAACATAAAGAAGATACACCAAATTGTCTTTGAAACAGAGATAAGACTTTGAAATTATCATGGTGATTAGTGACCATAATGGTGATTATCACATTGATTACTTGGTGATTCCTAATACAGAGATAACCATAACTCTGAGTACTCATGCAAAAACATAGGAATTATATACTACTTGGAGTGTCTGCTTATTTTTGGCAACCTGTATATGAAATTTTAGTGTTTTCTTAGGGCCATTAAACTGGTATGGGATAAAGGCCAGGAAATGGGATGCATATTTAGCATGGAGGTCTGGAAATACTATTAGTGAGAAATTGTAAGTCAAACCTTAACAATTTGAGGACCCAATGAAACCTAACCAATAGAATTTAGTTGATAGCTAGTGAAAAGCTATCAATATCTGACAAGCCTAAAACAAGATTTAAAACCTCTTTATAATACTTGTAGAGAATGAGAAAAGGCTTACCAACATTTTGATTTTTGTGTCTTCAAATTTCAAAAACTGGATTATGGATTATTTATGTATAAATTATCATTCTAATCTTAAAAATTCTTAGTAGATATTGTATTTTGAATTTTTATTTTTTAATATACATATTCCTTTTAGCTGTTTTGTAGCTTTAAAAAGTCCCTGACTTTAGAGTTGATTTTACTTTAAATGTTAGAATTTATAGAGAATAGATATTTTAAAACCATAGTCAAAAATTCATCTAGTGATTTTTCCCCCTATCTTGGATATAATGCATGACTTAAATATACCTTGAAAAACATGTGTTTCATTATTCACTTGATCTTAGCCAAAAGGCCAAAAAGTGATGTTTCATACTCAAGAAATCTCATTGTGGTAGAATACAAAATTCCCCATTGCTGATATTTGTTCTTATTGCCTGTGCATCTGCCTTGGCAGAGGTGGCTTTGTGTTTTATGAAAGGATCTGAGGGTCTAGATTGGCAGGTGCAAGCTTAATGCTAACATGTTAATAGGTAAAAGGAAAATTTAAAAGCACAGTCAACATATGGGCCTTTCTGTGAATGCTATGGCTTCATCAATGTGCAAATCATCTATCTTGCATTAAAGGCTTTAATGGGTATTGGCCTCCTAGTCCACTGCAGATGGATTGCTAAGACCAGGGGTACTAAGACAGGTCCTCTATGATGGGGGTAGTGAGAGAGGTGAGTGTAGTGTAAGTGCCCCTCCTATGGTTGTATGTACAGGGAACTGTGTGAGCCCAGGCTTGATGCCAACCCCATCCCAAGAGCACACAGCTTACACAGCCCATGTACTGATAATTGCTGAGCATTAATTACAATTTTAAAATGTCACTGGGGAAACTAGTTAGAGAGACTTCCCCTTGGGCAATTGGAAAATTAACTTGAAATAGAAACATTCTGAATTCTACTTTTCTGGCCTCATTCTCAAGTCATACACTCTTGGGGATGAGTTGAACAAGATCCTTGCTCTTGGAATAGAGTGGAGAATGCAGATTAACACAAGTCCCACATTGAGTTATACAGCATGGTAGCTGCTGACTTGGCAGAAGAGAGCTTGCAATGAGAACTCTTAGAACTGGTGCATTACAGTGGTGGTGGGTTGGGGCCTCTGGGTCCCAGGATGAAAAGAGTTAAGACTTGAAGGATGAGTAGGAACTGATCAGGTGAAAAGGGCAGGAGGAGAGGGTCAGGTCAGTGTGCCAAAGAGAGGCCAGCACCTGTCTTTCCCATTCCACGCTCTCTGTTTATTCCAGTTCTGTGATAAATGTCACAAGCTAGCAGAGCCCTTAGTAAATAACAGGGTAGGGGGTTTTATATTTCTTTTGGAAGATGGCTGCAGAACTAGTTAGACATGAGCTTAGGAATGTTCTCTCAAAGGCCAATTGCTGCTAGTGAATAATGTTGGAAGTTTATTAGGAACAAGTAGAGAGGGGGTGGGGGACAGGGTGGAGATAGATATAAAGCCAGAGAAATACTAGCAGTCTGAAGGGATTCCCCTGCAAAAATCACAATCACTTTGAACTTTATAAAAATAGATTCTTACTGTCTTTTACATGTGACAGTGTATACTTTTTTTTTTAATGGTGTTTTTGCAGCTGCCTAGCTAAAAAAAAAAAAAAATCATTAGAAAAACCCAGAAATTTTTAATTTAGGCATTGAGTTTTTGTTGTTTAAAAAATTATTATTATTAAAAAATTATCTTTGAAATGCTGTAAAATGTCCTAATGTCTTTGAAATTAAAAAAATGTAAGCTTGGAAGTAAAGCCCATGGAAAAGACCTATGATCCTACATGAACTTAAGAGAGGTTGGCTCTGGGCTGGACGTGCTTTATCTCTGGGGTGCCTCTCTGCCTCCCTACCCAATTACTGCAATGGAAACAGTAAAACTCCAGCTCACTTCATCTCATGCATCAATGTTCATGTATTCCAACTCACTCCCCTTCCTATTTCATTGAAAGGCAATGCCTATGTAGCTTAGTACTGATTGCCTATAAGAGTTAGTGTTATTTTTATTTTCCAAATTGGCTATGACTTCCCTAAGGGCAGGGACCATTTTACTACTTTGCCCCCTGCAGGACTAGGTACACAGTGCTCTATAAACAGAAAAATCCACTGACTGCATTTCAGTAGAAGCAGACACATGAGTATAAACTGAAGATTTTGTGTTTTTTTTTTTAATTTTTTTTGTTCGTTTGTTTTTTATTTTATCTGTTTTTGTTGCTCTTTTGAATTTAATCTACAAGAGAAGATTACTTATAAGAGAATATTATTTGTCTTTCCTTTTAGGAAATCTTCCCTTTTTTTTTTTCCTTCTTTCTTCCAGAGATATGGGTTCATTTAGGGAAGTAGGTATACATTCAGGGGAGAATGTAGGTCATCCCAAGAGACAGACATTCTTTGGAGTAAATTAAGAAATACACATGCAAGGGAAAATATGAGCCATTTCAAGAGGGAGAGAGCTAGGAAATGCCTTTCTGGTCTTAAATATTTCCTGGTATAATGTTCATGTAGAGAACTGTACCATCCAAGTACTAGTAGATAAATTTATCTACCTTTTTTTTCACCTCATTTTTTAGGAGAAGAAGGAATAAATTTGATTACATTCTTTAAACATGTTCCTACCCACATCTTTTTATATTCAATGAAATTCTCAAATAGATACTCATTTTTATGAAGTTGACTTTACTGATTAAATTTTCTCCTTGTGGTTTTTCTTGACATTTTGGTTATTCATGTCATTCTCCTTTGTCTCTTCCTGTCCTTTTTTCTACTAGTAGAGATCTAGTTGCCCAAAACCTTTGATATCAGATTACCTCTATTTATAAAATTTATTATGTAGTAGTGTCTGAGCACCAATTCACTGGCCATGCCTGTCTATACAATTTATTTTATTTATATATGACAGCAGAATGTATTACAATTCATATTACACATATAGAGCACAATTGTTCATATCTCTGGTTATATACAAAGTATATTCACACCAATTCATGTCTTCATACATCTACTCTGGATAATGAGGACCATCACATTCACCATCATTTCTAACTCCATGCCCCTCCCTTCCCCTCACACCCCTCTGCCCTATCTAGAGTTCATCTATTCCTCCCATGCTCACCCTCCCTACCCCACTATGAATCAGCCTCCTTATATCAGAAAAAACATTCAGCATTTGATTTTTTGGGATTGGCTAACTTCACTTATCATTATCTTCTCCAGCTCCATCCATATACCTGCAAATGCCATGATTTTTATTTTCTTTTATTGCTGAGCAATGTTCCATTGTGTATAAATGCCACATTTTTTTTTATCCACTCATCCACTGAAGGGCATCTAGCTTGGTTCTACAGTTTAGCTAATGTGAATTGCACTGCTATAAACATTGATGTGGCTATGTCTCTGTAGTATGCTGTTTTTAAGTCCTTAGGGTATAGACCGAGGAGAGGGATAGCTGGGTCAAATGGTGGTTCCATTCCCAATTTTTCAAGGAATCTCCATACTGCTTTCCATATTGGCTGCACCAATTTGCAGTCCCACCAGCAATGTATTAGTGTGCCTTTTTCCCCACATTCTGGCCAATACTTATTGTTGTCTTCATAATAGCTGCCATTCTGACTGGAGTGAGATGAAATCTTAGAGTAGTTTTGATATGCATTTCTTTAGTTGCTAGAGATGATGCATTTTTTTCATATATTTGTTGATTGATTGTATAGCATCTTCTGAGAGGTGTCTGTTCAGCTCATTGGCCCATTTATTTATAGTTTTTTTATTTTTTATTTTTTTGGTGTTTAGCTTTTTGAGTTAGCTTTTTGAGTTCTTTATATATCCTAGAGATTAGTGCTCTATCTGATGTGCATGTTGTTAAAATTTGCTCCTGTAATGTAGAATCAGCTGGGTTTGAGTCCTGTGTTTTCTTGTAGAGGAGTTAAGATGCCTTCTCTTTTGCTCTTTTGCTCTAAACTGGTCATCCTGACTCAGGAACAACATATAGTTTTGAGCCCATAGTTTGAAACATCCGTATGTATGCAAGTAGAATATAATGATTCATGTTAATGCAGTTCATCTCCTTTTTTTTTTTTTTTGGACTTTGTTGCCTTTGACCTCTAGTTCAGCATCTATTTATGCATATCATATCAGGAGGCTCATCTTTCTCTAGTAAGCGTCTGTACTTTTAAGTGGTAAATAATCTCCACAGCATTCTGATGGATTTGCTTGAGCCTCTGGATTTGTTTCCCAGCAAATGATCTGGGCATTTAGAATGTCCTCCACCTCTCAAGTCCAAGGTCCTAGCAGTTTCAGTGGACTATTTAAAGAAGGATCAAGAATAGGAGTGATGTATATACTTTCTTAACTGGGTTTTTTTTTTCTTTCAAACCAAGGGGAGGCAAAGTAGACTTATCCTATTAAATGCTGCTTGTACCTCCAGAACATGCCAGTAAAATATTGATTAAAATATGGGCTTTTTTAATCCAGGGATTATAGGACAAAGTTTATTTCTGTTCCCTTAATTAAGCTGCATGCTATTCTGGTAATCATTTTGTCAGTCCCTTGCCAATTTGAAAGTTGCTTTTTCATAACTTAAGCTATTAACTAGAAGTCTTGATACCTCCTTATTAGCCTCACCTGAGAAATTTCCTTTATTCTTTTGAAGGTATTTATAGTATGGTGTACCACTTTCTTTCTTTATAAGGTACAATTTACAGGCAGTACAATTAACCCTTTTTAGTGCACAATTCTCTGAATCTTTCCAACTGTAAACAGCAGTCTTGTCACCATTGCATTCAGACTCAGAAGAGTGATATCATTTCATAAGTACCCCATAGCAGTGACTAGTTTGTTTTTTAACCCTGTAGTCCTGCTTTCTCAGAATGTCATAGGAAAGGAATCATATAGTATAAGGCCTTCTGATTCTGAATTCTTTCACTCATGATAGTGCATTTGATATTTTCTCCATGCTGTTGTGTCAGTAGTTTATCTTTCTTTTAATTGCTGAGTGGTATTTCATTAGACAGATGTACTGCAGTTCTTTTATCTATTCACCTATTGAAGGACATTTTGGCAGTTTCCCACTTTTGGGTAATTATGAAGAATACCTGAATACACACTCATTTTTTAAATTTTAGTATAAACACAAGTTTTTATTTCACTTGGTGAACACCTAGTAATGGGTATGTGTCTGTTTTATTTCCCTGTTGAGCAATAGTCCATGAACTCATTTGCTGTCTATCTTCTTTGATGATATGTCTGTTCAAATATTTTATACTATTGTTTCTTTTTCTTTCTTGAGACGGGGATCTCACTAGGCTGGCCTTAAACCCTAGCAGGGACTACAGGTGTGTGTTACCACATCCAGTTTATACTATTGCATATTTTTTGACAATGTATTCATTCATTAGCAAGTCCAGAATTTCCCCCAAGGTCAGTCAGTATTCCACACAATGTGTGATTTCCCCCCATTTAACCTTCCCAGAAGATTTGCTTTTGAAACCAAATTCTCCTTTGTAGTCAAACTCTTATTCCCACCCCCAGACTTTGGCAACCATCAGTTAGATATTAAATTAAATGAATATCTGTTTTCATTTCAGCAATGAAGAACGTAGTTTTGGATTTTGGAAAGTGTTCTTGTGGTCATAGTGGAGCTTTCTGAAACAACTAGGTCATCTTGGAAAACAGAATAAAGGGGCATCTGTTTCTTCCCTCCCCATCCGGTCCCCATCTCTATCACTTGGATTGCATGAAGGAAAAGTCTAGCATGAACTTTACCCTAAAGGCTTCTGGTTCCATGTCATAGTTGGCCAAACCTTTATGCTTCTTGGACATGAATTCCCATGGTTGGGGGGTTCTGGAAGCAAGCCCCCAGAGGGTTGTGAATCAGGGACCAAGAAGTTTCTGGACTCCAGTAGCTTAAGGAAGAGATTTAGTAAAATTGGACCAAAATAGCCATGATGATTATGGTATAGAGCATGCCCAACACTGGCCAGCCCTGGAGAAGAAATGCCCGGAGCCCATATTCTTGGCTTCTTCCCTTGGCAACCTCACTGGTGACTGCTGTGCATTGACAACAGCCTGGTCACAGGGCAATGCTATGCAGCCATACCACCTGGGGGACTGAGCTCCTTAAACCCCCAACACTCCTGTAACTTTGCCCTATTCCATCAACAGCAGGTAAATGAAACATGAAAAGTGATGTACTTGTCTCTTTAAAGCTCTAACCCCTAAACAATCCAGTCTTCCTGGAAGTTGCTGGAAGAAGCCCATGTGAAAGGGAATCCTCCATTCCCAGAACATGAGTCATGCTGGTTTCTTTCTAAGCGAAACCATCTTGTATTGAAAGAAACCCTGTCTCCAAGATGCATTAGGTCAAGGCATCTGCCTGCCCTCAAGACCAGTCTCAGAGCAGTGGTTTCAGAGAACTGACTGGCTGAAAACACAACTTCCTCTCTCCCTGAGGAGCTCTGGGTTGTCATTACGCATTAAAGAGGATATCAGTGCTTTCAGGTAAGAAAGTGTTGCTTTGATGGATCATCTTCTTTAACCAGGAACAACTGCTATGTTCCTTGGCTTGGAATGGGATTCTTCCCTGAAGAATCCATAAGTTGAACATGTCATGAGTGGAAAATACATTTAGTCTCCCTAGCCTATCAGACAATGCAGCTTAGCAGCACAGCACATTAGAGTGTTGGTTGTTTCCCCTGGTGATCATGGGGGCTGACCAGGAGCTGGGGTCACTGTCGCTGCCCAGCCTCATGAGAAGCAGACAGCATAATGCTCACGTGGGGAAAGATCAGCATTCAAAGTGAGTTCCTACTGAATGCCTATTGTACAAAATGTACCGTCATAAATTTGAAAAATTCTAAGTTGAATCACTGTAAGTCAGGAGCAGTCTGTATAAATACAAGGTGTCCAGTTCTATCAGCCACACCTCCCTTCAGGGTGCTCTTAAATCTAACCTACATTGGAACACATCACTATAAGAATAAGCAATGATGAGATATATCCTGGTCACTAGTATCTGTTAATATGAAAAAGAAAAATAAACTTTCCTGGACCTTTATTGCTGATCTCACGTCTGAGTATATTTTGACTTTGTAAAGCTGACTTCTTTTGATGGGTGAGGAATGGCAAGAGAAACATACCAAAAAAAGTGAACCTAGCTATTGTCTATTTGCATAAATGAAGCAAAACTCATTTTTTTTGTGTTATGGTTTAGATGTGAAGTGTCCCCCAAAAGTTTATGAGTGAGACAGTGCAAGAAGGCTTAAAGGTGAACTTATTGGATCATGAGAGCTTTAACCCAATTAGTGAATTAATCTCCTGATAGAGATTAACAGAGTAGTAACTGAAGGTAGGTAGGGAGTGGCTGCAGGAGGTGGGTCATTTTGGGTGTGCCTTGGGTACATATTCTTGAGCACTCTCTCTGCTTCATGGAGGCCATGTGTGAAGCCCCTTTGCTCCACCATGCCCTTCCACCATGATGTTCTACCTCACTTCAAACCCCGAGGAATGGAGCTGACCTTCTATGGACTAACACCTCTGAAACTAGAAGCTCCAAAATGAATTTTTTTCCTATAAAATTGTTCTTGTCAGATCTTTTGGTCACAGCAGCAGAAGATCTGACTAAAACATTTTGTGTTAATTGATATACCAGGACCAAATTGCTTAAACTAATAGCTTTTTAGGGCATTATCTAGGATTCTCTCCCTATCCATGACTAAAGCTAATAAGATCAAATTTAAGAACCAGAAAAGAAAATAAAATAAATTAGCCATCACCCTTGAGCTATAAAAACTAATCAAAAACTCATGTAACCATTGCACTTATATCAGACATTGATTGTTATCCAAATGTATTTACTATACAATTCAAGTATAAAAACCTTATGGCCTCCCAGATAATGAAAATAACAAAATATTTCCTGTTTATTTCCCCCGGCAACAGTTTTCATCAGCCATGTGCAATTGACATAGCAATTTAGCCAGAGAGAAGGCTTTCCACAGCTACTGATTGGTTTGACTGTGTCCCATCTGGCCTTTGCATGCACCTCTGTGTTAGCTACCATGTTCTTCAAGGTCCAGGTCAAGTGCTTTGACCTCCCTGAAGCCCACACTGACACTCTTTCCTTGATCTCTTTTTCTTTGGACTCTCAAGACCAGCAGAGTAAAATGTAGTACTTCTCTGAAACATTTCCAAAGTATTTCTTAATCCTTTTAACTAGATCATAAATTCTCCCAAGGCCAGAACTGCGTCTTTTAAACAAAAGATTGATTTTTCATTGATTTTGCTTCAAAGGAATCAGGAAAGTAGCAATTAGTAAATCATAATGTATTTCGTTGGTCTCTATTAATTGGTCTAATGGCTTACTGGCCTCTTTGAAAGTCTTTGGGAGAATGTGTTATCTCTTTAGTTAACCAGTCTTTGCCATACTATGTGGTGGCTCCTTAGAAACTACTGGGCTTACACAGGTGGAAACTACTGGAGCTATACAATTTTGAATATGTGTCACATTCAGGCAATTTCAGAACCTGGCCTGTGACTGTCTTGAGTTATTATTTGAAATCATCCCTGTTTCCTACATAAGAATGGATGATTTTTCCTAGTTGTCATCATACTTCTTGATACACCTCAGTTTTAATTGTTTTACATAATATTTCCTTATTCTATTCCCTGAAAGTCTTCAGAGTAAGTTTGGAGAATACTAAATGAATTTTATGTTAATTCAGGTCATCCCAAATATTTTACAGAGAAAATCTATTATTTCTAGATAATATGGTAATAACAGGAAAAAAATGTATGTATCACAATTAGGCAAAATCCTGGTGCACAATACTTTCAAATGTCTTAAGTTATTTGTATTTTGCCTTTATATTATGTGTTTATGCATATAAACCTTTGAATGTATGAATACATATACATGTGCACATGTGTGCAAACACACATACATTTGTATGTGTATACTGTACACATGCATACACACACATACAAATAAATATAACATTCACCCTCAGGTTTTTAGAAAAGAAACTTGGGTGTCCTTTTTTGAATTTTACTGGAAGCAATTTTTGTTGGTAATATAAAAATATTTTGTATTAACCATTAATGAGGCAATGCTGAGAACAAATCCTTTGCTATTTGTCAGGTCATAGTTAAGGCCACTGGTGTTTCTCCTAATCTTGATCTATTCATGGTATCATTATCTGATATAGAAAATATGCATTTGATTTAATAATTCTAACTAGGAATGTTAAAATTGACATTATATATATACTCCCAATATCTTATTACTTTAACCTTGAATGTATCTGAAAAGCTTGTGCCATATTCATGGAAGTTCTGTAACCACTATGGGTTTTTTCTTCCCTGCTGAGTGACACCAAGCAGATGGTGATTATTTTTGCACTAGTCTGCTGGGCCCATTTTTCTAGTCGTGCCTCCTGGAATAAGCACTGCAGTGTACTTGTGAGAGCCATGTAAATGCACATGATCTTGGGAGTTTATTTTCTTTTCACTCTGTTGGCATGATGTTGTAGAAATCTGCCTGTGATGGAAGTCCCTGGGAATGCCTCCCGCAGTCCTGCATCCTCTTGCCTTCATTGATTGTGGGCCCCCCTTCCTAGACAGCACTGGGGCTTTCCTGCTTTTAGCTGAATTCCTTGCAGTAGGAGTCTTGGTTGATAATTCTGCTTTTATTCTTTCCATTTCTTCTATAGCATTTTCCACAGCATGAATCCCACAAGTCAGAATCAAGAGTTGCTAATCAGTGGTTCTAAACAGTAAGCAGAAATGGGAAAAAACAAACCCCTAAATCCTATCTAAAACAAGTAATGTCTTCATTATTAGTAATCAGGTTGGTGTAATGAATTCTGAAGAATAAAATCAAAGTCATTTAAAATCAAGTTTTTCTGCCTATAAACACTGAGTTAGAAAAAACATTTAATTTAAATATTTATTTAAAAATATAACTTTAGTATGATTTAATTTACTAAAGGCATAATAAGAAAACTACCACTGTGAAAGTCAATTTGAATAAATAGAAGACCTACAATATTCTTGAGTGATGAGAAATATGCACATACATACATGTACCTATGCTTACACACATAAGCATTTATATGTATCATGCATCACAATAAAATCATCAAAAAGACTAATTAAACAAGAAAATGATGAAGTTCAAAAGAAAATTAAATATGAGGAATATCATGGAAATCTTAAAAAGCAAAGTGTTAAAAGGGATTTGACATAAGAGGTGTTCAACACAGGCTAAAGCTGTAATAATGTAAGCAATCTGGGACTGGTATATGGACAGATTAGTAGAACTGAATTGAGAATCCAAAGACAGATCCAAATACAACTGAGTCTTTGGTTTGTGATAAAGCTGGCATTTGAAATGAGTGGGTAAAAGATAATTTACATAAACAGCAATGTTGCAAGAGGGTCATTCAGGGAAAATATAGCATTGAGTTCCTGATTTCCACTTTACTCCATTCACCAAAATTAATTCCAAATGGATTTGAGGTTTGGATTTTGGGTGACTTTTTGTGTGTGGTTTGGTTTTTGCTTTTTTTAAAACTCCACATAAAGAGGTACTATGTTTACATGGCTCAAAACTTGAGCATGCCATTGATAGTTTAGTGTGGCAGGTTCTGGTCCTGTTTCTGACTCTGAAGCATGCCCTCTAGCCCTCATGTACAGGTATGGCTGGTGAGAGCGTCCCTCGTTGTGCCTTCCTTTCTTCATGGATGGTTGCACATTGCACACCTGTTCTGCATGTTACTTATTATGTGACATAACCACATAAGTTTTATAGTCTTTTCACATCAGTACTAGAGGGCCTCTTTACTCTTCCAATTGCAGAATTTTCAGTGAGGTAAGTGGTGCATTTAACCAGAGTTGTATTGATGGACATTTGAGTTTTTTTCCAACTTCAACATTTTCTTGTTACAAACTATGCTACAGTGCTGGCATAGCTTATTATACCTTCAGTAAATGACCAGAAGTGGGACTTCCATGTTAAATGGTAATTGCATGAATAATTTTGATAAATAATGCCCATTTTCTTCCTTTCCAGCTTTTAGAAATTTTTTATATTTGGGGGAAGTGAGTCCATAGGCAGTGACAAGAGTGACAAGCAATTTTTAGTACCCCATTATATTTATTATTATAGTAAAAGGTTGGGATTATCCTAAACTGTTTACTGTAGTTTGATCTCCCTGGGAAGGAGACTCTGGGATGGCAGTCAGTGTGTGTGAGAACCCTTATGATCAACAGCACTGGACGAGGGGAAAGGAGCATGAAGAATCTGTGGCTTGGGTAAAGCAATTGAAACCCTGGGCCTGACAGGTGGCTGGGAGGAGGACGAAGGTGCCTGCTCTTGGTGCAGCCCAGCTGCAAGCCATTTCCTCCAGGGAGAACATCAGAGCAGAAGTAATTTCATGAGTAGGAGTAAGCAGAGAAAAGGAAAAGAGGAAGACCTATCCAGGAAGAAGGTGTATAATGGAGTCTGGGAAATTGTGGGCAGCTCTGAACAGCAGGAAATTGGGGTATGAGAGAATTGTCTAGAAATGCAATGGGAGAGAAAACCAAGGTGACATCAGGCTTTGGGTGTGGCATATCAGCGTATGAGTCGTGGCATATCAAGCAAAGCAGCCATGATGTGATGCAGATATGCACTTCTGGAAGATCATTCCAGTACTGGTTCTTCTTGGTGGCTTATATTTTCCAAAGAGCACTTTACCAATTGGTAAGTTCCATGTTCTTCATGCAAAAGATGGATTCTCCTCCCACTGGGGTAGAGGTTGCTCTGTGCTCTCTGAGACCAGGTGGACCTTTGAAATAGATTTAAAGAATAGACACCCAGTGATTTCCAAGGTGGACATAAAAAAGACACCCACTTTTAGAACCCAGCTGTGCTGGTGTAGGAAGACCAGGCCACATGGAGAAGCCACAAGTTTTCTTGCCAACAGCCCTCTTGGATTTTGGGGTTTCAGCTTTCCACCATGAGTGAATTTCAGAGGACCCCAGCCCCAGCTTTCTAGCTGATGCTGACTGAAGCAGAGCAGAGTGACTCCTGTTGAGCCCTGACCAGTCTCACATATGTGAGGAACGCTATCATTATTATTGTTTGAGTCAGTAAGTTGGAGGCTGGGAGTGGTAACTTGTGGAACAGCCACAATCATTAGAACAAATAACTGTATTCAATTTTATTGTTTAAAAATAATCATCCAGTTGATGCAGTGGTGCACATCTGTAATCACAGCAGCTCAGGAGGCTGAGGCAGGAGGATTGCAATTCAAAGTCAGCCTCAGCAACTTAGTGAGGCCCTAAGCAACTAAGTAAGATCCTGGGTCAAAATAAAAATAAATAAATAAAGAAAAGGGCTGGAGATGTATCTCACTGGTTAGGTACCCCTGGATTCAATCCCTGGTACAAATATATATATATATATATATCATCCTATCAAGAGGAGCTTCTTTATCTATCAGTTCATGCCCCTTTGAGTGAATTGCTTCTGAGGATGCAAGGATGCAGAAGAGTGTTTTATAAAGTAACCTTTAGCTGTCAGGATCTTTGGCCATGAAAGTTAACAATCAGGTACCAGGTGAGCTGCCCAGTGCCTCAGCCCTGGTGTCCTGTTCACCTTGACCTGACTGTGACACTTAAATGATCAGCTTTCTGATAAAATATAAGTATTGGATTTTTCCTCTGTTCATATTAGGTAAACATTTTCTATTCTCTGGGCCATTTTTAGAAAATCCAAAATGATTATACAGAAAAAAGCAGGTTTTTCTTAGGTTACATGTATATACAGGTGGAAGCATTTTGAATTCTTTTTTTATTAATTTTTTTAAAAATTTAAATATGACTGCAGAATGCATTATTATTCTTATTACACATATAGAGCACAGTTTTTCATATCTCTGGTTATATACAAAGTATATTCACACTAATTCATGTCTTCATACATCTACTCTAGATAATGAGGACCATCACATTCCATCATCATTTCTAACCCATGCCCCCTCCCTTTCCCTCCCACCCCTCTGCCCTATCTAGAATTCATCTGTTCCTCCCATGCTCCCCCTCCCTACCCCACTATGAATCAGCCTCCTTATATCAGAGAAAACATTCCGCATTTGGTTTGGGGATTGGCTAACTTATCATTATCTTCTCCAGCTCCATCCATATACTTGCAAACGCCATGATTTTATTTTCTTTTATTGCTGAATAATATTCCATTGTGTATAAATGCCACATTTTTTTATCCACTCATCCACTGAAGGGCATCTATGTTGGTTCCACAGTTTAGCTATTATGAATTGTGTTGCTATAAACATTGATGTGGCTGTGTCTCTGTATTATGCTATTTTTAAGTCCTTTGGGTGTAGACCGAGGAGAGGGATAGCTGGGTCAAATGGTGGTTCCATTCCCAGTTTTCCAAGGAATCTCCAAACTGCTTTCCACATTGGCTGCACCAATTTGCAGTCCCACCAGCAATGTATGAGTGTGCCTTTTCCCCCACATCCTCTCCAACACTTATTGTTGTTTGTTGTGTTAAAAGGGATTTGACATAAGAGGTGTTCAACACAGGCTAAAGCTATAGTAATGTAAGAAATCTGCCATTCTGACTGGAGTGAGATGAAATCTTAGAGTGGTTTTGATTTGCACTTCTCTAATTGCTAGTGATAAACATTTTTTTCATGTATTTGTTGATTGATTGTACATTATCTTCTGAGAAGTGTCTGTTCAGGTCCTTGGCCCATTTATTGATTGGGTTATTTGGGTTTTTTGGAGTTTAGCTTTTTGAATCCTTTATATACCCCAGAGATTAGTGCTCTATCTTATGTGTGAGGGGTAAAAGTTTGCTCCCAAGATGTAGGCTCTCTATTCACCTCATATGGATTTCCAGTTTTCCCAGCACCATTTGTTAAAGAGGCTATCTTTTCTCCAATGCGTGTTTTTGGCGCCTTTGTGTAATATAAGATAATTGTAGTTTTGTGGGTTAGTCTCTGTGTCCTCTATTCTGCACCATTGGTCTACTTTGGTGTGTTTTGCTGCCAATACCATGCTGTTTTTGTTACTGTTGCTCTGTAGTATAGTTTAAGGTCTGGTATAGTGATGCCACCTGCTTCACTATTCCTGCTTTAGCTATTCTGGGTCTCTTATTTTTCCAGACGAATTTCATGATTGCTTTTTTCTATTTCTATGAGGAATGTCATTGGGATTTTGATCAGAATTGCATTAAATCTGTATAGTGTTTTTGTAAGTATGGTCATTTTGATAACATTAATTCTGCCTATCCAAGAGCAAGACAGATCTTTCCATCTTCTATGGTCCTCTTTGACTTCTTTCTTTAGGGTTCTGTAGTTTTCATTGTATAGATTTTTCACCTCTTTCGTTAAGTTGATTCCCAAGTATCTTTTTTTATTTTTTTGAGGATATTGTGAATGGGGTAGTTTTCCTCATTTCCATCTCAGAGGATTTGTCACTGATATACAGAAATGTCTTGGATTTATGGGTGTTGATTTTATATTTTGCTATGTTGCTGCATTCATTTAATAGTTCTAGAAGTTTGCTGGTGGAATTTTTTGGGTCTTCTAGGTATAGAATCTTATCCTCTGCAAATAGTGCTAAGTTGAGTTCTTCTTTTCCTATGTGTATCCCTTTAATTTCTTTCGTCTATCTAATTGCTCTGGCCAGTGTTTCAAGAATTATGTTAAACTGAAGTGATGAAAGAGGGCATTCCTGTCTTGTTCCAGTTTTTAGAGGGAATGCCTTCAATTTTTCTCCATTTAGAATGATGTTAGCAGGGGGGCTTAGCATAGATAGCCTTTATGATGTTGAGATATGTTCCTGTTATCTCTAATTTTTCTAGTGTTTTGAACATGAAGGAGTGCTGTATTTTGTCAAATGAGTTTTCTGCATCTATTGGGATGATCATATGATTCTTATCTTTAAGTCTATTGATGTGATGAATCACATTTACTCATTTCCGTATGTTGAGCCAACCCTGTATCCCTGGAATGAATCCCACATGATCATGATGCACTATCTTTTTGATATGTTTTTGTATTTGATTTGCTAGAATTTTATTGAGAATTTCTACATCTATGTTCATTAGAGATATTGGTCTGACATTTTCTTTTTTTGATGTGTCTTTGCTTGGTTTTGGAATCAGAGTGATATTGGCCTCATAGAATGAGTTTGGAAGTCTGCTGGTGGGAAGGGACAGTCCCATGCTGGAGGCTGGGCTCCAGTGGGTGTCTGCTGGTGGTGGGAAGGGCCAGGGCATACTGTGAGCCTGGGTCCCACGCAGGCTGGTGTCTTGAATTCTTTTCACTTTTAAAACAGCTCCATTCTGCTATTCTTCAAGTAAAATTGGCATTTGAAGACCTGTGTCCTCCTCTTCAACCACTTTCCTGTGGATCTTAGTGCCTGATTTGGGGAACTCAGACATGGAAGAAAAAGAGGTCATTCTTGTCCCCAGTGCTTTCAGACTCCCAGATGTGCTGGTTGGTTTGTTTTGGAGATGGGGAATCCTGCAGGGAGAGGACAGAGGAGACTCTTTTAGTAAGTCTGAAGAGGTATTCCCTTAACCATGTTTTCAATCAATAAGAAAAAAAGAGGTAGGATTTACATGAAGATACAGCCACCTTGATAAATAGCAGGCACTTTCATTTCACACACTTATCATACTATCTTTTGATCCCACTTTGAAAGCCTCAGCTCACATAAAGATCTGTAGCTGACTGAAGCTTTACAGTGGCTTTATTTCTAATCCATAAACTGAAAACACCTGGGTGTCCCTCCACCAAGAAAGGAGCTGGGTGGTACAGCTATACAATGGAATACAACTCAGCAAGAAAAAGCTGAAGTGTTTTGGTGTGTAAATGCATCATGCTAAATGAAAGAAGCCAGGCTCAAAACACTGACAAACTTTTTTATTGCTTTGTATAAATGTACCAGTTTGGAAATTGAGGGGCTGATAGAAAGATCTGATTTAAACCAAAATTTCCCCTCCCTCCCCCCTACCCCTTCCCCTATCTTGCATGTATATATATCCTCTCTATTTCTCAAAATCCCACACACTTTTTTATAATCATTTTAGTGAGATTTATGGATTGTTCCCAACTGGTACTCAAATGTCATCCTCCTTTGTCATCTTAGTGGTTAGGTCAGATGAGGGTGATTCATCCATCTGTGGCTGGGTTTTGATTCAAATAACAGGGCTATTATCAATATATTGATTCAATAACTTATAAACCAAGGGATCATTTAAAAAAAAAAGAAAGCTTAGTCTTCCTCAAAACAAGGTAAGCCCACAAACGTTATGCATGTACTTTATATATGCATATTGAATAATAGTTAGGGATTTTCTTCCATTCTGTTTCTTCATTCCTGAGAAGGTAGATGGCTCAGGGGTGTTGGTGCAGGAATTTCCTTTTGTACCACTGGGCCATGAAAGCTTCCTCTTCCTCATTATTTTTGAGTTGTAAGAAGATAATCGTTAAAATGTTCATGTTTGTATATATTTCCTTACTCTTTAAATACGACTATCATAGTAAATTATAGGCCACAATTCATAAATGCAAAGACCTTCTGTGTCCACATTTAGCATATTTAGTCAATTTCTTTTCCATATTCACTCAATGACAGCTGAAGAAATTTCTATAGGAGACAGACTGTCAGCATGTTGACATAGATTGTTTTAGAAGTATATTTTTAGTGGGAATGAATGATTTTTAAGTGAATTGTTCTCAGAAATATAATAAGGAGAAGAATTATTATTCCACATTTCAAACTTACACATATTTTTTCCATCTTGTATTATGGTCAAACTAATTAGTAATTATTAATGAGCATCTTACTAAATAAAAGGAAATTTTAAGTTTGCTGGAAGTAGTCTTGATATCAATTAAAATATATTTTTTAAATAGCAAATAAATTTATCTCAAATATTCTTGACCCAAGATAGAGGAAAATTTATTAGAATAGCCTAGAATATTTTCTTGTCTTTTATTGCATTTTTATTTGTTAAATAATCAGTCCCAAAGGACTGATCAAAACTTGCAGAAGGCATTTCTTTACATTTGTTTGTGAGATTTCAAACTACAATTTGGAATTCACAGGACAATATTCCTCTATTATAATTATTTTTAACATTGTGATCATTTTATGGGGTCCTGGTTTCTTAAGAATTCTTTTTCAGGAGTAGAGACTTTTTGTGTGGTTTTGAACTAGTTTACTGCTGAAAGTACTGGAAATCATCTGACATGGAGGTTCTGTGTGCTGTTTTCTACCTCTAAACTTTCATGACCATCTCTTCTGTGTAGAAGCTGTGAGGAGTAGAATTTGGAAGGGAGAGCTGGACACATTAAAGGTAACTTATACCTTTTTAATATGAGCAATGCCAAGCTGGTCCCTGGCAGGATGAAATTGGACAAGGACCTAGCTGGGAAGAACTGTTTCTTGAAAGGAGAGAATAGGCCTGTCTGCCTATTCTTCAGCATTGAAATCTTCAGCATTGGTCCAAAGCGATACATTTTTTTTCATAATCTTTCAAAATGGCCATTGTATTACCCAACAGTATTGCCTACTGGAACCCCTCCTCTGACTCCTTTTAAATGGCAAAGATTTGAAAGGTGAGATCTTTAAGGACAGGGAAGCCAGAGAGAAAAAGCACCATAAAATTGATGAAGAAGGTAATTTTTATGTAGAGGAGAATGCAGCTTTAAGTTTTCTCTGGTAAACAGTTAACAGCTGCCTCAATCATGAGCCCTTCAGCAACTACCTTCAAACAGGAGGGATTCTTTGGTGTGATCCTTGGCAGGGCTTTTCCAAGTGAATCCACAAACATCCTATGGGAATGGGGTTCTGGCCTTAAAGACCCTGACACTGGGTGGCAGAACACATTCCTCAGACACCAGGACTCATTACCTGTCCCCAGGGTCCTGATGGGCACCTGGTTGTCAAACAGGAGGCGTTGGCCTCCTCCTCAGTAGAAGGAGTCCTAGGGCATTATGGCCACATCAATGACAGAAATAAAAGAGGCTTGGAGTGAGAATTTTAAAACAACAACAAGAAAAGATTAATCTGAAGGAAGACAACAATAAAACGTCTAAAACAGAGTTTCATATTCAAGTGCAATCACAGCTTCTCTCCTGACCCCAGAACCGCACCCCTGATGTGCTGTACAGTTGGTCTCCCTTGCCTGTGTCAGAATCCTCCTTTTCAGCATCGAGCAAAATGTGGATGGGAAGCAGTTTGAACCTTTTTTTAATATATATTTACTTTTTAGTTGTAGTTGGACACAATACCTTTAGTTTATTTATTTTATTTTATGTGGTGCTAAGGATCAAACCCAGGGCCTCACACGGCTAGGTGAGCACTCTACTGCTGAGCCACAACCCCAGCCCCACAGTTTAAACCTTTATTTGCAGTTACTGAGCTACTGTGAATTTGTATGTAAAATTATGATTATTGAGCATTTTTAATGACCAAGAGAAAGCTTTGTTAATGTAAATAAAAATGATTTTATGCCATAGAAACTCAAGTGTGCAAATAATATATATGTATATATGTATGTAAATGTATATATGTACATATATGTGTGTATATATGTGTATGTGCAAATACATACATATATGTATGTTTATACACATATATATGTACATATACACACACATATATATTTATATGTAAAAAAAGACTAGGAGGACAAAAAAGAATATGTTACCATATTTATATTTGAATAGCACATTTACAAATAATATTTTCTGTGTTTTATAGATTTTTAAAGAATTCTAAAATGATACATTGACTTTTATAATTGGAAAATACATGCATATTAATAATTCATACATGTTTGTGAACAGATACTATAGAGAAAGGGGATAGAAGAAAGGCAATGGGAAATTATGACCGGCATGCATACTAAAAACAAAATAATCAACCTACAAGATGATAGAAGCTAAAATTGTCCATTGCAACAAAAAATAGGATTTATGTGAAAGATTATCACTTAAAGTATGAAAATATGTTTGTTGTCAAGGATACTTTTTTTATTTGTAAGTAATTATCACAATAAGAAAAATACTATTAAATAATTTTTCAAAATGATAGTCCACCTTAGCTGGGTTTCCCCAACTATTTCTTCACTGGTCTTTCGTGGACATTGGGTACTTTATACCTTTATATCGGTTGGATTTTAGATGTACCAGAATATAATACAAACCATGATGTAGGGTCAACAAAATAACTCTGTTGCATTATTCATTTAAATCACTAATTTCATTTGAACTTTTTTGAGTTTCAGGGGCTTAAAAAATATGGACACTGTCTAAGATCAGTTTAGTTCCCATTGCAGTCAGCTGTATCTTGAGTTCCTCTATATCAGTTAATAACTTTTTTGGTTTAAAAATGTGTTAACTCTGCTGGGGATATAGCTCAGTGGCAGAATACTTGCCTAGCATGGGTGGGCCCCTGGGCTCAAGCCCATGGGGGAACAGAAGTGTGTTTGACTATAGGTTTATACTTACATGGTAATTGGATAGTGAGTGACACACATTTAAGAGACAGTTTAGTCCAAATCAAGATTTACATTAAAGGAACTTCTTTATCTGCAACTAAATGGATGATTGAATCAGTCACATATGTACATTTTTCTAGGAATTTGATAGGTATTGTATTATCAGAGGTTTTTTGTTGTTGGTGTACATCCTATTTTCTACTGTATCTTTATGTTTTAGAAGGCTCAGGTTAGTTCTTTCAATGGTAGGATTGTTTATGAGTGGGGTCTTTTATGGCCTATGGGCTGTTTCAGTGCAAGGTCAATACCTATAATGGCAAAGTTTTGAAGTGTTAAGGTTTTGTTAAGCATTACATGTTGAATTAATAAAAACTGAAGGCCTTGCTATCTCATTATAACCAAAGAGTGGTGTAAGATTGACAGAATGATTCTGTTTGAAATATGAATGGTTATCCATGAGAAAGCTACCTTGGTTAAATCTAACCTATTTTGCAATATGTCAATCTTAGATACTTAGAAAATCTATGCAACTTGGATCTATATCCAGTAGGAATGAATCCCTTCTTGTATTCAGACTTATTCGAGGAATTATTTAATGCCCATGTTATTTTCCCTGTTTAGTTTTACAGAGGCTGTGACTGCCATAAGGTGAGGTCCTTTTGTCCTTGAGAGTCACCTGAGTTACTTATGACTACCATGTGCCACATAATGAGCTTCTAGGAAACAATAGTTATTCTATTACAAAGACACCTATAAAATTATCAGTGTCTCATGTAACTCTAGAAATCCCTCAGAGAAGCATCTATTACTTGTGAAAAAAGGCACCTGGTTCTCTAAGAACTGTTCTTTTTGTGTGAGAACAGGAACATTGTGATAGAGTACCTATGTTTGACATTTTGGGGTATACAACTGTCAGTTATTCACTTTGATATAATTATTTGATCTAATTGGCCTATTGAAAGTAAATATTTGTTTTTGTAAACTTTCTTTTTTCTTTGGAAACTCAGTGTCCCACTTCTGAATGGGGAAAGACTAAACAATTTTAAATGCTTAGTGAGAAAATAATATCAAATTGCTGTGCATGGAAGATAGTTTTTGAAATAAAGGGATATTATAAAAGTTGGTCTTTAAAAAGAATGGTCTGGGACTCAGGACTTTCATAGTACAAAGAGCATGATCTTTAGATTCAAGCTCAAGTTACATCTTTCTTCAATTCAGGGGCTAATCATAAAATGCAATGGAATTGACTTCCAAAGGGTGTTGGGGAAGACCAAGCTCTACCTTCATCCTCTAAGATTCTAGCTGGACCTGAGAATTAAACTGACACAAGACAGAGTAATAAGAGAAAGCATGAAAAGTTATTTAATAAATAAGTTTGACATGGCATGGAACCCTTATAAGGGAATGAAAGACCAAGGAAACATTAGTGTCAATCACTTATATACTGAACTGGACAAGGAATAGCAAGTTATAAAATGTGACAAGGCAAAGGTGCTTGGACTCGGAGAGTAAATTAGGGAGAGAAGTGAGTAGGAGATGAGGAGACGAGGGTTGATCCAACAAGGTTTGTCTGTACAGATTTCCCTCTGGCTTCTATTTTCCATCCTCGGCAATAAGAGTGTTACTTTCCTTCTGGGACAGGAAGGACATTTTTGATGGAATTTTGTCTCCTGCTTTCAGGAAACAGAAGGAAGGTCAGAGTGATTTTCTTGCACCTGCTGTTTTTGTAAGTGCCTCTCATTCAAAATAATCAGTATGGTATGGCAGCTTGTTTTGGGGTGTGTGTTAGCGTTAGGTCACTGTGACCAAAATATCTGAGAAAAACAACTCAAAGGAGAAAAGATATATTTTAGCTCATGGTATCAGAGGTTTTGTTGGCTCAGTTGCTTTGGACCTGAGGTGAGGCAGAACATCATGGCAGTAGGATGTGGTGGAAGACAGGTGCTCATCTTATGGCAGCCAGGAAACAGAGAGAGAAAAAGAGGGACAGATGTAAGGAAGGGATTGGGGACAAAAAATATCCTTCTAGTACATACCCATAGTGACCTGTCTCCTCCAACAGTTTCTACCACCTCCCAATAATGCCTTCCAGCTCTGAATCTCTCAGTATGTTAATGTATCATTGAGGTTAGAGCCCTCATGATTCAGTCAGGTCCCCAAATCCCTATCTCTGAATATTGCTGCATTAGAGACCAGTCTTTCAATAATGAGCCTTTGGGGGAACATTCCAGATCCAAACCATAAAAGGTGGCATAATTTTAACTCCTTAAGTGTCATTAATGTACAAGCTTCTACCAGAGTCTAAATGCCTATATACACTTCCTCTTCAGACCACAGTCATTTTGGGTCCTGGTAGGAGTCCATCACTTGAAAATATTGTCACATAAACTTGTCTCTTCACAGGACAGATGTGGGCTGGAGGGAAGCCTGGAGAGAGGAAATCTTCATGGCCTAGGTTCCAACCCCATCTGTGTTTGGAAGAACCAGCCCCTGCCACCCCAACTCCCAACCACCACCATCCTCCCTGCTTCCCTCCCTCAGTGTGTATTCTTAAGGCCTCCTCCTCTGGAAGCAGCCCTCAGATTCAGGCATTTTCAGTGCTCTTGCTGATGGCAGGTGAAGCTATTGCAAAGCAGAAGAATATTATTAAACAACAAATTACCACTTTTCTCTTTTGACCTAGGAGGTAAATCTGTGGCTCTTGAAACAAAATTATTTCCACAGAGCATCCAGGAAATAATTTTCTTCAGGAAAAATACCATATTTTTTAAGGACATTAAAAGGAGAAAGCTTTTCTGATGACTCAATATGTTCTATAACAATCTAACAACAATAGGAGCTGCATTTATTGAGCCTTTGTATGTACCATTCACTGTTTTAAGTGCTTCACATGTATTAATTTGTGCAATACCCACTGACCCCTAAGCTCCTGTAGATGGTCACTACCATTGTCCCCATTTTACATGGGGAAGTCAAGACACCCAGAGGGTTAAGAAACTTGGCCAAGCAAACATTTTAAATCAGACAACCTGATTGTAGGACACTGTCTGCAACTAAAATGAACATTACTGAGATTAGTGGGACCAAGAATGAGAAATCGGCACAGACCTGGCCAGAGCAACACTGAGGTCAGTTGTTTACTAAAGAGATGGAAAATAAATACAGTTGCAAACACAGTTACATATTTATAAAATTTCAAACTGAAGAACAGGTGAATCCTGAAATGTCAAGAAAAATGCTCAGACCTGAAATTATCATACAGTATCTTGAACTGGGGCCAGATGTTTAATATAAGCCTCTTTGCAGTGATTTTCGAGAATCTTTCATACAATTTAAGGTGCAGCAACTCATTTTACTTCAGAAGAGTTGTATGGCAGGTATTTGAACACCTGGAGGCACTCTATGAATTTTTACCTTAAAAAAAAAATCCCTAGAGAGGAGATTTCCTAAACTGAGAAACTGAACACCTCACGATGAATGCATATGTCTCAGGTTAAGACATAGTAACCCAGAGATCCCAGTTGTACTGAGAATTTTTCCACTTCCAAACCCTGCTTTAGCCTGCTTCTCTACCTAAATTCATGCTTGGAAAACTTAACCTTGCTATAATTTCCAATAAGCAACAGTGAGAATAGTCATAGGGTATTATTAGAAGATGGTTTCAGCAGCCAAAAGGGGCTTGTGATCATAAGTTCTTCCTTAAAAGCACTCAGTTACCCAGCTGTATATTAATCCTGAACTGAAGCAGCAGAAGGCACCTTTCAGGATCAAGAATTACCATGATCTTGACCTTCAGAATAGCTACCTTCACTTCAGCTACAGAACCCTTGTCTTATTCCAGATTGCCGAGGAAAACACTGGGCTATTGTGTAAACAACATACATCAATAATACAACCAGAAAAGAAATCAGCCTTGCAGAAAGAGAATTGATTTTTGAGGAGGTGAAGTTTATGCCTGTCTGGGTGCTCTACCTTCAAGCTGTAGGTGCTTTTCTAGGTTCATGTGGAGTCCATCCTCCCTCTTCTGGGATGGCTGTGGAGCCCAGAGCATCTCTTTCTATGGCTTTCTCCATGTCCCAGGGGCTGTCCAGGCACGCTCACCTGGAATGGGTTCATGTTTTGACACACACCCCACAAAATCCCTTTGTTTCTCAGCTTCAAGCCAAGTTCTCTAAGGCTTCAGTTTTTCCCCATACCTCTAACTTATTGGCCAAACACATGACTTTGGAAACTTGTACAGGCAAACTTGAACAAGCGCTGCTCTTAGAATTGGCCTCCCACATCCCTGTTTGTGGGTGGCACCCTCCTGAGGATGGCAAGAAGCTGCAGAATGATCGGAAAGGAATTGCTTCTGGATATTTGTCCTTCCACTTTCCAGATCATTTTTCTTTGTTATTGGGGGATTTAACAATATGCTTTGAACTGTGAAGATGGTGAAGTAGCTGGATGGGACTGTTTAAATATTAAAGATGTGATCTGCTTGGTAGCCTACATTAATTTAGAGATTGTTGTACGAATAACAGAACTTTAAAACCTTTTTGCCTTGTGGAAGAGATATCTCCCATTATTGTTAAGTATACGTCATCTCGGAACATGTCTTTACAAATATGAATAACTGCAGTGAAACAAATGAATATTAAGCGATTGAGGTACAACTTCTATGTGGAAGCCTGATGGAGTCCTCTAGGACTAGCAGCTATGGTGCCATTGTCTTTTATCCAAGGGGCTTGGGGGCCAGGGGACAAAAGCATGGAAAGAAGATGTGATTAATACCTGTTAAATAGTTGCCAACTTTTAAAAATGTTAACAAACTTTAGTATTCCAAGGTAAGAACTGGATGTTTTAATTAGAAAGTGCAGTGATCCTAATGAGCTTTTTTATTTTCTTACATAAAATATAGGGAGATAATAAGTGTTCGTTATGCCTGAGAACATGTTCTCCAAGTGAAGAAGAAAGTCATCCTGGGAAGCTCTAGGAACAGAATCCCCAGAATCTGTTATCAGTATGTGAGTTGGTTCTGATTTGCAGGAGTTATAAAATAGTGGGCATAGATGCTGGATATTAATTTAGCAATAGATAAGTCTGAAAATCTGTTTACCTTTAATTTCATCATAAAAGTAAACATCCTGCCTTCCACATTTCAACTTTTCACATCTCCTGTGGTTGTGAAAGAAGAAAATTAAGTCCTATTTCCCTTTCATTTCTTATGCTTCTTGAGTTGTTACCACCTCACTAGGAGCTATTAGAACCATGTGTTACATGCTATTACATAGAATGATGACATTACATAAAATGTTGAAAAAAAATTTAATGAAAAGTAATTTGTATGCTTTGGAAAGACTCAAAGGTAAGTTTTTGCTTTGGGTTTTTTTAAACTAATTGGATATGGGTAAGGCAATTGCGAAAAACTTTTTAAAAAATTTATGAAGATTAGCACTCAAAAAATAAAATGAAACTAGAAACATTTTGTAAACAAAATAGCATTGTTACATCATGGTACCTAATTGTGATGAAGAACGTGGAACTTCAATCAGGAACAGTTCTTGGCTATGGAATCAAGGTCTAATGAATGTACTTACATTGATCCCATTTAACTTAAATACAATATTTATATATCAGGTTTCACTACTTTTTTAAATAATGTACTGACTGCAGGTCTCAACTAAATCATGAGATGACAGGATTATAACAGATTGTGAAATGAGTTTAATATAAATGCTCAAAACTACACTCTCAGTGTTTGGGGTATAGTTAAATTCATAACCTACTAATTCAGTAGAAGTTCATGGTGTCAATTTAAATAATGTCTTATATTATACAAAAAGATGTATACACATGATTAAACATCATGTTCATAAAGACAAGGCCTAGATACAAACTTTATTTAGCTCATCATTTAATAAGTAATCATCACACAGATTCCAGGGCTGCCCTGTTCTCATGCTTTGACCCAGCTTGTGAATGCAAAATGCCACATCCCTTATCCCCATATCTTTTTTTTTTTTTTTTTTTGATACAGGGGATTAAACCCAGGGGTGCTTAAACACTGCACCACATCCTTAGCCCTTTTTCTTTTCTTTTACTTAGAGACAGGGTCTCGCTGAGTTGCTTAGGGCCTTGTTAAATTTCTTAGGCTGGCTTTGAATTTGCGATCCTCCTGCTTCAGCCTCCTGAGCTGCTGGGATTACAGGTGTATGCCACCACACCCAGCTCCCTATCCCCATATCTTAGTATTGAAATTTATCTTTCAAAAACTGGCCAGGTGTTATCTTTATTTAGAGGCCTTCTGGATTCTCTATGGGAAGTTGTGGTTTCCTTGCGAAATGTGTTTGTCAATAACATTGAATTATAACCAATGATGTCTGAGAGCTGAATCAGAACCTATATTTGTTTGTCAGTCCCCAGTACCAATCTCCAGATTTTTTCAAATGTCAGCACTTTGGAACACTGAAATAACATGAGCAGCACCAAGAACCTCACTTGCATACCAGGAGAGGTGACAAATGATTACCCACACCAAAGACAAAGAGATAAATTTTTAGAGAAGAAAGTATTATTTAATAATAATATTCTGCTGGTGAAGTGACTACTTATGCGTCTACTCTGTTATATACTTTGGCAAAACATCTCCTTTAAACTTAGAGAGACTTTTAGTTTTTGCCAGTATACATAAGAATGCTTGTCATGACTTTCAATCATTTTCGGGGGGCGGGGGCAGTGAGGAATGGCGCTTTTAATGACATGAATATACAGTGGATTCTTGGCTGGTAAGAAGTGTTATTAAATATTACTACTTATATTAAAAGTGTGAAGATAGAAATAAGAAGTGCCTACTTGAAAAACTATAAAATTTAGAAGCTTTTGCTCGGAAAGATGAATAAGCTAATTTTAACTCTGAAATGTAAACTTCATGTGTTTTGCCATTTAATTTTCCATGATACTGATTTCACACAATGAGTTTGGTAGCTTTGTAGGTATATTGATCTAACAAGTAAATAGAAATAATTTTCTCTACATTTATAGAGCTAGTGTATATGGCTATTTTCTTCATGTATGATTGGGTCACAAAAACTGTCAAGAGCTTTCTATAAACACATTCTAAATCTAAAAATGTCTCCTAAAATGAACTTTTCCCCTTTTCCTTTTAAGAAAGGGTTTCCACTAAGCTGACATCCGGTTTACCCTCATGGGGCTCCCTGGGGACATTTGCTCCTGAGCCTAACATGGCCTTACTGAGCAGCCTGCCTAGGCTGGACTGGGGGCCCTGCAAAATGACTTCTTGACTTGGTGGGTAGAAAAATGAATTCTGTGAACTTAAAACTCATAGCCTCTGCCCAAGGGAACTTCTGGCATTGAAGAAAATGCAGAACCTAGCTGAGCCTTAAGAGGTCTGCTTAGGAGAAAAATGAGGTGTTAAACAGTTAAACACTGCCAGCAGATTTTTAGCATTGTTTAATAGTTTTAAATGATCGAGGTCTTTGGTCAGAGTGTAACAGTTATCCAACTTACTGACTTTAAACATTCACCAGCTTCTGTTTTCTTGGTTGTTAATTTTCAGTCCATTCATTATAGGTGCTTTGCTGAGGTCCTTATTTGCATTCTCATTGCCTGCATATTTCTGTTTCTCCTTTAGAACCCACAAGAGATAGTATTAGCTTACTTTTTCCTATTGACCCTTATTTTAGGGTAATGAGAAAACATATCTTTTGTACAGTAATAAAGGCTGTAATATGTATAATTTACCCAGAAACAGAGGTTGGTTTTGAAATTGCTACATGCTTGAAGTCTAAATTTGTGCTCCTATCGCCTGTTGGTATCCCATAGTGAAAACTATACTGTCGTTCCAGGAATAAATACAAGGGAATATTTATAAAATGGAACACTTAATTTTGAAAGTGTAGAAATATTTAAATTATTGTCTTGATGAAAACTTATAGACCTAACTGCACTAAGTTTTTACATTGATTTGAAGGCATCGTAGATGCTAAATGGTTGCCAATATAGCTGTTGTTTTTGTGCACTTTAATTCACTGTAGGTATAGTAACAATTATAAGAATATGAAAACAAATACAAACACTTAAACTTCACAGTAATATTATGCACTTGCTATAATGGAGCATCTGTCACTCCCGAGGCAGTTGAGAAGATCAAGGTCATGGTGACAATATGGGAGGTCTTTGTTCATTTATTTGAAGATCAGTTTTATTTCAATTCCTGGAGATATGTAGGGCAAGTTCCCTGCTTAAAGTGAACCTTGGGATTTACAGTGGAAGGGGAACAACAATGTGAAGTGAAGGGAGAGGAAACACCAAAGACCCCGCAAAGAAAGTAGATGAGACAAGAGTGAGAGGAGGAGCCTTCAGATGGGGGCATCTAGAGAGAAACCTTGTTGGGTGTAAAGTGGCACCTTGATTTTAGAGTTAAAGTAGTGCACAGGGAGTTTTAGAACTGAGAAATTATCCAAGTGACCCTGTGATGAATGATATATGATATCATGATTTGTCCAACCCCACAGAACACAGAGTGTGCCCTAGTATAGAATGTAGGCTATATACTAAATAATAATGTGTTACTACTGATTTATCAATTTTAACAAATGTTAAAGGCAAGGTGTTAATAAGAAAAACCATTAATATGAAACTAAAATGGGGAGTGTATACAAGCTCTGTGCTTTCTGCTCCGTTTTTCTGTAAACCTGAAACTGCTCTAAAAAAGTCAAAATCTGTTAATTTTTAAACTGCAGTGATACATAAAAATGAAGATGTTCTGCAGCCTGAGTAATGAAGGGTCGATGTTAGAAATGCATTTGTAAAAATCATCTGTGTAGGGATGGGAGGACAGCTCGGTACTACATCACATACTTAACACGCAGGGCCCTGGGTTCAATCCCCAGCAACACTCCCACCCCCCAAAAAATCACCTATGTAAAGAGACTTTGGGGCCTGAGGAGTAGATGAGCTCTTCACAGGAAAGTGATAAAAGGGAACATGTGAAGACCTGCTCTGAGCTGCCAGTATTCCTAGAGACGGTGCCGACTCTCGACAGGGAGGGAGGACCAAAAAAGGAATAGCATTGAAAGGGTCGGAGGACAAGTGCCACATCACAGCACAGCAGCCAAGAGGAAGAGGAATTTAAAAGAGACTTGGTCAGTGCAGACGCTCCTCCAAATGGTGAAGTATAATTAAGAGTTAAAATTGCTACTTAATCTCAGAATGAGGTGGAGAGAGATTTGCTTGAGAGATACTTTGAATACTCTGGATGGCAGAATTAGGTTGTAGAGATTGACTCCAGTGCCATAGAAATGGAACCTAGAGGTGTCGATCCCTTTGAAGATGGAAATAGCCAGGCTTTTAGGGGGCTGAGCAATGAATGATCTTTCTTTCTTTCTTTTTTATTGTTTACTTTTTTATTTTTATTTTTTACTTATATTTTTATTAATTTAATTTTTTGGCACAAATGGAGCACAACTTTTCATTTCTCTGGTTGTACATGATGTAGAGTCACGCCATTCATGCAACCATGCCCATACACAGGGGTAATAATGTCCATCTCATTCTACCATCTTCCCCCCACACACTCCTCTCCTCTTCCCCCATCTGCTCCATCCAAAGTTCCTCCATTCTTCCCTTGCCCCCCCGCCAATCTATTATGGATCAGCATGCTCTTATCAGAGACAACATTTGGCCTTTGTTTTTTGGGGATGTCTTACATCGCTTAGCATATTTTCCAAATCCATTCATTTACCTGTAAATGCTATAATTTCATTCTTCCTTAAGGCTAAGTAGTATTCCACTGTGTATATATACCACAGTTTCTTTATCCATTCATCTATTGAAGGGCATTTAGGCTGTTTCCACAGTTTAGCTAATGTGAATTAAGCTTCTATAAACATTGAGATGGCTGTGGCATACTGCTTTTAAGTCCTTTGGGTACAGACCTAGGAGTGGGATAGCTGGGTGAAATGGTGGTTCCATTCCAAGTTTTATGGGAAATCTCCCAAACTCTTTCCAAAATGGTTGTACCATTTTGCAACTCCACCAGCAATGAATCAGTGTACCTTTTTCCCCACACCCTCACCAGCACATATTGTTTCTTAAATTTTTTTATAATTGCTATTCTGTCTGGAGTGAGATGAAATCTTAGAGTGGTTTTGATTTGCATTTCTCTAATTGTTAGAGATGTTGAACATTTTTTCATAAATTTGTTGGTTGATTGTATATCATCTTCTGAGAAGTGTCCAGTTCCTTGGCCCATTTATTGATTGGGTTATTTGTTTTTGTGGTGCTAAGTTTTTTGAGTTCTTTATATATCCTGGAGATTAGTGCTTTATCTGATATGTGTGTGGTAAAAATTTACTCCCATTCTGTAAGCTCTCTCTTAACTTCATTGTTTCTTTTACTGAAAAGAAGCTTTAGAGTTTGAATCCATCCCATTTATTGATTCTTGATTTTACTTCTCGTGCTTTACTCCTTGTTAAGAAAATCAGGGCCTAAGCCTGATTTTTTTTTCTATTAGGTGCCGAGTCTCTCACCTAATTCTTAAGTTCTTCATCCACTTTGAGTTGAATTTTGTGCAGGATGAGAGATAGAGGTTTAATTTCATTTTGCTGCCATAATAATATGGATTTCCAGTTTTCCCAACGCCATTTGTTGAAGCGGTTATCTTTTTCTCCAATGCATGTTTTTGGCACCTTTGTCTAATATGAGATAACTGTATTTATGTGGGTTGTCTCTGTGTCTTCTATTCTGTACCATTGGTCTACAAGTCTATTTTGATGCCAATGACATTCAGGTTTTGTTACTATAGCTCTGTAGTGTAGTTTAAGGTCCTGCTTCATGCTTCTTGCTAACAATTGCTTTGGCTATTCTGGGTCTCTTATTTTTCCAATTGAATTTCATGATTGCTTTTTCTATTTCTATGAGGAATGTCATTGGGATTTTGATTAGAAATGCATTAAATCTGTATAGTGCTTTTGGTAGTATGGTCATTTTGACAATATTAATTCTGCCTATCCAACAGCAAGGGGGATCTTTCTATCTTCTAAGGTCTTCTTAAATTTCTTTTTTTTTTTTTTTTTTAGTGTTCTGTAGTTTTCATTGTAGAGGTTTTACACCTCTTTTGTTAGGTTGATTCCCAAGTATTTTATTTATGTATTTTTTTCTTTGGCTATTTGTAAACGGGATAGATTTCCTAATTTCTCTTTCAAAAGATTCATCACTGATATACACAAATGCGTTTGATTTATGGATATTGATTTTATATCCTGCTACTTTGCTGAATTCATTTATTCTAGAAGTTTTCTGGTGGAAAATTTTTTCAGATCCTGTAAGTATAGAATCATGTCATCAGCAAATAGTGATAGTTTGAGTTCTACTTTTCCTATTTGTAAATTTCTTTCATCTGTCTAATTGCTCTGGCTGTAGTTTCCAGGACTATTTTGAATAGAAGTGGCAAAAGAGGGTATAACTATCTTGTTCCAGTTTTTAGAGGGAATGCAAAAGCGTTTTCTCCATTTAGAATGATGTTGGCCTGGGGCTTAGCATAGATAACTTTTACAATATTGAGATATGTTCCTGTTATCCCTAGTTTTTCTAGTGTTTTAAACATGAAGAGGTGTGGTATTTTGTCAGATGCTTTTTCTGCATCTATTGAGATGATCTTATCTTTAAGTCTATTGATGTGATGAATTACATTTATTGATTTCCATATGTTGAACCAGCCTTGCATCCCAGGGATGAACCCCACTTGATCATGGTGCACTATTTTTTAATGTTTTTGAATTCAATTAACCAGAATTTTATTGAGAATTTTTGCATCTATGTTCATTAGAAATATATGTCTGAAGTTTTCTTTCCTTGATGTGTCTTTGTCTGGTTTTGGTATCAGAGTAATATTGGCCTCCTAGAATGAACTTGGAAGGGTTCCCTCCTTTTCTATTTATTGGAACAACTTAGGAAGTATTAGTATTAGTTCTTCTTTGAAGGTATTGTAGAACGCGACTGCGAATCCCTCTGATCTGGGATTTTCTTTGTTGGTCGGCTTTTGATGGCAACTTCTATTTAATTGCTTGAAATTTCTCTATTTAAATTGTGTATATCCTCCTGATTCAGTTAGGGTATATCATATGACTCTAAAAATTTGTTGACGTCTTCCAGATTTTCTATTTTATTGGAATATTAATTTTCAGAATAGTTTCTGTTTATCTTCTGCATTTCAATAGTGTCCATTGTGTTATTTCGTTTTCATCACAAATTTTAGTAATTTGTCTTATTTTGCTTAGCATGATATTCTCCAACTCCATCCATTTGCCAGCAAATGCCATAATTTCATTCTTCTTTAAAACAAGTAATATTTCATTGAGTATATATACCACATTTTCTTTACCCATTCATCTATTGAAGGGCACCTAAGCTGGTTCCATAGTTTAGCTATTGTGAATTGAACTGCTATAAACATTGACATGATCCCATTGCTGTGGTGTGCTGTTTTCAGATTCATATTTTGTAAATATTTTCTTCAATTCTATGGGTGGTCTTTTTACCTCCTTTATGGCATCCTTTGAAGCATTCTAATTTTGTGACACTCAATTTATCTATTTTTTTCTCCTTTTGCTATTCTAAGAAATCATTGCCTAGCCCAAGATCATAAAAAGCTACTAATATATTTTCTTTTTTAAAAAAGTTTTTTTTATAGTTGTAGATGGACAGAATGCCTTCATTTTATTTGTTTATTTTTGTGTGGTGCTGAAGATCAAACCCAATGCCTGAATGCATGCTAGGCAAGCACTTTGCTGCTGTGCTACAGCCCCAGCCCTACTTCTATATTTTCTTGTAGCACTTTTATATGTTACTCTCTTAAATTTATAACTTTTATCCATTTGGGGTTAATTTTTGCCTGTGGCAAAAATTATATAGTGGATACCCAACTTCATCTTTTTGTATATGGATACTCACTTGTACCAGCAAAAGGCTGTTCTTTCCCCCATTAAATTGTCTTGGCACCCTTGTTGAAAATCAAATGACCATAAATGAATGGGTTTATTTCTGAATTTTCTTCCATTTCATTGATCTATATGTCTAGCCTCAAAATTCTTTCAATAAAAATGAATAGTGAACACCTTACTTAAGTACTTCACTAAAACTGTATGGAAAACAGAGAATGGAAAAGTATCTGTAATCCTGTCACTGTAAATGTCTTGCTCTATTTCCCTTGAGCAAGACTTAGACCCTTTAATTTCCTATGACCATTATTCCTACCTGTTTTTAAAGCCACAACCCTCCCACCCCCTGCATAATGTTGCTTATTTCTTTTCCTATGCATTGGACAAGACAGGAGGAGTCTGCAAAGCAGCTTGACTCTGAGATCATCTACCTCTCTCACAGGCACAAAGGAAGGGGAAGAGATAAATGTCCTTCTGTATTTTGTTGTTTGGTTTTTCTACCATAAGCCACTGATTTACTATGTGTAAAACTGAAGCTCTTCAATATCATTCCCTTTGTACACATTTAGAAATATTTTCATTAACACTTTGCCTTGATTTAAGGGCAAGAAAAGAGAACATTATGAACAAAACAAAAACATGTATTTTTTTTCCTTTGCTCCCCAAAGGCATTTTTACACCTGAAATATCTACTTAAAGTATATTTCTACTTAAGTTTTTTTTTTTTTTTCATCTTTCAGATACCTACACTCAACTTTTAGAAACCTCTGTGGCCATATAAACAGAGCACTTGAAAACCAAACTGGAAATCCATATTTTCAGAGAGTCAAGAGATTTTTTTTCTGAAGAGTTCAAAGAGATCTAGAAATACAAATCTCAGAAGGAAGGATTTTGTTCTACTTAAAAGCTAGACATGAAAAGCATATGTAATATTTTTTAAATTTATCGCCCCACTGAATATTCACATGCTACATTTTAAATTATCTGATTTTGACTATGACTTGGCTCATACATGAAATATCCACTTAACATTACCAGGCAGTGCGATAGTGCTTTTAAAAATGAACTCTTGTTAAGGAGAAAGCCTATATGGTTTTGCCCTTACAAATTTAAGAAGACTACAATGGAGGTGTTGATTTCCGCCCCCAAACCTACTGCTGCTCTGTCTTCCCCTGTCCTTTCCCCTCCCTTTTGTGATCTGCCCTCACAATCTTTCAACCTGTTTATATTACTCTCCCAATTATTGTGCTCCTGTCATGTGGCCCTCTTTACTGTTACCTGAAGGGATGAGTCTCCTCCTCTGTCTAGTTGCACCTCCAGTGCTCTGTCCACCTGTAAAAGGCTGGTTTGCCTCCCTTCCAACTCACAACACCCTGTTTATGTTCTTCAGAGCCCTGATAATCTTATTTGTGTTTCCTTCTGTACTGCTGGTACCACCAGTCTATCACCTTGGACCAAAGGATCTTTGTCTGGAGTGGAGCCTAGTCCGTAGTTGGTGCTCCATAAATATGTGCCTAATAAATTATCAAAGAGTATAACCAAGTCAAAGCCCTGGGGCATTGAGATGTGCATATGCGTTAAGCCATAATTATCTGTTCTTTTCCTAGGGAACTGACTTCTGGGAGCTCCAACTACTTGAACATGGTAGAGGAGAAAGTTGTTTCAGTTTTGCTTTGCTTTAGTTTTCCACTGTTTTGTTTGAGTTTTCCTCAGAAAACACATGACAGCTTTTCTTCTGCTTCTTTAGTCTGTGACCTTCATTCATCATTGACAACAGTGGCGAAAGCCTTTCTCTGAATGAGGCTTCTTTCTATTTCTGAGCTCATCCATGTTTTTAATCTTATTACTGATGAATTTTTACAAAAGTGTGTTCCTCTGGACAGCAAGGTGAAGGATGGCAATGTGGATGGAGAGTGCTGACGCTACCCCTCTCCTCATGTCTCAGCTGATGGTGGCCTTTCCTGGAGGAATCAGGCCCCTAGCACACTTCACTGTCCTTAGCATTTGTCACATTCAGTGTGAAAAAAACACCAACTGTCCAGTCTGTCATTAGTCCCAAATTCAATCCAAAAATCTTGAGATTTAAATATATATATATATATATATATATATATATATATATATATATATATATATATATATACACCAGTACTTGATGTAGTAAATGTTCAACACAAATAAATTGAGCTAATTAATCTTTTCCAGCTTTACAATGCCGGTACCCCTGATTCATGGATGCATTTCCCAGCAATAATATGTCTGTAATGTTAAATAAATTTCCAGAAAGCTCCATTAGTGTCTCTATGGGAGAAATAGGGTATTGAGAAAGAAAGAGAGGGAGTAGGCAGGGCAAATTAGAGTCAGCCTTCAGTTACAGGTCAGTCATTTGGTCTGGGGGTAGACCATTTGATTCTTTGAAGTTATTGATGTGGTGATTATGGTATATTAATTGATACCATTGGATGGTTGAACTTTGCTAGGATCTTTGGAAAGTAAATATTAAAGGATAGAAGTATGATCATGTTTGCATTTTATTTCATCATTTTGTGTTCAGCTCGCCCTATAAATTTTGTCCTTGATGTTTTGGTTAAGGATCTTAAAGAACTAATCTAATGCAGTTATACAACAATTTTGTCATTTACTTCCCTTAAAAGAAAAACATTGCCATAACTCTATTAAAAGAACCTGTCATCTTAATTAAGTGGCAGCTGTTTTCCTACAGTTTTTTTTTTTTACCTCTTAATTATATAAACTATGCTGAGTGGGATGTAATAACATGATTTAAAATTGATAATTAGAGTGTGGAATGCACTTGGCAGTGAAATACAGCAATATCAGTGGCATAACTTTGGCAATAGAGAAATACTAAATATGATCCAAATGTCAATGTAGAAATAAATAGTACCAGATAGTCAATGATTTATATAATATCTTTGTTTAAATATAATCAGTTACATTTAACTTTTCAAATCAAGATAAAACCTGTAGTTATATTTAAGTCATAGTACATGGAGGCATAGCATGTGTGTATGTATGTATGTACATTGTGTGTATTACTGGATTTATATATCATTAAAAAGGTAATCTTCTAGTCATAAACCCCAAAGGAAACCTTTTTGATGTTTCTTCTGAAAGTTATCTTGATACCACCAAATATTGTACTTGTTCTACTTCGTATCAATTTGTCCAATTTAGACATTATCTTTTGACTTCTTGTTTCAGTGAATGAGGATTTCCATCTCATACACTATTGCCTTTTCTCCCTGTCCTCTCCCTTCCAATGTAGTTTTATCTCTGCTTTTAATTAATTCAGGGATGCATGCAAGCTTCTTTAAAATTATATAAATAATGCTTACTGTAGAACTAAGAAGTATGATTATTTTTCCTATCTTATTCAGGTATCTGTTCTTCCTGCAGTTTCTAATTGCCTTTTTTGTCTCTTGCACTAACTGAATTGCACATATGTTTAATACCGTCCATATTTTCCATTATAATATGTATTTTTTCTTAAATCTTCCTTCTCTTACCTTTTGAAGCCCACTCTCCTCAAATTCCCACCTAGACTATTTTCTCTGTAGGCCTCTGCTTGCTGCTGAATTTTGCTTTTCTTTGATGCTTCCCAAGAAGACAGAGATTCTGTGATTCCTTGTTTTCCTTGATCTTAGTTTCCTCACACATGTTCATGAAGCACATATATTGATAGATTTGTAAGAAACATTACATGGGCAGTATGTTTCTGAGACAGTGGGTAATTAAAAATATCTTTTTTTCTGTGGCTATATTTGATTGATATATCAGCTGGATATAAAATTTTAGGCTGAAATCCTTTTTGCTCAGAATGCTATGCATCCTTTAGTATGTCTCTGGTTGGCAGGAGAGGCAATCAAGGCAATTCTGATTTCCAATGCTTTGTATTGAGACTCTGCAATGGTTTTCTGTGTTCTCTTTATACTTAATATTCTGAAGTTTACAAAAGATATATGTATTGGTGTGATTTTCCTTTCCTCAGTATGCTTTTTTAACCTAGAGACTCATTTTATTCAGTTTAGAAAATTTTCTCATTTTTTGATACAATTTATTTTCTATTTTTTTTTTGTAGTTGTACATGGTCAGAATGCCTTTATTTTATTTGTTTATTTTTATGTGGTGCTAAGATCAAACCCAGTGCCTTACACATGCTAGGCAAGCTGTCTGCTACTGAGCTACAGCCCCAGTCCTGTTTTCTATTTTATACATTTTGTCTTTCTACAATTTAGTCATATATTAAACTTTCTGGATTTGTATCCCAAATTACTTATGTTTTATCTAACTTAGATGTATCGTATTCTTTCACTGTCTTGGATATTTCCTTGATTCTCTAGCCCCTCTCTTGAGTTTTCTGTTTTCCTTTGATTAATACTGGTTTTTTCTTTTTCATATGTGTTTTTAAAATTTCTTCTTCACCACTTTTATGGTAACATTCTGATATTAGTTTATAGATGTAGCATCTTCTATATATATCTCCTTGAAATATGAAATAAAATTTATTTGAAGTTCTCTCAATTTATTTGAAGACTTTTATTCCTTCATTTAACAATTTATCTAGGTTACTTTTTCTGTTTTTGAAAGTTCCAAGAAGCACCAGTGGGTTTTCAGTCTTTCTTAATTGCAATGTTTAATATTCATCTAATAATGCAAACATTGAAATATTGATTAGTGTATACATTTCAGATACTAAAAAAATTAACATGTGCTCAAAGTAATTTGACCTTCTGATAAAAGGTGACAACTTTTCCATTGCTTATGACATTTATTTCCTTTTTTTTCTGAAAGAATTTCCAGAAAAGCCATGAAATAACAAAACAAACATTTTAGCAAATCTAGATAATGACAATCACTATGTCTATTCCTTCAAATCCTGTTGTGAATAGGGATCTTTACATTGTGCAATTATAAACAATACATTATTACAACTATATGTGTTCATACATATTTGAATATGTATCAAGCAGACATTATATGGAATTAATTCTGAACTTTTTCCAAGTGTTCATGATTGATTATGATTAGTATACTATAGTCAGGTTAATTATACATTAGTTTCTTTAGTGGAAGTCTCAGATACAAGTATCTGCAGCAAGAAACGATATTTTGAGAATTTAACTTCTTATAAAATGCATTCCATGCTGCAATTAGTGCCTTCAGCAGGTGCTGGTACCCTGCTACATTAGTATTCTTAGACCTTTCAGCAGGATTGAAAAATATTCCTGCTGGTTGTTAAGCTGCTTTTCTGAAATAATCAGTATATCGAGGCTTAAACTAGACAAGATGTTATATTGATGCCTTAAAATTATTTTCACTAAATTATGCCCTTTTCCAAATATTTAAAGGCCATAATTAAGCATAAAGCAGTGAAATAGCCATAATAGTATCTGGATTGATGGGAATTTATTATGGCATCCTTCTGAAAAGAAAAGCTGAAAGCCAAGAAAAAGAAGGAGAAAGGGAAAAGCATTAAAAAATGGTTTTCCCTGTGAAGCTCTGAGTAGAATTCACCAGTATCAGTCTGCCCCATATTGACAACATTCTAAGGCCTGGAATGGATCTGTGTTGTTGATTGAGATTAGTGATATCTCCCATTTTAATTCTTTCTGAAAATAGAGCTAAGCCTATGGAAGCAGATCACAGTTTGGGACCCATGATGAAGTTGATGCTTCTAAGTGTTAGAAAATAATACAGGTTGACTATCCATAATCTGAAATGTTCCAAATCCAAAACTTTTAGACCATCCACAGGGCATCACAAATGAAAAATTCCACACCTGAACTCATGTGACCAGACACAGCCACATTGCAGGTACGCTAAATATACTGTTCGAAATCACCTTTGGGATATGTGTCTTAGGCACCTATGAAACATAAGTGAATTTTATGTTTAGACTTGGGGCCAATCCCCAAGATATATCATTATGTATATGCAAATATTTCAAAATATGTAAACAATCCAAAACAGGTTGGTACCAAGCATTTCAGATAAGGGATGGTTAACCTATAGCTAGGATTGTGAGATGTGTCAGCTGGGATAAAAGAGGAGCAGGTGAGTGCTTTCACAGTCTATAGCAGGTTTAGCTTTTTGTCATGCATGTAGCTGTAAAATTTAAGTACCATTTATAAAAATTTACTGCAAAGTGCCTTTTTGTTGCTTCTATCTCTGACCCTTGACCTATAAATGTGGCTGTCACCCGAAGCCCACCATGACTTTCTTCTTGCCTTTTCTCATAGATCTCTCATTGGGTGACTTCTACTCTTGTTGATGTACTTATTGCTTCTTTTCTAATGTTACAAATATTTTTCCTAACTGAAACTCTCCTCTGAACATCAACCTTGCATTTTGAATTTTTACCTGGAGATATAGTTGATGAGCCTCCAAAGTAAATTCATCTTCCACTTGGCCATCTTACCACTGAACTTTACCTCTGGTTGTAATTATTATGGTCCTTCTAATCTCCCTTCAGAAGACTCTCAGAGTCAGCCTTTGCTGCCACCACCCTATGTTAGTTTCACTGATCAAGCTGTCAGAGAATCTCCCTCCAAAACAAATTGCAACTGGGATTCCTTACCCTCTAGTCAGCCTCCTACACTTTTCTGTTAGGTACACTTTCACAAAGGTCAGTGAAATCATGCCACCCCCTGCCCAAATGTGATTGCCCTGAGCTCACAGTTACTTGGAGTTCTATAGCATAAAGCATCCCTGGGGCAGGTGAATACTCTAGGGGAGTCCAGGCCCTTCACAGCCCTTCACTTCCATTGGCACTTCTGGCTCTTTTTCCCCACCTGCCTCTCCACAGTCAACAGTTAATGCTTTATAAAAGGAAGGGATATATCTCACCTCTTCAGAATCTTACTGTGGGGCCTGCTCCACAGTACAAAACTGTCTCAAGGACATGAACCAAAGAGACAACATTTAGTGAAAAAAATCAACACACCTCTCCCATTGCACACAGTGATCAAGGATACTTTACTTCTGAGGAAGAGTCCAGAGAGAACTTTGGTGAGAAATACGGGAGGCAACTGCCCATTATTTCTTTTTCTGCCCTTATTTCATGTAAACTCCAAATTCACATAGGTCAGTCTGAATCTACAAATGAAAGCTCAGAAGCAAAGTAGTCATCATATATATTATTATATAAGATATATAAATATATAATATATAATATATATATATATATATATATATATATATATATATATCCACATGTATTTTATGTGAAATCATAAATTTTTCTCTTAAAAAATAAAAACAAGTATTTCCTGTTAGGGTTCTGCAGATATTTTGCAAAATTTGAATGAAGTAAAAATCTGCAACTTTAGGGTTTAAAAGAATACTGAAGGCATATGTTATATACTCCAAAGAACCTTACAGAGAATACAGTGTGAACAACTATGTGGTGAAAGAATGATTTTATCAAGTGATAATGCAATATCAAAAGGATGTTCCTCAAAACTTTGAGTGCATTGGGTGAAAAAGATGCATTTAAAAGATGCATATTTAAATGGATAATTTAAAATCATCAGAAACTTTTCGGTACATACAGCCTTTGCATGTACTTCCCAGAAGTTAAAAAACATAATAAGCAATTCTCCTGAGTAGTTTAAAAATACCTTTGCAGGTCAATGGTTTCTGTTTCTTTACTTTCAGAAAGCTTTTAAAATGACCTAATCACCATGTCAGCAGATTGATGAGGTCGAATAACTTTAGCATTAGAGCACTAAATATTTTTGGCACATGGTACAGAAGAAGTCTAAAGTATTGATGGATCTTCTCTAGTGAAACTGAAATTGTTGTTCATTATGTGAACTAGATTTGTCAGGGCTTAGATCTGTAGAATGAACAATAGTAATGCAAATGATGCTGAAACCCTGTCTTAGTCTAGCGATTGATAAGTTCTGCCACAGTTACATGAACTAATGAGCCAAGAAGAATGATGCAGTTCTGTCTCATTGAGAGGCATTTCCAACAAAATCTTACTAATTGTTTAAAAATAATAAAATGTGTTATTTTTATCAGTTGTATACCACTAATAATTATAATGAAAACTTAATCCACAAGAACTTTTAACACTGAGAGCTGTATAGTCACAGAAATTTTAAAGAAAATGAATTTTATTTACTAATTTTTGTGATGGGTGATAGGTCAAAAAAGGTGCTCAAACAAAATTACATTAAATCAGGATACAGCTGCATAAGTCAAGTTGAATGGAAAGCAAATTCAAGGTAAAAGAAATGATATAAAACTTCTAACTGTTCAAGAAAATTCTGCTTATATTTCTTTAAAGTGGGTTATGGTGAGCATCTGTGGTATTTAGAATGTATTGACTGCATTAAAAATAATGTACATTTATTTTTAAAGTTTCAATATGTACAATATACCAGAAACTATCTCTTCTTCAGTTATTTAACTTTATCATTAAAAATTTGAAATGTTACTTTGAAATATTTACTGAGATCAAAGCTACTGGTAGATCCAATGAAATCTTCAAAATCCTAATGACATTTATTTTGCAGAAATAGAGAAATTCATCCTAAAATCTGAATCAACTCCCAATTAGGCAAAAAAAAAATTGAAAGGGATGAACAAAGTCGGGGGACCCACATTTCCTGATTTCAAAACTTACTGCATAGATACAGCAGTCAAAACAGTGTACTACTTCCATATAGACATATATGAAGACCACAGGAATAGAGAGACTAGAAAGAAATCCTCAAATAAATGGTAAAATGATTATCAACGAGGGAGCAATAATTGTCATTCAATGGGGAAAAGATGGTCTTTTCAGGAAACGATTCTGGTAAAACTGGACACCTGTATGAAAAGAATAAAGTTGGACCCTCCTAAAATTGTACAAAAATTAACTCAAAATAGACCAAAGACCTAAAACAATGAAAACTCTTGGAAGAAAACAAGGGAGAAGTTTCATGACATTGGATTTTTCTGGACATGGCATCAAAAGTACAGGTAACAAAAGAAAAAAATAGATAAATTAAACATTTTTGTACAGAGAATGCTATCAATGGAGTATAAAAAATATATGAATATACCACAGTGAATCTCACCAGCATGTATACCCACAAGATAACTAACTATTAAAACAAAAGAGCTAAAAGTAAATAGCAGAAAGATCAGTAGAGGGAAGGGGACAGGGAGAGGGAATGGGGGAGAGAAAGAGCAAGTCCTGGGGACTGAATCAGAACAAATTATTTTCCATTCTCTTATAATTATGTCAAAATGAATCCTAAAGTTATGTGTAACTAAAAAGAACCAATAGAAAAGTATTTAAAAAGGCAACTTATAGAATAGAAGAAAATACTAACAATCATATCTGATAAAGACATAAAATCCAGAATATACAAAGAACCACAATTCAATAACAAAAACCCAATCCAAAAATTGGGTAAAAAACTTGAATATACATTTCTCCAAAAAAGGTACATAAATGGCCATTAAGTATATGAAAACATACTGACTATCATTGATTATTTAAGGAAATATGATCAAAATTACAGGGAGGTCCCACTTCTCACCCATTGGAATAGATATCAAAAATATTATCAAGGCCAGATGCAGTAGCACATGTCTATAATTCCAGCAGCTTGGGAAGCTGAGGCAGGAGGATTGTGAGTTCAATGCCAGCGTCAGCAATGCTGAGGTGCTTAACAACTCAGTGAGACCCTGTCTCTAAATAAAATACAAAATAGGGCTGGGGATGTGGCTCAGTGGTTGAGTACCCCTGAGTTCAAACCCCAGTACCCCCCCATGTATGTATGTGTGTATATATATGTGTATATATATATATATATATATATATATATATACATATATACACACACACACACACATATCAAAAACATCACCAAAAATGACAAGCATTGGTAAAAATGTGGAGAAATTTGAATTCTTGTGCGTTGTTGAAGGGAAAGTGAAATGATAATAGCCACCATGGAAAACAGTATAGCTGTTCCTCAAAACATTAAATATAGAATTCACACGATCAGGAATTTTGTTTCTATACACAAAGAATTGAAAATCTGGAGCTTAAACAGATATTTTTGTACCAGTGCTTATAGCAACATTATTCCTAGTAGCCAAGAGGAAAAATAACCCAAGGTCCGTCTATGGATGAATGGATTAAAAAAAAGTGTGTTGCGTACATATAATGGCATATTATTCAACCTTAAAAATGAATGAAATTATAATACATATTACAACATGTGTGAATAAAACTAGAAGAGCCAAACTCATAAAGATAGAACATAGAATGGTGGTTACCAAGGACTAGAGAGAGAGGCTGGGTTACCAAGGACTAGAGAGAGAAGCTGTTGTTTAATGAGCTTGGAATTCCAGTTTGGGAGGATTCAGCGGTTGGGCAGTGATAATGGTTTCACATCAGTGTCGATGAACTTAAAGCCACTGAAAAAATGGTGGCTATACCATTTTCAGACTTGAAAATGGTTAAAATGGTAAATTCTATGTTGTGTGTATTTGAACACAGTAAAAAAACAAAATTTATTGAGATAGTTTTTTTTTCAGATTTGCAGATGCATATACAAATTTCTCTTAAGGAATATATGCACAGCTGTTCTCATATTTGGAGAACACCTGTTCATATCCTTCATGGTCTGAACCCTTCTCTCACTTCATTTTCCTTGTTCTAACCACCTGGCAATTCACACCTGCTACGCTGGTGTACAAGTTGCTCCCTTCGTTTTCAATGCCCTTTCTTCCCCACCCAATTGCATTAGACCTTTCAAGATGCAGCCCAAGAGCTCATCACCTTTGAAAAATGTGCTGACTCCTCCATATAGAACCTCTCTATAATGTCCCCAAAGAACTTTGTCATGCCTCTGATATAACCCATGCCTGTCCCCAACCAGACTGATTCTTTAAGGACAGAGATATCACACTCACCTGTACCTCCTACTTTTAGCATCGAGCATAGTTTGAAACAGGGTCTTAGCAGATAGTTCAATAATTGAATTTTTTAAAAAACATGTAATTCTTTCTTATAATCCTCCTCTGAGACAGACTTTCCCCTCTACTTTCCAGAATGAAAAAATAAAACCAAAGAAATTCTTCACCTTACCCAGGCTACAGGCTCACTGGGGCTGATGGGGGTGGAGGGACAGCATCAGAATTTTGCTTTCTTCTGACAATCCTGGTCTGTGGAGCCAGGTACTAAATCTTACTGTCAATAACTTAAGAGCATTGCTTTATTGGTTATAAAACACATGTTCTCAAATATGTGCCATAGGTTCTGCCCATAAATGAAATGATCTTATACATATTTCTGCTACCCCTTGCATAATAAGCCCCCCGCCACTGTTCCAACACCAGGAGGTTGGAAACAGCTGTGTCATTAATGAACGATAGCAGATCCTAACCAGTGACCTCCAGATGAAAGACTCATTATTTCCTTACTGGTCTCAGGAGCTATTTGGTCCCCTAACATGCCAGCACGGGATTTAGACTGAGGAGTCTAAGCCTTGAACTATAAAAAAGTTTACGTAGTCCTTGATACAATTTGGAGCGATTACATTCTATTGTGCCAAGAATTCCTTATTAAAAATCAATTTAATTGTACATACTCCATCTGGTGGGTATTATGGTCTTTTATGGGGGAGGGAGTGGACACGATTCTGTATTTACCTGATGTTTCATAGTATAAGCATGTAATTTTGCAGAAAAAGAGGTATTTTTGTAGTGCCGAGAAATGAGTAATTAAAGCAACTTTAAAAATGTTTACCAGACTTCTTTCACTAACTTTTGTGACTTAGAGCTGTGAGATTCAGCTTCTCACTTCTTTGAGATTTTAATGGGAAAGCATAACAACAAAAAACCCTAAATAAATTCATATATTCATAGCCTATGCTATGTAATAGTTTCTATTATATTTCATACTTTTCACATTGAAATTCTGGTCCTTTTAAATATAACCTAGCTTGTCCAATTAGTATTAATTTGGGTTTTTATGGTTTGTTTTCTTTTTCTTTTTCTTTTTCTTTTTTTTTTTTGCAGTGCTGGAGAACAAACCCAGAGCTTTGCAGGTGCTAGGCAAAGCACCTTACCATAAGTTACACCCTCACCCTCTATTTGTGTTTTAAATTCAAGAAATTTGGATAATGAATGATGATAAGTTTATTTTTGATTGTCTAATGTATTGATATTAACCATGGTTTTCAAAAGATTGCAATATGTGTGGTCACAATATTACAGGAAAATATTTCCAACTAGAGTGATTGTGCTTTATCATACAAAGTGGGGAAGATTTTGCAGTCTTTCTTAAAACAGTTTATACCCTAAAAAAGGACCCCAGGGTTGGAGGGTAGCTCAGAGGTAGAGTGTGTGTTTAGCATGTGCAGTGCCCTGGGATCAGTTCCTTTCACCACCAAAATAATAATAGTAGTAGTAGTAGTAGTAATAATAATAATAATAATAATAATAATAATAATAATAATAATAATAAAGGATCCCTTGGCTTTTTTAACATTTAAGAAGAAGATCTGGGCAATTGTCTTAAGGTTTTTGGTCTGCTTATATGCTTATTATTGTGAAATATTTTGTTCATGTTACAGACTTAAAATATCAACATAATAAATTAGCAATCATAAATATTGATTTGATTTGATTCTGAATTGCCTTTACTTAAATGTTTTAAAAATCACTTATTGGTTATGTAGAATTTGCTATTAATAGCTGATATCTGTTGAACATCTTTTTGATAGAAGCCACAGTGTCATTCATCTCTGTGCCCTGAATTCCTCATGTGTGAAACGAAACTAACCCTACTTTGTTAGGACTGTGATGAGGTTTAAGTGAGATAATCCATTGAGAGTGTTGTGAAGTTCTTGGAACAGAGTAAGCAATAAATATATGTGAGTTTTTATCATCATCAAAAATAACAGAAATAACAATTCAACAGAAATATTTTTCCCATTTGTTAAGTTAAAAAAATGAAGTTTAGGAAATAGTTAAGAGCCCAAACATACCTGTCCTGTGCTTACCCTTATGTGAGCTTTTATCTTTAACATTAAATATTAACATTCTGCATGCATTCTTTTATTAAGCACCTACTGTGTACCCATCTAGGTGCAATAGTGAGTATCCTATCCTGGTTATGCAATAGTGAGTGCAATTTATATGATCTCTAGCCGCATGGGGTAGACAGATAACAATGCAAGAAAAATTAGAGAATGTGACAGTTTGAGAGGAAAGTTAGCATGATGTATCAGCATGCTGCAGGGATAGAGAATGGCAAATTATTTCTTTCTACATGTTTTTCTTTAATATTAAAGTAATGCTTATTCTTTGTAATAGTAATACAATGAGTAAAGCAAAAATAATTTGCCCTGTCTACCTCCTTTTTGGCTCAGGGGTCAGTAGCAGCAGTCTGTCCAGCTTGCCATGCTTTTTTTTCCAGCTCCTACAAACATGTAACCATGTAACATGTTTTTTGTGTGGTCTTACAAAATAAGACTGCATATACATTGTTCTATGACTTTCCTTTTTTGTTTGCTTGCCTTTGGAAATCCTTAGAAACTTTACAGGTATGTAGTGTTTGCTTCTAGCATTTTACCTGTCCAAAATTGATCCAGCGAGACACAGCTTTGCACAGTTTATGGGTAGGGCTCTGCCTGTTCATTACAATATTTTATCTAGTCTCCATTTAATTCTAGTCACTCAGTTTCATAATTTATTGGATAAAAGGTTGTAGAAGCAGTTTCCAGTGAGTTACTACTACTGTTATTGTTAGTTCTTCTGGCAACTCTTGCTCTGTGATACATCTCTGATTGTTCCCCTTGGTTTCCTGTCTACCTATTCACCTTACCTCCCTATTTATTTATTTTGTCTTTTCTTTTGTCTCTCTTGTATTCTTAGGGGTTCCTTCATTTCAGTACATATAGATTTAACATTTTTAAAGGTTCTTAGTATTTTATAGATTCACCACAACCACCCCTTAATAAAGAACTTTGAGGTCTTTTTCTGTACCTTTTGTTTGGTCTTCTACTACCAACAGTATTGCAAAATGACATACACTTTTACCTACTAGTTCTTTAATTGATGAGAAATGGATTTCCAGAAGTAGAGTTTCTAGACAAAACATATGCTGGTTTTTTTCCCCTTAATACATATAGCCAGATTAAACTTAAAAAAAAAAAGGTTGTTGGACTTTGAAACAAATACCTTTAATGCCAATTATTCATCTCAGACCTAATGCACAAATTAGTAGATCATGATATTGCTGTTTCAGTGGAAACCTCATGGCTAATTTATTTAACTATCCTCTGTAGGGTACTTTTCCACTTCAACCCTCTACCAGGGATCCTAGAAGAACAGAGTTAATGGAGGAGCTGGCCATCCCTTCCCTAGATGAAACGGCCGTCTGTTAAGTGTGTCTGCTGTTAGTTGAGAACCTGAGAGCAGCAACAGGTACAACCCATCGAGGTTGTGCAATGGCAGCAGGACCTCCAGACAGGAGCCTGTGCAGTTAGCCAAGATGGTTACTGCATTTTTGGCACTCAGGCAGCAGTTAAAGCAAAGAAAGATCTTTTTCCAAGAAGGAAAAGCCATTTAATAAGTTTGGGTCAGTTTGCTCATAACAACACTACATTTGAGGACCAAAACCCCAGGAGCTTGGCAAGCTACAATGCTTGGCAGGTCTCCCCCACCAACCCACCAAGTCTGAGGCTGTCCTGCCAGAACCTGGCTCTCTGGGCTTGGACTGTATTCATTTAAGAGCATTCCTAGTTAACAAGAAAGTTAAGGCAGAGGAATCTTTCCTTCCATTAATCCGAAAGAGTAAAATTTAGTGGCTGTAAGCAAGCTGCCATGGAAGTAACTGCATGTCTGGGCGAGGGACAGGCCATCTGTTTGCATTGAGGACTGTGCGTTTGGTGTACGCAGCTGGGAACGTGTGGCCCACCGAAAATGACATTCATGTTCAGGAATTGGGTGGTGCTCTTTCTTGTACATGAATTAACATTTGTATATGACTAGCTAGTGTGAAAGTCTGATTTTATAGTGTGTCAGAGAGGCATCGCGTACCTGTCTCATGAATAAATAAAATAAGAACATTTGTATGGATGTTTAAAAATACAGTGCGTTCTCATACTTTTTCCGTTTCACCTATGGAAACCCTGCCAAAATGAAATCAAGATTGAGTGTTTACAGTGGAAGAAATAACCAGCTTGTGGATTTTGAAATTAGGAGGTGGGTTTTTTTTTTTTTTTAGTGTGTTTTGTTTATTTTCATTTTCTTTCTTCTTCTTCTTCTTTTTCTCTTCCAAAACATCATTACAATCAAATAAACAGATCTGATCATCTAATGATGGATGATTTGGACACAGACTGAAATTGAACTGGAAATGTTGAGAATATGCTTGTTTATACTTTTCGAAAAGCAGCAGCACCTGCAACCGATAAAAATTAATGAGAACATATCAAAAGATTTGGAAGAAACGTGGCCATGATAGTGCCAACGTGGTCAATATCAAAGCATCAGCTGCTTACAGGCAATATCCCAACACTTGACCCATCAAAAACATTAATCCAGAATGAAGAGTGAAAAGTTTTACATGGTTCAGGATTGTTTGGAACAATGTCAACAAGGTCAGTTTAGGGAAGGAGATACTAAATTTATTAACATTTGTTTTCCTCCTTATTGTATATTTTTAACAACTTGACTGTCTTGATTATGCAAAATCCACTCTAGGTCTTGAAAATAATTTCTGACTACTCATTTATAAAAAATAGACTGTTACTTCAGGATCTAAATTTGGGAAGTTACTAGATTCACTTCCAGTGCTGCTCTGGCCTCTTAAGAATAGGGCCTGTGGTTCTACATGTGAGGTCATGGTACAGGGGAATTATTCAGAAAAGGAACCACAGCCCCCTACACACAAACATAATCCCACCTTCATGCAACAGGCACAAAGTAAACACTATTACGACAAGCTTTCTAAGTGCTATCTGGCTGACCCAATACATTTTATCTTTAATCCAGTGTTTTTCTACAGTGGCACAATTGACATTTTGGATCAGATAATTCTTGTAGAGGGCTCTCTCAAGCAATGCAGGATGTTCAGGAGAATCTTTGTCTTCTACTAACTTGATGACAGTGGCGTGTCCCTTCAAGCTGTTATTATAAAAATGATCTCCAGGTATTGGGAAATGTCTCCTTGGAGGCAAAATTTCACTCTTACTCAAGAATAACTGCCTGAAACAGGTATATAAGTAACATGACCATTTTTTAAAAGTTCAAAAGAGGTGTAAGGGAATCTCCCTTTTTCCACCTAGAGAATATCTCTAACTACCTGGAGATGATGAATACTAAGATAGTCTTTTGTATGACCCAGAATGTTGTTGTCATGCACTTGTGTACATACATCTATTTTGCACAGTCAGGACCATTCAACGTATGCCTTAATTTTTTCCCATTTTAATTATATATCTGTGAACTTTTTGTATGACAATATATACAGATTTGTATCCCTCTATTTTTTTTATTGGTTGTTCAAAACATTACAAAGCTCTTGACATATCATATTTCATACATTAGATTCAAGTGGGTTATGAACTCCCATTTTTACCCCAAATACAGATTGCAGAATCACATCGGTCACACATCCACGTTTTTACATAATGCCATATTAGTAACTGTTGTATTCTGCTACCTTTCCTATCCTCTACTATCCCCCCTCCCCTCCCCTCCCATCTTCTCTCTCTACCCCATCTACTGTAATTCATTTCTCTCCTTGTTTATTTTCCCATTCCCCTCACAACCTCTTATATGTAATTTTGTATAACAATGAGGGTCTCCTTCCATTTCCATGCAATTTCCCTTTTCTCTCCCTTTCCCTCCCACCTCATGTCTGTTTAATGTTAATCTTTTCCTCCTGCTCTTCCTCCCTGCTCTGTTCTTAGTTGCTCTCATTATATCAAAGAAGACATTTGGCATTTGTTTTTTAGGGATTGGCTAGCTTCACTTAGCATAATCTGTTCTAGTGCCATCCATTTCCCTGCAAATTCCATGATTTTGTCATTTTTTAGTGCTGTGTAATACTCCATGGTGTATAAATGCCATATTTTTTATCCATTCATCTATTGAAGGACATCTGGGTTGGTTCCACAGTCTAGCTATTGTGAATTGTGCTGCTATGAACATCGATGTGGCAGTATCCCTGTATCCCTCTATTTAATGTCTGTAAAGAATTTCATTATATGGATGAATTCTAATTTTTTAACCAGCTGTCTGTGTACATGCCGTAACTAAGTTTTCATTTTTCCAAATGATGCCAAGTAAACATTCTCATGTTTTGATGTCAAATGCTACATGATTATAACTGTAAGATAAAAATTAAGAGTACATCTTTAAAAGTGGAATCACTGGGTCAAAGGAAAAGTACATTAAACATATTTGTAGACAGTGTTGTATTACCAGTTAATTGCCTTTTCTGCCTGAATATATTGAAGAGTTAATCTTATAAAATTTTAAAACTCAGACTGGAGATGTAGTTCAGAAGCTGAGCATGTGCATAGCATATGTGAAACCCTAGAAAACCCACAAAAACTTAAATTATAATTCAGTAATTCTCATAACGGGATATGCATGGGTATTGGTCTGTCTGTATCTGTTGTTTGCTTTCTTTCCTGAAACAAAGGATGCTCTCTTTTGGCTAATCAAGATTTTAGAATATTTCAGGAATTTTTCTTCTGTTTTATGTTTGAATATATTTTTTAATATATTTGTTCTTTTTTTGAGAAGTATACTTTCTTAGGAATTTTTTTATTATCTTTGAAAGATTCTTGTTTCTCTTAAAAAACAATATTAACACTTTGTTCTTTGCTTTAGCATTGTTTTCTTAAGACCAGCCTCCTATTCCTAATTTCAGCAATGTCAATTCTGATTTTTATTTCCTTCTCTATGGCTTTAATCTGTAACATTAAGCTTTCCTTATTTTCTTCCTTCTTTATCTCTTGTTTCAGAGAAAAATAATTTTCTTTAGCTTGTTTAGGCTCACAAAAGGTATTTGAAAATGTCTTCTGCTCCCATGACCTGGTTCTTCTGTAGAGATTATTTCATATGCACTTATCTTATTCTTATTTTTTCTGTATTATTATTATTTTTTTAGGAAGTCTAGAGGAGTAGGGTTTCAAAGTTGTGTTCAGAACACTTTCTCATCAAATTTTCTGTTTCTTCTCCACTGGTCATCTGTCACCTTGCAGTAATAAGTACCTCCCCCACTACCATTTTTTCCTCTTGGTAGAGGAACCTCTATGCTTCACAGGGAATTTATGTGTGTTATGAATTTTCTGTTGGATGATTTTGTAATTTGTCCTCATCAGTTTACCTTGATTAGTGTATGCCAAGTTGATTGTCATGTGTATTTCTACTATGTCCTTCCATTCTCCCTGCTTGATTCTTAAAAATCTTTTTAAAAATTATATATATATTGCCCTTTAAGTTCAATTTGCCTGCTGCACTAAATTTGTCCAGAGACCTCAGTCACTCCTTCTCTACTTCTATATTTTGTCCTCTAATTAAAAAAAAAAAAAAAGAGTTGGTTAGTTGGTTGTTTTTTTTTATTTCATGGAAATATTTTACTCTTAATCTATAGATTATGCTTGTTATTGACATTTTACCTTTTATTTGATCTAATCACATATTTATTAGTATCCATTCTATATCATATATGGTTTTAATTAAAGCAGTCTCATTGGTTAACTGAAAATGGTCTATCCTACTTTTTTCTTCTCAGTTTTATTTTTGTTGATTTGAGTTAATGGCAGGGGAGGAAAAGCCACTAGAAATATCACACCATACCCCCTTCACCAAGACAACTTAACTGACTAAGCAATATAATCAGATGCTTACTAGATATCCATAAGTGTTGGCTAATTATTTGAATGGAACTCAGAAGTATAGAACAGTCTTAGGAAAATTAATTGTAAACCTTTGAAATGGTTTACAGATATATTTGAATCAGATGTGTATCCAGGTACTTATTGCACTAAAAGTTTGATTCAAGTATTGATTGCCAATGTCTTGAGTGGTAAAAAGACAATAGATTGAAATTGTGGGTTTAGGGATGGGTGATATTTGAATCAGTATTATAAGAATATTCTGAGTGTAGATTATAGCATGAACCTTTGGTTCTCAGTTGTCCTCCAGTATTTCTTCATCAGGCCTCTTTGGGACTTCTTTGGATGATAGCAAAATTAAGAGCAAATTGGATTTTTTGAAAATCAACAAGCTTATCTTGGATGTAGGAGGGGGTCTCCTAGTGATCTTTTAAAACTTGGGTATGAGATGATGAAAGCTATGTTTAAGAAAGACATCATTTAGTGATTGAACCGAGACACTTAATTTTATCCCACTGGGTCTTGGTGAGTCCCTATTTATACCATGTGTCGTAGTGGATATGGGTATATATAAAGCAGCATAGGGAATGATTTCTGTCTCAAGAAGCTTGGACTGGTGGAGTTATGAAGCTGATTTTGAAAAATATTTGATTTAGTAAAATTTCAGGGCCAGAGTTGATTTCTACTCAGGTTATTATGGTGTAGTTATTCTGTTTTGAATCAGGTTCTACCAAAATAATGAATTTAGTCTACCATGAGTTAGCCCAAAAGTAGATTCCATGATGTTTTAATCAGCTATTTCACTGCTGTGACCAAAAGACCTGACAGGAACAATTTTAGAGGAAAAATTTATTTGGGGGCTCATGGTTTCAGAGGCCTCAGTCCATAGATGGCTGATTCTTTCCCTAAGGGCCCCAAGTGAGGCAGAACTCATGGTGGAGGGTATGGCAGAGGAAAGCATCTTAAAACATGGGACCAGGAACAGAGAAAGAGAGTGTGTGTTCTTTCACCAAAAACAAAATATATAACCCAAAGGCATGCCCCCAGGGACCCACCTCCTCCAGTGATACCCTATCTGCTTACAGTTACCACCCAGTTAATCCCTATAAGGGATTAATGCACTGATTAGGTTAAGGCTTTCATAACCCAATCATTTTACCTCTAAACTTTTTTGCATTATCTCACACATGAGCTTTTGGGGGATACCTAGTATCTAAACAATAACACATTATTTGTATAGGATTTTTAAAAGTCTACCCCCAAATCATTAATATCCTGTCATATCAAATTAGCTGCACAAGAATGTTTCCCCATATTTCTGTATTTGCTTCCTCTGAAGTCCAGTTTTTGCCCACCCTCCTGATGACTCACTCCTCTTCCACCCCACTCTTTCTGTCTCCATATCTTCTTCTGATCATACCTGAGAGATCTTTCCTTCTCTAAAATTATTGTATTTCCTTGTTTTGCAGCACTAATTAATCCCTGGCACTTTGTTCTGTATTTATTTTTATGTTAGTTTTGCCTAGTCAATCATAATTATAGACTAATTGAAGACATGAACAATATTCTAACGTTTTATTTATTTATACATTCAGTGTTGCTGCAAAAGATGATGAGAGCCTGTTTCTTTCATATTATTTGTTTTAATATTGGCCAAGGAAGAGAACATACAATTATGGAGGGTCAGTATTTTGTGAACTAAAAACACACACAACCAAGAGAGGAGTGTTTGCTGTTGTTTCTTATTTATGACTTTTATCTATTTGAAAGTCCTACAAATATAAATCTTATTTATCAAATCAACTTTACAGGAAAAAAGTAACATGAAGTTCAGACTCTTCCAGTCCATGAGAATGTGTTGACACAGACATAGTAAATATAAACCCAATTGTTTTGTTTTAAACTTATGCATATATCTTATAAAACCAATATGTCTTAAATATAAATTTTCCTTAAAATATTAATATTAGTGATATTGGGAATTTATATCCTATGAAAGAACAACTGCTATGGTCCTGGGGCTCATTATCCCTTAGCAGCTGTGTCCAGCTGGTGGTCCACATTCCCCACTACTTCTTCGGTGAATGGAAACGTTTAGGTCAATATTGATATAAAACTTCATGAACTTTCTTCTCTTTCAGCTTTGGTTCGCCTTTGTTAATGGATTTTCTGGGCAGATTTTATTTGAACGTTGGTGCATCGGCTTGTACAATGTGGTAAGCATTCTCCACCTCTCTCTGATAGCATGCAGGACTGCGGGACATTCCTTCACTGTTTATGTCTGGGAAGTGTATCTAAGTCAATCATCTGTGTACTTAGCAGGCAGCACAAATATATCTTTAGGGCCTTTGTTGCTTCAGCACATCCTGCAGAAGCCCAAACTCTCCACACATGGTTTCAATCATAGCAGATCATTCTTGAATAACCCATGAAGTTATTAACCCATATATCTTGATAATAGACCCTTGTTGCCCCCTTACTAAATAAATGCCTGCTCAACAATTCATGATTTTAGCTCAAGTTAAAATTTCTGAACTACATCTAAACTCACTTTACTTCATAATTTTACTTCTGAATTCTTAATCGTAGACACAAAAATATAGAATATGTGACCACTACTGTCCTTTCTGTCCTTCCAGAAAGAGTATCTTTCCTTGTAGAAGGACATTTTCTTCCACAGTTGGTGTTCAGATGATGAGTTCTGATTTCCAGCTGTCATGTCCAGCTTATTTGGTAATTTTCATGATTTTCAAGTACTTTTCATATTACTTGACTGTGATGAATTCAAAAGCTGGAAATTAATATAAACTATAAGCTAAAATGGCTCAGTAGCTGTTTGGCTTTCTTTCTTTTTCTTTTTTTTTTTTTTACTAGGAGGGAAAAAAAAACTGAGAGGCTTGTTTCTGAGTCCTTTAGAGACCCCAGAATGGCCCATCTCTTGAGTTGCTCTTCTTGCTCTGGACTCTAACCCTGGCATCCTGTGCCCCATGGGAGTTTCCCTTTTTGAAGCAGCTATCACAGATAGGTGTAGATGGAAGTTACCAGATGGGCAATAATATAACTTATGATGCTATAAATATTTATAGTGTGTGTATACTTCAGTGGCCAGATATTCATGCTGCCCATACATTCAGCCCTCATTTTTTTGAGTAGCACCCATGTGGAGTGCTGGGTAAAAAATGCTGAGTACAACAGTTTATCCTAATCCCATGTAACTCACAGGTTAAGGGGGTCAGAGGTGCACTTAGTCAGTGGTGAGGCTGGGTTCAGATCTTGAGTTGAATCGTGATGGCCCATTAGTGTCTGTGTTACTGGCTACAAAAATGCACTATGCTCTTGTGCTGATGCCCTAAAAGACAAAGACAACTGATAATGAGAGAAGAACTACGTTGACATGCTGGAAAACCTCCTTTAACAGCTTACTCCACAATTAGGGTCTCAAGGGCTTCCTTTCTATGTGCTAAAGGGAGACTAGAGATCATTAGCTTTGTAAGACTTGAAACTATTTTGAGTAGGTTAACCCATTTTGTCCCATTGTCCCAGATGCAGAACATCTGTGAAATCTTATGTATAGTATATAACATACAATATGATTATAGTAATAATAATATAATATTAATATAATAATGTATATAAGTCCTAGGTTATGATTTCCAACCTATTTTAATGTGTCTACATAATTTTGTTGAAATATAGGTAGAATTAAAAACTTAGGACTTAATAACTTAAAGTTATGCTGCGATTTTGGTGGGAGAACATGTGGGCTACTCTACATGGTTTAGCACCAAATGTCATAGAGTTGCTATCTTGTGCAAATCCATGCCACACACCTATTATTTTAGTCAATTAATTTAGGCACAGGGGATTAAACTGAAGGGTACTTTACTACTGAGCCACATTCCCTGCCCTTTTTATTTTTTATTTTGAGACAGGTTCTAGCTAGGTTGCTTAGGGCCTTGCTAAGTTGCTGAGGCATGCCTCAAACTTGCAAGCCTCCTGCCTCAGCCTCTCAAGTTGCTAGCTGGGCTAAGGATATAACCCAGTGGTAGAGTGCTTGCTTAGCATGCATGAGGTCCTAGGTTCAGTACCCATCACAGAAAGAGAGAGAGGGAGGGAGGGAGAAACAGCCCTAGGAGGCTCTGCTGTAGAGTTAAGGACAGGAGGACTGGATTGCATGATACCTGCTTATAAGATGAATGGATTTTAGCCCTGTTTTAATGATCACGGCATGGGGTTAGGTTCTTTTCTTCCATGAGGCCTTGGGCAATTCAAATGAATTCAACAAATTTTATTAGGTTCCTGTTCTACATAAAATGCTGATAAGCTGAGACACAGTATTGGTCAAATTAAGGCCCACCGAACAGTTGTGGAATAATAACCAGGGATTGTTTGGAAAGTACAGAGCCCTGAGCTCCACAGCAAGTTAACAAAGAGTGTCATAGAGATACTGCCTTTTTTATTATTATTATTATTTTAAAGAATGACCTTTTATAATTGTCAAAATGTGCTTGCTAATCATAGCAAACTGGAAATTACAAATAAGCAGAAAAGAGCAAACTAAATTTCATTCATAATTCTACTACACAGAAGTGACCAATATTATAATTTTGCTATGATTCTTTCCAGAAAAAATAAGATTACATGGCAATACTGGTCTGCTGCCTAATATTCCTATTAGATTATGTTGGGAATGAGATACTGCCTTTTAAATGCACTTTTCTGGTGATTATTATATACATGAAAGTTTAAAAAACATATTGAGTTTGAAGAATTGGAAATAGTTTTTTTTTTTTTTTTTTTTTTGCCTTTATGTGTCCCCTGAGCTATAGAGGAAAGGACATTATGACATAGTAGTGGATCACAAGGTGAAATGATCTTGGGTTACCTCAAAGCAGGCACTGAAATGAGCTGCTGCAAAGAGCTGGTAAGAAAAGTACTTCCAATTAGGACATCAAGGGATCTGTGACTGCCTCTCTCATTTGAGAACACAGCAGTGTCTTAGTCCACTTTCTGTTGCTATAACAAAGTATCTAAGACTGGGAACTTTATAAAGAAAATAGGTCTGTTTAGCCCACATTTGAGGAGCTGACAATCCAAGATTGGACAGCCCCATCTGCTCAGATTTAGTGAGGACCCCTTTGGCTGAATCACAACAGGACAGAAAAGTAGAAAGGAAAATGGCTACATGCAGAAGAGACCAAGTGTATAGGGTAGTCTCACTGTATAACAACCCATTCTCAACAGAACTAACTCATTCCTGCAAGAACTACATTAATCCCCCCTAAGAAGGAGGCCCCCCCTAACCTAATTACCTTCCACTGGGCTCACCACTCTGGGTACCAAGGCTCTAGCAAGTGAACCTTTGGAGGACACACTCAAACCGTACCCAAACTGAAGCAGGGAGTTTTGCCCTTTTTTCATGACTTGTATATGAAATAAATTGAAATGTAAAGAGAAATTGAAAAAAAGTATAAATAAATCACGATTTATTTATCAATCATTCACATCTTGCCCCCATTTTCATTGTTTCTTCACATACGTACACACATGCATACCACATATGCACACACACACACACACACACACACACATTTATTTCTGAAGCAGTTGAGTGTGTGTCAACAGACACCATGCCCTTTATTGCCTAACACTTCAGTGCATAATTACAAAGATCTTTTCTTTTGTAACCACAGTATAATGATCATCAGAAAATTTTAACGTATATACAATACATTGTTAATCTGTATTAGTCCATATTTCAATATTGCCATCATTGTTCTAGTAGCATCCTATTTACCAGGTTTTTTTTTTTTCTTGTCCACAATCATTCCAGAGATCCTAGTACAAGAAGTAGTTTGTGACATGTAAAGCAGTTTGCCAAGAATCTCTCTCCTGGGCTGGATTGCCCCTTGTCATTATATTTAAACAGTGTTTCTCTTCTACTTTTTCTTTAACTTATTTTTTATGTTTGACTCTTCAAACAAACTAGAGGAGCAAATCATTGTATCTCAATTTAATTCCCATAGCAAGTGAAAGAGTATTAAAACAGACTTGAAAATGATGCATCTCCCTCAGTACTGAGTTAGTACTGTCCCACTGAATTCTCATTACATTAGTCCTCTTCTCTGCAATTTCACTTTCTGCGGTTGCACTTACCCACATTCAGCTACAATCTGAAAATATTAAACACAAAATTCCTGATATAAATTAGTCATAAGATTTTTCTTTCTTTTTTTTCAATATCGGGGATTGAACCATGCATGCACTCATGCATGCTAGGCAAGCACTTCACCATTGAGCCATATCCCCAGTCCTTTTAGGGTCTTGCTGAATTGCCCATGCCTTGAACTTCCGATTTTCTTGCCTCCACCTCCTGAGTGGGTGGGATATAGACATGCACCATGGTTCCCAGCTAGTAATTCATAACTTTTATTGTGGCATATTTTTATAGTTGTTCTCTTTTATTAGTTTTTGTTGACTTCTTATTATGCCTAATTCTAAATTAAACTTTATCACAAATTTGTATAAATAAGAAAAACCACAGTATATGTAGGGTTTAGTATTCTGTGAGGTTTCAGGCATCCACTGGTGGTCTTGGAACTTATCCCCTGAGGAGAAGGAGTGCAATATACCCATAGTCCACTGTGTCATTTAATTTTGTGGGTAGGATGATAAAGGCCACTCAGGGACAAAAGCTACTAGGACCAGATGGGTTTCAACTAAATTTTATATACTTTTTAGTGATGAGATAACTATAATTTATTTAAACTGTAGTGGAAAATGTATCCTATTATTAAGCCAGTATAATTTGAAGAAGAAAATTATGAGAAGGCCTCACTTATAAATAAACACAAAAATTCTAACTAAAATATTAGCTAATAGAGTTCAACAGTGTCTTAAAATAATAAAGTATTTGACAAGTAGGACTAATTTCAGGAATACTGGAGGTTTGAAATTTAAAAATCTTTCTATTACTATGTCGACAAGGTGAAGAAAAACATCCCATCAGTAGATGCTACAAAAGCATTTGAAGCAATTCAGCTGCCATTCCTGAAATAGGAACTCTAAGTAAAATAGAAATAGAAAGAAGTCAATTAACTATATTTCAGACTATTCACAAAAATAGTGAATAGTAGCATGCTGCCGTAAATGGTAAAATCCTGAAACTATTTCATTTTGAATAAGAAATTAGTCAAGATACCTGCCATCACTGTATAATTCAGCATTGTTCTGGGTTTTTCAGCAATTGCCAAGATTAAATGACTGTTACAAATATTGGAAAAACAATGAATGATTTCTGTGGTTATACAGTATGCATACAAAAACATGGGCATGTACATATGTTGATATGTGACTGTTTATCTAGAAAACCCAAAAGATTACTAATAGAGAAATATTAGAATTATAAGAGAATTTGATAAGTTGACCAGAAAAATAATAAATATATAAAAATCAATAGCTTTTAAACATCCTAGCAATTAGTATCATTATTTATTTATTTACTTGCTCTGGCAATCTAAAAATGCAAAGAAAATAGTGGTTTTTTCAAAATTGCAGTTAAGCTGGGGATGTGACTCAGTAGTAGTGCATGTGCCTAGCATGTGTAAGGCCCTGGATTCACTCCCAGCACTGAAAAATTTTTTTAAAGTTGCAATTAAAATTATATATTGCATAGGTATAATTTTATAGTACCTTTATGAAAAAAAAAAAGTCTTACTGAAGGATACAAAACAAAATTTCAACAAATGGAAGGCATGATATTTTTCTACATGAGAAGACTTGGTATTATTAAAGAGTAAAGTCTTCTAAAATTAACATGTAAATTTAAATTTATGTAATTCCAAAGAGAGAAGCTGCATAAAACTATACATGGTGTGATGGAATTAATGAGTATTTTAGAATACATATGCAAAATAGGTTAGAAAAGATCATAGAGTAGACTTATCTTTACTAATATCAGGCTATACTCTAAAGTCAGCATAATCAAATCAGTATGTTACTGGCACAGAATTATACAAAGAAGTCAGAGATTCTAGAACTGGATTCCAGGTTTATGTTGTAGAATTATAATACATGAGAAATTAATAAGCCTTAGTGGTGATTTTTCAACTTAGGGGGAAAACTCTGGATTAATGTATTCTCACAACTTGTTCATTATCTGGGGAAAAAATGGACTTCTATCTTATATCAAAGACTTATATGTGAAAAATAAAACTGTAAAAATCCAGAAAATTACATGTAAGCTCCAGGGAAGAGATACTACTATAACACAGTTAGATACTCCAAAGTTATTCTCAACCATTTAAAAATTGAAAGCTTTTTGTTATGCAAAAAACCCATTAAAATTAACAGACAAAAATGCATTTAATTTTATAACATAAAACATTAGGTTTTATTATCTATTATACTCAAAGAATTCTTAGAAAAGGGCATAAGCCACAAATAGATAACAAAGGACCTGACTAGGTGTTTTACAGAGTTGCAAGTCCAGATGACCAACAAATATATGAAAACATGCTCCAACTAACTGATAGGGAAACGTAAATTTTTAAAAGTAACAGTTAATATCTTTAAATTTTTGGACTGGAGAATATTAAAAGATCGACATAACTGTTGCGGATAGAAAAACAGAGAAAAGATTACTGTTATCCTTTGCAAGGGTAGACATAAGTGATTGGAACCTGTTTTGAAAGCAACCTAGCAACATCTCCTAAAATTAAAAATACATGTGTCCTTTTACTCAGAAGACTTACTTCTGGGACTTCTTTCCATGGAAATAAAAGAAAAAGTGTATACGTTATAATATGATAGAAGTTATTGCATAATATTTGTGGTAACAAAAAGCTGGAAGCAAAATGAATGACTGTCAGTGTGCAAATGGCTTAAAGAGTATGGTGCATCCATGCTCTGACTGATTATGTGAGCATTTAAAAGACGCGTTAGTGTCAAACCCGAGGAACTTTGGAGGGCTTTCCATGATGTTTAGCAATAAAAGTATGATGAAGAAAAATGTATGCGGCATTCCCTTTTGTAAAACAAATCACAGTCTCCAACCAGTCTATGAACGTGAGTGCAGGGCATGCTAAGAAGGGTGAAAAATATGGTCAGGCCTATGGGCTGTTAGCCCAGTGATGAAGTGGGGAGGACTCGAAGTGGATGGAAGGAGGAAATCAAGTGAAGAGGGGAAAGAGAAAAGACTTGCATGTTAGCACAAGTAGGTGTCCATGCCAAACAGTGAGGTGAAGCTGTGTACTCAGAGAGTATGCAGAGCTTCTGAGATGTTTGATAGGAGCCCCTTCTTCTAGCCATAACATAGACAGCTTTTCTTACTTGGAGGGAAGCAGGTACCACCCTCCTCAATATCCTCCTTGAAGACTTTGTAGCACTTTGAAATCCCAGGCTGCTTTCCATCTGCTCTCTGCTGGAAGAGGAGAGCTGGGAGTTTGACCGGCCTTCCTCACTATACCTCTGATTGTTTGATCCTAATGGACTTGGGAAAGGCTTATTTCTCTAGCCACATACCCAAGTCTCCAAATAACTGATGTGAGCTCAGGATTCTCTCAGAGATGTACATCTGATTCCCACAGGCCAAAAAGCCTACTGGGTTGGTGGGCAGGGATTTGATCCACTTAGATGCTAAGCAGTGAGTGAGTCAGTGTTTTAGCCAGCTTTTCATCTCTGTGACCAAAAGACTTGACAAGAACAATTTTAGAAAAGGGAAAGTTTATTTGGGGGCTCATGGTTTCAGAGGTCTTAGTCCATTGACGGCCGTTCCTTTGCTCTGAACCTAAGGTATGGCAGAACATCCCTGTGAAAGAGTGTGGTGGGTTTAAGTGGCTCAGGACATGGGACCAGCAAGGAGGGAGGAAGGGAGGGAGGTAGAGAGGGAGAGGTAGAGGGAGGGAGGGGGGCGAGGGAGAGAGAGAGAGAGAGAAAGAGAGAGAGAGAGCCACCGAGCTAGGGTGAGCCACTAACATGTGCCCCAGAGGCACATTCCCAGTGACCCACCTCCTCCAGCCACACCCTACCTGCCTACAATTACCAGCCAGTTAATCCCTATCAGGGATTAATGCACTCCTAACCCTAACATTTCACCTCTTAACTTTCTTGCATTATTTCACATGAGCTTTTGAGGGACACCTCACATTCAAATTATAACCGTCAGTCTTTCTGAACTATGCCAGAACCAAATAAGATAATGACCCATGGGTGTTGGGAGCTGCCACATAGGAGCTGAGCACCCTTAGCCTTGAGCAATGGAGGTGTGAGACTGGTTTCCAGGAGGAAGCAGGTGGATCTCATCTCGGCTCAGCAGGGGAATGAAGCTCTGGGAGTGGGTGTCACCCAATGAGACTGGGCTACACTCCCCTGACACCCAATCTCTTGCCTCATTTGGGTGGAACTTTCTTGAGTGTCTTCCCTCAATAAATAGGGCTCTGGCATTCTCTCACCCTCTTTTGTCTGCCTCTCTTGCTTCCCTTGTGGGAGCCAGGGCCGACGAGCCATCGCTGAACCCCCAAGAAAAAGGTATTTTCTCTGTCTCTGTGTGATTATTCAGTGCCAACCCAGTTCACCTGGAGTGAACCTGACTGATTTATTCACGTGTCATGGCACATGGGGCCACAGCATATCCCAGACTGAAATGACATGTTTCCTCCAGATCCTTTCTTCAGCACATAGCTTTACCTTTCCACCACCTAGAGAGTACAGGTACAGGTGTCAGCATCTTAGAAGGCACCAGCTGCCCTAGAACTCGGGGTCCCAAGAGATTAAATGGTTTCCTCCCATCCTTGTACTGTGCACTCAGCCAGCCATCATCCTATGTGTCTTACAAGTTCCCCTCGAATGTGCTCATGGATGCTTTGGAGCTCTGTAAGGAGAATTCTTCTCAAGGGAGTGCTTTTTGTAGCATCCATCTGTATCCCTGAATATCCTGCGAAATTCTGTAGGTCCAATATGGTGAAGGTCAGAGGCTCTGATGCAAGAATCAATTCCTGACTTTTCCTTCTCCTCCATTTTCCCCCTGCCCCCTCTCCATCTCCATGAGTAATTTTGCAGAGCGCTGCATGTGTGTGTGTGTGTGTGTGTGTGTGTGTGTGTGTGTGTGTATCCCTGCTGCCCTGGTTCTTACCTCTGTAGTAGCCAGAGTTTCGAGAAATCTGCTTCCTCTTCTTTCATGTGTTTCTAAATCTCTGTATTCCTAGAGTGGCACAGTATCTGGGCCACAGTTCATTCACAATAAATATCTGTTGGATGAATAAATGTATGAAGTAGCTTGTGCTTCCTAAAATTTGAGGATAAAAGCAGGGTGGGAAGTTTTAAAAGTGTGCATCAGCTCAGCGCTAACAGAAAACATGACACTTCCTGGAGCTATGGTGTGATTCTCCATTGCTGTTCATTCTACAAAGAAGGGCCGTTGTAACAAGATTTCTTGGCACATCCACTATTTATAATGCTGTTTTTACTGTTGAATGTATCCATTTTACACAGATTAACAATAAAAAGTGGTCCTTTGTATGTTTTCTTTGTTTGGAGGGTGTCTGGGGAGTTGTGAATCATGGAGTCTCAGGTTTGGACTTGACTGAAAATTAAGTCATCATTCCAGAGAACTAGAACACTGCTCCTGTGTGGATCGGAAGGGCATCTCTTAATGGCTCATTGTCTTCACACAGATTTTCACCGCGTTGCCACCCTTTACCCTGGGAATCTTTGAGAGGTCTTGCAGTCAGGAGAGCATGCTCAGGTTTCCACAGCTCTACAAAATCACCCAGAATGCTGAAGGCTTCAACACAAAGGTAAACGTTGCATTTACAGAGCTGTCCCCTCAGAAGAGTGTAGCAGAGTGCAGCCTGCCTTCTGAGGTTCAGCTCCAGCCATCTTATATGTGACGCTTGAGAGAGAACATTTGAGAAGCAGTGAGACTATGACCCACAGCCATTTCATACAGCAAGCCCAGAGAACTCAAGATGCCTTTCTGAGGTGCTTCCCATGTCCTATGGAGCGCTTCTTTAAGTTCCAGGAGGCCAACCCATTTCCCTCCTCTCCACGTAGGTCCCTAATATCAGTGGGGCCTTAGCACTCATGTTCCCCTTCCTTCAGGATAAGCCTTACGTTTTCAAGAGCCCTGGAGTGAGGCTGACTGGGACCTTGCCTAGACATTGCTGGGGTTTTCATTTTAAAGAAAATACTTATTTAGCTAGAATGACTGGATACAAACACCTGGATCAAGTCAGTCATGAATTTTTGTTTGTAACTTTTGTATTCTGTTTGTTTTCTTCAGACTGTAGAAAAAGAAAGGATCTAGGCACAAGTTGAATATCCCTTAAAATACCCCTGAAATTCTTGGGATCAGAAGTGTTTTCAACTTTGGATTTTTGTATTGTGGAATATTTGTATGTACATAGTGACATATCTTAAGGATGAGATCCAGGTCTAAGTGAACAATTCACTCATGTTTTATATATACCTTATATACATAAACTGACAGTAATTTTATACAGTATTTTTAATAATTTTGGGCATGAAAACTGTTTCAGGGTGTGGAATTTTACACTGTGGCATCACATCAGGGCTCAAAAAGTTTTAGATTCAAGAACATTTTGAATTTTCGATTTTTGGATTAGGGATGCTTGGCCTATGTAGATATATCCTCAGAAGACCCAAGCAGGATCTGGCTTGGGTATGATAGGGACCAAAAAATCTTGTATGTCAAGGAGAGCCTGTTGCAGAGCCTGCAATCACACCAAGAGTGGGAGAGTGATTGAATGCTGCATGCCCAAAGGGAAGGCATGTACCTCACCTGGAGGAGGCAGGATGTGAGCACAGCTGCGTGGCCCCAGGTCTGTGCAGGACGGGATTAGGAAGCTGAAACAGCAGTCACTTGCCCAATTCCGTTGCAATACTGAGTACTGGCTGTGGTTGCAATCTGCACAGGTGGCACTGGGTCCTTGGTAGAAGGACTTGGTGAGCTCATTCTCCAAGCTCGGTAGTAGAACTGCCTCAAGAGGCCCTTCTTCTGAGCCAGATGTTACTCATAGTTGGCCTTCACAGCTGCTTATGCTTAGGCCAGTTTAACAGGCATAGCCAAGGCTGGAAAAAAATTAAATGGGATCCTATTAATTATACTGTCTTCCATACTCAGAGAGACTTGGGTGACTAATTTTATCAGTCTTTGTTTACTATGATTCTATTTATGGGAAAATAAGACCTATTTTCTCTGCATTTCTTACATAAATCAAATGTGTTTTTGATAGAGTTTGAATTAAAAAGCCTTTTAAGATGGGAAATAAATAGGGAATGAACCCACCTCCAAAATAGTGATACCGAGTATGCCCTGAGACATTTGCAGTCACTTTGCTTTGGAGTTTTTTATTTGTTTGTTTGGTTCCTTGATTTGGTTTTGCTTTGGGTTTTAGTTTTGGTTTTGTTTGGTAGAGAGGTCAGGCAAAAAGTGAAAACAAATATGAATATTTAAAATGGGGAGGTATTTTTATATAACAATATTTTTCTTTATTTTTCTGTTGTCCCACCACTACTTAGGATCAAACTATATGAGAGTTCCCAGAACAACTTTAGACCTTTAAATACATTTAATCTGACTCTAATTGTTCCACCATCTCAGTAGTTAAGAATGAGACTTAAGGAGTTAGGAGTATAGCTCTATGGTGAAGCACCAGCACCAAAGTCTGAATAGCATTAATGAAACTAGTTTAGAATAAACTTCCTGTTCCCTCAAATAAAACAGAATTTTTTTTAATGTGCATGTATTAGCCAAACCCAAAACTGAAAGAAAAAATTAAATGGCAAGGATTTTAAGCAGAAAAACAAGAGAGTGGCATGTGAGAATTTACATGTAAAATGCTTTTTAATGGTTTCAAAAAGGAAAGATTTGATCTCTTATTAGCAATTTTGACCTAATACCCTTTTTCCAGATGTTCCTAAAATGTTTGTCTTAAGATGCTAAAGAAAACTCACTGCAACTCACTTTTCAAATGTGGATGGATTGTGTATTGGTCTGTATATAGGTGGATATATCCTTAGGTCTTCTTAGTAAAATAGTATTATGTGGAGAGAGTTCAGTCATTTGCATGTTAATATGAGGAAATAGCTGTTTGGGGGGGCTTTTTAAAATTTGAGACTAGTGTCCTCCTCCTGGAGCCTTCACAGCCCGATGTTTGTTGAGAGCTGCACACAGAGGTAGAGAGTTCCGTCCACTCTGACTGTCTTGGTTTGTTTTTCTGCAGGTTTTCTGGGGTCACTGCATCAACGCCTTGGTCCACTCCCTCATCCTCTTCTGGTTTCCCATGAAAGCGCTGGAGCATGGTAACAGCTTTATGATTCAACTGTCAGCAAGTAGCTTTGCACCCCGTCTGCTGCCGGCATGTTCATGACTTTCTCCCTAGTTTTACACAATGAGATCACAAGAACACATTAGAGGAAAAAAAAAAAAAAAAAAAAAAAAAAAAAAAAAATATATATATATATATATATATATAATTTATATTTATAAAATATATAATTTTAAAATATATTTAAATTATATAATTTTTAAAATATATGTATATATACAAATATATATATACATATATGTGTGTATATATATATATTTGAACAATAACTCTTACCAAGTAGAATTCTAACTTAAGAGGTTTTATCAGGTCAACTTTGAGACTCCATTTTTTTCTAATTGACTGGATGATTTAAATACTAGGAATTCTAAACTCAGTTTGTAATAACTATTTGAGTCTGGCCTTGAAGAAGAATGCTATACTATCATGAAATCTCTTGCCCATGTGTTTGAAATTCTGTTAATTTCTTGAGCTTTCATTTTTCAAGCTTCTTATACCTCTGTACAGAATCACTCAAATCTTGTAAGAGTTTAGTCTTATTCCTACACCTTATGAAGCTATACTTTGAGAATGAATTCTCCAGATGGGTTTTAGTTCTTTGCCACAGCTAGAAGAGGATGAGTGAGAACTCTGACAGCCTCCCGGTTTATTCATACTTCTTAATGCCTCCAAAATGTGGCCTCCACGTCAGGAGGTGGACTCTGAGTCTCAGAAAATGAAAATGTATCATAAGAACACTGCTCTCTCATCCCTCTCAAATAATAATAATCCTCCTGGGAAAAATTACTCCAAACCTTGACTAGACAAGGCCTTTGATTGTTCAAAGAAGCAAAGAATATAAAGTTTCCAAGCGTCTTTGTTGCTGTGTCAGTGTGTTTTATGCTTCAAACAGAAATGATTCATCTTCACTGATATTCTTTAACCTATTAAATTCGGACAGAGAAAATGCATGCACAGAAATTTATTATGCCCTCTGACCTGTTCTTTCAATTTCATCAGAACTCCTTTTCTGTCCAGGGACCTTCAGTCTTTAGATCAGTAAATAGAATTTTCTGCTTCTAGACCTTCCCCGCAAAAGAACATCTTAGTGAATTCAATGTCTTTTACTTCTCAGGCTTTTCTGGGCTTCATCTTTACTCAGTGTTTTAAAATGGTTTTAGCAGTAAGGGTTTGCCAGTAGAAGAACATTAGGTATGATTTTGTTCCCAAAGCTGTGACATTTTGATGGTAGAAGTAGAAGCAGCCATTGTCATGCCACGATGGACCAGTGAACATTTTAGCAATTGTCCTTTTGTACCTGATCCCAGACTCATAGGAAGAGAGAGCAGATAGTATGGACTGGCCTCAGTGCTATCTCCAGACCCTTTGTTCTGAACTGGACACTGGAACTGTTTCCAAAAGTTTTTTTGCCTTTGGACTGTAAACCATTTTTATAAGACATTTATGGCCTGCTTTGACAGGAATTAATGTGGCTGCTCTACAGTAGGGAGAGTGGCTCTCTATTCCTGGAGTGAGGATCACGTGCTTGTAGCTGATGGTGGGATTGCTAGAGTTTCCCCAGATCCATTATGGAAATCCATTCACTCACCCAATGTGGTCTATGTTTAAAAGGCAGTAGACTCCTAGCAGTTGCCGATGTAACTAACAGAAATCATCAAGTGAATTTTAAGTTAGGTCCTGCCTCCCTTAACTATTTCTCCCAAATCTTTCTTTTGGCCTAACAGCCACACAAGAGAATTTTTTTCTGTTTTAATTATTGTTACCATCATCATCATCAATGTCACTATTTTATTGTATTTACTGATCCTTCAGCATAGGGTTTTCTTTTAGCTGTGCTTTAAACAACATGTAAATAAAAATGTTTAAGGTGAAATAAACTAAAAGTATTAAGTTCATTGGCGTAGAACTAATGGCATTGTTCTTGCCATTAGTTGACCCTCTCTGACAAATTGAATGAATATTTTAGAATTAATTTCTACCTTCCCTATATTAGTACAGAATAAAAGCATTACATTACTACTTACAGACCATGTTCATTCATGTAATATTTATGTCTAAAACACTGCAGTGGATTTCAAGGTGGTCGGTGAATGTATCAGTGTTGGTCTTATTAGTTTGTAGTCTGGTAAAGGAGATTAGATTTGCACATTGCTAGTACAATAGCTATCTCAAGGAAAATGCAGATGAAGTGTGATTAGATACCAGAAGGTTGGGAGATGCCTTTCATTTGGGATTTTTAATAGCTTCTTAGAGGAGGAAACATCTAGGTTTAGCTGTGAAGTCTACATGGGATTTAGATGTGTAGGACTGGCAGGAAGAGTCAAACTAGGAAAATGGACTGAATGTTTTCCTCTCCCACTAAATCTTACAGTGAAATCTCACCTCCAAGGTGATGGTATTAGGCGGTGAGGCCTTTGGGGGTGATTAGGTCAAGAGGGTGGCACCCACTGAATGGGATTAGTTCCCTTATATATTAATGCTCCAAGAGTCACTTTACACTTGAGCTAATGAGAACACAGCAAGAAGGTGCCCTCTAAAATGAATAGGCCCCCACCTCATACAGAGAAATTGCCAGTACCTTGATCTTGGACTTTCCAACCTCCAGAACTATGAGAAATAATTTTCTATTGGTTATAAGCTACCAGTCTATGGTATTTTGTTATAGCAACCTGAACAGACTAAGACAACGCCTCTCCACATTTCCCTACCCTTGTGGCAACTGTAAATCAAAACACGTCTGTATGCATTTCCACCATCCCCTGTGTGGTGGGTGGGAGCTATGGATGACTACAGCATAAAGGGGGAAGAGGATGGTAACTGCAGAGTTACATGATGGGATTTGAAGTTACATGAAGGGTAAGAGTGCTCTGTAAAGAAAAATATAGAATTTGTAAGATCATGGGTTGTTGAGAATTATGGCAGTGGAGTGGGGTGTGAGTTGGTGGTGGAAATCAAGGAAGAATGCAAGTTTGAGAGGATGATTGGATTACTTGTTTATGTGTGCTGATTTACTGTCCTGAATACAAGTGAGTTCTTATTACACTCTTAATTGCCATTTAGAAAGCTGTATCCACTCTCCTCCCAAGAGGCATAGGATAGGAACATGGCACCAATTTGAGGCAAATGGGGATAATTTTCAAAGAAGAAGGATCCTGGTGCAACACAAGAGCACCTCTGGGCCTCCCTCCACTGCCCCAGTGGTTTCTGAAGCCATCCCTTTCCCACCTGTTCACACCCACAACCATGAAGGAGGTATGCTCAACCCGGGGCCGAGTCCCTGGTCTAGCTCCACATCATCATGTGATATTAGGCGTATTTTGTCACAAAGACAGTGAGTTTTACTGTAAGATTCTCTGTCCACCATGAATGGAGAGAGGCTTAGGTACCAATCAGTGCTGTTCACTTTGTTCAAGGTCATATGGTTATCACTAAGAAATAAATATTCTTGGGAAGGTATACCCGGTTTTTCTCTCCCTAGAATGCTTCCAAGAATTTTTCCTTCACTTATTTTTGCATGGTTTGGGATAGACTTTTCAAAGCACTGTTTTGCTAATGGAGTTTGTGATGATTCATTTCAAGTTTCAAAATAAATTTTTCCACTCCAGCAGTTCAGTAAATCAGATTTCTCCCAACCATCACAACCTTATGCTCAAGCCACGGGCTGCCTGCAGCCCCATCCCCTTCTGTCTAAAAAGTGGCGCTAGGTGAAGACCATGCATATCACCTTCACAGACCCCCAAATTCATCAGGGGCCTTAGTGCCAGGCCACTCTTGGATTTTCCATTGGAATTTCCAGTCTGCATAGTTGAGCAACCTTCCTTGAAGTGGAATGTGGTTATTGGCAAAAGAACGTAAAATCAATTTTGATTTGAAAAAGAAATTTTCACATTTTTCCTGATGAAATTTGCAAGGGAGGTGATGGAAAAGAGAATGCACTTACCGGCTTTTAAAAAAAACTGATTCTGATTGATTCCTTAAAGTTCACAAATCCCTTGCATTTTAAGAAAGTGTGTCACATGGATATTTATATGTTGGCTTAATTACTAATTAAGCAACAGCATCTTTCAGCATTTTTAGAGAAGGCAATTTTATACTTTTTAATAAATGGGCTGCTGTAAGATCAGATGTGTCTTAAATAATAAAAAAGTAATAGTGCACATGTCTAAAATAAAACTCAGCATACCTCTTTGCCCATGGCATTGTTCAGTCATATTAGCTTAAAAGTATGTGTGACCTATACATTGTTGTGTAAACTTGGGTGTTTTGTATCTCCTTGATCCTGATGACTTGAATTGTTGCAATTCAGTTAAATTGGGGCAAGAACATAAAAAGTGTACATAACAGATGAATTCCCTGCCCTCATGGAACTTACACCTAGAGAAGGCAGACTTGAACAAGAAGTGTTACCAAAGGGTCCTTTGTATCCCAAGGAAACTTGAACTGAGCTGGACTTTAAGGACTGCTTCTTAGAGGATGTGGTAACAGATGAGTAGGAGGGAGTGAGAAAAAAGTAAACAGGAAGGTGCCTCAGCCTTGGGAATAGTGCAGGGGGGAGTGGCTCTGGGTAAAGGAAGGCACACGTGGGTGGGGGTTGAGGATAGGACTGTGAAACAAATTGCCTTGAGATGATGAGGATGGAAGCAGAAATGTCAGACTTCTCTGGACCTTTGAGAATATTGAGCCTTTCAGAGTGTAAGTGTAAGGGATGCCATGGACAGGTTTAGCAGGGAGCCATAGGATCTGATTTATTTTGACATAACTATACTGGCAAGGATATACTGGATATATATACTGGAATAAATATACTGGAGTCCATTTGGTTGGCCATTGCACAATCTTGTGTAGTAATAAATGTAGCAGAGAGGAGTAGGTGGATTGGAGGTAGAACTGGAAAGATCCAGAATTGCCCTAGTTAATGTTTTCCATCTCTACCAGATTATACTATGTCTTAAACCTGCAGGAAAATGTGCTATTGCAGCCACAAAGGCCAACAAAATACTAAGTCGGGTTCCTGAAGCAATGCACTGACATTTGTTCCCCTGTAAAAGTCACTGCCAATACTGTGTGCAGTTTAGAAAAGGTCTAAAATGAATGAAAAATTGAGAGGCAGACATTTGAGTGTTTAATGGGACAGAAAAGGGGAGCAGTAAGTCACTGTAGCCTCTGACATCTGGGAACACCTGCTGAGAGAACAGGGTGGGTGGAGGGTTATAAAATCCTGAGGCATGTAAATGCAATAAATGGAACTAAGAACTAGAAAGAATATTCTAGAAGTCTTAGATTTACACAAAGTACAACTTTTAAATCTAAGTAGCTTATTCATTTACTAACCCAGTCATAACACATTTAAAATATAACTAGGTTTCCAAATTGAAATGCAAATTTTTTTTTTCTCCATTTGAACTGCCACAGTAAAGCCCCAATGTCAGAGCCTACCTTTGTACATAATGTCAGTATTCCACCTCACACATCCAGAAATAGAAATGGGTTGGAAGGGCCTTTGTTTTCATTCAGCTGAATATTTCTTATGTTTCAGTATCTCTCAATAAACTTTCTGTTACATGTACAAACACATGGGTTTGGTGTAATAGTGTTAGGAACATGAACCAGAGTTCCCAGATATGACCCTTGTAGATTTAGCAAAAAGTAGAACTGGAGTATATTAGCTACCATGGGAATAGCTACTGCAACAACAATCCCCAAATCTCAGGGACTTGGCCCAGTGAGGGGTTCTCACCCATGTCACTCTCCAGTGGAGGAATGCATTATTTACAGGCATACTGACTACATTTTTCTGTATTCTTTGTGCTCTGGCATTTGGGGCCTAGATTCAGGAGAAACTTTTTCTCCCAGAGCTAACTGTTTCTTAAAATGACAAATGACTCCCCTGGAAGCATGTCTTTGATTACATAAACCAGCCTGAGATTGAGCCTAGTGCCTCTGCATGCAAAGCAAGTAGTTTCTCTGAATAACCAACTTGAACTATATTTTAGTACTTTATTTTTAACTCTTTTTTTTTTAATTTAGTGACAGAGTCTCACTAAATTATGGAAACTGGCCTCAAACTTGTGATCCTTCTGATTCAGCTTCCCAAGTAACTCATATTGCAGGTGTGCACCACTGCACCTGGCCAGCCATCTTTTTTATCAAACTCTAACATAGCATATCTATATTCCTCTGTCATAAATCACCTCAGGATCAATGTGCCACAACTAGAAACCATTCCTATGGCTGAGAGCCTGCTGAAATTATTTAGGTAACTAATCCTAAACGTATTCAGTGTGCCTCCCCTTCCCCAACCATTCCTTTCATCAAGAACCCCAGTAAAGGTTCTGGTCTATGCCTAGTCCTCCCTCCTCCTGCCTCCTAACCAGACTGAGGTTGGAGATTTCCTACATGGTCCTGCATGGCATATCTGGCCTCCTGTTTCTAGTCATATGGAAGTTTTAAAATTTGCCTTTTTCTCTCTGAAGGTTTAATAATTATAGTTTATCAAATGGACAACAGGAAAGAGAACATGCACATTTTATTTTGTGCCTAAGCTTGGGAGACACACACACACACACTCACATATATTCAGTATAGAACTCAAAGAGGTGCAAGATGACTGAACCTCACTTGGAGTTTAGCAGGGGGCTGGGGGCTCTTCATAGGAAGCCAGATCTTTGCTAGGCAGATAGTAGGATATCATGTAAAAAAGCATTGTCTGCATCTGCTGGTCACTAATATAAATTTAAATTTCTTTTTACACAATGGCTTCTCAGAGCCATTCCCGTGTTTATAGAGGTCTTTAGTTTCTCTGAATAGCCAACTTGTAATATAGTGAAAAAATGTATTTAGGGTGGGATATTTTACTCTCCCACAGAGCAATCTGTGATCATGAATGTCTTCCTTCATGACAGTTGTTTCTCTGTCCTCATGTCCTAGCACACCTGGCTAAAAAACAACCTGGTCCCGTTTTATACAACATTCTCTACTTAGTGACTGGCCCCTGATTTCACCCTCAACTTCAACACTGGAAAGGGAGAGAGAAGAAAGGTCACTTATGCTGATCTGTCTCTGGCAGGAAGGGAGCCATCACTTTGCTCACATCTGATTGGCAAGAACTAGTCACGGGACCCCACCCAGGTGTAGGAGACTGGGGAGTATCGAGTAGCCATTGACCCAGGAGTAAGAAACATGTTTGTGGTCTCACTAGGTGACTGGCATTGGCAACTAAGTATGTTTTCCCTCATTTTCACTTCCTTTTTAAACTCTATTTTTAGTAAACAAAAGTGAAAAAAAGAGATTGATATTTGAGTTTCACATCCTTAACTTCATCCAGCTGAAATGGCAATAAAGAGGAGAAAATCCAGCAAAGGCTTATATAACCAGGAACTTAACCCAACACTGGTCTTGAATGTAATTGTAATCGCTAACACTTGTGTAAACCCTCCATTTTATGAGCACTCTCCAAGATTTTATGCCACTCTTTACAAAGAAAGGAAAAGAAATATTCTCTTCATGAATACATAGTGTTGGGAGAAGAAATAATAGTGTTAATTAGAGTACAGACATGTAAACAGGTTAAGTTCTAAAAGTTTATTTTTAAATGAAATAATAACTGAAACTTGGACTACGTCTTCACCTTTGATGTACGTCTAGCAGAGGGTAGTTGGTTCTGTACCTCCTCTGAGCCTCTGCTGTCGTAAGAGACCCATAGAGGTAGGGGAACAGGGGCCCTGTTAGTATTCTGGAATCTGAGCTGCTCTGAAATTGTACAGCTGAAAGTTTCTTGAAGCAAAAGGATGAGGGAGGGAAGCAGAATCTTGGCATCTGATCCCTGACCAAAACGTCTTGGCAAAAGCTTTGATGTCAAAGGGAATCGTGCCACATCCTCCTGAATTCTCCCTACTGCGTCCCGTGGCACCAAGATGCCTGCCGTTGTCAACTCAGCTGTCGCCTGATTCTTACTCCATCAAAACTGCACATATGAATTCCCTCCATCTGTTTTTGTGATTATTAGACCTTGTCTTTTCTGACCATACAGAACTGTGTTAGAACTTTGTCTTTACATTTTGTCTTTTGTCAGAGCCATTCCTGAATGTGTTTTGTGGTTTTGCTGGGCAATGATGTAATGGTTTTAATGAGCATTTAATTGAAATGGCATCTTTATCAAATGTCATCAACCTAGGCCTTTGGTATATCCTGAAATAAGTTCCTTGATCGTTCTGTTTAGAAAATGAGACATAACTTTTCTTACAAATTGTGGTTTTTCCCACAAGTATTTTCAAAGCAGTTTTTGCATGCAACATTTTGGGGGCTGTTCCTACTAATGTGGAGGGCCTGTGTGGTTTTTGTCCCAATTGTTCACAACTGTCTGTTTTAGTGACTGTGTTTCCAGACCTCATTTGTCTAATCCTACATTATGTCGGTCCCCAAATTCAACCAAAAATTGCAAATAATTTAAGTCTGGAAGAACAGATTCAACCATTACCTTGGGTCAGTGCGTCCTGAAGTTGCAAGACCCTGTTTGTCTCTAGGAGAATCTTCTGCTCTTCAGGACAGTGTTTTCACCTTTCTCGTTTTTTCATGTATGTAATAGGCACCGTTGCACTGCTAGATTTCATCACGTGTAATCCTAAAATATTCTAAATGTGGACTCTGGATTTTATCAAGCCAAGTAGATGGGGAATTGGTCCTTCTCTCTTTCTTTGCCCCATGGAAATCATCCCCTGGAATTCTGGCATAGGCAATGCCCATCTTCTCAGCTCAGCCTTCCTCTGTAGGTGGATCTGACCCTAGATTTTCAGAATTTGCACTGATCCCAGGCAGGTTCAGTGAAGTGCCAGCTGTTCTGAGGCAGTGAGCAGGTTAATGCTTCTCACCTTTCCCCTGGCTCTTTTAAGCCATTGTGTACTAATGATGGGTTTCTGTTCGGAAGAGCTCAGCTCTGTGCTGGTTAGGACAGGAAAACAAAGGTTGAGTGAGATCACATGGTTCCACGTGCACTTTGGATGGACCTCTTTCATAGGGTCCTTTTCAGAGCCTTCCCTGTCTTGACCCCTGCTGACCTCCCTCTCTGGCCCTTCCCCCACATCGCTAGCTGGCCATTCAGCCCTGTATCCACCTCCCTGCCTGCTCATAGCAGATATCCCTTTTGCCAGAAATATCCTTTACCCTCTCACTGCTCCCACACCCCCAAAGATCCATCTATCCCACCTCCTGCTGCTTTCTCTGGAAAGGTGTCCTTACTATGGTTTACACAGATGGAGGAGAAATGATGTCCTGAAGGCCAACTTGGAGAATCCAACTAGTCACCTAAGTTTGGCAGATTTCCCCCCTTTCCAAGAAAAAAAATCACTTGAGAATTTAAATATCTGACTAAAATAAGGTCAGCAAAATGACAAGGAAGATGTTTTCCTGAGAGGATTGGTAGATTGGAACAGTGCTGTGAAGCCAAGTGGAAAGAAATATTTTGTCAGGAACCTGCATCAGAAATAAACTGGACAATGGAATTAGACTTTTTTGGTCTTGAATTGTCACCAAGCAATTAATCCATTCATCCACCAAAGCTTTCTTAGGACTTCTGTTTCTCAGGAGTAGCTTTTAACAAGGAATGGCATCTACAGGTGTTTGTCTCTAAAATGGTTGAAATATAACTATGCATTCCATGAGGATTTTCCCAAGGAGGTAGGTGTTCAGGGCGACGGCTATGGCTTCCTTAGACGATGCTGTCATTTCAGAGATACTTGGCAAGTCCCTGACTCTCAAGTTGGTTTGGGAGTTTTTTCCTCCAAGGGAGTCAATTATTTCCAGATGGTATTAGTTTTGACTGGGGAAAGAGATACTCTTTCCTAGGCTGAAAACTAAAATGCAGTGTCGAATTATCCCACCAAAATGATGAGCTGAAATATCAAATTTATCCTATCTTCACTAAAAGTTGAATGCTCAGATTACCTCAAGTGTAAACATTTTATTGAATTCCAGTAGCGTTCACTCATGACAGTTTAGAAATGAGTGCCGTGGAAATGCTGGATGCTCCATGGGAAACTGTCCCTCAGTTTTCCTATCTATTTTCTGTTTGTGCTGGATTGCCAGTGTCCTGTCTGTGTCTTCAGGTCCCTTTCTGTGGAGGCGCTAACTCTATAAGTCAGTGCTCAGCTCCAAGATAATCATGGAGTTTGTCCCCTTGTGAAGGCCTCACAGCTTTGTGAGTTCTTAGAGTGAACTCTCTGTGCATATTCCACTTCCTCTTTTTTCTTTCCTCTAATGCAGCGGCTCCCAACCATGGAAGAATTTGTCCCAGGGGACATTTGGCAATATTTGGATATAGTTTAGATTGTCACAGACCAGGGGCATCTAGTGAGTCTCAGAGGCCAGGGATGCTACCAGGCATCCTAACATGCACAGGGTGGCTCCCTGCCCCCACCCCACACCAGAGAATTATCTGGCAAACGCACAGAGATGAGGGGGTAGATCTGAGTGTGGAGTTGTCATTGATGGCGATTGGGAGGTAAGGGTTGGATTTGATTGGTGCATGCAGTAAGCGTGTGTTCAGGTGTCATGCTGAACCCCATTGATTATACAATTAGTACATGTTGATTGGGGACAAAATAAAACGTTAAAGGAAAAAAAATTTTAAAAAGATTTATCTGGCAAATGTTAATAGTGCCAAGGTCAAAAAACTCTTGACTAAGGAAATACTTCACACTAACTAACTCAGAAGAAAGTCTGGTCTCAAGAGGTTCCTGCTGTCCCCTGAATTGTTCCCTGTTTGTGTTTCCTTACATAGTAAGAATTTCTGTCATATGAATCTAATTTTGTGTCCACCTTGGTTCTTCTAGAAATTACCTTCACTTCAGGTGTTGGCCTCCCTCTCTTCCTTTCTTCCCTCTTCAGAAGGATCTCACTAAGTTGCCCAAGCTGTTCTTGAATTCCTGGGCTCAAGCGATCCTCCTGCCTCAGCTTCCCTAGTAGCTGGCTCTACAGGCACACCACCACACCCAGCTAGGTGTTGGTATTTCAAATTAGTGACTCTTGGTCTAATTGTTTTTCTCCTTGAAGTTGTCTCCTTTCATTTTGGGGGGGTCCAGTTTTCTAACTCAGTTAATGAAAACAAACTCTTGTTGACAGCAGTTAGATTCTCATCAAACCGTGTAACCTTGGACATGTTTTTTCACTTCCTTTTGTTGCACTACACTCCTTATATGAAGTTCACAGATCATTATGATATTTTCTCCAGTCCTTGAAGTATTGAAGAAGCAATATATGCAAAGCACTTAGAACTGTACCTGTCATATAGTAAATGCTTGCAGAAAATGTTTTCCAAACAGACTTTTTTACATGTACCACTTTAATGTTCATATATACGCATCTCCACAAAATATGAAACATGCTAAATATGGAACACATTCTAAGCCCTCTATATTAGACAAATGTCTTATATGTTTATTTATTTATTTATTTAGTCCATGATCCTACTAATATTGGAAATGTTGGTATTAAGGGGAAATTCAGGGTTGGAGGTATAGCTTAGTGGTAAAGCACTTGCCTAGCATGCACAAGGCCATGGTTTCTGTTCTCAGTACCACAAAAAAAAAAAAAAAAAGAAGAAGAAGAAGGAAGGGAGGGAGGGAAGAAATTTAAAACAATTTCAATTCATAAGTGCAAACTTTGATTTGCAGCTCAGTCTCCCACCGCTTCTCACTCTCCCATCTGATCAGAGTTCTCTCTAGGCTCCGTAGGGCTTGTGCAGGAAGAGTGTCAAGGCACGCAGATCCTTGTTCTTCTCAGTTACCAGGGCCCCACTCTCCGTTTATGGGCACACAGTGTGGGATTAACGCTAGGAAATATATCCTAAGTCAGATGAAGAGAAGGAGGATCTGAGAGTCTCATGTTCCTGCCACTAAATGCATGGGACTGATTTGGCAGCTAAGAACATCTTGGAATTTCCTATTTGAAAGGAACCTTGGAAATAGTTCAGTCATCATCATTTTTTGCCTCTCTGTTTTATAGTTGAGAATCTTGGGACTTAGAATCTAAAATTTAAAAAAGGAAAAAAATACACTAAATAACAACAGAGCTGGGATAAGAGAGAAGGGCTGAACAGAGTCTTCTAACTCTCATTACTGGGATTGTTTCCACTAACCCCAGTTTCTTCTCTCCACCTCATTTTCCTAAATTTCCTTTTTCTTCTCTTGCAATACAGCCATGCTTCATTGTTAGCTATTCTTCCTGTCATAAACTGGAAATTTTAAACACTTGGTACCAAGTCCTTACATGCTTTTTTTTTTTTAACCATTGCTGCTGTGTTACTACAACTAGAACCAGTGTTCTCCATCTCAAGTTGATGATTCCACTGTTGACCTCAGGGCTCATGCCAAAAATCTGGATATCACCCTTGATTCCTCACATTCTTTTCTACCCTACATCCAAATCATGAGCAAATACTATCATTTATAACTTTACAGTATAACAATTTCTATCATTCCTCGTCACCTTGGACATAGCCACTCCAACCCTGCATTGTCCAGTAGAACTTCCAACCTCAGTGAAAATTAAATGTTTTATACCTGTACCATCTGAACTTCACATGGCTATTGAGTGTTTGAAATGTGGCTAGTATGACTGAGGAACCCAATTTTTTATGATATTTTATTAAGATATAATTTATATCTATGCAAAGAGTATAATTTTCTTGTTTTTTGTTTTTTTAATATTTATTTATTTTTTTAGTTGTAGTTGCATACAATACCTTTTTTATATGTGGTGTTGAGGATCGAACCCAGAGCGTTGCACATGCTAGCCGAGCACTCTACTGCTGAGCCACAACCCCAGCCCCATCTGGTTTTTAATATATTCAGCATTGTGCAACCATCATCTTAATTAGCCACACGTTCATTGCCTCCAAAAGCTGTCATTCTGTATTTTCCCAAACACCTCCAGCTCACTGGTTTGCATTCTGTCTCTGAAGGTATGCCTGTTCTGGAATTCTATATGAATAGAATCATATAACATATGGCCTTTTGTATTTGGCTTCTTTCACATAGCATAAGTTTTTCAAGACTTCTCCATGTTGTAGCATGTGTCAGTACTTCATTATTTTTTATTGTTTAATAACATTCTATTGTACTGATACACCATTCACCAATTGATGGACATTTATTTGCTCATCCACTGGTTGATGGACATTTGGGTTATGAATAGGCCCTTGTGAATAATGAATAATGCTTTTCATTATTTTGGGCTGTGATGAGTAATTATGAATAATACTGCTATGGACACTCGTGTTCAAGTTTTTGTGTGTTTCATTTATATGTTTTCTTACTTCCTGGCTATGTACCTAGGACTAGAATTACTGGATCATGTATTAAATATGCATCATTTTTTGATGGGGCCAATTGATTTTTATTGCCATTAAATTCCACGTTAAAAGATGCATGTGCATTAAGTTTCGTATTTTAAAAGAGGTAGAGGTAGATGCATCTTGGACCTGTCTGAAGTCTTCATTTTTGAAGGTAAAAAAACACATATTCTAAGCAAAATTGTAATATGCATCATCGTTTGAGGAATTGCCCTTCAGTTTTCCAAAGTGTCTGCACAATTTTGATTTCCCACCTGCAGCATATGGATGATTTAATTTCTCCACCCCCTCACCAACCCTTGTTACTGTCTTTTATGTGACAGACATCTGGGTAGGTGTTAAGTGATATTTCATTGTTGTTTTAATTCTGTTTCCTTGATGCCTAATGATGTTGAGCTTCTCTTCATGCATTTACTAGCCATTTGTAGACCTTCTTTGCAAAAATGTCTATTCAGGTCCTTTGCCCATTTTTAAATTGAGCTGATTTTTCTTTTGTCTCTTTATTGTTGAGTTATAAGAGTTCTTTCTATATCTTGGATATAAGTTCCTTATCAGATGAATAATTTGTAAATATTTTCTTCCATGCTTCCAGTTTTTCCACTTTCTTGCTGGTACCATTTGAAGCATGGAAGTTTCTAATTTTGATCAAGTCTGTTTCATCTACTGTTTACTTTTGTCACAGTGCTTTTGATGTCACGTCTTAGAAATCACAGCCAAATCTGAGGCCAGATTTTCTGCTTTGTTTTATCCTAAGAGTTGTGTAGTTTGGTTCTATGATCCATTTTTTGTTTATTTTCTACCATGATTTTTAAAATATATATACTGGACTTTGCTGTTTCAAGTGTACAATTCAGAGGCATTAATTACATTGAGCATGTTGTGCAACATCATCAAACTGTAACTGTCCTCATTAAGCAATAACTCCTCATTCTCCCCCTCCTCTCTGGCCCTTGGGAGGAACTGATTTTTTAATTGTATTTTATTTGAATGAGTTTAAAGGTAAATGACTAAATGCAGCTAGTAGCTACCATATAGGACTGCTCTAACGTCCTCTCCTGGATGGATGGCTACCATTGTTGCCGGCTGGCACTGTGTTTATTATCCCATTCTCAGTCACCATGCTCTATTGTTCTATAAAAACTGCATCATTCCCTTAAGAGCCTAGCTCACACCTCTGTATTCCCAGCTCAGAATCCTCCTCTGAGCTGGGAATGGTGACCTGTCACCATTTACACAGAAGCCCAGACACTTCACCATGCCTGTGTTGATCTGTTCCTCAGCCTGATTATACTCTTTTTCCTTCTTTCAGTGTCTCTTGCCAGACTGGTCTCCATTTTGGTCTCTGAGCTCATCAAGGGCTGTCTGTGTTCAGACTCTTAGCAATTTCTCTTCTGTCTGCCTGGAACTCCCTTCTCTCAAAAGTCATTAACTCCCTCCTTCATGCCATTCTTGATGGTCATTTAACTTCCTTACAGCATTTTAATCTGCTTGGATGTTACCTCCCAATCTAAAATAGCCTCCCCCATCACTCTGTGTTCTATTACTCTGCCTTATGTTTCCTCATAGCACTTATTACACACAATAGTGTATTGTGTATCTATTTGTTTATCTATTTATGCCCTGTCTCCTTCATTATAATGTGAGCTCCATGAAGACAAGGACCTTCTCTCCCCAATTAGACTTAAAGTAAAAATTTGTTGAGAACATAAAATAATAAGGTTACTATTTTCAAAACTATAATCTCTGTTAGAATCAAAGAAATGATCCTCTGCCTAACCTCAAGTGTTTCGTTATTGAGGTATACCTTTAAAAGTATTTATTGCACTTTAGCCCTGTGTGGTGGCAAGCTCCTATAATCACAACACACCAGAGGCTGAGGTAGGACAATCCCTGGATCCAGGAGGTTGAGACCAGCCTGGGCAACATAGTGAGAACCTGACTCAACAAACAAACAAAATGTTTTGCACTTATTATTAAAATAATCTTAGAGCCAGTTACTGAAAAGCAAACCCCCACAGTTTTGAATAACTATTTGCAGATACGGGTTGAGTGTCCCTTATCTGAAATGCTTTGGACCAGAAGGGTTTCAGATTTGAGATTTTTTCAGATTTGGGGATCTTTGCTCAGAATTTACTTAGTTGAGCATCCCCAATACAAAATCTAAAATTTTGTATCCGGATTTTGGAGCACTTCAGATTAATGATGTTCAACTTATACATTGTTTGTTGTCTTCCTGAGATTAGTTTAGGCTCTCCTTCACTTTTTCAATTATTTCTGCTCCTCCTGTTCTGACGAAGTCTTATGTAAGCTTTCCTTCTTGCATTACCATGTCTCTCCTAAGCTTTGAGGTGGTTCCTTTTGTGGCTGCATCTCTCTCTGCTCTCCCAGTGCAATTCTTTTCCTTCCCCATAGGAACTTCTCCATTTAGGACTGTACTTCATGCAACCCCAATGCCACGCTAGTGGTTAACCTTCCCCTGTCCACATCAGGAGAAAGCATGTGCCCTAGAGCTGGATTCAGGGACCCACCATTTCCAGATGCCACCATGACTCAACTTGATGATTACACTGTTTTAAGAAAGGAAACAGATCTCGATTCCTTAACAAGGGTAGGATTTTTCATCAAGCAGATAATTAAATCAGCAAGCCCAAATAACATATGGATAGCAGCTACTGGATTGGAAATTTGAACACAAAACCCTGACCGTATACCTGACCACAAATCTGAATTTGAGTATAAGGGAGAATAAAAGGAGGTTTGTAGCGATATCCAAGGGAACCATTTCTGATCTTAAAATAGGCTTTTACTTCTCAGCATAAGAACCAATACTTCTCAGGACAGGGCTATCTTAGCTGACATGAATTAGACAATTCTAAGAGAGTTCTGACTTAGCAGTTGTTATATTCCTGGTAATAGCCATCAGAAAGGGAGGGAAGGGAAAGGAAGGGAAGAATGTATAAACTGGAAACATCTCTCACTTGTAATCCTCACAAATGCTAGACTCCAGTTCGTGTAGCTGCAAATGAGGACAGGAGCAATGGATATTCCCCCAGAATAGAGTTCAGTCATTACAGATTAATTTTGTATCTGTGTGGCTATCTTCTTTCATTGATGCACAATTCCAATTTAGCAAAACTTAACAATAAATAGTAAATGAAAACTTGAAAAATTTCCACCGCTGGAAAAATAGCCATGATAGATAGATCAACATGTTCTTATTTCTGTCCTTTAAAAAAATAATAAGCTGGGCAAAGAGAGATTGTAATCTTCATACAAATGTAAATTTTCATGCAGATCAAGACTTGTTTGTTTTGTTGGAAACGTGATTTTGTTTGCTTCATTTGGAGAGAATACAATATAAAAAATGGAGTCACAAAAAGAAAGAGCAGTAGAATCACAGAAGATTCAATTTTGAAATGCCCTCACATTTTGAGAGACGTTTCTAAAAATTCCATTTTTATATTGTGGATAAAATAGATTGCCATCTCAGATCTCAGAAGTTAATAGCAGCTTCTTTATTTTTCAGATACTCCATTCAGCAATGGTCATGCCACAGACTATTTATTTGTTGGAAATATTGTTTACACGGTAAGTTCTTCTCTTTTTATTGAGCCACTCCTAAAGGGCCCATATGTGGGGTATACTTATCTAATCCCTTAGGTAAGGCTTTTCTTATTGTCATATTTCAAATGTTTACATATTATAGATTCCTTAAGGTCAGAGGGGTTGAGAAATGCTTACATTATTGTTTAGCAGAGAGTATACTGAGTCGAAGTGTCTGGAGAAGTGATGAGCAGGATTCCCCATTCTTCAAAAGACCTTTTACATCTTTAAAAGCAAAGAGTACTAAGGAAGATGGTTTCTCCCAAATCCTCTAAGAAAGGACAGAGCAGTTATTTGTGGGAAGACACTGAGATGAGCACTTTCCTTGAAATAAAACTGTCTGCTCATTTCCTAAAGACATCCCCTAGCAACTTAGCTACCAAGATGGTAACTTCAAAATATGGTGGGTTAGAGGAACTGACTCTGGAGGGGAGATCTGGGATTTCTCCTAGAAAGTAAAAAGTAGTGTCCTTCATTTTTCCTAACTCCTCTTTCTTTTCACAGTACGTTGTGGTTACGGTTTGTCTGAAAGCTGGTTTGGAGACTACAGCTTGGACTAAAGTGAGTCCTCTCTGGAATTGCTCCTCCCCCTGAAGTATAGATAATCTTCATACTATGATTTCCTTTTAAGCATTGGGATAATTAATATCTAGCTATATTAAGTTTTGCATGTAAAAATTGTGGTTTGATCTTTTTCAGGGCAAATTTTCAATCCAGTGTTTCCTGGTGCCTCATTTGCTAATATAGCTCAAAGCTATCATTAGTCACCTTATTTCAAATGTATATGCTGGCTCACTGGAAACACATACATGCACAGAAAACACAAAAGAGAGAAAAATGAAACTTTACATATTTTCATATAATTTTACTACCAAGAGATAATCATGGGTAACATTTTATTCTGTGACCCTCCATACATTCTTCTGTCTGTGTGTTTTGAAATAGGATGTATTGTAGAACATAGAATTTTGTGATCTTTCTTAAAAATATATTAGGAACATTTTTATTCCTTAAAATATACTCCTACAAAAATCATTGTTCATGATTAAAGAAAATGACATTTCTATAGATATCCCATCTTTATTTAATCAGTTCCCTATTTTAGGTACTTTGGTTATTTCTAAGGTTTGGGGGTTATAACCAGTTTTTCATGTTTGTCACCCCTGGAGGGTCATGGCTAGCTGCAGCTTAAATAGACTCACCTGATGCTTTGCTAAGAAGGTGGGATGGGGTGGGTGGGAGATCAGTGTGGAGTCAGGGAATCTGTTAACACCTATTCCAGGGAGGGGATGGTGACAGCCTGGAATGTTGGAGCAGAAGGTAGTAAGTCGTGGGTAGATTCTGGAAGTACTTGTTTTAAGGGGAAAAAAAAAACAAAACAAAACCTTGCTGATGGATTGAATTGTGAGGTATAGAAGAAGAGGTCAAGGACCATAAGAGTACAAAGGAGACAAAAATAACCAACTCAGTAGATGCTTAAGGAGGTATTAAACTGTAATAGCCAGTTGATCTTGTAGAAACAAAGAGCAGAATAGTAGTTACCAGAGCCTGGGAAGAGTGGAGAGGGAAGGAGAGGAAGGAAAGAGAATGGTCAACAGGACAGGAATGCAGTTAAATAGGAGGAGTGATTTCTAAGTTCTACAGCAAGCAGTAATTGTGGTTAAAAAACAAAGATATATATTTCGAAACAAAAGATTTTGACTGTTCCCAACACAAAATAATGATAAGTATTTGAGGTGATGGTTATGCCATTTACCCTCATCTGATCACACACATTATATACATGTACTATAATATTACAATATACTCATAAACATGTTCAATTATTAATGTCAATTTAAAACTTAAAAATTTAAAAGAGGTAATATCATTTCAGGTGTCAAAAAAATCTCTTTTGCAAATGAATAGATCAAAGTCTCCTAATGATAAATAAAAACCTCTTGTTCATTTGTCTGTTCCACCATTCTCTCACTAGATTAATACCATCCCAAGGTGCAGCAGATACTTGAAATGAACTGAGCAAAGCCTGCTGTAACTAGGGGATGTCTCAGAGGATGGTCAGCTGTGACAGAAAAACACTTTGATCTTCAGGATAGCCACTAGTTAATTAAATTCATTGTTAAAAATTCTGAGACAAGGGAATAGAGTCCTCACAGTCTTTCCATCAGGAAAGGTGGCTTGGAGGGGGGAATTCTGCAGCAGGTGGGGTTGGGGTGGATCACCTGGCCAACAGAGGGACCATCTGAGCATCTTTCTCCTTTGCAGTTCAGTCACCTGGCTGTGTGGGGAAGCATGGTGATGTGGCTGTTGTTTTTTGTCGTCTACTCAACCATCTGGCCCACCATCCCCATTGCTCCAGACATGAGAGGGCAGGTCAGTACTATGAGCTATGAGTGTGCCTCCTATCTTACGTCAGCAGTGTTTTTATATATGTATGTGTGAGCAAGCGGTGTCTTGTGACAGTGAACTTCAGGAAGACCGTTGTTACCTGCTCCCATCAAAACTTATCAGAAGCACCAAATCAAGGCACCTGGGAGAGGATGTCCAGTCCACAGAACCAACATTTGAAATTATAAGTGATGAAATTTTAAGTCATCTGACTTGCCCCCCTGTTCACATTTCCATAATAAATTATGTGTTCATTACATAGTACTTTATGTCTATGGTTTGTAGCCCTTGGAAAAACCAGAGCTGTTTTGAGTTGTTCATAATCCAATGATTATTATCATAAGTTTAATGTTAACAACAGGATTAGCTGCTTAATTGGTAATTGGTCACCTGTGAAAGATAAATCTCTCTCCTAACCAGACTTTTAATGAGCCAGAATTTCTCATTTATCTCTTTGAACTAGGGAGGCTGAGATAGACAACTTATATTTGTTTGAATGGTTTTGAATTTTCTTTTGTATTATCTTTGTCCAGTATCTGAGATAGACCTGCCAACAGGGACAACTGGATCACAGAATCCCACAGTACTTACTGGGTGTGAAGAGGAAAGAGTTTAGCAATTCTTTGATACAAGATTCCTTAATTTACAGGCAAAGCTATGCAAGCCCAGGTCTCCCAGACCCACTCCACCATCTCCTCCTTGGGGTTGTCTTCAGCTAGTGCTACCCTTAGACCTCAACAAGGGACTATCCAAGTCCTGAGCTTTAGGAGACTTCTGGAGCAGGCCTCCATGGTTGGGTGTGTGCCTCTTTGTGGAGTTAAAAGCCATAGTGTGCAGAGCCAGCCCCCTCTTCAGGTCCATTCTCTGGGCTCCAGGACTCTGAGTTTCCTTCATGAATAGCCAGAAGACCACTGCCAAGCTCTCTGCCTGTGCCTCTCCCCAGATCCAGGCACTATGAGCATCAGTCAGTAATGAGATGGTCACTGTTTCTGGCTCAATCTCAAGCACTGGACAACTGTTGGCAAGGGATGTGCAATGAGTCAACCAGATATTTGCATCGGTCTATCCACACCTGGGTTTGCAGGAGCATGTTCATTCTGCTGTGGGACAACATCAAGAACTGTAGGTCAGGGGCTTCCATTTTGTTTTAGCCTCCAGAATACCTACTTTAGAGGAAGATTTGGATGCTACTTCTGCCTTACAGTAGATATGAACAAAAATGCCTGGGTCTACCAAAGTCTAGATACATGTTCTATTGATGTCTAAGATAGCCCAGGTGGCATTGCTTGCCTTTTTACTTGGTAAATCAACTAATAACCCATGGTTTCTGGTATCTCCATGAGTGTGGGAGGCAAGCAAGCTGGCCCTGTCCTGCAGGAGCAGGCTGCACATCCTCAGATGCATTTTTGCTTTCTGTAAGGAAGAGGACAAATGCAGCACTCTTTCACTCCTTTTCCAATTCCAAGCGGTAGAGGAAATTGCAGGGCATTGATTGAATGAACCCACAAGATTATTGTGAAGCAGAATGAGAATTTCCCAACAAAGATAGTTTGTTCACTTAAAGACATCAACTCTATTGCAAGGCATTGTGATTTGTCCCCCACAAAACAAACCCAGAAAAGAATCCAGTACTCATCATTTGGTAAGTCATGGAAACTTAGAATATCTGCTTTGTGTTCTCTCCTCCTGGGTAAGGGCGTGTCTACTCTGATTTCATTTGAAGAATTTTACAGAACAAAAGATGGGACTGTAGTGGATTGTTACAGACAGGCTTCTAAATTAGAGAAGAGTGACAGCTGACAGGATAAGATCAGTTGTGTGTGACTGGCGGGCAAAGCCATTCCTTTGAAAGCCCCTCTGTGTCTTCTACAGTGTTGTTCTAGCAAACCCCTCTGTGTACAATTGCTTCATGTCTCCAATTCCTATGTGCATGAATTAGGCTGGTTGTTGACTGGCTTCCATCAATCAGTTGACGAGCAAACTGCCCAGGGGCCAGGATTATCATGCAGCCATGTAAGGTGTCCACATTCTTACTGAACAAGTCACATGAACTTGCCAGTCTGGGTGGTTCCAAGGCTCAGCTTAAGGATGACATTTACATACACTCATGTGCTACATAATGACATTTCCACCAAAAACAGACCCTGTACTTTCATGGGTGATTCCACATGATTATATGACCTCGTGATATTATAGCCGTCTTAGTTTGTGTAAGTGCCTTCCATGATGTTCCAGTAATGGGGAAATTGACTACCAATGCATTTCTCAGAATGTATTTCCATCATTAAATGTCTTTGTGGACTTTCCAGTAACAATTTAGAGAGCTGTTCTATCATCCAAGAGCAAAGGAGTGATCTTATTATATTTCACTTTTGTTTAAAAACCCTTTTCCCCCCATTTAAACCATGAAATTTTTACCTTTTTGTGGGTTGATTGGTTGGCTTCAACGGGAAGCAAATGATGCTGTTTTGAGACAGACATACCTGGATGAGACTAAGGTTTCCATTAACATTGGACGAGAGGATAATTAGTTTCCATCATTTAAAGAGCTGTTTATCATCTGTAGTCTTCCTCCAGGGTGAGTGGAAAAATGGTGTCAGAAAACTATATATGACTTCCATGTCCTGACTGAATTTAGTATTTTTACCTTCTGTCTGCCACTCTATTTTGATTCAACAGCTTACTGATTCTTTGAAAAATGCAATAACTGTTAAACATTTTATAACTTTTTTGAAGAATTGCTTGAGTGGAGAGTGGCTAAAAGTAGTCTCAGGAAGGCTTCATGCCATTCTAGAAGGAATTGAATGGTGTTATAAAGCAAGCAAGCAACTGGCCTCTGGTTCATAAAAGGAATTAGCTGCTTTGGGAGAACTATATGGCCAAGCCATATCCATTCCTTGGGTTCTAGGTTGGTGAATGCTTAGAGTGAAGGGTATTCTTGGGCAAAGACTGCTTTTAAAAAATTACTATGTTAATAATGATTTTAGTGATTTTTTACAAGCCATTTTTTATTTGACTATGCAATGGGGTTTTAGCAAATGAAAGTGGTTCTTTGAAGCTCTAGAATTAAAAAGTATCTAAAGGCAAATGGCATTTTGTACCCAAGAGCCCCAGAGAGACTTGACACAAAAACATTCTGTCTATTCATAACATCTTCAACCTTGAAAAGATGCATTGTGTTCTGCCAGAGCTTCCTAAACTAATGTGATTAAATATTTCTTTGTCTAGTCCATTATATTTGGAGTTTTTCTCACATGGGGGAGAGTGCAGGTTTTCCCTTGAGGGCAAAGGAAAGGAAGGGCTGTAGAATTAAATATTTGTTCTCCACTCTCAAAGAGTTTCTATCTGCCCCAAGGCACCTCATGATATGGTATGTAAAGCCCCACCAGACAAAGAGCCAGGAAGTCCCAGTGGAAGTTTTTGAAATCAAAGAAGTCATGTGCACATTTCCTCTCCTAAAAATGTGCAGCATTTATGGGATTTTTAAGGGACACCCTGTTTTCCGTTTTTCTAAGCCCAGGCTTAGAGCTACAGTAAGTTAAAAACTCAGGTTATGTCCATCTTGGTTAATATAAAGGTCGTCAGCTATGGAAAAGAGAAGATGATGCTTTTCAATAGGGGACCATGTGGGTTTCTTTCCCCCAGGAGCATAACCATGCCCATGGGTTTCTCCTTAAGGGTATAAAATGTCTCAAAATGGAAAACAATAATGTGGTTGTTGGTGTATAGCTTTGAAATGGACAGATGAGGAGGACTGGATGGAAAACCAGATCAGGAAATGTGTGTGTGTGTGTGTGTGTGTATTTTTTTTTTTTTCATGCATTTCCCAGGGTTTCTGACTTCAGGAGTGTCTGAGGGGGTCCATCTGACTTGACCTCTGCTCTCAAAGGTCAGGAGGCCTGGCTTATGCCCCAGCCAGAGCCACACAGCCTTGGGCAATCGCTTAACCTGTGCTAATTTCCTAATCAACAAAGTCAGGATAAGATCACCCACCCTAATTACCTTAAAGAATTGCAAAGAAGATATCAAGAGATATCCCCTGGGAAGTGGGAAGTTGGAAAACTTTCATGTTCTTCTTTTTCTTGGGATGATGAATGCTTTTTGAACCTTTATATATAGGAATATATTGCTATGATTTAAACTCCCAATTTTCAGGGGCCAAAGAATTTTAACATTTTGAAAGTTCAAGATAAAATGTTTCTCAGTAAGGTCAATTGATCACCTATATTGTAATCACCTGGGCTGCTTGTTAAAATGAAATCTCCGCCTCCCCCCCAAAAAAGTGCATGCAATTCATATTCTCTCTCTCTCTCTCTCTCATACACACACTCATACCTTTGCCCCCCCACACACACACATATGTAGAATTAGATAGACTCTCTGGGCATGAAGCCCCAGCGCCTGAATTTTAATATATTTCTAGGTAATTCTTTAAATTTTGAGAACCACTGCTTTAAATATCTGTTATTCCATTACAACATTTTAGCTTATGCTGGATGTGATAGGAGGAAATGGTCCACTGAAAATATCCAAGGCTGATTGCATTCTCTGGGTTGGGGTTAGTGTAAGACATAGCCTGGTAGTGCCAGCGTAAGGCAGCTAGCTGTCTAAAGAGGGAATTACACCAAAGACATTACGTAGCTCACCATGGAAAAATACTCCTCACCCACTCTTGTGCCTTTCCTTTAAAGATTTTTTCATTGCTAGTAAAAGAGGAGGGGAGACTTTCACTTCAAAGCTTACAAACTGCTAACTATATCTTCTGTGCCAAGTTCCAGGCCCAGCCAGTTTCTGGAATATGACATGCTTCATTTTTTTTTTTTTATCCTAAATACAGGAATGAGTTTACTTTTGAGCTTTATATACACACTTGTAGATACACAGTGCAAATTCCAGTGGACTAAAAGTGAACAGGGAGGAATTGCAATGGGTTGCCAGTTTGCCATCCCCGAATCCAAGTGATTCAGGATTCTCCTTCCCTGAGAAATTGGGTCCCCTGGATTTCTCAGTCAATCTGTTTGCAGATCTGGGAATGTCCACATGAAACATGAACAGTGACACAGTGACGTTTGTTTCTAAGTGGCATGCATACTAGGAGGTCAGCTGAGGAGTAATTAAAAGAGCCATGTAGAAAACCCCTTTGCTCAGCTGCAGTTCTAGAATGTCTCCACAGGACAGGGGCATAAGGATTGGGTGAGGACTTGTCCTCAGGCGAATGCCCATAGCAAGGGGCATGGTGGGTTACCTCCAACATCCATCCTCCTTTGTCCTTTCCCAGGAGTGCCCAGTTTGTATCACTTATTGGTTGTGACTTGCTCAAGAGGCCCAGCACATTAGGGGAGCTGTTTCCACCCTGAAGTACAGAGGAGAGCTTATTCCCCTCCACTCAGCTGCGGTGGGTAATTCAGAAGCTTGAAGAGATGCAAGGAGATCATATGCTGGGGGCTTCTGGGATAGAAATGTGTTTGCTTCCAAAAGAAATCCATCAACGAGAAGGCCCTCTCTTCCAAATGGTGTGGCTGTTACCGTGACCCTGCTGTAGTTCAGATCTTGGATATGTCCCCCAAAGGCCCGTATGTTCAAGGCTTGGTCCCCAGCTTGGCACTATTGGGAGGTGGTAAAGCCTTTATGAGGTGGGTCCAGTGAGAGTCTGTAGATCATTGAGGGCAAGGCTTTGAAGAAGATGGTGGGTCCCCAGCCCCTTCCTCCTCCACCTCCTTCTCCTCCTCTCTTTTGCTTCCTGGCAATAAGATGAATGGTTTTGCTCCACCACACTCTTTTTCCATGATGTGCTTCATGGGGGCCAACTAATCATGGACTATAACCTCCAAAACAGTGAGCTAAAATAACCTTTTCTCTTTATAAGTTGATCTTGGATTTTTGTTATAGTGACAGAAAATTAACACAGACCTCAAGAATTATTCTACCACCAGGAAGAACATGCTCAGAATCCCACTGCTGGTGTGAAAGACTAGAAAGACAAAAATAAATAACCAAGACAAAAGTCCTCAGGGAAGTGTGGAGGTACCAAATGAAGCCCACTCAAAGCCCACCCCAGGTCAGGTGCTCTAGGAAGCAACCCAGGTGTGCATTGCTTGGCTTTTGTGTATAGATTGTGAGAAAAAAATATTTCTTCACATGACAGTATCAGTCAGATGTTATATTTATAAATATATGGTTGGTCAAGAAAATAAATTATTTTTAAACACGGGCTTAAGGCCTAGATCACATAGTTTACTATTTTGCTATACTCCACTATAACAAAAATCCAAATTGTAGATTGATATAGGAATTGGTAATGAATTGCTTTATTCATGTTTTTGGTAATAATATCCCAGAAACACCAAATGTGAATATCTGAAGCCCACTCACTGGAAGTTTCTTCAACACGGCATTATTGAATAGAATTCGTCTATTTTCCCCGAATACCATACTTCAGAAGCCTGTGTAGTGAGAAGTGGTCAGCCTCATATGTGTACAAAATCTTATCAGCAGAAATTTGCTTTTCATTTCAAAATAATGTCCTAGCATCTTTGAGTAGGTCTATCAAGTATTTGTTGTTGTAGAGCTTACATTTTGGCTTTTTATTTTCCTTGTGGTATTGGGGATTGAACCTGGGGCCTTGTGAATGCTAGACAATTGAACCTGGGGCCTTGCAAATGTTCTACTACTGAACTGCACCCCCCGGCCCACATTCTGACTTTTAAACTTGTACATTTTGTGGAATGGTGAGACTGGCTTACCAGAAGGAACACATCATATTTATAGATAACATTATTATCTAAAATAAATAGCAATACAAGCAAAATTAAGAGTACATAAAAGAGAGAAAAGGGAGGTACTAGGGAATGAAATTGATCGTATAAAGATGTTACAATGAATCCCACTAATATGTAGAATTGTAATGTACTGATAAAGATAAATAAATAAAAAAGAGTACATAGAGGTCCTTGTTTCTCACATGTCTGTGACTGTTGTCACCAGCATCCTGTCTCTCTGGCATGTGTTTGCCCTCCTTGAAGGCCCCAACACCTATCCTTGTCTGAGGCAAGCACTGGAACTGGAAAAATCAAATAAAATTATTACAGCAGCAAAAAAAAACTCTTCATCAATAATAAAAAGAAAAATCAGGAATGTTCACTTGAGCAGAGCTACCTAAGATGGGTTCTCCCAGACTGATAAATATTTGGGCTATGAAATTAGAAAATTCAGGCATCCATCCAACTGTTCTGTCAGAAATGGATCTCATAGGTGTTAACACGGAACAACAAGTTGCCTTTGTTTTTCTTCCCCTGGCTAAGAAACAAAGGGGAAAGTGTATTTTTTAAGAAGTTGGAACCTCCTTAAAGTGGTTTTTAGATTTTTCTGTGCAGACCTGCAGGAGCAGGAGTGTCTGTTTGGACTAAAGTGGCTGGAAACAGACTTCCTTCCTACTCGGTGCACATCCCAACTGTGAAAATGAGACTTGAGCTAAAGTAACCCAATGCCTGAGACATCCATAAAGCTAATTCTGTTGTTCACAACAGTCGATAACACAATAATACTTGTGCTATTTCTGAGTTCCAGTTTTTGTCAGGTATGTGAAAGCAATAGTATTTATCTTTGGATTTAATAGGGAAACTAAAGAAAATAAGACATGTAAATAAAAATAGTTAATGTTTGTTGAGCAGTTACCATTTGTCAGACAAAATTCAGCTGTTCCTCAGTGGAAGATTGGTTCCAGGACCCCCTACAGATACCAAATAAAAGAACACTCAAGTCCCTTATATAAAATGGAGTTATGTTTGCCCTGATTCTATCCCCGACACCAAAAATACAAAATAAATAAATAAAAATAAAAATACTCTATGCATTTCTTCCTATACACTATAAATCATCTCTAGATTACTTATAATAATACAATGTAAATGTGGTGGAAATAGTTATTATATTGTATTTTTTAGGGAATGAGAACATTTTCTGTCTGTGGTTAGTTGAATCTATAGCTGTGTAGCTTGCAGATATGGAATGCCAACTGTATACATCCATATAAATATACTATACATACACAGTCTAGGCAGCAGCTGATTCAGAAATCTGCAACCATCAGAGGAGAAGAGAAAAGGGTGGGTGCCATGGTCAGGCAGAGAGCAGAAGACCTAGGACTTCCCCTCAAGTCTGCTAGATGCCAGGGTATGTTTCCATACTTCATCACGACAGAAAGCATCCAGGATGATGACAAACCAGGTATCTAATAAATATCAATCATTTGTCCTTAAAATGTTGCTTTTATTAAGTTTTATATGAAGTGACTTACCGTACAATGTAATGGAATTTTAAACCCATGAATATTGAGTTAGAAAACATAAACAGACTTTGGTTTTGAATCACATTTCTGACTATGGCTCCAGTCTCTTCTGCAATAAAGTAAGTTTCAAACAATAGGATCTTTTTAAAAAGCACATTATGGGAAACCCTAATTCAGGGGGACCCAGTTCTCCCTTCCCCCACTATACAATTCTCTCCCTTTTGCCAGTTTATTTTATTTTGGCCTTTCGTTTCAAGGATGCCATGTGTTAATTAGAGGCCAGACGGCTTTGATTGTGAGTTATTTTTCTCTTCACTTAGAAGGATTGTTGTGGTGTTTCCATTTGTCATTCATTCTGATGTTAATTTTTAAAATATCTGTCAGCAAATTAAAGTACACATTACATGCTGATTTTGTTTGTTTGTAATATTTATGCTCAGTGGTCACAGAGTATTTTGATGTGGTTTTGAACTTTTTCTCGCGTGCAACATGTGGAAATGTGACTGCGAGCCACCCTCCTTCAGATTCCGTACAGGGGTCTGCTTCTCTGACATCTGCAGGAAGAAAAGCAGCCTTTCTCATGATGGGGACCATCTCCGCAGTTCTAGCCAGGTATAGTGGAGGTCTTTAGGTTTGCTCTACTTAAAAGGAATAGAGGTGCCTGAGAAAGGCCACCAAATCAAGGATGCATGACCAGAGAAAGTTAGGCTAGAGAAGGGAGAAAATGCAAGCATAGCATGCTATAAAGGGTGGATCAGGATTTTTCTGATTTGTATTAAAAAAAATGCAAAGCTATCAGTGACAGTAACTAAGAGGATCAATTTAGTGAACAGTCTTCAAGTGGGTGAGATTTTCAGTTACTGTGTTTGCTGTTGCTATCATAAAATATCAAATTGTCCCTGGGGGAAGTTGAATGATTTTGGAACCTAGATTAGCCAACTCCTATGCAGTTGGTGTATCTTTGGCTACAGACAGAGAAAGAGAAATCTCAGTTACCTGTGCCTCTGTTCATATGTGCACTTTAATTCATAACCTATGTATTTTAATAACTGTGAGCTGTTTTGATAGAAACTGAAGGAGACATATTTAAATGTGCAGATACTTTCAAGTGCAGAAGTGCTTGGAAGGCAGCCCCATGAACTGGCTCAGCAGCAGCACAAAGGGTGTGGTGGCATCTCACCATCTGCTGCCTGCCTACATCCATTCCTCCTTCTTCCGGTCACAGCCCCCAAACTCTTCCCCATTTACAGGATATGCTTTCAGATAGTGCTGATTCTACCATGTTCCACGTCTGAGGTCTAGATCTTTGGCCTAGGACTGGGCAACCAGACCTTTCATCTCATTGACAGCAGCAGTGGATTCAGAAATGGGTGTGGTGCCCCACACTGGGATGCTTAGAGATAATTCAAGGACATATATATGTGTGTGTGTGCACACACACACACATCAATTGCAGTGGGGAGGTCTTTTGGCACCAGGTTTGTTGTATGAGTCTGGAGCTGCCAGGTGCTGCTGCAGAGAAAGTTCCTATGGAAGGATAATTTGAGCATGGAGGAAAGCTGAACCAAGAGTTGATGGCCTTGAGTGTGCCCCAGTTGTGCCTGAAGCTGGAATCATCTCTGAACTTTTAGATAGCCACAAACCACTGTATTTCCTTTTTTGCATAAGATAATTCAGGTTGGATTTTTGTTATATCTGAGAAGAGTCTTAATTAATGGAACAATTAATCTCCCAAGTCACAGACATAAAATGTAAAATCAGGGGCTGGGGTTGTGGCTCAGTGGTAGAGCGCTTGCCTACCACGTTTGAGGCACTGGGTTCAATCCTCAGCACCACATAAAAATAAATACATTAAATAAAGGTATTATGTCCAACTACAACTAAAAAAATATATATATTAACAAAAAATAAAATGTAGAATGGTCTGGGTCAAGTTAAGATAGAGAAAACTCTGCTATCTCTTTTGGGAAATTAGAGTTTTCATTATATAGTAGAAAAGCAGTTTCTCTTGCTTACATCTACCAAGTTGGGGACTTTGCCTTTCTGTAGCCTTCAGTGAGTCCCTCTCCCAACTTTCTACCCACCCCACCCCCCACCAAAAAAAAAAAAAAAAGACAGGCCAGGGTAAAAGCTAATTGATTAAAATGGTCAGGACCTAGAAAAAATATGGAGCTTTTCTCTTTCTTCTGGCAGCCAATTTAAAATGGCTTAGAGTCAAATAGTCATGAGCAACACTGTCCAATAGAAATATAATGGGAGACATATGTATAATTTTAAATTTTCTAGTGGCTCCACTAGAAAAGGCAAAAAGAAATAAGTGAAATTAGTTTTATTAATGTGTTTAGCCCAACATTTCCAAAATTTTATGACTTCAAGATGCAATCAACATAAAAATAAATTTTTAACGAGGCATTTTGCATTCTTCTTTATTTGTTATGTCTCTGAAGCCCAGTGTGTGTGTCGCACATACAGCACTAGCCTCTAGCCAGGCTACATATCTTTCAAGGGTGCAGTAGCCACATCTGGCCAGTGGCTGCTGTGTTGAAAAGCCTAGCTCTTGACCAGCAGAGATTTGAAAGCACAAGTTCACTCCTCAGAGCTAAATTTAGCATAGGCAAGATCAAGATGTAGGTAGCCTGCCTGGGATAAGACGGGGTCTGGAAAAGCCTAATGCTCCAGGTTTCTCCCACATACTCAGAGTGTGCACTGCCTGACTTCTATTTTAGTCACCTTCCATTGAAAGGGCCTTGGCTCTGACACAAGACTTTCCCTAAAAATAAAATCTGGGGATAAGAGAGCTGTTAATCTATGGGCTCATTAATTGCTTTAAGCAGAGTTTATAAACCAAGATTTATAAAGTGTGGATCTAACTTCAAATATTTTTTTTTCCAAAATGAGCTAATATTCCAATGATTTTCTCCCAAATGTTAGAAGGAACAGGTCAGGACCTAGGACTTTGGTTACATTTATGTCATGCTGCAAGTGGCTGAGTAATGAAAATTCGCTACTGAAAATCAGTTAAATCTGTTCTTTCCAAATGGTTATTCTGTAAGTGGCCATTTCTAAGCAGGATTATTAGGTTGTATGAACCCCTTATCATTTTTGCCTTTTTGAGCTTCAGAACCTTTTTCCCCTCACTAGGCTGAATCCACATCCTGCCATTTCTTATCTCTTAAATGTGTCTCTTTCCTTCTGGTCATACTCCAATCCAGTTAGTTTGTGCTGCTCATTTCTTGCCTGGACCACTGCAGTAGCTTCATGACTAGTTCTTAGCATGCAGTCTGTGCAGATGAATTCCTCTAATGTATCCACAATGGTCTTTTAAAATACAAAACGATGTACTTGTTCCCTGGTATTCTGTTGCATCTGGATAAATTTAATGTCATTTGTCTTTCCCCTGAGACTCTTTTCCTATTATATTCTTTTATGAATATTTGTTTTTACAAGAACTGTACTCAAAAAAATATATTAACAACAACAACAACAACAAAAGCCAGTAGCACAAGTCAAGCCAGGCACAGTAGTTCAAGCATGTAGTAATCTCAACGGCTTGGGAGGCTGAGGCAGGAGGATCGCTAGTTCAAAGCCCATCTCAGCAACTTAGAAAGACCCTGTCTCAAAATAAAAAATAAAAGCACTAGAGATGTATTTGGTGGTAAAGCACCCCTGGGTTTAATTTCCTAGTATTAAAAAAATATAGCTGAACTGTTTAGGTTACCTGAATGACATCTGTGGTATAATATTCATTGATATTTGCATTTGGAGAGAATTAGTAGTCATGTTTCATTAATTGAATGGAAAATGTTTGGGAGTCGATATTAAAGAAAAGGCAAATATAGAAAGGGTGGGTTTTTTCCTAAACTTTTAATTCCAGAAGGCATGATGTAATCATTATCTAATAGTTTTATGAGAGGTAAAACTGAGAAAAATAGTTCATTGTTCCCCAACAGCACTAACACATTGGGCAGCATTTTTATTATGACATTCAAGGGATTGGCATAGTTGAAGTAATGAATATTAGCACATAGCTGGAGAGCTTTCCATCAAGAAAATGTCAGGCCTTCATGGAGTTTAGTGGCAGCTGGCCTCTGATAAACCCAGGATGATTTCCTCAGTAGATCAGGTGCTGGGGTCCCAGTTTACTGATTGCCTTGCAAGAAAGAGGCTTAAGGGGAGGAGTGATTCTGGCCCTGAGACCTGAATTGGTGCATAGGATTTTAGTGTCAAGTAAAGTGATACAGCAAGAGAAGCAAACACCTTTAGACTGAAAGTCTGCCCCCAACACGGCATCTTAATTAAAGAAAAGATAAGCAGAAATAACATGCTGTGCATCCAGTAAAGGAAGAAAAAATGTGGGGGGAAGGGAAAAGAAGGAAACTGGTTGATATCGAGGAGGACAAGGAGTGTGATGGAGAAGGCCAGGTGGGACTGTGAGCCCTGGAAAAAGAGGCTTGAAACATTGCACTGCAGGAAATCACTGGTTCATTGAGAAACTGGTGTCCTGGGTTTGACCTCAAGAAAGAATAAGAGTAACCATGAAAAAGGTCCTGTGAACTTACTCAAACTAAAAAGTTTTTTCTCAGCAAAAGATACAATAAGAGAGGTAAATAGAGAGCCTACATCCTGGGAACAAATCTTTACTCCTCACACCTCAGATAGAGCCCTAATATCCAGAGTATACAAAGAGCTCAAAAAATTAGACAATAAGAGAACAAACAACCCAATCAACAAATGGGCCAAGGACCTGAACAGACACTTCTCAGAGGAGGACATACAGTCAATCAACAAGTACATGAAAAAATGCTCACCATCTCTAGCAGTCAGAGAAATGCAAATCAAAACCACCCTAAGATACCATCTCACTCCAGTTAGATTGGCAGCCATTATGAAGTCAAACAACAACAAGTGCTGGCGAGGATGTGGGGAAAAGGGTACACTTGTACATTGCTGGTGGGACTGCAAATTGGTGCAGCCAATTTGGAAAGCAGTATGGAGATTTCTTGGAAAGCTGGGAATGGAGCCACCATTTGACCCAGCTATTCCCCTTCTCGGTCTATTCCCTAAAGACCTAAAAAGAGCATGCTACAGGGACACTGCTACATCGATGTTCATAGCAGCACAATTCACAATAGCTAGACTGTGGAACCAACCTAGATGCCCTTCAATGGATGAATGGATAAAAAAAATGTGGCATTTATACACAATGGAGTATTACTCTGCATTAAAAAATGACAAAATCATAGAATTTACAGGGAAATGGATGGCATTAGAGAAGATTATGCTAAGTGAAGCTAGCCAATCCCTAAAAAACAAATGTCAAATGTCTTCTTTGATATAAGGAGAGTAGCTAAGAACAGAGTAGGGTCGAAGAGCATGAGAAGAAGATTAACATTAAACAGGGATGAGAGGTGGGAGGGAAAGGGAGAGAGAAGGGAAAATGCATGGAAATGGAAGGAGACCCTCAGAGGTATACAAAAGTACATACAAGAGGAAGTGAGGGGAAGGGGAAAAAATAATACAAGGGGGACAAATGAATGTCAGTAAAGGGGGCAGAGAGAGAAGAGGGGAGGGGAGGGGAGGGGAGGGGAGGGGGGATAGTAGAGGATAGGAAAGACAGCAGAATACAACAGACACTAGTATGGCAATATGTAAATCAATGGATGTGTAACTGATGTGATTCTGCAATCTGTATATGGGGTAAAAATGGGAGCTCATAACCCACTTGAATCAAATTGTGAAATATGATATATCAAGAACTATGTAATGTTTTGAACAGCCAACAATAAAAAATTAAAAAAAAAGAAAAAGAAAAAGGTCCTGTGAAACAGCAAGTCAGAATTTTGCCTTTTGATGATTAATATAATGATTAAGTAATTCTTAGAAACAAAAAGAAATAAAGGGAATACATGTGTTATTTTGAGCTATCTTTCTGACTACTAGCTTTCTGTTTAAAATAAATGCAAAAACAAAAACAAAACAAAAAAGTTCCTGTCTGATCTATTTAAAAAGTGATAAATAATTTAAAAATCTGTTCTTTTCTCAGAATCAAATATTGCATTAGGGAAGTATGATAGTTTTTTTTGTAAAGTAAATTTAACCATCCTCAATTAAATTTTAAAAGTCTGAGAGGAGTATGATTTTGGAAAAAATAGCTTATTATTGCCAAAATAATTTGTTTTGAACAGAAAATGTAAGATCAACAAGTAACTATAAGTAGTTAACAAAGTTGTCGACTTGGGGACTTACTCATTTAGACAAAAGAAAACTCTCTACCATTCTCAGTGTTTTTAGTGGTTCAAATCTAGTGAAATAAACTTACTGAAACAGTATTCCCATATACAGCCAGCGTGAAACTGAATTCCATGGAAGCCTTTTACATGATCTTTCTAGCCTAGGTCATCTTATGAATAGATACAACCTACTAGAAGTCATCCTAGGCCACTTTGTCCCCAAAGCACTTTTCTTTTTTTTCTTTTCTTTTCTTTTCTTTTTTTTTTTTTTTAAGAAAAGTAGCTCTTCCTTATTCCTGGGTATCTTTTGTGTAAATGCTGGAGTTGGGAACTGTTCTGTGGTTTAGGTCCTTGTGGGCTACAGCACCCAGCTTTTTACTCTTTAAAACACTAAAAGGGTGAATGAGCTTCCAAAACTTAAACTTAACTTCAAACTTACGACCAAGCAAATAACAAGTCTGAAATGAAACTGTGTGATTGGTAAATTCTCCACATTGTTTAATTTTTTTTTTTTTTTGTATTTTTATTTATAGACAGCATCTCATTGAGTTGCTGAGGTTGGCTTTGAACTCACAATCCTCCTGCCTTACCTCTAGAGCCTCTGGGATTACAGGTGTGTGCCATCATGCCTAGTTTAATATATCCTCCTTGTGTGTGTGAGAAACAGAAATTTGTTAGGAACCTTCTCTACTATCCCAGAAACATGGGACAAAGGACAGAGCCAAGCGGAGCAGGGGGAAGTGACCCAGGAAAGTCTCTGATGTCTCTCCGAGGTGGAGGTGCCCACTTCTCTCCAGGTGGTCCATGCGCCCTCCTTCCTGGAATCCATGGGGAGGTACTCAAGGCAGTTTGCACACCTCCCTCCTACAGCTCCTCCACATAAGAGAGATCCTGTGGGATCTGTGGGGTTTTGTCTGACTCCACTGTCCACTTTCATTGAAACCACTTTGGGTCCGCAGGCAGAAACATGGCACACAGCAATGTAGTCTTAGAATATAGGTGGCATTTCTCCTAGTCACCCCCTTGCAGTCCTGATGGTTGTCACAGGAATAGTCTATGGGCCCACCATGGGGTTGTCCAGTGGAGGGGGAGTTTTCTTCTGACAGTGTACCCTGAGAGGACTTGCTGCTCTCTGCCTCCCACCCACTGCCACTCACAACAGGCTCAGGTTGGGCACAGGGACATACTGCCGAGCTATGCTGAGAGTGGAGATCCTTGCCTGCTGGCTGCAGTGGGCAATGGCAGATGCTCGGGCTCTTCTGCCACTGTTCTGTCCTAACTGCTTGTTCTCCTCCGCCAGCTGATGTTCAGAGAGCAAGAGGGGGAAGAGGAGGCTCACAGGCATTTCTTGTTGGGAGAGAGTAAAGGTGAAAGGATCTGAGGGGATGGGCAAGGCCCAGCCTGTAGATTGCAGCTTAACTTGGATTGTGCAGCCTGCCCCCAAATTGTCTGGTGCTAGAGCATCAGATTTGCCAATCGAATTTTCTGTTTACCGGAGATACCCAGGAATTGTATAGGTTGAAACACATGAGAGACAGGACCCTCGTTTTTGTGGGGTTTAAATGGTTAGGGAGTAACTCCCCAGAATGAGCAGGTGAATATTTGTCACTCTAGTTCAGCTACAGATACTCCATGATTTTGGCTAACAGGTGCCTCTGTGTGGGGTCCACAGTCAGAAACTGACTGGTTATGCTTCAAACTTCTGCAGAAACATGCAAGGGAATATTGTCCCTTGGGTACAGGATCTGCTCCTCAGCTGCACAAATGTGGTCCTTTTAAATGTGAGGCACCCTGTGACCATGAAATACAGAAGGACACCCAAGATCCAGAGATCCAACATGGGGCCATAATATTTTTTTACCCACCAGTAGAGTATGGGGCAAAGTAAGTGTCCAGCTGCTGCCTGAACACTCTCTGGGCCTCCTCCTCCTGCATGCCACTGCCCCCCAGGCTGTGACGCCATAGTGGTCCCCCACATTCATGCTCCATCACAAAGTAGATATTCTCAGTGGTTCCAATAACATGAAATAGCTCAATTTAGGTGTTCCATAGTCTCTGTTGTATCCAGTATGGATATAATGACAGGAAAGTTCTTTGGCAGGACTTTCACAGCCACTTCTGTCCCAGTGAGGAGATGGTGGTCCAGTTTCACACAGGCAGAGCTGCCCTGCCCAGTGTTCCTCAGAGCTCTATAATGTTCATGAGAGTATCTTCAAAGGAGGAGCTGGCTGGGAGACCCTGCTACAGTCATCTTCTCAGTCTCTCTCTCTACTCTCAATATACATCATTACGTATACCAACTAATGATGCTAGCTAAAATGAACCAAAACCTAAAGAACAAAACCAAAAAAGTTTTCCCTACACACAAAAAAAATTAAAACGACAACAACAAAACCGACCAAACTCACTATGAGTCTGACAGATTACCAACCAAGATCAGCCTGTGCTTATGGACAAAAAATTAGCCACAGTCAGGGACTTATACCGATGGTTCTTGAAATTCCTTTTCATTGGCTCTCTGTGAGGTCAGAATAAGAAATAGCCCAGGCACAGCTGGGCATAACACACAGTGGATTTCTAACTTTTGGGCCTCATGGGCCTTTAATAATAAGAAAAGACTCCAGAAGCTTTTGCTTCAGTAAGTTCAGAGACTGTATTTGCTTGTTTAGAAATTAAAACCTATGAGATGCTTCAATGGCCTTTCATTTTGAGTCTGAAAAGCTATAATAACTTTTGGTTTTTGAAGGCCTTCTCATATCTATACTCAAGGTATTCAATTCCTTTTTCTTTCAACTCAGAAAGATTGGCATCAAAATGTTGGTAGCCTTCATTCACATTATGATAGTATAGCACAATGTTCTGTTCCCTAAGATACTACATAGACACAACTTCTATTTTTAGATATTTTTTTAGTTGTAGTTGGACACATACTTTTATTTTATTCATTCATTTATTTTTTTTTATGTGGTGCTGAGGATTGAACCTAGCATCTCGCATGTGCTAGGCAAGCACTCTACCACTGAGCCACAACCCTAGCCCCTATATGGACACTATTAACACCTATGGGGCTGAGAGAGAGGAAGCTTCCATCGTAATTTCCCCATAAGGTCCTCATCAGATTTCTCATGAGGATCCCCGGAACCCAGAAAGCAATGAGTTGATGTATTCAAAATGATAAAGGACAAAACCTGACTGTAGAATCCTATGGCCAGAAGTGTCCTTCCCATAAGAGGAAGAAATAAATGGAGGCATTCCCAGATGCCTTGGTCCCTTTGAGCTACTTTAACAAAATGCCTTAGTCCTGGTAGTTTGTTAACCACAGAAATTGACTTCTCACAGTTCTAAAGGCTGGCAAATCCAAGGTCAACGTGCCAGGAGATTCAGTGTGTGATCAGAACTGGAGTTGTCTTTCTGTGTGGCACCTTGTTGCTGTGTCCTCACTTGGTGGAAAGGGCAGAAGGATTGGACTCACTGTCTCAAGCCCCTTTCTTTTTTATTTTCTTGGTGGTACTGGTGATTGAACCCAGGGCTGATCGCATGCAAGGCAAATGCTCTACCACTGAGCTGTATCCCCAGCCTTTTTACTTTATTTTGTGACAGGATCACACTAAGTTGCTTAGCCTGGCCTCAGATGTGTGATTCTCCTGCTTCTGTGTCACAAGTAACTAGAACTACTGGTGTAAGCCACTGCATCTGACTTAATAAATGCTCTTGTGTGTGTGCATGGTGCTGGGAATCGAACTAGGACTTCGTGCATGCTAGATTCTAAAGCTACACATCCCATCCATGAGGTTGGAGCCTCATGGTCCAGCCACCTCCTGAAGGCCCCACTGCTCTACACAGTTGAAGTTAAATTTGCATAGAACTTTTTGAAGGGACACATATTTTCAAACCACAGCACCAGATCAACAAGAGCTGAGGGAGTTGGTTGCCACTATATGTGCCCTGTGTGTTTTCAGGTTTGAAGTGAAGGTCACTCAGAGCCAAGGCACCCAAAGTTTTCTCCTTCAGACTTTAAGGACTTGCATGAGCATGTGGGTGACAGAGGGAAAGGTGACATTGATGATTGGTGTCTGGTTCACAGGCAGTCTCTGGTGCAGAAACTAAGTTACCTGTAGCTTCTACTGCTTCCTGCACTCCTGTTCCCCATATGTGTTCACCCCTGAGTTAATGGTGTAGCAAGATGTGGGATGTCATACTGGAGGAGCTTATAGGAGGCTTGGAGGCCCCAAGATGCTCCAGGAAATTGCTGCCTCTCTGCACCTGCTGGAAGCTAGGACTTCCAGGCAATGCCAGCCACAATGGCCATGCAGGGTACTGGGGTGCAGAACAGACAGCCATGGTAGGCAGGGTGGCAGCACCCTCAGGTCACCTGCAGGAGGCACTGTGTGGAGGAGGGCAGTTCCTCAGAAGGTCAGGAGGGATGGGGTGGGCAGAAGGAGCAGTGGTCCCACTTCTGCATGACTACTAAGACCAGGGCTTCACTACCACTGTCCAGAGCTCCATGGAGGGTGAAGCTCCCACCTTTCTCGGCCACTTACCACACCTATTTGACCCCAGTCCACCCAGTTTTAATATATTCTTTTGTGGAAACAAACCACAATGAAAACAGTATTCAGAGTCTCAACTCTTGAGTTTGCCTAAATTCTTATCCTCAATGCCAAATGCTCTCTCCTCTCTCCTACCATTTCAACATGCGCTTTGGGCCATGTACGATTGCAGACTGATGGCATGATACTATAAATGCTGTAACACGCGTACAGATAACACAGTTGTAAAAGTGAAAATTAACGACATTGGGTCACTGTCTGGATGAGCTGGTGTAGCAAGATGTGGGATGTCATACTGGAGCTTATGAGAAAGAAGAGTGGGGGAAATAGCTTAATGTTTGTGCCAGCGTGACTAAGGGGGTGATGGCGTTGATCATGGGGGAACGTGAGGGGGATGCATTAGGGTGAGAGAAAGACGGGGTATACTTTGGGTGTTCACTGTCTGAGGTATGAGGAGGCAGTTTGCATGGATGGATGATATGGAAATAATCAAAATGTTTAGATTCATTCAAGGGTTATTATCCCATTACATTAGTAACTAGTTTGGATACAAATTTTTTTAAAACTTTTTTTTAGTTTTTGATTGATCTTTATTTTATTTATTTATATGCAGTGCTGAGACTTGAACCCAGTGCCTCACACACATGCTAGGCAAGCTACAAAAATTTTAAAAATCACAAGTAACCCAGGATATCTGAAGGAGCCTGATGGCTAATGGTTGGGGACAGGGCTCCTTTTCCCACACCTTCCTTTCCACTTGGGTCATTCATTCCTTAAACACTTCTGCAATGTGTTCTTCAAGCAGCCCAGTAGTCTGCAAGAAGTTTCCTTTCTAAAAGGGGTTAACAGAAACCCCCTTTTTTCTCCTATGTCAAGTGGAAGTGATTGGTTAAACACTATTTCACAAATTAGTTATTTTCTTGAACGACTTCGAGACTGACATATGCCTTCAAGTTTTGAGGGTTCTCTTTCTGTATACAATGGGAGCTCTGTTAGGAAGTTGCTAGAAAAAAAAGAGCATTTCCCCTTTGTCAGCAATCGAAAGTAGTAAGTAATGTCCTTAATGAGTCCTTAATGAACAGAGCTACCTTCCAAGTGACGTCTGGAGGCTTTGGGGGCTTATAAAATGGCTTTAGAATCCATGGTGCTGGCGATTTTGGTAGTAAACAGCTTGAAAGGGGTCTCTTGGCAGAACTGGGGTCAACTAAAATTTTCAACTAAAATTGAAACTTAAGCCTCTGTGGCAATGTATGTAAGTCTCAATAGACGCCCACTTTAAAGAACAGGGGAGGAGATACCTGGAATGGGAACAAGAATGGAAGGAGAAATGGGGTGCCAAGGACAGAGGACATCGGAAGGTCAATCAAGACCTTCATTGACTATGCCAGTCAGGGTCCCTGTTTGCAATGGACAAAAAGAAAAAATATATATGGAAAGGCTGAAGAACCAGGTTCAAGAAGCTGGCTGAACCCAGAGGGGCTGCCTCAGCCACCCGGTCAAGACATGACCCAGCTCTGCCACAAGAGGTAGCCAGTGTAGACAGAAGCAGCTGATGGACAAGCCCAGGTCTCCTGCCAAGTCCCAGCTATTTCCCTTCTACCATGGCTCTTCTCACTGATTTATGTGAACCTGCCCAAATGCATTTTAGGGAGATCCCAGCAATGCCCACGTTCTCTTGCAAATAATAAGAAGAAAAATATCTTTTCCATTTGGCTTCCATAGGGGGAAAAGAGTTAGGGGGAACCTTCTAGACCTTTTTTGAGTTACTTCTCCCAATGAGAAGACAAAATTGCCAAGCTAAACAGGTTATTGAGGTAAGTTTGAGAGAGATGGTTTTTAAAAAATCAGTGAGGTACATAGACAAACAATAGTCACCCATGCGAGAAAGTTTAAATGAGAAGAACTAGAGGTTGGCAAGAAGCAGAGTAAAGCCTGGTATCATTTTTCAAAGTAGATATAAAGAGGAGGTGGCTTCCAAATGACTGTCAGGGAACATGGACCTGTCCCTGGGATGGCCTTTTGGGGGCAGAAGGATAATGGTAGATAATCAGATAATCCTAAGAATTAATTACATATGATTAGCTATAGTTTGTCAGTGTCTAAAGCAATTTGAATAACTATTTTCCTTTTACTTGTGCTTCAAGAAAATCCAGCAGTTTCTCCATAGAGTAACGATGGGTGCCTCTTGGCAGACTTGCTTTATTTGAAGTATCCAACTACTCCATCAGACTAAAAAATGTAATCTTTGTTTTCTCAGGATGCTGTCAAGGCAGGAGCAATCATAAAAAGAGGGGAAAAGTGTGATTAGCATCATTTCATTATATGAATGAAAACCAACACTGGTAGTTTCAATTTGAGCAAATGAGTTACCACAACCAAGTGAAGTTGCTCCTTAATCCAGAATCCTTACAGTGAGACCTTGAAAACAAAAGTTTGGGGATGAATTTTTTTTTTTTGCACCAGAATTTAGGCATTGTGAGGCTCTTTCTAGAACATATTTAGGTCTATTCATATAAATCTGCTGGAAGAACCTTAGCAATATGGAAATGGTATTGATAAGCTACCATTTTTCCATTCCTAGAAGCTGCTATTTATTATTATAAGTTATGTGCCCCTAAATGGAAAAGGCAGTCTCACCTATCTTTTCATGCCCCTACTATTCAGCATAAGTTAATCTTTTCAACAAAAGCAGCCAACTTTTACAGCAAAGGAATTTGCAGTCTTTGTGGTTTGGGTAAAAAGGTGGCTCATTTTACTGGTTTCTTGATGAAATATGTTTAATGATAAATTTAATCTTTCCTCAAAAAAATTCCTAAATCTATTTTTCTGTGCAATATTCAACATAAAAGCCTTCCCCCCCCCCATGGAAGCAGCCAAAGATTAAGTTTGTGTAGACCTATGCAAACAGTTTTGGGTCCAAGGTTAGGCTATTTATTGCTGGACGTAATACATGTGTTTGTATCCAGGAAGAACAAAATCCAACATATTGACACAGGTTTTCAAATATATTAATTTACTTTTTTTGTTTTAGAAGGGTTTCCCCCTTCCTGCCCTCTCTTTTTAATCTTTTTTCTACACATGGTAGAATGTGGAAGGATTTTTGCCAGGGATAACTAGCAAAGGTATACAATGTGTTAATACACAGGAGATCTGCTCATTTCATTGCCCAGACTTCTAAGAGAGTTGCCTGCACTCTGACTTTGGCATAGCATGCAGGAAATTCCTCATTGGTCTGCCCAATGCAATAAACAGACCTCCTGCATCTAACCACATCCACACTGAAGGTTCTCATGTGGGGCTACTTTAGCTTTTTGTGTAAAAGTTAAGGGTCCCAGCATTCCCATCCATACTTTCTTTAGCTCCTAGGCTTTGGAATTTGTGTAGGACTGTGTTTAGGGGGTTAATAGGATTTGTAGTTTAACTCTTCCTCATCCTTTATGCATATAGAAAATATAGACAAGGCAAACATATCCCCTGTACAGAATGAGAGAGAGATGCTGTTGATACACAGTTGCCCTCTGTGTCCCCGGATTGCACATCTAGGGATTCACCCAACCATGATATATCATAAATAGTTAGGAAAAAAAAATAAGTCTGCACCAAACAGCTACAGACATTTTTCTTGTCATTATTCCCTAAAAAATACAGTGTGTATATGGCATTTGCATTGTATTATAAATCATCTAGAGATGATTTAAAGTATATGGAAGGATTGTGCAGGTTCAATGCAAATCCTATTCCCTATTATATAAAGGAGCATCCAGGGATTTGGGTATCCATGAGGGTCCTAGGACCAATCACCTTGGTCAGATAAATCAGAAGTTGCCATTTGCCTTTTGGTTATTCATCAAACACATTACTTATGTTCTCTGCCCATTTACAAACTTATAGTTCTTCAGAAATCCCTGCTACTCAAAGTGTGGTCCTCAGACCAGCATCATCAGAGGCTTGTTAGAAATGCTCAAGTCCCAACCCAGAACTGTGGACTAGAATCTGCATTTGAACAAGAACCCAGGTGATTCATAGAACGTTAAAGGTAGAGAAGTCCAAAGTCACATGCTATGCTACCAGAATGTCTGAACCCTCTCCAAGAAGACTGCTATGGGAGAATGTGAGGGAGAAAGCTGGCCAGTCAGTAGGAGGTGTGGGAGTGGGGAGGGGCAGGGGGAGGAGAGCCAGGAAGGACATTGCCTGAGTTAAATTATACTCATTAATTCAATTTGAGGCAGGAATGTGTGTAAATAAATGCTGGCAGCTGTAGTGGCTCTGTTTCCTGCAGGCTCAAGGAGGAATTCTGGGGCCAATGGACGGGAAAACCTGACTCGGCATCCACATTGGGAGCACATTGGGAGATAGCTCTGCAGCCAGGAGATAATGACCACCAAGATAGTATTATCATTATCGTATTAGGGAGGTTTTAAATGCAGCATTAAGTGCCAAACCAAGTGGAACTGGAGAGGCTGCCCTAGCAGAGATAAAATCTTCATTATTTGAAAAGATTAAGCTTACTTGACCGCACCAGCCTCTTTTTTTAAAAAAAAAAGTCAATACAGATCGGATTTCCTAGCGGTTAAAATGCATAGGACAGTACCTTGGTCATCCGCAGCCTGGCAGCCTTTCCAAATAAATAATCTGTTCACATGTGGATGTCCCATATATGGAACTAAATGTAGGAGAAATAGAAAATTGAAGACTATAGGTAAAGAACAATTCTTTTGCAACATAAATTTGTAAAATGTTTATATGTTTAATTTTGGGCACTTCATGTTCATTAACTGTTTAGGGCACTCATCACCAGTTAATATTTTTTAGCAAATTTATTTATCTATTTATTATTTATATATAACAGAAGAATGCATTACAATTCTTATTACACATATAGAGCACAATTTTTCATATCTCTAGTTGTATACACAGTATATTCACACCAATTCGTGTCTTTATACCTGTACTTTGGATAATAATGATCATCGCACATTCCACCACGTGGCATGCTAGGGTTAGAAGATGGCTTCTTTCCATACCATCAGTTTCAGGCACTCATTGAATATTACTTAATGATCAACGACTGTAAACGGAAAGAGTCATGTATCTTTAGTTTTATCAATAAGTGTTTTCTTCGGTGCCTCTGTGCCTGGGGTGATGGCGATGATGATGATAGTGATGACTCTGATCACTAACCAGTGATTACACTGTCTCAAGGAGTGCTTTATGCATTTAATCTTCACTGTAATTTCTACTTTATACAAGAAGCTGAATCCCAGAAGTTTAGGAACCTGCTCATGATCACACAACCAGGCAGAGAGCTTGGGAGTAGCTTTCAGCTGCCTCCAGGGCCACCTCAGCAGCCAGCAATACCCAGCAATTCCTTCTCTTCAGTCTCTCCCTAACACTCCCTCCTCAGTATATCTCATACCTTCTCTTTGCTCTTGGAGCCTGCCACGTAATTTTCTTATGGGTTGTTAGAAATTTGAGAGTGGGACTGGCAGAGAGCAGGCTCTCAATGAACAATAATTCATCCCTCTTACTTGCTGGCAATCCAGTTCCTTCATCCCTGTGCCATGTGCAGGTCTTCTGGGAGAACCCAAGGGATGGCCTGTCTTTACCAACATGGAGTGGAAGTCTGGGGTAGAGTGGAGAATGCTTGTCACTTGCCCTTCTCTCAGCTTCTTCAAAAGGCTAGAGAAAGTCCTCCCCTACAGGTGCCTGCAGGTAGAACTAGAGAGACCATCAGCACCCCATGGTCTGCCAAATTGTATGGAATGCTCATTGACATTGATGTGGCTTTTAGGCATAAGTCATGGCAACATGGAGAAATATCTTGCTAGCCCCCAAAGCCTCGATGGACCTTCTTGATGGGCAAGCTTGCTGGTAGTTTAGGAGATACAGTGTAAAATCTGACTGAAGGTAACAGGAAGCAGAGCAAGGCATTTTTGGAAGAAAGGAAGTTCCTAAGGGTCAGAAAATGAGAAATGGCTTTCTTTAGATGCATCCATAACTAAGTCTACTACCCTCAATATTCCTCACTTGCAATGGCATCTCTGGAGAATGGGAGGACAGTGGGGCCTTTCACCACTATCTTCCTTGAAAGTCCACTCTCGGTGGGTCAGAGGCCTTCAGCAAACAGGAAAAGTTGAAGTAGTGTTGGTCTCTAATCCCTTTTTCATGGCAGCAGTGCTGCAAAGCATTCAGCAAATTCATGCCAATCCTTCAGGATTTAGGGCGATAGTTGTACCATATTGGAGGAAGGCAGCCATATATGCCCAACTCCCAAATATTTGGGGGCCAATTCATTTGTGGATTATGCATTTCCTCCCATCTTTGCACCCTCTCTCTATTCTTACTGGTGTCTTCCAGCTTCCTCTGCTCATTAGCAGGCTATCAGCAGGCAGGCTGTGGAAGGCAGCAAGATCATTCTAGAGTCTGAACCCGCTTTGGTTTGCACTTCTTGTTTACTTTGGGGAGATAAAGTACCCTGATCCTTGAGTGAGGTCAATGGTGAACTCTCTCTCTAGTAATTTTTCCTCCAACATAGGCAATCTTGGCTGCTGTGAGGTTTTTGTTTGTTTGGTTGGTTGGTTTTTGTTTTTCCTACCTTGGCCTGAGACTATCCTGAGCATCCTTTGAAAGGTAGTGTTGGAAAATGGAGCCTAAATCTGGGTGAGCATCTGGGTGAGCAGAATCTGACTTCCTTTCTACGACTAATTCTTGCTTACCCATGGGCCTCTGGCAGTTGGCCTCCTCCCTCAAGCTTTCCCAAATCCATCAGACCCTGCAATGGTTTGTAATGTTCCTATGTTTGGAAGCTTGGTCCCCAGTGTGGTGGTGTTAAGAGATGGTGGAACTTTAAAGAGATGAAGCCTATTGGAAAGTGACTGAGTCATTGGAGCACTGCTCTCAGAGAAATTAATGTAATTCTTGAGGGACCTTGCTTAGCTTTTGTGAGAGGATTGATATCACAGAGCAAGATCTGTTTTGCGATGTAATCTCTTCTGCATGTACTTCTGCCATTGTGATGTCATCTTCTGTGAAGCCCTTACCAGAGGCAAACAAATAGGGTGGCCTGATCTTAGACATGTGCCTCTGAAACTGCAAATTAAAGATATCTCTTTTCTTATGCTTTACCCAGCCTCAGGTATTTTGGTATAACAATGGAAAATGGACTAATACAGACCCTTCTTCATCACCTCCAATGTTGACTCTTGCCCCCTCTCTTTGTCTCTGTTGACTCTGTGGGGAGCAAGATAACACTCTACAGAAATGAAAGAGACCTGGTAGTGTGACCCTCACTTATGTGGCCTTCCTGGGACGTCACTTTATAGTAAGAACACATGATGTATGGGCCACACTCTCCTGTGCTTGGGTCTACTTCCTGATGTGCCAAGGAATTGCCTCCTCTCTCCAACCTAAGGTCCAGTCTCCTTTCTTCATTTGCCTCTTTTATTCCGTGTTCCTGTTTCTGATCCTGTCCCTTTCTCCTTCCATACCTCCACCTTGGATGACTGGCATGCTCCTTAAGCGGTGACCAGAAAGGCTCAATACTAGTTCTGGTAATTAAGGTATACATCTCTCCTTCTCCACTCATTGATAGAACAAGGGGTGGCTGGTGTTAGTGTCACCAGCAGCCTGAATAGATCAGTCCTGAGCCAGAGAAATCTCCATGTTCTACTGTTTCTGATTATGCCATTTTCTTCCCATTAATTCTATAGGCTTGTTTCCCTTAGAATTAAAACAATCACAAGCTGATATGAGGAATTCTATCAGAGCAGGATGTTTGTGGAGCCAGGGCATTTATCTTCTTAAAATTGGCCCTTTACACAGCCACAGGGGTTGTTTTCATGCATTATGCCTTAATGATGTGTTTATTTACCTAGGCTGACACAATTCTCTCTGGCCCTGGGTAATCTGATATTAACTTGTAATAACCAGAATTCCAATCAAAGAGAGGAACTTTTCAAAGAAAAACAAAGAGAATTACAGGTTGAAACTTCCAGTGAGAGACTGAATAAAACTCACCCAAAAAGGAGGTGGAAATGCCACTGAATCAGGAGAGTGCTTTCCTGGCGGGGATGTTGCTGGCTACCTCCATTGAAGCTTCATTGTTATCTAGTTTCATTTGATGGAAGAAAGTTTTTCTCCTTCAAGAATATTACAGGAGCTACTTCTAAAATTGGCAGGCAATGTTATAACAACTCTTAGATAAGGTGTTTAATTTTTTTTATATCTGTCACTAATTAATAATGACATTATTTTCCAAATTACCTAATATAGCACCTGTCTTACTCCACAAAAGAAAAGTTGGAATGTGGGGGTGGTGATGGTGGAATGAAGTACTTCTTCTGTGATTAGTTCATAAATCTAAATAAGCTCTTGTTCTGGAAGATTCTCACCATAAAACTGATGGCAAGGGGCTCTTCCTAGTCTTAACTGCATGTGTTTTGTGTGATTTTAGAATTGGAAGAAGCTTGTGTGCCTCTGCTTTGTGTGCATTGCCTTCTGTATGTTGCCATCCCTGCAGGCCTCTCTGTTTGGGGACCCTCCTGCAAATAGAGTCTGCATTTTGTAAACAGGTCACCGAATCCAGACTCAAGGCATGAAATGCAGCTGCCATCACACATGGCTTCACACACTCCATGCTGGATGCCAACAGCAAGTGAGGGGAAGCCTTAGAGGGCTCAAACTAATGGGGCAGAGCATCTCCCAGGGCCACTCCAAGTAGCAGCCCAGAGCCTCTGTGCCATCTGGTAGCTGTTCGGTGGCATATAGGAAAAACAATCTGAGACTTGGGCCCATCTCTAGGGAACTGCCAGAAATTTACTACCATGAGAGTGGAAAATTGTGAGAAAACATGAGGCTTCCAATCCCCAGTCCTTTATTATTTCATAGGCTTTACATGGCACTGCTGGTTGTTCCCTATAGAATATTTGCAAAGAAAAAAGGCAATCAGCTCAGACACATTGAACAGCGCATCAACCAGCAGACACAAAACACATTTCCTTACTTATGCCAGTTAGTGATATGTAGTGTCTGTGAATTCTCTATAAACATCCATGCTGTGTGATTCATTTGTATGAAGTTACCAAACTTGCAAAACTTATTGATATGTTAAAGGTCAAGATAGTAGTTATGCTTGGGTGGAAGGGGATGAGTAAGAAATGGAAAAGGCAGGAGGAAGCTTCTGCTAAGTCTCTGAGTTTTTGACCTGAGGCTACATCCATAGGAATTCATTTTGTGAAAAGGAAAAGTCATCTGAGATGCATATGTATGATTTTGGTACTTTGTATTTATAGTACTTTGATAAAAGTTTACATTAAGCCAGGGTCAATGGTACATGCCTGTAATCCCAGAGGCTCAGGATGCTGAGGCAGGAGGATTGCGAGTTCAAAGCCAGCCTCAGCAATTTAGTGAGGCCCTAAGCAACTCAGTGAGACCCTCTCTCTATGTCTCTAAATAAAATATAAAAAGGGCTGTGGATGTGGCTTGGTGGTTAAATACCCCTGAGTTCAATTCCTGGTACCAAAAAAAAAAAAGTTAATTATGTAAGGAAAAACTTCTTTCCTCAGTCCAACTTTTATTAGTCATAAATTCAGACAAGAGGAGGAAGATAAAGGCAAGGAATACCTACCATAAGTAGTGTCCTGAGATGGGAGCTTCCTTCACATCCACCCTGTGAGCTGGGTAGCTTTTAGTAACCCTTCTTAGGAAGTTTGGTTTTGTCTATTGGGAGTTTTAAGTTTAATTTTTTTAAAAGCAAACCAATAATAAACACATTGATATGATTCTAAATCCTAATGGAATACTTTTGAATTAATGCTTCACTTGGCTGCTCACAAAACAAGTAATTGAAAAATTCATTTCAACACACCGACTTGGAAATTACCACAATTTTGGATGATATTTAAGGTCCTGGAAGTAGATGGTTCTGCCCATGAAGAGTGGCTAAAGAGGGCCTGGGAGTGTGGCTCAGTAATAGAATACATTCCTAGCACGCCTGAGGCCCTGGGTTCAACCCCTAGCACCACAGACACACAGACACACACACATACACACACACACACACACACACACCAAAAAAAGAAAAAAAAAGTGGGCAAAGAAACAAGAAAGATTTACAAGGCGGATGAACAGCCTTCTGTGCATCAAAGGTAGCACAAGTTAACTTGACAGAGTCCATACTCCAGTGAAATCCGTAAGGTTGATTGAATAATTCAATCTTATTTTCTCTTTATGTAAGTAAAATGGCTTTGAGCTGTAGTGAAATTTCCTATCTGAAATTTCAGGATAGGACCAAGACAATGTCCTGATGGAGGATTCAGTAGCACCATGATTTTTTTTTTTCATTAAAGAACTTCTAAAAGATGTCAATAAATATTTTGTATAAAATTTCTTAAATTGGATAGTGCTGAGAATCAATCCTTCCTTCCTTTCTTTCCTTTCCTTTTCTTTTTCTTTCTTTCTATATAAAATTCAGAAAAGGCGAAAGAGGAAGCAGCAAGGTATGGGCACTGTGTATAGTAACTAACAGGAGAATTGATGTGGCTTGGAAACACGATGAGCTCTTATGTTTTGCAACTGGGTTGTTCCGCCTGGTGATGTGTAGAAGCGTATAGTGTTGTTCTTGGGGTCATTTTGCATAGATGGAAATTTTACTAGAATAGGTAAAATTTTTGACTTTTCAAGGACTGTGGCAGGAAGTAATTTTTACTATTTTCTTGTTGCTTCGGTCCTGATGCTTTTCCCATTTCCTAATAGAGACCAATGTCTATTAGTTGCTATTATATTATTTTGTTATCATTTGACATATATATGACTTAAATGATTTTAAACAAATAATAAAAGATTTATGATATCAGAAAATTGAAAATCCCTTTGGTGAAGGACTTTGCTAATAAGTTTTACTTAAATTATATTTTTCTTCATTTCTTGGCTAGAGGACTGTTTAAGGTACAATTCCACTGCTCTTAAGAACACTGTGACGTGTTCCGGTCATAACTCTGTTCACACTTACTTGAGGACCGATGGTGGATTAATGAGTATTCTTTAAGAAGGACTATTACTTAAGGTTTGATGTTGATTTTTATACAAACTTCAGCTCTTTTCCTGTTGGATGTTATCAATATCACCTCCACATCCTCTCTCCCCAATGCAGTGACCTCTTCTTTACCTTCATGGTAGATGATCTCCTGGCAGCACTGACTTTCCTAACCATCCTCCATTCCTTCTAGAAATTCTGTCTTTTCCTTAAGAAACATAATTCCTTTCTCTCTCTCTTGTCTCTTACTTGACCAGTGTTTCATTGGTTTATTCTACTCCATGTCCTGTACCGTAAATGTAATAGATCTGAATAATTCTTTCCTTAGGCATCTTAAAAAAAAAACCACTTTCTTTCTAGTTTATATCATCAAAAGCTTCAATTCTAGGTAAAAACCAAAAACTTCCAAACATATATCTTTAATACAATGTTTAAAGTTACCTACCACTCAATTTATGGTCATTTCTTCATATCCATATCCACAGGCCCCCCATCACACAGCCCCCCAACCACTTGGTGGAATAAAGGATGAATTGCATCTGTACTGTACAACTGTAGACTTTTTTTCTTGCCATTCTTACCTAAATAATATAGCAAAACAACAATTTATGAAGCATTTATATTAGGTTAGATATATTATAAGTCATTAAAAATGTACAAAAACTGGGACCAGTGGTGAATGCCTGTAATGACAGTTACTTGGGAGGCGGAGGCAAGAAGACCACTAGTTGGAGGTCAGCCTGGGCAACTTATCGAAACTCTATCTCAAATAAAACAAAAAGGGCTGGGAATGTAGCTCCGTGGTAAAGTGTTTGCCTAGCGTGCGCAAGGCCCTGGTCCAGTTCCCAGTACTGCAAAAAATAAATAAGCAAATAAATAAAATAAAAATTATGTATATGAGAAGATTGTGTAGGTTATATGCAAACACTGTGCCATTTAATACCAGGACTTGAGCATCTGCAGATTTTGGTATCCACAATGGGTCTGTAACCAATCCCTGAGGATGCTGGGTGATGATTGTCCTTTGCAAGTGGACACGCATTTTTTTTTCCATCTTTTGTATCTCTTTAAATACCTGATAGACTACGTGAATAATAAATATCAGGTAGATGAAAAACATGCTTTTCATCAGTTAAAGTTTCTTCGTAATTTCTATATTCTGCTTTAGGATTTTATTCTAATGAAATATCCTCTGGTGATATACTGGGAGAATGAATGTGTCCCTGATGATGTTTGTACTTTTGTGTTGATGATCGACCAACAGACCCCTGTCATGTTTGGTCCATTTTTAATTAAAGTCTCTATCAGACTTCTTGCAGAAATGCCATTCTACGGATTAAGAGTACAATTTATTAAACAATTATTTTCTTTATTCTTATGGGACAGACTGATTTTCAGCCTAAGTCTAGGGAATAGAAATGCTAAAACATTTGGGAATCCTCTTTTCCTATTAGGAACCTTTTATGGCCAGAAGTGAATATTCCATAGAGCTGAAAAAAAGACCTATGAAATTTAGCTTTTAAAAACGAAGCTGTGTTTAAGTTCTGTGGATGCCCAAGGTATTGCTTGAAAATGACATAGCAGATGTTATGAAATTTGTTTTAAAGCATTACTCTCAGGTTAAGTCATGTTTACCTTGTTACAACCTGGAACACATTTTTACAACTCAGCAGAGCTCTGAAATCAAGGGTCTGCTGTGACAAAGAACACAGGTTATGTGATGGGCCCTGAGCTCCCTTGTCCAGCTGGAGATGAAAAAAATGAGCCTCCTATGGTTTGAGAAGCATCCCACTTCTCTTCCTAAGTTGACTCAGTGAAGCCAGAGTAAAATTGAAAGCAGGCTATGCTGTCCTTGAGATTTACTGTTGTTTAATGAAAATGTGTTTTAACAGATACCATTCATATCTCTCACTTGGTTTTGGAGTTATCAGTAGTTTCCTCTGATGCATATCTGATGTTTCTTAAAGGCAAAGTTATGCTGCTTGAAAATGATCAGTTGAAAGTACATAGTATTCAGGATGGGGTAGAAATCAGGTTGCTGCTTAGATCTGAACCGTTTGATTCCCTTCTTCCTTGTTATGAGTGCAAAGTCTCTGTGCATGAGCAGGTATGTGAGGTGAGTTCTGACAAACATTGGAGGGAACGTGCTAGTTTCTGCCTGTGCACTTCCTGGTATCTGTTTTATCAGGGATGGCCAGAGTGTACAGCTTTGGAAAAAGGAAAAAAAAAAAAAAAAAGAGGTTTCTTTTATGTAACACATTAAATAAAGGAAAATCTCAAGGTAACAAATCTAACAGATTGATTGGACTGGGATTCCTTGTTGTTGTTTGCTTGATGTTGAGACTTCAGAGTCTTAAAGGAATGGAAGTATGTGACCTCCATAGTTTTTTTTTTTTCCCCTCATTTGCAAAAGTAGGGTGTGCCTCCCATGCAGAGCCTATCTTGGCACAGGGTGGCATCTCTTTGATTATGAGACATTCAGTTTGGCTTTAGGAATGGGATTTTCTTTATACCTATGAAAAATAAATTAAAAAGCAATTGAATGCTGGTTATGGTGCACATGCCTGTAATCCTAGTGGCTCCAGAGGCTGAGGAATGAAGATTGCAAGTTTGAAGCCAACCTCTGCAACTTAGCAAAGCTGTAAGCAACTTAGTGAGACCCTGTCTCCAATTAAAAATACCAAGGGCTGTGGATGTTGCTCAGTGGTTAAGGGGTCCTAGAGTCAATTCCTTGTACCTACAAAAAAAAAAAAAGGGCTGGGATTGTGGCTCAGTGGTAGAGCGCTCGCTCGCCTAGCATGTGCGGGGCCCTGGGTTTGATCCTCAGCACCACATAAAAATAAATGAATAAAGGTATTGTGTCCAACTACAACTAAAATTTTAAAAAAAGGAAGAAGAATAAGAAGAAGGAAACAGCAAACACACTCTCTCTCTCTCTCTCTCTCTCACACACACACACACACACACACACACACACCCTGGTAATATTCTGGGGAGACCTCTACATAAGAGCATAATGCTCTGTGTCATTCACGGCTGATAGTTCCTCCCTGTATCACCTTCTTCTGCTCTGGCCTTTTTGATAGCACAAGTGACTTGTGTACCGCCACAGGCTAAATGATCTTTGAAGCACAGGGGTTTCATTTTCTGTATATGATTGTTTTTGCATAAACATGAGGACTGGATGATTCAATGTCTCTTAATAGTTTTCTTCAAAGAATACAAAGGGCTAAAAGCATTTAAAGTTAGCACCAAGTATTAGGTAGTGGATAACATTAGACAGGCCTGAGTTTTGGACTGTTTCCATAAAACATATTGGACACGTCAGTCAGATGTTGTCTTAGCATAAGTCAGGGGAGGTTATTCCTGGCAAGCATAGATGCATGCTGGCCACAGTTTGCAGTCTGGACGCGGGATCTCCATAAAGCCAGGACAGCTCCTAATAGACCACTGATGTGCCCTTGTGATCCTGAATAAGGAGGGGCTGTCATTTCTGCCTCCTGTGGTATGCCACAACTTATCTAATGGGTATGCTTGACAAATGGAGGTCATAGGACCCGATCTATTAAGGGTTTGTCAGATAATTCACAAAGGTATCTGGTTTACACCCCTGATAGTTGCTTAGTAAATGGCACTTATGGGATTTTTTAAACTCATACTGTCATCCTATCATAAATTGGGAGTTTTTTTGTATTTGTTTTTGTTTAGCAAAACTTTGGTATATATTCATTAGATGTAAATGTATACATGTCCACAAGGTACAGACACTGTGCTAGGACTTAGGGACAAACCAGATAAGGACTAAGACTTCTTTTGTTATGGATCATCCATTCTAGAGAAGTCCCATAGATGCAGATGAGTAATATGCAAATGGGAAAAACAGAGAACAAAAGCAAATGACTGCCTTCTTCCTCAAGGTGGCATGGATATAGAGGCCTCACAAGGGGACTGCCATCCTGGCTGAGATCTGAGCAAGGAACAGAGCTTCTGGTGCTGAGGACATGGGGTGTTCTGTGTTCTGAATCCAGGGCAGTGGACAGTCAGGCAGGAGCTGGGGTGGGGAGGGTGGCAGAAAGACGAGAGAGCAAGGGGGTGGCTAGACTATGGAGGTCTTTTAAAGGACAGAGAAAAAACTTGGATTTTATTCCAAATGGTATAGATATTCTTTGGAGACTTTCAAATAGGAAAATTATCCAAATTAATGTATGTTTTAAAAGATCACCCTGCTGCTGTGTGAGGAGTAGATGGTACAGTGGGAAGAGTAGAAGCAGAGAGATCAGGTTAGAGAATGATGACGTGAGTGGAGTGTCAGGTGGAGGTGAGGGAAATGGTTAAATTCAGGATGGGTGGAGCTCATTCAGGGATTGAATTAGAAGCTTATGGAAAGAGAATAATCCGAGACACCATCTGGAATTTTGACTGAGCCAGGGGGATTTGGAAAATAGTAGAGCTCTTTGCAAAAATAGAAAACTATTGGAAAAAAAGAGGGTTTGTGGGAAAAATCAACTCCTCTGTTTCAGACATGTCTGTCAGTTGCTAGTATAGGAGGTACACAGAATAAACAAACATTATCTTTGTAAGGTTTGGATCTAGGTGGGAGAAAAGACTAACTCCCAATTTGATATGACAGTGTCTAAAGCATAACTTATCCTAGAATCTAATAGGTAGTTATCTTAATCCATTTTCTGTTGCAGTAATAAAATGCCCGAGACTGGGTAATTTGTAAAGAATAGAAGTTTATTTGGCTCATGGTTTTAAAAGACTGGAAGTACAAGAGTGCTCAGCATCTGTTGAGGACCTTTTTACTGCATCATAACACGGGCAGAGGGTATTACATGATGAGACACACCAGGCATGCCATCTCAGGTCTCTCTTCCTCTTCTTTTAAAGCCATTGTGGGGCCCCCATCTTCATGACTTCATCTAATCCTAATAACTTCCAGTTATTATGAGCTCCAGTAGCATTTATGATTAGGTAAAAGAAAAATTTTATGGGGTGCTTGGAATTAAGAAGTTTTGGAAGCATTTTGTGCTTTTAAAAGAATTAAATTTAAAAATTGGTAGAGGTGTATTTTAATATAAAATATATCATAATTATGAATATAAATTCATAATTGCATTATATGTACATCATTGAATTTATAATTTTTAAGAATAAATTAAATCAATTAGAAATGACAGCAAAGGTTTCAGTCTGCCTTTCCATTATTTTTATATAAAAATTTTAGAAGCAGAAGCAGAGTAGTTTCAGAGGTCAGTTTTAAAGAGGAATAAATAGTTTTTAAATTGGCATTAATAACAAAGAAACTGTCTATAGAGAAGCTGAGGTTTCCAAGTTAGATTATATTTCACTCTAGAGTTTATTAGCTAAGCTAATAAAGCCATGGAAGCTTCCTTCAAGCCTGTTGGCTAGGAAGTTATCTCCAAACAGAATGTGGTGATTATTCACCAGTGATCATTGCTTATTCTAATAGATCATCACTGGATGCTCAAGGGAAAGTCTCCTTTTAAGCAAATAGAGAAGGATAATTTGAATGAAATACATGCACAACGAAGAAATACTAGCTGACCTACCAAATTTGAAGATACTTAAGTAAAGCTAATTGACAATAATGTAGCTATAGTAACCTAGATTTGAGGTCCATTAAAGAACTAGCTCAGTAGTTATAGAAAAAAATTAGCCAAAAAAAAGAAGTTGGGGGCCACCAGATGGAATAAGATCATGGGATTTAGGTAAAAGAATGAAAACCTTTGCTGAGCAGGAGAAAAAATTAGAAGGTTACTCAGCAGATCTGTAGGAAATCATTCCCCTCATCATTGTCTCTGCATTTCACAAAGCAAAAGCAATTCCAGACATATTGCAGAATAATATGCTAGTGTGTGTGTGTGTGTGTGTGTGTGTGTGTGTGTCCTTTAACTCATAGAGTGAAGCTTCACTCATATTTCCTTGCCCCATGGGGGATATTGCACATTACTCTGTAAAAGCAGAGTGGTTTATTTGTACAAATGACTAGTATTTTTGAACTAGCTCATTCAGTGTCTATCCATAGGAAATACCACATTTAGTGGATGAAGAATAGAATATAAATGTTATATGTCTAATTTTTATACTTTGGAACATGAATTGTTAGAGTCTGTAAACATGTCAGGATGGCGCCTGGCATTTTGCCAGAGGGAGTGGTTTGTGAAGTAACACCAGCAAGCCATTAAGTGTGGTGATTCCTTATTGGTTGACTGCTGTATCGAGTTTATGTTAATTAGATAAGCTGTGTGGAATGTATAAATACCCCTCCTGTCCTACAATAAACGGCTTCCACTCCTGCTGTATCAACGTACACAAGTTGTTCGTCAATAATTAACCAATTGTATCTATTCATTCGGAAGCCTTGTTACATAACAACATCAATTTTAAAAAAAAAATAGAATAATCCAGTAATGTTCACTGCTTTGGTAGGTTTAGGTATTTTGCACTTTGCTGAAAAATAACTCCTTCATTTTCCCTTGAATGCTGATCTCCCAAACATGGGTCTTCAGCCTCCTGTGTCTCTGCTTTTGATCCATGTTCTTTATAGTGGCCACAGTTCCCCTGGCCCAGCCAGACTTCCTCCTGAAACTCAAGTCCAAGCTCATTAATGAATTTCCAGCTTTTTTCAACAGATCACGTTCTCCAAATTATCTAAGGTCTTTACGCCCTAAAAATCAATGTCAAAGTATTAACTAACTTTACACTTCCCCAGTGGACACATGCACACACATGTATATGCAGATGCAAATGCATACAGCTTGAGTGTAGGTATGAAATAGAGAGAAATGTGTTTCTCTCACTATAAATCCTGTCTTGGTTTCAAGTGACTCCTTCTTGACTTCTCCCTCCCCAACAAACCCTATATACAAACAAACATCTAGTATGGCCATATTGTGGGGCAAATGGGAATCCAAACCATAGCTTTCATACATGATAGGTAGTTATCTTTCATTGAGCTATATCCCCCAGCCCCCCAGTGTGGCCATTTTAATCCTGCCATTGCCTTCTGATCATTTCTTTGCTAGGTACTTCTCCTCATCCCTAGCAATTGCCTCCTGCCTAAGCTGGCTGCCACTCTGCTCTCCTTCCCTTCACCTCAATACCACCTGCAATAAGTATCCAGACTCTCCAGCTTCCCACTAATACCACCTGGTGTCCTTGCTCCTTCCTGGCCCCACTAAGTCTATTCTCAGCCAGAGTGATCTTTTTGGAACCCAAATGATTCATGTCAATCATTCCTCTATTCAGAAGCAAGCTGCGGCTTCCAGCCTCTTTGTGAGTATAAGTCTAAGGCCTTCCAGTGGCCAGACCATTCACGATCTCTGCGACTGCCCTCCCCATAGGTTCTTCTCTACCATACTGCTTGTTATTTAACGTCCCAAGGTAGATTCTGTCTTCAGGATCTTCATTTGCTACCAACCTTGTTATTGTTTGAATATGAAGTATTCCAACCACCCCACTCCTGCAAAAAAACAGCTGTGAGAAAATGCAGAGATGTTCAAAGGTGAAATGATTAGATTATGAAAGCTGAAACCTAATCAGTGAATTAATCCACTTGAATGTATTAACTGGGTGGTAGGCAAGGTAAGGTGTAGATAGAGGAAGTTGATCACTGGGGCAAGCCTTTGAGGTTTATATTTTGTCCCTGGTGAGTGGAACTCACTCTCTGCTTCCTAACTGTTATGTCCTGAGCTTCTTTTCCTCTGCCATGCCCTTCAGCCTGATGTTCTGTACCATCCTGGGCCCGTGAGCTAAAGAGTCAGCCAACCATGGACTGAACTTCTGAAACTTTGAGCCAAAATAAACTTTTCCTCCTCTAAATTGTTCTTCTCGGGTATTTTGGTCACAGCAATGCAAAACTGACTAAAAACAAACCTCTTCCTCAGAAATCCAAGCCCTGACCCTCTTACCTCCTCTCAGTTATTACTTAGATTCTCACCACTGACCTCCATGATCCTAATATCTTTAGATTATTCCTAAAGGCTAATGAGAGCATTGCTTTATCGTCAATATCTAGCAAATTATTAGATGTAGTTCTTAAAAACATGCACAATTACTATGTGTCAAAATTTTACACTATATATACATATGCTGTTATCCTCATTAAATCTACTTTTCTAACTAGTTTATCAAACCAAAGATTATCTTAATGATGTGAGATTCATTTTGTTGGGTTTTCTTGCATATTCAATAGCTAGATACCTGAATGTACATGTGTGTAAGAATGTGCACACATACCCCTAAGTGGGAGTGTGATCTAGTCCTGGTCCCTTGGTCTTGAAGAGAAGAATACATGTCACCTTCCTATGCAATAGAAAACCATAAAATTTTTCTCCTATCTAACTGTAACACATTGCACTTACTGGTCACCCTCACCCCATCCCCTTCACTGTTCCCAGTCTCTGGTAACTGCCAATCTGCTCTCAGCTTCTGTGGGATCAAATTTAACTTTTAAATATGGGTAAAATTGTGCAATATTTTTCCTCCTCTGCCTGGCTTATTTCATTTAACATGATGATCTCCAGTTCTATCCAGATTGTCCCAAATTACAAAATTTTATTCACTTTTATGATGACTGAATGATGTTACATTGTGTGTATGTATATACATATACATATATGTATGTGATATATATTATGATGTATAAGTTATACATAAATATATAAACTATATTATATATTATATGCATTATGTATAATATATATTATATGCATTATATAATATTATATGCATTATATAATATATATCATCTTATATGCATTATATAATATATAATATATTATATGCCTATATATAATATATAATATTTTATATATATGTGTGTGTGTGTGTGTGTGTATGGTGGGTTTCGTTGTGACAGTGATCTTACAGCTGTATCTCTAGATTTTCTCATCTGTGCAACAAAGGAGTTTATTGATTCAGCCAGTCAACAACTATTTCATGAATATCTATGATAGGTACTTATTGATCTTTAAAGGCCCTTTTATCTCTAAAATAGCAATGACATTTTCTGAACACAATCCAAAACCTTACTTGATTAGCAAATCTGTTGAGGATTGTATTTTTACCATTACAGGCTTTCTTTATACCCCCTCCACCCAAACTTCCCCTGTTTAATTAAATCAATCTTAACTCTTTATCTATTCCAAGTTTAATCCTCTGTACTTTTAGATGACAAACACCATACTGTCCTCTAGAATAAGCACAGTAGAATATAGAGTAAAAATATTTATTTAGAATTTTACAGACTGAAGCATGATATAATAGTCTGTTCTGTACAGAAGTAGAATTTTATTTATTTATTTTATTTATTTATTTATACTGCTAGAGATTAAACTCGGGGCCTCATGTTGTATTAAGCATGCCCTCTGCCACTGAGACCTACTCCGGGTCCCTAGAGTTAGAAGATTGAAGATTCTTTTCAGGAATTATACTATTCCAATCTATATCTTTTTCATTTTAACACTAACTTATTTCTGTTTCCTTGACAGAATAAAGAGTTGTGATGACAAATGAACTCTATGGTCTGTTATCTCTGGTTGTACACGATGTAGCATTGCAACATGTGCAATAGGTTTTTAGTGCAATGATTTCTATAGTTTCTCTAAGTCAACAATCAGTGTGTACAGCTCTAGTCTGAGCACTTGAGGTCTGTGGTCACAGTGACTTTGGTGTGTTGGACAGTTTCACCCATCCAGCCTGTCTTGTCTAGCTGGGGTTACAGAGAATTGAGAATTTCTCAATTAGTCAGTCCTTATGCTGACCTTGGATACTTTCATCTTTTCAACTTCTTGTCTTGCATGAAAGTAATGAAGCAGAGAATGTCCTCCCTATTTAGACTAGACAAGGGTGGCCTTGAGGCCTCAGGTCCCTCCTAGGTGTCTTGTAACAGCATTCCACAGCAGCTGTTCCGTTTTAAGGCTCAGTGCACTCAACACATTCCAGACGCCCCGTGGCTGCCACAGTTGCTGAAGAGTGACTTTAGGCTTCACTTGGTTCGGGCCTCCAGGGAGCTTGAGCCAAAGCTGACATGACTTACTGTTCAGGCGACAAGTTCCAGAGAGAACATTTCAAATACCAACAGACTGCTGCTTCCTTCAGAAGAAGTTGACTTCAGAGCAGGGACTCTTCCAGGCAATCATGATCCTGGCTCCAGTTACTTCAGCAGGATTTTAGTTTCCTAGCCTGTTTGTCATGAGGGTGGTTGACCCAGTGCTTTTGAATGATCATGATGAGTGATACTTAACTTTTAAAATTAAAGTAGAAAATATTATTGGGATAAAAGATAATAAAACAGCATTAAGGAGTAGTAAAAAAAAAAAAAAACCTAAATCATTTATGTCTGACTTTAAATTGAATTATGGTATTAAATTTCTAGATTTTGTGATATGTACTTTGAGGATTTTTATTTACAAGTAATATCCACATATTAAATCTTTATTTAAACTAGATTTATTTAAGCTGAATATGAAAGCTTTCCAACTATAGTTGGGGCTGTTGATTGATTGACTGGTTTTTCTTATGATTATTTACTTCCTTGAAAATTAAATCCTGAATATATATTTAAATTACTGTGGTAATAATTACATTATTCCAAGGTAGTAGTTTTATAAGTTTAATGGCATGAGTTCCCCCAAATTATGTGCCTGGTAAAATATATAACTATGACTGATTTTACCAATGTCATATTTAACATTAATTTTTAATCATCTTAACCATTTTTAAGTTTATAATTTAGTGGCATTAAGTAAACTCATATGCTGTATAACTGTCACTATCACCCATCTCCAGGAGTTTTTAATGATCCCAAACAGAAAATCTGAGCCCATTAAACAACTCCCCATTCATCCCCATTTTATTCTCTATTGTACTTATATAAATGGACTCACAATATTTTCCTTTGTATCTGGTTTATTTCACTTAGTATTCTGTTTTTAGGTACATCCATGTTGTAACATATAATAGAATCCCATTCCTTTTTAAAGCTGAATAATATTCCATCATACAACATACCACATCTTGATTTTGCATTCACCTATCAGTGGATATTTGTGTCGTTCCTGCCTTTTGACTCTCGTGAACTATGATGCTTATAAACAGGTATACACATTTCTGTTGTAGTGTTGATTTAAGTGTCCTTCATTATCTTTGTCTTACAATAGGAAACCCTTTTTGATGAGAAATATTAAATATTCTTTCAAAAATGGTGTGAAATTGGCCTTTTTTGCTCTTTTTCAGTAGGATAATACTTTCATGGATATAAGCCTCCTAGTTGAAGTCCTAAGTCAACTAGTTAGAGAATTCATGTCTCTCTATTAACTCCATCTTTAATAAGCCCATTCATAGCACCTATAAATGATTAAGTATATGTAAAGAGAAGATTAATTATCCCTCTATAGGTAAGGTTGGGAAGTTTGTGAAAGAGGTATTTGTGTGCTTGTGATGTTTTGCTGCTGGGTAAAAAAAGATTCTGCTGTTTTCCAGGAAGTTTATCTTTCAGACCCCTCAGTCATGAATTTTCTTGTATCTTCAGCACTTCAGGTATTGAGCCCAAGCTATGGTGCATTCAACCAAATGGCCCCCAGGAACATGCACACAGCTTCAGAAGTTACCTGCAAAGCTGTGGTCTTGTTGAGCTGGGCTGTTGTCTCTGGCCCCAGGTGTGAGCCTAGCTTGTCAGGTGGGAAGCAGGTGGGAGGAAACAACAGATTCTGTTTTTCCCCCTTAATTCCTGAATATGAAAAACATAGAGCAAAGGGTGTCTGCCATATTTAGCTTCTGCTTAGATCTGTGTTGGGACTTGAATAATGTGTTTTTGTTTTCCAGTTAGGAAAAATACTGTTTTGCTCACAAGGTTGAATGAAAGTGGTGATCTCTACTCAATATCATCAAATATGAATACATTAATAACAGTTGAGCTTATAATAAAGAATTGTGACCTCTCAAATGATCTGAGCTGTCTGCTGTATGTCACATTTTACCTTTTTGGAGAAGTGCTAATTCATGTTAAGTCCGCCTGAGAGATTTGTTTAATGAGCAGATTAAACGGATGATTATCCCTCTCTTAATTTTTTAAAGGAAGGGCTCCTTGTGATGGCCCTCTGCTATTTGGCACAGGAACACAGAAGGGTCTTTTTAAAATTACCCCTGCAGGGTCACTGGGACCCAAGCTGTTTGCTTCATTAAACCCTGGTGGCTTCTTCAGAGCCAGCCCCCTCCAATCCGCCCTGACACAATTGTATCTAAATTAGCATCTGACTGACCCCCCCCCCTTCCTTTCTCCCCTCTTTTCAAGCTTGGCTGACAGGGATTGGCAAAAGATGTTAATTGGTTGGGCCTGGCTCCGAACAATGGACTTGCCAAGTTGACAAAAGGACTAATGTTTCTTTCAATACGCATCCAGATTCACATAAGTACCTCTTTTAATTACCAGGAATTATTGTAATGCCTGGTCAATGGAATAATTGACCCTCAACAGCTAGTGCTCATTCCATAATAAATAATGGCACCGGCCTAGTCAGAGTAGCAGGTACTAGGGTGATTTGCGGAGACTAAAAAGCGATTTTCTCAGCGAGTGCTCTGTGATGTACCAAGGCTGCCCAGTGGGAGTGCAAGAGAGGGGACTAATTTGGGCTTGATGGGGAGAAATGTGCTGAGAGCCCTTAGAAGGTATCCTCGGAATCATAAAGGAGTTGCCTAAAGGAATGGATGAGGACTTTGAAAGGAATGAGTTGGTAGCCTGTCAGCTGGAAGCTCTGGTCATGATAAGGTAGGCCCAAGGGCCCTAGCACAGGTAAGAAACCTTCCAAAGTGTTTACTTCCATCTGGGAAAACACAAGGTTCACTTCCATCCCACACCACAGCTTCCTGTTTTCAAAAGGGTGAATTTCCATTTCAGATGTCAGATTACATAAGCCCCCAAACCTAGTCTGGACTGCCATACTTTATAACCAGTCATTAGATATCTTACAAATATTTTTGCTTGGTATGGAGGCTTTTGGAGAATTTGTTTTAAAAATTTGTGGAGAAAAGGGTACCTTTGTACACTATTGGTGGGAGTATCAGTTATTTTTTGAAAAAAAAAAAATTTATTGAATATATTTGAGGCTTACAACATACATGAGATACATTTGGATAGTAAAATAAATGGCTACTGTAGTGAAGTAGATTATCATCTTTCATCTCATAGTTGTTGGTTTTTTGGTAAAAAGAGAGCTAAAATCTACTTATTTAACAAAAATCCCTAATACGATACAGTTTTAACTTTTGTCCTCATATTATACATTAGATTTCCAGAATTGTTCTTCCTACAATCTCTTTCTTTTGGTTTTCAGTGCTGGGAGTAAATGGGGCCTTGTGCATGCTAGGCAAGCACTCAGTCACTAAGATACACCCTCATCACTACTTCTATTTTTGTATCATTTGCCCTGTAGCTGCCCTTATACTCACGCCCTACATGAAAGAGAAATCATGGGATGTTTTTCTTTCTCTCTGGCTTTCACTTAGCATGTGTTCCAGGATTGTTACCACGTGGAGGTTCAGGGAGGTCTCTCCAGAGGCCTCTTCCAGGTTCTTGAGCATGTCTCAGAAAAGAATTTACGGACTCATCAGGTTTTAGTAAAGAGAAGAGAGAGCTTTATTAGAAAATGAAAGGTGAAGGTAGGCACTCTCAGGGCAGATGGCAGTCTATCTAAAGAGCCAGCTACACCACGGGGGCTTAAGGATGATTTTTTATTAGGATACCTAATTAAGTAGAATATGGACAATGCAAAGGGACTGGATTTCCTTGAAATTGAGAAATATTAAGCAATACTCTGTTTTCCCAGTAGGAGGTCTGGTCTGGCATTGGGATTCAGCATCTCTGGCTGTTGAGTGGTCAATCAGATGATTGGGCCCAAAGGTCATGGTCCAATCAAATGCTAGCCCCTTGCCTCACAGGGTCAATGATCTCTTTCTATCCCTTAGGCTCCTTTGAGCAGCTCATGAGTTATTCTCAAGCTGGCCATTCAGCATTCTAACAGAGGCATTTCTCCTTTAATATACTCAGGGTTTTTTTTTTTTTTTCTTTGTATTTCTTAAATTTCTAGCTCAGAATCTAGATGTACCCTTTTTGAGGCTGAATAAGTGTGTGTGTGTGTGTGTGTGTGTGTGTGTGTGAGAGAGAGAGAGAGAGAGAGAGAGAGAGAGAGAGAGAGAGAGATTTTCTTTTTCCATTCCCTTGTCAGTGGACATTTAAGTGGTTGTCATATAGTAGCTATTGTGAATGATGCTGCAGTGAACATGGGTGTGCCAACATATTTGCAAGGTGGGAATTTGATCTTCTTTGAGTTTATATTCAAAAAGATTACTGGATCAAAAGATAGTTCAATTTTTTTATTTCTTTAGGATCTCCCTATGGTTTTCCATTTGATTATATGAATGTAAATTAATACAATCATTATAGAAAACCATGTGGAAAATCTTAAAAGAACTTAACATAGAATTGCTGTCTGATCTAGCCATCCCACTTCTGGGTAATTGACCCAAAAGATATGCAATCAATATGTTGAAGAGACAGATGTCTACACTTCCATGTTAATAACAGCACTATTCAAAAATAGGTAAGTCATGGAATTAATCTAATCACCAGTGGATAAATAAAGAAAACATGGTGTGATATTATGATTTAATATTCACACACACACACACACACACACAGGGATTTAGTTAGCCTTAAGGCATAATTTCTGTCATTTTCTTCAACATGGATGGAGAACAGTGTGTTAAGTAAAACGAGCCAGGTACACAAAGACAAATCCTGTATGTTCTCACTTATGTGTGGAATCTAAAATTCACAGAAGCAGAGCACAGTCATTACTGAGGTTGCAGGGTCGGGTGTGGGGAAGTGAGGGTCAAAGAATATAAAGCTTTAATTAGGAGGGATTTTTTCTTTCACATATATTGCTCAGTGTGATGAGATGAATATAGTAAATAGTAATGTGTTGTATATTTCAACCTTGATAAGAGAATAAATTTCAAATGTTCTTACCACAGAAACTGATCAGTATTTGAGGTGATGAATATATTAGCCTGATTTACTTATTTTTGTTGTATCATAAATAATATCACTTTGCACCCGTAAATACATATAAATTTAGTTGTATGCATTTCAATTTACAATTTAAAATATTTTTAAGTAAGATGTAAATATGGTATGGAATGCACTACATAGTAAAATCTTACTTTCAGGTTGAGTTTAAGTATAATCAAGGTTAGTATTTAAATCTAGTTCCCCCTTTCTCATTATAATAACGATCTGGTGCTCAATGGTGTATCTTATTTCATGTGGAGCATTTATTTAGTGATAGTAACACTACACTCTAGGCAGGAGATATTTGTGAAGCTACCAAAATCCTGTAGTGCTTTGGTTAACAGCATGGCCTTTGACATCAGACTTAGTTCTCCTTCCCAACTTAGAGACTTATAGGATTGAAAGCAAATCACCAAACTGCTTAAGCTTAAGTTTCTAATTTAACAAAAGGAAAAGAGTTTGAAATGGTTTGTCCTTCAAGGGTCCATGTGTTTAGAGATTGGTCCCAAGGGTTGAACTACTGGGAGGTGATGCAGCCTCTAAGAGGTGAACTCTAGCTCAGTGGGGTGGTACACGCCTGAATCCCAGTGGCTCTGGAAGCTGAGGCAGGAAGATCATGAGTTCAAAGCCAGCCTCAGCAAAAGTGAAGCACTAAGCAACTCAGTAAGACCCTGTCTCTAGATAAAATACAAAATAGGGCTGGGGATATGGCTCAGTCAGTGGTGGAGTGTCCCTGAATTCAATCCCCAGTTACCCCCCCACACACAAAGAGATGAGCTCCAATTCCATCCATTTACCTGAAAATACCATAATTTCATTTTTCTTTAAGGCTGAGTAATATTCCATTGTGTATATATACCACACTTTCTTTATCCATTCATTGTTGAAGGGCACCTAGGTTGGTTCCATAGCTTAGCTATTGTGAGTTGAGCTGCTATAAACATTAATGTGGCTGTATTACTGGAGCATGCTGATTTTAAGTCTCTTGGTTGTATACCAAGGAGTGGGATAAATGGGTTAAATGATGGTTCATTCCAAGTTTCCTGAGGAATCTCTATACTGCTTTCCAGAATTATTGCACAATTTGCAGTCCCACTATCAATATGAGTGTACCTATTCCCCCACATCCTCACCAACATTTGTTGTTACTTATATTCTTGATAATTGCCATTTTGACTGGAGTGAGATGGAATCTCATTGTCATTTTGATTGGCATTTCTCTAATTGCTAGAGATGTTGACATTTTTTTCACATATTTGTTGACCATTCGTATTTCTTCTTCTGTGAAGTGCGTGTTTAGTTCTTTTGCCCATTTATTGATTGAGTTTTTTGTTTTTTGGTGTTAAGCTTTTTGAGTTCTTTATATATTTCTCTCCAAAGAAGGAGAACATTTGGGCAAGGTATTAATTGTTCTCAAACTAGAGAAACATATAGAAAAAGTTATAGTTTATAAAGTAAAATGCAATGTTATATGTTAATGCCTAAACTTGGCATAAAGGATCTTTTGGGCATTGGTGTCTCAATCAGAACTTCATTTTGTGTTTATTTGAATGCTTGATCTGATGAGTTAATTTGGTCTATAAAAATTAAGTTCTTTCCAGGCACTGTGGTACACATCCATAATCTCAGCAGCTGAGGAGGCTAAGGCAGAAGGGTCACAAGTTTAAGGCCAGCTCAGTAAATTAGTGAAGCCCTAAGTAACTTAAGGAGGCTCTGCGTCAGAATGAAAAATAAAAAGGGACTGGGGATGTATCTCTGTGGTGATGTGCTCCTTAGTTCAATACCTACTAATCCACACCTCCCCACACAAAAAAAGGATTAAGTTATCTTAGGTTAATGTGAATCAACATAAAAACTGATGGATGGGAAAAGAGTTCAGTCCTATATGGCTTCCTTTTCCCTTTCTATGGCCATCTCTTCCATTCCTGTGCTTTGATGGAATGTGTTTGTGTTAGATATAGATATCTAGCCCTGCCCTCTTTCTTGAGTACCATTCTTGAATTCTTTGCAGTGAAGTATTTGCATGGTTGCCTAAGATTAAGCATATTCAAAAATCAAACCCATTGTCTACAGCCTGTGCTCTTATGAGCATCATTCATCTCAATGCTAAGACATGGAACATGAAGCTTTTCTTATACTCTTACTGCACCCTATTTCCATTTCCTTTCTTGCATCAATGTCTTATGAACCCACTCTGTCCACATTCCTGATGCTGCCATGTGGCTTGGGACCCTGTCACCTTCTGTTCAGCTATAGCATTTACTCCAAATGAATCCTATGCCAGAATCTTCTTGACCTCATGCTTCAGTTTACAACTTAGAAACTTGATCAGGGTCACAGCTACTTAGAGAAAAAATCATGGTCTCCTAGAAGGGTTTCCAAGTGCTCTGAGATGGGGCCTCTCCCTACCCAGCTCAACCCCACTTTGTTTAATTGCACCTGTGCTAGAATACCGCTGATCAGAAATGTGCTGTGTATCCTTATTGAATGCCCATCTTGTTAAGATTTGGCTCACTTTTTAAGCATCAAACCCTAACAAGATTTTCAAGGTGCTACTTTCTGTTTGGAATCTTCTCCAAACTTTCCAGTTAAATTCATGTTCCTCTCTCTGCCCACCCAAAGCTCTTAAGTATTTTTATTTCAACTGTTGGAAGAGCAGCTATCATACCATCTCATGGATTGGTTGTGTATCAATCTTGGTTGAACTAGAAATAGAGAAGCCAGGCTGGTTATTTAAAATATTGTACTTTAATTCAAGGAGTTAGTTGCAAAGCTGAAAAAGGGGGCTGAGAGAGAACCCAGAGGTGAATGCAACAGAAGTCACCACCATTTATTAGGCTGGGAGGACAAAGGCAGGGTGCGGTATTACTGGAGCCCAGCGACCAAGTTGCTCTGTGGAGGTGGAACCCTTGTGGGCCTGTCCAGCAGGAGAGGGAACCAGAGGCAAATAAATGGCTACTTCTAGAGACCTCCAGGCCTAGGGAAGGAATCCTGGCTTCTCCTTTCTTCCCTCCCTCTAATCTCTTGCCAGAGCCTCCCACTGGTAAAACTCAGTTGGAAACCACCAGAAAATGAAGGCTGCCTGCATGAGTTGGCCCCTGCAGGGATGGTGCCCAGAGGACTCTAGTGCAAAAAAGAACAAGTACAGACACAGGTTCTATCTGTTTCCTTAATGTATTTTGAGGTGCTTAAAAACAAGAACCTTCTTACTTGCCTTTGCAATCACAGTGCCAAGCACCAAGTAAGATCTAATAAACATTCAGTGAGTTGAAATGAACACTAAGATTTCCTTCCAAGACTAAAATTATGTTTTTCTCTACCAGCGCCTGGGCTCCATTTATCATAATGTTGAAACAAAAACATGAAACACTTTCATGAAATTTTTTCTTTATAAAAATCATAGATTTTGTGTAATTATTTACTTAAACCCATGCTTTAGTTCAGCCTCAACTATTCCTCTATTAATATTAAGCCAGTGCTATTTATCAGCTCTGGCTTAGTTTTGAAAACATTTTCTACCAACTGTGCATCAGATTAAATACAAGAAGGGAAATGGAGACATTGACTTAATAAATGCTAACAATGTGAGAGAAAAGGGGGAAATTATGTTGTGGGCAATTTTCACATAACTTATCCTAAATTTGCCTTTTAAAAGCTCTTTCCTTGCTATGTATCTAGATTGTCCTGTCCCCCTTAGAACAAACCTTCAGGACTGTAGTTGGCCCTGCTGTGGGCAGAGCACAGTGGATCCAGATAGAAGGTTGGGTCACCCATACCAGCCTTCCTTTCTAAGTTGTTTTCCCTTAAAGGGGACATTCCCAAGAAGAAAGATTGTCACCACTCATGGTGCGGGCTTCCAGCTGCATGTACTATCAAAGGTCACCCTCTTGCTTATAGTCAACTTTCTGCTTTATGCTTCTGACATCACCTGGCTGCTGCAAAATGCCACAGATTGCATCAGTCATACATAAGATTACAATTTGTTTTACAAAATGTGCCATGTGATCTAATGTTTGAGGCATGTGACCCAATGAAGTTGGATAAAACCTTAGTTCTTTGCCCATGAGGAAATTGAAACTCTGGAAAAAGTGACAGAGTGACTTATAGTCATAACCTGATAGCAGCACACCTGAGCTATAACCCAACTTATCCCTACCTATAGTCATTCTTGGTTTGTTTGTTTGTTTGTTTGTTTGTTTATTTTGGCATGGGGATTAAATTTAGGGGCTTTTGACCACTGAGCCACATCCCAGCCCTATTTTGTATTTTATTAGAGACAGGGTGTCACTGAGTTGCTTAGCACCTTGCTGTTGCTGAGACTGGTTTTGAATTTGCGATCCTCCTGCCTCAGCCCCCCAAGCCACTGGGATTACAGGTTTGCATTTTTCTGCACAGATTCCAGAAGTTGTTTTAAACCTTAACTTTGATCAGAGTTTTGCTGTGATGTTATTGTCCATGATTATAAATTAGTTTGCTTTTCTTCTTTGTATTTATCTCGTTTACCTCTAATTTGTTGGCACTAATTTTTTCTACCTATTTTAGTAGATTAGTTTAGGCTTGAATTTTAAAATCATATATTGGGCACTTATAAGTTCTAGACAGTATCCAGGTTCCATATTTAATTCTATTTTCCAGCACCTATATCATTCTAGTTGCTTTCACTCTAAAAGTTTAAATCTCCACAATTTGTCTCCTTAGTACATAAATAGATTCAAAAAGTGTGATTCTAGCTATCCACCCATGAGCAACCTCTGCAGTTTGACTGCACCTGGAGACTTTGAACTTATTCTCAGTGCTCCTCTTGGCAGGGAAGTGGCCCCCTCTCTCCTGGTCATCATGGACTGCCGCAGTCTGGCTGGGCACAAAATCACGAGCCACTCAAGCAGGAACAAAGTTTATTTTTTGAAACTGCCGCCAATGTCCGGTACCGCCCGGGAAGATTTTTTCCACCCACGCGGCCTCCTCCCGGACCCACAGAGAGCGCTCCTCCCCCGGAACTCCCTCCTACTGTACTTCCCCAACCAATGGGAACTCTCCAGGCGTCCCATAGCCGGCCTAGGTGAACAGCAGGAGTCCAATATCCATATGAATGCAAATCTTAACATAATCATATCATCTCAATGGCTAGCTGGCGTCACCTTTAGACCAAAAATGCCATGCATCATATACTTGGCTCTTAGCAATGGACAGTTATCAGAGTTGACCCTAAACATTAAGCATAGTGACATTATCCTAGTTTTCTTCTTCTTCACTTCCTTCTCCTTCCTTTCTTCCTTTGTTTCCATTCAATTACTTCCTAGGGCTTGGGCGTAGCTCAATGGATTGAGCGTGTGCTTTGCACAAACAAGGCCCTAGGTTTGATCCCCAGAACCAAAAACAAAATAAATAAATAATAAAGACTTTCTAAATCTACAGAGCATCAATTTTATCTTACTTTTGCAGGTCAGATCACTGGGTGTATAGCTCAAGCCAGATACTGCACTAGTGTTTTACATTGATTATATCTGCTCCTCATATTAACCCTGAAGGACCAGTTATCATTGTCTGCACTTACCGAAGAAATTGAGAAAGAAAGACATTAAATAATCCAGTGTTACATTGCTGTTTAGCTTCAAAAACCTGGAAGTTCAAAAACTAAAAGTCTGACTGATTTCAGACCTGCTGGCTATGCTGTTATTCACTGTGCTGTTAGGATAGACATAGTCAGCTGATGGCTATACCAACTAGAATTCACATAATAATTCCATATTACTCATAAAAGAATTATTAAAGAAAGCAAATTACTGCCTGAAGTTTGATACTCAGATGGAGGTTAATCCCTAATTAATATTGACACAAATAATGTAGTAGAAAATATATTGAAGTTTAAAAATAGAATGACTGTCACTATACCAATAAACACTTAAAAGACCTAAGTCTAGATCCTGGGGTCTTAGTGTTAGAACACTAGCCCAAGGATTATTTTCTCAGCACTGTAAAATAAAAGAAAAATACATGTCTTTATTTTTTTTTCCTGAAATATAAAATAGTTTCTTCATAATTTGATGTACTATTTTAAAATGCTAATAGCTATATCATAGACATAGACTGTAACAGAGTAAGAAACCTTACTTCATTCTATAATTTCAAAACACTTTTATTCTTTGAATAGTAGAAGCCCCAAAAGACTGCTGACCACAAAGAAAGAAGATGAGAGAAAATAAGAAAAAGTGGATGTTTAAAGAGAATAATTATCTGTAGAGGGACATATGCTTTCGGAGTCAGTGAATACATCTTCTATGAAATAGACATCCTGGCCAAACCACATAAATGGACTTGAATGAACTGCCAGATAAGGAGCATGTTCGAAGTAAAAGGGCAGTGGAGTGGTCTGCAGAGTAACTTTCCCAGAGCATTCCGATCAAAACAGAATGCTTCAAGATGCTAGAGGCGCTTTTGTGAGAGATAGGGGGTTTTCTAGGGAGAACATCAATTGCCAAAGTTGGAGGTAGGGAAATTTGTAACAGGAAATGAGCAAGCTAAGATGTCATAGTTGTTGATTAGACTGTATATGCTTCTAATTATGTGAGAATTCATTTACAAGGTTATACTATTTGCTGGTAGTGCTTTTTCACACAAAGAGCCAGATATGTGGCAAAACTCAGGAAAGGGACCAATGAGGCATAGAATATCCTACAATGTAAAAATTATCCATTACCTCTGCCACCAGAGAACCCCTTAATCCAACCAGACCCTTCATTAGAAAGGGCGTAAGCAAGGTTCATATGTTAAAAATATTATGATAGCTTATTTTAAAGAAAATTTGCTCTAATCTGTGAAACTTTCAGTGTCCCTCTCCAAATATGCATGAATAAGTACACAAAAAATTAGAATAGAGTGAAACCAAAGATAACATGATTTTTCTTTTTCTTTTTCTTTCTTTTTTTTTTTTTTTTTTTGGTACCAGAGATTGAACCTAGAGACTCTTAACTACTGAGCCACATCCCAACACTTTTTATATTTTCTTTAGAGATAGGGTCTCACTAAATTGCTTAGGGCCTCACTAAGTTTCCAAGGCTGGCTTTGAATTTACAATCCTCCTGCCTTAGCCTCCCAAGCAGCTGGGATTTTAGGTGTGCACCACTGCACCCAGCAAATATAATGTGATTTGGGTTCATTTGATTGGCATATGTCTCCCGTCCCTTCAGCAACCTATTGGAGACTCTGCCTGGGTTCTATGCAAATTCTCTCCCATTTTATTTCATTTCATTTTGGACCCCACTTGTAACATGATGTCAGGGGATTCCTATGTTATTTACTGCCATTAATCTTTAAATTAACCTTCTATATATTACTCATAAATGAATTATTAAAGAAAGCAAATTACTGCCTGAAGTTCCATACTCAGATGGAGGTTAAGCAGTAGGAAAAGAGGTTTAAAATACTATTCCTCTTTGGCAATTATACTAAAATAGAAGTCTACTAAAAATCAATATAAGCATTTGTGTTGCATGAAACTTTAAATATTTAATTAATTAGAAGTCAGAGCAGACCAAGATCATGATTAATGAAATTTTTTAAAACCTAAACTAAGAGCTGCCTAGAAAGTAACTGAAATTCATATTTAAAGAATGTATGTTTTTCCAGATATGAAGCCCTCTATGCTTTAATTTATTTCTTTCCAAAATTATACATTTTCCTTTTACGGAAGTGTTCAGGAGAGCTCATAAAGAAGACTTAGACATAAAGAAAAACAGCATACATTCACCTGGGAAAACACAAGCAAAATCTCAGCTGAAACCTTCAGCATATGGCGTTTGATCTATCCTTTTTTTCTACCTTGATCTCATTCCTTACACTTAAACCTTGAGCCAAGCCTGTATGGGGGAAGTGGGTGAATATTTTCAAGAGTAAACTACAGGATTTGAGACAATTACCTATCATGATATCTAACACTTGTTAAAAATTTTAGAAGTTATATTTGACTAATGCATCATATTTTTATGTGATTCACATATATATGATACACACACACACACAGTTGTTCCTCAGTGTCTGTATGGGGATTGGTTCCAGGACCCTCTGTGGATAACAGAGTCCTTGGAGGCTCAAATCTCTTGTATAAAATGGCATAGTATTTGCATAGACTCTGCACACATCTTCACAGATACTAAATTATCTCTAGATGACTTATCTAAAATAATGTAAATGCTATGTAAGTAGTTGTTAATATCATATTGTTTAGGGAATAATGACAAGAAAAAAATCTGTATGCTCGGTACAGATACATTAAAAAATACTGTTGATTCACAGTTGGTTGAATCCATGGATGTAGTACCCATGGATTTGGAAGACCAATTATATATTTGATGTGATTCTTTATATGTAAGAAAGATAGAGGAAAGCTAGTCTGTCTCCTGGGAATAGGAATGTCTTTACATATATTTATAAAAGGTGGTCACTCATGAGGTTGGCTTCCTGGACCCCCAGAACATCATGTTCCCTAGTCCACTGGAATGACACTTGAACAAGCTTGAGGGCTCACAGCTTTGGCCATAGTGTTTTTCTAAAATGCACTTCAACAAACATTTAGTGAGTGTCTACTTTCCACAAGTTTGTGTGCTGTGAGCTGATTATCCATACTGATGATTTACTTGGTTAGTGATTAGTTTTAAAATACAAAAGATTACCTGATTAGCATTATGACTTTTACCTTGAATTCAACCTTCTTTCTTTCTTTCTTTCTTTTTTTTTTTTAAAGAGAGAGTGAGAGATGGGGTGGGGGGGAGAAAGAGAATCCTTAATATCTATCTTCCAGTCTTCAGCGGACACAACATCTTCGTTTGTATGTGGTGCTGAGGATCGAACCCAGGCCGCATGCACGCCAGGCGAGCGCGCCACCGCTTGAGCCACATCCCCAGCCCTCAACCTTATTTCTATATTTAAAATTTTAATTTTAAAATGTTTTGAATACTCAATCATACTTTTTTCAATATGTAACTCATTTCACTTTACTATGTCAGGATAGACACATTCAATTGATGAATTAGAATTCATATAAATATAATTTCAGGAATCAATGTTGATATAAATAGTTTACTAGAAAACTATGTTTTGGTGAAGTTCAAAAGTAGTATATTATAAATCATATTATATATTACAGAAAGTCATCAATCGGAAGAAAAGCTTTAAACATTTAGGATTTCTTATCTCAGCATACCACCTCTTTTTTGATTGTATACAGATCATCATACCCAAGATATCCGAAGTAGTTAGGTTTGGTTTTTTTGTTTGTAGGACATAAAAGTATGTACTGCATTTGTAGAGGAGAACAGCATTGTTCAAGCCCTAAGCTGGCAGGAGGGCTGCAAGGTGGGTGGAGTAGCCTTTGGGATAATCTACCGCTGTTCTAGCCCCAGTCCTGAGAGACCCCACTGTCACTTTTAAGGGAGGTTTCCCCTTTTTCAACCCATGTGAGAGGACCTTAACCTGCTCAGCCCTTAACCCGACTGCTGCCCTCATCGTTCCTCCGAAACTAGTCTCATCTATGTGAACCACCAGTCCTTAATTCCAATTCTAGATTTTTCCTCACTGTCATTCTGTTCTGTTCTGAACTCGCTCCTTTGCTTCTTTGAAACCCTTCTCCAGTCAGCTCTTCTCCTTCCCCTCCCCACTTCTGTAAGGTGGTGTTCACCAACTTCTTCCCTTAGCCGTTGGTCCACACTTCCCTTGTGCACTAGTACCCGTGTGCTGATGACTTCTACCTCTAAACCTGTGAAAGATTAGGTTACCCATTTACATGCCAGACTCAGTGGCCCAGGGCCTTCCAGATTTCTCCACATGAATGATACATGCATCCACACACGTCCTCTGCCCAGCCTGTGCGACAGAGATGTCTCCATATTCCCCTGACAGTTTCCACCTCAGTAAATAGCTCCACCATCCATCAGCTAACAGAACCAGGAGCAACATCCTTCCCCCTAGACCAGTCATTAAGCCAAGTACCCCTACACATCCCACCAGCTCTGCCCACCTGGCTCTCGGAGTCTGTTTTGCATCTCTGTAGTATTGGCCTGGCACCCTCAAGTTCCCACACCCTTCCTTTGCCTTTCCTGAATATGCAAAATGTTTTCTTTCTTGTGCTCTGAGAAAAACTGTGAGCCTCCACTGGGCAGAAACTCTGTCTTCCTGCCTTACCTCCTAAGTGACAGACCTCTTTTCCTCAAGGACTCAAAAAGGAGGTGTAAGCAAAATTCAACAGCAAGGCCCAAAAACTTCCCACAGCACACTAAACCGGTATAAGAGTCAAAGAAAATATATTGTTGAATCTTTTCCTCCTTAAATTTTGTGTTAAAAAAAAAATCATTGGATAGTAGAAAAAGAAACTGGAAACAAGTTCATATTTATGTGGTGTATTTACTGTACTGACCCATAAAATCTTGTGCTGCTGTGAAAGATTTAAGTCTAAAAGTTGACCTGTACTATTTTGTTTGATTATATGATGTAGAACAGTACAATATTTATGGTTGAAAGTATAGTTTATGGTGTTTATTTGATTAAAAGTGCATAAAAACAAAATGTATTTCTAAACGAGAAGTAAGTAAATAATTTTTGAGGTGATGAATATTTTTTCTTCTATAGTTTATTTCTTAGACTTTTCTAAAATGTAAAAACAGTGACACTCTTGTTTTACAAACTTTAGGGAGTAAGCAATTTAGGAAAGTGAGAAATCAGAAGGGGGCAATCCTGGCATAGTGATTTCCTGTAACTGCATATAAAATAGGAGGAGGTGGAACTATACCACACCATCAATAACAGTTCTCCTGCCTCTGAAATTCTGCCAGTGGCCCTATCATCCTAATCAGTAACATGTAATTTAATGGAATTTCTGTGGTCAGTTCATTATGCTTGTTAAGAGTTTTTATTCTAGGGTTGGTGGTATAGCTCAATAGTAGAGTGCTTGCCTCAGTGTTTGAGGCCCTCAGTTTGATCCCCAGCACTACAAAAGAGAGAAAGAGAAGAGAGAGAAGTTTTTATTGTAAAGTAACTCAGAATTTAATCTGAGTGAGCCCTAGCAAGGCCCCTTTCTGATTTCTAGGTTTTTTTTTTTTTTTTTTTTAGAATAAAGGGATGAATTTACAAGAATGAGTATGGTTAGTCTTATTGCAACATTGTCTCAGGCATGAACTGTGGCTGATGACAAGATGATGAGATCTTTAGATCCTGAAATTTCAGTGAACCACAAATAGAAGGAAATAAGTTGACAACGATCGCTTTATGGAATTGCAACTATTTGCAAAGATGACAGAAAGGGACATCTGTTTCCAGTCAGTGGGCAGGGCAGTTGGTTTCCTGTAGGCAGCTGCCTGCTCCTTCCATGGAAGGCCACCAAGTGCTCAGAGGTTATAAATAAGCGATTATTGGAGCCCCTTCAGAGAGCACTAAGCAAAAGGGTTAGCAGGGTTCTCACATTCCTTTTTCGGCTCACTCTTAGAATTAGTAGCCCACATCTAATATGCCTGCATGTGTCCAAATATTCCACGCAGGGGTGAGGATTTCCAAAAAAAGGGGAGGTTTGGCAGGCCTCACACATTTGTTGCTCATCTGTTTGCATCTCTGGTGACTGTGAGCCAGCCGCGCTTTCCTACTGTGACAGCCTCTGACTCTAATCCTTGTAGCCTCATTCTTGTAATTATACCCAGAACGGTGCCTGCTAGGAAGCTTAGGGACACCTTATTTTATGGGGAACCAGTCTTTTGACTCTGTGTCATGTTGGTCCAGATTCCAAGGTGGACTCTGTTATCACCTCAAAGGAAGAAGGAAAAGTGAGGTTAAATGAAGCCAGACTGGGCCACCATGCTTGCTTCACAAAGCAAAGGGACAACTTCGAAACCTGGGTTGGTGGGAACAGAGAGTGAAAACATCACCCCCTTCTCACATTAGAGAAGATTCAGCAATTCTTCTATTTAGATGAACAGTAATAGAAAAATTTTCCCATAAGCAGATCCACCAGCATAGCCCTGCCAGAAGCAGCAGGGATGTACTTGCCAGTTCACAAAGTCTTTCTAAAATAGTCTTTTATTGAAGTCTTTTATTTCACTTTCAGCAAGCCTTGATTGTTTGTCTACCACAAGCCAACACTCCGCTAGGCCCAGGGAACGAGGGTAAGCATGGTCTGCAGCCCCAGAGGGCCAGCCTGAGTGTGCAAGAGCGTGCAATGCAGGAGGCATGAAATCTTTTTCTGCATTTTACTACCTTTTTCGACTTCAGAAAAATGACTCTCTTCATGTTGATATCCCTCCCAGCCAAGATTTATTTTTGCAAATTATCAAAACTGAAATTGTAGTGATCGAGTCCAGATTCCATCCTGCCATATACTTCCATGTTAGCCTGGGGATAACTCAACCTTTAGATGGGTTAATGTGGTGTGATGTGAAGTCCCCCATCACCTGCAAGTTATCAAAACAATGAATGAGGGAGTCCTGTGCAGTCTTTTCAGTAAAGAAGCTGCCTCCATCCAGGAGTATTTTGTGATAGCTCCGATTTTCATCTTTCTGTTGATATAGGGTTGACAATTTGAATCCTTTCTGGCTCTATTTTTCTTGCATTTTCTGTGATATTGCTCTCTGGCTGCATGAGAACTTACAGAAAAAATGATGGTATTGTTACAGACTCTGTTTTCTTACATGACAGACTTTTTCATGATTGAAAATAATTTTTTTCCAAGTGGCTGACCTGGATGGGAGAAACAAATGCTAGCCAGTAACCTGCCCTTCAACCTATTTGCCTTTGTCTCTCCACACACAAGCTGTGTTGGTATTATCTGACAGTGCCCGTCCTGTCAAACAATGCTCCCCCCGCCCACAGTTGTCTGTTGCACCTCTCCCACTTGAAGCAGAGCAATAGAAGGCTTGACAAGAGCAATTAAAGTATGGACAATAGACCCCCAATAAATATCTGGATTCATTTCCTAAGGCTCTGGTAGAAAGCACCACAGAGAGAGTGGCTTTTACAACAGATATTATTGTTTCACAGTACCAGGGTCTGGAAGTCCAAGACCAAGATGTTGGCTGGGCTGATTCCTGCTGAAGGGCCCACTGTCCTGGTACCTGGTGGCTTGATAGTCATCTTTGGTATTCCTTGGTTTATAGAAGCATCACCTTGTCTGCACATATTCATCCAAATTTCTCCTTTTTATAGGAATACCAGTCTGGATTAGGCTCACCCTTAGTGACCTCATTTAAGCTTAACTAATTATATGTCCAACAACTTTATTTCCAAAGAAGGTCATATTTTGAAATATAGAAAAATTATAACGTCAACATCTGAATTGTTGTTTGTTTTGTTGTTTGGTTGGGGGGTTTTGCGCTACCAGAAAGGAACTCAAGACCTCACACATGCCAGGCAAAAGCTCTACCGCTTAGCTACATCCCCAACCCAATATCTGAATTTTTAGGGGATGTAATTCATTCTATAATGATATCTTAATTCATGCTTTCATTGAGGTACTTGGGGGTTCCTACATATGTAACCCTTACTAGATACTAATCAGATAATACACTGGATTGTGCTTTTTTTCCTAATGGTAGAGTATTTTAATTTCACAGGATGGTAGAGTATTTAATTTCACAGATTTGGGGCAACACAGAACTTTCAAATCTTGCTGTCTTATTGAGCTCAGATTTAAAAAATATATTGAGTTGGTCTCCTTTCTTTAAGTTATTGAGCTATATTAGTCCTGGGAATATAAAATGAAATATTTAGTTGTTACTCTCAAGGAACTAGTGAAGGGAACAAACATATAGCACAATGTGTTTTGTGTAGTGATCAAGGTATTACTCAGATTGAAGTATAAACCTGTGTTTCTATGTAAAACACCTAAAGACATAGTCAGCTTTGGGGTGGAGGGGGTCAAGGAAACTGAAGATTTCCCAAACAGTAACACCCCACCCACCCTTCAGAAAGATCTTGGAGGAAAACAGAAATTTTTTTCCCCCTAATATCTAAGGAGAAGGACCACATTTCAGTAGGAGAAAACAACATACCCCAGGTCCAGAAGAGATGGGAAACAAGATGAGAAGGGAGTGGCTTGTGGCAAGAATAATTAATGGACATAGACGAGAAAGAGGTGCAATTGTGCAGGAAAAAAATGGTAGCTTTGAACAAGACAAGAAATAATCTCATTTGAGATTTAAAAAATTAATACAGTGAGCTGGTGATATAGCTCAGTGTTAGAGCACTTGTCTACGATGTACAAGATCCTGGGTTCCATCCAGCAGCATCATAATAATAACAAAATAGATGTATTAGTAAGTACATTTATTAAGTATAAAAATTTATATTTATAAAATTCATTATGGTTTAGATATGAGAAGTTCCACAAAAGCTCACGAGTGAGACAATGCAGGAATGTTCAGGGGTGAAATGGTTGGATTGTGAGAATTGTTACCTAAACAGTGAATGAATCTACTGATATAGATTAACTGGGTGGTAATTGGGCTGGTGGGGAGTGGCAGGAGGAGGTCACTGGCAGAGTGACTGTGGGGTTTATGTTCTGTCCCTGGTGAACAAGAGTCTCTCTCTATCCCTGGTTGCCATGTCCTGAGCTGCTTGCTCTGCCACACCCTCACCTCAGGCCCAAAGCTATGAAGTTGGTCAACCATGGACTAAACCTCTGAAATTATAAGCCAAAATAAAAATTTTCTCTTCTAGTTTGTTCTTATCTGGCATTTTGGTCACACTGATGAAAAAGCTAACTAAAACAGAAATTGGTACTAAGAGTGGGGTCCTTGCTTTTACTCACCTGACTGTGTGGTTAAGAAGCCATTGGAGCTGGTTTGCAGGAAAGGGATTTTGAAAAGTTTGGAAATGAAAACTAAAAAAGTCATAGAGCATTGTAAGAATAGTTTAGTGGGCAGTTCTCTTAGGAGTTCAGAAGACCAGAATGCCATTAGGATTGTGGGCAATAAAGACTGGACTCATGAGGTCTCAGAGGAAAACATCATTGGAAATTGAACTATGGCCCAGTCATATTATCTTCTGGCCATGCCCATGCCTTGAGGCTTTTTGTGAGGCTGAATTTTAAAATAATGGACTACTTGATCTGGTAGGAGTAATTTCAAGGCAACACAACATCCAGGAAGTGATGTGAATATTGCTGGAAGCTTTTAGCCAAGTTTACTGTGATAATCAGGAGAAGAAAGATTTAAAAAAATTGTAGCTTGACCAGAAAAATGCAAGAAAACTGGGATTAAGGAAGCTGTGATTGTTAGACACTGTAGCCTAGAAAAAGATGTTATGTACTTTGCACAGAGACAACAGGAGAGGTGGCTTAAGGGCATCTCAGGAATTGGCAAAACCACACCCTTCTCAGGCTCAAGGGTGTAAAAGTAAAAATTTATTTGAGGAGAGACCCTGGGGCACCCTGCTTGAGGGGGGAGGGGGTGTGCCAAGGAAGCTGTTTCACCGTGCTTGGTTCCCTAGGCACTCAGAGGCTGCTGCAACTGTGGTCCCAGAAGGCTTGGCACACCTTGGCAACAACCACTTGATACTGGTTCTGCAGGGTTGCAGGAAGCTGGAGTTATGGGGTCATGGAGGCTTCCACCAAGATCTAAAAGGAAGGCCTGTGTTTTAGTCAGCTTTTTCACTGCTGTGACCCAAAGACCCAACAAGAACAATTTTAGGGGAGGAAAAATTTATTTGGCACTCACCATTTCAGAGGTCTCAGTCCACAGATGTCTGACCCCGTTGTTCTGTGCCTGAGGTGTGAGAGAAAGCACCATAACAGAAGGGTTTAACACAGGAAAGCAACTCAGGACATGGCACCAGGAAGCAGAGAGAACTCTGCTCACCAAGAACAAAATATAAACCCCAAAGTCATGCCTCAGTGACCCACCTCTAGCCATATCCTACCTACCTACAGTTACCACCCAGTTAATCCCTAACAGTGGATTAATGCACTGATTAGATTAGGCTCTCATAACCCAATCATTTCACCTCGAGTTTCTTACAGTGTCTCATGCATGAGCTTTTGGGCAACACCTCATATCTAAACTATTAACAGCCTGAGAGCCCAGATATGGTATAGCAGGGTCAGAGTCCCTGTTGGCTAGCTCTGAGAGAGTGATGCATGAAGAGAAGGAAGCCAAGTGAGAAGGAAGCCAAAGTTTCAGTAGAGACCCCTGAGATTAAGAGATGTCAGTAGGGTGAAACATCTGCCCAGGAAAGCTGCAGGAATTGAACAGAGACAAGCCAAGAGAGACCATGCGGGCTACAACCAGCAAAGCCACAGGATCTGTCTGTCACTTGACAGCTCATGCTCATCTTCCAAGCTTTCAGGGTTCTTTCTGATTTTTCTCCACTTGTCTGCCAACCACCATCAACTCCAAGAGCACTCACCCTGTACTTTTCTTGGAATTTATTGTTTATTTATTATCCTTGTTTTCCAGTGAACAGGAAACCCTAGAGGGCAGGAACTGAGTCTCCCTTATGATCCAGCACACTTCCAACCTGCAGTACTATGTCTAGCATATTACTGGTAGTCCATGGATATTTTCCTAAAGAATGAATAAGATATACACAGCAGATGGATCATGCCCTAAAAATTAGCTTAAAGTTTGAAAATAAAAAGGAGTGATATTACCAGTCACAAGTAAGTTAAAATTTAAATTATTGCAGATTTATTTTATATTTAGTTCACTCTCAGAAATCTTTGAAAGAATAAACATTTGAGCTGAAAATGACTTGGGAGTAACTTCTCCTGATGCCAGGAGAGGACCACAGCAGTAACAGAAAAAGCACTTTTTCCAGGTTCTCCAGGGCTTTCCTCGTCTCCTTTTCCTCGCTCCCCTGCAAGCTGATTTTGTATTTCCTTTTACTCTTCATTCTGTCACCTTTTCCCCTCTCCTATGGCTCCTTGTTTCAGATGTAAAGTGCACAAATGCTAGCTCAACATTGGCCTCCCCACCCCACTGCACAACCACCCAGCTAGTCCCACTGCCATCATACCTCTCCTAAACCACCCAACACACCAGCAAAAGCATTTATGTAAAACATCAAGGACTGGGTATGTAGCTCAGTGGTACAGCACATGCAGAAGGCACTGGCCTTAATCCCAGCTCAAGGAAAAAAGGAAAATTAAGTCTGTGCTGGTCAAGCATCCCTTACCTGAAAATCTAAATTCTGAAGTACTCCAGAATCTGAAACTTTTCATAAAATGTTCTGGATTTCAGATTTTACTGTTTTCAGATTAGGGGTACTAAATCTGAAAGTCTAAGCAAGTAGTCTAAAATCTAGAAAAGAAAAAAAAAAAGCCAATTTGAGCACTTCTGTACCAGGCATTTTGGATAAGAGATACTTGACCTGTACTTTATCACCTTTATTGAACAACAAACAGTTCATGGCTTCTCCATTTCAGGAATGAGCTCAATATTTGATGATGTTTCTCTTAAAAAGCAAATCAGGTTTGACTCTTGGGAAGTCCCAGTCATCCTCAGTTCCAAAATAGGCTGTTGGCTGTCTATGTAAACATCCTGAATTTTTTTTTTTCTAATGCCAGTGAATTTTTCCACCACGGGGCTGCTGTTGGGCCAGAGAGTTTGAAAAGAGATAATAGGATGCATATTGTAGTGTTGAGAAATATGTGTCTCCATACTCGGAGGTTTAAAAGGTTTGAATATTCATAAGGTCTTATCTAAGCCCCTCACTGGTTATTAGTTCTTCACATTAGGTTAAAGATATGTAAATCCTCAGAGGTTCATGGTATATCCAGGCCAAATAAATCTGAACCTTTAAAATAGAATTGGCACACTGAATTTTCAGTAGATGTGTGCTCATTCTTCTCAAATAACAGCACTGCTCTTTCTCATTTCGTCTACTTTCCTAGGGGACAGCAAAAGCCCAGATAAAATTATGATCTTCAAAACTGTACTTGATTTAGCTGTGCGTTTATACCATTTATCTTCTTTTGCTTCAAACATTTTACATCGATGGAGACTGCTTTGAAAGCAGAACACCCACATTTGGTACCACTGCATTCATTTTTCTTATGTTTTGGCTTCAATTATGGTGCTTTTAATATTCATGAAGTTTGAAAAAATAAACATCCTAGACTATTTCCTCTGAATGGAAATGTTATGGTTTCAAACCCCAGAGAAAACAACTGGTGAGTTCTGCAAACCCACATTTTCTCCCTGTCAGTTAGAAAGGGGCTCCGGGTTGGCAGGGGGAACGACCTCTTGACACTTGTGCTTCCCGAAGCAGATGGCTGGGGGCCTGGGGCTGCTGTAAGGAGGAGGAAGTCAGCTGACATGCATATTTAAAGATTGCCTTTGGAATGAAAGATACTAGAATCCTTTCAGTTGACTCAAAATTACATTATTTCTGTCAGTGAAGAACACAGAAGCATTATTTATTTGGTTGGTTTCTCTATTATTAAGTGAACATTATTGGAAATTTTTCTCAGCTGTCCCTTCTTACTTGACATTGACCCTATATTGCTATTCATCCTCTCTAAAATTAGCTCAACCAGTCCCTTCAATATTTTAAGGAATATATATTTGCATTAGAACATCACACAAATTTAAAAGTGAGCCTTTCAAGAAAAATAAAATGATTATTCTGAATCACTTTTTAAACCCTTGGAATTTAAAAGCGGGGTTTCAATAACAGAATGTTTCTCTAGGATTCTTGGACTATGATACACCCCTATGGGTTACCCATCTTGTTGGCTTTCTCTTATTGTTGCCCAAGGTGATATTCCAAACTCACCAACTCTCTTCCCCTCCCCTTACCAAGGATGGGCCCTTGTTCCAGGCTCGTGAACAAAGCCACCTCATACGTATTCTCTTTCAAAATATCCCTCTATTATCTATATTTTTCAGGAACCATGTAATTTCTAACAACCTCTACATCTCCATGGCTGACTCAAAAGCTTCTGTGTCTGCTTCCTATCACTATAACTAAATACCTGAGTCAATTAACTTATAAAGAGAAAAGGTTTATCTTGGCTTGTGGTTTTGGAGATTCCAATCCATGATCAGTTGGCCCCATTTGTTTAGGATTGTGGCTAGGCAGCATATCATGACAAGAGTGTGTGGCAGAGCAAAATCATTCATATAATGGCCAGAAAGCAAAAGTCAGGGAGAAGATGTGGGAGCCCCACTATCCCCTTCAAAGGGGATGCCTCCAAAGATCTATGGACCTCCCACTAGTCCCCACTTCCTCAAGGTTCTACCACCTACCAATAGTTTACCCTGGGGACCAGTCCTTTAACAACAGACCTTTGGGGGACACATACACAAACCATAGCAGCTGCTGACAATGTCTTTCATTTCTACCACTTCCATTAGGGATTCTGAAAAGAATTATTGATGTCCTCAAGCTCCTTGTACCCATGAGTATCTATGTGAGCCCGAATTATCCAGTGAGCACTAAAGGAAGTCAGCTGGGGCTTCCACATGAATGGAGCTTGAGGGGCTCCCTTCTCTTCTTTCCTTGATGGCAGATGTAATGCATACTGCCACAACAGCCACCCCAGGACTGTGAGGCCACAAACAAGAGGAAAGCCAACACTGAGCATGGCAGTGCAAAGGGAGCAAGCAAGCCCGAGCACTGCACCAGAGGCAAATACCTACTTCCAGAATTATTTAGGGGGAAAGGATATTTTTGTTGTTGTTCTAGGGACTGTCAGTTGGATTTTTAGTTACGTACAGACAAACACAACCCAATTGGTGATATCCTCTCCATTCAATCCCAGATATAAAGATTTAAAGCCTTGCTAACCCTGGGCTTTATGGTACATGTTTAATTTCTCTCTCTCTGCTGGCTTTTTCCTTCACAAGGTGGAGAGTCCCTCACATGAGCTCTCAGTCATCTTGTCCTTGATTTTACCTGCCTTAAATTACTCTGCACTCATTTGCTGTCTTGGTCCCCGAGCCTGTTGGAAGAGCCTCCTAGCCTTGCTCCTCTGCCACCTTACATACCTGTACTCCTTGCATTGGACTCCAGTCACCGCTTAGCCTTTCTCCCACGAGCTGTTAATGTCTTTCTCGTCTTTGAGACCCAGGGTTCTCTGTCTTTCTGCCCCATTTGGTGTTGCTGTCTCCTCCTAGCACGTGGACATTCTCCCCTGCTTCTGGTTTCCTCCAGGCCCCGAGAGGTGAGGTTCACCATGATTCTGTCACACTTCTCTCTCCACTTCCTCCCTGGCTAACCCCATCAACTCTGTACCCAACATCAAATATTATTTCCATGTGAATAATCTCCAAGTCGGTTCCATTTCCGTTCAGTGTCAAAACTAGTCTCAGTTTCCAGTTGCTAGATTGGAGATCTCCGGGTCCTCTTTGAGTCTTCCTCAACCTCTGTGTTCAAGCATCAAATAGTGTAAGTTTTCCCTCAGCAGAATTCCCCATGCCCTTCCTGCAAGTCTTATTTCCTGTGCTGCCCCTCTGTGATAGCCCTAACCTTCTTACCTTAATAACCCCATTTCTTTTCCTATTTCAGTTTATTCTGTATAGACCACCACTCCAGCACCACCTCTCCCTAACTCCCATGCCCAATCCCTCACTAAGTTCTATTATTTATTAATTTCCCCTAGATCTCTCCCCATTCTGTTAGCTCTCATCCCACTGCCCTCACCCTACCACAAGCTGCTGCCTCCACTGTGTTTGCGGTTCCCTTCTTCTAGTCCTCCTGTGGTGTTTTCTATAGTGCATCTGGAATATTCTTTGAACAATGTGAATCAAGTTGTGTGCCTTCCCTTTTTCAAACCCTTCAATGAGTTTGAATTATGTTCTGAATCAGAGCCCTCCACATGGCCATAAGTCCTGACCCAACCCGGTGCTGCCATCCTGTCGGCGAGGGTCTTGGGAAGCACTCTCGAGCCACGTAGCTCATGCTCTGCTTCTCCACCTTCCCTAAGGCCTTTGCACTCAGAGCTTCACCTGTGCTGTTCCTTCTGTGCGCAGCACTCCAAACCCCTTGCCAATTCCTATGCCTTTTGGAGGACTCCTCTCAAATACTACTTCCTAAGCCCCGAGCGCTCTCTTTATTCTCCTTAATGGCACCAAAATGTTTTCCTTCCTCATCATTAATGATGAGAATATAGACTATTATTTGTTTCATTTTCCATTTCCCCTCCCCTAGTCTGTAAGCTTCTTGAGATAAGGAAACTCATATGGGTTTGTTTGTTTGTTTGTTTGTTTTCTTCCAGCAACCGACTCAATGTCTTATGCATAGCCTGGGCTCAAAACGACTTTGTAGATGAATAAGGCAGAAGTGTTCGCTGCAGTCTCAGGATTATCAAGTAGAATCTCAGCCTGTTGTTCAAGGGCCTCTAGGTCTGACTTCCGCTGACCTTGCCTGCCCCTTCCATCATAGCTCTCGTCTGTATTGTGTGGATGAGCTAGATTTAACTGTCCATTGTTGCTGCTTGTCTTCTACTTCTACTTCAAGTTCCCTTCTGTTGTTATCTTTTCATACCAAAACCCTACCCATTCTTTACAAGTTCAGCTCATGTCACTTTATGACATATGTTGGGTGTGTCCCCAACCAGAGATGACCTCTACCTTCCTTCCCATCTCCCTAGCACATTGCTCTGTCTTCATCATGGCTCGTGTCCAGTGCTATACAGCATAGGTCTTTTTCCTCTCTCCTGAACTAGCAAGTAAGATGCAGGAGAAGCAAGTGTGTTCAGTTGGTCTTAGCACCTCCCACACAGCTGAGCAGAGCCTTGTTGGATGGGCATGTCAGACCCCAGATGGGCCCAGGCAGCTGGTGTTCTCTGCGTGCTATTGAGGCTGGGGGAGAGGACTGAGCAACCTGTTCCAAACTCCTGAACCCAACTGAGGCAAATTAGAAAAAACCTTGAGTCAAGAGAAGAATCTTGAAGTTCATGGTCAACCTCAGAAAGGACATACTTGGTAAGATTTGTGAAGTGGCATCCAAGACAGGATAGAGCCAGAGAGTTGAGGTTTGAGGGCCTATCGTAAACTTACCGCAAGGGTAGGCCTGGCGTGATTTCATCCCCCTGAGGTAGGGAAAAAGTGGCACTAAAGTACCTTGGCTCAGCTGGCAGATTGGATAGCATACTAAATGTGAATGTCGAAGAGGATCAAACAGGAAGAAGGCCTCCAGTGTGGTCGTTGGGAAAGAGTGCCCACCTCAGTCTCCTGGGACAGGTCTAAGCAGGAACGACAGGGAGTCTTCTGCAGGGGGGATTCCATGGTGCCCGTTTTGTCCCAAGAAAGAAGCCTTTTCATCACTTGAGTGATCGCCATCTCCTCCCCACAAAGGAAAATAAACAGGAAAATTTCCCTTCGGGTCGACTCTGAGCATCAGCTGTGGCTGCTCTAGTGAGAGATCAAACCGGAATCCTTGCACCTTGTGGTCATCGTCATCAAAGGCTGCAGGTTTTCTTTCCACCCAATTTTAATATGCTTGTGAGCCTTGGGAGGCTTAATTAAAACTGCAGGGGAGCCAAAGTAAGCATATAAAGGACTGTTTTGATGCTTCAAAAACCCAAGCAAACAGAATCTGGATTATTCAATTAAGTATGCTTATGGGATTTGTCTTGGGTGTTCTGATTGCTCAAAGCCTGTGGGGAAGTCAGTCGTGGGGTTTAGACCTGAAAGAAGCCATAGTCAGTGCCCCCCTCCATTTCACTTTTATCTTATTGTTTAGGCTTCCCATTACCAGAGTGTTGTTATGAGCTGTACGTGAACTTTTACTACCACTTTTGTTTACTCAGCTTTTCCTTCCGCTGATACCAGATTACATAGCAGGGTTGCCCATCTCAATTTTTCTGCCTGGTTTGGTGGGCATGTTTCCGGATTCCCCTCTGACTTTTCCCAGGTGGTCTTTGCTGGAAAAGTCCCAGGATTGCCTGAGACAGTATTGCATGGTGGTTCAGAACACGGGAGCCCCCAGATAGATTGTTTCTTGTCAGCTTGTCCTTGGACACGTCACCTGATCTCTTTGTGCCTTGTGTGTCACCTGCAAAATTAAGAATGGTAGCAATTATGCCAACATCATAGAGTTCACTGTGTTATTTTAAAATTCGTATTCAATGCCTGGCTCAGGATGAATGTTCAGTAAATGGCAATAATGATCATGATTAACACAGAAAATAGGCCATCACAGTCAGCTGCAGCCAGTGGACCAGGGAAGACAGGGGCAATTGTGCACATAGCTTTCGCAAAGGCATAAAATAAATCCAGCTTCAATGCTGTGCACATGCCCAGTGCAGGGCAACCTCGAAGGGCATAAGACAGACTGGACACTCAAGCTGAGGTCAGCAGAGTGTCTACATAGGTGACTAGCTAACCACAGGCAGTTTAAATGATAGTTTCTTGTAGTAGGTTCGGTTGTAGTAAGTCATATATGCGAGTCTCTCTGAAGATGGAATTCGGAGTCAGATCTCCAGGGGAATTTATTTCTAGAATCATGACTATGGTAAGACCTACAGGCAATTGGTGATCAGCTGTATCTCCTGGCCACCTGCTCTGATTGTGAGCACATTATAGGCCCATCATGGAGTGTATACTTGCAACTAATCAGCTCAACACAGACATAGGTGCAGGGCTTAACCCAAAAGCCAAGAGGAAAACTTAACCTAATGCCAACTTGAAAATCCAAACAAAATTACTTGATGTAAGTTGAAAAAAGTTTATGAATTGGTGCTACCTGAGTGTTGCTCCAGCACTAGGCCTTAACTTCATTCTCAGATATTTATACCCCAATAAAACAGAAAATATAGAAGTTACAGTGTATGGGGGTGCCCTACATAGAAAACATTTTGCCCTTCTTTGTCTCTAGTGAATTTATGAATATCTGCTTGTGACGTACCAACCACTGAGGATATAGGGATATGTTGAACACATGCCTACTGTTAGGAGACTGTCTAATCAAATGAATAGACAAGCAAGCATGGCAGTGAGTATGATACAGAATCCCAGGGCACCGTGGCAAGAGCACATACTACAGAGTCTGTGGGCTTGAAGCAGATGGCACTTCTTACCCCTGGCCAGCAATGTGACCTTAGGAAAATTTACCTCTTTGAACCAGTCTGTTCTCATCTGTTAAATGGAGGATAATACTATTGTTGTAAAGTCATCTTTGTGTATTAAAGGAAGGGGAGGCAAGTTACCAACACTGTGCGTTACACATGGTCATTGTGCAGCAAATGGTATCTATAGAATTGTGATCATCACAGAGGAGCCAGGGAAGGAAGCATGCAATTCTGCCTGGAGAATTGTGGAGCAGGTAATATTTGAACTGAATCTTGAAGCAGAGAGAATTTTCAAAGTCTGAACAATGGTGGAATGGAAAACTGTCAGATGAGTGAAGAACAAGATGGACAAAGACACACACACATACACACATTTTACACACACACACATACATGTTGAGGATTTTAAGAAATTGAGACAATTCATCATGGTTATATTGCAGGCTGCTGGTGATCAAGGGTCATGAGTGGGGTCCTCATTGATCAGGGCTGATCTATGAGTGGCCTCAAACACCACTTCAGGGGGTTAGATTTTTCCAAAGTTTTCAAGAATGTACTAAAAATCCCAGCTACTGTTTAGTAAGTGCCAAGTACTCTACTGAACTATTTGTATATGCTATTTTCTGCTCAACAACCACCACATCAGGATAAGATGGCCCCAGTTTACTGATGGGTAATCTCATGCTCATTAGATTAAGATACTTAGTCATCAAACTCACCACATTAAATTATGGTGGATTAGAACAGCTGCTCACCCAAAGGACATATTGTCTCACTTGATATTTTATGTTAAATTTTGTTGCCTCATTTTTAAAATTCATATTCACTTTTTGTCATTGAATACATCTGGAAAAAAGCAATACAGCAAATAAATAAAACTGTCTCCACTGATATCCAACTTGAATGAGTTTGGTCACCCTCCCCTGCTGAGCTGTTGATTAGGTAGAGAAGCAGTTCATTATTGTAGTATAATTTGCTGACAGAAGGTTCACTTTACTTTGGGTCCTGTTGTTCTCCCCAAACAAATCAAGCACCATATTAAAAACTGCACACTATTTTTTCTTTTTCTTGATAGGTATTAGGCTTGAGTCCCAAATAAGGTAACATGGGAGTCACTATAAAATAATAAAATGCAAACTCATTTTAGATGGCTCTTCTTCAGTTGAAAGTTTGGATAAGTACCTGTGAGCATCAACCCTACAAATCTGGGCTGTATAGTGCCCCTGAATACCTGGAGTTCTGCAATCCAAACCACTGCTATCAACCTCGACCCCACAAAAATGCTCAATGCACTTTTCCTCTGGATGAGTTCTGAGCAGGTGTTTCCTCTGTGTCGCGAGTGGTCTAAGCTGGAGCAGCGCTTACATCCGGCCTGTTCAGCTGAAATCATAGGCCCTGCTGACACCCTGAGAGCCCGTTTGCTCATCTGACAGCCGGTTTTTGCTGATTCCCCCTTTGGTCAGCATGGACATAGAACAGATGTTGGGGATTGTAGGGAAGGATTGGGGGAGGCCATGGGCCTGAGTGTCTGCGGAAGTAATTCTTTGTGGTGACGCAGACAGGCCCTGCCGAACCTTCAGTGAGGACATCCAGGATATAAGCCTCAGTGGGCCTGCATATCAGGACTCAGAAACGATGTTTCCTGGTGTCCTTTAATTGGAAGAAAACTAGTAAAGCATTATCTTCATGTCAAGCCAAGTGAAGAAAGGGGAAAAAATCCCAACCCTTGAATTCTCTTTTGTCCTGAATAAGTAGTTAACAGGATCTTGATATTGAAGCATCAATCCTCTTGATAATTCCATGGTGAGTCATTGGAAGACTGCAGAATGTCAGAAGGTTCCCTATACCCCTGGGAAATTTACCTTAAGACTAGGTCCATTTCCCCTAACTTAACACAGAGTATTTTTTCTTGCTCCTATCGGGTTGTCCTGGAGTCCCTTCAGCTACTCTACCAGTGGTACTGTCTACCTCTCAGCTCACGGTCCAGGACATTAGCAGAGGTCTGAAGCCTACAACTCTGAAGATTAGGGTAGAGTTTTACAGTCTGCTCAGTATCCCACTTACAGGCTTCATTCAGCATTGCTCAGGTGAAAGCTAACCAGGTTTAGCTTCCTGTTTTCCCAAGTATTTCCACATACTACCCAACGTATGGGTTAATACATGTCAGTAAGTACTATTGGTTTAAATATCCAACTGAAGAATCACAAAGAAATAGATGATTGGATGAGAATGTTATTGACTGGTCATGATCACTAAAGATGAATTAATAAGAAGGCCAAGTATTTAAATGGGGATTCTAGGAGGAATAGAATTCAGAAAACATCTTTTCTCTTTCATCGATTCTATTGCCAGTGTATTTATAGCCAATTAAGGATTTCAGTAGGAAGAATGACAATCAAAGACATTCGGCCAGCTATGACTTCCTTAATTTTGATTTGATGTTTGAGAGAATGTATATATGTCTTTTTCTGCAGTAAGTATAAAAATATTTCTGCTAAGGAGAAAGGAAGTTGTAAATAAGGAGAACAAAGTAATTGACACTGGTTTACTAATGTTTTAAAAGAAAAGAAGATAAAGGAAACACAAAGTTGAGTATCCTTGGCATTAAATTTCATAGTTAGTAAGCAAGTAAAAATATGAGGAAAGCCAAGTTGTACCTTCGCAAAAAATACAAAATCTGAGTCAAAAATCTCAAGTGTGGTAGGATAATTAATTCATTCAACTAGCTAGGTGTTTTCTTTTTGCAGAGCCGGGAATCCCAGGTTCTTGCATATGCTAGGCAAACACTCTCCCACTAGGCTATATCCCCAACCCATTCCTTTTTAAAAATATTTATTTATTTGGAATAGCAACTCAAAGTAACCTCACTGGTTCTGTTTCTGAAAAAATGGAGGAAAAATCTAATTATTGTATTTTGCTTTTCTTTCTCTGAAAACATCTTCAATTCTCCAAGATTAATAGAGAAATAGAAGAGAACAATCCAATGAAAGCAAAAGAAATAGCTCAGAAGGGAGCAAAAGCATCAGAAGGATCTGGGTGATTTTATGAAGAGCACATGATGTCAACTATTATTTACATAAGACGGGGTATGCCACAAACAGAATGCTCTCTATAGAAGGAGCACTCAAAGTATTCATGTTTGATTGCATCTAAGAGAAGATATATGGAAAAGATAAATTGAAATAGACTGGAGAGGGAAATGTAGCTAAAGTGTTTCCATTAGGGTATGATGAAAAAAAAAAAGCGGATCTGTTTTATGTAAATTTTCAAGAGTGACCTGGTAAAGAAAGTCAAAAGTACATTAATTAAATTTACAGAGCCAGAAAAGGTGAAGACCCAAGAGGTTAGATGTAAAATATACAGATGGACTGAGAGAGATGAGAGGAAGTGAACAAACTTTTACAACATGATATTCCACTTGGAAATATGCACGCTAATACAATGGGGAATACTAGCCAAAAGACAGATAGCTGGTTTAAAGAAAAAGTTAATAACATGTTGAGTCTGAAAGACTGTACAGACCAAAGCCAGGAAATTGCAAAGTTATGGATCCCACAGTAACTGTAAATTAACCCCACCACACATATGTAGTCTTTCATATTACTGTCTGTGGTGTTAACTTTCACGCCTAAACATACATGTATATTTCGCCTGAATTACGGTTGTAATGGGAGCCAGGGCACAAACAGGATGTGAAATGGATTGCCTGCTCCTATGTCAGGTCACCCAGGAGCCTCCAAGTCCAGGCAGCTGCTGCACTTTGGAATACCGAGAGCGGGGAGACAGGCTTTGATTCAAGGTGAGATTGATCACTAAAGGAGCTAGGAAGATAAGGGCATTTCTTTATAATGGCAAAGAAGTCATGAGCGTCTCTAACACATTCCAGAGACAATTCATTGGATTGAAATGCATCTTTCTTTCTTTTGCTTGCCTCAGGTGAACTACTCTAGCTTTCACTAACATGATCTTTTTACCTGTATATATATATTTTTTACCCACTTATTATACCATCTTTCCTTCCCATAGACCCTATCTCTTAGTAGCTTCATTACTGGAACTCAAAAAGCATGTTTTCCTTTTAAAGCATTCAAGTCACTGGATCTGGATATTTCTAATCTGCTTTTTGTTCTTCTTTGTTATTAACATTCTTCAGTCAACTTTCCTACTATACGTCCCAATGCATCTCTTATTTTCAGACGTGGACCCAGGCTGCAGTAGTCCACAGAGCCCTTCCTGAATCATTACTCAGGCCTTCTCTCTTGTAGCTCATGGATCTGCTCATAGCACCCCTTGGGAGAGCACTGCACCAGTTTTCACTCTCCTTTCGTTGCCCCCATCACCAAGTATTTTTCTACTTATGGGGACAACTGCCCTGTTAGCATATCTGCATGATCCTTGGACCTCCCAAGCTCCTGTGAGGTCCCTTCTGCACAGCCACCTCCCATCCCCAGCAAGGCTACCCCTCCACACCTCAGTCACTGGCATCTGTGTCTTCTACAGGATCCTGCAGCTGATTCCCCTCAGCTCTGAATAGACCCTTTCCGCTGCCTCCTGGCCCTTGTTCCCACTGATCCTGCGCTTCCCCTTCACTATCATTATTAAGCTCTCGACCTTATAGAATACGAATATACTCTCACCAGTTCTTCCAGCATCGTCTTTCTTTTTACCACCAAGTCTCCACAATCAATCATTTAATAGATAATTCATTTTTGTCCATGTTTCTCTTGTCCTTTTTGGTTCTACCTTTTCATCCCCTGCCTTTGATTGCTTAGTTCTGTGCTCTTAGGCTGTGCTGTATTTTCATGGAAAATCCAAGGATTTGGACCCTGAACATATCCACCCATTCAAGCTGATTGACAACTCTTGTTTATCCCACTTCCTGTTCTCCAAGCACTAGTTTCAAAGGTCTCTGGCTTCTCTGCTCCTTTGCTCTGAACACATGATTTTACCTTCTACCTACCCACAGAGATCAAGATCACTCCCCATGGGTGTCTTCAACATCTCCCTCAATACCCAGATGTCATTTCAGAGAGTCACCTACTGATGTGATCTTCCTTCTGTCTCTTGATTTAAGAACTGGCCTTGAACTTCCATAGTCACCTCTTCCAACTTGGCTCCTGAAGCTACCACTGTCACCCACATTGGGGTCACTCTTCACTAGTCCCCTTTTGATTCTTTCTCTCTTCCTTCTTTCTCCTTCCCTTTTATCTTGTCTTTCTGGCAAACTCCCTCTTGCCTCTCCCCTGCATTTACATATTTGTTACATCCTATTTCTGTCCTCCCCCACTGTCCTCCCTAAAATTTCCCTTAACTTTCAAAATATAGCTCTAGCCTAGGTCTAAGACTCCCTGACTAAGACTGTGTTGAGGTATGACTCTTCTCTCTGTCTCTCTCTCTCTCTCAACCTCCCAATTCAGGTGTCACCCAGATTCTAGCCTCAAGCCTTTGCTTATTGTATATTCCCTTTCTTTGTGATCTTGGGTGTTTCTGCGCGTTCACATGTCTGCATGTGCAAACAGAATATAGTACCAGCCCACCTCTTGGAAGAAACTGAGAGCTTAAGTTCTGGGTTCAGATGACTAATTCCGATAGTGATTCTGTCCCATCTCAGCCATGTGACCTGCTAAACTACTTGACATTTCTTGACCAAGCTAACTTATTTGTGAAAGAGGAATTACAAATATGCCTATCTTCCAGGTTGTTAAGAAAATAAAGTGAGCTTACTCATTGACAGGACCGAGAGTGCAAGCACAGAACACATGTTCAGTAATGGTCCCCTTATCTGTGGTTTTGCTTTCTAAGGTTTTAGTGGTCCAAAAACACTAAATAGAAAATCCAGAAATCATTCGTTAGTTTTAACTTCTGTGCTTTTCTGAGTTGTGTGATGAAACCTCATACCATCCCACTCCACCACCCCTAAACCATGAATCTTCCCTTTGTTCAGTGTATCCATGCTATAGACAGTACCCACCCATTAGTCTCTTGGTTTTCATATCTACTGTTGCAGTATTGTAGTCTTTGTGTTCAAGTAACCCTCTTTAAGAGAGAGGAGAAACCACATTCTCATAACATTGTGTTTTTTGTTTTGTTTTGTTTTGTTTATCAAGGATTGAACCCAGGGGCACTCAACAGTGAGCCACATCCCCACCCTCTTTTATTGTTTATTTGGAGACAAGGTCTTTCTAACTTGCTGAGGCTGGTTTTGAACTTGTAATCTTCCTGCCTCGGCCTGCAGAGTGCTGGGATGACAGCATGTGCCTCACATGCCTTTTAGGATAGTATATTATTATAATCTATTTTATTGTTAGTTATTATTAATCTCTTATTATTCCTAATTTATAAATTAAAATTTACTGTGTGTGGATATAGGAAAAACCATAGTGTATGTGTGTGTGTGTGTGTGTGTGTGGTTTCAGGCATTCACTGGGGTCTTGGAGTATATCCCCTGCAGATAAGCAGGATGACTGAGCTCTTTACTTGCTTCACAGTCGGCCTCAGCAGCCTCATATTCACCGAAAACTCCAGACTCACCTTTTCTCACACTTTGCAAAACTAGAACCTCCTGATTTTCCAACAAATTCAGAGTTACCAGGTCTTCCAGCCCTGGTCCTCCCTCTCCCATCGCTGGCTTCTGCTTCCGCTGGAGCTCCATGCTCCCCACTTCCAGTCCGAGTTCACATGCGCCCCTCGGCTGTTTCAGAAGCCTCTCACTGAGCTCACAGATTCTGTCCTTGCTCAGACTGCTCATGTTCAGACTGGAACCTAATGAACCACACACAAGGGTCTCTCTTCTAGAATCTGTGTTACTCTGTTCTACCTCAAATGTATTTCTCTATTTCTCCTACCTTGACCCAAACCTGCTTCAGGACAAGCACTGTCCCTCTTATTTCCTGTGCAGTCCTGGTAGTGGCACCCACTGAACTATACCTTGGTGAGTCCACACTTGTGGGCCATCCCTTAAACCTAGCATCTCAGGGTTTGGGCTGTGGCGCAGTGATGGAGTACTTGCCTGGCATGCATGAGGCCCTTGGTCTCTTCCCCAGCACCACACAAAAAAAAGAAGCAAAAATAACCACAAAAAAAACTAGAATTTTGTGCTGGACTTCATACCACTGGGTCATGAACTGGGATCCAAGAAAGAAACTCACCAAAACCTATGACAAATTTCACACATAGAGACAAAGGCCATGCCACTTGCTTAATGTCTTTTGAAAATAAATGCAATATTAACCATATTGTGGAGTCCCCCTAGCTGCCTTCCTGATCTCTCTCCCCTTGACAGAGAAATATTCTCTTTAATGTTGACAGCTTTCCTGTATGTATTCTATGTGTATAAACCTGTAGAAAATGTAAGTAATACACTGTGTTGACTGTGCAGGGTTTTGAAACTTTATATGTATAAATTGAATCAATACCTTTCTCAATACTGGGTCGACTGTTTTTGAAGTTTATCTATAGTGATATAGTTGTAGTTCATTCATTTTAATCCATTTTCAGTTATATAAATATGCCCAAATTCATTTCTTCTATTGATAAACATTTAAAGTCTCTCTCTCTCTCTCTCTCTCTCTCTCTCTCTCTCTCTCTCTCTCTTTCTTTCCAGTAATTACCAAAAATGCTGCAGCAAACATTCCTAAACATATACGTTTATAGACCTGGATGAGTTTCCCAAGGGTATAGAATTGGGAATGGAATGCACATTGGCAATCTCTCAAATTATGGCTTTCATTTAGCTTCATTTGTGGTGTCTTTTGTATAAAAGATTTCCACTCTAATACTGTCAAAGTCATCACTTTCTTCCTGGGTTTTGCAGTTTGTATATTTTCTTAAAGCTAATCAAGGTAATAAATATATTCTCCTTTATTTTCTTCTAAAAACTTTTAACTCCAGTCAGCCCTGTGTTCCTAGGGGTTCTGCATCCATTTTTTTTAACCAACCATATTTTTCAAAAATGTTCAGAAAAAAAATCCCATCTATACAGAACATAGAGATGTTTTCTCTTATCGTTATTCCCTAAACAATACTGTATGGTAACAATTTAACATAGCTTTTACTTAGTACGAGGTAGTGTAAGTCATCTCAAAAGGGTTTGAAATACACAGGAGGATATGCATGGGTTCTAGGCAAATGCTATGACATTTTACACAAAGGACTTGAGCATTTGTGGATTTTGGCAATCTGCAGGAATCCTGGAACCAATCCCCACAAATAGCAAGTGATCACCATGAAATCTTTCATCTACCTGGAAGAGATGTCTGCCTATAAATATCAAAGAGAATCTAATGTGACATTTCCCACCTGGATGAGTAGTATCTCATTTTGAGTAGACTACCTTCCTGCCGACAGTGGCCAGGACACTGGACTGCTGGATATCAAACATTGCCAAGCAAACTTTTCACATCCAGGTTGTCCTGAGCATTGCATGTGAAGGAAGGGTCTAAGCAGAGGCCCCCATAATGCTCTGCTGGCTGCAGAGAGAGGAGCAAGAGCATTGGCCTCCAGAGGCTGAACCTGGAGAGTATCAAAATGGCCTGCAATCCAATCCCTGGGTGGGAGATTTGTCTCTAGGGAAATTCTCAGAAGAATCCTATCATCTCTAGGAGAGTTCAGTCTGAGCATTTACAAGTTTGAAATCCCTGGAGAAATGCTATGTTGTCACCTGGAGACTTGTTCTTCTTACTCAAGTGACTGTTCTTTTATAAAAATGATTATTTTGGAAACTGTTGATGCCCTCTGGGATGATTTGAAGACTAAGTGACCATTTTGCTTCATGAGTACCAACTTTCATGGGACTTGTCCTACTAGAAATAACAAGGAGCCATGAAAGCCAATCCAGTCCCTTAGCCTGTCCAGAGTTTCAGCCCTCTGTTAGTGGATGTGCCCCTCGGCATATGTTAACCAGGTCCAAGATGGAGCAGCTTTGGCTATGTTGAGTGATGATGCATGGCTGCTTGCTCAGCGTGCACAACGGCACTGCGGGGTCATAATGACAGTCTCTGCACACGGCCCAGTGATTAAAATCATCATTTTAAGATATTACATTTTAGGCAGAGTAGAAAATGGCCACTGTCAGAAATATAGTGAAAAGATGAATGAATATCTGTTATAGCTAGACTAGGATTTCTGGGCTAAAATGGAATCTGAATTATACATATCTAAAGGATTACGACTGATTAAAATAAAAGTTATTGAAATACTAGCAAATCGTACTACAGTAAGTGCTAGTAAAAGTTATGAGACAATAAAGTGGTTGCCTATTAAGAATATGGATCTTTGGCCAGGTGTGGTGGTGCACACCTGTAACCTCAGCAACTTGGGAGGCTAAGGCAAGAGGATGGAAAGTTTAGGCCAGCCTAGGCAACTTAATGAGACCTTGTCTCAAAATAAAAAATAAAAAGGATACGGGATATATCTCAGTAGTAGAGCATCCTGGGTTTAATCACCAGTACCATAAAACAAAACAAAGAAAATGGATCTGTGAAACGGTCTCTGAAATAGACACCGACCGTAGAATCTGAGAGACCCAGATTCTGGTCCTGACTCAGTCCCTTGCCCATGATCCTAGGTGAGATGCTCAATTACTGAGCCTCCTAAATCGTATCTCCCTTGCAGGATTTTTGTCTGAGGCTTATAAATAATACATATGGGAGTAGCCAGAGAAGAGAGATTTGATAGAAGAAAGTAGAAGCTGAAACCAAGGCCCATCTCTCACTTCTGCGTGAAACTGGTTGTGTCATTGACAGAAATAAGAAATGCTAAAGAAGTGTTGGAAGGAAGTGAGTGTTGGTTTTAGATAAATAATATCCATGTGTATTATTTGGGATGCTCTTCATGAGAGTTTGGAGTTATTGCAGGGCATACTGTATCCAGCAGTGTGTGTATATAGACAAACAACTAGTCTAATGACATGCACCATGTTCTGTCAAATGTGTGCAGATGACTGTGGGGGCAGAATGGGAGAATGAGCTTGCTTCGATTCTGTGTCTCTACTAAGTAACCGAGAGGGTGACACATCAGGAGTGTGCTCAAACAGTGCTGGCAGAAGGAAGGCTGTCGCTGTGAAGTTATTAGTTATTAGTCTCACAAAAGAAAGAAATGAACTTTAATCATAAGAAGGTTGTTTTGTTGTTGTTGTTGTTGTTGTTTTGTTGTTTTTTGTTTTATTTCATATATGTGTGTGCAATGCTGGGAATCAAACCCCGGTCCTTGCACATGCTGCACAAGCACCCTACCACTGACTACACCCTCAGCAGAGCTATTATTTTAATTCTTAATTTGGCATCCACAATGGATATTTTACAGTCTTCACTGGATTATCCTGAAATCTTTATTAAGTTCTTTTAGCCCCTCCCAAAACACTTTTCTTCTATTTAAAAAAAAAGAAACATTAACTTTGGTGTGGAGAAGTAGTAAAAATGGGTAAAAGAGAAAGACAGGGGTGAGGAGAAAAAGGGTTGGTGGGGGAGAGAGAGGGAAAGTATGTGGAAGAAACCCCCTAGGGGCCTACAAGCTGCTGCTAAATTTCAGTTGCAGTTGTCAGAGTTAAAGAAAACATTGGAGAAAATGTCTCATCGCAGGGTCCCCGGATTGTTCTGCTGCGGGCAGGCTGGCTGAGGGATGGATGGCAGCCAGCTGGCAGGGACTCAGACGCCTGGTACCGTTAGCCAGCCTCTGAGCTCATTTGCTCCAGCTAAGTCATTTTACAGTCGGAGCTGTCTCGAGATTACCATGAGGCACCCTACAGATGTTTGGGTTGGGGGGAGCAAGGTAGAGTTTGAGGAAGGAAGAAGTATGTGCTTATTTTTGAAGGGTTAGCCCCAGGGCTTCTTGGGATTCTGCTGAAATGGAATGTTCTGGAATAGGAACACAGCTAACTGTATACCAGGCATGACAGCCCTATGAGATGGGCACTGATGCTTTTGGTTTTACAAAGGGGGAGACTGAGGCACCGAGAGGTTAATTAGTCTGTTTAGGTGCTGCAGTCTAAGGCTTGGAGGTACAATTTCATCCTGGGTCCTTCTGAAACAGAAACCCTCACTCTCTACCACCATGCTCAGCTACTGAGACTGTCACTGAGAACCCTGTGACTCTGCTCTCTCAGTTCCTGTTCACTGTCACATAGTGAGGTGACTGAATGCAGTGGTTGTGTTCTCAAGAGCATGTCTCTCCCCTCCTGAGAGTCCTTCTCGTAGATCTCAACTGTGAGATATCAATTGAGACAAATTGAGAGGTACGGCCAGATGGAAGGGGAAAACAACTTTGATTCACAGTGACCAAGAGAGCCTAGATCTCAGAAAAATCATGATGGAAGCGTGGTTTATTCCTGGCCCTCTGTGTCCACCCCAGCATGCTCATCTTCTCCTGCTTACATGGTCCCAGGACGTCCTATGCCCACTGATAGGCCACCTAATGTCTTAAGTTATTTTCAATCCCAGATGGGCCTTCCTGACTCTTAGTTCCACCATCCTCAGACTTGTCTGTAGAGTGGATGCCTCCAACACTGGAGAGGAGAAGAAACACACCTGGGAGGTCTGGGTTCTACCTTGTGTCATTGCACCTCAAAAGTGATAGTTATTTCAAGATCCTAGTTTTAGGTAAAAAAGAAATCAATCAGGTGTAATGTGAAAATGTCATTGGTTGTAACAGAAATGACCTGTTTCCCAAATATGTGGGCAAGTCTGAAGATCCAGGAAGACATGTCTGGTTTGTCTTGTGATTTAATGTAATGACCAGGACATTGGAGTTCCAGTTCAGGATACATGAATCTCCAGATCATATTAGCTTCTTTTTTTAAAAAAAAAAAACTTTTTTAGTTGTTGATGGACACAATACCTTTTATTTTATTTATTTATTTTTTATGTGGTGCTGAGGATGAAACCCAGTGCCTCACAAGGGCTAGGCAAGTGCTCTACAAACTGAACTACAACCTCAGCTCCTAGATTATATTGGCTTTTTTAAGATGGTTGTGAATGCACAAAGGAGTGATTGATGGGGTCTTTTTAATGAGATAAAATGCCTCATATTTAGAGTACGTTTGTGTGTACATACATTCTATGAATTTTGTGATTTTCATCATCTACATCATCATTAATTCCAAGTAGAAAAGTAAGAGACTGGAGAGATTGTCCTTTCAGAGTCACCCCTATCAAGCCACGTGGGTGGCAGCTTGCTGGAGTATCTAGAAGGCCAGCTCTCAGAGTGGGAGAAGTCTCTGTCACCATCAGAGACAATTACTATCTGTCTTCAGCTATGGTTCCTGTCTGCAGAAAAGCCTGATGGTCCCCAGTTCTGAAATCCCTTTTGCATTCCATGATAAGGATAAGATAAGCAGATGGCAGAGAGCTGGATGTTCTACCAGAGTCTGACTCTGTAGGATGGAGGAGACCTCACTGACATCTCAGCCCAGTGGAAGCAGCTAAGGTTCTGGAACACAGCTCGCACTGAGAATGTCCCTTCTCTTCCTGAGCTCAGCACTATGTGCAGACTTTGGATGTGGAGCTACAGGGACGTTTTTCAAGAACAATTATCACTTCCTTTTTCTTTTTTATTTGGGAACAAAGTTGTTGGTACCATCTGAGTGTGTAGTCTGCATATTGTCCTACAGAGATAAGAAGTATTGCTTGGCATGCCACAGTGAGAGGACGTTCACCTTAGTTGTTTAACAAAAGCAGAAGGTAATGGATAGGCATTAGCACAGTGAGTAGTGCTTATACTTAAGTATAAAGAACAGATATCAGCCGGGCAGGGTGGCACATACCTCTAAACCTAGCAACTTGGGAGATTAAGGCAGGAGGATCACAAATTTAGGCCAGCCTTGGGGACTTAGCAAGTCCCTATCTCAAAATAAAAACTCATTGGTAGAGCTCCTCAGGGTGTAGCTCATGGGTAGAGCACTTGCCTAGCATGCGCAAGGTCCTGGGTTCAATACCTAGTACCATCAAAAAAATTAAAAAGCAGGTTTTAGCTTTCTATCTGCACACCATCAGTATCAACACGTTCTGTTTGTCAGTAATAAGCAAATTATTAGCAGTATCAATTTGGGAAATCTGAAGTAACATGTAACTTGACTCTTCCACCTGATAATATCAGTGAAAAACCTTCTCCTGACAAGTTGGAGCAGATCATAATCTTTTGGATCCAATTCCCAGTCAAAACTCACTCAGGAATCACTGTTAGCGTCCTTATAAGAAGGGACACGAGAGAGCTCACTGGCACTCTGTATATGAAGAAAACAGAAGTCATGTGAGCACACAGTGAGATGGGGTGTCTGCCAGCCAGAGCCAGCCTCTAAGGAACATGACCATGCTGGCACTCTGATCTCAGACTCCTGGCCTCCAGACCTCTGAGGAAATGAATATCAATTGCTTAAGTCACCCATTCTGTGACTTTTATTTTAATTTTTTATTTGTTAATTTTAGTTATACATGATGTAGCATGTATTTTGACATATCAAACATACATGGAATACAACTTCCCATTTTTGTGATTGTGCATGATGTGGAGTTACACTAGTCATGTATTCATATATGAACCAGGAAAGTTATGTCTGATTCATTCCACTGTCTTTCCTATTCCCATCCACGTCCCTTCCCTTCATTCCCCTTTGTTCAATCCAGTGAACGTCTATTCTTCCCTCTCCCCTGCCCCCAACTTACTGTGAGTTGACCATCCACATGTCAGAGAGAACATTCAGCCTTTAGTTTTTGAGAATTGGCTTATTTCACTTAGCATGATAGTTTCCGGTTCCATCCATTTACTGGCAAATGCCATAATTTTATTCTTCTTTAAGGCTGAGTAATATTCCATTGTGTATGTGTACCACATTTTCTTTATACATTCATCTGATGTAGGACACCTAGGTTGATTCCATAGCTTAGCTATTGAGAGTTGAGCTGCTATAAACACCGATGTGGCTGCCTCACTGTAGTATGCTGATTTTAAGTCCTTTTGGTATTTGCCAAGGAGTAGGAAAACTGGGTCAAATGGTGGTTTCATTCCAGGTTTTCTGAGGAATCTCCATATTGCTCTCTGGGGTGGTTGTACCAATCTGTAGTCCCACTAATGATGTATGTGTGTACCTTTTCCCCCACATCCTTACCAACATTTATTACTACTTGTATTCCTGATAATTGCCATTCTGACTGGAGTGAGATGGAATCTCAGTGTAGTTTTAATTTGCGTTTCTCTAATTGCTAGAGATGTTGAACATTTTTTCACATATTTGTTGACTAATTGAGTTTCTTTTTCTATGAAGTGTCTGTTCAATTCCTTGGCCCATTTATTGATTGGGGGTTTTTGTTTTTGGTTTTTTATTTGTATTTTTTTTTAGTTTAATATATATCCTGGAAATTAATACTCTGCCTGGGGTACAGGTGGCAAAGATTTTCTCCCAATTTGTAGGCTCTCTATTCCGTTCTGTGACATTTTGTTACAGTAGCCTAAGCAAATTCAAGACCAGGCAGTTCAGACCTTCACAGAGCACATTGCCCCTCAGCCTCTCCAGAAACACTTCTGGTCACTCTCTTTGTTCCTTTCTGATGCCCTTCCTCAGCTGTGCACTCACCAGGCTTTTTATTAGAGGTTGATTCCTCTCTGTGGAAGGAGGGGTGTGCAAATCACCTCCTTGCCTCACTTTGCGCATCTGGCGGATCTTCCGATTGTGCTGCCCAGGTGTGGTTCAAACACCACAGCTACCAGGGAACAAATGAAATGAAAGTGTCTATTCCAGGGCCCAAGTTCTGGGCAATGCGGGGAGGGCAAGAGATCAGTGCCCATCTCCCCTTCTCTCAGAGTTCAGATGGTGACAAGGAGAAATGGTCATCTGCCTCATTTTCACCAGTATCTATGTTAAATCTTGTGCTTTCATGTAGAATAGAATATTCCAGATTATCAGGGGCTTGGCCATTGTTAGCATCTCATTTTTCTCTTCAGGAAGGTAGATAGCTTTGCTGTGTCAGCACAGTGCCTTTCCTGGTTTTCAGTGAAACCACACAAGGATCGCAGCCTAGAAAAAAATGATAGTCAGAATTGCCTGTGAGCACACAATACACACGATACGCCACAGAAGCGCGGGGCCCAGCATAATTTCTGGAAGTCGCAGTCTCACCCCTGCCAGAGGAGATCACAGCTGATGCACAGGCTTGGCATCTGGACAGCTGCCCCCCCCCCCCACAGCAGGGGTGGTAGAGACCACAGTGTGTGTTCAGCAAACATGGCTCATTTTATGTCATTCCTGAAAGTAGAAGAGACTCCAGATTGCTTGTTTTAAAACCACCCAGGACCAGTTTTAAACCAGCCCATTTCACCTTAGAAATATAGCATCATATGGCCCCAGAGCAGCAATATGCATTTTCCCTGCCTTACCTTCCCCATACCACACCCTCTGCAGAATGGTGTTAAGAATTGCCCTGTCTTGATATCCAAATAGCCCTTCACATTCTTATCTGCAGGCTCTGCATCAGCAGACTCAAGCAATCCCAGATGAATATTTTTCTTGAGAAAAAAATTTATGTTCGTACTGAACACGCACAGACTCCTTTTCTTGTCACTATTTCCTAAAGAATACCCTAGTATAACAACTATTTCTAAAAAGCATTGATATTGTTTAAGTTATTATAAGTTACCTAAAGATGATTGAAAGTCTATAGGAGGATGCATGTAGGTTCTATGCAATTGAAATACCATTTTATGGAAAGGACTTGGTATCCTGGGCATCCTGGACCACCCCTGAAGATACTGAGGGAGGACTCTCATGGCTTAGCCAAGTTATTGGAAAACAAGCAAATACAAACAATACTGCCACTGGATTAGACCAACCGCTTGTTCTCTAAAATTAGATAAATCTGCTAAAGAGAAAAATGGAAAATTTAAATGACCACAAGTTACGAAAGGAAAATCAGTTAAGAATTTGAGGAACAGCCTGGTGTAGTGACACACACCTGTAATCCCAGTGACTCAGGAAGTTGAGGCAAGAGGAACACAAGTTGGAGGTCAGCCTTAGCAAAACTTAACAAGACCCTCCAGCTCAGTGGTAGAGTTCCCCTGTACCCACAATCCCGTAGTACCACACACACAACAAAAAAAGAAAAGAAAAAATGAGGTATTTTCTCACCTTTCTCTCTGACAAGCTGGTAAGTAGGCAAATTATAGTAATAGCAGTCTGCCTCTTCACACCCTGTTTGGGAAATGTTTTCTCACCAACCTAGTGAATACACAAGAGTCTAAACATTACCACTGAATTGAAAACAAAAGTGCACCCCATGTTATATTCCTGGGAGGAGTAGGGTCCTTGGTTCACCACAGGGTTTTCTTCCAGGAGCTAATAACTGTCTTGGGCTGGCCTGCCACTCAGTGGAGAGCAGCCCCCCTGCCCTGGGGGCTTCCTCTTAGGTAGCCCATGGGATGGTGGTAATGTTTCTCAGTGTAGTTTGCACACATGCATGATATCATTACCCCAGTGAACCACAAGAGTGGCTAAAGTAAAAAAGATGGCAGTATTGGACGTTGGCAAGGACTTGGAGCAACTGGAGTGCTCACACGTTTGCTTTGTTCAGTCAGCCACTTTGAGGAACTCTCTGGCTGTTTCTTAAAAAAATGAATCTTACACTTTCCATATGACAAAGCAGTCCCATTCCCAGGTGTTTACCTAAAAGAAATGGAAACATATGTCCACAAAAGAAGACTTGTACAAACATGTGCATAGCAGCCTTGTTCTCAATAATAGGCCCAAACTGGAAACAACCCAAATGTCCGTCAACAGGAGACTGAATAAACAAATTGTGGTATGTTCACACAATGGAATACTATCCAAAATTTAAAAAGAATGAATTACAGATCCATGCAACCAAATGGATCAATCCCAAAGGCATTATGCTGAGTGAAAGAAGCCAGGTTCAAAAGAATTCGTACTCTGTCATTCTAATTAACTGAAGTTCTAGCCAAACTTTGCTGCAGTGGCAGGAATCAGAACCAGTGATTGCCTCGTGAGGGTGGAGAGGACTCACTGGGGTAACGGAAATGTCCTATATCTTATTATGGGCAATTGTTACCCAAGTGTAGACAGTTGTCGAAAGTCTTCAGGCTAAATATTTAAGACTTGTGCATTTTAGTGTGTTTAAATTATAACCCTCAAAAAGCATTGCCTAACCTCTAGCAGGGTAGATATGATTGTCCCAAGCTTAGGGGAAGCCTGGGGATTTGGCTTGGTACCAGAGCACTTGCCTAGCCTGCTGCAGGCCCTGGGTTCTATCCTCAGCACCACACACAAAAAAATAGGGGATGCTTTTGAGAAACACTTATCACGTTATATCAAGGAATCACCCCTAACTTCAGAGGTTTCCCATTAGTAAGGTTCACTGATAAACTTCCTTATGCTGAAGTTAACAAAAAAAAAAAAAATAGAAAAGCCCCCAATGTCAAAAGGAGTGTACTTGTTATATCTTTGTTCATATGCTGCTTCGTTTGTAGCAATGATATGGTTAGATGGACATTTAATCTCTCCCCCCTTCAGCCACAGGTAATGGTGAGGCCACATTGGCAGATTTTTATACCTGAAGCTATGGGTTCAAATTTCCTTTGTGCAGGTGTGCTCTGACATGCCAGTGCAGTCTCCTCAGGATCAGGCAAGGGGGTAGTTTTTGAGAGGTTGTAGATATAAAGAGACTTATGGGATCGAGGGGCTGCTTGAAAATTCATCTGCATTCACGCAGGGCTTCGGAATCCTCTTCGGAGAATGTTGCCAAACATTGAACTGAGAGGTCTTTCCCCTTTGCAGTAAATCTAAGCTTAAAATTGGCACCAGGCAATAGGCAGTGAGTAAGGGGGAGGGTGGGTGTAAATGATTACAGGAAATGAAGAACTAGATTTCAGCCTGGGATTGCTTCCTCCCTCCTCCCTCCACATTAGCATGGTCGGTAACTGAGTACTTTTTCTGATCATGGTATTCTCTTTCTTGCTGCATCCAAAAGTTAACACTCAGCTGTCCTTCCTTCCACGTGTGCTGAGAATTTGCATTCTCAGCAGAGGACAGTGTGCAAGGCACACGCACTTCTGAGCCAAGCCTTTCAAGGGACCCACAAGTTCCACTCCTATGGACTGTTGCACAGCCATCCTGAGCAAATAGACTCATAGGGTACATTGCTACCCTTCCCAAAACAGCTCATAGTAAAAGGAGAAGAGGATTTACTCAGCTTTTGACATGCACATTCATAGAAAGCAAGGTTTTTAGAAAGCCAAACCTCAAAAACAAAACTGAAGCATTTTTGGCCTTTGAATGGAAAAGAATTTTAGGAGGGAAAGGTGAGAGAGAGGGGAGGAGTATTCTTACAAATCTGATTATTCTTAGGGTTCAGTCTTAATTTATTATTGTTTTTGTTGCTGAATAAGGATGGGTTGGAAATTTTTTCCTCCTTTTGTGCTTTAGTAACATCATAAGTTTTCCCAATTTCCTTTTACCTAAAATTTAAGGTTAGTGCAGGAGGTATTAAATGGAAGTTAAATGGCTACCAGGAGTACTGTGCTCTCTTTAAATTTAGACGCATTCTCTTCTCTCTTTTCTGGAGATACAGATGCAGGGAGGGGAGAGGGAAGTTCGTCCTTCCTCCCACTTAGGGGTGTGATTAGGGTCCAAGGACAGAGAGGCCTCAGTTTGGAACTGGATGACTCTACTCTCTGGTGGCAGTGCTTGAGGGAAACTGTAGACAGTGTTTTGTTTTTGTTTGTTTTTATTTCTGTAAAATGGGGCCTCTGGAGCATTGAGTGCAGTGCTTACCAGAAGTCTTGCCACATCATGATAATTCAGTGAATCTTAGTCTCCTTCTTCTTGTAGGCAAACTGTTGCCTTTTCTGTCTTTATCACATCTTTTCAAATTCACAACCTGACCTAGCTCCAGTCATTCTAGCCTCTTTTATAAAGTCTCTTCTAAGCTGCACCACCTTCATGGTCATGGCTGGTCCAGCAGTACTGTGGATAGGTGTGTCTATGAATCCCTGATGCCCAGGTTTGTGGTTGTCCCTGGTTTATGCCCCTGTCTAATCCAAGGCAGAGCTGCCCAGTTGATTGGCTTTGACATCAGACAAGACTCCAGTCTTGCATCTGGCTCTCACCAGCCTGGATCCTAATTTATTAAGTAATCCCACCCACCTTGAACCTCACTTCCTTATAACTTACTTTGTGGGTCCCACACATTTGGCGCCTAACTGGTTAGCAGCTGCTGGTTGAGTCATCTTAACTGAAGGTGCATTCTTCCCATTGGGACTGTTAGCACATCATAAGGATGTTTTTTAAAACCTCACTTAATAGCATTGAGGGGAGGGGGTATAGGGGCCATCTGTCACCTAACCCAGCTCAATAAACATTTTAAAGCTGTGGCCTTAGGAGGGTTTTAGGACTCCAAATCTCAATTTGTGAAAAATCAGGTCAGAAACCTTCCTGAGACACACCTTTAGATTAGTTATGTACACAATATATTCATAGCTCCTTGTTTTAAAAACTAACAACAGGAACCAAGGCATGATGATGCATGCCTGTAATCCAAGCTACTCAGGAAGCTGAGGCAAGAGGATGGCAAGTTTGAGGCCCACCTTGGAACCTTAGTGAGACCTTGCCTCAAAATAAAAAATAAAAAGGGCTAAAATGTAGTTCAGTGGTAGGGCACTTGCCCAGCAAGCAAAAGACCCTGGGTTCTGTCTCCATCATCTCGACTCATCCCCAAAGAGAACAACAATACTTTCAAATCTCCATTTAACTTTTGTTAGTTTGGGATGGGGTCTTCATGTTTCCAATAGGGGATTTTTTTTTTAAGTTCATTTTCCTTTTTTTCCTTACCAACTGAAGTTCCCTGGGTTTCAGAATCTATTTTAAATAATACTTTATTATTGTGTGACTGTATTCTTTGAGAAATATACCTAGCAGATGACCCTGCACATATCCTCACAAGTAGAACTTACACAGATTCCCCTTCCATGGGCTAGCCACCAGCTTGGGCATCTGTTGTGAGCACCAGTCCCCAAGTCCCACCAGGCTCCAGAGATGCTGTCTTCCAGTGGGAGACTATCCCATTCCTTCCTTGCAGTTTTCTTGGTTGTAGGGGAGGTGAATAAATAAGTAAAACTTATTTTCTATAAAAGAAACAGGAAGTGGAGACACAAAGTGATACGAGAATACAAATCACTAATGATGTCACCCAGACACTTGTTAGATTTACCATTCTGTTTCTCCAGAATATGTAAGCATGTAGCTACTCTCAAATCCATCAAGGGTGGGCCACCCCACTGTTTTTGAAGTCCCAGAATTATTTGTTTTTAAAGGCAAGAACATGCCAGAACAGGACTATAAAAATGATGGCATACACCAATGTGTTTTGACATATGTGTCATGCCTAACACTTAACTCAAAGATGCACTGACGTGGGTATAATGGGTGGAGACAGAGCGGATTTCTCCCCCTATCTTCATCAGACTAGAGTCTTTAAATATACTGACAATAATTGACAAGGGAAAGATTCACAGGAGGAAAAAAAAAACACATGTTTATTTATGGGCACAGGACATCACAGGAGGGCAAGTACCAAATAAGTCAATGAGGTCTAGAAGCTCATATACCCTCTTCATAGGGGAGAGGAAGTGGGGGAGGTGGGCAGTTTTTAAGAAAGAGGGGGACAGAATGAGGCCAAAGGGGCAAATTCCTCTTGGCTGTGGGTGTGGTATCTGATTTTCCATCACTTCCTCCATGCTATGAGTTTAATCGTCTTCTGTTAATGACATTTCAATAAGATGACTGAAAGCAATTATGCTCCTCCTAGGTGGATCTGTTCTTGGATAAGGGAACTTCAGAAAAAGAGAAAAGAAATATAATGTGACATCTCTATGTCAAACATACAATTATATGTCTCTTTAGTGGCTTCACGAAAGGGCATTGTATGTAGGTACCATAAAATGTTTAATAAATCCTCTCCTTAGATATTTATTTCTTATTTCTTTGCTAGTATAACACTCTTAGAAATATTCTTGTCTTGCTGCTTATTCATACATTTTATTCCTTTCTTAGGATGAGATGAGAGTTCTAATTCATATGGCAAAGATGTTCTCACATATTTTTAAGGTTTTAAATTTTTCTTTCAAAAACTGGTGTTCTCATTTTTAGAAAAGGAAAGCAAGTCTTCCCATGCCAGAGTTGGAATTGGGCTCTTTTACCCCAAACATTACTGCTTCTGAGCTGAATTGTCTTAAATGCCAAGAAATACCAGCCCAGTAACATATGGAGCTCAGAGGCAAAGAGCTGTGGTTAGGTATGGATTGGCCAGAAAGGCAAGCATGGGTATTCAGGGTTAAAGGTGGGGTTGCTCTGAGGGCACAGGGGTGGGGAGACCCACAGGGCACATGGAGCTACAGGATCTATAGCTTGTGTAGCTGTCTGTTTGGAGCAGAAAATGGAAATCAATGAGTGAGTTCATTCTCGGATGCCAGGCTGGGGCCAGAGTGAATCCAGCCTTCATTGTATAGCCTAGACAGAGCTGTCTTCCAAGCCCAGTGCCTGCAAGGGTCCCCAAGGTCACTCATTCTTGGCCTCTCCATTCTCACTTCCTCTATAAGCTTTGCCCCACTATGCAACAGTTTCTAACAAAACTCATTGGATGAAGTGACGGAGGTCTCCAGAAAAGAAAACTTTTGGAGCATGAACTCATAGTAACTCTGGATCCTTCCTCCTGCCCTGCTGAGCCAGCCTTCCAATTGCCTACCGGCTCCATGCTTCCATTCTTGGCTCACCCAAAACCAAAATTTAAGAATCTGTACTCTCCAGCCCCCCGCCCCCCACCCATTTGCAAGCAAGCTCCTCTCTCCCTCTGCTTCTGTCCAGAGTTTCTCACCTAACACTGAACTTAGCCCTGCAGCCCTGTCCCACAAAACCCTCTTTCCCCATTACCTCCCAGACCATCCCGGGCTCAGCCTGCCAGGAGCGAGGAGGTCCCATAGAAAGCTACTCTTCCCCATCTGTTGAATCCTGTTTATCTTTCCAGCGCATACCACATTCTGTCATCTTTAAGAAGTCTACCCAGAAACCACATAGGATATCTTTGTGGTACTTACCAAACTCTATGATGTTAACTTCCTGGATGCCAACCAATGAATCGGAGCCTATGAATTCTCCTCTTCTATTTGGGAAGAAATCATGAGGCCTTGCACCCCCGAGTATCTGTGACTTGGGCACTGGTCTGTGAATGAATGAGCAGGGAAAAAGAGTGAGCTGATAGGCAAATGAGTGAGAGGAGACTAATGAAGCAGAGTTTATTCCAAAGGAGCCTGTTGGCTCCAAGATTTCCCTCAAAGAAGGATCTAGACAACATTCTGCTCAGAAGGGGACTTGAAGCTCCTTATCAAGTAGAGAACAACACAGGTCCAACTAAAAGAAGAGAGGTGAAAACCCATGGAGATCCAGAGGGAAGACATCCTCTTCTGACCCTTTAACAGCCTTCCTGGGTTTTTGTCTTACCTTTCACAGGCTTTAATACTTCCTATTGGTGTTTTTGTGTTGCCGGAGGTTTTTATGTTGACTGAATTACATCTCACTGTTTTTGAAAGAAAACCTGTTAACATATGTGTGATCTGTTTCTTGTAGGCAACTATGGTCCTGAGTTCTGCATACTTCTGGTTGGGATTAATTCTGGTTCCTACTGCATGTTTGCTCGAAGATGTGGCATGGAGAGCGTAAGTAGAAAATGAAGTTGTAGACCTAAGTCTTGCTCACCTGTCCTTAACAGCATCTCTCACATGAGCCCTGTCACAGGATATTAAGGGCAATAGGAATTCTGAATAATAGATTTCCTGCCACCGCTCAGAGAAAAGGGTGATGGTGGTATTTTTGTTTTTGTTTTTGTTTTTAACTTGTGCTTCATCTTAAAATGAAAATTTAGAGACTCAAAGGAATCCCCAGAGAGTCTGTGTGAAGGTCAATAGAAATCTTTCCTTGTACTTGATCCTAAGGAAGAGTTTCTAAATACAAATTCATTTCATCAAGTTAAAGAAGACAGAGCTGCTCTTGGGTCTTCCAAGCCCAGTGCCTGCAAGGGTCCCCAAGGTTACTCATTCTTGGCGTCTCTGTTCTCACTTCCTCTATAAGCCTTATCCTGTTCCTCCCACACTCAAACTTTTTTCTGCTTATATCTTAAACTCGATGCTAAGTGATCACAAATATGGTCTGCCTTTAAATCCCCATGCTTAAAGGAAAATTGTGTAAATGTAAGTCATGGCAAATGAGAAAGATGAAGTTGTCTTCATTTTTCCAAACAATTTACAGTAAGAATCCTTCCAAAAAAATTCTTCTAGGGACTTAGTTTACAGATCTATGAGAAAATCAAATCACAAAAGTAAAATTATAAAGTAGGTTAAATAGGAAATAATTCAGGCTCAATTTTTGTTTCTATACTTTAAAATACATTGTTTCCAATTTTTAAAAAAAGTTCTCATGACATTGTTAAGCACTCTCCCCACCAAAGGAGGTTCCAGTGGAAGCTGGGAGCACGCAGTTTCCAATTTAAAAAAAAAAAAAAAATTCTCACTGTATGTCTTGTGTACAGTGTAGAAGAAGCAACTCAGTCCCAAGATAACATAAATTTTAATTTCATCCAGGAACGAAAGAGATCTTACTCCAAATAAGATGATACTGATTTTGGTGTGAATGAGCCCAGTGCCTCCTACAAACAGTTGCCAGCATCCCTGAAAATTGAAACTCCTACCTTGGCTTTCCTTTGGGCAAAGCATAATTATTTTGGAGCCCTGAGGTAGAGAATCGAGACTTTAATCCAAACGGTCCAGGAAAAGACATCAGATTGCATTTTTATACTCCTGTTCCTCCCACACTCAACGAGAATTATTCTTGCCTGACAGTTAAGGATGTCTTTTGAAAAAGTCTTCTTTTTGGCATTATCTTGACAACCCAGGATACCTAATGCAACAAGAGAAGGGTAAAGGAATTTTATAGCACCTAGTTTGTTTTTATTTTCTTTTGCTTATTAAGTTTTCCAGCTGTTAGTAAAAATTAAATAATTCTAACTTCCTAAATGTTTTGACTTACCCCTACTTTCATGTTAGATGTTAAAACTGTGTTCTGTAAATATCAGAATCAAAATTTTTGAAAATGAAATGTGGATTATGAGCAGAAAAGATACTTTCTTAATCTAAAAAAAAATAAGAAAATATTAGTTCTACTACTTGTTTTTTTTAACAGTAAATATGTAACTTTATTGAAGGAAAATCTTAAACTGCTTAAGACCATACTATCATGGTTTTTTTGATCTTCAATTAGTACCGTGTTTTCTAATACACCCTGCTTCTGATGCCAAAGATAAGGACAATTTATGATTAGAATGGAGATACGCAGGTAAAGAAAACTCCAATTTCGCATCCTACTATTCTTCTCAATCCACAGAGTACTTCTTGCTAATATCTACAGTATATAGTTGTAGTTGGAAATTTAACCTTGGCATAAACTCTGCCTATGTCTCTACTATCTAATATGGTAGTCATTAGCCACATGTGGCTACATAAATTTAAATTAATCAAAATTAAATTTTTGTTTTTTGAGGAGTATGCCCAGTGGTGGCACACAGTATGTTTATTCCCTAGCTGAATTTGCCCAATGTTGTAAGAGCGTCCATTTTAGATAAATACAGCATGGCAGCATGGCCTTAGCTACATCAGATGGGTTTTTCAATGTGAAGTGATTGAGAATTAATAACATGCCCATAAATTAGTCTCAGACTGTCTTATTTCTGCTATCTTAAAGTTGAGAATGTGTTTTTTGCGGTACTGGAGATTCATCCGAAGGGCCTTGTGCATGCTGGGTGAAGTACTCTACTATTGAGCTATGTCCCCAATCCAGCTATCCTAAATTAATGTTGTGAGAACTTTTTTTTTTTAATTGCTACTTTTGCCAAATGAGACTTTAGCAAAAGAATCTTTCTTCCACTCAAAGAGAGTATTTGTAGATTAAAACGTCTACATGCCTCCCTATCTGTTCTCTGGATCCTTTCCAGTGCATTCCAAATCCCCCCAACAGGACTTGTTTGGGGTTGTGTTTGTAGTACCCAGCACTATAAAATTAGCACTGTTTACATTTTAACAATGATAAGCCAAATGACACTGCTTCCAGCTCCACCATATGGAAAGAGTAAAGTGTCATTTCCTTTCCAAGGAGTTTGCCAGCTGGGTTTGAAGCAGGGACCAAGGCCCCGCAAAGGAGGTTCCAGTGGAAGCTGAGAGCAAGCATGGAAGGTTGGCCTTACAGGCTTATGTCCAGTCCTAGCATTGGCCCAAATACAACTTTTCCCAGGAGTGACAGCTCAGATTCTGGCTGAGCCAGAAAGGGCCCTACATACTTCCTGAAATGTGTTTTATCTCATTTTATTTGGGAAAATAGTCTTCTGGGGGCACTTGTCCAAAAAAATATTCCCAATTTGTATTTCTATTTAATGTCTAAACTACAGTTATCCCATCACCAAAAACAAGAATTTTGAGAATATATTTGGGCATTGTCCCTCTGATCATGAGGCCTGTATTATATCTCATACTCCAACTCTGAAATATTCGTGCAAGCAAATTAATTTGGAGGCTCATCCATCCCAAGGGGAGAAATCATATTATGAATGCTCACCTCTGGGGAGGCCATAGTGCTTACCTATGAACTGCACCTTTAGAAAACCTGTTCTGTTTTTATAGGATTTGTTCTCCCCTACCCCTTCCTACACACACAATGAAAAGGTTAATCCTGGTTGTCCACAAGCACCCATCAATTGGTTTCGTTTGTCAGATATTTATTGCTGTGATGCACCTTGAACCTCCAAAGAGTTTTAAATTAGTGAACATGAATTAATGAGCAGCTGGGTTCAAACCCACCCATGTGCTTCAACTCCCAGCTCTGCAGAACTTGGGTAATGGCTGGGCATGGCAATGGTAGGGATCTTCAGACAATACTGCTGGGTGTTCCAGTCTTGCCTTGGAATATTGAAATAATTATTTCTTTGGTCTTGAATTTTGTGGCAATGCTTGTCCACTCTTGTTCTTTTCTCTCTCCTTCCTTCCTTCCTTCCTTCCTTCCTCCCTCCCTCCCTCCCTCCCTCCCTTCCTTCCTTCCTTCCTTTCTTTTGAGATGAGGTCTCTCTTTGTGGCCCAGGCTGGCCCCAAACTCCTGGGCTCCAGCAATCCTACTGCCTCAGCCTCCAGAGTTCCTGGGGTTACAGGTGCGCACCATTTCACCTGGCGGGTTATGTTCTCTTTTGAAAGGGCTTTAAAATTCCAGCAAATGGCTGCTGCCTTATTCAAATAGACTTCTGTGAGCACCTAAGAAAGTGAGCGAGTTGCGCCATCTTTCCACATTTTCCCCCTCTCTTTGCCCAGTCTCTCACTTCCAATTCAGGACCTGGACTGTTAAGAAGAGAGAAACGGAATGAGGTAATTCAGTCATTTTTTTTTTCCATGAAGTCTGTCAACTTTCTGGATGAAGATCCATTATTAGACTATCTTTAGTCAGATTTGGATTGTCATAAATGCTGGCCCTATTATTCTGTTCACTAGAATTTTTATGAAGGACCAAACCAGCCTATCTTTTATTAAATAATTGGTTGATCACATGTGATATATGGCTAATGAGCAGTCCTATTAGAAGCATGAAGTGTAAATTGCCCAAAACTATTTTAACACCCTTTAGCTTACACTCTTCCAAATGTTTACCTATGACAGCATGCTTAGATAAGCTGCCACATACAGATTCTCATCTAGGAGAAATTTGTCAGTTTTGCTTTATAAAAATAATACAAGTTCAAGACCACTGAGCAGAGAGGAACCAGTTTCCTTTTCTTGAACTATATCTCCTGCCTTTTACCAGGCATCACACAATACATTCCCCAATTCCAGAATGACTTCATTTCCTTCTTATAATCCCAGATAGGCAGTTAAATGGCAATAAAAGGTAATAAGCAATATATATATATATATATATATATATATATATATATATATATATATATATAAATGGGCCTTGATTTTTTTAACATTCTAACTAAACTAGTTTCTCTTGAAGTACATTGTATTTCCATTTTCATCTACAGTTAGAATTTAACATTTCCTTCAGACTTGCTGTCTTTACACACAAAAAGAGAACAGAAAAACATTTCACAAAGATGAAAAGTTCAAGATCCTAAACCAAGCTATTTCTTTTAAGAGATACCCTTAGCTGTATCTGAAAGCTCAAAGGGACTCCCTGTCAGTAACCAGTCACCCTCACTCTGACCCTTCTGTGGTCTCTGGCGTCTTGAGTGGGGTGACAAACAGCAAGCCTTGGGACACTGGGGATAAGCCCTTTACAGATAATTGGGCTTATTCTCTGTCAAAGCTGCAATCCAGAACCTGGCTTACAATGAAACCTAAATTACACACCAGTGGCTAATACTTAGAAGTCTGCCTTAATAACCCGTAATTGAAATTTTTGTCTATTCATGTAGACTTTGACAACGAAGATTTCAGACTCATTTTTCTAATTCAACCTTATTAGGAAAAGGTGCTCCAGAAAATGGTTTCAAATTGCTAGCATCCTTCTTATCCAGGTGTTTACCTGCACAAAGAATAGCCTGATCATTCCCAGCATTGCAATACTGTGTTCCCAAATAGCAGTAGCATTTCCAGGCCAGCTCACAGGAGCCAGCCTAGTGGGTATATTATCAAATTACTGAGAGACACTTTGATACAGATGGTCCTGAAGTTAACAGTGGGGGCTGATCTAGAGGTTGACAGTCCTGTGCAGGAGGAAGATAGGATGATGGAGTGAGGATGGTCCTGAAAAAAGTGAGAACACATATTCATTCTTCAGGACTAGCCAGACATGAGTTCTGGAACCTATATATGTGGGATGACTCTGAATGGGGTGGGGACTCTGATAATAAGCTGCTCAGTTGGCTTGTTATCAATATAATCCCATAAGCCCAGGAGATAAAAGGTAAAGTTTGGGACCCAGCTATTCAGTAATATTGAACAGTACACATTTTAACATCCTTTGCAACTATCTCCTTTCCTGCAAGATGTTGGCTGTTTTCTCATTTATTGCTTAAATTAAAATTCCACAGAGTCTGCTTTGAACTGTGGTATTTTATCAATCCCGAGTCTTGGGACACTGTTTAAAGTATTTAAGGTATTATGTGTTAAAACCTGTGTGGTTTTTCTCTTGTTTACTTTGTGGGAAAGGATGACAGACGCATATACAGTGTCTTGGTGCTAATACACCATTATAGATTAACATGGAGTGTTAGATGACTCGGCCTTATCTTAACAGGCTTTCTGTCCTTGAAGGCAGAAGTCAGGTGCAGGAGAATGTGATTCTGCAGAAATAGCCCATATCGTCAGAATGTTCCCAGATCATGGTTTTCACTTCTGTACAGATGTGCTCAGTTGTTCTTTTTATATCTTGGAGTTCTCACCTTTATTTATATTGAAAAGAAACTAATGCAGCACTTTCCCTGGAAAGTATTGCTAATATATTAGGCCTTTCATTTTACCATGTTCCTTTTCCCTCATCTAGTCTACACCTTGTGAAATATCTTTTTTTTTTTCCCATCTATATCATTTCCGACCAGTAGCTCAATTTTAGCTTTGTTTAGGCTCAATTGTTTAAAAATTTCAGGGCACAGATGCAAGATTTATTTAACAAGGAAATAAAAGATAGTACTCTGGTATCATAAACCCCATTACTGCTATGACAGTGGCCCTTCTCACACTAAACAAGGAGGAGGCACTGCTAACCCCTGGGCTCTCTGATGGCTGTTGGGTAAGGATCAAGGAACCACAGAAAGAAGACTTAGAACATCTTCTGGAGTTTCTGCCTCGTCCAGAGGGCATCCAGGAGTGGTGGGCAGGAGGTGACCAGTCTTCCCAGATGTGTCAAGTTGACAGGCCATATTCTTCGTTTCTTTTCCTCCTGATACAGGGCCAAGCATACCTACAAAAAGACGTTGCTGGAGGAGGTACAGGAGCTGGAAACCAAGACCAGAGTGATGGGGAAAGCAATGCTGCGGGACAGTAATGGAAAGAGGTGGGTAGTTCCATCGGATTATGTAAAGGACATAGCGCTTTTGGCCCTCCTCCCTAGTCTCCTTCCTGTGTTTCTTCATCTCTGTTTCTGATGAGAGCAGCGTGCTCAGATTTAAGCTTTTGGGTTACTGTCTAAGAACGTCATCACAGTGAAATTTAGATTGTACCCTCTGACTTATCTGGCCCAGTCCCACGTATACGACTGGGGGTTTTATTGAGTTTGGACACTGTATTAGTCAGCTTTTTGTTGCTGTGATTAAAATACCCAACAACAGCTTAGAGGAGAAAATGTATATTTTGACTCATTGTGTCACAGTTCTCAGTCCACGGTCAACCATTGCTCTGGGTCTGAGGTGAAGTAGACCATCATGGCAAAAGCGTGGAGGGAAGCCACTCAGTTCATGGTAACCAGGAAGCAGAGAAAGAGACTGAGGCACTGGGGCCAAAGACACACTCCCAGGGACCAACTTTCTTCTCCCACACCCCACCTGCCTTTAGTTACCACCCACTTAGGCCATTTGAACCAGGATGGACTCATAGTTTCAGTTCTCATTATCTAATCATTGTACCGCCCACATTAGCATAGGAGCTTTTGGGGGATACCTTAAATACAAATTAAAACCGGCATGAACAAAAAAACTACATGCAGAGAATTGACATTGAAGCATGCTATTTCAAGGTGGAAGAGTGCATGTTTAGCAGTCTTACCAAAGAGGATCTTAAAGTCAGGCTTTTAATTTCAGACCCAACCATTGTACCCAAGGTTGAGCATCTGTCATGAAGTTGTGTATGCTGAATAAAGCATATTTTTACTTACTTGTGTAAGTCTGTTACAGACTACTTCAATTGTACCTGGGGTTGGGGGTTGTTTTGATGAATTACTCTTTTCTATTGAGTTGAAAAAGTTCCTGGGAACTATGACACAGAAGCTGCTGCTGGCTGTCCTTGCCTTTTGGAGGATCAGCCTGCTCTTTCCAGCACTTAGCAGTATGCTGTGTGAGTAGTATTTATTTCATCATATAGACTAAAATGTTGTTAATTGCATTTGTTTGAAAGCTGTATTACCGAAGCAGATTTCCTTGGGACTAGGAACATCTGAGTACTAGAAAGCCAATGCTATCTTGGGTATATGAAATGTCTAGAAAATTCTGTACCATTTTTCCTTTTAATTGCTTAAAAAGAAGTCTGTAGCTGTTAATGAAACAAAGATCTAGAAGATTAATAAATCTAGAGATTCCTGCTTTGTTTTGTTTTATATTGTACTTATTTGGATATTGTACTATCTTTTTAAAGAAATTAAGACAAAGCAGATTTTTTTTAAAAGAAGGAGAACAAATATTTTGAGAAGTTTTTAGGAATATTATTTCAAATAACTAGATGTTTTAGGAAAGAGATTTTAGAGGATATAGTTGAAGTTGTGGTTTGGGGTTTTATTTAAGGCTTGTTTTCTAATAAGTGAGTACTTTAAGCATTCATTGTGTGGTAGTCATGCTAATTACCATAAAAAATTACTAGACACCAAGACAAAAATTACTGTTTTCGATAAATTTAAAACTGTGAATATGTGGAGGCTGAGTTTACAGGGGGCTGAGTTTACAGCAAGCAGGTCTGCATGTAGCCACTGCGCAGTACAGCACCAGACTAAGGCATAGGCAGGGTGCTTTATCTGTCAGACAGTGGAGGCAGGAACGTGGTGCCTACCGGATTTTCAGGAACTTGCAGCATTCTTTTGAGACCTGAAAAAAAAAAAATTCCATTTGTAGGTTTCAAAGTTGAGCTAGGGGAACCACAGCAAATTGAAATTGGAAAATGTTTAAAAGCTCTATAAAATGTCTACCTGTCTCAATACCTGTTAAAAACTTAATAAGCACAATAAGTTTTATCATATTTGGAAGCAGTCTATAGGCCTTCTTGCACCTCGTGCATTCTTAAGCATAATAGGATTGCTAAACAAACATAAGTAATTTAATTTTTTTGTTTTGGTTTTGGTACTGGGTTTGGAACCCAGGGTTGCTTCACCACTGAGCCATATCCCCAGCCCTTTTTTTTAAATTTTTTTTTTATTTTGAGACAGGGTATCACTAAGTTGCCCAGGCTGGTCTTGAATTTGTGATCTGCCTGCCTCAGCCTCCCAAATAGCTCATATTACAGGTGCATGCATCACTGCACCTGGCTCAGGCATAAGTAATTTCTAAGTAAACTGGGAATTTCAAAGCAAAATTCTAAACTTTAAATCCTAAACTACATTTTGCAGGAAAGCATTGCCTATAATGCGGTAAGAGAATGTGCTTTCACAAGCTTGCTGTGATATGTTGCAGGGCTTTTGGAGTTCTGGACCTGGGGTCAATAATGAGGACATTCAGAAGAGTCAGCAACAGGCCATCTGCCTGGTGTTACCAAGAAAGAATTCATGTTGGAGATGGGATTGCCAGCAAGGCTTTGAGGAAGTGAAGGAATGAGTAGAGAGCAGCAATTAGAGTATATTTCAGCTAGAGAGGCATGAATGCAGAAGCACAAGCAAGACTGTGCAGAAACAAACCAACTCAGTTTAGAGGGAGATTTCTCAGTGATCTGGAGACGGCATTTGAATTCTGAGTCGCTTAGCTGTGTGACCTTGAGCAAGATGGTCATATGATGAGAATACTTTGGGTGGGTTGCCTAAGGCTTATGAGATAGTACACAACAACACAGCAGGCTGCCTGAGCCCTCACGGGGATGCAGCATGGCAGCTGTGAGTATCCAGTTTGGCCAGAGAGTGGTGATATTGAAGGGAATCCTGCCTGGGCTGTCAATCCTAAAAGAGAACATGAGCCCCATCTTTGCTTGTTGATAAAAAGAAAGTAATTATTTTGTATGTGTAGTGGTGCTGGCAAATCACACCAAAGGCCTCACAATTGCTGGGCAAGCTACATTCCCAACCCTCAAAACTTTTTTTTTTTTTACCCCTAGAATGTGGATTTATAACTTTATTTTTTCTGGTGCTTTAGTTTGTTTGTTTTTTTTTTAATTGGTTCATTATAATTATACACAATGGTGGGATTCACTGTTACATATTTGTATATACACGCAGTATAACAATATAATTTGGTCAATATCCTTCCCTAGTATTTACCCTTTCCCTCCCCTCCTCTCTCTCCCTGGTTCCCTTCCACTACTATACTGGTCTCCCTCTGAGAACATAATTTTAAAAATCTACCTATCCTTTTCAAAATTCACTTTTAAATGTTCCAGTGCATACCAGAAGACAGAATTAAATGGGGTTTCTTTTGAAAAAAATCTCTGTTCTGGTCCCTTGGTTATTTGCACAACTTTGTAGTTGATGTGATTGTGTGTGCATGCACATGTTGTGTATGAGGGTGTATATGTGTGTGGGCATGCACCCACATGGTTACAGCCTGATTCCTTTTCTCCTCCCTGTGCTGCACTGTGGGATTGCTGGCTACAATATAGCATGGGGACATGGCTATCGCCTCAGCACCCACCCTTTGTTTGTTTCCCTCCTAATTGCTCCAGATTTTCTGGGTGGTCCATCTGCAAACTAGATAATGGTGACATGCTGCTCTCTTCAAGAGGCGATTTGTCCTGCCTGGCCTCCTGAGAGCTACCCCACAATTGTTCTTTTATCACCTTCATTTGCTTTTATCACACCTGCTTGGATTCTGGGAGGGGTGAGTGGGAAGGGCAAGTGGGGGAGGTTGAGACTAGAGACCAGTTCAGTTCTTGTAAAAATTTTACAGACTCCCTCTTTGAGATTCCAAGTATTTTTGTCACTTCTTACCTTTCCCATTTCTTGCCTTTCCATTCCTTCTTCTCTTCCTCACCTAATTTTTCTTTTTACTCTAAAATTCCTGTCTGGTTGTTAGTCTGGCACATAGTGGATGCTCTGTAAATATTTGTTAACTGACCTGCTAAAAATGCAAAAGTCCATGGAAATGGCATCAATGAAAGAAAAGAGATCTGGTGCCTGAGGTGTCCAGCTCATTTTGGAAGTGGCCACAGAGAGAAGCTGAGAGAGTGCAGTCACTCAGCCTTGGGGGAGGGGCGGGTGTGCAGTTTATCTTATCACTTAAGAATAGAGCTAACATGGGGCTGGGGTTGTGGCTCAGTGGTAGAGCGCTTGCCTAGCATGTGTGAGACAATGGGTTCTATTCTCAGCACCACGTATAAAGAAGCAAATAAAATAAAGATCCATCTACAACTAATGAAAATATTTTTAAAAAGAATAGAGCTATCATAAAGTCACCAGTAGAGAGGCATTGTGCTACCCCTGCAAAGATGAACAGGCTAGGTAGGAGCTGGTCCTGCCCAGCTGCCCCAGCCCAGCCTCTGCACCCAGTGTCCTCAGCAGCACAACCACAAGAAGATAACTTCACTGAGTTCTGACAGCATCCCTCAGGGGCCCAATAAGGACATTCTGCCCCCTCACAGCATCCAGGTCCAACCCAAGGGCACACATTCTAATAGTTTTTCTTAGAAATGTATAGGAAATAGAACAAAAATTGTTATGTATTAATCTTTGAAAACCTTTCTCATATGCCAAATTGACAATTATAATTTTGAAATGGTGGCTGCGGATTCAGAGGTTCCATTTATGTCTTATCCATTCAAGAAAATAACCTAACATTTTAATATACCTTATCTGAGTTCCCAACTTTTGCCCTATTTTGAGAAATGTTAAATTCTCATTAACCTGCTTTTACACTTTCTCATTAGCAAATCTTGTCTTTCAAAAATTAACCTGTGGAATTTATGCATCCGTAAGCATGTTCTCATGACTTTAATAAGGTAAGCTGATAATGAGAAACACTGAGATCAGAGAATTAGATATGCACAGAAATACAGAAAAGAAAAAAATTGTTTCAGGTAAGGAATAAAAAGGTTTGTATTGATTTCAGTTTGTCCTTTTTGAAGGAGTGTTTTCCTTGATGTGTTCTTTCTTCAACTTATACACTTTAGACATTTGCTCAAGTTTGCGGCAGGTACAGAGAGCCACATTTGGACTGATAAGAATACTTTCTCCAAACCATCGTCCCCAGTTATCCTCACCCTCACCGAGGAAAAGCAGGGGGCCTGCTGCTGGGTGTAGAATGATCTACCCTGCATATTTTTATTTTTCGTGTGTTTAAGAAATGAAGAGCTAACTGACGAATTACTGATTTCAGGGATTTTGTAACATATTTATATTTCCCCTTATTTATTCCTAAAGTATAATTCATGAAAAAAAAATTTTCTAGTGGAAGAAAACCTAAGGGCTACTTACTTTATAGATGTAATATAAGCAAATGTCCAATATGTCCCGTAAGATATCAAACTTTTTTCCATTAATGTTTTTTTTTTTTTTTTAATTTGATATGGGGTACAGGTGTTCTGTAGTAATATTTTAGGTATTGTGACAAGATGGAATATTTTATGAAAACATCTAATTGTTGAGTTACATTTAATCTAAATAAACAACAAGAAGATCCTTGTTTCATTTTAGATCTTTCTCCCTGTTCGTCACAGTTGGTGGGAGTGAGTGGGCTTTGGGCTGATTTTCTCCAATTTCAAAGTCGGATGGTGCTGGTTGCTGTACCTACCTTTGCCAGGAAGGGGTGGATTCTCTTTCACTTAAGTGCTTTCCCCTGTGTGTGGCTCTCTCTGTCTGCCATAAAGGTCCTGATGTGGCTGGCCTTGAGCCTTCTGCTGGGCGATCACCTGTCTCCCTTTGGTTTTGTGTTCTCTGTGAACACTGATGCGTGGCTCTGTGACTGGGGATTGAGGCTGGTGGGCAGGATAACCAGACAGCCCAGGCCTCTTGGGACCTCAGGAGAGAAATCCGATTCCCTCCCCTGCCTGGGCGCTGCAGCCCTGTGCTCTCCTGCTGTCCTGCTCCATTTCATCCAGGCTGCTTCTAAACCTGCAGGGCCCTGGACAAGCCTCAGGCAACAATATGGACATCCTAATAGAGTGTTATCTGCTGAGAAATAGGGTACAGTGCCTGAAACACAGCAGCAAGATTTTTAAACAAGCCAAAGATTACTCCTCTGCTCCAGGCGGGACTTTCCTGGTGCTCTTTAAAACTGATTGTATTTTTTTAAAAAGCGGAAACTCTCCAACACATTCTTACTTCTCAATTCAAAACACCCATTATGCTGTGATCTTTAAACAGATAATTATTTATTTATTTATTCATTTATTTATTTTTTGGTACTTGGGACTGAACCCAAGGGGGCTTTACCACAGAGCCACATCCCCGGCGCTTTTTAATTTTTTGAGATAGGATCTCGCTAAACTGCTTAGAGCCTAAGTTGTTGAGGCTGGCCTTGAACTTGTGATCCTGCTGCCTCAGCCTCCCAAGTCACTGGGATTACAAGAGTGTACCACCTTGTAGAGCTCTTTTGATCTTTAATGTTCAATGGCTGGGGGTGTAGCTCAGTAGTAGAGTGGTTGCCTAGCATGTACAAGACCCTGGGTTCTATCCCCAGTGCTGCAAAATAAAGAATAAGTAAAATGATAACAGTAATGTTTAAGAAGTTGGTATTGTCATACCTCTAAGTCAAATTGGCATTTAAGTAAAGTCCGCTTATGAGATATAGCAGATTTTTTGCATGGTGTTGCTCCAGTTTTGACTTTATATCATTTCAGGAAAAAATACTTTTTTCTCAGAGTACTGGCTGTTAGCATCGCATGACTCTTTTTTCCCTTTCTCTCCTACTCCTCCTAAAATGTCTATTAGTTTTTCATTGGCTAAAAGGATAGGAAATTATGGCATCATTTCGGCAAACTTCTCTAGACCAGGTGGCAAATTTCTGCTTCCAACACCTGGTTAAGATTAATTTGCTTTCCAGCTGCATTTTATCCATGGCTGTGTCATGAAGCAGATCAATGAGCCCCTATTGGGAGACAGGCCAGGTTGGGCTTCAAGCCCTGCCACTTACTTATCTGTGTGACCTTGGCTGGGTTATTAACTTCTCTGAACTTTTGTATTCTCATCATAAATTTTCTTTGAGGGTTAAATGGAATAATACATATTAAATCTATAGCATATGTAGACATTCAGAAAGTGTTAACACCCATCTCATCTCCTAACTTAAAAGGTGCGCAAGTTAAATTTCAGTGGCCATTCTTAACAGCTGTGGGTTTGTCCCAGAGTATTGAGAGAAGAGGTGAACACAGCAGGTGCTATTTTGCATCCTGTTTCCCTAATCTGGGTTCAAATGCAGGAATCCAGCTGAATCCCAGGCACATCAGAGTAGTGTAGGCAGCCAGAGTGAATGAGTGAATTTTTATTGTTGTTTTTCCCTATGATGCTGTGGACGTAACCCAGATCTGCTCACATGCTAGGAAAGTGCTCTACCACTAAGCTACAAACCCAGCCTACAGAGTGAGTTTTGGTTGGAGAAACTGGGTGATCTAACAAGTTTAGAATTTTAGTGCTTTCCCAAATCACCCTTTGGATTACTGCTTCCACGAAATCCTCTTTGCATAGAAGAGGTATATCCTGCCCAGGCTGCTCTCACCTGCACTCCAGGCTCTTCTGCTGACTGCCACTGAGGTCCATTTGAAATGCAGTGTCCCTGGCCAGCACCCTGCAGGACCAGCCCTTCCTTCAGCATTCTGTGTTCTGTTTGGGATGAGTTGCTCCCCTACCACAGACTCCCTCTTGGCGGCCTCACTGTTCCCTCTTTATCTTTGCAAAGTTTAGAGAAACTGCCAGGTCTTTCCCTAAATGGTAGCCTTTCTGCCCTTTCAGCGAGGGCCCTGCCTCTGAGGCAGCACTCCCTGCACAGGTCCCCTTTACAGGTGTCTCTCTTCCCTGCAGCTAGCTTCCATGCAGCCACAGGCAGTTTCTGAAGCACAACCCTTCTGGTTCAAAGTTTGGATGGTCCCACCATCTTCTTTAGAAAACCACAGTTGCTTCATTTAGTCTCTTTTTTCCCTGATTATTTTCTTTGCTGAAGCAAATAAAGCAAATCCTCAGGATGCATCTCTAAATATTAGATTATATATTATAACATCTGTTAGGGTACATCTTCTGCTTTATGTTATTAAATGTAAATTTGCAACTCCAGTGTTCATAATCACTTCTAATAATCAGCAGTAATTTCTTGGTGTCAGTCAAATACTCAGTCTGTGAGCAGACTTTTTGGATGGCCCCTGCCTTTTCAGGACTGGGTCATTTATACTGGAATGTAGGCAAGATTCACACCAATATCTGGGTTTCTGGGTTTCTCAAGTCTCTCTTAATCTGGTGAAGCTCCTGCTTCCTTACTTTAAATGCTATGGACTTAAGAGACATTGTGTGTGGTCCCATTTTATCATGACATTGATTATCATGACATTGATCACTATGTGTTGCCAATGAAAACCAGGGAACCAAGCCTCCTCCAACCAAGAGGAGGAGTCACCTCTTCCCACTGTCACCCAACTAAAAAGAAAGACAAACCTCTTTTTATTGCAGGCCTCTTTGCACAAATTCAAGATACTAAGACTCACCTAAAGTTTTCCCTTGCTCTTTCATCTTTATTAGAAGGCCAGAAAGCCACAGAGCCCCCAGGGAGACCTGGAGGGATGCCACCCTGCCAGTGGGGTCTGATGAAAAAGGTCCAAGTCATTTGGCTTCACAAAACTGTTTGCAAAACTTGAAGGAAGTGAGGGGAGCACCTGCATGTCGTTCTTTTTGAAACCCTACCTGCAGGAGAAACATGGACCAAGCACAGAAATCATACCCTCCCCCCACAAAATGCAGAAGCAAAGACTCTTGAGGAGTTCAGAGCAAATAAAGGTGAAAGAGTTCCTGTTAACTGTTTTGTCACAGTTCAGAAAAGAGAAGACTTATTAAGGAAGATGATTTCTGTGCAGAATCCCCTCCATGGAGTCTAGTGTGGTGTCGAAAAGAAAGTGATTAAATGCTTTTAATCTTGTGGAGGGAAGAATTTTGGGCAAGACCTGAACATTTTAGTTCAGACAACAGGGTGAGTTCTTAGGAAAAAAGTCAGAATCAACAAAACTCCTGGGTAAGACCAGTTAAATCTCTAGCTTGGCTGACAAATACTCAGAATTGGTGAGGAAATACATTAGTAGAACAAAGGGAGTAAATGGTCCAGGAAATTACAGAAAAGCCGACTGGATTACCCAAATGGGGATTTCTGGGAACTACACGCTAGGCACAGGAAGGCCAGGAAGAGGAGGAAAATAAACTCTGAAGGAAGTAAAACACCTCATTAGCATTCAGTTAATGCCTAAGCTCCTCATGTCAACCAAAAATAATTGATTCTCTTGCTATTTTTATGGGTGTTAAATCCTAAGAGCCTTTGTTAGGGACTAATGTTTAATTTTTTTTGCTTAATTGTAAACACCAGTTGTCATTGATTATTGAAGCAAGAAAAGGACTTCCTGCTCACCTTTAAAATGGTGCATTAAATGTGTTAGAAATTGCATTGGGAGCTTAGTTACTGCCCAATGCTGTGATGTAGAAGTATAGCATCCTTATTAGGAAATGCCTCCAAAGAGAATGGGAGGGAAAGAGGCATCTCTCTCTCTGAGGTAGGTAGGGGAGCAGAGAGTGGAGGGTCAAAGTCAGACAAAGGTTTGAAAGGTTTGCTGGTAATATGGCCTCAGACTGTTTCCAGGGTGACTCAAGCACAATTTTTTTTTTTAAGCATGACCTAAGTTACTTTCATGTCCACTTTCTCTATTTGCTACAAGACTTCTTTTCAGGAATCAATGAAAGGGGCTGGGATATAGCTTAATATTAGAGTGCTTGCATAACCTGCATGAGGCTCTGGGTTCAGTCCCCAACCCTCCTGCCTCCAAATCATTTTTACTACTGAGTTTAATGTTAATCCCAGACTTAACTAGTGCTGATGGCTGTTGAGCCCTTTTCAAATAATTGATGGTATACTTTAATCCTTTTTTTAAAGTTGATTTTATTCAGCCCACTTGAGCAGCAGTAGAAAGGATTTTTGTTGTTGTGTTTTGTTTGTTTTTTTTAACTGTATAGATCATGTTGTTTGAATAGTGATGTTGTACATTCCAGGCAGGAATTAATTCTTCAGGTCTCCGAAGTCTCTGCTAATCACTTCTCTACTTCATTATCAGTAAGTTGTTTGCTTTTCCATTGGACTTCCCTTCCCTCCCTGTCTTCAACCCGTGATAGATCTCTTGAGAGTAAAACATTCCAGCCAGCTGAAATCAGATGGCCAGGCACACCATTCTGCAGCTGAGTTACAATCTGCATACCTGGGAATAGCCAGATTCAAGGGTTCATTTCTTGGTGCACCTCTCCCTAAATCCTCAGGGAAGCTGAGGAAAGAAGTGGAGACTCTGGCATCCTGGGAGTCAGGTTGAAATAACTTTTGTAATGATTTTAGGTGAATCTCTTGGAGGTATTGAACTATGGGAGGAATAAAGAAAATTAAGGAAAAGTGCTTGGCATTTGGGGTTTATATTTGAAGGCTACCTTCTCACCCCAGAATTCAGAAAATGTTTATCCAGACTCCAAGCATGGTCTCTGTGCTATGGTGAGGAAATTCCATCTCTATCTGGCACCTGGAAAGCCAGGTAAGGCCCAGCTTGGAAATAGCTGACTTTGTGGATGAGAACTTAGAGAATATGTAAAAGTTATCACTAAGAGACACAGTCCTTGTAGTAGGAATCAATGCATTAACAATAGATTTATTGGACCTTTGGAGAAATTTTTGTACCAATAGAAGCAGGAAAAACAAACAAACAAAAAAACCCATTTCTTGGGTGTAAAACACACTATCATGGGTCTCCTGTTTTGCAGATCAGGACACAGAATGTCTGCTTATCGTAGAGCATTGATTGTTAACTCTTGAGAGACCCAGTTAAATCTTCCCTTTCTAACAGGATAGTGAAAATGTGATTATTCAGTGTTTATTCTCTCTCTGGAAATTAGGATGGGCTCAAGGCACCTCAGGTGGTGGTAACTGGGAATTCACAGTTACTAATGAGTAAACATGCTGGCTTCATTGCAAATGGAACCGGTGATTGGCCTAATAGAGGGAAAGTCATTTATTGATCCATGTGATAGACATTTATCGAAAATTGAAGAAGTTGCAGGTCAGGGTGTGGCCCAGAACTGGAGAGACGGGTTCCAACTGTGTTAGGGTGACAATGCTAGTTGGAGTCACAACAGTGAAGGGCAAGAAAATAAGTGAGAGCTGTTCAGAGGACTGACCCAGTGAGTGAATGACTGGGCTGGAATGTTCTCCTTACCCACTGCAAGGTTCATGGCTGAGACCCTCCATAACAAAAGATAGATTAATAAGAGAATAGCACAACAACTTTATTTGTCTAAGTCTTACATGTCAGGAGAGACTTAAGTAATGAAGACCCAAGGATTCAGGAAGAACTTTTATTTTTACACATAGGTTCTATGAAGAATGGCCCAGTCATGTAGCAAAGCAGGTATGACCTAATGGTCATCAACTTGAGGGAACTCAGCAAGGCTTGTCTATTCAGATTCTTCTGGGCCTCTCTGTGTAGCACTCCTACCACCACCACCCCACCACGTAGACAGCACCCCTCTGGAATGAGGGTCTTATGATCTACTTTCAGGCAAGGTAGGCCAGAGAATTCCTTTATGACCATCTTTCACTCAGAAAAGGAAGGGAAGGTCAGAGTGACCTTCTTGCTCCTGAGACTTCCCAGTCTCTTTTGGTTCACAGTTCTTTGAGGTAGCATTTTCTGAGTCCCAGCAATATTTAACCTGAGTAATAAATAAACTGCAGCTAACCAGGGGCAAATCCGGGGAAGAAGCATTCCAGGCAGCAAAACAAGCTGGTGGGAAAGCCCTAGAGGGGAATGTGCTCCATCTGACCCAGTGCCTAAAAGTACTAGCAAAATCTTGTAAGAGACAGCAGGGACCAGACCATTCAGCGCTTTGCGAGTGAGGATGGGGATCTGGATACTAGGAAAAACGTCCACAGGAAGGGTTTACGCAGGGACATGCATAACCCAGTTTTCTAGAATTGGTGATTATCATACCATTTTAAAGCCATGGAATCCCATTCTCTAAGGTTGGGTAAAGTTCCAAAACCAGAAAACATTAATATGATTTTGTTATACATTTCAAATTAAGGCATTTATTTGTTTTAAAGTCAGGGGTACCTGTGAGGTGATTTTTCCTTTTTTAAGTTTTTGTTGTTGTTGTTGTTTTAGTTGTTGATGGACCTTTATTTTATTTATTTATTTTTACATGGTGATAAGAACTGAACCCAGTGCCTCACACATGTTAGGCAAGTGCTCTACCTTTAAGCTACCTCCCCAGCCCTTAAAGTTTTTATTGCATTATACATATTAGTGAGATTCATTGTTACACATTCATACTTGCACACAACTTGAAAGGTGATTTTCCAAAATGACAAAATTTGAAGTTAGCATTAGTGGAAGATAGGTTATCTTACTTCTGTTTACTTCTGTTTTCTTCTGGGCAAAATTGAGAAAAGCCCTGATATATGAAGGTTAGTTGCCAATTTTAATTGTTGTCATAGTCCACCTTGTAACCTCAGACTATTTCTCATTTCTTTCTTGACTGTATCTAACAGCTGCTTAAACCTCTTATCATAAAGAAACAATCAACCATTTGTGTAAGTGCTAACACTCTCAGAAATAGCATCATGTGATAATTGGTTCTGGTGGTACAACTCACTTACCTAGACAAGAACATGGGCCAAATAATGCCCTTTGAGCAGAACAGGCCAGTTGCCAGTTTTATTTTATATGAGTGTGCACTTAAGAATTTTTGAGAAACGGTAGCCTATAATTACAACCTTTCTAATCTATTTGTCAGATAAAAAACAAGAACTTTAAACTGATACCCTTATCAAAGCAAGTTAACTTGAAAATGTTTGTGGTTTTCATTATATTAAGATTCGATATGTATTATGTGAAACATATATATGTTCTTATTTTAGCTAAATATCTTTTATATATACACAAAATATAATTTAAAAATTAGTTGTGGAAGGAATAATAAATGGTACTATAACTCCAAGAGCATGTATTAACTGTATTTCAACTAGTCACAAAATTCACAGGGATAAATTCCTTAAAAAATTTGAAGTCTTTAATAAAAATACACATTTTAAAGAGAGTAAAATACATTTGGTTATTTTAATATTATTAGTACATTTAATTTAGGATCATAAAATGAATAAGTTTGGGGGATTTAAAATGTATAACTTAAACAAGAGTATTACATGTGCTCATTGAATTTACTGATAAATATATACTTTCCATTACTAGTGGAATCCAAAATTTTAATTCCTCCCAGCTCATGAGAGAGAGAGTTTAGATAGAAGAAATTTCGGATATTCAGGGTATTTTAGAATGTTTTGTTTATTAAAGCAGTGATCTGTCACCCAGACCTTTTGTATCCCTCTTTTTGTCCCACCTATTCAAAAAGCATTTGCTTTTAAGAAAGAGCTGTGGACAGGAACTTGCTGAAAACACTTTTGTCATATGGAACTTTGGGCTCATTGTCTAAGCTATCATCTTTTCACCATCCTCACAAATCTGTTGAAAATCGAAGGATTGTCTGAGTTGTCACAGCCTGGAGACAAAGCCCTTTTGCATGTTCCCAATTCATGCGCAGTGCCTTTCACATGCTGCAGAGGACAACAGGCACCAAACCACTCAAAAGCAAAGAGCTGTGGGGGCTGGATTCCGCCCAAGCATGCTGCCATTTTGCAGGACAAATTGCTTATGTTCAATGACCAAACATCTGCAGATATTCTGTATCCTGGAGCATCTGGGACACAAGCACTCTTCAGAATAAAATCCAAATAAGCTTTTATTTGATATCCCAGAGAAATTCTGCAGTCACACATTTCTGCCACATTTTGATCTCGGTTTCTTACACCAATAAACCTTGCAGTTAAAATGCAACCAGCTGAACACAGCATTTCTGCCATTCCTCAAGGTTTTCACTTTGGTTTCTTCAGTATTTGGAAATGAAAATATACTTATATCCTCCAAGATGATGGGTTTGTATCTGTGCTCTTTTGCAGAGAACCATCTACAAAGTACATTGTCCAATTCCAAATTGAGAGATTTGTTAAGGATCTTCAGGGGGCTCTTCCATTAGTCCTAGCAGACACCCTCATGTATACACTTCAGATCCTTAGTTCTTATTTTTCCATATAGTGTGACTTTTTTTGTCTCTTATGTAATATTCTCAAAGGACATAACCACACCATTCCATCAGGGTTACTTCATAGTTTGTATCACTGCTTTGTTCTTTGCATTTGTTTCTTGAGTACAGCAGCTTATACCATGTGTAGGTTTCACAACTTCTGACTTTTGTTCTTATTTAGCCTTGTTGGAACATATCCAACTTATATGACATCATTAGCAACATTGCACAGGCTCTGGGATGCACCTTCTGTCTGTCCATTTTGATTTTCTGTGCTGCTTACATGTATGAGCAGAAAATATTTTCACATTCCTAGCAACAGACACATCTTCAGCAGCCTTTCTCATCTACTTTTACCATTAACAAGAACAATAAATGGAAATGAAAGAGTAGCAAAAGGAAGACCTGAGTAGCAGTAAAATTTATCATTTGTTCTGCCAAAACTTTGTCCACCCGCTTGGGAGCAACACAAGCCATAACCCTCCCTTAATTATTTTTTCCTCTATAAACCATTACCCATGTACATCTTAATCCTTAAAAATGTTTGCCCCCGAACACTTACTGGACAAGTAACATTATGATTTTCCTATAAGTGGGACAATTCCTATTGTAGAAAGTTGCATTCTAAAATTAGATTTCTCTTACAGAAACTTCCTCAGAATTGTAATAGTACAGTTTTTGAGGATGTTCTGCACAGGGTTCCTTTTTGGTAGTTGCTTACTTTATTTATGTAGTGGTGCTGGGGATAAGACTCAGGGCCTTCTACATGCTAGGCTAGTACCCTGCCTCTGAGCTACTGCCCCGGCCCCTGTTGTCATCCTTTATAGTGATGCTAATCCAGACAGGTGCATGTGTCCATCCTTTAGAATATGCCATCGAGCATTGATCTGGACAACGAAAAAGTAGAAAAGGAGTACGGCAGTGGCAGTAGATGAATAGATGGAGAATGGAAATGGAATGTGAAAAGTGTTTTAAGAGCGTAATAGACTTTCAAGAGAGTCCAGGGAAAAAATCAGAAGTTCTAAGGAGGTAGTGAGGCAGAGGAGGGAGATCCCAGCTGCAGAGAATGACTCAGTAGACATGATGAGTTGTCTGGGAACGGCGATAGGGCTTCAGTATGATAGGGTTGACAATCCAGAAACATGGAAAGAAGTTAGGGTGGATACATAGGTGACAGCAAACTCATGACTTTGTGATGAAGTTGGGGATTTATTCTATAAACCACAAGGAGTCATTAGAAGTTTTGCTTATAAGAAATAACCAAAGAATGAGGTCTTGTGAGTATTCAGAAGAATCACTTGGCCTTTCCTTCATCAAGTCTCTACAGTTTGACCATGTGACAAGAAAGTTACATGTCACTAAGATTCCTCTCCCAAGCAGGGTTGTGTTAACACACACACATTGTATCTGAGAGTCACTCCTCTCTAAGAGCAATTTAGGTTACAGAAAGGTTTTCTTACAGTGGCTTCACACACTTTTAAGAAGAAAATTGTAGCTTACTAACTGCCTTGTACATAAGTACTAAGCAACCAAATGTGCAAATGTAGAAGGTGGCCTCTCTGGGCTGACCGTATACTATATTTGGGCACTTTGTGGGGTGTAGGTGTTAATAACATGGAGAGTCTAGGAAATATAAGTTATCATACAAGACTTAGTGAGTAACTGTTCATTTTAAAAAAATAATGTATACTGGTTCCAAGAATGGAAAAGATAATAAAAGCAAGATTACTTTTATGAATTGTATCTACAAAAGTACCCTGAAGGGCTAGGATTGTAGCTCAGTGGTAGAGCTCTTGCCTAGCACATGTGGGGCATGGGGTTCAATCCTTAGCACCACATTAAAAAATAATTAAATTAAATAAGGGTATTGTGTTCATTAACAATTAAAAAAATTTTAAGTACCCTTAAAATAATCATTAAGTATATCTCAAGGTCAGAAGATCAAGAAAAAATAGCTAAGTTCCAACTTTTTCTATCCCTTAACCTTTCCCTTCATTCTTCCTGCTCTTTCCCTTGAGCATACATACACTCTTTGGACCAGTGACTCTTAATTATTTTGGAATTGCTTTTGTGTCAGTAATGCTCTCAGTTGCAAGTAACAGAGACCCCACATCAAACTGACCTTCAAGATGTGAGAAGTACCTACCTCATTTTATTTGAACATCCTGTTGGAGGGCCATCATGGCTGATGGATCCCCATCAAAGACCCACCAGCCTCTTTCCATCTTTCCACTTTTCCCCAAGGCTTTAGTGTGTAAGAATCCTTCTTTATCTTAGAAGCAGAATGTACCTTACTCCTAGATTTCAGCACTCTCCAGGACTGTTTGTTCATTCAGAAAATTTATTATTCAGACTCTGAAGGTAAGTTGTGGTTTTAAGCTCTTATTTCATAGTTTTTATGGATGATCTAGAGAGAAGCCAAATAATGATATATGAATGACCGATTTCAAATGTTCAATTCATTCTTTTTAAAGATTTCATAGCTGAAGCCATCTCCATGGCACACGCCTGTAATCCCAGTGGCTTGGGAGGCCAGTTTGAACCCACTGTTCAGACCTTCACACCTTCAATTAAACACTATCTGTTCTTTTTTTGTTTGTTTGTTTTTGTTTTTGATGATGCAGACATTTTTTAAGGTTTCAAGGGAAGTTTTCAGATATTTAACTGAACTCTAACTACAGGGAACCAAGTCATAAAAGTATCCACCCGTGTCCAGGATTACAGAAAATGAAATTTTAGCTCTCACTACAAAGCAGCTCAGCCAGTTAAGGGAGACCTGGCACAGATTGGTGACTGTGAAGGGCCCAGCTGACACACTCGAGCTAGTGAGCATGGAGCTGTGCCTGGTTAGGGGTGTCTCCCTCAGCTGGTGGTGGTCACAAGGCTCAGATGTGATGACGCTAGGTGCCAGCACCTGCAAGGAGAGCTGTTAAAAGGCCTTGAACTGCGAGTGACGAAAGTGGCAGCCATGTGCTTTTTTATTCATTCAGCTCAGCCTCCCTTCTGCTGTAATTACGACACATGGGAATGTGTATGTCCGCACTACATCCTGGTTGGAATACATTCATTAAAAAGCAAGGGAAGCTCAGCTGCACACAAATTACTTTCTGCATGGCTTTTTCTGTGTCAACCTAGGGCTGCGTTGCACATACTGCCTCCTGCACCTGAGCTGAAGTGGGAGATGGATGACAGAACAGCGCTTCCAGATGTGTGTGTGCTGTGGCGCAGCCCGACTCCGGAGTGCACCATATCTCCAATTCATTCATCCTTCATGATGGCTTATTTACCTTATTCCAGAAAGGACTTCTGGCAGCTCAAGAACACAAAGAGTTAGACAATTTCTCAAAGTCCTCTGGCTCTCTCCATGGGCTAAGCTGAACTAGAGTGGCTCGCCCGTGGTCTGAAGTCCTATAAGACAGATTCCTTCAGCTGAGATCTGCAAAATGGCCTGTCTGGAATTCTTATGCAGACAGTTTATTGTATTCCCTGTCAATTGGGCTGTGTGTTCTCCCAGGAAAATGGCATGAAGCATCCACCGATCCTTTCCTCTTTGTGAGTCTTGCGATCCCTTTCCTCTTTGTGAGTCTTGGAGGGCTTGTCAGCCTGTTTGTGAACTCTGGCAGGACACGCAGGTCAGGCTGTGCCAAGCACCTTGAACCCTCATTATCTTTAATTAGTGTTTAGGAGGTTAATTGGTGGTGAAGCTCATCTTTTTTTAATTACTTCAACAATTGAGTCAGGAGGTCCTTGAGGCCAGCTTTGATTTATTCTGTTTGTTGAATTTGTAAAATCAGGTGTTTACTGTCCAGCCCTAGACCCTGTGTGCATCGAAGGGAGTGCTAGGAAAAGCAGAGAGACATATGCAGAAAGTTATTCATATTGCAATTAATTTGCAGCTTAACAGTACAACAAAATTTGCTATTTTAAGGTGATATAATAGTGTTGAGTGAGTAATCAACAGTTTCATACATGATCCAAATCTTCTTAAGCCCCAAGAAGCAAATTTGTTTTTTTGTGTTTTTTTTTTTCAAATAAGGGCAGGTTCACTTCAAAGAATCTATTTGATAAAAAAAAAAAAAAAAAATAGGGCTGGGAGTGTAGCTCAGTGGTACAGTATTTGTCTAACATACTTAAAGCCCTAGGTTTGTTCCCCAGCATTGAAAAAAAAAAATACTGCTAAGTTCTTATGCCAGATCTCTACCTTTCCATAGTAGGTTCTTTGTTAATTCATGTTCTTATTTTCAGTGTTTGACATGAGAAAGTTGTCAGGTGCACCCTCAGGAAATTGTATTATTGTTTTTTGGCCCAGTGTCTCTTGAGAGGCTGTCCGAAGTGTTTGACTGACATATCCCTCTTTATTTTCCTTTTCATCTATCTATCTATCTATCTATCTATCTATCTATCTATCTATCTATGTATTTATTGATGCTGAGGATGGAACCCAGAGCCTGCATTTTCTGTCTTTGAGCTATACCTCCAGCTTTCCCTCTGCTTCCTTGTACTCGTTCTCTCCTCCTCTTATTTTATTTTATTTCACTTATTCTTTGCACTCTTAGGGATTGAACCTGGGGTACTTACTCTACCACTATAACCTTTTTACTTTGACAGAGACTCTTGCTACCTTGCTGGCCTGGAACTTGCAATCTTTCTGAATAAGATAGGAGATAGGATTTCTCCTCCTCTTATCTGTGACCATCTTTCATTTCAAAGGTTATCTCTGCCTTTTTATAAAAACCCTTCCCACCTTTCGGAGTTCTTTTCTTGCCTCCTTCCACTTAAAGGAGGCCATTGTTCTCATGTTTGGGGAAGGGCGAACTTTGGATCTAGGCTAAAATCAGGAAGGTGGGGGGAGTCTCCCTCCAACTCATTGTTTGCAGGTCTGAGAAGTGACTATTCAGAAAACTTGACCATCCTATGGCCCCAGGAATTCCCTGTATTTAAAAAGAGGTTCCCATAGACTTGATCTTAGAAGGTCAGCAGGCCAGCTCCTTCCGACCTTCTGCAGGAGAAAGGTGAATCAAGGTTGTGATTTCAGGAGAAAGATGGAGGGCCTTGTAGCCTTGTGTTTTCCACCATTGTCTTTGCTTGCTTTTGTGCTTTGGCCCAGTCTACATTTTTTCCTTCATCCTTTCAATAAATAGTTGTCACTTACCTCTGCTGTGCTGGGGATGAAACCCAAATCTTGATCCTGAAGATCAAACCCAGGACCTTCCACATGCTAAGCTGTACCACTGAGCTGCATTTCCAGCCCAACAAGCGGTTCTTGAACACCTTCTATATGCCGGGTACTGTTTCTGGTGCTGGAGATGTTAACTGTAAAAACCAAACCAAACAAAAAATCCATGCCCTATAGAATTATTATTTTTTAATTGGGGAACATAGCAATAAATTCAAAGTATATAGTAGAAAATGTGATACAGAAAACAAAGCCAGGTATGAGTACAGAGAGGGGAAGTTACAGAGGAGGGTGGTCTGAGTGAATGGAAGAAGAGAGCCATGTCAGTGAAAAGAACATTCCAGGCAGAAAGCAAGTGCAAAGGCCCTGGTGTGGGAAAACATTGAGAGTTTCAGGATTTTCAGGAAAGGCTACACGGCTAGAGCAGAGACAGGGAAGGAAAGCAGAGGTGGAAATTTGAGCAAAAACTGGAGTCTTTGCATTTATGATTGTGTGATTTTGAGCAGTTAAGTGGCATGGTCCTATCTTTAGACATAGAGTTTTAAAAGAACCTTCAGCCTATGAAGCTTCATAGTGTTTCACCACAGTATTGTTTTGTGTTGTCCTTTCTCCCAAATTTCCCTATTGGTAAATGAACAGAGCCTAGACCGTTCCTCAGTCACCCATTCCTCCCAGGCCTCTTCCACCCGCCACACAGCATTTTGCCCGAGGCCTTTCTGGGTCAGCCAGGTGCCCTGCTAATTTATCTGTTCCTAGCAGCCCATGACTCCAAGCTGACCTCTTCTTGGGCTTGCCAACTGTACGGTAGAGCTACAGCTTATTTGAGAGAAGCCTCACTACCTCGCTGCAAGTCGTGGAATGAGGTAATGGTTTCCACATGTGCCGGGGCTGTCATTCAAACTCTCCTTTGGCTGCTCAGCTAATGAGGTCAGAATGGCTCCGCTGGGATGGTGGCCTGTCCCTCAGGTAGTGTGCCTACAGGATAGGTAGGTAGGCGACTGTCTCCCACCCCTTTAAACAGAGCTTGGCAAAACAGCATTCCTCAGCACTGCTTAGAAAGGGGGTGGGTGTCACTGTAGAGAAACTAAAATGCATAAGAAAGAAATGCATAAAAACAAGTGGGGATTTTTAAACTTTTTATTTGGAGATAATTGTAGCTTCACATCAAGTTAGAAGAAATAATACAGAGAAATTTCATGGATCCTTGACCTATTCCCCCCGCCCCCCCATGATAACATCTTGGAAATTGTAGTCCAATATCACAACCAGGAAATTGACATTGATACAGTCACCATGTGTTATGGTTTGGATTTTTTTCTTCTTTCTTTTCTTTTTTTTTTTCTTAAGCCTTCGTGTGGTGGTTCTGGGGATTGAACCCAGGACTTCCCATAAACTAGGCAAGCACTCCACCGCTGAATCCACAGTCCATGATCTGGATCTTAAATGTGCCCCCAAATCTCATTTATTGCAGCAGTGTTCATAGGTAGGAGTTCTGGGAATTGACTGGATGTGAAGGCTCTGATCTCATGAATGGATTAATCTGTTTATGGATTCATAGCTTAATGGGTTTAGGAGGAGGGTCTTTGTTATAGAAGCTAGCGCTCTGCTTCCTGGTTGCCATGAGTGGAGTAGTTTTGCTTTGCCTCACAATCCCCACCATGATGTTCCATCTGATCACAGGTCCAAGGCCATGGGTCCAAGCAACCATGGACTGAAACCTCTGAAACCGTGAGCCAAAATAAATTGTTCTACATTTTAAATTGTTTTTCTCAGGCATTTTGTCACAGCAACAGAAAAATGACTAATACACCAGGCAAACACATTTCCAACACCAAAAGGATCCCCTCAGATTGTTCTTTCATAACTATCTCCTTAATTCCAGGCAACCATTAATCTCTTCTCTATTTTTATAATTTTGTCATTTCAAGGATGGTATATGAATGGAATCATATAATATATAACCTTTTTGAGTGACTTTTTTCACTCAGCATTATTCTCCAGAGCTTCACCCATGTTGTTAAATAAATTGCTAATTTCTTCCCTCTTTACTACAGAGTAGTGTTCCGTGCTGTGGATTTAATACACGTTGTTCAACCAGTCACCTGGTGAAAGATGTTTGAGTTTCTGGTTTGGGGCTATTATAAAGCTCTTATAAATACTTGTTTACATATTTTTGAGAAAACATTGTCTAATTTCTCTGAAATAGATGTCCAAGATTACATTAACTGTCCAAGATTACATTAGCTGGTAGTTACATAATTTTTATTTTTAATAACAACCATCTAATTAGTTCATGATTCTGTGGGTTGGCAATTTGAGCTATGTATTAGCTCTAGTTTATCTGTTTTTTTTTTCTTTTTTTAGAGGTATAATTTTAACACAAACTTCACCATCTTAAAATGTATCATTCAATGGTTTTTAACATTTTCACAAGGTTGTAGTATATTTGATTTCAAAGAAATTGACAAGCGCTTTTTAGAGTGGCTATACCATGTTATATTCCCACTGGTGATATAGGAGTGAACCAGTTTCTTGCTAGCATTCTGTTGTTAATTTTTAAAACAAGTGGTTAGTGATCTCACATTGTGATTTTAATTTACATTTCCCTAAGGGCTCATGATATTGAACATCTTTTCATGTGTTTTTTTGATATATATATATATATATTTTTTTTTTTTCTCTCTCTGGCAAAATGTCTCCTCATGTCATTTAATCATTTTCTAACTGGAATCTTTATTTTGTATTGTGTTGAGTTTCAAGAGTCTTTATATATCTAGATATAGATATTGATTAGATATTAGTCCTCTGTCATATATGTGATTTACAAATGTTTTCTACCACCCTATAGCTTGTCCTTTTTGACCTCACAATAGGATCTTTCTCAAAAGAAAAGTTTCTAATTTTAGTGAAGTCCAAATTATCCATATTTCTTTATGAGTTTTGCTTCTGGTGTTAAGTCTAAGAGCTCATTATATAACGTTAGATCACAAAAATATTCTGTTATTTTTCTTCCTTAAAAGTTCTGTAGTTTTATATTTTATTTTCAATTCTGTGATCCATGTTAACATTTGCATAAGATATGAGACTTACAGATTTTTTTGTTATTGGTTGTTTAGTTTTTTTGCCTATATGTGTAAATTTCTTGTAGTTTCATTTGTTGAAAAGTTTTCTTCCTTTGAATTATTTTGCTTTTTTGTCAAAAATTAGACAAAGGGCTGGGGTATAGCTTAATGGTAGATTATTTGCTAAGCTTGCATAAGGCCTTGGGTTCAATCCCTAGCACTGAAAAAAGAAGAGAAAAACAAACAAAAAAAAATTAGATGGGAATGTTTGTGTCTGTTTCTGGATTCTTTATTTCTTTCCATTAACCTATGTGTTTATTCCTCCACTAATGCTATAGTAATATAATAAGTCTTTAAATCAGATAGACTGATTCCTCCATTGTACTATTCTTTTCCAGAATGGTTTTACTAATTATTCCTTTGCCTTTCCATATTTTTAAGGATAAATCTCATCTATAGCTATAAAAATGTTTCTGGGGTTTTAATAGCAATTGCAGTAGCCTAAACTAGATTAATTTGGGGGAGAATTAATATATTTACAATGTTGAGTCTTATAATGCTTGAAAATTACAAGTCCCTGCATTTATTACTTATTTTCTTTATTTGTTTTAAGTGTGTCCATAATTGCTTATTGAAACATTTTTATCACAGCTTCTTGTGTGTTTTACATAAAATGTCCAGGGTTGTCAGCTGAAAGAGTAGGAAGAGTATGTCTCTTCCATCTTTATGGACGCAGAAGTCTTTCTGGGTGGGAATTTTTAGATTTGGGCTTTGTTACTTTTCCAAATCAATGGTAGATGATAAGATAGCACTTAATTTATAATAGTCATTTTTATCAGTTTTACCTAGGTTGATGTTTAAGGCAAAAGGACAGTGTGATTGCAAGTGGTAGTTTATATTTCTTTTTAAACTTTCTTCCCAGCCTCACTGGTTTATTTAAGTTACCATTTCAGCTATTAGACACAATAGAAAAGGATTGCATGTGTCTGTTTTGCTTTGAAAGTTTGTGAGTGTCCCTTTTTTGTTGGGCTTCACAGGCTGTTCTGAGCTCTGACCAGAGGCCACTGCGGAGAGATACCATCTATTTTGAGGCTGCAAATCTGTTAGTTCCCCTTGCAGATTATTTTTGCCTAGGCATTTGGTACAACTTCTTGGATAAACTTTTTTTTTTTTTTTTTTGACAGAAAATCACCCAAACTACACTGTAAAAGAGTGAAATTACTTCCAACATCCCAAATCATCCTCCTTTCCCTGTTGTCCAAATCCTTAACTTTGAAGGAAAACAACGCTTTACTCATATCCTGATCCCAATTCTGGTAGTCCAGGAAGGACTGTGTTTTTTTTTGTTGTTGTTGTTGTTGTTGTTTGTTTGTTTTGTTTTGTTTGTTGTTGTTGTTGTTTTTGGAATGGGATTTATATGAAGGTGAGTTTACCTTGAACCCTTTTTGTGTCCTCAACCATGCTGGCCCCTGACTGGTCTATGTAATATAAATTCTTAAGAAAGTTAGTGTTCTAGCTCTACAAAGGCAGACACTCAAGGTATCTTCTAAGTTTGGAATGAAGTCTTCTCCCCTCTGTCATTTTTAAAAAATAATACAGAAGAATTTATCTTAGCCACTTAGCTCAGCTGTGTCAGCTCAGTGCTGGGCACCGAGGACAGACACAAAGATGATGGCATTGTGCTGTGGACACCCATCAGAAGAGCATAAGGAGTCACAGCACAAATCAGTAAATGTGAAGCACCACAATGCAATTTTTACATATTTAACCATGTCTGCTGTTCTCAGCCCCAGGTAGGTGTTGTGAAAAATGCTGAGAGAGCGTAGGACTTCTGTCCAGGCTGAGAGAATGAGCCCCGTAGCTGAGCAAACAGATGGTATGTTGGTGTTTCTCGGGAATCAGGTGGCATGGTACCTCCTCCTCTCTCTGCTTGCTCTTCATGGCTGTCTGCAAGTTCAGCAGTCCCAACATGACATGCCCAACTCAGATGCCATTGTCCCATGGGCTCCTGAATGCCTCCGAGGCCACTCGAAGGCCTCTGAAACTGGACTCGTTCCCACAAAACCTGTTCTTCCTCCAGCAATGAACTGATCCATGCATTTTTCAAGATGTAGCTTCAAAGTTAATTCCTCTGGAAGCCTTCCAGAACTTTCTTTGAGTTCTTTGCTCCATTCCACAACTGTTGAGCCTGACATAATCTCTACGAGGGCATGCATCACCTTTCATCATGATATTTATCTACATAGCAAGGTTCCTCAGAAACTGAGCCACATGAGGTCTGAGACTGTATCTTGGGTAACTCTGTTTCCCATGCTGGGTCTCACACACAATAGGGGCTGCATAAATGCTGAACAAATGAAAAGTCGGGAAGTCAGGTTTTAAAAATGGGATGTATATGGATTGGCAGAAAGAGAGAAGGAGAATAATTTCTACCATCTATTAGAATGGAATTTCTGAAGGGCTCCTAGCTCCAGGGTATTTAAATAGATATAACCCTTGCCTTATTAGAATCTTAGGCTGGAAAGCCTATTTGCGTTATTTTTGTTATTCCCCCATTACGTAAATGTGTTTAACTAAGGGAAGGCTTTTGATTCTATAGAGGCCTGGAGAGGTCCAGGATATCCTTGAGTCCAAAAGGTTCTCATTTCCTAATGTTCAAATTGTTATGAGTGAACAAGTTACCAGTTGAGGCTACGAAATGTCATTCTGTAAGGATCCTTAAAAGCAGTTTAGAATTTCAGCATCCTCAAGGACTGGTAGATGTTTTGCCTTAAACTAAAGCAAGGGAAATTTGGGCAAGCTTTGTTCTTGAGGGTCTGGTCACATCTATGCTTTGTTGCAGTTATTTTATTTTATTATGCAAGGGATCAAACACAGGACCTTATATATTTGACGCAAACACTATACCACTGAGCTACACCCCCAGTCCACATCTATGTTTTCAAAACTACCCAGTAACTAATTTTAAAATGAATTTTTAAAAATACTTATTTGGTTGTGATTTTGCTGCAGTGTGTGCTGTGATTCCTATCAGCTGTAGGAACTGCTGACATCTAAAACTCTGGCTAGATCTCCACCCTCCTGCTCTTCGGCAGTTAGGCATGTGTGAGTTTTGCAGGAATAGCTTCCTAACAGAAATGTGGACGTAAGAGTTTATTTTTCCCCAACATAACCCTTCTCAGCTCTCTGCTCCTTCCTGAGACTGCTCATTTTTCAGGACAGGAATATAACACCTTCTCTAGGGTATGTCAGCTTCTAAAAAGAGCCTGTTTATAAGGACTTGTGTTAGATTAGGTTTCACCATCATTATTGGGGAGGCACCAAGACTGCATGTACCTCTGGTGAATTTGTGTTTACCTAACACCTTTTCATGTCGGTAGATCCCAGCTAGCATACCTGCTTATGCCAGCGTAGGAAAAAATGTTTTCAAAAGCACTTTAATTCCAGCAGCTCCCACCACTAGAGAAATAAACTATGAAGATGGCATCATTGTCAGCAGTTCAGGTGGTGGGAGGAAATTTACCTAAACTTACCTTCTCCTTTCTTTTTAATTGAATTTTTTTTTAAATTGTGGGAAAATTCACATAACATAAAGTATATCATTTTTAAAGTGTACAGTTCAATGGCATTTAGTACATTCACAGTGTTGTAAAACTATCCCTACTGTCTAGTTTCAGAACATTTTCATTTCCCCAAAAGGGAACTCCATAATCTTTAAGCAGTTCCTCCCCTCTCTCTCCACCTACTCTCTGCTCTGCAGCCTCTGGCAACCACCAGTCTGCTTTCCGTCTACATATTTGCCCTTTCTGAACATTTCATATAATTATGTATGGCCTTTGGGGTTGGTTATAATGCTTTCAAAACTTATTCATGATGCAGTATGTATCTACTGAATTCCTTCATATGACTGATTAATATTCCATGGTATGGGTAGGCCATATTTTGTTTATACATTGATCAGTTGATGGGTATTTGAGTTGTTTCCATGTTTTTTGACTCCTGTGAATAATGCTTCTATGAATATGGTAGATCCCAGCTAGCACATCTGCTTATGCCAGCATAGAAAAAAATGTTTTCAAAAGCACTCTAATTCCCACAGCTCCCACCACTGGAGAGATAAACTATCAAGATAGCATCATTGTCAGCATTGATCAATTGATGGGCATTTGAGTTGTTTCCACTTTTTTGACTCCTGTGAATAATGCTGCTATGAATATGGTATAAAAGTATCCATCAGAGTCCCTTTTTATCATTTTGGGGATTTATTCAGGAGCTGAACTTTTGGATAGAGAATTTTGTATTTAACCTTTTGAGAAGCAAGGGCTGCACCATTTTATAGTCCCAGTGATGTGAGAGGGTTCCAGCTTTTCCACATCCTTTTCAACAATTTAAAAAATTTCCCCCATATTTTTTAATTAGCACATTATAGTTGTACATAGTGGTGGGATTTGTTGTTACACATTTGTACATGCACACAATGTGACAATGTCATTTGGCCTATGTCGTTCTCCAGTGTTTCCCCTTTCCCCGCCCCCCTTCATCCCCCATCTGTTTCCTCTGCTCTACTGATCCTCCTTTAATTTTCATGAGATCCCCCTCACACCATCCTTTCCTTTTCTCCCCCTCTAGCACATGAGATAAAACATGTGACTCTTCAATATTGGCTTATTTCACTTAACACAATGGTGTTAAGTTCCATCCATTTTTCTGAAAATGGCATTATTTCATTTTTCTTTATGGCTGAATGAAACTCCATTGTGTATATATACCACATTTTCTTTAACCTTCCATCTGTTTATGGACACCTAGGCTGCTTCCACAGTTTGGCTATTGTGAATTGTGCTGCTGTAAACATAAGTATACATGTATTGCTAGAGTATGATGACTTTAATTCTTTAGGATAAATACCCTGAGGAGTGGAATAGCTGGGTCATATGGTGGTTCCATGCCTTGTCTTTTGAGGAACCTGCATACTGATTTCCACAGTGGTTGTACTAAATTATAATCCCAACAAAAATGTAGAAGTGTTCCTTTTTCTCAAAATCCTCTCCAATATTTATTATTGTTTGTATTCTTGATGGATGCCATTTTGACTGGAATGAGATGAAATCTTAACTGCTAATGATACTGAACATTCTTTCACATATATGTTGGACATTTGTATTTCTTCTTTTGAGAAGTGTCTATTTAGTTCATTTGCCCATGTATTACTTGGGTTAATTGGGAGGGGGTTGGTGTTCAGTTTTTTGAGTTCTTTTCATTTTCTGGATATTAATCCTCTATCAAAATAGTAGCTAGCAAAGATTTTCTCCCATTCTGTAGGTTCCCTCTTTAAATTCTTATTTTTTTCCTTTGCTGTGCAGAAGCTTTTTAATTTGATGCCGTCTGATTTATTATTTCATGTCATTATTTTCTAAGCTTTAGGGGTCCTACTGAAAAAGTCAGTGCCTATGCCTACATGTTGGAATGTTGACCCTACATTTTCTTCTAGAAGTTGCTAATTTCTGGTCTAATTCTTAGATCTTTGATCCATTTTGGGTTAATTTTTGTGCAGGTGAGAGAGAGATAAGAGTTTGGTTTCATCCTTCCACATAAGGATAATCAGTTTTAGCAGCATCATTTGTTTCAAAAGGCTGTCTTTTCCCCCATGTATCTTTTTTGGCCCTTTGTCAAGGATCGGATGACTGTATCTGTATGGGTTTGTCTCTGTGTCTTCTATTCTGTTCCATTGGTCTATGTATCTACTTTTATGCCAGTACCATGCAGGTTTTGTTGCTATACTTCTGTTGTATAATTTGAAGTCAGGCTTTGTGATGCCTTCAGCATTGCTTTTTTGGCTTATGAATGCTTCAGCTATTCTGGGTCTTTTACTCTTCCAAATGAATTTTAGAACTGTTTTTTTTTTTTTCTTAGTTCTTTAAAGAACATCATTGGTATTTTGAATTACATTGAATCTGTATTTTACTTTTAGTAGTATGGCCATCTTGACAATATTAATTCTGTCTATCCATCTTCTTGTGTATTCTTTCTTTCTTGGGTGTTCTATATTTTTCATTGTAGATCCTTGATTAGAATTATTCCTAAGTTTTTGTGTGTTTTTGAGATATTCAACAATTTTAAAAAATTTTTTTGGTTTTATTTGCTTGTTGTGTTTTATAGTCTTCTTAGTAAGTATGAAATGCTGGGTCACCATGGTCTTGACATTCATTTCCCTAGTGATTAATGATGTTGAGCATCTTTTTCAGTACTTATTGGCCATTGTGTATCTTCTTTGCATAAATGTTTATTCAAATCTTTTGCCCATTTTTACACTGGATTAACAATTTATTAATTCTGTCTATCCATCTTTTTGTATATTCTTTCTTTCTGGATTGTTTATCTTTTTGCTGTTGAGTTGCAATTACTTATACATTCTGCATATGAGAACTGAATCAAATATGATCAGTAGATCTGCATTTTCCCCCTTTTGTGGTTATCTTTTCACTTTGTTGATCATCTCCTTTGAAGATCAAAAGTTTTTATTTTTATTTCAATTTTTATTTGTTCTTTGAGGGTCAGGCCTCACTGTATTGACCAGGCTGACCTCAATTTCCTGGGCTCAGGTGACCCTCCTACCTCAGTCTCCCAAGCACCTGGACTTCAAGTGTGTATCACTTCACCCATTTTAGAAGATTTTAATTTTAATTAAGTCTAATTTATCAATTTGTTCTTTTTGTACTTATATAGTTTAGGCATGAAAAATGAAGTAATTGAAGTTAAAGCACATTGGACAATTTCAAAGTAGATTAGAAAAAGCTGAAAGGAGTAAAGAAATGGAAAGCGTGGTGAAATTTACCGATGTGGAAAATAAAATTATATATGTGTGTACATGTACACATACCTAACACATTTTGTGTGTGTGTGTGTGTGTGTGTGTGTTAGGAACTTCAGGACAAGAAAAAATAGAGAATGGAAGCAGAATTCACAGTTTTTTCATGAAGATAAACAAATCTGAAGACCCAAGGAGCTTAGCAGGAAATAAAAAGAAACTTATCCTAGTCACACTAAGTGTTGTTTGAAACCACAGAACATCAAAGACAAACAGAATCGTCGTAAAAGTGACCAGGAGGAAAATACAGATTACTTGAAAAAAATGTCAATCAAATTAAGTTAGCTTCAGGGCTGAACACAGACAGTCAGGAAAAATCAGAATTGGATGTTCTAAAGCCTTTGCACCATCCCAGAAGCCAGTTATTATTTTCTGACTTTTGACTTTGTCAAATATTGGAGGTTAGTTTAAAATCTAAGAGTGATCACTCAAATTAATAAAATGCCTCTAAACCAGTAGGCAAAAAAATAAATAAGTAAGTAAATAAGGAAGGAGAGAAAAGAGCAAAGAAAAGCATGCTAAAAAGCAAGTATGATATAAATGATACCACTTGGATATTTTATAATTGTCTATTAATTATAAATACATATATATGGTGCAAATAAAATATGGACAGCAAGGTTATTTCCAAATTTTCTTATAGTAGCAAGAAGAATAGGACCAGGGAGGAGTATAAGGGCACTTTATATTTGAGATTTTATTATTTCATTAAAGTCTGAAGTAATGGGCTAAGGGTATGGCTCAGTGGTATAGCACATGCTTAGTATGCACAAGAGCCTGGATTCTAGCCCCAGCACCCCCAATTCTGAACTAGTTATCACAGCCAGACCCACTCCTGACATTTGCAGGCCTTGGTATATGGAGACTGCATACCACATCTAAGTATGTGAAAATTATAAACTGTCATCAAAGCTGTATGAACATGCTCCCTCTCAAAGTCTTACTGCACTATATTCATCCTTCTTGTGATGTGAGATAATATAAATGGTGAGAGGAAGGGAGATGAATGATGTGCTCAGAATGTACCCAATTTGAAACCTATGAATTGTCTATTTCTGGAATTCTCCATTTAAATGTTTCCATTGTGGTTGACCACATACCTGAAACTGTGGAAAGTGAAACACAGTATTGGGTTGAGGCTGCTGTAAATAATAGCCAATCTCTGGGAAAGTTCCATATTTCTTCACAGCAGTGGCACCTTGGAGGGAATATTCAGGAATGGCAGGGACAGTTCCTAATTCGTGACTTTTAGAAGAAAACTCATATAGATTTTTCATTGTGGTTCAAACTAAGCATTGGGGCTATGCAGCAAGAAGCCGCCGCCTCTGCCTGGAGCCCTGTGGCATGGGAGCGTTCTCTTCCTGCAGATGCCTGGGCTTCAGAAAGGGAAGGTGAGTGCAGGTGGGGGTGAAGCGTTAGGACTTTACTGTGGAAACACATCACTCCAGGTTCTGCCTGGAATGAAAAGGGCACTTGTAAGCACCCCTAAGTGAGGAGGGAGGCTCTGGAGGCCAACGGGACTTAAAAGAGGGAGCAGTGCACTCAACATGCCTAGATAGCATCTACTGTAAATAACCGGGCAGCTTGGGAAACTGAACCTTTTCCTTGATGTGGGAGGCTTTCTGCCACCCCAGTCAATCTGTCTGATCTTACAGCCTGAAGTTATTCACCTCACCGACTCCCTTGGAAACGTGTTGAGCTGACCTGGATCCTGACTGTGTTTGCTTTCCCTGCAGAATGAATGAGCGTGACCGCCTGATAAAGAGGCTCGGCAGGAAGACACCCCCGACCCTCTTCCTTGGTGGCTCTGTGAACCAGCAATGTGTCTCACGTGAGTACATGCTGTCATCCTAGACAGGGCAACGGGGACCTGGGTAGAGCCAGGAGGGCAGCAAGCTGCAGGAACTCCAAGTAGTGCTAATCAGCCAAAGGTGTGCTTTGGAAGTGCACATATTTGGCCCCAAGGCAAATACAAGCTTGAATGTTGGGAATTCCCTCAAACCCAATCAATTGCCTGAATGACAAAAACCTTAAACCTAAAATCCTGCTAAGGTGAAGATCCTTTTGTCAGCCTCCAAAGAGAATTTTTAAAAATTGAAGTGATATTAGTGTTCAATTACTGCCTTCACTGATAGCAATATGGATTGCTTTGCTTTTTGGTGTAATAATTGTAATGATAACAATTGGGCGGGAGGAATCTCTTCTTTTCCCATGAAGACTGACCCATGTCTAAGATTGCCATACCCCCCATCACCCCCAGACCCAGAGGAGTAGAGAGTGAGCTGTGATTGACCCCCCTCCCCAACACACACACACACACACACACACACACACACACACACAACTTATTTTGGACCTCTTAGGAGAGCTCCTCGGCTTCTTTTTAGCAATGCATCCATTCAGCTGCCAGCGAGAGAGCCCAGGCTGCCTTCCGCCAGGGGTCTGCGGACCAGCCTGTGCCTCTAGAGATCCTGCTTCCTTTTCCAGCCCACCTCCCCTCTCTTCTAATTGAGCACAGGTCATGTCTTTATCCCAGACCCCACTCCCTGCTTCCTGTCCCTCCCTGAAAAGTTTAGAAGGAAGCATCTGGTAAAAAAGAACACCTTGTGAAACACTGAAAACAGCCCAGGTGTCCATGGATTTGTGTGGGGTTCAGTTGCACTCCACCTGACCACAGGGATTCCCAGGCCTTCTCAATGGAAAGGGAAGGTGAGGCGCAGCACATGGCCACCTTGGAGTAATCCACTCCCTCTCTCCTCTTCTCCATGTGGAATATCCCTATGAGATATAGGGGCCTGACCTGTCTATGAATGTCCCTCCATGCCAAGGGTTAGGCACCAGCCCTGAGAGCACAAAGCAAGCTCAAATCAGGAGAGTAGTGGCCCAGTGAGGCCCTGTGGGATATAGGTCACAGCCACTAGTCTCTGACTGAGAGAGGTCAAGTTCAGAGGTTTGATGGGATCTTCCAAGGAGTGTACGCCAACTGAGTTCGGCTATCTGGGTTCCTTTCCCTGCTCTTCCATTTTTCTGTGACCTTGAGCAAGAAAAATTTCTGCATCTATAAGATGAGGATAATAGGAAAACCTGGCTGGGTGATCAAGAAGATTGTTTGAGATCATATACATAAATGCCTAGTGCTGTGCTGGACTATAGAGAGTTAGGTATGACTGTAATGATGACAATGATGATGCTGATGCCATTAGCTGAGAAACTGTGGGCAACTTACATATTTCTCTAAATTTCTTCTCTGGGAAAGAAAATAAAATTATAATAATATGCATGCAGCCTTATGCCTCTTCTCAGTGTGAAGTATCTTCTGTATGCCATACACAGAGAAAACACATACAAATTCCCTAAACCACAGTGTTCATGCTACAGAGCCACTCTGCTCCTCTAGTAAATGTCTCAAAGTAACCATAGGGAAAAAAAACATTTGCAGGATTAGGGGTATGGTTGGATGGTTACCTAGCAAGCACAAAAACCTGGGTTCTGTGCAGAAAAGCAAGAAAGGACATATACAATGTGTGTGTGTGTTTGTGTGTTGCAATCAAAGACCAAGCGGAGAGCCTTAAACAGTCTAAATGATTTTCTTAAGTCAACATTTTGAAGGCAAAAAAAAAAATCTACTGAACAAATATAAGAAATAAGTCAGCTTCTAGTATCATACCACATTTTAAAAATACTTGATGACTAATACGAAGGCCTCTTAGACAATTTAAGACACTCTGTCATTAATACTGAGAGAGGACCATTGAGTAGTCAGAACAATGGACTGTCCCCCTGCATGTGTCCATCTGCTGTTTCGGTCTCAGTCTCCTTAGGAAACTGGAAGACTTTAACTTGGTAGTAATTTTAGTTTCTGCTGTGATCTGGATTTGACCATGTGGTCTGGTTTGAACGTATCCCCCAAGGTTTATGTGTTGAAATTTAATCCCCGCTGTGAGGTATTACGATGATAGAAATTTAATCCAACTGTGTATTTAGACATGGAGTCTTTGGGAGTTGATTGGGATTAGATAAGGTCCTCAGGGTGGAGCTGCCATGACTGAATCCCAATGACTTTACAAGAAGACAGATGAGAAGAGACCCCCATGTGCTTCCTATCTCCTGTCATGTGATGCTGTCTGCTACCTTGAAACTCTGCTAGCAAGAAGGCCATCACCAGATGAGGCCCCTCAACCTTGCACCTCTAGAACTATAAGCCAAAATAAACCTCTTATCTTTCTAATGTTCACAGTAATCAGGTATTTCATTATAAGAACAAGAAAAACCAGACTAATATAGTGCCTTCCAACCACCAATGAACAATATTTACAACTGAGATCAAGTGTTTCCTACATAGTCTATCATCCCTGTGGTCTTCCCACTTCTGTGGCTGTTAGGAATCTTTGTCTAGACAGGAAACTGCTACTTTCATTAAGGAGCTATCAGATCTCTGATTTCAAGGAATGCTACTTAAGGGAAATCTTATTCCAAAATAAATGAAAAGAAAAAAAAACATGATTTTTATGAACTTCATCAAATGTTCTACCTGGACAAGACAAACAACTAAGAAATTTACCCTCTCCCCATTTTCTTCCACCTCCCCACCCCCTCCCCGAATTCTGGTGGAGGTTGATATTTAGGAATAGATGAATTAGGAAGCCAGCTAGGGAAAGTTCACAAGTTGGGTGAGTGGAGTGCTTCCTCCAGGGCCACTTCAGGATTTTCCAGCTGTCAGGCCTTCCTGAAAGACAAATGAAAGTGGGAAATGCAAATTGCTGAGGGCTTCCTCTGAGCTCCTAGTTACATACTCATTAGGCAGAACCTGCTGAGCAGATCATGCATCTTTGTCAGGCTATAGGTACAGGCTGGGCAGGTGGAGGCAGGTGAGTACTTCTAGGGCCTGTTGTTCCATTAAAACTTCGCCCACTACAACTTCAACATTCACCAGTCCCAGTTTCTAAAAGGAGAATATTTTACCTGAGCCAGGGAGGATCCACCCACTTCCTAGGGTTAAACTGTCAGACCATCCTCCCTCTACCCGCCTACCCCATGCCCTCCGTGCTGGGAATGGAAGCCATGGTCTCAGGCACACCAGGCCAGTGCTCTACCATTGATCTACATTCCCAGCTCTTTTCCTATATTTTATTTTATTTCTCTCTAAATATAAGTTGCCCAGGCTGGCCTCGAACTTGCCATTCTCCTACCTCAGCCTCCCAAGTCACTGGGATCACTAGCCCGCAGGATTCTGCCTGATCCTTCATTCATTCTTGAATTTCTGAGTTCTCTTTAAGTCTTAGTTGAGATTAATAATAAGAAAGTCTCAGTCCACAGCATTCTGGAACATGATGTTAGATCACAGCCAATGAGAACTGAGGGGAGGAGCATTTGACAGTGACCCTTGGGTGCTCTGCTCACCCCGGGAGAAGAGTTCTACAGCAGGATAAGGCATTTCTATCGGCCTGCTTCTTTGGAGGGAAATCTAGAAATCCTTCCCACCCCAGTGTGGCTAAGTCAGCCCCCAGCCAACCCACAGCAGGCCCACATGGCTGTGGTACTAATGTCAGTTGAGCAAGTCATAACAGCCATGAGCCAAAGACACTCCCAGAGTTGGGTGCCCACTAGGCAAGACCTGATGTGAATGAAAAACAGGATAAATGAATGACAAAGCTTTTGCTCCTTCCATACACAAGGAGTAGAGAATTTCAAAAGACAACTACCTTTCCCAAAAGGACAACCCCAGTATTTATTTTTAAAGTCTCAACAATTACCCTTCATTTCCTACCCTCCCCAGCCCCCCACCACCACACATAAAAGAAAGTAAATACAGACAGACCCCCCCAAAAAAAAGAATAGGAAGCAATTATTCTAACTGGACCCACTGTTGAGAGAGACTCCTTTCCTCTCTGACTTGGATCGAGAAGCCTCCCCACTGATGGAGAGTATAAATCAGTACTGAACAGGGAGAAGATTCTGCCTCCTGGGTATAGTTATCCAAGGAAGTATCCTGGAATTCATACAGAAGGCTGGAGCTGTGAGAGAACGTAGCCTTCATTGGCCTACGTCATTTATTTTACAGAAAAGTAAACCAAGACCAGAAAACCTAAAAAGTCCAAGATTGCCAAGCAAGGACTAGACACCTCGTAGGACCCAATACATCAGCTTCTTGGGCTTCCTGGGTCCAAGATGAAAGCAGAGTGGACAAATTGTCATCAGGGTGGGGATCTCAGTAGTCCCCTGCCTGCCACGGAAGTGTTTATAAAGAGCGTTTAGAATTACAGGAGGAGACCGGTTGTTGGTCGGAACAACCTTGGTCAGACTGAGAGCCTCTCCTGGCAGTGGAGCATGGCTACAGCCACATTTGGAGGCCGAATTGCCATTCCATGGCACATCCCATCCAGGGACAGCTGCCACATGGCCCCTCAGGGACACATCAGCCGTTTATTAGAAATGTTGATTTTTAAAAGACCAGAGAATGGAAGTTGCCAAGTAGACCACAGTACACAGTCTTGTTACCAGGGGACACTGTTACTGGCTAGATTTTGCTTTGAAACATCCCAGGGAAAGGCGTGTCCTCTTGGACTACACCAAGAATGCTTCACAAAGAACACCTTGTGCAGGGTTTAGGACAGGCTTGTGCCAGAGGGAGGCGGGAAGTGGGGAGCAGCCCCTCCCAAGCCAGCAGTGGCAGTTTCTTCCTCCTGATGAACTCTCGACTTGGTGAAAATCCAAAAGCTCTTAAGGGAATGGGCCTGAGAGGCAGCATTTCCTCATCAGGGCTCAGAAGCAGATCAGGCAAAGACTCTCCAGCCATGAGAAAGCAAAGACACCTGTGTGGAGAGTGCCCTAAGCAAGTTCAAGGGCTGTGGACTCTGGATGGAACAAGCAGAGCCTCCCGCTCCAGCTGGCTTCCAATTCAGAGAGATGCTGCCTTGTGCCCAGCTATGTAGGGGCTCACACTGATCTGAGGGCTGCTTGTGGGATTTTTTTGTGTGTGTTGCTTTGTTAGAAATAGTGGTGAACAAGTAGACAAAAGTCCCCTGTGGAGGATTCCTTTCTGTCCTTTGCGTTCACCCTCACTCGGCTGGGTCTGCCTTCACTGTGGCCCACTCATTCTCCTTTTTTCTTCCTCCTGTAGACTCCTGGTCCAGGCCCTGCTCCCTGCTACTTAGCTTCTGTGTCCTCAGTTGATCCCCAGGCCACCTCTGCAGTCCAGCGCTTTGCCTCCTGGGTGGCCCACCTGGGAGCCTTTGCGCTACTGGCAGGCATGCTCATCTGAAGAGTTAGGAGGCCAGACCAAGGACAAGGACTCTGGATTTATGGGCACACAGAGAAGTAAAAAAACAACTTGCAGGGGCAGCAGGGCTGGGGTTATAGCTCAGTTGGTAGAGTGCTTGCCTCGAATGCACAAGGCCCTGGGTTCAATCCCCAGCACCACAAAAAAAAAAAAAAAAAGGGCATTTTCTCCTTCCTCCTTGTCCTTTCCATCCTCACACGGTCTCTGAAACATTGCTATGGTCTATGGTATGTCTTTTTGCCCTGGCAACTTTCTTCTATGAGCTAAACATCTGAGGAAATTAACAAACAACCCAGGAGCTGATGCTGATTTCTTTTTCTCCTTTTGGAGTATGAAAATAAGTGAACATTTCCATTGTAGACATGCATGGATGTTTCTCATGATTGTTAGGCTCTGGACTATGGTGTTTTTTGTTGTTGTTTTTGTCAGGATATCTATGTGAGCTGAGGGACATTTCTGTCCCTCTGCCACAGAATGGTTGCTAATGCAGAAGGAATCGTATCAGATACTTTCTGTGAGAAGGACCAGTTGAAAGCAAAACACCCACTTAAGCTTCTGAACACCAAGCCTCTTTCAGAGCAGTAGATGCAAGAGGGTATAGCCCACAGCACACTGCTCAGGCCTGCTTCCCTATTCTGCCACTCACCTGGTCTGTGACTTTGGACAGGTCACAAAAATCTCTTTCCCAGCTGAAAAGTGGTAAGAATAGAATTACATATTTCTTAGGGTTTCTGGGATGATCAAATGAGCATTATGCAAATGGTATGTGGATCGATGTCTTGAACACATAGCACTTAAAAAGTGTTGGTGATTATTTACTATTATCATGTAAACTGATTGTGAGAACGAGTCATAGTGTGGCCATATGATGAGTCCGTGATGAGTCCGATCACTAAATTCCTCTTGATTTTATCATGGGTTCTTTCATTTTATTTACATAGAAATAAACCCATATCAGTTACTTATTACCAGTACAAATCAGTACAGTTCCCTAATAGTGTAGTGTGTGTTTTTCCTGATATGTTTACAGCTTCATAAATTAGTAGGCAGCCTGCAGCATTAGGTAGATGGAGGCATCTCTCTTGATGGGTAGTGGGAGAGTGACCCACTGTTTATGCTACCCACACTGAGCTTAGCTGAAGCACCTTAGGAATAGGAAAGCCACCTGCTCTGGTTCATCTACTATATATCCCTCCCAAAACTTGTGTTGGGATTTAATTACCATTGTGATGGCATTAAGAGATGGGACCTACCAGGCATGGTCACATGTACTGGTCATCCCAGCTTCTTGGAAGGCTAAGGCAGGGGGATCACTTGAGCCCTGCTATTCAAGGCAACATAGCAGGATGCTATCTCGAGAGAGGAGACAGAGAGAGAGAGACAGAGAGATGGGACCTTTACGAGGTGATTAGATCTTGAGGACTCTGCTCTCGTGAATGGATTAATATTGTCATCAAGGGACTTGGTTATTGGTTATCTCAGGAGTGGGTTGCCATTCAGTCACATTCTAACACAATAAGATGACCCTCACCAGCTGCATCCTGTCCATCTTAGACTTCCCAGCCTCCAGAACCATGAATTATAAACAATAAATTCCTATTGTTTATAATTTACCCAGTCTGTGGTATCTTTATTATAGCAGCAGAATACAGACTTAAGACCCTACCTGCTAAGAGGCAGTCCTACCCCAGCATCAGCAGCACTGTGCTGCCACAGGTCTACTTGCCCAGAGTCCCCTTCACAATCACAGGTTTCTCAGTCCTCTCCATTCAAGGCTAAAGAAGCCACAGGTTGCATTCCAGGTCAGCTGGAATCCTCAGAAAAGCAGCTTCTCTTAAACCCGGAGCACTCTCAGTTCTCCTGCTAACCACTTCCTCCTGCATGCTTCTCTTTCAGATGGGTACGCCTTTTCTCAAGAAGAACATGGAGCTGTTACTCAGGAAGAAATAGTTCGTTCTTATGATACCACCCAAAGGAAACAGAGGAAGAAATAAGACACAACTTCTCCTGATTGATCCGAGGGAAGAGATGTGGTTTGTTGCACCAGTGTTAACCCATCTTTGTTAGAAGAGACTGGCGTCAGCAGCCAAATCACCAGAAAACACATTTCTGTGGCCTTAGCCAACCAGTTTGTTAGTTGTTTATTCCCTCGCAAACCTGGAGTATAGACCGCAGGGGAAGCCATTTTTTTCCCTCCCGATTTGTCTGCAGTGCTTGGCCTAACTTCTGTTTACGTTGTTATAAAGCATTCAACTGTGCTCCGTGAGGTGTGAAATTAAAAACATTGTGTTCCACCAATATTTAAACATCAGTACTAGTTGTTCTGGGAGGAAGGGAAGGGAGTTTTATGTTGCGTGAGAGATCCATCTTGGTAATTGGAACAGGGCGCCCTTACTTCCTGTTTGGTTAACTCACAGATTGCATCCAACGTGGGCAGCATGCAAACTTCACTTTAGGCAGGTTGCTCACCCGCTTTCATTCCTATTTTGTTTGTATGAAGTTGGCATAAACTTCTTGATTGCAATGAAATCATAAAATGTCTATATCTGGGAGGTAAATTTAAGAACCTTTGTTTGAACCTCTTAGCCACATTCCCATCAGGACGAACCAGTCAGTGTACCATGGACTCTTCTACTCCCTTGCCAGGTGCCAGCTGACTGAGCCTACTATTGCTGTCCAGGTGTCCCTTATCCTCAGACCTTCTGCATAGCTGGCCACTGGGCTTGGTGCATGGCAGCTGGTGGGCAGCTGACCCTAATCAGTAATTTTCCTTGTTCCACTGCAGTTCTGACTTTTTGTTCTATAACTAAACAAAAACATAGCTATTCTGAATATATCTTAGATTTCTATCTGCCTCTTCCTGACAAGGGGGAATCCCACAGATCACAACGATGGTTAAACCCCTTGCCCTGGTCAGCCTCTGAGTACTCACTCATTTCCCAATTTCCAACCACCAAGCCTTTGGCAACTGCTTCAGTTAGAATCAATGCTCGTTTCCTTGAGAGTTCAGAGCACATTTTAGACTCACTGTTGGGAAACAAATGAGTTTATAAGACATCTGTACAGTGAAGGAACACACCTCTCACTCTGTAGCTGTAGAATCAAAGAATTCACAAACCCAGAGGGGTAGTATAGGACAGTGAAGGAGAGTAGTGAGGGAGACCCCACCTGTCCTCGGAAGGTGCTGAAGGGCATACTAATGTTGGAGGCAGACACAGTGGACATATCCACCAGATCTTTTCAGAACTCTGGAGTCACACCCTGAGGCCCCCACAGTTGTCAGGATCAGCCTCCCCTGTATGGGAGCTGAAGCATGACCTTGCCATTCAGTTTAATTTTTAAAAATTCCAAACATTTCAATTAAATACCTGTATTTGAAATATTGACATGATTTCCCTTTTTTGTTGTGGTGGTGCTAGGGAGTGAACCCAGGACCTTGTGCATGTGAGGCAAGCACTCTACCCACTGAGCTATATCCCTAGCCCATGATTTCCTTTTTTTATCCAATCAGTTTTAGACACAGGGGCCTTCCTAAATATAGTGCCCTGAATTCTAAGACAAGGAAGGGAAGGCTCAGTCACTGACTCCCCAACTGCAGTCCCACATCCTGAATTGGCATGAGACCTGGGTACCTCCAAGTATGTGTGTAAGAATATGGGAGCCCTCAACAAATGGCAGGCTTGGAGGCATGTTCTCTCTCTCCTCTTTGCTTTGGTTGCCAAACCAGATTTTAGGATGGCTTAAAGTAAATACTTCTGGGTAACTAGTACTGGTTAAAATGGCACCGTTCCTCTGGGGATGGTTGTAGTAACCTAGAAAATAAAACAATAATGCGCTTTTCTTTCTAACTATTACTGGAACATTCACAACTCACGAACATTGAAAAAACAGAATAAATTGCATTGATTAAGAAAACTAATCCTCCTTTATGAGATGACCAGAATACCGAGATGCATTTAACAGGGGAGGCTCAGAAAGTTACCATTCCTTACTTCCTAAGGTGAACAAAACATTTTTAAATACTAGAGCACCCAGCCAGTTGAATTTTTCAAGGACTGACCTGCAGGAACGACAGCAGGAAATTGGCTTCCAATTAACACAACGAACCAGGTGTATATCTTTATTGCACACCCAAAAAGATGGTAGCTGAAATACAGAAAAGGAAGGAAAGTTGGAATTCAATGTTCATTAGGCATCTTCACTATTTGGTTTCATTTGGGAACTAAACCCATTTGGAAAGATTGAGTTAAAATTCAATTTTTTGTCAAACACTTAGCCCTTTCTTGAACTTGAAGTCTTGTTTGTGTTTATAGGGTTTGAGGGGTTTTATTTAATTTTTTTACATTAAAGTACAGTCATATTTTCTGGGATTGAAGTTGCATTTCCTCCTTTTTTGAGAAGTAGACTAAACAATCTTTGCAATAATGAGGTATGCACACGGAAGAAAACATTTCTAGAAGGGATGCCTTTCTATTTATTCTCTGTGTGATTAAGCTTTCTTACAGCCGAATGACTAAATTGGGTTTCTAGGCAAGGCAGCTGTCAAGAGGTGTGACGTATAATATTTAGCTGGGGCCAACTCAGGGGCTGTGTCATTTGTCCTATCTTTAAATTGAGGTCAGAGTGTTACATACAACCCCTCTCCGGGGAGCCGAGTGAGCTGGACGAGGTTGCATATGCTGCCTGTCAGCTCAGTGGAAATGTCACATGGGACTTGTCACTCTCCACACAGTAAGTGACTCTCAGACTAGTAGGTCAAACTTGGTCAGCAACATAGGGCCTTGGGCTGAGCTGGCAGAACCCACTCAGGCCAACCCCTAGGCTAATGCTATACCCAGTGACTGTGTTGTTTGAGGCTATGTCCCGTTCTGGCTAACTCTGCAAACAAGTGAGACCAGCCATCCTCTAAAATGAGTTCTTGGTTCCACTGCATGGGCACACACTTGCAACAGTGGCTGTAGAAAAAACACATTGTAAAGGGAAGGGGAGAACAGAAAGAACCACCTAACTCTGCTTGGCATTCTGGATTCACTTGGCATGGCTAATGGAGTGGGCTTTGTAAGAATTGGGGGAGTGTAGCTAATGTCTGTCCTGACTCAATGTAGAGTATTCCAGACTTCTTGACCAGTATTATTTTCTTCCATCTCCCTATGTATATGTGCATACACTAAAACAAAAATGTGATGACTCTTTTGGATCAGTATCATATAAAACCTGTCCTTTGGAGAAAGGCGATGGTGTTTTGTGAAAATTTTTAGAGAAATGTCCTAAAAAGTGAATCTGTGGTTCAGCCGAGCTCGGCTGAGAACTCTGTTGACATTTCCTTTTTCCTTGCAAGGATTCAGGTCTGCTATAGGAATCTGACAGTGAAACTCAGTAATAACATTTAAAGAAGCAGTATATGATGGGGGGAAAAGTGAGTCTAGGTAACTAATGTCTGAAAATGCATATGGACATACAGATTATAGGCTTTAAAATTGAATTTTCTTAAAAATTGTCCTGGTCAGCTTCTGAGTACAAATGGAGTTATAATCTCCTTTTGTTATAACAATGACTCTCTACCTTTTTATAACCATAAGAGTGAGAATTTCTATCATCTCTCCATGTTCCTAGGGATTTATATCTTGAACCATAAGTCAAATAGAATGTTTGCAAGACTTTGCTGTAGGATAAGGTAGTCTTTAGTTTTGAACATGTGAAAGGACTACGCATATTTCAGCCAGGGTTTGAATTACTGCCTAGGGTCATTGTCCCAAAGTAATTCAAGGAGTGATTTAGCTTCAGCATTTGAAATGTAGCCTTCATCTCCTGGGATCCATAAAATATGTGAGCAGGGAAACCGGCTAAGCAGAACCTGAAATAATAACTTGGCAAAGGCCTGAGTTTATCAGGTCAAATCAAAAGACAGCATCCCCTCTCATCTCATAAATACTTTCTTTATGGAAATGTTTAAATTAGTGAACATGATAACAATGGAGAGAGCTAAAAGCCTCCTCCCCTCCAAAAAAGAGTGTGCATCAGTTGGCTTTGTTGGTGATTCTTTGTTGGTTCGAGGTAGTTATTATTAACTCATGCTAGCCATTTCCCACCTTGAAGGGCATGGACAGCAGCTAGGTGGGTTTCTGATGGATCATAGTAATGAGGGCCTAAAACCCCCACAATGACACTACCAGGAACATTCAATTTGATGTATTGTATCCTTCATTTATTCATTTTTTTCTCAGCATCTCAAGTTGTTCAGCAATACACATTTCCATTCCACTTACGTGAGTTTACATGAGCTCATTGGATATCAAACTTCTGACCAGTGCTTTGTTCAAAGCTCTCTGTCAGTTTGCTAGGTATGAGTGATTTCTTCAGTGGGAAGAAAAGGGTATGAAACTAACATAAATCTAAGTGGTCAGACATTACAAACAAATGGAAGCAGAAAAGAGGGGTGAGCTCACCAGTTACCCCACCCCCTGTATGATCCACAGCCATTAACCTTAGATGAACACCTCGGCTTTCCCGATGGAGGGGAGACAAAAGGGTGATTCTTTTTGCACACCAGTCTGGCTCCCTTTCAAATGACAATCTCTTGGTCTAGCTGCTTTTGAGATACCTACTCTGCTCTCTCTCCCAGGCGTCAGACCAAGAAAAACACTCTCAGAGATTAGCCCATAGGCGTTTCTTCTGACCTGGCTAAAGAAAGAAAGGAGACCTGTTTGTTTTAAAAGTCAGGAACAAAATGTCAGGTGGCTGTGATTTATGGCAGAAATAGAAGAAAGTTGAAATAATAGCACTATCCAAATAACCCTGCCCAGGAAACACAGGGGTCAAGAGAGCTTATCAAAAGCCTTATTTAGGTAAGCTCTTCCCTGCAAAAGCAAAAAAGACCGGAAGGTTCTGGACCCACTTGCCATAAGATTGGATCCACTTGTGTTCCTTGAGAAGCTTGGTATGTGGATACAGGTGAAACACCAACCACCAATAAGAAAATAGAAAACCTAGCCAGTCATGGAGTTTCTTTCCTTCCAACTAGAAGCCTGCACCATATCCCTTAAATATATACAATTATTATGTGTCAATTTTTTTTTTCAAAAAAGAGATTGCTTTGGGGCTAAGGGCATAGCTCAGAGGTAGAGGCCTTGCCTAGCATGAGTAAGACCCTGGGTTCCATCCCCAGCAGCACAAATAAAAAAAAATTAAAAAGTTTTTGCAATAGTAAAGACACGTTTGTTTTTTCACTAATAAAATGGATTAAGGACTGAATCCTCTGCTTGCCTCTCCTGTGTCTTCTCCCATGTTGTCAGTGATGGCCAAATCCAGTGGTGTGTCAGGATGCTTGTGTGTAGGCCTCCCTGTCCAGGTCAGTGTGGCAGCACGGACAGCTGCAGGGGTGGGACCATCGTTCCTCTAGCTCACAGAATTGCCATTTGAATGCAACATCTTTGTGGTCTTTCTCATGAGAGCAAAACCATGTGTTCTCCTGTCTCTTGTCACATCTGCGCTGAGATTGCTTAAATATTGTTGGCGATTGGGAGGTTTTAATCTGGTTATACAGAGGGAAGCGGGCTATGGGGGCACATTTAATTGGCTCCCAGCAGAGCAGTGAGTGCTTCCATGTTATGTGGGGGTTTTTGTTCCCTCTCTCTAGAAGTATAACCGTTTTGCCGTCCTATTAATGTCCCTGGTTGTTAAATTACAGCAGCGCATTGAGTGGAGCTGGGTTCCCTCCTGGAGTGAATACAAATGAAGGGCATCTACTTGTATGTTTAGAGGTGTTTGGAGAATTTAGTGATTTGTGGCTTTGATCAATCCTGTTGACTGGTGTATGTCTGCACAAACCTGTTTCAAATAAATCTTTTGTTAAAGTAAATGATTGGACCATGTTTTATTTTGGAATTTCCTTTTCCACTAATAAGCAGTTATAGTCTTAGGGACTTGGGACTATAACATAGGGTTTTGTCAGCAGATACAGACTTCATGGAGCTCAGGAACTGCTGAGCAGGGGACACTGTTCACTGGCAGGAGTACAGGGGAGTCTGAATTGCCGATGAACTTGAGCACAGGAATCAGAGGCCAGCCCTCTTCACAAGAGGGCCCAGGAAGTCCAGTTTGAATGTGGTGACTTAAAGGAAAGAATTGACCACAGAAAATCTTCTTCCCTCCATTACTTCCCTCCTCCTGATTCATCTCAGCATCTGGGCAAACCAAAATGGAGGCAGATCGAATTCTACCATCAAGCATGAAATCATGACATTGTTATTTTATCCATCTACCCCCAGAGCCTGCACATACTAGGCAAGCACTCTATTACTGAGCCACATACGCATCCTGATGTTATTTTAAAGAAAAAAAAATAACACCTTTGTCCTCTATAAATGCACGTAATATCTCTAATCCAAAAATCCCAAATTCAAATGCTCAAGAATCCAAAATTTTTGATTGGTGACATGATGGCACCAATGAAAAATTTCACACCATGAAACTTTATTTCATGCACAAAATCATTTAAAGTATTGCATAAAACTACCCTGAGGCAATGTGTATAAGGTATGTATGAAACAAATATATTTGGGGTTCAGACTTGGATCCCCTCCCCAAGATATCTCATTACGTATATACAAATATCCCAAAATTTGAAAAAAAAAAATCTGAAAAACTTCTGGTTCCAAATATTTTTGATAGGGGATATTTTTTTAGCCAGGTTTTTTTGCTGCTGTGGCTAAAGGAGCTGACCAGCACAATTATAGAGGATGAAGAGTTTATTTGAGGGCTTATATTTTCAGAGGTCTTAGTCCATAGAAGGCTGGCTCCATTTCTCAGGGTTCGAGATGAAGCTGAACATCATGGTGGAGTGTGTGGCAGAGGGAAGCAGCTCACATCATGGTGATCAAGAAGCCGAGAGAGACTCCGCTCTGCAGATACAAATATATACCCAAAGCCACACCCCAATTCCCACCTCCTCCAGCCAAACCCTTCCACTTCAGTTACCACTAAGTTAATCCTTATCAGAAGATTAAATCACTGATTGGGTTAAGAATCTTACAATCCAATCATTTCTCCTCTGAACCTTCTTACATTGTTTCACATGTGAGCTTTTGGTCCACACCTTACATCTAAACCATAACAGATACTGAGCATGTATTGCCAAGGAAGACAAAATCCCTTTGCCTACCAAAGCTACGAGTATCAAATACACCCAGTTCAACTCATAAACATTAAACTTTAACATTTTAAAAGTAGGCAGCACATGCAAATAAAGATTGACATGAAAGCTCTGCCTTCATTTGGAATCTCTTTGACTCAAGTGATAGGTATTTGAAGGAAGGGTGCACAGGCTATGCTGAGTCTTGGCCTGAGCTGTGAATAGGAATGGTCTGTTCCAGAAGTTTCTATATCATCATTATTAGAGTTATTTACAAAGTTTAGTGCTGCTAATATTCCTCTCCACACACTTTAAGAAAAATGTGTTTTTATTTGAAATATTCCAAGTTAATTGCAGAGAAATGCTTCCTGATTTTCCCCCAGTTTTCCAAACAGTGGTTGTGCATGCATTCCATGTGATTGAAAGCTCTTCTGCCAGGGCTGGGATGTGGCTCAGTGGTATAGTGCTTGCCTTAGCATGCTGGAGGCCTAGGGTCCCACCCCGGGTTGACCTAATTCATCTTGCCTATGATGGGGAGGTTGTTGCTGTTACTTCCCAAATAGCCTTAAATGGAGGGATCAGCTTGCATCCAAGAGCTGGAACAGGAGAGCCTATTAGTCACAAACAAAAAAGAGCTGTTTAACTCACTTGTTTTCCTTCCCAGGGTTTGATGCCTGCAAATACTTCCCAAAATGACTGCAGAAAAAGCCTTAGAATTTACTTCCAATTTATATTTTAAGATTGGATGGGGAGGGCTGGGGTTGTGGCTAAGTGTAGAGAACTTGCCTTGCATGTGTGGGGCACTGGGTTTAATCCTGAATACCACATTAAAAAAAAAAAAGATCCTGTGTCCATCTACAACTAAACATTTTTAAAAATTAAAATATTGGATGGGGAGCCTCTGAGCATATGTATTTGGCACAATAGCTGAAAGCAGTCCTACTTTTCAATTTCTCTGGTGAAAAACCCCAATATGGAGCCAAGAGCCCAAGGGATGCTACACAAAAGAATCTGCCCTTGTGTCTGAGGGAGAAATGCAGATGGGCAGGATGTGTTGTGATTGTGTGTACCTGATTTTAGATGTACATACCTGTCTGAGGGTCTTGCAAGAGAAAATGAAGTGACACAAACGTGCATGAATACAAAATTTTTAAAAAATGTGTTTTGGGCTGGGGCCACAGTTCAGCAGCAAAGCACATGCTTAATACATGTGGGAACCTGGGTTCACTCCCCAGAGCTCTGCAAAATTTCATGTTTTTCACCTTGGAAATTTGCCAAAGTAGTTCCTGTGGTGCCATGGAACATTTGTAAAGGGTTAGTACATTTCTTATTTTTGAAGACAAGAGAAAACCTACTCTGGCAACTGTGTGTGTACTACAGGGAAAGTACTCTAGGGCCTTTTCAGGTCCAACTGAGCAGACAGCCAGATATTATTTGTCTGAGAACCAGAGTCTTTTTGCTAACACTCTGAAGCTCCTGGTTCCAAGGAGAGGCCTCGATTGGCAGAGAGACTGTGAGCACTGGGATTTGCAATTAGAGCGTGCTCCTGTGCTGATGTTGGAAACAAGACTGCTAATGGTCTTGTGTTCCCCTGTCCCAGGGAGCTACAGTTTTGGGGGCTATCAGACACCTCTCCTGTTGCTGCTTGGAATACTAGTTGCCTCACCAACACTGGAGATGTCCTGGTGAACTCAGCAAAGTCCCTGCCCTCATGGAGCTCACATTCTAGAGGGAGAGATCAGATCAGATGAACATATATAGATAGTTCCTGACTTCCAACGGTTCAATTTAGGGGTTTTTGACTTTATGATGTTATGAAAGCAAAAGTCATTCAGGAGAAACCATACCTGGAATTTTGAACTTGGATTTTTTCCAGGGCTAGCATTGTGCAGTCTGTTTTCTCTTCTGATGCTGGATAGCAGCAATCACCACAGTTCCCAGTAAACCAGGAAATCAGGAAGCAAAATAACCAACACTACAGTGTGCTGCACTATAAGCCAAGACATGTAGTAGATTAGGTGTAGTCTGTGCATTTGCAAATTAACTACATTTTCAACCTCCAATGGGTTTATCCTGCCATTGTAATTTGAGGAGGATCTGCAACCTGACAGTGTCCAACAGCATGAATGGTAACCAGATCCCGCAGCTTCAGGTGGGGTGGTCCAGTCTTACTCAATGAATGCCATCTCCCTTCTCTTGTCAACAGAGCCTCTTAAAACTCCCTTCTAACTTGATTTGTCCCTGTTGACCATACAAGTAATGACTGTGTGAGGGGACATTACATTTTCTTTACTTTCCCATCTAGTGGCAGTCTCTAGACTGCCATTTTTCCACCCTAGCCAGACCCAGACTTTTCTAACATCTCAGTCCTGTCCTCTCCACCCAGTCTGCTCCTTATACTCCCTTCTTCTTGCCGATGCCTTAAATTCTTCCTGTTCTTAAAGGCTTGGGTCTAGTCAAACTAGTCCATGAACGATGCTCCCTTCTCTACCCTCTGATAGTTTTGCTGGCAGCATCTGGACACTGGGGCATCTTACACCCATGTGCTCCTTCTCTCTCCAAGAAGTTTATACACCTCCCCACAAGGACCTGTTGTTATTATTATTGCACGCACAATGCAGCTCGTGTAATGGAATGAACATTAGACTAAGAGAACACTTGGATTCAAACTTCGTGACATTGAAGAAATCTGTTAACTTCCCTGCATTGCATTTTCTTCACCTGCAGAAACAGATGTAGATCATCCTGACGGTCCTCATGAAGTGATGATAACAGGGTTGCCATGGTACACCCACACTGGTACAGCTGCACTACTTGTTAAAATATTGAAAGATAACTATACCAGTTGATCAGTAACCACCACCCTTATTCCACCACCACTGTAGGCCTTCCACAATCTAGCAGCTAAGAGGTAAGCTGGCCAGGCAAGACCCCCCAACCCAACAACTGAAGCCTTTGACTGCTATGATTGGTCTATGCCTGCTGTCCTTCAGTTTGAAAATTTGAGTTTTTTGTTGTTGTTGTTGTTGTGGTACTGAGGGTTAGACAGAGGGACGCTCTACCTCTGAGCTATATCCCCAGATGTTTTAAAATTTTGAGACAGGATATTGTTTTAAATTTTGAGACAAGGATCTGGGGTGTTCCAAATTTGTAATCCTCCTGCCTCAGCCTTCTGAGTAGCAGGGGTTACAGAGTGCGCCATCAGACCTGCCTGAAACACCCTTGGTTATGAGTATCCCCATTCACTCCTCATTACATAACTATTCCAGGCACTCAGTTGTGAACTAATAATATAGAAAAATAAGTCACCCAAAGAACTCAGTCCCATAGGGAGACAGACCTGTATATACACCAAAAACAGCTGAAGAGTGTTCAGTTATTAGGGAACAAACCACCTCAAAGACCCAGTGGCTTAAAATGGCAAGTTCTTCAAAATATTAAACAAAATTAACATATGATTCTTAAAAAGGAAGGAAATCCTGGTACATGCTACAATGGATGAAACTTGAAGACATTATACTAACTGAAATGAGCCAGACACCACAAGGTAATATTACAGAATTCCCACTTACGATGTACCTGGAGTAGTCAAAGGCATAGACAAGAAATAGTATGCTGGATGCCAGGGGCTGGGGCAGGAAGGAATGGGGTTTCCAAGTTTCAGCTTGGAAAGCTGAAAAAGTTCTGGAGAGAGATGACAGTGATGGTTACTCAGCAAGCAATGTGAATGTACTTAATGCCACCAAAATATACAGTTTATTTGGTGTTTAGGATTTGGGTGGTGATTAAGGTGATAAGGTCATCAGGGTGGAGCCCCATGATGGAATCCTGGTGGCTTTATAAGAAAAAGAAAAAGGACCAGAACACACACACACACACACACACACACACACACACACACACTCCCTGTCTCTCACTGTGCAGTGCTCTACACCCCTCAGGACTCTGCCAAAAAGACCATCACCAGGCAATGACCTCAATCTTGCACCTCCAGAACCATGAGCCAAAGTATACCTCCTTCCTTTATCACATACCCAGTTGGTGATATTGCCTTATTAGCAATAGAAAACAGACTAATACAGTATATTTTACCTCAAAATTTTTAAAAAATCATTTACTTTTCTTACAAATCTGCCATTGAGATAGGGCTCAGCAGGAAGGACCCATCCCTGCTCAATGATGTCTGAGACCTAAATTGACCCCAGATTTTCTCTGCTGAAATCCTAATCCCCAATATGATGGTATTTGGTGAAGTAATCAGATCATGATGGGATTAGTGCCCTTGTGAAAAGAGAGAAGGTCCCATCTGCAAACCAGGAAAAGGGCCTTTCCAGAACCCACCACAATGGCTCCCTGATCTTAGACTTCTGGGCTTCGGAGCAGTGAGAAATAAGTATTTATTGTTCAAACCACACACAGACTGTGGCATTCCGTTGCAGCAGCCTGGATATACACATAGGCTGTCTGGGCATCTTCATCTCTCATCTCTTTAATCTTAGATCCTCTCCTGATGGAGAGGTCTTTCTGCCATGGTGGCTTCAGGGGAACTGAATGGTGTAAGCAACAGTTGGGGGCAGGATGAAGAATCTTCCAAATTTTAATGCCTGGATCCAGAAAAAGGCATAGCATCACTTTCTAAAATTCTACCAGAGCAGAACCTCAAAACCTACCCAGGCTCAAGGGGAGAGGCCAACACCTCTACTTCTCCACAGAAGAGATTTCAAAAGGTTTGTGAGCATTTTTATTCTACCAAAATGTAATAAATGAAGGGTGTATAAAACACTCAGGTGGGAGAGACAAGAGGACTCTGGAGACCTCAATGAAAAGGGGAAAGTTGCCTCCAGGCTGAGGTAACAGATGGAAAAGGTCTTGTAAAGTTAAATCCTGAAATGTTTCACTGGTGCATTATCAATGATGGTGACAGTGAACATTAAATTAAGACCAGGTTTTGCAGCAGCTTCCCGATCCATAAGATGCAGGATGCAATAAAACACAGACCTCACTCGCACCCTATTAAATGCCTAAGGGACTCTGCTCTGTTGATCTGGGAGTGCATATAACCAAGCTGCCTGTAGCAGTGTGCCTGCATTTCAGAAACCAACTCTCCCTGTGGATGATGTCCATGGAGAGTACCTTGCTCTGTATTTTACTCTGAAAATCAAGTCTACACACACATATAGGACAGCATGGTATTCTAGTACACTCCAATGTGTCTTGTAGTTAAGAGGTTCCAAAATTGCCAACTCATTTTCTACAATTGTAGAGATGGACATGGGCCCAAATGCCACCAGTCAAGCAATTTTTCCTAACAACCACATTGGAGGAAACTTGTTGAACCTATGAGTTTTTGATGAGGTTCAATAAATGGTTGCTGAATGAATATTGATCTTAGATGCTCCACAAGGAGTCTCTCTGTTCTGATAAACTTGTAAGTAGCTATAAAATTTCTTAAAGCTACTATAAAAATATCATACTGGTCAAAAAGAGGAAAATGAAAACTCAATATTACAAGCTAGAAAAAAATCTACTCCAGATTATGCTTAGCTTTACAACTTCATATTGGGAGAAATCGGACTGCGGATGGTTCTGGTGATTTTAAACCTTCACAACCCTCACTTGGTTCTGTGAGTCGAAATGTTTACAGTCAACCAATGACTAAAACATAGTCAGAAGCAGCAAATATCATTTGCACAAAGGTCACCTGTGGGGGGCCACCCATGAGCTATAGAAAGCATCCTCTCTCAGCCTTGACCCAAGGGGTGTTGGTCTGGCTTTGTACGCTGTCTGGGCTGAGTGATGCGGTGGCCTCCACCTTGGGTTGGCAAAGATGTCTGCTTACTCACAGCTCTGGACCTGGGCGTTACCTGTTGGGGCTAGGTCAGCCCACCCCTGCCTTATTTGGTGAAGAACATTCTATGGAAAAAAACTTTTTTGATCCCCCTATAAATAAAGGGATTTCAGGTACACACTCTCTCTTTCCAGTGCTCCCTTTCCAATATGGAAGCTGACCCTTAAGGTCAAAGAGCCATCCTGCCCTCTATTTGAAAAACTTAGGTGTTGTGTAATTTTCGCCACCTACTTAGCTTAATGTTGCAGCCAGCCCATTTAAACCCAGTTTGACTCATCTGTGCAGGTCACGGACGAGAGTCACCTAGAAAGGGTCCCAGAATAAAGGATCGATAGGTTACTTGAAAATTTTTATAATCAAAGAAAAGCCTATGTGCTAGTCTATGCAATGCCTAGTAATATTGGATGCTATGCTTAAATAAATATTGTCTTGCATTGGCCTAAGAATTCCTTTTTAAAATTCCTTTTGAAATACTTAAAATCTTTGTGTCCAAATGTTTATTTCTACTTCCACAAATATTGAATGCCAGCAGGTACTAGAGGCTGAGGAATTGTTTAGAGAAGAAGATACCTTGATTTCTATCCTCAAGGCACATACCACTTAAGGGTAAAGATATACCATTAAATAAGTAAGGCAGAATGACATCAGGGCATCAACAGGTGCCATGGAAATGGGAACAAAGGGGGATAATACCAAATACATGTGAGAGAAGCAGAGAGCAGGGCTATCCCATCCATACTGCTTCTCAGTCCTGAAGGTTGATTTTTCTCCCACTGTTTCTAATTGCTTTTTAATACAAACTTGTATTATAAATAAAGATATCTGGTTGAATCTGTGCATAGATTAGAATGAGCTCTAAAAGCTCTGCAGACTGATTTCTAAGGATAGTTTCACATGAAAACAGAGTGTGTCAATCAGCTTTTAGTCAGTATAACAGAAACCTGAGCTAATCAGCTTATGAAGAGGAAAGGTTTATTTTGGCTCATTGTTTCAGAAGTTTCAGTCCATGGTTGGTAGGCTTGGTGCTTTGGGCCCTGTAGCCAGGTGGTACATGATGGTAGGGAGCAGGTGAAAAGGATATTGGGACCCCAGCCCTTCCTCTTTCTCTCTGTTTTCTGCCTTTTCATGGGCACACCCCCAGTGATCAGAAGACCTCCCACCAAGCCCTCCGTCTTAACGTTTCCACCAACAACACCAAGCTGGGGACTAAGCTTTTAACATATGGGCCTTTGAGTGACATTCTAGATCCAAACTGCAGGCAGAAGAACAATGGAGGGACCCTCCTAGAATGTGGCTAGTGAGATTTGAAAGATGCTTTAAAGTTTAATCAAACAAATCCCACCATTCACCTAAAAACAGAGTCCCTGGAAAGGAGCTTATAAAAACCATGCATATGAGGAGGACACTGTGGGGACAGGCACCATGCAACAAGCTCTCTGATTTGTACAACTCCGTGTAGGGGTGACTGTGAGTCCCATTTTAACCAAGTGAAGCTCAGAGAGGCCTCCTGAATGGTGACACACTTGTCACAGATGGAAGATGTATTTCAAGTCAACTCTTACGTCCTTCAAAGCCTGGGCTTTGTCCCCAGATGTCCTTCTAAAGTGGGCCTTGACAAAGGTGCCTGCACTACTGTGAAGCGCTGTCCAGGGACTGCTGTCAAACTTGTCCTGAAGGAATATTTAATTTTTATCTTGGCATTAAAATGAATGTATGAACAGCTCTGAGTTCAACCTCTGACCTTGTACACGCTTAAAAGTAAGGCAGTAAACACTCACGTAACACAAACATCAGAAAAATGAGGAAAAACCACTAGAACTCTTCAAGCACAGTCACCTCTTGAAGGGTGCCAGTTACTGGCTTCCAGCCCCTCCCACACACTCTGGGCTTTGAGCAGGGGATGGGACCTTGCAGTGCCTGGTCCCACTGTGCCTACTGGCTGCATAGTAGGCTCTGACCATAGGGGGCAGTAGAGAGAAGAGGAAGCCGGGTCTGCTCTTGCTGTGTTGGGTTAATGTGATTTGTGCTCAGTTTCAGCTTTCATCCTCATGACCCTTGGGCTGTGCCTGGCTGTCCTTCCTTTCTTCTCCCCCTCCCCTCTTCCTTCCTTCCCTCCCCACTTCCTTTCTTCCTCCCCCAGGACCCCCCCCCCCAGCTTTTTACAGAACTATCCTAAAAGTGTCCCCTTGATCACGGGTACCAGCCTTAGTCACCAGGCACTTCTCCCTCAAGGGGAGGGCCATTCTTTCAAGCTTCTACATTCTAATACCCTCAACCTCTCATGTTGCGAGTACTTTATCTGTGTCACCTCTTGCTACTTTAGTTCTCCAACACCAATTTTTTTTATGGGGTCTTCCTTTGGGGCCCAAGCTGTTCTTAAACTTCCTGGCTCAAGGGATTTTCCTGCCTCAACTTCTCATGTAGCTGGGACTACTAGAGTGAGCCACTCTGCCCATCGTAAACCAATCTCTTATACAAATTTTTGTGGAAACAACTGTGTGACTAATGGTCAAGTCTTCCAAGGCAAATATACATACATCCTATGACACAGAAAGTCCATTCTTGAAATGATACCTAAAAGAACCGAGTGTTTATGCTCACCTGGAGGTAGCTTTAAAGATGTACCTGATAACAAAAACAGAAAATAACCCAAGTCTATCAAGAGCAGAGTAGGCAGATAATTAGGGTAGAGTCCTGCACTGGAATACTGCACAGCAATGAAAAAGGAACAAGCCACTGCTCCATTCAACAATGGTCATAATGTGATGTGAAAGAAGCTGGACACAAGAGAATACCTACTGTTTGAACCCCAGGCAGAACTAATCTATGGAGGTGGAGCACATATCTTTGAAGGGAGCTGTCAACAGAATTTTTTCTCTTTCTTAACGTGAGTGATGATTTATTGATCTAGTTATCTAAGAGCATGTGCTTTAGCTGTATGTAGGTTGTAATGAATTGAGTAGAAAATTAAAATAAAATGATTCAGTGTCAATCAAAAAGTAAAATTAATTAAAAATAAAAAATAAAAATGGTGACTGTTTGTGTATGTACTAATAATTAATTTTTTCCCATTGTTGGAGATGAAGCTGATGGCCTTTCTCCTGCTAGGCAAGTGCTGTACCACTGAGCCACATCCACAGCCCTCAGTCTGTATTCTTGACTGAAACTTGATCAGGTCAGGGAGATGCCCAATGGCAGACTAGAGAGACTGTGGAGGAATAGCCAAGCATTCCAGAGACACAGGGACGAGAGAAACCCTGTGGATTTACAAAGTCACAGAAGTAAAGTGCAGAGAAAGCAAACAGGAACACTTGGAGCATCACCAAGAGGGATATTGATGCAAGGGACAGAAAAGGCCAATACTGTACAAGTCTCCTACGCACTTAAAAACAAGAAATTGAGACTAACCCAGGTAAAATAAAACACTTTAGATTTGTTATTGGAAGAAAAATAAGAAAAATCTCCTAAGCTAGTTCTAAGGCTGTACTTCTCTATACTGGATAAATTTTAAAATGCCTAAAAAATTAAATTATATGTTGATTGTAAAAACCCACTGGATGCTGCTAGCCCTGTGCTATCAAATATCCTTTGTCTGCACACCAACCCTTGGAGATGGGTGTTTGTTATTAGTCCCCTTTAACAGAAAACTCAGGTTCAGAGAACAAACCCTCATCTGAAGCCACACCACCACAAATGGTAGAAATGGGTTCTAACTTGGGTCCACTTAATCCAGAGGAGGTTCTATGGGAAAAAAAAAAAAAAAACTATTGCTAGAAAAACAAAGCTGAGCACTGACTGACTGCAAACAAACTCACAATCTTGAATGCGCTAGCCCCATATAATAAGTTTGTTCTGCTTTAAATTTCCCTGTGATCATTCTGCACATTTATGTATACACACACGTGGCAATTTTATATACAGGTTGCAGATGGCAATCAGTGGTCTGCAGCTGTTCAGTCTCCAGAGTAAATAATGCATTGTATAAGATATGATTTTTCTAAATGACCTACCCTTCAAGATGGTTGAAGTTAAAATGCAAGTTTTTATGTTTAAGATCAGTCTTAAGGCCACCATCGTAAACTTTTTACCCCCTTTATAATCTTTCATTTAGAAATGTAAAAGAGCACTAAGTTTTAACTTCTTGTCTTGATTTGGATCTAGGACCTTCAATTGTGGGTATAAATGTTGAAGACATTCTAAAGGTTTAATTGTAAGTGGCAGCATGACCCTCAGAACCAGATCCCTGCTCAAAACTTCATATGTTTATCTCAAAGTTATTCTGTCATGGTGGTGTAGGGTTATAAGTGGTATGCAAAAGTACCTCACATCTTTGCCTGGAGTAACTGAGGATTTTCCTAGGGTTTTACTCTTCTATTTTCCACTGTTAAATGATTCTATACAGAAGAACAGAGCAAAGGAGGCAAAAGAAAATCTACACACTAAAACAAATTCACCAAGTTTAATGCCATAATTTTCCAGAAAGGTGTTAACATCGTCTAATTGGTTGTTATCTTTTACTTAACCCTTAGAAGACACTTGAATCACAGTAACATCCTTTCTTTCAGTTAACTAAGAAAAAAATTTCAAAAGGCAAAGAAATGTTGATTGATTTCTGGTGGGGAGTAGGAATGGCAATGAATCAGACAATGTCCTCTGGCTCCACCATCGTAAGCAGAAGACAAGCACTGAGATGGAGCGAGGAGGAAGGGCGTTCTCCTGTGCACACCTGCTTCATTCCTCCTTGGACTATCAGAGGTGCCCCTTTTAAACATGCAAGGTGCTCTAAAAGTTGAACACCAGATTGTGCCTGACCAGTGGCCAGGCCCAGCCCCTCACCTGGGCCTTCCTGGCAGGACCCCAAGAGTCTTGATTCCCTGTTAGGTTTAGCATCACCATCCACTTCATGCCTTGAGATTCCTCCGTCCAAGACCAGTGATATGTGACTTCCTCAGAGGCTTTGATTGTTCTCTTGTTTTTTAAGCACAAAAGGGAAATGATCATGTTTTTTAAAAATGCATTGAGCCAATACTACAAACACATTATTTACTGAGCAGTAATCCAGGGAAGTCCTGTAGAGCTGGCAAAAGCATGCCTTGATTGTTTTCTTTCTGAATGACTGACAAGGTGAGTCTAATTTCTCTGCACCCTGTCACCTCTCCCCCCAAATACCAATAAGCTCCTCATGCATATGGCAGGCATAGAGATCTGCTCCATGTAGTAACATGGTAGTAAAATTACATTTTAATATTAAAATTACATATTTTAATGAAGACATTCTGACTAATCAGAAAAAAACAGACTAAGATAATGGAAATAGTAATTCTGAAGTCAATTAAATTTATTCCTTTTAGCATTTAGGAAGTTCAACCAACTAAAAGCAAACATGCTGTTTATTAACCTTTATTTACCTGCTAACCCATTTTAGTGAATCACTGAGAACAGTGTGGTAGGGATACTCGCACTAAAAGATCACTCTGCTATTACTAGGTAGGAGTCAGACTAAGAAAAGAACATATTATTTCAATTTCTTTTCTATCTCAATGTGTAGCAGCATGCAAACCTTCTCTGCAGGTCAGTCCATTTATGAACATCTGCTTTGACTGGTATCATGAACCTTTGTGTATATGTGTGGTATCAAACTCGGGGCCTCATGCATTCAGGCATGCCAGCCAAGTCCTCTGCCATGATCTACAGCTCCAACCCTGGCATCATAAACCTTGTTCTAACATTTAGTGTTTCCTCAGGAGATGATTCTGAAGGAAACGCACATCCTAGTTCATAACAGAACAAGGTAAGTATGGGTCACAGAACTCATGAAGTAAAACTGTGCAATCTTGAATGAATGAGCTCAAGATAAATTTAATAGACGAAACAGAATTAGTTAAGCTTATGGAAACTTAAGAACAGGAAGGTTATGGGAAGGGGCCTGTTGCAGAGTGAATATGCTAAACCATATTTGTCTTAGTGGTCTTCTCACCACTTGGCTGTTGACATCATTATTTAATTCATCTGGGCACAAAACCCAGGACCTCCAGCATATTGGACAAGTGCCACATCCTGGACACTGAGCCACATTCCCAGCTTGAGAGAGGGTATATTTTAATTTTCTTCTGCAGTAGCATAAATTATAGACTTGTAATTTCCACTCTTTAATAGACACAGGAGCTTCTTTCTTGCAATCAAAGATCTGATTTTTCTCTTTGAAAAACAGAGATTCCCCTGGAACTATTACGAACAAACAGTAAAGATTTAGATACCTCAGAAAATGTGCAGCAGCAAACTAGTTTTCCATAGACTGTAAAATATTTCTACTGAGTGGAAATTATACCTTGCAAGTTCAGATTTTTTATATTTCATGAGAGCAAGGAAGATACATTTAATCCAGGCATTTGAACACCTGTTTTGCCAAATTTCTGTAGTTCTTACTAAGATTGAACCAAAGTTCTGAGATTGCCTCTCATGGTGTTTTATGTTTGGAAAGACCCAGTAGCATTCACTGAGTGGAAAAAAAAAATCTCATTTCATTTATTAAAGTGCATTTTTACTTTAATTACCACCGCATAGGAAAAGGAGGAAAAAGTAACAATCTTGTAACAGAGTAGCAAGTACTGCCCACTCCTCTGTTTTAAAAAGCCTTTCAAACTGCACACAATGGTACATGCCTCTAATCCCAGCGGCCCAGGAAGCTGAGACAGGAGATCACAAGTTCAAGACCCACCTTAACAATTTAGCAAGGCCCTAAGCAATTTAGGGAGAACCTGTCTTAAAATAAAAAATTAAAAAGATCAGGGATGTGGCTCAGTGATTAAGCATCAATCTCCAACCCAAATTTAAAAATAATGAAAAATTTAAAAGCCTGTCAAGAACATCACAGAGGTGACTCCTTTATCTAGTAAGGAAAAGGCATCAGTTTAAAGACTAGCCACCTATATAGTCCATGGGCAAAATACAGCTCACTGACTGCTTTTTTAAAGCCCAGGAACTTAGAAGGGGTTTTACCTTTGGAAATGGTTGGGGAAATTTTTTATAAATTATCTTTATGACATATGACATAAATATATACTATATATAAATATAGTATATTCTATAAATTAAGTGTTATTGGAGTCCAGCCTTTCCTATTTACTTATGTATCATCTATAGCTATATTTGTGCTATTACTTTAGTTAAATGACCACAAAAAGCCTAATATATTTACTCTCTGGTTCTTCACTGAAAATGTTCATCAAGCCCTATGGTGAGTGATTTCTAAGGTCCCTTTCTTCTAAGAATTTTACTTCCTTAGGTAAGCAGAAATTCTCTGTCAAAAACAATATTGGGAATACAAGTTAGCTTGATGACATCATGATCCCAAAAGAACTGCGTCTTTTGTGTTCTCAACATGTCCCACAGAATATGTAAAATGATACTTACTGACTCACACACAGAACATGCAACCAAACCTCCTAGATATTGATTACTTTTAAAAGTAGTCTCTTGGTCTAGAAAGCAATATTTTATGATTTTTAGTAATTGTATTTTATTAACAGATTTACTAGAACATCTGAAAAATTACCAAGTATAATGAAAACTTAAAAAAAACCAACTCTCTTAGAAATTCACACCATAAAATATTTATTAATAAGCAATGTTTTTCCCCTGCCTTTGGTTATTAAAAATTATGATTGAGTATCTTTATTGATACCCGTTGCCAACAATGGCTTAACATTATTCAGTCATGAGATAGATGATAGAAGAACAGATGACAGGTAGCCACTGACATAAATGTGTAAAAGACCATATCTTACAATGATTTGTTTAATTACAAATCTTTGTTTTGCTAGCAGTTGAAAATTTACTTGCATATACTTAAAACTTTTAATAAGTAAGTAATACACAAATAAATCCACTTGATTGTGGTAATTCAAAACATTGGCAATGAATACAGTGCTTATTGAGGCCTGAAAAAGAATAAGAAGAACTGTGGGGGAACAAAGGCAATATCTCTTTGAAAAGTTTTTCTCTTGACTTAATTGTCCTTATTCCTTGAAAAATATGCTACTTTTGCTAACAAGAGTATAAAAGCCTTATGATTTGCAAAGTAATGCCATGTCTGAGGTTTAAATTTCACTCCATGTCTCAGGTTATAACTGAGAAGCTATACAAAACATTCCTTTGAATTTTTATGATTAAAACACAAAAAAATGTTTTATCAGATCTAGGTAGAAATACTGATATTCATTTATAACTATGCCCTCACTGCTACATAGACAAGGGGATCTGAAAATCAAGCAGAACAAAATGCCAAGCCATATGCATGGCAAAATTAAAAGCAACCCAGAGAAGTAGTAGGTGATGGTTTTATGATTTCAGTATTTTAAAAAATCCAATTACTTCTCAGACGTCCCAGTAAAGCCAGAATATTGAGATACCATCAAGAAAGAGATGAATGGTTTCATTACTAGACCACCCACTACTTCAAGATTAAAATAATCCCAGAGTTCTGAAATGTCCTCATTTGTTAAGGAACTACACAATTTCTTTCAGTCTCTTTATAATGTAGAAAATCATTTGGTAATAAGGTCTCTACACAAGGTAAAAAAAAAAAAAAGCACAAAATAGGGCAAAAAAGCACAAAAATAGACAAAATATATATATCTTTTTACAATGAAATAAGATGTGCCTATGGAATAGTGAGATTGATGACTAATCTCATAGAGTTCAAACTGGTTTCTTTTTATAATAACTGTGTTATTCATGTCTTCCCTTCACCTTAGATGCTTGTGAAAAAAAAAATGGCCCAGGTAAAAGGGAGGTGAGTATTCTATTCTTGTATAGTTAAAACCCAACAACAAAAAGAAATAATAATGATGACATAATAAATCCCTTAATTCATCAGTGTACAAAATTCTTCTGGTACCACACCTCAAGGGCACTTAAGGGCTCAAGCATTTGTCACATCAACAACACAGGTGGCAGCTCCAGTGGATGTTATTTGTCCATCATGAATCCATCCATACACTGGGATGAAACACATCCAGAAACGCTAATTCAGAGATGTTTCCTACAGTTTGGGGGCAAATGAAGCCACACAAAACAACTGTGCCATAAATACCATTGACATGCACAGGCTTCCATCTGAAGAATCCATCCCAGTTTTTCTCAGCCTTATAAGGGAATCCAGTGGGTGACTTGTGAGCTATACAGTCACCGCAGGGTACATCTTCTGTTCACTGCTAGTGTGGGGGAAGGAGGACTGAATCTGCCTGTAGCCAGGCTGTAGGCTATCCATGAAAGGGGGCACAGGTGTCATGGGCACAGAGTCATGTTGCACTGTGTACCCCACATATGGGGGATGTAGGTACTGCCCTTGATGTGGCACAATTTGGGTTGCCTGCTGACAGTTCAGCACGGAGAAATTTGTGGGCATGTTAACATACACATTGTTCATAGTCCCCTCAGGCAAGCAACAGTTGGTCTGTGACCTTGTTGGGGGTGCCCGGGCCCCTGAGTTGGCACTGGAGCTGGAACTGGCAGCTGTGCTGGACTGGCGGGAGGATGACCCCCGGGAAGTGCTGGCGCTGGGAATCATGGGGATAGTCTCCATCAAGCGGTTGGCCCCCGGGGCTCTGCTTTGCTGGGGCTCCTGCTTCGGCCGGAGACATCTGCAGCAACAGGCTGCCACAAAGGACCCCAAGATGATAAAGGCCACAAACACAGAGCCGACGATCAGGAATGGCACATAGATGGGCACTGGAGAAAAGGACAGAAACATTATGACTTACTATAAGAATGCAGTTAAAATGGGTGACTGGTGGAGGCAACAATAAATAAGCCACACTGATGTCCAGAATCAAAGGACCTAACCTGGACTGGTTAGTTCACATGTTAGCAGTACATAAGATGTACCATCTTTTATCAAGTATCGAGGAGAGGTGCCAGGACCTTATGGACATGCTAGATTGACTCTCAGAAGGGGAAGTGTTAATATTTACAGTTAAAGTCATCAATTATAATGATTGAGACATACCCAAGATGGCAAAACATGGGCTTAAAGTATTAAAATTGCTAGGATTCTAATCTTCCTATAATAATGGAACTACCTAAGTTTAAATCTGCCCTAGCAGATTTAGTAGGATGTATCAAATAATAATGAGTTTGAATTTCTTAAGTCTTTCTTTTTTTTTTTTTTCCAGGAAATTTTCTTACATTCCTTGAAAATGTCTTTTGCCATTTTTTTTTTTAGCAAGTTCTTTTTCCATAAGTAGATAAATAACAATTTAGGTCAGACTCTGAGCCACTATTATTTCCAAAAAAGAGTATAATGCATGAGAAATCAAGGAAGGGTTTAAAAGTCTCCACAAATCTAAAGAAGTTCATCTCACAGAAACTGAAAGTAGAATAGTAGTTTCCAGAGACTAGGGAGAGTAGCAGGAAGGGTCCGGGGGATGGAAAGACTGATCAATGGATACAAGTTTGTATTCAGATAGGAGGAATAAGCTCTGGTGAGCTATGTAGGGTGAGTACAATTTAAAAACAATGCACTTTATATCCCAAAACAGCTAGAAGAGGCAATTTTGAATGAATTCATCATAAAGAAATGATGTAAGTTTAAGGTGCTAGTTACCCTGAATTGATCCTTACCCAATTTTTACATGAATGAAACATCACCTTGTGCCCTATAAATATGTACAATGACTATGTGTCAGTCAAAAATAGCAGAAACTTCTACACACTCCTGTCTGTTGAAGGGGTGGGTCCTTGGGTGAGGCATCCTGCCCAGTGTGGGGCATCTAGTAATGAAACTGCGATGTAGAAGAAAAAGTATACTGAGAACAAATATCAGGAACAAAAATCCATTTGTTCTACAAAGGAGTTGCCCACCAAGGGCTAAGAAGGCATGCAGGAAGGATGAGGGTGCAGGGAGGATGCCTAGAGGTTCAGTTGCACCCAAGGTTGTATGCAAAGTCTGTAGAGGAGAACCATGGTATTCATCATTCTTAGCATTTATTTAGGTTTTATTCTTGAAAAATAAAACCATAAGATTTAAAAAAAAAAAACACTTTACTAAAACCAGTAGTGAATTCCATTTTTTAAATTATTTTCTTTTTTTTTAAAAAAAAAGTCTTTTGGGAGTCACAGAGATGACACTTTAGAAAGTAGGCTGGTGGGGACAGAAACAGGAAGGGGAAACCTGCAGAAGAAATCTGAGCCACTTCCATAGAATTCCGCTCCATGCTTTAGAACCTGGTATGTTTTTGATATGTTCCTGTCCCATCTCCCTGGCTTCTTCTTCTTCTTCTTCTTTTTTATTTTTTATTTTTTTGCAGGTACTAGGGACAGAACCCAGGGCCTTGAGCATGCTAAGCAAGCATTCTACCTCTAGCTGCATCCCCCGACCTCCCTATTTGATTGAAAAATACACTGGATCTTGCCTTGGCAAACCACAGTGCCAGCACAAGATCAGATGGGCAGCATTTTAGGAAGAAGCCCATACCTCTGAGGTCAGATCTGCAAATACCCTTTGACTGTCCCTTAGTGCAGTGGGCTTTTTAATTATTCTCCTTTGACTGTTGTATTCCTGGAATCGGTGTTTTTAGAATCCAGCATCACCTGGAATCATTGAGAAGTAATACCTTATAAGTAAAACCTACTTTTGAGTAATTTAGCCAAAGGCTGACAATGAAAGATCTCCCTGAATTTCACTGCTGAGCAGAGCCAGTTCTATATATAGTGTCCATTCTGGCAGGCAGAGTATTGCTACAGTGTGCAGCACAGCCGCCCAAGGAAGCAGTATTATTCTGATTACACTATCACTGCAGGCTAACTATGAAGGGCTAGAGCAGTGGATGCCCAACTTTTTCCTACACATACTATAAACATTTCATTCTCTACATTAAGACACCAGTCCCAAATATGTTATCAAGAGGAAAAAAAATAGTAAAAGAGAAAAATAATAATTTACCACCAACACTAGAGCAAAAACTAGCTCAAACCAGTCTCAGTCTACATAATGAGTTTTGGGGAGAAATAACTGTTCTCTTTCCAGGATTTTTAATTGGAAGTGTAAATAATTACACAGGGGTAAAGAATGCAGGGCTACTATAAGCCCCACTCCCCCCACCCCCCACAGGCTTAATTAGGCAGGTCGTCCTTCCTCACCGCTGAGGCTATGTGAAAGAAACAGGATTTAAGGAAATAGATTTAAAAGAGGAATGAAGAAGGCACCCATGCAACACAAGCATCAGGACTAGTGTGATGCCTGCTGATCTGTCCAAAGCCATCCCAACTTTTAGAGATCATTAATGGGCCCAACTTAACAGACACCTTTTTGTAGCAGTTTGGGCTTTGGCTCATTTCTCCAGGCTTTACTCCGAGGCCACACACTTTGCAAGGCTGGGCTTGCATTTTAACATGGCACCTTTTCTAGAATTACCCTCAGTTCTCCTCTCTTCAGATTCAAGGCAGAGCATCAAGGAGTAGTATGATAATAAAATGTTTAATTACAGAGAATGACACTGAAAAGAGCTGTCTCTTACCAGGCCAAGACAGAACCTACTTGGTGTCAATGTCCAGGCAGTTCTACCACTGGGTGCTGGTATAAAGTCAGTTAATTAATACAACTACAGAAAAATGAGACACCATCTCTGAGACATGCTTGCCATTTGACTCTACCCCTCTCCAATCCCAAACTACCCGCTCTTTCTCTTGCAAATAAGTGCAGACTTTCCAGGGAGGCAGTCTGGGAAGGCTTCCAAAGAGTGGAGGAAATGTAACCTATCAAATTCTTCTGTAGGTTTGTTTATTTCCAAATCTGGCTTTGGCAATTAAAAAAATCTATACACACACACACACGTGTGTGTGTATGTTTGTACATATACACATATATGGGTGCGCGTGTGTATATATGTGTGTCTGTATGTATTTATGATCATATATATAATTTTATATACATAATTTTTAAAAAAATCTTAAGACACAAAGAGCAATGTCACACCTACCAAGTCCATGTGGTAAGGAGAGGCCCGGCCAGGGCAGGAGGGAGAGGTGCAGACGGTTTGAATTCCCTGAGGTCTGATAAAGTGTACATCACCCACTCCAAAAACCCCAGGAACTGCCTTCCTTCGGAGAAGCCTTCAAGGAAGTGCTCACCATGTCCTTGTGTATCCCCAAGATATTAAGTCCTACGCAGACAGGTCACACGGGAGGGGCAGAGGACCCTGGACAGAAGAAATTTGGGAGCTGTGCGTGGCCACATTGCGGTAGGTGTGTGATTTGTTTCGGAAAATCTAAGCCTTGCCACCCCACCCCTATGGGGAAACTGAGGCCAAGGGCAACGAATTGGTGCCCTACTTCGCACAAATTAATGGATGGGAAAGAATGTAGGCTCCACCTCCTGGTCCTAATCCCTTTCCTGAAATCTCAGTGCTCCTACCTCCTTCTCCTTCTCCAAGTTCTCAGATCAGTGCCCTCCATACAAGTCCAACTGCTCTCCCCTTGCGCACTGGGCCCCAGGTAACCCTACCTGCCGAGCCGTCGGGGCTGTCTTTGTCCGCCCGACCAGGCTCACCCGCGCCCTGCTGGCGGTCGTTGTCACAGCCGCCCTGGTCCAGACGCGCCTCGGCGCTAGAACAGCAGTAGCGCAACGCGCAGCTGCCGCAGCAGATGGTGGCATCGCCGGCGTCGAAACGCTCGGGGCACTGGAAGCCTATCCGCCAGACGCCCTGCGCGTCCAGCCAGCCGTGGCAGTACTCGCCGCTGGCCCGCGCCCCCGCCGCCAGCAGCGCAGCCAGCAGCAGCTGCAAGAGGGAAGCGGTGTTCAGGGAGGAGGCGGCGGATGAGCGGCGTCCGCCCCACATGGCACCACCCTGGGCGCAGGCGAAGAGCCTCCGGAGAACACAGAGTATTCTCGGAGAATTGTGCCCCGTGAATACCGGGACTCTTCGCTGACTATCGCTTCGGCGGCGTTTTCCACAAAAGCCACTCCCCTCTGCCGCGACCTCGGGAGCCGTCGACGCCAGGCTATAAGGCTAGGGCTCCTAAGTCATTCCCTTCGAAAGCTGGGAGACCAGGTCCCTTCCAGGACTTGCCGTCCCAATGGCACTAGCTGTTTGGGAATCTCGAGGTGCAGAGTCAGAGGGCGTCCGGGGCTGCTGTCCTTCAATCCCTGGAGGCTTCACCCGCAACCAGACCCTCCCCGTGCATCCCCGAGGGGACGCTCACTGGAGCCGATGACTGCTGGGCACTCCGCTGCAGATCTGAAGCCAGGTCACTGCCCCGGGGTTTAAGCGTGGGAGTCCCGTACGCGAGTGGGGTGCATCTCCCCTTCTTTATTCATTTCGCGGGCAGCCAGAAACCGCAAAGAAAGCGGGCAGCGCGCGCAGGGTTCCGAGCAGCAAGTGCAGCGGCCGGCAGCGCTCAGTCTCCTCAGATCCGAACTCCGTCCACATGGCTTCGGCCACGCCGCCCGGGCAGTCCTCGGCGTTGCGGCTCCCACGCTCCCCTTACCGGTCAATCCTCCCAACGCATGCCGCCCCGGGAGCGTCCAGGACACCGGAGAGGGCCCGGCGTACCTCCCGCTACAGCCCCGAGGGTCTGCCCAGCTGGCGGCCGCCGCGGCTGCTGCTGCTGGGCGCGGGTCCAAGCGAACTGCTGGTCCTGGCTCCTCGATTGTAGCGCGATTCCCCGGGCGCCAGGCAGCCTCCGTCCGGCTTTCCGTCTCCCCCTCGCTGGTGCGCCCTCAGGAGGTGAGCGCCGATAGGAGCCTCCCACGGAAGTTTCAGTCCTCGAGGCTAAGGGAGAAGCCGAGCTCCGCGGACGTCTGCACACTCTCTGCGCGCGGCGCCAGGCCAGCTCCGACTCGACTTGGTGCGGCGCTGCGCTGTGCTCTTATGAGAGGCCGGGGACTCCCTGGCGCGCATGCGTGCTGCGCGGGCTTCCCTCCTCCCCTGGACGTCCAGAGGCGCCCAGCAGCCCTTCACTTTCGGACACCGAAAGGTGTGGCCATGGGCAGGCAGAGGCTGGCTGGAATAGGCGCGGGAGAAAACAATTTAAGCAATCCAAGCCTTGCTAGCACAATAACAACAGTGGTGATAACAGAAGCAACCCAAACGTGCTTAGTGAAGATATTTGGTTCTCAAAACTTCCCAAAGGATTATAATCTCTTTCAGTTTTGCAGATGATGAAATCGCCCTTCAAATGACCTGTACTTCTCACCTTCCAGCCGCTGATATCCTGGCCCGCCGAAGGAAACACTCGGTTGTTCGTGGCAGCGTTGTCCCTCCTGGGCTGTGTTGGTTTCCACCATAAGGAGCGTGGACGAACTAAGAGACATCCCAAATTTGGCTCCCGACTGAATGAGTTGTGTCACTTTATTTTATTTTATTTTTTCTGTATCTGGGTGTGGCGATTGAACAGATTTCAGCAGAAAGGTGCCTCCGTCCAGCATTCGGTCTCAGTGGTTTAGACAGCTGCAGCCTGGGCGAAAACGAAGCTCAGACACACCAGAAATTCGGCTTTGATGAAAGAGAAATTAATAGCTTCTGTCTTTCGGAAGCTGGAAGAACAGGTGCTGACGCTATTAAAGCAACCGCGCTTATTTTTAAAGGAACTAGTTCCCCTTCCTACAAGGTAGGGTAGTCAGAGGATCTTGAATTTTAGACCCAGCCCTACCAGTAAAGAATTCTCAAGTGTTGCTGTTCTCAGTCTACGAAGTGGAGCAGAGGAGGTGATGAAAATTAAGGTCCCTTCCAAGTCTACAACCACAGAATACAAAGCAGTTTTATTCATAGCAAAGATGCTCTGGTTTAAACAACCATTGGACACTTAATGGGAAGCCTCAAACGTTAGTCACTGTTCACCCCAACAAAGTCAAATAAAGAATAAATTCTACTCCACGTTCCCCCTCCCTCCCTAACACCTTATTCTTTTCTCTAAATCTTTCTCCAAGTACTGCACTTTATTTCTTGCAGGTCATTTGTTTATTTTTTAGCTACATAAAATTATGAATTTAAATATACTATTTACTAACTTAAACTAATAAGTTAACAAAATTTCAGTGTCGATGTATTATTAATCCAACACATGCAAAGCACTGTCAATGTACTTTGCTTTGTGTTGGGTACTAGGGAGTCACCAAAGTGTCAGATATTATTGCCTTCCCTCAAACAAGCCAAAGGTATCTGGGGTAAAACAAATAAATTGGACAAAGAATTGAATAAGCAAACATGAGTATGATAAAATCTATGAGCAGTGATGTTTAAGGCCCATGTAAGGGGTTAGTGTGAGGGAGAGACCAGAAAAACCACCAGAGGACTGGGACTTAAAATTAGGCCAGGAGAAGCCAAGGGGAGACTTCATTTTTCAGATGTGTCACTTTCTTAGAAGATACTATTAGCTCTCATTTATTGAGAGCTTACTGTGTTCCAGGCATTGTGCCAAGAGTTTCACATGCACGATTTCATTAAATCTTTACAGCTACCCCATAAAGAAGACATAATTACTATTCTCATTTTACTACTAGGCTGACTTTCCCCATCCATATGGATAGAATGTCAATTTGCCTGAACTTACCTACCTAACCCCAAAGCCTGCCCACCATACTGCTAGTAGCTCTGGGGTCCACTGAAGGAAGCCTATGATTGTCTGAGCTGAGCATCAATCTCCACATGGTTAGATACCATTTTTCCATGACAGCTTACATTGATTTATGTGTTATTCTATTATTATGTGTTATTTTAAATGTTTTATTTAAAAACAAATGATGCAGATGATTTGTATTTAGTACAGGCAGTACTTAGTATAGGCAGTACCTACCACACCCTCCATCCACTCTCCATTTATCCCTTTCTCCAAAACACCCACAATTTGTCAAGAGTTTGCTTATGAAGAAAAAAATGATGGGGCCGGGCTGTAGCTCAGTGGTAGAGGGCTTGCCTAGCATGTGTGAGGCACTAGGTTCAACCCTCAGCACCACATAAAAATAAATAACGATATTGTGTTCATCTACAACTAAAAAAAAAATTTTAAAGAAAAAAATGATTGAGCATTTCATATTGGAATTGATTGGGTAACCTGGTAGTGCTGTTGTGTTTTTTTTTCACCCCAAAGTCTACTTCATAGTTGGTGAACTATGGAACTTAAGCAAATTCATCCTCTTTTTTTAAATTGTTATGTCTTTTATTCCTTAAAAGTTAAGGAAAGATGACCTATTTCATTGCTACATCATATGGTAAATGTCTCTAGTACTCAGAGTTCCCTTACATGGCTCTGCCTCTTCCCCTAACTTATTTTTCTTTTTCTTTGTGTACTTAGTATGTTGCACTGAAATTTTTCAAAATAAGTTGACAATTACTTATGAACTTCTCTATGGGACTTGCTCCTGGGAGATATTAAGATGGTTTTGTTCCCTGCAGAGGAAATAAAAAGAAATTTCCTCACTGTCCTTAACAGACAGTCTAAACTATTTTACTAGTCTCTTCTGAGAAACTATAATACTCATAACACACAGGTAGTGGCAATAATAATCTATTACAATCAAAACTAAATGTCATCTATCAAAATATATTTAAACACATATGAAAGTGTGTTTCTACTTCTCTTTTAAGAAGTTGAATTCTCTAGACTTTAAAAGTTGCATTTTCAGCATTTGCCTTTCAGTGTGTTGGTATATATATGAATAAAATATAATTGATGATTTAAAAAACAGTCCTCTACATCTATCTTTACTAGAGCAAGTTGAAAATTGTATAGCTAAAGAACTGTAGTCATAACTTTGCTAACTGAAGTTGGTACACATCATATGGAGGTAATCAGATTTCATTCGGCTGGCAGTTCTAAAAGCTGCAAGCTCTACTTTGTTTTTCTTCAATTTTCAGCAAGATTAGAAGGTGCTTGCTATCTGTACCCCCATCAGCAGTCTGTTTAGGGAGAATGGCTTTCACTAGGTTCATTCATATTTTTCCTTTCTTTTTTTTCATAAATACAAGCATATTGAGAATTCACATTTGGTTTACTAAAAGTTCTTTTAAGTGCAAGTATATGTGTTACCAAAAGGGACCTCAAACCTAAAAAAATATGCTAATTTAAATTTCTTGTAATTTTGTCTCATGATTGCTTAACCTGCATATGAATATCAAATTTGCATAATAATTTTTTTGGAAAAATATCTTTTTTTGCTTTAAATTTTCCATCCTCTTTCATCTTCCATCTTTTTTTGTAATGAATACACTGATTTCCAGAAAAATAATTTCCATATTTTGAATTCTTTTTTTCTCATAGACCATTAACTTCAGACATTTAAGAAAATTCTCTCCCTTTATCCTCCCTACATCTTACCCCATTGTTTTACTGAATTCCTATTTTGATGTTTATTATTGTCATCTTTTCTTTTGGAAATATGGAGTGAAAGAACATTCAGGACTGTTAATAATGCCTTCATGTAAGGGGGCGGGGCTAAGCAAAATCATCATGTGACAACACAAAGATGATAGCAAATATTTGCAAATCATATACATTCATATATTTTTCTAGTATCCAGAATATATACAAACTCTTATAACCCAAGAACAAAAAGACAACCCAATTTACAAATGGCTTAAAAAGTTATTTCTCCAAAGAAAAGCTGATGATCCCATGAAAAGATGTTCATTTTTACCACTAGTCTTTAGTGAAATACAAATCAAAACCACAAGATACCACTTTGCTCCCACTAGGATGGAAAAAATAATAGAAAATAGTGTTGGTCAGGAAGTAGAGAAATTGGCACTCTCAGACATTGCTAGCAGAAATGCAAAAATGGTTCAACCTGTGCAAAGCAGATATTCCCTCAAAAAGTTGGAAATAGAGTATTATAAAACCCTGAAATTCCACTGGTGTTTATAACTCCTCAGATGTGTATGAGTTATTCCCCCTACACCAAACAAATGGTGTCCTCTGCTTCAATTCAATTCCGAGACTACCTATAGATGGAATCAGATCCCACATACAAATCTACGAAAATTTAGTTAATAAATTAGGCACAGTAAGAGATTAACACTAATAATAAAATAGAACAGTGATGACAATATATTGTAATAAATAAAAGCATCACTACTTTTGTGCTGTGGGATAAAAGAAAATAGGACTTCTTGGACATAAGCACTGTAGTAGCATGACAATTGACGTGATTACCAAGATGGCTACAAGGTGACTAATGGCTAGGTAGGGAGATGCTGGACAAAGGAGTTCTGCCCTAGACAGAAAGGGATAGTGTGAGATTTCATCATGCCACTCAGAATGACATGCAATTTCAAACATATGAATTTTGGAGTTATGGAATTTTCCATTTAATATGTTCAGACCAGAGTTGGTTTCCAGTAACTGAAACCAATGAGAATCGGAGACTGCCATACAGTTTTCCATGGCCCCATCCCCACAGACTTATATTTAAGACTTAAGGTGTGATAAGAGAAAAATTCTGAGATGTCCTCAATTTAATTACAAAGGGCTGGAAGAGGAGGAAAGGTGGGAGAAATTAACCAACTCCAGGCAGAAAAAAAGATTGCTTCATAGTCCTGAATATGTTAAAGCAACTCAGATTCCATCACAAATGCCTTAGATGCCACTGCATCCTGCTTGCAACCCCAACCAACCCAGAAGCAAAAAGTACTTCTCCTTATAGATGCTCATCTTATTCCAAAGCCCTTCCCCAGATTTTCATTACAAAGAATGTTCTTAGCTCTGGTCTAGTAGACATTTTTCCAACTGCTACCTATCTCTGATGCTGGGGACCTAAGTAAGAACTTGTCCCAAGAATGTTTTTTTTTTTTCTTTCTGGCCAGCATCTGTAATGGCTCCATAAATCCTTTATTTCAGAAATCTCTCAATCTCACGAGTTTAGATATAGCAGATGATAGAGATCTGCAATGAAAAAAGAAAAAGAAACTAGCTACTTGAGAAAGTGACTGGTGCCAGCTTCACGCATGAAGGCCCCTCGCATATGGTAGTCTTCACTTTGGGGACCTAGTATTGGTGTGCAATTTCATGGCCAATGCCATCCATGTCATCTGGGGTTCTGCCCTCTGGAAAGGAGGAACCCTTAAGAGGTAGAGCCAGGACAAGGAAACTGCTCAGTTTGGTGGTCACTAGGAAGATGTCTTTGAGAAACCTGGGGGTACTTCCCAGGACTGAGAAGAATTTCTGGGTATGGTGGGGCTTGTCCCTGAAAGCAAGAGGTAGAGAAATGTTTAATGCTTGTATAGTGTGAAGCCATGCTGTTTAACATCCAGGCTGAAAAACTAGATTGCTTAAAGATAATTTCATATTTTTTTTTATTAAAACAATTCAGAAGACACTTTCGGATCCTAGGTTCCTTGAGATTTCTCAGAATTAAAAAAAAAAAAGAAAAAAAGGAAGTTCCCTTTATCCTGATGTTTAGATTTGATATAAATAAAAAATTTCCATTATCAAAGCTGTCTCACCAGTCTTCGGGTAAAAATATAAAAAGATAAAAGAACCATTGTGCTTCTTACATTAGCAGGAAAGGGAATGATGGAATTCACAGTGTAGCCTCACAGTGGTAGTAATTATTCCCATCCAAACACATTAACTTTTCCAAACCAAGTGCAACCCCTTCTCCAGTTTTACGGTCTCAACCATAGTTTTGTACCTTTTGGATTAGTAAAAGATTTTCTTTGGCTTTTGCAAGAAGGCAATCTCTCAGGAAACAATTGAATTAAACTCTGTTTGTTTAAAGAGACCTTGGATAGTAACTCACATCTGCATTTCCTCAAAATGGAGAAATAAAAGGAGAATGTTCTGCATTGTGTGATATTCAAATAAATGGGAAAATATTTAACAAATTCCATGTCCTAAAAATGCTAGTGTCCCAATAATACTTTAAGATTTGATAAGTCTTTAAGATTATTTTGCAGCTTTACAGTATCCAGGACACTTGCTTCATATTGTAAATTCTTATATAACAGTTATCTGGAGAGCCTCCAACTAGCCAGCATTCATTTCCTAATTAGAAGGAAAGTTTTATGTTTTTTTTTTTTTAATGTTAGAAAATATACTTGAATAGGCTGAAGCTCAATCAGTTAATAACTGCTATTTATTAAGCATCTGGCAGGTCCTGGGCATTGTGCTAAATTCTTTGCCATCATTATAATGTCTCTTCTAATAAGTACATTATTAAATAGGTTAAAAACTGTTCAAATTTATTCCCTTTCTAAAATTTCCTAATGATCTAAAATGAAATGCCCAACCTGTGCAGAATGTCATCCAAGTAACTTTAACACGAGAATTGCTAGTATGCCTTTCCCAGTTATTTTTAATGAATTGTTCTCTAATGTTACACAAATGAGATGATATGTCTTATCAGAAAAGATAAACAAGTCATTGGTATTCTTAATTTCTCTAAACAATTTCCTTTTCAGTGGGTAGCAGTTTGATTTAATAAGGCACACATACTTTTAGTTATTTTATTCCTGGAAGTGGGTCAATTTATTTTGGAAACATGAGGACCTGAAGAAAATATTGGAAAAATGGAAAGCAGAAAAGTATAGAAGGATTTAAGATGATTATCACTGGGCATGAAGAAAATAAAGTTGACAGGAAGGGAGAAGGCTGCTTCCAAACTATCTTCAACAGTATGAAGAAGTGGGTGAGGTAGGGTAGCTCAGTGGTAGAGCACTTGTCTGTCATACACATGCACAGGCCTCTTGAATTGGATCCCTCATTCCTCAAAATCCAAAAAACAAAAAAACAAACAAACAAAAAACTTGCCAATTAACTTCTAGTTTTGGAGAGTGAGGGGTAGCCATGCCAGTTGATAGGACCAGGACTAGTTAAACACTTGAGATTAGAAATCAATTATTCCTCAAATCATACTACAAAACATAATTTTTTCAGGTTTGTGATAAAGAAAACAACAAATATGTCCAATACTGGTTCTTTTAACCTTGGGCAAAGTTGGTGACTTTCTTCAAGTAAAACATTTTTAATCAAGACAAAATTGTGACTTCTACTAAATGTATCGGGTAATTTCCAATAGTATTTTTAACAAAAACTCTAGAATAACATCTACCTTTAATACTTTGTTTTTCTTGCAGCGCTGGGGATTGAACCCAGAACCTAATGTATTTCAGGCAAATGCTTTACCACTAAGTTACACCCGCAACCCTGCACTTTTAGTACTTCTGAGAGTGAGAAGAAAGGTTGAACGAAAGAATAACTTATTGCCTAAGGGCTATAGGAGACCTGGTCGCTCTTACATCTGTAGAAGTCATATAATTCTAATTCCTGAACACTCTAAAGCCATCCAGAGTTAGTTTTAGATGTAGGCAATTTACATTTATAGACGGGGTCAAGCAAATTGGACAGTTTAAGTAAGCCCTCAATGAATGGGAACATAAATATGTTAGGTCCAATAAATGGTCATATTTATGGAGTGTAGTAAAACCTCTATCTCTCTACACTTGGAGAAGTCTTGCCAACTGGACTGAATGCAGTGATCATGATATTGAGTGCAGAAACTACAGGAGAGACAAAGTTGAAATTGAACTTACAATTTCTGTAGTTCTTTTTTAGATGCACTTGAATATTCAATATCCCCATGGTAGAAAATGGATAATAGATGCTAAGAAACAAAGAAAAAAATAAGAAAAAAAAATCCCAGAAAACAAACCACTTCCTTTTGAACTCATCCATACATTTCCAGAATCTATATGTGGCTGCCAAATTCAATCTAATTTTTAAGAAAATATTAGCCATGTGCAGATTGATAGGAAGAGAAGGATTACACCAGACTCTGAAGTAATAAAAAAATGGGTAAGCAGCACCACAGAACAGTTCTGAATGCTGTTTTATTCTTTGTGATAAGTCCTTGTCTTAGAAGTGAGGTTAAAGATCTGGGCTTGGTTTACTTTGAAGACCAAGTATGAACTAGGCTTGGTAGCATGAACTTGGAATTCCAGCTATTTGGGAGGCTGAGGCAGGACGATTGCCCAGAAGTTCAAGGCCAGCCTGGGCAACATGGAAAGACTGTAAAACAGAGAGGAGAGGGAGAGGGGAGTAGGGGAGGGAGGGAAAGGGAGGGAGACAGACAAAGGAAGGAAAAAAAAGAAGATAAGCTCTGAGTGTTGGACTAAATCTATTTAGTCTACAAATTTCAGAAAGCTTGACCTCCAGTTCAAGAAACAGTAGTGACACAGGCTGGCAATTCAGTGACTGAGTTCAGGAACAGGAGCAAGCTCTAACCCAGGTGATATCACAATAAGTGAAATGTGACTTCCCTATGAAAATATTTTGACATTGTCATGTCTTTAATTCATTGGATATTCAAAGATACCCAAAGATACCTAGGATAAAGAAAATTTATCCATGAAAACTAGGTAGTTCATGAACATCAACTCTTCATAATTTCTTATTTAATGACAATTGCATTTAATTTCACAGTCAGCTATAGATCTCAGCAAACTTCAACTTTCACTGTATTTTTCCCCCTAAGAAGTAGGGTAAGGGCTCTAGTTTCTGACAATAATAAAATCACATTATGTCTGATTGACCAAAACAAAGAAATCTGTTTTTTCTTAAGTGTTTTTTTTTCCCCCCCAATACTGAGGATTAAACCTTGGGCCTCACACATGCAAGGCAAACACCCTACCACTGAGCTACATCATCAGTCTTTGTTTTATTTTTTTATTTGAAAATGACTTCAAATTTAAGGGAAAAGTTGTAAGAATAAGTAGAGTACGAAGAAATCCTATAGACCTCTTTATCAGACTCACCAATTGTCAACATTTGGGACAATCTGTTTTATGTCTGTACAGTGACTCATAGAAATGTATTAACCCTGCTCCTTCTAATTTGGGACTGTCATATAGAAATGTAGACAAGAGCACCAACATTGCTGGCTACATATTTGTTGGCAGAATAGAATTAAACCCATTCTCTTACACTAGTCATTGATTTATGCTTTTTCCCTCTTTTCAACAAATTATTAAATCTGAATCATATACTTGTAAGAACATTACTTGGATAACCCACTCCCAACAGCTTGGTTAACTTTATATATATTACAAGGCTAAACTTTGGCTTTAAGTATTAAATTGAAAAATAAAATCCCAGTCTTTTCAGTACAGAGAAAAATATTTGAAAGTCATAATCTTCCCCAGATTTCTTAGCTTTGGCTCTTGCACTCCCTCTTCTGGCTAAAAGTTGGCAATGGAACAGTTCAATAAAACATGTGGATCTTAAAACTAGTTTTATAACACAGAGTCTCCAGATTAGAACTATAGTTTTAAACAAAAGGAAGGCACTGAGATGATACCAGTGAAAAAGAAATTTAAAAGATTAGTAAAAAGATGACTTCAATGTGGAAATGGCATCCTCTGCTTACCTTTGGAATGTCAAACTGAGAAGCCAAGTTTTCATGGCCAGTGGCAGAGTCAGGAAAGGAAGAAGTGGGGGTAAAGTTGGGGATCAGACTGTTATGGTCTAAAATAAGCAATATAGTTTCATAAGAGACAAGTCATAGATTATTAATAAGTCATACTGATAAATCATCGGCTATAGATTAATAGATATGAATCAATAAATAGAAAATAATAAAAATAAAGTTAATGTTAAGATAGTTAAATATGTTTTAAGCTTTAAGATAAAAAAATAACAATATATTAGTATAAACATATAGCCTTTATAGTACCTAGACATAAGACTTAAAGATGTTAGTGATAAGGTATAGATAATAAAAGTTATAAGTATGTGTGTGTGTGTGTATGGGACCACAGGTTAACTATAGTCATAGGCAATTATTAAGATGATATATCTTAAGTTACAAGATAGAAATAATTAAGACATAATCATATTAAGGCAAAAATTGTTGTAGGCCAACATTAATAAGCATGGCTAATGTGACTCCATTGCTATTCCTGTAGGCAAGAGCCATTTCTGGGAAATCAGCGTCTGAGCTGTCTTTCCCAAAAGAGTTGAGTTTACTGTACTTTGTACTCTGCAAATGTACTAAAACCCAAACTGTACACCCACCTTAGAGGGTCTTTAGTTCTGCTTAGGGGCTCTTAAGTTCCCCTAACTTCTGTTTTAGCATCTGTTATTGGCTGGCTTGCATGCTAGGGACTTCCCAAGGCTTGTGGTTTTCATTCTTAAATTCCCAACACACAGGCCAGGAAATGACTGTTCTCCCACAGAGCTTCAGTCTCTATGGGTAGGTGACAGTCTCTGGCCAGGTAAGTAAAGCTCTCTTTGATTTGAATTCAGACTTAGAATGTTTTCTGAAGCAGCTCCTCATAATGAGACACAGGGAACAATGATCTGATTACCATGGTTTTACTTTCCTCTTAGGAAACCTTTCTCTAAGTCACTACCCCTGAGATCTAGGCTCCTGGAAGGCAAGAACCCAGCCTAATTTGTTTTTGTATCATTCATAAATTGTGCATTATCTTATTGAATGAATTAAGAATGGGAAACTACAACATGAGGACTATAGAAAATAAAATTTTACTCTCAGTGGGATTCATGCAAAATGAGTAGATTTTAAATGTTCTTACCATAAAAATCCAAAGATGGGTAATTATGTGAGAAGATGGGTATGTTAATTTGTTCATTATAGCAACCTTTAAACTATCTGTATGCATCTTATAATATTATGTTTTATATCTTAAAAATACATAATAAATTTTATTTTTTAAAAGGAGATAGCCAAGAAGAAGTGGGGAAAAAGAGAATGGGCAACTAATGAATCTGCTTTTGTTTAATGTGTGTAGCCCTGCTGCTCAAGTTTAATCTGAAATGAAAATATTAAAGTAATAAATTTCCATAGTTCATAAATAGTAAAATATCTAGGAACTATTAGGTTTTCAGTAGACAAACTTAAACACATCTCTCTGAATTGTCACATTTTTCAATTTGATCCTGAAATCCAACTAATTTGCAGAAATTAATAATTCATTTAGAACCCTAATAATCAAGCTGGAATAGGCCATAATGGCAATCCACTTGATACCCCAAACCTACAGTTATCCATTTGGTTTTTAAATATCATCCTAAATAATTCTACAGAGTCCATACTTTTGGGGAAACTGTTCTGGGTTTAATCATATCTCTAACACTCCAATAAGTGAAATAATTGTCACCATGTCCTGGTACTGAGAGCTGCAATAGGGTGAAAAGCTGAGGCATCAAGGCAGGGAGGCAGCCTTCTATACGAAATTAAATTCAAATCTCTAAGGGACCAGTTTCTTTTTTTCATAGCTATTCCCTGTCTTTACATCCTTTTCTCTGCTGGGACTCAAGAAACCTTTCTATTAAGCCTTTATGACAATGTAATATTATAACTAATTCTGACCAAAGGCAAAAATAGCAAAAAGTGCTGGGCATGGTGGTGCACATCTGTAATCCCAGCAGCTTGAAAGGCTGAGGCAGGAGAATTGTGGGTTCAAAGCTAGCCTTAGTGAGGCCCTAAGCAATTTAGCGAGACCCTGTCTCAAAATAAAATAAAAAAGAAGGGTTGGGGATGTGGTTCAGTGGTTAAGCACCTCTGGGTTCAATCCCTGGCACCAAAAAAAAAAAAAAAAAGTAATACCTATCATTTGTCAAAGATCTATTGTATGCCACATATTATCTATATCCATTGCCTTATTTAATATTCTAAATACCATAGGGATCATAGAGACACACAGCTCAACTTTGGTCTGGCTGTAATCCCCAAATCCTGCCATTTGCCTTTGGCTTCAGCTTTGGAATCTGGATTTAATGGTATTTCTGGCATTCCTGAACTTGTGTATGATGGAAGTGTGCTTGGATTGGTCTCCATTGTATCTGGTCATTATGGCATCATCAGTAAGAAAACATTCAAATTTGTTGTTAATATTGAAATACATACATTGTAACTTTTAAATAAAGGCAAGCATTCTACATGAAACTCAGAGTAAAAAAAAAAAATTCCCTTCTGTGTTTAGTGGTTGGAATGCTATGGATCCATTGGCATATGAATTTATTTTTATTATCACAAGTCAGTGTAAAAGTTATTAATTTTATGCAAAAGAAAGCATGTTAGCTTTAGGATACATATCCTTCTAGTCAACAAATGTTCATGCAAATTTAAATTAACATACATACAAGAATAATAAAGATTTATAGATTGAATTATAATTCAGGACTTTGCAGAATTGTTTTGGAGACAGTTCTTGACAGTTAAGTGACATTTTGAAAGTATTTACTTTTTTATTTTTTAAATTCTATTTAAGCCATGATCTTCTTAAGGAAAATGATTGCTTGGAAATTCTTCAATATTTTTTATGGTTGCTTTAAAATATGCAAGTTCACTTAGAATTTCACAAGGAGGAAAAACTTCTAAATCATTCTCCAACAAGGTCCATGATAAATCATATTGAAATCAGAAATAATAAAGACTACAGGAAAAAGAGAAGAATATTTGTTTTTAAATGAGCTCCTCCAATATCTTGCTTTTCTACCAATCATAGTTGAAAATGGGCCCTATTTGTTAATATGTAGGTAGCTACCATAGAAGAAATCCAGCAGCTGACAGTGGAGAAACTACTGTTTCTTCCCCATCATATCAAACTTATAACATTTGATTCATTCATTTTTGTTTTGATGGTAGTGATCAAACTCAGGGTCTTGCACATGCTAAGCACACACTCCATCACTGAGTGAACATCCCTAGCTGTGACCAATAAAACTTGAATGATAAAAGCATGTTAATGTGATAGTTTGACCAAAAATGGCTCTAATTCTCAACTCCTCTATGGTCTCGCAACTTTGAATCTGACCTTGGAACCCCTTCTATCAAGAGATGAATCTATTTCCCCGTGCTTTGAGTCTGGGCACGTTTGTCATTTACTTTAGCTAACAGAATACAACCCATGTGACTGAAACAAGTCCTCAAGAAGCCTTGCACATGTCCTCCTCGCTTTTGGCTTCTCATGCCATAATAGCAAGCTCAGTTATCTGCTGGCAGCTGAGAGATCACATGGAGCTGACATGATCTCCACATCATAGAACAGAACATTCTATACCATCAGTCCCCAGCCTACCTGCCAAGTGACTGTAGCCACAGAAGCTGAACAAGCCTAGAGGAGGTCCATGGGTTGTGGTCCAGATAATCAGAATCACTCAGCTGACCCATAGGATGGTGAAAAATAAAAATAAATATTTATTATTAAATACCATTGAAGTTTTGTGGTTACTAGTAATGTAGCATTGTGTGGTAAGAGGTAACTAATGTAATTAATGACTACTTTTTCAATAACAATATTATGCTTATTCTTGTGATTAGAATATTCCTTTTTGGAGTGGGAGGGTAATACTAAGAATCAGGTTTATTCTTTTATTCCAGAAATCTATGTCATGATGGGGATATTTGACTTTGGCCTCAGTAAGTTTAGCACTTGGCCATCAAGAATTCAGCTAAAGCGTGAATGTGGTGCATGTCTAGGAAGTAGGAATCATTATCTTCAATTTATAATCATTTATACACACACAAGATGCTCATGAGAGTTTGGAGCTTTCTCAGGTCTATCTCACTCTAGAACTATGTTCTTCTTTTTATTTTTATTTTTTACAGTGCTGGGGATGAACCCACAGCCTCACATCTGCTAGGCAAATACTCTACCACTGAGTAGCACCCTCAGCTCTAAGAACTGTGTGCTTAACACTAAGCTATATCCTCTCTCAGTAGGGCATTTATCTAGTGCTTGAGGCACTAGGTTCAATCTCACACACACACTCACACACCACAAATATCATATGGATAAATACTCAAGTGAAAAAAAGCAATTGATTGTATGTCTGAAAGAATGGTTCCCAAGACAGTTGCAGCAGCAGTAGCACCAGGAAACTTGAAATGAAGATTCTCTGGCCTTACTCCAGTTACATTCAGAACTCTGAAGTCTGGTGTTTATTTGTTTGTGTGGTAGGAATTGAATTCAAGGCCTTATACATCTTGAGCACATGCTCTGCATACTGTGCCACTGAGCTATAGTCCCACACCCTTTATATGATTCTGGTGTTTGCTAAAATCCGGGAGCCACTAGGCAAGAAGAAAGGTGCCATCAGAGGACTTTTTTTTTCTTTATTCACTTTTAGTTCTTGGTCTCTGATCAGAAAGGTGAAACCAGGCAGCTCTTGCCTTCCTAGATCTCTGCTCCCAGAGGTTCCTGGAGAAGTAGATTTCCTTGTTCCTTGGCTCAGAAAGTAGGGAGAGGAAAGAAGGCCAAGAGCAGGATAGGGTAGCTAGCAACAGCTTGGCCTGCCTGCAACTGCCTTACCCTCCTTTAAGTCTTCATGGCAGGTCAGCAGCCTTTTCTGCTCCTTCAGAGCTCTGGCTGCTCTCACAAGGTCAAAGTACCCTCTACACATGTCATGTGCAAAATATTTCAAGGAAAGTGCTTTGCTTCCAGCTGTGAAATTGATTAGTGGCCTTAAATCCCCAAAGAGTGTCTAACAGCAGCTGGAGTTGCTATTTTAAAACTGGACAAGAGAGGGGAAGGGGAATTATTATGTATTGTATAGGAAAAAAAAAATCTAAAAAAATATTTTTTTTTCTCCAAGTCGGGGAGATCGGCACACACAGGGGAAGAAATGTGCAAGGAAGTGTGATATAATTTTACTTCCTACATTAGAATTTTTTGTTTGGATAGCCTGAACTGTAGTTCATTGCTTCTTCTGAAATTAGTATCAAGAAATTTAGCTTTCAGGCATTTAAGAAATTGCAGAGTTGGGAGATGAAATCAGTGCTTACAGCCTCTTTGGACGTTGTGTTCTTTGCTAATTGCTTGACCTGGGTGAACTGTCTTACTTGTATTCAGGAACACTCTCTGAAAGAGCAGATGGAGATCAAAAGTGCCTTGTAGAATAGACATGGTGGATTCTAGAGACTACTAGGTCTGGATTTTTTTTTTTTTTCTACCAGATTTGTTGCTCTCCATAAGAAAGAATTTTAAAGGTCCAGTTAAAACTTGCCAATCATTCATTGCCCAGGGACACTGAATCTACAGAATAGCTCAGCCATGGCTCAATCTGTTAATGCAACCAAAACTTTATCAGGCAAACATTTATTTTGCACCTCCTATGGGGTAGACAATGTGCTAACCACTGGGGATATAAAAGTAAAAAGACAGTGTACAGGAAGCAGACAAATGAGATAAACGAAGATTTCAATAAGGTATGTAGAGGTGGAAAGATGTGATCCCTTTCCTCCCCATCTTAAGGGTCACGGTCAACACTCCCATAACAAAACACAGGTTAACAAGAGAGAAACATAACAAATACATTGAACCAAAGTTTTACATGACACAAGAGCTTCAGACATACAGATCCAGGGAAAATTATCCATTTTTATGCTTAGGTTAGGTAAAGAATGAACAGCTGTGTGGGAATGTAATTGGACAAAAGTATTTGAGAAAACAGTAATAGACTGAGTAGGGAAACCCAGCAAGGCCTGTATGTTCAGATTCTTCTTGGTCTTTCTGTGTAGCATCCCTTCTTCCTGCTATGGACAAGATCCTCAGAGGGTATTTAAAAAAAGGTGAAGGAAAAGGGGAGAATGCAATCTTTCTAGATTTTATGGCTTGCTTTGGAGGAAAAGAGGAGGGAGAGATTCTAGCTTCCATGACCCACCTTGGGGAAGAGGAATTCTTGTTTCTCTGACAGCTTTGAGGGAGACAGAGGTACAGGAGACTAGAAGACAGAAGAAGGTTCAAGAGACTTTGCTTCTAAGTGCCTTCCAACCTCCTTTAGTTTAAAGCACTCAGAACACCAAAGCACCAAACTCAGTAAACTGGTTCCTTCGTCATAGCTATCCATGCATGCAGCGCAGCTAGCTCTTGACCTCTAAAGAGCTGGGAAACTCTTAACTAGGAAACACAAGGAGATGTGACCAGTTGGTGGCTCTATGTTGGAATCCCCTGCGTGTGCGCTCGGCTTTACGAATTAAAACTCAAAGATAGTGTGCGCGGTGGCAGACCTGTGCGACCTACTGGTGTGCATCCAAACCACCTGGAGAACTTGCTAATAAAAAGACTTATGGGGCGGGGTTATGCCAGTTTCTGATTCTGTAGGTCTGGGGTGATTTGATTCTGTAGGTTTTTAACCACTTGCCTGATAGTGTAGATGGGTCCAGTCCACAGAGAAGCGCTTCCATGGGGCACGGGGCTTTTGAGGGACTCAAAAGTGAGAAGGAAGAAAGCTGAAAGCTCATTGTGTCAAGAATATTCTCCTCGGCTCTTAATCTCCCTTTCAGTTCTCTCCCTACCCCTTTCAATTCTGCAGGAAACCTCTGAGCAAAATTGACCCATCCCTGGGAACGCTGGACCAGAGAACACTGGGTCTCTCTGCGCCCCGCCCCTCGCTACAACTCACTCCCCTCAGCTCCCCTCCTCCCGCCCTGCCTCCGCCCTCTGCGCCCCGCCCCTCGCTACGCCCCGCCCTCGCCCCGCCTCTCTCCTCCAAGCTCGTCCCTGGTCTCTGCTCCCCGCCCCAGTTCCAACTCTTGGCCGCCGGCAAACCAGAACTTGCCGGGAGCCCGAAGGGTGGAAGGAGTCAGTAATGAGGAACGTGGACCGTGAACTTGGATGGTGTGGGGGAACTGGAGCGGGGAATGGTGTGCGGGGGTTCAACCGGGCCTGGATTGGGGGGCGCTTGAAGATACGTGTTTCCTGCGCTCTGAGCGCAGCGTTGGGCAGCTCTGGCCAACGGATGTTTAACTCGAGGGCAGGAATCAGGGTATCCTGAAGGAAGCGTCAGCACCCAGGAAATGTCCCCGACTCAGCAGCACGTCAAGGACCGCTTTCCTCCTACCTCCAGCTTCCCTTCTCCTACCCCTGGTGCGTGTTCTTGGGGAGAAGAAAAGAAGGGTGAAATCGCCCTGTGATTGCAAAGATAGAAAAGGCCAGATCATCAAGAGCTATATGAAGGCATTTGAATTTAATCCTAAATGCAGTCATGGAGATTTTTAAGCAGAACAGGGCTAATCTATATCGGATAAAAATTTAATCTTTTGGAATTCTCATGGCTTATCTAAAAAGTTCCCTAATGGCGGCTTTAGTGCCCACTTAACCAAATTATTTCCTTAGGATAAACAATTGAAAATGGAGTTAATGGAGCAAATGTTATATCCACCCTTAAAACATAATATGTGTGTATGGATATAATTTAACTAATTTAAATTGTTTAACCCTTTATGAAATTATTGGCTAGGAACAGGTGGTTTTATTTTGCTATAGTTTTAACCTCTGAGAGACTTCCCTGCCCCATTAAAACCATTTATTTATCCTTTTGTCTATTTATTTATTTATGCTGGGGATGGGTCGGATCACCCAGAACCTCATGCGTGCTAGGCAAGCACACTACCACTGAAAAGTACACCCAATCTTTTGTTTTTATAATTTTAAAATAAGAACTTTTGAAAACTAGACAATAAGTTTCCTCTAAGACGTTCAGTTTGTGTCAGACAAATCTTTATCTTTCAGAAAGGAATACAAAATATCTTTCATAGGGGAATTCAAAGTATATGAGAAATATTAGATGTGGATATGAATGTTAGACGTGATAATATTTCATTGTGTCCAAACACAAAGAAACCTTTTCTCAAAATTCTGTTTTTAATTGGTGCTTTATAGTTATAATAGTGTTGTTTCATGTTTGTACATGAACACAATATAACAATATAATTTGGTTGGTTTTGTTCCCCACTACCTCCCCTTTCAATGAAAACTTTTAAATGGGGAGTACAGATTGTAATACTTTTACCTCAGCATGTAGCCATGTCAAGATATGAGTTAAGAATGAAGTTTGCTGTCAGTAAGTCAAATCTGAGAAATAGTGGATTACCCAAATTAATAATTTTATGATACTCAGGCCAAGACTGAAATATTTCAGAAGGTCATCAAGAATTGGTATCTTTTTACTTATTGATGTATGGGATATGTTTGTTGCCTCACAGAATATGGTTGCTTCACTTCCAGTATCAGGTCCATGTAAATAAGAAGAGGGTGAGGGATGTAATTCAGTAGTAGAGTACTTGCCTAGCATGCACAAGACAAAGCCCTTCAATCCCAGCACTGCAAACAAACAAACAAACAAAAATCCTGTAGGAAATAAGAAAAATAGGAAAAGTTAACATGCCCACCATGTTAACAACTTAGTGTAATCCTCTTTTATCATTCAGCATCAAGGGTGTCATATGGGCATCTTATCTGCAAGGGAAGCTTTGAAACTATAATGAACATAACATATTCTCTAATTCAATCAGACTGTCAACAGGAAAGACAAGGAGAATGGATGTTGGGTAGACAAATGAGCTTTCAACACCCTAGAAGTGAGGAAGATTGTGGAGTGACATGAGTCACATGGATGAGAAAAGCAAATAAAAATTTAGGTCTACAAATAATAAGGATATTTTTAATAGTGATCTATCACTGTGTAGCAGTTTATTCTAAATATTAGAGACTTAAGAGTAACAAACATTTACTATCTCACAGAGTCTCTGGGGCAGGAATCCAGATATGTACTAGCTGGGTCCCCTGAATCAAGGTGTCTCACGAGGCTGTAATCAAGGTGGGAATTGGATAGGGTTATAGTTCCATCTGAAGGCTCAGGTGGAGGAGAGCCCAGCTCCCAGTTCAGTTATGTGGTTGTCATCAAGATTGAGTTCCTCACAAGCCAGTTGGCTGAGGGCCTCAGTTCCTTACTGGTAATTAGCTAGAGTTCTTTCTTAGTTTCTTGCCAAATGATCTTCCTCATACAGTAGCTTCCTACATGGCATCTGGCTTTAATCAGAGTGAACAAGTGAGAGATCCAGAAAGATCACAAATGGAATCCTGAATATTTTTTTATAACTTAATTTTGTGAGTGACATCCCACCCTTTGGCCATATTCTAAGTACTAGAATCAACTTGGCAAATGCAGTCTACATTTGGGCAAACAGAATATACAAGGGCATGAGCATGAAACCTGGATTTAGGAGTGACTGGACACCATTTTAGAAGCTGCCTACCAAATGTCTGTCAAAAGTATTCTGCTATATACTAGGTTGAGTGGGCTCCATCTTCTTGCGAAGCTCAGAGGCAGTTGCTCAAGGCTAAGAACAGTTTGGGCTTATCTTGCCTAATGACTGCTGGAGTTGAGCATTTCCTTTGAACACACACACAGGTGTGCTCACACACATATACACCAACTCAATCATTTCAATTTTTAATGAATATATTATTGTTATTAATATTCTCAGTTACTGCCATAACTATTTTTAGACCTTTAATTTTACTTTATTTATTCATGTATTTATTTATTGTGCTGGGGACTGAACCCAGGGCCCAGCACATGCTAGGCAAGCACTGTATTACCAAGATATCTCCCCATTACCTGTCATAACTTTAAATTATATTTTAAACTTCTGTTTCTGTTTCATCAACTTTAGACTCTGACTCTTACTATATATATATATATATTATCTATTTTCCTCCTTCGGATCTATTCTTTCATTCTTTAATTGCCCTAGTGAGGACTGAACCCAGGGGCACCCTACTATTTAGCTACATCCCCATCCCTTTTTATTTTATTTTGACACAGCGTCTCACTAAGTTGCCCAGGCTGCCTTGGAATTCAAGATCCTCCTGCCTCAGCCTCCTGAGTAGCTGGGATTATAGGCATGTTACCACCACACTTGGCTCTAATCTGTTCTGTTACTCATTGTTTTACATTCCAAGGCTGTTAAAATTTTTATTCTGGATTTTTTATGCTTTGTTATAAACCAGGTCTCTATCCTGAAAACTAATGAATGATATTTACATTCTTTTTATTATGTATTTTTCCTGCTTGGCCAAGTAGTATCTTAAATTATCTTCCCTACAATTTTCTGTATTTAATTTTATTGTCTTCCTTAGTTAAACTATGACAAGCTTTGAAGACAAATATATTCTCTTTCTGTACCATGAACATTATACAACATTTTATTTCCTTCTTTTGGTCTTCTTACAAGATCATAATGGGGCGGGGGGGGGGCGGCGATTGAGGTTTCCTGTGATTTCTAATTTCCTTTTCCCCATGTTAATAAAGAAATCTTCGCCCTATCTTTAATGTATTTCCTATTGATCATGTTACCTATTATATGAAATCTTCTGAATTCCTTAAGATATTATTTTCAGGACATTAACACCTTCTGCTTTAATCTGGATTGGCTTTCCGTGGCAAAACCAAAGCTGGTACACTTGCCACACTGCTTTTCTTTGGCACACACAAAGATGGTACCTCCTAGCATTCTTACGTCTAGGTGATATCATGTGATTAATTTTAGCCTGTAGAATATGAACAGAAATGATGGATATCACTTCTGCCTCTAGTCTGTGAGAAATGTCCCACATATGATCTCTAGTATTTATGTAATAGGTTTGTATCCTTGAGAAGCCACATAAGAAAAGCCACCCAGGATCATGTATTTGAACTCTGGGAGTAATGAATGTTTTGGTTTTAGGAAGCTTTTAGTTATAGCAGTTAGTTAATTCTAATAAGTTTCAAAATTAATACTGTAAATCGTACTGCAAACTAATACATGTAGCATTGCCATATCTTGCAAAATATTGCAAGAAATAGGAGTCCTCAGAGAGACATGACTAATTTGGATAAGCAGAAATAAAACAGAAGAGAGAATCCAAAGAGTCAGAGTCTTCATGGACTAAAACTGCTTACCTCAAAGTGATGAGAGATGGGATTTAAAAGGCTTTGATTGAAAGCACTTGGTGAGATTTCTCAATTGCATGTAATGGGTAAACCTCATAACCATGAGCAGATTAACAGTGTGGTTTTCCCACTTAAACACAGATAATTTCATATTAGCCACCCTAAAGAAGAGAGGCATGGGAGCTGGAATACAAAAAACAAAAAACAAACAACCCCCCCCCCCCAAAAAAAAACCCATAAAACTGAAGCAGGTGTAAAATTCTCTCTCTAGGAGAGAATTTAGGTGTTCTTAAGAATTTAGAGAATTGGGCTGGGGATGTGGCTCAAGCGGTAATGTGCTCACCTGGCATGCGCGGGGCGCTGGGTTCGATCCTCAGCACCACATAAAAATAAAATAAAGATGTTGTGTCTACCGAAAAACTGAAAAATAAATATTAAAAAAATTCTCTCTCTCTCTCTCTCTCTCTCTCTCTCTCTCTCTCTCTCTCTCTCTCACCCCCTCTCTTAAAAAAAAAAGAATTTGGAGAATTGAGTTGTTTTGGAAAATAAAGTATGAAGAATTTATCCTGAGAAGTAGAGAAAAATGCTCCAGGAAAATAGTAAAGCTGAGTTAGAGACAAGAAATGGGAAGATAAAATTAGCTGCATTTACTGTTAGGAAGCTTAGTACCCAAGTAGGTGACTAAATAAAAGATTATGTTAACAGCAAAAGTCAAAGGATTTACAATAATAAAATCACAAACCATTTTAAATTTCTGGTTTTACTGGATATAATATGGGCTATGAGATTGATTTCAGCTGATCTAATTGATCTGTTTTTAAAAAGTGCCTGATCAAAGCTTGAACTGTACTGATTAATGGTGTTTCTTTGTAACTGTGGGTTTGTGCCTGCTTGCCAGTTATGTTTATTGGCAATAGTAAGAGCGGCTATTTAAACCTTGTCTGGGTGAGACATCCCCAGAACCCTGGAACCCTCTGCCATTGGGATTAGTTATGTACTAGAGTGTGTCTACGAGAACCAGCAGGGCATTTTGGACTCCCTGGTTCTGAGGTGTTCCATGCTCAAGATGGTGACTCCTGTGTGCCCACATAGCCCTTCCAGAGGGCTGTGGCCTCTATGGACCTGCAGGTGTGAAGCAGTCTTTGAAAGTGAAAATGATGCACACCCTTACTTTAATGCAGTTGCTATAGTGTGTTCTTTTCCAGCAATGAACTGTAACTTTGTAAGCATTGCCATTTTGAGTTCTGTGCCTCATCAGCAATTGAACTCTAAGTGCTATCTATATTTAAGATGGCCAACTCATTCCAGGTTGCCTAAGAGGTTTTTGTTTGTTTGTTTGTTTTGATTTAGCAACAAAAGTTTCACATTCCAGAAAATACCTTAGTTCTAGGCAAAATGGGACAGCTGTCTTCTTACCATTTGTACAAATAGAATTTGCCTTCTTACTCTCCCATTTTTCTCAAATATTCAGTAAAAGTTGACTATTATAATTGTTTTGTGTTAGTGGGGTCTAAGGAAATCAAAGGAAAAAAGGTGTGCTCCAAGCTGAGGTTAAGTGACAATGGAGAAAAGGAAATAGCGGTAAGAGACAAGATGAAAAAGATCAAGGATTTAGGTCAGGTAGGAAACTGGAGCTGAGATGAACATGAGAAATGGAAGAGCTGAGACTCCTCACAATAATTGGAGGAGGATGGGTGGATTTCCCACCATATTTTCTGTGGATTCTGGAAACTTTTTAGGTAAATATCAGAGGATGAAATGAGTGTGCAGCTGGAGGAGGTAAGAACACCCAGGATTACAACCAGGGAGCAGAGAAATTAGTACAGACCCTTCACTCTAAGGGCAGAATACACTCTTGTGGACCTCCAATGAGCAGAAAAGATTTATAACATGGTGGGTCTCTCTTGAGAGACATAGATGCTTGGGCATTACTGAGTCCTGTTGCTGGTGCCGAGGATGGATTTAGAAGGGCAGGAGCAGGTGAACCAGCATCTGGTGCTTCTTCCCCACCTGGCTTGGTGTAGGATATATTCCCCTTGTTTGTCATTTACAAAGGAGATTACAACTTGCTAAATATAAAATGACACATATGAGGAGGAAAGACTCATTTTTCTCAGAGATTTCAGTATTGTTTCATATAAAGGCAAACAAACAAAAACAGTTATCGAGTTGACTTTTCAAAATCCTTTCTGGGTTTATTATTCTATAAACTTGTTGGGGGTACAATGTCTTATTTTTCAACTTGGAAATCCAATAAACTTTATAGTCCATAAAGGGAAAGTTAAAGATGTTTAGTAACTGGGGATTCCTTGATTCTTGTCCCTTTTCAGTAAATTTTGACTAAAATAATATATTTTCCAAAAGTGAGTTGCAAAAATATAAAAAGGACTGGCTATTAAATAAAGCCACTATTCATATAAAACTAACACTAATCAAGATGTTGAACAAGATGGCACAGTGGTACACATCTGTAACCCCAGTGCTCAGGAGGTTGAGGCAGGAGGATTACAAGTTCAAAGTCAGCCTCAGTACTGAGTTGGATCGCCAGCACCACATAATAATGCACAAATGAAATAAATGTATTGTGTCTATCTACAACTAAAAAAAAAAAAAAGTCAGCCTCAGCAACTTAGCAAGGCCCTAAGCAACTTATGGTGACCCTGTCTTCAAATAAAAAATTTACAAAAGAGGAGCCACTGGGGATATGGCTCAGTGGTTAAGCACCCTGTAACCAAAAAATGAAAGAAAGAAAGATGGGTGGGAAGGAAGGAAGGAAGGAAGGAAGGAAGGAAGGAAGGAAGGAAGGAAGGAAGGAAGGAAGGAAGGAGGGAGGGAGGGAGGGAGGGAAGGAAGGGGAAGAAAATAGTTTAGCATTTCTAAAAATGCTCACTAGTTAAATGCCATGTGACATAATGGCATGTAACTTGACAATATGGCAGATGGAAAGTAAATAGTCCGCTCCTGAAAACATATTTTTTCAGTGAAAAACAACCCATCTGGGTACATTATACTTCCTTGGTAAGTCTTTAGATCAATCAGTGACAACTGACACGGAAATATTGTTACCACAGTGGCATAAGTTTCCTCCCTAGGGAGGGGAGGAAGAGGCTAGGCCATAAGGCTTTCTGCTCTGAAATATTCAAATTGGTAGAAGAAGGGGTAAAAAGCCAGATTTGAAGGAAGACAGAAGAAATTTCTTTATTTCAAAAGTTCCATTTCTGAAATACCTGAAAATTAGCAGAATTTTTAAAGAGGGGAGGCAGGGGAGAAGAGGCAGCTGCAGATTATTAAGAAAAGATGGTACATGTACATCTTCAGATTTACATGTCCCACTGCACAGGGCAGGGCAGGGGTGCATCAGGACAAAAGGCTGAAAGGAGTTTCATAGGCTTTGCCTCCTTCCTGGAGCCTCCTTATCACTTAAAAAGGAGTTGAGACTTCTTGGACCCGTATTTTCCTAATTTGCAAGGGGATTGAAGCAGGGTCCAAATCCAGCCAGTTTTCAGTGATAAAGGGAAGTATATCATTTGTGCCTCTCAAAATAAATTTCAATATCAGTAACTATCATCAGTCCAGTGATTTTTTTGTGGCTGGCAAAAGATTCAACTTGACCTTAAAAAAAAAAAGATTTGTGGGGCTGGGGACGTAACTCAGTGTATTATGCTTTCCTGGCATGTATGAGGTCCTGGATTCAATCCCTGACACTGAAGAAATACTTACTATTGAAATACCCATAAAAGTACCTTACCAAAGTTGGAAATCATATTTAACATGTAGGAAATATGGAAAGTATAAAAACAATGCTTAAATTTTCAGCATCCCAATATAATTATTGTCAACATCTCAAGGTATATTATTTCAGTCTTCTCTGATGTATTTATGGGTGTGTTAGGGAACAGACAGATGAAGATGGTAAAAACATGAGGTTAAGAGAATAATTCTATAAAATAGGCTCACTATGCTGACCCCCACATTCTTTCTTTTCCAAGAAGCCATTTATCTGCATCCCTGCCCAGCCTAAGTGGACAGGATGTTATATTCCTCAGCAAACTACCCATTAACTTCAGGAGAAATGCAGACCCAAGATAATGTCAATTGGAGGAACCCAGGAGTATTTTGTGACCAGATCCTGAAACTCTGGGAGATAAGGATAGGTCTTCCCAACCATAAAATCTGTAAGAATTACAATCAGTCAACATGGGCCAATGTGACCCACAGTTACTTTGACAGTGGGGACTTGAAAGTGAGATGTCACCTTTATGTCAGTCAAAAGCCAAGAGGTGGACTCTCTGAAAATTTCTCTGGGATCCCCAATAAAACTGGTGTACAAGAGAGGCACATTGTCCCTCTTCTCTCTGAGAGAATCCACTCTCTTCCTTGAGAGTGTCCCTTTTCCCTTTTTCTATCCCTCCGATTAACTTTTCCTGTTATTCTGAGCAACATGTCTAAACTCTTTCTGACTTGATCGCAAGAATCAGGGTTTGAAGAGGGGGTCTTCATGCTGCCTCAGTTTCTCAGAAGATCCCAGCTCCATAAACAAAAACAAACCAATGGCCTTGCATATACAAGGCAAGTACTCTACCACTAAGCCACAACCCCAACCCGTACTGAATTTTTTTTTCTACCAAGGTTTTCCGTATTACTTTATTTTCCTTCAAACAGGTGTCAGGCTTTTTGGTTCATTTCCTTAGAGATGTCATTTTGGCAACACAAAAAGTAAAGGTAGCCTTCAACAACTTTTAAAAAGCAAAATAGGGTCTTGTAGAGAGGGCTGTACCTGGACTAGAAAAGGGATTTGTGAGACATCTCTTCATTCTTTGGAGATGCCCTAGGAAAATGATGCATTCCAGGAGCAGAATGTCTTTCCCAGGCATGTGAGAAAGACCACGGGCATGGGGATTTCTAGTCTACTCAAAGGTTTCAGTTCCTCATATCTACCACAGAAGCTTCCCAGAACTTCCAGGCCCATAGGGACCTTGTATCTATGTGATGACCAATGTGAGCTGATGACAGAAGGCAGAGGGTGTCCTAAAGCTCGGTACCATGTGAGACCCTGAATGATTGGTACAGCCAAAGGCAGAGCTCCAAGAATTATTGAAGTTGAATTTCCTACTAGTCCTGTTGGATGGGAGAATTATAACGAGGATTATATATGAACCCAATGATTTGTAGAAAATAATGGAATATCTAGTAGATTCTCATACACATGATTTTGAGGCCTGAGACTTTGTGTGCATTTATTGAAATAAAAAATGTTGGGCAAATTTATACCAATAAAATGCAATGAAAGTGACAGGAAATATTTTATGCGTTGCTCCATGCCTTTAATGTGTGATTTCAACATATGAAGTTTCTGCATGGCTCCATATTTATTAGGCACAATAGCTTTGCTAGGCAACATGACATCTTCTACTCTCCCCACCCCCAACTTATACAAAGTTTAAATTTTGTTAAAATGTAATATGTTTAATTTTATACTTTAGACTAAACTTGATAAATTATCTCACAGTCACAGAAAATAATAAACATGTTGGGTAAAATATTGAAGAAAAATGAAGAAAAGCAACTAAGGCCTCCCCATTACTTATTCCCATGAATCAGTCAATATAAATAACAAATAAATAACAAACTCTAGTTTGGAATAGGAGTGCCAATTCACTCTGTCAGCTTCAGGGAAGGTTATGAGCACACAAAACACAATGATCTTGGTCTTACTCAGAAAATTTCAGAAAAATCAGAACTTCTCTTTGAGATTCTTGAGTTTTCCATTTTAGCTGTGTCATAAGCACGAACTAGTTCTTCCTGAGTGACCACTGCTCCTTCTGTTTGGGAAAATGCATACCCATCTGGAAGGCAAAGACAGGAGAACCCTTCAGGAACATTAATGGCTGGTGAACATTCTGATGACAGACATTGAAACTCCAACTGGACTAGCAAGTCTCCACATTAGACAGAAAAGTGACCCATAGGATGAGGGTCTGATGACTGAGCAGCTTGCAAACCCAGCTGTATAACAACTTAGGAAGCCCTTGAAGCAATATCCCTTTCTGGGTCCATAGTTGATCTGGAAATGGGGCTGGATGTGTGTGTGTGTGTGTGTGTGTGTGTGTGTGTGTGTGTGTTTACCTAAGGATAGAACCCAGAACCTCATATATGATAGGCAAGTGCTGTACCAGTAAGACACATCTCCAGCCCCCTTAGTGTGGCTTTTGAAAGATTTCCCAAGGTTTCTGATATGTACAGATATTATTATTTCTGATATGTTCTGATATTATGATATCTACATAGCAACTGCTATTCTATAGGAAATGACCTGACCATGGCTATGTCACTCTTGCCATTTTAACCATCTATATCACTTGCTGAGGAGTGATTGCCACTTACATGGCTGAGACTAGACTGAACAACTCAAACAGTGGCCTCCTGGGTCCCCGATTCCCTTTTTCCATTGGCATTCAAGAGGAGAGGCCCTGCAAATGTCTGAATCTTGAGGAGGACACTTGCAACTGAAACCTAGAAAAGTAATTGATGAAGCTAAAATCATGCTGGAAAACCACATATGATGTTAATATTAAATTTAGTAAAGAATCCATCGTGCTGGACACATCCCTGTCTTAAAATTTGGCTGATTTAAATAAGTTTTCAAAGTGGTTTAATTAAGTTTAAATAAATAATGTCATTAGTAGAAATTCCCAGAAGAATTGATTCACTTAACAACACTATATTTCTTGGAGGACCAGTCTTATAATCATTTCTGAAAGTTAAGCTGGTACTCAATATAGAGAGCTAACAAGTATTACTGTCCTTCACTAACTCTTGACCTTGATAGGGTAGATAGTAGATCTGTCACACAATACTGCATTCAGATTAAAAGACACAGAGCCCAGCAATCACTATTTCTATCCACATGTATCTAAGGCTTATCAGGTTGCTAATTAATGACAATGGATTTACTAGTGAGAATTCATGATCTGTGAAAGAAAAATAAACTATAAATGGAACTTACATTACCTACTAATCAGCAGGATTTTAAATGAAATGTCTCTGTGTGCAAGTAAGGGCAAATGGCTCACAACCTTCTCTGTACATTAGAATCACCCAGGGAGCCAAGAAAACTGCATGTATTCTGCCTAAACATTAGACCAGTGGTTCTCTGCCTTGTATGCATACCAAAATTTGCCAGGTAATGCCTGGTTCCATCTCCAGAGGTCTGATTTAGTGAGTCTGTGTGAGGACCAGGAACTGGCATTTCTAACAACTTCACAGGGGACACTTCTATTGCTGTTTTCAGGACTATTAAGTTTGGCGTACAGCTGCTTCCATACATTTTGTGTTTGCCTGAAAAGTTCTTACTTAGGAAACTTCAACCTAACTTGATGTGTATAGACTGTAACCTATTCTTGTAACATGTACCAAAGTCTCAGCCAGTTTCAAGCAGCCAACTATTCAAACCAAGTTCAAATAAGACAGAGTTGTAACCAATTGGGCAGCTCTGATACTCTTCCATTTTCTGTTTGTCACTTCCTTTACTTTGGCTATAAATATAACCTGCCCAAGTGGTGAAAGAGGCATTCTGAAACATTTTTGGTTCTGACTGATGTGCTATTCTGGAATCTCAAATAAAGACAACTAAATTCTGCAAAGATTTAAGATTTGTTGGAGAACTACTGCTTTAGGTCAGTGTAATCACCATCTCTGGTTGGATATTGGTATTAATGTTTCCCAAACCCTGAGGATTCCCTCCCTCCTTCTTTCCTTTCTTTCTCCTTTCCCATTTCAGGAAAATTCAATTACAATCTTCAGGTAGAAATTTGGAGTTGTAAAAAAAACCCATACTGGTGCTTCCTGTATAACCATGGATAATTAACTTGCCTAACATCCCATGGCCAGTTGAGTGGCAGAACATCTATATGATTTCCATGTCTCAGCTCTAGAATTTAACATATTCCACTCTGAATTCTACCAGTTGTTAGTTTTAGAATCTAGGGCCAATGACTTAACCTTGCTTAGCCACCATATCCTCCTCTGGAAATGCAGTTTCAGTCAGTTATTTTGTCATTCAACAAGTATCTGACAATCACCTTCACATAGTGGTTCCCAAGATATAATGCAATGGCCAAGTGTTCAACAGAAGGCCAAGTGCACAGTAAGTGCTTAATAAGTATTAATTCCATTTTACCATATTTACAGTTTACATTGTAGAGAGAGAGAGAGAGAGATGGAATGGGTTTCTGTTAGTATGTATAATTCAGCTATTAATTAATTGACCTATTAATTAATAAATTATTTCATTTATTCAACAAAACTTTTGTTAAGCATCTACTGCGTACCAGGTGTCCTTCTACTTGCTTGGAGTAAACCAGTGAAGAAAACAAAGATTCTTGCTCTCATGAAGCTTACATTTTGTCAATAAAGACAGATAATAAGCCAGGACATATTAAAAAAAAGTTAATCATGTGGTACCCAAAAGGGTAATAAAGAGCTATTAACTAAACAGAAGATAAACTGGAAACATGGTCGGGTTGGGTGGCAATAGAGTGGTCAGGGTAGGCTTCATTGAGAAGGTAATATTTAGGCAAAGACTTGAAGAATGTGAAGGGGTGAGTGTGCAGGTATATAAGGGATTAGCAGCGGAGGCACAGGGAATAGCTAGTGCCAGGGCTCTCGAGCAGGAGTATACCTGGTGTGCCACAAGAAGACCACAAAGGCCAGAGTGAATGAGGGAGGAAGAAGAAAAGGTGACGATAACACCAGGAAAGTAACAGGGCCCAAATCAAGTAAACCTTTGTTGATCATTTTAAGGATTTGGACTTTGATATGGTCTGGAGATGAGGTGTCACCCAAAAGCTCCTGTGTTAAAGCAGAAATGTTCAGAGGTGAAGTGATTGGATTGTGGGAGCTGTAACATTATCAGGCCATCCTAGTTTAAATAGACTGGGTAGTAACTGTAGGCAGGTGGGGGCTTGGCTGGAGGAGGGGGGTCACTGAGGACATGACCTGAAAGGGTTCACTTTCCCTATGGCCCATTTCCCCTTCTCTCTCTGTTTCCTGACCCCACCATAAGATGAGCAGCTTTCCTCCACTGGGCCCTTCCGCCTATGTGCTGCCTCACTTTGGGCCCAAAGTAATGGAGTCAACCATCTGAGAGAAAAAGAAAAATTAAAAATGGCATCAAGGGGTTTTGCCTGAGCAACGGGAAGTGTGAAGTTACCATCAACTGAGATGGGCAAATCTTAGATGGAACAATCTTGGTGGAAGAGGAAACCAGGAGTTCACTTTAGACATGTGAAGTTTGAAATATCTATTAGATAACCAAATGGGTATGTTGAATGGATAGTTGGATATTTGAATTTGGGATTTGGGGGAACAATGTGCACTGGACATATAGATTTGGGAGTTACCAACATATAGATGGCATTTAAATGCTGAGATGAGATTAGATCATCAGTTGAGTGAATATAGACAGAGAAAAACTTAAGAATTGAACCATGGAACATCCAAATATTTAGAGACTGGAGAGAAAAGGAAGAAACCAATCACAACAAAAAGGAGCATCCTACAAGGTAGGAGGAAACCTAAAGGGTATAGTATACTAGAAACCGTGTAAAGAAATAGTCCAAGGAGGGTCAAGCAGCCTATGGTACCACCGGCTTCTTTTCAGCTTGAGGAGTGAGAATGGACTACAAAAGGTTCAGTGGTGGCCTAAACCAGAGCACTATCAGTTGAGTGGCAGGAATGAAATTCTGAGAAGAATGGGTGTAAGAGAGAAAGAGAGAAGAGAAATTTGATGCAATGGCTACAGATCATTTTTATTAAAAACTTTGTTGCAGTGGAATGCCATGAAATGAAACCAAAGCTAATGGTTAACATGTGGCAAAGAGAACATTCTACTTTGTAAGAAAATCTACTGTGTGTGCTGGTGAGAATCTGTGGAAACAGATGGGATGGCCAACCAGGCGCATGGATACAGCTGGCAAGTAAGGTGTGATGAGAGCCCAGGGAAGGTGACCTCATCCTATGTAGAAATCAAGGTCCTCAGTTGGGAATGAAGATGGGAGAGACATTAACTCCAGTCCTTCAAATGTCTACTCTGGTATATGTTTTCTTATCCTGGTTCATTTCTATGTCCCATTATTGCTCAGCTTCCCCCTGCCCCCCAGATCTCTAGTGAGAGGCAGGAAAGCAAAGGGGTGGGCATGGGATAGGCTGAAGAAGTAGTGTGTGAGCATGTGTGAGCTTGCATGTGTCCTGAATCATCCAAGAGGCAAACAATAGAAATTAAAAAAAAAAAATACAATAAGAGAACCTAGAATTTTAAAATTTCAGTGAATGCCTTTGTCCAAAAAGGGGCAATTTGGTCTCATTCCCAACAAATACCACAACTTGTTTCCTTCTTGTTACTTTTGTTTGATTTGTTTTTGTTCCCAGTATAGCATTCAGCATTAATATTGCAAAATGAAGGTCACATAGGATCCAAATCTTCCATTCAGGCAACTTTGGGTGGATTTCTTATTAAGAGAAGGAGAAGTGAAATAACTTCAAAGTTGTTTTCATGCCTAATGGAGCTGTGCTAACTCTGTACCAATGAAGGGTATGTAAAGTTTCTTTGGGTAAAAATTATTAGGCACTACCACCAGTTTTATCTTTAAAATGGTATAATGGGAATCTGTCGGAGAATCTTGAAAACTTTAGGATTTACATTTAAGGATTTTATGTTTTAGGAACAAGAAATCTGGAATAATCTTTTTTCAACTTGCTCATGACTTAGGCTAAACACATTAACTTCTGAAATCCAATTGAGCTCTCTTTTCCTGTAAGAACTATTTTTGAAAAAAAAGATAATAATATAGGCAGTTTCCATTTATTTCTTATAATTGTGATAAATACACATAACATAAAGTTTACCATCTTAACCATTCCTAAATGCATAGTTCTGTGGCATTATGTACATTCACATTGCTGTAAACCATCATTACCATCTGTCCCCAGAACTATTTTCACTTTGAAACTCTGTGCCTGTTAGGTACTGACTCCCCATTCCTACTCATCACTCCCTGACAACCTTCATTCTACTTTCTGTCTCTATGAATTTGATGATTCAAGGTGCCTCATAAGGGGATTCATACAGCATTTTGGCCTTTTGTATTATGCTTATTTCACATAGCACAATGTCCTCAAGTAGAATGAATTTTTAATTTTTAATTCCTCACCCCTCTCGTGGACAGACAGTTTCAGACCATGATCCATTTTACGGTGAGTTACTTACGTGGGGCACTTAGATCAACAGAATCATCCCGGAAGAAAATCTCACAGGGCTGTGTACTAAAGGACACTGTGAGACTTGCTGCTGTCGTCCTGGGAGTAAATCAAACACAGCCTGGCATTAATTTATTAGAACAGGTCTCAAAGGAATTGACTGGGAAAGATCAAGTTGTAAGTGAAAGTAAGAAACTATACCACATTTTGGTTATGTATCTAAAATAAAACGGTATTATCTACACACACTCAGCAAGATGCTATTTCTAAAATAGTGTTTTGCTGTGAGCATTTCTTAGATAAAACTCTCCTAACTGTCCTTTCCAAATAGTTGAATTGAACCATAAGTGTTTTGCATTCTTCTGGTTTGTCAGAGCACCTTAGAGATACATGAGGTGTACCTTAACAACATTTGTCTCAACTTCCTTTCTTAATGGCAAAGAATAATAAATGAGTTTGGTTCAAGACTCTTGGCAGTGGTAGAAAGCATTGGCATAAACATGAGGGGGACCTTCTTCTTTAGCCCCCAGAACTTGTTATGGGACCAACAGTGAAAAATCCAAGGGTAGGACTTTCTAAGTTCCAAAAGGTGGGATCACTTTATGAATTTTCCCCCTCTAAGGAGCATAATTAATGTAGTTTATGCTTTATTTATTTATTTATTTAAATTTTTTCCTATAGTTGAAAGATGGGGTTAAAATACCCATATGGTCAAGCCTACATTGTTTTCCTATATACTGGATATTAACAAACCACAAGAGTCTTCTGCTATGTTGGATTTACTGTGTGCATTGATATCTCCAGTTGAGGGGTTTTAAGTTTGTACAACAAGTTACAGTGGCTTTCAGCAACCACAACAACACCTTTACACGTGGTGTCCAATTTCCCTTATGTGACTCCAGTTCTGTTCCTAAGGCTGACCATTGAGAATCAGGAACCCCTGCCTCCTGTCAAGATGGGAATCGGCCCTTCCAGCTCAGAGGAGGGTTTCTAGGGACTGTCTAAAGAGGAGAGAGAATGGTTGAACTAGGCAGGTAGCAAGAGAGCGGCCTTTATTTACTTTCTTTTTAGATATTTATAATGATGCACCTATTTCACCATGACAAACTTAAGAAAGAGGTTGAAATGTTCCAAAGTAATTAAAACAATCAGATAATGATTCTAGATTTTGCTCCGATACCCAGAAGCATTTGTTTCCGGGCTTTCCGAAATCCCTTTGTACTATAATCCCAGGCCAGAGACCCAACTCTGAGGATCCCACTAAATCAGTTCTGGCCAATTTCCCCCCCACACCCCCCAAAAAAACAAATGGTAAAAGTAATGATGAGAAGCAGGAAAGGAACTTTAATCAAAATAGTCATATTGAAAAGACAAGTGAGATCAAGTGTCTCAGCCCTGTCTTCAGGGTGTTGACATGAGCTTTAGATTTAAATAGAGAAAGAATTGGGGCAGGGGGCAAAGGTGTGCATAATTGAGCAGCCTTGGTCAAACTGGTCTGGTTGTTCATTATCTTAGTTCTGGTTCTGTGTGAGGTTACTCTGGAGAAGTCCTTATTATCACTTGAGAAAACACTTCCCATTTGCTTTGCAGGGTATTTATTTTTCAGACCTGTGATCCTAGAAGTGGGTAATTCAGGTACCCTGAGATGACTGCTCCCGATGGGGAGGCAGTCTTATCATGGGGTGATCTGCTTGCCAGTTTCTTTGTTCTGGAAGGTGTAGGGCAATGACTGGAGACTTACAGGTGCTGCTCCAGAGGTCTGGAACAGGACATTGTGAAAGCTGGCAGTTGAATGTCCCTGTCAGGACTTCTTTAAAAAGGCAGCATCTTTAAGCCTCTGTTATATGTTTACCCATTTATATATCCTCTTTTCCCTCTTTCTTTGTCAGGGTGAAATAGGTGCATCATTATAAATATCTAAAAAGAAAGTAAATAAAGGCCCCTCTCCTGCTCCCTGCCTTGTTCATCATTTCATTCCTTCCTGGTAAATCCCTATTATTAGTTTCTTGGGTAATTTTGCAGAGGTGCTTTATCAGTAAGAGTGATTATGTTTTTTTGTACCACAGATTGGACCCAGGGGGCTCTTAACCACTGAATCACATCCCCAGCCCTTTCTATATTTTATTTTGAGACAGGGTCTTGCTTAAGTTGCTTAGGGTCTCACTAAGTTGCTAAGGTTGGCTTTGAACTTATGGTCCTCTGTCCTCAGCCTCTTGAGCCAGTGGGATCACAGGCATGCACAATGGTGCCCAGTGTGATTACGTATTTTGATTATCTATGTTTTTTACAAAGAATTTGCATATTGTACACAGTGTTCTGCATTGATTATTCCTGTTAATTTATCTCAGGGACATTTCCATCACAGTATATAGATGTATCACAAGGTATTATTGTCTGAAATATTTGCTATTCCAAATATTACTCCAGTACTTGAGATATCTGCAGATATTTCTAGGGCAAAGAAGAGGGGTAAATTCCCAGAAATGGAATGACTGAGTCCAGGCTAAATGCATTTGTATTTTTGATAAATTTTGCCAAATTAATGGCTCTAAATCTTTCTTTTCCCATGTCATCACCAACCAAAGGTAAGAAATTCTGATAAATGAAGAACATTCTTCCCATGTACTTACCAGTTTTAATATCTTATGAAGTTGAGTGCTGGGAGCCATTAGCCAAGTAGGTATGACAATTTCCTTGCCAGCGTACCCCATGTTGCAGTGACATTGAATGTAGGTGACCTTGCTCAAGGACCAGGGCGGATTAGGGTGTTCCCGGTTTAGGATAATCGGGTTTAGGGCGTTCCAGGTTTAAGATTATTCCTGCTGGGAATAGGGCGTATCCTGCTGCCTGAGTTCCCCTTGAGTTCTCAGGGGATTCAGACAGTATTTTTTGGGAGATAGAAGCCCAGTGGAGGTGGATTTGGGCAGAGAACGTGGATTTCCCCAGAACGTGATTGTAGAGTGCCGGTGTGAGTTCGGGAATAAAGAGTTGCTGTTTGAATCTACAAGGTGTGTGGTGGCTCGTGATTGTGTGCCCAGCCAGACTGCGGCATTTGTGCCCAGCCAGACTGCGGCAGTTGAGGGTACATTTGTATGTTTAAGGGCCATTGTATTTCTTTCTCTATGAACTGTTTATTATTATATTTTACCTGTTTTTCTATTGCTTTGTGGGCTTTTTCAACTTTTTTTTTTCTGATTTCTGGAAATATCCCAAATTTTCACTTTGCTCATTTGAGAGATTAACCCTTTGCTATGAAATCTTTATTTTTGCACATTTATACTGTGTTTATATTTTTCCTGCTAAGTCCATTTCATCTATGTTAAAATTCATAGTTCAGTATCATGAGTTTTGACAAAGGTATTTACTATATACTTGTTTTTTCAAATTTCCAAATAAATTTCCTATATATCTGAAATCTCCTTAAAACTTTCCAGTCAAAACCTCAATGGAAAGCCATTGCTTTGATTGACATAAATGTGCATAATGTGTCCTGTGTCCTCCTGTGCAGGGAAACAGGGACTGAGCTGCAGGGCATGTGCAGGTCAAAATGCCGTTTGGCATGTACTTAATGAACTTGGGGAGTAAGGGGGAGACTGAACATTCCTGGGAAGGAAAGATGTGAGAAAGAATAAGGAGAAGGTGTTCTTAACAAAAACCATAATGAAGAGAACAGACTCACCTCTTTTCAAAAATCTCACTATGTTCCAATATTCTATCTTTTCTGCTTTCCAGCTCCTGAATTTCTTCTAGAAGCCCTCTTTTGTAGGTATTTTTAATCCTATAGCATGTGGAAAGATAAAAAGAACATAGCATATGAGCTTTACTTGCTTGAGCAACTCTTCCTTGCCCTCTTAGATGGCAGGCTGGGCATCCTCTAATGATTGGTGATATGAAGAAACATGGTATGACACCACATCAGCAGCCTCCATGTGCAACCAGGCTGTTTCCTAGCACCTGAAAAGCATTACCAGAGGGGCTCAGGGTAGTGTATGTTAGCAGCTGGCAGCCCCCAAACTTCTCACTTTCCATGAAGGCTGCAACTCTGTTGGATGCATGTCCAGGCTATAGAAGTACTCTGACTATGGAGGGTAGATCTTTCCTGTGTTAGTCACAAAGAGCACTGAAGATTCATAGGACTGAGACGTGACTACTTATACCCTTTACTGCTGTGAAAACTGCTTGAGAATCTTGACGCTCAGGTTCTTATTCAGCTGTGTCCTTTTTCTGTACGTAAATCAAAGAACACTAGGGCTAGCTGTGCCGTTTTTAGCAATTATAATGGCAGACAGGAAGTCTGTAGTTACTGTAGCAGAGATCAATACATTTGATCTCAAATATACAGGTGACTCAAAGAGATGCTTTCCCTTTCTTTGTCAACTTGTTTGCAATGGGGCATTGTCAATAGTTGGGCATTCATCATTTATCCACTCATGGGTTCTTAAATATACTTCGTGAGTTATAATTAGATATCATCCTACTCCTCGTAAAGGAAAGGTGGCTGCTGACTTACACTGCCCAGCTCTGCCCTGCACCCCTCTGATAATGGTTCTAAGCTTCTAGAAAAACAGTATCTGGGTGGCACACAGAGCTGCGCACGTTACCTTCTCATAAAGATAAGGGACTTAGCTGGTGCAGTGACTCTTTGGGGGCTGAGGTAGAAGGTTGTCAAAGATATCAGTAAAAGTTCCTCTGAGGAAGTGAGTGGAACTGGTGTCTAGAGGAGATGGAGCAAGTAACTAAGGGAGAGGGGAAGAATATTCCAGATAGAAGGAATATACCCGGAAGCCCAGCAGTGGCAAAGTGTAGCTAGAGGAGATGGAAGACATGGGCACAAAATAGGCCATCGATGGCCCTTATAAAGATTTGGCCTTGTGGGCTGGGATTGTGGCTCAGCAGTAGAGCACTTGCCTAGCATGCGCAGGGCCCTGGGTTCGATCCTCAGCACCACATAAAAATAAATGAATGGAATAAAGGTAATGTGTCCAACTATAACTAAAACAATAAAAAAGAAACAAACAAACAAAAAAAGATTTGGCCTTGTCCCTGAAAGGAAGCCCAGCAGAGGCATCTATCAGGAATAGCTCACGAGCTACTGTATCAGCCATGGTTGTCTTTACCTCCAACCAAGTCTCATGGGAAAGTGCAAGAGACTTTAGGATATCAGTAAAACTTGGTGGCTTATAAATTTTGGTCTGGCCAACATGGGAAAGGATGGGAAGAAAAAAGAGGACTGATGGATTCGGAGAAATTAGAGATCAATGGTCAAGTTTTGGTACAAAAAAAGTTAAAAAATGTGATACCAGACTTAACAAGATAACATTATGCAAAAAATTAACAAACCTAAATGCTAATGTATACCTGAGGGAAAACGCTGTTTGCTGTGTATCTAAGAGGTGTGCTTCCATTTAAGGAATTTTCTAAGACACTTCTTAGAAAATGAAGCTATCATTCAACCCTCCCTCCAAAAACAATAATTTCCCTAATATTCTGATTCCAAAGCCTATGTCACTCTGCTCTCATTTTATTTTATCTTTTGTATTCCTTTCTGATCAAAGTAAAATAATGAATAAAATATAAACATACAGTTACTCTACCATGCTCCTCTCACAATTGACCCTGAGGGCTTATCTATTATTAAGAGTTGCCTGGGAATTACTTATGGAAGCAAGGAAGGAAAAATATTTAACAAAATGTGGCTTAGGTTTTGGAAAAGAGATATAAGACCATATTAAAGTTCATGGTTATTCATTATGAAAGAGCTCTACTTATTAGATGTTTATCTAAGGACATTTTTGGCCATCACAACCTGAAGAAAGGACAATAACAACAAAGGAGAGCTTTTGTAAGGCAGTTAAAGTAGAGGCACAGAATATATTTGCTGTGTATCTAAAATGAGTGACTTTGGGTTATGGAAGGAAAATATGGACATCTTCTAATACCTTGGAATGGATTCTATCAAATGGGGTATATTTCATTTATTCTTTTCCACAGAATAATGAACCAAATTATAGGCTTTCTGCATGAAAAATAGATAGACAACACTATGTGGAATGAAATTTCTTAACACTTTATATATCTATTATCTGAGTTAGAGTTCTATGTGATAAAGTGCTTTCATTTAATATGTAGATTTCTACATTAATATCAGATTTTTAAAGTGTATCATTTTATATGAAAAAGATATTAAAATGACATTGAACCACATTAGTTTCCACTATCATGTGTATTTGACACTTCTCAAACTCAGAACCACCCCTCACTGTAAATCATATAAATAGCTGAAAATTGGCTATTGTGGCTCAGAAAGCAACACCCCAAAATTTATCATTTTAGATGTCACATTGAGCAGCAAACCCAAGAAGGGCTTTCTCCCAAGTTCCCTTCTGCACCTAAAGATGAGATCTGCCTATAAGAAACAAAATTGCCTTAAAATCTTCATACTGAAATGTCATTAACCAAGGAGAATTAAAGCTCATAGCACAAAGGAAGAGACTGAAAATCAAACACCCTACCCAGAGTCCAAGGTACTTTGTCCCAAGTCTCTGTCTATTCTCTAGGCTCACTTTCTTCCTTAAAAACAATTTATTGACCCTCGAAAATTTCCTACAGCACCCCACTGACCTCTTTCCTAAGAAGGGCATTGTTTTAAGTTTCAACCATCCAGCCCTTCTTTGAACTTCATATTTTGTATGGCTCATATGAATATGTGCACACGTTAGTAAGTTTGTGTACCTTACCTTGTCTTAATCTGCCTATTATCAGTTTGTTTCAGTAGGCCAAATTACCAGCTTTCAGAGAAAAAGTCTGAATTTCTATATGCTGTACAGGAAGGACCTCTCAGATGATAGGTATCCCTCCGGCCACCACAATGTCTTCAGACTGCAGGAAGCTGCACCCCTGTGCAGCAGTTGGGAGACTATTCACAATGATAACTAGCATATATATAAGGCCTCTATAATTTGGTTCTTTATTCTGTGGAAAAGAATAATGGGACGATAGTTCTCTCAGCAGTTCCTGAGAAGCAGGGTCTGAAATCTCATCTCAAACAGAAAGAACAATGTCTGACCCACGTATTTTTTAGCCTTTCACTTTCAGCACAAGCGTCTTGCTTTTTCAAGTTCTCCCCATTGCACCACCTCCTCAGCAACCAGCTTTTCTTCTGTGACCTCTTGGGCTGGGCTCTAGATGGGGAGAGGTGTGTTTCAAGCACTTGTGCATTTCTTAATTGCTGAAAGAAATACTGCTCATTTTCAACAGTAATGATTCCTTTATCTCTCCACTGAAATTATATTTCATCTATATTACCAAATAAATAGGCATTTGTGGCCTTGACTAACAAGAAAACAACAACATAAAGACCACTGCTGTTTCTGTTTCTTTAAGAAAATGTCTCCTCAATAATATTTCATAAGAATATATTTATAATGGCAATATTGCAATGTGTAGAATTTAATGGTTCTAAGAAGTTAAACATAGCTTCAAAATGTTCCAAGATTCAAAAACTCATGGTTCAAGATTGACAGTGATATCCTTATTTTGTCTGTGTGTTTGTGTATGTGTGTGTGTATTTGAAGTTAATCAATACTTGATTCATCTAGCACCTAATGATAGCATCTAGCACCTAATCAATTACTTTGTTTACTTTGTTCCTCACCAATTATTTCTGGGAATCAAATTAAAAAGTTTTCAGATAGGATGCAGGTAAGGAGACAGGAAATACTACATGTTTTCCAAAGTTAAATTTTAACTGGACATTAAAATTGCCCTGGGTCAAGTTCTTAACAGTAAGCTTTCTTTTCCCTGAAAAAGAAGACACTTCAGACTAAATAATTAACTAATGCTTATTTTAACTTGTGAGTCTTCTGCATATTCTAGTTCCATATACACTCTACCTCTCCAGCACTCTAGCTCTGCTTCCAGGAACACTTTGGTATTCCTGGAATACCAAATTTGATGAATTATACCTCCAGGTGATGAATTTTTAGCACCTAGATTGAAAGTGTCTGAATAATGGGAGATGATTTATTTGGGAGTTTTTTTTTTTTTTTTCCCCTGTGCGAGGATGAAACCCAGGGCTGAAGCATGAGAGGTAAGTGCTTATCCCAGGCTCTGGGTAGTTTGTGGTTATTTATTTTGATACTGGGGATTGAACCCAGGGACACTTTACCATTGAACCATATCCCAGCCCTTTCAATTTTGAGATAGGGTCTTGCTAAGTTGCTTAGGACCTGTCTAAGTTGATGAGGACTGGCCTGGAACTTGTGATCCTCCTGCCTCAAACTTTCAAGCCATTGGGATTACAGGCATGTGCCACCTTGTGATTATTTTTAATAAACAAGATCACAGATCTATTAATACAAAGAAAGGTCCATAAGTGTTCATTAAATTAGAAACTTTATCTCTTCACATGGCAAAGTTTATCAAAATGTTTATATTTCAAAAAAGGAATGAGACTTGGGCCATGGAGATATTCCAGGAATTGTAAATCCACAGACATTTGTTTTGTTCTCATCCCTGAAGACTTGTATTTACATTCAAGGGGTTAGGACCCACAATCTTTCCCTGTCATATTTCAAGGAAAATTTGTTGACATTAAGGAGCAAAGTTTCCCTCCTCTCTCTCTCGAGGGGCTGGAGGATGGATGCCCCTCTCCAACACAAACTCCCAGATTCCTATTTTTGGCTTTCTCTCCATGGTATGAACTTGGTACTTTCAGGCTATTCCACCCATTCCTTACTGCATTACCCAGAAGGGTGAAAATCAGGGCCAGGAGAACTAATGTGGCTACCTACTGCTGTGGGTAAGTAATGAGTGTCCATTGCTGCCCCTGAAACTTCATGTCCACTTTCAGGATAATACCAATGTATCAGTACCTTTGCCCCACTCCCATAGCTAACTTTGGTTAATACTAATATGAAGGGAGTTCTTCAAATGTTTCTTAGACTCTCAGGCAAGATAATTCTTTTTGAAGGTGGAATGAATGAAGAGATCATATATGGACACACAGTGAGAGAAGAAGGGTGGGAAGGAGAGGAGAGCAAGGCAAGTAGAAGGGAGAGGGGAGAAGGAGAGAGGGAAGAAAACATGGTATATATTTTCTGGAAATGCTGGGAAAGATTCAGTTCTCCACTTTGGGCTCCACAAATAATTCTGTATTTCCTGATACATAGAGAAATTCAGGAAGAATTAAATGTTAAAAAACAAAATTAATATTATTCCATTCAGTATATGCCTCATTAATGAGTTTGAAATTTGTTTTAGAATTTTGTTGTTCATGTTACAGAATATGTGTAATAATTCATATTATAAACAAACTGCTTCTGTTTTAAAGCTGTGTAATTCCATAAATCCTTTACCTTAATATTAGGGATTATATATAGTTTAAAGTGCCTTCCACCTCTGCCACCCCAGCCCTTAATGGACTTGGTTGAAATAAATTGAGAAACTCTAAACCAACATTTAAATATTTGGGGGAAACTATATTTGAGAGGGTTTTACTCCATTTTTTTTCAAAGTAAAGAATGTTTTTCCATTGAGTATTTACCTCTTACTATTATTTTTAGTTTTTAATCTGTGATCCTCTGATTTGGTTTTGACTCCAATAAATTAGATAAAATTGAAGTCACACTTCAAAAGAGAAAAGAAATGGGTCAGTGTTTGGAAAAAAATCGTGAGTGCGGTAATATCACCACAAATTTCATATTCCCTCCTGTGCACTTTCCTTCCATGTTTTTTCCCATTTAAATTGATTGCCAGTAAATCTCCAGTGGCAAGAAAGCAGAAGACAATTTCTTTCTTAAAAACCTTGTGACATTTCATATGCATAAAGGGATACTCAGTGTGGTTTGAAAGATATATACATAATTGAAAAAGGGTAGTTGAGCATGCCAATAAACTTTTTGGCTACTACTTCTTTTTTCAACTTACAATTTCCAGAAAAAATTTTGAATCAGGCAGGTAGTAGGGACTAACAAAAAACCCATCCAGAAGTGTGGAAAACTCAGAACCATATTGATCTGCAAAGAAACAGAAATAAAGAATGATTAAAGAAGAATCTTTGCCTTTGTCAACACTGAGTGCCTGTACAGCTATCCATTTCCTCCCCTCCACCACAACTGTCAATGCCAGAAAAGATATGGAGGCAGTTGTAAGAAACTGAGAACTGCTAAATCAACACAGATGTGTAAAAACTAAAGATGGTATTAACAAATTTATTTCAATGTGTTCTAAAATCAAGCAATCAAATAAATATTTTGACCAAGTAGGTTTCTATCCCAGGTATGTGAGGATGGGTCAGTATTATCTTACTAAGCAATACAACTTTAACTGCTATGTTATATGTAAAACAATTTTGCCATTGTATTCCCTGAGAGAATTCACTCTTCCTTTTGCCTAGCACATTAAATGGTTGTTGACTGATTATGTTAGTTCAATTAGAGACTATGTGAGTTGAGACTCAGTAAGGCTCTCTCTATCTCTCTGTCCCTCGTTTGCCTTTTGACTTGCCAAGGTTTTTTTTTTTCAACTGAGTACCTGCTGTTGCAAGTCTCAGTCTCTAATATTTGTCTCCTGATTTTTCTCAGTACTCTGTTATTCTCATGTGTTAGTTTCCTACCTTATGCTGTCCCAGAATTTGCCAAATGGACAGAAGGGGAAGCTGAGTGCCTGAGGTCTCCCAATCATCTGTCAGAACATCTTCAGGGTCTGTGGTTCTATCAGTTTTGGTATTTGCTATTTCTTGTGGATTTTTTTCAATTTATATTTATTGTTATGTAGAGTTGCTCACAAAATCCTCTTAACACATTTGCAATATTCGTATTAATTTGGTTTAACCAAGAGAAAGACACCATGACAGGTTTACAGGAACAAGATTTTCATTGGCAGAGAAGACCTTCAGACCATATTGCCAGACGGACACCTATGGAAGGAGAGAGGCTAGGAGAAGGTAGAGAAGGAGAACCTGGGATTTTAGCAGTGTCAAGAAATGTTTAGTTAGCCTGATAGGGACAGAGTCACCAAGGAGACCCATCTTAGTATCCCCATGTCTCAGTCATTGCCTAGGAACATCCTGTGGGGATGCTGGCCTTGATATGAATATGGTGTGACTCCAGAGGGACAGGAGCTAGGGCCAGCAGTCAGGAATACTGACATTGATACACTGACCATTGGTAATGGTGTTTTCTCTTATTCTTTCTTAAGAGCCTTGTTTAGAGGGTCATCAATTTTATGAATCTTTTCAAAGCATCAAATCTGGTCTTTGTTGATTCTGCATTGGTTTCCTATTCATTGATCTCTTGTCTTTATTTCCTGTTTTTAGTTTTCTGAGGTTTGATTCTTTTTTTTTTTGATCCAGGGATTGAGCTCAGGGGCACTCAACCACTAAGCCACATCCCCAGCCCTCTTTTGTATTTTATTAGAGACAGGGTCTCACTGAGTTGCTTAGCACCTCACTGTTGCTGAGGCTGGTTTTGAACTTGTGATCCTCCTTAGTCTCCTGAGCCACTAGGATTATAGGTATGCACCACCACACCTGGCTGGAGGTTTGATTCTTTTTTCTAGCTCTTGGAGTTGGAAGCTTAAGTTGATTTTTTTCAGGCTTTCTTTTAATATATGCATTTCATACTACAATTTTCCCTATTAGAAATGATTCAGCCAGATAATACCAGTTGATTACATATTTTTCTTTAAATAACTTCTTTTTGGTTCTTTGTCAAATGTATCTGTATTTTCTCCTTCAGTGTCTTTTAAAATTTGCATATTTTCCTTTTAAATTACTTTAATTATCATTTTCAGATGGCATTTTAATTTCTCATTCTTAATCTACTGTGCTATAATCTGACTTTTTAAAGAATCTTTATATCTTCAGTAGGGTAATTTTTCTTTTGTAAGAGTATATTGTACCTGGAAAAGTACAATATACTGTGAATGGCTTTATAATTACTTTTTGGGAGGAATTCAAGACATTTCCCCAAAACCCACATGAATTTTCATTTGATTGTATTGGTTTGGGATTCTTCAGCTGGGAGGAAGGTGTCTTTTTCTTATAAAGACTTACAGCCCAGGAACCAAACAGATGACAAATATTATTACTTTTTGTCTTTGAATTTTCTTGTCTCCTTTCAAGAAGGGGCAACACTTTGTGGCTCCTGAATTACTGTAGAGTCTCTCTTTTATAACCCCGATAGGCCCCCCAAACACTACATCCTATCCCAATGAGATTGTTGAAATAGAGTGTTCTGTCTCCCAGTCTTACATCAGTATTTAATACACCCTGGACAGTCAATGTCACCTCAAGTTTCTGCTCTGTCTTTGAGTCTGAGAAGGACTAGTCAGAGGATTGGATGAGTCATGAGGAATACCAAAAATCCTAAGAAAACAGGGCTAGGGCAGTGTGGAATTGAGAAAGTAGAAATTCAAGCTGCGAGATCCAGTTCTCAATGGATTTGATTGTAAGTGATTCATTGTAACTTTTGCAAAATCAATTTTAGAAAAATGATAAAGGCAAAACCAAATTTTAATGATTTAGGTGAAAATATTCAGGTAAGAGAAGGAAATTAAAGGGATACAAATAGGAAAAGAAGAGCTCAAATTATCTCTGTTTGCTAATGGCAGGATTCTATATTTAGAAGATGCAAAAAACTCCACTAGAAGACTTCTAAAATTCTTCACCAAAGTAGGAGGGTACAAGATCAGCACGCAAATCAATTGTGTTCCTATACTCCAATAAAGAATCTCCTGAAAAAAGAAATTAGGAAAACTATCCCATTCACAATAGTCTCAAAAATATACTCTAACAAAGGAGGTAAAGGATATCTACAATGAAATGATAGAACTCTAAAGAAAGAAATTGAAGAAAACCTTAGAAGATGGAAAGACCTCCCATGTTCTTAGAGAGGCAGACCTAACATTGTCAAAATGTCCATACTACCACAAGTTCTATATAGATTCAGTGCAATTACCATCAAAATTCCAATGACATTATTCACAGAAATAGAAAAAGCAGTTCTGAAATTCATTGGGAAAAATAAGAGACCCAGAATAGCCAAATAATCATTATCAAAAAAGAGCAAAGCTGAAGGCATCACCATACCAGACCTCAAAATATACTGAAGAGTTATAATAAAAAAAAAACAGCATGGTACTGGCACCAAAACATAAGAAGACCACTGGAATAGAATAGAAGAAACAGAGACAAACTCACATAAATACAGTTATCTAATACTAAACAAAGAGAAATGTATGTTTACATTTTTAACAAATGGTCTTGGGAAAACTGGAAATCCATATGAAGAAGAATTAAATATGATCCCTATCTCTCACTCTGCATAAAACTCAACTCAAGGTGTATCAAAAATCTAGGAATTAGCTGGGCGTGGTGGCACATGCCTGCAATCCCAACTGCTCAGGAGGCTGAGACTGGAGGATCGCAAGTTCAAAGCCAGCCTTATGAAAAGCAAGGTGCTAAGCAACTCATTGAGACCCTGTCTCTAAATAAAATACAAAATAGGGCTGGGAATGTGGCTCAGTGGTCAAGTGCCCCTGAGTTCAATTCTCAGTACAAAAAAAATCTAGGAATTAGAACAGAAACCCTGCAATTACATGTTGGCACAGGAACCGATCTCCTTAACACAAGTCCTAAAGTACAAGAAATAAAATAAAAAAGTAATAAGTGGGATGGTATCAAATTAAAAAATTTCCACACAAGTGAAGGAAACAAGAGCATGAGAACATGGGAGAATATCTTTGCCACCTGCTTCTCAGATAAGGGTATTAAGAACCTGGATATACAAAGAACTCAAAAAACAAAAAAACAAAGCAAAACTAAACTAAACAGATACTTCTCAAAAGAAGAAACACAAATGGCAAACAAATTGTTCAACATCTCTAGCAATTAGAGAAATGCAAATTAAAACTACATTGAAATTTCATATTACTCCAGACAGAATGACAATTATCAAGAAGACAAATAATGAATGTTGGTGAGGATGTGGGGGGAAAGGTACACTCATATATTTTTGGTGGGACTTTAAATTAGAGCAATACTCTGGAAAATAGTAAGGATATTCCTCAAAAATTTAGGAATAGAACCACTATATGACCTAGTTATCCCACTCCTCAGTATATAACCAAAAGACTTAAAATCAGCCTGTTATGACACAGCCACATCAATCTTTATAGCAGCACAATCCACAGTAGCCAAACTATGGAACCAGTCTAGGTGTCCTTCAACAGGTGAATGATGAACAAAATATGGTATATACACACACAATGGAATTTGCTCATCCATAAATAAGAATGAAATCATGGCATTTTCTGCTAAATAGATGGAACTGGAGACTATCATGCTAAGTGAAATAAGCCAGTCCCATAAAGTCAAAGGTTGAAAGTTTTTTTCTGATATGTGAAAACTAATCTTAAATAAAGGGTTGGTGGGGGAGGGGAAAGAAAGAGAGACAGTAAAAAAAAGGAGAGGCAATTTCATCAAAATAAAGATCAGTGGAGTAGACAAAGAGGGTGGAGAAAGGGGAAGGAGGAATGGGGGAAAAGAAAGAACAGTGGAATGAATCTAACCAAACTTTCATATGTACATATATGAATATAGAATAGTGAATCCCAGCATCAAGTATGTCCTCAAGACAGTAATTTAAAAAAATCTATATATAAATTACAGAAAGATCAGTGGAAAGAGGGAAGGGAACAGGAGAAGGGAGAGAGGAGAAGGGGGGAAGTTCTGTGGAGTGAATTAAAGAAAATTATATTCTATGCATTTGTGATTATGTCAAAATGTATCATAATGTTATACAGAATTTAAAAAACTAGAGCAAATATCCTTGAAATCATTATCCCAATCAAGAACATATCTACCATCCCCATAACTTCCCTTATGCTCCTGATTAAATGCCAGTTCTTGCCAAACCTATACAATTTGTTTCTTCTTTCTTCTTTCTCTTCTTTCTTCCTTCTCTTTCTTTTTATTTCTTTCTTGGGCTACTTTATTTCTCTCAAAATCATTATTTTGAGATTCATCAATGATGTTAGATGTGTCAATAATTTCTTCCTTTTTATCTCTGAATAATATTCTATGGTATGGTATGTGATTATTCATTCACCCATTTATGGACATATGGGTTGTTTCCAGTTTGTATCAAGTTCACCTATAATTCCCATATCATGGAATTCTGTGATTCACTTTATAATAATGTGGTCTAATCCCTATGCCTACAAGAGGCATAAACACAGTAGAATTTAAAAATATATAAAAAAGCATAACATTTTTAGAATATGCTCTGAAGTTTCATATAAGTAAAATAACAGCTTCCATGTAGGTTTAAAATATTTAGAAGTTTAGACTATGTATTCTATTTTGAGAACTGAAGAATGGCTATTCTAAATATTTTAAATAATAATAATTTCCTAATTCCATGCATGTGCTACCAAGTACAAATAATTTGAGCACGTAGCATATTACATGAGAAATATAATTACAATATTAGCTATTTTAGATGATTCAGCCATTACTATCGCTTATATACACAAAAAAACACAAATTTGGGGAAAAGTGGTTGATTTGGATAGTTTAAAATAATAAGATTTTGGATATAATATTTTTTTATAAGTAATTCAGAATTTAGTTGAATCAGTAACTACTTCTCATTACACTTATTTTTATCTTTTTTTCCTAAATAATTTTGGAAGTTGTTAGCATCAGTTCACATTGTTAGTGAGGATCAATTTTCATGCAGAATATAAAGACACTCACAGTTGGTAGGACTAACCTGTCCTGTCATTTCAGGAGCAACAGAGAAGATGGGCCAGAAGAAAGAATAAACTGAGAAAAACAGCATCCAGCTTATTATGCTTCCCCAAATTGCCACATGACTAAACTGCAGAAAGAAGAGAACCACAGAGGCATGAGTTTTTCTATTTAAAATGGGGGAGGGTGGTAATTATATCAACTAACAAAATACATTTGTTCATCTCAGATGTTTTCATGAGAAAATATCAATAATCGTTCAATTACTTAAAATTTGGGGTTTTGTTTCTCACATTCTTTTCAGAATATTTTGCTGCAGAAACAAGGAACCACTGGTTAATGTATCTTAAACAATGGTACCCCAGTTACCTAAGCCAAGTGACATTCTGTGTCTTCAGTGAAAACGGCCAACTCTCAGTCCATACAAGTGATGGGTGACTTATTGAGGCTATCTGCTTTTGTCTATTTTTAATACAGAGCTTTTCCAGTAAAGGTAAAATATTTGAACAGAAATCAGGAAGAGATCTTTTAAAAATGACCAAATCATTCTTGTTCTGTACAAGTAGCTCTGAGACAATGACAGACATTGTGACATTGACTGAATGATGCACATTAGCCTCATAGAGATAACTGGATGAAAGATCACTGCCAATGTCTGGGTCTGGGAACTTGTGCCAAATTCTATAATGGGCTCAAGTGCTCTCATCCTGTTAGGTAGTGCTTGTTGCTTAATTATGTTCAAACAACAAATGTAACAGTGGAAAAGACCAGTCTGCTGGTTCTCAGAGTGTTGGTTGCTATGTGTTTGTAAGTTATCTTCAAAATCAACTTTTCACATTCTTTTAAAAGGTAACCTATTAGTTAAATGATTCCTCTCTCTGGTTAAAGTAAACAGAACTGGTCTCCAGAAAGGGTCTTCCTGTGATCATAAAGATGATTAAAGATGATTTCCACATAAAGATGGTGGAAAAGAGGATCAGGCGAAAACTGGGAACTTTGAAACTTAAAAAACAGCAATGCAGGGGCTGGGGTTATGGCTCAATGGTAGAGTGCTTGCCTAGCATGTGTGAGGCACTGGGTTTGATCCCGAGCACCGCATAAAGATAAATAAATAAAATGAAGGTATTGTATCCATCTACAACTAAAATAAATAAATACATACATACAACAATGCATCTTCATAATGGTTCCCTTGTAATTGACACAATGCATTAGTTGTAGTGATAGGCACTTCGGTATGGTTTAGTATGGGTTCCTGATGGGACGCGGGAGTGGTCGCAAGCCACCATGTTGCTCTTGAGAGGCATTTTGCTACTTCTCTGCCCTGCTTAGTTCTTGCACCTAAATGTGACTTCCAGTATCCTCCTCTTCCCCAACAAGAAGCCCCAGAACACCTACTCCATCATCTCCACAGGGTAGGCAACCAATGCCTTCTCTTCTTTTTTTCTTTACCACACTCCTTCTTAACCTCAATGGGAGGTAGAGAGCAGGAACATGGGGCAACACAGGCGACAAGAAAGTCCCCCCTTTTTTGCTACTTTTGCTATGGACTTTAAATAAACAAGTAAACAAAGAAATATTTATGAATAAAAAAAGTGAGATTCAGTATGTACAGACATAAGTGATCCTAAACCTAGAAAACATTCTTTATTGGAGAGGATTTGACAATTAGAACGAGAAATAGAAAATAATTGTTTCTATATTTACATAATGGTTAAGGTGGTATAATAACATGCATTTGTATGTTTTATGAGCTGCTAATGTAATATGTTTTTTCATAACCGAATGTCAAGATCCAGTTGGAAATACTGTTGTGGTCAGAACTCCAGATTGATTACATCAGAGAATGTGTGATACACTACATCATCTTAGCTCTTAAAAGGTGACAAGCTAGCTGGGTACAGGGGCGCATGCCTGCAATCCCAGTGGCTCAAGAGACTGAGACTGGAGGATCATGAATTCAAAGTCAGTCTCAGCAATGGTGAGGCGCTAAGCAACTCAGTGAGACCCTGTCTCTAAATTTTAAAAAAATACAAAATAGGGCTAGGGATGTGGCTTGGTCGAGTGCCCCTGAGTTTAATCCTTGGTACAAAAAAAAAAAAAAAAAAGTTACAAGCTAATATAAATTCATTTCCTCTCAAAAAATCTTTGTTTATGTTTTTTTTTTTTTTTTTCAGTACTGGGGACCAAACCCAGGGCCTGAGCATCTATGCAAGTGTTCTATGACTGAGTACATCTTCCAGCCCCTTCTGTAAATGTTTTGAGTATTAGTTGGAAAAGAACTCATTCATAGCTAGCAGATTAAATAGATGGAAAAATGTTAACTATTATTAAGTGAAAAAAGTAAATTACAAAACCTTAGCTACATTATAATCTTTTTTTAAAAATTTTTGATATTGGGAATTGAACCCAGGGGCACTTTACCAGTAACCTACACCCCAGTCCTTTTTCTTTTCTATTTTGAGAGAGGGTCTTACGAAGTTGACTAGGGTCTAAGTAGCCTGGGCTGGCCTCAAACTCCTTCCTCAGCTTCCTGAGTCTCTGGGATTACACATGTGCTCTGGCCTAGCTATTATTTTATTCTTGTTTTAAAAAGTTAACATACATAGAACAAAGACTGAAAGAATAGAAACCAAACTGTCAATAATAGCATTCACATTGAAAGGCATGGAAAATATGTATTTACTTAAATTTCTGTATTAGCTAAATTTTCTGTTTTAATCCTGAACTTGGATAATAATAGTAAATGAAGTATCTTAGTTATAGTATGCTAAATTGAATCTATTTCAAATGTAAAACAGGAAAACAAATATCTTAAAGACATTAGATGAATAATACGCCTTCATCCAGTTTAAATCATTATTTGAATATGCAAAATCAAATAGAGTATGGAGAACAAACAAAAGCTTATTATTTTTCTAAAGATTAAAAGTAAGTCAGCACATAGCAACAACAATGGATTTAGAAAAACTCCTGAAGTATACTTACTCTATTCCAAGATGTTGTCTCCAGCCCAGCTTTCAGACAAACAGTAACAACTACATACTGTGAGAGGTGAGATGGGAAGGCAAAGACAATAAAATAAAAAATGTAAAAAAAATTTCCATTAGAATTCATGTCTCCTGCTCCTTTCCTGACACCCTCCCGCCCCGTTCATCCTCACATCTGGTGGACTATAATGTCATTAAGTTGATAAACGTTCTCCTGGGTTTTAGCTCTAAGGAGGATGTAGTGTTTTCTAATACATGCACGTGTTTAGGAACTCTTTAGCATACGACTCAAATCAATACTTATGTTATAAGCTCTTATATTTACTTTTTTTTTTATAAATACCATGGAAGACTTGATTCTACCTAGAAATCTGAGTGCTATTAATAAAAAAAATACAGTTGAGCAGGGTAAATTGAAACCACTATAAATCAAAAGAGTATCTTCTGTGGATTTTTGTATTTACCTAAGAGTTGCTTTGTGTCATAAGATATTATCTATTTTAGAGAAGGAGCCATATGCTGCTGAGAAGAAAGTATATTTGCTCATTGATGGGTAAAATATTCTTTTTTATGTAAATTTTAAAATTTATATATGATAGAAGAATGCATTACAATTTTATTACATATATAGAGCATAATTTTTCATATCTATGGTTGTATACATAGCATATTCACACCAATTTATGTCTTCATACATGTAATTTGGATAATAATGATCATCACATTCCACCATCATTAATTACCCCATGCCCCCTCCCTTCCCCTCCAATCCCTCTGCCCTATCTAGAGTTCATCTATTCCTCCCATGTTCCCGCTCCCTATCCCACTATGAATTAGCTTTCTTATATCAAAGAAAACATTCAGCATTTGGTTTTTTGGGATTGGCTAACTTCACTTAGCATTATCTTCTTTAACTCCAACCATTTACCTGCAAATGCCATGATTTTATTCTCTTTTATTGCTGAGTAATATTCCATTATGTATATATGCCACATTTTTTTTATCCATTCATCTATTGAAGGGCATCTAGGTTGGTTCCACAGCTATTGTGAATTGTGCTGCTATAAACATTGATGTGGTTGTGTCTCTGTAGTATGCTGTTTTTAAATCCTTTGGGTATAGACCGAGGAGAGGGACAGCTGGGTCAAATGGTGGTTCCATTCCTAATTTTCCAAGAAATCTCCATACTGCTTTTCATATTGACTGCACCAATTTGCAGTCCCACCAGCAATGTATGCGTGTACCCTTTTCCCCACATCCTCACCAACACTTATTGTTGTTTGATGCATAATAGCTGCCATTCTGACTGGAGTGAGAGGAAATCTTAGAGTGATTTTAATTTGCTTTCTCTAATTGCTAGCAATGATGAACATTTTTTCATGTATTTGTTAATTGATTGTACATCATCCTCTGAGAAGTGTCTGTTCAGGTCCTTGGCCCATTTATCGATTGGGTTATTTGTTTTTTTGGTGTTTAGCTTTTTGAGTTCTTTATATACCCTAGTGATTAGTGCTCTATCTGATGCGTGAGACATAAAGGATTGCTCCCAAGATATAGGCTCTTTATTCATCTCACAGATTGTTTCTTTTGTTGAGAAGAAGCTTTTTAGTTTGATTCCATCCCATTTATTAATTCTTGATTTTAATTCTTGTGCCACAGAAGTCTTATTAAGGAAATTGGGGCCTAATCCCACATGATGGAGATTATGGCCTACTTTTTCTTCTCTTAGACGCAGGGTCTCTGGTTGATTCCTAAGTCCTTGATCCATTTTGAGTTTTGTGCATGGTGAGAGATAGGGGTTTAATTTCATTTTGTTGCATATGGATTTCCAGTTTTCCCAGCACCATTTTGTTGAAGAGGCTGTCTTTTCTCCAATGCATGTTCTTGGCACCTTTGTCTAATATAAGATAATTGTATTTTTGTGGGTTATTCTCTGTGTCCTATATTATGTACCATTGGTTTATCAAGTCTGTTTTGGTGCCAATACCATGCTGTTTTTGTTACTATTCCTCTGTAGTATAGTTTAAAGTCTGGTATAGTGATGCCACCTGATTCACTCTTCCTGCTAAGGATTGCTTTAGCTATTCTGAGTCACTTATTTTTTCCAGATGAATTTCATGATTGCTTTTCTTATTTGTATGAGGAATGCCATTGGGATTTTGATAGGAATTGCATTAAATCTGTATAGTGCTTTTGGAAGTATGGTCATTTTGATAATATTAATTTGTCCTATAAAAGAGCAAGGTAAATCTTTCCATCTTCTAAGGTCTTCTTTGATTTCTTTAGGGTTCTGTAATTTTCTTTATATAGATCTTTTACCTCTTTCATTAAGTTGATACCCAAGTATTTTAATTTTTTTGAGGCTATTGAGAATGGGGTAGTTTTCCTCATTTCCCTTTCTGAGGATTTGTCACTGGTATACAGAAATGCCTTTGATTTATGGGTGTTGATTTATATATCCTGCTACTTTGCTGAATTTATTTACTAGTTCTAGGAGTTTTCTGATGGAACTTTTAGGGTCTTCCAAGTATAGAATCATAGCTGATGGGTGAAATATTCTATATATGTCTGTTAGAACAGACACTTCACAGAAGAAGAAATACAATTGATCAACAAATATATGAAAAAGTGTTCAACATCTCTAGTAATTAGAGAGATGCAAATCAAATCTACTCTAAGATTTCATCTCATTCCAGTCAGAATGGCAATCATCAAGAATACAGGCAACAATAAATGTTGGCAAGGATGTGGGGGAAAAGGTACACTCATACATTGCTGATGGGAATGCAAATTGGTGCAACTGCTATGGAAAGTAGTATGGATATTCCTCAGAAAACTTGGAATGGAACCACCATTTGACCCAGCTGTCCCACTCCTTGATATATACCCAGAAGACTTAAAGTCAGCATACTATAGTGATGCGGCCACATCAATGTTTACAGCAGCTCAATTCACAATAGCTAAGCTATGGAACCAACCTAGGTTTCCCTCAATAGATGAACGGTATGTACGTATAGGTACACAATAACAAGAAAAAAAAATGACATCCCAATAGAACTAAATACAACAACAAGCAGTTCATGGAAAGAAAAAAAAGGAATTGATTTATAATCACACAAATATGATTGCTCTCAAAGCAAAAACTGCAATAGGCTATCATTTTTGGATGAAAAAGTGTGATAAGATCACTGCCCATGGGACTCAGGGAAATTGATGTTCTTATTACTAAATTCGTGTACTCTTTGGGGGAATATTTGGTAATGTCTTTCAAAATTCATGCTACCATCTGATATAGCAATTAAGCTCTTAGAAATTTATCCTACAGATATACTTACTTCTGGCACATACGAATAGTCTTTGCAGTATTGTTCATAATGTCAACGGACCAAAAATAACAGTAATGTCCACTAATAGCAGACTAGCTAAATTGATAAGGGCAAGTTACTCATACAAGCAACCCTAAAAGGATGATGTAAATATTTATGGGTTGATTTGAAATCAGCAAGGCATGCTATATAGTGGGAAAAATGAGACATTGAGAAGCATTCCCTACTTATAAAAAAAAGGAGGGAGGGAGGTAACATATATTTGTAATAAAGTTTATATTTCTAGAAATATATGTAAGCAACTGCTATAATAGTTTCTTCTTGGAAAAGACATTAGAGTGAGAGAATCTTAAAATTCATAGGATACTGCCTTATAACATTTGATAAAGTGATTTATTTGTTTTAATTTTAAATAAGTGATTTAATGCACAAGAGTAATCTTACCGTATAAATAAAATTTCCAAGAAATAAATAGTCTGTGGTGTAACCATGTCGCAAAATCATATCTGAAAAGTGAAAAAAATCATGTTTTAATCTTTATAGAGTCTGTAATATAGATTTTGAATTTATTTTTACCAAAGAAACCCATAGTGGACCCCCCAAAATATTCATTGATTATTGGTCATATTTCTAAATTGCTTTAAATGACAAAAATTTTGCATCTATTATCTGTGATAATTGTGACTTTTTCTTACTTTTTAGTCTCTCCAAGGATATATCAAGCAACAGATGAAAAAACAAAGCATAAGGAGTATGTGACTGTTGTTGTAAACCTAGCTTTATTTGCATTAAACCATCTGACAGAACCCATAAATTAAAAGTACAAATATCCCATAAATGATGCTAGGTTATGAGAAATTGTAATAATTTTGTCATCATATTTTTAATACTATTTCCTTTTCTAAGGTTACTAAAATAACAAACAATAGACAATTTGAAATAATGATAGAATTTCCCAATTCTTTACAATTATTGCTATATCTGCTATAAAACTTTATGAAAGCCCCAGACTATCTCAAGATTAGGATACTCTCTTCAGATCTTCTTGACATGTTTTAAAATTCTCTAATACATATTTGTGGTCTTTGGTTCATTACATTTGATATGTAATTTTCAAGTGCCAACTCCTGACCTTTATACCAATTCAGATAGTATACTTATGTACTTAGGCTCATTTATTGTTGTTGTTTTATGTTTGTTTGTTTGTTTCTGAGTTATAATCCACTAAAATTTTCAAGGCTTATTCTTTTCCCTAAAACTACAGGCAATGAAACATTTAGGGAATCCAAATGAAGAAAAGTGGATAAGTATGTGGACCAAATTACAACCACCAGGAGAATGACAATCATGATTCTAGAATGTGCACTGACCTACACTTTGTGAGCTGGAGTGGGATGATAGTAGAGATGAGAACAATATAACTGAATAGAAAAGAGAAGATAGCTACTTCACAGGAACATAATATTGGATTATATTGTTTAGATATGCACTCATAAAGGGAATAGAAAAATTAGAAGCTACATTGGGAGGAAGAAAAACTTCCAGTATTCCAACATTCTGGTGTGAAGCAGAAATTACTTTCCTTCTGAATATTACACAAAATTAATAATGAAAACTGCCACAAAGTCAATGTCAGGGAAACAAGGAGACAAAAAAAATCCATAGACTCAGAAAACTAACAAAGGCTTCCAAGGAACTGAGGCCAGCACAGAAGCTGAGCTTGCTACATGTAGTAAGAACTCTCTGATGTGAATACCAACTCAGTCTAGAGCATCAGATCTCAAAAAACATCTGCAAAAATACACTTTTCTTCTCTCTGGGACAGAAACTTTAATCCCATGAAGAATTAAAAAAAAAAAAAAGAAAGAAAGAAAGAAACAGACACAGTACCCATAAAATGACTATTTTATGAGTTTTGGTCATTCTTTATTATGCTATATATTTGTCCCTGATTATGAAATATGTTTTTAAATGAATTGAATCAAATGAGTGGAAAAGGACAGCAAAATTTATCACAGATGAAGAATGTTCACTAGGGATTTTTACATAAGACCCAGTTTACCCAGCCAAAAACCTAATGAATAATCAGAACAAAAAGACCTGTGTGCATTTGAAAGATTTAATAAATCAAAATATATTTATATACATCTAATACGTTGAAGAAATAAGACTATAAAAGCAAAAACAAATGTGGTGTTAAAATGATTAGCTGTAATTATCACATGCCCATATGATAAGGAAATGATACCTGAATACATGAAGGTACTGGTGAAATAAATGGAAAACATCAAGTTTGCAGATGGTCTCATCAAGTCAACAAAAGACATTCAAAGCAAACAGAAAGTATTTAACTGGAAGCATACTTAAGAGCATGAAGGTATGTCATATGCAAGATAATGGGGTGCTGGAGGAACAGAAAGAAAGAAGGAAGAAAAAATGCAATAATTTTATCATTATTCATACGAGGAAATGATTTCTCTAAAGAAATAGTCAATAAAAAATTGACTATAAGAACAAAAATTCAAACCTTTCTCAGTATCAGAAATCTATACAAATAAGCAAGGAAACCCAAAGAAATGATTAAAGATTAGAAAAATAAATTTAGGAAGGAAATGCAAAATCATAAGAACATCTCAAAAAAATCTATTTTTTAAAAAATGAATTTCAGATTGAATCTCAAATTAGATTTTATGCTGCAAGAACTACACCTTAAAAAAACAACTCATATAGTTGAAAAATGAAGGATGATCAAGGATGAGACATAATAGTAACTGTAACCTAGAAGAAATTGACACTAAAAAGACTTACACAAGACAAGGAAGGGTACCTTGTAAAGCCAAACATAAAAATTTCAATGAATATGAAATAGACTATTGGCATGACAAATAATATTTTAAAACATAAATTGAGAGCAAAAAGGAGAAACAAATATGATAGTAGTAGATTTTCACTCACCTTTCTCAGTTCATAATAGATAAAGTGACAACAAATAAATGAATAGGCAAAATATTTCTGGCTATAATCTATTAGAAAATTGGATTAAATATAAAATGACTACCTTCAGACATTAGGTAAGAGACCAAACAGAAAACTTTAATTCCTGAAGAAAGGGTAAAACATTAGATGAGCCTTGTCCCTACTCACACCTCGAGGCAGTTTCTAAACTACTGTGCAGGGAAAGAGATTCAACATTGTTTGCTGAATTAATGAGACACTGACAGGACGAAGTTGTTCAAATTTGCAGAATGGAATATGGGAATTATGGAAAGAATTATCTTAAGAAATTCCTATGGGGTCCTCATAAGCCCTTGATTGAATGCTAATCTGCAATGTGTGCCAAGAAATCCCACAAGGCAGTAAAGAACAACTTCCATGGAAAAACAAATTACTACATAAGGGCAAGTTTTAAAAAATTCCAGATTTAATATAGGAATTGCTCAAATTCCTATAGGCTAAAGTGAAAAGAACTTTTTTGATAAGCATTCAGCAGAGACCCCAGAGGGAGTATATAACTTTAGTAGAGAAATTAAATTCATTTTAAAGGATTATTTGACTGAACTTCAAAAAATATGAAAATAAGTATCAAAAGAGTAAAATTGAATCACAATAACTAAGTTATTGTGCTAAAACAAAGTCCAAGTATTTAAAAATAAAAATGAACTATTCAGCAACATATCATTTATAATGTTCAACATCCATTATAAAATTACAATGTGAATAAATGGGGGAAAATGATGAATAACCAGAAGAAAATTGGTACTAGAAACAATTCAGAAATAACAGAGATGTTGGAAATAGCAGAGAAGTCTGTAGCTATTATAAATATTTTAAATATGCTCAAGGATTTGTAGGAAAATATGAACATGATAAGGAAAGAAATTAAAGACACGAACAAAATAAAATTTCTAGAGATGAAAATATTAACACTGATAAATCAGTAACACAACTAAATAAAATATTAGTACACTTAAAAGCATAGAAAAACAAACTAAAAATGAACTTAAAAGAGAGAACAAAAATATTATAAATGGACACAGATGGGGAAAACATTAAGGGTCTGACATATGTGTAGTTAGAGTCATGGAAGAAGAAGAAAGAGAGACAAAAGAAATGGTAAGGAAAATTTTTACACTTTGTTGAACACTATAAAACAATAGATGCAAAAACTTTGAGCAGGAAAATAGATAAACATAACTTAAACTTTATCATGTCATATCAAAACCAATTGCTGTGAATCAGTGATAAAGAAAATAAGTCTTAGGATCACAAAGACAACACACTACATAAAGAAGAATTATCATAGGCTTTTCAACAAAATAATGCAAACCACAAGTCAATGGTCTTTAAAGAAGTTGAAGAAAAGGAACTATCAACATAAAATTGCTTTTACAAAAGGAAAATAAAATAGAGACTTTTTGGATAAATAAAATCTTAAAGAACATTCATTTGTTTTAAATTTCAAAAGAATAAATTTGCTTTAAAGCAAAGTTATTGTGCTAAAACTTTCTAGAAGAAAGCTAGAAAATGAAATATTTAATTTTCCAACTTTAAAAACTAATTTTTTCAGAAGCAAAGAAGTAGATATTTCCCAACTTAAGAAACAAGTATTATGCTAATTTGAAATCCAGATAAATTTTGAGTTTCTTTATATATTCCAGAGATTAATGTTCTATGTGAGGTGCTGGTGGCAAAGCTTTTCTCCCATTATGTAGGATCTCTCTTCACATTCCTGATTGTTTCCTTTGCTATGAAGAAGCTTTTTAGTTTGATACCATCCTATTTATTGATTGTTGATTTTACTTCTTGTGCTTTAGGAGTCTTGTTGAGACTACCAGGCTAAGTGAAATGAGCCAATTCCAAAAAACCAAAAGCTGAATGTTCTTTTTGATATGCAGATGCCAATACATAATGCAGGGAGGGAATAGAAGTTCTGTAGATTAGACAAAGAGGAATGAAGGGAAGGGAGGAGAATGGGAATAGAAAAGACAGTAGAATGAACTGGACATAATTTTCCTATGTTCACATATGAATACATGACCAATGTAACTCCACATCATGTACAACGATGAGAACAGGATCCTACTAGAATAAGTTATACTTCATGTATGTACAGTATGTCAAAAAAACACTCTACTGTCATGTATGTCTAAAAAGAACAAATTTAAAAAATGTAAAAAACAAACAAAAATACAGATAAAGAATATTATAAGAAAGAGCAATCAATACCCATCATGAACATAGAGGCAAAAATCCTTAGCAAATCAAATTTAGCATATATAAAAAAGATAATACATGATAAACAAGGGATTATTCAAGGATATGATGCTAGTTTATATTTTAAAATTAATGAATCCAATTCATCATAGTAGCAGAACAAAAAAGAAAAATGTTATCACCTTAATAGATGGATAAGAAAAAACATAAACCAAATCCAATTTATGGCTCAGTAGTAAAGCACTTGCCTGGCACGTGTAAGGCACTGGGTTCAATACTCAGCACCACATAAAAATAAAAAATAAAATAAAGATATTGTGTCCATCTATAAATATAAACAAACAAATAAATAAATATCTTCAACCAACTAGAACTGAAGAAAACTTTCTTATTGTAATAATGGGCATCTATGAAAAAAATCTAATATCTTAAATAATAGTAGAAAGATGCATTCTTTCCTCATAAGATTAGGAAGAATGTGAACATGTCCAAATTTACTGCTTCTGTTTAACATTGTCCTGGAGATCCCAGCCTGTGCCTTAATGAAAGAGAAATAAATAAAAGGCATATGTAATGAAAAGGGAAGAATTTGTCATAGATAAATTTACACCTGGTCCCTGAGATTATGTATGACACATTCAGGCAAAATGGATGAAGTAGGGACATGGAAACCTTGGTTGTCACTTCATATAGCTGCACAATGATGAGTGATATTTTGTACTTATGTAGTTTGCTTGTCCAATATGTAAAAAATACTTTAAACTAAATTTAAACATGTATGAAATCTTTCAGTGCCTAAACATTGTACCAGATAATTTGGGCAGCTACATAATTCATTCTCATAAATATCAAAGCAAATTTGCACACAGTTAATTTCAGTTGGTACCCACCTCATACACACCACCCAGTAAGCACAAATAACATTATTTATTCTTTATAGAGAATCTGAGGATGTTGTCTATGTGTGCATATGTGTTGTGGGATATTTTAAATGTTAGAAGACTAAAAATTTTAATGAATCTTAGGAGGAAAAACCAAAAATGAGTATTCTAAGAATTAGTTTATCATATGCATTACATTTAACAACATAAATTCTGTAAACTACTGCATTGATAAAATCATGGTATTTATAATTCCAGATTTGGGTTTATTATTACACTACAATTCTTATATTTGAAGATAACCTATGATTTTTTAATAGATTCTATCTATGTTTTTAATCACTATACTGAACCTTCTTTTCTAGATATATTACAAAGGTGAGACAGCATTATTTTTTGCTCTTACTGCTTCTACTTTTGGATTCATAAAAAAAAAAAAAAAAGAAAAAGGAAAAAATCACCCCCCAAGATGAATGCCAGGAAATTTTTCCATTTTCCCTTGTTTTCTTTTAGTAGCTTCACAGTTTGGGGGTCTTATATGTAAGTCTTTGATACATTTTGAGTTAATTTTGTAAATGAATGTGTAGATTTGAATTTTCACCTGGGTTTACTTGTTTAAAATTCCTTCAGTATTTCTTGAATAGTAAACATTTTAGAAACAAAGGATATCATGTTTTGTTAATCTTGGAATTTTTTATTTCAACTTCACTTTTGAAAGATTGTTTTACTGGGCTTAAGATTCTTCATTAATAGTTTTTGTTTTCTTTCTCAGCACTTTAGTTTTTCACTACCTTCTGGCTTCCATTTTTCTGGTAAGAACTTTGCTATTGATCTTCCTAACTCAAATATTTACTAGAAATTAACAATAAATGGTCTTTCATGTCATCATCTTTTTTTTTTCAAAATTGTATCATTGTGTTTGGCTCTCAACATTTTTACTACAATGTGTGTATGTGAATGTTTTTACATATAATTGGAGTTCATTGATTTTCTGATGTCTAGTTAATGTTTTCAACTAATTTGGTGACTTTTCAGTTATAATTTTCTTGAAGATTTATTTTGCTCCATTATTTTTCTCCTCTTGTTCTGGTCCTCCTATTATATACATTTTTTTTTAAGATTTACCACATTTTTTTGAGCCTCTGTGCAACTTTTTTTATTCTATTTTTTTCTCTGTTCTTCAGAGTACATATTCTATATTTATATAACCTCAAGTTCACTAATTCTTTTTCCAGCTCAAATATACTATTGAGTTCTGCTAAAAAAAAGGGGGGGGGCTCCATTTTGGTATTGTACTTTTCCTTTAGTTCTTTATTATAATTTTGATTTTCGTTCCAATAATCTCTATTTAATGAGCCATTGTCTTCATATCTTTCATCATGGTTTCTTAAACATATTTATAACGATTGCTTTGAACTCTTTGTTTAATCTGAAATCTGGGTCTTCTTATAGAGTAGCCTCTCTTTCTTACCTGTTTTCCTGTATATGAGTCACATTTTCCTCATTATTTGAATGTTGTTGTTGAAATGGGATGTTTTATATAACATATTACAGCAAAGTTGGATACTGATTCCCTTCCTTCCTTTTTTGGGGGGGAGTGGGGGTGGGACAAGGGATTGATCCCAGGGGTGCTTGACCACTGATCCTCTTCCCCAGCCCTTTTTATTTTTTAAGACAGGGTCTCACTGAGTTACTTAGGGCCTAATTTGCTGAGGCTGGCTTTGAACTTGTGATCCTCCTACCTCAGTCTTGTGAGCCGCTAGGAATACAGGCATGCGACACCTCGCCCGGCCCTTCTCTCCTTTTTAAGGTTTGTGCTTGTTGTTGATGCTTATTTCTTGTGAGACTTGGCTAGGCCACTTTAGTGAAGTTTATTTCTCCCCACAGTGTAAAACCTTGGTGTTCTCCTCAGAAGGCACAGCCTTGGGTAAAATTACAGACACTTAGGATAGCAGTGGTTTAAGCTTGAGCTTTCCTTGAGTTTAACCCTGGGCTGTCTTTTCCCCTAACTTCTCTGTCAAGTTATCTCATTCATTTGATGGTAAACCAGGTATTTGGCTCCACAAATTGCTGGAAATTTTCTCTATTATTTTCAACTAGGTCCCGAGACAAAAATTTCTCAGTATCCTGCTCCAGTTAAATTCAGGCAGGAAGAGTTTGTTCTCCCCTTACAAGGGATCTTGTGAACTCCTTCCCTGGTTCTCTGATAAATTCACTAGCCTGTAATTTATCTTGGTGCTGTTCCTTAAGAGGAGCTATTATTTTTGAGAGCATACATGTACTTGAAATTCTATATTCTGTTTCAAATAAAGTCACTTGTTGTGGAGAGGAGGGCTGAAGAGGACAAGAAATTCTGGTGGTCCGCGTCTCCTGGTGAGATATGGTAACCCTGATTGAGAGGCAAAGTGAAAACCCCATGTCCTTGACCATGTGTTTGACATGGAGCTTCCATTGAGCTAAGCTCTGAGGTGGGGAGGAACTAGGTCATGATTCAAATGATAAAAACTCTTGTTCTCACCAAGTTAAAATAAACTTTCTTGAATAGACATGTCTTCATTGGTTTTTAGGACAATTTACAGAGAATCTATAGGCTTTTCTTCTTCGCAGCCAGCTTTGCTTGTGGGGGTCTTCACATAATCATCCTGTGGATGACGTCAGTGGAACTGAGTCTTCATAAACTTCACGAAATTTTGACTTTATTGTTGTTATTGCCTGGTTTTGCTTAATTTTGCAATGAGCAATATAATGCAGATTCAGACAGCTTTTAAATTTAAATATATCCAAGCCAAAGAACATGTTGCTAGAAATATCCAATAAAAAGTAAGTCTGGTTATGTAAAGTAATAACATTTCAAACCTTAATTTAAGGTATGTGATCTCACTGAACACCAAAAACATACTTCATAAATATATCTCCTAGTTTTGGGATGTCTTAGACCTAAGCAAGTTCGGAGAAAAATTTCACAGATAAAGTTACTTGGAATATCATATGGTAGGAAAAAGAGACTTGATCAAATAATAAGGTATAAGTTTAAGTTTCAATACAATCTTACCAGACTTGTATTACTAAGTTGAAGCATAAAGTTTTGTGAATGATAGTATACATAAATTCAAACTTACAAGAGCCATCTTTGATTCATTAGAAATGTCTTGTTTTCCATCAGACTTCCTGACTCAAATATTTACTAGAAATTAACAATAAATGGTCTGGAACTCAATTTATACATGTCAAAACAAAGAGAATGGGTTCTAAAGGTCAGTTGTTAAATGTTCAAACTGTAATCTATTAGCCAAAGGAATGTCTAATACTAGATTTAGGTGAGTTTTTTTTTTTTTTTTTTCTGAATTCTATTTTTGTGTCCTCCAGTTCTTTCTATGGATATACACATCACATGAAAACATTAATTTCAGCAAGAGTTACAGACTCTGCTGAATATTTGAAATAATGAAGCTATTACCATGCTCCAGCATTTTTGTGGGAAACCAGAAGAGAATGAAGGAGTGGATCAAAGCATTTATACATTGAATCCAAAACACCTAAAAGAAAACAAAGCAAGAAAGTCAAGATGGTAACCCTCATCGTTATACAAAATTGCATATAAGAGGAGGTGAAGGGAAAGGGGGAAAAAAAAAACAAGGGAGAGAAATGAAGTACAGAAGATGGGGTAGAGAGAGAAGATGGGAGGGGAGGGAAGGGGGGATAGTAGAGGATAGGAAGGACAGCAGAATACAACAGACACTAGTATGGCAGTATGTAAAAACGTGGATGTGTAACTGATGTGATTCTGCAATCTGTATACGGGGGGAAAAATGTGAGTTCATAACCCACTTGAATCAAATGTATGAAATATGATATGTCAAGAGCTATGTAATGTTTTGAACAACTAATAAAAAAAAGATGGTAGTTTGGTCTAAATCTAAAAATATATGACATTGTGAAGTATATTTGCTCTGTATAATACAGTCATAAAGCTGAAAAATTTTTCTGTAAATTGAAAAATGTATTATTTATTTATTTATTTTTAAAAGAAATAATTTCAAAATTATAGGAACATTATCTGATATGTTATGTAAAATTATAGAATAATATAAATTAAAATTATAGGATATTATTGAAATCATTTAAGATTTAGGATATCATTATTATTATATTACACATTATTCTATTAAAATCTATTAGATAAAAATATATAAAATAAGATATATTTGTCACAAAAATTATGAAGGTTTATTATACCCAATGAAACAAAACCAAAAGTAATTTTCAAAAGAAAAAAATTTTGCTCAGTTTTAAAGTTTTGAGTTTAAATGTAATTTGAAACTAAACACGATATACTCTGATCTTTTACATCTATACTCTGACCCTCATCAAAATAATTTTTAACACACCATGTACAAGTTTCTTAAAGGAAATCTCAATAATACTGAATCTCTGGGTTCCATCAAACAAGGGTACACATTAGTTAAATGATAAAAAATGTATATTGTTCTTCCAATTTTAAATATACCAATTATTTTTATACTTGCCAGGAAGTATTAAAAATAAGAACCAGAAAACATTTTCTGGAAGAGATTGGATTATCGTAGGGTTTGGAACTGTGTCATCTGTGTTGCACCCACTCAGTCACCTCTGTCACACATGATATGTAATTGAGTAGGCATGGCTATGTACCAATGAAACTTATAAAACCAGGTAGGGGACTGGATTTGGCCCATAGGTGATGGTCTTAACACACAGATCCAAGAAGCTCAATAAACTCCCATAATTCCGAGACACACAATAAACATGAGGAAATATGATAAAATGCTTATATCCAATAATAAAGAAAAAATTTTTAAAACCAAAAAGAGAAGAAAGACACATTTTACATAAGGATGAAGATGACAGCAATTTCACATCAAAACAATGCAAACAACAAAAAAATGAAAAATATTGAAAGAAAACTATCAATCTCAAATTTTAAAGAAATAAAACCATTAACCAAGTGCTATAGTTTGAATACTGGTAGTGTATCCCAAAGGTCCTTGATCTCAGGGGTGGCTTTACTGGGAAGTACTGTGGACTTTTAGGAGGTAGACTTTGTGGGAAGTCTTTAGGTCATTGTAAGGAGGATGCCCTTGAAGGGGGTGGTTCTAGGACCCTGTACCATTCTCTCTCCTTCTCTCTGCTTCCTGGCTCAAGATGTAAGCACTGTGCTCTGACATGTGCTTCCTGTCATTGTCATCCAGTTGCTATAGCAGTGCCTAAAGCTTTGGTGTACTCAATCTTGGACCTGGAACCTTCAGAATCATAAACTAAATACATATTTCATCTTTATAATTTCCTCAGGTATTATATTATATTATTATAGTAATACAAAGTTAATAGACCAAATAAAAACAACTTCAAACATGAATTGAAGGAAGGATTTTTCATACATACAAAAGCTGAGTTAAGGGGCTGGGGTTATCACTCAGTGGTAGAGCGTTTGCCCAGCATATGTGAGTCACTGGGTTCGATCCTCAGCACCACATGAAAATAAATAAATAAAAGTATTGTGTCCATCTACAACTAAAAATAACTAACAAGCAAAAAGCTGAGTTATTGTCAATAGATTTGCTCTACAAGAAATGTTAAAAGCAAGTCTTCAGACAGAAAGAAAATCATAACAGATAATATGATTCTACACAAAAGACAGAAAATCACTGAAAATGATAATTGCCTGGGTAAGATAAGAGATTTTTCTATTTAAATTTTTAAAAATAATGATCGTTTAAGCAAGATATGAATAATATCATAAAGAACTTATAAAATAAGTAAAATTAACATGTATGTGAAGAATATTCCAAAACTTAGGAGGAAAGAGATGAAAATATACTATTTTTTAATAATATATGTGAAGTAGTATATCACTTCAAAGTAAATTATAACCTAATAACAAATATTATACATTCAAATGGAACTTCTAAAATAAGAAAACAAATATTTATAACAAATAAGTGAGCAAAGAAAATAAAATAGGACTCATGAAAATTAATTAATCCAGAAGAAGACAGGAAAAGAAGAATGAAAAAATCATACATAAGACAAAATAGAAAATGGCAAGATGGTGGGCTTGAACCTAATCAAATAAAAATGTACATTCAATATAAATGATCTAAACATCCAGTTAAAAGGCACACATCAGTTTGGATAATAAAGCAAGTTTTTAAGCTCTCTCCAATAAACATTGAAATATAAATAAACAACAATATAAAAAGTAAAAGAAGTTGAAATAATTATATTGCTAGCAACATGGATTTTAGGGCAAAGAATACTATCAGAAATAATAAGTCATTTCATAAAGACAAAGGGGTCTTTCAAGAGAATATGATAGCCTCCAACAGGATTATGCCTAACATCAGCTTCAAAATACATAAAACTACTAGAACTTCAAAGGGAAATAGATAAATCTACAATACGGTTGGAGATTTTAATACCTCTCAATAGAACAAGTGGACAGAAAAGTCTGTAAAGACAGAAAAGTTTTGAATGACATTATATACTTTACCTCATCAATTCATTTTTTAAGAGAAGATGAAAGATAAGACTATTTTGAGCCAAAACCAAGTCTTAAATGCTTTGGCTCATAGTAGCCAAACTCTCATCTTTTTTTAAAGGCTTATACTAGGTTCTAGGTTTTTGGTTTTTTAGCTTCACTAATTATTGAGATGTACAGTTATGTTTACTCAAAATTGATAAAAGTGTGTGACATTCCTCTTGCAGCCTAGAAACATCCCTTTAACACCCCTCCCACTCCCACTTCCCCACACTGAATCTCAACTTCTATGATCCCAGGAAGTGATCTCTTGGAGTCACCAGGTCCTCTTCCATCCTTTCCATCACTCAGCATGCCTCCTGAACGTGGTGCAAAATCTGTGAGACCACACACATGGTACCTTGCTTGTTTTTCACATGACTTTCTTTTTTGTTTCTGTTTTCCATTTCTCATTTACTGTTATTTCTGTTGTTTCAAAGTTAGCTCTCTAAACTAGCAGGAAGATGACACCAAATGCAACATTCTTGTGTTTTAAATAATTTTCCCCCTAAAGCATCAGAAAGGGAAGAGGATCAAAGGTATGTTTGGAGTCAGGTTGAGATGGAAAACCTGTAATAAATTTTTCTTTACCTTTGTGTTGAACATTTCCCCTGTCTGAAAAACTGTGTAGAGTTGTGGATACTCCAGGAGGCTCTTTTGACTGCAACATTTCTCAAAGATTCCCAGAGTTAAAGGTGGTAATGAAGTGAAAATCTACATAGATAATAAGGATTTGTTAAAAATAACTTTTAGTCTATAAGTGAGTTTATCAATATCAACATCTTTGCTTTGACAATATGTTTTATGATTATTAAGATTTCATCTTGGGGGAAGCTGGGTGAATGATATACAGAACTTTCAACTATTGTGCAACTTTTGATATGTCTTAAATTGCATAAAAAGAAGTTATTTACAAAGGAGCTATTATTGAGTCACATAAATTCAAATGGGTCTATCAAAAACTATGACATAATTTTTCAGATTGATTCAATGCTTTGATTCAATACATTATAATTAGGCACACTGTGCTTTATGCACACAAAATTTACACATTTTGCCATGTTTATGAGAATAAAATGAATGAATCAAGTATCTAGCTATTTAAATAACAGCCAAAATGGCTACAAAAATCTAGTAATAATGTCATCTAACTCCTACATGAGAACTAGCTATTCACTTACCAGGACTTTGCAAATAGACTGGACTAAACAAAAAATAATTTTACAAGAATTCTTTATCTTGATTGTTATCAGAAATAAAAAGAGGTTTCCCATTCATTTTATCTTTTAATATTTACTATTATTCTAGGAACTATATTAAATTAAATAGAAAGCATTATATTATATGGAAAGTGGGGAAGGAGAGAGAGAAAAGGGAGTAAAGAGGACAAAAATGAGAGAAGGAAAGAAAAATGTGTTAAAAAAATGGAAGTACATGAGCCATATTCACTCTCTGGTTTTTGTTTTTGGTACTGGAGATTGACTCCAGGGGTGCTCTACCACTGAGTGACAGGCCTAGTCCTTTTTTATGTTTATTTTGAGACAAGGTCTTGCTAAATTGCTGAGGCTGGTCTTGAATTTGCAATCTTCCTGCCTTGGCCTCCTGAAGTCCCTGGGATTACAGGCAGGGCCTCTGCACCTAGTTGAACTATGTTTTTTAAATTCTTGTTTTCTGTAATACCTTTCTGGTTTTGGCAGCAAGGTAAAGCTACATCATAAGTGAGTTGGGTTGTTTCCTCCTCTTTTCTGGAAAACTTTTGTCTAAATTTGTTAATATTTCTGGAATTATTTTTGTTTAAATAGGAAGATTTTTAACTTCAAAAATTTTCACAGGCATGGATCATTTTGTTCTTCAGTGATATTTAGTAGTTTGCATCCTTGAAGGAATTTATCCAGTGGGTTGGGGCTATAGTTCAGTTGGTAGGGTGTTTGCCTTTGATCTCTAGCACCAAAAATAAAGGGGGGGGGGGAGTTTATCCATTTAATCAAGAAATGTGTTAATTTCACCTAATACGTCATAATAATTTGTTAAAATATTTGCTTACTTTGTATTTATTATCTGTAAAGTCTATAGTAAAAACTCTTCTTTCGTATGTGTTACTGTTAATTGGTATCTTTTTAAATTTATTTTATTTTTATTTGATTCATTTGGTCAGTTTGTCTAGGGATTTATCAGTCTTAATGACCTTTTCTAGCAGTCAGTTTGGTTTTCTGTCTTGTTTGTCTGCCTTATTTTTATTTGACTCAGGCATTTTCTTTGTTACTTATTTTGCTGTGCTTATTTTGGGCTTCATTTATTCTTCTTTTTCTAGTTTCTTTAGGATGATTCTTGGTTCACTGATTTTAGGCCCTTGTTTTCAATATAAGCTTTAAAAAATGTATATACTCCTCTATGCATTCATTGCTTTAGCAATATCTTGTACAAATTGAAAATCTGTGTGTTCTTTTTTTTTCTGTTTAAAATATCTTCTAATTTCTCCAGTGATTTCTTCTGTGATCTATGGTGCATTTAGAAGGGTGTTCTTTAATTTTTTAGGTATATGGGTATTTTATAATATATTGCTGCTTTTGATTTCTACTTTAAATCCATTGTGGTCAAAGAACATATTAACTCTTATTGCCCAGTATGTGATTTATTTGGTGAATCTTTCACCAAAGTAATTCACTATGTTAACAGATTCAAAAGGAAGAAGCACACAGTTATTCCACTAGGTGAACAATGTGAAAGAGCTTCCTCAAAAATACTGCAGCTGATATATTTTAATGGTAAAATGATAATGAAAGTGTGCCCTTAAGATCAGAAGCAAAATAAGAGTGTGTGATATTACCTCTTGGAAAAAAATACAGATTCTGCTATTGTGGTTGGGTGTTTTCTATAAATGTCAATTTGGTCAAGTTAGTTATAATATTGTTCAAAACCTCTGTGCACTTTCTGAAGTTTTATATATAGTTTCTATCAATTAAAAAAGGAGTTTTAAATCTCCAACTGTATGTGTGAATTTATTTAATTTTCTATTTAATTATATCAGTTTCTTAATTTCTAGTAAGTTGCTAATATGCTACTTTAATAGTGATTACATATTTAGAATTATTTTAATCCTTTTGTCATTAAGAAATGTGCATCTTTATCATTAGACCATTTCTTGTTCTACAGTCCGCTATTCTATAATTTCTACAGCTACTCTAGTTATTATAGTTTGGATATGAAGTGTCCCCCAGAGACCCATGTGTTTTCCAATGTAAGAGTGAGTGGATTTCCAATGGGAAGTGAGTGGATCATGAGTGCTCTGACCACATTAGTGAGTTAATCCATTCATAGCTGAATGGACTCTTAGGAGGTAGTAGAAATTGTGGAAAGGGACCTGGTTGAAGGGAGTGGGTCCTTGGGGCATGCCCTTGGGGACTACATCCTGACCCTTGCCTCTTCCCCCACCGCTCTCTGCTTCCTGGCTGCCATGAGCTAAGCAGCTGCTCTCGTTTGCTATGTCCTTCTATAATGATGTTCTGCTTAATCTCAGGTCCAAAGTGCTGGAGCATGACCATGAGCCAATATCAATCTTTCCTCCTTTAAGTTGTTTATTCCAGATATTTTGGTCATAGACGGACGACTAATGTACCAGATTTCTTTTATTAGTATTTACATAGTAAAATTTTTTTTTCAATTTTTTCCCTTTTGTGTCTTATGTTTGAAGGTTTCTTGTAGAAATCATATAGTTTTGTATTAATTTTAAATCCAATATGACAGTCCCCTTTTTAATTAGCATGTTTAGGCCACTTGTGATTATAAATATGTTGGATTTTAAATCTATTTGTTTTGTGTTTGTTGCATTCATTCTTTTACCTCATTTCCTGAATTCTTCTTCATTAATCATTTTTAATTTTTATCTCCATTACAGTCTTATTATCTATACCTTTTATTAGGTATCCATTAAGGTTTACATTATACATGAGGAATATATCACAAAATTCAAATACTATTGTACTTTAACTCCTCACTTGTTCACTTTGCTATACTTGTCATGTATTTTAACTCTATATAATTGATAAGCTCTAAATTATTACTTGGGTTTTAAACAAACCATTTAATCAATTAAAGAGATTGAGAGTACCAAAATTTCCCACATTTCCCACCATAATCAATATTTTCTGATGCACTTCAATTCTTTGTAGAAATCCAAATTTTTGTATATTTTTCCTCTTGCTTAAATAACTTAATATTTAAGGCATACAGGGTCTTCTGGTGATGAATTCCCTATTTTCTGAGTGTGTATAGATTTTAATTTCACCTTAATTTTCTAAAGACATTTTTGCTGGGTATAGAATTCTAGATTAATATAGATTAATCAGAACTTTAAAGTTATTCTATTGTTTTATGCATAGTCTATGAGGTTGCTAATGTGAGATCTGCTTTTATTTTTACATTTGTACTCTATATGTAGTGTTTGTTTTTTTATCTGGCTGCTTTTTATAATATTCTTGCAGTCACTGGTTTTCAGCAATTTGATTGTGAAGAACATACATGTGCTTTTTGTTTAGGCTTATTCTTTGTGAAATTTGTTGATATTCTTACATCTCTGTGTTTATAATGTTCACAAAATTATGACATGTTCAACCAATATTTCTTGAAACATTTTTCTGCACCCTCTTTTGAAGCTCTAAATATAAGAAGGTCAAGAGTTCCTGACATTCTTCCTGAGCACAATATGTTTCTGATCACATTTTTTCCATATCTTTTACTCTGTCCTTCCTATTGACATGTCTTCATATTTATTGATCATGTTCTGAGGTTTATAATCTAATATTAATTTTTCCATATATATTTTTTCATTTTAGATAGTGTATCTTTCATCTCATGAAATTCTATTTGGTTCTTTTCTATATCTTTTATCTTTCTCATTATATTCATGTTTTCCTTTATATCCTTGAACATGTTTATAAAATTTATAGTAATTGTTTTAAGGTTTCTGCCTACTAATTCCACTTCTGAATTAATCTTTATTGATGTATTTTTCACCTAATTATTGAATGCTGAATATTACAAACATGTTGTTGGGAGCTGAAGTGCTGGTGTTGACTGTCATCTAAATACTGTGTCTGTGTTCTTTTTCTTCTGGTTGTTGTTGTTGTTGTTGTTTGGTTGTTATTTAAACCAGGAATTAAACCCAGAGGTGCTTAACTACTAAGCATCATCCACAGCTCTTTTTTATTATATATTTATTTTGAGACGTTGTCTCACTAAATTGTTTAGGGCCTCATTAAGTTGCTGAGATTGGCCTTAAACTTGCTACCCTCTAGCCTCAGCCTCCTGAGGCACTGGGATTATAGTTACATGTCACCACCCCCAGCTCTTTTGCCTGTGTTCTGAAATATAGGGGACTGATTATATGTTGTAAAATATGTAAGTTTTGTAATTGTAGGTTCAGAATAATTTCTATAATAGGACGAATTCACCCTTACGATTCAAAGTGGCCTGTATGAGGAATTTACCGAAGATCCTTTGTAAAAGGAGGTCTTCCCATTCTGGCTGATAAGAATACAGATTATTCCCAGCCCTGAATGAGCTCCAAGAACTATTTTGGCCTTTCTGGTAGTTCTTTCCCCAACTTTGCATAGACTTTTTTCAGTGCATGTATGAACCACTCCTACACCGAAGGGGATCCTCTGCGGTTCTTCAGACACATTCTCTCTTCTCTCTCTCTCTCTCTAGTTTTCTTTTTCTTTTTTTAATTGTCAATGGATCTTTTTATTTATTCATTTATATGTGGTGCTGAGGATCCAACCCAGGGTCTTGCACATGCCAGGCAAGCACTCTACCACTGGGCAACAACCCCAGCCCCTCTAGTTTTCTTTTTTCTGTCATTCTACCAGGTAAATCTTAGCTACCTTGGCCTGCTGAACTTCAACCTTTGTGTCTTCATTCAGGAGGACACCTGGACTTTCTTTTCTTTCATTTTGCTTTGGGTTTGTCTTCCTTCACTGTGTCTGGGAAGTAAGAGTTCTCCCAGAGACGACACCATCAGTCAGCCTGTTGCCCAAAGTCTGAAAATTTTGTTTTATACATTTTATCTGATATGCTAATTTTTTGTTTGTTTTATTTTTTCTGATAATAGATAGTTCTTGTAATAGTTGGTCATACATGGGTAGAAGTAATACATGACCTCTAGAAATAGTATGACAATTGATGTAATTATAAAATAAGCAAACAGAGTCTATCTCTGGCACTGTGGTCTTGAGCTTTGTTTTTATCCTATCTGTAAAGTGAATGTGAATTGGGATGAGACTTAGGAAGTCAATGGATATTCATGTCATCCACTTACTGCTTGATAAAACCAAATTAATAAACAAAAAATTACATCTATGTTTCCTATTATAAAAATATAAGATTCCATTGATCAGTATCAGAGGCTTGTACACTGATAGTGATTTTTCTAGGAAAGAGGAGAGATTCTGTCACTCTCTTCACCACTATGGAACCTTTAAAGAAGGTTGATTCATATTATCCTCTGTAATCAAGAGTCTAATAAAGACAACTGTGTGTATAGCCTCATTGCTGCTGTACTCTTGCCAAATCCATCTATCTATGAGCATCAACACAAATTAATTATTCACAGAGCTAGACTTTTTTATATTATTGGACAGTCAATGTCTTCTGTCCAGTGACATCTGCCTGTGCTGTTTCTGAATTCAAGCTCCTAGAAGACAGAATTTCAGAGGTTATAGCACATAATACACAGTGATTGCTATAATTCCATACAAGAGAGGCATCATGTTATCCTTGCTGGAAACCTAATTTCTAATCCTCAAAGTCTTACGATGAAATAACAATACAAAAAGAAAAAAGGGAAAAGGTAATGTAGCTACTTTTGACTTCCAAATGATTTAAGTGACTCAAAGGATTCTTTTTTAAATTTTAGAAAATTTGATTATAACAGAAAATATATACTATAAAACAAGATAAAATTTATTATTTAGTACAAACACGTGATATATTTTTCATATCAGTTTTTAACCAGTTTGTTTAAAAGGACATGGAATTACAATATAAACATACACATACACACAAATGCAAATGTAGGTAAACCTAAACTTTATGCATTAAATGGAATGGGTATAGATAAAGTTTAGTAATTTTCACTTGGCTTAAAAGCATGAAAACTTTGCTTAGGTATAGAGTAAAAAAGTTGCATATATTTTATGTAATAATAACACATTTGGTACACATTTCACATACTTACTCTAAAATGATCTGCCGTGATTGAAAGCACATGTGAAGAGTTTGAACTTCTGTATGATTTGTCATGGTAATGAAGGCCCTAAAGATATATTTGTCCTGAGTGCTAAGTACCCAGATGACTGACTTAGAAATTCTTGAAGTTATGCATGCTATCAGAGAGAGGAAGAGGATGCTTACCACATTGTACAAGCTGATGCACCAATGCTCAAATATAATCTGCCCAGAGAATCCATTAACAAAGGAGAACCAAAGCTGGAAGAGAGGGAAGCTAACTGAAGCATTTCATCAGTATTGACCTAAATATATCCATATATTGAAAAGAAGTGATACAGAAGAGGGACACTTTCTCTGGCACAGCTGCTAGAGGACAATCACTCAGGGGACCATACAGATGTCCTTTCATAAACTATGAATTGTAAACACCAATCCTTAATGATGTTAAAAATATTGATGTATTTGGTAACTAATGGCATACATCTTTATACTAAAATACAAACTTCTTGCAAAAGTCCAGATTTTTATTACAGAAAATCTTAAATCAAGTAACAAAGTTTACTTTGTAACAAGTAATAAATTTTATGCCTTCTATGGGAATAGTTACAAAAAATATACTCTGTAAATCTTAGTATGTCAATAGTAATAACAAGAATACATGGGATTTTAATAAAGCAAACATTGCGATGTTACTTCAAATGCACAGTCATATTTAATCCTCATAGCAATACTGTAAAGTTGTTGTTGTTGTTATTATTATTATTGTCAATTTAAGAATTTTGAAAAGTGAGGTTAGGGAGATTAGATTGTTTACTCAGGTTACACAGCTAGTAAGTGGCAAAGATGGGACTGAAATGCAGATCCATATAACTCATGCTCATTCTCTTAAAAGCAACATTAGGGGTGATTTGTTAAAATGTATCAGGAGTCTTAAGACTATATAATTACCATCATACATTAGAAAAAATTCTTCTTTGGTCACATTTCTTTGTTTGATTTAATAAAAACCAAGCCCAATTCCCTCTTTTCAATGATAAGAGGTGGTCTTTACATTCATGGAATTTATTTTATTATTGACTGACAAAATAATTGTACATATTTATGGAGTACAATGTGATGTTCTGATACAGGTATACACTGTAAAATTAACAAAACAAGGTTTTTTGCTTTTTTTCCCTCAAGATGGAGGTCACTTTCTTGGCTTCTTTGTGACATGAAAAAAAAGGGGTGGGGGGACTTTACCAGGATTTAATACTAGACATTCAAAGCAGATCAGGGACTCAGGAGGTTGGATAAAATAAAATAAGGAAGAAATCCCCAGCACCACAGCTGCTTCTATAGTTGGAGGCATGAGCCAAAGAAGTCCCTCCATGAGCAAAGTGGAGGGATAAGGGAATTAAAGGAACCTGCATTTTTAGGAGGGCTGTGGGGTGTGCAAGTACAGAGATCAAAGACACTGACCAACTAAACTGAAAGATGTGCTGCACAATATCCTTGTGCAGGAAAGAAGCCATGCCTCTCCAGGCTGCCGCAGAGGACAGAGTCAGAAACCATTTTGCAGTCACAGCTCAGGGGCTGGCATCTAGGGGAGCCAATTCCTGGCAAACATGAGTATGGCCCAAAATACAGGCCCGGAAAACTCACACTGCAAGACATGGAGTGGGCCTAAGTGACCAGGAGAAAATCAAACGTGGAGAGGGGTTTACACAGGGATTACACAGGAATACAGATTGTATAGATCCCCCTGTTCCCCCCACCCACCCCACTCATCCCCACCCCACCTCCAATCCAGCCACTTGTAGGACCAGTTGGAAGAGACATATCTGGCTGGGAATTCAAAAGGGGGTGGGGCAGAAGAGTTTGGAGGCTTAACTTAAGACCAGGAAAGGGGAGGGGTTCCTGCAGGGGATGAAGGAGACTAAGAATTGCCTCTACCACTGCAGGAATAGAACCCAGAGGGGAATCGCTGGGGTGCACTCTTCCAGGATGGACTGGCAAATGCTGGGCCCTGGAGGTGAGCTGATTTAAAATTTTCAGACCAATCATCATTCAACAAAAACCCTGGAGCCTACCTAAGCCTAAACCCTACCTCTAGGAGCACCACCTAGGGATTTCCTCTCAAACTCTAGCAACCCCACCCTGAGGGTTTAGCAAGCATCACACTCCAGCCCACCTAACCTAATACTGCTGAGAAGGGAAGCTGAGAATCTTTTTAACTCCAGTAGAAACAATTCTTTTTCATTGAGATTTTTTTTTTCATTTTTATTTATTCTTTTTTTCTCTGTTTAATTGTTACCTGAATGGTTCAGGGACAAACACACACACACACACACACACACACACACACACATACTTGTTTTTATGTTTTGTGTTTTTCCTCCTCATTTCTAGCATTTTCAAAGCCAGTTATTTTTCATGGATCAGTATTTTTAGGACTAGGATATTTGGTTAGTATATTTTGGTTTTGTTTTACATTCTTTTATATTAATTTTTAAATTTTTACTTTATACATATTTTTTCTCACTTATATGTTTCCCTCAATTGTATTTTTCTCTTCTGCTAATAGCCAATCTCTGTTGTTCTCTCTTTTATTCTTCCTTTAATTTTTTACTTCTATTCTCTCTCCTCCTCCCTCATAATCATTACTTCCTACATCATTTTTGTTCTCTTCTTGTCCATTCAAAATCCTAAACCTATTTGCAAACTTACTGTTTTTACTGTGGGCAATAACTGATCATATAATTTCTGTTTATTTTGACAATTAGAATTAAAGATGTCACAGCATGAAATATTTGATGTACTGCTGTGTATTGTTTGCATTGGTTGTTGTTATTATTTGTCTCCCCCTAAACAGTGAGGTTTTAGAAACTTTCAGGGACACTTTAAGTCCACAGGGTAAAAACTCTACTGCCTCAGATCCATACTGTTAGATGGATGGGCACACAAATAAGATGAAAAAGCAAGGGAATAAATCAATCCAAACAAACCAAGATACTTCAATAATAGAACCCATGTATACCACAATGGAAGAAATGTCAGAGAAGGAGTTTAGAATGTTCAGAGTTAAATTGATCTGTGAGGTAAAGGATGATATAGAGTGAAATCAGAGAGAAAATACACAAAGTGACAAATCACTTCAATAAAGAGATAGAGGTTCTGAAAAATAAAATCAAGCAGAAATCCTGGAAATGAAGGAATCAATAAACCAAATTAAAAATTCAATGAAAAGGATCACCAGCAGACTATACCACTTGAAAAACAAAGTTTTTAGGCAATAAAGACAAGATATATATTTTAAAAATGAACTTGACCATGGCAAAAATTTCTTAAGAGATCATGAGTAGAAATTCTAAGCAATATGGGATTATATAAAAAGACCAAATATAGGATTTGTTGGGACAGATGAAGGCTCAGAGATACAAATTAAAGGAATGCAGAATCTTTTCAATGAAATAATATCAGAAAATTTCCCAAATCTAAAGAATGAAATGGAAAATTCAATACAAGAGACTTACAGGACCCCCAATGTACAAAATTACAACAGACCCACATCAAGCCACATTATAATGAAAATGCCTAGTATACAGAACAAAGATAGAATTTTCAAATCTGTGAGAGAAAAGTATTAGATTACAAGGGGAAATCAATTCAGATCTCAGTTGATTTCTCAACCCAGACCCTCAAAACTAGGAGGTCCTGGAATAACATATACCAAGCTCTGAAAGAAAATGGATGCCAACCCAGAATCCTATATCCAGCAAAATTAAGCTTCAGATTTGATGATGAAATAAAAATCTTCCATGATAAACAAAAGTTAAAAGAATTCACAACAGAAAGCCTGCACTACAGAATATTTTCAACAAAATATTCCATGAAGATGAAGTTAAAAAAAAAAAAAGTGAAAACCAGCAAAGGGAGGAACTGCACTAAAGGAATAGTCAATCAAAGGAGAAACCAATTCAAATTAAAAATTAGATATAAACCAAAATGGGAATACAAATCATATCTCAATAATTACCTTGAATGTTAACAGCCTAAACTCATCAATCAAATGACACAGACTGGTATACTGGATTAAAAACAAGACCCAACAATATGCTATCTCAAAGAGATTCACCTCATAGTCAAAGACATCCACAGACAGAAGATGAAAGGATGGGAAAAAACATATAACTCACATGGATTATGTAAGCAAGCAGGAATTTCTTCCTCATATCAGATAAAGTAGACTTCAAGCCAAAGTTAATCAGAAGGGACAAAGAAGGTCATTTTGTATTGCTTAAGGGAATTATACATCAAAAAGACAAAAACAATCATAAATATTTATTCCCCAAACAGTGAAGCATCTATGTACATCAGACAAGCCCTTCTCAATTTTAAGAACCAAACAGGCCACAACACAATACTGGGTGACTTTAACACATGTCTCTCACTATTGAATAGATCCTCAAAACAAATAAACAAACAAACAAAAAAAAACTATAGAACTAAATCATACAATCAATAATTTAGACTTAACAGACATAAATAGAATATTTCATCCATCAATGAGCAAATATACTTTCTTCTCAGAAGCACATGGGTCCTTCTCTAAAATAGATCATATCTTATGCCACAAACCAACTCTTAGCAAATACAAAAAAACCAGATATTAGATATTAAACCATATAGATATAGATATTACTCTGCATTCTATCAGATCATAATGGAATGAAATTAGAAATCAATGATAGAATAAAATGTAGAAGGTACTCTAACACCTGGAGACTAAATAATACTCTATTGAATAATGAATGATGTTAAGAAACCATGAACAGAACTTCCAAGAATTATGGGATAACATAAAAAGACCAAATTTGAGATATATAAGGACAGATGAAGGTATATAGAGAGAGACCAAAGTAATACACAATATTTTCAATGAAATAAAATCAGGAAATTTCCCAAATCTAAAGAATGAGATGGAAAATCAAATACAGGAGGCTTACAGGATCCCAAATATACAAAACTATAACATACCCACACCAAGACACATTATTATAAAAATGCCTCCCTTACAGAATAAGATAGAATTTTAAAGGCTGCCAGAGAAAAACAACAAATCACATTTTATAGAAACCAATCCAGATCTCAACAGATTTCTCAAACCAAACCCAAAAAGCTAGGAGGTATTGGAATAATATAAACCAAACTCTGAAAGAAAATGGATGCCATCCAAGAATACTGTGTTCAGCAAAATTAAGCTTCAGAATTGACAACGAACTATAACCCTTCCATAATAATAATAAAAAAGCTACAAAAATTCACAACTAGAAAGCCTGCACTTTAAAACATACTCAATAAAATATTCCATGGAGAAGGAATAAAAAATACAGTGAAAACCAGCTAAGGGAGGAACTACACTAGAAGAATAGTCAATCAAAGGAGAAACTAATTCAAATTAAAAACCAGAAATAAATTACACTGTCAGGGAATAAAAATCATTTCTCAACCATAATATTGAGTATAAATGGCTTAAACTCATCGATCAAAAGACTCGCAGATTGGATTTAAAAACAGGACCCAGCAATATGTTATCTCCAAGAGACTCACTTCATAGGCAAAGATGTCCACAAACTGAAGTTAAAAGGATGGGGAAAAACATATCATCCACATGGATCTCATAAACAAGCAGGGGTCTCTATTCTCATATCAGATAAAGTGGAGTTTAAGCCAAAGTTAATCAGAAGAGATAAAGAAGGTCATTTCATACTACTTACGGGAATCATTACATCAACAAGACATAAAATTATAAATATTTATGCCCTAAACAATGGAGCATCTATGTACATCAAATAAATCTGTCTCAATTTCAAGAATCAAATAGGCCACAACACAATAATACTTTAACACACCTCTCCATCACTGGATAGATCCTCCAAATAAAATCTAAATAAAGAAGTTACAGAACTAAAAAATACAATTAATAATTTAGACTTAACAGACATATATAGAATATTTCATCCAATATGAAATACACTTTCTTCTCAGCAGCACAGTGATCCTTCTCTAAAAGAGAAGATATCTTAAGCCACAAAGCATCACTTAGAAAATACAAAAAAAAAATGGAGATTATATCTTGCATTCTATCAGATCATAATAGGATGAAATTTGAAACCAATGATAAAATAAAACATAGAAGCTACTCTAACACCTAGAGATTACATAATATGCTATTAAATGACAAAACTGATTAGAAGAACAAATCAAGAATGAAATTTAAAAAGTACTTAGAGGTAAATAAGAATAGCAACACAACATATCAAAATCTCTGAGACATTATGAAGGCAGTGCTATGAGGAAAGTTCATTGTATTGAGATCATTCATTAAAAGAATAGAAAGACACTCAATAAATGACCTAACATTACATCTCAAAGCCTAGAAAAAAACCAAAAGAACAAATCAACACAAAAAGCAGTAGAAGACAGGAAATTATTAAAATCAGAGCCAAAATAATGAAATTGGAACAAAACAAAACAAAATTCAAAAAATCAATGAAATAAAAAGTTGTTTCTTTAAAAAAAAATAACAATATTGATAAATCCTTTGCTAACCTAATGAAGAGAAAGAGAAAAAACTATAATTACTAATATTCATGATGAAAAAGAAAAACACTAGCATAGACATTGCTGAAATACAAATGATAATCAGAAACCATTTTGGAAATTTATATTCCAATAAAATAGAAAATTTTGAAGACACTGACAAATTTCTAGAGACATATGACCTACCCATATTGAAACAAAATGACATAGAATATTTAAACATAAATTTCAAACTATGAAATTAAAGATGCCATCAAAAGCCTACCAACAAAGAAAGCCCAGGACAAGATGGATTCTCAGCAGAGTTTACCAGGACCTTCAAAGAAGAACTAATACCAATCCTCCTGAAATTATTCCATGAAATAGAAAAAAAGGGAAACTTTCCAAACCCATTCTATGAAGCCAGTATTACTCTGATGGCACAACCAAAGACATGTCAGGGAAAGAAAATTTCAGACCAATATACCTAATGAGCACAGATGCAAAAATAATTAATAAAATACTGGCAAATCACATACAGAAACATATTAAAGAGATAGTGCACCATAATCAAGTGGGGATCATTCCAGGGATGCAAGTTTGTTTCAACATGCAGAAGTCAATCAATGTAATTCACATCAATAGACTTAAAAACAAGAATCACATGATTATCTCAATAGATATAGAAAAAGCATTTGACAAAATTAAGCATCCATTTATACTCACAACACTAGAAAAACTAGAGAGAGTAGGAACATACCTCAATATTGTAAAAGCTGTATATGCCAAACCCCAGGACAATATCATTCTAAATTGATTTAATTCTAATTCCTTTAAAACAGGAACAACACAGGATGCCCTCTTTTGCCACTTCTAGTCCAAATATTCCTTGAAACTTTAGCCAGAGTAATTAGGCAAAAGAAAGAAATTTTAGGGATAAGAATAGAAAAAGAAGAACTTAAAATATCCCTTTTTGCTGATGACATGATTCTATATTTAGAAGACCCAAAACTCCACCAGAAAATTAGAACTCATAAACAAATTCAGCAAAGTATCAGGATATAAAATTAACATCCCCAAATCAATTGTGTTCCTATATACCAATTATGTTTTATTCTTTAAAGTATATGAAAAAATGCAGCTAAATATATGTAAAACTGGGAAAGCCAGAGTCTAGCAAGAGGTAACTCAAATTTGATGAATTGGAAGAAAATTTTTCAAGTGGTGCTGGCTTGCCAAGTGCCTCAGATTCTCTCAGAGAATTATTTATAAAAAATCTGACCAACATTACTACTGTTTTTTTCTTCTTGGAAAGGGAAACTTATTCACTGTACTTGTCACTTGACTGCCAAAAATGCAATAGCAGTATCAGTAAAATCCTCAGTGAAATATTATCATGACAAATCTATCAATGTATCAAAAGAATTATGTACTATAACAAAGTAGATTTTACTCCAGGGATTCAAAGCTGGTCTGATATTTAAAAACTAATCCACATAATCATATATGCTCAATTTAAATAAGAAAAGATTATATTATTTGATACAGAAAAAAAATTTGACAAAATGCAACAAAATTTTATTATAAAGATGCTCAGCAATCTAGGAACAGTGTGATTTTATCAATTTGATAAAGGATATCTTCAAAGAAACAAACAAAAACAACCATACAGCTAATACAATATTAAATAATGAGAAATAAGATTTCCTCCTTATGATCAGGGCAAGGATGTCCCCTCACACTATTCTTATGTAAGATAGTTGAATATAATTAGAAAAGAAGAAATAAAGTGTCCCTCTTTACAGATGACAGACTAACTGGATAAAATTAAAAGGAATACAGAAAAAAATTAAATATACACTCGTGACAAATATGTGAATTCTACAAGATCTCAGGATGCAAGATCAACATAAAATCTAATCACATTTATATATAGTAGCAATGAACACATGGACACTGACATTAGAAACCCAAAGTCATTAATAATTGCACCAAAGAAAATGAAATAAGTTGTCTCTCTATGGTTGGCTGAACCCAAGGATATGGACCCCCGAAGGGAGGACCAATTGTATTTAAGTATAATCTGAAAAAAGCATGTATAGGATTTATATACTGAAAAATACAAAATTTTGATAAAAGAAACCAAAAGAAGGCTAAAATAAATGAAGAATTAGTCTCTGTTAATGGATTTGAAGCTAATCAGAGTAAAGATATAAATGCTCCCCAAACTGATATATAGGTTTAACCCAATTCTTACCAAAATTCCACCAAGGTTTTTTGTGGACATAGATATACTTATTTTAAAATTGAAGAGATAACACAGTTTTGCTAACACAATTTTAAAAAACAAAAATAAAGTGAGAGAAATCACTCTACCCAATGTTAAAGCTGACTACAGGGTATCAGCACAGGGATATTCATATTCATCAACGGGTCAGATTAGAGAATCCATAAGGAGATCTACACAAATATACTGAACCAGTTTTTAAGCTTTTATTTTTTAATGTAGTAATATTGTGAAGAGGGCACCTTGGGGTTCTCTCCTCAAGTGAATGTCTTTGAAGTGAATTCACACTTTTGCACCTTTCAGCCTGCAATGGGTGGGGTATCCTGATTCCTGAAATATGGTCAAAGTATCTTTCCTATTTTCCTGGTGCAAAGTACTTGGCTTCTTTTTAATACCACTCATCTCTACATGCTGCTTTTCTGCATCTTTAAACACACTTCTTTTCTTGCAAACTTTGAATTTTTCAAATCTTTCCATTCTGACTTTTGCCCCTAATTTTCACTGTAAATTTCCATCCTGTAGCCTGAACTATGTGTTGCCTTAACTTGTCTATCACCTTTAAATTGGTCCTCTTACAAAGTCTCAGGGCATAGACCAAAAAAAAAAAAAAAAAATCAAAATTCTTTGCCACATGTAATATGGACAGCCTGTAATTCAATTGCAAATACAATCTTCATTCCTATGTGAAACCTACTCGTGTTGGCCTTTATTATCTGCATTTCTATCAACAGTTTGGTCTTTTGAGCCCTTACCAGAATTGTCCATTAAACTTTTCTTATAGCACTCTAGACTTCTCTACCTTTTCCCTCAAACTTCCAAACTCCTTATGCAAATCAACTGCAAAGTCTTTTCCACATTTTCTAAGGTGCAGTCACAGCAATGGCCATATTGTTCAGTACCAAATTTTTGTGTTAGCTTTCTGTCACTGTGACAAAAATACCTTAGATGATCAATTTAAAGTGAATTCTTTTTTGTTTATTTGTTATGGGGATTGGACCAAAGGGCACTTTACTCCTGAGTTACATGCCCAGTCCTTTTTATCTTTTTTTTTTTTTTTTTAAGTTTTGAGACAGGGTCTTACTAAATTGCCAAGGTTGGCCTCAAACTTGCAATCCTCCTGCTTCAGTCTCCTGAACTGTTGAAATTACAGACATGCATCATCGTGCCCAGTGATAAGCAAATAAAGGAGAGAAAAAGATAGATTTCAGTTCATGGTTTCTGAGGCTTCAGCTTGTCTTTGTGCTTTGGGTCTGTGGCGTCACAGTGTATCACAGTGAGGACCTGACAGAGTCCTGCTCATCTCATGGTGGATGGGAAGCAAAGAGAGAAAGAAAGGGACCAAGATCCCTGTACCCCTTTAAGGCATGTCTCTAATATTCTAATATCTTCCCACCAGACTCCATCTCTGAAAGGTATCACTGCCTCCCGATAGTGTCACAGTTGGGGACCAAGCATTTAACACAAGGGCCTTTGGAGTACGTTCATGATCCAAGCTATAGCAGGTAAAATTAACATCTTAACAACATTAATTCTTCCAACTGATAAACATAAAATGTCTTTACATTTATTTATGCTTTCTTCAATTTCTTTCAGCAATATTTTTTTAGTTTTCATATATGTGTCTTGATTAAGTTTTTTCCCAAGTATTTCATTTTACTTTTTATTGTAAATGGGATTGTTACCTTAATTTCCTTTTTGAATTGTTCAATGTTAGTGTATAGAAACACAGCTGATTTTTGTATTTTGCAACTTTGCTGAATTCATTTATTAGTTCTAATATCTTGTGTGAAATATTTAAGTTTTCTACATATACAAGCATATCATATGTTAATAGAGATAATTTTATTTCTTTTTAAATATTTGAATGCATTTTGTTTCCTTTTCTTGCCTAATTGCTCAAGTTAGAACTTCCAATACTATGTTGAATAGAAGTAGTTAGCATGGGCATCCTTGTCTTGGTTCTGATCTTAGAAGGTTTTCAGTGTTTTACCATTGACTACAATGTTAGCTGGGGGATTTTTACATGTGGCCTTTATTATTCTGAGGTAGTTTCTTTCTCTTCCTAATTTGTTAAGTGTTTTATCAAATAAGGGATGTTAAATTGTGTTGAAATGCTTTTTCAGCATCAACTGAAGTAATCATGTGATTTTCCATCTTTAATTATGTTAATGTAGGGTGTTATATTGGTTGATTTTTTGCATGTGAAAACATTCTTGCATTCCAGAAATAAATCTGTTGGGGAAGGCCAGTTAGGCTTCCTTGCAGAGGCTTCCAGCAGGCTATGTTATGTTTTATGTTATGTTTTTATCATGTAGACAAGGCCATGACTAGTGTGTAGTCAAGGTCAGAAACACTGATTCAGTGTGCATACTCAAGGTCACAAACATTTGCTTGTGAGCATGTGAGCACTGGTGTAAGCTGTTGGCAGTGTGCCTTCTTTGTTTAGACTGTATTCAAAAGTGGGCTAAATGGAACTGATGGGAGCAAAATGGAACTGGGTGGGTCTAAAGCTGAAACTGGCTGAGGCTGTTTCCACCTCTGAATAAAGGCTGACTCAACCATGTCTTGCATCTTCTTTCACCTGCCAGGATTCCAAATGTTTCCTGGGTCTGAGCCCTTGCATAACAAAATCTCTTTGGTTTTAGAATAGGATAAATTTAATATGCTCTTGAATTTGAGTTGTTAGTATTTTGTTTATGATTTTTCATTAACATTCATCAAGAACATTGGTCTATAGTTTTCTTATAGTGTGTTTTGCCTTGCTCTTAGGGTAATTCTGACCTTGTAGAATGAGTCCTCTTCAAGTTTTAGATAAGCTGAGAAAATGATGTTACCTCTTTGAGTGATTGGAAGAACTTTTTAGTGAAGCTATCTACTGCTGCACTTTGTTGGGTGGGGGGGTTAATTATTGAGTCAATCTCTCCTTATTACTTGTAAGTCTCTTCATATTTTTTCTATTTCTCTATTATTTTCCCAACTGACTTCTGACAAAGGTGCAAAAGTGATTTAATTGAGGAGGGAGAGCCTTTTCATCAAATGTCACTAAAGCAATTTGACATCCATAGGCAAAAGAAAGACAAGCAAAACCTCACATCTTATACTGCAAATGGACCATGAAATTAAATATGACATACAGAGCTTTTAAAAAATATATACAGGAAAATATTTGGAACCTAAAGCTAGAAAAAACTTTTTTTTTGATATGATGCTACAAGATGCTACAAGCATACGAGGAAAAACTAGATAAACTGGACCTAATCAAAATTAAAAATGTTTATTCTGTGAAAGACCCTGTTAAGACAATGAGGTAACAAGTTGCAGACTGAAAGAAAATACTTGCAAATTATATACCTGGCAAAGAAATAATAATTAGAATATGTGAAAACGTTTCATAATAGTAAAACAACAACAACAAAACAACCCTAATGATATAATTATAAAATGGACAGAAGATATGGGGACACATTTCCAAAATATATACATAAATGGCAAATAAATATATAAAAAGATATTCAACATCAATAGCCGGTAAGAAAATCTAATTTTAATCTAAAATAGATATTTCTACACATCAAAAAAGTTAAAAAAGACATAGTAATGATATCTCAGACTGGCAAATATCTGGAGAAACAGGATAATTGTTTCATTATTGGTAGAAATTTTAAGATGGTAAAACCACTCTGGAAAATAGTTTGGAAGTTTCTTGTAAAATTGCATGCACTTACCATATGACTCAATAATTGTGCACTTCTCACACAAACCTAAACACAAATGTTCACACAAATTTTATTTTTATTAGCACCAAACTAAAAACAAATGTTTTTCCACATGTCCATGGTAAATAAATTGTGTAAGTATAACACACCAATAAAAAAACAACAAACTACTAAAAATAAAAAAGAATAAACTACTGATGCACACAATGACTTGGATAAATCTGAAGGGAATTATACTGAGTAAAAAAAAAATCTCATCTGAAAAGATGACATATTATTTGGTTGAAATTTTATAGAACATTGTAAAATTAGAGAATAGATTAGCCATTGCCAGTGGTTAGAGATGGGTAGGGATGTAAAAAGGTAGCATGAAGAAAATCCCCCTGTAGTGATGTAATAGTTATGTATCTTGATGTATCTTGATTACTATAGTGGGTGGTTACATGAATCTACACATGGATAAAAGTGCAAGAACACAGTGCACATATTCATGCACACATCAATGCATCTAAAATTGATGACATCTGCACAAGCTCTGTGGTGGTAACACTGAAAATTCCAGGCTCATTCCTATCCTTTAGTGGAAGGAAGCACAAAGATATCTGGTATGTTTAATCACTGGAAGAATCTAGAGCTAACAGACCTAACTGTGTTTGGGTGAGTAGGTGTCTGGTGTCTGTCATCATGATATTATAAGATGTTTAATTGACACTTTTTATTTATTTATTTATTTATTTATTTATTTATTTATTTATTTTTAAATTTTTATTGTGGGTTGTTCAAAACATTACAAATTTCTTGACATATCATATTCCACACTTTGATTCAAGTGGGTTATGAACTCCCACCTTCACCCCATACACAGATTGCAGAATCACATCAGTTTCACATCCATTGATTTACAAATTGCCATACTAGTGTCTGTTGTGCTCCGCTGCCTTTCCCATCCTCCACCCTCCCCCCTCCCCACCTCTCCCCTCCCCTCCCCACCTCTCCCCTCCCCTCCCCTCCTCTCTCTCTACCTCCTCCACTGTATAACCCTGAGGGTCTCCTTCCATTACCATGCAATTTCCCTTCTCTCTCCCTTTCCCTCCCACCTCTCATCCCTGTTAAATGTTAATCTTCTTCTCCTGCTCTTCGTCCCTACTCTGTTCTTAGTTACTCTCCTCATATCAAAGAAGACATTTGGCATTTGTTTTTTAGGGATTGGCTAGCTTCACTTAGCATAATCTACTCTAATGCCATCCATTTCCCTGTAAATTCTATGATTTTGTCATTTTTTAATGCACAGTAATACTCCATTGTGTATAAATGCCACATTTTTTTTATCCATTCGTCTATTGAAGGGCATCTAGGTTGGTTCCACAGTCTTGCTATTGTGAACTGTGCTGCTATGAACATCGATGTAGCAGTGTCCCTGTAGCATGCTCTTTTTAGGTCTTTAGGGAATAGACCAAGAAGGGGAATAGCTGGGTCAAATGGTGGCTCCATTCCCAGCTTTCCAAGAAATCTCCATACTGCTTTCCAAATTGGCTGCACCAATTTGCAGTCCCACCAGCAATGTACAAGTGTACCCTTTTCCCCACATCCTCGCCAGCACTTGTTGTTGTTTGACTTCCTAATGGCTGCCAATCTTACTGGAGTGAGATGGTATCTTAGGGTGGTTTTGATTTGCATTTCTCTGACAGCTAGAGATGGTGAGCATTTTTTCATGTACTTGTTGATTGACTGTATGTCCTCCTCTGAGAAGTGTCTGTTCAGGTCCTTGGCCCATTTGTTGATTGGGTTGTTTGTTCTCTTATTGTCTAATTTTTTGAGTTCTTTGTATACTCTGGATATTAGGGCTCTATCTGAAGTGTGAGGAGTAAAGATTTGTTCCCAGGGTGTAGGCTCCCTATTTACCTCTCTTATTGTTTCTTTTGATGAGAAAAAACTTTTTAGTTTGAGTAAGTCCCATTTGTTGATTCTAGTTATTAACTTTTGTGCTATGGGTGTCCTATTGAGGAATTTGGAGCCCGACCCCACCGACTGTAGATCGTAGCCAACTTTTTCTTCTATCAGACGGCGCGTCTCTGATTTGATATCAAGCTCCTTGATCCATTTTGAATTCACTTTTGTGCATGGCGAGAGAAAGGGATTCAGTTTCATTTTGTTGCATATGGATTTCCAGTTTTCCCAGCACCATTTGTTGAAGATGCTATCCTTCCTCCATTGCATGCTTTTAGCCCCTTTATCAAATATAAGATAGTTGTAGTTTTGTGGATTGGTTTCTGTGTCCTCTATTCTGTACCATTGGTCCACCCGCCTGTTTTGGTACCAGTACCATGCTGTTTTTGTTACTATTGCTCTGTAGTATAGTTTGAAGTCTGGTATCGCTATACCGCCTGATTCACACTTCCTGCTTAGCATTGTTTTTGCTATTCTGGGTCTTTTATTTTTCCATATGAATTTCATGATTGCTTTCTCTATTTCTACAAGAAATGCCGTTGGGATTTTGATTGGCATTGCATTAAACCTATAGAGAACTTTTGGTAATATCGCCATTCTGATGATGTTAGTTCTGCCTATCCATGAACAGGGTATATTTTTCCATCTTCTAAGATCTTCTTCTATTTCTCTCTTTAGGGTTCTGTAGTTTTCATTGTATAAGTCTTTCACCTCTTTTGTTAGGTTGATTCCCAAGTATTTTATTTTTTTTGAAGATATTTTGAATGGAGTGGTTGTCCTCATTTCCATTTCAGAGGATTTGTCGCTGATATACAGGAATGCCTTTGATTTATGCGTGTTGATTTTATATCCTGCCACTTTGCTGAATTCATTTATTAGCTCTAATAGTTTCTTTGTAGAGCCTTTTGGGTCTGCTAGGTATAGAATCATATCATCTGCAAATAGTGATAATTTAAGTTCTTCTTTTCCTATTTTGATGCCTTTAATTTCTTTCGTCTGTCTAATTGCTCTGGCCAGTGTTTCGAGAACTATGTTGAACAGAAGTGGAGAGAGAGGGCATCCCTGTCTAGTTCCAGATTTTAGAGGGAATGCCTTCAGTTTTTCTCCATTCAGAATGATGCTAGCCTGAGGCTTAGCATAGATTGCTTTTACAATATTGAGGTATGTTCCTGTTATCCCTAGTTTTTCTAGAGTTTTGAACATAAAGGGATGCTGTACTTTGTCAAATGCTTTTTCCGCATCTATCGAGATGATCATATGGTTCTTATTTTTAAGTCTATTGATGTGGTGAATAACATTTATTGATTTCCGTATATTGAACCAGCCTTGCATCCCTGGGATGAATCCTACTTGATCATGGTGTACAATTTTTTTGATATGTTTTTGTATCCGATTCGCCAGAATTTTATTGAGGATTTTTGCATCTAGGTTCATTAGAGATATTGGTCTGTAGTTTTCTTTCTTTGAAGTGTCTTTGTCTGGTTTAGGTATCAGGGTGATGTTGGCCTCATAGAATGAATTTGGAAGTTCTCCCTCCTTTTCTATTTCCTGAAGTAGCTTGAAAAGTATTGGTATTAGTTCTTCTTTAAAGGTTTTGTAAAATTCTGCTGTATACCCATCTGGACCTGGGCTTTTCTTAGTTGGAAGTCTTTTTATGGTTTCTTCTATTTCCTCAATTGATATTGGTCTGTTTAGGTTTTCTATATCCTCCTGACTCAATCTGGGCAGATCATATGACTTAAGAAATTTATCTATGCCTTCACTATCTTCTAGTTTGTTGGAGTATAAGGATTCAAAATAGTTTTTGATTATCTTCTGTATTTCTGAAGTGTCTGTTGTGATATTGCCTTTTTCATCCCGTATGCTAGTAATTTGAGTTCTCTCTCTTCTTCTCTTCGCTAGCATTGCTAAGGGTCTGTCGATTTTGTTTATTTTTTCAAAGAACCAACTTTTAGTTTTGTCAATTTTTTCAATTGTTTCTTTTGTTTCGATTTCATTAATTTCAGCTCTGATTTTAATTATTTCTTGCCTTCTACTTCTTTTGCTGTTGTTTTGCTCTTCTTTTTCAAGGATTTTGAGATGAAGTATGAGATCATTTATTTGTTGTTTTTTTCTTTTTTTAAGGAATGAACTCCAAGCAATGAATTTTCCTCTTAGAACTGCTTTCAATGTGTCCCATAGATTCCGATATGTTGTGTCTGTGTTTTCATTTATCTCTAAGAATTTTTTAATTTCCTTCTTGATATCTTCTATAACCCATTGATCATTCAGTAACCTATTGTTCATTCTCCAAGTGATGTATGCTTTTTCCTTCCTTCTTTTATCGTTGATTTTCAGTTTCATTCCATTATGATCAGATAAGATGCATGGTATTATCTCTACTCCTTTATATTGTCTAAGAGTTGCCCTGTGACATAATATATGATCTATTTTTGAGAAGGATCCATGTGCTGCTGAGAAAAAAGTGTAACTGCTTGATGTTGGGTGGTATATTCTATATATGTCAATTAGGTCTAGGTTATTAATAGTGTTATTGAGTTCTATAGTTTCCTTATTCAACTTTTGTTTGGAAGATCTGTCCAGTGGCGAGAGAGGTGTGTTGAAGTCTCCCATGATTATGGTATGGTGATCTATTAGACTCTTGAACTTGAGAAGAGTTTGTTTGACGAACATAGCTGCACCATTGTTTGGGGCATAAATATTTATGATTGTTATGTCTTGTTGGTGTATGGTTCCCTTAAGCAGTATGTAGTGTCCCTCTTTATTTCTTTTGATTAACTTTGGCTTGAAATCTATTTTATTTGATATGAGTATGGACACTCCTGCTTGTTTCCGAAGTCCATATGAGTGATATGATTTTTCCCAACCTTTCACCTTCAGCCTATGTATGTCTTTTCCTATCAAATGCGTCTCCTGTAGGCAGCATATTGTTGGGTCTTGTTTTGTGATCCATTCTACTAGCCTGTGTCTCTTAATTGGTGAGTTTAAGCCATTAACATTTAGGGTTATTATTGAGATATGGGTTGTTCTTCCAGCCATATTTGTTTATTTCTGTTACTAAACATGGTTTGTTTTCCACTTTGATTATTCCCCCCCCCTTTACTGTCCTACCTCCCACTGTTGGTTTTCATTGTTATTTTCCATTTCCTCTTCCTGTAATGCTTTGGCGAGGATGTTTTGAAGAGATGGTTTTCTAGCTGCGAATTCTTTAAACTTTTGTTTATCGTGGAAGGTTTTAATTTCATCCTCCATCCTGAAGCTTAATTTCGCTGGATACACAATTCTTGGTTGGAACCCATTTTCTTTCAGTGTTTGAAATATGTTATTCCAGGATCTTCTAGCTTTCAGAGTCTGTGTTGACAGATCAGCTGTTATCCTGATTGGCTTACCCCTAAATGTAATCTGCTTCCTTTCTCTTGTAGCTTTTAAAATTCTCTCCTTATTCTGTATGTTGGGCATCTTCATTATAATGTGTCTAGGTGTGGATCTCTTATGATTTTGCACATTCGGCGTCCTGTAGGCTTCTAGGATTTGGGGTTCTGTCTCATTCTTCAAGTCTGGGAAGTTTTCTTGTATTATTTCATTGAATAGACTTCTCATTCCTTTGGTTTGGAGCTCTGTACCTTCCTGTATCCCAATGACTCTTAAGTTTGGTCTCTTAATGTTATCCCATATTTCTTGGATGTTCTGCTCATGGTTTCTTAACAGTCTTGCTGAGCTGTCTATGTTCTTTTCCAGTTGAAATACTTTGTCTTCATTGTCTGATGTTCTATCTTCTAAGTGTTCTACTCTGCTGGTAGTATTCTCCATTGAGTTTTTAAGTTGGTTTATTGCTTCCTGCATTTCTAGGATTTCTGTTTGTTTGTTTTTTATAACCTCTATCTCCCTGTATAGTTGATCCTTTGCTTCCTGGATTTGTTTGCGTATTTCGTTGTCGAAGTGATCTTTCATTGTCTGATTTTGCTGTTTAATGTCTTCCTTGATACTCCAGATCATCTGAAGCATGTATATCCTGAATTCTTTATCTGACATTCCATCTGCTGCAGCTGTTACCTCTTCTAAAGTTGCGTTGACCTGCATTGCTTGTGGTCCTTTCTTTCCTTGTCTTTTCATACTGCTTGCGTATCTTTCCTGCAGGTGCGGGCGGCGGCTCTGCTCTCTCCTTATTCCAATTGGGGTGTCGTGGCTACCACGCCGGCAGGTCACTGGGCCTGTTCTGGGAGCTGGCGGCGGCTCTGTTCTGCCCCTACTCCAATTGGGGTGACGAGTGTACCACGCCGGCAGGCCTCCGGGCCTGATCCGCAGGTCGGTTGCAGGTTTGCCTACCCTGCAGGCTCGGGCGGCGGCTCTACTCTGCCCCTACTGCAAATGGGGTGACGTGTCTGTCGTACCGGCAGGCCACTGGGCCTGTCCCGCTGGTCGGTCGCAGATCTGCCCACCTTTCGGGCACGGGTGGAGGCTCTGCTCTGCCCCTACTCCAATTAGGGTGTCATGGCTACCCCGCCTGCAGGATGCTGGGCCTGTTCCTGGCACGGGCGGCGACTCTGCTCTGCCACTACTCCAATTAGGGTGGTGTTTGTACCACGCCGGCAGGCTCCTGGGCCTGATCCGCCGGTCTGTTGTAGGTCTGCCTACCTTGGAGGCGCGGGCGGCGGATCTGCCCTGCCCCTCCTACCACGCCTGTGGACCCCTGGGCCTGATCTGCAGGTTGATCACTGGTCTGCTCACCCTGCGGGCACGGGTGGCAGTTCCGCTCCGCCCCCACTCCAATTGGGGTCACGTGACCACCACACCGGCAGGGCCTGATCCGGGCGTGGGAGAAGGATCTGCTCTGCCCCTACTCCAGTTGGGGTGACGTGTGTACCACACTGGCAGGCCACTGGGCCTGACCCGCCAGGCTGACACAGGTCTGTTTACCTTGCAAGCTCGAACCGCGGCTCTGCCCTGCCCCTCCTACCACGCCCATGTACCACTGGGTCGCGGGTCTGCCCACCTTGCGGGTGCGGGTGGCGGCTCCGCTCCGCCCCCTCTCCAATTGGGGTCACGCGGTCACCACGCTGGCGAGCCGCTGGGCCTGCTCCGGGCGCTGGCGGCGGCCCGACTCCTTCCCTCTGGCTCGACGACAAATTGAGGAGACTCGGGTGACTGTGCCTCACCCCCCCTACCAGGAGACCAACTGCTTATGTCGCCACTGGTATTGATGAAGTTCCCTCCTCCGCCGCTTTCTACAGACGTCAGATCTCTGCCATGTTGGTATCCTATGCGAATGGCAGCATTTCGTTTCCCTTGCCGGGCAACCAAAGCACCGGGTGAGTCCTGACTGGCCCTCAGCAGGACCCGGACCGAGAAGCAGTTTCCGCGGGCTCCTAGCCCCGGGCCAGGGAAGTTCCAGGAGCCGGAACTCGGCCACTCCGTGCTCGGTGTAAGCTCCTATAAATGTAAGCTCCAAGAAGCAGTCTCCGCGGGCTCAGTTCCGGGAGCCGGAACTCGGCCGCCCCGCGCTCGGTATTCACTCTGATAAGATCAGGTTCTAAGAAGCACCCAGGCGCTGAGCCCTAGCAATCTGTCTGCAAGCCGCAGGCGAATTGCAGCCTGAAATTACCTGTTCTATGGCTGAATGAGCTGCGGTCAGTCAAAAACAGGAGTGGTGACGTCAGTTTACCAACATGGTGGCTGCTGGCCTCCTCTGTGGTCTGACCGGTGTGGAGAACCGAGATGGACCGCTTCCTTCCCCCGTCTCGAACCCAGAATTCAGCCCTGAGTACGGTGCTTGCGCGGCTGGCAGAAACTGCAGCGCTGTAACCCTGCGTCTCTATCCCAGACTTTAGCCGCGGGGCGATTTGCTGAATAAGCAGTGTTACCCTCCGTGCGACAAACCTCTCGCATTTGAGTCCCCGTAGCCGATCCTCGTGCTATGGAAATCCTTCCTCCAGGTTCCGGAGCACCCCACTATTGCTGGAAATTCCTAACAAAATATCCTTTAGCCGTCCTGACTTGTCATACTCCCACACAGTGAAGCAGCACACGGGGACAATGCACTCCCCTCGCCGCCATCTTCCTTCCCTCGACACTTTTTATTTAGTCACTTCTATAGGCAAAAACTTGAAGCAGGATTTTGTTAACAGCACTGTTAAATAAAATCTGTGGGGATCCATGGATTTAGAACAGGCACCTGTAATGGGCCCAGCAGTCCAAACCAGAATAGAGTTGAATCACAGTACCTGAGCTTTGGTTGGTTGCAGGAGGAATTGTAGACAATTAACTAATTAAGCTGTAAGCAATTAATTAGTTTAGTTGTAACCCATTGACTGATTATTCAAGGTGTTGTTAAATTGTTTTCTAGGTCTCACTTCTGTTTTTCATCAATGCTATCAGATCACATTGTTGGTTAGAATTCTCATAACTTGCTCTAGTTTTGGGGGTTAGTAAAGAATCAGAACATAATCAAGAAACAATTTTTTTTGGTCTTGATTTGCTCAAGTAAACTGCTAAATTTAGTTATAAGGAATTTTCTTTTGATAATACTTTAATATGAAAAAAGTTTTAATTACCAAGTCTAAATCACAGAAAAGACCTAATTCCTTGAAGAAAGAAAATGAAATGCATCTCCTTTCTTACCCCAATAATGTATAGCACTACATTCTTGTAGAAAGAATACAATATGCATTTGGTCACTCGAAAATAGTTCCAAGTTCCATGAACCAACAGAAGCTTCTCCAAGTATCTAAACTGAAAAGAAACAATAGTCAACAAAAGTTCAAATGAAACTACCATTTAGTGTGAAAACCCACAAAGTATTATGTTCCCAGTATTTCATAATTTAGCAGTTCCCCCTTTAGCAAATGTAATGTAGAAGAGGAGAGAATGAACATTAGTCCTAAAGCAATCTGACATGGCACTTGGCTATAATGACCTTTTAAAGAATTCTCTTGTTTCAACAGTAACATCAAAAATAAACCATTAAATATCATTTTTTGTCCAGCAAATGGTGCTTTGTTATTAATAATAACAGGTATGGATTTTTCAAAATAATATTTGTTTTTTGTGCCTGGGTCTTAACTAAATACACGTCTAGGATCTTAATCATAAGAACGAGTCAGAATTATTTAATAAAAAAAAACATCATATTGGAAACAGGAAACTCAGATTCAATCACTGAGTGTTTTGTCTGATTAGGTTGAAGTAATAATGTCTTGTAGGAATCAGTTCCCTGTTTCCTATAATAAATAAAAAATATAAACAAAAAATGTAACAAGGACAAAAGGGCAGGACTCTGGGACACTCCTGAATCTCTCACCCCCATCTTCTTTTTGCTTTTCTTCCAGTGTAAGACGTACTGGATTTATTCATTGCAATGTAAGCTGCATATGGACATGAGTTAGCTTTCTATTGCTGTGACCAAATACCTGAGACAATCAACTTGTACAGAGAAAAGATCTGTTTTGCCTCATGGTTTTAGTGGTTTGGGGCCACAGTCAGTTGGCACCTTTTATTTGGGCCTGTGACGAGGCAGCATATCATGGTGAGAGTATGTGAAGATGGAAGTTGTTCACCACATGGTGGTCAGAAGGCAAAGACAAAGAAATGAAGGCATAGGGTTCCCAATATTCCCTTCAAGGACCTGTTCCCAAAGAACTGACTTTTTCCCACGAGGCCCCACTTCCTAGAGGCTTCACCCCTTCCCAATAGTGCCATAGGCTGGGGGCCAAACCTTTAACAAGTGGGCCTTTGGGAAACATTTCTAAACCTTAGGAGGGCAGGACTCATTGTTTACTTTGTTCATTGACCAATCCAGCATACCTAGCAACATACCCAGAATGTGGCAGGGTCTCAATAAACATGTTTTAAATGAATGTATATTCACGAGTTATTCTACAAAATGAGGCAATTCATGGTAATTTAGTTAAGTCCTTAATTTAAACAGTGACTTCAAAGTGACAGAAGTTGGTACATATACCAAAAAAAAAATTAACCTTTAAAACAAATATTAACAGTGGAACATGAAAGGGCAGGATAGGGAGGGAGATGTTTAATCATAAGATGCATAACTATACCAAAAATAAGTAAATTTGAAAAGAACATTTGAAACCCAGAACCAGATAATAAACTTGAGTCACTATACACAACATTTCTATTCCTATCAGTTTTTAGTTTTGCAATGATTTATCTCCAGGGGTGAAAAAAAAATTCTAAATCAAAGCTCTCTATTTATTAGGATAGTTTTAAAATAGTAAGACATTTGGGGAGGAAATAGCAAATAATGGATTCTCATCAGAGAGTTTTGAACGGAATATTATACTGATGTGCTCTGGGCAGGGGAAAGTTGTACCCAAGAGGTCATAAGGCAAAATGATGGTTGGTTGTTGACCTAACACTGAAACTCAGATAAGGGTAAAATGAAGATAGGGCAGAAATAGACAAATTTCCACCACAATACGGGGGGTAAGCATCATTCTGGGGGAAAGTAGTATCACACATTATGGTAGCACTATTCTTTCTAGCTCCAATATAAGTTGCTGTTGCTTAAAATAAAGTGGGAAAGCAAATTTATGTGACTTAAAGTGCTTCTATAAATCTGAAATAACTTTTTAATAGGGGCCAAAGCATGAATCAAACCAATACACTACATTAGGGACTGCTTGGTGTGTCAACTTTGGGACATCCAGGAGGAGGAAAAGAAAGCCTAAAAAGTTGTACTGTCTGCCTAACCACAAATGCAGCTGTGATGAGGGAGTCCAGAACAAAGGTCAAAGAGGATTCAGATGGCAGGTGCTCGAGAGTGTAAAGTGCCCTGCATGAGGACAAATGCTGATCTCCTAGAACAAAAGCTCACAAAAATCCTACCTCCCTTCTGGATTTTTCTTTAACTCCAAAGAGAACAACCTCATAATTTTAAATCCCATTAAGACTTTGGTTTTAAAAGGAAAGGCTGTAGTCTCTTTCTTAGACATACATAAGAAAATGGCAAACAACTATTCCTTTAAGACTCCAATGTAGCTGATCCCTGACAGTGTTGTGCATTTATGGTGTTTAAAAATTCAAGGCTATATCATATATAATTGCTGAGACTATGAGAAGCATGTGTCTCAATGGTAGTTGGTGCTTAAGGAAAAGATATGAGGGAATTTGGTGCGACCATTTCCTGTCTATAGACAGATGCTATGATCATAAGCAAATAGCATGCTTCTCAACTCAGACCTCCTAACACACAGGAGCCACAGTTTACCTCTCTATACAACAGCACATTTAATCCATGCATATGTAGGTTAGAACTGATCTGATTCAAATATGGACCTCTAAGAATGTTTGCTGTACAGCTGGGGACATAGCTTGGTGGTAAAGTGTATGCTTCACTTATGCAAGGCCCTGGGTTTGATAACAAGCACCATATTTTTTTTTTTAAAAAAAAAAAAAGGAGGAGAAGAGGAGAAAAGTATGATGTCACCATTTTAGCTTCAGGTATCTACTAACCTGTGAGTGGATTAAAAAATCATATAGCTTCTCAGAGAGAGGCTACAATAACAACTGCCCCAAATAAGGATAACCTACCCAGAGTCCTGTGGGTATTTCTAGGGAGATTTTCAAAGATTACATGAAGCTTCTGAATTCAGCAAGACTGAAAAGTGTTGCTGCTAATTGGTAGAATGTGATGAAAATATTGTAGTCATTAAAAGTCAATATTAAATTATTAAATAAAAATTATATCCTTCAAAAGTCAAAATACTAAAGTGTAAAAACAGGAAAATGTTTTTGTTAAGTAGTAAAGGATATTGTGTGGTGCTATCTCTATGATTCTGGTGAATGTTAGCCCATAGTTTTAATTGGTTCTATGCCTCTAGTCCCCATAATCGTGAGGTTGGCCGCTTCCATATGAAAACATCAATCAAGAAATGGCTATTGCTATGGTTTAGATGTTGTCTGATCTCCAAGGATCCATGTGTTGGAAGTTTTGTCCCCAGAGTAGCAATATTGGCACCTGGTGTGGGGCCTTCAAGATGTGGAGCCTAAGGGGAGATATGTAGGTGATTGGGGCCTTGCCCTCAGAAGAAATTAAGGCAACTGTCATGGGACCCTTTGGGAGCACACTTGAGAGGCTTATTATAAAGGCCTGAGCTTGGCCTCAGCCAGGCTTCTTTGGCTTTTTGTACCAAGATGTAATCATGTATTCCCACATATGCTTCTACCATTGCTATCCACCATGTTGTTAGACAGCTAGAGGGTCCTCACTAGAAGTCAACCAATGTAGGCACCATGTCCTTGAATTTCCTAAACAGAGCTAAATAAACCTTTTTCTTCATAGTAGCCTGCCTTAGGTAATTTTTTATAGCAGCAAAAACTTGACACATACAGACATTAAAGGGAATTTCCTTTAACAAGATTGTGATTATTCTGCCTGGGGAAGTTGGAATATCACTTAGATGATACTGCTTTATAAATCAATAAAAGATAACAATGTTTTGGTGAGCAAACTTGCTTGTTCCCAGCTTCAGGGTCATTGGCCAAATAATGGCCACTTCACCCAGGAATTCAGCTATTGATCCCTATGTTAAAAAATACAGAATTATTTACAACTGGTCCCTATGTAAAAAATGCAGTTATAAATCATGAGTATACACTGTTCTTAAATATCTACTTTTGGAAATAATTTGTCAGTTTCTTACAAAACAAAACATTTATAACACAATCCAGAAATCCCACTCCTTGATATTTACTCAAAGGAATTGAAAACTTGTGTTCATCCATGCAAAAATTCACAAATGGATATTTATGGACACTTTAAGTCCAATGGCCAAAAGTTGAAATAAACCAAGATGAATTTTAGTAGGGGAATGGATAAACAAATTGGCAATCTAGAATATGAAATATTATTTGGTGCTAAAAATAAATAAGCTGTTTAATCATGAAAAGACATGGGGGAAATTACATGCATATCAAGTATAAGAAGTCAGTCAAAAAGGCTATATGCTGCATGATTCCAAATACATAACATTCTGGAAAACTATGGTAATAGAAAATGATCAGTAGTAGTCAGGAGGTAGATGGGTGGAAGAATAAACTGATAGAGCACAGAGGATTTTTAGGGAAACTACTCTGTATGATATTATAATGGTGAATACCTATCATTTTACATTTATTCAAATCCATAGAACATACAACATCAAGAGTGAACCATAATGTAAACTTTGGACTTTTGGTGATTAAGATACATGGATGTAGGATTACAGTTGTAACAGCTATACCACTTCGGGCGTGGGGTTGTTGACAGTGCATGGGAAATCTCTGTACCTTCTGCTCAGTTTTTCTGTGAATCCAAAGCTGCTTTAAACAATATTTTTTTAAAAAAAACTGCCAATAAAAAAGGAAATTAAGAGATTATATGTCTTTAATAAATCTTTGTCACAAGATACCACAAAGCAAAATACACATTTTGAGGAGACTGAGGATTTAGAGATTATATTAACAGGACTATAAATTCTTAGTGGCATTAGTTTGACCTATCTGCAGAGCTGATCAATGAAACTCCAAAGTGTATAAGGATAAAAACTTTAAGAACTCCAAATGTGTGGTAATTTTCCTTACGAGGCAGCTTAGAGAGGTTAGGTACACCTCAGGGGCAGATGGAACTCATCAACATCTCCCATGACCAGCTGGTGTCCCACAGCACTGACCTGAGCAATGGAGTAATCTGAGTTGTTGGTGGCCTGCATGCCCTCATTCCCACTGATCCCCACTCCCACATGGGCCATCCGGATCATCCCCACATCGTTGGCACCATCCCCAACAGCAAGAGTGATGGCCTCTTCATGCTTCTTCACCAAGTCCACTATTTCAGCTTTCTGGAGGGGAGATAGCCTGAAAAGGAAGATAGACAGAACCACTTTTAAAGGTTGTGTTTAGGTTCATTTTACTTCACACTATTCTAAAAGTTTTTACAAAAAAAGTCAACGATAATCAGCACATAACTACATTTAAATGGAAGATACTAAGTTTTCCAATTCTTTTTTAAAATATTTTTTTTAGTTATACATGGACACAGTATCTTTATTTCGTTTATTCATTTTTATGTGGTGCTGAGGATTGAACCCAGTGCCTCACACATGCGAGGCAGGCGCTCTGCCACTGAGCCACAACCCCAGCTTCAGTCAATAAAACCACATAAAGCTATGTTCCATGTGCAGGCATAAGTTTTCCAATTCTTTAATGAAACTTTTGTCATATACAAAAATGTTCTCATCACTTCCACCAATAAATAAATAAATAACATAGTAACTTCTTCAACATTGCAAAATAAATTCTTATAGTTTCCCAGTTTACATGTAGAGAGATCCCCCACTCACTCTTGTGTGACTCAAACCTGCATATTAATTTACATTAGCTACCTACATGAGAGAAAGACAGATATCTCCTATTTATGACACTATTTAAAAGTCTTTACCCTAAGTGTGGATATGAAGTAGCCTTTGAAAATCAAATTACACCCCTTTGAACTTGAATTCATTCAAGGAGATTTATATATATAAATTTATTTATTTATTTTAAATAGAGTCAAAGTTGGGCTCTGGTAACTAACAACAAACACAAGTGATGTAACAGCATGAAATCTTGTTTCCTTCTCACAGATTAGAATATTATCATTGATTTTTTTTTCCTGAGACAATCTACAAAAACAAATTTAATAATCCTAAATAATTTCAGGCTAGCAGGTCCTGTCTGTGCATGAAATATTTTCAAAGATTCAAAGGAAGAAGCAGCAAAATGCTTTTTTCCTATTTATCACTCATTGTTTCATTTACTCAATAATTTGACTTATAGCTCTATCAAAAAATGATGGCTACACAAAGATTTTATTTTTATTTTCTAGTAAGTGAATGACCTCACCATTCCTTTTTCTCAAAAAAAGCTCCTAAAAACTAATTTAAATTAAATTAGATGAGTTTATTAAAAACTAAGGAGATAGTTGGTTTCCTTGATTAGAATGCTGTTATGGTTTAGGTATGAGGTGACCCCCAAAGCTCAAGTGTGAGATAAGGCAAGAAAGATTAGAAGTGAAACCATTGGGTTGTGAGAGACTTAACCTAATCAGTACATTAATCCCCTGATAGGGATTAACTGGGTGTTAACTGTAGGTAGGTGGGGTACAGCTCAAGGAGGTGGGACACTGAGAGCATGCCTTTGGGGTTTATATTTTATTTGTTGTTGGGAGAACTCTCTCTGCTTCCTGGTGCCATGTTCTGGTCTGCTTTCCTCCGTGACACTCTTCTGCCATGATGTTCTCCCTCTCCTTGGACCCTGAGGACTCTATGGACTGAGATCTCCAAAATGTGAGCGCTGACAAACTCTTGCTTCTTTAAAATTGTTGTTAGGTCTTTCATTCAGAATGGTGAAAAAGCTGACTAAAACAAATGTGTTAGAACTTTTGTTTCATAATCAAGAGAACATAATGAATTAAAATCACCACCTTGTGAAACAGAGTGGAAAAGAGTGAACATTTTCTGAAGTAGATGTTAGAAATCAGGTATGTGTTCCCACCAAGACACTGGTGCTTTTACTAGAAAACTTCCAATGTTAATAACTTTACCATCTGGTCGGACAACCACTTTCACACTCAGACTACCATATCTGTGAGAAATGCAAATGTATGTACGTACGTAACACACACACACACACACAAACTTGTATCGATCCCAAATCTGACTTCATATTTTCAAACCTTAATTCCATTCCCTGGGCCAATCAGAGCTCTATAAATACAGTAGGAGAGTGATTGGGACCTTTAAGCCCTCCTTCTGCTTAACATCAAGTTGCTATTAATTTCACGAGGTAGTTCTGAGTCTTTCATTAAAACTCCAAATTAGTCCTTACCAGATAAGGATAAAAATGGAATCTCACCCTTTTGGATTTTTACACCTACCTTACCAAATTTGTGAAAATAAAATCTAAAATGACATTTACCTTAATATTAAGCTTCAGTCAATAAAACCACATAAAGCTATGTTCCATGTGCAGGCACGAAGCCATATCTCACAAGTTCTATGGTTGTACCAATATTGATGTCATTCCATCCATTAAATGGTCTTTGCATTCATATCTGGCAAAGTTTGTCTTGTAATTTTGTTGGCTGAAACAGCACAAAATTCCCATAGTGGTCCCATTCAGGAAAACGGAAATAAGGATTGGGGCAATTTATGCAAGATAGTAAGGGCATAGATTAAAAACAAACTCAGTTTTTCCTAATCTGTACTCAACACACAACACTGAATGCTTCTGAGCACTAATGAGCAGACCAAACGTGACTCTTCTGGTTTGGATGTGAGGTGTCCCCCAGAAGCTCATGTGTGAGATAATACAAGAAGGTTTGGAAGAGAATGATTGGGTCATAGCCTTAGTCTAATCAATGAATTAATCCCTGATGGGATTAACCGAATGGTAACTGGAGGCAGGAGGGGTGTGGCTGGAGAAGGTAGGAATTGGGGCCTGGCTTTGGGTTATATACTTTGTATTTAGCAAGTGGAGTCTCTCTTTCTTTGCTTTCTGATCACCATGTGAGCTGCTTCCCTCTGCCACACTCTTCCGCCATGATGTCCTGCCTCACCTTGAGCCCTTAGGAATGGAGCCTGCTATCTATGGATTGAGACCTCTAAAACTGTGAACTACCAAATAAACTTTTCCTCCTCTACAGTTGTTCTGGTCGGATCTTTTAGTCACAGCAGTGAAATGGCTAACTAATACAGTGACCAAATGTGGTTGGGGGTATTTCTCCACACACCAAGCAACCAATCAGTTCTCCAGTGGACATCAAAAGGGTGTCATCTAATACAATTCAATTCTGAAGCTATCATACTGGATGTAGTGTCAGATGCTACAGGTTAGGGGCTCAGTGCCCAAAACCACCCTCACCCCACTTCTAACAAATGTTCCACAACCTCCTCCACAGGTTTGACTCATTTGCTAGAGTGGCTTCAGAACTCAGGGAAGTTTTTACTAACACTTTTTTTGTTATTGCTGTTGTTGTTTGTTGCAAAGGGTGCTGATGAAGAGATGCATGGAGAAAGGGTATGAAGCCTCCATGCTTTCTCCCACCCTCCAGGCACCTCTACATTTTGGCTATCTGGAAACTTTCTAAAGCTAGCACTTTGGATGCCTATAGGAAGCTACATTATGTTGCATAATTGATTATTGGCCATTGGTGATCAATTTAAACTTATGCCCCTTTTGCTCCCAAGAGGTGAGGGATAGGGTTGAAAAGTTCCAAATCTTTAATCCTGTTTTGGTCTTTCTTATGATCTCTTCCTGTCCTGAAGCTATCTAGAGTTTCCAACCACCAGACATCTTGTTAGCATGCAAAAGAAATTCTGTGACCTTTGTTATTATAGCAGATTTCTTCCAACTTATCATTCATTAATAAGCAATTTACATTTGAAAAAATTTTAACTGCTTTCCTGTAAATCTTAATCCTGACAATTAGAATTCAATACAGACTTTTGCATTTCTGTTTGAGAATGCATTTTCCCAATAAGAAATGTTGTCTCTAAAGAAATTTACATTTTCAGTTCTAGATTTTCTTCATATACTGTACTGTTAATACAGTAGTAAGTACAACAGAGAAAAAAATGAAGAATGAATATTCTTACCTACAACATAATACTGCTCTACATGAAAGGGCCAAATCTAGGAACTTCTTCTGAATTTCAAACCTTAAGGCATACTTCAATGTTTCACCATCAATAATTAGGGCCAAGTCGTTCTCTTTACCTAATAAATTTCCAAGATCTCCACAGTTATGGTTAATTGCTTGTTGTGCTGCCTAAAACAGGAGGAAAGCATAACTTTGTATTTCTCATATAAACAAAAAGACATCTGAATCAAGATGGAGGATTGAGGTACATTTTTTTTTTTTAGTTGTTGTTGGGACACATGCCTTTATTTTATTTATTTTTATGTGGTGCTGAGGATAGAACCCAGCACCTCGCACTTGCTAGGCAAGTGCTCTACCACTGAGCCACAACCCCAGCCCCAGTGGTACATGTTTACTTCATTCTTTGCTTCAAAAAATTTCACTGATGGGGTGGGGATGTGGCTCCCTGGTGAGCATCTTCTCTGCGAGTATAAGGTACTAGGTTCAATCCCCAAGAAAAAGAAAAAAAATGAGATGAAAAAGTAAATAAATATCATAAAAAGATGCTTGATATAATTAACCATTAGGAAAATTCAAATTGAAAGCATAGCAGAGTACCACTTATACCTGCTTACATGGCTACAATAGAAAATAAATAATAGTCCTTAGCAGGAAAAATGAAGCAGGTGGCATCACTATACTAGACCTTAGACTATACTACAGAGCAATAGCAACAAAAACAGGATGGTATTGGCACCAAAACAGACTGGTAGACCAATGGTACAGAATAGAGGACACAGAGACTAACCCACAAAATTACAATTATCTTATATTAGACAAAGGTGCCAAAAACATACACTGAAGAAAGGATAGCATCTTCAACAAATGGTGCTGGGAAAAACTGTAAATCCATATGCAACAAAATGTGTGAGGCCTTGAGTTCCAACACCAGCACCACACACACACACACACACACACACGTGTGCACACACATGTGTTTACACACATGAAAGGTAGATGGATAGTTAAGTGTACAAAGATATTTATGGGTTGTATCTCCATTTTGTTTCTATGACTATTTAAAGTCAATGCCATAAAAGCACCATATTTAAAAGGTCATTATTTAATTATTTCTCTTAACTATAATTTGCAGTCATATTTAGTGACCTATGGAAAGTAGACACAGTTTTCTATGATCTCTGCTTTCCTTAAACATATGAATAGACGAAATTCTAATTTCATCTAATTCATATGCCACATGGGAGAAAAGCCCAACTGATGTCAAGCACCAAAAACTGTAATGAAGTAACAGTTTTTTTCTCATCACTATTTTTCTCAAAAAGTCTTCCTTATTCATCATGCAAATGAAGTAACTGTGTTTCCTGTAATAAAAGAGTGGTTTATTAATAGTTGAATTACTAGGGCATTTATGTAAATAAGAAGGCCTAATAACATAGAATTCAATCACTTGAAAATTTTACTCCGCACCATGTAGGAACTATTACGTGTAATATAATCCATATATTACTTTAAGCATTTCCACTTCTACTTTTTCCACACAGCTGACTGATTATTTCTTCATTGTTTTCAAGAGACTGCAAGTGTTCTGTCCCTGAAAAAGGATCTGACAAAACTGTTTTCCTTGACTTTAATACTTGGCATGTTTCATTTGATTACTTAACTCAAAACTTGATGCAATTCTAATTATTATATTATCTTTAATCTAATTATCTTTAAACTAATTTTCTTTCATTCCTAAATTTTCTACTTGTTTCTCCCTACCAGTGCTTCTGCTGACAATGTTAATGAAAGTTAAGACAATTCTTCTAATACGGTTCATCTAGAATGTTGCTAACCTGAGCGATTTGCTGAAGTTAACTGTGCAAAATTCAGTGACATGTTTTAAAAGTGATAGAGCTTTGCTAACTTGCAGCACATTATATGGAAAATTACATGTGTGCTTCCATTATGTAAAAAAAATGTGTCCACCATTAAATAATGATTATTTAGAAATGAGTTTTGAAAATAAAAAGGTTTAAAGTTTATAGAAACTTAGAAAAATTTAGAGAGATAAAGTACCAGAGTCATTGTATGAAACACAATATTTAAGTAAAATAGTGCTTTCCAAAGTAAGATGCACCAGAGCAAGACTAGATTCTAGAAAATTCTATTTCATATAACTCATTGTTGTTACTTATGCAATGGAAACCAAGCTTTGTAAACATGAATTTAAACATGTTTTAGTTTCCTTTGGTGTGTATAATTTGGAGAAGTTAAAAACTACAATTCAGCCTTTATCTATTATTTAGTATTGGAGGGGGCTTTATAAATAATATAAGATTCCATTTCATATTATATTCTTAAGATCTTTCTAATATTATAAATTCTCCACACAAAATATATGCAAACTAAATTGGAAGATAAAGAAAAATGATAAAAGAGATATCACCACTATTCTATACTGTGAGGAGTTAAGATTTGAATTAAGTACTCCTTAAACATAATGAGATATTTCTTTGTAAATGTTTATGCTGAATATTGAGAGATAATAGGCAGTGAAACACACAAATTGAAAAGAACAATTAATGATTCTTTAAATATATATACACCTATCTAATTATCAACCAGATAAATATATAGAACATTTACAGGACTTTAGATGTTTCTGCATGTAAACACCTGCACCTAGAAGTGACCACCTGTCTGATTTCTGTGTCTCTTGTTTTGTCTTCTCTGTTTGTGATCTACATGTAAATCAAATAATTAGAATGTACTTTTGTGTTTGGATTTCTTCATTCAACATACCTTTTTACAGATTCATCTGGGCTGCTATATAATATATTGACAATAGTTCTTTTTAATTGCTTTATGGTATTCCATTATACCAATCTGTCCCCTATTGACAGACACTGATGTAGTTTGTAATCTGGTAAAATTGTTATACTTCAGTATTACAGCATCTGGAGCCCTACAATACAGCATTCACAATGTTCATGATTCAATCTCAAATTACTCAACGTAAGAAGAAACAGGAGAAGCTCATCCTGCACTATGGGAAAAGACAAGAAACAAATGCTAACTGTAAAATTAACATAGTTACCAGACACTTTAAAGAAGCCATCATAATTATGCTCATAGAGAATTAAAAAACTGGAAATCTCAGCAAAGAAATAGAAAATGTAAGCTTTACAACTAAAAAATAGCTGAGATAAAAATAATCAACAAATGGGCTTACTGGCAAAATGAGCCAGTGAACTTAAGGTAGACAAATAAGACTGTCCAATACAAATATGGAAAGACAAAAGATAGGAAAAGATGGAAAGAGAAACAGGAATCTATGAGAGGAAAAAAAATCCCATGACTTACCTACAGGTAATTGAAGTTCCAGAAAAAAAAATTACTTGAAGAAACAATGACCAGAAATTTAGTGAAAACCATAGATTTAGTAATTTAATAAGCTTAGTGGAGTCCAAAAGAATAGTTAGGAAAAAAATGCCTAGGTATATCTCAAACTGGCTTAAACCAAACAACAAAGAGAAATATTTGAAAACAGAGAATAATACTCATTACATCAAGGGGAGTAACTACCAAAATGATGCAGACTTTCTTCAGAGATCATAGAAACCAGAAGACAACTGAACAATAAATTTAAAGAGATAAAGTAAAAATTCAAACAAGAATTCTGTACCCAGTGAAACTATTTTTTAAGGGTAAAGGAAAGTAAGGGTTGGCGTGTGTAGCTCAGTGGTAGACAGCTTGCCTATTATATCTAAGGCCCTGGGTTCAATCCCCAGCACTGCAAAACAAACAAACAAACAAACAAACAACAACACATTTCTCAAGAGTGAATGAAAAGGCAGGTATTTCCAAATAAAGAAAAACTAAATATACTGTCAGCAGTCTACAAAAAATGCTAAATAAAATTCATCACCTGAGCCAAGTATGCTGTTGCACACCTATAATCCCAGCAGCTGGGGAGGCTGAGGCAGGAGGATCATAAGTTCAAAGCCAGCCTCAGCAATTTAGCAAGGCTCTAAGCAACTTTGTGAGACCTTGTGTCAAAAAAAAGGGGGTAGGGTGGGGTTGGAGGTATAGCTCAGTGGTAAAGTGTCCCTGGGTTAAAACCCCGATCAAAAAAATAATAATTCATCACCTGAAAGGACATGATGCTAGAAAGCTTGGATCTTCAGGAATAAATGAAGAGCATCAGAAATCATAAATCTCTAAGTCAAGTATAATACACTACTTTATCTAATTTTTTTTCAAACATGTATAACCGCATAAGGCAAAAGTTGTGTTCATGATTTGTGGGAATTATGACATTTAGATAAATAAAAATAAAACAATAACAAAAAGGTCAGTAAGCAATGTGCAATAAATTTATATGATTATACGCTTTCTACTTTTATATAAAGAGTTACTATATTAATTTTAACTATAACATGAAAAGGTAAGGATCTATGTTACCATCTCTAAAGCAGCCATGAAGAATAATAATGAAAAACATTTGACTAAAAGTTAATAGATGGGTAAAAATAGAATTCTAAAAACTATTCAAATCAACTGCCTCTTCTCCCAAAAAACATCGGGAAGAGAAGAACAGAGAAAGAGGAAGAGGGAAGACAAACAGAAAACAAGTAATAACTTATTAGTACTAAATCTGATGCAATTAATAGTTACTCTAATAACAGGTTATCTATTATAAGTTAAGGGCAGTGACTGTCAGAACTTGAATCAAAAAAGTAATATCAAAGTTCATGTTTCCATAATCAGATACATTTAACGCATTATATCTCAGTGTTCTATATAGGGTACTTGTAAAAACTTAAATTGAGCAATAAGTTACCATAGGTGGTATATTTGTTGTTAAACTTAAGTTTGTTTGTTTTAGTTGTAGATGGACACAATACCTTTTATTTTATTTATTTATTTTTATGTGGTGCTGAGGATCAAACCCAGTGCCTCCTACATGCAAGGCAAACACTCTGCCACTGAGCCACAATCCCAGCTCTGCAAAACTTAAGTTTTTATAGATGTCCTATATATGGTATGCTGGAACATCATAAACAGAACACAAAAAAGATAAGGTAAAGGTAAATATACAGAAAAATATAAATAGTGCAAACAGTAAGCATTATAAAGCTTGAGTAGGTTGATTCATATCAAATACAATAGGCCTATAGACAAAAAGCATTGCCTAAAACAAACAGGGATATATCATAAAAATAAAGGCCAATTTCTAAGGAAGATTTGACAATTATTATATATGTGACTAATAAAAACAAAATCCAAGAAACTCTTAAGATGCATAAAGCAATAACTGGCATAATTTAAAATAGAAATATTAAATTCAAAAATCACAGAAAGAAGGTCGGGGGATGTAGCTAAGTTTGTTAAGGGTAAAAGGTTGAGCGCTTGCCTCGCTTGCATGAGGCACTGGGTTCGATCCTCAGTGCCATAGTAAATAAATAAATAAAATAAAGATATTGTACCCATCTACATTTAATTTAAAAAATTTTAAAAAACATCACAGAAAGATGAGCTTGGAGATGTAACTCTGTGGTAGAGTACCTTCTTAGCATGCATAAGGCCCTGATTTTAGTCCCCAGCGCTACACGCGCGCGCACACACACACACACACACACACACAATCACGAAAAGAAATTTAAATGGTCTTCTCAAAAATTGAAAGAATGGCTAGAAAAACAAGCAGTAAGGACACAGTTAATTACAACAGTTCTCTCAACCACCTTGACATGATTGATATTTGCTGTACACAATGACTAGAAAATACACATTACATTCAAGTGTACATGTTATGTTCACTGAGACAGACAATATAATGGATTACTAAACAAATTTCAGTGAATTTCAAAGGACTAAAAGCAACCAGAGTATTTGACTTTTATCTGAAATGAAATAAAATTAAAAGAAAGACATCTAGGAAAAATGACAATTTTGTGGAAATTAATTAGCACACTTTTTAATAAGGCATAAGTAAAGAAGAAATAATAATAGAAATTGAGAAATAGTTTGAAATGATGGTAATGAAATTACAACATATCAATATTGGTGCAATACAAACAAAGCAATATTTAGAGGAAAATGATAGATTTAATGTTTAAATTTTTAAAAAACAGATGAAAAACAATGACCTAAGATTCCATCTGGTGGAAGGCAGGATCCTAAAATTCTCACCTACAAATGTGCCCGTCCCGTATATAGTAATCCTCCCTTCTCCTTGATGGATATTTTCCAAGACCCCCCAGTGGATCTTTTGGTCTTTTCCAAGACCCCCAGTGGTTGGTTGAAACCATGGATAGAACCTAATCCCATATACTATGGTTTTCCTTATACATATATATCTATGATAAAATTAAATTTATAAATCAAGTACAGTAAAAATTAATAAAAATAACTAATAACAAAATAGAAAAATTACAATAATATACTATAAAAAACATGCAAACATTGTTTCTCTCTATCTCTCTCTCATCAGAAAAATAAATATCGATGTTTTTGAACCCTAATTTACTATGGATAACTGAAACCATGGAAAGAAAAACTGTGGATATAGGTGAGACTACTATAATGCATTCCCCTTGAGTTTGAGTGGGCCGAACCTAATCAGGTGGGCCCCTTTAAAAAGAGTTTAAAAGTAAAGAGGCAAGAAGTCAGACATTTGCAGCTACAGCATATGTCCTTTTGTTGCCTTTAAGAAAAGGAACTGCTTTGCTGTGAAGAAGGCCACGTGCAAAGACCTGAGAGTGAACTTGCTGACAACAGTCTCTGACTGGCAGCAAGAGGATGGGACCTCAGTCACATAGCTACCAGTAAATTCTGTCAACCAACTGAGACAGCCTAAAAGTAGATCTTTTCTTGAAACTCCAAATGAAGATGTAGGCTGCCTGACCAGTTGATTTCAGCCTTATTCTAGTAAGCTTTGCATCACTGTGACCAAATACCTGACAAGAAAATTTAGAGAATGGAAAGTTTATTTTGGCTCATGGTTTCAGAAATTCAGTCCATGGTTGGCTGACTCCATAGCTCTGGGTCTAAGGTGAGACAGAACATCATGGTGGAAGGGCATGGTGGAAGAAAGAAGCTCAGGACATGACAGCTAGAAAGGAGAGAGAGAGAGAGAGAGAGAGAGAGAGAGAGCGCGCGAGAGCGCTCCTCTCACCAAAGACAAGACACTAATCTCAAAGGCACAACTGCAATGACTTACTTCCTCCAGCTATACACTACCTGATTAATTCATTTCAGTGGATTAATCCACTGATTATGTTATACCTCTCATAATTTAATCACTTCAGCTCTAAAAATTCTAGCATTTTCTTGCTCATGAACTTTTGGAGAACATCACATATCTAAACCATAAAAGCCTTGTGAGACACTTGGCAGTGGAACTAGATAAAATATGCCAAATTCCTCACTCATGAAAACTGTTAGATAATAAATTTAAGATGCCTTAAGCTGCTACATTAGTGTTATTATTTTTAATGCAGCAATAAAATAAATAAACTGTTCTAAAAATAGAGTACATTAACATTAACTGTGCAAAATTCAATGACGTGAGTTAAAAGTTTGGTAACTTGCAGCACATTATATGGAAAATTAAATGTGTGCTTCCATTATGTAAAAAAAAAGTGTCCACCATTAAATAATGATTATTTAGAAATGAGCTTTGAAAATAAAAAGGTTTAAAGTTTATAGAAACTTAAGGAAAGTTTAGAGAGAGAAAGTACCAGAGTCATTGTATGAAACACAATATTTAAGTGAAATAGTGCTTTCCAAAGTACATGCACCAGAGCAAGACTAGTGTTCTGTCATATAGCTCCTGAAACCCTTGGACTCTCCACAGTGCTAAGACTGTCTTTTTGTACACTAATGAGATACCTGGTGGCAGGAGGCAGGAAGGTAGCATTAGAGTGGGAGATGATCATCTGAAAGACCGAGGCATGATCAAGAGGGTTGGGACTTTCAGCACTGTCCTGACAACCTCTGGGGAGGGAAGAAAGGTTGATGGTTAAGTTGATGGCCAATGGCCAGTATTTAATCAAGCATATATATGATGAAATTTCCACAAATACCTCCAAAAAATTGATTTCAGAGAGCTTTCAGGTAGTTGGACATCTGAGAGTTCCCAGAGAGTGATGCTACTGGGAGAGGGCATGGAACATTAAACATTCCTAGACAGATAAAACTTCAAGTTAAGGGTCTTAGCTTCTGTTCCTATTGCCAGATATATCATGTTCAGCTTTTAACAAGGCATTTTAAAAGGCTAGGAAGAACACTCTCTGAGAGACAGAGCAAGCGGAAGAATCAGACTGAAATTAATGAACATTCTGAAAATATCAGGCAGTGAATTTCAAACAACTATAATTAATATGCTAATAACTAATCAAAAAAGTAGAAAACATAAAATAACAGATGGGCAAAATAAGCAGAGAGAATTCTTTCTCTAAGAAAGAATAAGAAGGAAATGCTAGAAATTAAAAGACTCTGTAACAGAAATAAAGATTTTCTTTAACCAGCTCAACATTAAACAGGACACAGACAAGGAAAGAATTACTAAGTTTGCATATATGTCAATGGAAATCCCCAAAACTGAAATACAAAGAGGAAAAATAAATGTAAAGAGAGGTAAAGAAACAAATAAATATCCAAGAATTGTGAGATAATTTTTCAAAGTTGTAATACAGGTAATTGAAATAAAAGAGAACAGAAAACAGAAGAGAAGAAAAGTTTAAGTAGTAATAGTCAAGAATTTTCCAAAGTTAATGGCAGACCAAAACCATAGACCAAGAACTTCGGATAAATATCCAAAATATCCACACCTATTCTGTAACAAATCCACACTGCAGAGAACCAAAGATAAAAGAAAGTCTTGAAAGAAATTAGAAGGAAAAAAATCTTATCTAAGGAAAAACAAACATAAGAATTATAACAGACTCTATATATAACTCTCTTCTCATCAGAAGAGAGTGAAGTAAAGCATTTAAAGTATTGAATGAACAAGAATCACCAACCTAGAATTCTATATCTAGTGAAATTATCCTTAAAAATGAAATAGAAATCAAGATTTTCTCAAACAAAAACTGAAGGAATTTATCACCAGCATATTTGCAATATGAGAAATATTTTAAAAGTTTTTCTACAGAAAAGAAAAATTATGTCAGAAAATTCAGAGCTACATTTGTTTTAAAAACTGTTAGAGAAGGAATAAATGAAGTCTACTTAAAATTCTTCAAAAGTCAATTTAAGCACATTATATGGCAAAAAAAATGTCTATCAGAAAATATCTGACTATAGAGATTTTAACTTTTAAGGGCAAAGATGTTTAATATTTCATTCCAAATTAATTTTATTCTTGCAATATAAATGTCATCTATTGACTCCAACTTCCAACAAAGATGGCTAGATACATGAATTTTTTTATTTTTTATTTTTAAAATCAAGGATCTGAGTCTTGGATTTGTTGTGGCCTCAGGGTGGTGATAAAAGACCAGTCTCAAGCAAAGTAGGCCATATGTACTCAGCAGAAGGAAGAATAAGCAGGAATCAGAGATGACCTATAGCAAAAATACAGTAAGATTTGCAGATTCTTGGAAAAAAAATCTTGGGTAAAACCAGGACTTTCCAATGGAGCTCTTAGCTCTATTGTTAAAGGGAATGAAAGGCAACCTCAAGTAGATTTGGAGGAGGTAGATAAAACCCCTAGTAACAAATGGGTTGCATTCATATTACATATATATTTTTTTAAAAAAATCACTTACCTCAAATGAATCTGCATTCAAATAAATACGAGGTGTGGTACTTGATATCAGTTTGCAGGAAAATGCTACAAAAACAGAGAAATAAAGATATATTTGAAGATCCAATGCCTTCAATGAGCATTGAAAACAAACCGTTTATATTCTTCCTTCATCATTCCCTCTGCTTCACGAGTATTTCAAAGCCTAATAATCTATCACAAAAACTGAGCAAGATGTTATAGAGGGGAAGAGAATTAAAATATTGGTTCATTTTAGTGTTAGCATTCAACTTACATAGAAATGATTTAGAAGATGAATACAACCAATAGCTAAATCTGCATTTAAAAATTTCTGTCATTTAAGTTAGTATTGTCTTTCTAGACCTGAGCTTAGGTTCATGCTTTATAATTCCAAGTCTGCAGAAATTAAATTCTGATTTTATCAACAGATTGGGGCTAAAAAGCCTCAGTGTGGCTAAAAGAAACAAACTTATACAATTCTTCCAATAGTGTTTTGTTGTTGTTGTTGTTTGTTTGTTTTGTTTGTCTTGAAAAGAGGTTTATTTAGTTCATGGTTTTGGAGGCTGAAAGTCCAAGTTTAGGCAACCCTGTTTGGTTCAGTCTCTGGTGAGGATCTAACATTAAATGGTCCTTCCTGAGGCTGAACTTTTTTCTGTTTTGTTCTCATGATCCAGGCACAAGGAACTACCGTTCCTCAAATATGATAAGCCTTGTGCTCACTGTTCTCTGTGCCTGGAATGCTCTATGAGCCCTAAGATACATCAATAAACTTAAAAAAAAAAAAAAAAAAACGATATTGAAGAGAGGAAGTAACATAGAAAACTTGAGGGGGAAAAATACCAACTGGATATTGTCACCAATAATTAAATGTTTATGAGTAATATATATGACATACCCAGCTATCCTACTCCACGGTATGTATCCAAAATATTAAAATCAACATACTACAGTGACATAGCCACATCAATGTTTATAGCAGCAAAATTCACAATAGCCAAGCTATGAAGCCAATCTATGTGCCCTTCAACAGATGAATGGATAAAGAAAATGCTATATATATTTATATTTTTTCAAGTATTACTCAGCCATAAAGAAGAATGACTTTATGGCATTTGCCAGTAAATGGATGGAATTGGAGACTATCATGCTAAATGAAATAAAGCCATTCCCCAAAAGTCAAACGTCAAAAATGTTTTCTCTAATATGCAGAAGCTAATCCAAAATGGCTGGCAGGGTGAAGAAGAAGAAGAAGGAGGAGGAGGAGGAGGAGAAAGAGGAGGAGGAGGGGGAGGAGGAGGAAGAGGAGAAGAAAAAAAGAGAAGAAGAGGAGGAGGAGGAGGAAGAAGAGGGGAGGAGGAGGAGGAAGGAGGAGGAAGAGGAGAAAGGTCAGTGGAATAAACCAAGGAAGAGGAGGAGGAATGAGATAAGGAAAGACAGTGGAATTAATCGGACCTAACTTTCCTATGTGAATATCACCAGCACTTACATCTACAAGACACTGATTAAAAAACAACAACAACAACAACTAAAACTAAAATAGCACAAATTATCAGTAGAGAGAAAGGAAAAGGAGGAAGGAGGAGGGGAGGCAAAGAAAAAGTACTGAGGACTGAATTAGAACAAAATATAGTCCATGCTCTTATAATTATATCAAAATGAATAGTCCTAGAATGTACATAAAGTTTTTATAAAAATTTCTTTACATGTGTTACCTATGTTAACTGCAGTTTCTTGTTTATCTCCTGTCAAGACCCATATTTTTATGTTTGCTTTCAGTAGAGTTGATATAGTTTCTGGAACATTTGCTTGAAGACGATCTTCTATGGCTGTGGCTCCAAGCAGCAGAAATTCCTAAATGTTTGTTGAAAGAGATTTTTTTATTACTAATTAAATATTAAAATTTTTAAGATGGGGGTCTGGGGATGTGGCTCAAACGGTAGAGTGCTCGCCTGGCATGCGAGGGGCACTGGGTTTGATCCTCAACACCACATAGAAATAAAATAAAGATATTGTGTCCACCAAAAACTAAAAAATAAATATCTAAAAAAAATTTAAGATGGAAAAAGGGAAAAAATTGGGGCAAAATATATGCAGGCTAACAATTAATTAAGCCAAGTTCCAGACATTTTGGCCTACTTTTCCCATTGTTCTATTTAAGCACACCATGAGGCAGTGCAAAATAATGGTTAAGAACACAGGCTCCTGGATTTGTGTCTTAACTGTGTAAGTTACTATGTAAATGATCATAAGAAAATCACTAAATTTTCTGTGACTCAGTTTCCTCATATATAAGATGCGGACATGGGAGGAAACTCTATTATTCAAGGAATTTTTATGAGTTAACATTTGTAAAGATTGAAATAATGTCTAGTAGTTTATAAATAGATAATAACTATACCAATTATCTTAATTATTATTGCTTTAAGATAAATCTTTGGTACTAGAGATTGAACCCAGAGGCCCTTTACTGCTGAGCCACATCCCCAACCCATTTTATTTTTTATTATGAACCAGAGTCTGACTAAGTTCCTTAGGGCCTTGCTAATTTGCTGAGGTTGGCTTTGAATTTGTGATCCTCCTGCCTCAGCCTCCTGAATCACTGGGATTACAGGCGTGTGCCACCACACCTGGCTAAAATAAATTTTGATGTTCAGTCAGGTAAATTTCTTCCTTATACTATTATTCTCCAAAAATAATCTTGATAATTCTAAAGCTACTCTGATGTTTATATCAATTTTAGGACAAGCTGGTTAAGTTCTGTGAAAATCCTGTTGGAAGTTTAATGTATTCCTGCATTGCAAAGTTTCACCTGTATTATTCTAGGTTTTTCTCCATATTATGTATACTTACCTTTTTATTTTGGTGCTTTGTTTTGTCTTTAAGTAAAAACTTATCAGTTTTTAAATAAGTTATTTCTCATTAAATGTTTTGGTTCAGTTTAAATTTTAATGATTTTTTAATATTTTTGCTCCTATTTGAATTATTTCCTTATCACTGGAGAGAGTCAGAGATTTGATGGCAGACAAAACACAGGAAATAGACCAGATAACCTAAGATAGTCTGAGGTATGTTTCTCAGAAGCCAGAGCAGTCTATGAGTTTAAGAGTATATAATATTGCTATCAGTAGCTAAAGTCAAATTAAGATATATGACAAGCTTATTCTATGCTGATAATCAGATCTGAAATAATTTGATTGAAACATTCACATGTATAAACAATAAGTTGAAACTTTAACTTAGTCTTATTGACAAGTTGAATTTTATAAATGCTAAATACTCAAATTAATCCTACTAGACATCTATGTGTATTATTTTATTTTTGTGCCCTTTCTGCCACTATATTTTCACAATGTTTATATATTAAAACTTTGAATTTTAATGTAAAATGTCCAACAATTGGCAGGAGGTATTTTCAGAAATGATTTATTATTCCAGGTATAGAACATACATTTTAAAAGAATGCTTGAACTATTTTCTTGATAAAACCACTTAACAAACTAGAAACAGGATGGAACTTCCTTAACTTTATAGCCACAGTTATCATCATACTTAATAGAGAAGAATTAAATGCTTTCCCCTTAAGATCATGAACAAAATGAGGATGTCTGCATGTCTATCCTCAAAAACTCTATTCACATCTTCTTAGAAGTTCTAGCCAAGACAATTAGATAAGAAATAAAGGAATCCAAAATGGATAGTTAGGAGATAACTATCTCTATTCACAGATGACTTACTCTATTTAGAAAACTGTGAAGAATCCTCTAGAAGAAGTAATCAAAACAGTGTGGTACTGGCATAAAAAAAGACATAGCTCAATGGAATGAAAGCAAGAGTACAAAAATAAACCTCTGAGACTATGAGCAACTGATTTCAATAAGGATGTCAAAACAATTCAACGTGCAAATAGTTTCCTCAAAAAATAATATTAGGAAACTGGATATCTACAAACAGAAAATAAAATTCAACTATTACCTTACACCACATGTAAAAATCAACTAAAATATACCAACTACGTAAAAATAAGAGCTTAAAATATAAAATTCTTAGAAGGAAAATATAGAAATTTTTTTTTGATATTCGTCTAGAAAGAGTCTTCTTAGATGACACTATAACACAAGCAACACAATAAAAATCTCATCAAAATTTAATAGCTTCATCCATATCAAAGGACATCATCAAGAAAGTGAAAAGCTAAACAATTGTACAAAATATTTGAAAATTACATTTTGATAAAGGTCTTGAATTCATAACATATAAAGAACTCTTGCAACTCAACAATGAACACATATCTGAGAAAGAATTTGTAACTAAAATATACAAAGAACATTTCAAACACAGTAGTAAGAAAACAACACAATTTGAAAATAGGCAAAATACCTGAGTGGGCATCTCTCCAAAGAACACATAAGATGTTAAATAAGTATATAAAAATATGCTTAATATCATATCCCATTTGGGAGTTATAAATTTAAATGAGACACTGTTAAATACTATTACAATGGCTAAAATCCCAAATGCTGACAATACCAGATATTGACAAGCAATGGAGCAACAGAAACTTTCATTCATCGCTGATGAAATACAAAATGGTAAAGCCACTTTGGAAAAAAATGTGGTGGATTCTTACAAGGCTAAATTCTCATCAAATAATCTAGAAACTATACTTCAGTTTTCACTCAAATGAATTGAAAACATATGTCCCTATAAAAATCTGCACTCAAATGTTTCCAGAGTTTTATTCATATTATCAAAACTTAGACACTAATAAAAGATACTCCAACACCTGGAGACTAAATAATATGCTACTGAATGAACAATGGGTTGCAAAAGATATCAAGAAGGAGATTAAAAAATTCTTAGAGGTAAATGAGAACACTGATAATACATATCGAAATCTCTGGGACACTACGAAGGCAGTTCTAAGAGGAAACTTCATTGCATGGAGTTCATTCCTTCAAAAAAGAAAAGTCAATAAATAAATGATCTAAAATTACATCTCAAAGCCCTGAAAAAGAAGAACAAATGTACACCAAAAGCAGTAGGAGAGAGGAAATAATTAAAATCAGAGCTGAAATCAATGAAACTGAAATAAAAGAAACAATTGGAAAAGTTGACAAACAAAAAATTGGTTCTTTGAAAAAAATAAATGAAATTGACAAACCCTTAGCCATGCTAATGAAGAGAAAGAGAGAGAAAACTCAAATTACTAACATCTGTGATGAAAAAGAAAATATTATGACTGACATTACAGAAATACAGAAGATAATTAGAAATTATTTTGAAAATTTGTACTCCAATAAAAGAGAAAATATCAAAGGCATAGGCAAATTTCTAGAGGCATATGATATGCCCAAACTAAATCAGGATGATATACACGATTTAAACAGATCAATTTCAAGCAAGGAAATAGAGGACACCATCAGAAACCTACCAACCAAGAAAAGCACAGGACTGGATGTATACACAGCTGAGTTCTACAAGACCTTTAAAGAAGAATTAACACCAATACTTCTCCATCTATTTCATAAATAGAAAAAGAGGGAACACTTCCAAACACATTCTATGAGGTCAATATCACCCTGATTCCAAAACCAGACAAAGACACCTCAAAAAAAGAAAACTTCAGAACAATATCTCTAATGAGTATAGATGCAAAAATTTTCAATAAAATTCTGGCAAATCGAATACAAAAACATATCCAAAAGATAGTGCACCATGATCAAGTAGACTTCATCTCAGGGATGCAAAATTGGTTCAACATACAGAAATCAATAAATGTAATTCATCACATCAATAGACTCAAAGATAAAAATCATATGATCATCTCAATATATGCTGAGAAAGCATTTGATAAAATACAGCATCCCTTCATGTTCAATACGCTAGAAAAACTAGGGATATCAGGAACATACCTCAACATTGTAAAGGCTATCTATGCTAAGCCCCAGGCCAACATCATTCTAAATGGAGAAAAATTGAAAGCATTTCCTCTAAAAACTGGAACAAGATAGGGATGCCCTCTGTAACCACTTCTATTTATCGTAGTTCTTGAAACTTTAGCCAGAGCAATCAGACAGACAAAAGAAATAAAGAGATATGGATAGGAAAAGAAGAACTCAAATTATCACTATTTGTAGAAGATATGATTCTATATCTAGAAGACCCAAAACATTCCACCAAAAATTTCCTAGAACTAATAAATGAATACGGCAAAGTAGTTGGATATAAAATCAATACCCATAAATCAAAGGCATTTCTGTATCCTCAGAAAGAGAAATAGGAAAACCACCCCATTTACAATAGCCTCAAAAAAATAAAATAGAATACTTGGGAATAAACTTGAATAAAATTGTAATGCATTCCACTGTCATATATAAATAAAAATAAATAAAAATTAAAAATAAAGAATAGAAAAAGCAATCTTGAAATGCATCTTGAAAAATAACAGACTCAGAATAGCCAAAGCAATGCGTAGCAAGAAGAGTGACGCAGGTGGCATCACAATACCAAACCTTAAACTATACTACAGGGCAATAGTAACAAAAACAGCATGGTATTGGCACCAAAATAGACCTATAGACCAGTGGTACAGAATAGAGGACACAGAGACTAACCCACATAACTACAGTTATCTTATATTGGACAAAAACGCACATTGGAGAAAAGATAGCCTCTTCAACAAATGGTGCTGGGAAAACTGGAAATACACATGTAACAAAATGAAATTAAACATCTCTCTCTCACCATGCCCAAAACTCAACTCAAAGTGGATCAAGGACCTAGGAGCTAAGCCAGAGACTTTGCACCTAATGGAATAAAAAATAGGCCCAAATCTTCATCATTTGATGAAGGCCCAAACTTCTTTAATAAGACTCCCATAATGCAAGAATTAAAACCAAGAATCAATAAATGGGATGAATTCGAACTAAAAAGCTTCTTCTCAGCAAAAGAAACAATCTGTGAGGTGAATAGAGAGCCTAAAGAATGGGAGCAAATCTTTACCACAAACACATCAGATAGAGCACTAATCTTTAGGATATACAAAGCACTCAAAAACCTTAACAACAAAAATCAAATAACCCAATCAATAAATGGGCCAAGGAACTGAACAGATACTTCTCAGAAGAGGATATACAATCAATCAACAAACAATGTTCAACATCTCTAGCAATTAGAGAAATGCAAATCAAAACTACTGTAAGATTACATCTCACTCCTGTCAGAATGGTAGCTATTAAGAATATAAACAACAATAGGTGTTGGCAAGGATGTGGGGAAAAAGGCACTCTTTGCTGGTGGGATTGCAAATTGGAGCAGCTAATCTGGAAAGCAGTATGGAGATTCCTTGGAAAACTTGTAATAGAACCACCATTTGACCCAGCTATCCCACTCCTCAGTTTATACCCAAAGGACTTAAAAACAGCATACTACAGGGACACAGCCATATCAATGTTTATAGCAGCACAATTCACAATAGCTAAATTGTGGAACCAACCCAGATGCCCTTCAGTAGATAAATGGATAGGGAAACTTTGATATATATACACAATGGAACATTACTCAGCATTAAAAGAGAATAAAATCATGGCATTTGCAGGTAAATGGATGGAGTTGGGAGAATATAATGCTAAGTAAAGTAAGCAAATCCTAAAAAAACCAAAGGCTGAATGTTTTCTTTGATATGAGGATGCTGACTTATAATGGCGATGGAGGGGGAGAATGGGAGGAATGGAGGAACTTTGATAGGGCAAAGGGGAGGGAGAGGATAGGAAAGGGCAAGGGGGTAGGAATGATGGTGGAATGAGTTAGACATCATTACCCTAAGTACATATATGAAGACATAAATGATGTGAAAATACTTAGTGTACAACCAGTGACTTCAAAATTGTACTCTGTATGTATAAATATGAAATGAATTGCATTCTGCCATCATGTATAACAAATTAGAATAAATAAATAATAACAATAAAATAAAATTGTTCTTATCAGGTCTTTTGGTCACAGTGGCAGGGAAAAAAAACCTTAAAAGCTACAAAGATGTCTTTTAGTAGATGCGTGGATAAACTGTGATATACTCATATGATGGAATATAATTCAGTGCTAAAAAGAAATGAGCTGTCCTGTCATAAAAAGACATGGGAGAAACTTAAAAAGCATATTACTAAGTGAAAGAAGTCTAAAGACAAAAAAAAGATTCAGGGATTCAGGAGAAGGAAGAAATATAGGTGATGCACAGAGTTTGTAGGACAGTAAAACTATTTTGCAAGGTATTGGAGAAATGGATACATATTACGAATTTTCAAAAGCCATGGTTTTAGTCAGCTTTTTTGCTGCTGTGACTGAAAGATCTGACCAGAACAATTTTAAGGGAGGAAAACTTTATTTGAGTGCTCATGGTTTCAGAGTCTTAGTCCATAGAAGGCCGACTCCATTTCTCAGGGCTCAAGGTGAGGTAGAATATCATGGCAGAGTGTGTGGCAGAGGGAAGCAGCTCACATGGTGATCAGTAAGCAGAGAGAGAGAGAGACTCTACTCTACAAATACAAAATATATACCTCATAGCCATGCCCCCAATGTACCACTTCCTCTAGCTATACCCCACATGCTTCCAGTTACCATTCAGTTAATCCCATCAGGAATTAATTCACTGATTAGGTTAAGGCTATGCCCCAATCATTTCTCCTCCAAATCTTCTTGCATTGTCTCACACATGAGCTTCTGGGGTACATCTCACATCCAAACCATAATACCCATAAAACTCTACAACACAGAGAATGAACTCCAATATAAACTATGAACTATAGTAACAATTGATATTGATTCATCAATTATAACAAAATGTACCACAATGATGCAATGTAAATAGGGAAAATTGATAAGTGAGAAGGAGCATATGTAAACTCTCTACATTCTGCTCTATTTTTCCTGTAAGCTTAAAACTGCTCTAAAAATAAATCTATTGATTAAAAAAGGTTCAAAAGTTTTGAATAGCTAGGCTTGGTGGCACATGGCTATAATTCCAGTGGCTTGGGAGGTTGAGGCAAGAAGACCACAAGTTAAAAGCCAGCCTCGGCAACTTAGTGAGGTTTTAAGCAACTCAGTGAGACCCTTTCCCTAAATAAAATGTTTTTAAAAGGGCTGGGGATGTGGTTCAGTGGTTAGTGCCCCTGGGCTCAATCCCCAGTACCAAAAAAAAAAAAGGATTTGAATAGATATTTCTCCACAGACGATATATCAATAAAGATATGAAAAGATGATCCTTAAAGAAATGCAAATAGAAACCACAATGAGATATCACTTCATAGCCATGGGATGGTTATAACCAATGATGGAGAATATCAAGTATTGATGAAGATGGGGAAAATGTAAAACTCATAAACTGGGAGTGAGAATATAGAATAGTGCAATCACTTTGAAAAATAGTCTGGCTGCCCCTGAAATGGTTATAAATAGAGTTACCATATGACCTGGCAATTCTACTCCTAGGTATCTACCCAAGATAATGGAAGTCTGTGTCCAAGTTAAAGACTGCAGCTGAGCACTCAGCAGAATTGTTCATAATGTTCACCAGTGGAAACCACCCAAATGTCTATGACAGATGAATGGATAAGTAAATTGCGCACCCATACAATGGAATATTATTCAGAACTGAAACATGCCATGAGGTGGATGCATGAAAGCACTATGCCAAATGAAAGAAGGGAAGTCACTAAAGACCACGTATCATACAATTCCATTTATATGAAATGTCCAGAAGAGGCAAATCTGTAGAGATAGAAAGCAGATTAGTGGTTCTGTCTGGGGGAGAAAACTGGGGACAGAGTGAATGGATGGAGTTTGGGGAATAGGTTGAAATGTTCTGTTTTCATTTTTTGATAGTTATACAACTCTGTGAATATATTAAAAACCATAGAATTATGTGCTTTAAATGAGTGCCTTGTATAGTATATTAATTATATACCAATAAAGCTATTATGTTTTTGAAATGAATATTTCAAAGGAATTATAAAGCCAGAGGGTCTCAGAATAAAGTCTCTTTTAATCAATCAATCAATTGATAACCAACAGAAAAATCTTGGCAAGTTGATAGTTAATTCCTTTAGCCATTATGATCTAAGTTGTACATTCAAAGACTACTGATTCAAATATAGAAATTTTATTTGTTTATTTGGGTAAAATTTATTTTACCCAACAAGAAAATAAATATCTTATGATTTCCTAACTGAAAAATGTTTAAGAAGCCAAGAAGGGCTGCTGGCTTCAAGAGCTAGAAAGAGGGCCAGAAAATACCTCTGATGTCTGAAAATAAGAAGGACCCTAACAATAGGCATGGAATTGTCTATAACAGACCAAAACAATCATGTCTCAGAGAGTGGCCATATAACTAATATACCATCATCTAGAATTGTTGAAATTAGCACAAGTCATAAGGTAATAAGAGGATCTACTGGCTAATATAAAATAAAGACAACAAAAGAACAAGACTTTTGGCTATTCTAGATGAGGTAAAGTTATTCCAGACCTAGAAAACTAGAATTGACAGCATAGATTTAAAAAAAAAAAAACACCACCACCAAGAATCATTGTTTTTTGTTATTGTTTTGAGGCTATGATTGCTAAAAAGATATGTTATCTTATGAAAATCCAGGTCCATCCAAGCAAAATCTATGTACACTAAGCAGCCCTCTCATCTATTTTTGTCTCTTGTATGTGTCCATTTTATGAAGTCCCTTCAATGAGCATTCTTCTTTCTTTCTTTCTTCTTCTTCTTCTTCTTCTTCTTCTTCTTCTTCTTCTTCTTCTCCTTCTCCTCCTCCTCCTCCTCCTCCTCCTCCTCCTCCTCCTCCTCCTCCTCCTCCTCCTCCTCCTCCTCCTCCCCCCCCTTCTCCTTCTTCTTCTTCTTTTTTTTTTTTGATATGGGGGATTGAACTCAGGGGCACTGAACCACTGAGCCACATCCCCAGCCCTATTTTGTACTTTATTTAGATATGGGGTCTCACTGAGCTGCTTAGTGCCTTGCCATTGCTGAGGCTAGCTTTGAACTCACAATCCTCCTGCCTCAGTCTCCTGAGCCACTGAAATTATAGCCGTGTGCCACAGCGCCTGGCAATGAATAATCCCTCTAGTTCTCAGAGTAAGCCTCCCATGGCAGAGTTGTAATGAATAGCAAGATCCAGCTCCCAGCCCCACAGAAGTCTAGCTTGCATGACTCAACCCTCAGGAACTCATCACTTCTGAGGGAAATGAAAAATATCAAGTCAGGAAAGTGAAGAAATAGTGGTCAATACACTTGATGATTATCAATGTGATTTTAGCATCACAGAGTCTGATAACTTGTCTTCTGTCAGACAGGCTAAATAGTAATGGAATGTTTGAGAACTGATGCTACCCTATATTTTTTAAATCATATAGTCATTGAGAAATAGAACTTTTTTAAGTAGTGTGATTTTGCTTTGTTAAACTGTCTAAAATTGATCAGATTTCCACTCTGACCTTTTAAAGGCTTGTTAATCCTAACAACAGCATCGTATCATACTCATTGTTACTACAGGTATTCAAGTACATCGGAAATATAAAAATGTGACTTTTACCCAGGCCAGATAACCACACAAGACCAGATGGGAGAAAACTGGCTCGACATGGGCCGCCTGCTTTTTATTATTTAAGGAAGAGAATGTGCCCTGGAAATCAATACCAAGCCTTTCCTTATACATGACTATTTTTCCTTGAATAGCAGAGAAACTTGCAGTTTTCAACCCCAATATTCATTCATCCATTCACCTAACGTTCCTGAACACTCCCTGCAGCCAGGCACTGTGTGAGAGCTCAAGCTGTACTGGCAAACCCTAACATTCAAAATCACTCCTCTTCCCAGTTTTACCATCGGCATTACATATGCTAGGAAAAGCAAACCTACTTCTTATTTTCTTTATCCTATGACTTTATTACTCATCTTTACTCTTTTCCCAATAAATCCCCTGCCCTATATTTTAAGTAAAAATTAAAATATAACCATTTAATTGAAAAATTATTGCCATAATACTTGTACTCTGTTCCAGAAGATCATTTTCCAGATTTCTTCTCAGTATGTAGGAGAAATGAATGACCTGTGGTAAAAATTGGGAATGCGCCACCGGAGACTCCAAAATGGAACCATAAGGAAGAAATAGATTACACACTCACCAGTCCCCTTCATTACAATCTATCTGCAGAAGCTGACTAATTACTTAGGAGGGATAGTTTAGAGTCCATACACTTGGTGTGAAGCTGGATTAGATGGCAACTCTTTCTTTTTTTTTATTGGTTGTTCAAAACATTACAAAGCCCTTGACATATCATATTTCATACATTAGATTCAAGTGGGTTATGAACTCCCATTTTTACCCCATATACAGATTGCAGAATCACATCGGTTACACATCCACATTTTTACATAATGCCATATTAGTAACTGTTGTATTCTGACCTAATCATCTTCTAGCCAAACTTCTCCAGAAATGCAATGCCGAGTTCACAGGGCCAAAGGACAAAAGAATTCCAAGCCAAAAAACTGAAATAAAGGTTGGCCCACGACCTGTGAAATCCCTGAGGCCTTAACTGAAGCAGATTCACAATGATCCTGGATGGACGCTCTCCAATCCTGGGCACATGATGTTTCCCTGAAGAAAAGAAACCACCAGACAGTAGAGCTCACAACATACAAGAATATTCAATGAGGGCTGGGGATATAGCTCAGTTGGTAGAGTGTTTGTCTTACATGCACAAGGCCCTGGGTTCAATCCCCAGCACCACAAAAAAAAAAAAAAAGAATATTGAATGATGTGGAAAAACATTCCCAATTTATTACGTGAAAAATTCATGACTCAAGTAGAACATACAGGATGTGCTAATATTCATGGGAAAAACTTGTGTTTGTATATGTGTATGTTAAATATATATAATACAAAGCTATATAAAGAAAAGGAAGAGACTGGAAGCTTATATACCAGAGCTTATTTATTAGCCCAACATAAGTGATTATTTATTATTTTTGCTTGTTTTTCTACAATGAATATGTGTTTCTTTTGAAATAGGAAAAGGTATAAAAAGGGTTACAAAACTGAAGTGATTAGGCTATGATGCAGAAGAGACAGAAATATTTTAAGACATATTTTATGAATTTCAGCATAGAACAGGTTTATATTTTTAAAGAAAAACCCTCATATATAATTATGTGTGAAATAATTAACCTATAAAATGTATAACACATTTTAAAAAGTACAACAAGATATGAAAACACTGACAAATGGATTTCTATAATATATATTAATATTTTTTAGTTGTAGGTGGACACAATATCTTTATTTTATTTATTTATTTTTATGTGGTGCTGAGGATTGAACCCAGTGCCTCTCACATGCGAGGCAAGTGCTCTACCATTGAGCTACAACCCCAGCCCTCCATCATATATTTATCTTGGCATGCAGAGTGCATGTGGGTTACATTACCTTTTCAATAATCTCATAGCATTCTTCCAGTCTTTGAATTCTGTTTTGTGAAATTGCACTAGCTTTTTTATACTCCTGCAACCAATCTTGGTAATCTGTCTCAGTTAAATCAGTATAGGCAATACAGAGAGTCCTCAGACCTGCAAGCAAGAACGTGATCAGCAGCCAGCCATCAGGCACAAGTGGAGCATTAAGAAATAATATTCAAAAGCCTTTTAGATGTGCCTCACATGGACCTACCAGTCTGCTCCTGGCTCCCTTTGCTGTCTTTCCTCTGCTCCTCCTTACTCACAGTAACATCCTTGCTGGTCCTTTTACTTTCAGAGTCTTCCACTTTCTCTGGAAGCCACTTCATTTTCCCTTCCTTCCTTCAGTCTGGGCCTAAATCACCCGATAAACAGTGCCCTGCGTCCTTCCCTGCTTCCCTTTTCCTGTTTTTTCTTCGTAGAACTTGGAATCACCTGACATTATCTACTTGTAAATTCCTTCAGAGCTTGAGCTCCACTATTATCCTAGATGTTTAGGAGAGTATATGGCACTTAATAGATGTTCATAAATGAATGAATAAATAAATAAATAAATGCTGAATAAATGAATGAATGAACAAAGGTTCAAGTTTTCAGTTACTGTCAAATAATCTCCAAAACAACAGAAAATTGACTTAAATCCCATTTTGTGGGGATATTTAAATTTTTTTAAAACCATACTATAATATTTTGCCAAGGCTATCTTGGCATCTATATACTTTAGGATTCCCTACAAACTGACTCTACAGAACACAGAAGTTGTTTCTCTGTTTTGTGTTCAATTATAATAGAGCTCCCATATGGTTGTATGTGGTACAGTCTGCCTACAACACTTCTATATTTTAATAGCAATAAAAGGTCCAATGTACAACTTTGCAAACTACATCCATACTTTCAGGATGGACATATGCTTGGCTATATGAAGCAGCAGCTTATAAACTAAAAGGACAAAGTTAGCCTCAGCTTGCCAGATATTAGTAGCTTTACTCTTAAATGATATTTCATCTTGCTCTTCAAAGTCTTTGCCAAGCTTTAAGTGAATGTTGTCCTTGGTTGAAATTCACTCATGGAATTATATTTCCTTAAAAGATGATAAGTCAACATGAGAAAGACATTGGGAAAAATGATAGAAAAATGTCAGTGAGGTTGGCTTTTGAGTTATACATAGAAATAATTAACTACAAAATGTATAACACATATTGGAAAAGCCTGTGTTTTTCTCCATCTATGGGCCAAGTTCCTAATATAACCAGCTAAAAGGCAACACAGCTTGCAGAAATAGATAATGATGAGCTAAACATAATGAAATACATAGTAAGAACACACATTTTACTGTTTGCTCATAAGCACAAAAGTATTACAAGGAGAAAAAGGGGGGAAATAATAATGGTATCTTAGGATTACTTGGAGAAACCATTTACTTTCAAGAAAGCAGAAGGCATTATAAAGTCACAAACATAAAAGAGCTCTGCATGCCACCTGTGTGCCTAACAAGCATCAGTGACATGCATTCAGGTTATAATCACAACCTTTAAGAACAACATTTTCAAAAGTAAATGGATTCTAAACAACCTCACTTACCTTCTGTGGCAAAAAGTTCCAAATGTTTTAATGTGTCCTCCACAAATAGGGAATCTTTTGAAAGTCTCTCATAAATCACTGTGTCCTACAAAAAATGATTCCCTGTAATTAACATCGAATATAAGATTTTAAGTCAACATTCTAAATAGTGCCTTATAATTTTATTGCTGAATCTAGTAGGTGTAAAGGAGTTTAAGCAGCCACAATTCCAAAAATAAGTCTTAAAGAGCATCTCTCTTCACTTTGGATAAAACTAAGTCTGACCTACACATTGGAGAAGACAACAGGGAGAGTAATGAAAAAAAAATATCATTGTCTTACAAATCCTCAAATTTATCAAAGAAATTTTAACAATCTAAAAAAAAGCACACCTACCCGAAATAATGAGAAGAGTCAAATGCCACACTCTGCATGATTTGAATGCAAACTATTTCTCTAAACCTATAAAAGCAGCCCAAGAGGGTCTCTGTTCAACATACACCCCAAGTGATTAAAAACCAAGTATAGAATAATTATTTCAGGTAGAATTTAGTGATTCAGAGATCTTCCCTGTAATGTTCTAAGACTGAGAAAAACAATAAAAACATCTATTTTGTTTACTTACATATTAAAAGAAAATTCTTAACAAATAGAAAGTAGATCATTAGAAACATATAACAAAATGGTGAATATTTTATTCATCAACTTACTTGAATGGGAAGACTGTAAGTGATTGGAAGAATTACTTTCATGGAAAGAGAGGGGGAAGGCTGAGGAACATTAGGTATCAATGGACTGATCAGCTTCCATATGAATGGATTATATTTCTAGCCAATTATTTATATTTAAGAGATAATCAACTTTAAACAAAATTAATAACAATGTGGTGTGAGGTTTATAATATTTGTAAAATCAAAATGTCAACCACAATAGCACAGAGATTGAAAGCAAACTGAATTATAGTATTGTAAGGTTCTTATAACTAAAGTAATATAATATCACCTGTAGGTAAAATATAATGAATTTAATATGCCTAGTATAAACTAATAATTTTTTAAAGAAGAGAAATTATAACACAAAATATTCAAGTAATCCCAAAAAAAAGTCAGAAAAAAATCAGAATAAGGGGGAAAAATAGATGGAACAGCTAGGAAATAAATGTCCACATGATACATTGAAACCTAACCATATCAATAAGTACAGTCTAAAGATGATCTATATACCTCAGTTAAAAGGCAGAAAATTCCAGAATGACTCAAAACTACAAGAACCGACTACCTGCTCCCCAAAAGAAACACGCTGAAGCATACTCATGTAAATTATTTAAGTGAAAAGAAAAAGATATACCATACTAAAACTAATCAAATGTGGGGCATTTATATTAATATCAAACAAGAGATTTCAGAATAAAAAATATTAAAAAGGATAAAGAATCATTTCACAATGTCAAAGAGATCAATTCATCAAAATGAAATAACAATCCCAAAAGTTTATGTACCTAATAAGAGCAAGTATAAAACGATTATAGTTTGGAATTTTGATATTCCCCTCTCAATTTGTTGACAGAACAAATAGTTAAAGCCAGTAAGTGTATGTATGTATGTATGTATATGAGTGTGTGTATATGTATATGTGTGTGTTTATGTGCATGCGCCAACCAACTGTATCTAAATCCATAGCTACAAAACACCACATACCAAAACAGTCCAATACCTATTATTTTAAAGGGCACACCAAACATTTGACAACACAGACCAAAACCTGACCCATAAAACAACTCTCAATAAAATTTAAAAGATTCAAGTCATACCAAGAATGTTCTAAGAATACAATGGAATTAAATTATAAGTCAATCCAAGAAATATCTCCAGGAAATTCCTAAATATGTGAAGACAAAACACTTCTTCTAGTAATGACCTCAGCTACTTGGGTGTCTGAGGCAAGAGGATCACAAGTTTTGAGGCCAGCCCTGACTCAAAATAAAATAAAAAGGGATGGGGATATAGCTCAGTGGTAGAGCACTTGAATAGTATAAGTGAGGTCCTGGGTTTAAACCTCAGTATCACAAAAACGAAAAGCAGAAACAAAACAAAAAGCACTTAAAAATAACTCATGAGTTAAAGAAGAAACCAAAGAAAAATTAAAATATTTTGAGTTGAATGAAAGTGTAATATATCAAAATTTGTGAGCTGCTACTCAAGCAGTAGGTTTATAGAGGAGGTTTATAGCACTGAACATTTACATTAGAAAAGAAGACTCCCAAATCAAGTTGTACTTTAGAAAGCTAGAAAAAAGAAGAGAAAATGAAACAAAAATTAGACAAATTTATGGAAAAAAATAAAGAGTAGAAATCAGTGAAATAGAAAGTAAGAAAGCTTTCAAGAAAAATCAATAAGGTTAAAATCAGTTTCTTTGAGGAAAATCAATATATCTAATAAACTGTCTAGCCAGCCAATCAGGAAAAAGAGAGAAGATAAAAAATATCAAATGTATAGGTATGCCTGAACAAAATAGACCAATTTCTTGAAAGATGCAATCTGCCAAAACTCACACATGAAGAAATAGACAATCTGAATAGTCCTACATATATTAGAGAAATTGAACCAATAATCAATCTTCCAAAAGAGAAGCACTAGACATAAATTAATGTACTGGTAAATTCTACCAATTACTTATGTTCTTTATGATCACTTTCAAAGAATATAAGCTGAGGGAATATTACCTCCAAAAAATTAAGTTTTTTTTAACCAAGGGAGATCAAATATTTAAGAAGACTGTTCACCAAAGAAATAAGTTGATGGTATGCAAGAAAGTTAACATATTAGGTTCGAGACTGTTATCCTCAGAAACACCTTCTTATAAGATTGGCCCTTGGCTGGCATCTAGGAACTTGGCTGGTATACAATTCACTAAACTGATATAAACTTTCCCTTTGTGACTCCATGGAAATTGATTCCTCCAGACTCCACCTATGTCTTTCCCCTTAAGATCTGTCTGTGCATTCTTACTGTGCTACTATTATAAATCTCAGCCATGAGGAAACTATATGATGAGTCTGATGATTCCTGCTAGTAAATCTCCATAGGAATGGTCTTGGAGACACCCAATACAGATGACAAATAAACCCCAGAAAAGAAGCTCAGTATCCCATCACAGTATGTAAATGTAAATAAAAGCCACAGTAAAATAAACAATTAAAAATAAAAAGGCTACAATTAAAAAGACTAACAACACAAAGTATTGACAAGGATTGCTGGTAGGAGTGTAACCACAGTTTAGTTAAACATATACCTGCCATGTGATCCCGTCATTTTACTCCTAGGTATATACATCCAATAAAAATAAAACCAATGAAACTTGCACACAAATGCTGATAGGACTATTATTTGTAGTAGTCAAAACTGCAAACAAAATATCCACCAACAGGTGAATGGATAAGCAGACTATGATACAGCCATCAAATGAAAATAACACTCAGCATCACAAAGAAGTGAACTACTGGTATAAGTTACAGTGTGGACAAATCTCAGTATGATTAAGAATGCAAGAAGCCCAACAAACAGGCACACACACACATCCTTGTTTCATGGATGTAATATTTTAGTGAATGTAAATATATGATGACAGAAAACAAATCAGGATCAAAACTTAACAATTTGTGCACTTTAAATATACAGTTTATTTTACTTCAGTAAACTTTAAACTTTAATCATACCTCAGTAAACTTATATGGTGGTAAATAAACATATAAATACTTTTTAAAAAAGATTTACAAAGGTTAAAAGAAATTCATGACATGTACCAAATCCAAATACTTTGAAGTGAAACTGGGATCAAAATTCCTATGACAAATTCTTGGCACAAACAATCTTATCATTAGTTCTCAATAAAAAAACCAAATGACAGCTAACATATCACTGACGTTAAGCTTAACAAGCATTCTGGTGTCTCACATCAGAACTCTGGCTGTGAGAAAGTTCTTTGGCTACCATGCAATGAAGTTTTAGTCTGTTGACAACCAAAAGCAACCGCAGAGAGAAAACACCATTTAAAGATATTGTTAAGTTGTGAACAACTTTCTACAAGTTGGTGGAGCAGGGACAGAAAAAGTTCATGTGAATTATGAATCCCAACACTTACCGCCCCTTTGCAGTATAGCCGAAGATGTCCTGCAGGAGTCCGTACAATTATCGACATCCTTTTTCTATTGCTAAAACGATATGAAAATTATCATTATTTTCTTTAGTACATAACACAACTAAAGTCAAAAGAATTCCATAGAGTCCCCAGCTGACAATTGATGAAAAAATCAACATGTTTCTTCAATTGCCAGTCTCCATTTCCTTTTCTTTACCTAGTTCCTTAAACTAGGATCCTAACTGTAAATCTCTCCAACCTTCTACTACTACTACTACCACTCAGAAGTTACTCTTCATCTGCACCTCAGACCATTAATCTCCAGGATATATTTAAAAATTCAAAAAACTTAACACCAAAAAAACAAATAACCCAATCAAAAATGGGCAAAGGAACTAAATAGACCATTTCACAGAAGAAGAAATACAATTGGTCAAAAAATGTATATATAAAAAAGTTCAACATCTCTGCAATTAGAGTGGAAATTAAAACTACACTGAAATTTCATCTCACTCCAGTCAGAATGGCAATTATCAAGAATATAAGTAATAATAAATGTTGATGAGGATGTGGGGAAAAGGTATACTCATACACTGCTAATGGGACTGCAAATTGGTGCAACCACTATAGAAAGCAGTATGGAGATTCTTCAGAAAACTTGGAATGGTACCACCATTTGACCCAGTTATCCCACTCCTCGATATATACCCAGAAGACTTAAAGTCCGCATATTATAGTGATGCGTACACATCAATGTTTACAGCAGTTCAATTCACAAAAGCTAAGCTATGGAACCAACCTAGATGCCCTTCAACAGAATGAATGGATAAATAAAATGTGGTACATACACACAATGGAATATTATTCAGCCTGAAAGACAAATAAAATTATGGCATTTGCTGATAAATGTAACTGGAGTTTATCATGCTAAGTGAAATAAGCCAACACCCCAAACCAAAGACCTAATGTTCTACCTGATATGCAGATGTTGACTCACAATAGGTGCGGGGAGGGAGGAATGGAGGTTCACTGAATTGGACAGGGGGGAGTAACAGGAAGGGAGGGAGAATGAAAATGGGAAAAACAGTAGAATGAATCAGACATGATATTCCTATGTTCAAATATGAATACACAACTAGTATATCATGTAAAACCACAATAAAGGGGAGTTATATTCTCTGTATGTATGCTATTCTGCTGTCATGTATAACTAAAACACATTTACTGTCATGTATTACTAAAATGAACAAATACAAAATTTAAAAAAAAAATAAACTGATGAAGGAAGAACAAACCTGCCCTGGGCTTCATGTATTATTCCATCCTCACAACTCTTTGGTAGATCTTCCTGTCCCATTTTGCTGCCCTACCCTCACTGTCAACTTGTAGTATCCCTAGGTTCTGACAGGGCCACTACAAGTTCACAGGGTAGAGACTCTGCTGTTGAACTAAACTCAACCAAAAGACAGTGCATCTTGCTTTATACACAAATCAATAACAATCTTCGGCTGTACTTTAATACAAATAATAGAAGAGACAAAAAACAAAATTAACAACCAAGCCTCAAGTAGAAACAGATAGAGGTGGGCCCCCAGGTCCCACCTGTGGTCATTTACTATTACAGCAAAAACAGACAATTAACATAAAAGCTGTCTATACCACACCTACAAAGGAATCTCAATCTAGATCACTCTAGCAAGTGAATACTGTGTCCAGAAAAGGCCCACACAATATCTCCCAGACTCAACATAGAAATATGAAAAATTCAAGATAACACAACACCTCCTCTGGTTTATAATTTACCAGCAATTGACTCCAAAGATATTGAAGTGGATTAAATATCAGATGAAGAATTCAAAAGAATCATTATAAAAATAATCAATGGATTCCAAGAGACCAAAGAAAAACAACTGAATGAATTAAGGAAGTCAGTATAGGATATGAATGAGAAATTCCATAAAAAAGATAGAAATATTGAAAAAGAACCAAACATAATCTTGGAAATTAAAGACAAAATAAATCAAATATATGTTCAGCTGAAAGTCTCTGAAAGTAATCCATTTTGAAGACAGAATCTCAGAGTTGGACAACAAAATGGCTAGCCTTAATGGTTGAGTTTAGTTCAACAGCAGAGTCTCTACCTTGTGAACTTGTAGTGGCCCTGTCGGTATCCAGGGATATCACAAGTTGACAGGGTAGGGCAGCAAAATGGGGACAGGAAGATCTACTTGAAGGAGTTGTGAGGATGGAATAATACATGAAGCCCAGGGCAGGTTTCTTCTTCCTTCATCAGTTTCCAGGATAAGTGCAAACTAAAAGAATTCATGACAACTGAACTAGCTCTATAGAACTTACTTATTGAAATACTCCACACAGAAGAAATTTTAAAAAACCCTCAGAGTTCATAAATGAAAAAAATCTCATTTTAAGAGTAGCTAAGTAAATGAGAAATAGGACAAAATTAAACATAAATAAATCAAAATGGCAGGAATTAATAAACATCTCAGGAATTAATAAACATCTCCTGGTAATAACTTTGAATGTAAATGGTCTCAATTCTCCAACTAAAAGATATAGGCTAACAGAATGAGTTTAAAAAGCAATCCTCAACAATATGCTATTTGTAAGAAATTCACCTTATAGGCAAGGACAGCCACATGATGAAAGTAAAAAGATGGAAATTGATGTATCATGCAAATGGAGCCCCAAAATAGGGAGGAGTAGCTACTCTCTTATCTTACAAAGTAGACTACAAACAAAAATTAATCAAAAGAGACAAATAAGGTCACTTCATACTGGTAAAGAAAAATACTGGTGTATATATATGTATATATATATATATATATATATATATATACACACACACACACACACACACACACACATACACACACACATACACACACACACACTCAAATGAAAAATCAATATACTAACAGAATTCACAAAAAATATTTAAACAATGTAAATTTCACATAGAAAATCATAGTACATCTCTCAAAGTTTCGATGATTTTAACTCTAGGAATAGCTCACTTAAACTGTGTACTTTCTATGTGCCAGACACTAATCCCAGTCACTCTCTATGTATTAACTCATCTAATCTTCACAAACCCTGCATAAATGCACAATAATAAGACAAGACAAACTTAGAGAAGCGAAAGAAGGTCCCTGAGGCCAATGTTTGGAAAGGGGTGAGATAAAGAGGAAATCCCAGAATCTTCAGGATTTCTACTCTGAACCATGGTACACCTGTACTTCTATTGAAAATCAGGAGTCTGTAAAACATTCAAAAGTATTCAGTGTCATACTCACAACTTCTATGGTGACAGAATAAGGTGTTCTTGTGGTGAAAACAAAGCCAAGTTTTTTTGCTCCTTTCACTAAAGCAGCTTCATCTGTCAATAAATAGTCCATATTAATAGGCATAAAGCAATATTCATACCAAATTTAATTTAATACAGATTTGAATTCTGCAATACTAAAATACTTTGACATATTTTAAAGTTGACTTTTTTGATCCAAGTGTATTTATCTGTCCTTCTAGGTACTAGTGCTCATGAAGAAGAAATCTGGTTAAATAGGGCCTTTTTCTGGACTAAGATGAATTTACCCAGCTAACAGCACTTCTACACATAATGATTTTGCTTCTTCTCAATGACATTAATAGTACCCTCATAAAATATTGCAGGGCCTTAAATTCACCTCTGTTTTATTCCTGGTTATGACCAAAACACTGCTCAGCTCTCCAGGCCCAAGAGCCCATCTTGGCCTCTTTACAACAATCTTTGAAATGAGAGACAAGGAGCCCCAGGGTTGTAGAATGGCTCTGAGCTGCTCTGTTCTGTGTATCCCCACTAGTGAGAATTTCAGGGAAAGAAGAGGTAGGAATAATGGATATCAGCAGCAGCAGCAACTTCTCCTGAAGCCTCATTACCCACTAGGCACAATGAGGTGCACACTTTCTTTGCACATGACACCTACCTGGGGAGGAAGCCTGGTAGAGTATATCATTTCCACATCTCTCAGGAATAACTGTATGGCACACACATAAGAGGGTAAGGAATTCCTTAATGTATTCTGATGAGGGCTAGAAAAAGATGCAGAGATAATGAGTCTCCTAAATGCCAGCCATGTGGAAATTATACAGAATCTGCAATATTGTACCAACTGAGGTATGGTGCCTGAGGTTTAAACCTCAGGAACACACAAGGCAGGCCCCAGCCAAGAAACATCATGGATTCAAAAAGTGTTTGTGGGTGGCTACCGAGTCAGGGACAGTAGAGGAGGCTAGGGAGACATCAGAATGGCCCTGCCCTCTTAGAGCTTCTGTCCTCCTGGAGGAGATAGAATTTCTTGAAGCTGGAGGGAAAAAAACAGGGCCTGTGACAGAAGAAGAGGAGTCTATTTCAGACAGGTGGCCAGGGAATCTAAGGAGACAGTTAAATTAATATCCAAACAAAAAAGGTTTATTCACTGTTTGTATAGTTGTCACTTGTGGTGGCCTGTACCTGACATAGGACACAGCAAGTTCAGAGGACCTGAAGCAGAAAGCTTCAGCTTTGTGTGATTGTGGAGCCTCCAGACAAGTGTGACCTTTAGCACCTTGAGCAAAAGACGGTGCCAAAGAATGAGGTTGGAGAGAAGACCATGGTCATGAGTTTGGATTTTATCCTTAGTGCAGTGCCAGTATTCAGAGGGTATTTAAGCAAAGAATAAACAGGTATGGATGTATGCTTTAAAAGATCACTTTTTTATAGAAGATCAAGATTTCAAATCTAGTATATCAGTATGTTGGAATAATGAAGATATTGATGGCATGCAATACAAAGAAGATAGTTGAAAAATAGATAACTACATAGTAAAAGGTCTTGTATGATGTTTAAATGCACACACAATAAAGTCAGTGTTTAGCTCATTATATTGGTGCAAAAAATTCCTTTGCACCAGAAATTCTTGGTTGATAGATCATTTTTTTCCCAAGACTCTCTCCTACTGGGTTCAGAAAATTATATTTCTTTTAGGAAATTATATGTAAGTTTTAAAGTTATACAGCATTATCATGTCCATTTTGAAGGGAAAAATAGCAGACTTACATGACCATCCTCAAAGTTCTCCAATAATTTAGGGTCATTAAATTCACAGAAAGATGCTCTACTATGAGGAAGAATACAGAAGATTACTTTTGACCAGAAGTCCCTAATAGCACCAGCCAATACTCAAAAGGAGAAGGATCTACACAGAGTCTATAGAGCTGTAGTAAATATCTAAAATTCAGTTAAATGATACATCTTCCCAGACATCAAGTGCAAAATGGCATTAGAAATACCTACACTTGTACTGAAAACTGTATGCAAGTTGAACATCCCTAATTAAAAATTAAATCTAAAATCTGAAATGCTATAAAATCCAAATTTTTTTGACAACCAATGTGATAAAACAAATGGAAAATTACAAACCATGAAACCTTTCTTCATGAACAAAATTATCAAAAATATTGCATAAAAATTACAATTAAGCCTGTTATGGTGGCACACACTTGTAATGCCAGCAATTTAGGTGTCTGAGGCAGGAGGATTGCAACTTTGAGGCCAGCTTCAACAATTTAGTGAGGCCCGAAGCAATTATGCAAGAACCTGTCTCAAAATAAAAAATAAAAAGGGCTTGTGATGTAGCTCAATGTTTAAGTGCCCCTGGGTTAAATCCCCAGTACTGGAAAAAATATATATAGTTAAGAGGATTAATTTCTAGTGTTTTATTTCATAGTAGGGTGACAATAGCTAACAATCATTTATTGTATATTTCAAAATAGCTAAAAGAATATTTTGAACATTCTCAACACACACCCACAAAATAAATGAAATGATGGTTATATAAATTACTTTGATTTGATCAATGTACATTGTACACAGGTATGAAAATATCACACTATAACCCATAAACATGTATAATTATTATATGTCAATTGAAATCTAAAAATCTGTATAAAATCACCTTCAGGCTATGAGTATAAGTTGTATATAGATATCTCATTACATATACTCAAATATTGAAAAACATCCAAAATCCCAAACATTCCTGGTCCCAAGCATTTCAGGAAAGGGATACTCAATCTGTTAGTTAAAAATAATTTGAGACAAATTAAATTGAGACAAAGTAACTTCAAAAGCAGTAAATTAAAGGATAAATTCTAAGTTTTTTGAATATGATATGGGAGAGATCTACCCAGAGAGCTTTCTGGAAGCTGCCATTTGAGGTCTGGACAAGAGGAAGGTGATACAAATCAATACTCTATTATTCATAAAAGTTGACTTCAGGGAAAAGGAACAAAGGCAAAGTAGGAAAGAAAAATGTTCATACCTGAGGTTTTCATTACCATCATTAGTATTGTCTGAATGATTTCTAAGAGAAAATGAAGGAGGAAATATACATGTTACAAGACTATCGGTATAAAACTCTTCAAAAATTCCAACCATGTATAAAAGCAAATATAAACCATATTTTTAAATAACCACAAGCTTTCATTCAGGCTCTATTAAGTTTCAGCATCATTCAGATACAACTATACTATTAGAAATTCAGATAAGTCTTAGAATAAATAAAAGCTAACTCATTTTAAGAAAAAAATGATAAGAAGAAAATGGTGGGTAACAGCCTCCTGCATAATTCATGCCCCCTGCTTGGATATACACAATGGAATATTACTCAGCATTAAAAGAGAATAAAATCATGGCATTTGCAGGTAAATGGATGGAGCTGGAGAACATCATGCTAAGTGAAGTAAGCCAATCCCAAAAAATCAAAGCCAAATGTTTTCTCCAATAAGTGTATGCTGATCCATTAATGGGGGTAGGGAGGGAGCATGGGAGGAAAAGAGGAACTTTGATTAGGGCAAAGGGGAGGGAGGGGAAGGGAGAGGGTATGGCGTAGGAAAGATGGTGGAATGAGATGGACATCATTACCTTAGGTAACATGTATGAAGACACGAATGGTGTGACTCTACTTTGTGTACAACCAGAGATATGAAAAATTGTGCTCCACTTGTATACTATGAACCCAAATGCATTCTGCTGTCATGTATAACAAATTAGAACAAATAAATTTAAAAATAAAATAAATTCTTGTTGAGCTGCTGGAAGATGAATTGGATCCCAACAAAGAGAAAACGGTCAGCAGGAGTGGAGGAATATCGTGAGTTTTTGTTATTTGTTTCTGTTTGGGTTTTTTTTTGTGGTTTTATTGTTTGTTTTAGAAAAATTACAGTTTTTTTTTTTTTTTTTTAAGTGGAGTATTCTACAACAATTCAGGGCATGCCTGGCTGCTTAGTGGGGGAGGGGAGAACCCTTTTCAAGTGCTGAAAGCAAAATGGCAAAGGGAGGGAGGGGACCATATGGATCACAAGAATTTTTTACATCACCATCATATAGATATGCTGTTTGAACATAAAGGAGATTTAAATGCAGTGCAACAAACTGGGGTGACTCGGGATCAGAGCTGCTGGAGAAAAATGAGAGCTGGAGAAAGTGAGAGCTGGGACCAGGATCCATCTTAAAAGGGCAACTTTGTGCACGGAAGAGCAGGGATCACCACACTTTTTCTACACTGTTTTCAACATCCACAAGATCCAACATAGACTCCATGAGTCTCCATCTTTTTTCTTCTTTCTCACTGCAAAGGTAGGTTCTGAGCCCAAAAATCAGTCCAGGAACAGGTCTGTGGAAGAGCCCTATTGGGAGTTCTGACTGAAAGGCTGAATCATTGGGTGGCCTAGTGCCAGACAATTCCTAAAAACAGAAGCCACAGTCTGGCAGTTTGGAAGGTTCAGAGTTTTTGAGGGGGAAATCTATCGGAGCCACGTTTGCTACTCAGGCAGACAGCAAGAGCTGCTGTCGAGGCAGAGCTGCAGGCATGCACCTGCAAACCAGTTCATAGTGTGGCATTTTTAGAGCTGCCTACCTGGGATATCTACTAATAGTCCAGCCCAGGCAATACACCACAGCCAATATCCTGGGACTGACCCTTAGAGACTCTCAGACCCATTCTAATGCCCTGTAGCAAGAAAGAAAAGCAAGCCCTAATTGTGAAAAATTATCATGGGGTTAACAAGGACTTATCAGCTAGTGAGCACACCTGCTGGGATTTACAGACTCTCTGGGTCACCCAAGGTCCCATCTTTTCTCCAGTTGATGGCAGGGGGCTCTCATTTAAACTGGGCAGGTGGATCTCTCAGACCAGCAGAACCACTACCATTAAAAAGAGAAGGAATAGTTATTTTCAGCTAGTCCCTGGGACAAGGTGTTTACTCAGAACACAAACTGCTCTTCCAGCCTGGGAAAGAGCAGGCCACAAGGCTGAAGACACTCAAAAGTTTCCATCCAACAATCCTACCGGCTTTTAGATGATCCATTAAAGCTCTGTAACCACATAAGCTCATACCAAAGGCAGACAAATGGACACCAGCATAGAAAAATGCAAGAACTTGAGTGCAGGGAAGCCTTTGAATCAAAAGTCTGATGTAGAAAGATCTAATAATCTAAGATCTAATAATAAACATACAGGTGAGTCACTCTGAGGTTCCACTATAAACTTCTATATCTACTACACCTCCCGATAGCAGACAGTCCAAACCAGGAGGTCTCACTAAGAATTACCTTTATCTCAGAAACATCAGCAAGGAATAAATTTTGATTCCTTGCTGTTAGTCTTTATTAGACTGGTATCATTTTATGTATTAATTTAATGGATTCCCTGACTCTATTGGAAATTGTATTACTTAATCCATAATCTTATGCATTTTTATTGATAATGTAATAATGCATTAATTGGACAGATCCATACTACCAGGATTTTTTGTTGGTTTGTTTATTTTTTGTACCAGGGTTTGAACCCAGGGGCACTTAACCACTGTGCTACATCCCCAGCCCTTTTTAATTTTTGAGCCAGGATCTTACTAAGTTGCTTAGGGCCTCACTAAGTTGCTGAGGCTGACATTGGACTCACCATCCTCCTGCCTTAGCTTCTGGGGTCACTGGGATTACAGATGTGAGCAACAGTGCCTGGTTGTTTTTTATTTTTAATTATACTCTACTCATTTTTTCTTTTTCTCTCCATTCTATTACCTCTCTTGCCTACCCTCTTTCCCCACTTCTTCTTTTTTTAAAATTTATTCTGCTGTTGTTACATGATAATTGATTGTATTTTGCTTAATTTTGGCACAAGGCCTCTGAGCTGCATCCCCAAATCCCTTTGCTTTTAGTGTTGAGAAATATTCCATTCAAGGAGAGTTTTCCTAGGTAGCTGGAATGGTCCTTTGCCTTGTAATCAAACTGCCTTGGCCCTCTGGACAGCTAGGGTTCCAGAGGGGTGTCTTTACCCATGGCTGTTTTTTTAAATTTATGTAAAATTTTGTACTAATTGGACCTATTCATTTTGTTTCTCTTCTTACTCACTTCAACATTTATCTTATACTGTCACCCTTTCTTTTCTCTCTCATCGCTTCTCCATTTTTTGCCTCTATCCTTGTACTTTCCATACCTGACTTATTTTCAAATTTTATATTTTTTTGTTCATGTATATGAATGTATGTTATTTTTATTTTTTGAGGGTGTGTTGGGATGGGTTCTGCTTTTGGGTCAGGTTTTTCTTCTGTTGGTTTAGTTCTTTAGTTTTTCTGTTTTTGTTTTGTTTTAGTTTTTTTTATTCTTTATATTTTTGTATTTACTTATTTTTTACACTGCTTTGTTCTCTATATTCTAGTTTTCCTTTTTGTTAGGTTAACATCAGTGATTTTGGGTGTTTACTTTTTAATGGGAGGTTGCTTGTCATTATTTTTTCTGGGTAATGTATTAATTAAATTTATATAATACATTTTACATCTGTTTTCTACACTGACAGCCTCTCTTTTTTCATATACTCACATTTTAATTTTCTGCCTTTCTTCCTTCCCCCTTCCTATTATTTTTCTCTGTTTCTCCTTTCTTTTTCCTTTTATCCAGTCACTTTTTTTCTCTTTCATTTTCATGCCCTATGTAGTATAATAACAATCCCATTTATTTAATAAAATTCTTTCAACCTATTAGCATACTATCCCCATCCAACCACTTTAGATGTAGTGGAGTTATAGAAAACTCTTTAACAAGTTTAAAGACTTATTAGTAGATGATTTGCTCTTTTGTATTTGCAATTACAGGCAATAGTAAGCTCCCCAAATGTTTGGAAAGTTATGGATCAAAATACTGAAAACATACTGACTGGACTCTTGGAATACACAGTAAAGTGAACGCAGCCTACTGAAGAATATTCCATTCAAGGAGAGTGGCAAATCTCAACACAGAAATACAGAAAACATGGGAAAGCAAGTAAATAAAATGCCTCCAAAAGTCTTTAACCCCCAAACAACGGAATCATCATTGAAATGAATGAAATGCCAAAGAATTTTAAAATTTGATGAATAAAATGATCAAGGAAAAAGAAGATTCAAGAAATGAACTAAGAGATAATATAGGTTATCATATGGAAAATCATTTCAATAAAGCCATAGATAGTCTGGAATAAAACAAATAGGTATGCTAAAAATAAAATAATAAATCAAATTAGATTAGATCATACAGGAGGCAGATTTTCGAGCCTCAAAGAAAAGGTATATAATCTTTAAAATTTGGCAATAAAAGTGATAAAAGATCATGACAAGAATATTCAGGATTAGACAGCATGAACAGATCAAATATGAGAATCACTAGCACTGAGGAAGGAAGCGAGATCCAACTAACGGTGTGCAAAGCCTTTTCGGTGAAATAATTTCAGGAAAGATTCCAAATCTTGGAAATGGCATGGCTTTGGAAACCCTAAATAGACAAGATCAAAAATAATCCTAAGACACATTATAATTAAAATGTCTAATATAAAGAACAAGAAGAGAATTTTAAAAGCTTCAAAAGGAAAACAGCATGTTTTAGTCAGCTTTTTCACTGTTTTAAGCAAAAAGCCTGACAAGAACAATTAAAGGAGCAAAAGTTTATTTGGGAGCTCACAGTTTCAGAGGTCTCAGTGCATAGATGACTAATTCCATTGCTCTGGACTCAAGGCAAGGTAAAACATCATGGTGGAAGAGTGTGGTAGAGGAAAGTGGCTCAGGATATCACACCAGGAAGACTCCTCTTGCCAAGGACAAAATATATACGCTAATGTCATGCCCCCAGTGACCTACCTCCTGCACTCACACCCTACCTGTGTTCAGTTACTAATCAGTTAATCACTAGCTGGGGATTAATTCACTGATTTGATTAACTTTCATGACTCAATCATTTCATCTCTAAACATTCTTGCATTGTCACACACATGAACTTTTGGGGGACACCTCATATGTAAACCATAACACAGTAGGTTGCATTTAGAGGCAAACAATGGGAATTAGCACTGATCTCTTTGGCCCAGATTTTAAAAGCCAGGAGAGTTTGAATAACATATCACAAGTTTTGAAAGATAATGATTGCCAACCAAGACTGCTTTATTCAGTAAAGCTATCCTTTGGATTTGATGAAATAACGACCTTTCATGAAAACAGAAAATAAAAGAATTCATGACTACTAAATCAACTTTACAGCAAATATATATTTCATGCAAAGGAAATGCAAAACTAACTCAAAGAAAGCAAATAAGTGAATCTTAGTAGAAGAAGAGTTTAGTAAAGGGAAGCTTGAATAAAACATTTAAATAAAGATGACAAGAGGTAATAATCACCTCTCTATAACAACTGAATGTAAATGTCCTCAAGACTTTAATTAAAGACATAGATTGACAGAAGAGATTAAAAAACAGGACTAAACCATATTTTGAGAGACTCACCTGCCAGGCAAAGACACCCACAGGATGAAGGTGAAAGGTTGAAGAAAGATATACCATGCAAATAGAGACTAAAAACAAGTGAGACTCTCATATCTGACAAAGTAGACTTAAAGTTAAAATTAATCAGAAGAGACAAGGAAGTTTGTTCCATCCAACAAAAGGATGTAAGAATTATAAATATTCATGTCCCAAATGCTGGTGCATCTACATACACACACACACACACACACACACACACACACTCACACACAAAATTACTATCAATCAACTGGACCTAACAAACATCTATAAAATATTTCACTGAAATGAATTCACTTCATCTCAGCATCAAATGGAATCTGCATCAAAATGGCCCATGTTTTAGGACACAAAATAACATTTAGCAAATAGAAAAAATAGAGATAATTCTTGCATTTTATCAGATCATAATGGAATTAAATTAGAAATTGATAACAAGATAAAAACAGAAACAATTTTAACACATGGAGATTGAGTAATGCACATTTGAATGAGCAATGGATTGGAGAAAAAAATCAGGGCAGAAACAAAGTTCTTGGAAACAAACAAGAACAGATATACAACATAGCAAAATCTCTGGGACAATATGAAGGCAGTTTGTTGAGAGCCACAGCCGAAGGGGCCCCAGCAAACTTCCAGCTGCCAGCAAACTTCCAGCTGCCGGCTGATGATTGGCTCACAGCGGCCCCAGCAACATCTAGCTGATTGGCTCCTCTGCGGTGATGCTCATTGGGCTGTTTCCCTGCCCTTTCAGACCACGGAGCTGCTCATTGGGGGACTTTTTTGGCTCCGCCCATGTGACCCAGCCAATCGGCCTCAAGAGCAGGAGGATTGTGGGAGGTGGAGAGAAGCTTGTGTGGGAGAGAGAGGCTTGTGGAAAGCCGGTGGTGGCAGTTGAGGCTCTGAGGGTTTTTCCTGAGAGGCTGTTTTGTTTGGCGTGTGTGGTTCTAAAAATAAAGTTAGTTTCTTTTGACAAGTGGCTCCTGATTGTGCCCAGCCAGACTGCGGCAGCAGTTCTAAAAGGAAAGTTGAATCACTACACTAAAAAAAAAAAAAAAAAGATCTTACAATAATAATCTATCATTACACCTCCAAGCCCCAGGAAAGGAAGAAAACACTAATTCCAAAATCAGTAGTAAACAAGAAATAATTAGACTCAAAGCTGAAATAAATAAAATTGAAAATAAAAAACAATATAAAGGAACAATGCAACAGAGTTGGTTCTTTGAAAGCAAGATTGATAAATCCAAAAGAAAGAGAATATCCAAATCAAAGTTACTGACACTTTTGATATCCAGAGCATCATTAGAAACTGTTTTGACAATTCATACTCCAATAAACTGGAAAATCTATATGATATTGACAAATGTTTAGAAACATATGACTGACCCAAATTAAAACATGCAGGTATAGAAAACAAAAACAGACTCATATCAAGCAATGATACTGAAACAATGTTTTAGCCAGATTTTCATCACTGTGAACAACAGACCTGACAAGAACAACATAGAGGAGGAAAGCTTATTTAGGGCTCACAGTTTCAGAGGTCTCAGTTCTTGTTCCAAGGTGAGGCAGAACTTTAATGCAGAAGAACATGTGAGAGGAAAGCAGCTGAAAACATGGCAATACAGAAGCAAAGAAAAATCTCTGCTCTCTAAGGACAAAATATAAACCCCAAAGCCACACCTTGTCTCTTCCAGCCACACCCTACATGCCTATAGTTATTGCCCTATTAATCCATAGCAATGGATTAATGCACTGGTTAGGTTAAAGCTCTCATAACCCAATCATTTCACCTCTAAACTTTCTTTTTAAAAATTTTTTTTTAGTTGTAGATGGACACAATACCTTTGTTTTATTTTTATATGGTGCTAAGGATCAAACCAGTACCTTCCACATGCAAAGTGAGCACTCTACCACTAAGCTACAACCCCAGCCCTCACCTCTTAAGCTTTCTTGCATTATCTTACACATGATCTTTGGGGAGACACATCATATCTAAACCATAGAAAACAGCAACAAATAAAAGCCTAGGACCAGATGGATTCTCAACTGAGTTCTACCAAACCTTCAAAGAAGAACTAACAACAATCCTCCTCAAATTATTTCATGAAATAGGAAGGGAGGGAACATTCCCAAATTTATTCTATGAAGCCAGTATCACCCTGATACCAAAACCAGACAGACACATAAGAAAGCTAAAGATCAACATCTCTGATGAACATAGACACAAAATTCCTTCATAAAATATTGGCAAACTGCATTCAAAAACACATTAAGCAGAAAGTACACCATGGCCCACTGAGTTTTATCCTAGGGATGCAAGATTGTTTTAATATACAGAAATAAATAAATGTAATTAATCACATAAACAGAATTAAGAACAAAAACACAAGATCATCTCAATACATGCAGAAAAAACCTTTGACAAAATCCAGCACCCATTTATGTTTAAAATGCTGGAGAAACCAGAGATAGAAGAAACTTTCTCAATCTTATAAAGGCTATATGAAAAACTCAAGGCCAACATCATTCTGAATGGAGGAAAAAATGAAAATATTTCCTCTAAATTCAGGAAAAAGACAAGAATGTTCATTCTCTCCATTTCTATTTGGTATTTTTAAAACTCTAGCCAGAGCAATCAGTTAAGAAAAGGAAATTAAAGGGATAGAAATATGAAAAGAAGAAGCTAAATTATCTGTTTGCTGATGACATGATCCTATTCCTAGAACCACCCCCCTCAAAAAAACCCACCAGAAGACTTCTGTTGCTGATAAAAAAAATTCACCAAAGTAGCAGGCTACAAGATCAGTATACAAAAATGATAGCTTTCTTATACTCCAGTGAATCTGTTGAGAAACAAATCAAGAAAACTTCTGCATTCACAATATTCTCAAAAAAGTAATACTTGAGAATAAATCTAACTAAAAGAGGTGAAAGACCTCTACAATGAAAACTATAGAAAACCAAAGAAAGAAATTGTTTAAGACCTTTGAAGATGGAAATACCTCCTATATTCTCGGGTATTCAGAATTAATAATGTCAGAATGATCATACTACCAAAATGTTACACAGATTTAATGCAATCCCCATCAAAACATCAGTGACAGCCAGACGTGGTGGTTCATGGCTGTAATCCCAGTGGCTGGGGTGGGAGGCGGGCTGAGGCAGGAGGATCACAAGTTCAAAGCTAGCCTAAGCAAAAGCAAGGCACTAAGCAACTCAGTGAGATCCTATCTCTAAAATACAAAATAGGGCTGGGGGCGTGGCTCAGTGGTTCAGTGCCCCTGAGTTCAATCCCTGGTACCAAACAAACAAACAAACAAAACACCAATGCCATTCTTCAAATAACCAGAAAAAATAATCCCAAAATTCATATGGATGAATAACAAATTATATACATCTCAGATTAGCCAAAACAATACTGAGTAAGAACAGCAGTGCTGAAGACATCAAAATACCAGATCTCTTTTGTGACCAAAGCTGTGGTTACAAAAATAGCATTGTATTGGCATCAAAACAGGCATGAAGACATAGAGACATATCCACAAAGACACAGGAAAGACAATAGTGCAAAAAAACATGCTGGAGGAAAGAAAATGACCTTTTAAACAAATGATGCCAGGAAAACTGGATATCCATATGTAGAAGAATGGAACTGTAGATCTCTTGTTTCTTACCTTGCACAAAAATCAGCTCAAAGAGATCCAAGACCTAACAATTAAACTAGAAACAATGAAACTGCTAGAAGAAAATATAAGGTAGGCACTCCACATACAGGAACTTTCTTAATAAGACTCCTAAAGCACAAAAAATAAAACCAAGAATCAACAAGTGGAATAGCTTCAAATTAAAATGTTTTCGAATAGTGAAGGAAACACGAGTATGAAGAAACAGCCTACAGAATGGAACAAATTTGCCAGCTACTCCCCCAACAGAGGATTAATATTCAGAATATATATAGAATATATACAGAATATATATAGAATATATATAGAACTCAAAAAAACTTAGCACAAAAAAGCACCAAATAACCCATTCAAAAAATAGGCAAACTAAAAAGACATTTCTCCAAAGAAGAAATAAATATAATTTATAATATACAAATATATAATATATACAATATAATATGTATAACATAAATATACAAATATATTTTAAAATGTTGAACATGTCTATCAATCAGGGAAATACCATATCAAAACCACACTGAGATTTTATTTTACCCCAGTTAGAATGGTAGTCATCAAAAATATAAATAATAAATGCTAGTAAGGATGTAGGGGAGTATACTCATATATTTTTGGTGGAACCATAAATTATATAACCACTTTGGAAAGCAATATGGAGATTCCTCAAAAAACTATGAATGGAACCACCATATGACCCATCTATCCCACTCCTTGATATTTATCCAAAAGAACCAAAATCAGTACCCTATATGCAACCAAATTTTATAGTAACACAGTTCACAATAGAACCAGCCCAGATGCCTATCAATAGACAAATGGATAAAGAAAATGTAATATGCACAATGGAGTTTTAGTCATCCATAAAGAATAATGAAATCATGCACTTGCTGGTAAAATGGACCTAGAGAACATCATACTGAGTGAAATAAGCCAGACACTGAAAGTCAAGGGTCAAATATTTTCTGTTATATATTGAAACTACAGAGAAATAAAAATTTTTAAATGTGTGTGTGTGGGGGGGGGGGGTTCTCATAAAAATAGAAGGGAAAATGGTGGAGTACTGGAAGAGGAACAAAGAGGAGGAGGAGGTATGTGAAATAGGAAGAACAGCAGAATGAAATTAATCAAATTAGGTCATGTGCATGTATGAACATACCACAGTGATTTTTGCTTTTATATATAACTGCAGTGCACCAATTTACAACAGAGTATGACAATAAAAACACTTACCCATAAATTATGCCTGCAATGGTACACTTCTTAAATGCCATTGTATTGCAAGTGAGGGTTCCTGTTTTATCAGAAAATAAATATTTTACCTAAACAAAAAGTGAACATGAAAAATCACATGTTTAAAATGTATTTACATATCAAAGACAAGTACTTTCTTTCTAAATTCTTAAAATATGTAAATTTTTTAGAAAGCAAGAAATGCAGTCCATAAGAATTCTACCTTAATATTTATATTGATTTTGAAAGTTATGCTCTTTGTTTTACACTTGAGGTAAAATTGAATGGTTATATGCAAAACAAACTTTAAGCATCAAACCAAAGAAAACCAGAAGCCAAGTTCATTTTCTTACCACAGAAATTTCATCAAAAGAATCTAGAAAACATTAAATAGATGAAAATGAAATACAAACTCTATGTCATTTTAATCATGGTCACAACTACAATGCTCATTTCTAAGAAGAAATGAAAATTCTGTTGAACTCTATATTCTCCTCTCCATCCAGTCCCTAGAAACCACTATTCAATTGTCTGTCTCTATGAATTTGACCTCAGACTTATAAATAGAATCATATAATCTCCTTTTTATGGCATATTTTACTTAGCATAACGTCCTCAAGATTCATCTATGAGAGGCTAAGGATGTATTTCAGTGGTAGAAAAATTGCCTAGCATGCGCAAAGCCATAGGTTCGATCCCCAGCACCAAACACACAAACCCGAAATCAGCCTTGTAGCAACATTTTATTCTTTTCAGGAGCTGAATAATACCCCATTGTATGGGTATACCACTTTGTTTATCCTTTCATCCATTGATGATCATTTTAGTTGTTTTCACCTTTTTGCTATTACAAATAATGATTTTATAAACATTGTTATACAATATATTTTCAAGCCCCTGCTTCCAAGATTTTTTGTACATACTCAAAAGTGGAATTTCTAGGTCATATGGTAATTCTATTCTTAGTATTTTGAGGATCAATCATACTGTTTTCCATCTTAGAAGTTGTACCATTTTACTGTTTTTCCAGCAAGGCACAGGTTTGCAAAATTTCCACACCTCATCAGTATCTGTTCTTTATTGTTTTTCATTTTAATAGAATAATAGCCATAATAATGGTTATAAATAATATCTCATTGTGATTTTGATTTGCATTTACCTAAAAATTAATGATATTGAGTATCTTTTCAAGAGTCTATTGGCCATTTATATATCTTCTTTGGAGAAAGATCTATTCAAATCCTTTGTGCTTTTTTGAATTAGTTTATTTGTATTTTTACTGTTGAGTTGTAGAAGTTTTTGTGTATCCTGAATATTAAGTTCTCTATTGCCCTTCTGTTTTCAATTTCATCATTTTTGCTCTTTTCATTATGTTTTACCTACATAAATAATATGATTATTTTCAAAGCTTGAGTCCTAAAGCTTTATTTTATTAATGTTTTATTTAATTACTCTAAAAGACTGACATCAATTTTTATTAATGTTATATTTAATTATTACTCTAAAAGACTAGGCAAGATTGATGAAATGGTACTTTTCAGACTGCCAATTAAAAACACACTCTAAAATAAATAATCTGATATTTATGAGGAGAAAAGATGCTAGAGGAGTTAATTATTGCAGACTCCTTCATTTTTAATTCTTCAATGTAAAAAATAAATAAAAGGATATTGGTGTAGTTCTCTGCACAGGCATTTCCAAGAGCCAAAATGCTTTTTAAATAAATATTTACCGACAACTCATTATTCAAATGATACCACACAATGTGATTATGAATTAAAAATTATATTTACCAAGTACTGTTTAATATGACTAGCATAAATTAAGTTCCTACCACACTCCAGGGACTATGCTGAGTGCCTTATATGCACATTATCCTATTCAGTTATTGAAATCTTATGACAAAGATGCTCTTATTACTCATTTTACATATTAGGAATCAAGACCGGGAAAGTCACACAAGAAGCCCAAATTACTCAGCTGATAGATGGTAGAGCCAGAATTCACACCCTTGAAGCTTAACATCCTCAATTAATTGAAATATGGGAAATTTCAATCTAGTAAAAACATATTAAGAAAAAAAGGGTATTTAGAAAAATCAGAACTATAAGTCTTATTTCTTTTAGCTACAACAATGGGAGCTTACTTTTTAATTTACAGATATATATAAATAAGGAAGCTATGAACAGATGTATGGGTGTGGCAAGTGTAGAATTTTGTAGCAACCTCTAAAATTTTATAGCAACTTTTGGCTGCTTTTTGTGGGTCATCTGCCTCATGAAGGGAGGGGAAGAAGGCGAGAGCTCTCCTCTGCAAGTTCCTGACTTTGAAAGCTAACTGCTGTTAGCCCACCTGAGAGCTAACATCAGCCTTCCCTTTCTTCCCTTCTAGCTTTTCACTCTTTCATAAACACATAATAACCTGTACTGGGTTTGTTCTCCTTCGACATGATGCAGTATATTTAAACATGATGTAGAACTATCAATATTTTGAACAAAATATGCCTACTCCTATTCCTGACTCCACATGTCAATTTGAACTGTACCCTGTTCTCACTGTGGCATTGAGATTTGCAAAAGCTCTCCCTAGAGTCTTCTATGAAGCTCCTATCACATTGCTCATTCCCTGAAAAGTCTCTCACCTGCCCAAGCTCTTCATTGAGGTTGGATGTTCTGGCCATCGCATAAAGATTATTTTGTTCGTAATGCATATCTTCATCCTGCAAAAAAATGAAAAATACAGTCCAAACCAGAATTAGAATGAGGCTCAAAATTTCTTGTAGAAGGCTGACCCTGACATTGGTATTTCTATGTGACTAACATTTAAAAATAACCCATAATGGACAGTGTAGAATACTTAGATTAACCCAATAGGTTATCTTCTCTCATACAACAGGAGAATCAATTTAGGAAAAGCAGAGGCACCTGTGTTGGTGAATAGGGATCAAAAGACTTGGCTTTCAAATTCTTGGCTCTGCCTCAGCCAACCTGCGTAAGTTAGTTAGCATGTCTGTCTCTCATCTCACAGCACTCTACAAAATTAAATGAGAATACACCTGGAAGCACTTTGTCTCACTTCTTGGCAGTTAAAATATTACTGTCTGGCTGGGGGTGTGTAGCTCAGTGGTGGAACCCTTACCTAGCATGATGAGATCCTGGGTTTGATGCCAGCACCACCAAAAGATAACATCAACAACAACAACAACAACAACAACAAAATGTTCTCCTGCAAATGATTGCCATCCAATGGCACAGTAAGAAAAAATTTTAATATGCAACATTTAGAAATAATTTTATTTCAAAGACAAATACCTAAAGGTAATAATTAAAAATTATACCCCCATTCAAACTGTTTAAATTAGTTTAGTCTCCAATTCATTAAATATTAATGTCAATACATGACTGACAACCTAAAAAACTTTTAATTAATTTGAAGTGATTCTGGAATGATTGCCCAGAATCTATCATTCTGGCCATGATCTGTAAGCCTCTTTCACTGTTGAGTATTTTGAATTTTATTGGATCAACTATCTTTCCATACTTGCTACTATCTCATAAACCTTTTTCAACAGTTAGAAAAAAAAAATGTATGAAAAAATGATGTCCTCAAGATTAACACAAAGGTCCCAGCATTACTGAGCCAGGTTGACACCAGTGCTTGTCTTTCTGTTGAAAGCGTCCCTGGCCCAGTGGCTATACTAGCCCTGTCACAAGGACTCAATGACATTAGTTCTTTGATATCAAATAAAAGCCATGGCTCAAGAGAGAATTTTTGTTTAGATTTCTGATTTTAATACTCACCCAGTTTATAAACTGGGCCTGAATGAATTTCACAGTTTCCAGAGTTAACAGCAGACTGATGGGAACAAGGTTATGGTACAAGATAATGAATACCAGTATATCAAACACATGGTTGTGGGGGGTGATACCTGTGGAGAAAATCAGCAGAACTATGTCACAGCTTCAGACAATGGTTTCATTTATCCTCATTTGAATTACCACTTTATTAGAATTGTGGAATTTTTCCATGAAAATCATGATTAAAAGTGGACCCCAAAATGAATATTTTTATGAAAATTAATCAAATAGCAGCCATGCATGAGGAGTATGGGAAGCACCGAGATTCAAGATCCCCCTGCTCTCAGGGAGTTCAGGATGAGGCCTGAGGAAAAAAGCCGGGTCAGTGAAGATGGTGTGAGGAATTCCATGGTGGCACAGAAAATTGAGCATGGTGACAATGACATAAAGAAAAGGGCCAGCATCTCAGACAGGAACCTCTCAGAAAAGGAGATGAGCGGAGTTTGAAGGAGAAGGAAGTTTGCTAAAGGCAAGAGATACGAGGAAGGGAATGAGGAGGACATTGCAGCTGGAAGTAACAGTGGGTGTGAAGTCAGAGACAGACTTCACTTTAGTTAAGGAAACTAAAACATGTGCGTATAAATAGGTACCTTATATTATACTTTTTAAAATTCAACAAAAGTAGTGAAGGCCAAAAAAGAGGTAAATGGGAGGCTTTGTAAAATCTATACATATACTCATATTTCGAAGAGACGTTTGTGTGTTTGAGACAGTAATTTTCCAATAAGAAATTCAACCTAATTTCAAAGAAAGTGACTTTAAAATATTTAGAAGGTGTTCAGGGGATATGTACACACTGAATTATATATATGTTTTTCTGAAAACTTGAATCTCAATCTTATATTTTGTTTATATATCTGTGTTACATGGGGTATGGGGTATAACTGAAAAGAGATAGCCAAATCATTTTGTAGAAGTGTTACATTTTGCTGAACACAAATTCATATAAGTGAATAAAACTAAATAATTATTTTAACTTGTAAGTTAAAAATCTTGTATTCTTTTTTTTTTTCTTTTAGAGAAACATACTGGTAATGTAGGACAATTGGAGCAAAATCTAGATTTCTAAATTACATCAACTTGAAAGTAAGTCACATCTTTTCAAACTCTATGACCTCAAGTTTACTAACATTTCCTTATTTGCCATGATTATACTGTTATATTTACCTTAGATTTGTAAATCAGTCATTTAAGAAAACTAGAGGTAGATATTTTACTGTGACCATTTTATGGACAGAGAAACCAAGACAAAACTTTCAGTGTTTTGCCAAGTTTATTAATTATTGAAAATGCAGTTATAATTTTAATCCAACAAGTGTCCTCTTCTTTTGAACTAGAGTATCCTGGGCATATTGATATAGTCTGGAACCAATTCCAGGTTCTTTTTCCAAATATGCCACTCACTACATCTGTACTTTTTGGTTGCCATATGGAATCTCAGTTTCGCAGCAGTAAGTCAAGAAATTGGACTAGAACATTATAAAGTTCTATGTCAACTCAAAAATTATTTCTTATCGTTATTCAATTAATTATTGAGTCTCTGTTATAAAAAAAAAATGTTCTTGAAGTTAAGGGTACAATGATTCCTGTCCTCAAAAATGCATAATCTAGGGCTGAGGCTGTGGCTCACCGGTAGCACACTTGCCTGGAATGTGTGAGGCACTGGGTTCGATCCTCAGCACCACATATAAGTAAATTAAAAAAAAAAAAAAAGTCCATTGATAACTAAAAAAAAATATTTTTAAAAAATTGCATAATCTAGAGAGAAGATGGCAGAGCAAATCTAGGCAGCAACTCTTGATCTGGCCATAGCCCAGAAAAACATGTAGTGAAAGACCAACTGATAAGAATGATGAGCAACAGAGTAAACACTCTAAAACTCAATATTGGACATCTTGATATTTGGAGGGACTTGGAATTTGGTTACCAGAGCAGAAAATAAGGATAGAAGTCCTTGACCCAAAGAGACAAAGAAGAAAAGGAAAAGCCCATAAATTTACTTCCTTAACAAAGTTGGAAAGAAAATGAAACCAAGTCAAAATGGGACAGAAGCAGCAAAGAGTGAAGGGGATCACAGAGTGTGAGCTAAAAGTTGTGCTGGGGCAGGGCAATCATTCTGTAAAGTCCACAGCTAGCCAATCTCCCTAGAAGAAAGTAAACCAATACAGCTTCTCCTCACCTACAAATAAAACCACAGGGAAAGTTTCTGAATGGTCTTGTCTGAGTAATCCATCTGGAAGTGCAGAGAGATCTTTATTAGTTGAATGCTGCCCAAACCCCTCCCCTTCACTGTGGACAAGGGAAGTGGAGTGGAACTGACCTGACAACAAATCACACCCAGGGAGTGCTAAACCCAACCCAGTGCTCCCCAACAGCCTCCACAGGAGTTGAGGCAAAGATGGGCTGACACCCTAACCCCATCACACTGATAGGTAAAATGCCAGTGATCTGCCTCAGTCGTGGTGGAAGCTTCCACGCCAGTATGTCCACAGAAAGTCCGCACCCAAAGGATCCACATTGCAGACAATTGCCAAGTGCTTGGCTATAGCCACTGCAAAAAAAGTCCAAGCAGAGGGGAGTGGGCACTCAGCAAATCCAAAACTGCCAGCCATGTAGGAGTTCAGAAAAATGACGGTCAACTGTCACTCTCCCCAAGTCACAGGAAAGGTATCCCAGTGATCTCCATCATCCAAGTGGAGGCTTTTAACCCACAGGCCACCTACAGAGAGCCTTCATTCACAGGCCCCACAATTGTAGTCAGAACCCCACCCCCGTTGTGTGTTAGCTTCCATATATCAGAGAGAACATTTGACCTTTATTTTTGTGAGACTGGCTTATTTCACTTAGCATGATAGGCTCCAGATCCAACCATTTACTGGCAAAATGACATAAAGTCATTCTTATTTATGGCTGAGTAATATTCTCTAGAGTATATATACCCAGTTTTCTTTACCCACTCATCTGTTGAAAGACACCTAGTTTAGTTCCATAGCTTAGCTATTGTTACTTGAGCTGCTATAAACATTGATGTAGCTGCATCACTGTAGTATACATGTATACCTTCAGATTTATACCAAGGAGTGATAAAACCAAGGTCAAATGGTGGTTTCATATTTAATTTTTTGAGGAATCTCCATTTTGCTTTCCAGAGTGGTCCCACCAATTTCAGTCCCACCAGCAATGTGAGAGTGTGCCCTTTTTTCCACATCCTCATCAACATTTATTGTTGTATTCTTGATTGTTGTCATTCAGACTGGAATCAGATGAAATCTCACTTAATTTGCATTTTCAAATTGAACATTCTTTCATATATTTGTTGAGCATTTGTATCTCCCCTTCTGTGAAGTGTCTGTTCAGGAGAGGCACTTGGGTCTGAATTAGAACAAGATATATTCCATGCTTATATAATTATGTCAAAATGTATTCTACTGTCTTGTATAAATAAAAAGAACCAATAAAATAAATAAATGGAACAAAAAGTGTGGGGATTTCTATGAAAAAAAGAAGAGCAAACTATGGAGTAAAAAAAGATTGAGGTGAAGGGAGAAGGAATGGGGAAAGGGGGCACAGTGGAATGAAATTGACCAAATTATGCTATGTACATTGAATATAACACAGTGGATTTCATCATTGTGTATATCTATAAAGCATTAATTAAAAAACAATAAATTGGGCTGGAGCACTCAGTGGTAGAGTGCTCAGTGGTGGAGCACTTGCCTAGCATGTGTGAGGCTCTGAGTTCGATTCTCAGCACCACATATAAATACATACATAAAATAATGGTATATCAACAACTAAACATATATTTTAAAAAATAAATAACTAGGAGAAAGATCAGGAGCATAGAGGAAGGGAAACAGGAAGAGTAAAGAGGGCAGTGAAGAGAGACTACTAGGGACTAAAATAAAGCAAATTATATTCCATGCATGTTTAGCTACGTCAAAATGAACCTCACTATTGTGTATGACTATAATGTACTAATGAAAACATTTTTAAAAGACATACATAAAAATCCACAATCTAGGGTTGGGGGGCAAATAAACAATAATCATGAAACATGGAAATGGAATGAATTCTATTATGTATATTATAATAGAACCAAATAGAACTCCTAAGTAAAAAGTCTGGGAGAAGTAAGTCATGAAATGCCACAGGAGAAGATACTGCCTCATCTTGGCCTAATTGAGCAGTGTTAGGTGTTTAGGTGAAAGGGACCAGAGGTGAATTTGAGGCCCAAAGGAGCATTGGACAAAAGGCCTAGAGGTATCAACAGCCAGTTAATGTAAGGTTCCTGCAAGATACCAAAAAGCAAGCAGTACTTTGTTAATGGAGATTAGGTCCTGAGGAGGAAGTAGGAGTATATTATACCATAGGAATGGATGAGGTAATAAAGGTCCTGGTATTGGCATAATGGAGGAGGCTTAACTTGACCCTGTATGCCAGGAAGCAGGAAATATTTTTAGTAACAGCTACAGGATCTCCTTTGCAACTACTCAGCTCTGCCACTGTGACATTAAAACAGCCTCAGACAACACAAAAACAAGTAGGCATGGCTATGTCAATAAAACCACTCACAAGTACAAGCAGTGGGCCATTAAGCAGTGATATGCCAATCCAGTGTAGGCAATAGAATGCCACTGAAGTAAGTGTCACGTGTGCATAACTACTTTTTATATGGACACTATAGTGACCAGGAAATAGAAACAATAAGAGTCCTCTCCTCTTTCAAGAAGTCTGCAGAGGGCTGGGGCTGTAGCTCAGTGGTAGAGTGCCTGACTTGCACATATGAGGCACTAGGTTCGATCCTCAGAACCACATAAAAATAAATAAAGATATCGTGTCCACCTACAACTAAAAAAATGTATTATGAAAACAAACAAACAAAAAGAAGTCTGACAGAAAAGGGAAGAGGAGGTTATTTATATGGCATACCAACCTTGACAAATTTTATAGAAACCAAAATATCAGTAACTTTTGTTCAGTTTGAACATAAACTTATTTTTTTATGTCCAAAATAAGATGATGTCATAGTTTGGATGTAGCGTGTCCACCAAAAGCCCATATGTTAAAGGCCTAAGGGTGAACTTTTTGGTTAATGGTGGAAACATTAAAGGTGGGGGGTACTGACAGGAAGTTCTTAGGTCATTGGATACATACCTCCAAGGGGAACTGTGGGACCCCTAGTCCCCTCCATCATCTCTTTGCTCCCTGTCTCTGAATGTAAGCAGCTTTGCTCTACCATGAAATGCTACCTTAAAACAACAAAGCCAACTGGAACCACTAAATTATCTGTATTAGTCAGCTTTCCATTACAGTAATGGAAAGCTGACTAATACAGATAATATTAACACTCTTGTGTTAGAGCAAATTGAAGAAGGAAATTTAAATCCAGATTGCCTTTTGAAAGTAATCTAAAATCTACAACACTGAAAAGCAAAACTGGACAGGGAACATCTGGAAATCCCCATGGCATAAGAATAAACCTGTCTCAGGTTTTGATGCTATCTACAGAGATTATAACAGTTTATTTATTCCTAAAATGCTCCCAAACAGGTCTACATAAGGGAGGTTAAAATAGTTCAAGATCCTCAAAGACAGATTATAAAAGCCAGAAAGTATATAATGCTTTACTCTGAAACATAGAAATACATTAATTTTTAAAAATGCTGAACTTTTAATGCCATATACTAGTTCATTTTAAGACTGTAGAACGAATCAGACGCGCTTTTCCTATGTTCATATATGAATACATGACCAGTGTAACTCCACATCATGTACAACCACAAGCATGAGTACTCCATGTATGTATGATATGTCAAAATACATTCTACTGTCATGTATAACTAAAAAGAACAAATTTAAAAATTTTAAAAATACTTTACTTACAGCAAATTGATTTAATAAATGAATCCCCCCCCCATTCAATGCCCACTGTCCTCATTTTCTCATCAATGTACATCACACACAAAACTGTATTAACCTGATGAGGTAGGTATCATTCCCAATTTCAAATGAGGGAAGCAAGGCCTAGTGAAGGAAAAGCCTCATCAAAATTCTTATAGTCACCAAGTGTTAGAGCTAAAGACTTGGACCCTTGTGTGTCTGGCTCACATTCTTGTGCTTCTTCCCTGAGTCCTGTCTCTCTCCTGTATTTTGGAATGCCATAACTATGTGTAATTGTCATAATAATTTTTAAACAATCTTAAGCCATATGTCCCATAATTGACTAATATTGACAATATATAGAGAATTCAAAAACCCAACAGCAAGAAAGCAACCCAATTAAAAAATGGACAAAGGCCATAAACAGACATTTCTCAAAAGAAGACATAAGTATGTGAAAAAATGCTCAATATCACTAATGATCAGGAAAATGTAAATTAAAACCACAATGAGTTTGCATACTACATCTGGTAGAATGACTTTTATAAAAGAATAGCAAGTAGTATCAAGGAATGATAGAAAAGGGAACCCTTGTACACCATTAGGGGGTATGTAAATCAGCACAACCATTTTGGAAAATACTATGGTGTTTCCTCAAAATATTAAAACTAGAGCTATCATATGATCAAACAGTTCCTCCACTGGGTATATATTCAAAGGAAAGGAATTAATGTGTGAAAGAGATAAGGCACTCTTGCGTTTTTTGCAGTAGAGTTACAAAAGCCAGGGTACAGCATCAACCTAAGTGTCCTTCAAGCAAAGAATTGATAAAGAAAATATGAGACACACACACACACACACACACACACACACACACACACACACACACACCCCGCACAGGAGAAATACTATTTGGCCTTAAAATATAAAGCAATATTGTCATTTGTAAAAACATTGATGAAATTGAAGGCTATTGTGTTAAGTGAAATAAGTCAATCACAAAAGGGCAAATACTGCAGCACTCTTATGTTTAGAATCTAAAATGTCAGTCATTGACATAGAGAGTAGAATGGTGGTTTCCAGGGTCTGGGAGATAGGGAGAATGACATAATGGAGGTCTGTGTTAAAGAGTATAAAGTTTCAGTTAAACAGGAGAAACAAGTTCTAGATATTGATTGTACAGTGATGACTATCATTAATACTAATGCACTGTGTATTTGAAAATTGCCAAAAGAGAAGCTTTTAAATGTTTTCAGAATAAGAAAATAGTATGTGAGGTTAAGGATATAAAAGTTAGCTTAATTACATTATTCTACAATGTATACATATCAAAAATCATATTGCACTGCATATATAAAGGCAATTATTTCTCAATTAAAAGTAAAGCTTTAAAAAATAAATAAAGATTTAAAATTTTTAAGAAGGGAACATTGTTTCTAGTACTAATTTACAATCACTTTCTCAAAAAAAAAAAAAAAAATGACACCAGCCAAAATTGTTAGAATAAGTATCCTCCCTTTTAAACAAAAGCAGGGAAACAAGTCTTTAAAGTCCCTATTTTAAAAGCATAACTTCCCAAAGTGGCAGCTTCTTGAACTCTTAAACACTTACCACTAATTCCCATGTACCAAATGTTTTCCAGGTACATTTTGTTCCAAATTGTGGCTCCCACACAGCTCACTGCAGATATCACAAAGAGTAGTAGCAACAAAATGAGGATCTGCATGTTGGTTACTTTCTCAACCTGTGATCTCTTGAGAGGTGATTTGACGGAATTCTGCACAATAGCACATTTATTCATGTTCACACAGCATGCACACATGCACATATATCCAAAGAACAAAATACACACACATACACAAACACAAACATACACACACATACAGAATTGTACTGTAAAAACAAGATAATTGCAATTTGGTAATAAATATCTGGTAAGAAATAATTTTGAAAAGCTGAAGAAATATCTAAAATGAGAGGTATAATATGAACCTGCCTTTAAATTTCAGAGTAATAAAGAGGAATGAGCCTCCTGAATTCAAAAGATATATACTAAACTCCCTCACTTAATATAATCAGAAGGAAACATCCAGAATCAGAAAATTTGTCATCACAGACTATTTTACCTGCATCAATTTGGTTTCAAATCCAGTGTAAATGACTACACCAATGATCCACTGTGTATTTTTCAGCTGTGTACCTCTCAGCAACATCTGGTCAGGACCAACTGAAATAGGACTAAAAATAAGAAAGAACATTTATAAAGTACCAAAGAAGTCCTTTTCTCACAGTGTGATAAAAAAGCATAGGCCTTGTTATGGTTTGGATAGAAGGTGTTCCCCCAAAGCTCCTATGTTAATGCAGGAATGTTCAGAGGTGAAATTATTGGATCATGAGAATTGTAGCCTGATCCATCTGAATTTGAATAGACTGGGTAGTAACTGTTGTTGGGTGGGGTATGGTTGGATGTAGGTATTCTGACCATGGAAATAGACAGGGGAGCATTCCCCCAGTGAGCAAACTCCCAGGGAGTAACTGGAGCCCTGATTCCCAGGATTGGAATGCCCAGCCTCCTCCCTGTGAGGTAATAAGACAATTATGCAGGCACTACCTGGTTTCCTTAACCATGTCCTTGGAGAGAAGGGGCTCTGTGTTTGTATTAACCTGGACCTTATCTCAGTTAGCTGGCACTCGGGTTAAAGAAACACTAATTAGAACATAGTCATGGTAACAGGAGGTATGTGTTCTTTGAGTTCACTTCTGCACTTCTTCTTCACCACTTCACTCCTCTCTGCTCCTCCTGTCTGTCTGCTGTGTCTGTCTGTTCTTTTGTGCTCCTCCTCACAGGTTTTCTCCACAGGTGATCCTTTACAGTTGGAGAAGGTGGGTCACTGAAGGTGTACCCCAAAAGGGCTCATCTTCCCTGTGGTCGGTCTCTCTCTCTCTCTCTCTCTCTCTCTCTTTCTCTCTCTCTCTCTCTCCCCTTCCTGACCATGCCATGAACTGAGATGCTTTCCTGCCCTAGGACCTCACCCTGTGATGCACAGCTTCACCTTAGGCCCCAAGCAATGGAGTTGGCCATATTTGAACTGAGGCCTTTGAAACCATAAACCCCCAACAAACTTTCCTTCCTCTAAATTGTTCTTGACTGATATCTGGCTTCAGTGACACAGAATTTAAAACCAGCCTCCACCTTACATATATTTCTTTTTGGCAACTTCAACTCTGGAAGCAAATGACAATAAAATAGATGTTTCTTTATATAGTCACCTATTTCTAAAAGAGCATGAAAATAATTTTTCTTTGGTGTCTACCGCTCACCATTCCAAAGTCATGATGATCATAAATTTTAGATAGAGACTATCTCTTATGCCTAGAGTGCTTATAAAATTTGGAAAAATAACAGACCCAGAACAGCTAAAGCAATTCTAAGCAGGAAGAATGAAACAGGTGGTATCACTATACTAGACCTTAAACTATACTACAGAGAAATAGTAACAAAAAGAGCAAGGTACTGGCACCAAAACAGGTTGGTAGACCAATGGTACAGAATAGAGGACACAGAGACTAACCCACAAAATTACAACTATCTTATATTAGACAAAGGTGCTGAAAGCATGCACTGGAGAAAGAATAGCATCTTCAACAAATGGTACTGCGGAAACCTGGAAATCCATATGCAACAAAATGAAACTGAATCCCCATTTCTCACCATGCACAAAAGTTAACTCAAAATGGGTCAAGGACCTAGGAATTAAACCAGAGACTCTGCATCTAATAGAAGAAAAAGTAGGCCCTAATCTTCATCATGTGGGGTTAGGCCCCAACTTCCTTAATAAGACTCCTATAGCGCAAGAATTAAAACCAAGCATCAACTAATGGGATGGATGCAAACTAAAAAGTTTCTTCTCAGCAAAAGAAATAATCTGTGAGGTGAACAGAGAGCCTACATCCTGGGAACAAATTTTTACCCCTCACACATCAGACAGAGCTCTAATATCTAGGGTATATAAAGAGCTCAACAAGATAAGCACCAAAAAAAGCAAATAATCCAATCAATAAATGGGCCTGAGACCTGAACAGACACTTCTCAGAGGAGGATATACAATCATTCAACAAATACACGAAAAAATACTCATCATCTCTAGCAATCAGAGAAATACAAATCAAAACTACTCTAATATATCATCTCACCCAAGTAAGAATGGCAGCCATTATGAAGACAAACAACAACAGGAATTGGCAAGGATGTGGGGAAAAAAGGTACACTCATACATTGCTGGTGGGAGTGCAAATTAGTGCAGCCAATTTGGAAAGCAGTATGGAGATTCCTTACTGATAAGCTGGGAATGGAACCACCATTTGACCCAGCTATTCCTCTTCTTGCACTATACCCAAGGGACCTAAAAACAGCATACTACAGTGACACAGCCACATCAATGTTTATAGCAGCACAATTCACAATAGCTAAACTGTGGAGCCAACCTAGATGTCCTTCAGTGGATGAATGGATAAAAAAAATGTGGCATTTATACACAATGGAATATTACTCTGCACTAAAAATGAATAAGATCATGGCATTTGCGGGGAAATGAATGGCATTAGAGAAGATTATGCTAAGTGAAGTTAGCCAATCCCAAAAAAATGCTGAATGTTTTCTCTGATATGGGGGGGGGTGACTCAAAGTGGGGTAGGGAGGGACAGCATGGGTGAAAATTACCTCTAGATAGGGAATAGGGGTGGGAAGGAAAGGGAGGGAGAAGGGGATAGTGGAAAAAGACGATCATCATTATACAAAATTCATGTATGAAGATGTGAATTTGATGTCAACATATCATATATACAAACAGAGATTTGATAAATTGTGGTATAAAGGTGTATTAAGAATTGTAATGCAAAAAAATTATGAATGTAATGTACTCCACTATTGTCATGTAAGAAATAATAAAAAAAAATCAGCTTAAAAAAAAAATTGTCCGAGAACGTTTTGTAGACCAATGCCTGTGTATCAATTTAGTAACCTATAGAAGGGATTGCATGGGGTAATTCAGAGCACAGAAAACAGGTTCAGCCTGCTATATTTACTTGTCCTCCTTACCTCCGGCACTAGATTGACCCGCCATATAAAATATGTTCCTAAAAAGTCTACGAAGTGCATAGGCCTGGAGCAACAGTAAAGAAGACCTCTCCGTTATGATCAAACCAAGTCCATTTGGCTTATCCTTGGTCACTTTCAAAACCATGTTCTTCTCACTGATTTACTCCATGTGATAATGCTCAGTGCTTATAGTCAAAGATAACTTGGAGTTGATTTCTCTATCCATAGCATTTATTGGTTGCTATTGTTTAAATATGAATAATGTTCCCCAAATGACCACGTGTTAAAGCCTTGATCCTCAGGGTGGTGCTATTGGGAGATGTTGGAACCTATAGAAAGTGGGGGTTGGTGGAAAGTCTTTAAGTCACTGGAGGCTTATGGAAGCAATAGTGGAAACTTAACTCTTCCTAACCTTGTTCTCTGTTTCCTGGCTCATGACATAAGCAATTTTCTCTGCCATTCACTCCCTCCATGATATGTCACCCTTGCCAGAGACCAAAAGTCTACCCAATCTTGGGCTAGAACTATGAGCCATAATAAACTTTTTCTTTTTTACAGTTAATTGTTTCAGGTATTTTATTACAGTAACATGAAATTGACTAACACAGGTATCCTGATTAAGAAAATGCTGTATCGTTTCCTTATTTTCAATATTTTCACAGGAGCTTCAGGGTATTTCAAAGTCAAGGAAAATGTAAATAAGTATAATGCTTTCAAATGTTATTAGTGGACAGAACAGAAACTGCAACAAACTGTGCTCCAGAAGAGGGAGAAAAAATACTTGAGAAGAGAAAAATGATACCTTTTACCCCTTAAATACAAGGTTCCAACAAAGTTATTAAACTGACGATCAGGTTCTTCACATTCAATTTTTCCATCTAGGTTTACCAATTGTCCTTCCTTTATTATTCCAGCAACTTCTAATGATGCCTATTTTTAAAAAACAGAATGAGAAAAATAAAAATAAAAGTTTTATATACTGGCAAAGCTTCAAGTCTCCAATAGTTAGTAAAAGATGATGATGAAAGTCAACTAAGAATGTTAAAATACCCAACCAAATTTTAATATAGACTTTTCTAGAAGACTTTGACAAAGTGAAATTTTACAAATAATTTTAATAAAATTGAAATGGGTGGAAAGTCAAATTTTATTCTCTACTGAAAACTTCACTTTTTAAAGTTCAACCATCATAATCTAACACCATATAATGTCTGGTACATTTATGTATGTAGCTGATGATGCTTGTTATGGTTTAAATATGAGTTGTCTCCCCAAAACACACATGTGAAACAACATAAGAATTTTCAGAGGTGAAATGATCAGATTATGAGAATTATAACCTAATCAGTGAATTAATCCACTGATGTTAATTAACAGGGCAATAACAATAGGTAGGGTGTGGCTAAGGAAGTAGGTCACTGGGAGTGTGTGCCTTGGGGTTTATGTTTTGTCCTTTGTGAGAAGACTTCTTTCTGCTTCCTGGTTGCCTGTCCTGAGCTGTTTTTTCTCCGCCCCACCCTTCCTCCATGATGTTTTGCCTTACCTTGGGCCTGGAACTATGGAGTTGGTTGACCATAAACTGAAACTCTTGAAACCTTGAGCCAACATAAACTATTCCTCTTCTAAATGGTTCTTGTTAGGTCTTTTGATCAACAAAAAGCTAACTAAAACAATGCTAAATTATGGATCATATTTTGAATAACAAGAATATAGAACAGGGGTTCAAAACTTTTGTATGCATCAGATTCATCCTATGACATCTGATGAAAATAAAGTTTGCTGAATTCATCCCCAGAGTATTTTTATTTAGTGGGTCTAAGGTTGAGTGGCACAATTTGGATTTCTAACAGATCCTAGAGGATGATGATACTTCTGGTCCCGAGTTAGGACTTGGAGAATCATTGAACTTTATCCCCAAAATATCTCAACCTTCCATAGAGAAAAGAATAAAATCAACATCAAGAGATAGAATCAACTCAATAAAATCCTGGCGAATCGAATACAAAAGCATATCAAAAAAATTGTGCATCATGATCAAGTAGGATTCATCCCTAGGATGCAAGGCTGGTTCAATATACGGAAATCAATAAATGTAATCCACCACATCAATAGACTTAAAGACAAGAACCATATGATCATCTCGATAGATGCAGAAAAAGCATTCGACAAAGTACAGCATCCCTTTATGTTCAAAACACTAGAAAAACTAGGTATAACAGGAACTTACCTCAACATGGTAAAAGCTATATATGCTAAACCTCAGGCTAGCATCATCCTAAATGGAGAAAAACTGAAGGCATTCCCTTTAAATCTGGAACAAGACAGGGATGCCCTCTATCACCACTTCTTTTCAATTTAGTTCTTGAAATACTAGCCAGAGCAATTAGACAGACAAAAGAAATTAAAGACATAAAAATAGGAAAAGAAGAATTTAAATTATCGCTATTTGCGGATGACATGATAATATATTTAACAGACCCAAAAGGGTCTACAAAGAAACTGCTAGAGTTAATAAATGAATTCAGCAAAGTGGCAGGATATAAAATCAACACGCATAAATCAAAGGCATTCCTGTATATCAGCAACAAAACTTCTGAAATGTAAATGAGGAAAACCACTCCATTCACAATATCCTCAAAGAAAATAAGATACTTGGGAATCAACCTAACAAAAGAGGTGAAAGATTTATACAATGAAAACTACAGAACCCTAAAGAGAGAGATAGAAAAAGATCTTAGAAGATGGAAAAATGTACCCTGTTCATGGATAGGCAGAACTAACATCATCAAAATGGCGATATTACCCAAAGTTCTCTACAGGTTTAATGCGATGCCAATCAAAATCCCAACGGCATTTCTTGTAGAAATAGATAAAGCAATCATGAAATTCATATGGAAAAACAAAAGACCCAGAATAGCAAAAACAATGCTAAGCAGGAAGTGTGAATCTGGAGGTATAGCGATACCAGAGTTCAAACTGTACTACAAAGCAATAGTAACAAAAACAGCATGGTACTGGTACCAAAACAGGAAGGTGGACCAATGGTACAGAATAGAGGACACAGAAACCAATCCACAAAACTACAACTATCTTATATTTGATAAAGGGGCTAAAAGCATGCAATGGAGGAAGGATAGCATCTTCAACAAATGGTGCTGGGAAAATTGGAAATCCATATGCAACAAAATGAAACTGAATCCCTTTCTCTCGCCATGCACAAAAGTTAACTCAAAATGGATCAAGGAGCTTGATATCAAATCAGAGACACTGCGTCTGATAGAAGAAAAAGTTGGCTACAATCTACATACTGTGGGGTCGGGCTCCAAATTCCTTAATAGGACACCCATAGCCCAAGAGTTAATAACAAGAATAAACAAATGGGACTTACTTAAACTAAAAAGTTTTTTCTCAGCAAGAGAAACAATAAGAGAGGTAAATAGAGAGCCTACATCCTGGGAACAAATATTTACCCCTCACACTTCAGATAGAGCCCTAATATCCAGAATATACAAAGAACTCAAAAAATTAAACAATAAGATAACAAATAACCCAATCAACAAATGGGCCAAGGACCTGAACAGACACTTCACAGAGGAGGACATACAATCAATCAATAAGTACATGAAAAAATGCTCAACATCTCTAGCAGTCAGAGAAATGCAAATCAAAACCACCCTAAGATACCATCTCACTCCAGTAAGATTGGCAGCCATTATGAAGTCAAACAACAATAAGTGTTGGCGAGGATGTGGGCAAAAGGGTACACTTGTACACTACTGGTGGGACTGCAAATTGGTGAGGCCAATTTGGAAAGCAGTATGGAGATTCCTGGGAAAGCTGGGAATGGATACACCATTTGACCCAGCTATCGCCCTTCTCGGACTATTCCCTGAGGATCTTAAAAGAGCGTACTATAGGGATACTGCCACATCAATGATCATAGCGGCACAATTCACAATAGCTAGACTGTGGAACCAACCCAGATGCCCTTCAATAGATGAATGGATAAAAAAAATGTGGCATCTATACACAATGGAGTATTACGCAGCACTAAAAAATGACAAAATCATAGAATTTGCAGGGAAATGGATGGCATTAGAGCAGATTATGCTAAGCGAAGCTAGCCAATCCTTAAAAAACAAATGCCAAATGTCTTCTTTGATATAAAGAGAGCAACTAAGAACAGAACAGGGAGGAAGAGCATGAGGAAAAGATTAACATTAAACAGAGACGAGTGGGGGGAGAGAAAGGGAGAGAGAAGGGAAAGCATATGGAAATGGTAGGAGACCCTCAATGTTACACAAAATTACATATAAGAGGTTGTGAGGGGAAAGGGGGGGGGGAACAAGGGAGATAATTAAACAACAGCAGATGAGGTAGAGAGGGAAGATGAGAGGGAAGGGGAGGGGGGATAGTAGGGGATAGGAAAGGCAGCAGAATACAACAGTCACTAATATGGCATTATGTAAAAATTGTGAATGTGTAACTGATGTGATTCTGCAATTTGTATTTGGGGTAAAAATGGGAGTTCATAACTCACTTGAATCAAATGTATGAAAGATGATATGTCATGAGCTTTGTAATGTTTTGAACAACCAATAAAAAAAAAAAGAAGAAGGAAAAAAAAGAGAGAGAATCAAACTGTCATCCATCTTGTCAACAGAATTGAAAGATACAAGAAGACAGCTGATAAATTAACTATTTAAAATGAAAGACTTTTAATTCTAAATGTTATAATTTTCCAAATGTCAAACAAATGTAAAATGTAATACAAATATTTTGAGGCATATACACATGATATAAACCCACATTGAAATATTTTGGGATGAATTTCTGTTTATCAGGAGACACCTTAAAGAATGTTTCGGAACAAGTTAACAACTAGAAGAAGACATATGTAATATGTATAATTGACAAAGAATAAATATGAAAAATAAAGAAATTCTATAAATATCCCAATAGAAAAAAGAACAAAAACATTAACAAACAGTTCCCAGAAGCGAAAAACATGTACTTCCCGAAAATTCAAAAACAGATTCTCAAGCATACAATTAATGAATTATATTAGAAAGGGTTATCATCCCATTGATAGATGCTAAAAAATTAGTAAAAACTTTAACATGGATTGTAGAAAAAGTTTCTTAGTAATCTTCGAGTTAAAGCATCTTCCCCATGATGGTAGAGGATATCTACCAAAGCATGAAAGCAACTACCATGCATGACTATGAAATGATAGAATTTCATTAGTCAGAAGAAATAAGAAGTCACCAGTATTAACATGAAATTTATTTTTAATTGTCTGGACTTTTAGGCAATGAAATGAAATGGGGGGGGGAGTGATGAGGAATTTTTATTGGAAAGGAAATGTCAAAAATGACTCCACATTTTTTTAAAAAAGGAAATAGTAATAGAATTTACAAGGTGGTAAATTTTATGTTAAATTTCTAGAAAGCATTAAAACCTCAAACTCTATTCTAATACTCTCCTTTCTACTGTGTAAATACGTAAAACTGATGAAAAAAATGATCACCCTACTTTTAGAAAAATAATTGACTATTAGAAAAGCCTACACATTATATTTTAAGATCATAAAAATATGAGAGTTTAATAAGTTGATGGTAAGATCAATATGCAAAAATAAGTATCAATGTGTCACAATTAGTTTAACCATTCACATATAAGAGAACATGTGGCTATTGCAGATAAAACTGCTATAAATATTTGTACATAGCTTTTTTCGTGGATGTGAGCTTTCATTTCCCTGGGATAAATCCCCGGAAGTGCAATTGCTGAGTCATATGCTAGGTACATTTCTAACTCCATATCAAACTTAGAAATTGTTTCCCAAAGTAGCTGTACCATTATATATTCCCCACCAGCAATGAATGAATGGTATAGTTTTATGCATCCTCACCAGTGTTTAACATCACAACTATTTTTTTATTTTGGTTGTTCTGATGGGTATTTCACTGTTGTTTCAATCGTATTTTCTTAAAGACTAGCTAATGTTATAGAAAATATTTTCATGGACTTATTTGCCATTTGTATATCCTGTTTAGTTAAATGTCTCCTCATGTCTTTCACCTAGTTTCTATATGCTTTGATTTTTGTTCGATTTTGAGATTATTTACATATTATAGATAACAATAATTTGTCAGATATGTGGTTTGCAAATATTTTTTCCAAGTCCGTAGCTTGTTTTTGTTTTAAAGAAAAAATGTATATGTATGTATTCTCTTGATTTCTCTTAACATATATATAGTCTTTTTATTAGAGCATTATAGTTACACATAGTATTGGGGTTCATTTTGACAAAATCATATATACCTGGAGTTTGATTTACTCCATTTCAGGACTGATTCCCTTCCCTTATTCCTCCCCTCATCCCTTTCCCTATTCTCCTTCCTCTCTACTCTATGGATCTGCCTTTTATTTGTTTATTTATTTATTTATTATTGGTGCTTTCTACATGCACATAAAAATGAAATTCCCCTGTGATATATTTATATATGTACATATGTGATTTTGTTAAATTCATTTTACTTTTCCTCCCCTTTCCCTTCCTTCCTCTCTCCCTCTTAATTTCCTTCTTATACTCCACTGATCTTCCCTATATCTTTATGATATCTAATAAAGATACCCTCTTTCTCTTATTTTTCTCTAGCTTTTACATGTGAGAGAATGGAATTTTTGAGTCTGTCTTATTTCACTTAGCATGATACAATTTCATTATTCTTTGTGGAGAAGTAAAACTCATTGTGTATATATATATACCTATTTTCTTTATTCATCTATATATTAATAGGCATCTGGACTGTTTTCATAACTTGGCTGTTGTGATTGTGCTGCTATAAACACTGAAGTGACTTGTCACTACTATCTGCTGATTTCAGTTCTTTTGGATAAATGCCAAGGAGTCGGGATAGCTGGGTCATATGATAGTTCCACTCTTAGTCTTCTAAGGAATCACCATACAACTTTCCAGAGTGGTTGTACTAATTTGCAGCCTCACCAAGAGTGTATGAGTGTATCTTTCCTCTCTCATCCTCTCTAGTACTTATTTTTATTTGTATTCTTGATAATTGCCATTCTGAATAAAGTGAGATGAAATCTTTGTGTAGTTTTAATTTTCATTTCTCTTTGCTAAAAATGTTCAATTTTTTGTATATTTGTTGGACATTTTAATTTCTTCTTTTGAGGAATGTAATTTTAGTTCTTTTGCCTACTTATTAATTGGACTGTTTGTTTTGTTTTGGGGTATTAAGTTTTTTGAATTATTTATATAGTGTGCATATTAATACCTCGTCAGAGGAGAAGCTGGCAGAGATTTTCTTCCATTCTGTAGGCTCTTCCTTCATGCTCTTAATTTTTTCCTTTGCTGCACAGAAACTTTTAAACTTGATGCCATCCCACTTATCTATCTTGATTTTATTTCTTGAATTTAGGTCAGTGCCTGCACCTATATGATGAAGTGTTGGCCCTATATTTTCTTCTAGCATTTGCAAACTTTCCTATCTAATTATTAAGTCTTTGATTCACTTTGATTGAACTTTTGTGTAGGTTGATAGGTCATTCCTATATATATATGGATATCCACTTTTTCCAGCACCAAACACATATATTCTTATCTCTTAACACATATATATTTAATTTCTCTTAACACATATCATTCTCTTAATTTCTTTAAAATATACATGCTTGGATTTTTAAACAATTTTTAAAAAATTTATTATGGCATTATAGTTATAAAAAACAATAGAGTTCATATCTGATATATTTATAAATGCATATGGCATCGTTTGCTCTTTCAATCCCCAGTAAATCTTCTTTCTCTCCCCTCTCTTCATTTCCCCTGATCTCCTTCTACTTTATTTGTTTTCCTTCTATTTATTTTTTAAATTGGTGCATTATAGTTTTATAAAAAATTGGAATGCATTGGGATATATTCATACAAGCACATAGGATAATTTGGTCAGCTTCATTCCCCAGTTCTTCCTTTTTTCCTTCCCTTCTGTCCTTTGTCTTGGTCTCCACTCCTACTCTACTGATCTTCCTTCTATTTTCATGAAAACTCATTTTATTCCTTTTTTCTCTCTAGCTTCCACATCTAAGAGAAAATATGCAACCCTTGACTTTCTGGGACTGACGTTTCACTTAGCACAATATTTTCCACTTCTATCTATTTACCAGCAAATGCCACAATTTCATTTTTCTTTTTAAATGAGTAAAAGTCTATTGTGTATATTACTACATTTTCTTTACCCATTCATCTATCAATGGGCATCTGGGCTGGTTTCATAACTTCATTATTGTGGATTGTGCTGCCATAAACCTAGAAGTGATTGTATCACTATAGTATGCTGATTTTAATTCTTTCAGATAAATACTAAAGAGTGAGATAGCTAGGTCATATGGCTTTTTGTTTTGTTTTGTTTTATTTTAGGAATCTGCTTTCCAAAGTGGTTGTACTAATTTGCAGATCCACCAACAATGTATAAGAGTATATTTTCCCCCCACATTTCACCAGCAATTATCATCATCATCATTCATATTCTTGATGATTGCTATTCTAACTGGGGTAAAATGAAATCTTAGTATAGTTTTGATTTGCATCTCCCTGATTGCTAAGGAAGCTGAACTTAGGCATCTGTGAATTACTTGAGGGTCTTCACTTCTTATGGAGCCATGGAGATTTGGGTTCTTCCTTGGGAACTATCCGGGCTCCTCATCCGTGTGCAATGGATTGTTGCCCAAGGCACATGACCTCTATCTCCATTCTACTAGGAAGACCAATCTCATAGCTCCAGAGTTGGGCATAACTAGATTCCCACCTCTCACCCTGTTCAAAAATCAATTCAAAGTGGATCCAAGACCTAGGAATTAGGCCAGAAACAGTGAAATTCCTAGAAGAAAACACAGAGTCAACACTCCCCATACTGGCACAGGAACCAACTTCTTATTTATTTTAGTTTTTATTTGTTCTTTCTAGATATTCACTAGAGTAGATATTCACAGCCCACCTCCTACCTTATTTGGCAAACAACACTTCATGGAAAACCTTTGATGTTCCCCCGATATAAATAAAGCAAGCACAAGCTCCATTTTGCTCTTTTTAGTGTGCAAGAGCAATCTGTAAGATATCAGCTGGCCTGTCCTGCTTTTAAAATTACTTTCTGTGTCCATTGTTTTTTTCACTGCCCTACCTTTCTTAGCTTTTATTCCGCAGGCAGCCCATTCCACCAAGAGGAACTCCATTCCCATTACCTATGCGGGATGTGGGCAGGAAATGTTGGTCATTTGTGTTTCTTCTTTTGAAAAATATCTCTTTAAAATTTTTTGCTCATTTATTGGTGGTGTGGTGTTTTTGTTTTGTTTTGGTTTTTGGAGCTAAGTTTTTTAAGAACCCACCCCCAGACCATAGAATTGAAGTTCTATTTATTTATTTATTTTGTTATTTTGTTATTTTGAGATAGGTTCTCAGTAAGTTCTTAGGGCCTTCCTAATTTACTGAAGCTGGCCTTGAACTTGTGATTTTCCTGCTTCAGTCTCCTGAGTCACTGGGATTACAGCATGTGCCATCATGTCCAACTTGGAGATATAAATAAATAGATAGATATAGATCTACTTATATCTACATATATCCCAGTTATTAGTCCCCTGTCAAAGGAGTAGCTGGCAAAGATTTTGGTCCCATTCTGTAGGATATCTTCACACTTCTGTTTTCTTGACTGTTCAGAAGCTTTTTAACTTAATGCCATCCCACTTATTGATTTTTTTGTTTGTTTCTTGAGTTTTAGGTGTCTTATTAAAGAAGTCAGCTCCTTACAACCACAGAATGAGAAGTTATACTCCATATATGTATAATTTGTCAAAATACACTCTACTCTCTTGAATATCTAAAAAGAACAAATAAAAACTAAAATAAATAAGAAGTTGGTTCCTGTGCCAGTATGGGGAGTGTTGACTCTGTGTTTTCTTCTAGGATTTTCACTGTTTCTGGCCTAATTCCTAGGTCTTGGATCCACTTTGAATTGATTTTTGAACAGGGTAAGAGGTGGGAATCTAGTTTCATTCTCCTACATGTGGATATCCATCCAGTTTTCCTGGCATCATTTCTTAAAAAGATTATCAAGTATTAGATGACAGTTTCTAAGTGGATTTGTCTCTGTGTCTTCCACTCTATTCCATTGGTCTTCATGTCTGTTTTGATACCAATACCATGCTGTTTTGGTTACCATGGCTCTGTAGTAAAATGTGAGATCAGGTATTCTGATGCCTTCAGTCTCACTTTTGTTACACAGGATTGTTTTGATTATTCTGGATCTTTTATTTTTCCATATAAATTTTAGAATTTTTCTAGTACTGTGAAGAATATCATTGGTATTTTGATGGAGATTGCATTAAATCTGTAGATTGCTTTTGTTAATACCTATTCATGAACATGTGAACACGATAAGTCTTTCCATCTTCTAAGATCTATTTTTCTTCAGTGTTCTATAGTTTTCATTGTAGAGGTCTTTTAGCTCAGTTAGACTTATTCCTAAGCTTTTTTGCTTTTCTTTCTTTCTTTCTTTTTTTAGGTTATTATGAATGAGGTAGTTTGGAAGATTTTTATTGGAATAGAAGAAAGCTATTAAATTTTGTATGTTGATCTTGTATTGTGCTACTTTGTTGACTTGTTTCTCAGATCTTGAAGTCTTCTGTTGTTTTTTTTCTGAGTCCTTATGGTATAGTATCGTGTCATTAACAAAAAGAGATAGTTTGACTTCTTCTTTTCTATTTGTGTCTTTTTAATTTCCTTCTCTTCTCTAGCTAGAATTTCAAGAACTACATTGAATAGAAGTACTGAGAGTGGACATCCTTTTTTTATTCCTGATTTTATAAGGAAATAATTTCAGTATGATGTTGGCTTTGGGTTTGTCATGTATAGCCTTTATGACGTTGAGATACATTCCTTCCCTCCCTAGTTTCTTCAGTGGTTTTTTAATAACATGAATGGGTCCTGAATGTTACCAAAGGTCTTCTACATCTATTGAGATGATCAAGTGATTTTTTTGTCTTTGATTCTATTTATGCAATGAATTACATTTATTGATTTAGGTATTTATTGAAATGAGATCTTTATATTTCAAGCATTTGTAGATTTTCCTGTTATTGTTCTGTTACTGATTTTTTTTTAAATTTTTTATTGTGGGTTGTTCAAAACATTACAAATTTCTTGACATATCATATTCCACACTTTGATTCAAGTGGGTTATGAACTCCCACCTTCACCCCATACACAGATTGCAGAATCACATCAGTTATACATCCATTGATTTACATATTGCCATACTAGTGTCTGTTGTGCTCCGCTGCCTTTCCCATCCTCCACCCTCCCCCCTCCCCACCTCTCCCCTCCCCTCCCCTCTTCTCTCTCTACCCCCTCCACTGTATAACCCTGAGGGTCTCCTTCCATTACCATGCAATTTCCCTTCTCTCTCCCTTTCCCTCCCACCTCTCATCCCTGTTAAATGTTAATCTTCTTCTCCTGCTCTTCGTCCCTACTCTGATCTTAGTTACTCTCCTTATATCAAAGAAGACATTTGGCATTTGTTTTTTAGGGATTGGCTAGCTTCACTTAGCATAATCTGCTCTAATGCCATCCATTTCCCTGTAAATTCTATGATTTTGTCATTTTTTAATGCAGAGTAATACTCCATTGTGTATAAGTGCCACATTTTTTTTTATCCATTCATCTATTGAAGGGCATCTAGGTTGGTTCCACAGTCTTGCTATTGTGAACTGTGCTGCTATGAACATCGATGTAGCAGTGTCCCTGTAGCATGCTCTTTTTAGGTCTTTAGGGAATAGACCAAGAAGGGGAATAGCTGGGTCAAATGGTGGCTCCATTCCCAGCTTTCCAAGAAATCTCCATACTGCTTTCCAAATTGGCTGCACCAATCTGCAGTCCCACCAGCAATGTACAAGTGTACCCTTTTCCCCACATCCTCGCCAGCACTTGTTGTTGTTTGACTTCCTAATGGCTGCCAATCTTACTGGAGTGAGATGGTATCTTAGGGTGGTTTTGATTTGCATTTCTCTGACAGCTAGAGATGGTGAGCATTTTTTCATGTACTTGTTGATTGACTGTATGTCCTCCTCTGAGAAGTGTCTGTTCAGGTCCTTGGCCCATTTGTTGATTGGGTTGTTTGTTCTCTTATTGTCTAATTTTTTGAGTTCTTTGTATACTCTGGATATTAGGGCTCTATCTGAAGTGTGAGGAGTAAAGATTTGTTCCCAGGGTGTAGGCTCCCTATTTACCTCTCTTATTGTTTCTTTTGATGAGAAAAAACTTTTTAGTTTGAGTAAGTCCCATTTGTTGATTCTAGTTATTAACTTTTGTGCTATGGGTGTCCTATTGAGGAATTTGGAGCCCGACCCCACCGACTGTAGATCGTAGCCAACTTTTTCTTCTATCAGACGGCGCGTCTCTGATTTGATATCAAGCTCCTTGATCCATTTTGAATTAACTTTTGTGCATGGCCGGGTGCAGGCAGCCGACAGTCGCCGAGTCGCGCGGGCAGCGGCTGGCGGGTCTGGACCTCTGTGCTGCGTGGCGGAGATTCACTCGTCTAGGGCAAACTGTCACCTCCAAAAATCCTTCCAATTCCGGGCCGGTCTCTCTTTAGTGGAATTTTGCTAGGAGTTTCTCAGCAGGTCGAATCTGAGCGTATCCATGCGTCTCTCTGACCTCGTTGTTGAGGAGGTACTGAAAGCGCTGCCTCCCCACTCGCCGCCATGTTGGATCCCCTGATGTCAGTTGTTTTTGGTGTGACTTCCTTTGCTTCTTTGCTCTGGATAAAGTACTGATGAATAATGAATCAATATTTTTTGGGGAGCAAGGAAAGGCAAGACTAAAATCATTACTCCTCAATTTTTTCCTCCCTCCCTGGTACTTTTGTATGTCACATTTCCTAAATGATTCTTCTGATCCTATTAAAACAACAAAGACACACAATTGCCTAAATATTATTTGAGGTGGCAGAAAAGTAAGAAAAACAGAGACCCAGAAAGAACTGAAATACTAAAACCTCTCAAGAGCAATCCTGTGTCAATATAGGCTTTTCCCTTAAGGAATCTGCCATACCCTGAATACCTTGAACTACAATTTTGTGGAGCCTAGGGAATAGGAGAGACAAGGAACAGAATCCGGGGAATCTTCCATGAGGAGATTCTGACAGGTGATTCCCTAACTAGGAAGAGGATTTTTAACACGGGTGAGCTCTAGTGAGGTCAAGTTAACTCAAGCCTTTCTGGTGGGTCTTTCAGAGAGCTATCAAACTGAACAAATAATGGCTTTTTGGAAGTGAAACTCTGAAAGAGCTCCAGTCTGTTTTACTCCCTCAGTACCAGGAATGTGAGTCATTGTTCTTCAAGTTACCATTGAGCTAGAAATCAGGTGATGGGACTTGGGCAAGTCAAAACATCACAAAGTTCCTTTTCACTTATTTATTTTTTAGCCAAGATTTAGCAATCTTTCTTGTATAAAATATTTCTGGCTTGCTTTAAGCCTTTGGCTGCTTTTTCAGAGTTCTGAAAAGGTTAATTCTGAAAAATTTTTGCCAGTTTTTAAATTTTTTGTGCAGAGGACAGGGACTTTAGAGGTTTTTACTCTGTCACATCTCTGGTATCCTTAAGGAAGCTACATTTTTAATGTTAGACTGTATTATTAATTATTTTTGGCGGTCATCAGTCACCCTTATTCATATCCAGAGGTTACATTCCAAGACATGCAATGGGTGCCTGAAACTTCAGATAGTACTGAACCCTATTTGTACTGTTATTTTTCTATACATGTATACCTAAGGCAAAATTTAATTCTATAAATTAGGCCCAGCAGAAGATTAACAACTATAACTAATAATAAAATAGGGCAATAATAAAAATAAGCCATAACAAAAATTATGTGAATGTGGTCTCTCTTCCAAAAGATCTTGTACATCACCTCTCATGATGATGTGGTAAGATGCAGTGCCTGCATGATGAGATGAAGTTAGGTGAGTGATGTAGGCGTTGTGACATAGCATTAGGTTTTGTAAGGATTACTTGACCACAGGCACAGCAATACTGTGACAGTTGATCTAATAAGCTAAATGGCTATTAATGGTTGAGTAGTGTATATAGTGTGGATGTGCTGGACAAAGGGCTGATTCACATCCCAGACAAGACTGAGCAGGATGGAGAAGGTGGGGCAGTGGTTTTATCATGCTTCTCAGAACAGTGACAGTTTACTTTTTGAATTGTTTATTTCTGAAATTTTTCATTTAATATCTTGAGATTGCAGGAAACTGAAACCACAGAAAGCAAACCACAGATAAGGGAGAAGCTACCGTAATGGTCTTGGCTAGTTAAACCAGCACAGTTTATTTTAAAACTGATATTTGAATGAGATACAACAAAAGATGATATATTCAGATTCTAAGACTTAATATTAACTTAAGTGGAACATTTTTGTTATTCTTTGTGGCTTTTCCTTCAAAATTATTAGTTTTCAAAAGTTGAGTTGGCATGGGACATGGGATAAAATATGGCAAGGCAAATGTCTGTTAGTTCAAAGCCTTGGTTTCCTGGCTGTGGAGGTTAAATAGTAACAAGCCTTAAATGTAATTTTAGTCTCAACACTCCCAAATCTGTACATACTTGTCTGGAAAATGTAACTTCATTCTAAAGGTCATCAAGCTTGAGTCTTTGGGAATTGTGATGGACTCATTTTAGAAAATGACAGAATTTTAGATTTGACCTCAGATATGACTGTTCTGAACTATATAACATTTGTTCATCCTCAGCAATTTCTCTTTGTGAGGTTAAAGAGCAGTCATGCAAGACTGTAAGGATAAGATCTTTTATACTGAGCCATTCTACAAGATGAATTGCAGGCTGGTGGGAGCAGTCTGCTAATATTTTCTGGAAACAGCTACTTGTAGTTCTTTCAGTGGGTAAAATTTCATAACTTTCAATTACTAGGAAAACAATTTAATGAAGAGACATTAATTCAGTAACATTTGTTTTACTTTTCTTAGTGAACCTCAGTCAATGTGTTATGTTGCAACAGCCAATCTGGATGGAGAAACAAATCTAAAGATACGGCAGGTAAAGGCACTTTTTCTTAACTAATTTTATATCTGAGCCCACAATGTCATGTTTTGCCAGTAGATGTTGTCTTTTCCACAAAGAAAACACCCTCACCACTACTGAGTGGATGCAATTTATCCACATCAGGTTATTCAAAGGATTTTTAATCATTATTAGCATTATTACTAACTATAGTGTATTAGTATTAGTCATACTATTGTTATCAGGAATCTACATGGATGTGTATTGTTGTTAGGAAAAAAGTATGTGCTATGAAATTCATATGCATATTGCTTTGAACTATTTCTATTAGTACTTTGGTGATAAAACTAACGTGTGGCTAACTATGGTAAGTAGATTAAAGTAGGGTTTAAGAGCTTGTATTCTTGCATACCACTCTTTTAAAAAGCATCTTCATAGAAACATGATTATGAATGTAAGGAGATGGTTTTACAATTAATTTGTCATGGGAAAAAGACATTAAATTTTAAGCCAACTCATTCTCTGTTCTATTTGTTTAGTAAGGAAGCTGTTGGTCTTACATTTGTCTGTTCACATGTTTGTGTGCTATTTTTTTGGGAAAATTTAATTAAAAATGGAAAAAATAGAAATTAAAGTAATACATAATTTTTGTAAAAAATAATAAAAACAATACAGAAATGTATGTAGTCTATTCAACCCTCTTCCCTGTTTAAATTCCACTTTTATTTCCAATGGTAATCATTAATAATAGTTTAGTGATACTTTCTAGATTTTAAAAGTTTCAATTATGAGCTTTTGTTTCTGGGAAGGTGGAGTATATATACCTTTGCTGTTAAGTACAAATAACAATATTGGGCTTTATATTGAAAACAAACCTAAGATGACTCTGAAAGGCTGGGGGAAGGTGGCGATAGAGAACAACATGGTGGTGGGGTTCTTGGATTTTTCTTTTACTTTATAAATCTCAGGCTTGTAACTGAAGAACAATGAACACAGACAATAAACAAACAAACAAACAAATCCTTAGCAAAAGCCTGCTATTTCTAGTCAAAAGACCAGGAAAGGGACAGCCTACCAAGATAGAATCTTGATATCTGGACTATAGTGAAGCAGCCCAATTTCCCCATGAGAGTGGGATCCAAGAAGCCAAATAGGAAGCCATGACTTTCATTCCCCTTGGTGGTAATGAGGGCCTTCCTGATTTTTAGTGGAAGTGGAGAGAAAGACCAAGTGGACAGCAATAACAAGGCACTCCAAACCCTTCAAGTCAGGGAGGTGACAGAGAAGGCATGCATGAGTCTTGACTGGCTATAATGGAAAGGCCCCCTTCACCTATCAACAGAGGCCAGTACTTTCTCTTCCACTTTGTAATATTGAGGCTGTACCTGTTTCATGTGCTGGAGTAGTGTCAAGCAAAGATAACCAAAACAGGTTTAAGTAAGTTCCAGAGTTGTATTATATCATATCCTAAATTTCCAGGTTATTATTTTTAAAAATCACCATTGTACCTCAAACCAGGAAGTTCTGAAACTGAATAGGAAAAAAAGATGCCAACATCAAGACAATGGATGTATTAAAATTATCTGATAGAGAGTTTAAATCATCCATCATAAAAAGTTTTAATGAGTGATTACAAACATGCTTGAAACAAATAAAAACATAAAAACTCTCCAGCTAAGAAACAAATTCTCAGCAAAGAAATAGAAGGTTTAAAGAACCAAATGGAAATCTTAGAAATTAGAAATACAATAACTAAAATTAAAAACAAACCATAAGAGATGGGCTTAACAGCAGAATGGAAGGAATAGAAGAAAGAATCAGTAAACTGAAAGATAAAACAATAGACATTACCCAATTTGAGCAGCAGAGAAAAAATACACTGCATAAAGTAAGCATGGCTTCAGGGGCTTCTGGGAATTTAATTAAACAGCTAACTCTCATGTCACCAGAGCCTTGGAAGGAGGAGGAAAAAATGAATGGGAAGAAAATTTTGCCAAAAATTTTGCCCAAAGATACAAACTACAGATTAAATAAGTTTACTGAACCAAAAAAGGCCCAAATGAATCTACATCAAAACACATTATAGTCAAACTTCTGAAAACAAAGAAAAATCTTGAAAGTAGTGAGGGAAAAATGACACTTTACCTCTACAGGAAAGACAGTTTGATTAACAGCAGGTTTCTCACTAGAAAACCATCGAGACTGGAAGACAGTGGCACACATTTTTCAAGGCTTAAAGAGAAATGTCATCCCAGAATTATAGCCAGCAGAAGTATCTTTAAAGAACAGGGGAGAGACTGGAGGGACGCTAAAACCTTTTCAAATGAAGAGAAACTAAGATCTCTTTTAAAATAATGGTTAAAGAAAGATTTCAATTTAAAAACAATTTAAAGGAAGGTAAACAATTTAAAAAGTAACATAAGTATGGAATAAGGAAGAAAGAAAATCGCAAGTAAAAATAAGGTTAAATGTAATTGGCTTTATTTTTCTTGACTTTTCTAAATTGTTTGATAAATGAATGAAAAACTATAAAACTGATGTTCTAAATATATTTATGATATGTACCATATTGGGATAAAGTAAAAGGTTGTAAAAGGAAGCAAAACTTTTATGTTTTATTCATACTTGTAAAATTATGATACAAATAGACTTTGAGAAGTTATATGTAAATTATGTGATATTTAAAAAAATCACTAAAAGAGCTATATGAAAAGATACACTAAAAATGCTATTTAAAAATCAAAATGGAATTCTAAAAACATTCAAGTAACACATAGGAAGTAAAGAAAAACAGAAAAGTAAAAAATGGAGGAAACAAAAAATCAATAAGTATATTAAATGTAAATCATCTAATTAACCAATTAATCAACTAATTAATCTAATTAAAAGACACAGGCTAGCATAGTGGACAATGGTATGTTGTCTATGAGAAATCACTTTAAATATAATGGAATAGGCAGTTTAAGAGCAAAATAATGGAAAAAATATATAAAGCAAAATTTGATAGAAATCAGGAATGACTATATTCATATCAGATAAGGTAGTTTTTCTGATAAAAGAAAATTACCAGAGAAGTTCATTATATAACGATAAATGGATCACCCCACAAATAATACATATGATTCTAATTTTTATGCATCAGAAATACAAAGTTGTGGGCTAAGGTTGTGGCTCATCAATAGAGCACTCGCCTAGCATACATGAGGCACATAAAAAAAATAAATAAATAAAGGTTTGTGTCCAATTACAACTAAAAAAAAAATTTAACAAAATATAAAGTTGCAAAATTTGTGAGGCTAAACATTAATAAAAATTAAGATAATTATATAAGTCCACAATTGTAGATTTCAATAACTCTCTTTCTCATCAACTGACAGAAAAAAAGAGAATCCTTGATTATATACAAGAACTCAACACCATAAAGTAAAAAGATCTACTGATAATTATGAAACAGTCACTAACAGAGTGTTTTAGAAATATACCCAACAACAGAAGGATATATGTTATTTTCAGGTGGCCAAGAAACACCAAAATAGACAATATTTGAGTCATAAATATCATAAGACAAAAATAATTAAAATCATACAGACTGTGTTTTCCAACCACAATGAGTAAAATTAAAAATCAGTAACAGAACAATAACAGGAAAATCTACAAATGCTTGAAATATAAAGATCTCATTTCAATAAATACCTAAATCAATAAATGTAATTCATTGCATAAATAGAATCAAAGACAAAAAAATCACTTGATCATCTCAATAGATGTAGAAGACCTTTGGTAACATTCAGGACCCATTCATGTTATTAAAAAACCACTGAAGAAACTAGGGAGGGAAGGAATGTATCTCAACGTCATAAAGGCTATACATGACAAACCCAAAGCCAACATCATACTGAAATTATTTCCTTATAAAATCAGGAATAAAAAAAGGATGTCCACTCTCAGTACTTCTATTCAATGTAGTTCTTGAAATTCTAGCTAGAGAAGAGAAGGAAATTAAAAAGACACAAATAGAAAAGAAGAAGTCAAACTATCTCTTTTTGTTAATGACACGATACTATACCATAAGGACTCAGAAAAAAAACAACAGAAGACTTCAAGATCTGAGAAACAAGTCAACAAAGTAGCACAATACAAGATCAACATACAAAATTTAATAGCTTTCTTCTATTCCAATAAAAATCTTCCAAACTACCTCATTCATAATAACCTAAAAAAAGAAAGAAAGAAAGAAAAGCAAAAAAGCTTAGGAATAAGTCTAACTGAGCTAAAAGACCTCTACAATGAAAACTATAGAACACTGAAGAAAAATAGATCTTAGAAGATGGAAAGACTTATCGTGTTCACATGTTCATGAATAGGTATTAACAAAAGCAATCTACAGATTTAATGCAATCTCCATCAAAATACCAATGATATTCTTCACAGTACTAGAAAAATTCTAAAATTTATATGGAAAAATAAAAGATCCAGAATAATCAAAACAATCCTGTGTAACAAAAGTGAGACTGAAGGCATCAGAATACCTGATCTCACATTTTACTACAGAGCCATGGTAACCAAAACAGCATGGTATTGGTATCAAAACAGACATGAAGACCAATGGAATAGAGTGGAAGACACAGAGACAAATCCACTTAGAAACTGTCATCTAATACTTGATAATCTTTTTAAGAAATGATGCCAGGAAAACTGGATGGATATCCACATGTAGGAGAATGAAACTAGATTCCCACCTCTTACCCTGTTCAAAAATCAATTCAAAGTGGATCCAAGACCTAGGAATTAGGCCAGAAACAGTGAAAATCCTAGAAGAAAACACAGAGTCAACACTCCCCATACTGGCACAGGAACCAACTTCTTATTTATTTTAGTTTTTATTTGTTCTTTTTAGATATTCAAGAGAGTAGAGTGTATTTTGACAAATTATACATATATGGAGTATAACTTCTCATTCTGTGGTTGTAAGGAGCTGACTTCTTTAATAAGACACCTAAAACTCAAGAAACAAACAAAAAAATCAATAAGTGGGATGGCATTAAGTTAAAAAGCTTCTGAACAGTCAAGAAAACAGAAGTGTGAAGATATCCTACAGAATGGGACCAAAATCTTTGCCAGCTACTCCTTTGACAGGGGACTAATAACTGGGATATATGTAGATATAAGTAGATCTATATCTATCTATTTATTTATATCTCCAAGTTGGACATGATGGCACATGCTGTAATCCCAGTGACTCAGGAGACTGAAGCAGGAAAATCACAAGTTCAAGGCCAGCTTCAGTAAATTAGGAAGGCCCTAAGAACTTACTGAGAACCTATCTCAAAATAACAAAATAACAAAATAAATAAATAAATAGAACTTCAATTCTATGGTCTGGGGGTGGGTTCTTAAAAAACTTAGCTCCAAAAACCAAAACAAAACAAAAACACCACACCACCAATAAATGAGCAAAAAATTTTAAAGAGATATTTTTCAAAAGAAGAAACACAAATGACCAACATTTCCTGCCCACATCCCGCATAGGTAATGGGAATGGAGTTCCTCTTGGTGGAATGGGCTGCCTGCGGAATAAAAGCTAAGAAAGGTAGGGCAGTGAAAAAAACAATGGACACAGAAAGTAATTTTAAAAGCAGGACAGGCCAGCTGATATCTTACAGATTGCTCTTGCACACTAAAAAGAGCAAAATGGAGCTTGTGCTTGCTTTATTTATATCGGGGGAACATCAAAGGTTTTCCATGAAGTGTTGTTTGCCAAATAAGGTAGGAGGTGGGCTGTGAATATCTACTCTAGTGAATATCTAGAAAGAACAAATAAAAACTAAAATAAATAAGAAGTTGGTTCCTGTGCCAGTATGGGGAGTGTTGACTCTGTGTTTTCTTCTAGGAATTTCACTGTTTCTGGCCTAATTCCTAGGTCTTGGATCCACTTTGAATTGATTTTTGAACAGGGTGAGAGGTGGGAATCTAGTTATGCCCAACTCTGGAGCTATGAGATTGGTCTTCCTAGTAGAATGGAGATAGAGGTCATGTGCCTTGGGCAACAATCCATTGCACACGGATGAGGAGCCCGGATAGTTCCCAAGGAAGAACCCAAATCTCCATGGCTCCATAAGAAGTGAAGACCCTCAAGTAATTCACAGATGCCTAAGTTCAGCTTCCTTAGCAATCAGGGAGATGCAAATCAAAACTATACTAAGATTTCATTTTACCCCAGTTAGAATAGCAATCATCAAGAATATGAATGATGATGATGATAATTGCTGGTGAAATGTGGGGGGAAAATATACTCTTATACATTGTTGGTGGATCTGCAAATTAGTACAACCACTTTGGAAAGCAGATTCCTAAAATAAAACAAAACAAAACAAAAAGCCATATGACCTAGCTATCTCACTCTTTAGTATTTATCTGAAAGAATTAAAATCAGCATACTATAGTGATACAATCACTTCTAGGTTTATGGCAGCACAATCCACAATAATGAAGTTATGAAACCAGCCCAGATGCCCATTGATAGATGAATGGGTAAAGAAAATGTAGTAATATACACAATAGACTTTTACTCATTTAAAAAGAAAAATGAAATTGTGGCATTTGCTGGTAAATAGATAGAAGTGGAAAATATTGTGCTAAGTGAAACGTCAGTCCCAGAAAGTCAAGGGTTGCATATTTTCTCTTAGATGTGGAAGCTAGAGAGAAAAAAGGAATAAAATGAGTTTTCATGAAAATAGAAGGAAGATCAGTAGAGTAGGAGTGGAGACCAAGACAAAGGACAGAAGGGAAGGAAAAAAGGAAGAACTGGGGAATGAAGCTGACCAAATTATCCTATGTGCTTGTATGAATATATCCCAATGCATTCCAATTTTTTATAAAACTATAATGCACCAATTTAAAAAATAAATAGAAGGAAAACAAATAAAGTAGAAGGAGATCAGGGGAAATGAAGAGAGGGGAGAGAAAGAAGATTTACTGGGGATTGAAAGAGCAAACGATGCCATATGCATTTATAAATATATCAGATATGAACTCTATTGTTTTTTATAACTATAATGCCATAATAAATTTTTTAAAAATTGTTTAAAAATCCAAGCATGTATATTTTAAAGAAATTAAGAGAATGATATGTGTTAAGAGAAATTAAATATATATGTGTTAAGAGATAAGAATATATGTGTTTGGTGCTGGAAAAAGTGGATATCCATATATATATAGGAATGACCTATCAACCTACACAAAAGTTCAATCAAAGTGAATCAAAGACTTAATAATTAGATAGGAAAGTTTGCAAATGCTAGAAGAAAATATAGGGCCAACACTTCATCATATAGGTGCAGGCACTGACCTAAATTCAAGAAATAAAATCAAGATAGATAAGTGGGATGGCATCAAGTTTAAAAGTTTCTGTGCAGCAAAGGAAAAAATTAAGAGCATGAAGGAAGAGCCTACAGAATGGAAGAAAATCTCTGCCAGCTTCTCCTCTGACGAGGTATTAATATGCACACTATATAAATAATTCAAAAAACTTAATACCCCAAAACAAAACAAACAGTCCAATTAATAAGTAGGCAAAAGAACTAAAATTACATTCCTCAAAAGAAGAAATTAAAATGTCCAACAAATATACAAAAAATTGAACATTTTTAGCAAAGAGAAATGAAAATTAAAACTACACAAAGATTTCATCTCACTTTATTCAGAATGGCAATTATCAAGAATACAAATAAAAATAAGTACTAGAGAGGATGAGAGAGGAAAGATACACTCATACACTCTTGGTGAGGCTGCAAATTAGTACAACCACTCTGGAAAGTTGTATGGTGATTCTTTAGAAGACTAAGAGTGGAACTATCATATGACCCAGCTATCCCGACTCCTTGGCATTTATCCAAAAGAACTGAAATCAGCAGATAGTAGTGACAAGTCACTTCAGTGTTTATAGCAGCACAATCACAACAGCCAAGTTATGAAAACAGCCCAGATGCCTATTAATATATAGATGAATAAAGAAAATAGGTATATATATATACACAATGAGTTTTACTTCTCCACAAAGAATAATGAAATTGTATCATGCTAAGTGAAATAAGACAGACTCAAAAATTCCATTCTCTCACATGTAAAAGCTAGAGAAAAATAAGAGAAAGAGGGTATCTTTATTAGATATCATAAAGATATAGGGAAGATCAGTGGAGTATAAGAAGGAAATTAAGAGGGAGAGAGGAAGGAAGGGAAAGGGGAGGAAAAGTGAAATGAATTTAACAAAATCACATATGTACATATATAAATATATCACAGGGGAATTTCATTTTTATGTGCATGTAGAAAGCACCAATAATAAATAAATAAATAAATAAACAAATAAAAGGCAGATCCATAGAGTAGAGAGGAAGGAGAATAGGGAAAGGGATGAGGGGAGGAATAAGGGAAGGGAATCAGTCCTGAAATGGAGTAAATCAAACTCCAGGTATATATGATTTTGTCAAAATGAACCCCAATACTATGTGTAACTATAATGCTCTAATAAAAAGACTATATATATGTTAAGAGAAATCAAGAGAATACATACATATACATTTTTTCTTTAAAACAAAAACAAGCTACGGACTTGGAAAAAATATTTGCAAACCACATATCTGACAAATTATTGTTATCTATAATATGTAAATAATCTCAAAATCGAACAAAAATCAAAGCATATAGAAACTAGGTGAAAGACATGAGGAGACATTTAACTAAACAGGATATACAAATGGCAAATAAGTCCATGAAAATATTTTCTATAACATTAGCTAGTCTTTAAGAAAATACGATTGAAACAACAGTGAAATACCCATCAGAACAACCAAAATAAAAAAATAGTTGTGATGTTAAACACTGGTGAGGATGCATAAAACTATACCATTCATTCATTGCTGGTGGGGAATATATAATGGTACAGCTACTTTGGGAAACAATTTCTAAGTTTGATATGGAGTTAGAAATGTACCTAGCATATGACTCAGCAATTGCACTTCCGGGGATTTATCCCAGGGAAATGAAAGCTCACATCCACGAAAAAAGCTATGTACAAATATTTATAGCAGTTTTACCTGCAATAGCCACATGTTCTCTTATATGTGAATGGTTAAACTAATTGTGACACATTGATACTTATTTTTGCATATTGATCTTACCATCAACTTATTAAACTCTCATATTTTTATGATCTTAAAATATAATGTGTAGGCTTTTCTAATAGTCAATTATTTTTCTGAAAGTAGGGTGATCATTTTTTTCATCAGTTTTACGTATTTACACAGTAGAAAGGAGAGTATTAGAATAGAGTTTGAGGTTTTAATGCTTTCTAGAAATTTAACATAAAATTTACCACCTTGTAAATTCTATTACTACTTCCTTTTTTAAAAAAATGAGGAGTCATTTTTGACATTTCCTTTCCAATAAAAATTCCTCATCACTTCCCCCACCCCATTTCATTTCATTGCCTAAAAGTCCAGACAATTAAAAATAAATTTCATGTTAATACTGGTGACTTCTTATTTCTTCTGACTAATGAAATTCTATCATTTCATAGTCATGCATGGTAGTTGCTTTCATGCTTTGGTAGATATCCTCTACCATCATGGGGAAGATGCTTTAACTCGAAGATTACTAAGAAACTTTTTCTACAATCCATGTTAAAGTTTTTACTAATTTTTTAGCATCTATCAATGGGATGATAACCCTTTCTTATATAATTCATTAATTGTATGCTTGAGAATCTGTTTTTGAATTTTCAGGAAGTACATGTTTTTCGCTTCTGGGAACTGTTTGTTAATGTTTTTGTTCCTTTTTCTATTGGGATATTTATAGAATTTCTTTATTTTTCATATTTATTCTTTGTCAATTATACATATTACATATGTCTTCTTCTAGTTGTTAACTTGTTCCGAAACATTCTTTAAGGTGTCTCCTGATAAACAGAAATTCATCCCAAAATATTTCAATGTGGGTTTATATCATGTGTATATGCCTCAAAATATTTGTATTACATTTTACATTTGTTTGACATTTGGAAAATTATAACATTTAGAATTAAAAGTCTTTCATTTTAAATAGTTAATTTATCAGCTGTCTTCTTGTATCTTTCAATTCTGTTGACAAGATGGATGACAGTTTGATTCTCTCTCTTTTTTTTCCTTCTTCTTTTTTTTTTATTGGTTGTTCAAAACATTACAAAGCTCATGACATATCATCTTTCATACATTTGATTCAAGTGAGTTATGAACTCCCATTTTTACCCCAAATACAAATTGCAGAATCACATCAGTTACACATTCACAATTTTTACATAATGCCATATTAGAATTTGCAGGGAAATGGATGGCACTAGAGCAGATTATGCTAAGTGAAGCTAGCCAATCCCTAAAAAACAAATGCCAAACGTCTTCTTTGATATAAGGAGAGTAACTAAGAACAGAGTAGGGTCGAAGAGCATGAGAAGAAGATTAACATTAAACAGAGATGAGAGGTGGGAGGGAAAGGGAGAGAAAAGGGAAATTGCACGGAAATGGAAGGAGACCCTCAGGGTTATACAAAAGAACATACAAGAGGAAATGGGGGAAAGGGAAAAATAATACAAGGGGGAGAAATGAAGGTCTGTAGAGGGGGTAGAGAGAGAAGAGGGGAGGGGAGGGGAGGGGAGGGGGGATAGTAGAGGATAGGAAAGGTAGCAGAACACGACAGTCACTAGTATGGCAATATGTAAATCAATGGATGTGTAATTGATGTGATTCTGCAATCTGTATATGGGCTAAAAATGGGAGTTCATAACCCACTTGAAGCAAAGTGTGAAAGATGATATATCAAGAACTATGTAATGTTTTGAACAACCAACAATAAAAAAAATAAAAATAAAAAACTGACATAGATGAAATAAAAACAAACCCTCTTGTGGCCTCCTGGATCAACCCCATTCTCTGAGGCAAATCCAAGTGGGAAACAGACATCAGTAACAGTTAAATTACTTTCTCAACTTTGTTAACGCATTGTTTGCAAAAGAACAAAGTGCAACTGACAGCAAGAAGAGTTTGTGTAGGCATTAACTGGTTTTCTAGAAGTTTAGCGAATGGATCCAGAATTAATCTCTCTTCTCAAGAATTTCATGCTCCAAGATAATGTGTATTCAGAAGGTTGGAAACATTTTTTGGATCCCTTTGAGATGATTGTGACTTATTCTGAGGATCCCAGACTGCCAAACATGTTAAATGTGGCCGTGTTCATTACTGTGGTTACTCTCACCCACAGTCACCCAGTCCACCACATAGTCTTACTATGTACATGAGGGATGGGCACCTGGATTCCCCAGGGTATCCACCACAGGAGAAAACATGGAGCTAGTAAAATAGGACCAAATGGAAAGGAGTGTCTTTCTAAAGTTTCCTCCCAAACAGCTGCCAAATAAAGCAGTATAGTTCTATAAAAGGAGTAGACACTGTTTTAAAACTTGGGCTTAACACAAACCCACACAGTGATCCTGAGTAAATAACTTAATTTCTATGTGAGGCAGCATGCTTTTAGAAAGAGAATACCTCACAATTGCCATGATACTGAAATAAGTCAACATGACTTTTTTTTTTTAGTTTAGTCAAATGTCCATAGAAATTATAGAAGGGATGAAATCAATCTAAGCAGTAGAACAGAAGAAAATATATTCAGGGAAATTAAAGGTAAATAAATTATCAATCATGGGTGAACAAAATATGATGCACAGTCTACACGTAGCCCCTGACTATTTTTATAAATAGGTTCTATTGTAAACCTGGTGGCTTACATCGCCTATGTTACAACATTGCCTGATGTTACAAAGGGAGATTCAAGAGACTGTGTGGCCCACAAAACTGAACATGTTTATTATATGTTCCTTTCCAGAAAAAGTTTGATGCCACTGGTTTATCATAAGGTTAAAAGAATAAAGTAGGGGAAAGTATCCTCTGCCCTTGTTTTCTTAAAATTTACAATTCAGAATAACAGTTCCTTAAATGCCTTTAACAGAACTAACCTGGAAGAAATCAGGATCATGTCTGCAGGAAGGAACTCCTCATTCAAAGTCTTCACAATGTCACCCACATTTACCTTTTTAAGCCAGGAGAGAGAAGAGGGGAGGGTGAAATTTAAAAGCACACATAAAATATGTTAAATGTCCTCAAGAAAAAGTACAATATAAGACTCATTTAGTCATCCTAATAAATTTTGGCTACATTAGAACAATTTTATTTACTAATGAATCCATTCATCTAAAACAGTTGTTCTTAACCAAGGGTGAGTCTGCCCCCCTGCACCACCACCACCCCCATCCCCGTCAAACTGGAGACAGTTGGCAATGGCTGGAGACTATTTTTATTGTCACAACTGTGGGAGTAAGGGAGATGAAGCTACTAGTATCTAGTGAATAGAGGCCAGGGATGTTGTTAAACATTCCACAATGCCCAGGAAGCCCCACCACAAAGAATGATCCAGTGTCAATTGTGAGTAGTGCTGCAGTTGACCAATCTTGCTCTACAATGAAATGTTAAAAGAGATACAAAAGGAAAGAGATACTGTCTCTACAATGATGTGGTATTCATACCAAATCACACTGTAATGCCTTGCTTATGGCCTGCTTTCCTCAGCTGTTCTATGACAGCAGAGAAAATCTCTTATATAAATTGTAGGGTATTTGCAAAGAACCTATGCACATCCTCCCATAGACTTTATATCATCACTAGATGATTTATAATATATTATACAATGTAATGTTATGGAAATAGTTGTTACATGACATTGTTTAGAAAAGTGACATATTCAGAATAGATGAAATTTTCTTTTAGAATATTTTCCATCTATGGCTGGTTGAATCTTTGGAAGTGAAACCTGCAGATGTGGAGGTTCAAGTGAGGAAAGCCTTAAAAGCTACATTGTGTCTTTAAAATTTAGGGGACAAGTTCAACCTTAGAGGAAAAATAAAGATCAACAATAAAACATCCATTGATCATAAAATGGGTTCTAAATAAAATATATTTATATTAAAAAAAATAATAAAACATCCATATCATATATAAATTTCACATTGCAGTGAATAATATAGTATTTATAACATAAACAGCTTACAAGGTCTAAAAAATACTGAAATGAGACAAGTTGCAATTAAAACTAGATTTTCCCACAAAAACAATATCTATGTAGAAAAATATGTACCCTAGGACATGACAGCAGACCTGTTGAAAGTCATTAGCATCACAACTCTTACAAACTTTTTTCTTCTTTGTCCACAGTAACCAGGTTAATTACCTCTTCCTTTTTTAAACACCTCATGTTTAAAGTGCTTCGCTTGATTATGGCACCATGCAGATGGTATAGAAAGTATTCAGAGGAACAAGAATTCTGAGTTCCTGGCTTTGGCTTCTTGACTTGACGTGCCAGTGCAAGACATTGGGGATAAATTAGATCTCAACTGTATCCTCATTGTCTTAGTCCATTTTATATTGCTATGACAAAATACCTGAGGCTGGATACTTTATTAAAAAAAGGTTTATTTAGTCACAGTCCTAGAGAGATTCAAGAGCATGATGCCAGTATCTGCTCAGTTCTGATGAGGGCCTACTGGCTACATCAAAATACAAAAGATAGCATCATGTCAAGAATATGTGGAAGAGATCACATGTTAAGACAGTAAGGCAGAGGGCTTGAGGAGCCAGGCTTACTCTTTTGTAACAAGTCACTCTCACATGAAATAACCAGGATCTCACAAGAACTACATTAATCCCTTCCAAGTCCCTAATGACCCAACCCTTTTCTATTAGGCCCAGCCTCCTCTTTTCCTTAACACTAGTGCTCTAGGAAACAAGCTTCCAGAAAATGATTCTTTAGGAGACAAACCACAGCCAGACCATAGAAGTCACCTTTTGCTCAGCAGGAAGCCCACCCTGCAGCCTCACTAGCTTCCTGTTGGCAGGAATCAGACTGCCATTCACTATCCAGCTCTACTAAGACTATCCCTAGAAATGGAGTGTGACCTTTCAGTGGCTTATTTCTCTGAGTCCCAATGAGAGGAACAAAATTCAGTCATTATTGGGTTACCTGTTTTACCTCACTCAAGGAAAGAAATATTGATGATACTTTAAAAATCAAAACATTCTTAAAGTTAGCTATCCAAAGACTTTTACATCGGTCATCAACAAATTACCAATGAGGACAAAATCAACATCTGGCCTCCAAAACAGTCAGTATGCCTTTAACTTGGATCTTGCTATGATTTGAATGTTTGTGTCTGCCATAATTTATTATGCTGAGATTCTAATCCCCAATGTGAATGCATTAAAAGGCAGGGCCTTTGGGAGGGGATTACAACACAAAGGTGAATCCTTCATGATTGGATTAGTGCTCTATGAAGGAGGCCTCACGAGCTGTTTCACTCCCTCCACTATATAAGGAGGTGGCTAGACATATGTGGGGAAGCGGGCCCTTACCAGACACGGCCAGTACCTTGATCTTAGACTTCCAGACTCCAGAACTGAGAGAAATTATTTTTTTTATTATTTACAGTCCACCAAATCTAGGTATTTTATTATGGCAGGACAAATATTCATAGCATAGCATTCCCTGAGATACTTACCATACAAAATCTGACTTGTCCTACACACAATAGTTTTAAAGTATTAGCTTTAAATATTCCATGCAATGACACAGATAATGCCAAGATACATTAGAAAGTGTTTGACTTCCAACTAGACAGACTTGAGTTCAAGTTCCATTTTCTCCACTTATTAGCTGTGGGACCTGAGCAAGATACTTATTCTCTATGGTCCTCTATTTTCTCACCTATAAATTGGGGATAATATGGTTCTTGAAGATGTGCTTCACAGATAAAGATCTGTGAATTTTAAATTCAAGATCTTGTAATTTTAAATACAAGGTAGTACTTTATTGCTAAGTTTAAACACATTCTTACCTCATGCCACTTAATCACGTGCCATGAATTCTGTCTGAACACTGAAAAAGAAATAGATATTTATTAATTATAATTATTGCACTAGGGCAAGTCCACCCAAAATTAATTTAAAATGCCTTTTTCCCAAAACTAAAAGGTGTTCTCTATAAAGTTTTATCTCTGTTAATTTAACCTTACATGTACTGCAAGAATATGTAAGTTGTACTGAAATGTGTAATACTAAAATGCAATAATATATATTACATATTGATATAGTGATAGAGGGACAAATAGAGGTTATATTAGGTCACTTTCATTCCTAAAGGGGAAAAAAAAACTTTGTCATTACATGCTAACATACTGGTTTATATCCGAAAAGCAACATAATATATCTCTAATCCATTATAAAGACAGCACATATAAAATACTGAAACTAGGAGAGAATATATCCCATCCAAATCTTTATGTCCTGACTACTATATTTGCCCCATATTTTTCTTACATTTTATTATAAATTAATGTAACTATTGATTCTAATATATGGAAATTGTGCTTCCTTCTGATTGTTGTTCTTTTTTCTTTTCTTTAAATATCTTATAAAACATTTATCTTGATTATAATAAAGTATTTCAGGTATCTTCTTGGCAAATTGGATATTTTTCATCATAGTAGGAGATGAGTAAAGTATCCATTCAATGTGTTACTGTCATACCCAGGGTTGTCTGGAGAAACAGAACCAATAGTATATGTGCATAAAGTAATTGGCTCACATGATTATAGATTTGCACATGCCAAAATTGACAGAGTGAGTTGGCAAGGTGGAGACACAGGAAATTCCACTCTGAAGATTGTATATTTGAGACCCAAAAAGAGTCAATATTTCAGTTTCAGTTTGTAGGCAGAAAAAAATAAAAGCCAATGTTCCAATTTAGAGGCTATCTGGCAAGAAGAACTCCCTTACTTAAAAGAAGATCAGCCTTTTTGTTCTATTTGGGTCTTCATTTGGGTTGGATGAAGATTGACAATTTTATTGAAGGTATTGAAGGCTACCAGCTTTGCTCAGTTAGTGATTCAAATATTAACCTCATACAAAAAAATCCTTATGCCAGGTGCCGCACACCTCTAATCCCAGTGGCTCAGGAGCCTGAGGCAGGAGGATCAAGAGTTCAAAGCCAGTTTCAGTAAAAGCAAGGTGCTAAGCAACTTAATGAAATCCTGTCTCTAAATAAAATACAAAATAGGGCTGAGGATGTGACTCGGTAGTTGAGTGCCCCTGAGTTCAATTGCTGGTACCCCCCCAAAAAAAAAAAATCCTCACAAAAAACACCCAGAATAATTTTTTATCAGATGCCTGGGAACCACAGTCCAGTCAAATTGTCCCATAAAATTAGCCACGACAAGTCCATTCTATGCCAACCTGGCACTCATATGCATCTCCTTAAATCAAACTGAAACTCAAACACAACAAAGTCAAAATTCTACCTTACATGATACAATATCTTACATACAACTAAAAAGACACTAACTGCTTCTCTAGCAGTTCAGTTCCTTGAATGTTTACTCTTCTCCCTGTAATTATAGAACTTAAGTTCTTTGATGGAAAGTTAACAATAATTAAATACTGATATAGAGTCAGCACAGCTTATGCTACATGATAAGGAAATAAGAGAGGGAAAAAAACAAAGATTACATACACATACACCCACATAGTCATAACAAAGTAAGGAGGAACTATTCAGGACGATTACAGTCCTCGTTTCTGTTACTGGCCATGTGTCCATAACTGGTATTTATAACTACTGTTGTTCACTACACATTCTGTATTTGTTTGCCTTTGGGAAACATCTAAGCTAGTTGTGGTTCATTTTCTGGTGGGGTGACTCAAACCTTCATTCCTAATGTATCCATCTGGGTCATTAGTAGTCCTGCCTGAGTCAAGTTATGGTAGTTTCCCATTGACCTTAATCACAGGACATGAATATTAGGAAAAGCCCTAAGGTATCTCCTCTATTCCAGACACTCTTAGTTCCCTCCATTGTGGAAGAATAGTCCAATTCTCCCTTGGTTGTCAGGATCTGTCACCCCAAAGTAACTTCCTCTTTTGCCTGTTGATTCAAGGCCATGAGGAGCCCAAAGTGGACAGGTGGCTCTCTTAACTTCCAATTCGATAGAATTATTTTTGTGCCTCTGGGTGTCACTCATTATTTCTCCAACTCTTGGGTTCTTTTTCCCCAGAGCAGAGCCAGTAATGACACTGGAGAACAATTAAACAGAATGAAAGTCTTTGTTCAATGGCCAGTCAAGGGGGGAACAGGAGTCTTTTCTGCCACAGAATTTTCCAACTCAATCCAAGCAAGAAAAAGAATGAAATTATATAGATTTGGAAGGTAGGAAGGGACCAGGGGACAGATAAATAGGGGAACATTAATCATTTCCAGGAAAGACCACTTTTGCCTCCAGGAACTCTGTCTCCCCACACCCCTCCTCCACATAACTGACCACATTTTGCCAGTTCTTGGGATTGCTGAACTAGTAAACAGTCATGCCACTAACAGGTGGGAGAGTTACTATGGAAATGCATTAAAATGAAGCTTGGAGGGCAAACACAGGTCAAGATGGCATCCAAACCAGCTCACACCTGTTTTACCTCACATATCTGACATAGATCAGGCATCAGTACATGTGCTGATCACACAGGGGTGCTTGAGGGGGAAAAAAAGGGAAATAGATAGTGAGACACATGATATGAAACAGGATGGGTTCATAAGGGGCTTGGTAACATGGTAAGCATTCCTCCCTTTAAAACTATGTTCTTTAGGTCAAGAGAGTATAAGCTTGCAGGAACAAGAAGCAGAATTTTTTCTAAAAGGTCCCTACAAATAATGAGTGGTACCACTCCCATTTTCATCACTTGAACCCTGCCTATGAAAAAAATGATTCCATATATTGGACACTGATTCAAAGTATATACTAGAGAAATTTGCGCTACCCCACAAGGCATTCCCACCTAACTGTTGTTATAACTGAGTTTTCAAAAGACCACTTCAATAAAACTAATTGTATTTCAGGATAGTAGGGAACATGGCAAGACCAATGCAATAGGTACCACCTCCTAATTAAGCTTTCCTAAGATGTCATTCTCCATCTTTCTTCTTTACAGACCAAATCGGAGAGTTATATGAGGATATGGTAGAAATACCCACCCTTGCATCTTTCATATCCTAGATGGTTACAGTAATATCTGCTATTCCTTAGGAATACAATATTGCTCTGTGTTTACTATTTTCCTAGAGAGAGACAATTCTAGTGACCTTCACTTAGCCTTTCCCATCATAATAGCCTCACTCTAGAGGTCAGGGAACCAGTTTGAGGATTCTACCAGCTGCTTGAGTATACCCATCCCAATGTGCATTTCAGAACTGGAGAAATAACCACAGGGTGAGTTGGGGACCCATTGGGCCAATTATGAGGTAGACCTGAGCAAAAACTCCTTTGATAAGTGACCTCCATTAATCCCTTGCTCTAACTGGTGGAATGCAGTGACATTTGGGGTCTCCTGGAATCAGGGTCAATTCAAAACAAATGTCTAATAATACCCAAAAGGTATTTTTATTCTTTTCCTCCAATGCACAGTTCCCTGGAAAAGACCATAGGTCTCTTTGGGGAAAGATTAGTGGTATAAATTTTTGGCAGTGTACCCTCGAGGGGATACAGCCTCCTATTCATGTGTTTCTGGCATATAAACTGGCTGAAGTCTGGAAATTGACTGAGGGGCCATGATTCTCTGTTCTTATAATTCAAGTTAGACTTTTGTTCATTTGGCTTAGAACCTGTCTGCTTATACAAATCAAGTAAGAAATTAATAGGCCTCCTATCAGTTTTCACTTCTAGGAACACCAAAAGCCAATGCCATAAGTTTCTATAAGTAAATCTATTTTGATTGCCGCTTTGATTCTGCTGTCCATTATGATAACCATACTTACCTTGCCTTAGTGGCTGATTACTGCCACTGTACTCTGGCTACCCTGTAACCCGGTGATTCCCATTGTGTTATGGTTAAATGTTCCCTCAAAGGCCCATATGCTAAAGGTTGGTCTCCAGACTATGGTGCAGTTTCACTACAAGTCCAAACTAATGGGGCCAAGTGATCATAGACTTAAACTTATAAAACCATGTGCCAAATAAATTTTTCCTCCTTTTAAGTTTTTTACCTCAGGTTTGTCACATTGACAAAAACCTGATTAGCAAACATTGAATTTAGGTTTCCTAATTTAATGGCTGTAGTTTCTACTATAAGGTGTGGCCTTCAGAGAAGAGTGACAACAGAGCTCTTCAGAGATGCTAAGACTTTTCTCACAATTTTGGTAAAAGGTATGTCTTCTGGGCTATCCCAGGGTGAGTGAGTAGGTCTTAAATGACAAATCCATTATAACATTCCAATCACTGAAAGTCCTTGAATTCCTTCTTCTACATTAAACCAAGGCACTTCTGACATTTCTAACTCACTGGATCACAGTTTGGACCATGTTTCAGACAATGAGCAAAGACCAAATCCTTTCTAATTCCTTGAGATTCTGCAACATTACATGCTAATCTCTGCTTACTGCACCCATACCACTAAATTCAACCTGATACAACTTTATATACTTCCCATGATGATCCCATGCCCTTAATATCCATTTGCATATATTTTCCCCAGATTTCTGTCTAGGAAAGTACAAGTTAGAAAATCTAAGTAGTGCTTCTGGAGTGCAGCACCTTCCTCTTCAGTCACACATTGTACTTCACCTGTAGGAGCCTACTGTGACTTCAGTCTAGTTATGATAGAAGCAAAGATGGGGGATTTCTCAAGATGGCGGGCCAGAGGGAGAAAGCATTCTGTGTTACTCTTTGATCCAGATCTCGTCTAGTTGGAATACTGCATCTTCTCTGAGAATATTAGACGACCCATATACAGCTGCTCTCCACAGAAATCACCAGCACTGTGACCACATGCAGAGCTCCGGGCCTCAGTGTTGGAGTAGGATGCCGGTGTTCAAGCAGGACCCAAAGCCCAAAGTTCTAGCCCACCCAAGGCTCAGTGAGCATCTTAGCAGAATCACCTATCAACACATCTGCAGATCGCCAAGATTTCACTCAGCTACCATGCAGGTCACTCAGCTGCTACCTACCCACAGCACAACGCCATCGCCCAGTTACCCCCACCTCACCAAACACCCCAGCTCTGAGAGCAGACTGCCGCCATCTTGGCTCAACATTCTCACCATATTAGGTGGGGGCAGTTCCCAGATTGGATCTCCAGCAGACAGGTACCAGGTTTCCAACCATCCCCCCTCCCCAGCCGCGGTAACCCAACACAGTAGCTACCCAACACATGTGTGCAGTGCAACCAGACAGCCACCCCCGGGGGCCCCAAGGTGAGAGTTTCCTCCAGGATCTGCTAGGACAGAGGGAGATGGGGCTAAAGTTTGGAGCCTAGCAGAGAGACCAGGAACTGGGAAATCTCTGGGCAAGAGAGGGAGATAGTACCAGGTGCTCAAGTCATACGAGTGGTTCCAAAAAGAGACCTGTGAGGTGCAGTCTCCCTGAAGAGACTCGGGGGTTCCACTCCCCCCACCCAGGCACCCTGTGCCAGGACCACCCTGGTTACTTCCACCATCTGGAGGGCAGAGATACCAGATTACAACAGATGACCCCACCTATTGGATGAGAAGAAAAGCAGGAAAGATACAGATCTCTAAAACTAGCTACAACCCTGGTTTCTTCCTTTGAGCTTTTTTGTTTATTTGCTTGTTTCTCTTCTACCCCTCTATCCTCCGGCCCTCACATCCCAACATATGTGAAACCAAGAACTTTGCATGAAATAGGACTTTGAGGACTGAGTCATCTGACTAATATAATATAAGATGTTGTATATTCCCTTTTTTTCTTTTCCTTTTTCTTCTTTCATTTTTCTTCCCCCCTCCAAATTTTAATGTTTTAATATCTGTATTTTTCTAAATACTTATATCTGTTTGTTTTATGTACTCTACTGTCATCCCACGTACTTGCCTACCCTAAATTACTTCCTGTCTATCCTCTTGCTACTAACCCTCTTTATTAGATTTCTCCTTCACATTTCCTAAGATACATTAACTCTATATCCTCACATCCTACCTCCTTAGCACATCATCCTACACCCCACCCCCAGTTTATTGTCCACCGACAGAAATTATAAACCTTTTTATAAAACTACTGATTATAGTTTAGATAATAATTGAATCCAACATTTCTGTACATTGAGACTAAACTGTAAACATAAATGTAAACTGTAAACAACAAATTGTTCATAGAGGGTATATTGTTAATATTGGGATCTGTTAGCATTGTCTTTCCCCACGAAGGAGAAGTCTTGGAATGCTACAAGAGCACTATAAATCTATAGGGTAAAAATAATAACAATCTATACCCACAGAGCTGGAAAGGAAGACACACGAGCAACATGAAAAGACAAAGGAAGAAAGTGCCCCAAACAAATGAAGACACCACATCATTAGAATCATTGGCAGCCACAGCAGAAGAAATGACAGAGAAGGAGTTTAGGACGTACATGGTTAAAATCTTCTGTGAACTCAAGGAAGATATAAGAGAGCAAACACAGGCAGTGAAAGATCACTTCAACAAGGAGCTACATAAACAAATACAGGAAACAAAAGATCACCTCTACAGGGAGATAGAGGTGCTTAAAAAAACAGAAATCCTTGAAATGAAAGAAACCATAAACAAAATTAAAAGCTCAAATGAAAGCATCACTTGGAAGATAAGACATCACAAAATGAAGACAAAATATATAATCTTGAAAAGAACATAGACCGCACAGTGATAAAGGTAAGAAACCACAAGCAGAACATTCAAGAAATATGGGATAGCATAAAAAGACCAAATTTAAGAGTTATTGGGATAGAGGAAGGCATAGAGGTCCAAACCAAAGGAATGAACAACATATTCAATGAAATAATATCAAAAAACTTTCCAAATATGAAGAATGAATTGGAAATCCAAATTCAAGAAGCCTACAGGATGACAAATGTACAAAATCAAAACAGTTCCACACCAAGACACATTATAATGAAAATGCCCAACATATAGAATAAGGAGAGAATTTTAAAAGTCACAAGAGAAAGGAATCAGTTTACGTATAAGGGAAAACCAATTAGGATAACAGCAGATTTTTCAACACAGACCCTGAAAGTTAGAAGATCCTGGAAAACATATATCAAGCTCTGAAAGATAATAGGTGCCAAGAATCTTGTATCCAGCAAAATTAAGCTTTAGATTTGAAAATGAAATAAAAACTTTTCATGACAAACAAAAGTTGAAAGAATTTATAGCTAAAAAACTGACACTACAAAACATCTTTGGAAAAATATTCCGTGAAGAGGAAATAAAAAACAACAATGAAAATTAGCCAAAGGAGGTAGTACACGAAAGGAAAAACTAATCAAAGAAGAAAATCAAGTCAAGTTAAATAACAAAAATAAACAAATATGTCTGGGAATACAAACCATGTCTCAATAGTAACCCTAAATGTTAATGTTTAAACTCACCAATCAAAATATATAGGCTAACATATTGGATTAAAAAAAAAGATCCAACAATATGCTGCCTCCAGGAGACTCATCTGATAGGAAAAGACATACACAGACTGAAGGTGAAAGGTTGGGAAAAATCATACCACTCACATGGATTGTGGAAGAAAGCAGGGGTTTCCATCCTCATATCAAATAAAGTAGACTTCAAGCCACAGTTAAATCAAAAGGGATAAAGAGAGAAATTGCATACTGCTCAAGAGAACCATACACCAACAAGACATAACAATCATAAATACATATGCCCCAAACAATGGTGCAGCTATGTTCATCAAATAAATTCTTCTTAAGTTCAAGAGTCAAATTGATCACAACACAATAATCTTGAGTGATTTTAAACACCTCTCTCACCACTGGATAGATCTTCCAAACAAAGGTTGAATAAAGAAACTATAGAACTCAATAATACAATCAATAACTTAGACTTAACTGACATATATAGAATATTTCAATCTGCATCAAACGAATACACTTTCTTCTCAGCAGCACATGGATGCTTCTCTAAAATAGACCATATATTATGCCACAAAGGAACTCTTAACAAATATAAAAAAGTAGAGATACATCCATGCATTTTATCAGATCATAATGGAAAAAAATTGGAAATTAACAACAAAATAAATAATAAAAATTACTCCAACACCTAGGGACTAAACAATATGCCACAGAATGAAAATGGGTTGCACAAGACATCAAAGGGGAGATTAAAAAATTCTTAGAGGTAAATGAGAACATAGACACCACATATCAAAATCTCTGGGACACTATGGAAGCAGTTCTAAGATAAAAGTTCACTGCATGGAGTTTATTCCTTAAAAGAAGAAAAAGTCAACAAATAAATGACCTCACACTACATCTCAAAGCCCTAGAAAAAGAAGAACAAATCAGCAGCAAAAGCAGTAGAAGGCAAGAAATAATTAAAATTAAAGCTGAAATCAATGAAAACAAAAGAAACAATTTTTAAAAACTGACAAAACAAAAAGTTGGTTCTTTGAAAAAATAAATTAAATTGACAGACCCTCAGCTATGCTAACAAAGAGAAGGATAGAGAGAACTCAAATTACCAGCATATGTGATGAAAAGGTAATATCATAATAGACACTACAGAAATACAGAGGGTAATTAGAAATTATTTTGAAAACTTATGCACCAATAAAATAGAAGATATTGAAGGCATCGATAAGTTTCTTAAGTCATGCAACTTGCCCAGATTGAATTAGGGTGATATATACAATTTAAACAGAAAAATATCATGTGATGAAATAGAAGATGCCATCAGAAGCCGACCAACAAAGAAAAGCCCAGGAACGGATGGATACACAGCAGAGTTCTACAAGACCTTTAAAGAAAAACTAATACCAATACTCTTCAATTTATTTCAGGAAATAGAAAAAGAGGCAGTGCTTCCAATATCACCATGATTACAAAACAAGGCAGACACATCAAAGAAAGAAAACTTTAGAACAATATCTCTAATGAATAGATGCAAAAATTCTCAATAAAATTCTGGCAAATCAAATACAAAAACATGTCAAAAAGATAGTGCATCATGATCAAGTGGGATTCATCCCAGGGATGCAAGGTTGGTTCAACATAAGGAAATCAATAAACGTAATTCATCACATCAATAGACTTAAAGATAAGAATCATATGATCATCGCAATAGATGCAGAAAGAGCATTTGACAAAATACAGTACCCCTTCATGTTCAAAACACTAGAAAAACTAGGGATAACAGGAACATATCTCAACACTGTAAACGCTATCTATGCGAAGCCCCAGGCCAACATCATTCATAATGGAGAAAAATTGAAAGCATTCCCTATAAAAACTAGAACAAGACAGGAATGCCCTCTTTCACCACTTCTATTTAACATAGTTCTTGAAACATTGGCCAGAGCAATTAGACAGATGAAAGAGATTAAAGTATACACATAGAAAAAGAAGAACTGAAATTAGCACTATTTGCTGATGATATGATTCTATACCTAGAAGACCCCCCAAAAATTCCACCAGCAAACTTCTAGAATTAGTAAATGAACTCAATGAATTCAGCAAAGTAGCAGGATATAAAATCAACACCATAAATCAAAGGCATTTCTGTGTATCAGTGACAAATCCTCTGAAAGGGAAATGAGGAAAACTGTCCCATTTACAATAGCCTTAAAAAAAATAAAATACTTGGGAATCAACTTAATGAAAGAGTTGAAAGATCTATACAATGAAAACTAAAGAACCCCAAAATAAGAAATTAAAAAAGACCTTAAAAGATGGAAAGATCTACCTTGCTCTTGGATAGAACAAATTAATATTATCAAAATGACCATACTACCAAAAGCACTGTACAGATTTAATGCATTTTCAATCAAAACCCTATGGCATTCCTCACATAAATAAAAAAAAAAGCAGTCATGAAATTCATCTGGAAAAATAAGAGACCCAGAATAGCTAAAACAATCCTTAGCAGGAAGAGTGAAGCAGGTGGCATCACTATACCAGACCTCAAACTATACTACAGAGCAATAGTAACAAAAACAGCATTGTATTGGCACCAAAACAGACTGGTAGACCAACGGTACAGAATAAAGGACACAGAGACTAACCCACAAAATTACAATTATCTTATATTGGACAAAGGAGCCAAAAACATGCACTGGAGAAAAGATAGCCTCTTCAACAAATGATGCTGGGAAAACTGGAAATTTATATGCAACAAAATGAAATTAAACCCTATCTCTCACCATGCACAAAACTCAACTCAAAGTGTATCAAGAATGTAGGAATTAAACCGGAGACTCTCTGTCTAATAGAAGAAAAAGTAGGCCCTAATCTTCATCATGTGGGTTTGGGCCCCAACTTCCTTAATAAGACTCCTATAGCACAAGAACTAAAACCAAGAATCAATAAATGGGATGGACTCAAACTAAGAAGTTTTTTCTCAGCAAAAGAAACAATCTGTGAGGTGAACAGAGAGCCCACATCCTGGGAGCAAATTTATACCCCTCACACATCAGATAGATCAGATAGAGCACTAATCTCTAGGGTATATAAAGAACTCAAAAAGCTAAGCACCAAAAAAACAATAACCCAATCAATAAATGGGCCAAGGACCTGAACAAATACTTCTCAGAAGAGGATACACAATCAATCAACAAATATATGAAAAAATGCTCATCGTCTCTAGCAATCAAAGAAATACAAATCAAAACTACTCTAAGATATCATCTCGATACAGTCAGAATGGCAGCTATTATGAAAACAAACAACAATAGTGTTGGCAAGCATGTGGACGAAAAGGCATACTCATACATTGCTGGTGGGACTGCAAATTGGTGCAGCCAAAATGGAAAGCAGTATGGAGATTCCTTGGAAAACTGGGAATGGAACCATCATTTGACCCAGCTATCCCTCTCCTTGGTCTATACACAAAGGACTTAAAAACAGCATACTTCAGGGACACAGCCACATCAATGTTTATAGCAGCACAATTCACAATAGCTAAACTGTGGAACCAACCTAGATACCCTTCAGTAGATGAATGGATTAAAAAATGTTGCATATATACACAATGGAATATTACTCAGAAATAAAAGTGAATAAAATCATGGCATTTTCAGGTAAATGGATGGAGTTGGAGAAGATAATTCTAAGGGAAGTTAGCCAACCCCCCCCCCAAAAAAAAACAAATGGTGAATGTTTTCTCTGATATAAGGAGGCTAACTCATAGTGGGGTAGGGAGAGGGACCATGGGAGGAATAGATGAATTCTAGATAGGGCAGAAGGGAGACAGGGAAAAGGAGGGGGCAGGGATTTAGCAATGATGGTGGAATGTGATGGACATCATTATCCAAAGTACATGTATGAAGACATGTGTGTGTGAGAGAGAGAGAGAAACAAGCAGAATTCACAGATCCAAGATCAGCAGGGTGACTTAACAAGGTCTCCAGAGATTCAGGAGAGTATCTGGTGTAATTCCAGTCTAAAAACCAGCAGACTTGAGACCAGGAAGAACCAACCTTTCAGTTTCAATGTAAAAGCAGGAAAAAGCTGATGTTCTGTTTTAAAGTCAATCAGATAGAAAGAATTCCCTCGGGAGATGGTCAACCTTTTAGTTTTATTCAGGTCTTCAGCCCACTCTTATTATGGAGAGTAGTATTCTTTATTCATTCTACCTTATTAAAGATCAACCTCATCAGCATTCTGTAATCCAATCAAGTTAACACATGAAATTAACAATCACACTTACCTGAAGTGGTCTTTGAGTTAACTACTTTGTCTGCCATATACCATTTCTGTTATGGGGAAAAAATTGTTACATGTAAAGTTCAAAATGAAAAATGCAACTCATAGTAGAAGACACAGTAGTTTTAAGAAAGAATAAAGGCAGCTAACCTAATTGTAAAATCTTCTTTGGCTGTAATTGATTTCAATTTCATTTTGCCCTTTCATGATTCCCTAAGCTGTGATGTGGCCAACGGAAGGGAGTATAGCAAAGTGGTTAAGTATGTGGACAACCCATATCTGCCTGTCGCTGATGCAGCAGAACCTGTATGTGCCTCAAGTGAGTACCCTCCCACACACACATACACACACAACACAAACACACAGACATATTCCTCCATGTATCTTGTAAAAGTAAGTACTGCTAGGAATGCTAGCACATTAATATATAGCTTATAATGACTATATTGGGTTAAACATGTAATTTACAATGCTGGATTGTTCTCTCTCTCTCTCTCTCTCTCTCTCTCTCTCTCTCTCTCTCTCTCTCTCTCTCTTTTGACCCAACTTAACCTAGGCCTTCTGATTATTCTTTATATCAAACACCAAGCAAAAGAACCAAAGGACAGATTCTGCTGATGGCATATCTTCATAGGAGGATAGGAATCAGGCAGAGGCATGTGAATAATAATGGCCAGTAATTTGGGGAAACAAGCATTAGGATTGTAAGAGTAAAAGAAGGAGACCAGTCAGAGTAAAAGAGCAAGCAGAAAAAACAATATTAAACAATCTACTGTGACAAAGCTAAAGGAGAAATGAAGACTCCGCACAATTCATGCACACATCTCTTTTAGCTGTGTAAGACTTTTGCCTTCAATGGGATTATATCTCCAAAGATACTGTCATAATTCTTCTCATGACAACTCCTAGGTGCTATTAGTTCCTCAAAGGCACAACCAAAAAGTTTATTATCTTAAATTTAAACCCTCAGAATCTTAGTTTACTCTTCACACCAACTGTAGATTTCAAAGAATCACATCAGTTCCAACCAACTGTCTGGAAAGAAGAAGAGAAAGAGGAGAAAGAAGGAAAAGGAGGATGAGGAAGAAGAAATAAAGGGGAAGAGGAGAGGAGGAAGAAGAGGAGGGGGAGGGGAAGAGGAGGAGGAGGAAAAAAGAATTGGAGCAGCAAAGAATGCCTTAAGAGTCAGGGCAGAGTTTTGAGAGCATTTCATCATCTAACAGAGAACTTACATAATCTTCTACAACCTCTTTGACGCCTGAAATTGCAAGAATAACCAGCAAAGGCAAAAGAGTTGTATATTGTCCTATTGGAGAAACACCTGGAATTTGCTGCAAAACAATCAGAATAACATGATTAATTTGATAAATGCTTTCTATATCTTGACCAGTCACATGACCCAGGACATAAATACAGTAGACAAATTTTATAGTTTGGATCCTTCTTCCCCTTCCCCTTTCTTATTCTCCTCCTCCCTCCCCCTCCTCCTCCTCTCTTCTCCTCTCCCCTTTTCTTTTTTCTTTTCTCTTCTTTCTCTCCTTCTCTCTCCTCCATCCTCTCTCCTCCCTCTCTGCTCTCTCCTCTCTCCTCTCCTCTCTCCTCTCTCCTGTCTCTCACTCCCTCCTTCCTTCTTGGCATCCATAAGGTGACCAGCCTTCTCAAACACATGCTCCCACTACAATGATGTTCTGCTTTATCTCAGGTAAAAAGCAAGGGAGCCAGCCAAACTTATACTGAAACCTCTGAAATCATGATACAAAATAAATCTTTCTTCCTTTAAGTTGATTTTCTCAGGTATTTTTTGTCACCATGGCAGAAAACTAACACATCATGTTAAATAAAAGGGGAAGGAAGAAAATTCATACCATATCAAAACTATCCCTTGAGTGTAACAGTATTACCCTATGGAGTCTTCAGAGCAACTGATCAACATCTCAGTCAGTATGTCACTTTCTTCATAGGATAATCCTGTTTCCAAAGAAATAATTCAAAACCTAAATGTTACCTTAAAATAGCATTTTTCAAAACAGAATCAGATGGTTTGGCTACTTTAACTGAACATTATTTCTGAGGCAGAGGAGAAAAATTTTGGAGGCATGGGAGAGTGATGCTACCTACATACAAATCAATTGCTGTCTGTGCTCCAGGGCTACCCCCACTATTTAAACAATGATAAATAAAGCAATGAAAACTGAGGGTGTGGTGGTTTCCCAAAGGATGCAGGTAAAGTACTGGGTATGACCCCTTAGCATTCTAGATTTCGACAAGTTCTTAGGCCTGTATATCCAGGCTTGGGTCTATGTGTGATCCCTCTTATGCCTTATTATTTCTTTCTTGCTTATCATTTCTTTGACATTTAGCAATACAGAATCTATTTTGAACTCCTGAAAGTTCTTATAACAACTTTAAAAGGAATTTGTTTTGGTTTGGATCTGGGGTGCTCCCCAGAAAATGCATGTGTTAAAAACATGATCCCCAATACAGCAAAGTTCAGAAGCAAGGATTTTAGGCAATGATTAGGGTTCTGATCTTATCAGTGCACTAATCCACTTTTCTGGATTAATCCAGTGGTAGCTGAGTGGACTACTGAGTGGTAACTATAGGCAGGGAGAACATAACTGGAGGAAGTAGGTCACTTAGGGTTTGGCCTTGGACTATGTCTATTCCTGCCATGTATGTGTCTCTCTTTTTCTCTCCACCCCTCCTTCTCTCTCTCTCTCTCCCTCCTTCTTTCCAGGCTGCCATGAGCTGAGCAGCTTTTCTCTGCCATGTCTTTGCACCATGATTTTCCACCTCACCTCAGACCCAGAGCAAGAGAGTCAACTGACCATGGACTAAAACCTCTGAAACCATGAACTCAAAATAAACTTTTCCTTGCCTAAGTTGTTCTTGTCAGGTAATTTGGTCACAGAGATGAAAAGCTGACTAATAAAGTTTGAGCAATAGATGAAGAAAAGAAAGAAACTTTGGATTGCTTGAGGTCTGAGTTAATTTTGCCTTTGCAATATTTCTCGAATCTCTCCCTCTTCTGAGATTCAGCTCCAAGTGGGGCATTTTGCCTAAGACTCCACCCTGTCTTGTTCCCTTAACCTTTTGATAACTTGGCCTTGGCTAATGTTTTTAGTGTCTTTTCTACTTCATCAATCCTATGTACCAAAAATCAAATTTTTATTTTTTCTGGAATATTCTATACACTCAGGAAAAATTTAACACTTTCAATTTGTATTTTATTTAATTTTAACAGATAACACATTTACATGTTTTACAATTCAAAACAAAATTCTTCACAGTGAAAATTCTACTCTTCTCCTTGTCTCTTTGCTTCCTATCACTGTGGTTTGAATGTGTGTCACCTAAATGTTCATATGTGAAGGCTTCGTCCTCAGAATGGCAGAATTGGGAGATGCTTTAAAAGGTGATGTCAAGTGGGAGGTCCTTAAATCATTAAAGCTTGCCTTAAAAGGTATTATGGGACCGCCTTCATATTCATTCTTTCTCTCTCTCTCTCTCTCTCTCTCTCTCTCTCTCTCCCCTCCAGTTTGATATGTTGCCACTCTCTCTGATGTTCACTCCCTCCATTGCTATCCATTACCCTCAGCAGAAGCCAAACCAACAGGGCTCACCTTGAACTTTGAACCTCCAAACTGTGAGCTAAGTAAACAGTTTCTCTCTTTTTTTAAATTTGTTTTTATTAGTTACACATGACAGTACAATGATCTTGACATATCATACATTTGAATCAGATGGGATATAATTTCTCATTTTTCTGAGTGTATAGGTTGCAGAATTACATTGGTCATGCAGTCATGTATATACCCACAGCAATAATAATGCCTATTTTCTAAAGTCAGTTGCTTCAGATACTTCACTGTAGTAATGCAAAGTTGACTAATACAGTGATTTTCCTCCTGAAATGCAACCAATGCTTCCAGGTTTTTTGTGTTTTGCTATGTCCTGTGCCCAAAGGCTACAGACTTAACATCAGATTCCTCCTCCTCTAACACTAGGGGTCAAAGTCTGGAAATAGAAAAAAAACCAGAAAATTATGAAGAGATTATTTTGATTGCGGGCTTCATAAGTAAACAGGAATGAACCAGATTATGGAAAACTTTGAATTTAACTCTTTTGAACAGATGCTATTTAAAATTATTGTTTTGTTTTCCTTTCAGTTGTTCCTTTCAAAATATGATAAAATGATTCTATTATAAAGGAGGCATACATGACGAAAGTTGCATCCATGTGTTTTTCAGCCCAAAAATTGAGTTTCAGTGTCTCACTGAATGACTTAAACATTGTAAGATTCTCTTCTTACAGTATTTCAATTTATTGTCTATGGAAACCTTTATTTTAGCTAAATGAGCTTTTACAAGGGTTTTCTTAGATCTCTTAAGAATCTTAGTTTAATAACATGTACAAAAATATTACCTGCAATATGGTAATGAACAAAAAAAATGCATTAGCAGCTTTGCTAAACTGCAGATACAAATATCGAGGGAGAAATGACCACTTGCTGTACTTAGTTGTGCTGTAGGTGAAAAGAAAAAAAAAAATGACATTATCAGCAGATATTCTAAACTCCGAAAACATTAATGGAAAACTGAAAAATTGCTTATAAATCAAAAGTGTGTTAAACCCAAAATATGTGTATAAAACACTGGCCTTTTTCTAAAGGTATTTTGCCTTTCATTTAATGCTATTGTAATTTTTATACATTTATTTATTTTTATGTGGATTGAACAGAGTGCCACATACATACCAGGCAAGCACTCTACCACTGAGCTATAACCACAGTCCCTATTTTGCCTTTTTTGAGAGTATTCACGATTACCTGAAATAATCTCCGAATAAAGGAAGAATGATTTCCCCCATTTTAGGAACTAAGTGCCATTAATATAAGAAATATGGTAAACCAAGGATCAAAAACCAGGGAGTATCATTCTGTCTAAATACATTAAAAGTAAAAGATGAACAGCACCATGTTGATTTCACCGATTTACATCAATGATTCATTTATTAACTGTAAAACATTTATTGAGTAATTACTGTGTGTCAGATGCTATTCTGTTTCAGATACATCATGAAAAACATAAATATTCCTGCTCACCTTCTGATGGAGCAAGACAAACAGTAACAAATAAACATGCTAAATAAGTTAGAAATAAATACATGCTAAAATGATATGCAAAACTTACTCCATGTATTGTGTATGTGTGTGTATAGGTGTGTATGTGTGTGTATGCGTGTATGTGTGTGTATGCGTGTGTATATGTATGTGTGTGTGTGTGTGTATGTCTGAGTTCAATAAAACCTTTAATGTGTCTTGGGCAGAAGATGCTCTATATTTTCTAATGGCCTATAACACTATGACAAAACTCCTAATCAACCTCTATCTTGTAGGAGTAACGAGAGCCATCAGTTTTTCTCCATTCCTTCTCTAATATTTCATCATTAAAATATATCTAAATCCATTTGCACCAAATGTCTAGGAAATGTCATAGAGAAGATTGTGTATAATAAAAGAAAAGCATCACAAATTAGTTGGGGATAAAATGACTGGTCAGCCAACTGGAAAATTAGGATGGGTCTCTACCTCATTCCTTACACCAAAAGAAAGTCCATCCAGATTAAAGATTTAAAGCTAACATAAAAAGAATTACCTAGGAGGGGAATACTTGGGGAAATGGGAAGTGGCCTATGTTCTGCGCCCTGGCCAAAACCTATTACTTCTCTTGTGATCCTGTATGGCATGTGGAGACCTCCTAAGACATGTGTATACAATAAACTGTTTCCTGAGTCTATTTTATGCCTCCTCTTATGGCTGCATATGATTGATCATCTCATAAAATAATGCAGAACATTGATTGCATCAGGACAGAACTACTGTCAAAATAAGACCTATCCATTGAGGCATATTTTTCCTCAGAAAAGAGAATACCTCTTCCTAGGAAGAATTCTACTTCTCTCCAAAGTCCAACAGCTTATATTATATTTAACTTAAAAAATAAGTTCACTATTTTGGTAAAACCAAATATTAATTTGAGACAAAATTAAACAAAATAAGATTAAAGCCCATAGAAGTTGTAATACAAACCAACAAAAACATTTTTGGAAATGAAGAGCTATGAGACCCTCCTCTCTGACCTGCATGGGAGCTCGGGCCTAGGGTAGGCCTGAGCTCACCCCGCCACTGGAAGACACCCGCTGGAGCTCAGGCTTGGCCCAGGACCATCTCACTGACCTGCCAGGAATCCAGGGCCCAGGGTAGGCCTGGGTCCGCCCCACACATACCACCACCTGGGAGCCCAGGTCTAACCCACTTTCATCTTGAGACACTGCAGCCATCCCCATATAGTAGCCTCTACCTTGGGATAAAAACAGGGCCTAGAAGCAGCTGCATCTTGGAGAAGGCATCCCAAATCCAGTAAGACCCACCCTTTCAGCCCCATCTCTGAAAGATGTTGCATCCATCTTGTGGCACTTCCACTGCCACCTCCAGTTACCTCCTGCTATTGCTCCCACCACCTATAGTTGCAGTAACATCCTTCCTGGGACATGGGCAGGGTCTAGAAGCTGAACAACAAGGTAAGGTACAGATAATCTGCACAGATACTACAAGATTATAGGGTAGAAACTGTAATACCTCATATCCACACTTCAAGAAAGGAAATCACATAGACAACATGATAAAACAAGGGAGGAATATATATATCATAGTTTACAAACCAGTATACTACAATAACAGAACCCATGGATAGAGAAGTTGATGAAATGTCAGAGAAAGAGTTCAGAAGGTTCATAATTAAAATGTATGTGAATTAAAGAATGACCTAAATGAGCAACTACAGGCAAAAATTGATCAGTCCAACAAAGAGATAAGAGAGCAAATACAGGCAACCATTGATGACACAAATAAACAAATAAGGGAGCAAATACAGGCATCCATTGATCATACCAACAAAGAGCTAAAGGAGCAAATACAGGTAGCAAAAGATTACTGCAAGAAAGAGAGATTCTAAAAAAAAAATCAGAAATCCTTGAAATGAAGGAAACAATAAACCAAATTTAAAACTCAATAGAATGCTCACCAACAGACTAGATCACTTGGAAGACAGAACATCAGATAATGAAAACAAAGTATACAATCTGGAAAATAAAGTTGACCACACAGTAAAGATGGTAAGAAACCATGAGCAGAACATCCAAGAATTATGGGATAGCATCAAAAGACCAAATCTAAGAGTTATTGGGATAGAGGAAGGCACAGAGCTTCAAACCAAAGGAATGCACAATCTCTTCATTGAGATAATATCAGAAAATTTCCCAAACATGAAGAATGAATTGGAAAATCAAATACAAGAGGCTTACAGGACACCAAATTTACAAAATTACAACAGATCTACACCAAGGTACATTATGCCTAACATACAGAATAAGGATAGAATCTTAAAGGCCACAAGAGAGAGGAATCAGATCACATATAGGGGGAGACCAGTTTGTATCTCAGCAGATTTTTCAACCCAGACCCTCAAAGCCAGGAGATCCTGGAACAACATATAACAAGCTGTGAAACAAAATGAATCCCAACCAAGAATCTTGTATCTAGAAAAATTAAGCTCTAGATTTGATGATGAAATAAAAACCTTCCATAATAAACAAAAGTTAAAAGAATTTCCAACTAGAAAGCCTGCACTAAGAACATCCTCAGCAAAATATTCCATGAAGTGGAATTGAAAAACAACAATAAAAATCAGCAAAGAGATTTTTACACTAAAGGGAAAACTAATCAGAGGGAAAACCAAGTCAAGTTGAATACTAAAAATAAACAATTCATGAAATATAAATCATGTCTCAATAATAACCCTGAATGTTAATGGCCTAAACTCACCAATCAAAAGACTGGAGATTGGACTTTAAAAAAAAAAAAAAAGACCCAACAATATGCTGCCTCCAAGAGACTCATCACATAGGAAAAGTCATCCACAGTCTGAAGGTGAAAGGTTGGGAAAAATCATACCACTCACATCAATTGCAGAAGCAAGCAGGGGTGTCCATCCTCATAAATAAAGTAGACTTCAAGCCAAAGTTAATCGAAAGGGATAAAGAAGGATATTTCACACTGCTTAAGGGAACCATTCATCAACAAGATATAACAATAATAAATATATATACTCCAAACAATGGAGCATCTACATTTATCAAACAAACTCTTCTCAAGTTCAAGAGTCAAATAGACAACAACAAATAATTTTGGGTGGCTTTAACACAACATTTTCACCACTGGATAGATCTTCCAAACAAAAGCTGAACAAAGAAACTATGGAACTCAATAATATAATCAATAACTTAGAATTAACTGACATATATAGACTATTTCATCCATCAATGAGAGAATTTGCTTTCTTCTCAGCAGCATATGGATCCTTCTCTAAAATAGATCATATATTATGCCACAAAGCAACTCTTAGCAAATATAAAAAAGTAGAGATACTACCCTGCATTCTATCAGATCATAATGGAATGAAATTAGAAATCAATGATAAAATAAGAAATAAAAGCTACTCCAACAACTGGAGACTAAATAATATGCTACTGAATAAACAATGGGTTGCAAAAGACATCAAGGAGGAAATTTAAAAATTCTTAGAGGTGAATGAGGATGAGAACATAGAGACAACATATCAAAATCACTAGGACACTATGAAGGCAATTCTAAGAGGAAAGTTCATTGCATGGAATTCATTCCTTAAAAGAAGAAAAAAGCCAACAAATAAATGATCTAAAATTACATCTCAAAGCCCTAGAAAAAGAAGAACAAATCAACACAAAAAAATAGTAGAAGACAGGAAATAATTAAAATCAGAGCTGAAATCAATGAAATTGAAACAAAAAAATGACAAAACAAAAAGTTGGTTCTTTAAAAAAAATAATAAAATTGACAAACCCCTAGCCATGCTAATGAACAAAAGGAGAGGGAAAACTCAAACTACTTACATATGTGATAAAAAAGGAAATATCACAACAGACATAACAGAAATACAGAAGATAATTAGAAATTATTTTGAAAACTTGTTTTACAATAAAATAGAAAATATCAAAGGCATCAACAGATTTCTGTAGTCATATGATTTACCCAAATTGAACAGGATGATAAACACAATTTAAACAGATCAATGCCAAGCAATGAAACAGAAGATGCCATAAGAAGTCTACCAACTAAGAAAAGCCCAGGACTGGATGAATACATAGCCAAGTTATACAAGACCTTTGAAGAAGAACTAATACCAATACTCTTCAATTTATTTCAGGAAACAGCAAAGGAGGCAGCACTTCCAAACTCATTCTATGAGACCAATATCACCCTGATTCCAAAACCAAAGACACATTTAAGAAAGAAAACTTCAGACCAATATCTCTAATGAATATAGATGTAAAAATTCTCGATAAATTTCTGGCAAGTTTCATACAAAAACACATTAAAAAGTGCACCACAATCAAGTGGGGTTCATCCCATGGATACAAGGTTGGTTCGGCATATGGAAATCACATCAATAGACTTAAAGATAAGAATCATATAATCATCTCAATAGATGCAGAAAGAGCATTTGACAAAATACAATACCCCTTCATGTTCAAAACACTAGAAAAACTAGGGATAACAGGAACATATCTCAACATTGTAAACGCTATCTATGCTAATCCCCAGGCCAACATCATTCATGATGGAGAAAAATTGAAAGTATTCCCTATAAAAACTAGAACAAGACAGGAATGCCCTCTTTAACCACTTCTATTTAACAGTTCTTGAAACATTGGCCAGAGAAATTAGACAGATGAAAGAAATTAAAGGGATACACATAGGAAAAGAAGAACTCAAATTGGCACTATTTGCTGATGATATGATTCTGTACCTTGAAGACCCAAAAAATTCCACCAGAAAACTTCTAGAACTAGTAAATGAATTCAGTAAAGTAGCAGGATATAAAATCAACACCCATAAATCAAAAGCATTTCTGTGTATCAGTGACAAACCCTCTGAAAGGGAAAAGAGGAAAACTACCCATTTACAATAGCCTCAAAAAAATAAATAAAATACTTGGGAATCAACTTAATAAAAGAGGTAAAAGACCTCTACAATGAAAACTAGAGAACCCTAAAGAAAGAAATTAAAGAAGATCTTAAAGATGGAAAGATCTATCTTATTTTTGGACAGGTAGAATCAATTTTGTCAAAATGACCATACTACCAAAAAATCTACACAGATTTAATGTAATTCCAATGAAAATCCCAATTATATTCCTCACAGAAATAGAAAAAGCAATCATGAAATTCATCTGGAAAAATAAGAGACTCAGAATAGCCAAAGCAATCCTTAGAGTGAAGTAGGTAGCATCACTATACCAGACCTTAAACTATAGTACAGAGCAATAGTAACAAAAACAGCATGATGTTAGCACCAAAATAGATCTATAGACCAATGGTACAGAATAGAGGACACAGAGACTAACCCACAAAATTACATTTATCTTATATTAGACAAAGGCGCCAAAAATGTACATTGGAGAAAAGATAGCCTCTTCAACAAATGATGCTCAGAAAACTGGAAATCCATATGCAACAAAATGAAATTAAACCCCTATCTCTCACCATGCCAAAACTCAACTCAAAGCGGATCAAGGATCTAGGAATTAAGCCACAGACACTACATCTACTAGAAGAAAAATCAGGCCCAAATCCCCATCATGTCGGATTAGGCCCCAACTTCCTTAATAAGATTCCTATAGCGCAAGAACTAATATCAAGAATCAATAAATGGGATGGATTTAAACTAAAAAACTTCTTCTCAGCAAAAGAAAAAAACATCATCAGTGAGATGAATAGAGAGCTCCAATTTGGGAACAAATTTTTACCACATGCACATCAGACCACTAATCTTTAGGGTATATAAAGTACTCAAAAATCTTAACACCAAAAAAATAAATAACCCAGTCAATAAATAGGCCAGGGAACTCAACAGACACTTCTCAGAAGATATACAACCAATCAACAAATACACGAAAATACATATTCAACATTTCTAGCAATTAGAGAAATGCAAATCAAAACTAATATCATCTCACTACAGTCAGAATAGCAGCTATTATGAAGACAAACAACAATAAGTGTTGGCGAGGATGTGGGGGAAAGGCACATTCATACATTGCTGGTGGGACTGTAAATTGGTGCAGCCAATATGGAAAGCAGTATGGAGATCCTTGGAAAACTTGGAATGGAACCATCATTTGACCCAGCTATCCCTTCTCCTCGGTCTATACACAAAGGACTTAAAAACAGCATACCAAAGGGACACAGCCACATCAATGTTTATAGCAGCACAATTCACAATAGCTAAACTGTGGAACCAACCTAGATGCCCTTCAGTAGATGAATGGATTAAAAAATGTGGCATATATTCACAATGGAATATTATTCAGCAATAAAAGAGAATAAAATCATGGCATTTGCAGGTAAATGGATGGAGTTGGAGAAGATAATGCTAAGTGAAGTTAGCCAATCCCCAAAAAACAAATGCTTAATGTTTTCTCTGATTTAAGAATGCTGATTCATAATGTGGTTGGTGTGGGGGGTAGGACATGGGTAGATTAGATGAACTCTAGATAGGGCAAAGGAGAGGAAGAGGAAGGGAAGGGGCAGGAAAGTCAGTGAAATGAGATGGACATCATTTCCCTAAGTATATTGTATGAAGACAAGAATCATGTGACTCTACTTTGTGTACAACCAGAGATATGAAAAATTGTGCCCTATATGTGTAATATGAATTATAATGCATTCTGCTATCATATGTAACAAATTAAAATTTTAAAAAATATTAATTTGAAAAAAAAATCATGAGGGATTGGGGTTGTAGCTCAGTGATAGAGCGCTTGCCTAGCATGTGTGAGGCCCTGGGTTTGATCCTTTGCACCACATAAAAATAAATAAACAAAATAAAGGTATAAAAAAAATCATAGGGCTGGGGCTGTAGCTCAGTGGCAGAGCACTTGCCTAGCATGTGTGAGGCACTGGATTTGATCCTTTGCACCACATAAAAATGAAACAAATAAAATAAAGGCATGCTGTCCATCTACCAAAAAAAAAAACCTTTTTAAATCATGAAAGTTTGTTTCATCCCTGATTATAATATTTACATCCCGTATTACATTGATTTAAGCTAAAAAGAAACTTTACCAATAAGTTAATTTTTAAATTACTTTTTATTGTGGAGACTTTCAAATATGCACAAAGATGGAGAGACCAGGCAATGAATCCCTATATATATATTCCAGCTTTAGCAAGTATCAACTTGTGGCCAATTTTGTTTTGTTCATTCCCCCACTTCCTCACTTCTCCCTTGCATTACTTTGAAACAAATCCCATACATCATGCAATTTCATCTGTAAAATAAATTCAGAATAAATTTATGGATAACTTTTATTAAACTATTTTTTCATATATGTAACCAGAAGTTTTTAATATCTAAAAATGAACATATTGGCAAATTCCCTAAATAAATTTCAGAAAGGTAAGTCATAAGAATAACTATTTAGACGTCTGAATTTGCATCACTATCTTTGATACCCAGGCCACATCCATCCCTTCACCTCTCAACACATCCACTTCTTTGTGTTTCTTCTGTTCTAATCATGTGAGATCCCTCTTGCATTTTAATCTGACCTTGCCACTAAATAAATGGCTAGGTGCCCAAAAACAAATGATATACTTTTTTCCTGATTTGGTTTCATCTACTATTAAATGGGTTGATTATCTCCCCTGGAAAAAATAATATGAAGGTAGCTACAGTAGTTGTCATAAAAAATGTGCTGCTGCAAATAATTCACAGGAAAAAGATACTAAACATTTCATTTGAATGTTTTAATCTGAAAGAAGAAACTTAAGCTTTATTTATATTTATACACAGGTTGATACTGGAGCCTTCACATGTTCTGTATGCCATGTAATTAGAAATGAATTTCTTTTCATTTATCATCTTGAGATTTTTGTTCCTGAATTTTAGGATTCATATCTCTCATTTGTTCTGGGAAAGCTTGGGCCATGATTTCTTTGAATAATGAAAAATAATGTCTATATCATTCCCTTAAACTCCCATTTTGGAACTCTAACACAGACTAGTGCTGCTTACTCTGCCATTTATGTGTCTGAACTAGTCCTTAATATTTTCCAATTCTTCATCTTTCTATATTGCAAGAGTAACATATCTATATCAGGAGCATTTTCTCCTATATATTTAATAGTATATATTAAGTCTACTTTTGGTTGTATCTCCCCACTTCCTCTTTTTACCTCATTCACTGAGATTTTTTTCAAAATAGATTATCATATTTTTATTTCTAGGTTCTATTTGTTTCTTTTCTAGAACTACTCAGGTCTTTTTTAAAGTAGTCTTTATACTTTCAATATTCTCTTTATTCCTTTAATCATATTATGCTATTGTGTTTAGTAGAAAACATTCTAATTTTATAGTCTGTACACGATACTTCTACTACTTGAAGTCTTTATAGTGTCTGCTTGTTTTTATTTGTTTCATTCTTTATGTTTCCTCTCACTAGTGAGACCTTGCTTTTTCATGCGTTGGTAGCTTTTTAGCTCATATTTGATCAAACTTGATTTCTGGGAAATTTTTCAGGCCCATACCAATGAATATTCCTCCTTATTCCTTGGGATACTAGCAACATGACACCATTTTAAAATATATTGTAAGTTAGAGTTTTTCTGGATTGCACAAATACCAACTTAGGGATCAAAACCATGAGAAGGTGGTCAATGAGTGCTAATAATTCTTAAAAGAATTTTTTTTTTTTCCTAAACTGGGCCAATTTTAAAGGAGCGTGTTTTCTCACTGTGTCTCTTCTTGCAAGACAGATTTTAATTTTTATTCTCTCTTCATTTAGGGTGTAGCCCTCTGATGTCCTGATTTTACAAAGACAGGGTCTTTAATTCTTTAGTCCACCATGTATGAACTCAGATCATTCCTCTTCCACAACTGAGTGTTACAACTGAAACACCAGGTCAATAGAACTAGGTAGAGTCTCCTAAGCAAAATGCACCTCAGTGTTCCCTACCTCTTAGTATCCCTGATGTGCCCTCATTTGGGGCCCCCAGGGATATATCCCTTTTCTTGCCATATCAACGACAGATTTTTAAGCTATATGATTAGTTCATAACCGAAAACCTTAAAGATTATTAAGTTAGTATATCCAACACCTGGCCTTAGTTCCTGGTTAAAAAAAGAGAGGGGAAAATCACTCGAAAAGTGGTTTCAATTGGCTTAAGAAGGAGCTCAGTGATAGAGCATTTGCCTAGCATGTGTGAGGCCCTGAATTCAATCCTTAAAAAGAAACAAACAAACAAAAAAGTAGTTTCCTTTCAAGTTTTCATCTAATTCTGCCTCTGAAGTAAATATGAAACTCAACAAATGCCTCATGAAATAGAAGCCTGGTGATTCTCAATTAAAAGTATAAGGTATTGGTGGGGAGTCCAGCGGATCTAGGAGGGTTCTTTTGATAGCACTTTGCCTCACATTTAAAACTATTGCTAAAGAGCACTATCAGCTGTCAGTGATCTGCATGGTAAGAGCTGTGAACCAGAACAGTGCTAGCACAGGCTGTTCAGAACAGGGAAGGTGAGGGGCCTATAAGGGGAGCCCAGAGCCAATCCTTGTTTCAAAGTGAACGTGAGAATTTAGTTTTTTCAAGGTTTGGGGAAAAAAACACTGTAACCAGATACAAAGAATCACATGATTTGATTTATACAAAGTATTGCATTTTGGAAGGAAACTCACATTTTCTTCCACCCTTCTCCCCTCCAAAGCACATAGACTCTTCTCACCTGATGCTATTTGTGCAGAAAGTGTTCTTAAGGGGGTCATTGATGTAAATGGTGCGGACTTTTAACACTTCTGAGCTTTGCAGAGATTGTTGGCAGCCCATCCTTTTCTCCACCTTCTGATTACCCAAGGAAAAATGAGTAGATCCTGCAGCAAGAAGAAACAGGGACATAATGCAGAAATGCCAAGGCAGATACACTCATGCCTTCAGTTCTGTAATGTTTAAGCACAGGATCTATGAAAAAGTAATACAGCTCTTTGCCCAAAATATGAGAGACAAAGGACAAAGGAAATTGCTTTCACACTTCAAAACAAATTACAAAGCAGCTAAAAAATAATGGAAATAAGACATTTCCTTTAAAAGAAATTAAATATAGGCATTGTTGGCATTATTAAATGAGAGCTCAAGAAAGACTCATTTTTTAAGTTGATAATAAAACTGGAGAAAGGCTTTTTAAATGATCTGAAAGAGCTATGAAAAGAAATGAACAATACAAATACTTCAAGAAAAGGAAAACCACATAAGATGCAACTCAAATAGTAGACAGATAAAAAGAGGAATGTGTTGCATAGACTATAGAAAACTAAGTAAGATAATATGAAAAAAGCAAAGAAGATTGGAGAACAATTATAGGTGTAGGACAAAGGATATCCAATCGGTGCATGTTTGTTGTCCTTGAAGAAGAAACAAACAAAAAATTCAAAGACATGGTAGAATAAATTTTTCATTAAAGGAAGACGTTTTTATGAGAACAATGTAACTCAGGAAAACGGGATTTAAAACAATCAATGCTAAGGCCCTTGTTAGTAAAGTTATTAAATTTTAATAATGAAAAAAATTCTTAATCAGGAAACCATTGAAGTTCTTACAGAAATTGGAGGGAGAGTGAATATAAAAGCCACACTGAGACTGTACCACAAACTTTCAAGCTACAGGTAAGAAATCAAATATCTTACCAAGAGATGAATGAAATGAGTCTGGTAGAAAACTGATTTTTTTTAAATACAAAAACTAAACTTTAGATCATGAGTGAGCATTAGGACCAATCTTTCTACTGAAATGACTTTAAATGCTATGTTTTAAACACTTTTAAAATCCTTGAATAGTCAAGATAGTATCTACCATCAAGCCAAGATTTATTCAGAAGTAAAAATCTAGAGAAGCAGGCTCATCCTAAGTGGCTGTCACACACCATATTTGAGAACCTGGATGGACTCACATCTGCAAGCTTGGGCAGGCTAGACCATCTGTCCATTGGCTCAGTTAAGGCACTCAGCAGTTCCCTGGACCTGCCACTGCTATCCTGAGTTCCATATCTGTTTAAATAGACAGTTTGTGAAGGATGGGCTCAGCTGCTTCCTGCACAGAACAGAAGAGCTTGGTCCCACACCACCAGCCATGGACAGCTCACCTTCTTATATATGAAGCAGATTAGGAACAGCAAGGCACAGGCATATGCAAACTTCAGTACATACAACAGGTTGCTCCTCTCAGAGAGAGAGATGACTCCTACCAGCAGAGGGCTCTGGGCAGCTCCTACAGACCCAGAGATTGCATGAGAGTTCCCTTTCAGACGCTTATGAGTCCCCAGGTTGGCAGAGAGGATGGTGGTGATTAGTACCTTCAGCCCCCTGCCCAGGCCCCTGCTAAACACCAGAATGGCTACAGTGTCTTCTAGGCCCATCTTGCTGATGATGGAGTGAAGATCCTGGCCACACTGAACAAAATGGAGAGCTCTCCTGCTTTTTTGACATTAAGGTGATCTACGCTGGTGATGTACGACGGAAGCCAAAAGAGGAAAGTGAAGCTGACCTGCTCAGCAAACAGCACAGAGAGAACTCCCACACCAGGGATTCTCAAAGGCCCAAGTGAAGCTGATGAGGGCCAGGAAGTTGCTGCTGTCACCAGGGAAAACAACCACATAACTTGGGCATATGGGACTCTTCCCCTAGGACAGTAGTAAGCACTGCATCTCTGGGTCCAGGAGCCTGTTCCTTTCACTGTGTAAGGTTGGCTTCTAGAGTCCACATCTGTTTGTTAGATTCTCATAGCCTTTTGAAAGTGTAGACAGGGAGGAGGAGCATCTGATGTCTTTCAGATGTTGGATGAGAAATAGAAAGCACACTATTCCCATGGCTGCCATGATGGCCCCAGGCACAATGAAAGACAGGTCCCAGCACAGGAACACCCAGTAGCCAGCAATCAAGGAGTCCAGAATATTGCCCGCCTAGGTGTGGCATTCCATGAGCTCACCTTCCTTTTCCAGACCTGCTGCTGAGGCAGGTGAGGAGCCTGGTGGTCTGCACCAGTGGATTAATGATCTGAGTTACCACATAAAATCCACAACTATGGATATTGTAGAAATACCCCAATACAAACAGGGTGGTTAAGGGCCTGGCCAGCATCTCAAACATCAGATAACACCTAATCAACAGGCAGTTCCCCTATTATGCTGCTCAGGTACATCCCAACAACATCAGCACACAAGGGGGATTAATCCAAGGCACCAAGCAACTGCTGATAGTTCTTCTCAAATGGGGGCCAGCCATGGCGAAGGGAACTGCATGATGCTCTTGGTTGGGCCACTGAATCTGCCTCATCCCTAGCAGCACCCTTAACTATGCTGACTCACTTTCAAGATAAGTGAAAACTTTCATACACTGGGGGGGAAAACAATCAAAATGAAAATGAAGATTCTGTAGCCCAGATCCCTGGAGGAGACAATGAAGCGGATGCCAGGGAGGAGTTGAGCCATTTACTTGGAACTTCAGTCATAAAATAAGATGCTTCATCTTATTATGGATTATTGTTATTTTTTTTCTTCTGAAGGTTTATTTTGGATAAAATAGTTGAAGACAGATTACAATGATATATTGTACAAAAAGACTATAAAATAATTTAAGAGAGAATTTTAAACATAGGGTTCTAACACACTCATAAGTGGATATGCCTCCTATCCTGCAGGGGAGGGCTGGTAGCCTCTGTCTACGCCCAACAAGCAGAGTGCTTCTTCACAAAAAGGGCTCTTCAGGTGTGATGATCCAACTCTCCCTCTTGCAAAAGTGTTTTCTCCATCAAAACAACCAAGTAACACCAATACTTCTACTTCTGCAAATCTTCCCTAGCAGTTTGTTGAAAGTCTATTATCTATTAAGTCAGCTACAAGGGATGGCTTTATCAAGTTTTTACTTTATTAGGCCATACTTTGTTTCTTTGTGATTTTGTTGTTGAAAACTTGACATCTGAAGCTTATATGGTGACTCTGAAGCAAACACTCCGTTAAATGCAGAAATACCATCTACTCAAAATTATAGTATCATGAAGTGATTAAAATTCCCCACACCTATATATGGTTATCCAGTTTTCAGGAAAGAAAGAAAGAACTTTAGTTACTTCCACTGTCTTTTCAGTTACTAGATCATGATTCCAATTTCATGAAACCAAACCAAGAATCAAACAGTAACACTCTAGGCAACCATGTCAACTAAAAAGGATGCTATCTCCTGTCCTTTTTACCAGCTTTCCTCTTTCCAGAGAGTAAGTGCTTGGGCTTTATATCAAACACATGTCTATCTGCCTCCCCTTTCTTCCCCAAGCGATTCATCTTCTTCTGAGCATTCTTCATCATAGTCTTGGTTTTCTTCACCATCTTGACATCCCGAAGACCAGAAACATCACGTGGAGGTCGAGAGCAGCTCCTACTCCAGGCTACAGAAGAGAGAGGAACAGATTCTTCCCGCTTTCTCTTCCTAGTGACACTCCGAGATTTTCTTGCCTGGACTGCATAGTGGGCATTGTCTTTATCATTCATGTCAACACCAAGACTACGCATCTCATTTTCCAAAACTGTCCCCTGAACCTTCTTAGCAGTTTGAGGCATCCTGGGTCCCTGTGTATCCTTTTCCTTTGATTGTAGGATTTTCAGCTTCTTTTTTTCTCTAATTTGTTTTGCTAGCTGTCTGATTTCCATCATTTCCTCAGATTCACTTTCAGATTCACTATCATACTCCCCCACAGCTGTTCTTAGCTCTTCTTCTTTTCCTAACTCTTCCAATTTCTTCATGATGGCAGGATCAATATAATCAGCTACATTATGGCCTTCCCAGATCTCTGGTATCTTATCATATTTTTCAGATGAATTCATTAAATCCCAGTATTTTTGAAGATCCAAAATATAATCGTCTCCCATTTCCAGCTCAAGATCCCGTTCCCTTTTCTTCTTGGGCTCCCCAATTTCCATTCCCCTCTTGCGTGCCACTACTCCTTCTGGGATGAAAGGGGGCCTCTCCTTATCATCTCTCTTGTTAGGCACAGCTAAATGCAACCTGTTCAGCACATCATTCACTTTGTTTCCTTTCATTTTTGTTTCCACTCGGTGTGCCAAAAGCCTGTCACGAGCCTCTGTTTTAACTTTAATAACACCTTCCTCAGTCAGGGTACTGGTCTCTATTACAGGGAATCCTTCGGCTTGCAAGTCTACAAATATTTTCTGATCATCTTCAGAAAGTTCAGCTATTCGTTTCACATCACATTTGTTTGCTACAATTATAAGAGGCTTATTGATAAAGAGAGGTCTGATATTCTGGAAAAGTTCTAATTGCTCTTTCAGCCCGTGTCTACACTGTTCAGGCAAGTCCATCACATACAGAACCGCAGCTCCTCGAAGGTGCGCCAGGGCCGTGATAGCCTGCATTTCGATGGTGTTCGGATCCTCCAAAGGATGATCCAAAATCCCTGGAGTATCTACAACCTGCCAACGCAGATACTTATAATCCATGTGCCCAACAAACAGAGACTTGGTGGTAAATGCATAGGGCTGAACATCCACATCTGCTCTCGTCACCTTATTAATGAAGCTGGATTTCCCAACATTTGGGTACCCACACAAAAGCAGAGTCCTTGTATTTGGGTCAATGGTTGGCAAGCGGGATAAATTTAAATGCTGACGCACTTGTTCCAGATATTCCAAACTCTGCCTCTGCCGCTTGATAATGGTGCACATTCGCCCAAGGGCAGCACGCTTCAGCTGCTTACAGCGGTAGAGAGAATCACCGTACTTCATAAGCCATACATAATCTTTAGCAACATTGTCCACTAAATTTTTGGCAATATTAATCTGTCCTAGAGCCAACTTGTAATGATCCTTGTCATACAGAATATTCATCAAATCAGCATAAAATGGATGGATATCATCCAATTTGGGAAAATCTGTTACAATCTGTGAGAGTCTGTCATGGTAATTCTGCTGAGTAAATTTGACTTTTCTCATATAAAAATGTCTAATGCGATGAATTTGGTAATGTTTATGAATCACTGTTGGAGTCTTTCGTTGAGTCTTCGATAATGTCAGGTCGATAAAGTCCTTGGCAGACGGCACCACCGTAATCTTCTTGAAGTTGTAGTGCGCCATGCTGGCGGCGGGTTGCACGAGGAGGATTATTGTTATTTTTATCATCTTATTATGGTTATGGATCCTGGCTCAGGCCCTGTCTCCACCGACACCACCTGGAAGCCACAGGGCCAGTATGCCTCTTGATCAGGTCCCCATCAGTTCTGGCACAGGGCCTTGATCTCACTGGGGAGGCTCACGCACCACTCACACTCCGCAGGCAGCAACTCCAAGCTCAGAGGTTCCACAACCCTTTCACTTTTCTGGTGTTCAGAGTGCTGGGGGCCCAAAAGCATCCCTCTTCCCCACAAGGGCACAGAGTTTTGAGATGATGAAAAAGTTCTTGCAGTAGACAGTGATGACAGTTACATTAGTGAATGGGCTTAATGTCAATGAACTGTATACTTAAAAATGTAAAATGGAAATTTTTTTATATATTTTACCCCAATAAAAAATATTATGAGATATTAAACAGTGTTTAGGGACAGAAAAATAAACCAAGGGAAAGCAAGAAATATGCAGTATATATACCTAGATCAGGTAAGCCATGAGTGGCATTTCAAAATAATAGGAAAAGAATGTGTCATTCTGCAAATGATGCTGGAATAGTGGGTTAGCACTATGGAAAAATTTGGAAAACACTACTCACAAAAATACATTCCAAATAGGTCAAAGTTCTGAAAACAAAAAGCAAGACCTTAAATATTGAAAACAAAATAGTGAAATCTGTATGTCAAAATATAGGAAATATTTTTTCAAGAAGGTTCAAAAACTACAAACCATAAAATAAAACATCAATCTGACTTCATTAAAATGAAGAAACTTCTGTGTACTAAAATAGTAAAATAAATTTTTAAAGCAAGTCATGTACTTCTAGAATATATTTTTAGTGCAGAATACTGATAATGGTTATCCACTAAAAAAAAAAAATTTTAAACATCAGCAAAAGATATGAATAGGCAATTGATTTAGAACAGAAAAAGAGAAGTGGTCCATAATTATATGTAAATATGTTCAAATTCAGTCAGGCTGAAGCTAAAAATTAAAGAACATGACAAAGTCAAATATTGGCAAGGACTTGGGGAAGTATAAACAGAAATAGTACAAGTAGGAGTAAAAATTGACAGGCATTTTAGAGAGAGCAAATTTGGATAGCACATGCCCTACAATTCAGTACTTCCACTTGAAGTTATAAATTTCAAAAATTCCTAGACTGTTCAAGCAGATGTAAACAAAGATGTTTTACATCTTTGCATCAACTTTAGCTGTTGTTACAAATACCCATCAACAGAAGAATAGTTAAATAAAACCCACATTCTTCATAAGCTGATATGTTGCTACCAGACAGTGACTCATCATCAATAAATAGATAATGAAAATGATGTAGATGATAGATCTCAAAAACTTAAGTGCTGTGAAAGATGTGTCCTCTATTAAGTCACTTTTAAAAGCATGTCTACAGTATTTTGTCTCATTTGTGGATTTATAGATGTAGTTTTAAATCTAAAACCAAATACAACACATTCATAATCGAAGTTGCAGGGGTCAAGGACAGGAGGAATGAGCCTGGAGATAATGGTTAAAAGGTGATTTTTTGCTCTCCTTCAATGACTTGTTTCTTTAAAAGAAAAAAAAAGGATAGAGAAAATCCTGACAGCAAAATATTAAAGATTGTTTACTCTGAATGGTAAAAATATGAGTGTTTGTTGAATTTTACTTACTCCACCCTCCCCCCAACCCACACACAATCAAATAGATTGTATTGCCACCACCAGTTAGAGTTCAGACTACTTGAATAGTTTTAAGCAGTGAGTAAAGATGATTTGTAATCTCAATTTGTTATTTCTATGGCCATTTAGGATATAGCACAATGATTACACCTTGGGAATGCCTGTCTCACAGGGTTTTGAGGGCAAGAACCTGGAATGAAAGAAGAGGAGTCAGACTGCTGGAGTGAGCCTGGGTCGTTGAGAAGTTCAGTTATAGTAACTGTTGCAGAGCAGCTGCCAATTTAAACAAACTACTCACCAGGCTCAGTCTGGACAGACCACTTGGGACTAGAAATGTGATCTTTTAGGGTGAATATCCTGAATGCTAGAACACAGCAGATTACTGTAGCCCCTGGTGTTCTCCTGGAGTGAGAGAAAACCTTGCCAGCTTGCCTCTGGAAGTTCTGACAGTTGGGGGCTCTGCACCTCCCCCTCCAGCCTGCACTTCTGAGCCAGGATTACCAGGCTTCCAACACTTAAGCTCTCACAGGCTGTGCTACCAGTGCCCTTGGTACCTCTGTTCTTTCCACTCAGCATAGAAGGATAAAAGAGACCTGCCATACTTTCTTCCAAGTGGTGGAAAGAAAGTATACAGTGTAGTTTACCCAAGAGCATATGCATATGTTTATTAGCTTGATTTAGCCATTCTACAATATATGCATATTTCAAAATAGCATGTTGTGTATAATGAATATGGACAATTTTTATCATTTTAAAAAGATGGAAAAAAATACAATCAGCTTTGTGTTAAAAAAAAGTGGGGAGGGGAGAATTCCTCACTTGAAACAACCTCATAAACAACGTAAATTTAATAATTGACAATTTTGCAATTGCAAATTGTTGTCTAAGTCACTGGTTGCAAATTTTATGTTCTCAGGAATCTTTCATTCTCTTAAAAAGTATTGAAGAGATTTTGTTTTATATGGGCTATATCTATTTATATTTACCTTGTTAGAAATCATAACGGATGGGGGAAATTAATATTTTTATTAATCTATTTTTAAAATAATAAAGCCATTATGTTAACATAAATGCTTTTTTGAAAAATTGCTGTATTTTTCCAAAATAAATAATTAAGTGAATAAATGACATTGTTTTGGGGTTTTGCATTTCTCTTTTTTTCTTTTTATTGGTTCTTTTTAGTTATATGAGATACTACAATCCATTTTGGTATAATTACACAAGTGTGGAATATGTCTTATCTAATTAGAATCCCATTCTGTGGATGTACACAATAGTGGGATTCACTGTGGTGTATTCATATATGCACATAGGAAAATTATATCAGATTTATTCCACTGTATTTTCCCTTTTCTATACCCCCATTCTTCCCTTCATTCCCCTTTGATGAGTTTCTATCCCCCCCCCCATTGTGGATTAGCTTCTACATATCAGAAAAAAAATTCAACCTTTGATTTTGGGGGACTGACTTATTTCATTTAGCATGATGGTCTCCAGATCCATCCGTTTACTGGCAAATTTTATAAAGTCATTCTTATTAATGGCTGAGTAGTACTCCATTATATATATAAACCACATTTCCTTCATCCATTCATCTGGTGAAGGACACCTAGGTTGGCTACATGGTTTAGCTATTGTGAATTGAGCTGCTATAAACATTGATGTTGCTACATCACTGTACTATGCTGATTTTAAATCCTTTGGATAAATGCCAAGAAGTAGGTAGCTGGGTCAAATGGTGTTTCAATTCCAAGTTTTCTGAGAAATCTCCATACTTCTATCCAGAGTGGTTGTACCAATTTTCAGTCTCACCAGCAATGTATGAGTGTACCTTTTCCCCCACATCCTCACCAGCATATATTGTTACTGGTATTCTTGATAATTGCCTTTCTGACTAGACTGGGTGAAATTTCAGTGTAGTTTATTTTTATTTTTATTTTTTTTAGTTGTAGTTGTACACAATACCTTTATTTTATTTATTCATTTTTATGTGGTGCTAAGTATCGAACCCAGGCCTTCACATATGCTAGGTGAGCACTCTAATGCTGAGCCACAACCTCAGCCCCTCAGTGTAGTTTTAATTTGCATTTCTCTAATTGCTAGAAATGGTGAACATTTTTTCATATATTTGTCAACAATTCATATTTATTCTATTGAGAAGTGTCTTTTCAGTTTCTTTGCCCTATTTATTGATTTTTTTTTTTTTTTGGTGTTAAGTTTTTTGAGTTCTTTATATATCCTGGGAATAAACACCCTATCTGAGGTGCAGGAGGAGAAGATTTTCTCCCACTCTGTAGGCTCTCTTTTCATACTCTTGGTTTTTTCCTTTTAGTTTGATGCCATCCCATTTATTAATTATTGATTTTACTCCTTCTGCTTTGGGAGTCTTGTTAAGAAAGTCAGTTCCTAAGCTGAAATGATGGTGATTTGGGCCAACATTTTCTTCAAGTATGTGCAGTGTTTGTGGTCTAAATCTAAGTCTTTGATCTACTTTGAGTTGATATTTATGCAAGGTGAGAGAGAGGGGTTAAATTTCATTCTAATACATATGAATTTCTAGTTTTCCCAGAACCATTTGTTGAAAGAGCTATCTTTTCTCCAATGTATGTTTTTGGCACCTTTGTCTAGTATAAGGTAACTATAATTTTGTGGGTTTATTTCTGTGTCTTCTATTCTGTTCCATTGGTCTTCTTGCCTGTTTTGATGCCAGTACCATGATGTGTTTGTTACTATAGCTCTGTAGTATAATTTAAGATCTGGTATTGTGATGCCTCCTGCTTTACTATTCTTGCTAAGTACCTTTTTTTGGTCACTTTTTAGAATTGTTTCTTTTGTTTTAATTTCATTGATTCTAGCTCTGATTTTAATTATTTCCTGTCTTCTACTGTTTTGGCACTGGTCTTCTTTTTCTAGGGCTTTGAGATGTAATGTTAGGTCATTTATTCATTGACTTTCTATTCTTTTAATGAATGAGGTCAATGCAATGAATTTTCCTCTTACTACTGCCTTCAGAGTGTCCCAGAGATTTTGATATGTTGTATCACTATTCTCATTTACCTCAAAGTATTTTTTTTATTTCATCTCTGATTTCTTCTACTATACATTCATCATTATTTAGTCCCCAGGTGCTAGAGTAGCTTCTACTTTTAATTCTATCATTGATTTCTAATTTCATTCCATTATGATCTGATAAAATGCAGGATACTATCTCTATTTTTTTTGTATTTGCTAAGAGTTGGTTTGTGACATAGATATGGTCTCTTTTAGAGAAGGATCCATGTGCTGCTGAGAAGAAAGCAAATTCTCTCATTGATGGATGAAATAGTCTATATATGTCCACCAAGACTAAATTATGGATTGTATTATTTAGTTCTGTAGTTTCTTTGTTCAGTTTTTGTTTGGAGAATCTAGGCAGTAGTGAGAGAGGTGTGTTAAAGTCTCCCAGTATTATTGTGTTGTGGTCTATTTGATTCTTGAAATTGAGAAGGGTTTTTTTGATGTACATATATACTCCATTGTTTGGGGCATAAATACTTATGATTGTTATGTCTTATTGATATATGATTCCCTTAAGTAGTACAAAATGCACTTCTTTATCCTATTTAACTTTGGCTTGAAATTCACTTTATCTGATATGATGATAGAAACCCCTGCTTGTTTATGTGATCCACGTGAGTGATGTTTGTTTTTTTGTTTTTTTTTTCCCATTCTTTCATCTTCAGTCTGGGAAGTCTTTGCCTATGAGATGAGTCTCTTGGAGACAGCATTTTGTTGGGTCTTGTTTTTTAATCCAATCTGCCAGTCTATGTCCTTTGACTGATGAGTTTAGGCCATTAATGTTCAAGGTTATGATTGAGATATGATTTGTATTCCTGGTCATTATGGTTTATTTCTAACTTTTAATTTGAATTACTTTCTCCTTTGATTGACAATTCCTTTAGTGTAGCTCCTCCCTTCACTGGTTTTCACTTTTTTGTTTTTCATTTACTCCTCATGGAATGTTTTGTTGAGAATGTTCTGTAGTGTAGGCTTTCTAGTTGCAAATTCTTTAAACTTTTGTTTATCGTGGAAAGTTTTATTTCATCTTCAAATCTGAAGCTTAATTTCGTTAGATACAGGATTCTTGGTTGGCATCCATTTTTTTTTCAGAGCTTGGTATATGTTATTCCAGGATCTCCAAGCTTTGAGGGTCTGGGTTGAAAAATCAGCTGAGATTTTAATTGGTTTCCCCTATATGTATTCTGATATATTTTTCTGGCAGCCTTTAAATTTTTGTCCTTAATCTGTATGCTAGGCATTTTCATTATAATGTGACTTGTTGTGGGTCCATTGTAATTTTGCACATTTAGGGTCCTATATGCCTCTTGTATTTGATTTTCCACTTCATTTTTTAGCTTTGGAAAATTTTCTGATATTATTTCATTGAAAAGATTGTGTGTTCCATTGGTTTATATCTCTACACCTTCATCTATCCCAATAAATCTTAAATTTGGTCTTTTCACATTATTCCATAACTCCTAGAAGTTCTGTTCATGGTTTCTTAACATCTTCTCTCTGTGGTCAACTCTATTTTTAAGATTATATATTTTGTTTTCATTGCCTGAGGTTGTGTCTTTCAAGTGGTCTAGTCTTTTGGTGATGTTTTCTATTGAAGTTTTAATTTGGTTTATTGTTTCTTTCATTTCAAGGATTTCTGCTTGATTTTTTTTTTCAGAGTCACTGCCTCTTTATTGAAGTGATCTTTCACTTTCTATATTTTCTTTCTGATTTCATTACTTATACTTTCCTTTACTGATCAGTTTAACTATGTTCATTTGAAAATCCTTCTCTGACATTTCTTCCACTGTGGTGTCCATGAATTCTATTATTGGAGTATCTTGGTTTTCTTGGGGTGATTTGTTCCCTTGATTTTTCATGGTGTTTGGGTACTTACCCATCTACTGTATGGATCTGAGGCAGTAGAGTTTCTACCCTGTGGACTTACAGTGTCCCTGAAGGTTACCAGTACCTCACTGTTTAGGGGGAGACAAATATGTACAACAATCAATGCAAGCAATATATAGTATTAAATCAAATAGTTCCTACTATGACATCTATGATTTTAATTATCATAATAAACAGAAATTATATGATCAGTTATGCCTATATTAAAAACAAAGTTTGCAAAAGGGTTTACAATTTCAAATGTTGGACAGCAAGAGAACAGAAGTGATATAGGATGTGATGATTATGAAGGAGGAGGAGAGAAGACAGAAGTAAAAGATTAAAGGAAGAATGAAAGAGAAAACAATTGAGATTGGCTGTTAGTGGAAGAAAAGAGAGAATCAAGGAAAACAGGTAGGAGAAAAAATATATACATCTAAAGTAAAAAATTTTTAAAAAAATTAAAAATAAAATAAAAGAATACAAAACAAAAGTAAAATATACTAATCAAACATCCAAGATCCCAAAAAACTAATTCATGAAAAATAACTGGCTTCAAAATGCTAGAAATGAGGGGGAAAAAAACAAACATGAAAATGTTTAAATGTCCATGTACCATCAGGGTAACAATTAAACAGAGAAAAAAAAATTTAAAAAGAAAAGAACAGGGGGCTGGGGTTGTGGCTCAGCGGTAGAGTGCTCACCTAGCACATGTGCAACCCTGGGTTCAATCCTCAGCACCACATATAAATAAATAAAAATAAACATATTTTTTTTAAAAAGAATTGTCTATGTTAAAAAAAAAAACAGGAAAAAAATCTTGATGTAAAGTTAAAGAATTCTTTCCATTGAAGCTTAAAGTATTCTCAACTTCTTTTTTTAAAATAGTTTTTAGTCATTGATGGACCTTTATTTATTTATATGTGGTGCTGAGAATTGAACCCAGGGCCTCACATGTGCCAGTCAAGCACTCTACCTCTGAGTCACCACCCCAGCCCCATTTCTCAACTACATAGCAGTTGGAACATTGGTGCTCCACCCTCTGGATTGCTGGAGTAAGAAAGGTAATCCCATAGGTGGAAATCCTGGAGGCAGAGTTTAGGCTTAGGTTGGCTTCAGGCTGTATTTTGAATGCCAGTTGGTCTGGAGATTTTAAATCAGTGCACCCCCAGCACCCAGTACCTGCTGATCTCCCCTGGGTTCCACTCGTGTGGTGGGGAACGCAATTCTTAGTCCCCTCCATCACCTATGGATCCCACATTTACTGGTCTTGGGTTCAGTCTCCAAACAATCTGTCCTACCCCTGCCCTTCCTAGTTGCCAGCCAGATGCATCTCTCCCAGCAGGTTCTGCAAGCAGTCAGTTTGGAGGGGGAGTGTAGAGCCAGATGGGTTTCTGCCACTGGTTGTCCCCTGTGTAAACCTCTTTCCATGTTTGATTTTCTCCTGATCACTCAAGCACACTCTATGTTGTACAGTGTATGTCTACTGGGCCAGTATTTTGGACCAAACTCAGGTTTGCCAGAAATCAGCTGCCAGCCCCCACACTGTGGCTGCAAAATGTTTCCTTCCTTTGTCCTCTGCATGCACTTGGAGATATGGCAGCTTCTTTCCCCACACATGGATATTGTGCAGCATGTCTTTCAGGTTTTGGGGGCAATATCCTTGGTCTCTAAATGCTCCATACACAGACAGACCTCAGGCCTCCCCAAACTGTGGGTCTCCTTTATTCCTTTATCCCTCTACTATACTCACAGAGGTACTGCTCTGGCTGGTATTTCCAACCCAGCCAAGGCAATGGCTGTGCCCCTGGGGATTTTTTCCTTATTTTATCATCCAAACTCCTTGGTCCACAGTCTGCTTTGAATGTCCAGTTTTAAATTCCAGTAAAGCCCTCCCTCCCTTTTTCAATTTTTTGTTTACCCACCTTGCAGAGAAGCTGCCTGTCTGCTTTCTTGGTTTCATGCCACAGAGCAGCCAGGAACGTGACATCCTCTATTCTACCACCTTGGTTCTCTCTCCATATTTCTTGAAAATACTGTTCATGGTCTCTTAACATCTTTTCTCCATGATTAAATTTATTTTCAGGATTATATATTTTATCTTCATTGCCTGAATCTCTGTCTTCAAAGTGGTATAGTCTATTGATGATGCTTTCTATTGGATTTTTAATTTGATTTATTGATTTCTTCATGTTGAGGATTTCCAATTGATTCTTCTTCAGGATCTCTATCTCCTTATTGAAGTAATCTTTCGATTCTTGTATTTTCTAATTTCACTCCTTACAAATCATCTTATACATCATAGATCAGTTTAACTATGAACTTTGTAAATTCCTTCTCTGACATTTCCTCCACTGTGGTGTCGAGGGAGTCTGCTGTTGAAGCATTCTGGGTTACTTGGGATGGTTTGTTATCTTAATTTTTCATATTATTTGTGTGTCTAACCAAATGGTGGTTAGTAAAATAGGTGGGTAGTAAAGGGTTTGCAATTTCAAAAAAATTTCTATCCAAATGGATCTGAAACAGCAGAGTTTCTACCCTACCAACTTATAGTGCCCCTGTAAGTTTCCAGTACCTCACTGATTTGGGGGAGCCCAATAATAACAACAATCTTTGAAAACAATATATAGCGATAAACTAAGTACTTGGTTCCTATTATGACATCTACAATGTTAATTGGTACAATAAACAGAATTGGTAGGATCAGCAATTTCCATTGGTAAAAATAGTAAGTAATTATGTATTATATCTGTCACAAAATCAAACTATAGGTGTTGTCTTTGTCTTCCATAAGATTATTACTACAGCATTAATGGTGGGGGCTGGTGTTATATAAACTATTTAGTGCTAAGAGATGTTAAGAATATAGTTAACTAAGTGGAAAAAGAAGAAACAGGTGGGTAGTAAAGGGTTTGCAATTTCAAAAGGTGAAATGCAAAATCAACATAGGATATGATAGTTATGGGGGGAGGAGAAAATAGAAGTAAAAAAATTAAAGGAAGCATAAAAAATAGAACAATAGAATTTGTGTTAGTAAGGGAAAAGAGAAAAAGAAACAAGGGAAACAGAATAGTGAAGAAAACAATACAAAATAAAATATACTAATAAAAATCCTTAAGCCTCAAAAGACAGAGCAAGGGAAAATAACAACCTTCAAAAAATGCTATAAATGAGAAAACAGAGACAAACATGTTATACACACACACACACACACACACACACACACCTGGATTCTGTGAGATGCGTTCCTGTAGGTGGGTCTAGGACAGGGCTTAGGTCTAGTGAGGCCCCAGGTACTTTATGGCTAGTTATATGAAGATATTAAATCAATGCACTTTTAGAGCTTGTCAGATGCCAATCTACTCTGAGAGACTGTACCATAGGAGTCTCCCCGGGTTCCACTCCTGGAACTGGAAAGCCAGTCCTTTGCTGATTCTGTTGCTCACAGATACAGCCCTTCCCAGCCTCCCAGGTTAGTCTCTGAGCACAGACACACCCACCCATTCAGATTCCTACCAGCTGCAGCTGGTCCTGGGAGCTATTGGACTAATAGCCAACAGGACCCAGGTCCTCCCCAACCTCCCCAACTTGTACTCCCATAGGCAAAATACTTTCCATACCTAATTTTCTCCAGTTTTGTTAGGCATAGTGTTGGTCACATGGTTGGTGTCTGCCTGGACCTATATCAGAGCCAACCCAGTACTCCTAGATCAAAGTTCTTGTTTCTTGTATCCACTGGCCACTGCAGCAGTCTGCTCAAGATGGCTCCTCCCTCTGCTCTCCATGGACAATTGGTAAATGTGGGACATCTTTCATACCCCAGTTTATTGTGCTAAACAGCTTCTAGATCAGCCTAGGTCAGGCTGGCCCTCCGATCTCAGGATTTTCCATGCTAAGACTGTCTGTAGTGTTTTTGGACATTTTCTGTCCTTGTGTGCTAATACCCCCTGTACCTGCAAGCAGCTTAGCTCTAATTTTGTTCCTTTTCCTTGTTTAAGGTATCCAACATTTTTAAGTCTCTAAGTCTGGCTGTCCAGTATAGAGTTTTAATAAAATCCCTCTTTAACCTACCTCACAGAGAAGCAGTATTCCCACTGTTTGAATCCTGGGTCACAAGAAATGCCATTTCCCTTTAGTCAGCCATTTTCCTCTAGTCAGCCATCTTCACAATACATTGCTAACCTTCTATAAAGGAAATGTTATGGAAATCGCGCTCAGCAAGAGACCAAGCACCCCTGGGAGGGATGGAGAACACAGGTTTATTTATGCTGGTGGACCCAGATGAGCTAGTGCTCTGAAGTTCTAGGCCCTGAGCTGGGTTGTGGGGAAGGTTATAGAAAATTTGACATCATTCCTTAACCATTACAACATTGGTGGTTTAGAATTCTTTACTTCATAACCAAGGACCACGTACAGAAATTCTACAATAAACAGTTCACAGGTACAGAATAAAGACAGTAAAACACTTGAGAGTGTTATCTTAAAGTGTCTGTTTTCCAGGCAGCATAACTTAGATGGTAATTTTTAGATCTCATATTTAAGCAAGACCTTACAGTATTTGTCTTTCTATATCTGGCATATTTCACTTTCACTTAGCATAATGTCCTCTGCTTTCATCCATATTGTCACAAATGACATAATTTCTTTTTTAAAAAATACTGATTAGTTTTCTGTAAAGGAACACCTGTGTGGGGAGAATTGTGGGGGAGGCGTACAAAGAACAGACACAGACACACAGGGCAGGTGCAAGACAGACAGAAGGATGGCAGGCAAAAGGAATGCCTACCCCTCTCTGCTGTCATCTTTAGTAACCCAAAAAGTTACATATTACGCACCACCAGTGACTACACTTTGACCAGTATTTCTTTTTCAGGGTATTCTCTATTACCCTGAGTAATAGCTAACTGAGATAAGGTCCAGGTTAATGCAAACACAGAGCCTCTCTCCTTCAAAGGATGTCACTATGTAAACCAGGTAGTGTATCCACATAGTTATCTTAATAACCTCAGCAGGGAATAGCTGGGCATTCCAATCATGGGCATCAGGGCGCCAGTTACCCCCCAGGAGTTTGCTCATCAGGGGAACATTCCCTATCTATTTCCACTGTCAGAATACTCACAGTATTCCATTGTATATGTTGTTACGTAGAAAAAGCACATGCTAGTATTAATCCCCAGGAGGAGAACATTACACCAGTTATTTGTCTCAGAGAAGGTCTCTAAACATATCACTAATTTCTGCACATATTCCCAGCTCTGGCTGGAAACTTTTCAAAAACCCAGCTTCCAGAGTTCGCAGAGCCTCAGAGGAGACCCAGCTGCTGCAATAGTCATACCTTCACCACTGACATTCTTAGGTCTAATCCAGTAAACCAGAATATTTGCAAGAGCCAAGAAATGCAAATTTATTACTCTCAGACTTACAGAAGCCAAGGATCTTGGTGAGCTGGCCTTATGGGATGGGTGGAATCTCATCTATGTGTGTGACACTTCATGCCACAGCTGAGGTACCCTAAAACATTAAGCTCTGAGTTTTATACACCAGGGGAACATAGGGTCACTGAGAACAAGAATTGCAAGAAATCCTGTTTAGGAAGGATGAGGACCAAGTCTGGGCTATTCCAGACAGTTCTTCCTTATCTCAAGACACTGCATTCACAGCACCTTCTTCAGTTATCCTGAGAGCTACAAGTGTGAGTAGGAACATCTGCATGGGTCAAGGCCTTTCAGGGATTAGTCTTCTTGTTTTCCATCCCCCTGTTTTAGTCAGCTTTTTCACTGCTGTGACTGAAAGGCCCAACCAGGACAACTGTAGAGGAGAAAAGGTTTATTAAGAGGCTCATGGTTTCAGAGGTCCCAATCCATAGACAGCAGGCTCCATTCCTTGGGGCTCCAGGTGAAACAGGTGAGACAGAACATCCTGGCAGAATAGTGTAGAAAAGGGAAGTAGCTCACATAATAATCAGAAAGCAAAGAGAGGTTTCCACTTGCCAGATACAAATATATACCCTAAAGCCACACCCCCAATTCCCACCTCCTCCAGTCACACCCTATGACTTCATTTACCACTGAATTAATCCCTATCAGGGAATTAATTCACTGATTGGGTTAAGACTCTCACAATCCAATCATTTCTCCTCTGAACCTTCTTGCATTATCTCACACATGAGCTTTTGGGGGACACCTCACATCCAAATCATAACACACATGTGATATGGCAAAGCTAGGCATATCACATGCCCACCAATCTCCCTGGATCTGGAGGCAATTTGTCTCTTCAGATTGATGCATCCCTTTGATTGACAATCTCCATGCATTATTGATCCACAGCCCGAATACACTTCCTAGGCTCAGGAGGACCATTGTCACAAGTAGGACAGCCAGGCCTGCCTGAAGCTATGATCTGACCCAAGATCCATCAATCCAGGTAAGAAGTTACAAAAGAGGCGAAAGAAAGATCCTGCACATGGCCTTACTATCTGCACCCAGTGAGCTGTTTCCAGATCTCTTCCATTTATATTGCTACAATACCTGGGATATTTATCCAAGTATGGCAGGAATATTGGCAATAACAAAATACCACCCTATTCTGCCAGTAGATAATCAAGAGCTATTCAGTGATCCATCACCACCTTGGCTAGTGAGTTCAGTGAATCCTACTTGGATCCTAAATAGTTCTGATGGCAATGTTAGGTAGCTCTTCCAGTTAGTGACAAGTCATGTATTCCCATGCTGGATATGAGAACACAGGCAGAAGAATGAAATTGGCTGTCATTTTGTCTTCCTGGCAGTGTGTCTCAGGCAACTCTGCAATGTGTTACAAGTATGTGACCCTTCCAGTTTGGAATGACACTTTGCACAAATTCCTGAGAACCCCAGATTCCCAAACATCATGCTTCATTTAAAGGTGATAGGCACTCCATAGCCCAGTATGCCCCACACAGGAACATATAACCTAGGGAGCAATGTCAGGCCAGCCAGGGAGCAGTGATCCATCACCACCTAATCCAATTATACAAAGCCTGGGTCTGGTTTAGCCACGTGTTAGGTGGCAGGGTAAGGCTGCATGATGTATGGACCATCTGAAACCATCAAAATATTTAAAGTCTGTCTCTAATTTTGTCTTTGTTCTAGGTAACCCATAAAAATCTCTAATCAGTCTCCCACTGATTAGAATCATTGGCACCCCCACTGAATTGGTGATAGACCAGACATGAACTATTTATATTTGTGGGTAAGGGCTCCAAATATTCAGATGCCAGATCCAGCAATATTTCAAATCACTACCTGCTGTTATTGCTGTACTGATCTTCATCAGTGGGTTCATACCACTGGGTATTCTGAAGAAACAAGGGGGAGTTAGTTTGCCCACTCCATACCCACTTCCCATACTTTCTTGGGTCAGTATTCTATCACTTGGGTTTCTGGCTATCCAGGTATTATAACCCAAGATATCTGTCCCAGTTCTAAAGCTTTCACATCTTGCCCTTGTTCTTTCTGCTTCAGTCATCCAGTCCAGGAAAATAAGTCATGTCCTGTACAAACTTGACATGTGATAACATTGTTCACCCACTGGAAGGATCAGATGCCCTACCACCACTAGTGAAACACTAGCATTATGATACTCCTTGTTCCCACCCCTCACCCGTGTGGAATCTCATAGAAGAGAGCATTCTGGTGAAGCATCATCTCCAGATTTGAGTCAGAGAGCCCTACCTAGGGTACCATAATGGTCTGAGCCATGGACCACTCCCAAAACATACACTCTAAGGGGAAAAATGAAAGAAAAAATTGTTGGGAATCACTGAGCTTGGGATTTGACAGACACAGCCTTATCAGGTTGCTGCCTGGTACTGCCATTTATCCTTCAATAGTTCACTCAGTTGCCATTCTCCTGACTAGATGGCTGTGCTATTGTCAACAACTCATGACTCAGTGAAATTGAAGTGGGGGGGCCACTGTAAATAGTTTGGTCCATTGGGCCAAATGTCCATGATCAGTCTTAGTCAAAACATGGCCAACCATTGACCAGATGGTATATGCAGCTTAGTGGACCCCATCTATGTTTAGTTTCACAAAGCTGTCAATAAACCATGCCATGGTAGGCATGATTCTGAATCTTTGGTTCCAGATAGCCACAATTCTTTGAATTTGGGGGCTCTTGCCTATAGGGAGAGATCTCAAACAAAGGGGACCCCTCTTAGTACCAACCTTCATTAGGTGATGCAGATAAAGTGCTTCCTATACTTTTCTGTGTGGCCATCTTCAGTTTTGGGGCCTGTTATGGTTTAGATGTATTATTGGGTTATGAGACCCTTAACCTAATCAGTAAATTAATCCCCTAATGGGGATTAACTGAGTGGTAATTTAAGGATGGTAAGGTGTGGCTAGAGGAAGTGGGTCCCTGGGGGTATGGCTTTGGTATATATATTTTGTATCTGGCAAGTGGAGTCTCTCACTCCGCTTCCTGATCATCATGTTGTTATGGAAGGCACAAGAATTATAGACCACCACGCTAACTGAGCCAAATTGAAAGGGAAAAAAGGTCCTTTAATGAGCAAGCCAGGCAAGCAATTGGGAGCAGGCTAGTGCCTCAAAGATCTCCCAGCATTTAATTTTGGAAGTACAGAGTTAGAAAGGCCAAAACTACAAAAACCACAAGGATGGAGATCATAAAAGACCTTGTTGAGACAGATATTTTGATTACATGAGAGAATTGTTTTGATTATATATTTCAGAGTCATTTTTGTTATACATCAGGGCCATAGTCAGGGACACAGGAAGGTCCTACTGTACTGTCAACATAGATACAGGTGTCAGGAGACTGAAAAGAAAAGATTTTAAGCAAGCATAAAATGGAGTCAGGTCAGAATAAAATGGCATTACTTTGGTTCTTTTACAATTCAGTATGAGCTGTTCCCTCTGCCACACTCTTCTGCCACGATGTTCTGCCTCACCTTGAGCCCCAAGGAATGGAGCTGGCTACCTACGGACTGAGACCTCTGAAACCATGAGCTCCCAAATCAATTTCTCCAATCTTTTAATCATAGCAGCAAAAAAAGTGACTACAACAGTGCCCCCACTGGGTTGCTGCAACTTCTTAAATATACTCTGGAACTCTCAGAGCTACTTTCACTTGCGGGTAGTTGTTAAATTATTGTTTTGTGGGGAAAAGAGCTGGTACCTCCTATTTAGCCATCTTGATGATTTCACTCCTCTTTGATTCTCAGTAATAGATTTTGAGATGTTTTGTTCTTGACCCAATATCTAATCAAAGATCAAACACTATAGTTAAGTCTCCTTTAATCTAAAACACAGTTTTACCATTTTTTAAAAAATCTTCAGGACATTGACATTTTTGAAGAGTTTGGACATTGTTTTAAGGAATGCCCTTTAATTTGGGCATTTATTTATTTTAATTTGGGTTTGTTTAATTTGCTTTCTCAAATTCGATTCAGATTAGACATTTTTGGCAAAACACCATGTAGAACAGTTTGTGTCCTCCTCAATGCATCACATTAGGGGCATAAATATCAGAGCATTCTATTATTGATGATGGTAAATTATTCATCTATTTAAAACAGTGTCCTCCAAATTCTCCATTGTAATGGCACCTTTTTCCATTTGTAGTTAATAAGTAAGCTGCTATTTTTGGAAAGTTGGACTATGGTACACAACTTAGTATCCCATAGAACCCATGAACAGATCTAAAAAAAGACCTTGAATAGAAAAAGGAATGCAACTCTTTGTACCCATGAGTTTTGAATTGTGTCTTGCCTGCACAATTTTCTTGCCTGACATTTGTTATACAACCAAAGTAGAGAAATACAATGAATTGTGAAGGTGTTTTTATTCAATGTGAGGAGAATTTAAAGCAATTCTACTTTGTCTTTCTTCCTTTTCCTACCTTGCCTAGGTATTTTGAAGTATTTGTGTATATTTTCTAGTGAATGTGTTATGAGAAAGGATGAAGGATAGAGACTCTTATTTACTTACGATCATTTGTCTCCCTGACTGTATCCATAACAGACTATGAGCAACTTGAAGATAAGGCTAACTTAGAATATAAAACCTATTAAGTTTTGAAGAAGTAGAACTGAGAAGTTTAAAGTTAAATAGTTGGTCATGTAGTAAGAAATGTTTGGACTAATAAATAATAGCAATTATTGATTTTTTACCTGCAAAAGTAGCAGCTTACTAAACAATTCCATAGTTGATTATATGTTGTGCTACACTTTTCATTCCTACGTCTCACAGCAGGTGTAGCTGGTTTGCTGGAAACTCACACATGGATCTATCTATAATATATTCCTGGAACTATATTAGGATCAGTCTCTCCACTTCATCCCCTGAATAAAGACACTTCAAAATGTATTCAAACTGTTCAAACACTAAACTATTCAAGTCAAAAATGCATGCTATTTTATAGAAATTTTGCTCTAAAGTCTTCAAGGCTTAAAAATCAGCAGGGTACATCCCACTACCCAAATTACAATAATATAATCATCTTCAAAAGATTAAAATAGGTAAGCCTTGACACACCATATTAATTATTTTCCCTTCATTAAATATTGATCATGACGTGACAGATATGAACACTCAGTTTTTAATCAATTTGTTGTTTTGTGTTTTGTTTCTTTTTCTCAGTACTGGGATTTAAATCTAGGGGTGCTTTACCACTGAGCTACATCCCAGGCCTTTTTAAATTTTTGAAACAGGGTCTCATTAAGTTGCCCAAGCTGGTCTCCAACCTTGCAGTCCTCCTGCCTCAGCCTTTCCAAGTTGCTGGGATTACAGGCAAGTACCACTGCATGAGGGAGTTTTCAGACACTTTGATGCAGATGTTTCAATTTTTCCTGATTCATTTTGACAGCAAAAGATCAGTATCTATAATTTTTAAAGATATTCCAGCCTAAAAGAATGCTTCACCTTACAATTTCTGTGAACACAAATAACATAGAGCGTGAATGTGGCACCCATAATCACATGGGCCACAAATGGTAAATGCTGGAATCCTGCAGAAGGCAGGCAATCCAAAGCAAATGTCTTACCAGATCTCTACCAGTAGAGGACAGTCTTCTTCCTCCAAACCACGGAGTGAGCTCCAAAGTGCACATAAAGAAAATATTTTTAAAGTTTTATTTTTAAATAAATAATAGTTTTATCCTCCCCTGCTCTTGAAAAATTTGCTGTCTAGTAAACTGAGATATTAAGTAAACACAAAATACATGCCCTGAAATGGTACACCATGTAAAGTGCCAAGGTCAATAAAGTTCTGGAAGATAAGTGAAAGTCTCTGGACGTTTAAGCTTTAATCTAAAGGATAAGAAGGAGTTGGCAGAGAGGAGCAAATTTTTAGTCATGCAATCCGTGCAAGAGTTAGCCAAGACAGGGAAGGGCTTGCTTCCTGAGGAAATGCAAAAGGTCTGTAAGACTGGAGCCTTCTAGAGGAGAGATAAAGGCTGGGTGGACTTAGAAGACCATGGAGACACATACAAGGCTGAAGACAGGTAAGGATTTTAGATTTTATCCTAAAATGTAATAGCAAAGCCAGTCACTGGTTTGAATCAGGAGTAAGAACTCAAGTCATTTACCATTTCAATTTTTCATTAGCCTTGATAGCCTAAAAATGTATCCTAATGATATACACACTGCAAAGGAAGATTTCAGCTGAGCATGATGGATTCCACCTGTAATCCCTGAGACTCGGGAGGGTGAAGCAGAAGGATCCTAAATTCGAGGCCAGCCTGGCAGTTTAGCGTGGTTCTAGGCAACTTAGAGAGACCATATCTCAAATGAAAAGATCTGGGGATGTTGCTCAGTGGCGAAGCGCCTGTGGGTTCAATCTCCAGTGCCAATTTTAAAAAGGGTGGGGGGGGGCGAGATTTCAAAAGCAGATTTTAAAAGGAAAGTAAGCAGTCACAACATTTCTGGATTTCTGGGATTCTTGACAGATCTGGAGTGTTGTGTTTGAAAGGCCAGTGTGTGAGTGTGGTTTTGAGCAGTTAAAAATCCAGGTGTCACAGCAAGCGGTCGCGGTTGTCAGCCAGGTGGTCGCAGCGATCGCGAAGCGCTGGTTTTGTAGAAAAGCTGGAGAGCGTGACGTGCTGAGAAGATCCACGTGGCATCAGGCCCATCAGCCAGGTGCGGCTCAGCAGCCAGCTGGGCTGAGTGCCCAGTGCCGCACCCCGGGCTCAGGGGCCAGCCAGGCAAGCTACAGTGGGAGATTTGCCTCCAAGAAAAGGTTTACTCACCTACGCAGACTCGCGCTTGCGCACGCGCACTGCTGTCGGACACCTGGGGCCCTGCCTCAAGATTGGTCCTCTTGGGCCGCCGTCGCCCACCCGGCAGTAGCGTATATAGATGCCTTTCTTGCAAGGTTGGAATAAGACGTTAAAGGTGTTGATTTCTGATTTGGAGGACGCGAAAGCAACAGAGATCCTCCCCGCTCTCCTTTCGCCCACTGACCCCCGACCTTCGCTCAGACACTTTGCAAGAGCCCCAGCCCGGCATGAATCTTCCGGCGCGGCAGTCCCAGAGCCCACTTGCAGCCATCCTCCTTGGTTGCTTCTAGGCCTGGCTGCGAGGAGTGGGACTCCCAACCTTTGTTGGGAGACAAAGAACAAGAAAAGGGAGCCTGGAAAATTAACTGGCACAGAGGGTAAGATTTAGACAAGGCTGATGGCTTTAGGGATTGCGGAGTGTCCCGTGTAGCTGCGCTGCAAGAGTGCTCTAATGTGCCATAAACATGATGTCTCGATTTTCTAGACTTCAGGTTAATTTCTCACGCCTAGCTGTCACATACAACCCACCCTTCCCTGCTCCCATTGATGCACTGATTAAAAAGAAGAAAATAAAATGATCCCCACCCATTGTACCAGACCAAATTCTGGAAGTTTATTCAGTGACTTGATGGGTACATTAGTGACTAAGTAACTTATTCAAGGTAACATTGACAACAGGTGGCAAAGTCAGAATCTGAACTCAGATCTCGTGGACTCTAGGGGCTGTGCTATGAACCAAGATGCTAGAGGACTCTCAGAAATGTTTAGTCCCAGCCCTAATTGAAGCCAGCTTAGACCACAGTGCTGAAGAATAAAGCATACCAGATGCTAAGAGTCAAAAAAATAGAACCAGAAGTCAGTAAATTATTTAAAGTAAGACTCCATGGGTATCTGGGTTTTAGTTTCCTTATCTGGATGAAACAGAATTGGACCTGCTGAAGTCCAAGATCTCTCCCAGCCCTAATAGTCTAGGAATTCTAGAGAATATAATTGGTAATTTGCTGGTTGCCATCTAGAATATCACAACATTGTCTTCTGGGTGATGAAGACTTTTAGATTGATAAACATAGATGAAGCAGCACCAAGGTGAACTGGCCTCACCATTGCTGATTTGAAACTAGGTTCTAAACTGGTTGGTGCACAAGGACAGAGAGAAATGCTGATGGTTGCCTGGTAGATGACTGTGAAATAATCCCCCTTTTCATTCTCCCCTCAACCCCCTTCTGCCAGACAAAACTTAATTGTGTCACATTGGAAGAAAAACAGACTCTTGAGACAGGAGTAAATCTGTAGTCAAAAAGCTACAAACCACTTTGTAAAGAGCCCTCACAACACATCTGGCCGACTAGCTACTTCTGGAATTACTAAGAATCCAATGAAATTTACATTTCACCTTTCAAAACAAATGTAACCAAACAAGGAGGACATTACAGCCCCTGCTTAAGGAACATTTGCTGACTTCTTTTAAACCAGAGGCAGATGACAGAAGTGCAGAACAAGGGGAGTTTTAAGCAAAAGCTGCAACTATTTTTTTCCGCTCTGGAACTTTACAATAGACAGATCAGAATAGGTTACTGAAGAGGGTTCTGGTTGTGAGTAAATTGGCTTTTAGACTCAAAGGCCTTCACTCCCCTGAAATAGGATGGGACTTTCTTCAATTTGAGATATAATAAAAATGCTTCCCATTATGACAGACCCTTAGATGAAAGTATGCATCTTTGCCTCAAACACTCAAAATCACATGAGGGGCTTGGTTTGGACATAAGCTCAGTTTGTGCTGGAATAACCTTCAGTAGCTGTTATTTGTTTACATTTCATATGTTCATGTGAAATTTTATATGTTATGTCAATAGGAAGACAAAGAATTTCCATTTAAGGCAATTTGACCCATCTTATGGAAACTCTCCCTGTTTTCACTTCAGATATCCTTTTGTAGAATGCAGCAGAGGAGGGGGCAGGTTGAAATTAATTTAACTCCTTGCCAGTATGCTTGGCTTATGGAGCTCTAGACTGAGTTCTAGATGAATAACATTCATTCATTTTCATCTTTAAGCTCCTTGGAGATACGATTTCACAATCTACTGGATAGACCACACATTAAATAACCCCTTACCTTTGGAATTGTTTTCATGGCCCTAATCTAATCTTTCCTCCATTATATAATCTTAGATCTGGAAAATAAAGGTAAATGTATAGATGCTTCCCAACTAACAATGGAGTTACATTCTAATAAACCCATCATAAATTTAAAATATTCTAAGTGGAAAATGTATTTAATGCACCTACCCTACTGAACATCCTAGCTTAACAACATAGCACATTGTAGAGAATCAGTTTTCCCCTGTGATCACAGGGCCGACTGGGAGTTGAAGCTCACTGAAGCTGCTCAGCATCTCCAGAGAGGATCAGGCCACATATCAGTAGCCCAGGAAAAGATCCAAATTCAATATTCAGAGAGAGGTTTCTACTGAATGCATACTGCTTTCCCACCATTATAAAGTTGAAAAACAGTGAGTTGATCCATCCTAATTTGAAGACTATCTGTATTAGTTTTCCACAAATTTGATGAATTAAAACAGATTAACTTACAGTTTTGTACACAAGAAATCCAAAACAGTCACAGGACTAAAATTAAGGTGTTGACAGTGCAGTGTTCCTTTCTGGAAGCTGTGGGAGTGGGCCTTTTGCTTACCTTTTATTTTAGAGGCTGACCACATTCCTTGGTTTATCGCCCCCTATCTCCATGTTCAAAACCAGCAGTGTTGCATCTCTGACCATTTACTCTGAACCAGTAAAGTTCACTGATTTTAAGGACATGTGATTAGATTAGGCCCACTGTTTTGGTTTTTGTTTTTGGAAGGAAAAATAGAAACGTACCACACCGGCAGATACTTACTGTGAACAAACCAAGAACAAACGTTACCTCAAGGCTAAAGCCAATGATCCCAAAATTGGACATGAATCAGCAACAAAAGTCTTTTACTAATAAAACTCCTGACTGGATGAAGTGCTTATAATACTTTATGTTGATATTTATGAAGCACTTTAAAAAAAATTTCTTTTAGTTGTAGATGGAAACAATACCTTTAATTTATATTTATGTGGTGTTGAGGATTGAACCCAGTGCCTCACACATGCCAGATGAGTGCGCTACCACTGAGCCACAACCCTAGCCCCTTATGAAGCACTTAAAACAATGTGCCAGGGACATTTAGTGTATGTGTGCACTACTTGGTAGGTGCTATTGTTCATATTTTACGAATGAGACTGATGGCCAGAAAATTAAAGTTTTTCTTGGTTGTGGAGGGTACCAGGGGATTGAACTCAGGGGCACTCAACCACTGAACCACATCCTCGGCCCTATTTTGTATTTTTTAAAAATATTTTTTAGTTGTCAATGGACCTTTTTTTTTATTTATTTATATGTGGTACTGAGAATCGAACCCAATGCCTCACACATGCTAGACAAGCGCTCTAACACTGAGCCACAATCCCAGCCCCTATTTTGTATTTTTATTTAGAGACAGGGTTTCACTGAGTTGCTTAGCACTTTGCTTTTGCTAAGGCTGGTTTTGAACTCGTGGTCCTCCTGTCTCAACCTCCCAAGCTGCTGGGATTACAGGCATGTGCCACCTCACCCAGCTAAAATTAAGGTTTTTGCATGAGGCCCCCTGACCCATTATGTGGCAAATTTGGAATATGAGCTGACATCTGTCACCAAAGTCTGTGTTTTTAATCATTATAATTATCTCTCAGAGCATTCTGCTCACATGGAGTGCTGGTTGCAGATCTGGCTTTGGCCAAAGGGTTTGCAAACCTTAAGAGGATTCAAAGGCCAGCAGTGAAGAAATAGGATTTAACCTGAAGAAGAAAACACTGAAATGCAGCCAGGTGCAATGGTGCATGCCTGTATTCCCAGAGACTCAGGAGACTGAGGCAGGAGGATCACAATTGAGACAGCCTCAGCAATTTAGGGAGGCCTTAAACAACTTAGCAAGACCCTGTCTCAAATTTAAAACAATAAATAAATGAAAAAAAAAGGACTGGGAATGTAGCTCAGTGGTGAAGTGTTCTTTGTAATAATACACATGTATCTATGTGCATGTGTTACATTTCATAATTTATAACTTCTCTACCTATAAACACCTGTATATTTGGAGTATTTTTTAAAATAACTTGTTACTGGAAGTAATGTGCAATCAAAATAGTTTAAAGGCTATGTTTCTAAATTTGTTTCCTCTAGGCCAATCTATGAACTTGCATTTCTCAAAATCAAAGGTCTATAATCACATCTCTGAAAAGTTCCTTCCTCCCTTATATTCAATATACATTTAGAGAACATCCACTATGTCCCAGCTCCTGCTAGGATTTGAAAATACAAAAAAGAAGCCAGGCATGGTGGCACACACCTGTAATCCCAGTGATTTTGGAGGCTGAGGCAGTAGATAACAAGTTCAATGATAGCCTCAGCAATTTATTGAGATGCTGTCTCAAAATAAAAAAATAAAAAGGTCTGAAGATGTAGCTCAGTGGTAAAACACCCCTGGGTTCAATTCCCAGTACCAAAAACTAAAAAGTTGAGATGCAAATCACAGCAATCTTAGCTTATCTGATGGCAATTAGGATCAAGGAATAGAAGATTCAGAGTATACCAAAATTGAATTGAGATTCTTCTAGAAGTACAGGCTGCTAAATATGGGTGGCAGTTATGAAGGCACACTACTTAAAAGAGCATAATGGACTAGTAGACTTCAGTTGCCACACTATTGCATCAGCCTCAGTACTCAAACCCAAACTTCCCTGCCCCTTAGCCAGGGATGAAGCATGTAGGTAGTCCTGGAACTGGGCCATTTCTGCCCAGAGAACTCCTTTGTCAGTCTGAAGGACTCCCTACCTGAGCCTCTCAGAACTCACTCCAGGCAAAAGCTTTTCCTATCTAAGCCTCCTTCCTTCCCTTTCTTCTCTCAAACATGTCAGATCTACATGATGACCTGGAGGTCCTTATCTACTCCTGCTCCCTCCCCATTTATCCTTAAATATCCAGTGTTTCCACAATCTATCTCTTGAATGTATAATTCTGTCTTGGTGCTGCTTCTCAGAGACCTAAATTGACACAAATATTGAGTGTGTGATGAAAAGGAAATAACAGCTTTGGTCTTCATAAGCAGGCTTAGCAATTAACTGAATGAGAATTTTTAAGTGCTGGTTCCTGAGAATCTAAGAGGATGTGCTTTTCAGACAGTCCATCTTTTACACCTGAGTCTAGGAGTCCAAGTTTACTTTAGTGTTTAAATATAACAGGTTAAATGTTCCTAGTTTATTTTAGTGTTTTAAGTCACTGTAATAAGGGCCTAAGAAATATGGCCTGAAGGTATTCATCTGATGGAAAATGAGAAATGCCTGAAATGGCATACTTACCACCCCTGCCATCATCTCTGATCTGCAACCTGCACTGCTATGACATTGGCAATTAAAATTACTTCAGGAGCCTGCATCTTCCCAAGCCAGCTGTGGGAGTGTTCTCAGAGACCAATGATGAATCAGCTCAAACTTCTCCAAAGCCCTAAAAAACCAGATAGCTCATGGCTCATAATATTTGTCCTAAATACATTAGAAGCTTTTTGCTATATTGATCTTGAATCATTAGCCTTGTAAGACCAACAATTATACATCTTCTGGCAATGAACACACGGAGTCAGAATTTTGAAAAAAAATTTTGTAGATAATAAAGACATTAAAAACAAAATACAACATTATTTTGCCTTGCTTCTAAACAGCAAGGTTATGACCTTAGGTAAATTATTTAAGTTCTCTAGGTAATTCTGAGAATTGTTGGTGTTGAGACTTAACATTATACAATCACTGAAATTGTAATCCTCAGTTAAGGGGTCAAAGTTATTCTTCGTTTCTCAGGAGGACTGGTCTAGTTCAGAAAATACCTTTCCATAGGGATATGGTACACTTTCCTTAGGTGCCTGTGGTAATTGTCCCTCTCAGTATATTTGGTCAAGATAGTGAAGTGAACAAACTGTTTGAAGAGCTCCATGGTGATGTCATGTTGAATAAGGTGTTTGCTAATACCAGCACACAAACAACTTTGCTATCACTCACAGGATGAACACTCTTTAAAATTAAATCTAAATCCTCTTTCTTTGCCAAACAAAAGTCAGAACACAGTTAATGGTGAGACACATCCACTATTATTCTGTAATGGGTTAACAAGGCCCTGGCAGTCACCAGGCCCCTTTCCCAATCTTGCTTTCTCCCCACACATGGTTAGCCTGGCTGTAGGTCCTTTAGCACAGAGTGGGAAGGTTCCTCCCCCACTGGCTGGAAACTTAGCAAAGAGATTAGATGGAATCAATGAGAGACAAGACAGATCACACACAACCAAAGCCACTGTTTGCCAGGCAGAGAGGCCAGAGTCAGAGATTTCAACCTTGGTATACCCGTGGTGGCAGGTAGACACAATGTGTTTAGTAGGAGGATAAAGACAGGCAAATTTGAAATTGGAAAAAGGCAAGCTTCACAGTCTCAAGCACTCTCATTCAAGATAAACTCTTAAATTATTTCTTCAGGCCAGGCGCATTGGTACATGCCTGTAATCCCAGTGACTCAGGAAACTGAGATGGGAGGATCAGAAGTTCAAGGCCAACCTCAGCAACTTAGCAAAGCCCTTTGTAACTTATGAAAACCCTGTCTCAAAACAGAAAAAAGACTGGGGATGTAGCTCAGCTGTAAAGCACCCTTGGGTTCAATCCCCAGTATAAAACAAAAACAAAAACAACAAAAAAAAGATGTATTTCTCAAATTTTACATCATTCTATTTGTTAATTTGTAGGACTATTAGATTTTTCTGCTTTTGCTGAACTTGAATAGTGTTTACATAACCTTGTGGGTTATACAAATTTTTGTGGGCTGGTCTGGGAGATTTTCCTCTATTACCTCAAACCACAGGCATGGTATTATTTCTATTATAACAGGTTGAATGTTCCTAGTTTATTTTAGTGTTTCAAGTCACTGTAATAAAGGCCTTAAAAACGCATTCTTACAAAAAAAATCTTACAAGGTTCTAATGTATAAGCTAGCTGTAAGCAGAGTCTACATATATACTGAAACTCCTATGCATTTACTCATTAAAAGTATATTTTGTGACCTAGTAATGTACATAGCATTGTGGTGAGGATAACTTCAAAGAATTCACAGTTTCTTGTAGAAGACAAAGTAAGACAAAATTCATATGGGGACACTGGGGGACCACAGTGTGATTTTCATGACCCTCAATACTTTTGAGTCCTTTTCCCCTTAAAAAATATTAAAAATTATATATTACAACTGTGCCTATATTCAGATAAATAGAATCCAAGCTGTATTATATTCTCTTTAGATATGTAACTAGTTTTAAAAGAAATTAAAACATTTCATGGACCCTCTATGTATTATAGGCTCTGGGTACTACACCTACTATGCCCAATAGATAAGTCGACCCTGGAGATGAGGATTTGCAGAAGTGATACTTGAGAAAAGGATTATTACCAGAAAAGAGGGGAAAGATCATTTTTAGGAAGAGAAGGCATGGACAAAATCTTAAACTTATGAATGTTAAGGTAAGAGGTCCCATGAGGGACCCTAATTGGTAAAAATGAGTTTGGAAAAGGTAGGCAGAAGCCAAAATATGAAGAATCTTGTCTGCTATTCTAAGAACAATGAGGAATTGATAGAGATATCTGTGGAGTGACATGTCCAAATCTGTCTTACAGAGAGATTACACTGGAGCCACTGGAAAGAGGATGTAGGTGCTTAAGAGACAAAGGCGGGCTGGGGCTGTGACTCAGTGGTAGAGCACTTGCCTAGCATATGTGAGGCACTGGGTTTGATTCTCAGCACCACATAAAAATAAATAAAATAAAGGTCAAGCTAAAAAATTTTTTTTAAATTTTAAAAAAGAGAGACAATGGCAAGAATTTATATAATGATGACAGCCTTAAATCAGACAGTGTTAACAAAAATGATAAAAATTCCAAAGGACACAGGTGATCAATGAGATAAGGAGGAAGGAGGCAGAAGCCTGGGTTCTAGTACTTGACTACCCATCCAATATACAACAAATCATCCAACTCAGATATGGGAAGCAGCTACTGTCTGCAATATTTCTCCAGATCATTCTCATATTCATCCCATTAGACCAATTCTTCCAGACCTTTTGATCTCACCTTTAATCCCTCCTGTCCTGATATCCTATTTAAATTCATTTTTCCCCTTTTAAGGCTTATCAGTGTTTGGTCACAATTTTGTATTTGACCTTTGACTCTGCACTTAGTCATGAATATGAAGAACTCCTGTTGCTTATTCCGGCCCCTGGAACCTAGCCAATCCTACTTGACCTCCACATAGGTTGGGGGCAGTGTAGTTAAGTCCTTTCTGCTGTGAACTGGTGAATTTAGTAAAGGTACTGGCTGAGAGGGAAAAAGAAGGTGAGAAGCAGTTTGGAGGAAGATAGTTATTTCAATTCTGCATATATTAAATCCAAGCTTCTACAGGTATAGCCTAGACATTAACCAAAGCAATCACAATATGGTCCTAGAATTTAGGAGAATGCTCTGAGCTAGGAAGAGAGATGTGTGTAGCTAAAAAAAAATTTACATAGCAAGCTTTACCCTAGGCTTTGAAAGGCCTGCTTGCGAGGTTGGTCCTTGGCTGGCACATAGGAACTTTGGGGGAGTGTTTCCACCACTCCCCAACTTTTAAGTAGGTCCACTGTACCTAAACAGTGCAAACAATATGGTTTATGCTGACCACCTGCTTTCAGGGAGTCTGGAATTTTGGTACTTGCTAAGCAGAGGGTACCTTTGTGACTAGCCTCCAATAAAAAGCCTTGGGCACCAAGTCTGCAATGAGCTTTTCTAGTTGAGAACACTTCTTCTATATTGTCACAATTTGTGCTAGAGGAATTAAGTATGTCAAACTTGACTTTGTTGGGACGGGACTCTAGGAAGTTTGCCAGGCTTCCTCTAGACTTATTTTCATGAACCATTCCCCTTTGCTGATTATGCTTATATCCTTTCCCTGTAATAAATCCCAGCTATAAGTACAATGACACATGGATTCCTGAGTTCTAATAAATCTAATAAATCATCCAACCTGGGGGTAGTCTTAGAAACTCACAAAATGGAGATTTTGATTCTAATCAATTAGTTTTGGTAAAATCCATAAAAGACTAATCAATCTCATACTAACAGCAGGAACACCTACAACTCGGTGCTGGGAATAAAAATGTAATTGAACCTTTGCCAAGTTGCATGGTTGCAGTAGGCCGGCCAGATAACCTGATTCCAATTTGCTAAGAGTAAAAATATCATTTTACCTGACCCTATAGACAAAAGTGAAGATTCCTAATTCCTATTGCAAAGTGCACTGTTCTGAAATCCAGTCAAAGAACAAAGGTGACAGTCAAGGGAAGAGTAAAAAAATGCTCCTAACTATGACAGAAGCAAAATCTACTTAATTAAGAGTTAGTATGGTAGAAAGATATTCCCTTAAAAAAAAAAAAAAACACGACAGCAGTTGCAACAAAGATGTTGTGAGGACCATGACTATTCTTTTACCAAATTAAGAACAGTACAAAATTTCTGGTGTTGGATATAAGACCCCAAATAAAATTTCTAGAGAACGAATGTTGTATGCTGTACAAAGGGCTTATGATTGATTGTTCAACAGTATGGCAGATCCTACAGCAAGCACTAACATCAACACTATAAGATGAAATCATTCACTAGCATCCCCTTGAAAGACTTCCCACTGTCGCTACCACCAGCATCAATAGGGAAACCTTCCCTTAGTGTCTTTCTGAAGGTAGCTCTAACTCAGGTACTAAGTCAGACAGGTTGGCTGGCCAAGCAATTTACTCTACATGCAGATAAGTTTGTCAAAGAGAGAATGCTTATGAGACTCACTATTTCTATTATTCATCTTGCTAAACTTGCTCAGCAACATATGATATTCATTCAATACCAGTAATCAGTGATCGCACTTCTTTCTCTTTTTTTGGTTTGATTCTTATTTCACATCACTAGTTCAGGTAGATAGAAACTTTTTTATTATTTATACCATAAATTGCAGGATGGTGAGGAATCATAATTAAACCTGACCAAATCCAAGCTAATAGAAGAATGGATGCCACCCAAAGAATCTGGACTCAAGAATGGCTAAATCATGCCACTTCACAACACAGATTTGCATTGTTTCTTGCTGGGAAAATGCAAACATGTTTGAAATTATACAAAAGACAGTTGGATTAGAATTAAACAGAGCATTTTACATTTAAATGTATGAGAAGGAGCAGTGTATAACATATCGGGCAGCTAAGAGGTTACTCTATCTTCAAATGATTTTCCAAAGGAAATGGGATAATACTACAAAAAAAATTGGGGCCAATTCAATTTTCATATATTTAATACTCAAAGCAAAACTTGCTTAAAAATAATTATGAACCCACAATTATCATAAGGGCAAATATACTCAGGGACTAACATGTATACTGAGAACTCACAATCTGTCTCAACAGACTGAGGAAAAATCACCATTGATATTCTTCACCATGTCCTTTGAAACACAGAATGATGTTCTCAATGATCTGGCTTCCTAGGAAATATTTTTTTTTTTTTTTTTTGGCACCAGGAATTGAATCCAAGGAATGCCCTACCACTGAATTACATCCACAGGCCTTTTTGTTCGTTTCAGACAGGATGTCACTGAATTGCTGAGGCTGATCTCAAACTTGCAATCCTCTTGCTTCAGCCTTCCCAGATGCTGGGATTACAGGTGTGTGCCACAATGCCGGGCTAGGAAATTATTTTCTAACAGATGCTCACCAATTCTATACAAGATAAGGGAAAGATCTCAAATGAGCCTGCTGCCATTGCAAAAGAATACCTATTACCTCCTTCATGCAAAGGGCTGTTTCTACAGTTTTCTACTCCCCTGGCCAGAGATTATTCAAATGGAGAAATGTGACATTAAAAGTTTTATTCGGGAGTAAAATGCATTTAAAAAAAAAAGTCTCAGACTCATCTTATTAACTTAACACAGCATCTTTACAGGCCCCATTCCATCTCCTTTCTGGATACATCTTTATGATCCAGATTCTGTTTTATACCTTTCAGAAGTAATATTTCTCTCTTCTTTTATGAATAAGACAGGATTATTTGCTTATGGAAATCAGAGTAATTACAGAGATATGATATAACAAAGTTATAAAATTAGAAAGGAATCTTTAGGAAGAAGTAAATGAGAATGAAAATTTCCCGAGGCATTTCTGCTTCTCCAGAATGCCATGTAGTGGGAAAAGCACTAGCTTTGCAGGTAAATGATTGTGTGATAACTGTTTCTCTTTAAGTGTGCTAGTTACTATACTAACTGGCAATAACACTTCAAGGATATCTTGGGAGGTTATGAATTCATGCTAGGTCCTAACAATGCTAGCTGAAAATAGAAAAATCTGGAAAACAAGAAAATAGGGTAAAAGGATGTACTTCCTTGGGAGAGCAGCTGAGAAGCTGGTAATCTCAAAATAGGAGTTTGCAAGACAGACACACTATAAAGAACAAGTTCTATGGACCCGACATGGAACATAATATATTCAAATGATGCATTTCAAACCATTTGTTCACTTCTATATTAGAACCACAAAGAATACAATCATTGCTAAATAGAAGCTACGAATAGATGAATGGGCCTTTGTATTTACAGCCTTGGTTTATTGGGAAACGAATGAATGTATTAAAGAGAACCCTTCTTTTTCACAACTGGAATACCAATTTACTGATGCTTTAAGGTAATTTTTCCATATAGTACACTTCCTAGTTGTTTCAAGTGCATGTTTGAGACATCTTATCATGCTAGCAGCACTATTATATCTTCCTCTCCGACCGCCCCCCCTTCCTTATAGAGCTAAGGATCAAAACCAAGACTTCGTGCATGCTTTACCACTGAGCTACATCCCCCGTTCTACTGTATCATTTCTTGCAAAAGACTATGTCAAACAAAGAATAAATGTGTTTTTTTCCTTTATCCCTACTTTTTTTCATTGTCCAAGGAATACTCCATAGAACAATAAATGCTGGATTTAGGCTTCCATCATATTAGGTACACTGAAATTTGTGAGAGTGTATGAATTATTTACATATTTTTCTTAAAAAAAAATGAGACAGGGTTTTTTTTGGGGGACAGGGTCTCACTATGTTGCCCAGGCTGGTCTTCAGCTCATATGCTTAAACCACACTCCTGTCAACCTCCCAAGTAGCTGGCACCACAAGTATACACCACCACACCTCTTAAACTGGCATACTTTGCAACTGATTTATATCATTGCCTTCTCCTCCACTCAGGTGGTTCTCTCTTCCTCTGTGAATATGATTATCTCTTCATACTACAGTAGGGATCAAATGCCTTTTTCCAAGAACATTTTCATACCCTTCTCTTTTCTTTCAGTTTCCACTGTCATCACCCTGTTAGGTAACTGATAATGATGACGACAACTGGTAATAAAAATGATAATGATGTCTTATTGCAATAGTTCTTTTATTGGTTTCTTTGCTTCTCATTTCTCTCCATTCCATTGTGTTCTATTTGCTGTAATAGAGCAATTCCTTCTGAAACATGAAAATGATCTCATCATTTGCCACTACAATCATCAAGGGACAAGTATAACCATCTAACACATTGTTCATAAGCAAACATGAAAGTAAGAACAGTAATTTATGTTATCAATTGATCTTTGACTTCTAAGAGCAAATACATCTTTTCCATGAAGACAGGGACTTCTGGCCATCTAGCACCTGAAGAATCCACAACACCTGCTTGGCACCCAGTAAGAAATAAATATTTGGAGGGTGAATAAGCTACAGTGAAGCATAGGAAAAAAATAATTCACATGCAGTCTTTGTTTTAATATTTATTGGTAGAAATAGATCTTCAATGCATACTTTGTGTTTATAGAAATTATACATTCTCTTAAGGTTTCTTCTTGTTTTCTTTGGAGTTTTTTGACCTCCAAGTGAACTTAACATTTTATCTATGCATTTTAAAATCTAAATTTGAAAAAACCATGCATCTTGTATACCTTATACTTAATCCAAAGAATTATTTGCACTTCCAAAAAAGTCACAAAAAAGGCTGAACTCAAGTTAAATAATCTATATGACCTAAATTTTCCATGTCCCATTCCTGAATAAAAAATACTTGTTCAGTATTACATATTGCTTGCTATCTAGTAAGTCAGATTGTCAGAGACGCTTCAGTAAATTATCTTTACTTCAGAATTATATCTTAATCTTCTCAGAGATGATCTTGTCAATAGTAAACATTGTGCCATATGTAGTATTAGTCCAAAAAGCTTAAATAAGAATCAAACTTGTAGTTTTTAGACTGGACATTTTAATCTTAAAATTATATATCTATCTATATATATATACACACAAGGTATACTGTGTATTAAATTATCATTTCAAGTAACTTAAATATTTATATTTAGCAAACATTCAGCCAAACATTCTTTCAAAGGCTTAGACACCAATGTCTTGACTTAGCACTAAGCCTATGAAACTTGAAAATCCAAGAAATGTCTGCTGTAGTATTAACAATGACTGATTTTCAACTTACTGAATTGTGCAGATACAAAAGTGCTTAGCATGACAAAATTACCAAAATAAAAACATTTTAAAGGTTATTTGGTTCTAGCAATATTAACTATTCTGGACTTTTGGATAATTTAACATTTGCATTTTAAATTTCATATAAATTTCCTCTTTTTAACAAGTTAAAAAAGCACACAAAAAATAGTTTAAACTATAATCTGTTATTTTTCATCCTGGTTAGCTCATCACAAATAACTCAACAAAAGAATGCTTCAATAGTCATCTCTATTAAAATACAATATTTGAATAGATCCCATCATTTCACCCATTATTTGCTATGCCGGATCCTAAAACAGGCTGCCGACAGATTGGACAAGTGCAATTCTCTGAGAGCCATCGGTCAATACAATGAATGTGAAATTCATGCATGCAAGGTAATTGCCTGAGCTTGTTTCCAGTTACATAGTCACTGATACAAACACTACAGATTTTACCTAGTTCACTATCAATACCATTATGCTCATAGTTCCGGGTGGAAAGATTGTCTATCTGCTCTTTGGTTAAACCACGTATTCGATCATCATCATCACCTTCGTTTAGTAAAAAGAAATGAGCAAGGCGAAGAATAGGTAGTGTTCCAGTTTCAACTAAATTGTTTGAATTTCGCAACTGCCTGCCTCCTCTACTGTCACTGTTTTGAGTCTGAGGCTGGGTGGTCTCATTTTCAGCTTGCATTTCAGTGCTGTCTTCTTGGGCTTCTCTGGCTTGAGAGGAACCTTCACTGAGCTGGCTGTTTTCATTAACTGTACCTAAGTTACTCAGTTCTGAATGCATCTCTGGTAAATGCTGACCATTTCTCTGAATCTCTGACTCAGACTCAGCCTCCATTAAAGAACTCAATTCTCCAAACCCAGTCATGATCTGCCTTAAAATAGACCGAAGAGCCACTGAGGATGGCTCAACAAGCTCATTCTCAGAAATCCTCCGAAGAGGAACTGTTATGGTACTAACATAGGTTCGAATACCTGACCGCTCTAAACGAGAAATAGTTCGGCGAAAGCCCCCACTATTGCTTTCAACAGTGACTGTATTTTCTGCTAGCCCTACTCTAGAGCGGGTTCTATTTGCAATGCTATCCCTATCTCTATTTTCTCCAGGACGAATTCTCCTCACTTGAAGATCCAGTGTGATTGTTGGATGTCGTCGTACAGCAGTTGAGGATCTGCTGGATTCTTCTCCTTCTTCTACTGTTATTCTTGACACAAGTCTTGAATTAGAGAATGGGGCACTTACAGTACCTCTGCGTTCTCTATCTTGCTCTACAAAGACCCGAGTTATACCTCTCCTCCTCACAGACCTTCTAACTGTTTGCTGCAAAGGTCTACTTTCCCTTTGGGAATTATGATAAGCAGTGCCACTCTGTCTCTGAATTGGTGAACGGCTTCGACTGCTGAAAGCAGACCGTAATCTTATTGGCTCTAATCTTTGGTTTGTATTTCTCACTGTGACATTAGTTCTAGCTCCATTTTCCCAAATATGTGCTGCTCCAAATCTTTGCCCCTCCCTTTGCCTGAGTTCACTACCACCTGATTGGTTTGTGTGATTACTAAAATTAGCACGCGAAGCACTAGTTCTAGGAATGCCAACTGCCTGCCCAATTCTATTCCTTAACCTTCCCAGTGTTGAAAGTGATCCTTCAACTAAATTCTGCTCCCTTGAACCAAGCCTTGTCCTTGTAATGGTGGCACTATTACCACTGAAATCCATGGAGGTTTGGCTTCTTGTTCGCCTAGCCACAGGACTAGTTGATCTTTCTTGCCTATTGCTAGTACGATCCCTGCTAATATCTGAAAGTGGAATGCCTGAATGATCTTCTCCATTAATTTCAAATCCTCTATTCTCATGATTTATGTGGATTTCCAGACTAAACCGAAACTCTCCACTGTTTGGGTTTGTTCGACTCACAGCTCTCCAAGTTTGGTTCCCATTTTGTCCACTTCGAGTTGCATTTCCTGTGCGACGAAAGGTGTTCAACCATTCTAGCAGAGAATCTTCATTTGAACTTTCTCGAGGGACTTCTGAGTCTGGAAAGCAAATCAAATCAACTTCAGATCCAACTCCTAAAATCTGTCCTTAGAACTTTTTTAAAAGCTTATAAGAAAATTAGTTTGTACTGAAGAACATCTGTGAGTTTTAATGAAAGAAAAATGGCCAAAAAACAAAAACTATGAACTTCCTAAAAGTATATACTATAAGCATATTATAAAAATAGTAATACTGGGGGTGGGGTTGTGGCTCAGTGGTAGAGCACTTGCCTCACACAGGTGAGGCACTGGGTTCTATCCTCAGCACCACATAAAAACAAATAAAATAAAGGTATTGTGTACATCTACAGCTAAAAACATTTTTAAAAATAGTAATACTATTTATGTAATTACAAAACTTCAAATACTATTTATTCAAAGTTGGAGAAATTCCCATACCTGCTTTCTGTTTGTGGCAAAATATTCAAATGAGAAATATATCCAATACCAAAAGTGTACATTTAAACTTTTTTACTTCATGTACTAATATTAATAAAATACATTGGCAAACTTTATGTAAAACTCATCCTGTTATCTGTGAAATCTTTCTTTTAAAGCCAACTAAATCAACATTTTTGCAACTAAATCAACATTTTTGCAACTAAGTATTTTTGTAGCCTTAGGAATTTTATATCTCAGGAAGTGCCAAAAAACATACATTCAAGAAGAAATCTAGCTTTCCAAACATAATATTAGAACCACATTAGTTGTCTTTGTGTGAAACTGGAAGACTGTAGCAAATTACTGAAGTTCTCTATGGATGTATTCTTGTCTATAAATTAGAACTAATAATAGTATCAATCTCATGAGGTTATCATTAGGATAAAAATATATATTTTATTAGGATAAAAATATATATTTTATTATATACAATGTATATAAAATTATTAGTATAATACCTGGCATACAAGAAGCACTCAATAAATGTCAGCTGTTATACATAATAAAATGCATTCTCGGGCTGGGGTTGTGGCTCAGTGGTAGAGCGCTCGCCTAGCATGCATGAGGCACTGGGTTCGATCCTCAGCACCACATAAATGTAAAATAAAGATATTGTGTCCACCTAAAACTAAAAAATAAATATAAAATAAAATGCATTCTCTATTCATTTAGAATGTAAGCTTCATGAAGATGAAGATTTTTTACTTATTTTAGTTACTGTTAAATCCTCAGCCTCCACAATAGTATGTGGTACCAAACTCCTAATTAATATTATTGAATAAATCAATTTAGAAATCATTGTGTCCCAGATAAGCTTTTTTGACAATAATATAGTCACTGTGCCACACTTACTTTTCCATTTGTTACCAGTAAATTATATAAAGCATAAAACTCAATGGCACACATTACCTTTACAGATTTCAACTTTAAAGTTTGTTCTACTAAAAAGTAGCTGTTAAATGAGATTTCTTAGGTTTATTTCATTACTTCAGTCTCTTTCATAAACATTTTTTAAATGTTGAAGCTAGAGGTATTAATAAACTGTTGGAGACAATAAAATAACTGGTAATCTTGGGCATATTCTAAAGATGATGAAGTATTTTACATTGAATGAGTATAGTTTTGAATAAAACATATTCAAAAGGCCAATATTAAAATTTCTATCAATGTAGTACTACTTACATATTAAATACAAAGGAGAAAATGGGTTAATATAAAATTTTCATTTCAGTCTGGAAAAGGATGTAATTAAAGGCAAGCAAACATTAATCATTCTAAATGTTACCTCCTTCTCTGATTAACTAGAATGTGTTAATGACAACATGTGTGGAAGAGGTCGCTAATTATCTACTAACTCTATCCTACTCTTCTTACATTGTAAACACATTGTGAATGGGCATATGACAGTCTGGCACTTAAGTGCCAGAGAAACTTAGCTGTGGTTGTGACTTAGCATGATCATACAAATGAAATCCTGGATTAGCAGGATACATCTTTCTGCAATAATGGAAACTTTCTGTATTTCTGCTGTCCAATACAGAAACCAGTAGCTGGTTTCTATGGGACTACAGAGTACAAAAATATGACTGAGGAACTTTATTTTAAATTTCATTTGATTTTAATTAATTTAAACTTAAATAGTCACATGTAGCTAGTTGTTACTGCACTGGATAGCAGAATTATAGAACAACTCAGCTAGCTGTGTGGGTCACAGGAAGATTTGTGGAGCAAAGTTTATCTTCATTCCTTGGGCTATTAGCATAAAAAAGAAACTACTATCTATTGAGCCATTCATTGCATTTTAAGGTTTTTGAATTTGTGGGGGTTTTTTACTAACTATAACTAATACAATGATTTTGGCATATGTGAAATTACTAACAATGAATACCTCTGGGGAGGGAAGTAAGAAATCAGGGTGTGCTTTTAATTCTATATGCTTGTCTTTAGTTTTTCTTTTTTTTTTTTTCTTTCTATCAGAACTTTTTTTTTATAAGAAGTTTTTATATTGTGGCTTAGTGTTTACTCAATAAAACAAAACAAACCAACAAATGAAATGAAAAAAGGTTTCCTAACTCTCAGAATTTCTGTATTATTCTGTACACTAGTTTTTAGAAGCTAAGCTTAGTTACATCACCATAGAAAAGGTAGTGTGTATGTTCTAATATTAAAAAGAACTGTGCTGGTAATTAATTGTATATTATTTCATATATATATAAATTGCCTGAAGGCAATCTGTGTAAAACATCTTTTATTAATCTTCTGTCCCATACTGCCTAACCAGTCTTCTCTGCATGTAATACATAAATATTACCTGAATGAGTATCACATTAAAACTGAAAAATATTAAAAATAAACATATTATCCAGGATACAGTATTTTCATTTTGGCAACTACTCCAATCAAGCCTGTTATTTATGGAAAGAACTCCACAGTACCTCTGTTATTTGTCCCATGTCTCAAATCAGGCTGCGATGCTAGTTGTTCCTTCATTCCATCTAATCGTTGTTGTAGTTCTTCTGATGTTATTTCTCCTGAAACAATTAAAATTTGCTTTTTAAGAATTTTAAATTACCAGTTTTTATGAAAACTCATGCAGGTTAAGACCAATTTTTAGCAACCTCTAAAGACAATGTTCTATAAATTGAAAACAGTTAAAATTTTCAACTGACACAAATATATACCAATTTGGCTGTGTCTCATTTATTACTATTTTATTAAATTTTTTAAACTAAGATTTAATTTGAATAGTTAGTACTCAATTGATATATATACAAGAACCTATAAGCTATAATTAAGTACATTTTTTTCCAGAGTTAAAAAGAAATTAAGAAAGGAGAGGTTCTCTAGAAAAAACTTCAAGTCTGTTTACTTGAATGTTACCCCAATACTTCATTATATGGGCTATCAACAATAAGCATACATCATATAAATATATAAATTTCAGTTAGTTTATTTGTAAAAAATGTATGGACTTTTGGGGGGTTATCAATCTAGCTGAATACATAAATTATAACACCCCAAATGAGTTCAAATTGTATTTTAAATATTTTACTTGCATAAATATTACTTAAAATAAATAGGACTACATATGTTTTAAATTTTGCATTTGTATAATATGTCCAATATATCCAATAATCTCACCTACTTAAAAATACAGAAGCCACTGATTTTCTACTTTGTTATATTAAAAAGTTCTTAAAACTAACAAAAAATAAATAAAACAGTACACAATGTTTTGGGAGAAGAAAGTATAGAGGAGGAAAAAAAAAAAAAACCTCTTCTTAGTTTGAAATTCCTCTTTCCAATGATGAAAATGGTGTCTCCTCTTTTACTCATTCCTTACCAGGAGTGCCTAAAAGATTATGATCTCTCATTAGTCGATAATCTTCGTCATTGAGTTCATTAATAAATTGATAATAGGCTTCTTCTCTATGGAGACGCTCTTGCTGCCATCTTCTCTCATTTTCACGATGATTATGGTCTTGAGATGAGGTTTCTTCACCACCGTCACCTGATCTGGATCTAGACTGATTCATCCTGAGAGTCCTGGCTTCCTGTTCAAATAATATATACAAAATTCAAGGTGTTAGTTATAGACTACATATAGCCTTGCATTTTAAACTTACAGTTTTTTTATTTTTAAATTTTACCCCCTACTCAAATACTTCATTTGCCAAACCTTGCAGAAGGAACTTACATAAAAAATGAAAAACAATTGTTATAAGATAGTACACAACTGAACCTACCACTAAACTAAAGCCATTGTTTAGTCAGACAGAATTTGAGTTCAGCACATATTTCTCATTTCTCATATCTGAATACAAAAGTGATGAATTTTTTTATCTCTTTAATTCTCTAATAAAGTTGGTCTAAAAGCCCCATTTATGTTCTAAATATCTGAGTAAAATTCGTGTTAACACACAAATTTTAGGTTTGAATTATGCATGTTCTTTACTTAATAAGCAAAATTTTAGGTTTGAACTATGCATGTTCTTTACTTAATAAGCAAAGGCATTTGGGAGGGGTATAGCTTACATTTATTTCGAACAAAGTGTTCCTTCCAAAGTAAGATTCATAAATGTAATATTACTCTCACCATCGTCACTGACATTTGTTGAGGTAAAAATAATTTAGCCTAATGTATCTACTGAACAGACTTGGAGTTGATCTCCCTTTCAAAACTAACAGGAAGACTCTAAAACCAAACAGGAAATAATATACCATGCATAGTTCTGAGGACCGTGAAGAGTGCAACAGAGCCTCTGTTTCCCCATATCCAGTCTCATCCCTCAGCCTGTAATGGTTAGTCCTTGGGATTTTTGAGTGCCAATTAAACTTCCAGGCTTTGCCTAAAAAAAAATGCTATTTTTGGATTACATTTAATGTCATTCCTAAGAAACTTACTTTTAAACTATAAGGAAATTAAGGGAGAAAACTGTCTCATAAATATTTCATGATTTCTTAAGCATATCAATTTAGTAAATCAGTTATATAAAAGTTATCAGACTCACTTGAAGAAATTTTTAAAAATCCAGATGCCCAGATCTCATCCCCAATCCTTGATTAGAATTTTCCAAGGTAGGGCCTAGGTATATCATTAAGAGCCAATCTGAGTGTTCTGTGCATGAAAAAACTATTCCTTGACAATTACTGCTAGGTCACTAAGGAGTATGTAATGCAGCACCTGACCCAATACAGGCTTAAGCTTAAATGGCTAGGCTGCCAGGGAAACAACTGTTGCAATTTGACCTCTCAAAATGTAGCAGGTATTTATTAATAAGCAGGTTGCTTTAAGTTAGCCTACAAGTCTAAACTGCTGTAAGAGTTAACAACCATCTGATTTCACATGTATCTGTATATTAAATTACAAATTCAAGACTTTTTTTTTTTACAGATGTAATGGTTATTACATCATCATCTAAATGAAAAATATGTTAGCACTATACAGTCAAATGCTAATTAACCACTAAAAACTCAGAATTTTCCAGTTCCAGAATTAACAGGATCATAACAGCAAAGAGAGAATCGTAGGTATTGCAATAAGATGAATTTTGTAATGAGCAATTTAAAAAGTTGAAACCTAACATAAAATCAAGCCACACTATTATTATTCAAAACCTAAGAGCTTCTCCTCAAAGATAATATTCTGGTACAATTAACCACAATTAAAGTGAATACCTTATTTTTCTTTCAACATGCTTTTAATATATGCAATGGTATCCATCCTTCAGCTGTTTGTGTCTTTTTTGAGAGCTGCCCATCTGAAGCAATAAAAAGAGAGTTGAATTATTCAGTAAGTTGTCCCTCTGAAGGCCAGGAACACCTGGTAGTTATCTCCCAACTCTGCCGCAAAGCTAAAGCAAATTCTCCAGTGGATTCTGTTATACAATCATCTAGAAAATTGGATCCCCATACAATTAGGTCATAAAAAAATCTCTCTCAAGGCCCTTTTTGCCCCACAACAAAATTTAGGCCTAGATTCCTACACTGTCACTGCTCCTGGGATTAGTCTCCTCCTCTCTCAAAGGCCTTCCTTCCAATCACGTTCCCATTCAGAGACAGCCAGGGTTAAGTGACTGCAGTTTACTTCTAAACCTTCACTTTCTTTCCACCCCCACCTTCAGTCCCGCTACTGGTTCTTTTCCTGGCCGTTGCAATGGAAGCTCGCGCCGGGGGACCGTCTCCACTAGAATAAACAAACTGGGCTCCGGGGCCCAACCAACCTCTTCTCAACCGAGCCTCAAGTAACGCTTCCCTTAGCGACCTAGATTCCCACAGGGAAGCAGGTGACAGACGGTGCATCTGAACCAATCACCAGCTAGAGAAGTTCATTGACAGACCATTAACCAATCGGGGAATAGGTGGGTGGCCCCAAGAATGGCCTGCTTCCCGCGGCGTCTCCAGGAAGTAGTGGTGGAATCCAGAGTATTCCCCCCAAGCCCACCTTTCTACGAACTGGGCGGCCGGTCTCCGGCCCAGAGAAAATTTTGCAATGGGTGGCTGTCTTCTCGAGAGTCAGAGGCCGTAGCTGGGAGCGGGAGGGACTGCCGCCGCGCCTCCAGAGGCCTCTGTGCTCTCTAATGGTCCACTGAGAGACGCCGGAAGTACGTCCCGCAGCTCGGGGTCGTCCAGCCGAAGGGGAAAATATGAAGAACGGTCGGTTTCAAGTCTTTTCACAGTCTCCAACCACCAGGCTGCCCACTCAGCGGAAGGGAGCAGCTCAGCTGCCGGGCCGCACGCAGCTCGCCGGTGCGTCTAGAAACTGTGTCCGGCGGGAGCCAACGTGCCTACGTATTGCGTTCCGCCCTTAACGCCGTTGTCACGGGACGTCTTTCCCGAGTCTGAATACCCGGCTGCTCTGCGCTCGTGGCATCGGCAGTAGCGCAATTACACAGCCTTCTTTTCACATTTGGGAAGTAACAGCCCTTCCTTTGAGCTTTGATGTCACTCATCTGCTGAGCCTGGCAAGAAAGTTGCAACCAACCATCTGTTCCTATTTCATTACTGTCCGGGGGTAATGTACTATAACCATCCTGGACCTTTCCCTGATTGCTCTCTAGGACCTGGAAATTACAAATCCTAATAAATTCTAAAGTGTTTGTATTTGGACTTTGTTTTGAAACTTCCAGCATTCTTCTGTCTCCACCGCCGCCCCCGCCTCCAAGATGTGACACTTGCCAAATTTACCATTAGTTAAGATCCTGACTAGGTCTCTGCCCAGGCTAGTATAGGGCCCATTCCTGACACCCCCACTATCCAATTACTTAATCACTTGACTTGCTCACACTACTGTTATTCGTCATTCTTTCATTCGGTTCATTATTGCGTTAGCTTTTGGGGAACTACAATGTCCCCATCATTATTCTGGATCCCTGAGTAACAACAAGCAATTCTTAACATTAGGGAGCTATCATTGTAATAGGGGTAAATGGACAAGTTTTTTTTTTCTTCTTCTTCCTTTCTTTTCTTTTAATCAGCATATTGATGTAGATAACAACAACAAAAAAAAGTATAGGTAAAGTAACCTACGAGGCTCTTCAAGATTTCTGTGCTGTATACTCCTACCAATGATATCTTGGCACTCCCCAACTACTTGAAGTTCCTCAATAAGATATAGGAACTATTGAACAACCCCCTACCTTTTACCTAACTAATTTCCTCCATCTCCCAGAACTCAGCTCAAACCTCATCTTTAAAGAAAGTTTCCTGATACGCCAGAAGTGTTCCCTTCACCTCACTGTAGTGCAATAGCCACACAAAAGCTTATGTTCCTTTTGTGAGCTCCCCACCCCCCACCCCATCTCCATGCCTCTCTCCCTCTCCCTACTCCACACTCTCTCTGTCTCTCTTTCTCCTCTCTATAGGAGAAAACGCAGGCCATGATTCATGCTAGACAAGAGCTCTACTACTGAGCTACACCCCCAACCCTGTAAATATTTCTTTTAAAGCATTGACATTTATTTAACAAATACCGAGTCTTACTATATATTAGTGCTGGTGAAAACAGCAGTAAATCAAACAAAAATATCCTCCTGGAACAAGGTCTTTGCTCCTTTTTTCAACGGAAAAAGACAGCCATTGAGCAAGTACTTAGAGTGATTTCTTGTTAATTTATAGGTCTTTTCCACCTAGAACCCAAGCTCCTTAAAGATAAACAAATTATTTTACTTATTTTTATAGTTCCAAAACTTAGCATGGCACCTGGCAGATAGTCTCCTCACCTACTGGGTAGATAAGCAGAGAAATGACAACAGAATTAATGAATGTTAATCCTGTGAGTGAACCATGTGATATATCCAAAATTGGCAAAAATCATTTTAAATATGAGTTTTAAAGCATGCAGTACTTCATCAAGTGCAAGTACTTTTTAAATGTTAAATGGAAAAGACTCTCCTAAAAGCCAACAAGTGCAAAAATATGGTCAAGTGATTTATCAGGTAGGAAGCTACATGTTTTGGAGAGTAGAGTCAAGCAATAAGTAATTTGAATTCAACACTTTGTTTCCATTTTTGTAGTCTGAAACAGTGTGACTACTAAAGAGAACTAGAAGGAAAGTTGGCATAGAGACATGAATCATTTGGATGCCTATTTCCAGGTCTCAAAACCTGCTAAAACCTCTAATCTAAATAATCTCAGTTTACTGGATTGGTATCTGGCCTTTTTAGTGTGTATGTATCTCAATTCAAGGACTTTTTGGCAGGGGTACTGGAGATTGAACTCGGGGGTGCTTTACCACTGAGCTATATTCCCAGACCCATTTATGTATTTTGAGATAAGGTCTCTTTAAGTTGCTTAAGGCCCTGCTAAATTTCTGAGGCTAACCTCAAACTTGTAGTCCTCCTGCCTCAACCTCCTGAGTTGCTGGGATTATAGGTGTGTACTCTACACACAGCTAATTACACAACTTAATAATTACAAATAAAGAGATGTAAAAGAAATAAAACCATAAAATTAAAGGATTCTGTGTATATTTGGTATAATATGTATGATGCTTAAGAGATTTGAGTTCATAGAATAACAGTCTTATGATGATAAAGGAGTGAATGACAGTCAGGCAATAAAAGAGGTCTGTCCCAGGCCATGGGCCCAACCAGTGGTTATTTTCCTGGAGAATGCAAAAAGGTAGCAGTTTGGCAGAATCTTCACATTGATTCCATGGGCTATGGAGCAATGGCTATTGCAGTAGGAAAATCCAAGTAAGTGATATTGTCCAAATTATATTGTTATATTGTGTACATGTATGAATATGTAACAAGTCCCACCCTTATGTACAACTATAATGCATCAATAAAAATATAGAAAAAAAGGAAAGTTAAAATAGCAATCTTAGAATTTGCCCCTCTTTTACCAAGATAGCCAGTTTTAAAAAACTAAAACACTATTACAGTCTGGGATAATGGCAGATCAGCACCATTCTCAAATATTAAAGAATGTTGGTATGATGTTCTTTATTATAGTTCTGTTTAATTTGCCACTCTGGCCCCTACAAAAACTGGTGGATGATAGTGTGTGGCAGTGGGCTATTAAATATTGACCCCATTGCAGCTGCTTTGCTAGATCTGGTATCTCTTTTAGAGCACATTAATACAGACTTGGAACATGTATTACTGATTTACAAATGTGTTTTAAATAAGTTTTTCCCAAAATAAAGCATATACCCAGCAATATTTATAGTAGCTTATTAAATATATATTCAAACAGAAGCCAACCTAAATGTTCATCAACAGAATTGGCAAATAATTATGGAAGAGTAAAACACTATACAACAATTAAAATGAACAAAATGCAGACAAATAATTACATTTTTATGAAGTGCAAAAGAAGGCAAAATAATCTACAATGATATCTCATAGTAGTAGTTATCACTGGAGAGTATTTACTGGCCTGGAACTTTCTAGAATGCTGAAAATGTTCTGTGTATTGAGATGGTGGTAGCTTGGGAGTATGTATATGTTTAAATAATTGATAAATGATAAACATTCACTTTTGTATGTAAGTTATGTATCCATTTAAAAACGTAAAAAGAAAGTGCAAAAATCTCAAATTTATCAAATGGACAAATTTGTGTGAGAGTGAGATTTCAACATGTTATTTTGTTTAACTATCAGGAATGAGGATCAGAAACACGTTGCACCCACATGGCATGGATATGGTATACACTTGCCGCACGGCAATGTTAATTATTCTGCTCTCTCTCTCGTAATACAATCCAAAGGGACTTGAAAAACCTGGACATCCAGCAGAACATTACATCGGTCTGCTATATGGATGCCATCATGTTAATTAAAACTTAGGAGCCAAAATTGAAAACTACTTTGTACAACTTAGTAAGATACTCTAGAGAGTGGGACATAAAGTTACCAAGATTCAGGAGGTTGTCACATCGGTGAAGTTTTTAATGGTCCAATAATCTGGAGCATTTTGGAACATCCCCTCTAAAGTACAAGACAAAGTCTTGTACCTTGACTTCCTATCACAAAGGAAAAAAAGGAGCATATATGGTAGGCCTCCTTGGGTTTTGAAGATAGCATATTCACACTGCTTGGCAACGCATTTATTAGGTGACTTGGAAAAGTTACTAGCTTTTAGTGAATCTCAGGGCAATAAAGGGCTCTGTAGTAGGTATATCCTTTGGTACAAGCAGACCTATCATTTGGACCATATGAGTCAGCAGATCCCACGGTACTAGAGAAAGATGTCATTGGTACTCCTGGCAAGCCCTAATAGGTGAGTCACTGTATAGACCACAGGGTTCTGAAGCAAGGCCATGCCATCTGTTATACAGAACTATTACTCTTGTCATGATTCTGGGCCCTAGTAAAAACTGAAAATCTAGCCATAGGATATCAAGTAACTATTAGACACCAAGAAATCACAAATTAGCTACTCTCAAATTTATTCTGTCATAAGGTTAGGCAGTTGCAGTAGCAATCTACTGCAAGGAATCCAATATGTCTGCAATTAGGTTCAAACAGGTTTAGAGAATACGAGTGAGTAGACACAAACTGGTGGTTGATGCTCCCAAATCATCTATCACTGTTATGCCAATGCTTCTCTCTGAACTCATAGCTATGGTCTCAGGGGTGGTTCCCTATGACCAGTTGACAAAGAAATTTTTAAAAATCATGCTTTTTTCATGAATGGTTCTGTTTGGAAGAGATGCAAGCTGAGAATATCTGCTGTTACTCTGTTGCTCCACTCAGGGATGGTTTTGAGATTCAGAAGGGAAATCTTTTTAGTTGTCAGATCTTCAGGCAGTGTATTTAGTCATGGCAGAGCTTCAGGCAGTGAATTTAGGCAGAAGTGGCCAAGGTAAGAACATACTCATGGACAATGACAGATGTTTGTCTAGCTTATTGTTCAGGAGTCTGGAAGACTAAAGATTGTAAAAGGTGGAGAATACTATGGAGGGACAGATGAGAATACTAGGGAGGGGGCACATAGTGTGAGAATATTTTATAGCACATAATGTCCATTAGGTAATTCCTATGCAGAAGGGACATTAATTAATTAAGTAGACAAAATGACTAGACCAGTAGTTGCCAAGCAGCCTGTGTTATTGCTAACTTAGTTCTTGCACATGGACTTATGGCTAGAGTATCCATGGTGGTAAAGATGGAGGCTATGTGTGGGCCCAACAGTTTGGACTCACTCCAAAGCTGATATAACAGCTGCTTCTATTCCATATCTAACCTGTCATCAGCAGAGGCCAACACTGGTCTCTCAAAGAGACCAAACAGCTATTGGGTGACATATCAATTACATTGGGCCCCATCCAAACTGGAAAAGAGTAACATTTCATCATGACTAGGTTTGACATGTGTGGGGTTGCCTTTTCTCCCTATAGTGCTTTAGCCAGCACCACTATCCCAAATGTTTGAAATTCTGACACAGAATTTCACACTAAGGAACTCTCTTTCCAGCAAGAAGGTGTGCTGACAGATACTTGACCAGAGGATCTACTGGACATTCTACACCATTTGGAAGCTATCAAATTGACAGACTAAAGAAATGGCCTGTTAAAGGCATAGCTGAGACTCCACCTTAGAAATAGCACTTCATGTTTGAACTCCTTAGACCAATGGCCATTATACAGTGCTATGTCCCTAGTTGGTAGAACAAATGAGCCCTTACAGGAAAAAAAAAATAGGAATGGCTTGCTTACCATCACTCCCAGTGATGCATTTGGATCCTTGTGTTTCCTGCCGGCAACTCTAGGCTTTACTAGCCCAGAGGTTATTCAGAGGTGCAATGCTTCCATCAGAGGACACAGTGAGCGTCCCATTACACTTAGGGCTATGGCTCCTCTCTGGTGATCATGGGTTCTTAATGCCAGATGGCCAACAAGAAAATGACCAGAAGGATGTGGAGGCTCCTGCTTCATAAGGTGGACAGAGAGGATTATATTGGGTAATTAGAAGAGATCCTCTATATGCATTTCTTGGTATTTCCATGTCCAGTTGTAAATATAAATGGAAAAGTACAGCAACCACAACCTGAAAGCATGATAAACAGGGTCTTATTCTCCTTGAAGGTGAGTGCCTTGTTCAATCTGTCTGTCAAGACACCCATGACAGCAAAGGGCTAGCTGAGGTGGAAGGGAATCTAGAAAGGGTAGTGGAAGAGGGAAATGATGAGTATCAGTGATGGCCTTGGGACCAATTGCAGCAGTGGTGACTTCTGCTCATCTTGTTACTCTACTCTTGTAAAAAGTTTCCTAGACATTGTAACTAATAAGAATTCTGGAAAATTTCTTGATGGAGTAAATAATGTGAGAAGTGATCTAAGCAATATAGTGAACCAAAGCGAATGTTTTTTGCACCCTGTCCAAATCTACTTTATACACCTGTGCATCTTTATTCCAGTTGCTGTGAGTGTTAAATAACAGTTTCAGCTGGCTCCTTCTCTAGAGAATTTCCATTGAATAAAACAGGAGCCACCTCAACCATGAGGCTTTGATGATCTCCTCCTGCTTCTCACCCAGAGACAGACTGGTATGCAGGTACAAAAAGCTGAACTTCATGGGCAACACAAAGTGTTGACTTATGGAGGATAAATGGAGTCTCGTTCTTGTATCCCTGTCTTCCTTACCATTCTTGCTCCCTCACTCTCCTTTTCCAGAGAGCCCTCCCCTATTGAAACTTAAACAAGAAACTTAAACTTGGTCCCTGTTTCTAAACAACCTGACCCAAAATAGTCTCTGAACTAAAGAAGACCCTAGTTATCAGGAATGTCTTTGAGGATGGTTTTATATACTTAAAATGACTATTTAGAAGTTTTCCTTGAGGAACAAAGTACTGAGACATGCTATAATATGACCCTTAAAAACCTTCTACTAAGTAAAAGAAGCCAGACACAGAAGACCACATAGTGCATAATTCTATTTGTTTGAAATGTTCAGAATAGAAAAAGCCAAAGACTGAAGGTAGATTAGTAATTACCAGGTGCAGGGGTCAGATGAGAGGAGAAGAAATTGGGATAACTGCTAATGAATTAATTAGATATTTGGGTTCCAGATTCAATGCCCTAGTTATATTTTAGCCTTTACACTTATTTTACAGCTCTTATTATTTATATTAACATGTATAATAAACTTTCATAATCATTTGGAGTTTGTTTCATTAACTCTCAATTTTATTCACATAATTAACCATCTTCAAAAATTTTACACTGTATTTGTAAATTTAATATTTCATTTTGTCCAAATATTGGTTTAACTCTTTCCTGAATCCCTTAAAAATACTTTCTAAATTAACAATAAAATTTAATTAACTGTTAAATAACAGTTTCAGCTGGCTCCTTCTCTAGAGAATTTCCATTGAAGAGCTAGATTTATCTCAGCTTTTCTGATGCCATCCATACACTAAGATTTCAACTTAAACTTAGAAGTCTAAATATTGCATTTTAAGTTTTAATCAAGACTAAGCTTCTCTTTCAGTCAATTGGTTCTGAGTTTGGGAAATGACTCATCTGAAAACTGGACAAGAGATCATAATTTTCCATCTGGCCCTTGCCTTCTGCTAACCCATGATTAATCCTGAGTTATCTTTTATTTATATACATTTAGCACCATTCTTTCTGACTGCCCATCTTTCTCGTTCCTAAAACACAATACCTATTAGTCCTCTCCATGGGTCCTCAAAGGTTGATTATCCCTAACCAACATTCTGATCTGGCTGCACATTATAGTAATTAAGTGGTTCTAATGATTAAGTGCTGTCACCTGGCCTCTGCTTTTCTGGAATACTTTAATCCTCTCTACTACCAGGAAACCTAGCTCTGGGACTGAATCTCTGTGCCTGCAGCCTCAAGAGGACAGCTGAGTACTCCTTTCACTTGTGAATTTCTTGCTGCCTTATTTAGGATCTCTTGAGGAAAGTAATCCCTGGTAGACTTTCTGGCCTTCTGTGGTAGATTAATTCTCACATATCCTTTTCCCTGAGACTTTAATCCTGTATTTAGTCAGCTTTCTGTCACTGTGACAAAATACATGAGAAAAACCAGCTTATAAGGAGAAAAGACTTATTTTGGCTCATGGTTTCAGAAGCTTCAGTCCATGGTTGTTTGACCCCATTGCCTCTGGGCCCATGGTAAGGTAGCACATCATGGTAGAGAGTGTGTGGCTGAGGAAACCTCTCACCTCTATAAGACATTGTTTTCACTCTTCCCACCCCCAAGATTTGGACATCAAATTAAGATTGGAAGTCACTTTTCATCATGGTTTAATTAGGATAGTGCTTGCCATGTTAAAAATGGAAAGGGACTATAAGCCAAAGCACAATTTGACCTGGATAACTTAAACCCGCAAAGGAAGTCAGGAAGAGAGAGAAAGGAATGGAGTACCTCCAAGTGCACTCCCCAGTGATCCAATTTCTCTCAACTAGGTCTCACTTCCTAAAGATTCCAACCCCCTCCCTAACAATACCACCACAGATTGGCAACCAAGCCTTCCACACATGAACTTTTAGGAGGATGTTTAAGATTCAAACCATAACAGCTCCTTTCCTTCCCAGTCTGCCATGGCAATTCTGACCACTCTACCTCATTTAACATAGGCCATTGTTTTCCCCAAACTCCCAAGACTCCCATTGTTTTTCCCAAACTCATCCATCAGCATTACGGAAACATTCCTGAGTCACTTTACAGGGAATTAAATCCTATATGTTGGGAATATGACCCCATACTAACAAGTGCTCACCTAGTTTTATGTTCTACCCACATTGGTCTAGTATTCTTGTGGTTCCCTCCCACCTTCTCTCTGTTTTTGTGGGTTTAGTTATCCAGGTCGAATTGTGCTTTGGCTTATAGTCCCTTTCCATTTTTAACATGGCAAGCATTATCCTAATTGAACCATGATGAAAAGTGACTCCCAATCTTGATTTGATGTCCAAATCTTGGGGGTGGGAAGAGTGAAAACATTGTCTTATAAAGGTCTTCTTCATTTGAGACATCTACACAGTAGGGTATATTAGCCTATTTTTGTTACTATAACAAAATGCCTAAGGCAGGCTATCTTCCTAAAGGAAAGAGGTTTATTTAGATCAGTTCTGGAAGTTCAAAGTCCAAGATTGAGTGTGGTCTCATTTTTTTGGCCTCTGGTGAGGGCCTAATGGCCGATGGTATCACAGTGTCAGAGGCACAAGTGGCAAAAGAGATCACATCATGAAACAGGAAGCTAAAAAGAGAGAAATTCAGGGGTCAGGCTCTGGCTTTTATAACAATCCACTCTCATGAGAACTCATTCCAAGAGATCAGCAATCTTTTCTGAAGGCAGCACCCCCAAATAACCTGAGGACCTCCTACTAGTCCTCAGTTCTTAAAGATCCTTCAACTTCCCATATCATCACATTGGAATCCAAGTTTCCAACACATGAACCTTTGGGGGACAAACCATACCACATTAGAGTCTCATCTTCTAGCAAGGGGAAAGGGAAATTTCTGCAGGCCAATTGGTTCTGCATCTACCCAGAAATGAGATATATCCTCATTTCATAGCTGAGGATCCCAATTCTTTCCTTGCAGGACTCTGCCCTTAGTCTGAGAGATTTGCCTTGACTATTAGATCTTTTTGGTAGTACAAGTCAGATGTGTGCCTGCTCTTCAGTTCCATCAGTCCTCCAGCAGCAGGTAATGAGAGTCTCCTGAGATGCTGTCAGGCAAGCCCTCTATCATACTTCACCTTTCATTCATGATTAACTGACCTTCCCTTGTCATTTTCTCTCTTCAGTGCATCAATGACGCCCAGCAGCAGCCATCCAATTCCACAGAACTTCAATGAATACTTCCTATTGTGCTTCCAATGCTAGCAGCATTACACCAGCAGCTGCATTCCCTTCCACCTGCAAAACATTCCAACTCACCATGCATGGAAGTTTGCAGTCATATGCCAGGGACTGTTGGTACTCCACTGAGGTCCTCATGGCCAGCTGTCTAGCAGATGATCCAACTCCAGAAGTCCATCATGCCTCCTGAAATTCCTCTGGGTATCAATTATCTTAGGTCAGACTCCCTAGAAACAGAACCTGAGTCAGTGATTCACTGTTGCCATACTCTTCAGGAAAAAAAACTTTCAATAGTAAGGGAAGCAGATCAGGGAAGAGGAAAGAAAGAACAAGAATTTGCTGAAGTCTAGATTGAGCTTGGACCTTTTATTTGGGAAAACTTACCTGACCTCTCTTTGTCTTGTTAGCTCTTGGGAGTCATCAGTCTTCTCTTTCAGAAGGAGGATTCACTGACCTCCGCCTTGGTTACCTTTTCCTTTTATGTCATCTTACAGAAATTCATATTAACCTATGTCATTAACTTGCCATATGATTTTAAAAGTTATTTTGTATTGTAGATGGACAGAATGCCTTTATTTCATTTGTTTATTTTTATGTGGTGCTAAGGATTGAGCCCTGTGCCTCACATATATTAGGCAAGTGCTCTGCCACTGAGCTACAGTTCCAGCCCACCATATGATTTTTAATTGAATTTCTACTGATTTCAAGAGAAGAAATTGAAAAGAGTTTTCCAAAATACTTATAGTACTCCTCTCTCTAAGTGTGCCTTAGGATTAGGAGAGAGGGGTAGGAAAATAGAGGTGTACATAGAGAGTCACAGAGAGTGTATTACACACACACACACACACACACACACACACACACTTTTTTTTTTTTTCTATCAGGGATTGAACCTAGGGGTGCTTAACCACTGAGCCACATTCCAGCTATCCCCGGTCCCACATTTTCTTTCTTCCTTCCTTTCTTTCTTTCTTTTCTTTTTTTTTTTTTTGAGACAGGGACTCACTAGGTTGCTTACGATCTTGCTAAATTGCTGAGGCTGACTTCTAATCTGCAATCCTCCTGCTTCAGTCTCCCAAGCTGCTGGGATTATAGGTGGGCACCACCACATATATTTTTAATTCCCCAAAGTGATCATCATATATTCACAGCCCTACTCTAAACACCTTAATACCCACTAGCTCTATGGTTCTCAATTATGGCTTCATATTAGAATTCTCTAAGGAGCTATTAAAATACTAATGCATGAGCCTAATTTCTCAAACATTCAGATTTAATTGGTTGGGGATTGGGTCTGGGCATCAATAATATTTTTTCAAACTCCCAAACTATTCTAATGTGCACCTGGGATTAAGAACCACTGGACTGGGCTTTAATGTCCATGGGACAGACCTCTGGTCTTATTCCTCTAGATATCTTTTCAGGGCCTGCATCATTATCTGCAGGCCCTGGAAAGATATTTATTAGTTCATAATAAATATTGAATATATGAACACATGTATTGAATACATAATACATGATTGAAAAGGTATAGAGATAAGTGCCATTTCTCTGTACTTATGGGATAAGCTGACATTTAACAATATTAAATCACATTTATGAAAAATTGACCTGAATTAATTTTCCATTTTGATGACCACAATTATACCTGGAAGCATGATCCACAGAGAAGAATCTCAAATATCTTTAGGTAAAATCCTAGGAATTCCTTGCCTTTCCTAGATTTCAGCCTCCAAAGGCAATGATCTCTACCCTGTATACATTAAATAGAGGTCAAAAGTTACCAAGTTGTGCTCAGACTTCTAAAAGATAACCCTGGCAAAGGCGTTTAAGATTAAAGCATAACCATTTAATTAAAGAACATCAGAACAGGGGTGGACAGTTCATGTGAAGGTCAATGTTAGTAGAAAAGGGAGTTGACATTCATGAGAACCTAACATGTCACAGATACCATGCCAGATAATTCAGAGCAGTCAGTGGGAAAGAGCTTATCACAGGAGCTCAGGAAGTATTGTTGGCTAACAGAGTAGGTATGGAGAAGAGGGCAACTAGGAGTGGGAGTAACTCCTATGCATGTAGTCCATGTGTAGCCTGTTGAAGTTATCTTTTTAAACATGAAAGACAATTTCTAGAAGAGACTAGAGTGAAATTGGGATGGGAGTGGGGAGAATAGGAGACAAGAAAATAAAGCCATAAGTATAGGGTTGGCTGCCAGGACAATCAAGAGAAAGAACAAGAATAAGTCATGAAGCTGTTGCACAGTTTAGCCCGTTAAGTCTGTGAATAGTGGAATTCAGTTGTGTCACCTTTTTTAAAAAAAATATTTTTTAGTTGTCAACAGATCTTTATTCTATTTATTTATATGTGATGCTGAGACTTGAACCCAGGGCCCCATATATGTCAGTCAAGTGCTGTACCACTGAGCCACAACCCTAGCCCACAGTTGTGTTACTTTTTATGAATGTTTATTGCTTATTTCAAGAGAAGTCACAAATTTTAAAGGTACTAGGCCAATCTGGTCAAAACTCTTCCTGTGAAGTATTATCATTATTATTAGATATGATTTGCTGAATGTTTACTATATGCCAGACCCTGCACTGCGGTCTTTCTAACCTTCATAACAATCCCATAATTTTAGCAAATTTCTATCTAAGAAATATGAAAACAAAAACAAAGCAAGAAGGACTGGGGCTAGGGCTAGGGCTCAGCGATAGAGCACTTGCCTGGCATGTGTGTGGCACTGGGTTCTATTCTCAGCACTGCATATAAATAAGTAAAATAAAGGTCTATTAATAATCAGAGGAAAAAAATTTAAAAAAACAAGATTATATAATTTTCACAGGATTCCATTAATTATAAATGGAAAGCCTGATGCATTACTAAATTTTTTTCTCAGGGCTAAATGGTTTTAAAAAATAAGACATTCTGATTTACTTCATTTTCTTCATGTGGTTCACTGTAGATAGACAGAAATAGATTGTTTAATAGTTCAGACTATCAGAAAATTTCAAACATTAATTTTAATAGATGTATAAACTTATAATCTCATTAAAGTAACAGTTCTAAGAAAGATATTAATTTATAAATAGTAAATTTCATAAACTCTCTCCAATAAGCTCTGTTAAGTTAGAATTCCTAACCTAGTGACAAAGCCTGCATGGCAGTTCTCAGACTAGTACAAATATACATGTTTAATCTGTGGTATATCTAAGTTGTTAATTGTTCAATATGTGTTTTACTTTCTGGGATCAAGGGCACATTAAGAAAGTATTGTTACTGGGAGTAATGAGGTAGAGGGAAGGAAGTAGAAGAAGAGGTGAATTTCCTGATAGTCAACTAGAAATGGAGTTCTTAATTAGGAATTGGTTGTATTCACAAAATTTGTAAATTGCTTATTGGAATTCAAGACATTCTGTCAGAAAAAAAATGATATGTAGTGTTTTAGTTTTCAGCTGGCCCACAAAGCTTATTTAAGTGATAATATAGTTGACATTTATTTTTTATTTTATTTGACCCCCTACTGTCTTTGCCCTATAGGTTATTTCCTTTTCTTTTTTTTTAATTTTTCTTTTGTTATTTGGTGACTTCAAGCAAATTATTTAACTGCAACATGTGTTGGTTTCTTTATCTATAAGATGAGGATAATAACCATAGTACCTACTTAATCCTGATGATAAAATGAATGGGTGCTTTGCACATAGAAAATATTCAATAAATAATAGCTGTTATTATTACTCTTATATTATTGTCATCTGTCTCAGGTTGATGTGTTCATCCATTTTGTGTTGCTATAACAGAATACCTGATATTTTAAAATAAAAGTTGTTTGTTTAGCTCACAGTTTTGAAGCATAAAAGTCCAAGGCAGGGCAGCACCATTTATTTAGCTTCTCATAAGGGCCTTCCTGGCTGTATTACACTGTGGTGGAATACTATGGTTTGGATCTTGAATGTCCCCCAAAGGTCTGTGTGTTAACAGTTTGGTTCCAGGGTAATGCTATTGGGTAGCAGTGGATCCTTTGAAAGGTGGGGCCCTGAGCGAGGTCCTTCAGTCACTGGAAATGTGCCCTCAAAGGGGATAGTGGGACCCTGGTCCCTTTCTCTTTCTCTTTTGTCTCATGGGCATGAGGTGGGTGGTTTAGCCCAACCACATGCTCCTTCTATGATGTGCTGCTTTGCTACAGGTCAAAAACAATGTTATCAACTAATCATGGACTAGAAACTCCAAAACTGTGATCCAAAATAACCCTTTTTTCTTTATAAGTTGATTAGCTCAAGTATTTTGTTATAGAAATAGAAAGGAAACAGGTGGTATGTATAAAGAGGGAAGTGGGTTAAGTGGTCTTGATTTATAACAGTCTACTCTCCTGAGAACCAACTCATTCTTCTAGACTAGCATTAATGCCTTTTGAGGGTGGGCTGTGTCCTTATGACCTAATTGCCTTCCAACCTCTTAAAGATTCTACCATCCAAATACTGCTACACTGCTGAGCAAACTTCTAGCACATGAATCTTTGAAGGACACACTCAAACCATATCCAAACCACAGTGACTAACAACGTCTACCCCCAAAGCAGAACCTTAGACAAGGATTCATGTAAAAATGATTTATTTAGGAAGTATGTCCTGAGAAAAATAATAGTAAAGGAGCGAGTAAATTGAACTGAAAAGTAAAGGAGGCTAAGCAAGGGTACAATCTCCATTTGTACTCAAATTCAGAGTGGACACAGGAGACAATGTTGTTTCAATTAGGGGTTATGAGAGCTGGAGTATTCATAGTTACATGCATAGTGTGTTATTCAACTTTTCATCGTGGTGACAAAGATACCTAACAGGAACAACTTAGAGTAGGAAAAGTTTATCTTGGGCTCATGGTTTCAGAGTTTACTCCATTGTTGTCCAACTCCATTCCTCTGGGCCTGAGATAAGGCAGAACATCATGGCAGAAGGGCGTGGCCGAGGAAAACAGCTCAGCTCATGGCAGCCAGGAAGCAGAGAGCAAGAGAGTGCCAGGGACTAGATATAATCCCCAAGGCATGCCTCCAGTGTCCTACTTCCTCGAACCTTGCCCCACCTGCCACAGTTATCACGCAGTAGTCCATTAAAATTATTAATTCATCAAAAGGATTGCTCTGTGGATGAGGTTACAGATTTTATAATCTAATCATTGACTAAAAGCCCTGTCCATGACTCTTCCTATACTAAACCCCATACTTTCAAAACATGAGCTTTCCAGGGGACATTAAAGATCCAAATCTATACATGATTATTAAGTTAAAATGGGAGTAGCTTTGTTCCCTGACATTTCTTTGCGTGTGAAAAGTAAAGGGTGTTCCAGTAACTTCAGGGCAGCCCCATAAAGAAATAAAACTAATCTGATAGGATAGGTCAAAGCACTGATGACATCTACTATGTCATCATCCTCATCACCACCACTACCACCTCCCTTAAAACACACAATTGACACATTGTGTAAAAGGTATCATGGTAGGCTCTGGAGATTAAAAAAAAAGAGCTGTAAAATATAATCTATGCCCTTCTAACCCTTAGGATTTTGTTAAAGAGGATAATCACATGAAGGTAGAAGAAGTAGTATATCTTAAGTGTCAAGTAAGTATGTACAAGTGGTTCATACTTCTGTGTGCTTTGAGAGTAAATCAGCTTTGGGTGGTAACAAAAGATCCTGGCAGTACCTGAGTTGGATCTCATATAGTAGGTAGAATTTTGAAAAGTAAAGAAGAAAAGAGAGAAATAAGTGGAATGATGAATGTTGTAGGGAAAATCAATAAACATGATCTAACATAGAAGTTCTCAATTCTGAATGTAATTAGAATCACCAGCAGCCTTTAAAAATGTAATTGTAACCAGTCAATTACATCAGCATGGCCGGTTTGAGATCTTATATTTAAGTCTTAATCCATTTTGAGCTAATTTTTGCGTATATTTTAAGATTAGGATCCAGTCTCATTCTTCTGCATGTGGATGTGCTGTTTCCCCAGCATTATTTATTGAAGAGGCTTTCTTTTGTCCACGCGTATTCTCAGTGTCCTTGTCAAAGATTACTTGATTATACGTGTGAATTTATTTTTAGTTCTGTTTTGCTCCACTGGCCTATGTGTCTGTTGTTACCATACTGTTTTGATTTTCAAAGCTTTGTATTATAATTTGAAGTCAGGGAATATGATGCCTTCAGTTTTGTTCTTCTTTATTAAGATTGCTTTGGCTTTTCAAGGTCTGTTGAACTTTTATGCAAATTGTCAGATTTTAAAAACATTTTGGTGAAAAAATGCCACTAGAATTTTCACAGGGATTGCATTGAGTGAATAAGACACTTTGGGTAGTATGAAATTTTAACAATCTTTTAAATCCATCAATACTGATATTGTTCCATTTACTTGTGTATCCTTAATTTTCACTAGTGTTTTATAGTTTCATAGTGTGTAGATATTTTTACCATACTATGAAACTATAAGACACTAGTGAAACATTAGTTAAATTTATTATGAAGTGTTTTTTGAAGGTACTATAAATAATATTTTCATAATTTCTTTTTTCAGTTTGTTGTTAATGTATAGAAACACAACTGATTTGTATGTTGATTTTGTAAGATCTGAAACTATAAAACTAGTAGAAGAAAACATAAGGAAAAAGCACTTTGACATTATTCAAACAAAGTGATTTATTTGAAATGTTCCACAAGTACAGGTAACAAAAATATAAATAGATAATTGCAATTTTATCCATCTCAAAAGATTTACACAGGAAACAATTAACAGAATGGAAACCCACAGAATGGAACAAAGTATTTATAGACCTTATGTTTCATAAAGGGTTAATATCTAAAATATATAAGGAACTCACACAACTCAAAGGCAAAAAAAAAAAAAAAATCTAAATATCTTAACATAAAGAACCTGAATGACATTTCCCCAACGAAGACATACAAATGGCTGAGTTTTGTGAAAAGGTGCCCAACATCACTAATCCTCAGGGAAATAAATGCAAATCAAAACCACAAGGCACCAAGATGTCAGCCCCCCAAAATTTGGAGATGGCTTTCACAGAGCTCCAAGCCAAAGTTATTGGCCCTCAAAAGAAGACAAAGCCTACAGATGTAGAGATTGGACAGCTGAACAGAATAGAAGCCATGCCCATCTTACTGATACAGAGATTGCAACTTTGATAAGTGAGGCTAACATGTATGAAGGTGTATGAAGAATATTTATTTTTCAATCCAAGGGGTTAATTCATAACGGCTGTTAGGAAATGGAAAGTAGCAGAAGAAAAAAAATTAAGAAGTAGAACAGAAAAATTCTACCTGTAGCCAAGCATTAAAGAAGCTGAGGACAACATCCAGGAGATGCTGATGGCAGGAAGGGCACAGTAGGAGCCTCTAGGGGAAGCTCTTCCTATTAACGTCTCCTATCTTGGCAAGGGTAGAGAGTCCTGTGCATTGTAACAGCCTCCCCTCTGCCTGATGGATGTTTTATCTGGAATGGCCTAGCAACTCCACATTTTCTACATCATCCTGAGCTTCTTTCAGGTTCCAACCCTGTGTATTTTACTCTGACTCTGCCTGCCACCCCTGCCCAGGATATACCTCACTCCTGGGGTAAGCCATGAACTCCCAAGAGAAGGAAGATGCAGGCCAGGGGAGATATGCACTCAGAGCCTGCCACTAAGCATATAGAACAGACCACTAAAATGCCACTCTGTCCACTCTTCTAAGTCTGCTTTTTCTTGAGCCAAGGGATGAGAAGAGAGGACAAGAGAAGCAGTGGCCATCTCTATCTCAGCTCCTGCTCTTTTGTGCTGAAGACTTTTCCTGCTTGGAGAGTGGTGTCTTGCCCTCTTCTCTCTTCCTTTTCTGGTAATTTGACTAACCATCATCCCCAGCACTGCCTCTGTAGCATGCAGATGAGGAAGAATGAGGATTTCAAGTTCTTACCTGAAGTGGACAGAATAGTGGCTCCTCTGTGGCAGTCAGCTTCAAGATTCCTTTTCCTGATTCTTCCCAAACATTCCAAAGAAAGGTCAAGAGTAGGCAGCCCCTTTGAGTTTGAGACTGTCTCCCTTTGGACAATATAATAAGACACTACAATCCTGAGGTTTCCTAGAGACTTAGGGGCAGTGATGTGCTGGATTTGGCTTGTCCCCACTCAAGAGAGTACTTAATTTTTCAGAATTTTTGTTACAAGCCAGTTGTTAAACAAAGCCATTATTAAAAATTAAATTAGGTAAACTTACAAATGATATTTTTAAAAAGTATAATAAAAGCCCACAATGAGATATCATCTCATACCTATTAGAATGACTAATATCAAAAGACAAAAATATAAGTATTAATGAGAATGTGGAAAAAAAGGAGCACTTGAGCATCATTGGTGGGACTGTAAATTGGTACAGCCATTATGGAAAACAGTTTAGAAGTTCCCTGAATAATTAAAAATAAATGATATTTATTTGATATCAATGATATGAACCATATGATCCAGCAATCCCATTTCTGAGTATATATCCAAAGGAAATGAACTCAATTTCTTGAAGTGGTATCTCTATCTCCAACTCCATGTTCATTATTCATGAGTAGCAAAGATACAGAAATAACCTAAGTGTCTGTCCATCCACGGATGAATGAATAAAGAAAATGTGTTATATATGTATTTTATGGAATATTATTCAGCCATAAAACAAAAGAAATCCTTCCATTTATGACAACATGGATTAACCTGGTGGATATTAAACTAAGTGAAATAAGCCAGTCATTGAAGTACAAATACTGTTTGATCTCTCTTATATGTGGAATCCAAAAAAGTCCAATACATAGAAACACAGAATATAATGGTGGTTACCAGAGGTTGAGGGGTAGAGAAAATGGAGAGATACTAATAAAAGTATACAAACTTCCAATTATAAGATAATAAATTCTGAAGACCTAAGGTAAGCAGGAGCAGTGATGAATGTGTTAATTGATTTGATTATGTTGATCATTACACCGCATATATATGTATGTCGCAGCATCACTGCACAACTTATATATATATATATATATATATATAAGTTATATATATATATATATATATATATATATATATATATATATAACTTTTGTCAATTAAATATTTAAAAATCAAAAATAATAAGGAAAAAAGAATTGCTAGGATGATTACTCAGGTAATATCAATGGACACACAGGATTGAGAACCATTTTTTTAGAGAGAGAGAGAGAAAAAAATTTTTTAATATTTATTTTTTTAGTTTTTGGTGGACACAACATCTTTATTTTATTTTTATGTGGTGCTGAGGATCGAACCCAGAGCCCTGCGCATGCCAGGCAAGCACATTACCACTTGAGCCACATCCCCAGCCCACCATTTTTTTTTTTAATTAGAAAACCATTTGAGAAACTAGTTAGGAGTTATGTTGGATATGTGGAAGAACTCACACTGTGAAAAACAGCTATGTGGAACTAATTATTTTAACCATCATTTAATTATTTAATCTAATTTAACATTAGATCAAAATTTTAATTACTTAATATTTTAATCTAATGCCTTAAAGTATTCTCATAAATTAGGCTTGAGTAAATATAGAACTTAGAATATTAGATGAAGGAGTCTGAACTTTTTGCTGTAGACAGTAGAGGAGCATGTGGGGTCATTGAAGAGTTTTGAACAGAGGAATGATGTAAGTAAAACAACATTTTAAAATTTAAACAGGATGTAGGGTTTCAGAGGAAGAAGGCAATATCTGATGGAACTTGACCTTGGCTGGTGGGGGAGGGAGGAAGGCAACTAAAAGAAAGAGTTTCAGAGGTTCTGGGCATGGGGTTGCATGGAAACAAATAGCCCAGGGTATCAAGTATCAGTGGTGGTAGAGGTGACCTAACAATGTTTCTGTGCAATTGGAAGAGAGCTCTGAGGCTCACAGATGAAATCCATCTTTGTACTGGAACTGGCCAGAAAAGACTTGAGTTTCTTGGTGATTAGTCCTGAATAACACAGTCTAGCTAGAAAGGAAACGAAAAATAATGGAAAGAGAAGTCAGAGTAATACTTTAAACCTTGAAAAACTGAACAGGAAACTAAACTATGTTCCTACATTTTACTTACTATGCTTTTTGTAGCAAAATACATTTTGAACTGAAAAATAAAAAGTAATATGCTTAGTTTTTAAAAAGTGCTCACTAAAGAAAAAAGACAAGATGATAGTAGTGAATATCAATTTAAAGAGGTAACTTCCCCTTAATACTTACCGACCTTGAGAACAGAATTCATGAACATCTGAGAGATTTTCAGTTTAACAGACACATAATGGGGATCTCTTAGCTAAAGCAAAGAGAAAACATTTTAACCCATAACTTAGATTATTATTTCAGTTGTCCTATTTGGTATGTATTTGGTGAAATTGCCTTGCTGTGGATGTTAAGGAAACAAGAAATGAGGATAGATATCTATTTCTAAATTGTGTTACAAAAAATGTCAAGGCAGTGTTATAAGGTAAAAGGGGAAATCCTGTCCTCATTTCACTCCTTACTCAGCTTAAATGACACGGTCTGTCACTTTTACTATTCTCCTGCCAATAATTCTAACCTCCCTTGTACCATTTTTCTTTCATCATACCCAGCTGGCAAAGCCTCAACCCTGGATGAATCCAACATCTGTCTTTGCCCAGCCTCCACCTGGGCTGTTGAGTGTTGGTGATGAAAATCACACAGCAGGGCAGATGAATACTGATATAAATGCATGGCTGCACCTGCAAATGGGCCCTACACATTGGTGAGAAGTCCTACAATGATATCCTTCCAGTTATCTCTCCTATTCTGCTAGAGGATTGTTTGAAACTGCAATCGTTTCACCTACACAACACATTGCTTTCTCTTCCACTCTTTCCTTTTAGTCACAGTGGGTGAACTTTTCTTCTACTTTACGGAGATCACTAAAGCCATCTGAAAGGGGACTGCTTCAAATTTTACCAGAGCTACAGATTTATGTGTATCCATACATGGGTTAGGTTGAAGACATGGCCATATCTTGTACTTTCTGTTATCAAGGAGTGAAGTTGATTTCTTCATTCTTTGAATTTGAACTAGATAGAATTGATATGTGAGTCCCACAGAGTCCCCCAAGGGACCTTTCTGCTTTTGCCTTTGCCTTTTTAAAGTATGCCCACAAGATGTAAGGAAATTGGAGTTTGATTGTTGAATGAGGAAATACCATGTGCTGAGAAAGGATGTTATGATTTGAATCTGGAATATCCCCCAGCCTTATGTGTGGAAGGTTTTGTCCCCAGTTCAGTAAGATTCAGAGGTGGGGCTTTTGGAAAGTGATTACAAGACAGCTCTGACGTCATCAGTGGATTGGTCCACAGAAAATGGAATGAACTACTGGGAGTGGTGGAAACTATAGGCAGGTGGTATATGTTGGAGGAAGTACGTCACTGGTAGCATACCCTTGAGGACTATATCTTGTTCCTGGTCCCCCTCCACCACTCTATGCTTCTTGGTCATGAGCTGAGCATCTTTCCTGCACTATGACCTTCTACCATGATGTTCTGTCTCATCTTGGGCCCAGAACAATGGAGCTGGCTGAACGTGGACTGGAACCTTTGAAATTATAAGCCACAATAAACCTCTCCCTCTCCAAGTTGTTTGTGTCAGGTATTTTGGTCACAGCAATGAAAAACTGACTAACACAGGCTCAGTCAAGACCTAGTACCAATGCCAGGAATGTGCAAATAAGATCACTTTAGATCCTTCAGCCTCAGACTAGCAATTGCCTACATCTGTGTGAGTAATGTCAGGTGACACCCATAGAACCACTTGACCAAGCCCAACCAATCTATGGAATCATAAGAAATAACAAATCATTATTGTTTTACAACATTTTGGAGTTGTTTGTAGGGCAGCAATAGAAACGAAACAATTGCTATTCTTTTTCTCCTTCTTCCTGTTAGCCATGGACAAGATGAATCCATCTCCTGTGTTTATGTCAACCCTTTCATCATGTTCATCATCTACCTTTTGCTAATTTAGAGATATGAAGTTATTATCCTCAATATTTCCCTTGCATCTGGTTCCATTCTATCAGCAATGAAATATCTTCAGTCTTCCCTGACTAATGTTTACTTGAATTCCATGGCTACCTCAAATGATAGACCTTACTTTGATACTGAATTCTATGATTAGACCTCATCTTTCATCTGCTCTTCATAGCTAATATTGTAAATGAGAAGAATTAACAGCTAACCTATTCACCATACTTACCACATGCTAGGCACAATTCTAAATAGTTTGTATATATTATCAACTCCCTTAACCTTGATAATGACCTTATGAGGTAATTTCCACTATTATTCCACTTTTACAAATAAGAAAACTGAGACAAAAGAACAGAAAGCAGTCTGCCCTGTTAAGGAAAGGGCAGGTTCAAGAGCAGAGGCCGAATGTATGGTTAAAGAGGCAGCTCTCTTAACCAATCTGCTACAAATTTATTTACTTTTCTCCCCCCCCCCCCCCATTTCCTTACTTTGAATTTACTCTTAATCCAGACTGGCTTCAACCCTCACTTTACCATCACAACATCATACTCCTGTCAGTGTTACAAATCATAGACAGATATAGATAGATAGATATAGATAAATCAAGCATTGTTAATGGGGCAATATTTTCCACAAGGGGGGACAAAAGTTGATTCTTGAAAAATTAAAGCTATCACAATGGTAATATCTTAAATATGAAGATCTCAATATCTTAAGATATTACAAGTGCCACAGTGCATAAACAGACCATTAGAGTATCTGTGGTATTAACATTTCATGGGTGATGAAAGAAAGTTCTTCTTATAAGGAAATAATTTCAAAAGAAGTTGAGAAACACTGTGATAAATTTAACAGTACTCTCTTTATCTTGCTTGACTTCTTGGTAGTATTCAACATTATGGACCATCCCTCTTTTTCAAAATGTGTTTTTCTTTGGGTTTCATAACATCATAAACCCTGATTTCCCAATTAGCCCCCTGGCCTCCTCTTCTCAGTTTTCCCTTCTAGCTTCTCCTTTACTCAGTCCTTGAATGTTGGAGATTCTCAGGGACGTCTTTGCTCACTGTAACATGATTTGTGGGTGATCTAATCAACCCTTATGGCTGCTGATTTATAAATTCTTAACTCCAGTCCCAATCTTTCTTTGAGCTTCAGACCCCCATATCTACCTCCTTCTAAATATATTCTCTTAGATTGCTGAGATATCTCATGTCTGACAAACTCAAATTGGAACTATTCCATTTTTTCCCTTCTAAGCTTGTTCCTCTCCAAATCTTCCCTGTCTCACAGGTAAGCAATGAAAAGCTGACCAACCATCACATAAGTTGTCTTGATTCTTTCTTTTTCTTTACTTCCCATCCAGCTAACCAGCAAGTCCTATAATTTCTTCTCTACACCCATCTATCTATGTAGTTATCCATCCATTATCTATCATCTTTCAGTTTTGCTTCTGACAATCCATCCTTCAGCCAGGATATTCTTTTTTCTTTTTAAAAGTTTTGGATTGACATATGATAATTGTACATATTTTGGGGGTAATAACTTGATACATGTATATAATATATGTTTAAATTAGGGTAACAAGAATTTACATCTCCTTAAATATTGTGTTGGGAACCCTTGAACTTCTAGTTCTATAAAATGCATAATAAGTTATTGTAAACTAAAATAATACTATTGTGTATAGAACACTACAACTTATTGCTTCTATCTAATTGGATTTTAGTATCTATTATGCAACCTCCTTCCATCATCCAGGATATCCTTTATAATGCATAAATAATGTCGGTCTCTCCCCTCTTTACAGTCTTGCAGTGGCTTCCCATTGCCATAAAAAAAAAATAATCCAAGCCCCTTTCTATGGTCTAAAAGGTTCTATATGACTCAAACCTCTCTGCCTCAGTCCTCACCTCACATAATTTCACCCTTTACTTATACCACCTTCATCACACAGCTTTCTTTTTGTCCCTTCATTTTAGCTGAAGGCCTTTGTTCTTGCTATGTGTCTGATAGGTCTCAATTACTCTGCTCCCTCATCTTGGCAGGTTCTGCCCCACAACATTTAGGTCTCAGCTTAAGCATCATTCCTCAGAAAGCCTGTGACAATCTGCCAATTTAAAGTAATCCTTTCCTGGTCCCATCTTCTATCACATTGCCCTATTTTATTTTCTTTATAACACTTAGAGTTTCTCCATTTCCTTGCAAGTTCTCTACCCCTACTCTTTCACCCTTCCTGACAAAGGAACTCTCACATTCTTACATTTCACTGCCACATTTGGCTGGCCTAGGATACTCCAACACAACTGGAAAAGAGCCCTTCCTGGGATTTTCAGAACTAAATTGAGAAACAGAATCAAATCTTAATGACATTGTCTGATGTGAAATTCAGGAACTGATGGTGGTCATATTTCTAGTAATGTGGAACAAATGAGTCCACAAGAGCCAACGATGCTTACATGACGATTAGGAGAAAAGGAAATGATTTTTAGAGTGATTTTTTTTTTTGTTAGTTCTTGCTCTTTTTGTTTGTTTGTTGGTTGGTTGGTGGGTTGATTGGTTCTGGCTTTTCCAAGTTCTAAGTTATAGTCTGGATGCTCATACAGTACACTGGGGAACAATTTGCACCCATGTTTCCTTTAAAAAGTTTTAAACAAAACTATAGAGAGTTGGTTAATCTAACTTGTCCTTTCTTGTGTCTAACACTATGCTCACATATAGATGTTTCATATATGCTTTTTGATGATAAAGATGATGAATGTGCCACCTGCAGAGTAGGAGATTAGATGCCTTCCACTGAAAACATGATTTGATACTGAGTAGAAAAGTAGAATTCAACATTGCAGAGATTGAAAGTGAACAACTATAGGAAGACCCACCTAGGTTTTTCCATTAATATATCATGAAGCATTAAAATCTGCTGTTAAAAGTACATGTTCAGAGTCAAGATGCAAAATGTTTTAAAATGACAGTCCCACCTTTATTATTAGTAAAGTCCATTTAACCTTAATAGAAACCAATCCAATGGAACACATTCTAATTAAATGTAATTATGCAAACTATGTGCTTGGCACTGTAGGGGAGCAGAGATGATTAAGTCAGAGACTCAATTATTGAATTTATTAAAGGACATGTTTTTTAAGTGCATATAATAAATGACTAAAAATACAAGGTGTTTGTGAGGTTTCTAAGCAAGTTACAAATAAAATGAAATGGTGCCAAGGCTGGGATGGAAGTTGATGATCAAGAAAGTTTATACTTAATTGCAAAAATTCAGGAAAGGCTTCATGACCGAGTTAGGCATTTGAGCTGCACCTTGGAGATGGGCAGGACTGCAAAGGTCAGAGTTCACATGAAGGAACGACAGGCAAAGGTGTTAGGAGCAGGAAGGCCTGAATGAAAGGGGTTGGCAGAAACAACTCAATGACTATTTGCTGTCATCACCAATCATTGAAATTGGGAGGTTCAGGGGATAGGATGGCATTTTAGTTTCAGAAATTTTGTTTGAGATGACAGCAAAATATCCTCTTAGGCAGAACTGGAGACATTTAAAATATGGTGCTCTTTTATGGGGGGCATGTTAACACTAGAGATGTCAAATTTAGAATGCAAATGAAACACATTGTATGCAGAAAAGTCAGGAGCATTATTTAGGCATCATTTGGAATATGGACCAATTAAGGTCATAAACTCTACAATATGGTGAGAAGTCATCATGGAGCAAAGAGACATCAGTGTGATCTGGGGTTGAAATTCAAGCATAAATGACAACTCCATGTTCCTGATAGGTTCAGTTCACTCAAATAACAATTAGGTCCCATCCTTCATTCTTGGATCTATAGGAAGTTTATCTTAAACACAGGTTCTACTGCTCAACATTTTGGAATAACAGTATTTATGACAGCCCTTCCTAGCTCATTGCTTTGGTTCTGTGGGCTGCTTCTTATGTTGTATCATTGAGTCTCTGGCTGTTGGTTTCCCCCTTTCCTCCAAGCATAGACAGGCTCCACCACTAAGACCAAGTTAATAGCCTGACAATCAGAGCAGGGAATTGCTTTAAGAAAGAGACACAAAACTATATTAGATGTTACTGTTCCCCATTCATCCTCTCATTTTAAAGCTTCCCTAATGTATATTTCTTCCTGAGCTCCCCATCCTGATACTGTGTCACAGGGCCAGCTTCCCTCACACTACCATATGGGTCCAACCTGAAGTCTAGACCCCTAACTCTAACCCTAGCTTCATAGAGAAAAGCAGGCCTTTCTTCTAGTTTAAGGTCAGCTTCCTTTCCTGCTCCAGGAATCAGTTCACTCAGTTCCTTCAAGGATAATTTTTACCTTTATCCATAGAGTAGAGCAAGACAAAACTAGTCAAAAATACATTTTTTAAAGCCTGAGATTTTCAGTGTCCCAAAATATTATGTGTAGGTGGGAGAGGAGGTGGGAAGGGACCCAGCAGTTCAGGGCCAAGCAGCGCCCCATGCTTTTTCACAACTCTTCCTCCAGGATGATGGTTGGATTTCTCAAGATTTATGAGTAATACCTGGAAAAAAAGACACATCCCTCAAAGTACATAAAATACAATATTTTTCTGAAGTCTGGAAGTCTACTTTAACTCCATATTTAGGAAAAAAAAAGTCATTATTCTTCAAGATGCAAAGGAGAGGTCCTGTTAGAGAATCACCTAATTCACATCACTAAATAAAAACAAACAATATTCTATACTTTGAACTTACAATTCTTGGGCACTTACTGTAAACTAGGGCCTTTCATATCTCCATTTTACAAAAAAGCAATAAACAAACAACAACAAACAATAGGCTCCAAGGGAAAACTACTAATAAATAGTAAAGCAGGATTTAAACCCAGGCCCATCTACCCAGGATCAGTATACTTAACACTAAATAATACTTTGTACACTAGATAAAACCAACTTAATTTTATTTTTATTTGTTTATTTATTTTTTTGTGGTGCTGGAAATTGAACCCATATCTTGGCACACGCTAGGTAAGCACTCTACCTCTTGAGTCACATCACATCCCAAGTTCCTAAAACAACTTTATTTAAAGTGGTGGTTAAGTCACTAATTTTCTCCAAGGAAATTTATATAAGAAAAGGTACTTTTGAAGATTTTTCACAAAATAGTACCATTATCATCACCATCGTATTCATAAGTATTTTTTGACATAAAATGTTTATGCCTTAGTTTAATAAATGTATACTGAGCACCATAACGTAGGCGTTACATCAGGTGTTATGGAAGACGCAAATATGACTCCTTATAGGAATTATAATTTAGCAAGGAAGAGAAAATAAAAAGACAAAACAGAATTTCATGAGTACCACGGGAAAGGTGGTAGTGGTGGGGAACAGTGTTAAGGGAGTTTTAAAGGGAGAAAGATCATACTCTCTTTGGGGTGTGAGGGACTTCAGTGGACACGTGGAAACCAAAAATTAAAAATAGGCGTGAAAAAGAGAGGAGTAAAACAAAATGAAGGCTTATTATCAAGATATTGGAACGGCTCCAGCAGACATCTTTGGTATCTCAAAATTATTAGCAAACCAACTTCCAAGGATTTAGATCCATTACTGTAATCATAGGTGAAATTGATGATGTTAATGTAAGTGCAGCACGCCGTTCCCAAAAAAATGTCCCCTCTACGTGGATGGGAAGCACTAAGGTAATAATCTTTAGGAGTAGCCCGGACATTCGTCATGGATTCATTTTAACTGGCCTCAGTATCTTGATATCATCGTGCAGTCCTTAACAGATTGCGACCGCCAAGGGTGTCCAATTTGTAGTCCGCGAGCCCTTTAGCGGTTTACAAACACTTAGGCTTTTTTGGATAATGATAATGCCCCCTTTAAAAATCTGGAGTTCGGAAGTGGCACAAAATGTGATTCTAATATAAACTAGTCTGCCCCACAGGTGACTCTTTTTGGTCAAGTTTACAGCACAAACCAGACTTTAGAGATACCTCCGTGGGAAGGTGGGGGGAAAAAGTATTCCCCCAAGTGACTGAAACTCGTCGAAACTACCAATCCCATCATGCAAAGCTCCATATTGTCACCGTGCGGGGCGGAGTCGTAGAAGGGGAGGCCACGGCGGTTGCCGATGCATTCTGGGTATTGTAGTCAGCGGTCCGGCTACCGATGGGGCGGGTCCACGTGGTGCGTTTGGCGGCAGCCTTGGGCAGTGGCTCTCCCGCTCCCTCCACGCGGCCCTTGGGGTGCGGGCGCCAGCTGGGACTGCCAGCCTTCGCGGGAGTCCGCTGGAGGGAGGGCCTGAGGCAGTCCGAGGCTTCGCGACGTTTTTGCGACAGCCGCGGCCGTGTTGCGCGAGTGCCCTCCCTCCTCCTCTGTGAGGAGATACCGGCTGTTGTGCGGTGCTGCCTTTCTGTTTGAGTGTATGGGAGAGTGAGTGAGTGAGTGAGTGTGAGCGCGCGCGTGTGTGAGAGGGTGAAGAGTGAGTGCGTGTGTGAGAGGAAGAGAGCCCTCCGTGGCCGCTCCGCCGCTCCACCGCAGTGGGAGCAGGACGCGCGGCCGGAAAGAGCAGGGGTGCCGGCGCCCTGGGAGCCCGAGGGGACAAGGGCAGAGACACCCGCTCCCCACCCCCAGCTCTCGTCCCTCGGCTCTCCTTCGCGCAGGGGGAGCCTTTCCGTCCTCCCCTGGCCGGCCTCTGCCCCGCTGCTCCCCTGGATGTCCCTGGCGCTCTCGCGGGGCCTCCTGCTCTTGCTGCATCAGTCGGGCTGGTGCTGCGGCCGGCGGGTGTAGAGCGGGCGGGTTCCCGGGGGCTGCGGCTGCCCGTGCTTCCCCGGTCCCCACCCCGACCCCCCGGCCCCCCGACCCAGCTCCCCGGCCTCTGAGGCTGTGACAATGGACTATGACTTTAAAGTGAAGCTGAGCAGCGAGCGGGAGCGGGTCGAGGACCTGTTTGAATACGAGGGCTGCAAAGTTGGCCGAGGCACTTATGGTCACGTCTACAAAGCCAAGAGGAAAGATGGGTGAGTGTTTGTGTCTGTGCGGGTGTCGGCGCTGGGCGGCGCTCCCGCAGGCCGAGGCAGGTAACTCGGAGGGAGAGGGGCCAACGGGGTGCCGGGTTCCTACTTCCTCGACTCTCTCTTCTGTCCCCGCCAGCGAGGTTTGAGGTTTGGGGAGGAAGTAGTGTCCAAGGGATCCAAACCCGTAAGAAATCGTTCATGCTGCGTCTGTGTTCCACAGTGGTAGCAACAGGGAAAAGGAACCTCCACCTCATGGGTTTCTAGTTTTCGAGGATTTCAGTGCTGAATTTCTTTCTTTTTAATTTATTTTAAAATACAAACTTAAATACAACCCCCCGCCCCGGTCGATTTTTATGGTAACCTTTTGGGGATTTCCTCACCTACCTCTGGAGTGACATCCATCAGCCTGGAAGAGAAGCTGTGATCCCCCCCCCCCCCCCCATCACCAGTTTGTGATCAATTTATTATCAAATTTGTATTTTATCGGGGGAAAAGAAGGCAGCAAGTAAATGTGTTTCTGGAGAGTTCCTCATAGTGATCATCTGCAACATAAACGTAGCAGTTGCTATTTAGATACCATTAGCTGTGATTTTTTACATAGAACAATGGGGGTTTGGTGCAGGGTGGGTGGTGGGAAAAAAGGCAAGTAACAAATAGGGGCTACCTTATTCATGCTGTTTGCCCCAAATTTAGCAGCTGGCAATGAACTTTAAATATTAATCTCTTTTCTTTAAATATTCTTCTCTAGAAATAACTCAATTAAATCTATCACTGATAATGCTTCCAATTTAGTTTCTTAGCAGGCAAATGAAGTGTTCATTTTTCCTTTGTCAGTAGATGAATGTATTGTAATATTGACAAAAGAGAAGGCAATTCTTAGTTGGGGAGAAAATATGTTTTATTAACTCCTTGTTTTCCTCATGTAAAATGGATGTTGTGTCTGTTGCTTTTTATACTAGAAAATTGTGGAAAGATAATGTCAAATGTCAAAGCTTATTGTATAATCTTTAGATTTTATTACAAAGTAGTTTTACTTGAACATCACCATTAATTTGGTTAGCTGCCATTTGATGTTTAATTTTTTTTTTTTAAACAAATGAGATAGGGTATGTTCAGAACTACATTAGCACCAAAAAATGAAACCATTCATAAAGCTGAAATTCCCTCAGGGGGAAAGGCCATATTTGTAAATACTTTAGTATTCTGGATATTGGAAAGGCAAGTGTATGTTTTATTCAGCAATTTTTCTTAGATATACTGAAATACCTTTCTCAAATAATTTAAAATGGACTCCAAGAGAAGGTAGCTCTAATTAATTTGGACTGTATTTCTTTTATGCAACAGTTAAGGGTTCAGATATGGGCAAAAGGTAGAGATTTGAAAACTTGATACTCTGGGTGCCACATGTATTTAAAAGTACTATTTAGCAGAATGGATAGTCTAGTGACATTTGAGATATCAGTGTCTAGAGATACTGCTGAATCTGTTGTTGTCTAATTAGATTTCTCATTGAAGTTTTACTTGGTCATGACATGCATTTTAAAAGTGTCCTTTTTAACTTTCTATATAATGTGTTTCAAAAGACTTAAACCATCTCTCTGTCCCCCAATATTATGTAATTTCGGGCATACTCATAACATCTCCAGTCCTGTGAGACTAGACATTATAGTGCATTTACCAATCTGTTCTCTTTTATTATAAAATTTTAGTGACTTTAAATTATTTTTAATCTCTGTAAAAGAAGCCAGTTTAATACCCCTGTTTTCATAAATTACCAATTTAAGGTAATAATATGCAAATTTGTTTTAACTTTGATTCTATGTTTTATTTAAAATCTGTTATATTATGTATTGGCAGGAGATACTTTTAAACACATTTTATATTTTGATGGTCAAATTTTAATTTAGACTGTTAATAATGTGAGAAGAATTGTACAATTTAAAAATAGCTGAAGGCATAGTATATATTTCTTAGTCCTTTGTGATGACTGCAAAGTATCATGGCATTTTGTAAAATAAAAGGAACTTTTTGTTTGTAATCCTTTGGGTTTGTTTTCCGGCAACCTTTAATTATTCTGTTTATGATGAACTTTTTTTGGTAATGGATCAAATATCAAGAGAGTTTTCAAATTACTTAAAACAGTTTTTGTTTTCCAGAGGGAATATTTTTCGGTTTGGCTTCTTTTTTATAACCTCACTGTGGTAAAATACTGCATTGTATTTATGAGGTTCTTTTGATCTTACGTCAGGGAAATGTAATTTAATGCATTTTAGTCCTGGTAAAATAAAATTTGTGGCAGTTTAATCTTTTGTAATAAGATTATTAAATAATGGTTTTAGTATTGACTTACTTTTACATTAAATTATATATTCTACTACTGAAATTACACAGTATTCTAGGAATTTGGTCAGTAACACCTTCGAAGAGAATTGTGGGATTTACAATAAAATGAGATCCTGTAAATAAATTTTGTTGAGATATATTTGACTATTAAATTGATATGTGCAAATGTATCTTTTTAGTTGTTTAATGAGCATGGTTAATTGGTAAAAAAATTTAGACCAGAGGAATTAGCTTCTTAAATTATTAAGTTTTAGGAAATAAAATAGTTTGAAAGGTGTTTATTGGATTTAATGAATTGGTAATACTACTCTCTAGGATACCACACTTAGGATAAAATCAGCACCTTAAGGAATGTAGGGAAGGGGAAATACTTTATTTGAAGCAGGATTCTATGCAGTAAAAAAGGGCCTTTTATAATTGCGTTAATTTCCAATTTTAAAAGTTGAAATAAGTGTACAATACATTTTGAAAGCAATTGTTCTCATATCACCATACATGAGAGAATGTCCTTTATGTCTAAACACTGAAAGGGGATTCACTGGGAAGCAGGATGTTCATTTTCTTTTTAAGTCAGTTGTATCCTCTTTGTAGTATTTAAACAACCAAACTTTTTTATGTGAAAGAACAGTAAAGTGTAAGAAGAAAATTTGTTTTTAAGTTCTAGTCCCTCAAGTATATGCACTAAACATTAATAGAATTTAAAAAACAAATTTGGAATGAATTTTATCTCCAAATAGAAAAGCAAAAGTATTCTTAATTTGTTATAATCTGTGTTCAGAAGAACAGATTTATATAATTGGGACTGTGTGTGTGTGAGAGAGAGAGAAATACACAGAAAACTTTCTTGGGGGCATTTTTAGAAAACTCAGAGATTAGTTGGCAGTGATGATAATAATAGCTGAATTATTGAGTAATTAAACAATATGTGAAGAACTTTATGCTTATCATCAATTTAATCCTCACAAGAAAATTTATTTTTCAACTTTACAGGTGAGGAAACTGAGGCTTAGAAAGTTAATCAGATTTGCCCCATGAATGAAGGCTAATTGTATACAGTTGTATACATGACAGCTAGGATTAGGGGATTACCTATAGATCTTTAACTCTGTAGCCCATACTCTTAAGCACTAAACTTCATATAATTAATAAGTAAACATACATAGATGTGGAGTTTGATTTCTCTTGGGTCATTCAGGAAACATGAATGCCTTACCATGGAACTGTTTTTTTTTTTTTTTTTTCAATAAATTGGTGTACTTTTTGGGTACATTTCTAATCAGCCCTACATAGTTTTTTCAGGCGCTACCAAAGTGTATGTGTAGCTATATGGTTGTGTCTATATGTATATCCATACACACATACTTGTGTATCTCTCTCTATATATATTGATATACATGAATATGTATGCATACGCGCGTGTGCGTACACACACATACCAAAGTCTAATGAAAGTTGTGTTAGGATATGAAAGCTCTTTAAAGAGTTTAAAGAGCTCTAAATTAGGGATCCTGGAGACCTGAGTATGAGTCAAGACTGTCTCTTGCTCGCAGTATGACTTTGGGCAAATCATTTGCCTTTACAGACCTTGGTTTCCTTAATTGTAAAGGTAGAGAGCTTCAGTTTTTTTTTTTTTTTTTTTTTAAACTTGACTTATGCTACCTTGACATTGGGCTAATGTTTGCTTCCACCATTCCTTTGTTGGCCAGTATAGGGATTCTTCTGATTAAATCTGTATTGGAGCTTTAATTCATTAAAAGTTTTTATTTTATTTTATTATTATTATTTTTTTAATATTGAGGATTGAACCCAGGGTCACTTTACCACTCACTGAGTTACATCCCAGTCTTTTTTCTTTCTTATTTTGAGTGGAGGTCTAACTAACTTGTGAGGCTGGCCTCAAAGCTTGAATTCAGTTTTTTTTTTTTTTTGTTTTTTTTTTCCTAAGAAGACTTGTTTTTATTTTTTGCAAGAAAAATAACATCAAAACTGTTATTTGAGCCCAGTAAAAGTGATCTTATTTTAAATTTATTTCCCTAGAAAATAAGAGAACCATATTAATCTCTCGTCTAGTCTTTTTTTTTAAAAAATTTATATACGACAGCGAAATGCATTGCAATTCTTACTACACATATAGAGCACAATTTTTCATATCTCTGGTTGTATAGAAAGTATATTCACACCAATTTGTATCTTCATAACCTGTATTTTGGATAATAATGATCCTCACATTCCACCATCATTAATAACCCCATGCCCCCTCCGTTCCCCTCCAACTCCTCTGCCCTATCTAGAGTTCATCTATTCCTCCTATTCTCCCTCTCCCTACCCCGCTATGAATCAGCCTCCTTATGTCAAAGAAAACATTCGGCATTTAGTTTTTTGGGATTGGCTAACTTCACTTAGCATTATCTTCTCTAACTCCATTCATTTACCTGCAAATGCCATGATTTTATTCTCTTTTATTGCTGAGTAATATTCCATTGTGTATATGTGCCACATTTTTTTTTATCCATTCATCTATTGAAGGGCATCTAGGTTGGTTCCACAATTTAGCTATTGTGAATTGTGCTTCTCTAAACATTGATGTGGCTGTAATTTTTTAACTATAATCAGAACTCAGAGCTAGCTCAGTGTCACATGCTGGTAGTTCCAGGTACTTGGGAGGCTGAGGAGCGAGGATCATGAGTTGAGGCCCTGTCATAAAACAAACCCAGAACTTGATTAAATCGAGTCTTTTGTCCCCAAAGGGATCTAATAGAAACAAGTCATTACTCTTTGACCCTTTTCCCTTCCCCTCTGAATATTGCTGAACCCTGTATCTAATTAGTTCATTTTTATTTAAATATTTCTTAGGTATCAGAAATGCCAAAGACAATATGTAATAAGTTTCTTTTCATCACTGGAAAATTTATATGTCAAATAAGGAGAACTCATTATAACCACCTAAGAAAGGGCCAAGCAGAGTATTAACTGTGTACTTCTTATCTACTTGCAGTTGAATTTATCTTCCTTAGATATTCAGTGCCTTGAGATCTACTGTTAGGCCATTTTGGGGGGTCTCATGATTAGGTCCCATTTTTTTAGTATTAAGACTGGCAAATTAATTCATTTGGGATTTGTTCATGTGAGTTATATTAATTACTATGTCTTCCAACATTGGAATAAACTCACTAATAAATTCACTAATCTTCCAACATTGGAATAAATTCACTATTTGTTGGACCCTTCTCTGTGCCAAACACTGTGCAAAGTTTTAGGAAGGCAAAGATAAAAATATTCCATTATTTTTTGAAGAATTTCTACTGAAGAAACAAACTTGTAAATAAAACTATAGCAATTTGATGCATATTATGGTAATTAATACAAGATATTATTGGAACACAGAGGAAGCCTCTGACTGCTTAGGGTTGTTGGGAAAAGCCTCTCCAAGGTGGCAGCATTTGATTAGATCTTAGAAGATGCAGGGAAGATCTCATCAGAAAGGTTATCCCCAGAGGAATAGGAAGAGGGATTTTTAAATTGTGTTTCCTGCAGACCTCAGTGAATTATTGGATTTGATTTTTTTTCTTCTTATATGTTTCTTCTCCATTTATTTTCCCTTGACAATATTCTTTGAACCCTTATGTGTGTAGTATTGTTTGCATATACTACAAATGTCCCTTTGCACCCACTGACCATGGTGAGGTCTGTTTTTTAACAGCAGGGACACACTTTTCAGCATACACTGAACACCTTAGTTGTGTGTGTGGGTGGGTGCGAGTGAGTGTGACAGTTTTCCATCACAAGAATGTTGGCCACACACACTATAAGCTGAAGTGACTGAGTTAAGAATTCCTTTCATGTGTGAAACTGCCATGGAAGAACTTCATTTTGCTTGTGGCTCTGGATGGCAAATGATTCTGCTTTGGCCTCATTTCCAGGAAGAGTCAGGAGCTGGAATTTTCTACATTGCTGAAGTGGTAGTGGAAACAGATTGAAAGGGGTAAGAAGTTCTTTCCCAGTTTGAGTTTAATTAAAGTAATTTAATTATATTAATTTTGTTGGAGCTGTGTTATGCAGAGAGGTAGGAGGTAGGTGCAGAGCTTTTGGTATACTGGATTTCACTTAAGAAAATAGAAATAATGACAAATTATAAATTATTATAGGCCATTTGTAAACTTGTGGAACATTCTCTGGGCAAATTAATTCAGAATTCTGATTTACAAACATTTGAAATGTGATACATTATATTCAAATCAATGTTGATAAATATCTTCTATTATTTGTGGCTTGTGTCATCTTTCTTGTAGTGTGCCTTTATTGAATCCAGTACTTATTATTGCTTTACTCTTTTTTCTGTTCTTAGCTGCTGCTAGAGAATGAATATCCTACTGTCCTTTGCTCCTTCAGAACAATTTGTAAATCCTTTCCTTCACACCAGCTTAGGTAGGCCTTGGTCATCTCTTTGTTACTTCAAAATTACTATGATATCTTTTATCTGTACATACCTTTTGTCACCTTAAGGCAGGTCTTTATCTTATCACTAAAAGGTGGCTTTCGCCTGTTATTTTGACCTTAATACTTGAAGAGTCTGGCATTATGAATGAACCTCAATATTCTTTACTACAGTTATTATCAACAGCCCCCCAAATAGTCCCTGCTGTGGTAAGCTGCTTTTACAAATGACATTGTCATGTCCTTCAGATGTGTCAAAGCAGAAAATATGCTGAAAATTCCCTTTTAAAAATTTAGACTGAGTATGTGGCACACACCTGTAATCCCAGTGGTTCAGGAGGCTGAGGCAGGAGGATCACAAGTTCAAAGCCAGCCTCAGCAAAAGTGAAGTGCTAAGCAACCCTCAGATCCTGTCTATAAATAAAATACAGAATAGGACTGGGGATATGGGTCAGTGGTCGAGTAACCCTGAGTTCAATCCCTGGCATTAAAATAAATAAATAAAATTGAAATGTAAGTTACACACTATAAAATTTACCCTTTTAAAGTGTTTGATTTGTTGGTTTTTAGTATATTTATAAGACTGTGTAGCCAACAACACTAGTTCCACATATTTTCATTATCACAGAAAAAAAAAAAAAAACACCTATACCCCTTAGTGGTCACCTATTCTCCATATTTCCTCTTCTTTATAGCCATTGACAACTACTGCTTTCTGACTGTGGATCTGCCTATTCTGGACATTTCATATTATTGGAATCTTGTAATATGTGGCCTTTTGTGTCTGTTGTCTTTTACTTAGTACAGTGTTTTCAAGGGTCATACTTATAGTACGTGTACCAGTATTCCATACCTTTTTATGGCTGAATATATTGTATTGTATGGGTATCATATTTTGTTCATCCAGTCATCATTGGACATTTGGGTTGTTTCTACTTTTTGGCTGTTAGAAATCATGTTATTATGAACATTCATGTTTGGATTGTTATTTGGACATATGTTTTCAGTTCTCTTGGGAGTAGAATTTCTGGGTCATATTTAAGGTAGCTGAGAACCAGTTTTAAATGACTTTGTATTGACTCTGGTTTAGAATCAAGATTTTTGTTCTTAGTCCACATGACTTTATTAGCTTGTCTTATTCTAGGACAATGTTGATACCATGATCTGTTGCAGTGATTTTGAAGTACAAATTTATATAGCTGCAACTCTGTGTTAGGCAAGTGCTCTGCCACTGCCCCAGCCCAGTTCTAACATTTAGTCTCAGAAATCCTAACTACTTTATCTCAACATGTAACTCCAATATTCCCTCTTCACTCATTACCCTGCAAAACATAGTTTGTCCTTTGTTGATATATTATGTAACTACCTCAGTGTATATGTGGTTAATGTTTATATGTCCTTTGGGTCTTTCTGGTGAATGTTGATGGATAGAGATTATAGATTTCCTCTAGGGCAGTGATTGGGTTCCCCATTACTGGCACATTGCCAAATGATGGCAGCTATTCAATACTTTGTGTGTGTGTGTATATGTACCTGAAATCCACATTTGAAGATTTTTCTTCTAATCTTGCCAAAATTAAGAATTTGAGGCATATTGTAGGAGAGTAGAAATTCAATGCTAAGGGAAAGAAAGTTTGGGTTGTTTGAACGAACTGGGAAAAACAAAGGTAAAGGCAACCTTTGTTAGGCTGAATCCAAATGGATGGTCCAAGTATTTAAAAATTGAGCCACAAGAAAGAATAAAGTAGTTTTTTTGGATCATGCCTCACAAATGAATCTGTTTAAATGGGGATCAAACCCGTATTTCTCATGATGGAAAATATAATGGCGTTTAGTTTTGTTTGATCTTCTTGGCTTATATAGCATGATTGTTTCACATATTAAGTTTTTTGTTATGTGAATAAAGAATTGTTTAGGTTAACTACTACTTAACATAACTGGATTACTCATCTCTCTAGAGAAACCCTATAAAATTTATAACTTTATTGTAGTCCATGAATTCTAACAAATAATCATTCTTTGGAGAGAAATTCTTTATATCACAATATAGTGCCTACATTGAGTGTTTCTATATACCTGAATTTATAGGTTGTCTAGAGAACTAAAGGATTTTAATAAAAAGAAAACTTGTTAAGCAGTTATTGTTATGGTTTACATTAAATAAGTCATTTTGGAGGAGATATAGAGTATGTATTGAAATACTGTTTTTAAAATTATAAGGCTTCTGTTTTAAGGAAAACTAGAAAATCACATGAAAATTTAAGCTCATACAGAAAAGAGAAATCTCTTTGGAGTTTTTTTTTTTTTTTTTCCTGTTTATGAAGAAAGTCCGTATAAGTAAGTGAGCTCCCCTAGTACTTTATCATGTGACTAAGTTTGCAAAAATTAAGTTTAGCATAATTTTCAAGAAAATGTCAAGTTAAAGCAAGATATTTGTAATATGTTTTCCGATACTGACTTAACATTGATGGTTCTTTTAAATGTAAAATGTCATTTAAATATTTGGCATTTAATTCTATAGTATCTCTTTAGCTTTAGTTCTTTTTATAAATTTGTATTCTATTAATTTATTTGATAGCTGTTTACTGAATGTCTATTACATCTAGGTTCTATACCAGATAGAGGAGATTCAGTGTTGAACAGCCCATGATCTAACTCTTTAGGGAACTTAAAGACTTTTGGGGGGCACAAGCAAGTAAATAGGCAATTATAATATAGTAGAATAAGGGCTGCAATAGAGAAAATTATAGTTTGCCTCGGGGGTCCCTGATTTGCTCTGGGGGTTCAAAGATGATATTTTAGTTGTGACTTGAAAGATAATTAGAAGTTATACAAGTGAATGGGCCATAACTAAGAGGGAATGGGGCTTGTGGTTATGGTGCAGACTATAGAGGTGACATCAGCCAAAGCTTCACAGTTTCTTTATATGGGTGGGAGTTGCAGTCTCCTTGAAAAGGAGTGGAGTAATGTGTAGTAAGCAAGTTGTAACTGAAATTATTTCTTTGAGGTAATTTTGGGTTAGCTCTTCCAGCTACCTTTGAAGCGACTTCTGAATAGCATGTACAGAGATATGAAAGAAAGTATGGCAAAGAAATTGAGAGAATTCCAGTGCTGGCTCTTAGAATGAAGGGTGGGGTGAAGGGTTAAAAAGAAGAAAAGAAAAAATTAGAGAAGTGAGTTTTTGTAAATCGTGTTATGGACTGTGTACTTTTCTTCTGAAGGCAGAGGAGACTGTAGGATTTTAAGCGGGTAGTAATAAGTTCAAATTTCTTATTTAAAAAGTTGTTCAGCAACCCAGTCAAAATGGCCATAGAGAACTGCATAGGAGAATATAATAGTACTTCAGGTGAAAGATGATGGTGGCTTGAATTAGGGAAATGGAAGGAATGAGGAGGAAGAATTGATAGGACTTGTTTTATTTGTTGTGAGAGATGAAGGAGTGAGAATTAAGGATAATGCCTAGGTTTGGCTTGGGCAGCTGGATATTGCCTATATGGATATCCAAAACAGGAAGAGGAATAAGTTTGAGGGGGAAGATGATGAATGGAGTTTATTGTTATTGTTATTGTGTGTGCCTGTGTGTGTAAGTGACGGTGGGCATCACATTTTAGGTACCTATTAGGCAAACACATGAATTTAGTGCTTATATTAGAGGGGTCTGGATAGACTTTGTAATTCCTCAGTATTTGAAGTAGGAGCTTTGAATAGTAATGAAAATGCCTAGAGAGTGTTTGTAGAGTGAGACAAGGGCCTAGGATGGAGTATACAGAAAGAAATATCTACTCAGGAGGCCAAGAAGTTAAGTCTAGAGAAATAGGAAGAACCCCCTGGTTGCTCCATTGGGTAACAGGAATTGCATGGTGTGCGATTTGTTGACTGTACATGGCGGCCTAGAGAAATACCAATACTTTCCCAGAATCATAATAGCCAGGGAGAGAGTGTTTCTAGGAGGAATGACAGGCAGTGCCATGTGCCACTCAGGGAGATAATAAAGTGTTTGAGTTAATTAAAATATTTTTAAAAAGATGAAAATTCAGCTAAAGATATTTGGACACCAAAGCTTAAATTATAACTTGCTTTTGTAGGTTTTATCTAAAATATTTTGGTACTTTCATGGTTAGGCTTATAATTCAAAGACAAGCAATAAAAACCTTCACTTTCATCTTTGACTATGTTGGCTGTGTTGCTAAAACTAAACCTATAGATGCCATTTATTTATGTATTTTTTTATTGCTTGTTATTTAAGATCTTATTAAAAAAAACAAAAATAGACTTATTTTTTCTGATAATAAAAATAATACATGTCCATTATAAAAAATTCAAACAGTCCAGAAATGTGTATAGAATTCAAAATCCTTAACTCTGATAGGAGATAATTAATTTTTCCCTTATTGTCTCACCAGATAATTCTGAAAATATGTGTAGGTTAGCGAAAAATCTAGGACCTTATTATCAAAATTATTATGCATTTTCTATAGTAAGTATAGTTCTAAGTCATTTTTTATTATAAAGTATCATATGATATGCATACAATATCTATTTAGTTAAGCAGTTCTTTAGTGATAGACATTTAAATCTCCAAATTTTAGCCATTACAGTTAACAGGGTATGTCAGTAAATATGCCTGACATAGTTCTCTACTATAGCAAGGTCTTTGAAATGGAATTTCAAGGTCAAAGTTATATACTTTAAAGCAATTATATTTTTATTAGAAAATTAGATTATACTATATAATTAATGTTTTTTTATGATAAATTCAGAAAGTATATAAGGATACCCAGGAAGATCGAAGTCTCCCTCTACCTCAGATTTAGTTCTGCTCTTTAGGGCTAACTGTTGCCAGCATCTCCTTGTGTGTATGCATATCAAAGAATGTATATGCAATGGTAGACTTTAAAATTTAATGCTTTATTCTTTTTGAGCAGATAATGCACACATATGGAAAAATATTTGAATATTATTCTGTGCCTTACTATTTTCAGTTCATATGCTTTAGAGTCCTGTATCACCACATATAATTTAATTTTGCCAGCTTGTTTTTCTGTTTTATGGATCTACTATAATATACTGGGCCAATCAAAGTACATTTAGTTTGTTTTCATTTTCTTACAGTATTAAAACAGTACTACAATAAATATTCTTTACGTTTGTCTTTGTACATAACATGCTCTGAGGTGGAGGTGGGACTTCCAGGTCTCCAGTGTTCCCCATGGACATTTGCTATGGATGATGCCACTGTGATTATATCCACAGGGAGTTTTCTCCCTGTTGGCTTTTTCAACAGTCCTAGAGACTGATCACCATGCCCAAGTACAAGCTACTTGTTATAACCCTAGCACTGCACTGCAAGACTGGTGAACTGAGGGTCAACTTTCCCAGGAATACTTCTTTACAGACTTGGGCTTCAGGTTCTTTGAGGTCCAGTCTTTTGTCTTCTAAAAAGTTTACACCAATCATACATCAAAACTCCCAAACCAAAACTTATCTGGAAAGAAGAAATGGGAATAAATATATAAAGGACATGTTTGAGTCAGAATTGTTTAGATGATTCTTTTGCAAATTTTGCATTGGGTGTTCCTTCTTCCCCGTGTTGTTCTGTTTTTTATTTATTTATTTATTTTTTCAGTTTTGTTCATTTTTGTGTATTTTAGAATACCAGTTGGAATTTAAAAAAAGTTTTAAGAGTCGTTTGGGTATTTAAAATTAGTCATTTCAGTATTTTTACCTATTACCTTGGGTTTACTTTTCATCAAATTTCTCTAGTCCAACTTAATATTGTTACAATTATAAATGATTGGATACTCTTTGAGTTATTCTACCTTAATCTACTTTTTCTTAATGCATATTCTTAGTGCTCTTCTTGCTCAAATCATCTTTCTCTTCATTTTTGTTGCTTAGCTTTAGTCATTCTCATTTTCTGCCCAGTGCTGACCTACTCCTGATATTTTCCTTTCTTTCCCATTTTAGCTTGTCTTTTCTGTTTCATACTGATTTTGGCTTTGTTCCTTGACTCCCTTCTCAGTTGAACTCACCTCTGGGCTTGCCTCTGTAGAACAGGAAAGCCTTCTGCTACTAGTAGAATTGCTTGACTTATCATATTCAGCAGAGGTAATCTTTTACAGGAGGTACAGGCAGGTGAGACAGCTCTGATGTATTTTCTTAATTTCAAAGAAACTTTAAAAAAAGTTAAGTCCTGCTAAACAGAATTCTTTCATCATAGACATAATTCCTGCTCCGAAGTTGGAAGCAACCTCCTTATAGTTAGAAAGCTGAAGGAAGTATACAGATATTTTATCTGGAAATCTGTTTTAATATATAAGCCCAGCTCAGCGTGAGAATTTAAACCAGATATCCTGGAGTTGAAAGTCACTATTGTCCTGTGTTAACCAAGACTAATTTACCCCTGCAGATCCCTTTTAAACTGGTTACATGAGCTGGGCTCAGAAATGTGAAAGCAAAAACAAGAAAATATGTTGAAGAACACATATTTTTAAAATTTATTTTTAGTTGTAGATGGACACAACACCTTTGCTTTATTTATTTATTTATCTTTAGTATTTATTTTTTTTAGTTGTAGTTGGACACAATGATTTTATTTATTTATTTATTTTTATGTGGTGCTGAGGATCGAACCCAGGGCCTCACCTGTGCTAGACGAGCGCTCTTACCACTGAGCCACAACCCCAGCCCCAATATGTTTATTTATTTTTATGTTGTGCTGAGGATTGAACCCAGCACCTCACATGTGCTTGGCAAGCACTTTACTACTGAGCCCCAGCCCCAGCCCCAGCTTATACCATATACCACTTATATTTCATCTATTTCTCTTCAGAATTTTTTCTTTTCTTTTTTGTTGTTGTTTTGCTTTTTTATTTTGTTTTGTTTTGTTGATTGGGACCATTCAATTCTAAAAAGCAATTCAGCCTGATGGTCTCAAGTATTTGAATTTTTTAATGTAATCAAAAATACTGAGTGTACCACTTTTTAAATTGTATTTTTTTTTAAAACTGGTGATTGTACCAAGGGGCACTTTATCACTGAGCTACATCCCCAGATTTTTTTTTATTTTAAGACAGGGATTCACTGAGTTGCTAAGGCAGGCCTGAAACTTGTGATCCTTCTGCCTTAGCCCTCCTAGTGACTAGAGTTATAGATGTGTGCCACTGTACCTGGCTCCTGAAATAATTTTTTGATCATGCAGTGTCTTTGCTACATTTCTGTAACAGGACTCACTGAATTTAAGTATGTTGCTGGTTTTCACATTAGAATGTAATACAATTATATTTCTCTGTATTGAAATTCTGTACTATAATTATTCTTTACATTTTGGAACGTAAGATAACATTTACTATGACTTGTTTAAGAGTAGTTTTGATTTAGTTGCAGTATACAAAGCAGGGAAATTAAATCACAACATTTTCATGAAGAAAATGTTAATAATATCTCCCAAGAATTTATAATTTTAGAATTCTTAAAGTTTCTATTATAGGGCTGGGGAAGTGGCTCAAGCGGTAGCGCGCTCGCCTGGCATGCGTGCGGCCCAGGTTCGATCCTCAGCACCACATACAAACAAAGATGTTGTGTCCGCCGAAAACTAAAAAAATAAATATTGAAAAACTCTCTCTCTCTCTCTCTTTAAAAAAAAAAAAGTTTCTATTATAACTTCATTGAGATATAATTCATATGTGATATAATTTACCTAAAGTTTACCATTTAGTGCTTTTAGTATATTCATAGGGTTTTGTATTTATTATTACAGAATAATTTTATAGTATTTTTGTTCTAAAAGAAATCTTGAAAGCATTAGCAGTCACTCCCCATTTCTTCCAATCCCAGGCCTAGACAACCACTAAGCTACTTTCTGTTTCTGGATTTTACTCTTTCAGACATTTCATGTAAATCAAACAGTATGTGGTCTTTTGTGGCTAACTTCTTTTACTTGACACAGTGTTTTCAAGGCTCACTTGTGTTGTAGTATTTATCGTGTTTTGTCCATGTTGCAGTATGTATCATGTTTTGTTTTGTGTATTCATTCAGTATTAATTGATGAATATTTGGATTGTTTCTACTTTTTGGTTTTTGGGAATGAGGCTGCTGTGAACATTGGTATAGAAGGATCTGAGTCCCTGTTTATAGTTCCTAGTTATTCAATATATTTAGGAGTGGAATTGGTGAACAATATGATAACTCTTGTGTTTAACGTTTTTTGAGTAATTACCAAATTGTTTTCCACAGTTTTTTTTTTATTGTTTTGAAACTGGCTTCATTCCTTCAGTAATAGATTATGTATATATTCCGTGTCATCATTAACTATCTTCCTAATCTTGTTTTTTTTTTTTTTAACATTAAGAACAAGTACTGTTTTATTAACTGACCAGATTACAAAAATACCGTGATAGATACCTTAGTTCATCCTTCTAATAAGCCTGTTGATCTGGTCTTCCCTGTTGCCAGCATCTCCACCTTTACAAAATGGGTGGTTTTTTTTCTTCATTCCACCTCTTAGAGAATCTGAAGGGCCACAGGATGTTATTTGCTTCTTTGAAGCATTTTCCAACAGTATAGATCTCATGAATCAGATCTTCCATGCAGATGATGCCATATTTGCCAAGAGATTGAGTAATCAAAATATTATCTTTCAAGGCAATTAGTTTCTTATTGCTTTTGCCATATCCATGCTTGTACATTAGTTCATTCACTGACTTCAGGTTTGGGTATTCCCATGCAATATATGGTTCCATAATCAGCATGTTAATTGAAACCTTGTTGAACTTAAGAAGGTGCTATTGAAGATCTGGTGAAGATGAAGAAGTTATAATACCTTATGAACCTTTGGGCTCACACCACTAATGCCTCTGATCCTAATGACAAATGCACATTTGGGTTCTGCAGGTACATAGAAGTTCTTAGCTTTTCTTGCCATCATAGCCATTTAAATCTCCGTTTGGTTCATTTGTCAAGAGCCATCCATGGACTGTGGGTAAGGACCTTTTCAGCATTGGATCCACTGAGGGGGTAAATCTGGTATTTGGAAACTGTAGTGGCAGTCCTGCTATTAAGAGCACCCATTACCTGTGAACTCCGCCGCAGCTCTGCTCAAAAAGGTCCTGCACAGCTCTGGAGATTGGGTGACTTTTTTGCTGTATCCACACAGCCTCAGAGATGGGTGTATCCTGCCAAGATGTAAATCAACCTTTTGACTGCAAGACATCATGAAGCAAGACTCTACCCCTGAAACCTTACCCTGCCTTTGATGTACCTCCTTAAATAAATCCACCAGAGTCATTTTCTAATTGTTCAGCTCCCGCACTTGTGTGGGCTGGACCTATCTATCAGGGGCTCTGCTTTTAAAACCTATTCTTTGACTGTCTTTTATTTCTTCACTAATTATTTCAGACTATTTTCTCAGGAGACTTATCCTATCCTGAACAGGAAAAATTACTCTGTGGAGGCACTGGCTTTTTTTCATAGATAAGCTTTCTCCTTGCCTTCCAGGCATCTCTTGGGCAAACTTCTTTCTCAGGCGCTTTATCTTCAGCTCTGCTTTTTTTTGAATGTTTCATGGTTCCAGCCTGAAAAACTGTTGGTGTTAAATTTTAATGTTTGTATTTACTGTGTTTAAGATCACCGCCCCCCCACTGGAGGTTGAACCCATTGCCTTGTGCATGCTAGGCAAGTTCTCTATTACTGAGCTACATCCCTGCCCTTTTAAAAATATCAGTTTTATCTCAAGTCAGGGTTGCCGGTGTTGCCTAGACTGGCCTTGAATCCTTGTCTCAGCCTTCTGAGTAGCTGGGATTATAGGTCTGTACCACCACACTTGGCCCTTTTGAACTTTTATTTTTTTTTGAATATTTGCCACAGTTCCATTTTTTGTTTCTATATCTTTGTAGGCAATAGTTATTTAAGCCCTATGAAAAATTCTTAGAAGTGAATTTATGGCATCCGTTTTTAAATGCAAAAGTCCAGAAAGTTTGAATTTATTTGTAATGAACAGGAATAATGTTTGCCTCTTCCATGATCAGCTTTTTTGTTATTGTTTTCTTTAATCTTTGCAAATTTGATAACAATTAGGGTTTTATTTATATTTCCTTCATTACTTTTTAATTTATGATTTTGTTATTTAATTTCTTTAGTGAATTGTTCAATCATTTTGCCCTGTAATAATCTTTTTTTTAAAAAATTTTTTATTGTTGGTTGCCCTGTAATAATCTTAAAAATTAATTTTTTTGAAGTGGTTTGTTATATTAACTCTTTATTGTTGTATTTCTAGTTTTGTATGTCTATTTTTATATATTCAAATGTATATTTAAATGAAATGTATCATTCTTTTATTGCCTTTTGCTTTTTTCCCTATTGTATGCCTTTTATTTACATTTCCTTCTAACATTTTTATAGGTTTCAAAAATATTTGCAATTTAATTTTTAATTAGTCTTAAATTTATTTGATATATTAGGTGGTGTTCTGATTTTAGCTTTTCAAATCATTTAAATGTTATTGAATAACTTTCACAATTGATTTGAAATTTCACTTTTTAAAGTCACTCTTAGTATTCATATATACTTGGTGTTTATTCTGGACTTTGATCTATTGATGTTCTTGTGTTATTCTCATGTTGTAAGTCTTATAGATTTATAATGTCTGGTAAGACCAATTCCTCTAACTTAGTCTTTGTTTTTTTTTTAAATAGGTTTTCTTGCCCACTTATTTCATATAAACTTTAAAATCAACAACTCGTTATAAAAATATTTTGAGATTTGATTAAATTGTGTTAAGTCTAATTACTTTCCCTACTCATGATTGTTTTTCAGTTTGTTCGGTTTTTAAGAATATTGATAAAGACCTTGTAGTGTTCTTCATGTTGGCCCTGCGTATTGTTTATTACAAGATATTTTATTTATTTCAGTAGTTTTCTTCACAGGTTTACACTTCAGTAAGTCTTATGCATTATTTGGGACATACAAAAATTTTTTGTTTTAATCTGAATTGCAGGTTTATCTGGGCATCCTGTATTTCATTTCTAAATCTGATAACTATATATTTGCATTTAACTGTTTATATGGAACTTTAAAAATATTCCTACAAGTAGAGATAATTTAATAAATCCTGTTAACTCACCATAATCAATATTCGTAAGTTTTCTGCTGTCTACTTAGTTTAAAATCTTTCTTTTTTAAGTTCACTGTCCTGGATTTTCTAGGTTGGTATACATATCATCAGCAATATTAATAGTTTTATTGTTGATTCCCTTCTAGTACTCCAACTCTAGAAAAGCTAGTGTTATTGCATTGGCAGTAACTTTTTAATGGTTTTAAAAATTACTTAGATATTTTACTGACAGTATTGGAGATATTTTTGTCTTTTGATTTTTAAAAGAGAATGTTTTAATTTTCTCTCTTACTAACGTTTTTTTTTTTTTCTTGGTACCTAAGATTGAACCCAAGGGCTCTGAGTTGCTCAGAGCCTCGCTAAATTGCTGAGGCTAGCCTTAAAACTTGTGATCCTCTTGCCTCAGCCCATCACTGGGATTACAGGTGTGCACCGTTGCATCTGGTTCTTATTAACTTTTACTCAATTAATATTATTAGATTTAGGATTGACACATATGATGTTCCACCTTTTATGAGTTTGAGCAATTCATTTAATCTGAGAACATCAGATTTCTAATCTGTAAAATGAATCATACCACAGTTCTTTTGATTTAATATCACAAGATAATACATGTAAAACAAGTTTTCAAGCTCTCATAAAACCATGTAAGTTACATAGACTTATTAAATTAATCTTGCTTATTCAGACATTTGTGATAGCTATTTCTTCAGTACCAATTCTTTTATTTATATTTTTTCAAGCACAATTTATTTATTAGCAGATGATAAACATTCATAAATATTTTTGTTTGCAATGACAGCCTATGGCTTTTTCCTGCTATAATTTCATGAGTGTATTTTCAGAAAATTTACTATGATAAATCTCTTACAGAAACAGCAATTTAGTTGAGGAAAAGGGACAGGAGAGTTTTTGTAGGACTTGTAATATTATAGGTATTTTTATAGCTGTATCTAAAATAGTTAATCTGTTGACCAAAATTAACAAAAACAAACCAAAATATTTCTGTCTTTAGCCTTTTGTTCATACACTCTAAAGGTCCTGAGCCTCTGTAGAATTTTTGTTCTTGACCATGAAGTTTTGCTTGCACAACTATTCACAACTGCCAGCAGTAAACAAAAGAATAAAAGAATGCTTGAGTAAACAAAACATTTCTGTTCCAGAACACTCATACAGTCAAATAATGCAGCAACATGTGCCTATTTTCTACATGCAACTATTATTTTTTCCTATTTAGGTTATGCTGATTCCTCTCAGCATTGTAATAATAATGCTTTCATGCGTTCATTTTTTTCTAATTAATTGGTGATGTTATATCCACATTTTGTTATAAAAACTTATGCTTTGGGAGACTTGCATATATTTGCTAGTACAAGGTGAGTAGTTAGTACTGTAAATATTTGCTGATTACAAATAGCCAGATGGTGCATTTCAAATATTGAGACTTGATATTATTACTCTAGCTTAGTGAGGTTTTTAAGTCTGAGTCAGTAAACTTGCTTATTTGATATTGGTTGAAACTTTAGAAAATGGAATCCTTACAAACGTACAAAAATCATAGTACTTTTTTACTTTTGACAAATATTATTACATTATATGAAAATAAGAACTAGAACAGATTTGGAGAAAGGCAAACAAAATGATTCAGGGGAAGGTACCATAGTATATAAATTAAGAAGGTTTGGGCTTTTCACCTTGGGAATTAATGAAATGGAATTTGAAGTATAGAAAACTGTACTCATATAGGTGATTTTATTATTTTTATTTTTTAAAATCTTATCCTGGTGAGCCATTGCTTCTTCTTTCCCTATCTTGAAATAGGATGTTATGGTAGAAGTCCTACAATATTTTGTTTTAAAGCTGAAAATTTAATTTACTTCCATAAAAATTTAGTGTATTCATGAGTATGGTAGGTTTTCTTCACTGGACCAAATACCCGACATAAATGACTTAAAGAAAGAAAAGTCTAGTCTATTTTGGCTCACAGTTTCAGAGGTTTAGGTCCATGCTTGAGTGGCTCCGTTGCTCTGGGACTGATGTGAACATCATAGTGGAAGAGTATGGTGGAGGAAAGCTGCTCAACTCAGGGAAGCCAGGAAGGAGAGCAAGAAGATGTTAGGGACTAGATATAGTCTCCAGGGACATGCCCCAGTGACCTACTTCCTCTGTCTTTGTCTCCCTGTAGTTTCCACCACCTCCTAGTTGTTCATTTAGCTTCAATGGATTAATCATTGAGGTCAGAGTCCTCATGATATAATCACTTCCAAAAGCCCTACCTCTGAAATTTGATGCTTTGGGGATCAAACCTGAATCTTTGAGGGACATGACTCTTTAGAGGACATTCTAGATCCAAACCATAACCATAAATGAATAGTTAGATATGTTCATAATTAACTTCTAAATGGAAATAAGTACTTTTTAAGGTTTTTTCTTTAGTCTTCTGAGGTTTAAATCAAGGGACATAAGCATGTTCTTCTATATGGGTACCATTTCAAGTATTTGCTATTAAGTGGAAGAGGAAAAAACTGTTTTGTGACCCAAGACACAGACCTGACTAATGACTGGAAACAAAAGAGAGCACACTTTGGCAGGATAACATAAGGAGGAACTTTGTAACAAAGTTGTCCAAACATGGAATGGAAAGCAGAGGTTTTGCTCTTTCTACAAATGGTTTCGGCATATCTAAATTGACAAATTTATGTTGTTGAGGAAGAAATTCAAGTATTGGATGGATGTTGGAACTAGATGACTTGTATGGTCCTACCCGTTCTGAGATTTTATAATAAAAAATAAGGAACAATTATCTGTTAGAGAACATTGGCTTGAATGAGCTATGAATCTAAAAAGAGTACAAGAACTTACGCCAGTTATGGAGACAGTTGTTTTGCCTTTCAAAGTGATGAACCACAGGCTTGCTTTATATATTTTAAACAATATGTTAAAGTACATGAAAGATGTATAGACAGAATACAAGAGTTTGAGGTAGAAAATAATAGTTTCCCGATTCTCTGATGACTCTACCTTTCTGTAACTAGTAGTGAGGACTAGGGTGGTGTTAAAAATTAATCCCAGATTTCTGTCTTGAATAACTGAGTCAAGATGGGTACTGTGGTGATTGCCTATAATCCCAGCAACTGGGGAAGTTGAGGCAGGATGATCACAAATTTGAAGCCTGCCTCAGCAATGGAGAGTGGCCCTGTCTCAAAAGGGACTAGAAATGTAACTCAGTGGTATAGCGCCCTATTGTCAATCCCTAGTACTGGGGCAGGGACTAGGGTGGGATGAGTGGACAGTGGCAGTGTCATTAACTGAGAGAAAGGGTAAGACTTGAAAGACTAGGAAGCTGTGTGGGGTAGTCTTACTGAACCATCTTATATTGTTATGTCCAATGAATTATTTAGGCTTTATATTTTGCTTATACTCTAGTGACTTCTTCACAGATGTTATTTCACTTGAAGAGGTTTTTATTGGCCATATTTGGGACAATTTGAGTATCAAAAAAGGGTGTATTATTATGTCATTTAAATAGTCTATGAATGCATATTAATAGTAAAAGGGCCAAGGGGGAATTCTTTACAGAAGAATGTTAGTTGATAAATATAGAAGAAATGAGAATCAGAGAAACAGTTTGTAATTCCCAGTTTAATAACTGATATAGGCAAGAATCATCAGTAGATAATAAAGCCACTGGTGAAAAGTTTGAGAAATAAAAGTATTACCTTATGAATTATTTACTAATTGTAAGGGAGAAAATGTACCTTTATACTGGAGAGATAATGGCAGTCACCAGCTTAAAGTAACCAATCTCAGGCTCACAATTATTGGGTTACTCCATCATTTTTGCCTTTTGATGTGATTCAGTAGAAAAACAAGAAAATCACTAGTTTTAGCTATTTTTGTTTAAGTGGTACTGGCTATTAAACTCTGGATTCTCTACCACTGAACTACATTCCAAGCCCCTTTTATTTTATTTTCATACAGGGTCTCACTAAGCTGCCTAGGCTGGCCTTGAATCTGAGATCCTTCAGCCTCAGCCTCCAAAGTCACTGGGATTACAGTAGTGTACCACTGTGCCCTATTCTGGTGTAGTATTCTTGATAAATTGTTTACTTTCAATCTAACCATGAAGGAATAATGAGACAAATCAGTAACGTGTGCTGTTCCACAAGATTGTCTATGTTCCGTAAGATCAATTGGTTAGTCTCTTTAAGAAAATATCATGAGAACCTTTATGGTGGTGGCAGTGATGGGTTTAATTTTTTAAAAATACATAAGGCTAAGGAGATTCAACCAAATTCAGTGCATGGGTCCTGACTTTAACAAAAACCAACATAAAAGACATGCTTGGAATCCTTGGGGTAATTTTTGCTTGAGTTACACATTAAATGAATTTATAAGAATGCTGTTTTTGAGGGGTATGTAAATGATATTTGCTTATGTAGGAAAATGTTGATGTATGCTGAAATATTAGGATTGAAGTAGCATGATGCTTTTAAATGTTTCTGAAAAAAATTTTATGTATATATAAAATGATGTAGTCAAATGTTAATTTAGCATAAGTGAAAAGTATATAGGTCTTTATGCATCCTACAGTTTTTCATTAGATTTAAACATTTTTGAATATTTTTTTGAAAGTGTGATTTTTAATGATTACATTATAATCTCATGGCTGTATATGATAGTTTATTAAATAATTAAAAATTTTAAAGGAGTTGTTTTATAAATGGTGATTCAGTACCTTAAATAAGCTCTCAAATATTCATTTAAACCTATATCATAACTGAAATAGCACTAGAAGTAGCCTTGTGTGCCTCTGTATTTAATCTTATAAACATTTGACCCATTGCTACTTGGATTGTCATAATCTCATTAAAACCTGAGCCTTAGTCTTCTCTTGGAAACCTGACTTGATAAAAGGTTTGGAAATAATGAGATGGAGGCACTGGCAACAGGTTCAGGTCTCAGGTTTCAAAACAGTGAATAGTTCAAAAGTGACTACCTGTAGGAGAGTTCGGTATCGCCTGTCTATAATTTAAATCATTCTGGTAATAAGGAGTACTACCTCAATGTGGTTTAAGTTTTCTTTCACTGATAACTAATGAATACCAAGCACCCCTTTGTATAATTAATGACCATTTCCATATCTTTTGTGAAATACCTGTTCAAGTCTTTTGCCTAATTTTCTACAAGTTGTCTGCTTTTTTCTTATTGATATATAAGAATTCCTGTTCTTTGTTGAATACATACACACTCTTTTCTGTACTGCACATATTTTCTATCATTCTATGGGTTGTATTTTTACCCTTGTAACAGTGTCTTGGTGAACAGAGGTTCTTAGTTTTAATACAGTCTAATTTATTACTTTTTCTACAAGCAGCAGTTTTTTTTGTGTCCTGTTTAAAAAACTATTGTCTACATCAAAGTTGTTTTTTCATATTTAGAATTAGCACTCATTTGGGATTGATTTTTGCATATTGTGTTAAGAGGTCAAGATTCATTTCACACATCACCATAATTACTATATGTCCAAATTCTTTACAATGCATGGCAAAACAAAAGAAATCTTGAAACTACAATGCTAAGTCCTGAAAGATGATTAAAATAATTTGTTCATTTATGTAGCACATACACATAGAGAAAAGGTTGTAGTTGTGCTGGTGTCTTAATAGAATTCCAAAATCAGGAGCCATATGAGTGAATTGCAATAGCAACAAGGAAGTAAACTGCCCCAAATTTTTAAAAATAGAAATAAATTATGCTCAAATTTAAAAAGTAATATTGTATGATACAGTTTACAACAGTTGGGTGTGATGGTGCACAAGTAAACCTAGCTACTTGGGAGGCTGAGGCAAGAGGATTGCAAGATGGAGACCAGTCTGGGCATTTAGTTAGAGCATGTCTTAAAAAATAAAAAAGGGCTGTGAGTGCCTGAGGAGTCAATCCCCAGTATTGCCCTGCCAAAATTAAAAAAACAACAGCACCTTTGGCCTTCATCTTTGAATAAGAGGAAGAACTTTCAAGTTTTTAATGTGGTTTTCTTCACAATTTCAGCATAACATGATATCATTTCTCCTGTTTCTCTCTCTCTCTCTTAAAATATTTGTTTCAGTTGTAGTTGAATACAATACCTTTATTTAATTAATTTATTTTTATGTGGTGCTGAGGATGGAACCCAGTGCCTTTCATGTGCTAGGCAAGCGCTCTACTGCTGAGCCACAACCCCAGTCCCTCCTCCTGTTTCTTTTGTTTTTAATTTTTAGAGTCATCTGTTGGTTTCCAAAAATAGAATATAAAGAATTTGGTTTTGGTGTACACTTTGCCCCATAGCAATATGTACAGTTTTCTCCCCCATCTTCATGAAGTGTCTTAGATCTTCATAATATCCTGAGTATTCACACGATTTTTTCTGTGTTGGAGTTAAATTTCTGGATCCTCATAATTTTCCTGGGTTTACTCTAATTTTTCTAGGGTTCTTTGTTGAGTAGATTTCTGAGAGGAAGTAACTGGATGGTATATTGTCTGTCCAGGAAATGTTGCTATTTAACTTTGTGTTAGTTTACAACTTTATATTAGTTAGATTCACAGATTCATACATTATGTTCATATGGTTTATATCAACAGTGACAAAAAGGGGAAAAGAAGCGAGAGAGAAAATTGGGGATATTTGGAAAAGTTTTATGAAAGGATAGTTATCCTATGTATTTTACAAAATCTGTTTTAAAAGCTGTGTTGTGTGTTTGTGTATGTGTGTGACTAAAACAATGAAGGCATTTCTTTCTTTTATGACTTAAGCTGATGAGCAATTAAGGGTAGTTAGACTGGATTTGTTCCTGGAGTTATCAGGGACCCAGGTGCCATTCTCTATTCCTGGGCCTTGGTATTCAAAGTTTGATTCTCAGAAATACAACAGTATCACTTGGAAACTTGTTAGAAATGCAGAATTGAGTCCCAGTCAGATCTATTGAACCAGATTCTGCACTTTAACAAGACTTAAGGTAATGTGCATATTACCTTAAGAATTGCTGGAGGGTGGGGCGGGGTTGTGGCTCAGCAGTAGAGCACTCACCTAGCATCCATCTGTGAGGCCCTGGGTTCCATCCTCAGCACCACACATAAACAAACAAACAAACAAACAAAATAAAGGTATTGTGTCAACTACAACTAAAATATTTAAAAAACTGCTTTGGGGTTGTTTATATGTTCAAAGATGTCTTATTCAAGTGAGGGAAAAAGAAAAAGTGGAACTGGAGGGCATGTAGATTTGTTCTAAAGGCATGAACTAAAAGCTGCTCATGTGATTTTTGCTGATATCTCATTGGCCAAAAGTTTGTCCAGTAGCCATATAGTATAAAGAGTGACAAGGGAAGCAGGAAGATGTAGTACAGTTGGCCCTTCATATCAGTGGGTTCTGCATCCGTGGATTCACCCAAATGCACAGATTGAAAATAATTGTGTCTATATAACATGTACAGGCTTTTTTTTCCTTGTCCTTCCACAAATAACACAATATAACAACTATATAGGTAGTATTTATATGATTTAAGATAGATAGCAGGATGTGCATAGGGTTTGTAGAAATACCAAGGAAATTTTTTTAAGGAACTTGAGCATCTTTGGATTTTGGTATCTGTGGGGTTCTCATACTAATTCTCCATAGACATCGAGGACAGCTCTTACTTAGTTAGGTTGTTGTGTGTTTAGCTTTACTTGGAGGGGCTCTGTTACTGAAAGAGGAAAAGAATAGATGTGATATGGGGGAAAACTAGCAGTGATTCTTTGGCTGAGTATGGAATTTTTTAATTATTTATTTTTAGTTGTAGTTGGACACAAAGGTATTGTACCTTTATTTTTTAAATTTATTTTTATGTGGTTCTGAGGATCGACCCCAGGGCCGCCTCATACGAGCTAGGCGAGCGCTCTACCGCTAAGCCCCAACCCCAACCCCATGAGTATGGAATTTTAGGCTGTAATTCCTTTTAAAAACCCCAGAGTTTGAAAATATTACTTTGTCTTCTAACTTTAGTGTCATTGAAAACTCTTACCATTCAGATTCTTGATCTCTGTGTATAACTGAAAGCATATAAAATATATATTTTTTTAAGTTTTTGTTTTCCTGAACTTTCACAGTTAAGTATATTTGTGTATCTATTTTCATTTAATATGCTGAATCCTGAGATGTAGGACAGGGACTTTGAATTAGAAATTAGAAATGTTCCTATTATTTGATTTTGAGCAGGAGGTTGCAGGGATAATCCAGGGCTTCATGCATGCTAGATAAGTGCTCTACCATGGAGCCGTATCCCAAGCCCAGTTATTATTTGATAATTTCTGTTTTTGCATTTTCTGTGTTATCTTTTTCTAGATTTTTTTTCAGTCATTTTATTTAGGTTTTTATTTGTTTTAATTGATATTTATTTTTCATCTAGGTATTTTTGTTGCTGTTTCTGGGGATAGAACTAGGAGTACTTTTAATCACCTAGCTATATCCCTAGTTCTTTTTATTTTTTGAGACAGAGTCTTGCTAAGTTGATGAGGATCTCAATAAATTGCTGATGCTGACCTTGAACTTGGGATCCTTTTGTCTCAACCTCCTGAGTTGCTGGAATTATAGGGATGTACCACTGTGCCAGGCTCCACTCAATTTTTTTGTAGTCTTGTTTACATATTTTGGATATAATAACATCTGTTTGATCATTTAAATTTTTTTTAAACAACAAGCAAAATTATATATATTAATGGTTTATGATCATTTAAATTTTTTTTAAACAACAAGCAAAAATATATATATTAATGTTGTACAACATGATATTTAAAAAATATATATATATGCAATGTAGAGTGGCTAAGTCAAACTAATTAGCTGACTTTTGTGGTGAGAACATTTAAATTTACTCTGATTTTCAAGTATACAAACATCATGATTAGTTAGAGTCACTTTGTTGTACAGTAGATCTCTTGAACTTATTTCTGTTGTCTGCAACATCTCTTCTTCCTCTCAACCCCTGGTAGCAACCATTCTGTTCTCTATGAGTAAAACATTTTTGGACTCCCTATATGAGTGAGATCATGTGGCATTTATTTTTCTGCATCTGGCTTATTTTACATGTCTTCCATGTTCATCTGTGTTATTGCAAATGATGGGATTTCATTTGTTCATTGTTAATTTAACAGCTTAATAATATTCCATTACGTGTATGTACCATATTTTCTTTATCCATTCTTCCATTGATTCCTTGTATTCAGTGAATGTGGAAGTACATTTTATCTTTTTGACATGCTAATTTCATTTCCTTTGGATGTATACCTTTTATTGGAATTATTGTGGTATGTGGTAGTTCTGTTTCAGATTTTTTTGAGGAACTTCCATTGCTGTTTTCCATTATGGCTGTACTAATTTAGATTCTTACTAACAATATCTGGGAGTTTCTCTTTCTGTATTCTCATCAGCATTTGTTAATTTTTCTTTTTGATAATAAGTACTCTAACTAGAGTGAGATGATATCTCATTGTTTTAATTTGCATTTCCCTGATGAATTAGTGATATTGAACATTTTTCATCTACCTATTGGTTATTCATATGTCTTCTTTTGAGAGGTGTCTGTTTAGAGCCTTTGCTTGTGATATAGTTGTTTTAAATGTTCTCTTATTGGATCAATTGTCTCTGGCAGTGTTTCTGTTTTCCTCTAAGCTATTTTGGGCTCTTTTCATTATAGGCTTCCTTAAATATAAATAAAACATTTATTAATACTTAAAAATAAAACAACAAATAATCTGCCTATAGCGGTGGATCCTTACTTGTAGAAAATTCAGGTGGGGAATGCTCGCCCTCTCCCTTTTAGGGGATCTTCTATATAAATGTTTTTCTTTTTCCTTAGTCTTCCTAAAAAGATGATCAAAGTATCTTCTTTGTAAAGCACAGAAGCTTAGTAAGACTTATTCTTCTATCACAACAGAATCTTAGTAGTGTGTCAGAGTAGAAAGCAAAGGAGACTTTATTTATGAGGCTTGTGGGGTTTGGTTTAGTATATCTCTTTTCACTATAGAGTTCTAACTAGGATAAGGCAGAATCATTACAATAGGCAGGGGCTTTAAAGTGAGTCTTAAGAGAATAAGGAGAGTAACTTAGTGAATGACTTATTGCCCTGGATGGAGTGATGAGTCTATTACTCAGATAGACATTTTGAAGATGTTTCTGAATCAAACAAGGTTGTTTGGAACTTCATATTCCTGGGCAAGAATTACTGGAATTGTGGTTAATAGTAAAGACATGTTCATATAGATAGTATGTGTTTCCAGTTGGCTTTGATTCTCAGATTCCTCTTTTTCCTCCTCCAAGCATTAACATCTGAAAAAAATGATAACTCCAGTTGTTTATCACTGTATGAAATTCATGATCAGATAACAAGAAGTAAGGGAAAGGAAAGGGAAATGGTCATTCTAACCTTTGTAAGTCTCAAAGTTTATTTTTGTGGTTATTTATTTGGTCCTTTTTATTGGACAACAGCTGTGTAGCAGCATTCAGTATTCTGAATACACACCAAGCATTGCATCACAGATGAATACTAAGAAAAGAATTTTGATTAGAGTTTGCATTCTACTTCTAAGTCAGGAGTCAAAAGTATCAAAATTAAGCCAAGAGAATAGATTTTTACTATGAACAAAGAACCCACAAAATCAAATAGAGTTACAGGCAAAATTTCCTGATTATATGGTTGTTTTTCTTGCTTCTGAAATCTTTTTAATAGTAGTAAAGGTACCAGAGAGGATTGAAAGGTTGTAAACACATTTTCCCCCTTGTATCTAAAAGTAGCTTTTTTTGTGAACTACTACTGCTTGTCTGATTTTATAAGCCTCTTGAAGGAAAGTTCTTTGTTCCTGTTGGTATTATCTAGTCCCATGGTTTTCTCTGAACTGTAGTGTACACAATTCTCTCTACTTTCTGGGCTTGTAAAGCTGGAGATCAGGAAGCTTGATATGAGAAGCAAGCAATTTAGAATTCCTTTTTGTGCTTAGAAAATTAGATTCTCAATTTGTTTCCAAGAAGGGAAACTGATGGGCCAAAATGGGCTTTGAGTGATATTAGGAATTATCCTGGAGGGTGTTATTAATTAACTCAAATAGAAAATCCTTGATTAGTTTGCAAGTAGTAGCCAACAGACTTTTGTTGTGGTTTGTATATGAGGTATCCCCTTCCCCCACCCGGGGGGGTGGGGGAAGAAGTCTCATGTATTAATGCAGTAATGTTCAGAGGAAAAATGATTATGAGAACTGTAACCTAATTTGGATTAACTCATTTGATCAATTAATAATTGGAATGGATTACTGGATGTTAACTTTTGGCAGGTGAGGCATAGTTGGAGGAAGTAAATCAGTGAAGGTGTGCCTTTGGGGATTAAATCTTGTCCCTGGCTCCTCGTGCTCTCTTGCTCTCTAGTTCCTACCTGCCATGAACTGAGCAAGTTTCCTTTGCCATGCCCTTAGGCCATGAAGTTCTGCTTTACCTTGGGCCAAAATGGTGGAGTTGGTTGGTGATGGCCTGAACCTCTGAAAACTAAGCCCCAAATAAACATTTTCTTCTCGAAGTTGTTCTTGTCATGTATTTTTGTCATAGTGATGAAAAACTGACACTTCTATGCCACAAATTTAATATTAATCTTTAGGAGCTACCCGATAATCTGTTGGGGCAGAATAACCACATTGGGGTTGTCAAAGAGTATTATAACATGACATTTATTTACTAAAGTAATCTGGTATCAGGTAATAAAACTTGATGTGTCAGTTATTATTAGGTATTTAAGATGTTATTTTAATACCTTTGCTAATAGTAGCCCCAGAAATGTTTGATTTTCTTCCTTTCTTAAAGACTGGAGGTGATATGTACTTGAGTTTCTGAGTAGGTGGAAGGGCTTTGCAAAGCTTCTAATAACAACTCTAGCAAATGGGTGTTTCTCAGAGGTTGAAATTCCTCAGATTAGGAACTCAATATTGACTAAGTTTTTTTTTTTCCTACAGTTTGAGCTGTAGATTTCTAACAAGGTAAGGCTTATGTTTAACTGAAGAATAAGCAGACATTGACTAGCATATGTTCCAAACTCACAGCAGTAGAATAGTTGTATGAAAACCACTAAGTGGTGTTCAAAGACACTTTGAGGTTTGGACTTGTCTGTGTGCCTTTACTGTCTTAACCAAGGATTATGGTGTGAGAGATGAGACATAGACTACCCCACTCTTAGCAATTTTAGTACAGTGTTCAAAATAGTGAGACATCAATCATCAATTTGTTATTGCCAGAGTATATAATTTTCTGCAAAATTTTTTTTTTTTCAGATTCCATTTTAGTACTACTGATGCCACAGAGAAACTGTCCTGAGAGCATTTCTGCCGATGCCCCTTTTGCAAAAGCGCTAAATGCTTACATTCTCCGGTATCTTCTTTGGACTGCTTTAAAGATTTGGTCTTTGGGTTACCATGAGGACTGGGATCATAGTAAAGGAATCCTGTCTGCCATAATGATTAGCCCAGACATTTTATTTTCACATCAGATTGTTTGTTTCTCTTGCTTTCTTATGAACTCTGAAGTAGCTGTCTCTTTAGAAAGAAGTAGTACAGAATTTAAAAAACCATCATTGTTTTCAAAGCATCCCCATATTATGGATTGCCCAAAAAACAAATCTGTTCTTAGTTTACATACATTAGCCATTTTATCTCTATCAATAACTGGGTAGTTTTGGTGAATGCATTCACTTCATTCATTTGGGCTTATCTTGGCTCTAGCAAGAGATTACAGTCTAGGACCTAGTTGAGATCTGTTCAAGCATATCCTGCCTCATTTTCTTGTTTAATTTTAAAGATGTGATCTATCAACCACCAACACTAAATCTATATTTTCTGTTAAGTCTTTTTAGGGCATAGTTATAGTTCATAAACACTATTTCCCTTTTAGAGAGTAGATGAATAGCAGGGACCACCAAACTTATTTTGTAAAGGGCTACGTAAATAAATATCTTAGGCTTGGTGGGTTAGTCTCTGTTGTATGATTTGTTTGTTTTTAGCAGTTCTTTAAAAATATTTTTAACATACATATTGTTAGCATTGGGGCAGTACAGAAATGAGCCACAGGCTGATTTTGGCCCATGAGCCAAAAGTATGCTGGCTCACGAAATGTTACAACAATGAATGGAAATGTGTGAAGGATAAAGTAATAGAATTTTATATGAGTTAAGCATCCTCCTTGAACATGTTCTGTTTTTTTTTTTTTTTTTTTCCCAGTTAGCAGAAAGACTGAGCATGAATGACCTTGGAATTGAAAGACAACTAACTCTTAAGCCAAGTCAACAAAATCTATTAGTTTGGCTAATGTGGCTCTCTTATGGGTAGTCTTTTGTCACTGTCAAGAGAAATTGTTGTAAGCTTTTGATTTCTGATTCCTAGTAAGTTAAGTTAGAGCAGGAAGGACTTGTTCAGATCCCTCATAAGTAAATAGGTAAAAACATTTATGATAATTAAGAAGGCTCAGAGTAGGAAGTTGCTGAAGTGCTCATTTTAAATTACAAAAAGTCTTCCTGTTTAGGTTTCCAGGGAAGAGGTTTGGTTATTGAAGACTTGGTTAAAGGCCTATCATTATGATCTTTTACAGAAAAATGGGAACCCACTGCCTGTAGTAGTCTTTCAGATCTAGGAATCTTCATAACTATCTTTTATACACTTCAGAAAGGTTTGAACAGTTTTTATCTGTTCAGAGTAAAGATTTATTTCTTTAGAATAAATTATGTGCTCTGGGCACTATACCTTTGTAACTTTCTTTCGTTAAAAGAGAAAGGGCACAATCATATATGCTGGTGGGACTATAAATTGGGAAGCAGTATGGAGATTCCTTGGAAAACTTGGCATGGAACCACCATTTGACCCAGCTATTCCACTCCTTGATTTATACCCAAAGGACTTAAAAACAGCATACTACAAGGACACAGCCACATCAGTGTTTATAGCAGCACAAGTCACAATAGCTAAATTGTGGAACCAACCTAGATGCCCTTCCATAGATGAATGGATAAAGAAACTGTGGTATATATACACAATGGAATATTCCTCAGCATTAAAAGAGAATAAAATCATGGCATTTGCAGGTAAATGGAGTTGGAGAATATCATGCTAAGTGAAGTAAGCCAATCCCAAAAAACCAAAGGCTGAATGTTTTCTTTGATATGTGGATACTGATGCATAATGGGGGTTGGGGGGTGAGCCTGGGAGGAATGGAGGAATTTTGGATAGGGCAAAGGGGATGGAGGGGAAGGGATGGGATATGGGGGTAGAAAAGATGGTGGAATGAGATGTCCATCGTTACCCTAAGTATATATATGAAGACATGAATGATGTGACTCTACTTTGTATATAACCAGAGAAATGAAAAATTGTCCTCTATATGTGAAGGGAAAGTGAGGAACGAGAGATGAGTAAGGGAGCAATTAAAGACGGAGACCAGGCAGAGATACACATGAAGTTTATTTGTCAGAGCTTACAAACAAAGGCCATCTCTTTATAGGAGAGAGAGGCAAAATAGGCTTGAGTTCTGGGACTTTTGTGGGGGAGCCTCAGGAATCAGAGCCAGGCGGGTCCTAATGCCAGTGGTTAAGGTTTGGGTTGGTATGCGGGAGTGGTGAACCTTTCTCAGAAAGGCCCTTGGGTGGGAAAGGGAAACTTTTTTTCTTAAAATGGTGGCTGTCATTTAAGATGGCCATCCATATGCTAAGCAAGGTCCTTATAATGTATAGTATGAATTGAAATGCATTCTGCTTTCATGTATAACAAATTAGAATAAATACATTTAAAAAAGAAAAATGTATCCATCTTAGCTAACTTATCTCATCTTTTAAACGTGGCAAAAGGTCATATGCACGTTACATCATGATGAAAACACAGGGAAATTTAAGATCCTTGAGGTACTAATTAAAGACTTGTTGAAAAATTGGAGGGTTACTTGTAAACCCCTGGGTTATAACTATCCAATGAATTGTTGATTTCCCCAAGGGACGTAGGTATTATTTTGATCTAAGGAGACACTAAAGAAAGACATACATCTCCAAGTGTGAAATAGTACTTTTAGGAGGTGGTGAAGATGAAAATATTTGGATTTAGTTCTGTAGGATAGCGGGGGTGAGAGTGGGGGTTGGGAAGCTGCATAGTCTGTATGGCTCTGAGATCCTGAACAAATGTATGCCCTTTCCATTGTGAGTTTTTGATCAGAGAAGAGAGTATTTCAGGGATTAGTATGAGGTATGAGTTTTTTCTGTTATGGTTTTCATCCAATGGTTTTAGTCCTTTCTTTAGCTTTGACTTTCGGAAAATATAGCCCCAAATTGGGTACATGTTTTGATATGGGTCAGTCTGAGTCTTGATGGATTCAGTCCCAATAACTTGCCATTATCAGTAGTCTCTTACCTCCCCCCTCCCCTTTTGGTCTACAAAAAGACCTCTAGAGATGTCCAGTGTGGGCTTTATTTTTGTAAAGAAACACCAGTGATCAATGTCCAAATGAGTTAGGACCTGGTTATTCAATAGGAGAGATTACGGGGATTTTAAAGAAAGGGTCTTTAGAGGGACATAACTAGTAATTTCTTTTCCCCAATTAAGTAACCTAGTGTGGTATCACAAAGGAGGATAGAATATTACTGTGTTATAAAGGTTTGAGGGTAGAATTAAGGGTGGTACATAGGACTATCTCTGGGTTAGTAGCAGTGCCACCAGTTGAGTAGTTTGTTGGCTCCAATGCAGAGGTATTGGCAAAGCTGATGGGATTTAAAGTTTATATTCTAGCATCATATCAAGATAAATTTTGCAATATTGCCCTTTAATATTTAGAGAAATTTCTTCTTGTGAGTTTAAGGATAAAATAGGGCATTCCCCATCATGTCACCTTCCCTCATTACCTACAGCCTTTTCCAACTTCACTTTCTTAGCTAATGCTAAGAACTGTTGTTTTTCCAGTGTCCTTTATTATTATGGTATCTACAATATCTTTATCAAGAGACTATGTGCTCTGGTACATGACTTGGGTATGGGCATTTAGCCAATAACACATGTAAGGCCATCGGTATATTCTGAGTCTTTTTCTGCTTTTGTTCAGTGAGGAGTTGGAGGTCTGTCTGGAGCATTGTCTTCCACTCTGGTTTTTGCTTGCATTTGAAAATCCCCTTTTTGACTTAAAATAGTTTACAGAAAGTAAGGAGCTTGGCCTCATCTGCTTCAGGATTTTCCCCTGAATGCTGTCTAAAGATATTATTAAGCTTGTGCTTGTTTCTTTGCTCAGAAGCAGATTAGAGTTTAATCTGAGACTTGGGGCTTAGCCTCCTGAAAACTGCACCCAAAAATCTATGTAGCTTTTCTAAATCCCGTTGATTTCCTATAAAATTCAAGGTTTCTTAGGTCACCCATGAGTTTTCTCATTTTTCAACCAATTTTATACATTTGAATTTTCTATATGTAAACAAATTGAATTAGATCTGGGTTATATGTTCCTAAAACTGCACTTTCATGGAACAGGCAAAGAAGTTGGGATCCAGGGGACCAAATTTTTGATCTTGATATTTTGTAACACTTGTAACCATTTCTTATAGCTAGTTTTACAGCTTTGTCTTTCATAATGTCTTTGTCTTTTAGAAGGATCCCCCTAGCTCAGAATGAAGAGTACATTGGATTGACAAGTCTGAAGACAAGGAAATAAGATAAATGATTATAATTTAGAAAAGAGAAATTGATTGGGGAGAGTAGTGGACAGTACAAAGAAACATCTCCAGGTCAAGTTTCAGTTTTTGAGATTCACACCTAAATCTTAACTGTTAATTTAAGCCTCCATTGAGTGTTTTATGGGTACTTTAAATTTAGCATATTCCTTGATCCAACCTGAGATTTTTCGGGTTCATTGGTGTTTTTAATGAGTTGATATTTGGCATTGTTGATCTTTTTTTGTTTGTTTTGTAGGTTTACATTTTATTTTATGTATTATATTACACTTCTTTGTATGCATATATATTTACTTGTAGTTATTAGACTTCTTTCTTCTATCTTCTTTTAGATTAATTTTTTTCTCCTTTACTAGCTATAGCTTTAGTTGCATTCCACACATTATTTGTAGTCATTTTATTATCTATTTCTTTTCTTTCTGTGCTCAGGATGGAACCTAGTGCGTACTAGGCAAATGCTCTGTTCAGTATCATGTACTGCACAGTACTTTTCTAATTTCTATTCCAATATCTTCATTGATGCTTGGATTATCTAGAAATGTGTTCCTTAATTTCTCTTTGGTCAGAGAACATATTCTTTATGATTTCAATTCTTGCACATTTGTTAAAGGTTTTAAGATATAGCATACGGTCAATTTTTATATATTTTATGTGTTAAAAAAAACATGGGTATCACTGGGTGCTGTGGCGCACTCCTGTAATTACAGCAGGTCAGGAGGCTAAGGCCTGAGGATTTCAAGTTCAAAGCCAGCCTCAACAACTAATGAGGCCCTAAGCAACTTAGCAAGACTGTCTCAGAAAAAAAAAGGGCTCGGGATGTGGTTCAGGGATTAAGAATCGAGGGTTCATTCCCTGGTTCCCCCCAAATAAATCAAAACAAATCTCTCTCTCTCTCTCTCACACACACACACACACACACACACACACACACACACACAGGTATCTGCAGTCATTGAATATTTTTTATATGAATCTATTAGGCCAAATTAAGTTGCAATTTATCATTATGAAATAACAATTTAGTAATGCCTTTTGAATTAAATATTACTTTGTTATTAATACAGCTATATGAGATTTCTTTTGGTTCATTGTTTGCCATGGTTTACCATTTGTCCTCCCTTGACTTTAATTTGTTTTGAATCTTCATATTTTAGTTGTGTTTCTTATAAAGTTTTTAAAATTTAAATCTAACAAGCTTATAATTCATTTACATCTAAATGACATATTAAATGACCTACTGGCATATTTTGTTTAAATCTTTCATGCTTCCTGTTTACCTCTCCAGCTTAATGTTTTTTAAAAAATATTTTTTTAAAATTTCATTTTCTTTCCTTTATTAACTTGAAAGTTTTACATTCATAATGTTCCTTTAATGATTATTCTAGAGATTAAAATATGTATTTTGATTTGCCAGTGTCTAATATTAATTGGTACATGTACCTTTTCCCAAAAAGCTACAAAAATATTAGACTGCTTTAATTCCATCTACTTCCTCCTTGACATAATATGGCAGTTATGTTTTCATTCTGTGTTTATACCTGAGAAGATGATATCACTGTTAGATACATTTAGAATGAACACCACCTTTATAATTTCTTACTTGTTCTATATTTTCATGCTTTGTTTCGGGCTTATTTTCTTTCTGCCTGAACATTTCATTTAGTGTGGAATTATTGACAAGTTTCCTGTTTTAGATCATCTGGAAATGTCTTTATTTTGCCTTTAATTTTGAAGGATATTTCACTGGGTAAAGAATTCTAGGTTAGCAGTCTCTTTCTTTCAGTTTTAGTAAATGTGTGTTGTTTTAAGCCAAGTTTGTGGTAATTTCCTACAGCAACGTAGAAAATGAATTTACCCTCCTTGATCAGACCTAGATCCCCCTTATCCTAGAAATAAACAAAATACTAGTGTTATATTTCCTGTGAATGCCTTTGTACTTCTGAGTTAGCTTTGTATCACTATGACCAAAATGCCCTGCAAGAACAACTTAGAGGAGGAAAATGTTATTTTGGCTCACAGACTCAGAGAGGCTCAGAACGTGGTTGGCTGGCTCTATTGCTCTGTGCCAAAGATGAGGCAGAACAACATGGTATTAAGGTGTGACAGAGGAAAACTGCTCTGTTCCTGGTGTCCCAAAATCAGAACAGGAGAGAGGAGGAAGGGGAAGATAATAATCCCCAAGATTGTATGTTCTCAGTGACCCACCTCCTCCAGCCATACCCAATCTGCCTATAATTATAGCACAGTAGAGTAGAGTACAGTAGTCCTTTGAAATTATTAATCCATCAGATGAATTAATCCATTAGGCCACAGCTCAAATTAGCTGATTATTTCTCTGAAAATTATTTCTTATGCATTAACAGAAGCTTTTGAGGGACACATCATATCCAAAACATAACAACTGCTTTTAGTATTTTAAAGATATTCTTACTGTTCTGATTTCTAGTATTTTAATCACTAACTGTCAGTCTAATTGTTTTAATTGCTTTTTTTTCCCTTCCTTGGCTGCTTTTAATGTTTTTTTTTAAAAGCAGTTTTTTAAGAAGTCCTGTATTTTTCTTTTTCACTTTTGCTCTTGTGATTCTTAATGCTTCTGATATCTGTATTTTTTTTTAAAGAGAGAGAGAGAGAGAATTTTTTTTTTTTTAATATTTATTTTTTAGTTTTTGGCGGACACAACGTCTTTGTTTGTATGTGGTGCTGAGGATCGAACCCGGGCCGCACGCATGCCAGGCAAGCGCACTACCGCTTGAGCCACATCCCCAGCCCTGATATCTGTAATTTGATGCTATTAATTTTAGAAAATTCCAGCCATTGTCTTTAAGCATCATTTGTGTCTCTTCCATCTTTTTTGTCTTTCTTTTTTTGTGGGATTCAGTTATGTGTATGTTAGCCCTTCTCATCTATATTGTTTGTTGTCTCATATCCTCTGTTTTATGGTTTTCATCATTTGTCATTTCATTCTTTTATTTTGAATGTTTTCCTCTGATTATTCTTTTATTCTTCATTAATCACTTTTCTATTATACTGCTTCTGCTTTTAAGCTTATCAGTTGTGTTATGAAATACATTTGTATTTCCCTGTTTTGGAGAACTTTGTTAGAATTATCTTTTATCACCTTGAATATTATATGAATGTTTAAAAACTTGCATAGACCAACTGGAGTCATGTGAGTCTGTCTGTAATGTCTGCAGCTCTGGTTGTCTTGCCTCATATCATGTGCCTTTTACTGTATATGTTTTAGGCATTGTGTTTGAAATTTTTCTAACTTTATAGCTAGGAGATAGTATATCCCAACATGAGCAATTTCATTTGAGCCAGCAGACTAGTACTACATTAATCTGTTTTCAGGCTTTGATATTCGAAACTGAGCTGCAGTCTCTATGAGAGTCAATATACTTCTTGTTTATATTACTTTTAGGGCACTGCTTTTTATGGTCTCAACCAAAAGTGCATGGGCATTTACTCCCTAGGACCTTTTCCTGCTTCCTTCCAAGTTTTAGTAGTTCCTTTACTCATTAGACCTCTTAGAACCAAACTTATCTCTTGGCTATTATTAAATCCTAAGTTAGCTTGTTAATTATTTACTTCTTGTAACATGTAAATTAATTTTATTTTATTATAGTTTTGCTTGTGATATTCTTTTTAGTTTATGAAAAATAATTATAATCTCACCCATCCCTTTTCAGATGAAATGTTTTATAGAAAAGTAAAAGTTGATAAAAAGAGAATAAATAAACAACCTTATTCTCTACTTAAGGAATATAGCATTAGAAAAATAAAAGCTGCATGAGTACCTTTCTGTGGTAGGGAAAATAATGCCCCCTCCCCCACCCCAATAATATTTATGTACTGATCCTTGGAATCTTTGAATACGGCAAAAGGGAATTAAAGTTGCTGATGCAACTAAGGTTTCTAATCAGCTGTCCTTCCAATAGAAAGTTTACTTTTGATGTTCTGGGTGGGCTCAACATAAGCATAGGGTGCTAAAATATTGAAGAAGGTGATAAATATGAGTCAAAGAGATACATTAGCAGAAGCAAGATCAGAGTGATATGTCTGTTTAAAGAAAAATAAAATGTAAAGTTCAGTAATTTTATCATGTCAACCTAATCCAAGTGCTCAGTACTTCTGTGACTCTGATAACTACTTATTGGACAGAGCAAACAGAACCTTTCCGTCTTTTAGTGTTCTGTTGGTACAGTGCTGGCATAGATACTCTTTAAGGTATGTGTGCTTTTCAGTTCACCAAAGCGCCCCACCCCCACCCCCTGTATCATATACACACATGTTAACCCTTCTAGTAGAGGATACTCAGGAGCCAGTTTTTCCCTCAAGTTGAATCTCAGCTAACTACATGACCTTGGCCAAGTAATGGACCTCTCTGTCCATGAGTTTTCTTATCCATAAAGTATGGCTAATTAGCTGATTCCAGCAATATATAAGAATACCTACCATATTGTGAATATATTGAAGTTTTTATCACTGTATCAATTACCTGTCTGATCCCAGAAGATATTTGAGTTTGCTACTACTTCTAGTAGCAAGTTTAACAGAGCATCTCCTTCCAGTTACCACTATTATCTTTCATATTACCTCCAGTTCTTCACTTCCCATCTACTTGTCAGCCCTCTTTAATCTGACTTCTGCCTTCACCATTCCACTTAGCTGTACTTGCTAATGTCACCATTCTGTGTGTTGCCAAACACAGTGGACACTTACAGAGTGGTTCTGGAATCTTCCTGGCTTGCTAGCTATGTGACTTTGAGCAAGTTACTTAACTTCCCCTTGACCATTTTATTTAGGGATAAAGAAAGAAACTCTTGGAGGGTGGTAGGAAACAAATGAGTCAGTGCTTATAACTGTGCTAGGAACATTATAGTCATTAGGGAAATATATATTATTTTCATTGTTTTGTATTTTAACAGGGCTTTTCCATTTCTGAAGCCGTGTAGTTTCTGAATTACTGTACTTCTTGTTTTTATTTTGTACATGTGGCTTTTCCTTCTCATTCTTCTATTGGAATTTCTTGTCTTCTACTCTGAATGTAAATTTTGAGGGTTTTTTTTTTTTTGAATAAATGTTGAGCCTCCCTAATCTGAAAATCTGAAATGCTCCAAAATCCAAGTTTTCCAGTATCAATTTGATGCTCACTGATAAAATCTATGTAGATATTCCAAAATCTGAAAGAATCAGAAATCTGAAATGCTTCTGGTCTTAAGCATTATAGATAAGGCATACTCAGCCTGAGATCAGATCCTCCAAAGCCTGGATTCCGGATTTTCTTTTGTGTTATCCATACTTTCCTAAGTTGATAGCACCCACTTGTAGGCTTCAAATACCATTTCTGTGCTGCAGATGTCAGAATTACATTGTAAGTCCAGACACATGTTCTGAGTTTAGTACCCATTTATATAATTGCTCTCTTTCATTTTGGTATTTTATAAGTTTTTCGAACTGAACATTTTCAAATTTGAGTTGATTTTTCTTAGTATTTTTCTTTATAGTTAGTGGTAACAGGTTCACCTAGTTGCTTTTGTTGTTAATTTGGAAATTTATCTCTGATATCTTTTTCTTCACATATCTAATGTGTAGTCTTTCAGCAAGACCTATTACCCTTATGTTCAAAATACAATTTCAGTATGTCTACTTCTCTTTATGTAATTCGAGAATTATCTCTTTATTTAAACAGATATCTTCTCCGGTACCAAGCCACTAACCATCTATTAGCTAAAAAAACAGTTGTACGTTTTGTTTTCTTTTGATTATAAGAACATACAGTTAATGTAACATTTACCATCTTAAACATTTTTAAGTTCTGTAGGTAATAAGTAAATTAGTAATGTGCAACCATCACCACTATCCATCTTCAGAATTTCTTCATCTTGCAAAACTGAAACTATGAACATCTTAAATACTATCTCACCATTACTCTTTATCTCTAGTCTCCAGCCACCATCACCTGCTTTTAGTGGATGAATTTGACTTCTGTGGGTATCTTACATGAGTGGATTTATACAGTATTGGTGAGCCATAGGTTTTAAACTTGTTTCCTACATTATACTTCCCTTTTTAAAAATTATTTGTCCCAAAAGCTGCTAACTCTGATCTTCTAAAAATGTTACTTCAATCAAGTCTCTTTATTGGCATCATATTGCACTTCATGAATAGTCAAAATCTTTAACATGATAATACTGGGTGATTTGTGCTTTGTCTGCCTCCCTACATACCCCCACATTTACCATTCCTTATTTATATGCCTCTGTTTGATTTTGAATCTGTCAAGCACCAAGCTCCTTTTTGTCTTAAGAAACCTGTTGTCTTATAGACTATAGCTTTTTAACGTCTGTAACATGATTGAAAAAATGGTACATGTGCAATAAAATGGTTGAATGAATGACAGTGAACTTGCCATGTATTTTGTCGTTTTTTAAAGATTCCTTTTTCTTATCACTCCTTCCTCTGTTCCATAAATAAAATAGGAAATTTGTTAAATTCTCATTTTATTGATTGATTAGAATGCATTTAGCTGGAAATAAAAAAAAAAACTTCCTCTGTATAAAAATGATGTAAACTGTAAGGAAATTTCAGCATCACAAAACTTCTAAGTCATGACTTCAGGCGTCTTTCATTTGTAGAACTCTAGGCACAGTATCTCGTTATGTCATTGTTTTAGTCAGCTTTTTTGCTCCTCTGATGAAAGGATCTGACCAGAACACTATAGAGGAGGAAAAGTTTATTTGAAGTCTAATGGTTTCAGAGGTTTTAGCCCATAGAAGGCCGGCTTCATTCCTCGAGCTCAAGATGAGGCTGAACATCATGGCTGGAGAGGGTGGCAGAGGGAAGTAGCTCACATCGTGGGGATCAGGAGACATGGAGAGAGACAGTTCTTCTCTTGCTAGATACAAAATATGTACCCCATAGCCACTCCCCAATTCCCACTTCCCCAGCCACACCCTCCCACTTTAATTAATCCCATCAGAGATTAATTCACTGATTAGGTTAAGACTCTTACAACCCGATCATTTCTCCTCCAAACCTTTTTGCATTGTCTCACATGTGAGCTTTTGGGGGACACTTAACATCCAAACCATAACAGTCATTAAGGGTTCAAGTTCTTTCCCTCTGTTTTATTTATTTATTTATTTATTTATTTTATTTTTTTAAATTTTTTATTGTTGGCTGTTCAAAACATTACATAGTTCTTGATATATCATATTTCACACTTTGATTCAAGTGGGTTATGAGCTCCCATTTTTACCCCATATACAGATTGCAGAATCACATCAGTTACACATCCATTGATTTACATATTGCCATACTAGTGTCTGTTGTGTTCTGCTGCCTTTCCTATCCTCTACTATCCACCCTCCCCTCCCCTTTTCCCTCTGTTTACATATTGTCATCAGCATCACCTTCATCCTTAGACAGGTTCCTTCATCAGTGCCAAATGATTATCACAGGGAGTAGAGTCTTTATCTTCTTGAGGTTGTCTTTTATTACCAGGAAACCCGCCCAGCAGTCTTATTTCTCATAAGTCATTCATTAGCTGGAATGAGAATTCGTAGCCTATTCTTGAACCAATGACAGGTAAATAAATTAATATCACCTTTGGACTATCCTGACCCACAGTGGGGCTGGGGAAAGTCATATTCTTCTGAGGCACATAGTTAAATTAGGTAAATGGATAAATCTGTACAAAATCAACATTCTGTAAAGAAAGAGTCAGGAGTAATATTTGATCAAAAATGTCAACTTTATAGTAATGCCAATTCCTGGTATAACTAGTACTTGTCACTGACTCCTCTAAGCTTTACTTCTCCTTGTGTGTTCTTGTGCTTCTGTGTTTATCTTGTTTTGATTCTTGTCTTTCCTTAATGTGAGCATATTACTTTATTGGTCTTAAGTACTCTGTTCATTTAGAAAATTTTCTTAGAAACTTCCCCCTTTTTAATAACTTCAGATACTACTCTTGTGTCTACAATTTGTGTCTTAGTCTATAGCCTTCAGTTCTCTTACTTTTCCACTGGACATCTTTATGTGTTTTCATCTCAAGCTCATTTTCTTTTAGAACCATTTACTTGGCTATTTTGCCTTTATCTTTTTCATCTTTCATCCATGAATTTCAGGTCAGATTGGTGGTTACTTTTTGAGGGACATTCATTTGTACTTTTATTTTGTTCTGCCTTGTTTGTGACCATCTTGAAGGCAAGGGCCATGTAGAGTTTATGCATTCCTGGGAATATTTTTTTTCTATTAGCTCATGTAGCTAAAGGAAGGATGTTCCTCCATACATGATCCATTTATGCCCATTGTAAAGCTGCCTATGACTTACTTTAAATGGTAGCAAATTGTAAAAATGCTGATGTCACATTTTATTGACAGTGCAGAGATTGTGTATTCTCTTTCTCTTTTTTTTTAACTTTTTTATTTTTAGTTTTTATTGATTTTTGAAAAAACAATGACAGCAGATTGTATTAAAATTCTTATTACACATGTACAGCGCATTCTTTCATATCTCTGGTTGTATATAAAGTATGTTGACACCAATTCGTGTCTTCATACATGTACTTTGGATGATGATGTCTATCACATTCCACCATCTTTGCTAACCCCCTGCCCACTCCCTTTCCCTCCCACCCCTCTGCCCTATCTAGAGTTCATCTATTCCTCCCATGTTTCCCATCCCTACCCGACTATGAATTAGCTTCCTTATATCAGAGAAAACATTTTGCATTTGTTTTTTTTGGGGATTGGCTAACTTCACTTAACACTATCTTCTCTAACTCCATTCATTTACCTGCAAATGCCATGATTTTATTCTCTTTTATTGCTGAGTAATATTCCATTGTGTATACATACCACATTTTTTTTTTTAATCCATCCATTGGAAATCTGGGACTGGAACCACCATTTGACCCAGCTATCCCTCTCCTCAGTCTATTCCCAAAGGACTTAAAATCAGCATACTACAGGGACACAGCCACATCAATGTTTATAGCAGCACAATTCACAATAGATTGAATATTCTCTATGGAGCAAGTTACTTTGGATCTCTAAAGTTTCATTTTCTCATATATAACAATAATACATTGTTATGAAGTCATTATTAAAACACATTTGCCATGCAAAGGACTGTAAGAAACTTCTGGGAAGATGGCAGAAGAGGAAGCACTAAGATCTATGTCTCTAGAATCAGTGCCAGAATCGCACTGGCAGAATCTGTCCTTTGAATCTACTTTGGAACCCTGAAAGCTGTTGAAGACTTGCAATTTCCAGAGAAAGGCTTGAGTGGTAAATCACAGTTAATGTTGGTCAAGTTTTCTCATAGCGCAGTAGGAGCTGCCCATTTCCCATCCCCAGCACTGTGTCAGGCAGCTATGCATATGTACTTGAATCAGCTTGCACAAGGCTTGTGTGAACCAGGTGGGGAAAAAGGGCCCTGTCCTGCCACTACTGTGGATTTGTGTGCTTATTTTTGTTTCTGATCGTTAATTGCTACTTATAATCAAGAGGTGCAAGAGGTGGGCAGTCACCATGCCATTGTTGCAAGCCCCTAGTCTTCTAAAATGACTTCCAGGAGATTCAAAGGGCTGGCACACTTTTTTTTCCACCTGCATTTTTCTTTTTCTGTTTTTCCTTTTGAGAAAAAGATGATGCAGACATTAAAAGACAACTAAATATACAGGGAAAAAAGAAAGTGAGTTCCTTTTTTTTTTTCAAGTTGTAGATGGACCTTTATTTTATTTATTTAGTTTTATGTGGTGCCGAGGATCGAACCCAGTGTCTCACACATGCTAGGCAAATGCCCCAGCCCCAGAAAATGACTTCTTATGCTAGGAGAAAGGTGCAGGCACAGGAAAAATTGTGAGGTTACAACTCAGATTTATTCTTGGTGCAGACACAGTCTATAACCATCAAAAAACAATAACAAAAGAGTAGCAATCTCTGGGAAAGAGAAAATCTAATTTCTAGTTACTACATTATTAGATTGAGATTTCCAGTTTTTAGCAACAGAAGCAAAACAAACAAAAACCCCAAACAAACAAACAACAATATAAACAGGCATGTAAAGAAACAGGAAAGTGGGGCCCGTTTAGATGAAAAAAAGAAATCAATAAAAACAGTCCCTGAAAAAGACCTGATGGCAGAACTACAGTCCTAGTGTTTATGATGACATTTTTGGTCTACGATGGACTGCATATAGGATGATGTATATACTATATTGCTTGGGTGTGTATTAAATTATACCATCTAGGTTTGTGTAAATACTATGACATTGACAGGACTATGTATTCTTAGTGACACGTTCTCAGATCATATCTCTGTCCCTAATCAATACAGGAATATACTAGACAGACACTTTAAACAAACATATTAAACATGCTGAAAGAAATAAAGGAAGATTTGGGGAGAAGTCAGGAAAATGGTCTGTGAACAAAAGGGAAATATCAATTAAGAGTTAGCAAATGCAAAAAGGAACCAAAAAGCAAGTCTGGAGCTGAAAAGTATAATAATTGAAATGAAAAATTCACTAGATAGTCTCAAAGACAGAGATGAGCAGGCAAAAGAAATGATCAATGAATTTGAATATAAAGCAATGGGAAACATGAAGTCTGAGGAACAGAAATTAAAAGATTTGAAGCCTATGGGACATGTGGGTAAAACATGCTGTGTAGGAGTTCCACAGTGAGAAATGGGGAGAGAATATTTGAAGAAATATTGGGTAAAATTTTCCCAAATTGGATGGAAGACGTGAATATAAACATAAAGCTCAGTAAAATCCAAGTAAGATGAAAGAGATTTATACCAAGATATTATACTTTAAATTTTGAAAGGCAAAGAAGAAAATCTTAAAATCAGCAAGACGGGAGTTACTAGTTACATAACAAGGAACCACCAATAAAATTTTAGACAAATTTGTCACCAGAAATTGTTGGAGGACAGAAGGCCAATATGTTAGAAATCCTAAAAGAAAAACAACCTTTGTATAAGACTTTTGTATTCAGCAAAATTATTTCAAAAGTGAGGGTGAATTAAGGCATTTCAAATCAACAAAAGCTGAAGGACTTTATTACCACTAGGTCTGCCCTGCAAAAAATGCATAAGGGAGTTGTGTAAGTTTTAATGCAGGGCCATAAGGTAGTAATTCAGAGCCAAATGAAGGAATAAAGATCTCAATAAAGGCAGATGTATGAAAAATTCTAAAAGCTAATATTTTCATAATTCTTGGCTTCTATATGATAAAAGAGACAATACAGCTTTTAAATTACTAATCTGAAAGCTAGTATTATTGTAACTTTGGTTTGTAAGTCAACATTTCATTTTCTACATGGTCAAGAGACTATTGCATTTAAAGGAACTATTAGTGTATGTTTTGGGGCAAAAATGTAGAAAGATTTAATTATGTAATACCAGTAATTGAAAGAATGAGTATGGAGCTGTAAAAAGGAGAATTTTTTGAATATGCTTTGAATCTTAATGGCATAAGCTGTTCAAAAGACAAAGATTGGTAGAATCGATAAAAGCACACAAGCTTAGTGAGAGGTAGAATAGTAGAAACTGAGTATGAATTTTGGTTTCCCACTATATGTTCATAATATTCTCATGTACTAAAAGGACATGTCCAATGCAGTGTGCAAACTTATTTGTATTGATTCACACCAACCATTAAAAAAATACAAAACTATATCAAAGATAAATAAGTAAAAGCACATAACCCCACCACACGCTGTCTATAAGAGATTCACTTTAGCTTTAGAGATACAAAGAGATTGAAAGTCAATAGGTAGAAAAAGATATTCCAGCCAGGTATGGTGATGCATGCCTGTAATCCCAATGGCTTGGGAGGCTGAGGCAGGAGGATTTTGAGTTCAATGCCAGCCTCAACAACTTAGCAAGGCCTTAAGCAACTCAGTGAGACCCTGTCTCTAAATAAAATATAAGAAAGGGCTGGGGGTGTGGCTTGGTGGTTAAGCACCCCTGGGTTCAACCACTAGTACCAAAACAAAACAAAACCCCAAAGACATTCCATGCAAAATGAAACCAAATAAGGGTGGCTATACTAACATGAGATAAAACAGACTTTAAAAAGTTCACAAGAGATGAAGGACATTATATATTAACAAAAGGCTGTCTACAGCAAGAATGTGTAATAGTTATAAACATTTAAACACCTAATGATAGACTATCAAAATATATAAAGGAAAAAGGCTACATGAAAAAGTAGATAGTTCTACAATAGTAGGTCACTTCAGTAACTTCCTCTCTCTAATGGATAGGATAACCAAGAAGATAATATTTAAAGAAATAGAGGACTTAATAAAAGAAATCTAGGTCTAACAGACATATGGAACACCTAGCAATATCAGTGTACTTTTTCTCCCTAGATTCACATGAGACATTTTCCAGGATAGATTATATAATTGTCTACAAATTAAGTTTCAATGGATTGTTAAAGGTAGATATCATATAAATTATATTCTCCTAATACCATGGGAGGAAGTTAGAAATGAAGAACAATTTAAATAGGAATTTTGTTTGGAAAATAAACAGTGCATTCTCTAAACTTCAGTAGGGCAAAGAAATCATAAGGAAAATTAGAAAATACTTAGAGATGAATGAAAATTAAAACACAGTATATCAAAACTTATACAATGCAACAAAAGCAGTTGGAAAGGAGAAATTTGTAACTGTAAATACTGAGGGTAGATAAAACAACAACCTAACTGGAAATGAAGTAGAATTATCTATACTCAAAAATGATATGATCTTGTCTGTAGAAAACTAGATTTTATACACAGACACAAAACATTTTTTAAGCTAATTAATAGATGCCCCAAAGTAGCAGCATTTAAATTCAACCTTCAAAAAGTAGTTGCATTCCATACACTAATAGGCAACAATTTGAAAAAACAAATTAAGAAAACAATTCCATTTAAAATACCATCATAAAGAATAAAATACTTAGGAATTAACCAAGAAGGCAAAAGATTGTTCACTGAAAACAAAACGTTATTGAAAGAGTTTGAAGAGGACATAAATTGATAGAAATACACCCACAGTCATGAATTGGCAGATTTAATGTTGTCAAAAGGTTAATACTACCCAAAGTGTCTATAAATTCAGTGTAATATCTATCCAAATCCAAGTGGCTTTCCCCACTCTGCCACCGCACTCCCAGAAATAGAAAAACCCATCTTGAAATTCATGTAAAATTCAAGTCTGCTGACCCTGGAGAGGTAGAACTCACCCTTCCTAATTTCCTAATTTCAAACTGACTACAAAATCCCAGTAATCTAAACAGTATGGTGCTAGTTTAAAGACAGAAATGTAGACGATAGAGTAGAATGGAGGCCTAGAAAACCCTTGCATATGTAGTAAATGATTTTTGCATTTGGAACTGTATTAACATCATAAGAAGGTGCTCAGTAATAGTAATCATCAGGAAAATACAAATTAAATTTACAATAAGGTATCATCTCACATGCATTAGGATGACTATATTTAAAAAAATGGAAAATGACAAGTGTAGGTGAGAATGTGGAGAAATTGAAACCCTTGTGCACTGTGAGTGGGAATCTTAAATGATAGAGCTGCTGTGGAAAACTGTATGGTGGTTCCTTAAAAAAAATAATAAAAGTAGAATCACTCATCAGATTAATAAGCAGTTCCACATCTGGAAATATACCCAAAAGACTTGAAAGCAGAGTCTTGAAGTAATATTTGGTACACCCAGGTTGATAGCAGCATTATTCATAATAGTTAACATGTGGAAGCAACCCGGTGTCTATTAAAGGATGAATGGATAAGTAAAATGTCTGTTTCTCTCTCTTTCTGCAGTATTCTTAAGCCTTAAAAATGAAGGAAATTCTGATGTCATACAACATCTTAGGGACTTTTTGCTTAAGTGAAATAAGCCAGTCACAGAAATACAGATTTTGTATGATGACATATAAGATATTTTAAATAGAATTAGAGACAGTAATAGGATGGTAGTTGCTAGGATTTGGGGGCACAAGTAAATGAAGAGTTGTTAATGGATATAGTTTAAGTTGGAGATAGTTGGTGGTGATGGTTATACAATATTTATGAATGTATTTAATATTTCTAAACTATACACTTAAAAATAGTTGACATGGTAAATTTTATGTTAATATATTTTACCACAATAAAAAAAATTGAAGTGATATTGTGTATTATGAAGTAAGTAAACTTTCTAAGTATGACACTTTTTCCCCCCTAATAAAACACCTTGCAGTTGTTCTAATGGCCTTTTGTGTGCAGTCAGTAATCTAAAGATATTAAGAAATTATTTCTTCTTCTATAGTTACATGTCTGCTTTATTTGTATCTTTTTTTTGTATTGGTTGTTCAAAACATTACAAAGCTCATGACATATCATCTTTCATACATTTGATTCAAGTGGGTTATGAACTCCCATTTTTGCCCCAAATACAAGTTGCAGAATCACATCGGTTACACATCCACATTTTTACATAATACCATATTAATGACTGTTGTATTCTGCTACCTTTCCTATCCCCCCTCCCCTTCCCTCTCATCTTCCCCCTCTACCCCATCTGCTGTTGTTTAATTCTCTCCCTTGTTTTTTTTTTTTCCCCTTTCCCCTCACAAACTCTTATATGTAATTTTGTGTAACAATGAGGGTCTCCTTCCATTTCCATACAGTTTCCCTTCTCTCTCCCTTTCTCTCCCCCCACTCGTCTCTGTTTAATGTTAATCTTTTCCTCATGCTCTTCTTCCCTGTTCTGTTCTTAGTTGCTCTCTTTATATCAAAGAAAACATTTGGCATTTGTTTTTTAAGGATTGGCTAGCTTCGCTTCGCATAATCTGCTCTAATGCCATCCATTTCCCTGTAAAATCCATGATTTTGTCGTTTTTTAGTGCTGCGTAATACTCCATTGTGTATAAATGCCACATTTTTTTTATCCATTCATCTATTGAAGGGCATCTAGGTTGATTCCAGAGTGAATTGTGCTGCTATGATCATTGATGTGGCAGTATCCCTATAGTGTGCTCTTTTAAGGTCCTCAGGGAATAGACCGAGAAGGGCGATAGCTGGGTCAAATGGTGGTTCCATTCCCAGCTTTCCCAGGAATCTCCATGCTGCTTTCCAGATTGGCCGCACCAATTTGCAGTCCCACCAGCAATGTACAAGTGTACCCTTTTCCCCACATCCTCGCCAGCACTTGTTGTTGTTTGACTTCCTAATGGATGCCAGGTCCGCTTACAGAGCCTGGCAGGCGGCGGCCGCGGGACTGGACCTCCTTCTTTGTATCTTTATAATATCTTTATATATTTGTCTACATGATGATATATAAGTGTTTATATATACGTTTGTGCATATTTATATACTTATGTGTGCATAAATATACCTAGAGAGAAGGCATGTATGTATTTTCTATGTATCTACAGTCATGTAAAATACATGTTTTATGTAAGTAGTTTTAAAACATGTGCTTCATGGACTTTAACATGTATCTGAAGTGCTTAGTATCTTAAAATATGCTAAATATTTGATAAATGTTATCATCTTGTGGGATTCCATCTCTGGTTCTGCCAGGAAGTTCCATTAAGAATATTTACTTACAGAGAATTGGATTTTTTGGTATTCTGGAAAGTTGCAGACAAAGGTGTATTTCTGACTTTTGGGAAATGGCACTGAATTTGGTTCAAGAAGTAAGAAAACTTAGGGCTTATAAGTCCACGGGAGCAAATTTTTATTTTTTACAGAATGGTATGAAATTCTCAAATAAAAAGTCAATATTGTTGCAAGACTTTATCTTCTTCAGTCTGGCATAACTGCCTTATGAGAATTCACTGGCATTCATTCTTATTCAGCCCCCATCCACTGTGAGATATTTCTATAGAGATAGAAAAATTGAAAAATATTTTGTATTTTTAGTGTCTCCCATTTCTTCTAGCACGAATATTAAGAAGAAAAGAATGATTATAAGTGACCAGTTTCAAAATAAGGTTCTTGAAGTGAAGACACAGTGAATGTTGTTTTATCCTTAATAGAGTTGTTAAGAAAAATGAGACTTTGGGGAAACGATATAAGAAAGTTTATTGGATAAGTAGTTTGAAGGAAAATCCCCATATTCTTGTTATGTTAAATGATGATGTAATGTTTTAACCGAACAGACAAGAAAAGACCAAGGTTTTTTTTTAAACTTCCAAGGCAAATATTTTTAAAGCTCTGCATAGTTATTTCTCCAAACTAGATTAAAATGAGTTTGAAGTATGAGAGCCAACAGACTTGGCTTAACTTTCATGAGGTAATATAGAGGAGAGGTATTCACTAATAGGTTTACAAGAAACTTTGTTACTTCTTGGGACTTGGCATCAGAAGCTGCCAGAAGACTTGACAGTGATTCCTGTTGGGTTTGTTCACTGTTGTATCTTGGAGACTGTAGTGGTGCCAACCACAGGAACTCCCAAATTGCTAGGAAAGTCTCTCAGATCTAGAATTAGTAGTTCTAATAATAAAAATTTTAAATATACTAATGCCATTAATCAAAAGTTAACTTGTGGATTTCATCTGTCAGAATCATCAAAAGAGCACAATATATTAATATTTCAGGGGACCTTAAGCAAAAGACAGCATAACTAGCTATAATGTACTTTCAGATTTTACCCAATTTAAATGTAAGGAAGTATTTCAATTTGCTCTAATGCATTGTAATCTACTGTAAGATTATTAAACACAGTAAATGATAAAATGCCACCAGCAGTGCACCTGTTGCCAAAATATTAGCCTGCTGTATATAGCAAGGGAGAACTCCAACCAGATGAGTTGTGAGGTATCTCAATAAGAAAAACATGCTTTGTAGGGTTTAGGATTCGATTGAATGATTCTAAGGAGAGACTAGAGGGAAAAGACCAGCTCTGGATTGGATGCTATCATGAAATAAGGTCAGTTTGATTATTGCGTTCATTAAGGAGTAAGGAGAGATGTGAAGGTGGAACAGGAGACTTATTTTGCAGGTATAGTACAGCCTTGGACAAAACTTGTTTCCCATTGCCTTATTAACTGGCCTTGCCACTGATCTCTTAGGAATATTACAATTTGATCAATCAGTAGAACATATTTTCACTGAGTCCCTCCTTCTGGTCAGATTCAGCCATTTAGCAGATCATTGCTTTGTGAAATTCAAATTTTTACTATTAGTAAAATTCCATTGATCAGGAGATTATTCAGAGAGCTTCATCTACATTGGTGAAGATAGTTCTTTATATATACTTTTTGTTGCTCTTGTAAGGTTAACTAATTGAGTTATCTGAAGCAGATATTGCTGTACACATTTAAGACTGAGGAGATTACATTTGAACAGTGTAACACTGACAAATGCCGAGTTACTTAACAGTTTGTAGTCCACTTCTAAGCCAAGAGCCAAGGTCCCTGAGTGTAGTTTTGATATCAAGGGAATCTTGCCTAGGTGTGACATCATGGGGATTGCTCTCCTGCTTATTTTTAGTTCACTATTTAAAGAGTTGCTTAGTTGTTGAGTGTAATTACTCAGGAACCTAGAGTGAACTGAATTGCACCCAAAACAAAGAGGCTACAGTCTCAACCATTTATTTGATTGCATATTTTAGTGAAATCACAAAGAGATTGTATCCAGGTATTAGATTCACACAGGAAATGGTAAGAGACCCATATAACAATATTATGAATAGGAGTCTTTTGGGTATCATTGTTAAAGGTAACAAATGTCTCAATAATTTAGATTCTTTTTTTTTTTTTTTTTTTTTTGGTTCTAGGGATTGAGCTCAAGGACACTTGACCACTGAGCCACATCACCAGATCTGTTTTGTATTTTATTTAGAGACAGGGTGTCACTGAATTGCTTAGCACCTTGCTTCTGAACTCTTGATCCTCCTGCCTCAGCCTCCTAAGCCAGTGGGATTACAGACGTGTGCTACCATGCCTGGCAATAATTTAGAAATTTAAACAGGCACAGAAGAATATAGAAAAACCATGCATGGTTCTGGCTATTTAAATCTTGTTCCATGGGTCCTTGATGGAAGGAGTGACTTTGATGCTTTTTAATGCAAAGGCTTGAGTAAAAATAGTATGTTGCTCTAAGATATGAATTTTAAGAATACTCACTTTGACATCTCTGGATGGGATAGTCTTTAAGTTATTTGAAGGTGTGTTGTCTCACAAGAGCTATGGGGCCAAGGATTCATGCCATAATGTGGCAAAATCATTTCCATGGAGTGTTCAAGTGCAGTCTTCTTCTAATGATACTTCAAAATAGCTAGTCACCTATTCTGAGAACATGTAAAACTGATTAAGTATCTAGCAAGTAAGGATAGTTGTTTCCATCAGTGACAAGATTGAACCCTGGAACATTAGTGTTAATCAGAATTATTACAATGGAAATGAATGAATCATCTGTTGTACTATAATACATAATTGATTTATAAAGTGACTGTTTCTAATGCCCAGGGAGTTAGAATGTATTAAGAATAGCAAGGACTTTGATAAATGTGTATAGTCTTTTGATTTCTATGAACTGTCCTGTGATTAATACCAACTTTTGTATTATGGACATGAGTCTGCCTCTTCTCAAAGTACATATCATTGAATTATATATTCATTAATATATTTTATTTGCATATAACCAATTTAGAGCTCCCATACTACCACTACTTTTTTTTTTTCCATATTGAAGATTGAACCCAGGGGCACTTAACCACTATGCCATATCCCTAGCATGCATATGCGCTCCGCCCACCCCACCCCACCCCATCCCACCCCCTTTTAGATTTTTGAGTCAGGGGCTCACTAAGTTGCTGAGGCTAATTTTGAACTTGGAATCCTCCTGCCTCAGCCTCCCAAGCCACTGGGATTACAGGTGTGCACCATTGTGCCCAACCCCCATACTTCTTTTGATTTGACAGATAATCAATTTAGAAATGTTTTCACAATAGTTTTGAATTAAATAACATTTGGAGAATGTTGATCAAATCATTATTTTTACTAGCTTGCCCTTTTTAAGGTGAAGGAGCAAATTTTTGCATTACCTGGTGGCCATTCCAGGAAATTCAAAAATATTTCAGATGTAGAATATATCTTATATCTTATTGTTTAATTATTCTGGATTTGCAACCTAAATTTACTAAAGGCAAAATGAAGAAGACTCTCAAATGATATAATAATTGCAAACCTAATTCTTGGTATCTAAAGGTAAGAAAAATTCCTGGGGATATTTAAAAATATAGCACTAAGAATAATAGGATCTTTGATTTTTTAAAATAAAGAAATCTTATTGAAAATGTTTTATACCAACACATTTATTTGTCATCAGGCTGTTGGTAAAAATATTTCCTGAATTTGATGTGTAAAGCATGTACTACATTGTTAGAGTTGCTTCAGTATAGTTGATTATTGAACGTGGCATCATGAGAATGATTGATATCTTATAACCAGATTTTTGTTGTTGTTGCTTTTTTCCTACCCGTATAGGGTAGGTAGAAATACAGTGGTATCTGTATACTTGTACATAAAACCAAAATTACAACTGTGAAAAAAGATTTAAATTCATGTATAAATATATCAAAAGTATTCTAGCTGTGTTATTTCCAAATAAGATAGAGAGCATCATGAACAGTAATTTTGGTAGTTTACATGTAGTTTAAATGGAAATAAGCAAAGGATATTGCTTTTGGATTTTTAATATACTGCTTTGGGGTATAAAAACAAGGGTTTATATCTCTGTATGACTAGATTTAAGTATACTGTTTTGATACTAATTTTGAAAGCCATGCAAGTATGTCCTTTACATTAAAAAATCTTCTAAAATATGATTAAGGCCCAAGAAAATGTATTTAATGGCTATCTTTGTTTTGAATCTTTGCATTCTTTCTCTAGTTGGAAATACTAGGGTCATTAAAAATACCAAAGATGGCACACCAAAGAAGTTAAACCACATCCCTAAAGCATCGGGACTCAACTATTTGTCATCTTGCATAATCAACAAGATTTTATTCCCTTGTCCAGCATTCTTAAAAACCTTTTCTCTTAATAACCCATCATAACTCAGTATGCAGTGACAGTTGTTTATGGTCACATAATAAGACACTTAAATTTAACACATTAGTCTCATTGTATTTCACAGTTTTTACTACATAACTAAGCATATTGACTAGTTCATCTGGTTTGTTTTCCCTGAAGCATGACTTTGTGAAGAAAGTAGTGCATTGTCTTGCCTTCTGGCGGGAGCTCCTTGATCCGACTATTCCAGAACGTTCTCCTGCCACTGCAACTGCTAGTGTTATTATCCAGACAGACTCCTATATAGGACTCAACTGCCAAAACTACATCTTTTCACAGAGTAGTCAGTATTTAATGATCTTATGCAAATGTGGAGCTAGTCTAGAACTTAGTACTTCTAAAACTTGTTTTGAGAAAAACCAAATATGTCAGGATTCCTAATCCTTTCTGAGTAACTTGTTACCCACCCCCACTGGAAACTTGTAAAATATATCTTTTGTCTTTACTTTTCTGAAATGTGTAGATATTGTGTTATGGGTTTGTTTTCATTCTTTTATGTGGGAATTCCGTGGACCTTTCTGATTTTGAAAATCATTTCTTTTAGTTACAACTTTGCTTCCTCTTTTTTCTCTCTCTGAAACTCCTCTAAGTATTTCTGTTTTGGATCTTATGGATTGTTCCTCTGATTTTCTGTTTTTCTCACTTTCTGGAGCTTTCTTTTGCATTGCTTCAAGATACAGTTGATTGTCCCTTTTATTGTGCACTTTGAGCAACGTAGGTATTAGGGATGCCTATATCCCCTTATGCAGCTTAAAATCTGAGTATAATTTAATATTTATCTTTATGTTCATTTACATTTCTCTCAACTGTAGGAACTCTGTATAATTTTTGTGTATAGTTTTTATGCATTTAATTTTTATAGTAGATTTATATATATTTTATGAAAGTAAAAGTTAAAATAGATTATTACATAAATATATTTTATGCATTTCTGGCATACCTTTTAATTTTTTTTCAATATTTCTAGGCTATACAATTTGCAAGTTTTTACAAATTGTCATAAGTCTTTAAAAAAATTGCATGTAAATGGACCCACACAGTTCAAATCCATGTACTTAGAACACTATATATAGTAATTATTCATGTTTTCCATATTTTTATTAGTGCATTGTAGTTGTATATAATGGCAGGATTCATTGTTACATATTCATACATGCACATAATAATATGTAAAATGTATCTTTTGTCTTTACTTTTTTGTCTTTACTTTTGGCCAGTAGTGCTCAATAGTATTTCCCCCTTCCATCAGTTACTCATTTGTATAATCTGAGTATTTTTACTAGATATCAGTGAAACTATGCAATAGTGTTTTCATTAAAAAGTATGTACAACTATAATGCACCAGTACAAAAATGTGGGGGAAAAAAACTGTGTGGATAGATAAAAAATTGAACATACTTTGTAAACCACAAAGTACCATTGTATTATAGTGGTATTTATATTAGATAGTTTTCAAGAAGGGGTTTTCTTTTTTATAATTAAACATTTTTTTTCAGTTATTTGACATTAATTCTCCCCATTGCACATTTTTTCCCAATAATTTATAAATAAAGAAACATGTAATTACTTGAGATAGGGAATAGAACTGATTGAAGGTTAGAATAGTTTTTAGTTCATTGGGGAGAAATTGTTATTTATCAACTTAACCATTTTTAAGTAAGAAAAGGTAGTAGGTATAAAGGAAGTGAATGGGTGAATCTTTGGTTTAACTTATTATTTCCATTCTCACTGTCTTAGATCTTGGAGGGATCAGTCTAGGGTGCTAACCTCACATAGTAGAACTCCTGGGTTAGCCATCTGGTTAAATCAATACCCTGCACATGAAAATGTCTAATAGACATATTCTTATCCCAGTTGCATTTTTTTGTCTTTAACTTCATTAGGCCTTTCATAAATAATTCAAATTTAGTGAGCATTAAGTACAGATATTCTTAATGTCTTTTTAATGTAATGAATACCCACAGTGCTTTACTGGAAAGTATCTTATACAACTGATTATCAGAAAATTATTTTTTTCCCAGGAAAATAATTTACCATTGGGCTATGTTTTCCTCACTAAGATTTGGTATAAAATATATTGTAGAAGCAAAAATATAGTGTTTTAAATTAACTGACTTTATAAGAGGATATTAACTCATTCAGTCAAACCTTCATTGTACTCAAGTTTCTATTCCTGTCACCTCTACCTTTTTACTATATGACCTCATTTCCAATTTCATAAAAATAAGAGTCATCAAAATGGGAACTGCTCTAGCCTTTTGCCTCTAAACCAACTTGTTTCTATCTGTATCCACTTTTTGCTCTATGAAAGGAGTGTATCCCTTCTAACTCTAGTAATTTCAGTGTCTTTGCTTTCCTAACCTGCTCTTTCCCCATCAGCAGCTCCTTTTCTCTGGATTCTTCCCTGTTGGCTCTTCCATCTTTTTAAAACGTAATTTTTTTAACCTTATATATTATTCCACCACCTCCTTTTTTTCTTCCCCTCAAAGAATTACCTACATGTATTGTCTCAGTGTATGTTCCATTCATTCCTCAGCCTTTTGCAATGTAGGCTCTGTCACTACTTCATTTCAACTATTTTTGTCTAGTAGACTATCCACGGAGGCTTCGTTATTATTAAATTGACTTTCCTTACCAGACCTTTGCAGCGTTTGATACTATTTACTGTTCTACTCTTCTTGAAATTTTTTTTTAAGTCTTTTCTCTTTAGTTACATTGCATCTGCTCCCATGGCTAGAGCTTCTTCAGCTGTGTATATTGATTATGATAAATTGATGTTTTTAGTTTACCCTTGAGCTTGAAGTATTTTATTCAGCTTGCTTCAGCCATGCCCACCCAAATGTCTCATACGTCCTGAAAACTCAACCTACACAAAAGGAGAATTTTCATCTTTTTCCCCCCAAAACCTTTTCCTTCTGTTGTTTGTTATTTCAGTGAATAATGTTGTAATTCACTTGTTACCTGTGACTCCTTCTCTTTCCTTAACCTACTTTAATTACCTTCTGTCTAGTTTTCATACTAACCACCATTCTGCAGTAGCCATCATCATTACTCTCCAAATAATTTTAATACTAATTGCTTTTAAATATTCTGCCTCCTGCACTTGTTTACTCTAAGCATTCACAAGGCAACCAGAGATACATTTTCCAATAAAATATAATTGATACTCTTTTTGGGGGGTGGGGGTAATTAGGGATTGAACTCAGGGGCACTCAACCACTGAGCCACATCCTCAGCCCATTTTGTATTTTATTTAGAGAAAGGATCTCAGTGAGTTGCTTAGTGCTTCACCTTTTGCTAAGTCTGGCTTTGAACTCACGATCCTCCTGCCTCTTAACAGAAAACTTTACTTTATATTATTGTTCTTTGAGTTAAAAAGTCTGTCATGGTCTGATCCTAATTTTATTCCTGCCCTGATCTCCAGTTGTATACTGTATCTATTCTTTCCAAAATGCTTCATTTTCTCTCACCTCACATGCTTTCATTACCGAGTACCTCTTAACTGATACAGAGGCAACAGTTCTCAAAGTGTAATCCAGGAACCGTTGGCTGTTGATGAGTTCCTTTCATAGGGTCTGCAAGATCAGTGCTGTTTTCATAATTATGCTATGATAATTGCTTTTTCCATTCTTATGAGTGTACAGTGGATTCTTTTGTAGAGGTAAGATAATGTCTGATGATACCATGGCTCTGGTGGCTAATGAATGATATTGGCATTTGTATTTGTGTGTTTTAAAACGTTGCCTTCCTTAAATTCTCAAAGGGCAGATACTGATAGATATAACAAACAAAAAGTTCTTCAGGTTCTCAGTAATTTCTTAGAGGAAAAATGGGAGTGGAATCTCCAAATTTTGAGAACAGCTATATAGGCCTCCTCATTTGAGACTTCCTTTGAGAAGTCTTTGCTTTGGGTCTTCCATGAAAGGAACCTTTGGATGATGTCTCTGGTTTTTTCTTGCCTTATTATAGCACTTATTATATTATTACAGTTTAGCTGTTTATCTGACTAGGGCAGTAGACACAAAAAGGTACAAAAAATAAGATATTCCTGTTATATCTTTAGTATTTACCACAGTTCTGTATACATAGAAATTGTTCAATAAGTAAATACATGTTGAGTAAATATCTCTTGAAGGTATTTGGGGATGACCTGTGTTATTATCAGATTATGATCATTAACAGGTTTTTAAAATTATAACCATTTTGTGCTTTTGTGATGCTTTCTTAACTTTTTTGATCTACTGGTAATCTGATTTGGTTTTTGAAAGCAAGTTTTGTTTTATGTTTATATTGTTTAAATACAAACACATCAGCATATATAGAGAAAATATATTCGAATATTAGAATAGAAAGAATTTATCACCATGAGCCAGAAGGTCTATCTCTGAATCTGTATTTTTCACAAGTAACCGTGGAGCCTTGAATAAATCTTTTTATTCCTTTTAAGATAATAGGTTATCTAAAAAATTTTTCCTGTATAACATGCAATTACATATGAAAGTATTAAGTGCATATTAAACATGATTTATTTTTATTTACATTTTACTTTAGAATGTACATAAATGTAGATCTGATTATATATTAAAATATCTTTGTTTTTATAGGAAGGATGATAAAGACTATGCTCTAAAACAAATAGAAGGAACTGGGATCTCTATGTCGGCATGTAGAGAAATAGCAGTAAGTGAAACTCTTTTTATCATTGTTATTACCAACTAATTTTTCAACTGTGTAGGTTTCTGTATTGAATTGACCTCATTTATTGAAAGCTGATGAATATTTTCCATATTAAATATTTATAAAAATGTGTCTTTTTAAGAAGTAGTAAAGGTAGCATTATATTTCTATATAATGTAAATGCAATTACTTGAGATAAATGTAATCTTATTTATATGAATATATATCTTTTCAGTAGATGTCACTAGTAGTTAAGTTTCTGTTATTTTACTTGAGTTAGTAAAAGTGGTTAGACCATATAAAATTAATATTTCTATCTTAATAGGATAAGATTAATTTCATTACTTATGTCAAATTAAAATGAGATTGTATTATTTGATTAGAATTATATCTGTCTGTTCATCTGAATATGTAAAAATATATGCCTTTTCCTTTTGGAAGCATAACTTTCCTTATGGTAATTAGAATCTCATTTTGATTCCAAGGGGAAATATTCTTCATGTTAATACATTACTTAATAATTACATAGTCATTTAAACTCAGCATTACTTCCTTGAGATTTTACTTTAGTTTTTACTGTTATAAAAAGTATGGGACCAAATTAATTTTTTCTGCTTTAATCAGAATATTCTGGGACATATATATTCAGCTCTTCTCTCTGCATAAATAAAAGCTTTTATGAACTAAGATATTAATTTAAATTATTATACTTGTTTAACAGATTCTATGCCAGTATGTCTTCATCCAACAGTCTTTATTATGTACTGTGTTGACAAGGTCAATGATTATAGTAGGAAAAGTAAAGAAATACAGAACAAGTTGAGGTCCCCAGCCTCAAGTATTTATATTATTCTAAGGAAGGAAACTCATAAATCTCATAAAGCAAACAGTGGGCAAAGCACCACGATAGAAAAGTGGGAATGGAAGAGATTAGAGAAACAAGTAAGGTTCCAGGTGTTGAAGGACATATAAGAATTACTTCCATGAGGGATGCATAAGGGAGGACATTTTTAACTGTATCACATTGGAAGATGTATTTCAGTTAATTGATAAATTTTTATACTCTTGAATCTTAAGGCAAATATCTATATATTAGCTATCATTTCTTCAGTATCTTACTATTCTGTTTATTCAAGTCAGTTTTAAGGAATTAACATCCTTTGAACTATGGTCAGTGATGTTAGAAATCAGGATCGTGATTGCCCTTTGTGGAAACAGTGACAAGAAGTGTGACAGGGAACTAGTGCTAGTAATGTCCTGTATTTTGATCTTGTTCTCGGTCTGGTTCCAAGGGTTCAATATGTGAAAATTTATTGAGCTATATGCTTATAGTTCATATACTTTTCTTTATATTTATTACTTTTAACAAAATGTTTTTAAAATACAAAACTTCATTCAGTTCTGGAACAAACTTGGTTATCTTTACCTATAAGGATTACTAAATTCAGTTAAACACAAAAAGAAATAGGATAAAGTTTTAATTTTGTTGAAATCTAATTTACAGATGTTTTCCTTTTATGCCTTTTTTTTTTCAATCTGATTGTAGACGTCTTTGTTAAAGGACTTTGTAAATATGGGCTGTTTCTAGACTATTTAGTCTGTTCCATTGACTCTGTGTCTAGCCTTATGCCAGTACCAGATTACTCTACTTTTATAGCAAGACTTACAGTCAGGTTGTGTAAGACCCACCAGCTTTAATTTCTTATCAGGATTATTTTGACTGTTATAGATCCTTTGCATTATCATATAAATTTTGAATCAGCTAGTTAGTTTCTACTTGTAAAAAGTACCTGCAGGGATTATAATTTTTATAAACCCAGGGAGAATTAACATTAATAATATTGGGACTTTCAAGCCAATGGAAAAACATACTTTCCATTTTGCAAGGTTTCTTTAATTCTTCTCAACAGTGTTTCATAGTTTTTAATGTAGAGGTTGTGCACACCTTTTGTTAAGTTGATTCTTCATGAATCAATTTAAAACATAAAGCACTTCATATTTTTTATGCTAAATGGAATTATTTTTAAAAAATTATTTTCATTTATTGTTCCTGTCTGTACTCTGTATTTTTAAAATTGTGTGTTGCATATCTGAGATGTTTCTAAATTCAGGTTTTTGTTGATTCCTTGGGATTTTCTACATAAATAATTATGGCATCTATGAATAAGATATATTTACTATTTTTCATCTGTATGCTTTTTGTTTTCTTTTCTTTCCTTACCTAGCACTGGGCAGGGTGTTTTGTGTAATTTTAAATAATGGTAAGAGCAGGCATCTTTGATTTGTTCCCTATCTTAGGGGAAGTTTCACCATTTAGTATAATGTTAACTATAGGTTTTTCAAAGATGCCATCAATAAGGATTTTAGGAAGTTCTCTTTTATTCCTAATTTCCTAAGAATTTTTACATAAATGGTATTTTTGTACATACATTGAAATATATAATTGAATTCATAAATTACAGTTAATTTTGTAGTACTTATTAAATTTTGCATTCCTGAGATAATCTATATTTGATATATTGTTGGATTTGTTTTGTTATACATGGTTAAGGATAGTTTTGTTTGTTTTTTGGTACTGGGGCTCAAACTCAGGGGTGCTTAACCACCGAGCTACATCCCCAACCCCCACTTTTTTTTTGTACTTTATTTAGTGGTAGGATCTCGCTGAGTTGCTTGAGGCCTTTCTAGGTTGCTGAGGCTCGCTTTAGGATCGCTTTGAACTCGTGATCCTCCTGCCTCAGAGCCATTGGGATTACAGACATGTGCCATCGCACTTGGCAAAAGAACTACTTTTTTATCCTATTTTTTTTGACAGTTTGGGTAATATCTGTATTTATTCTTCTTTAAATATCTGATAGACTTCACCAGCCAATATTTTATCTTATTGAGATATAAAACCTTTCAGATTTTATTTTTCATTTTATGTTTAATAAGTTAAATTTTTATATAATCTTGTACATTTAATTTATTTTTTTGAGTTTTTCTTTTGGGTTTATTTTTTTAAATTTTTTATTGTTGGTTGTTCAAAACATTACATAGTTCTTGACATATCATATTTCACACTTTGATTCAAGTGGGTTATGAACTCCCATTTTTACCCCATATACAGATTGCAGAATCACATCAGTTACACATCCATTGATTTACATATTGCCATACTAGTGTCTGTTGTGTTCTGCTGCCTTTCCTATCCTCTACTATCCCCCCTCCCCTCTTGTACATTTAATTTAAATTGTTGAATTTATTGGCACAAAGTTGTTCATAATATTCCCTTACTGTCTTTTCATATTTATGTTTGATAATGATTTCTTTTTTTGTTGTAGATTCTGGTAACTTTTGTGTTTCTTTCATAAATTTATGCTCTATCACTTCTTTTATTTACTTTGGGCTTATATTTATCTTTGTAAGGTAGAACTTCAGGCCATTTTTTTTTAAAGCTATTCTTTTCTAATAGAAGCATTTAAAACTATAAATTTCTAAATTGTGTTTTACCTGCATTCCACAAATTTTGTTATGTTGTATTTTTAATATCACTTGGTGCAAATTACTTTAAATTTTCTTTTAACCATGAATTATTTAGAAATGTATTGTTAATTTTTAAATATGAGATTTTTCTAGCTATGTTATAGTTACTGATTATTAATTTATTTTCATTGTAGTCAGTTTTTTAGAAATAAATACTAAAATATTTATTGGTAAAATGATATGATATCTGGGATCTCTTTCAGAATAATTTAAGATGAGGGAGGAATGGGCATGAATACAGGTAAAATAAAATTGGCTGTATACACAGGTGAAATTTGTAAAACCAAAAATTTCCCATAATTTCTAGCAAATGTTATCAGTCTTCTGCCTTCCATTTATTAAATCTTCCTCAGAGAAGCCCTCAGTGTCCCCACCACCTCCTTCTCTTACTCCCATGATCACACCCAGCTTGTTTAATAACATTTATTATAAATTTTAATTGTATACCCTCCTACAAATGTGTGTTTGCTTCCCTGTCTTTGGACACATAAGAATTGGAGGAAAAGAAAAGTGGATTTGGAGATATCTGGGCCTGCTTATTCCCCTTGGGATCAGAATCAATCATCCCATATAAGAAAAAAAAAATTGTAATTTAAAGGAGTTTTTTCATTTTACTTATTTTTTTAAGCAGTTACCCCTACTAGATGGTAACACATTTCTTCATCAGTGTGTCATAATTCAGTCCATAGATCAGAAGCCCCAATGGTATATTACATAACATCCTTCAGTTTAGTTGTGCATTTTGTTAATTCATATATGTGTTCGTATATTCACCAAATACTTAATGAAGTCCTCCAAAGTACCAGTCAGTGTGCTAGGAGCTAGCCCTGCAGTGATGATAATGACTACATGGTCCTGCCATTGTTAGGTTAACCATCCAGTATTCTAATATATTTTGTCATATGGTCTTTACTCAGAGTAATTGTAGAAGGGAGGAAGGAAGGAAAGTGAGAATTTCTTCAAAAGCAAAGGGCGTTGCATATTTTCATCTTCATTTTATTGTAAGTGGTTTTTCTTATACATTTTGAAAATTTCCTGTGAGCTGGAATCTCTTTAACTTTGTCATCTTTAAATTGTGCATTAATAGACTGTTAGTATTCCAAGTAGTTGTCTTGTAGTTGGAATGGGGGAGCAGAGGTAGAGATCGAGACTCAGCTTTTAAGGCTCACTTCTGCTTTAACCTAAACATCTTGGTTTTTATAAGAATTTAGTTGAAGAAAAGGTTCCACAGCTTTAAAATTTTTTTGAAATAATTTTAATATCAATTTATGTTCTATTTATTTATATTTTAAAACTTGAAATGTAAAGTTGTAGGTGACAGCTAGAGTGAGTCAAAGTTTAGCAGGGATGATTAAAATCAGTAATCTTAATACTTTTTTAAATCCCCAGTAGAACTGGAAAAACAAGTGATTCCTATGATGAAACCACCATCATATGAGTGTATTTAAACCTTTTATTTTCAAAAGATTTAACATAAAATATTTGAAAAGGCAAAAATAACTTATAAAATGTGAAGAACTAGGTATCAGTATGCCATGTGTTCTGCTTGGAGTCACATAGTGCTGAAGTCCTTTTCATCAGAAGGGAAAATGGCATATTCACACAGTGTCAGAGCATCAGCCACACAGTAGCATCCTGGTAGCCAGGATGTTCACCAGACCCCCTGAGCTCTGCCACTTCACTAGTCTGTCAGACCAAAACAAGTTTCTTAATTTTGCTGCATCTCACTTTCCTCATGGGAATAAAAATAGTGTCTCATAGGGTTTATTGTGAGGAACTTGGAACATTTCCTAGGATATAATACATTCTAAATGTTAGCTACACTCCAAAAGTGTTACTCAGTAAATGTTAGTTACTACTGCTACAGCCAGAATTGCCTGCATACCTGCATTTGTCTCCTACTAGAGCACTTCAGCAGAAGCTCTTAAAACGTTTGCTATCCCTAAGACGTAGCAAGGCATCTTCCACAGAGCCTGGCATATAGAGGGCTTTGGTGGATGTTAACTCTGCCAAATGCAATAGCACAGCATATTGGTCTTTTAGAAGGTTTTTGGTATGAATATCTGCTGAGAGGTGATTCTCTACAGAGATTGTTTACTTCTGTGATTCCACCTCTCATATGGCCTTTTTTTTTTTTTTTAACTTTGATCCTCCTGCCTCAGCTTACTGAGCTGCTGGGATTACAGGTGTGTACCATCATGCCTGGCATTTATATTTTTTAAAAGGAAGGATAAAGATAAATGCCTAGTCTACACAAACCCTGTGGTTAATGTGTGTACCGATTTCACCTGATTCATTCCCGATACGATGCAGGGTAGACTTCTGGGTCCCCAAATAAAAAGATTCACTTGCAGTTTGTCAGTCTCTGTTTTTTGTCTGCCCTTATACGGACTTTCTTTCTTTTTTCTTTTTTTAACTTTATTTATTTATTTAGTCATACATGACAGCAGAATGTATTTTGACATATAATACATACATGGAATGTACATACATCAATCATGTTGTCTATTCTATTCTGCTGCCCTTCCTATCCCCCCTACTCCTCCCCTCCTCTCCCATCCTTTCTCTCTATCCAACCTAATGTGACACACTTTTTTTTTCTTTTTCTCATCACAACATCATATGTGTATTCTGTATAACAATGAGCTTCTCCTTCCATTTTCCGTGCAACTCCCCTTCTCCCATTTTTTTCCCTCCCACCTCTTTTCCCTATTTAATGGTAGTCTTATTCTCATTTTCTTCCTCCCTATCCCATTTTGAGTCACCCCCCTTATATCAGAGAAGACATTTGGCATTTGTTTTTTTAGGGATTGGCTAACTTCACTTAGCATAATCTGCTCTAATGCCATCCATTTACCTGCAAATGCCATGATCTTGTTATTTTTTAGTGCCGAGTAATATTTCATTGTGTATAAATGCCACATTTTTTAAAATCCATTCATCTATTGAAGGGCATCTAGGTTGGTTCCACATTCTAGCTATCGTGAATTGTGCTGCTATAAACATTGATGTGGCTGTGTCCCTGTAGTATGCACTTTTTAGGTCTTTTGGGTATGGGACTTTCTTTTTTTAATCCACAGTGACCTGTCTCTTGATATGCCTTCCGTAAATCAAAACAAAACAAAAAAACAAATCCTAAGATGGTGTTTTACTCAAATGTGATAGTTACCTACTATATTAGTTTGCTAAGGCTACCATAGTAAAATACTTACAGACTGGGTAATAAAGAAAGCAAAGAAATTTGTTTTCTTAGTATGGGGGCTACAAGTCTTAGGACCAAGGTGCTGACAGGGTTGGCTGTGACCTTTCTCTTGCTGTCATTCCAGTGGTCATTTCAGAAATACTCTTGGTTTCTCTTTGTATGTCTTCATTTCTTCTTAGGAAACACTGGTCAGATTGGAATAAGGTCAACTCTAATGGCTTTGTTTTAAATCCATCTTTAACGGCCCTGTCTCTAAATACAGTTACATTCCAAGATATTGGGGAATAGGGCTTCAGCATATGATTTGGGGTGAACATAATTCAGTTTATAATACTCTTACCACTGTTATAATAGTTACTTAGTGATTGCCTTCTGAGGTTTTTTTTTGGGGGGGGGGTGTCTGGCTAATTAGATGAATTTTGGGGGGAAAAAAGTATTTTTAACAAGTAGGTTGGTTTTTATGAAGAAAGCATTGATTTTAGTCCATAGATCAAAAGCCCCAATGGTATATTATATAACATCTTTCAGTTTAGTTGTGCATTTTGTTAATTCATGTATGTATTCATATATTCACCGAATAATTAATGAAGTCCTCCAAGTACCAGTCAGTGTGCTAGGAGTTAGCCATGCAGTGATGAGAATGACTACATAGTCCTGACATTGTTGGGTTAACCATCCAGTATTCTTAAAACATCCGGGTCTCTGGATTTTGAAGAGAACTGTTCAGGATAATATCTCTTATGAGGTATTGGTATTAGACCATGGTAGTTACAAGAACTGGTTTGCATTTTGGAAGTTAATTTTAAATACATTTTAGGTCTGCCTTATGTCTTCCTATGAATATGACCTTGAATAAATTATTTAACCCTCTTAAACCACTGTATCCTCATTTGTAAAAATAGGAGTAATATAAATATTTCATGGGTTTAGGTCATGATTGAGATAATGCATTTTATATGTTTAGTATCATACTTAGCACCTAGGAAAAAGCTACTAGTTTCTACTGGTTTCTTTTTTAAATATAAGAGTGAGACTTCATATGGGAATTGAAATTAAGAGACATCTAAAAATAACTATATGTAGGCTTCTAATAATTGGAGAGATCTTTTGTCAAAGCTTTGGAGTTTGTTTAAGTTATAAATCCTACCAGTTTCCAGAAAGGATTTAAACTAGCTATTTGGTTTAGGAGTATGTTTCAGTTTTGAGGAAATAGAAGAAACATTGAACTGGAATTAATATTGCCTTAGCATCAACTTAAGCTCTTCCAGTGAACTGGAAGATCTTGGGTGATCCCAAGAGCTAGCTTGGCCTGTCAGGTTATTCATCTGGTTTATATTAATTTAATGAGTAAATGGTTCCTTTGGTAGTGACCTTTAGGTGTTTTAGGACTGGTATATTAACCTCCAAATTCTTATAAGTTGAAAAATTTTATTGTAAAAGCAGAAATATCATCTTTCTCCTGCAGGAAATAATTTTTACTCCCTCCAGAGAACAATATTTAATATGTGACTTGATGTTTAGTTAATTCATTTATGGTGATTTCTTGTTTCGTTGGCAGTGTTCTTATCAAAGACACTGAAGTCTTAAGTTCTAAGACCTTAACTTTCTTAGATGGCTACTCTGTATTTGGAGCACATTTGGAAGGCCCTGTAAACGTCTGTTTTAATTGATAAGAGCATTATATCTTTTCTTGTTGTAGTTGCTATTTTTGCTTTTTCTTGGCAGAAGGTACACGAACTTTTTAACTAGATGTATTATTAGAGCCACTTTGGTTATCCTAAAATAAGGAGATTTAAACAAAAGAACATCCTTTTAGGAGACTAGAAAGGTTAAACCCACGAAAATATACTCTGCTTCAATATTTCTGTTTGTAACATTCTGTTTTATTTTATGAAAAAGGTTACATATTTTAAATTTGTGTTACTACATAGTTTAAATACCTGAAATTAAGTACTATATCTCAGAGTTTATTGATCTTGACTCTCAACTGCTGTATGGTATTGACGAATATCGTATTTTCTAATATCACAATTTGTTAAGCCTTGAATTTAAAAAAAAATGATTACAAGGTGCAGATTTGTTTTAACTGTTTTGTAATTTCAAAACATAGACAACTTACAATGGAAGAAAATATTTACAAATTATATATGGCAAGAGATTATTATGTAGACTAGATAAAGAACTCCTACAGTTCAAAACAACTTGATTAGAAAATAGATGAAATAACATTTCTCTCCAAGAAGATATACTTATGACCAATAAGTGTATGAAAAGATAATACTATTATCTTTTCATACACTTATGAAACAATGGAACAATCTAGCAGTTCCATTCCTAGGTATATACCCAAAGAATTGAAGGCAGAGATAGATACCTATATACCAATGTTCATAGTAGCATTATTCGTAATAGCAAAAAGGTTGTAATGACCTATATGTCCATCAGTGCATGAATGGATCAAAAAAATACATGATAATATACAGGCAGTCCTTGACTTACAGCAATTCAACCTAAGACTTTTCATTTTTACAATGGTGTGAAATCCACATGCATTGAGTAGAAACCATATTTAAAACATTTAGAAGTTTATCCTCCCACTGCCTCAATTGATACGCAATATGTTCAGCGCAGGCAGTGAGTTTCATCTTCCAAGTTCTCCATGAGACCAGAATAATTAATTCATATCCAACAGTGTATGTGGCTAAACTACAATGTTAAACATATTAGGTGAATTCATTAAATGCATTTTTGACTTAGGGATTTTCATCTTATGATGAGTTCATTGGGAGGTAACCCTAAGCATAACCCTAAGTGTATGTACAGTAGAATGTATTTATCCATAAAAAGGACTAAAAGTCTATTATATTCTATAACATGGGTGAACCTTGATGACATTATGCTAAGTGAAATAAACCAGACACAAAAGGGCAGGTATTATGGGAATTTACTTATTTTAGGGATCTAGAATAGGCAAATTCTCAGAAAGTAGTAGAGGTTACCAAGCGCTAAGGGAAGAGGGAAATTGGGTTATTTAATGGGTACAGAGTTTCTCTTTGGGAGATGAAAAAGTTCTGAAATGATTAGTGTGATGATTACACAACATTAAATATACTTAGTGTCCGCAATGTTTACACTTAAAAATGGTTAAAAAGGTAATTTTTATGATATATACATAAATATATTAAAATAACCAACCAATCAAATAGTAATGAAATCAATTTATTCAGTTATTCTTTCTCAGTATCTTTTCCCCATAGATTTTCCTTCATTTATTATTGAAGAACTTGTATAGGTATCTCAAAGTTGTGTGGGTGCTTATTTGTTGTTTGAGATTGATTACCAATGAATTTGTATTGTCTTTTAATTATAACTAGTATGAATTTTTTTGCGGGGGGAGGGGCATGGGGTTTGGCCTCCAGCTTTTGGACTTAGGCAGTCTTCACACCTTCCACCTCTAGCCTTCTAAATAGAGGCTATTACAGACACCCAACATCATACACAGCTTGATAGTTTTTTCTGTTTTTGGTACTACATGTTAAATCCAGGAGAACTCTTATCACTGAGCTACTTAGCCCTTTTTAAATTTATTTTTATTTTGAGATAGGGCCTAAGTAGCCCAGGCTGGCCTTGAATTTGCCATACTACTGCCTCAGCCTCCTGATACAGGCACGTAATCAGGCCCATATTGGTATGTTTTTTTAACATTTTTATGGCCAAAGTTTTTAATGGATCTCCTTTATTTTGCAGTTACTTCGAGAGCTTAAACATCCAAATGTCATCTCTCTTCAAAAGGTGTTTCTGTCTCATGCTGATCGGAAAGTTTGGCTTCTATTTGATTATGCTGAACATGATCTCTGGGTAAGGTGAATTGCTGGTAGAGATGAGCCACTGAATTCAGTCAGAAATTTTAAGAGTGAGTTAAAACAATTAGGAGCTAATCTAATTCCACTATTAGCTTTACATTTTTAAAAATAACACTTACCTCATAGAATGTGGCTGATATATTACAAAGACTAGAGTATTTTGCTTTGTCTGATAGATTGAGTGTACCTTATCTAAAATGCTTGTGACTGGAAGTATTTCAGATTTCAGCTTTTGTCATATATATAGAGAGAGAGGGGGGTTTGTATGAGTGTGTATATATATGTGTGTGTGTGTGTATACACACACATATATAATTGTTTTTAGTCTTTATAGTACACACACATATATATATAAAAGATATACGTGTTTGTGTGTGTGTGTGTTAGATATAGATATAGATATATCTTGGGGATGGATCCAATTCTAAATATGAAATTCTCGTTATATAGCGCCTGAAGATAATTCTTTCAGTATTTGTCATAATTTTGTGCATGAGAAAAGTTTAATGCTGTGGAATTTTCCACTAGTGGCATCTTATTGACACAAGAGTTTTGGATTTGGAACATTCTGGATTTCACTTTTTGCTTTAGGGATTCTCAACCTCTACTACTTTTTGATCCTCTCAGTTTGACCTTTGTATCACATATTTTTTTAAAAGAATAAAATCTAAAGCCTGTAAGTGCTATTAAATATTATTTTATTGTAGTTTTTATTAAAAAGGCAGCTTTTGCTATAAACTTAAAAGCAATATGTTTCCCTTGTTTTTTGAAGTATGAAGGAGTTTAAAAATGAGAAGTTAGTCATGATTGTGTTAAATCATGAATATAAGTCTGTCATTTTCCCTGTCTATAATATTGTCTTTTGTGTTAGGGTTTTTCTGAAGAGTGGTTCTGTGTTTGTCAGATTTTGTGAACTAAATGTACTATACTAATGTAGAAAACTACTCTTAATCATTTATTAGATATCATTCACTATTGATATTTGATAGTCTAATATATTTTTAAATCAGCAGTAATTTAATATTGTACTTAACTTGAATTGGTCTCTTCTTGCGTAGGAAAAATTCTTTGCAGATGAGAGCTCTACCACAAGATGACAGATCAGTATGAAAATAGATTCTACCATGGCTTGTGGCTTTTAGTTGTAAAACTTTTAGATATTCAGACCCAATTTAATATTTAAAGATTTCTCAAAATCAAGGGACTGTAGTTTATTGGGTTAGCTAATACAATGAAAGAATGATACTAAATTGGAAAAAAATTATATAAGAATTTGGATATATTTTGTCTAAATAGCTGAATACAAACACCTACTTTAATATTTTGCAGTTTACTAAGCAAATTGTTTTTAAAATTGGTATTTGAAAAAGTCTTAAGATTTAATTGTAAAATTTATTTCTCCAACACATGAGCCTTTCGGGAAACACTCCAAATTCAAACTGTAACATTTTGTGAACTATATTTTTTCCTGATATTTAAGAAGCTCTTTAAATATTTCATCAGATTGCATACTAATCTGTATTTCCTAAATTAGCATACCTGTGCTTTTATTGAGATAAATATAAGAGAGAACGTATATAGTGATGTGCAAATGATCATAGTATCATGGCTTATTTTCCAGATCTTCAAAAACTCTTTTTTGTTTTAAGTCAGCTGTAGTTTGTAATGTGTACAGAAATCTTGGAATAAAACTAGAACAAATATCAGTAAAATTATTTTAAAAAGCAAATTTACCTCTGAAAATAGTAAAATGGGTCAAAATAGTAAAACAGTTTCAAACTGTTTTACTAATTTCAAGAGTTTGTCTCACTTATATAATTTTAACTTTAATAGTTTTAAAACTTGAAACTTAGATCTGAGTTTTATATGCTTTCAGATGTACACAAAGAATTATTCACTATTTGTGGATTACCATTTTTCATGATTAAATTTGATTTGATATAAAATTTTTTAGAAGTTATCTGGAAAGAACTGTTTGAGAACAGGAAGTAGACATGTTTTATGAAACTTCATGTTTTATGAAACTTGTCCATAGTGATTATTCTTTTTTGAGGTGATAGCTTCTTTTTTTATTTTAGAAGAAATGCAGTCAAGTAAAATTGGGATTTTATTAATGAAAATTTGTTAAGTCAGGGTGGCTATTATTGAATACTCATACTACTGATGCCTGACATGAAATCCAATCTTATGATCCAAACCTAAGACAAATTTTCTTAAGGTAGGTTTGTAGATATAATTTGTAGTATACTATCATAGACATTAGTAGATAATGTTGAATTCAGCATGATTTCTAGCTGGCTGGTGTATAATATTTAATTTTACATGCAGGTACAATTATTATACTTCAGTGAATTATATAGCATAACAGTATGGTATGTGTAGAGTATAGCTTTATTTTTTCAACTAACTAATACTTGCTAAAGCCAAATAAGTATTCTTAATGTTCATTTTCATAAAAAACTAATGATAATTCACTTTACTAAAACCCATACCTTTATCTGTGTTCTAATTTTAATTAAAATGTTGAAGTGAATAGGCTGGGTTAAGGCAACAGAAGTTAGCAAAGCAGTTGTAATAAAAAGGCTGTTTTAAAAAGTAACTTAGAGGGCTGGGGCTGTAGCTCAGTAGCAGAGCACTTGCCTAGCATGTGTGAGGCACTGGGTTTGATCCTTAGCACCACATAAAAATAAAGAAAGCCATTCTGTCCTGTCCATCTACAACTACCAAAAAAAAAAAAGTAACTTAGATATTGGTGAGATCTCATATTTTATATATCACATGTTTGTTGTAGAGCCCTGGAATTTAAAGAAAATGAAAGTAAAAAAGTATTTTCCCACCCATAGTTTCCCGTAGCTTTATACTATTGATTAAAATAGAAAAGTCATTTATAATACTCTAATGAAAGTGTGTACTGAAGAAATGTATCTGAAATTAATGATCTTATCTCACTTACATACTTGTTCCTTGCATTCTTATTCTGGCAGGATTTTAATTTTTTTTTTTTTGTATATGATCTATTTTAACCTTTTTTAATGAAATGTGGAGAGCCAATGGGTCTTCTTAAGGAAAACAGACTTGATTGTCACATCATTAGGATAGGGGACAAAATGTTCTAGATCATTAAGTTGCTATGCCTCCATTTTGTTTATCAAATACCTTGAGAAAAAGAGTGAGCATAAACTTAAAATAGTATAATGCTACTATTAAATTATAGATGAAGCACACTATATATATTCTGACTGATAATACTTTACTTTCTACTCATGTATTCTCTGCTGTATATTTTTCTCTTGTAAAGTAAAACTTACTCATTAATCATTAGTTATTCCTTATCCATCTGTATTCTCTATAACATATGAAAATGTTAATATATAATGTTAAGCTTACTCTTATTATGTTTATTAATTTGAAGAGCATGCTTGATATTCACTAAATACTGGTCAAGAGTCTACTTTTTTGCAATATATGGTACAAGGTATATCTGTAATAGTGTGTGAGGCATACTTGCTTGAAAATTTTCCTGAAATTTAAGAATATTTTAATTAAAATGAAGCAATAAAAAATTTTGCTGATAAATTTATTTATAGTGTAGTTTTTGCATTTTGTATTGTGTATTTTATTGAATATTATTATGCTTTAGTGAATTATAGTTAGCTGCTATGTCAGCTAACTAGAAGTATCTTTGTTATTTTTCATTTTCATTTAATCCCCATATAAACACGGGTCAAGTATTCTTCGAAAGTAATTAAATTTTAATTATACTTTAAAAATAAAAGCACACTATTTTCTACTTTTCTGTTTTTAACATTTTTTTTTCCCAAGACACTATTGTGTACTTGGGAAATAGACTTTTAGCTTCAGTAATTAGGGAATTTTATAGTTATTTTTTAATTCAGCAGAATGTGAAATAATGCTTTCAGTATCTTTCAGAATCCCTGAGTGTTTCTTTTTTTCCTATGAGAATATTCACATCATCTTGCCCTCTTTTCTTTTCCAAGCTTCAAATGATATTTTTTCTTTCTTTCAGCATATAATCAAGTTTCACAGAGCTTCTAAAGCAAACAAGAAGCCAGTTCAGTTACCTCGGGGAATGGTGAAGTCACTATTGTATCAGATCCTAGATGGAATTCACTACCTGCATGCTAACTGGGTGTTGCACAGGGATTTGGTAAGTTGATCTATGTTGTGTTCATACTAGAAAGATGCAATTCTAGTTGGATGCACTTCTAGTTTGTCTGTAGATAACAATGTTATAAGAAGGCATACAAACATTATTGAGGGAATGAGTGCAGCAATCCCAAAACATGGCCTACCTTTGTGCTTTTTTATGTAATGTATCCTACTTCTCTGACATTCACTAGCTGGTGTTTATTGCAAGGTGAAAGAAGACAAATTTGTTATTCTAAGCTGTTATTTCTTTTTAAGTCGATAAATAAAGCCATTGACTTGTTCTGCATCCATTATTAGATTCCAAGGATACTCTCTAAATTTTAATGTTTTATGAATAATGTGAAAGTAAAACTGTTGGAATCTATTGCATACTATTACATATTAGAAGAGAAAAATTAATTCGATCAGCTTATTTTTTAACCCCATATATTAGCAGTCCCCATATAACCCCATAAGTGTAAACTCCATAGCTAAAAGACATTTTTGTGCAAGGAATCAATAATCCTTTATTAATCATAATTGAAATATATTATTAGAAGCCTTGCCATGTTCAGGTTCATTCAACTTTTAAGAATTTAGAAACTTCACAAATTGGCTTTTTAATTTTTACTTCATGTGACAAAATAGTTTATGCGTATTTTTACTATGTAGCATATTATGATTCATTTAATCTTCATAGGTTTAAATTACTTAGACCTCAGATTAATTTTATTATTGTGTAATTGCATGTGCTTTTGAAAAGGTAGTAACTCTAGCAAGATTTATAATAGCACTTTATTTCAGCAATTAGAGACACAACGATAGGAGTGACAACAGTTTTGTTTTTAACCATATTTGTACATAGACTTGAGGTAGAACTGACTTGCGGGGGGGCTGGCATATGATGTTCTTTTCAATCTGCTCTGTACTTATTGTAGCAGTAGTTCATCTGGCCTTCAGATAAGCTGATACAGTAGCAGAATTTCTGTTTCCTTCATCTACCTTAAAGGAATTGCCTTATAGTATATTTAATAATAATTGTTTTATCTTTTGTTTTCATACTCATAATATATGTAGAGTAGGACTTTGGATGAACTATTTTTCTTACGTAAATGTCATTTTTAGTAGAATTAGAACGCTCACCAATAATGGATTTACAGAACAGAAGACTAATATTTTGTGTTTTTTGAAGTTAAAGTAAAATTTAGCCTTTAGTAGTGGAGTCAAGTTAAGGAAAACATTTTGCTTTTGGGCTGCCAGACTTTTTTATCATTTCATAAGTTTAAACTCCATAGCTAAAAAGCATTTTTGTGTATAGAATCAGTTATGCTAAGTTGGCTCTATAATTTTTTCTTGTAATTTTATTCTCTTAAAAATATGTATGTTTATTAGAGAAACAGACTGATTTTTTTTCAAACCAGTATTTACATTTTTATGTTAATAGTGTATAATATATTTGAAGTACTTATAGCAGTATTAATTAACAATAGTAAAAATAATTTTGAAGTTCAATTTCTTTTATCTCTTTTTTGGTATAGCTCTTTATACTAATGTAGCTTAAACCAGTTCTCTTTGACATAAGGGGAGCACAGAACAGATCACTTAAGAAGTCTGTTAGAGGCATATTAAAAGGTAGGAAAAGCTGAGAATATAGCTCAGTGGTAAAGCACTTCCCTATTGCATAGGACTTTGGGATCAATCCCTAGTAATACAAAACAAACACATAAGAGATAAGGACTTGGGGGATCAGTGCACTCTAAGTATAGGCAACAAAGGATTACCTATCAATGATTTTTAAATAATAATAAAGTAAATCAAAAGTTATTGCTTTTTATTATCACCAGATGTTGGCAACACTAAACAGTATCAATGACAATGGGCTGGGGTTCTGGCTCAGCAATAGAGCACTCACCTAGCACATGCAAAGCCCTGGGTTTGATCCTCAGCACCACATAAAAATACATAAATAAAGGTATTGTGTCCAACTACAACTAAAAAATAAATATTAAAAAATAATATCAGTAACAAAATATTTCTCTTCAGTGAGGCCAACCATTCCTACTCTTCTGTTATCTTTGCAATTTGTCTTATTGATCCAAAATTATTTTCGCAAATGGTAATGTAATATCTATTCCTTTGATTGCTGTACATTAAGTGATATTTCCTGTATTTTCTGTTCATGACTTCTTAATGCTCTCAGCACCTAACTGTTCTGTGTGTCTCATACACACAGAGAACACTGAGTCGTTTATCTGCCTCTAATATAGACAGGTTCGAGTACCCACCACCTTTTGAATCCAGTTTCTCAAGAAAAGACTTGTTTTTAAAAATGTGAGCCCTTAGTGTAACTGTGCTTTGGAATTTTGTGTTATATAGTTTTTCACCTGTAGATACTTATGATACTAATTAAGATAATAACATATTTACTCTTTTTTATGGGGGCTACTGGGATTTGAACCCAGGGGAGCTTTACCACTGAGTTAAGTTCCCAGCCCTTTTTAGTTTTTATTTTGAGACAATGTCTTGCCAATTGCTTAGAGTCTTGCTAAATTGCTGAGGCTGGCCACAAACTTGAAATCCTCCTGTCTCAGCCTCCCAAGTTGTGGAATTATAAGCATGCACCATCACACCTGGCTTTATATTTACTTTTAAGAACATTTTCAGAAGTCTTTTAACATTTTTCTAACTTTGCTTTCTCAAATTTGTTATTATTTGCATATTAAATATTTACCGTATCAGAACAAATAAAATGAACAGTTCTTTCGTTATATTTTCTTCTCATTTTTAGTCAGATATGAATAAATTGTGGCAATGATGACTTTAATTAATCTCAGTAGATTTCAGAAGGTACAAATTAGACTAATTGGTTGAGGTATTGACATGCCACAGAAGCTACATACTAAGGTAGATAATTGGTGCACGCGTGCGTACACACACACACAAACACACACAAAACACCATTTTAATAATATCCTAGAATGCTACTAAAATTTTTGTTTAATAAAATTGGGTTTAGTATGAAGAGGAAATATTGCTTTGAGATGGTAAAGTTATGAAATTCTTTGATATGTATAGTTGAGTTTTATAATTAATAGTTCTCTTTATTAAATAAAGATTTATCTTGTCACTATTAATCATGACATAGTAGCAGATCGGTAATTAAAATTTGTTATCCTTAGTGGTAAATAGAGATTTCTTAATTCTGGAATCCTTTTGGGCTGAGGGTGTTAATGAGGGCATATGTGTAAGTGCTTCTTCTTTTTCTGTGGTGCTGCAGATTAAACTCGCCTTGTACATGATAGGCAAGCTCTCTACCACTGAACATACCCCTAGTTCTTTTTTTTTTTTAATATTTATTTTTTTAGTGTAGTTGGACACAATATCTTTATTTTATTTATGTATATGTGGTGCTAAGGATCGAACCCAGGGCCTCGCATGTGCTAGGCGAGTGCTTTACTGCTGAGCCACAATCCCAGCCCCCAAACCCCTAGTTCTATATGGATTTTTTTAGAAGAGTCTAAAAAGGAAGCATGGGTAGTATTTATATTTTTGTGAGGTAATTTATAGATCCAAACCAACTTATTAGTTTTAGAATATGTGTATGTCTGTAAGTTGTTGACATTTAATCTGTTTGCTATTAAATAGGGATAATTAAAGACAAAGGTGTTTGTTAAGTTAGGTTTAGTATTTCTCTTGACTAGTCTCCCTTTTTTCCTTTTACTCTCTTCTCCTAGAGTATTGAAAATAGTTTGGCTAATAGTTAATTCTGTCATTACCATCTGTATTAGGGTTCTCCAGAAAACAACCAATAGGAGGTATGGATGTGTGTATGGAGAAAGACAAGAGGTTGAGAGAGATTTTAAGGAATTGGCTTATGTCATTATAGAGGCTTGGTGAATCCAAAATCTGCAGGGTAGGCTGCATCATGAAGACCCAGGAAAGATTTGCAATTCAAGTCCAAATATTGCTGGTAGAATTCCTTCTTGTTTGTGGATGGTCAGTATTTGTTGTTAAGAGCCTAATTAATTGGACAAGGCCTACTCACATTAAACAGGTATATTAATCAGCATCATGTTACTATAATGAAATACCTGAGATAATTAACTTATAAAGGAGAAAGGGTTTGTTTTGACTCATAGTTTTGGAGCTTCCAGTCTAAAGTCAATTTAAATTTTTCTTCCTTTTTAATAGGAGGATTTTAATTGTATAATAGTGGGATTCATTGTTACATATTGGTATACATATGTAACATAACAGTATAATTTGGTTAGTTTCATTTCCCTGTACCTCTCCTTTTCTTCCTTTCCTCCCTCTCCTCCCTTCCCTTGGTTATTTTCTGAATTTATTTCTGCTGTTACCTGGTGTTTTTTCATATCTGCAGACATATACAAACTCTGTTCCATTTCTTCTTTTTACTACCCTTTTATCTCTGCTATGATTTATTCAAGTAAAATGGTACACAGGACCTTTTCTTTTTCCACTCATACTACATTTTAAATCCTCCAGCTTCCTTCCTTGTACTATCTAAAATAACTTAGTTCTTACAAGTTAATTAAAAAATCATTGGAACATTGCTGTCATAGTTCACATACATCCCTTGTTTTATCCAAAAACATCTTAAGGTTCTTTGTAAATTGTTTTTTAATTACAGATAAGGTGGCATTGTATATCTTCTAAACATACCAGCTCTTCTGCACTTGTAATTCTCATATTTAACTTTTATAGTACATTTAAGCAATCAGTTCATTACTCTTCATAATATGAGTACTTTAATTTCTAGCTTAGAGTTTGTTTTTCAGGATGCTTTTGTTTTGTAATTTTATAATGCTTTCATTGCTATAGTTTGATATTCATGCACTTACATCAGGTCTTAAAAATAGTTCACACTTAGTGTTAAAGACTTGGACTTTTGACATATTTTCTACAAAATTAAAAGTAACATTGTATTTTTATGATTGGCCTATTAGCCATTAATTTTTAAATTAGAGTTCTCCAGTGAGAGAGAACCAATAAGTTGGATGTTTGGGGATTTGTTAGAGTAACTGGCTCACATAGTTATGGAGGTTAAGTCCCATAATATGTCACCTGAAAGCAGAAGAACCTGGAAAGCTGGTGGGGGCGGTGCGGGTATTCAATTCATTATGAAAGGCCTGAGGAAGGGTGACCAATGGTGTGGCTCTTAGTTCAAATCCATAGAGCCTGAGAGCCTGGCAGTCAGGTAGTGGGAGGGAAGGAGCCTGCAAATGCTAGAGAACCTGGAGTTTTTGATATCTAAGGACAGAAAGGGTGACCCACCTTTTTGTTCCATTTTGATCCTCAGCTATTTGGGTGATAACCCACCTATGTAAAATAAGGGTGGATCTCTCTGAGAACACCCTCAATAGGTGTACCCAGAAATAGTGCCTTACCATTGTCTGGCTGTTCTTTAATCCATTCAAGTTGAAAACCCAAAATTAACCATCACAGTATATATCAAGTTCTCATATTAGTCATTAATGTGTTCCAATTTTTAAAATAGCTGATACCCCAAATTTTATTCTGCTGATTACCTATGGTAACTCATAGAGGTGGATAACCCAGAACTAGCAGACACATAGGGTTATATTGTAGTCCTGTTTACTAAATGGAGTATAGCAATGAGATACACTATTAAATTACATCATAGTTTTGTTTCTTCAAGTTGAATTAAATTGTATATTAAATTTGGAGAGTTTTAGAGTACCATAACTGTTGCAGTTATAGTCACTCCTGCCCTAAATCTACTCAAGATTGAGTTTCTTTATGCCATATTAAGTGTTTTTGTCAGTTTTTTCCCTTTTTTTTTTTTCTCTGCTGCTGCTAAAAGATCCAATCAGAACAACTGTAGAGGAGGAAAAGTTTATTTGGAGGCTCATGATTTCAGAGGTCTCAGTCCATAGACCACTATTTCTTGGGGCTTGAGGTGAGGTTGAGCATCATGCCAGAGGAGTGTGGTGGAGGGAGGCAGTTCACATGATAATCAGAAAGCAGAGAAAAACTTCACTGGCTAGATATAAAATGTATACCCCAAAGGCATACCCCCAATGACCCTATTCCTCCAGCCACATCCTACCTGCATTCAGATTAACTGATCCCATCAGGGGACTAATTTACCGATTGGGTTAAGGCTCTCATAATCCAATCATTTCTCTTCTAAACCTTGTATCATCTCAGATATGAACTTTTGGGGGACTTTTGATACCTAAACCGTAAGAGTAAGAATTGATAGAAAATAAATCTCTGTAGAGATTTCCTTTGAGAATGTCCCAGTGGGGACATTATTATCTTGAATAGTAGCCCACTATGTAAGCATACCTAAAAGGTGCTCACTAGACCTATTTGAGAATATAATCTAACTTACTGGAAAAAAAATCCACAAAACAAAAATACCTTACAGTGCTATCTCCCTGCAGTTTATAATTAATTTAATTATACAGGGTAAACTGGAATCATTTGATGGGGCTTTAGCTATCCTTGGTGAAGAATGTGTTAATTTTCTAGAAAACATTAGTAAAATATAGATCCTGGAGTAAGCCATTGACTCAAATTCAGTTTCATAGGGCCCACTTTATTGAGACATTTTATTATGTGTTGATGGTCGCATAAGGAATTATCCCATTTTGGATCTCAGTGTTTGGCAAACTGAAAAATTGCCGTCTATTAGTTTTGCTTACTGTTACTAATGTTTGCTTATGGTTGGTTATAAAGGATTCTATGTTTTTGTTTGAGGGACATTTTTTTATTTTCTGTTCAACTCTACGATTCGTGAGTGGAAAAACTAAGCAAAAGAAGTTGATTTGAGTCTGATTACTGAGAAAGCAGTACCAAAGATGGACTGTTGAATTTAGAGTTTCCCCTCTAGGTCAGTGATTCCCTCTAGGTCAGTAATTTTTAAATTGCAATTTGTTAGGCCTTGGCAAGTTAGGAAGTCACCTAACAACACAATTAGATTTTGATTTTTGTTAATGAACTATAGATAATCTGAGAGTTCATCTTGTGTTAAAGGCAGTTATTTCATGTTGAAACATTTGTTTCAGCTGTACATATTTACATATGACTATTGTCATGTGATATTAAATGATTTTTTCCTCCTGTGTATTGTGTTCAGAAAGATTTAAAGACCACTATACTAGATTAATGTCTCCCAGAAAACATTTGATATGGTTAGGGAAAAAAATCAAGGAAAAACTCACCAAGTCTTTATAAAATTATAAAATATGATATATAATATGATATATTATAAAATATGTTAATATTTTATGAAACTTTAAATTATTTTGAGTAGTAGCAGCTCTTTCAGGAATATGTATGGGCAGTAAATTTCAGGAAAGTTTCATTTTCTTCCTTTAATACTTTTCCAAATTGTCTGAATAGTTTGTAGTTAACATAGATTATTGTTATAGTCAAGGAAAATAGGTATTTCATCTGGACCAGAAAGTGGAGGGAAATCTTTATGTAGTCTGTTATTAAAGTTCATGTATATTGTTCTATGTGATTTAACATCTTTTATGTTGGTATCAACTCATTTAAGAAAAAATACATACACTTTTTATCTCCAGAAATTCTTCAGAAAGGAAAAACTAAGCAGAAAGATTATTCTTCTGCCAAAAAAGGCAAAGCATCAAAGAAATGGAACAGTAGAAAAGAAATGAGGTTGTATTCTACACCTCTTGCCTCGTATCCCTTCTCTGTGCTGTAGTTTACTTGAAATGATTGTTAAAAATTTATTAAGCATATTTCCTTAAACAGATCTTTTTGGGAAGAAAGATGCTTTCTTCTTTCATGTTTAATCATTGCTTATTACTTGAGATTTGCTTCATTATTTATTTGAGAAGTCCATGGATTTACATTAATTGTAAATTTTTTGGTTGTTTAATTAGCTAGTAAATAAAACATAAGACGTTCATAAATTTTGGGCTTCAGGATAAAATATGGATATAGTAATAACTGATGAATGTTTATATTAATTTTGTTTAAAAAATTCTTAAACTTATGGTTAATCTAATTTTCAGATTCAAATTTTCACTTTTAAAAAAAGGAATAACATGTAATACATTAAAATGAGAGGGAAAAGCACTTAGGTTAGCAGTACAAGGTGATTGCCATCAAGTTTAGGTTTGCATTAAGTTTAGTTAACTTTATTGTGCTTATTTCTAAAGTATATTTATTTAAATGACCAATTAGGTGGTTTTCTTTCTGTAAACACGATTGATTACAAAGAATACTTTTGATTTTGTAATAAATGCTTTTTATGTATTTGCATACACAGTGGATTGTATTCTATTTGTAAATAACAAAAAGTGGCCCAGGTTATCTTACCAAATGTCATACATGAGAAAATTACAAATTAATAGTAAAATATATTATGTGGTTTGCATATTACTTATAGTCTACTTTTCTTAAGATTCTGAGTGAGTCTTTTGAAACAATCATCCCAGTGCTAGAATCTTTTTAGTCAAACTTCTCACCAGCTATGCCTGGTTTTCTTGAATAATATTAAAAAGAGTTTTTAAAAAAAACATAGTGTTTCTTTAAGATGATGTTTTTGAATGATCCTGGTAATTGACAGAGGTTTACCTGAGTTTTAAGTCAGACATATTCTTCTTCATTTTTAATATAATTTATGTGATCTTATATAATTTATACAACTGCACCCATTTTTATAACAAAGTTTATTATCATACACAGCAGTGTTACCAAAAAAAAAACAAAGCAATTTCTTTCTTTTGTCTTTTAGCAAAAGGGAAATACACTGTAGTCAGAATACAAGGAGAGTTATAAAATTCTCTGAATTATACTTGGAAAAAGCATATAAAATTAGTATTCACATCTGACTTTCTAATAAGAGAATCAGGCCTGAGAATGCTATTGATTTTGAAGATTTGCAAAAGTAATTTAATCTTCATAGATGGAATACTGAGATTTTCTCTTATCTCAGGTTAAATTGTTACCTAATTCTATTTTAAGTCATTGGCGCCCATAGCCACATAAATATTTCATTAAGTCTTTTTCAGCTTGAAAATCGTATCTCTTTAGTGGATACAAGCAAATGAGAAACTGTTAAATAGAGGGCAAAAATAAGTCTTACAACAGAAACAAACACAAGCAGCTAGCCGTATTGCAAAATAATTTCAACTCTCAAATATTTAAGATTTTGTGTGAATTTTTGTAAATATTCAAATCAACACATAGGAATTTCTTTTAGATTTAGTAAAAGTTTCCTCAGGTATAATTAGATATAGAACCAGCATGTGTCTTTGCCTGGTTTTGGGATCAGGGTGATATTGGCCTCATAGAATGAGTTTGGAATTATTGCCTCTTTTTTCTATTTCCTGAAATAAATTGAAGAGTATTGGTATTAGTTCTTCTAAAAAAAATTTTAAAAAGATACTGAACCAGCAACAGTTATTTGATGAACTGTAGAGAAAATGTTGTTTATTAAATTTTCTTACACCCCCACACCCCATCCACCTGGATTTTAATTTTTCCTTTATATAATGATCACTTTGTTAAAATGACTTGTGTGTTTTTTATTTGTTTGTAATTTGCTTCCAGATTTAAGTCAGTATGTAATTTGAGGATTCCTAACTCTGTTTTCTAAAATGGATATCTGAATTTCTAAGATTACTTTCAGTTTTGAATTTCTAGGCACAGGCTTCTAATTCAGTTTAGTATGTTTATAATGCCACTTAACAAAAATAAAGGAGGAAATGAACTTAATTTTAAAAAATTCATCCTAAAAATCTGTTTATATCAACACCTTATGTCATTTGAAGTAAAGACCATTTTTCTTTTTTCCTTTTTTTTATAAATTAATAGAGTTTAAAGTTGGAGAACATCTTAGAAATGGCCATTCTAAGTCTGTTACCTAATTGATAATGTTTGGTAAAATCTGCACAGAAAATCATCCTGTCTCCTTATACATTTCCATTGTGACTAATTTTCTGTCTTATGAGTGTAGACTTATTGTTATACAGCTAACATCTTTAGAAGGTAGAGTCAAAAATTTTATAATTTATTAACACTCATCCTTTGGGCCTGCTTTTTGATGATCTCTCTTATGTTCTGATTAATTAACACTAGCTGGTAAAGTCAAATGTTGGCTTGGGCATTATACTGAAGAGGAGAGAGGGAAATCTAAAAATAAGAAAAGTAGGTGAAAAGTAGAGAGAAATACAGAATAAGAAAAGGAGAAAAATTAAGAATGGATAGCATAGGATAGGGAGATATAGAGAATGTTAGGTTGCCTATTGTCATAGGCCAAAGAGGAAAATATCATAACTGACCCTAGAAGATCTAGGAAATTAAACAGTTTGGTAACTATGGAAGAGATAAAAGTCATTTGTCACAAGGCATTCTCTAAAAAATGTAACAAATGTCAGTGTTTTCACTGTTAGCTTTCAACCCTCAATATATCCTACATTATAAGAGCCCTTTTATACTTGTGCAAAAAAAGTTTCCTTAATAACTTTGTTATAAAGACAGCATAAATCTGATACAAAACCTGATAAGGATAATGTATATAATCCTAGACTCATATAAATATTTATACATCTACCATAAATGAAATATTAATAAATAAGATCCAGAAAGATTTAAAAGAATACAATGCTCTAAGTAAGTTAAATATATTTTAAGAATGTGTGACTAATTCTATGTTTGGAAACCTGTTAACAAAACTCTCCTTATTAATAGTGCTGAGAGAATAACACTATGGTTGTCTCAGTAGTTATAATTATAACATAATGTTTTTACAAAATTAGTTTTTGACAAAATTCAGTAATCATTTCTGATTACAATATTTAATAAAATAAGAAGGAAGGAAAGTTCCATGTATGAAAAGTATATATCCTGTGTCCCATCCATATTCCAATTCAGCAACAATTATCATTCTAACCTTCTGTTACCACTATTATTTAACAATAGTCTGGAATAGTTCTAGTTTGGAAATAAATAGTCAAGGTAGGGGATAGGTTAATAAAATGGGATGAAAGCAGTTATACTATTCATTTATTTGTTGGATAGTATATATGTGTGTGTGAGCGTGTGTATATGTATTTTAATTGTTGAATAATCAAAAAGAGTTAAGTTTCTCTAAATCTATTACATAATAAATGTAAGTAATAGATTTAGAGAAACTTAACTGTTCAACAAAGTGTTTATAATGATTTAACTCTAATGTGATTATTACAGGTAAATTTCATTTTAAAAATTATATTGTTATTTATTTAATCTTTTTAAAGCTGTTCTTAATGATAAAGGTTTTGGGGGCTGGGGTTGAGGCTCAGCCCACACCTAGCACATGCTGGGCTCTGGATTTGATCCTCAGCACCACATAAAAATAAATAAAATAAAATAAAGGTATTGTGTCCAAGTATAACTAAAAATATATATATTTTTTAAAAAAATAATAAAGGTTTTGGTCTGTAAAAGACATAAACTAAAAGCTATTAGGGGCATCTTATAGCTGGGTAGAAAATTATCCTGGAAACAGTATTTAATCATGCTTGTGTCCTCTACCCACCTTGACCCTAGAAGTTTTTATTTAAGAATCCCTGCATAGTGAATCATTGTTAAACAATTATAGTGTTAGTGGCCATTTTAATTATGATTATAATATACTTAGAGCTTTTTATGTATCAGGTACCACAATAATTACCATGTGTAGTAGTCATATTTAATTTGTGCAATATTAGGTTATTCTTTTTATCTGTATTTTATAGATGAAGAAATGGAGGTTAAGGTGACACAACTGACAGCTGATGGGCATCCTTAACTTTATTTTCAGGCTAAACCCTAATTATTGTGACAAAAATGATAGCCTTTCTAGAGAGAGTTAAGAATTATCAAGAACTCTGAAAGATGCCTTATGATCTTACAATATTGCTTTTAGTAAACTCTCCTATGCATACTATAAAAAGTGAAGAAAAGGCCATCACAGAATAATGGTAATGACACACTGAAAATCTAGCAACTAGAGAATAGTTAAACATAAGGTCTGATACATAGAAAAGATGAACTATTGTGTAGTCATCTAGAATTATTTTTATGGCACATTTAAATGTTGTTACAATGTTAAGTAAAAAAATGTCAAACATAAAATAATAGAAATAAAATATGTATCAGTGAAAGAAAATATACCAAAAAAGGTACTTAAGTCTGAATAGCTAATTATATTTATATTATATACAGGAAAATTATATAGGAAAAAATCAACTTTCCTATGACAGCATGTATTATATATGTGTTTTTAAAAAAGTGCTGGAAATATTAAAAATTGTGTGAAGAGACTCAGAATTATAAGAACTTGTTATATGATTAACCAGAAGTTATTTCACAATGAAGAAAATCATTCTTTTTTAAAAAAAATTTTTAAATTCTTTTTTATTTAATGCTTTTATTAGTGCATTGTAGTTATACATAATAGTAGGGTTAATTTTGACATAATCATGCATATATGGAATGTAATTTGCTCCATTGTAGTTCCCAGAAATTCTTCTTTCCTTCCCCTCCTCTTTTCCCCCTTTTTCTCCTCTACTGGTGTTCCTTCTATTTGTTGTCTTTTTTTTTTTAATTGGTGTTTTATAAATATACACTTATGTGAAATTTACTGTGGTATATTTATAAGTGTACATAGCCTAATTTAGTGATTCCTCCCTTTTCCTGTCGCTCCACCCTCCCCTCTATCCTCTTCCTCTACTCCACTGATTTCCCTTTTATTTTCATGAAATCTCCCCACCACCACCATCTGCTCTAGCTTCTGCATATGAGAGAAAACATTTGACCTTTGAGTGATGCTGGCTTATTTCATTTAGGGGATGTTCTTCAGTTCCATCTATTACAAACAGATGCCATAATTTCATTCTTCTTTATGGCTAAATGAGAGTCCATTGTGTACATATTACATGTTTTCTTGATCTACTTACCTTCTGCTGATGGACAGACATCTGGGCTGGTTCCATAACTTGGCTATTGTGAATTGCACTGCTATAAACATTATGGCTTTATCACTATAGTAGATCATCATTCTTTTTGTCAGGAAGGAGAAGAATTTTCATATCTATAGTTAAATTTTAACTGTTACTTACATATTAAACTATTTACTGTGTGAATCATGTGATTGAAAGTGTGTGTGAAAAAATAGTATATTTAGTACAACTAAAGCTAGAAGTAAATTTCTAACTCTTAAGAATGACAGCTGTAACTAAAGATATGATAGACTGACTATAAAAACACTAATAAAAACAATTATCTAGAATATGAAATATAAAGTTAGTAGTGAGAACAAATTAAATGTTAGAAAGATGGTAAAAAGTAATTTACTATTTAGAATAGACTTGTTTTGAATACTTAAGCTTGATAACCAAAGTCTTTAAAAAAAGAAAAAAAAAACTAGAGTGAGTAAATTATAACTTATTAATATGCAAGTGCCAGGCACAGTAGTGCATGCCTATAATCCCAGCGGCTTGGGAGGTGGAGGCAGGAGGACCGCAAGTTCAAAGCCAGCCTCAGCAAAATTGAGGCACTAAGCACTCAGTGAGACCCTGTCTCTAAATACAATACAAAATGGGGCCAGGGATGTGACTCAGTGGTCGAGTTTCCCCTAAGTTCAATCTCTTGTTTCAAAAAAAAAAAAGTATGCAAGTTATAATATTTGTTACTACTAAATGTCAATTAAGCATGTAAAATTATGCAGTCTTATGTTGCTGATTGATATAAGATGCAGGTGTGCATGTAGCTTTTAGTTTTGCAGATTGGTTTTAGGACATTTCATGGTATTGTGTTTATAAAAGATGTTGAATTTACCAAACTGATAACTTTAAACTTTCAAGGACAAGATCTGTTAATTTGTATCATAAAAACTTTAAAAATGTTTATAATCTTTACTCAGCAATTTGACTTCTTAAGGGGTTAATTATAACCATAAGGGGGAAAAATGAGATGGCATTATGTGGTTTTTTTTTTTTTTTTTAGAGAGAGAGAATTTTTTAATATTTATTTTTTTTAGTTTTCGGCGGACACAACATCTTTATTTGTATGTGATGCTGAGGATCGAATCCAATGCTGCGCACATGCCTGGCGAGCGCGGTACCACTTGAGCCACATCCCCAGCCCAGCATTATGTTTTTTTTGTTTTAACCAGGGATTTAACCCAGGAGTGCTTAACCACTGAGCCACATCCTCAGCCCTTTTTATATTTTAGAGACAGTCTCACTAAACTGCTGTGGGGCCTTGTTAAGTTACTGAGGCATGGCTTTGAACTCACAATCCTCCTGCCTCACCCTCTGGAGCTGCTGGGATTACAGGCATGTGCCACTGTGCCTGGCATAGCATTATACTTTTATTAAGGATCTAGGAACAACCTAAATTATTTAGTAGGAGACAAGTTCTGAAATTATGGTGAATCAGTATCTGAAGAATGATTTCATATAGAACCTAACAGAAGAATAATTTTCAGATAAAAAAAGTATTCACAATATAATACTAAGTGAGGGAAAAAGGCTGAAAACAGTAATGTTAATTTTATACAGGGAGAAAAAAGATGGATTCCAAAATGTTTTTAGTGATCATCTGTTAGCTTAAAGATGATTTGTTTTCATTGTGCTTTTTTTTCATTTCACATGTTTTTGTTGTTTGAGCATACATTACTTTTGAAACTTAGAAACTAAAACTCAAGTCTAGTTTTATATCAGTAATCAGTATTAATTTGATTTGATAATTCTACTTTGGAGAGTTTAATCCAAAGGAAATTACCTGGACTATGTATCAGGGGCTTAGGGGATGGGAGGGGTAGAGTTTAACAAAGAATATGAATGGGAGCATCATTAAGATTAATGTAAAGTGGGGGATAGGGTGGTATAACCATCTGTCTATTAATAGAGGAATATAATATAGTTAGTAAAATTTATACACAAAATTTGATTTTTCAAGAAAGAAATACTTGGGGAGACACAACCCAAAACAGTATTACTGTTTTCACTATTTAATATTATATAACTACCAAATATTTAACTTAAAATTGTTAACAATACTGTTTATATATTACAGTGATTTTCACATTTGAATACAAACTGTTCATTTTTTTCATACTCTATAATAGTGAAAGAAAACAACCTATTTTGAAAGCAAAAAGGTTTTTGATATTCTATCTCTGCTCCTTAATACTTCTCCTTTAAGATATGTTTGGTCTGCTGGGCAAGATGGCGCATGCCTGTAATCCCAAGGGTTCCAGAGGCTGAGGCAAGAGGATTGCTAGTTCAAAGACAGCCTCAGCAATGGCCAGATGATACTAAGCAACTCAGTGAGACCCTATCTCTAAATAAAAATACAAAACAGGGCTGGGGGTATGGTTCAGTGGAAAAGTGCCTCTGCGTTCAGTCCTCAGTACCAAAAAAAAAAAAAAGAAAAAAGATGAATTATTTGGTCTCCTTAATATTGTTCAGTTTTCTAGTCTTCAAATAACAGTTATCCCTTTGGTTTTTTGTTTGTTTATAACTGTAATACTCTTTTTTTCTTACATACATGACAATAGTGGAATGCATTACATTCATAATTATCCATTCACAGCACAATTTTTCGTAACTCTGTATATAAAGTATGTTCATGCCAAATTATGCCATTATACATGAGCTCTCTTATTTTTTTGCATTACAATTCTTAATTCAGAGATATGATAAATTGTGGTATAAAGGTGTATCCCTTTGTTTTTATTTAACTTTTTATTAGAGATTGTTTAAACTGTATTATAGAACTTCACAGTTTTACAAAAATTCAATAAGTGAATCAGACTTGAGCAAATGTATTTTTGTTTTTTAGAAAATATATATTTGAACATGTATTTATACATATGTATGTATATGCACATATTAGTATGTGCACTCAAGCATATTCTTTATTAGGAACAAATACATTATATCTGTGCCTGGAAATTTAAAAGTGTATTTAATTGCCATGTGGTGTCTGTTCTATACACTTTTGTTCCCTTGTTAATAAGCAAATATTGCCTGTGCTAGGCTGCAACACTTAGTAAATGATTTTTGCATTAGTGAAAATAGGTTATATTTTCATCTTGATCTCTTAGTACTTTAACTAGTGTGCTTTGCCTCAGTTGCCAAAAAAGGACAGTTTAAGAATTTTTACATTGAAAAACTCTGAACCCATGGATTTTTAAACTTAATAGTCTGAACCATGTTAATTTAAATACTTCTACTGAAAAATATTTTGCTGAAAGGCCATTTTCACAATGTTTAATAAGAAGTAGATAAAAACAAAAGTAGACTGGATACAATGAAAATATGTGGAAGTTATTAAAAGAAAATGTCATCTTTTATTAGCAATATTATGCTCATGAACTTGATTTGCTTTGAAGATGATAAAGAACCTCATTCTTATTGTCCCTGAAAGAGGACTTCTTAGATAAGTCAAAACTAGTCAGCATCCCTGTGGTTTTTGAGTAGTACTGTCAGTGTGTGGTACACTCTAAATACTCCCTTTGTGCTCTTGTGGAGGATACAGCTCCAGCTTTGTGGCTGTTGCATACATTGCATGCAGGGCTTTCATGAGTCCTTGGGGCACCCTGCCTTGTCCTTTACTTTCTATTCAGTCAGATCTGAGGTTCTTCCTAGCCTGAATTTACTCCACCCGCTTAGTCTAGATTGTGATGTCTTTCAGGCAGGAAGTGTCTCTGTGCCTGTTTATCTCTAATTCCACAGTTCCTCTTAATTCTGTAAAAATATGAATGATTGTGTAGTACTCTCATACCATAGATGATGAAGTTGGCTGTTATCAATAACATTCATGCTGTCTTATCGCAAAGCAGATACAAATGGTTTTTAATTCTATATTCCCTTTCAAATTTAAGTGAAAGGCAGAAAAGAAATAACTTTCCTGGAAGGTGATAATTTTTCCTTTAGCTTAAAGGTTGTCAGCAATACTACTAAAGTTTAGTATTATAAGTAAAAAAAAAAAAAAATCACAATCTTAAAGAAAAGGTTAAAAAAAAATCTCTATTATAAAAATTTATAAACTTAAGAGACCACATTCACTGGATTTCTAGATTTTTATCTGTAACTTAATTCTTTTTTTTTTTTTGACACAATGTCTTTATTTTATATTTATGTGGTGCTGAGGATCGAACCCAGTGCCTCGCACATGCTAGGCGAGCGCTCTACCTCCGAGCCACAACCCCAGCCCCTGTAACTTAATTCTTTAAAAATTTCATTAAAATAATTTTTTTTTTGGTTTTAATTCTTTTTATTGTACAATTCATGAGTAACAGGGTGATAATTTAATACATGTATACATTGTGTAATTATCAAATGCATTTTCTTAGTATTTACATTTCTCAAAATACTGTAAAATATTTCTTAATAGTCCATATTAAATCAAGTTGTGATATTTTAATACATGTATATGTGTGATGATTAAATCACAGTAATTAACACTTTCTTCCCTTAAGAAAGTATAAATCCTTAAAAACTACTGGGTCAAAAAAAAGTTGCATGGGAAAAGGTACATATGTAGACACCAATGAAAATACTACATATCAAAGCATATATTATTCAGGAACAACTGCTGAGATGAAAGATTAGAGATAAAAATATATCTCAAAGTTTTATTTATTTTTTTATATTTATTGGTTGTTCAAAACATTACAAAGCTCTTGACATATCATATTTCATACATTGATTCAAGTGGGTTATGAACTCCCATTTTTACCCCGTATACAGATTGCAGAATCACATTGGTTACACATCCACGTTTTTACATATTGCCATACTAGTGACTGTTGTATTCTGCTATCTTTCCTATCCTCTACTATCCCCCCTCCCCTCCCCTACCCTCCCATCCTCTATCTCTACCCCTTCTACTGTAATTCATTTCTCTCCCTTGATATTTTTCCCCCTTTCCCCTCACATCCTCTTATATGTAATTTTGTATAACAATGAGGGTCACCTTCCATTTCCATGCAATTTCCCTTCTCTCTCCCTTTCCCTCCCACCTCTCGTCCCTGTTTAATGTTAGTCTTTTTCTCATGCTCTTCCTCCCTGCTCAGTTTTTAGTTGCTCTCCTTATATCAAAGAAGACATTTGGCATTTGTTTTTTAGGGATTGGCTAGCTTCACTTAGCATAATCTGCTCTAATGCCATCCATTTCCCTGCAAATTCCATGATTTTGTTATTTTTTAGTGCTGAGTAATACTCCATTGTGTATAAATGCCACATTTTTTAATCCATTCATCTGTTGAAGGGCATCTAAGTTGGTTGCACAGTCTAGCTATTGTGAATTGTGCTGCTATGAACATCGATGTAGCAGTATCCCTATAGTACGCTCTTTTAAGGACTTCAGGGAATAGTCCGAGAAGGGCAATAGCTGGGTCAAATGGTGGTTCCATTCCCAGCTTTCCAAGGAATCTCCATACTGCTTTCCAAATTGGCCACACCAATTTGCAGTCCCACCAGCAATGTACAAGTGTACCCTTTTCCCCACATCCTCGCCAGCATTTGTTGTTGTTTGACTTCATAATGGCTGCCAATCTTACTGGAGTGAGATGGTATCTTAGGGTGGTTTTGATTTGCATTTCTCTGACTGCTAGAGATGGTGAGCATTTTTTCATGTACTTATTGATTGTATGTCCTCCTCTGTGAAGTGTCTGTTCAGGTCCTTGGCCCTTTTGTTGATTGGGTTATTTGTTTTCTTATTGCTTAATTTTTTGAGTTCTTTGTATACTCTGGATATTAGGGCTCTATCTGAAGTGTGAGGAGTAAAGATTTGTTCCCAGGATGTCGGCTCCCTATTTACCTCTCTTATTGTTTCTCTTGCTGAGAAAAAACTTTTTATTTTGAGTAAGTCCCATTTGTTGATTCTTGTTTTTAACTCTTGTGCTATGGGTGTCCTATTAAGGGATTTGGAGCCCAATCCCACAATATGTAGATCGGAGCCAACTTTTTCTTCTATCTGACGCAGAGTCTCTGATTTGATATCAAGCTCCTTGATCCATTTTGAGTTCACTTTTGTGCATGGTGAGAGAAAGGGATTCAGTTTCATTTTGTTGCATATGGATTTCCAGTTTTCCCAGCACCATTTGTTGAAGATGCTATCCTTCCTCCATTGCATGCTTTTAGCCCCTTTATCGAATATAAGATAGTTGTAATTTTGTGGATTGGTTTCTGTGTCCTCTATTCTATACCATTGGTCCACCTGCCTATTTTGGTACCAGTACCACGCTGTTTTTGTTACTATTGCTTTGTAGTACAGTTTGAAATCTGGTATCGCTATACCTACCGATTCACACTTCCTGCTTAGAATTGCTTTTGCTATTCTAGGTCTTTTATTCTTCCATATGAATTTCATGATTGCTTTATCTATTTCTACAAGAAATGCCGTTGGGATTTTGATTGGCATTGCATTGAACCTATAGAGAACTTTTGGTAATATCGCCATTTTGATGATGTTAGTTCTGCCTATCCATGAACAGGGTATATTTTTCCGTCCTCTAAGATCTTCTTCTATTTCTCTCTTTAAGGTTCTGTAGTTTTCATTGTATAAATCTTTTACCTCTTTTGTTAGGTTGATTCCCAAGTATTTTATTTTATTTTTGGATATTGTGAATGGGGTGGTTTTCTTCATTTCCAGTTCAGAAGATTTGTCGCTGATATACAAGAATGCCTTTGATTTATGCGTGTTGATTTTATATCCTGCCACTTTGCCGAATTCATTTATTAGCTCTAGTAGTTTCTTTGTAGACCTTTTTGTGTCTTCTAGGTATAGGATCATATCATCCGTAAATAGTGATAATTTAAGTTCTTCTTTTCCTATCTTAATGCCTTTAATTTCTTTTGTCTGTCCAATTGCTCTGGCCAGTATTTCGAGAACTATATTGAATAGAAGTGGTGAGAGAGGGCATCCCTGTCTTGTTCCAGATTTTAGAGGGAATGCCTTCAGTTTTTGTCCATTTAGAATGATACTAGCCTGAGGCTTAGCATATATAGCTTTTACAATGTTGAGGTAAGTTCCTGTTATCCCTAGTTTTTCTAGTGTTTTGAACATAAAGGGATGCTGTACTTTGTCGAATGCTTTTTCTGCGTCTATCGAGATGATCATATGGTTCTTATCTTTAAGTCTATTGATGTGGTGAATAACGTTTATTGATTTCCGTATATTGAACCAGCCTTGCATCCCAGGGATGAATCCTACTTGATCATGGTGCACAGTCTTTTTGATATATTTTTGTATCCGATTTGCCAGAATTTTATTGAGGATTTTTGCATCTAAATTCATTAGGGATATTGGTCTGTAGTTTTCTTTCTTTGAGGTGTCTTTATCTGGTTTGGGAATCAGGGTGATATTGGCCTCATAGAACAAATTTGGAAGTTCTCCCTCTTTTTCTATCTCCTGAAATAGATTGTGGAGTATTGGTATTAGTTCTTCTTTAAAGTTCTTGTAAAACTCTGCTGTATATCCATCCGGTCCTGGGCTTTTCTTGGTTGGTAGTCTTTTGATGGCTTCTTCTATTTCCTCATTTGATATTGGTCTATTTAGGTTGTTTATATCTTCCTGACTCAATCTGGGTAGTTCATATGTCTTAAGGAATTTATCGATGCCTTCACTATCTTCTATTTTATTAGAGTATAGGGTTTCAAAATAATTTCTAATTATCTTCTGTATTTCTGAATTGTCTGTTGTGATGTTGCCTTTTTCATCCCGTAAGCTAGTAATTTGGGTTCTCTCTCTTCTTCTCTTTGTTAGCGTGGCTAGTGGTCTATCAATCTTATTTATTTTTTCAAAGAAGCAGCTTTTAGTTTTGTCAATTTTTTCGATTGTTTCTTTTGTTTCTATTTCATTGATTGCAGCTCTAATTTTAATTATTTCTTGCCTTCTACTGTATTTGCTGCTGATTTGTTCTTCTTTTTCTAAGGCTTCGAGGTGTAGTGTGAGGTCATTTATTTGTTGGCTTTTCCTTCTTGTAAGGAATGAACTCCATGAAATGAATTTTCCTCTTAGTACTGCTTTCATAGTGTCCCAGAGATTTCGATATGTTGTGTCTGAGTTTTCATTTACCTCTAGGAATTTTTTGTCTCCTCCTTTATGTCTTCTGTAACCTTTTGTTCATTTAGTAGCATATTGTTTAATCTCCATGTGATGTAGGATTTGTCCTTTCTCATTTTATTATTGATTTCCTATTTCATTCCATTATGATCAGATAAAATGCATGGTAGTATCTCAACTCCTTTGTAGTTGCTAAGATTTGCCCTGTGACATAATATATGGTCTATTTTTGAGAAGGATCCATGTGCTGCTGAGAAGAAAGTGTATCCGCTTGATGTTGGGTGGTATATTCTGTATATATCAGTTAAGTCTAAATTATTAATTGTATTATTGAGCTCTATGGTTTCTTTATTCAACTTTTGTTTAGAAGATCTGTCCAGTGGTGAGAGAGGTGTGTTAAAATCTCCCATGATTATTGTGTTGTGGTCTATTTGACTCTTGAACTTGAGAAGAGTTTGTTTGATGAACGTAGCTGCACCATTGTTTGGCACATATATATTAATGATCGTCAAGTCTTGTTGGTGTATGGTTCCCTTGAGCAGTATGTAGTGTCCTTGTTTATCCCTTTTGATTAACTTTGGCTTGAAGTCTATTTTATTTGATACAAGTATGGACACCCCTGCCTGCTTCCGTGGTCCGTATGCGTGATATGATTTTTCCCAACCTTTCACCTGCAGTCTGTATGTCTTTTCCTATCAGATGAGTCTCCTGTAGGCAGCATATTGTTGGATTTTTTTAAATCCATTCTACTAGCCTATGTCTTTTGATTGGTACATTTAAGCCATTAACATTTAGGGTTACTATTGAGATATGGTTTGTATTTCCAGCCATATTTGATTATGTAAGTTGTTTAACATGATTTGTTTTTCCTCTATGCTTAGTTTTTCCTTTACTGTACTACCTCCCGCTGTCGGTTTTCTTTGTTATTTTTCATTTCCTCTTCCTGTAATGTTTTGCCAAGGATGTTTTGAAGAGCTGGTTTTCTAGCTGCAAATTCTTTTAACTTTTGTTTATCGTGGAAGATTTTTATTTCATCTTCAATCCTGAAGCTTAATTTCGCTGGATACATGATTCTTGGTTGGAACCCATTTTCTTTCAGCGTTTGAAATATGTTGTTCCAGGATCTTCTAGCTTTCAGAGTCTATGTTGAAAGATCAGCAGTTATCCTGATTGGTTTGCCCCTAAATGTAATCTGCTTCCTCTCTCTTGTGGCTTTTAAGATTCTCTCCTTATTCTGTATGTTGGGCATCTTATTATATGTCTTGGTGTGGATCTCTTATGATTTTGTACATTCGGTGTCCTGTAGGCTTCTGGTATTTGGATTTCTTTTTCATTCTTTAAGTCTGGGAAGTTTTCTAGTATTATTTCATTGAATAGATTGCTCATTCCCTTGGTTTGGACCTCTATACCCTCTTGTATCCCAATAACTCTTAGGTTTGGTTTCTTGATGTTATCCCATAATTCTTGGATGTTCTGCTCATGATTTCTTAACATTCTCGCTGAGCTGTCTATGTTCTTTTCAAGTTGAAAAACTTTGTCTTCGTTGTCTGAAGTTCTATCTTCTAAGTGTTCTACTCTGCTGGTAATACTCTCGTTTGAGTTTTTAATTTGGTTTATTGTTTCCTGCATTTCCAGGATTTCTTGTTTGTTTTGTATATCCTCTATCTCCCTATAGAGTTGATCTTTTGCTTCTTGGATTTGTTTATGTAGTTCATTGTCAAAGTGATTTTTTTCATTGTTTGAATTTGCTGTATAATGTCTTTCTTGAAACTCCAGATCATCTGAAGCATGTATTTTCTGAACTCTTTGTCTGACATTCCATCTGTTGCAGATATTACCTCATCTATTGTTGAATTGACTTGTTTTGTTTGTGGTCCTTTCTTTCCTTGTCTTTTCATACTGCTCATGATTCTTTCTAGTTTTGTGAAACTGTTGTGTTAATGTTTTTCCCCTTATATATTTGTATTGTTCTTGTATAGCTCCAAAATCCCTCTTTTGCGGAGAAAGACAATATTAACAGTTCCCAATATCAACAGCACATTATCTAAGCACAAATTTTCATTCTTAATACATTTATAGTTAGATTCTAAGTCTATAGATATTGGTTTTAATTACTACTTAAGAATATATTCATTAGTTTCATAAAAGGCGTACCATATCTGGTGGCATATAGAAAACTTAATTTCAGACGAAGGATGTTATACTTAGAGGGAAAGGAGTGAGGGTATGAGGTTAAACTAACTTAGCATCTTTGGAGAATTCTAACCAATAGGCTGGTAATTTATGGAAGAATTTATAGATTCAACTTCCTATCTGTATTTAGATAGTTACCCTGCGTATAGATAGCAAAAGTTAGGAGATTGAAAGTGGGATAGAGAGAATACGAAAGAGAAAGAAGAGAAAAAATAACAAGGAAGAAAAGAGAAATAAGAGAAGGAAAGGGAAAATAAGATAGAAATAAAGAAAAAAAAAGGGGGGGGAAGGTGGGGTATATGCATTTCCTCTATATTATATTACTTGGTAATTCGGTTGTTCATGCACAGTTCTTGGTTTTACATATGTTGAAGTTGTGGAAGAGAGAGAAGAGAGAAAGAAAGATGAAAAAAAGAAAAAAAAAAAGTCTCTCAGAACTTTGTTTTCCTTGCTTCCAGTAGATGAAGTTGTCTATTCCTAGCTTGAGCCTCTGTATTCCGGGTGGTGGGTATAGCCAGTGTGAAAGGAAATGAGCTTCCACCTGTATCTTCCCTACTCTAGTCTCTGAGGTAGAAACCTCAGGTGCCTGTACAGCTGTTGTTTTGCGTTGATAGCTACAACCCCCAAAAGCTTGTGGGAAATATTTTGAGTTATCGCAGCTTAAGGGTGGGGGAGTTGGAAACCGGGTACCTGGATCAGCCGCAGAACGGTGTTGGAAGCTACACCCCCTTTGATGGGCTTTAAGGGTTGATGGGCTTCCTCCAGACCAGCACACGGGGTGGGGCCAGACTTCCTCCTCCGGTCTGGCTTGGCACCAGGCGTCTTCCTCCTCCGGTCTGGCTTGGCGCCGGGCGTCTTCCTCGTCCAGGGCTGGCTTGGCGCGCGGCGGGAGCCTTCCTAAAATAATTTTTTAATTACCAAGTATGTGTCCATTTCAGACTTTGCTGCCTGCTTTTGAATCTCGTAGGGGACTTCCTATATATATGTATCAGAGTTAGTTGATTCTTTTCATATATATTATAATCCAGGTTGAGCATCATTAATCTGAATATCTTAAATCTGAAATGCTTCAAAATAAAGAGCTTTTTGAGTGCCAGCATGATATTATGCATGGGAATTTCCATAACAAAAAACTTTATTTCATACATAAAATATTTAAAAATTGTATAAAATTACCTTCAGATTATGTATATATAAAACATAAGGAAATCTTGCATCATAACTTTTAGGCCAATCACTAAGGTACATGCATCCTATGCATATATTTCAAAATTCACAAGAAATCCAAAATCTGAAACACATCTGGTTGCAAGCAGTTCAGAAAGGATACACTCAACTTAGCCTATACAAAAATGGTTCACAGCCCAAACTGAAACTCATCTCATCATGGAGTATCTAGAAAGATTGCCATGTAATTGTGTTGTGGATAATATTTGTGAAGATTTGATTATGAACAAACCTCAGAGAGCACTAATATAGTGATTTTTTTTCATGAATCAATATCCTTTATTCACAGTCAGATCTAGGAAGAATCACCTTTTCCTGTTAACTGGTAGTCTACTCTGCCCCATTAATAAACTTATGAAGATCCTATTTTATTCCTAGAATAAAGTTCTTCCAGTTAACTTGACACTGTTCTCTACGTCTGTGCCATTATCATATAGCTGTGATAAATCAGCCCAATCCTTGTCTTTTTGCAGGTAGAACTCTGTACTGTCAGGATTGACCTCTAAAATGAATCCAATTTGCCAAAATCATCAATGCACTTTCCCTCAGCGAAATAAAATTTGGAGCACACAGAATGCCTATATAGGAATGTTGTTTCTGCAATACAAACATCTATTTTAGGAAATATCAATGATTTGGGGGGAGTACACCAGCAAATAGAAGAAGAAAAGCTATCAGACTATAAAATAAGGCCATATTCTTTTCATTATAAACAGAGTTGGTTTTCTTCCTGGGAGAAATAAGACACCATCGCTTCAGACAATAGTGTATCATTAATTTATATCATTGTTCAGCAGACAGTAACACATGTTCTGTAATCATTTCTGTACATAGCATAGCTATACTTGAAGATGTTGCCATGATGTTATAATGCTTTTAAGTCATATTGGACTTCTGATCTCTGTGGTAATAAATATAATTTAATGAAGTATATGCTTCATCAGAATGTTACCTGCAAAGTTGTGTAGGGTCTCTCAAGGTGGTTATGTTTGATAGCATGTAGAAGATCAGAGATTATTTACCAAAGGTAAATAATAATAATGGTTATGACTAATTGCTTCATTGCACTTGGAAGTTTTGGTTCTAGATCTTAAAACAGCTACCAAATTCTGCTGCTGGTACATAAGGAGAGAAAAGGAAAGAAATTTATATCAGGAAATTAGTTTTCTTGGAAAATATTGTTTCAGTATATTAGTGCTGAAACAGTATCAAATCTTTTGAAGACTTGCTCAATATTGACTAATCAATAACACAGAAACACTGACCAGAGTAGTCATGATCATTTGGGCTTTTCCTGCATTTTTCTCTGGATATTTCCATGTGTTACTTTGATAAAAAGAAAATTATGCTTAGATTTCTCTATTAAATCAGACTATCATGGCTTGGTCATGGGAAATAACATGAGGAGGGACCCATTGTTTATAGTATTATTAAAACAAAGCTTGAGAAGACTATTCTCCTTCATTTATGCCTATAGCATGTTCAAACTGAATCAGAGCTCACTTAAAAGCAGAGGTAGGATTGGGAGAAATCTGAAATGCTGGTGGCTTTTTGCCTTAAGACCTACTTTAGCTTATGCTGTGAGTTGCTTAGCAAAGAAATTTTTAATTTATTAACTGGAGCTTTGTCCCTAAAGCCCAATACTAATCTGGACCTTGACAAAGAATCTGTTGATTCTTTAACAGTGCTCAAACCCAGGTTTAGAACTTATTCAGTCCAGTAAATTTAGAGTGAAAGGAATCTGAAGTGAAAAGTCAGAGGATTCTTCCCCTTTTTCTAGTGCTAACCTGACCAATACGAGCCATCCAAGGGCTTCTCATATCTAGGCTCTGCTGCTGAATAGATGAGTTTTGGAAAAAAAAAAAAAAAAAGAGAGAGAGAGAGAAAGTGAGATTTTTTTCCCCCTACTTTATCTAAAATAGGATTAGAGATATGTCGTGTATGTGTGTGTTTGTCATATATGGAGATAATCTTTCAGGATCAAACACTGAAATGCTTAAAAAATTTGATCATAGCAGTGCTAGAAAAATTAATCACCAGTTAATTAACTTGTACTTTATGAAATATGTGTAATTTGGGATAGGACAAAAGAGAGAGATGTTAAAACAGACTTCAACATTTTATAAAACTATATGTGACTTTATAGTTGAATAGTTTATATTCAAAATATTTTTATTTGTTCTGTCATTAAGGGGGTGCACCAAATTTTAATTAGAACAAAGAAAAGGTCCTTTGGGTCATGGTATAAAAATGACATTTGTGAAAGGTATAGGGCTGGAGTTGCTGAGAACTTGTTTGCAATTGCCTTGAATCCCATTGCAAGATATAAATCTTATTCAGAGGTGGAGAGGGACCAATTAGAATTAAAATAATATTTTAATTAATAAAAATAAAAATAAACATAATGAAAACATTCAAAGAAAATTTTCAAACAGTTCATCCATGCCTCTGTCACTTTGATAGCTTTTGTTCTAATTTTTATTTTTAGGAACTTTTTAAACTTAGTTCTATATTTTGTTTGTATATAATTTTCTGTTTTTCTTAATCTTGCAAAAATTTTCCATATATCATTAAATAAAAGTTTTAACAGTTAAATAAAAATCTGTACTCTACCATTTCAGCATTATCTCTTCTAGTTATAAAAGTAAATTAGATCTTTAGTAGTTGGTAAAAAAGTATATATAGATTACAAGTAATAGCATAGGGGTTATTGCTAAATAATGTTGGGGAAGCCTGTGAAATGGTTACTACTCTGAACAGTTTTCATTAAAATTCTTAATTATGTGAAGAGGCATTCTAATCTAGTTTTATTTTTATTTAGCACAATTCTAGAATTAAAGTCAGATCAAATAGTTAGTGGGGTGAATTTTGGGGGAGGAAATTCAAATGCCTTTTCCCTTTCTCCCTCACCCTTCATTCTTCTGTCTCCTGCTCTTCCTCCTGGAAGAGGGTGTAGCCTTTACATACTAAATTTCTCTGTATTTATTTAAACATAGATGCATATCTTGCTTTTTCCAAAAAAGGATATCAGGTGACTCACTGCCTGTAATTAATTTGCTACTTTGTATTAAATGATCTTTGCAGATTCTTTTCTCCTTAAAGCCACACAACATTTTATATAATAGAGTAAGAAGGAACATCAGCGTTGTAAGTTTCTCCACAGTAGTGAAAAAGCTTAGGCTAATAAGGGAACCACGAAAAGACTTAGTTCTCCAAGGAAAAAAGCACCACTACATTTGGGCCTTCGTGAAATCTTGCATACTATTTTGCATTTATACATGTATAGTTTCTTTGGTGACTTCCTATATTTGGTTTTAATTTTGGAGTAAATGAGGTTTTTTTGAAAGGTGGATTTATGTTATATTGATGGGCATATTGTCTATTTAAAAAAAACAACAACACTACTGTCTACTGAAAAAAAACACTATTTTGTTTCCACAGAAACCTGCTAATATTTTAGTTATGGGTGAAGGTCCTGAGCGAGGAAGAGTAAAAATTGGTATGTTATATCTTTGATAAGTCACAGTGTAGCACTCTTTTAAAACTTTTGCAGGCAGCATATTACTTCTAATTTTTTTGCTGTAATAATATGCATATATTCATGTAGTTCCATATGATCCAAACCATTTCTAAAGAGTATACATAAAAGTGAAAAATGTTTCTCACTCTTGAAAGGTGTCAGACAATCTTTTGAGACTGGAATGTTCTAATTATAAAACAAGCTGTGCAAGTTTCCTAGAAACCTTTGCCTTCATTAAACATAGCCTATGGAGGTGAGTGGCTTCTATCCCTGTTAGAGGCCACCCTCACCTTGAACTACAAGGGCATACAGAATGTTAATTCTACCATTCGTCATATTTACCTGAGCCAAATTAGATGAGAACATATGCCTCTGTTGACCTCATCTAGATTAGGAGTTACAAACTTTAGGGAAAACCATGAGGCCCAATAGGTGCAGAACCTTATGTTCTAACAAGACTGTCTGGTAGTCCTTTACCTGATGGGAAAAAATTAATAGGTGTTTTGATCTTAACATGTTTTCTTATAGCTCAGTTTTCTTTATCTTAACTGGTTATTTTTTATTGTCTTTTCTAAGTTGTGTTTATTATTTACATTTAGTTTGTTTTGTGTGTGGGTAGAAGAAAGTAATTCAATTACTTTAATTAATTTAAAGGCTGTAGGATTGTGAGAGCATATAATAAAGTTAATAGTTCTTGCAGCAACATTTAATATAAATTAGAGTTTATAACTTGATTTGCACCACTTTAACAACACAGAAGAACTTGGGTGTTCGTAACCATTCTTCCCTATCCTCCCTTATAAATCCCCCCAAAATCTCACTTTCCATTTTTAATTAGACACTTGAAATACTCTTTTATAATGTAAACTTTGCAAATTGTTAGTTGTGAGAATATTTAGTGCTCTTCAGTGTACTCCACACCATTGGAATTTGAGAATTAGGCTCTGTCAGTATTATTCATCCTGTGCTATCAAATGCTCAAGTCATCAAATGTGCTTTTAAAGGAATCTGTCCAATTCAATTTGGTGGCATCAAATTCAAATGCAAGTTAAAGTAAGCAAGCAAAATAGAGAAGACCCAGCCAAAGAGTGGTTACAAATGTGTTACTTACTGTATGATTTGGGAAAACATTATATAATACCATAAAATAATCTAGTTTGGAATTATACTTCTGTGTAATGCATAAGATTTTGGCAAGTTCAGGTGACACTACATCCTAATGCATTCACATTTAGGAGCTGTTAATTCTTTTATAAACCAGGATTTAGTAGTATGACTCATGGTTTTACTTCTTTGCCAAATTTTTAAATTATTTCCCCCTCCATAATTAAGTTAATTAAAGGAGTGCCTACTTCATTAAAAATCTTTATTAGGAGAATAGAAGTAAAATTATCCGCTAGTGGATGAATCTTAAAATTTTTGAATAGGAGGTGTGAATAGTAGTCATTAAGATTGTGTTAGGCAAAAGCTACGTGAATTGACACTGTATGTGACACTATTAGGAATAAAGAAATGAAAAAGACACAGTTTTTTCCTTAAAGAAGATTATAGTTTAGCAGGACAAACAGCCATGCCTGAACAGCTATGTTATATGTTAAATTGTTAAGTGCCAAGAACTATATCTAAGGTCAGTACCAGTCTGAGGTTTGAGTTTATGATTTCTTGAACCTCAGTTTCCTCATTGAAAAAGGAGATGATGAAATAAGATGACCTTTTAAAGGTCTTTCAGCTTGAAAAAATTCTTTGATCTCTAAAATTAAGTTAATGAAATTTAACCTGAATAAAATGGGAGGAGTGTAGTGGTGTTAAAGTACTTCATAGTCAACTTCTGATTAACTACACCAGTGAACAGGCTTGTTAATGCAAATAATGGAAAGCCTTACTCTAACAATGCATGAGACCAGTACAAAGAATGGAAATGCATCTCAGCAATCCTGACCCTAGTGGTGACGTGGTAGATGAAAAGTTGCCCAGAGAAATAGAGTCTCTCTTGACCTCTGGCAGCAGAGCTTGTCTTTATCCCAATTGAAAAGCTGGGTGACAGTAGTTTGAAAAGAAAGAATATCTCAAACTTGTGTTATATTTAGACTTCTAAAGAGAGTAAGATGTTTTATGGTCACCCTCCCTACTAGATTTTAACAAATTTTCCATATCTTACTAAATAATGGTGGCAAATTAAACTAATCAGACTTGTAAAAATTGATTTATTTAGCTTTTTGTTTGTTTGTTTGTTTTCTTTTTTACAGCTGATATGGGCTTTGCCCGATTATTTAATTCACCTCTGAAGCCTTTAGCAGATTTGGATCCAGTGGTTGTAACATTCTGGTACCGAGCCCCAGAACTGCTTCTTGGAGCAAGACATTATACCAAAGCTATTGGTGAGTACAACTAATTAAAATTCCATGTCTTAAGAGTAAAGACTAACCCAAAATTCCACTACTGAGAAATACTGTCATTAGCATTAGGAGTATATTATTTCACATCTCTCTTTGTATAGAAAAATAGATATTCAAAATTTTTAAAAATAAATAGGGTCATATTATGCATTCTGTTTTAAGTAAACATTTTATGTTTCATTTTACTTGAAAAGAGAAAACAGTACAATTTTGAAATCCTTGAACTTCAGACAAATGTTTCTTTTACTAAACAAAATATTAGTTCTAAAAGATTCCCCAAAAATTTAAGGAAAAGATTATTGTGTTAGTCAACTCTTCATCACTGTGGCCAAAATACTAAACAAGAACAACTTAAGAGAATGCAAAGTTTATTTCAGCTTATAGTTCCAGAAGTTTAGTCTGTGGTCAGCTAGATTCCATTATTCTGGGCCCAAGGTTAGGCAGAACATCATGGTGGAAGGGCATGGTGGAGGAGTGCTGCTTCATTTATGGCAGCCAGGAAACAGAGAGGAGCCAAGGGGGAAGGGGCTGCAGGGAAGATGAGCCCTTCCAGGGAATGACCCCAGGGACATGCCTTCTCCAGCCTTGCTCCACTTGCCTGTAGTTAACCACATGAAATGAGGATATACCTATTAGCTTATGGATCTCATAATCTAATCATTTTCCCTCTGAATATACCTACATTAGCACAGAGATTTTAGGGGTACACCTCATATCCACACCATAACAATTTTGAAAAGAAAGTAGAAATTAGGACATCATAATCCATTTCTCTTTACTTGATGGTATTGATTACTTACATATGATGAAGAAGTAGAAAGTTAGTGCTCTTACACTTCTTGCCTAATCTTAGTACTATCATGGTTGTTGTCATCATAGTGGTCGTCATCATCATCATCATCATCACTTTATCAGTGTATACATTTTTTTCTCTGTTTATTAACATAATTCCCAGTAGTTTATATTTAAGTTATATAATATTATATTCATAATACTCATTTACCACCTTTACTACTACTCTTTCATTACTGACATTTTTATTTGGTTGAAGTTTTTTCTTGTGGTCTTTGTCTACCCCCCAACCCTTATTGTGCATGTTTGTGGCCTCTTCAACTTACTCTGTATTCTCTAGGATGGAACGAAACCCATTGTTTTTTTATTAGCTAACTCTATCCTGGAGTCCTCTCTTGGCAGTCCAGTTGGCTGTTCTCCAAGTCATCCAGGCTTTTCCATTTTTTTCCCTCTGTGTTGGATCTCTTCTACTGGATCCCATGATTCCATACCTTTTTTCTGTACTGTATTCTCCTGTAACCTGTGTTGATATCTTACAGGTAAATTTTCTAATTCTTATTTTTCTGAAGAATTCCTTTATTATGTTTAGTATTTAGAGAGGCTTGTAAACTATAGACACAAAATAATGTTCCCTCAGAACTTTGGTACTTCTCCTTTGACTTCTGGTATGAATGTAACTAATGAAATTGAATGCCACTCTTATTCTCAATCACTTGTGGGTCACCTGAGGGAGTTTTCCTTTCTGAAAACAACGAGGACTTTTCATCATTATATTTTATAGGTTTGCTATCCACTTTGTGGGCACATAATCTGAAGTTCATAATCTGTGCTTTTAGAAAATTCTCTCGTGTAGTACTTTAATTTCTTCCTCAACGTTTTCTACTTTTTCCACCTAAACTCAATATTTTCATGTGTTGAACTTCTTGGATTAATCTTTTATACTACTCTTCTCATGTTTTTCTGTTTTCTCTTTTCTAGGAACTCTTTATTCTCTGATTATTTTGTGGTATCTTGTTTTGTTTTATGGAAAGAAAATATCTGTATACATTTGTTGGTTGTAATTTATAGTATAATCAGAGTAATAATCCGTGTTTTCTTTATAGGCTCTTTCATCACTATATACCTTGATACCTTGACCTCTTCCTTCCATGTGACAAGCTTTAACTGTTTGGTGACCTTCGATTTGTTTCTTTGTATTTAAGAATCAGGTTACTAAAAGCCACTTGATAACTTTCTGTACTTATATCATGGGGCTCCTCTATTGGTGATCATACTTCAGGCTTATCCAATGGGGTTAATTAGTTCCCATTATCCAGAGAAACCCTAAATGCTGGAATGTCCAGGTCTTTGCTCTGAGACCATTAAAAGACCATTCAGATTCCCCCAACTTTTGGATCAAGCTGTATACGCCTGGAGTCCAGTGTAATAGTGGGGGTTGGGGGGGGGGGGAGGTGGGAACCAGTTGTTCAAAAGAGAGGCCTTGTAGCTGGTATTTTCAAGTATAAAATCTTCCCAGTGTTGTATAGGACAAATGTTCTTCCTACTTAACAACAGTTCAGTAGACTGAGACCTTCATTGAACTATTTCTTCTGCCTTCCGTCTTCTGGAAACTTTTGTGTGTGTGTGTGTGTATGTGGTTGGGGGTGGTACCGGGGATTGAACTCAGGGGCACTCAACCACTGAGCCACAGCCACAGCCCTATTTCGTATTTTATTTAGAGACAGGGTCTCACTGAGTTGCTTAGCTCCTTGCTTTTGCTGAGACTGGCTTTGAACTTGGAATCCTCCTACCTCTGCCTCCCGAACCACTGGGATTACAGGCATACACCACCACTCCTGGCCCAGAAACATTTTTATATGTATCTGCCTAAAATGGGTTTCTGCATTTCTTTTTTTCATTCAGACCTTAGTCAAAATACTGCCTTTTCATGAGAACTTCCTTGATCACACAGTGTGAGGTAGTCCCATCTTCCCCCATTATACCTTAATAGCTTTGTTACTCTGAATGGTATCTAGAGTCCACCAAAGACATAGACCTCACCTACCTGATCACACCAGAAGCCAGTGTCTGTCTGGTATGCAGCACAAACTTTTTTTTTTTTAAAGAACTTAGTTTTCTTTGTTAGGTGAATGAATCTTGTCCCTGATAGTCCTCTTGTCCTTTTTGTTACTATGGACTTAAACTGTTATGATTTTGCTATCATTTTAATATAATCTCTAGAAAGGAAGAGAAGTGATTGTGATCATTGTCCCAATTAATCTTGAATCCAACATGTTCACTAATCTGCATGTCTGCTTGATCACATTTTATTTTATAGAAAAATAAATACAAAGGTAAGGTAGATATGGAAATTCTCTGTACTATCTTTATAGTTTTTCTATAAATCTAAAATTATTCCAAAATGATATTTGTTTAAATCAGAAGGAAAATTAAGAATTATTTAAGCTAGTTCTGTTTTTTCAATACATGTTACTATATAAACCCATTTGGATATCTTTGTTGCAAGTGTCTTCCAAATGCATTTAAGTTGCATATGTGAAGTAACATCATACAAAGCTAGTTTTTCACCTAGGATGAGTATTTCAAAGCATTATTACTTTTGTTAAGATAAATTAGTAGACTATACAAATAAAGAACTGATGGTGTAATTTTAACTCCAATTGACTGAACACCTGAGACTTTGAATTGATTTAAATTGAGTAACAAATATACTATCTCAAAAGCTTTGGGCTCTGGTTCATTATTTAATTATTTTCTTGTTTTTTTCTAATAAATTTATATTTTATGGGGAACATCAAGAAAAATCAGATAACCTCTTGTTCATCAGCATGTCCTATAGTCCAGCAGTTTTAACACAAGGTGTGTGCCAGAAAGTTAAAATACCAGCTGTTAGAAAGTACTGGGGACTTAATTAGAACAAATTATATCCCATGCTTTTATAATTATGTCAGAATGAATCCTAATGTTTATATATATAAACTAAAAAGAACCATTAAAAAAAAGATAGACTGTCTTGTTCCAATAGCTGCATAATTTGGGAGAGGGAAGGCCTATCTTCTTGTTTTTCTCCCTCTTCCTCCTTGTCATCAGTGTTAAAATTTGGGTAACTACTATTTAAACTTAACATAGGAAAAGACAGTAAGAATGCAAGTTATAGACTTTACCTTTAAGAGGTTTACAATCTAGTTGAGAAGATTATGTAAATATATGCATAAAACAATGTCATCTTTGAACAGTGGTAGTAACAAAGACCACCAGTCTGAGTTATAGTCTTAACAGTTTTACTCTGGGGAGTGTGTTTAGGTAAGACATTTATTCAATCATTTAGTCTCACTTTCCAAACAGAGGAATTTAGCTTCAATCAACTCATTGGTCTCCTTCCGCTCTGAAAGTTCTATAGCTAAACACTGCCTTCTATGGTAGGGTAGTTGCAGAGGGAACCCACTTCACTGCAAATGATTGAAACCAAAGTCAATGCCATTTCTTCAGCGGGGTGGTCCCCACCTCCTGTCCCTTAAACCTGAACTGTAAGCTAAGTCATTAAACCAAAGAGATGGAATAATACACTAACAAGATCAATCTTGCAGAACACTTTCCTTCTATCAAAACATTGACTAAAAAATTATATGTAGGTATCTTACTAATGTTAGGCTTTTTAATTGTTGTTTGATAGAAATCATGTATGTGCCATTTAATAGGGGTTTTTAAAAGTAAAAAAAGGAAATTTCTTCCTTGGTTCCAGTTTCTACCATATAGTTCCATTTCTATTATCTACATTCATTCAGTAAAGGTTCATTCAGTAAAGTACCCAACAAATTACCCACACCAGTTTTAACACTTCCTACCAAGAACTTCACTAGCATTTTGGCTTCCCCTTGTGATAAGTATGAGCAGCTAGTAGAAGAACCCTAGTGAACATGCATATAATTTGCACATACATACAGCATCATTAGGAAGCATTAAATTTCTTCTGGAATTTGGTGGATTATGTTAAACTGAAGACTGCTAAGAAGGAACAAAAGCATAGGGAACAGATATGGTCTGGACACATAAAACTAATGTGTTCCTACCCTCTACTCTATAAACATATTTTAGTGCTTTGGTCATTCATTCATTGTATAGGGTTACAAGCTGAACTATTAAAGAGAGGAAGTAATAAGTCTGTAAACATTATAATCCTGAGAACAAATTTTAGTTCAGTTTTGAATGTTTTGTTTTTTATTTTTATGTTTGCTTGACTTCCGAGTTCTCCTGTAAGAGGGTTACAATGATTGTCTAATTGTCACTAAAGCAACCTTAAAAGTTAAAAAGATGTGGAATTTTAAGCTCTGATGTCTGTCCTTAAAGAGCTAAATGCTCACAAATGTGTTACTTTCTGCTAAGTGAGAAATATACAAAATAGGGGAAATGAAAATTTATTCCCTTTTATCAAGATTAAAGCTTGCTATTAACATATCTATTGATTAAAATATTACACACACCCCAATTTGGGTATGTAGAAGATGACAGTTACTTATCTATTTTGCCTGGTGAGCCCAATAAGTATATAGGAACATCATAAAGTTTGTGAAGTGGATAGGCTTTATTTGTTTCTAATTTGGAAAGACTTTTTGCAAGGAGTTAGGCAGCTACAATGAGCAAGAAAAAGATTTTTTCATGAATTTGACACAATCTGAAAAACATACGCAAGCTAAGAAGGGGATATCAACTTGCAAAAACTAGATATCCGTCTAAAATAATAGACTAATCTGATTCAAAGTTCATGATTATTGTCTTGATCAGGATTTCAAAGAAGAGAAGGGTGCTGAATTTGAGAAAAAATGTATAGAAAAATTATTGAGGTAGGGCTAAACAAGGTTCAGATAACCGCTTTTTTTTCCTTTTTTATTTTAAAAGCAGTATAGCTTTAAAGATAACTACTCTTTCATCTTCCTTTACATTTTATGTTTTCTTTGGGATTTTTAGTAGCTAACCAGACAAATTGTTAGTGTATATTGGTATACTATGAGTCGAGTTTTAAACATGAAAAATAACCCATCATCCCTCTTTGTAATCCTACTTAGCTGGCCTATTTGGCCATTGATTAGATTCTCAAGAGGTGCCGGTGCTGTTGCACATGCCTGTAATCCCAGCAGCTTGGGAGGATGAGAAAGGAGGATTGCAAGTGTGAGGCTCTAAGCAATTTAGTGAGCCCCTGTCTCAAAATATAAAAACGGCTGGGGATGTGGTTCAGTGGTAGAGCTCCTAGGTTCATCCCCAACACACACACACACACACACACACACACACACAAAAAAAAAAAAGATTCTTAGAGGTCAGATTTATATGGGGCAGCCAAGTAAAAAGAATAATCACAAAATAACTAGTTTTCACATTTACTCTCTGATTCTACAAACCAAATAACTTGGCCTGAATTTCTTTATGAGATTTTTCCACATGAGATTATTGGCTAGTGTGGTTCTCTGATGAGAAAAAAATTTTTTAAAACCATTTTCTTGTAGTCAAAGTGTAAATCTTTATGTAAATAAATGATTAATTTATAACTTTAAAATGTAAATATAATTTACATTAAATTAAATGTTTTCTAGTTTTTAAGTTTAGAGATTCTCATTTATAAATCACATTTTTCTCATTTCCTACTTAAGTAGTAATTATTAACAATAAACTTCAATAAATTAGTTACTTTTAAAAATTTGTCTATGATTATTTATATTTATCACTGTTTATTTGGATCACTCAGAGACTTATTGAGTATCTGCTGTGCACACAACATTGTACTTACTTTAGGGAAAATAACTTTGACAACTTAGAGATTTGTTAAGACTTCTTCACCAATTTTTCAGCTTTAAATTCTAAATTGGCATATGGATCTTGCTTAATAGTTCTTTTTAGTACTTACATGAGAGAAAGTAAGGCTGTATCTTTTGAATGAAGGGAACTTAATTAGTTATATATAGAGAAATACATTTGCCTGGCTGTTGTAAATAATTCTTTTTAATAATTCTTTTTAATTTATAGCCTTTGTACCCATTTTAAAGATAGTCTTTTATTCCAAATTTTTGGTCCTACTTACTAAATACTTAAATTTGCAAATGAGGACACTACAGAACCAGACATTGCTACAGCATAAATAAATACTTTGAAAGAAAAACTGTTTAAATAGAAATACTGTTCCATTAGAATATTGGAGGTCAGACATTGTCTTTTTCTTCTTGGCATAGTACCTTGCTAAGACCCTGTAAATTAACAAGTAAAGAAGATAAAGAAAAAATCAGTTTATCATAAAAATTTGTGCCTGTTGTTTTTAGCAGGTGCCCAATTTGGAAGGTCATTTGGGTTTTCTGTTTAGTTTTTGTTTAGCTTTATTTGTTTATGGTTCCCATGTCCCATATGGAGTTTTGTATGCGTTTCATATATAAGGCAATGTTTGGGGCATTTAAAACTCACCAGAAATCCAGCTAATAAATTTTATTTGGCTTAGAATAAAGTCCCTAGGTAGGATTGCAGTATAGTATGAAATGAAAAATTTGGGTGGGTGGTATGGGAATATGTATTTACAAACAATGTTCCATGATATTTAGTAATTACAATTGCTTAGGAATTAATATGACTTATTAGGGAAGAAAAAAGGAAAAATCAACTCCCCACCAAAATAAAAATGCATTTTCTTTTGGAAAGAACCACTTTATTTTCCTACTTTTTCTTTTTTCCTCCCCCCCCCCCTTTTCCTTTTTTTTTTTTTTCTTTTTATTTTAAAGATATTTGGGCTATAGGGTGTATATTTGCAGAACTACTAACGTCAGAACCAATATTTCACTGTCGGCAAGAGGACATCAAAACTAGTAATCCTTATCACCATGACCAGCTGGACAGAATATTCAATGTAATGGGATTTCCTGCAGGTACACAATATGTTTTTGTTTTTGTTTTTAAATCACTGTTATTTGATCTTAGATATCTTCATTGGAAAGGTGTATATTTTTGGCTGATGAAAGCTACTCTTACTCCAGTCTTAGTTTTTATGACTGCATTTATCAAAGATTTGTAGAAATAACAAAATTTGTAGAATTCACATATTAACATGAAATTATTTTCCTGAATTTGAGGAGTGTTTTGTTTTCTTTTGTTTTACTTTTTTGTTCTGTTGTCTGATATTTTAAATGATAAAATATTTGCAGTATCCATATTAAAAAGATGCATTTTATTCTTACCAGCAGAAACTCCAAAATTAATGATAGAATTTTTTTCCTGGCAGCATATTGAATGCTGCTAATACTTGGCATTTGAATATAAATCTTGACAATTATTTCTGTGTAGAGCACTAGCACAATCACATTATATTGAGTAATAGTATATTTGCTCTCTAACCTTTGTCAATAAAAATATTCTTTAAAGTAATCTGTTAGAACAGTCAGAATATGGGTATAAGTCATATTACTACATGACAAATTAGCCTACTCTTTTTTTGTAGCAGGGAGAAAATTTATAGATGTCCCATCCTCAGCATTACATCTTTCCAACTATTTCCATATCCTGGTTATATCCAAGAATGGTAGTTCATCAGTCACTGAAAACTGCTCACAGGGCCAGAATAATGAAAATTTGTTTAAAACACCAAAATAATTTTGGCTAGTCAAATACTGAATAGAATTATATATTATTAGGGATATTCCTCAGGTCACTAAAACTCAAGACTAATACAGAAGTATCTGGAAGTTTTATTCCATATTTCTTAATAAAGTATCGGTTATCAGTAAATGAAGAGTAACTATTTAGATATTGCCATTTTTTAAAACTGTTCAACAGTTTTAGAAGACCACTTTTTATGATAGGGAATTTACTTACTCACTAATTATTTACTGAGAACCTACCATGCGTCAGACACTATCTTGAGTAGAAAACACTGATATTGATATAGCAGATGTGATTGGAGTTTTCATTGTATTGCTATAAGTAGAATGCTTTAAAAATAGTTTAGGTTTGAGTAGATAGAGAGGAATAGCCTTTTCTTGCTGCTTGTAAATTTGTCTATTCAGATTTCTGAGGCCTACAGGGAAAGGAAAGTGGTGAGGGGCTTGAGGGTGCTGAAGGTCTCTATCAGAGATGCTTTTTAATGCAGGTTCAACAGTCAATTAAGGTGGGCTCAGTTTCTAGGAGGCCTTGAAAGGCAAGGAGCCGAGTTTAGATCTGATGAACAAATGAGGGAGAATCCTTAGTAAATTCTTGATTATCAGATACATGACTTATGTCTAGAAAGAATAGTATGGCAGTGGAATGTAAAAATTAATTGAAGAGAAGTAACTGAGGTCAGGAAACCACCTGCTTGTTATAGCAGTCCCATAGCCAGAAAGTGATAAGGAAGGTGCCTACATGACAGATATATCATTTTTATAGGAGGTATGTAATTGAGTGAAAACTAGAAGATTACGTAAATATTCTTGCTTGAAAAGTAGGCAAATAAAGAAATTGTAGCAAGAAATAAAGCTAAGGAGAAAATTCCATTCAGGAATTCAAGCATATTTTTAGTTTACATTTTTATGTGATGATGTCTAAGTAGCAAAAACCCTAAATTCAAAAACAAACTTCTAAAGGCCATTTGAAAGTTAAAGGTAGTGCTGGGGTTATAGCTCAGTGGTAGAGCACTTGCCTAGCATGCATAAGGCCCTGGGTTTGATTCCTAGCCTGCCAAAAAAAGACCCCCACACCCCTCTGCCCACCAAAAAATAAATAAATTAAGGTTCTGTTAGCTGTCTGGTACAGTGCTGTGCACCTAGTGGGCTCTCAGTAACATCCCACTGACGGTAAGAGAGAAGACAAGTTATCTAGCATGTTGGAGCAACTCCAATACCAATAAAATTAACCAAAACATATTTCATATCTCAGGTTGTGTTCAGGGATAATATTGAACCACCCAAGGTGCCAGCTGACTTGTTAATCCATTAAGTCCCCCAAGTTTCAATTCTGTATATATTGCAGTAAAATTGACACATGCATTAAAGTAGGTTGGAAATCAAATCTAGAGCTTATATTACATTAATATTACTATAATATATTATCATAAGTATATGTTATGTACTTATGTTATATGTTATGTATTAGTTTTTATATACGTTCCACTTCTGGGATGATGGGACAAAAATGGGGTAATATAATAGTTGTATCCCACCCTGTTTTGCAAACAATTACTGCTTACCTTGATTGCTAATGGAAAGCAATGTGTTTAATAAGGTGAAAGGAGGGCTATATTATTAATGAGGGGTGTATTTTAAAGCCACAGAGGTGAAAGATCTTAGATTTATAACATTCCTTCTGAGTGATAAAATTGAGGCAGATTATAGTAAAATATACAGAAAGTAGACAGTTTAAAATTTAAATTGTAAGTAGAGATCTCTCAAGCCATAAAGGAATCACAGTGTATATTTACTATTCAAGATGTTTGCTGTTTCTGAGCATTTATTTGAAGTCTGGGCTTTCAAAAAGGTTTAAAAGTAAGGAAATGTAATGAAATGGAGATAACCTTTGTTAAAATTCTTAACAGTGGGAATTTAGGCAACATAAAAATATATCAATGTATTTCACAGATAAAGATTGGGAAGATATAAAAAAGATGCCCGAACATTCAACATTAATGAAAGATTTCAGAAGAAATACGTAAGTTGCAAAGAAAATGGACCCTTTGTTGATTTTTTTCTGGAATACTCAGTATAAAATTGAATATTCAACGTAATAGATTACTCAACATAAAATTACTCTAATAAGTAACTGTACTTAGTCAAATACATATTTTTCATGATGTTAGTCTTCATTTCTTAAGATATTTAAGTGATACTATAGTGACTAAAATTATTGGCTGATTTGCATATGAGAAAAAGAATCAATTCATTACTACTTTCTGGAAACTCAGCATTAGTAGGAAATGTCAAGCTAAAGAAGTGAGATTAAACAATGTTGCTAAGAGCCACTAGCCTATCCATGTAGGTTGTGTAGTAATTATAATCAAGTTTTACTAAGAGAAGAATGAATATTTCAATATTTCATTTATTTACAATGTGAGTCCAACAATTGGGAAAGTCCAGTTCATAAAAAGTATATTTTGAACTTATTGGTAAGGTTAAGTTAAACTTTTGACCGTGTTATTTAAAATAATTGTTAAAATATAATTTATGTGAAAAAATACTGTTCAGTATGTTACTCATGAAATTGTCTTGCATTTAATCATTGGTATTCATTCAGAAGTGACCAGTGTGGATACTGAATGAAGTACAAAACTGATGTAAAGCTACTTTTTAATATTATATATCAGTTTTGATTAAAGAAATTCTGTTTGGAAGGACCTTAGGCAATGTAAAATTAACCTCAAATCTAATGTAAATATTTCATAGTATTTCTCTTTCAGGTACACCAACTGCAGTCTTATCAAGTATATGGAAAAACACAAAGTAAAACCAGATAGTAAAGCATTCCACTTGGTAAGCTTTAGATAACAGTACTAATGAAATGCATTTCCCATGTTTATCTCGTAGCACAAACTAAGGCTTTGTTTGATCCATTATATAAATTATATAAAATAACCATATAGGTTACTTAGCTGTTAAGAGTTCTTTAATGATACATGGGTGTTGTTTGTGCATACCAATAAAAGCATCAAAACACTCACTTTTTCAAACTCATATCTGGCTTGACAAACTAATGTTTAATCCCATTAGATTTTTATAAAGGTAATGATTATAATAAGTCTGTCAATAACATTTTTTAAATTATTATTATTTTCTATCAGTATTTTAAAATCTCATAAAAGTACCAAACACTCCCTCTATTCAGCAATAACTTCTATAGGTTATTTTGCATTTAATCTCTTGAAAGATTGATTATAAAATTTTTAACTCCTAAGATATCTCTGATAAACTTAAGTATTAGAAGTTCAGTGCTGTTATGCATTATTTGCTTTTTCTGGAAGAATGTGAGAGGTGGCATATTTATCAGTGTGCAATGAAGAATTGTCTAGAATCTAAATGAATCTTACTAGCAAGATAATTTATGACAAGATTATATTTAACCTAAATATGTTCACAATGAAATTTCCATTGCTACACTGTAATAATTGATAATGGTTTTCAGTTTTATGTTTTCAAAAAAGGGTGTATAACAGGTTTATAACATATACAAAAGGGATTTGGAGAAGCAGATTCTATTTTGCTTGACTTAAAATTCTTCATTCCTTATTCCCAAGTATTTTTAAATGGGTTGTTTTTGTTGTGGTGGTGGTGGTTGAGTTTTTTGGGTGTTTTTTTTTTTTTTAATTGTAGATGGGCACAATACCTTTATTTTATTTATTTATATGTGGTGTTGAGGATCAAACCCAGTGCCTCACACATGGCAGGCAAGCAGCCTACCACTGAGCCACAATTGCCCCTTAAGTGGGTTCTTTAACCTTAAAAGGTTTGAACATGGCTTTATAGCAACCAGGTTCGATGGCAAACATTTCTTTTATTTCTGCTTTTTCTTCTCTTCTGCTTTTGCTTTCTATATCTTCTACTTGCTATTATAACAAGTTGTATTTTATATATTTCATATTTTTTCAACCATTTAAAAATCACTGCTTAACCTGTCATGTTACCAGTATATTTTTTCAAATAATGGTGTATATTCTAATGTACTTACAACCATACCCAAATTAGCAAGTTAAAGTTAGATTCTTCTTTATTTACTGACTTATTGTGGCAAAATGATGACAGTGATGCTAGACTGAAAGTCATGATTTGGAGGAATTACTTTTATTCATCTCTAGTCCTTGCCACTCATTGTAGTCTGAGGTGACTGTCACTACTATCACCCCTGAAACTCTTGAGAGAGATACACCTTCCTGATAATTTGTCATTTTTATTTGGGTGACCTGTCTTTAAATCTTGAGTGGGCCCATCTGAAAACTCCATTATACTCCCATTAAACTGCTGGAAATTGCAAATAGCAAATCCAAGTTTTCCCTTTCAACTCTAAGAATAAAATTGGGCTTCCATTGGAATATCAGATCATTAAAATAAAATTTGAATCTCGCCATCCCAGTGTTTTGTCTGTTTTTAAATAATTTATGTCCTTTTAACCTCTAAACTGTGTTATTTCACGTTAAATCCCAATGTGTCTGTTAGTTCATTGGCTTTCCAAATGTGGTTTCAGTCCAGCAGCTCACACATTACCTAAGGAACCTATTGAAAATGCAGGTTCTTGGGCTTCTGCCCAGATCTGCTAATCAAAAATTCTGGAAGCAGGGTCCAGCAATCTGTTTACAGAAGTCTTCTGGGTGATTCTACTACATGCTAAATCTGAAAAAACTATACTAGATCAAAGAGTATAAATTGTGAGACCACACAGTTTACAGTCACTTACATTGAATACTAGACTCAAATATTCTAGTTCTTGGAGCCTTCAATTAACTATGTTTTAACTAAAGTAGAAGATTGAATCTTCATATTTGCGTGGCATTTCTTTATGTAACAATAATAATTATAATAGTATTTATATTTATAATGCTTTCTTTATGGCAGACACCATTATAATTGCTTTCTATTTATTCATTTAATCTTGAAAATAAACCTGTGAAAGTAGGTACCATTTTTAATTTCCATTTGACAGATAGATTACAAAGAGTTGAAGTAACTTGCCCAATGTCACTCCACTAATATTTTGTCAGGATTTGAACCAGGCAATTTATTTCCACAGTCTCTACAAGTTGTATGTTACCATATTTATCTAGACTAGTCTGACACTATTCAGTAGAACATTTTATGATTATCTGCACTGCCCAGGTAGGGTAGTAACTAGCTATATTTGGCATTTGAAATTCTGACTGTGTAACTGATTTTTAAAAATTTAATTCCATTTTACTTAAATTGGATCTAAATCTACATTGTTACATATGGCTAGTGTATCATTTGTGTTAGAACAATTTTTCCTTTTTTAGTCTTATTCTAAATTGGGTAAAGCAGTTTAGAGAAGGAAGGAGAAAAGATCATTGGTTTAGTTAGACAAGGCATAAATGTAGTTATTCTTTGGATGAGAATCAAATGAAATAATATTAGAATTACTATAATTTGAATTGCTGCATTAAACTTAATAATTAGGATTTTCTCATTGTTAATTCAGCAGGAATAAATATCGTCTACTTTGTGGTATCATTCCTCAAACAATATTCTTTCCCATATGTGTTAACAGGTAGCTATAAGAACTAATAAGTAATGTTGTTATGATTTATGGTTTTAGCTTCAGAAGTTGCTTACCATGGACCCAATAAAGCGAATTACCTCAGAACAGGCTATGCAGGATCCCTATTTCTTAGAAGACCCACTTCCTACATCAGAGTAAGTGATAGATTTATGAATTTAACAGTATAATGGCATTTTTTGAAGCATTTTTTTCTTTTAGTTGTCAACCCTAAGTTGCCCCTTCTCTTTGATGGAGACGCAAGGAAATCCTTATGACAAGCAGAAATTGAGCTCTGCTGATTGAAGTGTCACTTAGGAGCTTTATGATTAAGAGGACTTCCTGTTCTCTTGCTTTATGAAAGGTAGATCATGTTCGTTTCAGCAGTAATACAGTTATTCAGTGACAGGGTTGATTATGCATGCTGTAACTCCTTTAGACTCACTGAGATGACTTATTGCCTGCAATTATAGTTTTGTATTCCAAAATCACAAATACTGTTCCCAAATAAATTTGTGTTCCCTATACTATCTTTTGTTTTAAATGTAGAAGGTAGTATTAAAAAAATTGTCTTTAAACAGTGACAAATTTCAGCTGGAATCTGTATTTTTGTTGTAGTAATAGCAGAGTAAGTTTTGGGTAAAAGAAGAAAGTTGAGTCATATTGGATGATTATTGATAATTTTTATACAAAAAAGACTATTATATGGCCTGCTATAATGTCACCGATTAGAAGAAAAATTCATTCTGTCATAGTTGCATGAAAGGTACTTATATTTGCAAATGTGGAAACAGAGTTCATCTCAGATTAAAATAAAAACTACCTAATAAGTGAAGTATTTGAGATGCCAAATAGCATACAAATTTTTTTTTTCTTGTAATCAGTGTTTTTGCCGGTTGTCAAATCCCTTACCCAAAACGAGAATTTTTAACAGAAGAAGAACCTGATGACAAAGGAGACAAAGTAAGTATTAAAGTACAAGTTGGCAGTGTTGTATTCTTGACTGCCTTCATGACATTTCTGATGTGGCTGTATTTTGTTCTCCTTCTGAGTTGAACTTTGTTTTTCTGTTTAACCAATTGAGAAGAACCAGCAGCAGCAGCAGGGCAATAACCACACTAATGGAACTGGCCACCCAGGGAACCAAGACAGCAGTCACACACAGGGACCCCCGTTGAAAAAAGTGAGAGTTGTTCCTCCTACCACTACCTCAGGTGGACTAATCATGACCTCAGACTATCAGGTATTTAAAATTTGTTTTGTATTGACCTGCTATGTCAGTGTTTGCAGAGGAAACTTGTGACATTTGGAAAATGAGTTGTAATTGAGAAACATTGACTTCTGTGTACATGAGAAAGTACACTATTATGGAAAAATACTGTCAGTGCTATCATAGGAAGGGGTAGACTTTTAAAACAGGCATCTTGGAATGATAACTACATCTTAAGCCATTATTTAATTGTGTGATATTATGTAAGTGATATAGTACCTCCTAGCTTTAGTTCTTTCCTCTACACAATGGGCCTAATAAAACCTAACTTGGAGTTGTCAGATTAGGAACAATGTATTGCATCCCAGTCTAGTCATTTCTGGGAAACCTTGAGTAAATGATTCAAGTGTTCTTAGTGTCCTTATTTGTAGAATATGGATAATGGTAAATTGAGGTTGTAGTGAAGATTAAATTGGAATATTGCATGGCTCATGCATAGTGGCTATCCTGACATAAGTGCTTAATAGAGGATACCAAATAGTTTTTTAATCATTTTTATTATTATCACCATTAAAATTCTTAGTATTTAGAGTATACAGTAAGTACTTCTTTGGTGGTGGTGCCGGAGGTGCTCTTAATAATAAGAACAGCTTGTTGAGTACTTATATTACTAAGTGCCAGCTTTATCCTTAAGTCATTATACTCTAGGAGGTAATGTTTTATTATTGCCATTTCAGGAGACTTAAGGCTTGCCTCTGCAATTAGCTTTCACAGGGTCAGCCAGTAAGCCAATGGTAGAACCAGGATTCAGATTGGTTGCCTACTTGTGGGTCCATCCTGTCACTTTCTTTGTGGAAAGACTTGTTTTCAAAATCATAACCACCTTCCTTTCTCCTCAGTTTATTCTCATCATTTGTCAGCTAAACTGGAAATAGGAAGTATACTGAAAACATAACCAATTAGTTATTTACTTAAAAAAAGATTACAGAGATCTAATGAAACTGGTTTAAAGTTCAGTACTAAACATTACTGCACTTCTAGGATTAGGTATTTAGCTCTTTGCTTTAGTTTAGGAGAGGTCCCACCTGTCACACCACAAATCTTTGTCTGCCTGAGTTGTGACCCTCTCCCAGTAAGGGACACAGCAAGGCATCTGTGGATGTTGGTATTCCATTATCTTTTTGCTCCCCATCTGGAAGGGAAGATTGCACCTCTCTTGGCTTAAGGCCCTTTGCTTCTGAAACTCAGAAAATGATGTTATGCTTCTTTATTGGTGGTGGTTTTGTGGGTGATTTCAAAAATAGTATTTCTAACTATAGTTTCCTGGTCTACTCTTTTAAAAATGTTTTTTTTTTTTTTTTGCTAAGTTAGCAGAATTTAGAATTAAATGACTTACTGAATTTGTTTTGAAAGAGAGAAGTAATACAGTATAGCTAATTTGTTAAGAGTGTTTGTCTTAGAAGCTAATAGTATGAGAGGTGCAGGAAAGAAAATAGTAATGTACAAGATCAAAAATTGAACATTCCATGTCACTATTCTTTCCCTTTATGCCATTTTTGGAATTGAGAATATCACTCTTCTTATATTTCAATGATTATATTTGTACTTGTCTATATAAACCTGTAGCAGAAAAATAAGATTGAATAATTTAAACAGCATTAAAAATATTTCAGTGCCATAGAAATTGATTCTCTGGTACCTTTTCTTGTCGTAATCATTTTTATTCTTTAGTTATATATGGGTGTTGGGAATGATTTCTGTTGAAGAAATGAGCATAGCTTTTCTTTTTTGTTTTTGTATTTTTGTTTGTTTGTTTTGGGTGGTGCTGAAGATTGAACCCTTGGCCATGTGCGTGCTAGCTAGGCAAGTGCTGTGCCACTGAGGCACATGCCCAGCCCTATTTCTATCTTTCTTTCTTAACTTCATTCAGGCCAGGTTTCCCAGACTGACCTTGAACTTGGAATCTTCCTGCCTCAGCTGGAATTACAGGGGTGTGCTACTAAGCCTGGCAACTGTGAATTTCTTAATGTATGCATCATTAAACTCATGTGGAAACATCTCAAGCAAATTAGTCATTGTTTATCAGGTAGACACTAAGCATATTAAAAGGAATTACTACTGTAGAAAAACATTTGCACAGCATAGTAATAAAATTCAGCTTATTATTACCTATGCAATATTTCTGACCTGATGTTAGAACAATTTGGGTTTTTTGTCATTTTAATTCTAAAGTTACTACCTAGCACAAAACTTTTACATCCTTACTTCCTGAAACATAATGACACTTCAGGCACACCCCAGCCTTGTTGGCTTGGGACCTAGCTACTCCTAAGCACCTGAGTCACATTCCTCCCTCATCTCCTTTCCAGCGTTCCAATCCACATGCTGCCTATCCCAACCCTGGACCAAGCACATCACAGCCCCAGAGCAGCATGGGATACTCAGCTACCTCCCAGCAGCCTCCACAGTACTCACATCAGACACATCGGTACTGAGCTGCGTTGGAATCTTGTCAATGCACTGTTGCTAATGCTGCAGGACTGACTGTGCAGCTCTCCGCGGGAACCTGGTATGGGCCATGAGAATGTACTGTACAACCACATCTTCAAAATGTCCAGTAGCCAAGTTCCACCACTTTTCACAGATTGGGGTAGTGGCTTCCAAGTTGTACCTATTTTGGAGTTAGACTTGAAAAGAAAGTGCTAGCACAGTTTGTGTTGTGGATTTGCTACTTCCATAGTTTACTTGACATGGTTCAGACTGACCAATGCATTTTTTTCAGTGACAGTCTGTAGCAGTTGAAGCTGTGAAATGTGCTAGGGGCAAGCATTTGTTGTTGTATGTGGTGACTTATTTCAGTGTAACAACATTATCTGACCAATAGTACACACAGACACAAAGTTTAACTGGTACTTGAAACATACAGTATGTTAACTCAACAAAATAACCAAGACTCAAAATGAGATTATTTTGGTACACCTTTCTTTTTAGTGTCTTATCAGTGGGTTGATTGGTTTTCTACATTAATCAGTGTTTTTTGACCAAGAACATTGCTTGGGTTTTTTTGAAAGTACAAAAAGCCACATAGTTTTTCCAGAAAGGTTACAAAACTCCCAAAGATTAATTTCCAACTTCTAAGTTTGTTTTTATTTTCAATCTATGACTTGACTGGTATTAAAGCTGCTATTTGATAGTAATTAAATATGTTGTCATTGATATAAACCTGTTTGGTTCAGCAAACAAACTAAAATGATTGTCATAGACAGTGTTTTATTTTTCCTGTTGGTGTTGCTGATTTGTGAGCATGCTTTAAGATGAAAAAAGCATGAACGATAACTTCCTTAAAAAGGTGCGGCATCCAATTCAGATATTTTGTCCTGATTTTAAAGCTGGTTGGTGTAGTGCTATTAAAAAATTTTTGTTCAATTAATTTTTCTTTTTTAACTTGTTCGCACGTTGTTTAGGGTGCCCTTACTTCAGCAAAGGAGAAGGAGTAGGAGAGCCTTAGAATTTTTGAGGGAAAAAAAAAACCTATAACATACAATGTACTGTATCAAACTATTTTACATGAATGACACAAGTATTCTGAATAAAAAAAATTGAACATTGTTAAAAACAAGGTGTTATGTAATAAATTTATTTTTCATAAATCAAAATATGGAGTGACCTGTACTTTTTTATACACACAAAGGGCTTTTTTTTGGTTTTAATTTTAAAATGTGCCTTAACCAATGGCCTCTGAATAAATCTCTTAAGTTGTTTTTGATTGATATCTATATGTTCTGCCTCCATAATAAACTAATGTCTTAAGTCTTAGATATGGATTCTTCTGTTACGCTTAGTATTTGAATGTAAGTTGTTAAATACAGACACCTCCCTAATTGGAAGGTATCTTTGGAGTAATACCTAAATCATTCTGTGTTATGTTGTGAAGGACTTGACTATTAATCCCAAATAATTCTTTTTCCCCTCCTTGAAGACAAAATATAGAAGATTAAAAATAATAACAATTGTTATAATGGTTTTTTAATCAAAATTCAAACTCATTCATATAAAAACATTCTAAAACATTTAAGAACTAAAGAATCATAGTACTGATAGACTCTACCATAATAGTAACATTTTTTGTTTTGTTGTTTCAGTACTAAGGATTGAAAGCAGGACCTTGCACATGTTAGGCAAATGCTATACCACTGAGCTACACCCCCAGTCCCATGGTAATTTTAGGGAGCTGAATTCTTGTTTCCATTTGATGTCTTTCTGCCCCAATTTACGTAGACACTGCATAAATCTGATTGTGAAGCTTGCCTGCTTAGAACCCTCAGAAGCTCCCTGTGACTACAAAATCAAGTCAAAGCCCTCCACAGTTTGGCTGTCAGTCTTACCCATTACCATGCGTTCTTATGTCCCTTTCACTCTTAATTGTTTTCTGATGTTCCTTCCTGCCCAATTGCAATGGTTTTTATGCTCAGTGGATTTGAGAATTATCTGTGTCACTCCTAGGTTCTAGTCTCATAGGTTGCTTCAGTAGGGTTAGGTGGAAACATGGATTCCTCATTCTTGAAAAAGCTTCCCTAGTTGGTTCTATATAGCAGTCTGAGAAATGTGGTGTGGTGGCTCATGCCTATAATCCCAGTGACCTGGGAGGCTGAGACAATAAGATTACAGGTTTTAGGCCAGCCTCTAAATAGCTCTTAATTTTGTAGTCACAGGGAGCTCCTAAGGGTTGTAAGCAAATAAATAGCTCTAAAGCCACTCACCTCCAAACTGGTCAAAAGATTGAGCCAAACAGTAGCATCTAAGAGGCTTGGAAAGAGGGCTGCTTTCTTAGCAGCCCATCTCCTCTTCCTACTTGAATTTCCAAAAGCAAAACTATATAACAAATTTCACTCCAGATATTAAGAGTGCCTAAGGGCTTAGGTTTCTGGTGTCTTTCTCTATCCACGTTCACTCCCTGATTGATCCTATCTAGTCTTGTGGCAATAAATAGGATTTTGACCACTAAATTCACACATCCAGCCTGCTTTCTCCCTGAGCTCCAGGTTTCTATATTTAATTGCATCTATGTCAGTGACATCCACTTGAACACATCTGCCAGCATTCTCTATCCCACTCCACAGTTTTTTTGTACATAGCACTTATCACATGACTAGTGACATTTTTTTTGCTAATTTTGTTTCTTCTCAGAGAATGGAAGCTCCCTGGGAGCAGAGTTCTGTTCCAACTCAGACCTTGCTTCTATACCCATATTTGTTTTGTAGGTGATGTCATCCAGGCTTATAACTTTGACAAACTGGCCAGACTCGCCAGTTTTTTAATACTTCTCGTTATGTAGACTGATTGTATTTTTACCCAGATTTGGCAACTGCAGGCTCCAGCCTTTAGCCCCCTACTCCTCCAGACTTAATCATATGTATGACTGGATGCCTACCCTTCTAGCAGTTTAGGCCAGGCAGTAGCCATGGTGTCATCCTCTTTCACACATCCTGTATCCATTCCAGGTACAAATCTTGCCGGCTTTCCTTTTAAAATACAAAGTCTGGGTGGGGATGTAGTGTAGTGGTGGAGTTGTGGCGAGCACTTGCCCAGTGCACAAGGCCCTGGGTTCAGTCTCCAGTGCCACAAAAAAGAAAAAGAAAAGCTGGGGAATGGGACAGAGAATGCTGGCAGGTCTGAGATGGCCTCTTTTGGGATGGTTTGGATTTACAGTGGCATGAAAGCCATAGCATTCAGTGGAGACTGTACTTTGGAATTTCAAATTTGGATCTTTTCGTGGGCTTGTGATATACAGTATTGTCCTCTCTGGAAACAGTGGGCAACACAGCAGGAATAGTCTAGAAAAGAGCTCACAATGGCTTGGGGCAGGATGGTGTGGTGGTAAAGAAAGATTGATGTGGGATACAGATGCTTCTCAACATATAAGGGATTACATCCTGATAAACCCATCATAAATTGAAAATGTCCTAAATGAAAAATGCTTTGAATCCACCTAATCTACTGAACATACTAGCTTAGCAGCCTAGCACACTGAAGAATAATCATAGTTTCCTCTTGTGATCATGAAGCTGAGCCTCTCCTATAACCTCCCGCCTACTTCCACCCTTGCCAATCCCTAGTCTTCTCAAAACTGCAGCCTGCATGGGCTTTTTAACACCGAAATCAAGTCACTCCTCCACTTTCATCCCTTTGATGCATCTGTCTCACTAAAAGCCAGGTCTTTACTGTGCCCATTGAGTCCCTGCACATTGGCCCCCACTTTTTGTATGTTTACCATCCTCTATTACTCTCCTCTCCATGTGCTTTACTTCAGTTCCCCAATCCTTGCTGTTCCTTAGGCCTGCCAAACATGTCTTATCTCAGGCTTTTACACCTACTGTTCCCTCTGTGGCTTCCTCAAATGTTCTCCCCAGCAAGGTTCTTGGCTTACTCTCACTTCTCTCTGTTCTGCTCAAATCTTACCTTCTCAGAGACTCCTTTTCCACTTCATATCAAATGGCTGCCTATGCCTGCCTTCACACACCAGCACTCTTTCTTCCCTTTGCCTGCATTGCTTTCCCAGGCAGCATTAGCATCAATAAGAAGAATACCCATTGGCCATTTTTCCTCCCCCACCAGAAAAGAGCGGCATATTTATTTACTACAACAGTCCTGGCAACTAGAAGAGGGCCTTAACAGAAGTATACATAGTGAGTGAATGAATGAATGGACTTTTTTGGATATCAGATAATATCTCACACTGAATATATCCAAACAAGAACTTTATTTCTCCTGGAAAATGTTGTATTTTATTTCACATCTAGGTACTCACAAAACACTTGATTATAGAATATTTTTGAAAAGATGGAAATTAGTTATATGCACATTTTCCAAAATACTTGAAATCTAGTTAAAAACCCCTGCCTTATCCTGACTTCATTCACATTTATCAGTGCTACAATTTGTTTTTCTATCTACATATTTCATACTTCCTTTTTTTGCCTTTCACCTTTAAAAACCCTCATAGAATCCGTATTTTGTTCATCCCTAAAATGAAAAAAAATAACTCTTGAGAATTGTGACGCTAGCCATAATCCATTTTTTTATTGTCACCATCAAAGTTTTTTTATTGGTACATTATAATTATACACTATAGTGGAATTCATTATGCCATATTCATACATACGTATAACATAATTCAATCTCATTCCTCAGCACCTTCCCTCTTCCTCCCCTTAAGCCAGTTTTATTGCTTAAAAAACAAATTCCTGCAGGGCGCGTTGATGGCATGCCTGTAGTCCTAGCAGCTCAGGAGGCTGAGGCAGAAGAATCTTAATTTCAAAGCCTGCCTCAGCAAAAGAGAAGTGCTCAGTAAGAACCTGTAACTCAGTAAGAACCTGTCTGTAAATAAAATATAAAATAGGGCTGGGGATGTGTAGCTCAGTGGTCAAGTGCCTCTGAATTCAATCCCTGGTACCTTGACCCACCCCCCGCCCCGCGACCCCCACCCCGCAAATTCCTGATTCTCATTAGTCTTGGAAACACAAAAGTTCTTCTTCATTTAGTAACTTAAGTAATGAACATTTAAATATTATTCGGCTTTTGCAACAGAAAAATGAGATAGCTGAAGTCTACTTTGTTTACCAGACCTAGATACTGCTTCTTAAAAATTACAGCCCTCTTTTTTTCAACTTGTTGAAAAGAATTAAAGCCTTGCAACATAATGGAATATGTGTTGGGTGGAGAGGGAGAGGGAAAACATAAAACAATTACAGTTAGCATTGCACCCCCCCACCCCCAAAAAAAGCTGTTGTAAAATTTGGGACAGTTAAAACATAAGGCATGATAATACCCTGGCAATATAAAAAGATAGGTGAACACTGCTAAGGTTGGCCTCATAACCTCTAGTAGAAAAAAGATTTCAGTAATAAAAATCTAAGGCTGAACACAATAAGAACCACTTCATCCCTCATGGAGTGATTTCTGTTATAGTTTGGATACTAGGTGTCCCCTCAAAGCTCCTATGTTAATACAGGAATATTCAGAGGTGAAATGATGGAATTAGGAGGTTGTAATATGACTGTAGGCAGATGGGGCATGACTGGAGGAGAGGGGGTCACTAGAGGCACATCCTAGAAGGGTTCATCTTCCCTGCAGCCACTTCCCCTTTCTCTCTCCACTTATTGCCTGGTCACCATGAGCAGAGGAGTGCTCCTCCACCATATCCTTTTTCCAGGATGTTCTGCCTCACCTTGGGCCCAGAGCAGTGCGCGAGCCAAAATAAACTCCCTCCTCTAAGTTGTTCTTGTTAGGTGTTTTGGTCACAGCAAGGAAAAGCAGACTAGTATGATTTCCAAAAGATTTGGTATGCTCATCCTGAATTACTTTAAGAATCATATATATGAATTAATTTAGGCCATCATCAGTACAAAAATGGTCAACCTAATGGTAGTAGTCTTGCCACAAGAATTCAAATGGTACCTAGAAATCAAATAAAGGTGAGACAACTTTTATCAAAAGTTGAGGTGTCAGAGAGCAAACACTATGATAGATGTAGGAGGTTTTAGGAAGTTTCCTCTTCTTAGGATTTAAGTTTTTCATTCATTCTTTGTTTCATTCCTTCTGTTGCATGCCAGCAATATGCTAAGCAGTGCTTTGTGCATTGTAACTGCACAAAGCCTCCTGTACATTGTATCTGACGGATCAATAGTTAAGTTATATAGGTTACAAATAACAGTATCACATTATAAAAATCTATGAACAAAATGAAGTAAAGGAGAATGTTTTTGAGGACCAGTTTTAAGGTCGATCATCAGAAGATTCCAAAAAAGTGATATTTGATTTGAGACTTGAGAATGCAAAAATACTTGAAACCTGTGAAATGTGAGCAGAAGAGCTTTGCACACAGGAGGATCGCCAGTGTGAAGATCCTGTTGCGGAAATGGGCTTGGCACATTGGCAGAAATGAATGGAGTCTATTGCGCCAGAATAGGATGGACAGAGAAGTTAGAGAAGTAGGCATTCCCTTGTGAATAACCTGGGCCTCTCAAGTAAAAGGCATAGTTAAGAGCAGTGTCAGCAGGTAGGAAGGTGGCCACAACATCAGTGACACAGAACATATGAATTCACTGAGTGCAGATGGCCAGAACCTGTACATCCTTATTGGCCATGAAACCATGTCACCAACTTACCCCAGTCCTGCAAGCAAAAGAAATTTTAATATCCCCTCCATGGCTCCTATCATCTCTCAACACCATCTAGATCCCTCTGGTTTCAGTTTCTTTGTATTCCCACCATGCTATAGTCTCTGCCACACAAGAGCTAGTGATTTCTTTTTTTAAGAATAATGAGGCAGTGCATGGTGGTACATGCCTATAGTCCCAGCTACTCAAGAGACTGAAGCAGGATTGCAAATTTGAGGCTAGTCTGGGCAGTTTAGCAAGACCCTGTCTCAAAATTCAAAAATTACAAAAGGACCATCGGTGTAGCTCAGTGGTAAAGCACCCCTGGGTTCAATCCTCAGCACCAAAAAGAAAAATAAGAATGGTCACAAGTGCTCTTAATCCTTCAGTGGCCTTTTGTCACACATTGACTAGTAAGAATTTCTTAATACTGTCTAAAATAGCCCAGTTTGTTAGCTTGCTCTCTCCTTTCCTGACACTGTGCCACTGATGGCTATACCTTGATTACCTTACCCTCCTTGTTCCCCTTCGAAAATGTCAAGCACATCCTGTCTCTGCATTTTTGTTTGCTGTGCCTTCTGGAGTTTGTTTGCCGTGGATTTTATCTGCTGTCTTTCAGTTTATTTAGATCTGCATACATGCCACTTCCTCCGAGAGGCCATTGCTAACCACCCTTCCCGTCAGTCACAATGTATCTACTTTTCCTACTTTCTCTTCAGAGCAATGATCTATGGTCTACCTAACATAGTGTTGGCATATAACAGGCATGTAGCAACTTTATACACTTGAATTTTAAAAAGAACTGGACTGAAATAATCAACATTTATTTGTTCTAGCTGTGCTGTTATAGTCATTTCTGAAATTATTCTACCCACATTGTTAAATGTTAACTATCAGTTTGCACTAAATTGAACAAAGTAAAAGACATTCAGAATGGGAAGGAAGAAATGAAATTGTTTCCATTAACATTCAACATGATTGTGTATATGGGAAATTCCAAAGAATTTACAAAAAAATCATGAACCAGTAGTGAGTTTAGCAAGGTTGCAGGATACAAAGTAGATATATAAATGATCAAGTTTTCTGTGAACTAGCTGTGAATAATTAGGAATTGAAAGAAATTTAAAGTATGTACGATAGCCCCCCAAAATATGAAATACTTGGCTACAAATCTTACAAAATGTGTTCAAAGTATGTTTATTGGAAACTACAAAAACATTGAGGAAAGAAAGCATATCTAAATGAATGAGGAATTATACTGTTTTCATGAATTGGAAGATAATTTTTTTAAATTTTTATTTTATTATTATTATTTTTAGTTGTAGTTGGACACAATGCTTTTATTTTATTTATTTATTTTTATGTGGTACTGAGGATCAAACCCAGCACCTCACATATGTTAGGTGAGTGTGCTACTGCTGAGCCCCAGCCCCAGCCCTGGAAGACAATGTTTTTTAAAATGTTAATGCTTCACAAATGTCTACATTCAAATTTCTGGGGAGTTATCTGATAGGAATTAATAATTATCTTTTAAGTATGTATGGAAAAACAAAACAATTAAAATGAAGAATTACAGGATATATTAGCTGATTTTAGACTTTTACTCTAAATTTACAATAATCAAGGCAAGGTTGTATAGAAGAAAGAACTGGCAAACAAGTTAAGAGAGCAAAATTAAGAGTTAGAAAGAGACCAAAACATATAAGCAATTGATTTTCAACAAACGTACAAAAGCATTTAATCAGAGAATGATAGTCTTTTCAACAAATAGTACTGGAATATATTACTAGGAAAAAATGCATGTTCAGTAAGAACATTCATTTTGAAAAATGAATACATGTGGTGGTTACATGTATTCATTTTTCAAAATTCAAAACTTGTATATTTTAAATTGGTAATTTGCATTGTATGTAAAGTATACCTCCAAGTTCATTTGCTTAAATTTATGTGTAAAGCACTTATTTCAGAACTAGCATATAGACATTCATTAGATGTTAGCTATTATTAGGCAGTCTATACTCTGTGTTTGTGTGTATAACATTTATTTTTTTTCTTAAGAATTATAATATGACCTAATTCCTCTAGCAGGTAAGTTAAACTTTCTGGATCATTTTATGACCAAACTTGGTACATGTACATGAGTACAAGTAGAATGCGGGAGCCATGATAATCTCGGGGCTAAAATATTTAAAGCAATTTCTGAACACAATAGTCTTCACTTACCTTTCTTTTTAAATTCTACAAAGGTTCAGGGTGCCTGTTTCACAAAATGTTACTGAATAATTAATACTCTACACAATATTCATCTCACCTAGGGGCAGCTATGAATTTTCTCATAACCTGAAATGCATTTTGAGGGATCAATAGAATTAAATTCATTACCTAGTTACTTAATGAGCATTTGTATTTGCTTTATAGTCTGTTAGGACTTATGGCCAAACAACTGAAACCCACCATAATCACTATCCTCAAACACTCAAGGAAGTTAAATTTGAGGGGTCAGGATATACACATAGGTAATACAACAACAGAATCCATTGTGGATCAAACACTACAAGGAATGTTAAGAAGCATACTTTCTCTTGATAAAGAGAAATCAGCATGTTGAAAAGGTTTCTTAGGGAGCTGAGGATTGATGTAAAGAATCTGAAAGAACATAAAGTTTGGTGTCAGCAGTCCTAGGGCTTGGCCCTGCCAGTTACAGACTATAATCTTGCAACTTTTTCAAACACCTGTAAATTCTAAGAATCCTAATAACTATAATACTTTCACTGAGTCACAGAAATGCTACAAGGCACTATCTAATCACAATTCACAATTTCATGATTATGCAACACCTTAAAGTAACCATGTAACCAGCACTGTGCTAAGTGTTGTACTCATAATATTATTTCTCACAAAAACTGAGTCTAAAAACTACCCCATTTACAATAGCCTAAAATAAAAACCAACAACAACAAACCCTTTGGAAGAGGTGAAAGGTCTCTACAATGGAAAGATCTCCCTTGTTCTTGGATAGGCAAAATTATCAAAAGGACTATACAGATTTAATGCAATTCCAATCAAAATCCCAAAGACATTCCTCATAAAAATAGAAAAAGCAATCATGAAATTCATCTGGAAAAATAAGAGACCCAGAATAGCTAAAGCAACTCTTAGCAATAAAAATGAAGCAGGTGGCATCTCTATACCAGACCTTAAACTATACTACAGAGCCATAATAATAAAACAACATGGTATTGGCACCAAAACAGACTGGTAGACCAATGGTACAGAATAGAAGACACAAAGACAAACCCACATTAATACAATTATATCATACTAGTCAAAGGTGCCAAAAACATAAACTGTAGATAAGATAGCCTTTTCAACAAATGGTATAGGGAAAACTGGAAATCCATAGGCAGCAAAATGAAATTAAGTCCCTGTCTCTCTCCATGCACAAAAACTCAACTCAAAGTGGATCCAGGACCTAGGAATTAGACTAGAGACTCTACGCCTAATATAAGAAAAACTAGGCCCAAATATTCATCATGTTTGATTAGGCTCCAGCTGCCTTTAACAAGATTCTTATAGCATAAGAAATAAAATCAAGAATCAATAAATGGGATGGATTCAAACTGAAAAGCTTCTTCTCAGCAAAAGAAGCAATCAGTGAAGTGAAGAGAGAACCTATAATTTGGGAACAAATTTTTACCACACACACATCAGATAGAACACTAATCTCTATGATATGTAAAGAACTCAAAAAACTTAACACCAAAAACCAAATAACCCAATCAATAAATGGGCTAAGGAACTAAACAGACACTTCCCACAAGATGATACACAATCAACAAATATATGAAAAAATGTTCAACATCTCTAGCATTTCTTGCAAATCAAAACTACTCTTAAGATTTCATCTCACACTAATCAGAATGGCAGCTATTAAGTACAAACAACAGTAAGTGTTGGGGAGGACATGGGGGAAAAGGTACACTCATACATTGCTGGTGGGACTGCAAATTGGTGCAACCAATCTGGAAAACAGTATGGAGATTCCGTGGAAAACTTAAATTAATGGAACCACCATTTGACCCAGCTATCCCACTCCTCGGTTTATACCCAAAGGACTTAAAAACAGCATATTACAGAGATGCAGCCACATCAATGTTTATAACAGCACAAGTCACAATAGCTAGCTAAATTGTGGAACCAACCTAGAAGCCCTTCCATAGATGAATAGATAAAGAAACTGTGGTACATATACACAATGGAATATTATTCAGCATTAAAAGAGAATAAAATCATGGCATTTGCAGGTAAATGGATGGATGGTGTTGGAGAATATCATGCTAAGTGAAGTAAGCCAATCCCCAAAAACTAAAGGCTGAATGTTTTCTCTAATATGTTGATGCTGATCCATAATGGGAGGGGGGTAGAGCATGGGAGGAATGGAGTAACTTTGGATAGGGCAAAAGGGTTGTAGAGGAAGGGAGGGGGCATGGGGATAGGAAAGATGGTGGAATGAGATGGCCATCATTACCCTAAGTACATGTATGAAGACAGGAATGGTGTGATTCTACTTTGTGTAAAACCAAAGAAATGAAAAATTATGCTCTATATGTGTACTATGAATTGAAATGCATTCTGTTCTCAGGTATAACAAATTAGAATAAATAAATTTTAAAAACTGAGTTAAGTATTATTTTTCTCATTTTATAGATGAGGAAATTGATGTTCAGAGAGGTCATGCCCTGCTTAATCAACAACATGTTACCTCATATTTGAACCTAGGTCTTTAGCTTCCAGGCCCAAAGAAAGTAATAAGCTTTGTTGATCATAGCTGTGAAAGTGGACATTTTGCCTAGAGCATAAAACATATACTGGGCAGCAATAGCCAGAGATCAAGTTGGTGAGCTTGGGGACCAGTGAGGGCTATCTTATTTTCAAATAAAGTAGTTTGTGTGTTTTCCTATTTATGTTGTAAAGAACAATATGAATTTATATTTTACTAGTTACTATTAATATCTGTTAGAAGCACATCTAATGGTTTTAATGGATTTGAAAACAGATACTAGTTTAATAGGTCCTAAAGTCAGATTGATTAATATGCAGTAACTGAATCAGTCAAGTTTCTTCATTGGTAGAAAATATGCTAAAATAGACAACTAGCAATTTCCCCTGGTTTGGGTTAATCATAGGTTTTCATTATTTGTCTTACTTCATTTTTCTGTTACTATAAGAGAATACCTGTGACTGGATAATTTATAAAGAAAACAGGCTTATTTTGGCTCACAGTTCTGGAGGCTGGGAAATCAAGATTGTGTGGCTGTTTCTACTCAGCTTCTGTTGATGGACTAGTGCAGCTTCAACTTATGGTAAAAAGCAGGACAAGAGGGTGCATACAACAGGAGCACATGTGCAGGGGAGTGAGGGGAACCAGGCTTGCTTTATAACAACCTGCTCTTATAATAACTGACTGACTCTCATGGGAAGTACACCAATCTCTTCATGAGGGAGGAGCCCCTGTGACCTAATTACCACTTAATGGTCCACTACTTCTCAAACTTTTCATGTTGGGGACTGGTCTTCAACACATGGGTTTTAGGAAATATAATATATCCAGACCACAGAACTATGCTGAGTTATACTGAGCTCCTCTTGTTCACCCCTCCAAATCCACTTGGCCCCTTCTTCTAACCACTGCTGTGGTAACTAGTTCTACCTGGACTTTGACTAGGCTGAGGCAAGGGCTTTGCGTTGGCCCATGTAAATCTATGTCCCTTTCTGCCATGAAACTCTGTTTCAGTATGGAATGTTTGTAGGAATCCATTCTGAACACAACTTGCTGGACTCATGATGGGCACAATCCAGACATGTTGGGCATGCTGGGGAGCTAATACCTTTACCAAGGAATTAAAGGAATGTATGGGTAGATGCTTTTTCCTTTGTTCCCCACTCAAGATGTGTTTCATAATTCAGAAAGTCCTGGTGAACAGAGTTCCTCTGCCCATAGATCTAACTAATTAAATAATGCCTCAATCCATTGGTTTTGTTTCCCTTTTCAATTTCTTCCTTATCTCACATCACTGATCTATGAAATCACACTCACAAGCAAATCACCTGCACACAATTCTTTGTCTCAGTTTCTGCTTTAAGGAAGTGTAAATCTAGTCTAAAAGAGTTGTTATTTAAGTGGGTCCTTGAAATTAGTTGGCAATAAAGAACTCATTGATCATGGGGAAATGGGGTCATAGTTACTGGGATTTTCCCCATGTTAGTTTGGGATGAGAGAGGTAGAAGGTGAATTGCTGCATTACCCAGCATTTCTGGAGCACTTGAACAGTACAGAAAAAATGACATTTCAAAAATTATAGAATTGACTGGCTTTCATTAACTTGCTTTAGAAGTCTTGAAAAAAATAAGGTGATGAGCACTGGTCAGCCAATTATCAATCCGAAGTATGATGTGAAAGAGCATCAGAATGGTTGGTAGGTTGATACTTCATGTAAAATGAATAGCCCCAATTGCAGCTGTTGTGCCAGATGTGTTATCTTTACTAAAAAGATCACATAGGCTCTAATATTTTCTATGTGGCTTTTGATGCGCCAAACACATAATTCTCAATCCCATCAGTCATGAAGCTTAAAATATGTAATGTTTATTTAGGGAAAACAATGGTAGAGCTTCTATTACCCCAAGACTATATTAGTTCTTCTGCTCTTTGTTACAATATAGTCTTGCAGTGGAGTGATGTCAGGGAAGATGGCAGAAGGAACTTTCAGAAATCCATCTCTCCCCCTCGACAACAATCATACTGGCAGAAACAGCTTGAAGTAACTATTTTGGAATTCTGGAGTATTGGGTTTTTATTTGTGTGTTTGTTTTATTTTTGTTTTTTTGAACACTTGCAACCTCAAGAAAACAGCTTATCTGGTAAATTGTAGTTGATTTCAGCTTTCAGTGAGGTGTCAGGCATCTGGGGATTGGCAGCTATCATTTTTGGCACAACTTGCTGGACTCATGATGGGCAATAATGACCTTGTCCTTCAACTATTGAGATTTCTGTGTTCTGACTATTGATTGTTAAGTTGGATCACTGAGCAGTGGACAAGGAGTTTGGATGCCGTTGTATCAGTGCCCACCATCTGAATCAGTTTTTTTTTTTTTTGGTGGAGGATGGCATTCAAAACTAAGTATAAATATGGGGGAATTTAGAAAGCCATCACACATTCCCGGGGAAAGACACAAGCTCAGAAACAACCTAAGACAGTAAGTTTTTACCTCCAGGTGATTTCCTGGCACAGAAACACCATGCAGTAAAAACAAAACAAAAAAGTAAACCCTGGGTAATGAGGTATTATGAGTTAGATATGAAATGTCCCATAAAAGCTCCTGTGTTAATGCAAGAATATCCAGAGGTTGAATTGTTAGATTATGAAGACCATAACCTAATCAGTCTATCCTAGTTCAAATGCATTCATTGGGTAGTAACTATAGGCAGATGTGGTGTGGCTGGAGGTGGGTGAGTCACTGAGGGTGTGCCCTGGAAGGTTCATCTTCCCCTTCTCCTTTTTTCTCTGCTTCCTTGCTGTCATGAACAGAGCAGAGCTCTCTGCCATGTCTTTTTGCCAGGATATTTTGCCTCACCTTGGGCCCAAAGAAGTGGATTTGTGCCACCAAGGACTGAACCTCTGAAACTATGAACCAAAATACATTTTCCCTCCTTTAAGATATTCTTATAAAGTATTTTGGTTCAGTGACAAAGCTGACTAACACAGTAGAATATATTTTCCAGAGCTTCCATATTATGAGATTCAAATGTCCAGTTTAAAACAACAAAATAACAAGAAATACAAAATTTAAAAAAAATTGAAAGGTTCAAAAGTAGATATGAGCATGCAAAAGAATCAGTGAACCTGAAGATAGGATCATTGAAAATTTCAAGTGTGAGAAACAGAAATTATTATTATTATTATTTTTTAAAGAATGAAGAGAAGTGACTAAGACCTGTGAAATGTGGATGGACATATGCATTATGGGAATTCCAGAATGAGAAAAGAGAATGAAAAGGGAGTAGAGATTATTTGAAGAAATAAAGGTTAAAACTTGACAAATTGGATGAAAGATTTGAATATAAAAATCCAAGAATCATCCACCTGATTGAATGAACTCTAAGTAGAGATACCTGTGCAAAGATAAGTAGTATCAAACTGTTGAAAGACAAAAGAATCTTGAAAGCAGAAAGAGAGAAGTGACTTGACCCATACAAAGGCTCCTCAATAAGACTATAAGCTGTTTTCTCATGGGAAACTTTAGAGGCCAGAGATAGTGGATTTAAATAAAGTGCTGAAAGTAAACAAATAAACAATTGTCAAACAAGAATTCTGTATCTGGCAAAACTTTCATCCAAAAATGAGGGAAAAGTTAAGACATCCTCAGAACTGGGAGAGTTTATTACCACTAGACCTATCCTATAATAAATGCTAAAGGGAGTCTCAGTTAGAACATACAATAATGGTCAACAGTAACTTAGAACCATATATAGATCTCTGAAAGAAAAATTCATGGGTAAATATAAAAGCCAATATTATTTTAAGTTTGATCTGTAACTCTACTTTTTACGCTTATAAAATTGATTAACCTATATTATTGAGCACAAAATATATGAAGATATAATGTATAATATCACTAAATGAGAAGGGCAGTGGTTCAGTAAGAGCATTTTTTTATATTACCAAAGTTGTCTTGGTATAAATTTAATTAGGTTGTATTAACTTTAGGTTGTTAAATGTGATCCATATGATAACTACAAGGAAAATATCTATTGAAAGTACAGAAAAGGAAATAAGGGAGTCAGAACACTTTACTACATAAAATTAGTTAAACACAAAAGAAGGCAGTAATGCAGAAAATAAGGGCCCTAAAAATAGTCAGGCTTATAGAAAACTAATAGTAAATTGTCACAAGTCAGTCCCTCTTACCATTAAACACATTAAACCAGAAATGAGTAATCAGAAGAGAGTTGGGGTAGCAATATAGTCAGCCCTCCATATTTGTGGGTTCTGCATTCACTAATTCAATCAAGTGTGGATTTATGTACTATGTAGTTAGGCCTACAATGATTGTGTCTCTATGGAATATGTATACTCTATTTTTCTTGTCATTCCCTAGGCTATATAGTATAACAACTATTTATATAATCTTTGCATTATAAGGTATTATAATTCTCCTTGAGTAGATTTAAAGTATATGGGAGAATGTGGATAGGTTATGTGTAGATGTCATGTTATTTCATATAAGGCACTTGAGAGGCTGGGGGTAAAGCCCTGTAGTAGAATACTTGCCTAGTATGTGCAAAGACCTGAGTTTGATGCCAAGAACCAACCAAAAAATGAAGAGAATTTGAGCTTGGATTTTGATATCTGCAGTGAAGTCCTTAAATTCAAAACATTACGAAAGAATAGTACATTGTATATTAATAAAACAATACAGAAAGAAGATATAACAATTATAAACATTTATATATCAAATAATAACCTCAAAATATCCTCTGTTTTCCTACTCAATCTTTCCTCCCCTTAAAGGGTAGTTCAACATAAGAAGACCAGTCAGTGTAATACATCAGATTAATTGAATCAAGGGGAAATTAACATGATCATCTCAATGAATGCAGAAAAGGAATTTGAAACACCCTTTCATGATTAAAACAATATTCTCATAAAACGAGGAATAATGAGAAAATTCCTCAACATGATAAAAGGTATTTATGCAAAACCCACCCTAACTTCATACTCAAAGTTGAAAAACTAAAAGCTTTCTCTTTGTGATCAGAAACAATACAAGGATGCCTCTTTTACCACTCCTCTTCAACATTATACCAGAAATTCTAGTCAGAGTTATTAAGAAAAAGAAATAAAAGATGTCTAAATTGGAAAGGAAGAGGCAAACCATTTATAATTGCTAATGTCATGATGATATTTGTAGAAAATCTCAAAAAATCTACAAAAAAATCTCTCAGAGGTAATAAACAAATTCAGCAAAGTTGCAGGATACAAAATAAACATGCAACAATCAGTTGTGTTTCCTTTCACCAGCAGTAAACCATAAAAAAGGAAATTAGGGAAACAATTCCAGTTACAGTAGCACCTAAAAGAATTAAATACTTAGGAATAAATCTAACCAAGAAGATGAGACTTGTACACAGAAAACTGTAGCACATTGCTACAATAAATGGAAAGAAATCCCAGCTTCATGAATAGAAGACAACATTGCTAAGATGTCAGTACTGTCCAAAGCAACCTACAGATTCAATGCAGTCCCTATCAAAATTCCAACAGCCTTTTTGCAGAGTTGGAAAAGTGGGTCTAAAAATTCATATAGAATTACAAGGGGCCCTGAATAGCAAAAGAAAAATATCCCCCAAAAGGAAGAATATAGTTGTCAGACTACACTCCCTGGCTCTGAAACTTCCTATTGAGCTACAGCAACTGAAGTAGAGTGGTGCTGACATACGGACACATAAACTCAGTGAAACAGAATACAATGTCCAGAAATGAACCCTCACAAATATAGCCACTGATTTTTAAGAAGCGAGTCAAGACTATTCAATGGAACAAGGACAGTTTTTGATAAATGGTACTGGGCAAACTGGCTGTCTCTAGGCAAAATAATGAAATTGGACTTTTAATTTACAACATATACAAATACCTGAACTTCAGAGCTAAAATTACAAAACTCTTTGAAGAAAACATTAACTAAACATTAAATAAAAATTTTATGCCATTAAATTTGACAGTAATTTCATGGATATGACACCAAAGCACAGGCAACAAAAAAGAAATTAGATAAATTAGATTTTATCAAAATTAAGAACTTTTTTGTATCAAAGAATACCAATAAAGCAAATTGACAACCGTAAAGGGGGATAAAATTTTTGAAAATTATATATCTTAATATCCATTTTTCTTTTGTTCAAAGAACTTCCTTTAATTTTTCTTATAGTGTAAATTTGTAGACAATGAATTATCTCAGCTTTTATTTGAAAAATTCTCAGTTTTGTCTTCAATTTTAAAAGGTATTATCATGGGTCAGTGGTTCTACTTTAAAGATATCTTTCATTATCTCTGCTTGCATAATTTCATTGAAAAGTTGTTCTTATATTCCTTTTGTGCCTAATGTAAATTTTTATTTATTTTTTTTTTTTGGATGCTTTCAAGATTTCCTGGTTCTCACTGTTTTTCAGTGATTATAGTTTTTTTTTTTTTGTATATGGATACAATACCTTTATTTTATTTATTTATTTTTTATGTGGTGCTGAGGATGGAACCAGTGGCTCATACATGCTAGGCAAGTACTCTGCCACTGAACTACAACCCCAGACCCTGTGGTCTTATTTTTTTTTTCAATAAATTTATACCTTTTGACCTTTGGGGGATTTTCTGGACCTGTTGGCTTAACCTTTTCACCATATTTAGAAAAACTTTGGCCATTACTTTACCAAATATTTTTCTGTCCCTTCCCCCTTGTAGGACTCTAGTTATGTGTGTTAGACACTTTTATATTGTCCTACAACTCATTTGTATTCTGTTTCTTTATTTTAAATATTTATTTTCTTCATATTTTACTTTGGATATCTTTATTGTTATGTCATCAAATTCCAAGAGGCTTTCTCTCATGCATAGATCAGTACTCATATCAGTGTTCAAAGACTTGAGGGGAACTTTTAAGTATCCAGAGTGTGTTGCTCCCCGCCATCCTCTCTCTTTCCCTCTCTCCCTAACTTATTCATCCCCCATACTGGTCCTTAAATTCTAGCCACCTGATCTTTTTTTTTATGCTCAGCACACCAAGACCACTGGTCTTTATTTTGGTGTCCTTCTTACACTGCAGCCAACAAACTGCTTTCAAGCAGTAAACTCATGCAGAAGTAAAACTCACCTTATTTGTTTTTAGGGTCTACAATACCATGCTGCTTTTGGTCTAATGTCTGAAAAGCAGTTTTTAATATATATTTTGTCCAAATTTCTAATTGTTTATGACAAAAGGAAAAGTTGGTGCCATTATTCTCTTAACTGGAAGTGGTATTTGTACTTATAATAATTTGTTAGATGGGTGAAACCTTAAGGTGTCTTACACATCTTACAAGATTTATTATCATTGAGTTATATCAGAGTTTGATCCTCATAAGACAGTATGAGAATTCAGTTTTCTGAAATTTATGGACACTACGTTCATAATTGTTAAAATATTTTTTTCATACACACATATTTTGGACATATGTTCAAACACAAGGCAATCTGACTATATAATATGATTCTCTGGTTTCCCAGTGAAATTCAAGATAAGATTCAAAAAAGAAACACACACACACATACACTCATATTTTAAGGAGTAGAGATAAAATACTAAAATATCTGCTTATAATTTCCCATTAAGTTATAAATATATAAAATAACATCAAATAAACAGATTATTTTAAAATATCACTTTGCCCACTCTCACCTATATGAAATGATTCTATTTAAACTCTTTTTAAATTTTATTTTTTTTCTTTCACAGCCTTTAAGATTTTATCTTTATTTTCTGTGTTAGTCATTCTCATAATGTGTCTTGGTGTGGGTCTTCTGTAATTTTGTACATTTGGGGTCCTGTAAGCGTCTTGTATTTGATTTTCCATTCCATTCTTTATGTTTGGAAAATTTTCTACCATTATATCATTGAAAAGATTGTGTCTTCCTTTGGTTTGTATCTCTGCTCCTTCATCTTTTCTGATAACTCTTAAATTTGGTCTTTTCATGTTATCCCATAATTCTTGAATTATTTCTTACCATCTTCTCTGCATGTTCAATTCTATTTTCAAGATTATATATTTTGTCTTCATTGTCTGAGGTTCTTTCTTCCAAGTGGTCTAGTTTGTTGGTGATGCTTTCTATTGAATTTATAATTTTGTTTATTGATTTCTTCATTTTGAGGATTTCTGCTTTTTATTTGTTCACAATCTCTACCTCTTTATTGAAGTAGTCTTTCACTTCCTGTATTTTTTCTTTGATTTCACTCCTTACACTATCCTTTACTTCACATACCAATTTAACTGTATACAATCTGAACTCCTCCTTGGACATTTCTTTGACTGTTTTCAGTGGCTTCTGTTGTTGAAACATCTTGGTTTATTTGGGGTGCTCTATTCCCTTGTTTTTTCATGTTGGTATTGTGTTTTCCCATGTAAAAGTATGGATCTATGATAGGATAAATTCTACCCTGTAGACCTATAGTGTCCCTGAAGATTTATAGTGCTTCCCCTGTACTGGTGAGACCAATATCAACAGCACCCAATGTACAGAATATATAGTTTTAAACCTAATAGCTCCCACCTGCTTTCTTGCATTAAACCAAAATGATGAGTTCAATAACTATCTATAGTACAAACAGAATAATTGTTAAAACGATTTACAATTTCAAATGGTGGATGAGAGAACAGAGGTAGTATAGTATGCAACATTCACGAGGGAGGAAGAGAGAGGCTAGAAGTAAAAATTCATAGGAAGAGTGGAAGAGGAGCTGATAGAGATTGGCTGGTGGTTGGAGAAACTTTGGAAAGAAAATCCAAGAAAATAGACAAGAAAGAGGAAGAATACGGACAAAGAGAAAAAATTAAAGACATAAGAATACAACAAAAATGCAAAATACCATTCATATATCATTGTCCTCCACACACTGATGCATAAAAAACATCCTGTTCCAAATATGGTAGAGATATTGGTGAATCAAAAAATAAAATAAATCTTGCTGGAAAGTAGAACTGTCTCTGTCAGTGTTTCTCAGCCTTATCTCTGACATCTCTTGGGATCACTAAACTCAGATCAGCCCTCGTAAACCCAGTCTCTATCCCACTGATCTGGGCTTCAGATACCTCAGTCTCGGCCATGCTGCAGTCCCAAGATCTCAATGTGCTCCTACTTGCAGAGAGAGCACTAGGGATACTCTCATGCAAAGGAGCATCTCCGAGATATAGCAGCAAGTCAAAGGCTACCAGCATACTCAGCAAGAAGACCCTAGGCTCCTCCAAACCCACAGGCACCCCCACACTGGACCTGCAAGTCCCAGCTGGAGTCCCCAGACAGAGGCTCTTGTGGTGGCAAACCTGCTGGCACCCAGGCCCCAGGCCCTGGCTGGTATCCCAAAATGGGTGCAACCATGTGCAACCAAACCTGGAGTCTCCCGGTGGTAGCAGTAGTAGTGGCGGTGTTTGTTGGCAGCAGGCAGTGGGTTGGCAGTAGCCATGGCTACAATGGCAGCTGCAACTGCAGCTGTGGGGGCAGCAGGTGATCTTCAGGGGTTAGCAGCAGTGTTGGTTTCATTTGCATTCGGGGCAGCGGTTTCTTCCGTGGCAGCAGCACTCAGAAAGAAGACCTCCAGGCAATCTCAGGCTGGCAGCAGCAGAATCAGAGGCAGCAGCAATGGCAGTAGTGGTGCAGGCCTCTATTTAAATTCTTACAAACATCTTTGACATGAATGATTTTGTGATTTTACTTTCTTTTTAATTATCTAAAATAATCATTTTTGTGCCATCAAAGGTATTTGATATATGGTATTTGACTTTTTATGTATGTTGCATCACTGGAAATTTTACCCAGGGATTAAGTATTTATTCACATTGTAGAAAACAGTTGTCATTTCTTTTGTTTTCCATCTGGCAATCACCATATGGAAAACACTTATTGTATGCTTTTTAAGTGATTTTTTATAAGGCTTATTTACAATATATCCAGCAACTATAATTGGGTGCATCAAACCCCCCAAATAATTACTATCTAATAAACCTGTTCAATTTCTTTGTCTTTTTTTAAATACCCATTCCATCAGGTGACCTCTGTAAGCATCCAAAACTAATATTTCAAGGTCATTTTAGACTAGGATTATAGGATAAAATACAAGTTGTTCAGTTAAATTTTCAATAAATGACAAAATTATTTTTAGTATAATAATGTTCCAAATGTTGCATGGGACATATCTATTCATAAAAAAATGTTGTTTATTTGAAATTTAAAGTTAAGTGGACATTTTTATTTCTGGTTTAATCTGATAACCTCATTTTAGACCATTGTGTCTTCCTCAACTAAACTATATAAGATGTTGCTTATGAACAACATTTTGAGTGACAATATTTAGAGAAAAACTTACTTTATATTGAAGCAGTAACTTCCACCATCATTTTCTTCTTAAGCATGTAATGCCATATGCACACTTGAATGTATTTCCAAGTATTTTTCCCTGGTGGGAGGTAGAAATTAATTCAGAACAAAATACAATCAGCCCTCCCTATCTGTGGGTTTCATAGCCACAGATTGAATCCACTTAATTTGTTTTTTTAAGTTGCTTCTGTGCTGAGCATGTACAGACATTTCTGCTCATCATTATTCCCTAAACAATATAGTATAACAACTATTTACATAGCATTACATTATTATAAGTCACCTAGAGATGACAGTTTATAGAAGGATGTATGTATGTTCTATGAAAATACTACGCCATTTTTATATAAGGGACTGGAGCATTTGCAGATTTTGGTATGGTGAGTAGGTGCTGAAACCAGTACCCCCGCCCTCACACTTCGGAGCAACTGTATAAAACCAGGCCAACAATTCTAAGAATATGCCACAAGAACACACATTATACATTAAAACATTGTGCTATTCATTAACACGGGTTTGGGCTAAATGAGAATGCTCATTTTTTTTCATGTTTTCACATGTGGCATACATGCATTTTTCAAAGGCAGTGTCATTCTTTTCATAATGATGTGACCACATAGATTGCAGGTATTTCCTAAGCCACACATACCAGGAAGGCCATTTACAAGGCATATTATAAAGAAATGTTCTTTTTCTCTTTAATCCTAATTCGTTCTTTAAAAAAAAAAAAGTCTCACAGATTTGATTTCTTCATAAAACTAAACATGTTTTCTCCATTTATTCTTAGGCACCATAACTTGCATGCTTTCATTTTCCCCTTCTGTATTATTTGGAAAAAGTAATTCAATTTACCCAGTAGTTCAGAATCCTAGTGGGGTGTCAGATCTTTAATAACTTAACTTGTTCTGTCATTTTATTAAATTAAGAGGAAAAAATAACCATTTGCCACTTCAGATCCCATTTCAGAATCTAGGAAAAAGTGCTCAGTTCCTTTGTGGCTCCTGAGTACCTTCAGTTAATATCAAATTGTACCCAGCTTGAATCATTTCCCATGATTCACAAAATCATTTTTGTTCTGTTCCCAGGGCTACAAATTGGAAATAAAGTGATAAAACTTGGAAGCAATTCAATAAAACATCCCTAGGAAGCATGAAAGTCTTAGATTATGCAGTTGGTAAGTTTAAGATCTTGCCCAGATGTGTTGAAATTATCCTTTGCACAGTAAAAATATCCACTGCCTTCTTTAAGTCAGTGGGTTTTTTTTCCTCTTCTTTTCTTTTTTGACAGCAAAACAGCTGCTCTTGTTGGCAAATGACACCACTGGTTCTGAGGGAAATTGGAGCTCACTGCCTTTGAAACTGCTGCAATGGGGAGGTCCAGTAACTTCTTCATACCCTGGCTTAAAAGGAATTTCTCCCAACACATTCCTATCCCTAAAGAACATCCCTGCTTTCCTTTCCAAGGCAGTCCTTTCTCTATGAGCCAGAAAGTCCCTGCCAGGGCTGGTGGCCCAGCATTGACATTAATCAGAGCTTCATTGGCCCTGCTACTCAGTTCCTCCCCCACATTAGATATTCATTTTTCTAAGCAAGAAAATGTCCTGTGCGCTAAGCAGAAGACCATTAAAGAAAACTTTTAAAAGATGAATTTAACAGATTGTATTTCCTCGGGGCTTGTTTGTTTTCTTTTCCCATTTTTAAGGGCAAGTATATCTAGAGCCACCATGTTTATAATAGTCTTTTTCAACCAGTAACTGCCAAACCAACTTGAAAAAATGCCTGACAGTTTTTCCTTTGTAACTTGATTTCTTTCATGGTATTTTATACTAAATGATGATTTATTCAGATGGAAATGGGCTGTTAGCCCCCGACAGGAGGGAAATGTTCTGAGGAGGGATCCTAGAACTGTGTTCTGACCTGAGTTGGTCTCTTGGGGCACAGTTGGGGCAAATCAGTTCTCTTCTGTTGGTGTCTCAGATTTTCCCTTCTGAGGCAGGAAGGGTGGTAGGTTCTGATACAAATAGGGGTCTGCGAGGTAAAATCTGCAGCTAAAACAGGTGTCTTTACAGAGTTCCAATATCTATCTTTGTGGGTTAGTTGAGCCTTTTAAAGGGTCTCGGTGGGATCCACAATTCCCCGTTTCTCCTGCTGTTATCTACTCACTACTCTGTGACCTTCTTACCTTATATATGCCCCAATGGCACCAGGCACAGTGGCTGGCAGAAAATGGTAAAATCAAATTTGTTAAATGGATTGATTTAGAAAGATGATGCTTAAAGCTACGGATTCTCATTGGCTGCCTCCCAAAGTGAGCAGAACATAAGAGGAAGAATGACAGGCAATAAGGAAAGGACTATCTTAACTTTGTGATTTTTTAAAATAGATTTCCATTGCTTTTTCTCTTCCCAGAGGAAGTTCCTTAGCCATTTCAATTTTTGACATCTACTCAAAGCATTGAAAATTTCTAAGCACAGTGAACTATTTACACTTACTTCATCCAGAATTAAATAACAAGGAAAATAACTTCCCCCACACCTCTCTTCTTATTCAGCAGTACACCACACAGGTTCTCAAAGAAGTTGACCACTTTTTTTCCCATTATACTAAGATACTTAGGGTATTTTAATTGAAATTAAACATCAGACCAAATCTGTGCTTTGAATAAAGGAGTCTAAGACCCCCAAGTGATGCTGGAGGCCAGTGTTGCCTTCTTCCCCATTTCTCCTGCTTATCTCTGTTGTCTACCAGATGCCAATCCCATGTCTAGTCTTACAGGATATGAAGGGTGGGATACTACTACATGGTGTCCTAACAGCCTAGTTCCTTGTCTGTATTCCCAATAACTCTCATCTCCTTCACCTAGCACGGTGTCTAACACTGTGCACACTTCTGTAAGTTACATGAAGACCAAGAATGAACCCTTGCATTTATCAAGTGACTACTGTATGCCAGCCACCATCTCACACTCTCATTTAACACTGACAACAATCCTAGGATTCAGGCTATTACAATTATTTTCATTTTCCAGATGAGGAACCTGGTGCTTAAGAGTTTCACATGATGACAAAGATGCACATCTCTCAGGCAGAGCCAAGATTCAGATTAAGCCCACCTGCCTCGGAGAGTGCACCTTCACATCCACAGGCAAATTAGCAAAATTGTGTTTTCCATCAAGTCAATAAAGGAATGAGGGAGGAGGAACTGAGAGTGGCAGTTTTGGGATAAAACTGATTTTGAGGGTGGAGGTACAGAGAGACCACAGGAAACTAGGGGTTTTGGCATGGATCCATACTCTAGAAGCCTGTCCCACTTCTGGATTTTCAAGCTATACAAGCAAGTAAAAGTCCTTACACTTTGAGCCATTTTGATTGACTTTTGGTTATTTGCAACAGAAAGCACTGGGCAAGCTGGGCTTGGGATCCTTCACCCATCACTTCCTCCTCTGCTTACTAATTATTTGCAGCTGTGTTTCTTTTCTCTGGGATAATATTCTTTAATGAAATCTTAATTGATATGTATCATATACCAGTTGGAAATTAAATTACATCAATAGATTGACTTTTAGACAATTAGAAATGTGCTCACATGCCTTTGTTTTTGTGATTTTTATTTCTTATTTTAAATTCTGTGTTTATTTCAGGCTCCCGAGAGTTTATGAAAGTCTCCCACTCTACATGGAAACAGAGGTAACATTTATTTCTTGGTGGTGCATTCCAAGCATACTCGCTATTCGAAAGCCCTCTTACACTCATTTCTGAGCTCATTTATTTATTTAAGAGCTGCACAATCCCAGCTTTGTCCCTGTGGTGGAAAGAGATTCTACCACATTCAGACAGCAATGACTGGTTTAGAAATGGTTTGTCTTAGTCCAAGCCAAATGTCTCTTCTGCATCTTTCATTATGTCTAAATGATGCTCTTATCCTTAAACAGAACACACTTTCTCAGTCCCCCAGGAAGCACTTGATTTATTCTCCAGCCCCAGGGACAGGAGGAAGCGGAGGCTAAAGGGTAATCACACAGCCAGGTGAGCCTCCATTGAGCTGTAGCCTGGGAGAAAATGGTTTTAAATGCTGAAAGGGTTTGATGTGATGCCAACCTATTCTCTAAGGAACTTGCTCAGCCTGCCCTGGAAATTGGATAGACAGGAAAGAAAGGATTCAGAATACTTCCAAAGGGGAACACCTGAGGCAGCTGTCATCATCCTGGCCACAGAAGATGGTCACCAGGAACAATGCCTGTAGTGACCTGGAAAAGAGAGACCTAGGAGAGTGTGAGTGTTCACAGCCCTGGCTCTTGGGGTTGTAGAGCCTGGGGCTTTGGCATCCACTAAGGATTGGTTACCCCATTTACTGTCTATATTTGTTCCTATCTGCATAAGGAACAAGTATAGACAGTAAGTGGGGTAACAGTACCAGGTGTTTGAAGGAAGACAGATGTCTAGGTTAAGTTACCACTAGAAGAGTTGATCTTGGCATTCTGGGTTCTGAGTTTCCTCCCCTGCCATCAAGGATGTGAAGCTGAGTGGAATAAGGGACACAGTCCCTGAGTTGAGGATCTCAAAAGGCAATTCCAGGCACAGCTGTGAAATAAGAGTCTAAAGGACTGCTCTTAAAACTTCATTCATTCACTGAGACCTACTGTGCACCAAACAGGGTGTCAGGTTCCTGGGATGCAGTGAGAATAAGCATGCACATTTATTGGGTATGTAGGGGGACAGGCTGTGTTGCAAGTCTAATAATAATTAAGTATTCTGTCTTGGTCTGTGTTGTGTTGCCATTAAAAATACCTGTGGCTGGGTACTTAAAAAGAAAGGAGGTTTATTGGGTTCACAGTTCTGGAGGTCTAAGAGAATGGCACCAATGTCCTGGTGAGGGTCACTTGGCTATATTACAACGTGGCAGAAAAGGCAAACAGTCACTTGTAGAAGGGCATGTGTATGAGCAAGGGAGCAAGAGACCAGGGAGGGACAGGCTCAATCTTTTCATAAAAACCTGTTCTCACGGGAACTAATCCATTTCTACCTAACCTGACTCACTCTTATGAGACAACATTAATCCATTTGTGAGGGTAGAGTCAAATGACCTAATAACCTCCCATTAACCTCTTAAAGGTCCCACCTCACACTACCACACTGGGGACCATGCTTCCAGCACATGAACATTTGGGGGACTCCCATCTAAACTATAGCCAATGCAAAATTCACTTCTTATTGTAAGACATGCTGTTGTAATTTCTCCCCTAAAATGAAAATTTTTATAATTCAAAGATAGCCCTTTCTATAATACGTCAAAGTAAATAGTAGCAATTCAAGAAACATGCCCAGGCTCAGAGTAACTGGATTCAGCTTGTGAGATTCCTTGAAAGAGTTCTACACAAGGCCAGGGCCAACCCCATCCCCTGAAGAGTGCCTGGCCAGCTGGAAATACCTGCAGCTCCCTCAGCTCCAGCTTCGCTTCCCAATTTGCTCCACTTTAATCTCTACCTTTTATGTAATGTCTAGTTGAGACCACAGGGTCACCTTAGCCTCTGTGGATGAAACAGAGTAGGGTTCCTGGGGGAATTAGAAATTTCTTGTGACAATGATCTGGAAAAAGGCAGTCCCAAGCAAAGATGGACAGCAGACACTGCATGTTAGGCTGGATCCTGCTCTCTGAGGTCTACTCCTTAAAGCAAGTGCACTAGAGCCAGGGGTAGAGTGGCTACCCCATGCATGAAGAACTTCCATTTCAGACTTTTCAACATTATTTTAAAATAATATCATACATTCAATCCCAGAGAAAATTAACAAGAGGGAAAGATGTCCATTGCTTAAACTTAAAGTTGTGTCCCACTCCCACATCACACACCCATGGTGCTTTAGGAATTAATATACTTTTATAAATGTCATAATTATTCTGTGACAGGCACAATTATATTATATCATATTCTGTGCAGGCATGATAGATAAGTCAATTTGTTAAACTGTGAACATTCAAAATATATCAATATTTTTGTAACTGCTTTTTGGCATTCCTTTATTTTTTTAATACATTGGATAATTAAAGAAAAAGAATTACAGCCATCACATTTTTTCACCTCAGAGAGTGCCTACCTGGCCTGACTGTCTGGGCCTCCAGGTAGAGGGGGGCATACTTCTCAAAACATACTGCCCAGGCCACTGCATCCCTACCACCTGGAGGTCACTCAAAATGCAGAATCTCTATCCCACCTCAGAATCTGACTCTGACTTTTAACAAGAGCCTCTAGCAATTTCTAAGCACCTTGAGAGTTTGAGATGTATCATTGTCGAGAATATAAGGAAGAGATAAGCCATCTGTTAGTTAGGCATAATAACAGCATCCTATTCTCTGTCTCTATTTGGCCCTGTTTGGCACCATCTTTAACACAGTTGTACTTAAGTGCTGTGTTTGCTTTGTTTGTTTGTTTTTGCTGTGTTTGGAAGTAAAGAGTGAGAACTCTAAGCAGTACACAAAGACTCCCTGAAGAATAATTCATGCAGAATCATGCTCTAGGATTCCCTAACTCCACTTGAAGGCCAACCAAGCTTCACTCTCTGAGTATGTCCTTGAAGTAAAAAGAGGCAGATATGGGAGAAGCTGCTGTAAAACTGATGGGCCATTTCCATGAGAGCAGTTTGTTTTCAATCCAAGCCTATTTCTATGCTGAAATTGTCACCAAGGAGTAGGTGAGACTAGAATTGATTCCATTCATTCACCAGTTTGTTATTGAGCACCTGGTACAAGGTCTGGCAAACTATACCTGAGGACCAAACCCAATCCACTGCTTGATTTTATATAGCTCTTCAGATTTGATATATGAATTTTTGCAATCATTTTTTATAGGGAACATGAAATTTTAACCCCAATTAATCATAATGGTATTCTCCCTGCACAAAAAGAAATATACTGAATTTAAAAATTGTACTTAGTGGGCTGGGGATATAGCTCAGTTGGTAGAGTGCTTGCCTTGCATGCACAAAGCCCTGGGTTTGAACCCCAGCACCACACACACACACAAAAATTGTACTCAGAGCTTCTGGGTGTAGAAATCCAAAATGGCACAGTAAGAGAAGTCAACCTTCATTCTTCTATCAGCCAAAATAATCCAGAGAGGTTTTAGGGGCCCATTAAAGAATCTGCAGTAATACAACAGAACACAAAATGGAGAATAGCTGTATAAAAGGGTTACTAATTAAATTAGCAGAGACACTAGGAGACAGCTAGGAAAAAATAATGGTGGAGGCTATTGGTATCAACCACATGGTAAGAACCACTGTCGCTCCCAGTGGCCTCTTTTGTGGAGTACACTCACATCTTTTGCCCCTGAGGTCACCATACTATTCAAAAAGGGAAATGTAGCTCCATAGCCTTTCTCTTCCCAAGAAATGGTCATTGTTGAACTGTTTTGGGGAAGGAATCACTCCTCACAATTTCCAACCTGAAAGTGTGTCCAACCCACAAATGCCTGCACCCAGACTTTATGGCTACACTGGGTCTGCTCACAGTTTGGACACAGGAGTCATCATATAGGAAGGTGGTTTACACTTTGGGCCTGGAGAAAGCTCTCACTATGCATTATCATGCTCCAGGCTCTAGCTCAGCTGCCATAAAGAGCTAGACCCCCACCCTGATACTAGAGGCATTTGCTATACCCACTGATGAACTCCCCAAGATTTAACAAGATAAGGGACAGAAATACTGTAAAATAAGGAGATTTCAGATTTCAGATGTAGCTGAGTGGTAGACAGCTTACCTAGCTTGTGTGAGGCCCTGGGTTCATTAAAAAAAAAAATTAGAGAACTTTAATGACCCACTTTCAACAATAAACAGTTCATCAAGACAAAAAAAAAAATCAATAAGAAGCTTTAGACATGAACTGCCTTTTGGACAAAATGGACCTTACAAATAAATCCAGAATCCATCCAATAATAGCAACAGTGTAAAGTACACATTCTCTCGAATAGTTCATATGTTAGGCCACAAAATAAGTCTTAATAAACTTAAGAAGATTAAATCATATCAAGTATCTTTTCAAGCCACAATAGTATAACAATAATTTTGGAAAATTCACAAATATGTGGAAGTTAAACAACATGCTCACAAGCATTTCTTCAAAGAAGAAATTAAAGGGAAATTAAAAGTATTTCAACACAAATAAAAAATGAAAACACAGCATATCAAAACTTATGGGACACAGGAAAAGCAATTTTAAGAGGAAAATTTATAGCAATAAATGCCTACATTAAAAAAGATTCTAAATAACCTAATATCACACCTTAAAGAACTAGAAAAATAAGGAGCAAAAAAGCCTAAAGTAGGTAGAAGAAAGAAAATAATAAAGATGAGAGCAGAAATACATGAAATATAGTCCAGAAAAACAATAGAAAATATCAGTGGAAACAAGAGTAGGTTTTTTGGAAAGATAAACAAAATCAACACATCTTTAGCTACACTAAGAAGAAAGAGAAGACTCAAAATAAAAAGTAAAAAAAAGATACTTTACAATCAATACCACATGATACAAAAAAGTCCTAAGAGACTACTATGATTTATACACTAACAAATTGGATAAACTAGAACAGAGAAATTCCTAGTTACAACCTGCCAAGACAAAATAATGAAGAAATAGAAAATCTGAACAGACCAATAATGAGCATGCAGATTGAAATAGTTATAAAAAAGTCACCCATCAAAGAAAAGCCCAGGGCCTGATGACTTCATTGCTGAATTCTAATAGATACTTAAGAGAAAAAACCAATCCTCCTCAAACTTTTCTAAAGAAGTCAAATAAAGGGGAAAATGACAAAAATCATTTTGTAAAGCAAACTAGACAAGGATACCAAAAGAAAAGGAAATTGCAGGCTGATATCCCTGATTCACATAGTTGCAACAATCCTCAATGAAATACTGGCAAACCAAATTCAACAGCCTATTAAAAAGTTCATTTACCATGATTAGGTGGAATTTATCATTGGCATGCAAGTATGGTTTAACATACGCAAATCAATATATGTGATACACCACAGTAAGAGAATGAAAGTCAAAAACTATCTGATTATATCAACAGATGATGAAAAGATATTCAACAAAATTCAATGTCTTATGATTAAAAAGAAAACCTCTCAACAATTTAGATATAAAGGAAATGTAGCTCAGCCCATAAAGGCCATATATGACAAGCCCAGAGCTAAGATCATATTCAACTGTGAAAATTTGAATGTTTTCCCTCTAAGATCAGGGACATGACAAGGATGTCCAGTCTCACCACTTCTTTTCACCATAGCACTAGGAATCCTAGCCTGACAAATTAGGCAAGAGAAAAAAATTAAAGATATCTAAATTTAAAATGAAGCTGTATTATCTCTGATCTTATATTTAGAAATTACTGAAGACTCCATAAAAGCAAAACAAAACAAAAAAACAACTGTTTGAATTAGTAAATGAATTAAGTTGGAGGGCACAAAATCAACTTGCAAAAATCAGTAGCATTTCTATGAAATTAGGAGCCATGTACAGAGGCATACACCTGTAATCCCAGCTATTCAGGAGACTGAAGCAGGAGGATTGCAAGTTCAAGATTAGCCATGGAAACAACAAGACCTTGTCTCTCAAAATAGAAAACTAATTTTAAAAAGGTCTGGGGATATAACTCAGTGGTAGAGTGCCCCTAGGTTCAATCTTCAGTTCTCCACACCAATTGTACTAATTTATGACTAGCATATTTTTAATTATGAAAATGTGTTTTCTAAGTGAAATTTGCAGAGACAGTAAGTAGAATGGTAGTTGCTATAACAGTTATGGTTTAATGGAAAAGTCTGTGGGGTGTTGAAAGGTTCTAGATAGTGGTGTTGAGGATCATAAAGTAAGGTGAATATACTTGATGCCCCTGAACAATACACTTAAAATGCCTACAATTGTAGGTTTCATGTGCATATACAACCATAATAATAACAACAAAAAAGCATTATGGACATTAAATCAGTGGGACGGATCAGAAGTAGAGGTAAGGCTCAGGAACGGGCACCATTCACACTGTTAGTACATTCGTAAACTTATATACCCTCTTTCAAAGACAGAGCCTCAGATAGAGGTTCTAGAGAGTGATCTCTCAGCATTTTAAGAAAATATCATAGCACATGTTCAGGAAAATGGCAAATGATCTGGGGCCAAAGTGATGGAAGAGCCACACTGTTCTGGGGAAATCAATGAGGGGCCGCAGAAGCCATGACCCAGAGCAGTCAGGTATGAGCAACTTCAAGGAGGTACATTCTTCCATGCTGGGAGAGAATGTATCAAGCTGGTGTGGTTGGGGTGGTGCCTTGTTCCATATGCACTAATGGGCCCTTTGCCACATGGCATAAGACGTGGAGGCCAGCTTGCACAGGCCCATGGAAGTAACACATGGGATGGACAGTGCGGGCCTGAGCGCTACAGTTTAGAACTTGAATGCCCCTTAAAAGCACATGTGTTAAAGGTTTGGTCCCTAGAGTAGCACTACTGCAGAATGGTGGAAGCTTTAGGTGGTGGGGTCTAGGGGGAGACCCTTAGGTCATCTGAGGTGTGCCTCAAAGGGGATTGTGGGACCCCAGTCTCTTTCTCTTTCTCTTTGCCCCTTGGCTTGTGATGTAAGTAGTTATGCTCCCACTATGATGGGCTGCCTTACCATCAGCCCAAAATAAAGCACGAATTATGGACTAGAACCTATTAAACTGTGAGCCAAAATCAATCTTTCTTCTTTATATGGCAATTATCTCAGGTGTTTTGTTATAGTGATGGAAAGCTAACACACTGAGGAGGGTGAACTGTTGGCACATATCAAGGCATGAAGACTGTATACCATACCCTCAATCCATTCTTTGTCTTAAAATAAACTTTAAGCTACTCCACTTCTTTGACACCAATCATTCTGCCCCACCACACCTTGAAGGACAGCAGCCCATTAGCTACAGGACCAACATGCTGGATTGACATTGTTTATATGCTTGCCTATCTCCCTTACAGACTGAGTCTGTTGCAGTAGTCAAGGCTGCTTTTTCCTGAGATGGAGGGACAAAAGCATACGAGGATGCTGTAGAAGGTGCAAACCCAGTGTTCAGAGGATATCATTTCTTTCTTCTATGACATTCAAACCCTGAGGCTCTTAGCCAGTCATTTCCAAGGGCAAGCTCCAAAGACATCATGATGATGGCCAAGAGCTAGGACTGGCCCATCTCAGGGCTCAGCTCAGCAGACCTGGTACTACCAGGGGCAAAGGGGCTCCTTGGAGCTGGGTGCACAGTAACTTAGCTGCTGTATTACTTGGTAGCAACACAAATTAGTTAGAGTAGGCTTCTCTCAGCTGCTGCCAGAGTCCAACAGGAAACCCAGCATAGGAGAGACCCAGGAAGAGCCTCCTAAAAATCCCCAGAAGAGAACCCAGGTGAATGTTTACCTTAGAAGCTGGCTCTAGTGCTCCTCTCAGGGCTGAGAAAGAGTCATATTTGACTTCAGAAATGGTTGGGGGGAACTGAACCAAAGACAAGTGCCAGTAAGCCAGTAAGTGGCTGAGCAATGGGCCAGGGAGGTGACCCTGATCGGGGAAGAGGCAAAAACCAGAGAAGAGCTACAATACTCAAGTTTCTAGTTGCATTGAGGGAATCAAATTTCTTCTCTGGGTTCCTAAGGACCCAGATGTGGGGTGTGTGTATGTGTGTTTGTGTGAGGTGGGGGGGGGGGAGAAAGAGAAAGAAAGAATATGAATATGAATGAGAATATGGGAGAAGTTTCATTTCTCTGCATGGATGCAAGAACCCAGAGGCCAGAGGCTGAGGGCACATCATCTCCCTGCCCTCCCCATAATTACCAGAAATTGTAGGTTTAACCCAGATGCCTCTTAGAAAGTTCAGGAAGCAAGGTGGTTGGCCCCGGCATTGGTGGGTTTAAACACCAAGCCAGATTATTCAGTGTAAAGAAGAGCTAAGGGGGGCTGGGGATGTGGCTCAAGTGGTAGCGTGCTTGCCTGGCATGCGTGCGACCCGGGTTCCATCCTCAGCACCACATACAAACAAAGATGTTGTATCTGCCGATAACTAAAAAAAAATAAATATTAAAAAATTCTCTCTCTTTCTCTCTCTTTAAAAAAAAAAAAAAAAGAGCTGAGGGCCACTAATGAAAGAAGGAAGGCCAAACGTTTGGTGAGGCCCCCACATGGGGGTAGGTGGGTGGAGTACAGAGGAGCTCAGGGAAGCAGAGAGCCCATGGCTTCTCTCTGGAAGCAGAGAGCCCATGGCTCCACATGGGAGGGCTGGTTTGGGGCTAAGAAAGGCCAGAGCTCTGACCCTTGCCCTTACTCCCCATACACAGTAATAGTGACCAATATGTCCCGAACATGTGCTCTGTACTGGGCGCTGCTGGATGCAGCACTGGTGCCATCCCGCTGAATCATCTAAAGCGATTGCTTTTGAAGATCAGGATCCCTGAGTGTGGTCTGGAAACCCCGCACAGCGCCTAGGATGCCCAGTAAACTGCAGAGGCTGAGGTCACAGTCCTGGTGCTGTCCCAGCCCTCCACAACCTGTCTCAGGGTGGGTGCTCCGAACAGAAAAAGGCCTGCAGGCTTCTGGGGTGGGAGACTAAGGCGGGGCTCTGCAGGGATTGAGGCATAAGGCGCGCAGGGATCCAGCCCAGTCCAGATGCGGTATCTGAACACCCTCAGCATTTTGCAGATCACTCAAGCTGGGATCAATTCTGTTTTTCTGGTCATTTTGTAAAGCTTGGGTCTAGTATCTGTTTTTTTGTGGCTTTTTCTTTGCAGTTGCTATTTTAAATTTTCATCATATCTTTTGGAAGTAAGAAAAATCCTTGGTTTCATAGGTCTGGAGATCTAGTATTGTTTCCTGCTAATTCTGCAGGTAGGCGTGGATTTTCCACAAACAAAAGTCACAGATGTTCACCCAGTTAGGAATTGCCATGGATTCCAGTATCAGCCCTCTCCAGACCCTGCAGGTCCCAAACACTTAATAAAACAAAACAGGCCAGAGATCAAGTATCAGAGTGAAAGAGGAAAGCAAAGTGAACTGGAGGAATCATTCCTAGTCTCCACCCCAATGATTTAGGTTTTCAGGTGAGCCCAGGATCTGTCTTTTTAATTTGGGGGGATGCTTCTGCTGCAGCAAGACTTGGGAGGCTGTGGCCTGAATGACCCATAAACTGGAAAATTGGCTCCTGTATCCCAGGTGGCTTTACTTTAAAGAATAAAGTAAGCAGATGGTTAGACCCACAGAAAGGTGGAAAGAACCCTTCCAAGGACCCAGCAGCCCTGAGTTTCATACCCTCACTGCACAGTGTTAACCAGTCATTAATCCCTATGACCTCAGTTTTCTTATCTCTGACATAAGAAAATTGAACAACCTAATCTCTTATTGTTTCCTATTATGAATTTATCTGATTCTGTGAGACCTGAATTTCTTATTCTTCAGTGAGGGTAATGATATTTTGAAAGGGCTTGGGATCAGTCCCCAGAGAAAAGAGTTGTGAAATTTTTAGCATCTCCTCCTGATTTCATGAATTTGACAAGACCTTTCATCTAGTTCTCTCATCTTTCTTCCCCTCTGCTATTCAAGGGATCTCTGACCTAGAGGCAGTTCCCTCTCTGCTCAGCTCTCAGAAATCTCTCCTCTGACTGTTCTTACTGACTGTCCCTAGAAACTTGGAATCATAGGTTTCAAACCTGGCAGGGTATTGGGGTCACTTGGGAAACTTTTATAAAATCCTGGTGCCCCAAACAATTGAATCAAATTCTTGTTGGGGGAGGAGGCTTAGGCATCTGTGGATTATTGTTGTTATTGTTAGTTAGTTAGTTATTTGTTTGACTCTAGACAGGAGCTGGCTAAGTTGCCCTGGCTGGTCTTGTACTTGTGATCTGCCTGCCTCAGCCTCCCAGAGAGCTGGGATTAGGGCAGGGAATGGTGGTTGGCACAAGAAACTTGGAGCTACTGAGCAGGGAAATCTCAGAGCTGGGTTTCCAGGTTCCTCTTCACCCAAGTAAAGGCAGCAAGTCTGAAGGATTGAGTTTTCTGCATTCGCAGGTCTTTTTTGCTGTGGCCTACTGCCAACGGTTTAGATACATCAGATCAATTTTTTACAGGACGAAGCATCAAAATTACTGAAGTGAAAGGAAAAGCCAAGCCAAGTGGCACCACCATATACTTACTAGTTGACCTAAGTGAAGTCTTATTAGACTTCTGATTTGCAACGTGAGGCTGGCATTTCTCTTCTACCATATAGTGTGGTTAGGTGGATCTAATGAGATAACATATGTGAGTTTGTTCTGTAAAATATAAAATTCTATGCAAATTGAATGGACTTAAGTACTTTATATGTAAAAAGAATTTCCATATTTAAAAAATGATATCAATTATTTACAAATTAATCTATAGATTAAAAGTAACACCAAACCCAATTAAAATCCCAGAAGCTTTTTTATAGAAATTAACAAGATGATTCTATAATTTACATGAAAACTCAAAGGACCTAGAATAGCAGAATAGTTCTAAAAAGGCTGTAAAAACTTGAAATATATTTCCTGATTGCAAAGCAAGAGTGCTCAAGATAGTGTGGTATCAGTGCAAAGATAAGATATGGTTCAGTAAAATAGAATAGTAGATCTAAAAATCAGTTCATATACATATGACCAATCGATTTTTGACAAAGTTGCTAAGGCAATTCAATGGCAAAAGAATTTTTTCAACAAATGGAACAAAGACATAAATAAAAGAGCTGTAACTATAGAACTACTAGAAGAAAACAGAACAATCTTAGGGTAAGACCTTGGGTTAAGAAATAACTTATTAAGTGGCATACAAAGTACAAAAAGTAATAAATTAGATTTTACCAAAATTAAAAACTTCTGTTCTTCCCAAATAGTGCTAAAATATCAAAATGTAAGCCATGGACTATGAGAAAGTATTTACAAAACACATATCTGACAAAGGAATTTTATTTGTATTATATAATGAATGCTTACAATTCAATATAAAAACTCAACTTTTAAAAAATGAGCAAAAGACTAAAAATATACTTTACCAACAAAGAAATATGTACAGCAAATGCATACGTGAAAAGATGTTCACCATCGTTAGTCACATACCATTGCACATCTACTGGAATAGCTAAGATTAAAGTGACTGACAAGTAATGGAATCTGAATTTCCTGTGCATTGATGGTCAGAATGAAAAATGCTATGGTCAACTGGAAAAAGTTGGGCTCATTTCTTAGAAAATTCGATGGGCACTTCCCATATGCCCCAGGAATTCCACTTCTACCACATGTCCATAATGATTTACTTGCAAACTTTCTTAGTTCTGTTCATAACAGTCCCAAACTAGACACAAATTCTAATCAAGTAGTGAAAAGATAAATAATGGAATATGATTTAGAAAAAGGAATGAACTGGAGGTTTATGCTTCAGTGTGGATGAATTGCCAAATTGTTATGCTAATATAGTGAAAAGCCAGACACCAAGGCTCTCTACTATTTGATTTCATGTATATGAAATTCCACAAAAGGCAAACTGCACTGATAGAAAGTAAATCAGAATTTACAAAGGGTTAGGGGGCAGGGTAAGAAGAGGGAATTAAACGCAGAGGGTCCTAAGGGAACTTTTTTTTTTTTTTAAAGAGAGAGAGAGAGAGAGAATTTTTAATTTTTTTTTTTTTTCGTTTTCGGCGAACATAACATCTTTGTTTGTATGTGGTGCTGAGGATCGAACCCGGGTTGCACGCATGCCAGGTAAGCGTGCTACTGCTTGAGCCACATCCCCAGCCCAGGGAACTTTTTTTGATGATGGAAATATTCTATATCATAACTATGGTGATGGTATACAGTTATATACACTTGTTAAAACTGAGTTTTTTTTTTATCAAACATGATGAGTTTTATTTTATGACATTATTTCAAAACAGCTGACAGAAGATATTGACAATTTCTGCCTGCAAGACACTGTGATGGGAATAGCAAGAGGAATCAGTCCTGGCTTCTGTCCACAGTGATCACAATAAAAACATACCAAAACAATGGCAATCAAGCATTGAAAGTGCTACAACAGAGATCTGGGCTCAGGATAGAGAGGTTAATTCTAACCAGTGGTGGGAGAGCCAAGTAGATGGTCCTTGAGCCAAATCTTGAAAGATAGGTAATGATTTGCCAGGTAATTAAGGTGAGAGAAGCAATTCTAGGCAACAAAAGAAAACCTTCCATGCTGGAAATAATCCATTAGATTCCAGGAAACACAAGTGGTAGGTTGAAACCCAGTATACCTGGAAGAATATATCTGAAGATAAAAGTGTGCATGGTGGTACACGTAGGCACATGTGTTGTGGAGGGTTGCATAATGCACACCCAGGTGTACAGCCCGCAGTGCAGGCAGCTAAACTAGAGGTTGCTTGAGTGAATTTCCTAAGGTATCAAATAAAACACAGACACACAATTTACCTTTAAATTCAAGCCCTGGGACAGCTCCTCTGCCCTCAGCCTCAAGCTCCTCAAATGGGAGAGCAGGGAATATCACAGAGGCTGGCGAGAGAGCGCTAGGTTGTTTTGGAGTGGTCTTTTATTGTGGGGACTCTGGTTCTTAAAAATTTCCATCCAAAAAAGGTCAAGAGGGGCAGGGTTATAAGGACAGGTAAGGTAATAACTCGATCCCTGGGGATGTAGGAAGGCACGCCCATGCATGAAGACACATTTGGCTGCATTTTTACTACTCTCAAGATGGGGGCTACCATCTACAGCCACTTAAAAGTAGCCACATCATTGGGGATGACTGATAGTGCCTCAAACCCATCAGGAGAGGAAAACGCTGGTTACATGACTTGGTGGCTCCCACACAGGTGCTCACAATTTATCCCACAAAGAAAATCTACTGAATAGTTTTAAGCTATAACAAACATACCCAGCTTTGTGCCTCGTACATATTACTCTGAAAGCAGAGAGAAAGACAGATTGGAGGGTGGTGGCAGCTAGTTTGAAAGCCAAGAGACCAACTAAAAGAAGACTGCACTCATTCAGGTAAGCCATGATTTTGTTCTTGAGTAGAGGGATGTAGAAGGATGTAGAGGGGAGGTTTATGAGAGCTATTAAGGTAGCAGAACTGGGCAGCATCCTTGAGGATGCTGCAAGGGAGAATGATGAAGAGTCAAAGATGACTGCATGGATTCTGGTTTGGGTGACTGGATGGCTGATGGTCTTCTTTTTTTAAGAATTAATTATAATAGTGTTGTTAATGTTAATATTCTTTTTTAATTCTTATTTTTAGGTGTAGATGGACACAACACAATGCCTTTATTTTTATGTGGTGCTGAGGATCGAACCTGGGTCCCGCCCGTGCTAGGCGAGTGCTCTATCGCTGAGCCACAATCCCTGCCTTGGTGGTCTTCTTAATCAAGCTTGGGAATGCAAAGGAAGAATGAGTTTGGGAGAGAATGATAGCTTCAGTCAGAGAAATGTTGAGTTTTATGTGATGGAATATTCTAGTAAAATGTTTAAAAGGAAATTGAATACTCACCAGTAAGATTCAGAAGAGAGTAGATGTATGGTTCACAGTAATCCACTTCCTGGTAGCATCAAAGCCAAGTGATGAATGAGATTTCCCAGGGCATTTACACAAGGTGGCAGGGAAGGCACATATTTATGAAAGGGATAGGCAGCAGTACGAGGTCTTGAAAGAAGCTTGAAAGAAAAGGTGTTAAACAATGTGGAATTGAAGCAGGAGAGTGTAGTGTAGTGTAGTATCAGAGAAGACAAGGAACAAGAAAGATTTTAGAGAAAGATATAATCAACACTGTCAAATGCCACATCAAAGTAAAACATGATGAAATAAGAAAGAATCCACTGAAATTGCAAAATGTGAGATGGCTGTTGTTATGTGCCAAAGTAGTTGCTATGGTAGCAGAGATTGATTACAGAGGGCCAAGGAATGAGTGAGATGGAGGGAAATGGAGAAAATGGGCAGGTAGTTTGGCAGTAAAGTGGAAGAGAAAGAGAGATGGTGAATAGGGAGGAAGAATATAAAATCAAAGTATTTGTTTTTGAAAACTGATGAGACTACATGTTTTATAGGCTATTGAGAAAAGCCAATAAAATAAAAATTGTTGAAACTGTACACAAGTGGCCCAATGTATGAAAGCCCTAGTCATGGAGATGACAGAAAAGGTAGAAATAAGAAGAGGACGCCTTTTCCTTTGGGAATGGAGGAAGGAAATAGGGGAAAGTACATATCTAGGTGATTCTGAAGGTATGAGAACAGAAAACTGAGAGAGTTCATGACTGAAGACTAAATGTCTTAATGGGTTTGAGAAAAGAAGGGAGAGTAGGAAGAGCCATTGCAAGGTATTGGAAAGGGAGCTAATTAATCTGTGATTGACAAAGGTATTGAGGGTTGGACTTCACATATTTGCAGTGTCATCTGTCTAGAATGCATGTGTGATTTCTCTGCATTAGGATTGAGTTGCATAAGTGTGGCAGCCAGGAGAACAGGTCACTGGATTCATCTGAGATTTGGATGTAATAGGAGAATGTGGTAGAAATGCAAGTTGGTGAGGACCCTTTCAAATTTATTAACAGAGCAGAGAAAGTGAGGAACCACAAGCACAAGCCAGATGGAGAAAAAACAGAACCAAGGTGGTAGTATTAATGGGAGAAAAACAGAGCTCAGAGGTTGAGGGGGCCCCTCCATGAGTTTGATGAGAAAATTCATTGAATAGCAGGATGATAGAAGGTTATGGTCAAGAGTAGGGTACTCAAGGATGATAGGACTTCAAAGAGAAGACAGATCTGGGTGACACCAAGATCCAAACTCTGGTGATGTGAATGGGAGACCTAAATGAAGAGGAGGGAATGTCAAGGTGCCTGTACCAAAATGTTACTTGCATCTTTTCATGAGTGTTAAAGCCCCCAGGATGATGTGGGTAGTAAGCAAGTCTTCAGGGAATGGGGAAGAGAAAGGGTGGACAAGACAGATGTCACCCATATGGTATGTATGGTGAGCATGGCCTGGACTTCAAAGAAGTTTGTACATAACAGGAGAAGAGTAACGGGCTGAAAGGAGCAGCAAGGAGAGAGGATGCTGCTGGCAGCTGAGGTTTCTGTGATATTTGGAAGGGTATCACAGAACCCTAAGGAAGTGGGTGCTCATTGTTTCTGCTTAATTAAGTGTGGGGGATCTTAGATCCACATGAATCTTGGTGAGAAGTTTTGCTAATACCTTGGAGAAGGAAAAACAGGAGACTATTCAGGGACAAAGCCTGGAAAAGATTCCTTCCCAGGAGGTTTCAGCGTCATTTCCTAGGACGTTTACCACCTGATAGAATTAGCAGTGGCTGATGGTTACTTGAAGGAGAAAGATTTTATTTTCAGACTTTCTTCAAAGGTCAAAGATTGTGCCCAAAGCTTTCTTGATAGGTATTTGTTTAACAGAATTGAACTAAAGAGTTGAGCACATCTGTTACATGGGTAACAGAACTTCAGAGCAGGAGGGAGCTATGGTGTAGGGGGCCACTACTTGCATGCAGTTTCGTGGTCTCCATTCTCCAGCCCCAGCTCACTGCCCTGGGGTCGGGGCAGGTGGCCTTCAACAATCCCTATCTATTGTACTTCCCCAGTCTTGTCTGGCTCTTCCATTCCTCCCTGCACATGTGTTCATCTCTTCTTGGAAGGAATCATCCCCACTGCTGTCTGGATAACTCCTACTTATTTTTCAAGTCTCAGGCATAGCCAAACTTGTCTCCTTGTGAAGCTCTTTCTGGCTCTCCTGGGCATACTGAGGGGACCCTTCTGCTGCATTCCTATGCTCTCTCGTACTTTCCTTAAAGTAATGATCTTACCATAGTAGAATTGCCTACCTTTCTCTTCACTGGACTGCAAACACTTTGAAGTTAAGGGCAGGACCAGGACTTTTCACATTATATAGGTAGCTCCTAAAACAGTAGTGGGAACAACTACTAGTTGAATGAATGAATGAGCAAATAAGAGAATGAGTAGTGGAGAGACACTTTGAACTCAAACAGCCTGGGACTCATTTTTATTATATGATGTAGTGTTTTATGAGTTAGTAGAAATTTTCAAGTCATTACCTGCAAAAACACCATAACTTTAAAAATGTTGATAAGCTGGCCATAATTGGCAGGATACATGGTATCCATCATGTTACTTCTATGATCCCCAGAGTCTGGTGATGGGGAGAGAGTAACTAGAAGGAGAAATTGCAGGCTCTTCCTTGACATAATGGGCTCATTTCTCACCTTCCTTCCCTGGATGCCCTAGTGTTCCTCCACCTCTGTTAAACTTTTCTTCTGACACATTCTGTGAATGGTCTCTCAGATTCTAACCTTCCCATTATTTCCATCTCTACTACTCAAATTTGAATTTGAATTGTGTCCAAATTTTCCAGTTGGCTTTCCAGACTCATGTCTCCTGCTACACTATATAGCTAATGACAGCCTTCCTCTCCTCAAGAACTTGCCATGGATCCCTAGTGCCTTTTGCTTCAAATCTAAACAATTTATCTCTGTGTTCAAGGCTTTCTAGCAATGAGTTTCCCATTAGCTACTGAGTCTTCCCTCACTGCTCACTGTCTTTTGCTGGATTGTTCTATTTCCTGTCTGACTTCTGTCCTTGCTAATCCTCCTAATTAGAATATTTTTTTTCCATTCCTCTTGAGCAGTTGACATCTGACCCTTCTAAGTTTAGCTTGAGACTAGTCCTCCCCATTCAACCTTTGACTGTTCCCCCTGTCTGTCATGATATTTGTTTTTCCTCTTTGCTTCCTCTCCATACTTTTGAATACAGTTTGGACTTAATTTCTAGCACTTCATTATAGCTTTCCACAGCATTTTTCCAGAACTATTTTATTTCTTCAGTTCAGCTTGAAGCTCCTGCAGTACCAGGAATAAATAGCCTGACTCTGGGGTGTGATTCCCCAAACACCTGGGTACTGCTGGACTTTGTTCCAGGAGAGACTGTATGTATATCTTACTAGTTTAAAGACTGACCACGGCCCCCAAAGATACCAGGCCTTAACCCTATAGTGTTACCATATAAATGTTACCATAGGTTAAAAAAAAAGGATCCTTGTAGATATGATAAAGTTGAGGCTCTTGAGTTGGAGAGACTAGCCTGGATTGTATGGGCCCCAAATGCCATTATATGCATCCTCATAGGAGAGAGAGGGAGATTTAATACAAAGAGGAGAAGACCATAGGACCACAGAGGCAGACGCTGGAGGGATGGAGCCACAAGCCAAGGCATGCCAGCTGCATTCCACCTAACACATGATTCTTAGTTGGAGTCTCAGAGAGAACTCAGCCCTGCCACCTTCTTGATTTCAGGCCAGAAAAACTGATTTCACACTCCGGCCTGCAGAATCCTCAGAAAAAAAGATCTGTGTTGGTTAAAGTCACCAAGTGCTTTGCTCCAGAAGCTGAGGAAACTAAAACAATTGTTGTATCTGTATTTATTGATTAAATTAAAAAATGTGGGTTGATTTTGGACTCCCTTAAAGAGGTTTTGGAAGAGATCCTCTTTCATCTGGATTTCTCCAAGGCATTTGCAGTAGTGCCTCCATTTACCTCAGGGCTGCTGTGAGGACCCAAGGAGCTTTCTCGACACATAATCATGGGAACAGAAGACTACATTTGCTGCTTGGCTTAATCCTCATAACAATTTGGGGTGTGAGTACTATTAGTTACCCTTCCTCACACACAAACAAGGAAATCAAGGCTCAGAGAGAAAGAAGTGCTTGTCCAGGGTTATACAGAACTCCTTTATGGAATGGGGCTTTGAAAGCTTGTTTGTGGACTGGGGATGTAGCTCAGTGGCAGAGCTCTTGCCTAGCACATTTGAGGCACTGGGTTTGATCCTTAGCACCACATAAAAATAAACAAATAAAATAAAGGTATGCTGTCTATCTACAACTACAATTTTTTTTAAAAAAAGATCTCTCTTTTGTCATGTGTCTCTAGATTCATCTTTTTTTTTTTTTAAATCTCAGGGTCATTTTCATTGTCTCAGTCAGTGATCAAATGAGTAGGGTTTGCAGCCAGATAAATCCTAGGCTCAAAATCCAGTTCTGCCACTTGATAGCCACTGTCCTTAGAAAGTTCTGAACTTCTTTAAAAAGAAAAACTTGATATTGAACTTGGTAAAAACTTCTTTATCAAGTTCAATATCTAAAATATTGGATCAGTGATGGTAATGGTATAAATAATTGTGTGGTTCTATAAATGATAAGATCATATATAGAGAGTTATTTGCACAGTGCCTGGCACATTGTAACATATTATCATATCTTTTTTGGGGGGGTTATCAGGAATTGAACTCAGGGGTGCTTGATCACTGAGCCATATCCCCAGCCCTATTTTGTATTTTATTTAGAGACAGAGTCTCACTGAGTTGTTTAGCACCTTGCCTTTGCTGAGGCTGGCTTTGAACTCACAACCCTCCTGCCTCAGCCTCCCGAGCTGCTGGGATCCCAGGCATGTGCCCCATGCCTGGCCATCTCAGCATATCTTAGCCATGACTTTTTTTTTCTTTTTTTTTTTAAGAGAGAGATAGAGAATTTTAATATTTATTTTTTAGTTTTCAGAGGACACGACTTCTTTGTTTGTATGTGGTGCTGAGGATCCAACCCGGGCCACACTCATGCCAGGCGAGCACGCTACCGCTTGAGCCACATCCCCAGCCCCTTAGCCATGACTTTTATTGCTGTTTTTTTAAAAAATAAATTTAGAAATTCTCAATATATTCAAATCATGGGAACTGAATACCAAATTATTAGTCTACAAATAAATTATTAGTCTACAATAAGGTTGCCAATGAGCCGGGGTTGTGGCTCAGCGGTAGAGCACTCACCTAGCACGTGTGAGGCCCTGGGTTTGATCCTCAGCACCACATGTAAATAAAATAAACATAATGTGTTTTTACAACTAAAAAATAAATACTAAAAAAATAAGGCTGCCAATCAGGCCAGATACCATGTTATCCTTCCTTTCTCCTCCCTGTGGATAGGGACAGGGATTAACAGAAATTCTTATGCTCCACCCCACATTTTAAAAAATATATTCTGATATGGGTATTATTCCTTTTTTTTTTCAATGTCATTTTACCTTCTTTTCACAGTATGTCACATTTCCAAGTTACTTTACATTGAGCTATGGCTCCTTAATTTAAAATTTCAATAAAAAAAGATTAACTCTTCTCTGACCTTTGAGTCCAAGATCCTGGACACTGAATTACTTTGGGAACTCTAATCTCTCTTTCTGTCCATGGATGACAGTATTTGTCCTCAAAGGAAAGAAAAATAAGTTTTTATTTGAGAATCAGATGATGTATCATAGAGTTGCAAAGAATTCCCTGCTAGAAAACTCAGTAACAGAAGGCCAAGTGCATTAGTTAGAGATGCTATTGATGCAAAGGGAATGGAACCAAGTGTCCTCAGCTGCCCTTAGATTATCCTTCCTGAGATATTCATCTGGGAGTAGGTCTTACATTCCTGACATTTGCAAAAGGAGCCTGCGGGACTTTTGCCTTAAATGTAGGACCAGCTGGTAGCTCTCTCCTACAGTCATCCCTGAAATATTGTGAAATTCCTTTGTTTCCAGGAGCCTGTGAAGGGGACCTCAGAGATATGAGTGGGTAATTACAGAACACTCTTAAATCAAACTCATTTCAGGCCCCAGAATTGGCCAAACATATTTGTTTTTGCCCTTCTTTCTCAGCCTTCCTTATACTTTCTTTTTGTGTGCACATTTATTAGTTTACATAGAAGACTCTAAAACTGATAATGAAGTTTAAATACCTTTGGGGAAAACTGGATATTTGTTGTAACTGCTTTTAAGATTAAATTAAAATCCTGAAAGGCAAGAAGTGTATCATAGTAATATCAAGAAAGAGCAAATCTCAAACATGTTATTTTAGAAAAGAAACTTCAAATATGATTTTAGGTTTATAGCCTCTCTCAAACAAAACTTCATATCTTAGCCTCTTATTCTGAAGATTATGATTATGTTGCTTTAGGTTGTTCACTTTATCCTATGTAAGAAAATACACAGTGTGTAACATTTGAGTATCATATTTGTTCAAACTCAATGTGCCCTCTTGTCCAGTTCTTCTTATTATTTGTGGTAGTCAGCTTTCTGTCACTGTAACAAAATACCTGAGATAATCAAATGAAAAAGAGGAAAGGTTGTATTGTCTCACAGTTTTGAGACCAGTTGGTCCTGTTGCTTTGGGCCTGTGGTGGCACACAGCATTATAATTGCAAGCATGTAGTTTCAGAGCAAGCTGCTCACCTTGTGGCATCTGGGAAGCAAAAAGAGAGAGGAAGGGGCCAAAGTCCTACTGTTCCCTTCAAGGACATACCCACAGTGACCTAAAACCTTCTGTCAATAAAACCAAATTGGAGATGAAGCTTTTAACACATAGGCCTTGGAGTCCAAATCTATACTATAGTATTGTGGATGACTAAAATATATTCTTTATTAATAGGATTTGGCTGTTTTACAACTCTTGGATTTCTACTATAAGCTTTATTGACAATGAAGAAACTTCTAAGGCATTAAGTATAACTCAAAGAAATACCATACCATAATGAAGGTTAGGCTGTTTAGCCACATTTGAAACTATTTTTCCCTCCTCTTAGAAGAAAACATAGGGGAAAGGCTTCTAGACCTTAGACTGAATAACATCAAACAGAAGCAAAAATAGACAAGTGGGATTACATCAAGCTTAAAAGTTTCTGCATAGCAAAAGAAATCTTTAGCAAAATTAAAAAGCAACCTGTGGAATGAGAGAAGATATTTCTTGATGATATATCTGAAAAAAAGTCATCCACAAATTATGTAAATAACTTCTATAATTCAATGGCAAAACAATCTGATTTAGGCAAAGGACCTGCCTGAATAGACATTTCTCCTGAAAAAAACATTAATATTTGGCAGGTAAATGGAAAGGTGCTCGATCCTACTGATAATCAGGGAAATGCAAATCAAAACCACAGTGAGATATCACCTTGAGTATATTAGGATGGCTATTAATCAGTTTTTTTAAATGACAAGTGTTCATGAGGATGTTAAAAAAAGGAACATTTGAATACTGTTGGTGGGAATATAAATTGGTGCAGCCAATTTATGCATGAATCAACATGAATTTTCCTCAAAAAAAAAAAAAGAACTACCATTTGGTTTAGCAATCCTATTTCTGGGTATATATCCAGAGAAAATAAAATCAGTATGTGAAAGAGACATCTGCATTTCTGTATTTATTGCAGCACTGTTCACAATAGCCAGGATGTGCAGTCAGCCCAAGTGACCATGGACTGATGATTAAGAAAATGTAGTATATACACACTATGGAATATAACTCAACCTTGAAAAAGAAGGAAATCCTGCCTTTTGAGACATCATGGATGGTCTTTCAGGAAATTATGCTAAGTGAAATAAGTTAAGCACAAAAAAATAAATACTGCATATTCTCACTTATGTGAAGAATTTTAAATAGTCAAACACATAGAAGAAGTGGGTAGCAAATTGGTTTCCAGGGGCTGGGGAGAGGGAGAAATGGGGAGGTGTTTATCCAAGGGTATAGAGTTTTAGTTATTCAAAATAAATAAGATCTAGAGAGTTATTGAAGAGGATATGGCCTACAATTAGCAATTCTGGATTGCATATTTAAAAATTTGCTTAAAGAGTAGATCTTGTATTAAGTACTCTTATCACAGTGGATAAAAAAGGAGGGGCAGGAGGAAACCTCTGGAGGTGATGAATAAGTCTATGTCATTGACTGTGATTATGGCTTGATGGTTTCATGGATACTTATCACCAAACATATTAAACTGTACATAGTAAATATCTTAGCTTTTTATCATACATGTCAGTTATACCTCAATAAAGGTTAAAATGTATTTATTCCCAAACATAATTTTCTTTAGTTTTGACCAAATTTCTTTCTGTAGCTGAGGTAGGAAATGATATCCAACTGAGTTATTAACTCTTTCATTTGAGTCCATGTAATGATTCTCCCAACATCCTGTCCTCATGATCCCTCATTCTCTAACAACTCGGTATCCCCATATGGCACAGTGACACTTAGACTTCCCTAACCTAGAAGAGCTTCCCTTCCCCTCTCCCATTCGTAGGTCCCTCTACTTTAACTGCTTTCAGTCTCTCCCTCTCCACTGCATTCCTCTGCCCAGCCTGGAAGCAGTGGTGTGCTCAAGAGCATAGCAACTGGCAGGGTGTGAGGGGAGGTGGCTGATGGTAGCATTTGCCAATTTCTGAGTCATTCACAGAATTTCATTTCCAGCACGTGGCTGACTAAAACCTTCCTCGCTTCTGCCTTTACTTGAACTTCTCTTCTTTTGTAAAATATCTTCAAGAGCCATTTATAACCATTGCTTATATTTTCTAACCTTCTAATAAGATTGCACAACTTAGCCATGTACAATCTTATTCTGACCTCTTTAAAATCACTAGTTACTTTATTATTGTTGTTGCTGTTACAAAAAGAATCCATGTAAAATCTAAAAGTGAAAACTTCCATGGATGAAAGTGAACAAGCATGTAAGAGAGATATCATTGATGAGCTTTGAATGGCAAAACTATATTCCGTTCCTCCTTTTCTGTAACCTTTCTGCATTGTTGGTCACTAGTCACCTCCCCCTTTTGCCTGGAGCTCCCCCTTCTTTGGCTTCCACAGTGTTTCACTCTCTTGTCCTCCTGTCTCTTTGATCACACTTTTCTCCCTCATCCCCTCCTCTCCCATTTCTTCCTCCTCCACTCTCACAATGTCCCAAGAGCTCTATCTTCAGACTCCTGTTTTTGTCTTTCCTCTTTTCCATAGACCTTGATGTTGGTCAGTTACAAAACTTTCTACATGAGCGCTATCCTCTGAGCTCCAGTTAATTTCTTAGTTGTTTTCAGGTCCTTTCTTCCCAGCAGTATGAATAATTCATGCTGTGATTTATATTTATTTCCCAAAATGATTGCGTTGGAAACTTGGTCCTCAATGCACCAGTACTGAGAGATGGTGGTGGGTTCCTGATGAAAGAATGTTTAGCCTTTCTCTCTCTTGATCCTGTGATAACTTCCACAATATTAGGATTCAGCAAGAAGGCCCTCACCAGAGGCAGTCCCTCCATCTTGGATTTCCTAGCTTCCAAAACCATGAGCCAAATAAATTTCTATTCATTATAAATTACCCAGTCTCAGATGTGAATGCATAGCAGCACACCAAGACTAAAACAGTTCCGAGTATACTCCAGCAACTTCACCTTTATCTTCTCTGGCATCTGTATTTTTCCTGTGTCTGCTGGAAGGGCTGCCATCCTTCCAGTAAGGGAGGCCAATAGCCAATAGTGTCATGGGTATGGGTTCCTCTGTGCTCTTCACACATACATTCTGCTTCTTCCCTCACCCCAGCCTTTTCACCCCTACAATTTAGAACATCATTAGCTATTGTCATACTCAAACCTCTACAATTGCTCAGAATCCATCTCCAATGGAAGATTACCAGTCACACCTTCCTGCTCAGAAACCTGAAGTTCACCCTTAGCCTAGCAGGCAAAGCTCTCAGCGACCTGACCCCTTATTATCTTCTGGTATTTCTTATCAATGCCAGCAGTAACCTGCCCCCTGGACTTTGGCCCATGTAGTTCCCTCAGAGACACATCATCTCCAGTTTTTACATATCCAAATCTGTTCTTCTGCAAGGTTAAGTTCAAATGCCACCTATCCCATGAACTCTTTTCTGAGCTATAAATAACTGCATCTCTGAACTCAGAATACTTTGTAACATACCACTTTCTGCCTTGTGTCATAGTAATCCATGGAAAAAAAGAGGGAAATGAACATTTATGGAGTCCTTCATTGCATTAGAACATTTCATTAGCTTCTTCAGTGTATATATAACTCTGAATGGTCAATGATAGTACTCCTTGTTACAGAAGAGGAAATAGTGGCCCAGAGTGGCACTGTGAAATTGAATTCTAATGTTGGCCTGCCTGACCTCTTACCATGCATTAAGTCCCCTCAGATGGTAACCTCGTTGGGAATAAGGAACCGTTTTTCATCTCAGTATGCCTCAAAACTCCTACTGCAGGGTTTGGCACACAATTGGCACTCAGTACTCCTCAGGAGGACTGCATGAAGGATGGATTGATGGACGGGTCTGCCCATTGTTGTTTCCCAGCTGTGCCCAGGATGGCAGCTGTGCATTTCAGAGTTACACATGCTATAAATATCTCACCATCCATTCGCATTTCCTTGTTTTTTTTTCCTGCTCTTTGTGTCCTACTTCTGTGTCTCTCTCTCTTAGACTGGCAAACTTTGGGGGAGGCAGAGACTGAATCTGTCATACTCTTTTGTTCAGATACTGGGCCTAACAATCAACACATGATTTCTGGTGATGAAAACAAGTTGTTTTCCAGGGTGATTTGGTGCTGCGGCTAGGCCAATTCTTATACTTCCTCTACCTCATTTTAATAGCTGAAAACTGCATGTAGGGTCCACTGTAACATCATGTTATGAAAAGAGTTCGTTCTGGAGACTGCATATATCAGTTAATTCTACTCCCTCCAGCCCTCCCACAGCTAGTTGTCTTGTGCCCTTGTTCTGCAACAAGCATGGGGCTTCCCTGAGAGCCATGCATGGTCCTGAGCCCCTCCTAACAAAGCTTTCCTATCCTTGGTCTCTGCTGGATCCACTTAATCTGATAAACTAACTGCAACTGAACAACTGTTCATGGATTTACTGTGCTCATTCTTTACTCCTTCCAGTTGAACAGAAGCTTTATGAAGTAATTTAATTGAAAAAAAAAAAAGACATTATAATGGTGAGAACTCAGGCACCCTATCGTGAAAGATTTAAAGAGAAGGTGGCCCAAGCCAGTGGCCTGTATACTGGCCCCATCTGCACACATACACCCAATGCTCTCCACTTGTTGGCAGTCAGAAGTGCCAGGCTCTTGGTGCAGATCCCGTTAACCACCATGCAATATGACTCTCAGGAAGGGCTGATGAAACTGGTGACAAATACAAACATGATTTCCCTGAACAGTGGGGTGATGTGTCCCTTGGGGGCTGGGCATTCCCCTGGGATAAAGGAGTGGTTTGCCAAAGCTGACGAAGGAGCCTCAAAGACAGCTGGAAAAGGGTTTCTACTATTCTGACTCCTTGTCTATCAGTGATGCCTTTGACAATGTCAGACTGCCTTGTCTCTGTGACACTGCTATACCTTTGTGGAAACCTGGAGGGGAGGGAATACAGTACTGTCTGCTCTCAGTGAGGACCCAGAGGTACCGGAAGAACCCTTTGATATATGTGTGGGGGATAGAAACACATTGTCGCTATACTGCAGACAGAATACCAGCAGCCCCTGCACGTGCTTTTGTTCTTTCAAAAGTACCAGAGACTGTCTAATTCCTTTGATGTACTGCTTTGATATTAGAAAATCCTTATTTTACCTCCAAATTAATACAAAAATCCCACCAAAGCCCTGGATTACTGGAGTGTAGATTTCATGGTCATGGATGGTTCTGAGCAGCTGTTGTGGGATTTTTGAGTTCTGAATGTACACTCACTCCCATGAAGTGCTTTGGGGACATCTAAGCTCTTGGATGCTTCCTCTGCCTGTCTTGTTCCTGTTCCAACATGTAGGTTAACCCAGCTATTGCAGCAACTGATCTGGGCTCATTCAGTAAGAGGTTGTCTCTTTTAATCCAGCATTAATGAGATGTGTTCTAGTTTATCTGCATATATTTATTTGTATCTTATCAGTGGATCATGAGATGAAGTTAACACTAGTAAGTAAAATTGCTCTACTGTGAGCAATTTTAGATATGTTGATTATTATTGGCCTCTTTTAAAATGTAAAGGTACTATATTTAAAAAGAGGGTGCATGACCCTGATAGAAAAGTTAGGAATACAGATAAAAGTCAGGCATTGTGCACAGATAGACAGGTAGATATATATACAAAAATAGATATTGAAAAAATGGAAGACAATCATACATATTATATATACTTATATTTAATTTCATATATGTGACATATTTATGCATTACATGAATAAATACAGAAAGATGCTCATCTCAAGTATTCATTGATGAAAATTCAAACTTTTTCTTTAAAGAAAAGGAAACCGAGGGCCTTTACTGATACAGAAGAAAGCAGGCTGACCTCTCAAAGGAGGTAAGGTCTGGTCTCCTGCACAGACACAACAAGCCTTTAGTCATAAACTGGCTTCTGGCCTGACATCATAGAATCACCTCAGGCCTCTCCAGGTCACAAAAGAAAGCAGATGTTCACAGCTGTTCCCTGGCCCTCTGCAGAGGCAAGCCAGACTAAGAGTGTGCTCACAAGGCTTGGCCATGCTAATGCCCCAGGAATTCACCCTGAAACACTCCAGTAATGCAGCCTTTGGAAAAGCCTGCTTGGTGCACTTGACCTTCCGTCTGCCACACAAGCAAGAAGTAATCCTCAGTAGCAAAAGCATCCTTGAATCCAAGCAACAGCATGATCCTGACTTTGGATTGAGGAATGAGAAGCTGAAATTTGCCATTTTAATCTCTGTAACATTTTGAACAGTATCTGGACCTCTCAGAATCATCATTATGAAAAGCATATATGTGATTTTCCCTTTAGAGGTTAAATGATCAACTGCACCAAATAACTTACTCAACTTGCTGAGAATACAGATTCTTGTCCTCCACTCTGAAATCTCACATAGCAGGTCTTTTATGGTCTTTAGGATCTGCATGGAAACAAACTGACGTACAGCCAGACTTGGGAACATTGGCCTGGTCTAACTTCTCGTGAGTGTAGAAATCCCTTCTGCAATATTTCTGAGCCAAAGAGTCTTAACAGTCATTTCTCTTACTGAGCTGAAAACTGCCACACGGTAATATTTGTCTGCCAGCCCTGGTTTACCCCTAGGCCCATAGATCAAAACCATCTGGTTTTGAAGTGTTGGCAGAACAGCTCAGGGCTGGGAAATCAGTGTGTGCAAAATCCATGCATGTATGTGCCTGTGATAGTAGCACTGGTTGGACTGGGAAAGAGAGAAGGGAAGCTAACAATTAGAGATCCATTGCGGGCATGGCACATCAAATCCAGTAGCCATCAAGAACCAAGGGAAGCAGATTGGCATAGGAGGGAAGAGACATTTGTGCAAGAGACAGTGATGTCCGTACAGGACCACCTTGTCTAAGAGTCAGTGTTGTGACTGGTGAAGGATACTAGAGCCTGACCATTGTAAGCGGGGAACTGGAGAGGAGGGGCAAGACACCAGCATCAGCATCAGTTAACCTCAGGAGAACAATGCAAGGAAGCCAACCATTCTTCCCTGTGGGGGGAGAACAGAGTTGCTGGCTAGAGACTCAGCATAGAACGTGGACCCTTAACCTAGAGATTTTTTTAAAAAGCTATTTTTAATCCTACTGGTTCATGGGACTTTCATTAGCATGGTTCTATCAGTTCTGAGAAGGGGAAAGAACTGACAAAGGAATGTGTCTCATTGACTCTTCTACTGGGCTGCTGGGATGGAGAAGTTCCTCTCCAATAGCTTATCAGTTTTCCTTGTCTCTGGACTCTTCATTGCCCTGGCTAACCTACAGTTAATAAAGTATAAGATTCCAGGAGCTGTCTGAACTCTATGACATAGAGCAGAACTAATGCCTTCTTTGTTCTGGATGTTATACTATTATAGTGTGCCCCAAATGGCTCATTGGACTTTTCACAGTGCTTTAATCCAATGAGTTATGTTGAATTTACAGACATCGAAACTCACTAGAATCCTTTCTCAGAACTTCTATGTGGTGACTTTACACTTTTCCCCATCGAATTTTTATCTCTTAGTTTTCACATGGCTTTTCCAGGTTTTGGAGGTTTTTCTGAGTCCTGATCCAAGGCCAATGTATCAGCTCTCCCCTACAAGTGGATGACATTAGCAAATTTGATCAACATGACTGTGATGTCTTTCTCTAAGTAAAAAAGAGTTTGCACAACATAGAACTGATATAAATCTTTGTGGTACAGCAGTCAAGGTCTTCCTCCCCGTTCAACCAGCTACAAAGTTACCTAGTTATACTGTCACACTTTGCACTTTCTAAATGGCTCAATTAAAACATTTACCAAAGTGTATCATAGTTACTTCATTAAAAAGCTGTCTCATGCTGGGCACTGTGGCCCACACCTATAATCCAAGCAACTCAGGAGGCTGAGGCAGGAGGATCACAAGTTCAAGGCCAGCCTCAGCATTTTAGGTAAATCCTAAGTAACTGAGTAAGACGCTGTCTCAAAGTAAAAACATAAAAAGGGCTGCGGATGTAGTTTAGTGGTAAAATACCCCTGGGTTCAATTCCCAGTACCAAAACAACAAAACTGTCTCACCAGTCTGAGTTTCTCTGAGGGCCATATTTTATTCATTTTGTTATTCCTGTAAACCTGTGAAAAATATCAGTTTAATAATATGCCATTTTCTTGTTAATCTAACCCAGACTTTTATTTTATTTTATTTTTATTTTTTTAAAGAGAGAGAGAGAGATTTTTTTTAATATTTATTTTTTAGTTATCGGCGGACACAACATCTTTGTTTGTATGTGGTGCTGAGGATTGAACCCGGGCCGCACGCATTCCAGGCGACCGCGCTACCGCTTGAGCCACATCCCCAGCCCCATATTTTATTTTTTTAATATTTATTTTTTAGTTGTAGTTGGACACAATACTTTTAGTTTACTTATTTTTACTGGTGCTGAGGATCAAACCCAGGGCCTTGCACATACTAGGCAAGCGCTCTATTGCTGAGCCATAACCCTAGCCCTAACCCAGACTTTTATTAGTACTTGTATTAATCCAGTTTCCATTGCTAAGTCAAAATGCCTGAGATTCAGAGTAGAGTCTGGGACCTGGCTGGGTATATCAAAAAACAAAAGAAATTAATTCCACATACGGTTGTGGTGGTGGCAAGTGTAAGATTGTATGGCCTCCTAATTTGATTTCTGGAAAGGGCCTCTTGGTAATGGTATCACAATGGAGGAAGTGTGTGCAGAAAAGATACACAGTGAGGCAGGAAGCCAAAGATGTTTAGGGACTCTGTTCACGTTTTTCTAACATCTTACTCTCACAATAGTTAACAAGGGTCTCATGAGAATTACGTTAATTTCATCCAAGGGCTGAGCCCCCAATAACCAAACTGCATCCTGGTAGGCCCCGCCTCTTTAAGTCCCCACATCAAACCATAGCAGTACTGCAGGTCATATTCATTGGTCTGTAGTTTTGGGATCTACCTTCTTCTCTGCTCCCTGTTCCTTAGAACATCCATAATATTTTTGCCCCTAACTATTACCTATGAATTCTCAAAGATTCCTAATGTAGTCTCTATAACTCCAGTGATTCTCTTCCAAGAGGTTCCAGCTCTGTTTCTTCTCTTCACGGACTACAGTTTCCTGTCATCCAGGTTCAAGATGGGCCTCTGTGGCCAGGCCTGGAAGCAGGTAAGTATGTTGCCTGGAGAGCTCCACACACTCTGCTGACTGGCTGGGGTCGGGGAAAGGAGAATTGAAGGGCACTTTTAGGCCCTACCCTGCAAGGACTCTTGAATGATCCTGCAAGGAAGAAGTCTCCACAAAACCATGGAAATTGGATTTCTAGATAATCCTGGAAGAAGTAGTGGGAGGAGGATTGATATGACTGTGAGATTCAAAGAATGTACCTTCTTTTTTCTCAAGAGCATTTCAGAGCCAGATCATACTTTTTCTCCAGTCTTGTATCCCTTCTGGTTTTAAGGTGATTTTCATTGATAGAGAAGATTAAGGGACCACACTAGGATTGAGAGCTTTGTTTGCACCAAGCTCTCTTTTACAATGAGGCCACCTGCCAAGCACAGCTTCAAAGCTTCCAGGCTTTATAATTCCTGAGTCTAGTGCAAATATTTACATTGCCCTGTTGTGGAGATAACACACACACACACACACACACACACACACACATATATATATATATATATATATATATATATATATATATATATATATATATTCATCATTTACATTCATTAGACAAAGAAATATTGAGCACCTGTCATATGCAAGACACTGGGCTAGCTAGGGATAAGCACTGAACAAAACAGAAAGAGAAAACCCTGCTCTCTAAGAGCTTATGTTTACCAGGAAACAGAAAATAAGCAAGGAAAAAGCAGCATAATTGATCTGTTGGAGGGTGGTAATGCTGTGGAGGACAGCAGAGCAGAGAAGGGAATTAGGTGCAGGAATGAGGGAAAGGGGATTGAGATTTTAAATAGTGGTCTGATAGGACTCATGAGAGGCACTGGAGTCACTTTGAAGGCAAGTGAGATCAGAGGACAAGCCATGTTATTGCCTGGGGAGGAGTGATCCAGACAGAGGGACTCACTGACCTGAGGTGCAACCTACCTCCTTGATAAGGGGGCCAGAAAAACCAGAACAGAGAATTGGAACACGCCTTATTAAATCTGTATGGGTACCTGTCAGTGTCTCTTTCTCTGAGTCAGGATAGACTATTGTGGGATATGATGCAGGAATGCTGTTAGAAGCCATTCAAGTAAGTGGCCAGGGCTCTTTGTCTCACACTAGAGGACCCCAGATAGTTATGCGTTCCAAGTGTTTGATAGCAGGCCATCGGCTTTCATTTATTCATGGATTACACACATAATTACAGTGTATACATTTATAGCCATGAATAAAGCATTCTCTCACTCCTGACCTCATGAACCCGGGGATGCCAAGAACAGAAGCAATTGTTTGGAGAGAGGACATTAGATCTAATGAGCACCCAGCAAGATCCAGGGAGCCTTTGGGGGAAATGATATCCAAAACATCTCTTGAAGAATGACGAAGGAGCTCAGTGGGCAATGAGGCAGAGCACACCCAGGGCACAAACTCAAGATGTTCTCAGAATGGTTCCAGATGTCCAGGGAGGGAGGGATGCAGGGTTATTGGAAGTAATAGGGGGAAGATAGCAGGGAGGTGGGAATGGTGAGGATATCAGGGGTAGTATCATCTGTGAATAGCACAGCATGTCTATGCTCTTCCAAGCCCTCAATTCCAACTCACCTTTTCTTGAAGCAGAGCCTGAGACATGTGCAATTTTTTGAGAGCATGCTCTCAAAGAATGATCAGTCAGGAGACTAACTCTGCAAGGTGTGGTTATTAGCAGGAGGATAATGGCACCAGAGCCAGGCTGTGACTTGCACCCAAAATTAGCTCTATTTTGAGGCAAAGCACCCAAATTCTGTAACCTTGTCAGTAAGTAGCTGTGGGCGGCCCTGGGGTTAGAAATGGGGTATGCTGGTAGCCCAATATTCCCAGGTGCTAGGGGACAGGGAGACAGGTAGACAGGTGAGCAGGCCCAGTAGAAGGGGCCTGCAGAGGCATCCACTCTGCTCACAAGCTCTCCTCATCTCCATTATCTGGGAAACTAGACATATTAGTGAGCATTCTCCAGAGAAGCAGAACGATATACAATATATATGATATATATAATATGTATAATAATATATATTATGATACATAGACATGATATATATATATGTGTATATATATTATTTATATGTATGTAATATGTACACACTCACACGGGGGGGGGGTAGAGATATGAGGAATTGGCCCATGCTGAGAACTCCCACATTCTGCTGTCTGCAAGCTGAAGATTCAAAAAAGTTCAAGAAACAGGGTTATCAATAGTGTAAATCCCAGCCCTAGAGGACAAAAAGATGAAATGCTCAAGCAGTGAGGCAGACATGCTCCTTCCTCCACCATTTTTTTACTCATTCTCCCAGTGGACTAGATGAGGCCCATCCACACTGGAGAGACAATATGTCTACCAAGTCAAATGCCAGTTCCATCCAGAAATGCCTCCCACAAAGGTACACCCAGAAATGAGATATGCCACCTATGTCAATTGCAATTGACAAATACAATTCACGAGATCATCAGTCAATTTGGGGGATGTGCTGTACAAGAGTACATTACTCTCAATAAGGGCCTGATTCCCTTGCTTATAAGTGATTTTTTTATTTTAATTTTTAAATTTTATTTTATTTTTGTTATTTTTTTCAGCTTTATCAAAATATAATTGACTAATAAAAACTATATATTTAAGGTATACAATAATTTGATGTACATATACATCGTGGGATGATTGTCACAATCACATTAACTAACACATCCATCATCTCACAGCCCCACAGTTACTTGTATACATGTGTATGTGTTGAGATGCCAGTGAGGGATTTTTAAATTCTGCCTTTAGACATCTATTTTCTGCTTACCATCTAGTTCTTGGTTGTATTCTATACTGTTGAGGTTACTGACACTGTTAGTAATGAGCTGTTCTTTGGATCCCAGATAGATTGTCCTAGTTTCCTGTGGTAGGGGTTGGGGGGAGTTGGGGCCATGGTAATGCAGACTGCAGAAGCGACATTCATAAGTCTATGCAAGTGGCTCCCCAGGAGTTCTGGGGATAGTATTGCCTGCTCAGCCCTGCACAAAGGCCCAGGATGTTCTGAACTTGCCACTAAAGAAATACACGCCAATATCCTCTTCAGTCAGTTCCTGGCAGGAATGTTGTTTCTGGCTGAAGGGAGGTGCTGCTGGCAGGCAGGCTGGGATGGGGCTTCTGGGCACAGCCCCTGCCAGCCTTACTGTTCTGCAGTACCTAACATGGATTACACACTTCCTAAGTGCCCCACAGGGGATCTGTGCCTGCTAGGCCTCCTACCCACCAGTTATTCACTGGGTGACCATGACCTTGCCCCTAGCTGGATAGTGGCTCTTTTGCAACATTGCTGGGACATATCCAGGTTGCTGTGGGAACATGTCTAGGCTTTACTGTAAAAATCAGACCCTTAGGACTGTTGCAAAAATAAAAAGGGACAAGTTCCTGCTTCTATAGCTCCCATAGCAGCTAAGGGGCAAAGGGATCCAGAAGGAATGGTGTCCAGCTGTGTGTTGCCAGGAGAAAGGCTCCTCCCTCACTCAAGGAGGCTCTGCTCACTCAGGGAGCTAGGAAGAGTGAAGGGTCATGGGAAGAGGAGGGTTTTGGAGTTAGGAAGACCATATTCAAATCTGGGTTCCTCATCCAGCAATCCCACTTCGGGAATGTATCCAAAGGAAACAAAATCAATATGTCCAAGAGCTATCTCCACTCCTATGTTCATTGTGCATTATTGGCGATAGCCAAAATATGAAATCACCCTAAGTGTCCATCAGCAGATGAATGGATGAAGAAAATGTGGTACATAAATACAGTGGCATACTATGCAGTCTTTAATCTGTCATTTGATAAAATATGAAAGAACCAAGAAGACATTAAGTGAAATAAACCATGTCTAGGAGACAAATACTCTCACTTATTTATATCTAGAAGCTAAAAAAGTTAAAACTCACAGGTAAAGAGCAGAATGGTGGTTATCAGAGGCTGGAAGAGGGAGCGATGCTGAAGATGTGTGTAAAGGATGTGAATTTTCAGTTAATGAGAAACAGTTTCAAGAAATCTAGTGCACAACCTGATGAATGTAATTAGTTACAATATATTGTATTGTTGAATATTGCTAATAGAAGATTTTTAAGTGTTCTCACCATAAAAAAATGATATGTAAGGCTGGGTTGTGGCTCAATGGTAGAGTGCTCGTTTAGCATGTGAGAGGTGCTAGGTTCAACCCTCAGCACTACATAAAGATAAACAATAAAAATAAATAAATAAATATATAAAATCATGTCCAACTACAACTAAAAAAATGTTTTTCAAAAAATGAAATGTATTTGAGGTAAAGTATAAGTTAATTAGCTTGATTTAGCCATTCACAATGTATATTTTTTTCAAAAAATATTCATATTTTAAAACAACATTGTACATGATAAATATACACACATTTTTATTTGTCAACTATAAAAAGAAATGAAAAAAAAATACAAGACTTCTGGATTCTTGCACCCACTGACTGTCCTCCTGTTACACAGGTACCATCCCCATCTCACCAAGCTATTACTGGGGTCAAATGAGAAGATACAATCCAATGCTGGGCCCAGCACCTGTCACAAGATAACTGTTCATTGGTAGACAGAGAGGTACCAATGGAAAATTCTGTTTCTACCTATAGCGTTATGCCATATGTGAATTCACTTCCTGATTGTGCTGGTTTGGTAACTGGAAGCTTGGTAAACACAAAGACTGCTTCTTCCCAAGGGATTGCTGCTTCTGGAATGGCTTTTCCTTTGACATTCAGTCTATTTACTGCCTTTTCAATTTACCTGTAGTGATCCCACATTACACAAGAGCTCAGCCTGGTAAACACCTTTAATCTTTGTCACTATGGTTTCTTTTTGTACTTTTCATGTGCCAACATGGGAAGTTTTAAAAAAAGAGTCTGACAATACACAACCATTGTAGAAAAAATTAGATAATACAGACAAGCAACAAGTTGAAATAACTCCAAATCTTCTTACCCAGAGACAGTCACTACAATAATGATTGCAGAATTTTCCTCTTGTAAATATATGTGTATGTGTATGTATATAAAGGTGTGTGTATATATATATTATATATATACCTTATAAATACATATGCATATATGTCCTTTTTTGTTTTGTTTTGCTTGGTACCAGGGATTGAACTCAGGGGTACTCAACCACTGAGCCACGTCCCCAGCCCTGTTTTGTATTTTATTTAGAGACAGGTTCTCACTGAATTGCTAAGTGCCTCACCATTGGTGTGGCTGGCTTTGAACTTCGGATGCTCCTGTCTCAGCCTCCTGCCATTGGAATACAGGTGTGTGTCACCACACCCGGCTTATATATGCTCTTTTAAAACAAATTTGGTTTATATTATATACCTGACATTTTAAATTATTTTTTCAATTCATATATGCTAAACATCTAGCCAAAAAAGATAGAACTATAATCCACAGACCATTTGAAGCTGCTCTATAAGCCAGGGGCAGTGGTGCATGCTTGTAGTTCTAACTACTCAGGAGGCTGAGGCAGGAGGATCGCCTGAGCTCATAAATTCAAGACCAGCTTGGGCATTATATTTCTTGTTTGTTGTTTCAAACAACGAACAAGAAAAAAATGAATCAAAATACAGTGGCTCTATAGCATTCTTTTATATAGCTACAATGTGTTTTGTCAATTATTTAGGAAGCTTGGATTATTTTATATAAATAGCATTGCAGCAAGTAATCTTGTGCATCTATCTTTGTTTAGATATTCACTTGCTTCCTAAGAAGTACCTTCTGAAAGTGGAATAATAAAAAGAGCACTGTCTTTTTAAGGATTTTGATACATATTGCCAAATTGTTTTCTTCACACCTATATTTTTTTTAATTTGGTTTTCAAACCCAATCTGTGAAAAAATGCATTCCTCTTATGTGTTTTTGCAAATTTTATTACTAATGAGATTTATCATTTTTGACAATATTGGGCATCTGTATTTTTTATTTTATTACATTTTTTAAAAATTATTACACAGAATCATTTTCCCATTAGGGTGTTTCTCATTCTTTGGTGATTTGTATGAGGTTTCTATATATAATATGCTCTTACACAAACCTCCACCAGGGAATATTCCCCTTGGTGCATGTGATGAATAGTTGAGCAAACACTCTGTACTAGGGATTGAATCTGGGGGCTTTCTACCACCAAGCTATGTCATCAGCTCTTCTTATCTATTTATTTTGTTATTATTATTTTAAATTTTGATACAGGAACTTGCTGAGTTACCCAGACTGGCCTCAGACTTGCAATCCTTCTGCCTCAGCTTCCCGAGTTACCAGGATAACAGGCATGCACCACTGCTCTTGGCTTGAGAGGACTTTTAAAGAAGTAAAGCCCAGAATTAGGGTGGTTTGTGCAAGGGCTCCTCATGTTTATTATCCAAACTAAAACTAACCAAAAGGGTTGAACCTGGGGAACAGCAGCCATGATGCTCACCCTTTGCCCAACACTGGATCCAGATGCTGTGAGGTGGGGAGGTCATCATGCTAGACTAACTTGTCTACTACACGGTAATTCTGGAGCCAGCAGCATCAGCACCACTCGAAAAACACTTCAGCCATGCAGATTCTCAGACCCAAACCAGAGACTTATAAGCAAGCTACACTTTTTTAATGTATATATAGAAAATGTAAAATTTACCATCTTGACCCTACTTAACACTGGGTTCAGTGTTATTAAGCACATTCACATTGCTATGCAACCACCACCATCCATCCATCCATCCATCCAGAAAACATTTTTTATCAAAAACTGAAACTCTGTACCCATTAAGCAACAACCCATTCTACCTTCTGTCTCTATGCAATCTGCTTATTCAGATAACATGTAAGTGGAAATACTGTACGAAAGTTGTCCTTTTTCACCTGGCTTATTTCACTTGGCATAATGTCCCAGAGATTCATCCATGTTGTAGCATGTATCAGAATATCCTTCATCTTTAAGGCTGAATAATATCCCATTATATGATGTATGCACCACATTATGTCTTTCTATTCATCTGTTGACGGAGCACACTACAGTTTGAGCAGCAATGCACATAGGATTCACTGGGATTGGGTTAAAATGCAGATTTTAATTCATAGTTCTGGGATAGAGTCTGGGAAACTACAGGAAGCCCCTGGATCAAATCCCACTCCAAAAAATAAGCCATGACACCAAGATTTGATTTTATTGAGCGAGTACCATTAATCTTAGGAGATGTTCTCTTAAAAATGCAAATTCTCTGTTCTCTCTTTCCAGTCTATTCCATCCTCTTCCCACCTCTACTGTCAGACTTAGCAGGTCCAAATGGGTCTGAGGTCCCCTCAGCTATGGCCAGGCCCCTTTTGGCTCCCTTCCTAACTCTCTAGTTTGTTCACCTGCTTCAGCACCATCCCTGGCACTGTTGTTATCTGTTATATATATTTTACTTCTTTCATTTGAAATGAGGATCCCGAGGCTAAAAGCTTGTATTCTGTATTCTTTCCTTCAACAAATATTTTTCAAGCAGGGCTATATCTGAAGCCCTGTTTTTTCCAGGTGCGGGGCATATAGCAGAGAACAAAAGAGGCAAAAATCCCTGCCTGCCATAGCTTTCATGCTGGTGGGGACATTGATCAGAAATAAGATAAAGAGGCAAATATTAGCTAGAGATACATATTAAGTATGAAAAATAAAACAGGAAAGAGAGAGATGAATTGGAGCAATGTTGACATTTTAGGAAGGAAATCTAGGGCAGGTGACAGTAGGTAGAGACATGAGGGAAGTCTGCAACCAGTCATGCAGGTATGGGAGGCTCTTCCAGCTAAAGAGACTGGCAAATGCAAAGGTCCTGGGAAAGCAGCTTTCCTGGTGCATTCAGGGACACCTGGGAGCCAGCATGAGGAGGACTGAGGCTGAAAAGGGAAGCTGAATCCAGAAAAGTAGAAGGAATAGACCAGCTATGGCCCTATAGACCAGCTATGTCTAATAGAAGCACAATGCGAGTCACAGTGTAATTTTAAATGTTCTGGTTGGTGCACTAAAAAATAAACAGGTGGAATAATAATAATAACATTAATAATTATTATTACAATAATAATTATTATTACATTAATAATAATAATTATTATTATTATTTTGGTACCAGGGATTGAATTCAGGGCTGCTTAACCACTGAGCCACATCTCCAGCCCTTTTTAAAAATAATTTGCTTAGGGACTCGCTAAATTGCTGAGACTGGCTTTGAACCTGAGATCCTCCTGCCCTGACCTCCTGGAAATTAATTTTAATGTATCTTATTTAACCCAATATGTCTAGAATGTTATTTCAGTGTGGTCAATATAAATATTAGTTGATATTTTACTTTCTTTTTTATTCATTATTAAGTCTTTCACACTGTGTTCATTATTAAGTCTTTAATATTGTATGTATTCCTATACTCATAGCATGCCTTGATTTTGACTATATAATTTTCAAGTGCTCACTAGCTACATGTGACTAGTGGCTACAGTAGTGGACATCAGAGTCTGGACTATGTGGAAACCTTAAGAAAAATTTACCTCTGAGGTGTATGTTATTACTCAGGTATGGCAAGGCAAACAGATCAGGAGACAACTGCTATTGAGAAGATAGCTGGTTATCCTCTCAGTTCCCAAGAGAAGGGAGTATACCATGTCTCTGGGGGCAATTCAGGGAAGGACCAGGGTGGATCAGGAGGCAGAAGCAATGAGGAGGTAACATGGACAAGAGCTTTTTATTGTGGTTTCTGTGGGAAGGAACAGATCAGGTAGGGTGAGAGGTTGAGCAGGCTTATGATTAGCTAGTTTGAATAATTTCAATAGTTTCCAGGCCAAGGGCTGTACCTAGTTGTCTGGTACCTGGTCCAGAGCTGATTTATGGCAGGGAAACAGTGGATGGTAGTGTAGAGGAGGTAATAGGGCTCTGGATTGATTGGTTATACATGAAAGATGGTCACAGGCCAGTTGTTTATTATTATTTCTAGGACATGGCTAAGCCTGGGAAGGGCTGTCCCTCCATGGTCAGCAAGGCCACAAGACATCAAAGCATCCAAGGAAAACAGGAGGCCCCCAGGGTCCCGGGTGGGTTCTGGTTGTTGTGCTTGCTGGGCTTTGGCTTCTAAAGATGGACGGTGGGCAAGAGTGGATACAGGACAGTTAGGAGGCTGTGAGCATAATATAGGGAGGGGAACTTGGGCAAGGGTAGTGACTCTGAGGTGGTGGGAAGTAGCTGCATGCCAGACAGAAACAGAAGGCACTGTTGCCATGATTCCTTACATATGCACCTGGATGCTGAACTAAATAAAAAAGGAATCTACCAGAGTCCTTTTGAGGAAAAATATACCAGAGCCCCCCTTTATTGGCAGTTTTGAGTTCCACAATTTCGTTTCCTTGTGTTCAACTGCAGTTTACAAATATTTAATGGAAAATTTCAGAAATAAACAATTTATACATTTTAAATTGCATCCTATTATGAGTAGCATGGTGGAATCTTGAACCTTATCACTGTGTCCTGCCTGAGATGTGAATCATCCTTCTGTCCAGCGTGTCCGTGTTATCTATTCTACCTTCCTGTTGGTCATTTAGTAGCTGTCTCAGTTATCAGATTGATTGTCATGTTTTTACAATTGTGTTAGTCAGCTTTTCATCCCTGTGATCAAAATACCTGACAAGAACAACTTTATTTTGGGCTCAAGGTTTCCGAGACCTCACAATGATCAGCCAGCTCTTGTTCTGGACCTGAAACAAGACAGAACATCGTGGCAGAAGGGCACAGTGGAGGGAAGCTTCTCAGTTCATGACAGCAGAGGAGAGAGAGATAGAGATGGAGAAAAAGGGAAGGGGCCAGAAATCAATATAGCCCAAGGCCACACCTCCAGTGACCTACCTCCTTTAGCCATTACCTAGGGTTACCATCCTGCCTATGGTTACATAGTTCATTCAAATTATTAATCCAACAAATAGATTATTTTACTGAGTGACCTTTGAACACTGCTACATTGCCTAACAGATGAGATTTTGGGGGGATTTTTTTTAAAAATTAGTTTAACAGCAGTGCTTGTGTTCAAGTAACCTTGGTTTTACATAATTATGGCTCCAAAGTATGATAATAGAGATGCTGGCATCTTCAAAAAAAATTTTTGACTCTCTAAAAAATATTTTTTATTGGCACATAATAATTATACAGAACAGTGAGTCTCATGGTAGCATATCCATACATTCACATAAGAAAATTTGATTATTATCATTCCCAAGTATCTCCTCTTGTCCTCTTCTCTCCCTCCTCCTGATTCCCTTCCTTTACTCCACTGGTCTTCCTTCTATTTTCATGAGTTATCTCCCTCCACTTTTTCTTTTTTTTTCTCTCTAGCTTCCACACGAGAGAAAATATACAATGAACCCTTGACTTTCTGAGTCTGGTGCATTTTGCTTAGCATGATGTTCTTCAGTTCCATCAATTTTCGTGCATATAACATAATTTTATTCTTCTATATGGCTGAATAAAACTCCAAACTCCATTGTGTTTATATATCACATTTTCTTTAAACATTCATTTTTGACAGATACCTAGGCTAGTTCTATAACTTAACTCTTGTGAATTGTAATACAAATATGGGTATGCATGTATTTGCTGGCAATTTGGATGTGCCAAAGAGAAGCCATAAAGTACTTATTTTAAGTATAAATGTGAGAGTTCTTTATATATATTTAAGTTGTAGATGGACAAAAATAACTTCTATTTTATTTGTTTATTTTTATGTGGTGCTGGGGAACTAACTCATGCATGCTAGGCAAGTGCTCTACCACTGAGCCACAACCCCAGCCCCAAGGTGAGAGTTCTTGCTTAAAAATTCTAAGAAATCACATACTGAGGTTGCTAAGATCTCGAATAAGAATGAATATTTTGTTTGTGTGGTTGTGTACAAGGAAAAAGCAGAGAGTGCTAGTATTGCTATTGCACTTCAAACTACAAAAATTGCTGCCACACTGTGTGATCAGAGCTTAGTTAAGATGGAAAAGGCATTATTTGTAGGACTCCATACTATTCAAGGTTTCCAGCATCTACTGGGAGTCTTGTGATATATCCCTAGCAATTAGTACACTACCATGCTAGGGGACTAGGATGAAACACTTGTTGAAGTACTTAAGTATTCAACAAAATTCCTGGGGAGTTTAGACAGTGAAGCAATACTGAAAGAGACCCAGAGCTCCTCTCATTGGCTGCTTGTCACATCAGAGGGACCCTCAACCAGGTCTGTTGGGTCATTCCTTTTTCCCAGGTTGGGGCACTGGTTCACTGTTCCTGCCAACTTGCCTAAGGCTCAGCTCATCAGGGTCAGGAGCAGTGTCTGTTCCCAGAGTAGGTTAGAACCCAGGGAGGGCAAGCAGCCAGGAAGTGCCAAGTATCTTTTCCATCTCTATTCACACAGGATGCTCCAAGAGCTTTGCTGCAGTACTGACACAGTTTTATTTAGATTCAAAAGCAAAAAAGAGATTGTTATTGAAAGAGTCATTTGTCACTCTTTGCTTCCAGAAGGCAACTTCCTTTATTCAGAAAGTGACAGCAGCCTAGCCCAGAGTCTGAGTGTCAGGGATCATTGGCTTGCTCTGGGCAACAGTTCTGTCTTCCATCAGATTCATCCCAACATCCAGCCAGGAATGCTATAACTATTTGTTTGTATTTTCTTCATAGTCTAAACAGAAGGCTTTTGCTTCCTAAGGTCTGGCTTCCTTGGTGTGTTGCCACGAACTCCAGCCCAACTGCATGAGCCATGGCCAGTGAGGACATTTTCCCTTTATGTTCAAAGATGCAGGTGGAATAAGCCACTCATAATCTCACTGAGGCATAAAAGAAAACAGAAGTAGTGGGTCCAATAAAAACCAGTGTCTTCCTAGAAAGCAAGTGACATGGGATGTGGACTCTTTACCAGCTGGGCCTACAAGGCCAGGTGACTGATCTGTTAGCACCAGAGATCACAGGCTTCAGGGAGTTGCCCCTAAAAGACTGCCCCCCCCCCGGAAATTGTGCTCTTATCCAAAGTTTACCTGCATTCAGAGCTCATTTGGAATACCCTTCTCCTTGGTGATGACCTTCAGAGTTCATATTAAACACATCGGAAACTCCATCTCACTTTTTGGAACAAAAATCTCATATCATCTCCCAGATTTGATTCTGAATTATTTTTTTGCTACTTTCTGAGCCCATTAAAATAAAGGCTCATAACCTTGAAGAAATTATATTCAAAGGCCATGTCACTGCAATAAGGATATCATTTAACTAAATATATTTGCAATATTGTATTGAAAGATTAAACTGTATTTACATACAAAAAAGTACAGCAATCATACATATATAGGGTGATAAATTTTCAGGAATTGAAAGCCCTGGTGTAACCAGCACCCAGATGTAGACACAGAATATTGACAAAGGCCCAGATGGCCCCCTTATGCTCCTTCCAGAATAACCATCACCCTGATCAAAGCTGGAACCAGACAAGGTGCCTAGGTGCACAATCTAAGAGGTGTCTACTCCCAGGGTTAAGTACATGTGCCCCTTACTCTTTTGCCCTAGGCACCTGCTTTGCCTAACCCTAGTCCGGCCCCAATCCCAAATTCTAACAGCATAAAGCAGTTCTGCCTGTTTTTGAGCTTTGTATAGATGAAGTCATCCAACATGCATTCTTTTGTGTCTGACATCTTTTTCTCAACATAATGAGTTTTTGCTGTTGTTTTTTGCATGGAGTTGTATTTGGCCCAGTCCTGTTGCTGTATAGAAGCAGTTCTCAGTTTAGCCTGCACAAGAATCTCCTTGGGGACTAGTTAAAACATTTACTGATTGCTGGTCCTAGTCCCAGAGTTTCTGACTCAATGGATCTGGGTGGGATCCCCCCCCCCCAAAGTCTGTTTGTCTAACAAGTTGCCCCATGATGTTGATGCTGCTGGCCCAGGAATCATATTTGGAGAATTATAGCTGAATGGCATTTTGTTGTGAGGATATCCTATCATGTATTTGCCCATTCTGATGCCCATTTTAAGGCAGATGGTTTTCCTTTCTTGGACTATTGCAAATTATGCTTCTTCAAACAACATTACACACATCTTTTGGTACACAATGTATGCACTTCAGTTAGGAATCTCTCTAGGAATGGAATATCTAAGTTGTAGAATATGTGTGTTAGTCAGCTTTTGGGCACTGTGACAAAATTCCTAGGATAAACAGTTTAAAAAATTAGACACCATCATAATTATGTACTGGTATCTCATGGTTTAATTTTATTTTTCCTGATAATGAATAAAACTAAGCACTTTTTCATATTTGGCCATTGGTTAGTCTCTCTTATGAAGTATCAAGTCTTTAACCTATATCTTATTTGTGGTCTGTCTTTTTCCCTGTTTAGCAAGGAGGAAAGATTTATTTTGGTTTATGATTTCAGTCCACGGTCACTTGGCCCTGTTGCTTTGGGCCTGTAGCAAAGCAGAACTTCATGGAAGCGAGCTAATGGTAGAGCAAAGCTACTTACCTCATTGTAGCCAGGAAAGGAAGAAGAGGAAGGGTTCCGAGCCCAGTATCCCCATCAAGAGCATACCCACAGTGATCTAACTTTCTTCCACTAGGCTCCCTATTCTAAAGGTTCCACTACCTCCCAACAATGCCATCAGCTAGAGACCAAGCCTTCAATACATAAGCCTTTTATGATTAAAAAGCCATTTGTGATTAAAAGCATAATAGCTAGCATGTTATCAGCTGTAGGTAAATCCTGCCAAGAAGTTTTCCAAAGTGATTGTATCAACTTACATTCCCACCAGCAATTTATGAGGTGGACTTGCTATGCATACTTGCAAACACTTAATATTGCTATCATTATCATTTAATTTTAGACACCATCATAATTATGTACTGGTATCTCATGGTTTAATTTGCTTTATCCTGATAATGAATAAAACTAAGCACTTTTTCATATTTGACTATTGGTTAGTCTGTCTTAGGAAGTATCAAGTCTTTAACCCATATCTCTATTGGTGGTCTTTTTCCTTGATTAGCAAGGGTTCTTTATGAGTCCTAGAAACAAGGCCATCATCAGCTGCATATACTCCAAATGCCTTCTCCTACTCTGTGTGCCACCTTTGCACTCTCTTCAGTGTCTCCTGATGAACAGAAACTCTTCATCATATACTGCAAATGCCTTCTGCTACTCTGTGTTCCACCTTTGCACTCTCTTCAGTGTCTCCTGATGAACAGAAACTCTTCATTTTAATGTACTCCGGTTTACCAACTTCTTTCTTCATTCTCATATGTTGTTGTTCTGCTGAAGAAATCGTCACCTCCAAAGGTTCCAGGTGAATATTTTGAAGTAGACATCCAATACCCACTTGGAAACCAATGTGTAAGTGCAATCACCCCCAACCTTTTGGAACCAAAAAGCTGACAATCACGATATGAGTACTTCTTGTTGCTGGTTGTCTCTAAGTTTCCCCATCTCCTCTGCCCTTCCCTGCTCTTTCTTCTGTGACCTTTTCACTACAGGTTCTTTCACAGGGCCTCACAGAGCTCTTGCAACAACACACCCTCTCTGACAGGCAACTTCTCTCCTCGAGGGTCTCCAGATCTCATAATGAGGCCCTGGCGAGCTTTGACTTCACGCCATGAATGTCCCCTATGTCACAACAGAGGTGACCTGTGCCACAAAGCTCACTGGATCCATCTCCCACTCCAAACTGGGATGGGACTTGGTCAGACACAGCCACAGAGGTTTTATTCTTTTCAAGAAAGAAGAATCCTTCTTTTCAAGGTAACATGTCTGGTCTACCAACCACCAGTGACCTTTTTTTTTTTTAACTCTCTTCATCTGGATGTTTGAAATTACAAATATCAAAACTGGATTTTAGAAAGAAATGCATCTCTTAAAGTTAGATTCCCATCCACTTCAATCATAAACCTGCCTTCCCAGTTTACCATGACAGGGCAGCATGGATCCTGGGCAGACCAGGACCCCAAGGATGAAAAGGATTCATGCAGTTCCCAAGAGCAAGTAGGTTTAATCTTTTTGTATTTAGAGGGTAGACTGAGGTATCAGTGGCCAAAAGTTCATGATAAGTGGCTAACTAGAGCTCACAACAAATACTGAGGTTAGCAGTAAGTACAGGTTGAGCATTGCTTATCCAAAACACTGGGGATCAGAGGTGTTTCTGATTTTAATTTTTTTTTTCATATTTTTGATTAACAAACTGAGTCTAAACATAGAATTTGTGTTTCATATATACCTTACCATAGCCTAAAGATAATTTTATACAATATTTCTAAGAATTTTGTGTAGAACCAAGTTTGATGATATGGAATTTTCCACTTGTGGTCTCATTTCAGTGCTCAAAAAGTTTTGAAGTTTGGAGCATTTTGAATTTGGGATTTTTGGATCAGGGATACTCAACCTGTAGTGGAGGCAAATAATAGAAAGGAACTGGATCAAGGAAGCAGAAAGTCAGCTACTGGTATGTGTGACTTGAAACATTTTTCTAGAATGTTCTCTGTGTACCTAGATCACGTTTTATTATCAAACTGTGTGGTTCTCACCCACAGTGGTATTGGCCCAGTTCTGACACAATAAGAATCACTCTGGTAAGGGCTAATAGAATTAATTAAAACGTGCACACATATATCACTTATTGTCAAAGTAATGGCCTAAACTGGACTCCTTGGATATATGTTCCATTATAGACAATAGTAGATTTTCCACATTAGTGGAGCAACCAGAGGTGTGTAATGGAATAATCAAATTCCTTGAAGTTTTATTTCATAGTGTTAGATGACTTCTTCTCCCTCAACAGATCTGCTTCTTTTTCATGCTTTTCCAAGTCTAATGTTACACCTCTTTGTTTTTCTGAGTGCACATTGGTGGCAGGGGCCCTAGGCCGTGGCAAGGAAACCAGCTAAATATTTCAAGTCACCCAGCAGCACTTGGTAAGTAACAGATATGCCAGCTAGCCTACCCGGGAGGTAAGCATGTGCACATCTGTCACAGTGAGTCACACCTGCAGTCTTCTTTCTCCACTCCTTTCAAAAACTATTTTCTTCATGTCTTAAGTTGTGGTTTGGACACGAGTTGTCCCCCAAGACATTCAGAGGTGATACGATTAGATTACGAGAACTATAACATGATCAGTCCATCCTAGTTTGAATGGACTGACTGGGTGGTAACTATAGGCAGGTGGGACATGGCTGGAGGGAGTAGATCATGGAGTGTGCCCTGGAAGGGTGCATCTTCCATGCAGCCTTTCCCACTCACTCTGCTTTATGATCCCCACCATGAGCTGAGCAGTTTTCCTCCATGGTAACCTTGGGCCATGATGTTCCACCTCACCTTAGGCCCATAGCAGTGGACTCAGCCAACCATAGACCAAAACTCTGGAACTTTGAGCCAAAATAAACTTTCCCACCTCAGAATTATTCTTGTCAGGTATTTTGGTTAGCAATGCAAAGCTGACTAAAATACCTTAACTCCCTTTGCATTTCCTTCCTTGTTTTCTGGCATTTCATTTTCAATCCAGTTGTGAAGAGGTGTGGACATTTACTTCTTTCTTTGTCACTCCTCACCCCTGGTTAATTTCCCAGCAGTCCTCCATGAATTGCTATCATTGTTAAGCAATCACTTGTTTTTGCTGTCTGGTTTAGATCATTATTGCTTGAGATTTCCCCCCACATTTATGAGTGGAGATCAAAGTTAGATTTTAAAAACCAAAATTTAGCACTTCTAGAAAATGATCATAGAGATCCATAAAGATCATTACAATATTGAATAGAATAGAAAAATTAGAAATATATGATTTATAGAAGATTCATTAAATTATATTCTTACAACAGGGTATTAAAAGTCATACAAATCATGATATATAATAATACTCGATTATGGGAAAGTTATTTATGATATATTGTTGATAAGAAAATATTAAAAGCAACATATATAGCATGATTCAATTTTTTATGAGTGAACTAAAACTAACTAAGCATCTATATTCATCAAAGGAAAAAAAATACCCTGCTGTTAATGAGAAATGACAAATGTAAACATGATGTGCTCTGATTACAAAGAAATTACTGTTAGATTTTATTTTCTTATTTTTGCTTGTGTGTTTTCTACAATACCCAAGTATAAGTTTTTCAATAAGAAATAAATGATGATTTTATTTTATTTTTTAATTGGAATTTTTAATGAATAGAGACAGAGTCCTACTAGGATCCCCAAATGGAGCAGATAGGCATGTAAATTTCTAGGAAGTATCATCAATATGTGGCTTAAATGAGATCTAATCACAAATAAACTCTGTGATGAGACCCCGATCTTTTCACATAGATATATCATTGGGTCTTAGCCAAATTATATTGCAATGAGTTACAAAAAGTGTCCTTCATAGAGAAAACTTAAGTTTAAAGAATAGGTGCTCAATGATAGATTGCAGGTTTAACTTCCTCATTGTTGGAGAAACCTATTTATGAACAATGGCCTTATTAGTCTGCTAGACTAGTAAAAAACACACACTGTGGGTGGCTTTCACAACAGATAATATTTTCTCAGTTCTAGAGGCTGGCAGTATAAGATCAGTTTGGAGGCTTGCAGTATTAGATAAGGTGTAAGCAGGTTTGGTTTCTTCTGAGGTCTCTCTCTTCTTGACACGTGCAGATGCCACCTTCTTACTGTTTCTTCACCTGATATTTCCTTTCCATGTGTCCTAATTTCTTTTTTTATTGGGATTGAATTAGGGCCTCTCCACTGGAGCAACTTCCTTTTACCATAAATACCACTTAAAGACCCTACCTTGAAATACAGTAAAATTTTTAAACTGAAGGTTAGAGTTTCAACACAGGCCCTTTATGGGGACACAATTCAGCCCATGACAGTGGTCTTCCTGCTTTCTGAGTGAAGAAAGAACTTTGACATGCATGGAAGCAGAAACGCTGGCTTGTACCATCTAGGTTTCCTGACGTCGCATGCATTTCCCCCTTTCTCCACCAGGGGGAACTTCTAAGGTGCTTATTTAAAATCCTTATGTCCTGGGGACTGTTTTTGTTAGTCCTGATTTTTAACCCTTTAGAAACTAAATAATTTCTCTTCTAAAAACAAAACAAAACAAAAAGCTAGAAATAGACAATACTTATGCTGTTTGTTAACATCACTAATTATTAGTTCAAGTCTGAACAGGTCATTCTTCTCTTTGAAAGTTCAGGATCTGAAACTAATAGTTTTTTCAAAACTGGATTTGCATGTCTTGAATCCAGGAAAACCCACCCATCAATTTGTTCACCAGCTAAGTCATGTTTTCGCCTAACTCAGGTTCCTAACCTTAGCACAGTCGACACTGAGACCAGAAGATTCTTTGTTGTGGTGGCTGCTTTGTGCACTGCAGGTTATCAGAAGGCCTCCCTTTTCTCCACCCAGTAGATGCCAGCTGCACACCTCTTCCCTTATGTTCCATTACCATTAACTTAGCCTTATAAGCCTTATATTTTGGGACTATATGAAAATATTTTATCAGTTTACATATAAGCTAATGCTTACTTTACTTATTTTCTTAATTCTTCAAAGTTTTTGCTTGTTGTTTCATGAGTACATTAATTTTTAACTGCCTTAATTTCCTTCCTACTTCTGTTAAGAATTTTTCTTTTTATTCTATTTTTGTCCTAACTTTTATCCTTAATTTTTTATTCCTTTTAATGTGACTTATAAATCATTTTGATTTCTTGAAGCTAGCACCCTCTTGTTATCTACATTTTAATTTTCCCCTATCTTGGTATTTTTTTCTTGCAAACAAATTATCTTATCAAACTTCCTTTGTACATTTTATACTCCTTAATCTCTTTTGTTGCTGTTGTTCCTTTTAACTTCTTAATTTGGGGACATATCTGGATTTATTTTTAAACTCTGGCTTCTAAGTGATAGGCATGATATGTGTGCCTCTGGTCAGAAAGCTGGGAAGGGGCTGCAGGCCAGAAGTGAAGCGCCTGGGTAGACATCATCTCTAACTGTGTCTCTCTGCCACCATGGCCCCTTTTGGAACAGGGTCTAATCCCTTCAGTGTTAGCTTGGCCATAATCTTCACCTGTCTCATCTAGCAGCACCCAAGCTGGTGTTCCTTCCCAGATATGTTAGTCTACCTTCGATTACTGGAATAAATCATTGAGATAATCAACTTGTAAAGTGGACAGACTCATTTAGACTCACCATTTTGGAGATTTCAGTCCATGATTGATTGGCCCAGTTGCTTTGGGGCTGGTAGTTAGGCAATAAAAAATAATGGTGAGAATGTGTGATAGAGAAAATTCCCCACCTCATGATCATGAAGAAAAAAGAGAGGAAGAGGAAGGGGCTGAGGTCTATAACCAAATGACCTAAACACTTCCCAATAGGCCCCACCTCTTCAAGTTCTACCTCCTCCTAATAGCACCTCACTGGGGACCAAGCCTTTAACACATGGGCCTTTGGAGGACATTCAAGATCCAAATTGTAGAAACGGGTCAGGGATGATCTTCTGTGACAGATAGCACATTTGAATTCATCAATTTAGCAAATATCTCTCCAGTACCACCTGCCTCCAGGGTCATCTGCTATGGATGGGGTCATGGTGCCTGCCTCCTCTAGCATATTCTGGTGATAAACAGACAAAAAACAAGCTTCTGGTGGCCATAGAAACCAGCAAGGAAATTGGACAAAACCTAAGGGCATAAGCTGAATAAAGTGGGGAGCAGGAAGTTGGGAACTTAGCAAGAAAGTAGCAGGCTTCTGATTACTTTTTTCTTTCTAAATACTTGAGTCTCTTCTGCTCAGATGGTTGTGTCTGGGGACAGGGGACCTGGGAAGATTTGAGGCAGGAGGCTCAAGGACTTTTCAAGGAACTCTGAATTCTGTGCTTGTATTAATTCTCATCACTACTTATACCCCTTTGTTCTTTGCTGTGTGTTTCTTTTGGATACATGGGACTTCTGGAAAGAAAAATTGTTGGAAAATTCCATTTAGAAAGAATTGTCAGAATGGCATTGATGTACCATCTATATACTAACCACTTTCCCTTACTAGGTATTAAAAAATGTAAGTCACATACAAACAAGCAGAAGGAATGGACTTTGCCATTGTAATGACTAGACCTTGGGCAAGTAGTATAGATGGCCTGTTTCCAGAGCAGGGGGAGATGGCCATTTCTACCCTCTCCTTTTATGGGGCCAAGTGCAGGCAAAGCACTTGGTGGGGGGAGGTGATATAAACACACATAGTATTGAGAACAGCAATGATGAAGAAAACCTTCTTACTTTCTTCAAGAAAGATACTATAGGGAGGCCAGGTAGAGAAGAAAGCTACAGAAGTGTCTATTCAGTAAACTCCTGAATGGTGAGCATCCTTGATCATTCTATCGTCTCCTCCTGAAGGCCGCAGACAGCTTATCTAGCAAGGAAAGGGAGATGGTACCAGAAGTCCACCTTAGCTGGGCAGGGTACCAGAAGTCCACTTTCAAATGCTTGGTCAGGGGCTATCTGAGCACCCTAGTAGGTGAACTAATGGAGATGAAATCAAAGTCATCAGGGCTACCACAGCCCAGAGCAGGCTGGTCTCTGGAATCTTGCATTATCCCTTCTCTGACAAAAACGTCAGCCAAGGCTGGCCAGTCTGGTAGTGTTCTGTTGAAGTTGGCCTGAAAAGTAGCTTGTCTCCTGCCCCCGTCTGATAGTACCTGGAGCCTGCAGGCAAACACCCATTGGACTCCAGGGGTGTTGACAGGGTTGGGGAGGGAGGGGATTGTCAGAGAGCATCGGGGGGAGGGGAAGCAGATCTACAGGGCAGGGGTTGGAATGTTCCAATGGACACTTTGATGAGGGCTCCTCAGTGACCTACACCAATCCTTTCCTTGGCCCAGGATGAAACTGACAGGGGGAAGCTCCTCTAGAGCCTTTTGTAAGCCTTGTAAGAAAGGGTCCCATTGCATCTCCATTGATAAGTGTTGCCTCTTCTCTAAGGGCACATTTAATTGTTTTTGTTAGGTCCCATCATATGTACATTTAGCTTAAGTGAATTCAACTGTAGGTGCTCAAAGACAACTTGAGATAAAAAACAATGTAAACAAAGTGTGTGATTCTGCCAGCCATTCCACAATAAACATATGCCTGTGAGGGTGAATCTGCCAACATTTGCATCCAGTTCTGAGCCTCTCTAAATCGGGAGCATCTTGCACACCAGTGTTTAAAGCTGCAGTACATCTTTTTTGTACAACATGACCTCAAAATGCAAGCCAAGCGGAGTGTTTCCTCTGGTGCTCAGCCACAGAGACAACCATCTGGTCCAGTACTGCAGGAAAACTGGCTGTGCTGTTTATTGAGAAACGGTTTTTGCCAGCTTCCCACATCCCTGAGGGATTTCCCCAACCCCACAAAGATGGTTTTGGTTACATTTGATTTTCTCTTTAGTGTTGACTTAAGAATGTAACCATTCTAAGACGTCATTACACTCTGTGGCTCTCTTCCTACTAAGCTGCTATTCTCAGCACAAGCCTGGCACACCAGACATGGTGCCACCATTGAATGAAGAGGCCAGAGGTTAGCTGAGGATGGGCTCCCGAAGGGCCTTGCTCATTTCCCAAAGCATAGGCAGGTTGAGATCTCTGGGCATGATTTGATTTAATTTCAAATCCAGGATGATTTGATCATACTTCAGATCTGGATGAGAGTGACGCAGCTGCCATCTGTGCTCTTTTTGGTCACTGTGTCTTCTAATATTTCTTTCGGAGGGTCTGACAGTTTTCTTCTTTTGGTAAAACCTGAAGAACTGACACCTGCAGGGACTGTACTACGTGGTAAACACTTATCTTTTGTGAGAACTACAGCTTGGCATATGGTAAGTGATCAGTAAATGTGTGCTGAATGTTGAGATGAGCAAATCCTCATTCCTTGTAGGCTACCAAGTCATTTCTCCTAAAGCTCCTTCCCTTCCATTCTCAGGTCCCTACTCCCCACCACCCTGGAAACTGTCTTTAGCTGAATTTCTGAAGTACAGTATGTGAACTTTTACATTTGAATCTGTTCCTTTCTTTCCCGATTTGGATTCCTCCCAGCAGGGTTAATGGTAACTCTTGGATAGCTACAATCTAAGATAATGTTTACTTCTCTTCTACATATCCTATAATGAAGATAGCTACCTCCATAGATCTGAAGGCTAAGATCATGGAGGCCCACTTGGGCTCTGCCCAGTTGATTTGGACTGGAGGGCATTATTCCCCAAATCCTATCTTTCCAAACTTGTTACGTTACTTTAGTAGAAACCACTTTGCCAACATCAGATTGAATGTTTGGATGCTGATCCAGCATTGTATCACATTCCTCTAGTCTACTGTTTCCTACTTGGATGCCAATAGAAAACCAAAGGGAGACATTTAAAAATACTTGTTTCACTGGGCATGGTGGCACATGCCTATAATCCCAGTGGCTTGGGAGGCTAAGGCAGGAGGATCGCAATTTCGAGGCCAGCCTCAGCAATTCAGTGAGGCACAAAGCAACTTAGTGAAACCCTGTCTCAAAATAAGAAATAAAAAGGGCTGGAGATGTGTCTAGTGGTAAAGTGCCCCTGTGATTAATCTCTGCTACCACAAAAAATAACAACAACAAAAACGAAACAACTATAAAACCTAAACAACAACAAAAAACTGGTTACTGTGTCTTAATCCAAGAGATTTCAATTCAAGTGGTCTGTAGCAGGGCCCAGACTTGGGTATATTATAAAAGCTCCCTGGGAAGTACAAACGCTTGTCCAGGGTTGTAGGCCATTTCACCTTGTTGCTTACTCTGCCACTCTATGGAATATTTTATCTTATTCTGTTTTGTGCTACTATAATAGAATACCACAGACTGGTAGCTTATAAATAATAGAAGTTTATTTTGGCTCATAGTTTTGGAGGCTGGGGGTTCCAAGAGCATGGAGCTGGCTTCCATCCAGCTTCCTCACCACCCAGCCCATGGAGAAGGCAGAAGGGCAAGAGAGCCTGAGAGAGCATGATAAGAGGTCAAACTTGCTTCTCTAACAACCCATGCTCATGATTACTATTGACATTAATCCTTCATGAAGGCTCTTATCAGGCCCACCTCCCAAAACTATTGCATTAGAGATGACATTTCAATACATGGACTTTGGGGACACATTTAAACCATAGCTGTATCCCTTCTCCACCCCCCACCTCTGCTTCCTCTTCCAAATGCTCGCCCACCAAGAAAGCATGACCTCCTGCACAAGTTTAGGAAGACAGAGCTTTGGGGAAAAAGCCAATGTCACACCATCACTTGTACCCACCTGTTGTGTCCTGGCTTCTGTTGACAGTGCTGCATCCCACCCTGTTCCTGTGAAGTTGGAGGGCTCCACTCCCACACTCGTTCCCTCTCACTGGATGCATCATTCATTTCTTTCTGTACCAAATCTCTCTCATGGGAATTCAAACACTACGATAGGTTTCTTTCTTAAAGAAAGAAACAATCCTCTCCAGGCATTACCACAGTGCTGGTCTCCTCTCCTCTAAAGGGTCATCTGTGCTCTTGGTCTCCACTTCTTCACTTCCCTTCTGCTTATCAACTTCTCATCTCAGTATTTCATTGAATGGCCAAGGTCACCATGACCTCTATCTGGCCAATTCTACAGATGTGTCTCAGTGGTAAAGTGCCCCTTGGTTCAATTCCTGGTACCCCCCCCTCCAAAAAAATATTACTGTTTACTCTGACTTAAGAGATTTCAATTCAAGTGGTCTCTGGCAGGGCCCAGCCTTTGGTATGTTATAAAAGATTCCCGGGAAGTTCTAATGCTTGTCCAGAATTGTAAACCATTTCACCTGGTTGCTCACTGCATCTTGTTGACCATTGGGCAGTATGTTTTTTTTCTCTTGGATTCTAGGTTTCACTCTTTCATTTCTCCTGTGCCTCACTGGATGCCTGATCTCAGGCTCTCAGCTGAATTCTCCCCCTCTTCTTATATTGGAGAGGCCTGGGCTCAGTCTTGGCTCTGTTTCCTCCTCTTCTCTATCTGCATGTGCACTTTAAGTGATCCCGCTCCACCCCACAGAGTTCAATACAATCCAACCCTGAACTATCCAATATGGTAGCTACGAGCCTCATGTGGCTACTGAGCACTTGAAATGTGGCTGAGATGTACTATCAGTATAAATGTATGTTGGATTTTAAAGTCTTAGTGTGAGGAAAATGTAAAATATTAATATTTTTGTGTCGATTACATGTTGAAATGATAACATTTTGGATCCATTGGAATAAGCAGAATATGTTAAAATTAACATATTTTTTCTTTTTAATGTAACAACTGGAATATATTTAAATCTATGTGGCTTATGTGGCTAGCTTCAGCTTATATGTTGATGACTCCTGGGGTTTCTCTCTAGTCTTTTATGAGTTGCAGAATGGTGTGTTAACTGGGGGTTACTAGAGAAATAGATCATTACTATGTGTACATATATGTAAGGTCAGAGATTTATTTTAAGGAATTGGCTCACATGATGAGAGGAGCTAACAAGTCTGAAATTGCAGGGCAAGTAGAGAGACTGGAGGCCTAGGAAAGAGTTGTTGCTGCAGCTCAACTCTGAAGACAGATTTATAGTAAAAGTCCTGCTTCCTGGAGGACCTCAGTCTATCTTCTCTTAATGGTTTCTACTCATTAGATGAGGCCCACCCACATAACAGAGGATAATAAGCTTTACTCAATATCTACTGATTTAAATGTTAATTTCAACCTTAAAATGCCTTTTCAGCAATATACACACTGGTATTTGACCAAATATCTAGGTCCCATGGCCCAGCCATGTTGACACATAAAATTAACTGTCATAATACAGCGGCCATGTAAAATTCATGTGTCCCACAGAACTCCCTTCTTCTTATTCCCAGATCTGCTGCTTGATCTTTTTTTTTTGGGGGGGGGGATCAGGGATTGAACTCAGGTGTACTCAACCACTGAGCCACATCCCCAGCCCTATTTTTTATTTTATTTAGAGACAGGATCTCACTGAGTTGCTTAGAACCTTGCCATTGCTGAGACTGGTTTTGAATTTACAATCCTCCTGCCTCAGTTCTTGCCCACATCCCGCACAGGCGATGGAAATAGGGTTCCCCTTGGTGGATTGGGCTGGCTGAGAAATAAAAGCTAGGAAAAAGAAAACTACGGAAAAACCATAGGACACAGATTGTAGTTTCAGAAGCAGGGGCAGGACCTGCTAGCTCATGGAGCTTCTATACTCTGGCAAAATGGAGCCTGTGCTTGCTTTATTTATATTGGGGACATCAAAGGCAGGGATAAGGTTTCAAAGGCGGAATCTTGCTTCTTGGTGTCTTGTAGTCAGCAGGTTGATGGACATGTTGGCAGGTCACACCCATCTCAGTGTGGGCCATGGCAGAGAGGGAAAGAGAATCACATTGTCCCTAGGCAGGTAACCAGAGGAAATGTCCACTGGCCATTCCCAGACACCAGATGTCTCTTTCCATGAGGCTTCCATGTGTGGTGACCCACATGCATCCCATGGACAGCTCGTGACATTCAGCCTCCTGAGCTGCTGGGATTATAGTCATGTGCCACTGTGCCCGGCCCTGTTGCTTGATTTTTAGTCTTCCTCTATAAGTTTGCTTTTTGTTGTTAAAACAAAATTCCTGAAGCTGGGTGCTTTATAAAGAAAAGAGGTTTATTTAGCTCAGTTTTGCAGACAGAAAGATCAGGCAACCCATCAGTCCAGGCTCTGGTGAGGGTCTGATGGCCATGCCATAATAATAGTGAAATATCTGCAGAACAATTACATAATGAGACAAGAAACCAGAGAGATTCAGAGACCACTTGCTTTTTGATGACTACTTGCTCCTGCAGGAACTGAAGTCCCACAATAACTATACTAATCCCTCTGAGAGTGATGCCCCAGTGGCCTAACTACCCTCCATTGGGCTCCAACTTTTCAAGGTCCTATCACCTTACACTGCCACACCGGGAACCAAGCTTCCAGCACATGAAACTTTGGAGAACAAAACATCAAAACTATCACAAGCCTCACTCACCAGTTGCTCAGTCCCAACCCTGGGAATCACTCCCAATGACTTCCTTCCCCCATCTCCCATATCAGCAAATTCTGTCAGGTCTACTGTTAAGTCAGATCATGACTCTGACAACAACCAGCTGGTCCAAGCCTACCTCCTTCTCATCTCTTTTCTGTCAGTGATGGTGTTCAAATCAGCTTCCTGCTTCCCCCTCCACCCATCTGCAGCAAATCTCCACAGTAGTTAGGATCACCTTTTAAAATTCAAACCTTACCATTTAATTCTCCATCTCCAAACTATGTTGGCTTGCTGTTACATTTAAAATAAAATCAGAAATCTTCACTGAGGCCCACAATATACAAAGACCAGCCCTTGCCACTTTCTGTGATCTCCTGGCCTCACTCACTCAGCTGCAGCCAAACTGGCCTTCTCTCAGTTTCTGAGAAATGTTGAGCTCATTCCTGCCTCAGAGCCTTTGCACATGTGGCCCACTTACTGGGGGGTTCCCCCTTTCCCTGGTGCTCAGGCATCTTGCCAAGTTTACCCTACAGCACCCAGTTCTGCCCTTCCATCAAGAACTACCTCCCTTGGGACAAAACATCACCTCTTTGCACACTAGGTACTGATTAGGTGATGTGAGACCTCCTGGGGCCTGTTCTCTAAGGAGTGTGCAGGGAGATGGTCTTACTCAATATATTCTGCCCACTACATGCTACTCAGTGGAGGGGCTCCAATCTTCACTCAAATTCTCCCAGTCTCAGAGTCTCATCAGAAAAGTAGCAATGGTAAAAATAGGTTTGTAGTTAAGGATTAAGTAATAGTCTTCAGAAAGTGCTGGCTCACCACAGAGTGAGAGAACATCTTTGCCACACACACATCAGATATAGCACTAATCTCCAGAATATATGAAGAACTAAAAAAAATTAACAGCCAAAAAATAAATAACCCAATCAATAAATGGATTAAGGAACTGAACAGACACTTCACAGAAGAAGAAATACAATTGATCAACAAATATATGAAAAAATGTTCAACACTTCTAGCAATTAGAGAAATGCAAATCAAAACTACTCTAAGATTTCATCTCACACCAGTCAGAATGGCAATTATCAAGAATACAAGCAACAATAAGTGTTGGCGAAGATGTGGGAGAAAAGGCACACTCATTCATTGCTGATGAGACTGTAAATTGGTGCAACTAATCTGGAAAGCAGTATGGAGATTTCTTGGAAAACTTGGAAGAGAACCACCTTTTGACCCAGCTATCCCACTTCTTGGTTTATACTCAAAGAACTTAAAAACAGCATACATACTACAGTAAACACAGCCACATCAATATTTATAGCAGCACAATTCACAGCAGCTAAATTGTGGAACTAACCTAGATGCCCTTCATTAGATGAATGGATAAAAAAATGTGGCATATATACACAATGGAATATTACTCAGCATTAAAAGAGAATAAAATCATGGCATTTCCAGGTAAATGGATGGAGTTGGATAATATTATGCTAGGTGAAGTAAGCCAATCCCTAAAAACCAAAGGCTAAATGTTCTCTTTGATTAGTGGATGCTGATCCGTAATGGGGGGGGGGGTGCGTGGGAAGAATGGAGGAACTGTGATTGGGCAAAGGGGAGGGTGAGGATGGGTTGAATGGGTGCAGGAAAGATGGTGGAATGAGATGGACATCATTACCCTAGGTACATGTATGACTGCACATATGGTATGACTCTATCGGGTACAACCAGAGAAATGAAAAGTTGTGCTCCATTTGTGTATAATGAATTGAAATGCATTCTGCTGTCATGTATAACTAATTAGAACAAATTAAAAAACTAAACTGAGAATGTATCCAAGAGCTATAATATAAAAGGTAAAAGATTCTGAAGCACTGAAAGGGATAGGAAGCAAAATTCTGGCTATATTGTTTAATGATAGAAAATAAAGTATACTGGAGGGGGGGGCGGAGAAAGTGCTGGCTCATAGTAAATCCAGTCAGCCCTCCCTATCCATGGGTTCCTCATCTTCAGATTCAACCAACTTCCCACCAAAAATACCTAGGAAAAAACAAATGTATCTCTATTGAGTATATACACTTTTTTTCTTGTCGGTGTTCTCTAACAACTATTTACATAGCACTTACCTTGTATTAGTTATGTGTATTGGTTCTATGCAAAGTTACACTATCTTATTTAGGGGACTTGAACATCTTTGGATTTTGGTTTGACAGGAGTTCTGGCATTGATCCCTGGGCAGATATCAAGGGACAAGTGTATTCAACAAATGCCAGCCTATATATTGATAATTTTATTAGTGACAGATTAAGAACTAAGAGCAACATCACAGGAGAGACACTGCCTGTAATCCTGGTCTGTGACTATTTGTACCAAGTACCCTTGAATTAGAGGCTACAGGACATTTATTTGGAGGGAGGTTATGCAATGCAGTTTATAAGACAGTATCAAGTCTCACAATGAATACAAAGTTAGCAATGGCTTCCCAGAGAGGGATTAATATTCTTTCCCTTCACTCTGTGCTGGTTTTATTAAGTCTTTCCTCCCTTTCCAGTCAGCATGTTTGGCATTCTGATCCCAGTGACATACTGATTTTAAGGTGAAATTTGTCATCCTGGCAACTTATGAGTACATTGGGAGAATGATCTTCTCATAGGCACTGGCACATAAAAAGGTAACTGCAGTCCCAATTCCATGAAGAGAAAAGGAAGAAACACACTGCTTTCAGTGAATTTTGGTCTGTAGATGTCAGGGGACTATAATCACAGATAGGAAGTGGGATTTGCAGATGTCATATCAGATCCTCTATCTGCAGTCTTCTAGAAAGGCAAAATGGGAAGGATGCTAAAGGGCTGGTGATAGATATAATATAGGAATTTTCCAAAAGTGGAAACAATAAGAATATGTTGAACACTAGACTGAACATAACTCAATCTTTCTGTGATGATCTGGAGAGTGATTCAGAATTGTGCATTCCTTCAGGGAAAATGGGTGGATATTCCCATTAGCACAGGTAACTCTTAACATTTGCTAGCTTCCTGGGCCACAGGGCTTGAGTGGTTAGTAATTGCTTCCATTTACTGGGAACCCCTGAGCCAGGAGCAATCCATGCTTTCCTGATATTTGCCTCTTTAATCCTTTCTGCCTCCCAGTGAGCTTTGTACTATGAGGAAGACCACTAAAGCTCAAAGGGATGAATCACTTGTCCATTGCTACACAGGCAAAATGACAACATGAGTGTGTCTAATTTAAAAGCAGTTGCTTTTAACCACCACTCTATCCTTCCTAGTAATTTCCAGAAAGTGTTTCAGTGAGTAAAAGGCCAAGGAGAAGTCAATCTAGCAACAGAAATTAAGCAATGGTGGGCACAATAGGCATATGAGGCTTCTATCGAACTCTCATTCAGTTCACCTCTAAGGCAGCTCCCCATGTTATTTCTATGAGATAAATCCAAAATTCTTTGTGAAAGTGCCACAAGCTGCTGTAAATGAAGGATTCAAAAATTATGTCACATGAGATGGATTTGATTTGACGAATGGGAGTCTACACCAGAGCCCTGTTAATGTTGTCCTGATGGTTTCCCATCCACATTACAATACTCATCCTCTGAGACCAAAATAGCATTTAATATTCTGTTCACATAAACAGTCCTACAATCTTTCTATGTTCTATTTTGAATTATTTTATCAGTCATGGGCCCTGGCAAGAAGCAAACTGAACTCTCATTAGATAATTTAGAAAGTTTCATGAAGGGACTCTTCATAAAGATACAGGGAGTGTTAAGTGAGACCAACCAGGTTATTGTGAAGATGCCAAGACTCTGTCACTCAATGCCCCAGAAGGAACAAGAACAGGGGACAGATTTCAGGACTTGGGTATGGTGACTCTAGGTAAGGCTTCCTGATCTGACCAGGAGCAGCAGGAAATGGATCTGTGAGTATATGTTTTCTAGTCTCACCTCCTTGCCACCTTGAACGATGTCAGGGCCTCCCAGTGCAAGTAACAGAAAAAGGGAGCTTGATACAGCTTCCAGGATTCAGAGCAAGGGAGAGGAAGACTGAAGATTGACCTGTGTAGGATGAAGAGAACACTTTGCACATTACCTCCCAAAAGAAAATGACATTAAAAGAAATAAAGGCAAATATGGGGTAAAAATGGGAGTTCATAACCCACTTGAATCAAAGTGTGAAATATGATATATCAAGAAATTTGTAATGTTTTGAACAACCAACAATAAAAATTAAAAAAAAAATTTATAAAAAAGAAATAAAGGCAAAAAGGAAAAAATCTGAGTAATGAAATGAAGTAATCTATTTTTTAAACAACAAAAAAATCTAAACAAAACACTATTAAGGAATCACAAACTAGCCCCCAAGACCATCAGATTTAGTGTGTTATATGCCTTACACACATTTGAATTTATTGCCATATTTAAACATTGGGAGACTTTACCTAGAAATCTGAATTTCCTATTTTTCTTGAATAATTCAAAGATGCTGTGACAATGGCCCCACAGCTGGAGTGAGGAGCTGCTGCCCCCTGAAAGGGAGATAGAGATGTGCAGGACACCCTGGTTCAGTCCTTCCACTTGACAGACATCAACTGTATGGCCCCAATAGAAAACCCTGATTCAAACCAACCAACAGAGAACAATGCAACTGAATAGAAATATTAATTCTTAGTTTTCTGGCCACCAAGGCAAAGAGGAAAACTTGATAGGGCTCTTTGCATTATAAAAATGAGTGCTAACAACATTTTTTTCCAGTTCTAATTTCTAAAAAGATACCCATAGAGGGAAGACACATCAAGTTCTTCTCCTATGGCTTTTCTAGACAAGTGGCTCTACCACAAAGCTATATCCCAGTGGCCTCATCTTTACTCTCAGCCATAGCTGTCAATTTAGTAAAATTGAGGGGCAATGGGGGATGAACAAAAGACAAACAGACACACAGTAGGAAAAAAAAAGCTGGGGCCAGGTGGGCAGTCAAACTCAAAGTTTGACTGACCCAGAGCTAGCTCAGCACTTTTATTATGTAGTTTTTGTCATCAAAATGTTATTTGTGAGGAAAGTTTCAGCAAAGCATATAATCTGAAGGATGAAGGACTGGCAAGACATGAGGGTTATCTTGTTATGTTCAGAATTCTCTATCCAGGAGAATTGGTACCTGAGTTCAAGTTTCCAACTGATATGGCTACACACCTTTGCACACAGCCTCCTCTGGCTGGGCATCACCATAGCAACTGGGCCATTTTGACGTGCACCTTTGCACAGGAGGTTCCCAGTGCAAACAGACAATCATGAGGGAATCAGAAACCATGGTTCAAGTCACTATTCTCCACATCCCATTTTCAGACAGAGTCTCATCAACTTGCCCAGGCTGGATTGGAACTTGAGATCCTTCTACCTCAGCCTTCCAAGTAGATGAAATTACAGGCATACTGTGCCCAACTTCTGAAACAGCTTTTGATGCTTGCAAGAAGCTTAGTCCAAACAGGGAAGAAAGAGAGTAGGGCTGTGGTTGTGGCTCAAGTGGTAAGAGTGTTCGCCTAGCATGCGTGAGGCACTGGGCTTGATCCTCAGCACCACATAAAAATAAAATAAAGATATTGTGTTCACATAAAACTAAAAAAAAATAAATATTTAAGAAAAAATGACAGAGAGTGGTGGCACAGAAAATGGTTGCAGAAATTCAGACTGCAGATTTTTCTGCAACCAGAACCCTGGTACTGCTCAAAACTCTTCAATGACTTCCTATTGCTCTCGGAACAATGGCTCTTTATAGGGGATGATTTCATCCCACAGAAGATATTTGGCAATATCTGGAAACATTTATGATTTCCAAGATTGAAAGGTACTACTAGTATATTGTGGGCAAAAGCCTGGGATGCTGCCGAATATCCTACACTGTTGAGGACAGATTCCTACCCTGCTCCATGACAAAGAAATATCCAGTTCCAGATGTCAGTAAAGTACAAACCAAGAAATTCATTTGTGAGTAAAGTCCAGATTCTTTCATCCTACTTTCAAGATCTACAATGCCTGGTCCCTGCTCCTGTCAATCACTTCTTCCCTTACCTCCCTGGACTCAGACTCCACACTCTGTATAATTCACTCCTCTCATGCTCTCTCCTTTTGGGAGACCTTTGCAGATGTTGTTCCTTCTTCCTGGGACACAAACACATTCACTTATATTGCCTAGGGACACTCCACATCCTTGGGTATTACCTTATTTCCCTTTCTTTGGAGAGCCTTTTCTTTGGAGGATCCCAGGGCATCCTTGGTTGCCGGAGTGTAATAATGATCACACTAGTATTTTCTCTGGACCAAATCTAAGAGAGTACAGACTGGGTCTGCCTTGATTATTGTATCCCTGTTCCTTATACATAACATAATTGGCACTCTGTACTGTCAGATGTATACCTGGCCACATCCTATCTTGATCCTCTAATAGTTTTCAAAGAGTCTACAAAATCCTACAAATATCAGGATATAAAATTAACACCCATAAATCAAATGTGTTCTTATACATCATTGCTGTATACACTGAAAGAGAAATTAGGTAAAGATTCACTCCATTTCTGTAGACTCTCTATTTACCTCACTGATTGTTTATTTTGCTGCGAAGAAGCTTTTTAGTTTGAATCCATCCCATTTATTGATTTTTGGTTTTAATTCTTATGCTACGGGAATCTTATTAAGGAAGTTGGAGCCTAATCCCATATGATGGAGATTTGGGCCAACTTTTTCTTCCTAAAGGTCTCTGGTTTAATTCCTAGGTCCTTGATCCACTTTGTGTTAGAATATGAAAAGATCATTCTCTTGGATAAGCAGAATTAACATTGTCAAAATGGTCTTACTACTAAAAGCATTATACAGATTTAATGCAATTCCTACTAATATCCCAATGACAATCTTCATAGAAATAGAATAGCAATCATGAAATTCATTTGGAAAAATCAGAGACCCCAAATAGCTAAAGCAATCCTTAGCAAGAAGAGAGAAGCAGACCATCAGAATACCAGACCTTAAATTATACTATAGAGTTATAGTAACTAAAACATCATGGTATTGGAACCAAAACAGACACATAGACCAATGGTACAGAATAAAAGATACAGAGACAAACTCATATAAATACAGTTATCTCATACTAGACAAAGCTCCAAAAACATATTGGAGAAAAGATAGCCTCTTCAAAAAATGGTGCTGGGAAACCTGGGAATCTATCAGTGGCAACATGAAATTAAACCCCTATCTTGCACTCTGCACAAAACTCAAAGTGTATCAAGGACTTAGACACTAGAACAGAGACACTGCACCTAATAGAATAGGCCCAAATCTCCACCTTTTTGTCTTAGAAACCGACTTTCTTAACAAGACTCTTAAAGTGCAAGAAGCAAAACCAAGAATCAATAAATGGGATGGAATCAAACTAAAAAGCTTCTTAACAGCAAAGGAAACAATCAAGAACATGAAGAGAGAGCTGACAGAATGGAAGAAAATCTTTATCACCTGCACCTCAGATACAGGATTAATCTTCAGGATATTAAAGAACTGAAAAAACTTAACACCAGAAAAAACAAATAACCCAATCAATAAATGCACTAAGGAATTGAACAGACACTACACAGAAGAAATACAATCAATCAACAAATATATGAAAAATGTTCAACATCTCTAGCAATTAGAGAAATGCAAACTAAAACTGCACTGAGATGTCATCTCACTCCAGTTAGACTGGAAATTATCAAAATACAAGTAATAAATGTTGGTGAGGATGTGGGGGAAAATGTACACTCATATATTTCTGGTGGGAATGTAAATTGGTGCAACTACTCTGGAAAGCAGTATGGAGATTCCTCAGAAAACCTGGAATGGAACTATCATTTTACCCAGTTATCTCAATCCTTGATGTATACCCAAAGGACTTAAAATCAGCATACTATAGTGATGCAGAACCATCAATATGTATAGCAGTTCAATTCACAATAGATAAACTATGGAACCAACCTAGGTGCCCTTCAGTGGATGAATGGATAAAGAAAATGTGGTATATATACACAATGGAATATTACTCAGCCATAAAGAAACATAAAATTATGGTATTTTCTGTTAAATTATGGAGCTGGAGAATATCACACTAAGCAAAATAAGCCAGTCCCAAAGAACCAAAGGCCAAATGTTCTCTCTGATATGCAGATGCTAATTCACAAAAAAGGGGGTATAGAGAAGAACAGAGGTGAAAGACCTCTACAATGAAAATACAGAACACTAAAGAAAGAAATTGAAGAAGACTTTAGAATATGAAAAGATCATGCTCTTGGATAAGCAGAACTAACATTGTCATGGAGCTTCAGGGAGATTAGACAGAGGGAATGAAGGGAGGGGGAGAGGATATGGGGGTAGGAAAGATAGAATGAATCAGACATTATTACTCAATGTGCATATATGATCACACAACTGGTATAAATCTATATCATGTACAACTGGAAGAATGAGAAGTTATTCTCCATTTCTGTATGATTTGTCCAAAAATGCATTCTACTGCCATGTATAACTAATTAGAACAAATTAAAAAATGAAGTAAAAAAAATCCTACAAGTAGCTTTAGTTTTGCCTTCAAGATAATTAGTATGAACCAAGAAGCTCCTGGGAGAAAGTGAACGGGTTTGAGAGCTCCCATATTTCCCAGCAAGAGCTGGCTTCAGTGCATCCTTGCAATTCTACCTCTCATGGGGAAACATTCGGTTTATAGGTTGTTCTGACTTGGCTTTGGAAAACCAAGAATAAACACATTCAATTTAATTACCATGCAGCCTCAGTCAGTATGGATTCGCAGAAGTCCTCCCTTTACATACTTACTAAGAAACCCACTGGCCCTCATTTTTCTAGACAGGGCAATTTCAGACACTTCCTGTCTCCAAGAAGTCATTGCTAATATTGAATTCCAATAGTATGTGAAACTGTGGCTGGCAGCCAGTAAAAGATGCTTTAAAATCCAAACCTCCCTTGATAGCCCAGCAATTTGTGAGTAACCTAACAGGCAGCAGAGTTCATTGAACTCTGAAGGCCAAGCCTTTCCCCTTTGGTGGTCAGAGCTGAGTGAGGATTGATGGCCCCAAAGGAGCCACTTTGGGAATCAAAGTTGCATACATCCACTCACCTGTGTCTACCAAGAACATTATTTTTCCAGAAGGCTTGTAAAAGTACCCTGAGAAGAGATGCTGGAACACATTTGCTTTCCTCATCTGGAAGGCAGGTGTCATTTCTCAACCTGATCACAGCAAGGCTGGGGTGGCATGGGGCTAACACCAGCAAGCCTGGGCCCCTCCCTGGGGCCAGAACACAGGCCCTCAAGAAAAGAGAGGGCCCATCTGTCTGCCCCACATGGCCTCACTGTAAAGCGTCCAGCAGGGACCTTATGCTGGGAATTCTGCTGGGAATTTGTAATGCCTGCTGAATGCAACAGAATCTCAAAAGCATGGAGCCTCAGGGAGAGAGAGGGCCTCAAGTTGCAAATAACAGCCAAATGAACACTGTGGTTTTTGTGGACAGGTGTTCTCTGGGGAAGGACGACTCTCATACTCCAGAATAACTACACCGCCAGTCTTTCAGCACTCCTGATGATAAAATGCAGCAGTCTACACAGGGGCGTGGAAGTGATTAATCTGTTATTATAATGAGATTAAGTGTGACTCACTGTCAGGAGCAGAGCTCACAGCACCAATGCTCTTTCTGTGGGAAACGGTCTGAGCCACAGGATGGAGCATCTCTTGAAATTAGCCCATTGTGTTACTAACAGTTCATTTTACAGAATCAAAGGATATTACACCCAATAGGAACTTTGATGCCACATAAACCAATGCTCCATGAAATGTGCTTCACAGACAACACACCCCAAACCTAGAGGGCCCAGTTGACTTTCCCAAGGTCACACTGGGGATTAAAAGCAGAGACTCAATATCCTAGTCCAACCTGTTACCCTCAGTAATATGCCACATCCAAACACTGTCAGAAGAACATAGCCTGGCATGCTCAGTGTGGTGCCTGAGCAACAAGCCCTGGATCTCAGTGGCTAAAGACCTGGCTGGAATCTGGGCTTAAATACTAATCAGCTGCATGATATTGGGCCAATACATCTCATCACATCCTCACCTTTAAAGCAGAGACACTCATGTCCAACCATCGGCCTCAGTGAGACCAAATAAGATAACACACATGAGGGTACATGGCACATGGTAATCACTCCATAGATGTTGGTTAAACCTGAGATTACATGCACATTTAGTGCCAGTTAAATTGAAAGCAAGGATATAAAGTAACATGTCTACTTTATTTCTCAAACTGTCCCATTCTGATTTGTACCCTGATTTTATCTTAAGAAGATGCAGCAAAGATGATGACTTTCTTACTGCAAATGACTTAGTATGCCTTTTCAAGGCACATGGTATCTTACAAAGGGAGTTCAGTGGCCATTTGGCAAGGAAATTTGTCAGCCTTCCCCACACTCTCTGTTCTGTTTCCCTGTGTCAGGCATGTCCCAGCTCAGCAAAAGTAAACACCCACAGCCCCTAGGGACACCTTGTCACAGCTGATGCTTTGAATCCACAGAAGTGACTGTAGGCAGGTGGGATGAAAGGTCTGACACCGAGGTAGGTGTCACATGAAGACTCCTCCCCTGAGGTCAGAGTTCATCCCAGCCTTGGGGTACCCCTGAGACATTCTGATGACTGGGTACCATATCCCTTTGGGGAAGATAACCAAACACATGCTGATGTTTGGCATCTGAAATGTGGATCTAGAATGGCAGGCATGGCCATGTGGGGCAGCTGGTCACCTGAAAAAGAGTAGCCACTTGTCTAGGGAGAAGGAGCCATGGGCAAGAAGGATCCTGGATAGGATCAGTGCAGGACCATAGCAACCCTCTTGTTAGGAGGATACAGAGAAGGAGCAGGAGGTACCCATGTGCTGCATACAGGTGCCCTTGCAGGGGGAATTCTGCATTTTATGGGGTGGCTCTGACTCTTGTCTACCTTCCTTTTTGCCTAAATCAAGAGGTAGGAAAATTAAAGGACAAAAAGTTTTCTAAGAGTACAGATAGCACTGAAAATGATCTCCAAATCAGGAGGCAGCTTTGTATTTTGGGGTGACCCATGTACAGGCCAGCCCTCCAGCCTCTTAGAGCTTTTGTTAAAACAGATACTTGCAAGGGAACAGCACCAAGGAACCTAAGAAGTTGGGGGAGTCTAGTGATGAATAACCAGATTGGATGAATGGGCAGGTGAGTTTCCGTTCTTAGAAGATTAAATTGCCTGAGTCTGGTTCCCAGCTTGGATCATGGGGCATCTATTTCCATAGTCATATAGTTCAAGAATTCCCCAGTAATTATAAGCCATCCCTGATGCTGGAATTAGGAGATGGGAATTTGACCATCTCTTTCCACCATGTAGGATACCATGTGCCTTGAAAGGATAAACTAAGTCATTTGCAGCAAGAAAGCTTCAGTGGGAGCTAATGAGCTTCCTGCTACCTGACCTCCTTGAAGATTTGGGAGGACTATGCCAGGAGTGAAAGGATACCCTTCAGGCCTTTAATGTATCTGCTGATCAAACCCTAGTGTCCACCCAGTTTTCCTTCATTGATTTTGCTTATAGTCATTAAAATGGGCTTTCTATAGTAAAGTAGGGCAGGGCTAAGTAAGGACCTGGGTCTACAGGATCTATCAATACTATCTCCTCTGCAATTTGATGTAAAATACAAATTATAACTATTGCAATATTAAGAGAGAAAAGGGCGGGGGATGGTGGATAGAACTCTATTCAAACAAGAAGCCAAAAATTTGGCTTTCAAATTTGCTGAATTTGGCCTGATCATTAACTTCCCCCAGAATGTTTGCTTTTATAAACATTTTTAAATAGTAAGAAGTATTTTAGGACCTGCTTAAAAGTGAGTAAACTGATTTTCTCAACAAACAGCTGAGTCTGTTGGTCTCTAGTAAAAATGGTCAATCTCTTCCTCCATTGTTTAAGTAATTTTGCCTTTGAGAATTTATTGAGGTAACTATTGGAAGATCTACATTCATGACTATATGTATTATAGCTATTACTCTGAATGTGAAAGAACAGCAAACACTGTCACATTTTAATGATCAGGTAATAGTTAAGTAAACCATGTCAGCCCCCTGAAAGGAATCTTATTCATCATTAAAAATGTTGAGAAAATTCAAATTCACTTGAGAAAAAAAAAATCAGGACATAAAATGAAATGTTATTAGTGCAACTCTAGCCACATGGGGAAAATCTGTCACAAAATTTGCTAAAACATTAATCAGTGATGGCATAAGAAGGGTAGAGTCATGGATGAGTTTTTTATTTTCTAAAGTGTCAGTTACATAATATGTTATAATGGAAAATTATGAATATAATTTTTCAAACAATAATTCCACTTATGCACTAACACACTAAACTGTTCTGGACCTGGTGGCAGATATCTGACATGAAAGAAACCCACCTGTAGAGGATTTCATAGTTTAGTTGACTCAGTGCAAGTCATTCATGAGTAGCTCAGTGTGAATTTTCTGATGTAGTTGCTTTTACATCTACTGCATGCTAGGAGGCATGAATAAAAGTATGGTTTCTAAAACTCCTGCTGTTTCCTACACTGAATGGATAGCATGCCAAGTTTCCTACCCAGAACTGCATATTAAGGCAACCAGATGGTGCCTAGGGATGGGAGGGCAGGGTGGTGGGGAATCTAAAGGGGATGACATGCATACACTGGGGAAAGATGTAGCAATGGCATACTAATGGTCCTCGAATATTTGGGAAACTAGAATCTTGTTTTGCTCTTAACATTTCATCCCTTCTCACTAGGAAGTTGGTATCTTTATCCAGGAATGACTAACAAAAATGTCTTTATCTGATCTTCTTTAATGGTCGCTTTTGATTTTTTTGTTTTGTTTTGTTTTGTTTTTTGGTATTGGGGATTAAACTCAGGGGGGCCTTTATCACTTAACTACACCTTTAGCTCTTTTTATTTTGAGACAGGGTATCCTTCAGTTGCATAGGGACTCAAATTTACCATCCTCCTGCCTTAGCCTCCTGAATCACTGGAATGACAGGTGTGTGTGCATCACAACACCTGTTTGGGTTACCTTGGTTCTGATTCCCTCATGTATTGTATGCTTTTCCAAATTCCATGACTGTAGGCAATGGACTGCTAAGTCCTTTATTTCAGGGTTGATTGACCAGTCATAGTATTCTTCCTTTGTAATTGCATAAACTTAAGACAGTAACTATGAATTCCTTATCAGTATTTCTATATAGTTACTGCTCTTCCTTCTTGCTACTGTGCAGATCCATATGATGCTAGAATTTTTCATTCATTCATTTCATGAATATTTTAGTGAATCCCCCATATGCCCTGTCTGATCCAGGTACCAGGGTACCATGGTACACAGAACAGACAAAATCTTGGTCTTCAGGAAGCTTGTATTCCAGTGAGATAGGAAGAGGTAATGCTTATTGGACATTTGCAGTAAGTAGTACTTATTTACTACTTACTGCAACCCTATTGGGTAAGTACTGTATTATTTCCATTGGAGGTGAGGAAATGGAGACAAATGATGTCCAGTACCTTGTCCAAAGGGACAGATTGGGGGGTCCTCCCTCTTACTCACTCTGCTAGACTGGTCTCATGTGCTCCAGAGGCCCATACTTCTGAGTCAGCCTGCACCATTCTGTGGAAGCTGTCTGCAACTAGGAAATTCCTTCTCTCACTGGGCCACACTGAGGTGGGAGGTGTTAGGATTATGGTGTGAAAGAATGACTTCAAAGTTGAATAGTACTTGAAAAATTGATTACTTCTAAATTACTTTCTGTGTCACATTATCCCACAGACTCTGACAATGTGACATCCTCAGGTTTCTTTGGGCCAGCTTGTGATAGTACCAGTTACATTTTTCAGACTACACAAAAATAAATATCTCTTCTTAAAGTAAAATATTTTCTTCCATATATCACACTTTGGGACATACTGTCCATGTCAATTGAGATAACTGCTAAGTGCAGGTAAAGAGCCAAGCACTGTAATAAGAGTACCTCTAGCTACAAACCACAGGAGCAGCTGCCTGCAGAGGATGGAGGGGATTCTAATACCCTGATTCAGAATGCTGAATTTTCAAAAGTAGTATAATTTTCATGATAACATTCACTAGTTTAATGTCTGAATTTTTGAGGGTATAAATCTAATTGGAAATGTTAGATGCCTTTGTTAATATTATGTGACCTGCAAGCATTTTTAAAATTGTTTTCTGAGACACAGAGATTTTGGAAAAGATCCTTAATGAGAAAGACAAAATTTCGCACAGCCTCTGGTGTCAAATCAAGTGAGGACATAGCCTTTCTAGGGCACTTCCATTCAGCTATTTTTTCTTAAGGGTTAAAACTATTCTATTGTTTTTAAAATTAATCTCATTTCTATTATTATTCTATTAACCTAATAGTTATTGAGTGAATACTATGTATCAGTCATTTTTATGTGGGCACTAGGAGTCAGAGATAAATAAAGCAGGAAAATTCCTTGAGTTTATATTGGGGAAGGCAGAGCCAATAAAAAGAACCAAAAAAAGGGCATAGTATGTCAATTGGTAATAATCAATATGGAGGAAAATGAGACTGGACATGAGAAAAGTAAAGGGAAGGAGAGAGTTTTAGATGAGTTGAGAGACAGGGTGTTGCTGAGGAAATGACAGGTGCCACAATTGGAATAATAATAATGACATGGTGCAGAGCAGGGCATGAAGGCCATCTCCCAGCTATAGGCTGCCTGGCCTTGTGCAAGCTCTACAGAGCCTCTGCTTTCTCATCATTAAAATGGAGATCAGCCAGGCAAGGTGGTACATGCCTATGGTTTCAGCACCATGGGAGATTGAGGCAGCAGGACAATTTGATGTACAGGTTAATATATTACATATTTTTAATTCTGAAATAATTATAAGCTTACATGAAATAGGACAAATAGGACAGAGACCTAAGTGTCCTTCATACAGCTCCTTGCACGGAAGTTTACTGTGCACTCTCAGGAGAAGGAACCACGACTGGCATGTTCTGTACCTGGACCTGCATGACAGTTGTCAGAGTGTTGGCTCTTCAGGTGTTAAACAGAACATATAAGCTTTGTGTATTTTTCATTAAGTTCTATTCCACAATTTAAAGTGTTAGAAGAGAAAGAGAATGAAGGATCAAGAATAAAATCTCCCGGTGACCTTTTCTCTATTCCTTCACAAGACTTTACTAGAATGACAGTAAAGAATTTTTTTAAAGTGCAAATTCACAAGGAGAGGAAATGGGAGGGGGAGATGACAAAATATTTCAACAAACATTTGGAAGAGAGTGGCTCAGTGGTGGAGCACTTTCCTGGCATGTGTGAGGCACTGGGTTTGATTCTCTGCACTGCATATAAATAAATAAATGAATAAAATAAAGGTCCATCAACACCTAAAAAATTTTTTTTAATGAAATGACATGATGTGGCAGAATGGCGAAATCTAAGGCCTTTCATTCCCCATAATGGTAGATGAAGGGAGAAGGGCAGACCAATGAGAAGCAACCCCCATCAAAATAGTTCTTTGAAGGGGTATGGGAATGGGGTGGAAGGAGTAAAAGGCAGGGGCAAATTTTCTCCAAATATCCACCTTTTTTAGGGTGGATTTTGAGACAGGTTGAGCATCCTTATCTAAAATATGCGGGACCAGAAATGTTTCAAATATTGGACTTTGGAATATTTGCACATATATGATGAGAAATCTTGTGGATGGGACCCCAGTCTAAACATGAAAGTCATTTACATTTCATACACACCTTATACAAATATTCCAAAGGTCATTTTATGCAATATTTTAGTGCATCTGTTTTTTTGACAGCAAGTGTCTTATAAGGTCAGATGCAGAATTTTCCACTTGTGGCATTCTATGAGTGCTCAAAAAGGTTTGGAGTATTTCAGATTTCACAGTAGGGATGCTCAACCTGTATTCATACATTGCTATCTATTCACACAAAGATGAAAAACAAGACGGACATGAGGATCAAGGAGATTCCTGATGCAGAATCCAGAAAAGGTTCAGGAATGGAAAGGCTTCTTCAAGTCCCACTGAAGGCAAGGTGCATAGAGTTGGGCTGAGAGCAGTGGTTGGTGAAAAGGTCTATAATTAAAGTGAGGGTCCAGCTTTCTTCTCCTCCCTCAACCTCTGGAGAGGTTGAGACAGACAGACATCTCAGAGATACCTGGCACCACTAGAGGTGGGTGAAGTGACATTATAAATGAGTATGTGCTGGGCATGGTGGCACATTCCTGTAATCTCAGAGTCTGAGGCAGGAGGATCACAAGTCTGAGGGCAGCCTGGGTAACTCAGTGAAACCCTGTCTCAAAAAAGTCAAAAGGGCTGTGGTGTAGCTCAGTGGTGAAGGGCTCCTGGGTTTGGTTAGGCTCAGTGCTAAACCAAAACCAAACCAAACCAAACCAAACTAAACTAAAAACCCAGCAATGAGTGTCAACCCACTGAATGATGAGACCTCTCTCCAGCTTCCCCATCCACCCTACCCCAGCTCTGAGAGCCCTAGGCACATAACTTCCACCCTATCCCAGCCCTAGTTGGTGTATCAGGATTTCTTACTGGGAGAGACTGAGAACAGACTCTAGAAAAACATAAAGTCCCAGCTCAAGGAAACAGCTGTCATGCACAGGAGCTACCTCTGGGCTATGTATCACCCTGAGTGTTCTATGTGGACTGACACACTGCATCCTATGGAAGACCAGTCATAACACCCATCATACCAAATGGAAACTTTTTACCAGGATCTCCTACCTCCCCCAGCATGTGGGTATCAACTTCCTGAATCTGTCCTCACTCACTACTCTTCCATCTGCTTTGAGCTTTCAAGGTATTTTTAAAATCTGCCCCACAATTCATGTTTGGAAGAGACAAATGCACTCCTTTGTGCTTACCTTTGGGGTTAATTAATGTTTTATTAATAAACCTTTTAAGATTAGTTATTAGTTCACAGCAAGGTTGAGAAAAAGTACAGAGATTTCCTGTATACCCACTGCTCACCCCCAGAGTCCCCCCCCACATTATCAACATCCTGTACCATTATGGTACATTCATTAGAATGACGAACTTGCATGGACACATGATTATCACCCAGAGTCCACAATTCTCATTAGGGTTAACTCTTGGGGTTGTACATTCTGAAAGTTTAGATGAACATACAATGATACATATCCACCAATATAGAACTCCACAGAGTTGTTTCACTTCCCTAAAATCTTCTGTGCTCCACCTATTCATCTTTGCATCCCCTCACCCCAAATTCTGATCTTTTTCCTGTTTCTATAGCTTTGCCTTTTCTAGAATGTCATATAGTTGGCATCATAATTAATATTTTTAAATACTTTTATTGCCTTACTGTCACCTTAGTGGGTTTTAGGAGGGAAGAAGAGATTTAAAAATTGATGCTGAATGTGTCATATTGAAGGGAACACCATTTTCTACCAATTTTTCTTTTTAAATTAAAGATGGATTTTCTAGGAAGAAAAAATCAAAATCAACTTAAATATGTGAGAGAGGGTGAGCTATGGGAGACCCAAATTCTGTGAAATTTCCAGTCTTGGGAATTCTCTTGTGGCACTTTTAGCAACATTTGGGTCTACCTTCTGGGAAGCTACAACTCCACACAGAAGCAGCCTGCAGCATCACACCCCCATCTATATCTCACCAAAAATCCTGTAATGGGTGGATTGAGTCCCCCAAGTGCTGCCCTCAGCACTTTATCTGTGACTTTATCTGGAGATAGGGGTCTGTACAAAGGTAATGAAATCACAATGAATGGTCAGGGTGAATCCTAATCCAATATGACTGGTGTCCTAATAAACAGGGAAATTTGGACACAGGCACGTACAGCAGGAAGAATGAATGTGGACACAGGAAGAGAACCAAAGATGCTGGAGGTTCCCAGAACCCACTAGAGAGACACACAGTATTCTCTCCTACAGACTTCAGAGGGAACATGGCCCTCTTGGACTTCCAGCCTCTAGACTGTGAGAGAATAAATGTTTGGTTCCAACTCCAAAGTACTAATTGGATTGTTTTGATATGGTACACCTGGAAATCTAATAGAAACCACTATCGTTGGAAATTCAACATGATGAACTTTCTAAAATGAGATTGTAGGTACCTGGTTTGAAGATCAGATTAAAGACTCTTGTTTGTTTTGTTTTAATAACCTTAGCTTTTTAAATATAAACATTGAACTGAGGCTCCTTGACTAGAAGTTTCTAATCCTTTTGGTAGGAGGGTTCCCTACCTCCTTTGGGAAAAAGAGAAAAAGGTAATAGGTAGTTAAATATTGAGATCTATCTCCTCCCATGCTTTGAAGATGAAGAAATGTAGTTTAATTGGCTCTGGACTGTCTTGGGGTGATTTGATATTCTTTTTAAGAAGATGTAAGAAGGAAAAGATTATCATATTAAAATGAAGTTCCCTGGGTCTCCAGTTTTGAAGGATCTATTCCAGGCTTCCTCTCCTTGTCTCCTGATGGTTCCCCTGGGCTTCCTTATTTGTCTGCAACCCAGAGAAAGGACTTAAAAGAGTTGTTTGCCCTGACTTCCCCCAGCTTGCCCTCTGCATCCCTCCTCTACTCTCTCATTCTGACTAGGGTTTCCTCCTCTCAAAATATATCAAAATCCTGAGATTTGGAAGAGACAAATGCACTCCTTTGTGCTTGCCCTGTGCCCTTGACTCCTAGCTTACCCTTAACTGGAGCAGCCACACAAACACTGCAGGAAGCAGCACTCTCCATACATTTAGCACAGAGAGGGAAGCTTCAGCCTTCCCAAGGGTGCCCACTGCTTAAGAGTTTTACACATCATTAGCTTCTGATGGCCCTGGCTTCTCCATGTCATTTAATGCAAGTCATCTCCACCAGCTTTAACAGTGCATAATCCCAGAATTTGAAGGAGGGGAACCTTTTGAAACAGTTTTAACTATTGGTGTCTTTTCTGTTTGAAACTCTAAGCCCTAAAATTGCTACATTTGGACATTTTTTAAATGTCAAGTTCTTCTGTGTCCTAATACATTTCAGATCATTTCCCTACAAACACAATTGAAGTTTACTTGGAGGAAACATGGGAATGATTATAGGACCACACTTACTTGATACAAAATAGTCACCCAAAATGTTTCCATCTCACTTTGACTTTAAGACTGTCTCTGAAGCATTCAGTGATAAAATTTATGTGTCTTGGTTAGGCTTTTGATTAAAATGGAAAAATTGAGGACCCATGGGCAAATTTAAATTCTTCCTCAGTTTTTCCACTGATAAAATCAATACTTCAAAACATGGAATCCTTTCTAAAGATTTGTGTTAATGGGAGGAATAAGGAGAAAATCAGTAACAATACTGTTTTCACAAATTACAGACCTCTTCAGAATTGTGTTTGATATGAAATTAACAGTCTGTCTTTAACTTCCTCTTTGCAGTTGTGAGCTGTTTACTATTTAAATGTGCAACCTTATATTTCAGAGAAGATGGAAAATAATCCCCGTTCAGACCATTGTCTGCACCCATCTTTGTTGATACCTTAGTGCAAGCTTAGCATCATGTTCCTATTTGTTGTTATATAGATCAGTTCTAACTCTGACTTCCTGGATCCTTGTGTAGTTTTGAATGTGGTGTATCCAAAAATAAGAAAAATCTGGAAAAATTTCAAAGCTGAAGTAAAAATGGCAGCAATTTGAAATCTAAAAATCAAGGTTTTAATCTTTTAAAAAATCAATTTCATTGTTAATTTCCCATTAGACATTTCCTAGGAGCTGCTGAAGCAAACTACAAAAAGGTCAGTCAGATTGCAGTTGAATAGAAAATTTTAGATTATTATCACAACCAACTAGCATTATTTGGAAATCTGACATAAATAATGCCTAACAAACATAGAGGTAGGGAGGACTTTTAGATTTCACAATGCCCACCCTGGCTGTTGACTTCTGCCTATGGGTAGTGACACAAGCTCCATTCTGGGATAAACAAGAACATGCAGTTCCATCACCCAACATCACCTTGGGAAAGAAACTTCGTTTTTGAAGTTTCAGGTCCTTCACCTGTAAAAATAGCAGTGAAAAAAGTGCTTTTTAAGATCCTTTCAATTGGAAAAAAGTTTGATTACAGGTAATTTTCTGATGAGTGCTTGCAGGAAGTCTTTGAGGAGGAATGAAATAAGAAGCAGAGTCATGGAAATTTCTTTCAAGAATTCCAGATACAGTCAAGGCTGGAAAATGGTGCAACTGAAACTTCAGAGATAAAGGAGAACAGAACACCTTTGGAAGGATGATATTTCCTTCACTGTACCAATACCTAAAAATACAACAGCCCTTTTTTCTCCATGTTGATACATCTATGACGCTCTCACCCCATCCCAGTAATGTCTGAAACCATGAATAATACTGAATCCTATAATTCAATACCTTTTCCATCTTAACTAAACATTTACAACACACTGTGGCCATTACCTTTATAGTTGGAGGTGTGACAGCAGAACTAGCCTGAATTTATTTTTCCTTATTCACAATTTCAGGAATGGAAGATTGGTTTTTACCATAGATCTCAGTGACCACAGCATGAGATTCTTTTTTCTTTCCTTATTGTCTAGAACATTATTTTTTTCCACTTAAAGAAGCACTTTACAGATCCTCTTTGGTGTATCTGAATTGCCAGCATTACTACTTTTGCACTTTGAGGTGATTATTAAGTAAATTAGGGTTACTTGAACACAACCATTGTGACACAGCAACAAGTGAGCTGATAACCAAGATGGCTACTAAGGGATGAACAGGCAGGTGGTGCACACAGGGTAGATATGCTGAAAAAAGGTTTGATTCACATTTTGAATTAAATGGTGTGAGATTTTTATCATCCTCTTCAGAACAGCACACAACTTATGAATTGCTTATTTCTGGAATTTTCCATGTAATATTTTCAGCAGTCAAATATGGATAACAGTGAATTGTGAAACTGCAGATAAGAGGGGAACTGATCTACTGTAAAACATCTAGCAATATATCAGGCATCTTTCTTGTTCCCTAGAGCACACTAAATGGAGGCTATAAGTGATCCTGGGAGTTGGCTGCCCATTAAAATAGGAAAGGTGCATGTGCAGAACACCTGAAAGGGAGATTGTTGAAATAGTCTAAAAATCTTTAGTAATGAGCTAAAAAACTATGAGGAATAATTGTGAACTATCTAGGGAGCACTAAAGACAAACAGAACAGAAGCAAGACAGGATACCAAGGTAAGAAATACGCAGTAATGATACATCCATGGACAATGTGACCCTGAAATAACCCTGGAAATTTACTTCTAGACAATGATAATGAAAGTTATATGAACAACTGTACCAAGGGAGCCAAGATCAATGCAAAGTAGAAAGGTCCTAGGGATGGACCAGTCCTTGGGAAGTCAAAGGGCAGGGTTCACAATGAACTAAAGAGGAAACCTGCATCAATGAAGTAGCCTCAAACAGGCTCCTGTTCATGTTGGTCACTTGACAAATGTGTATTAATTGACAGGCTAGTGGACAGATGGATGGTATCCTTGATGTTAAAAATAAGTAGGAAAGGGGCTGAGGAACATTTTAAAAGGCAGAATTCATATCTGAGAAAGCTCTGTTTCCTTCTGCCCTGGTTATCTTTTGTTTTCTCCTTGTCTAATGACTGTCTCAGGCATTCTCAAAGCCACTCAAGCCCACTGATCCCCCAACGAAGGAGGTGTCAAACCTTTCCATGGTTACAGAAGTGGTTATGTCTTATTCAATCTCCTTTTCTTTATTTGTTTTGCTCCTCTTAATCAGGTTCTCATTCTCTGACCTGTGACCTGATAGCTTCCTAATGGGGCTCCCTGTGTGCAATTTCAGCATAAGCCAGAGAACATTCTGCATGTCTGCTCAAACACTTTCCAAGAGTCTTCCTTTAAAGTTTAAATCCCAATTACTCTGGTGGACATGCCAAAATTTTTCCTGGAACAATTTTCCAGTCATGACTTCTACTTTCCTCGAGATCCCTCAAGACCAGTTGGAACTCCCTGTCCTCAATCCTCACTCACCCTCGTTCATCTGTGCTTGTGTCCTTATGTATTTTCACTGCCTACAATGTCCTTGGACACCCCCCTCCCCATCTTAAGTATCCTTCTAGCATCAGCAAGAACTAATCACTGTATATGGCCCTCCTTGTTTTTTTTCCCCAAACTTCATTCATCTACTAACTCTTAATGATTATACAAATGATCTCTTATTATGGTTGACTTCTGACTTTTGGGCTTTATGATGGTGCAAATGCAGTATGCATGCAGTGGTGCTACGATTTTTGATCTTATAAATATCTCTTAAAGGCCCTTGTTCTTAAGGCTTGGTCACTAGCCTGTGGTGCTATTGGGAGGGGTGGAACATTTAGGAGGTGGAGTCTAGGGAAAGGAAGTTAGGTCCTTGGTGGTGTGCCCTTGAAGGGGATATTGGGACCCTCTCTCTTTTTGGAGAAGTTCCTCCTGCCATGATGTACTGTGTTATTATAGGCTCAAAGCAAGCCTGCCAAGCAACTGGGCTTATGATATGTAGCTGGTTCCTCTTGCATGATGTTGGGCAGCTCCAAGCCAGTCATACATTCAAAAAGGAAAATAATCCATATCCTCCAGTATACTATGTTGCTAGGCTAAGATGTTTATAGGTTAGGTGCACTAAATGCATTTTTGACTTACTATATTTTCAACTTATGATGCATCTATTGGAATATACTCCATCCTAGTCAAGAAGCATGTGTGCCATCAATCCCAATAATGTAGCCAGCTCCTCAAGGGCAAGAATTACACCTGATAGTCCTTTCTCCACAGTGATTAGCATGTCTGACAGAAAGATTTATTACCATCATTGAGATTATTGAGGCACATGTTGAATATACAAAGTCATTTCAAATGAGTTTTATTAGTTACAGTGAAGAGAAGCTAGGTTTTTGAAGGCCATAAAACAGAATTTTGAAACCAGAATTCCATCTGAGTATAAATTCAATTAAAGTTTTTTTTTTTTTTAAATGTGGTATTGGTTTTTCATTTCTGCTGCTAGTTGTTTCCAGGCAACCTGAACTTGTCAAATACAAAAGCATAAAACAGAAGCCTGTGAAATATATGACCTTACTTTGAAAATCCTGCCTTTGGCAGGCTAAGTACACTATTCAGCATTATGACAAGACATTTCTTAAAGGCCAGTCCTTTTTCCTAATATTGGGTTTTTCTCCAGTGATTTTAGGATGGAAACTTGGTGTGGCAAAGAACATAGCATATGGAAGTATATACACTGAACAATTTGAGCCCTGAATTTATTGTTGTGAGATTAGGAAAATCATTTAAACTTTCTGATCTTTAATATTTTTGTCTCTGAAACAGGCATGATCCTCTTACCTGATCTTTTCATAATGAATGAGGTGATTGTGAGAAGAGATTGGATAGTTTACAGAGTAAAGATGATGCCTTTTGTCACTGTCATTGTCACCAACATGTACTGAGGGCAGGGAAGGAGAAATAGACCTTTGGAAACTCTGCCTGGCCAGGAATTTAGGGGCATCCCTCTAGCTCCCATTGGGCTGCTCCTATAAGGGGCAGCACACATGCAGCATTGGCTAGTCCTGAGCTATGTCCTTCTCATGTCTCCAACTCATACTCACCTTCACACAGCTGGAATTAGAGCAATCTGGCTCTACCTTCTTGCCTCCCAGTTCCTTAATCTCAGCCAAGGATGGCTCACTTGAATCCCCTACCCCTTTTGCTCTAGGCCCCTGGCTTATTGAAGGGCTCACTCTTTTGCAGCTACTGGGATGAGTTTTTTGTTGTTGTTTTCTTTCTTTTTTTTTTTTTTTTTTTTTGCGGTGGGTGGGGAGACTCTGGACAGCAGTGGAAAGGGTAGTTCCAGTCAGATTCCAGTTAAACAAAAGAAAATCCTTTGCCATTTGTTCTTAGGTTGATTTTGAACTCTGATCACTGCCCAGAGCTGCATCTGGCATCTTTCCTTTCCCTGTTAACACAGCAGAGGAACAATTATCTTTTCTGTGAAAACTGTCAGGAATCTTTTTCCTTCTCTCTTCTTACGCAGCACCAGGATGGGGCAGATGAAATAAAAAAGTGACAGAAAACACCTGGGGCTCTTCACTACTGCAAACCCCTCCAGTCTTCAGACTATTTCTGAAGATCACTAGGAGAGAATTTCTAACTGAAAAGAGGAAATATTGAACATATTAAAAAGCTTCCTCCTCCTATCAAGGAATAAGACTCCTTCTGTTTCACCAGAAAATGCCATCTCAGAAGAACGTGCAATTGTCTTTTCTGTTATGACATAATAAAATGTTCCTTTGTCAGGAATGAGTCAACCTCATACCTTTTCTCCTCAGGCATGAGGAGTGTCTTTGATGTATTCCTTGTCTATTTTGCAATCAATACAAATCCCTCACATGATTTGAGAGCAACAGTAGAGGACCATTCTTCTGAAGAGAGATTTTTAAATGCTATCTTAAATCCTTCAGGCCGACTCCCAAGGCAGGATTGCATCTTTGGTGTAGGTATGAATGGGACAACATTATTCCGGAATAAAGTATTAGTATGAAGCATAATTTAGTCTTCATCCTGACCCATGAAATTTATGAGACAGCTTTAATTATTGAGCCATATGGCAGAGGGAAATTTGAGTAAACAAATTGTATTTCAATAAAATTCACAGTCTCATAAAATACAATAATTAAGGTGTAAACCACAATAGGTACACTTGTTTAAAGCTGTCTTTGCAGCTCACAGATAGTATATGGTGTCCACTTTTCTTTCTTTCAATATTCCCGGTTCATCACCTTAACCCTCAGATCAGCTTTGCTTTATGGAATCTCTCAGGGCATGCCTCTAATAGCCTGGGATATTGAAGATTTCTCTTTCTCCCTTTTTAAAAATTTCCTTTTTTAATTACATGAGTTAGCTCCTCCAAGACTTATGGGAAGAAAGCAAAATGAATGCTTTACCCTTATCATATCCCTCTCTGATTTCCCATCTCTCTTTTGAATGGCAAATGCAGAGCCCAACTTTGCTAAGTGTAATGTTTTCCCACCCTTGCAGGGGAGGTTAGGGTTAAGTTAATAAAAACTTAGCTGCTTTCCCAGAGGCCATGGGACGTTATAGAGAGCCCTGTGATTCTCCCAGGTCTGGTCCAAAGGTGCTTAAACACTTGAGACACTTGACAGTAAAGTAAATCTAACTCTAAGTCTCTTTTCATCACATGATCACCATCTTTTCTTTGCCTCAAAAGCGCACACAGTAGCCTGCAGCCTTTTTTTTGAGCAGTCTTTTTCTTCAAAGTAGCACTCACCAGCAGGGAATGTTATAAGATTGAGATCCCAATTAAGGCTGCCTCTGATTATATTTGACAAGTCCCTACTACTTAGGAAACAAGGCTAAAAAATCCCAGATTAAGTCAGTTGCAGAAGATAACCAGGATTAGAATTAAGGGGCTCACAAAAGCAGTATTCCTATGAGAATTTCATGAAATTGCAGTTGAGCAAGTCATATATTAAAAATAAAAATATTCAACAACACCTCATGCTGGAACATGAAGTAAACTAGTAGCACAGGTCAGATGGTAGCTGCCAAATATTACAACTATGTCTGGTGAAAAAAAATCATATAGTACAATTATGGGTATAGGAGGAGAGTGGAGACTACAGGTATGTAGAGTATTCCTTTAAACCAGTGATATTACACAATTCTACCGTATGAGTATGCAAAGACAAAATGAAGCCAGTGTTCTTCTATCCAAAGAGTGAGAGATGGGGTTTTCTATTCCATTTTTGGAGACAGAGTCTATACCATTAGGAGAACCCTCATCCCTTTCTCCCAGTGGCCAATCTGCTGAGTGCAGGCAATGGCTAAGAAAGTTAACCAGTAGGTATAGGACATTATTCTAGTTAATATGAGCGAGATGAGCCAGACAGATGGCCAGAAGAGTTTTTAATAAGTGTAGTGTTCAATTAAATGAAATGAATTCAGGAGTGAATGATTGCCTCAACGAATGAATGTCATATTACCAGTAGTCTTTCTCCTGCTCTGTTGGGGCTGAACATCTAATGGGGAGCAAGACAGATGTACATGAAACAAAGCTTACACTAAGATCCCCCTACCTTAGTAACGGTGGGTGGGGGAAATGTTGATTTAATCTTGAGTAGCTAAGGGAGCAGGGCCAAAATGCTGACTTCCTTTTCATTGCTGGAATTCCAGAACCCAGGAAGGTTGCATGGCTTCTCTGCATCATGATCATGATAGGTAGCACTTGGAAGACTAAATATTTATCCACACGGTACATATGTCTATATCAGGAGTTACTTTTTTTAGTAACAATTTGAAAATATGTAATCTCAAACCTACAGAAAATTGTAAGGGTAGGTATAGCATACTGAACTCATTTCTCTCAGATTCACCTATTGTGACTATCTTGCTCCATCTGATTTTTTTCTTTCTTTTTCTTTTTTTTGAGAGAGAGAGAATTTTTTAATATTTATTTTTTAGTTCTTGGCGGACACAACATCTTTGTTTGTATGGGGTGCTGAGGATTGAACCCGGGCCGCACGCATGCCAGGCGAGCGCACTACCACTTGAGCCACATCCCCAGCCCCTAATTTCTTATTTATACACTCTCTAGTATATGATTATACTGTATATTATGTTTTATATTAGAGAAAAACTATTTTTTTCTGAAGTATTTGAGAGTCAGTAACAAATATTTTCCCTTTAATCTCTAAATACTTCAGTGTGTATTTCTTATGAAGAAGACCAGGATTTCTCTGCCCAAGATTTATTTTTTTAGTTTTACTTTTGGTACCAGGGATTGAACTCAGGGGCCCTATTTTGTATGTTATTTAACGACAGGATCTCACTGAGTTGCTTAGGGCCTTGGCAATTTGTTGAGGCCAGGTTTGAACTCTATCCTCCTGCCTCAGCCTCCTGAGCTGCTGGGATTACAGGTGTGTGCCACCACACCCAGCTCAGGATTCTTTTTTAAGTAGGAAAAAAATTGCTCTGAGTGCTTGATTGGCACTCAGCTAGTACAGGTGCTCCTCAATTTATGATGGAGTTATGTCTGGATAAACCCTTTATAGGATGAAAATATCAGAACTAAAAATACATTTATTATACCAAACATCATAGTATATCTTAACTTACTGTTAAGGTTTGGATATGAGGAATCCTCCAAAGCTCATGTATGATACAATGCAGAAATGTTCAGATGTGAAATGATTAGATCATGAGAGCTGTGACCTAATCAGTAGATTGAGCCATTTGATGAATTAATTAATTGAATGGATAACAGGGTAATAACTGTAGGCAGGTGGGGCATGGCTGGAGAAAGTAGGTTACTAGGAGTATGCCCTTGGGGATTATATTATTCCTGGCTCCTTTTTCTCAAGCTCTCTCTGCCTCTTGGCTATCCCAAACTGAGCAGATTTTCTCTGCCACACCCTTCAGCTTTGATATTCTGCCTCACCGCAGCCCTAGAGCTATGAATTTGGTCTGTCACAGGAGAAAACATATTTCCAAAGAAGGGTTCAAGGATTTCTCAGAGGGAAGGGAAAATTCAACTCAGGACCAGTGGGTTTCTTTGTATACATGACAGAAATGAATTTCAGCACAAGGTAGATAAAGGCATAGACAGGTTTGTTAGGAGGTAAACACATATTCAAGGGAGAATGCAGCCTATCTCTAGAGTGAGAAGCCCCTCCTTGGGTAGGGGATCCCATATTTACAGAAGGACTATAGGTAGGGGCCAGACTGAAAATGGAGCCAGGATGGAGCTGCACAATTTCACTCCAGTTTTCCCTGAGCCTGTGTTTTGATTGCCCTCATTTTAGGAGGTCATAGGCCAAGGGCATGTTGCTCAAGATTTGCAACCCTGCTTTCTGCATTTCAGTGGCTTCTAGGGGTTTCCTTGAAGACTCAGTGTACCTCTCTTTACCCTAAATCCCTATCTCAGGCCAACCATAGATTGAACTTTTGAAATTATGAGTCAAAATAAACTTTTCCTCTTATAAGTTGTTCTTGTTAGATCTTTCAAACACAGTAATGAAAATCTGATTAACACATCTATATTAAACATTATCAGAACATTATGTTAGCCTACAGTTGGGCTAAGTCATCTAATACACAGACTATGGTATAATACAGTGTTGACTATCTCATGTATACTCACAGATGGGCATTTTGTAGACATTTTGTGATGTGAAACTCAAAACATAATATCCAAACACCTCTGGCAACACAGTACTATATTGAACATCATCAGCTAAAAGAGGGGGTCCTATTTATCTTGATTATGTTTGTCTCTCTGGCCCCTTTAAAGTGGGAATGGAGTGGAAAACTGAGGGTTTCAGTCTTTCATAAATGAATAAGATCTTTCTGAGAAGACTGCTTTGAACACCAATCTCTATTCTTTCCACATCTGTTATCCCTTGCTGCATAAAAATTCATCCCAAGACCGAGTGGCTTGGGAAAAAAGACCTTCTTTTTGCTTGTTGTTCTATGGGCTGAAGTGCTGAGTGCTGGGTAGGGCTTAAGGTCCAGAAAGGGTTCTCAAGGCTCTGGCACCTCAGCAGTCCTACATATGACCTCTTTATCCATGTTGCTACTTAGGGCTTCCTTACAGCGGTGCACGTTCACAGAAGTTGAACTACTCTCCTGACTTTAAGGGGGAGTTTCCAAGCAGCCAGTTCTCTTGAAAGCCACTTTAGAAGTCACAAGGCTTTACTACCTTACTGTATTGTTTCAGATGAGCCAGAGGGACAGTAGGATTAAGGGCAGGAAAACTCCTCTATCTTGTGGTATAAGTATGTATGTATATAGGTGTATATGTATGACCCCCTCTAAACTCTAGACAGCAAGCTCTTTGAATGCAGTGTCCCTGTCTGACTCGTCTTAGTAACCCTTTCATAGTACTTAGCTCAATGACTGGGACTAAATAGGTGTTTAATATTTATGGAATAAATATGGATTACAAACATACTCAATAGCCCAACTTCCTTACATTATTTCTGAGGACTCAGAAAGCTAATTGGTTATTTCAAGTTTGCAAAGCCCTATCTTATTAGTCCTAAAGACAGTACTATATGTTAATATTCTAGATGGGATTGGGGAAATATGACTAGGGCCTCAGGAGGGCTGTTGTAGGCTTGTGGGGAAAAAGTATGGGAAAGATTGTTAGTTTTCTTTGCTCTTGGTTTCTGTGTTTTTCAGTAAAAATACTTCCTCAGATGGTTAAATGGCTTATCTGGGCCTAATGTGTCCATAAAATTTATCTTTTCTCTAGATCTCTTCTTTCCATATCTGCCAACAGAGTAAGGATGTCATATTTAAGATACCATGGGAAAGACATGGAAGATAGAAGGGTCTGTGGTTCTAGAGTGGCCACGAAGAAGGCTGAAAGTATGAGCAGTCCACTTTTATCCTTCTCTGGTCCACTGCAACCATTGCTTAGGAACCCATGAAACAAACTTGGTCAGTTAATAGGCCAGAGGCATCAGGTATTAATACAGCTCTGCTCAGAGTTAAACAGTAAAGAGAAATAATTTCATTTAAATTAAATCATCTTTAATTCAAATTGAACATCTTTCCCTTAGGTACCAACATACCACCACTTCCCACCCCCAGCTCCATGGGAACCAGAGTCAATTTAGAACCCAGTGCCAGAGACTTCTGTCTCCTGGGCCAACTTGCCTAACTTCAGTTTTGGTCCTTGAAACTCTTATTTTGACATTGGGGAAAAAATTACATTACCAGTAAAAATCCAGTATCCTTCTGGATTTTTCTGAAGGAAAATAAATTTTCTATAGGAACATAAATTACATCTGGCTTCCATGAGAGTTACAAATGTAGCAGAATGTCAGGCAGGGAAAGCATGAAGAGCAGCCATTCCTGACAGTAGTTCCATGGAACAGCCACACATGCTGGAAGATTGCAGGCTCTCTGACAGGCAGATGGAACACAGATGAAACATAAATAAACCTCACAATTGGTCCCCTGGGAAAACATTTCATATCTACAGAGGATTTGCCATCATTTTGTCCAGAAAAGCAAGGTCTTAGTTATCTGTGAGTTATCTAGATGGTAATCTCAATTCTCTGCCATGCTGCTAAAATCTAGAAAGGAAGTTAAAATATTCTCTTGGGAGAGAAAAGAGAAGTCACCAAGTTTGTGCATCAAACTTTTTTTTATATACTTTGTTTTTTAGGCTTTCCTTTAGGTTTTGTTTACACCTCCTTCATACAGAAAGAAAGACCTGGTTATCTGATCTCATAGAAACCACCTTAGGAAGAAGGCAACCTCTGGAGGTAGGCACACAATAGAAGAAAGTGGCAGCCTGGTACAGCAGGAGGAGACCAGGACAAAAAATAAAAACTCACAATAGTATTAAAGAAGCAGAGCACCCACGACTAAACACTCAAGGTCACTCCAGGTGAACTGGGCTGGTATGAAATAATCACACAGAGAGAGACAAATACCTTTTTCTGTCCTGCCACAGCTTTTCTGACCTTAGGGGTCTATGGAAAAAAAGAGAAGAGCATGAGCTGAACCCTTTTACTTGGAAGAAGCCATTCAAATGAGGCAAGGGGTAGGATTACAAAGGAATAGGTGAGTGTAGCTCAACTCCTGTGGGTGATGCCTACACCTGAATACAAGCCTTGCTATCAGAGCTGGGACAATACCCCAAGTCACCAGAAATGCAGTGATTGGTCAGAGTCTCTTGCTTCAGGACTGGAAGGCGTGGTCATTCAGAGCATCTCCCCATACCCTGAGGCCACTCAGGGAGAGCAGGTTAATGGGCCCTCAAGTCTGCTAAGGGCCTGTCAGAGATATATCACAGAAAATTATCAAGACAGGACTTGCGAGGATCAACAAAGGGTTAATTACATTATCATTTATAGATTTGGCTTAGAAATAAATCCCTCCTGGGATGAGGGTGTAGCTCAGTGGTAGAGCTCTTGCCTAGTATGTATGAAGCCTGGGTTCCAACAGAGTAAGGATGCCATATTTAAGATATGTCATACAAAAATAAAAAGAAAAAAAGAAATATATCTTTCCATATAGAGTATTTTCAAAGGTTTTATACTTAAGGGAATAGATTTAAGTTATCTGAAAAAGTCTGTTTACTAATTCTATTAGTATGCTCTTGCAGTTCTAACAATGTGCCACAGCCTGGGGGACTTAAACAATAGACAATTATTTCTCACAGTCCGGAGACTGGAAATTTAAGATCAAGGTATCTTCAGGGTTGGTTCTCTCAGGCCTCTTTCCTTGGCTGCCCTCTTGCTGTGTCCTCATATGGCCTTTCCTCTGTGGGCACCACCACTGGTGTCTCTGTGTGTCTAAATTTCCTCTTCTAATAAGGACATCTGTCACATTGGATTAGGGCCCACCCTAATTGCCTCATTTTACCTTAATTACCTCTTTAAAGGCCCAAACTCAAAATTCCAGTCATAGTCTAAGGTACAGGGGCTTAATTTCCACCTAATTCCTAGTTTATATAAAAGACTTGAAATGCCAGTGTGTGTGTGTGTGTGTCTGTTTACAACCTATGTATTTGGGGGAAGATATGAGTCAGCCTGTTACAGTGACAAAAATTCATTTAATTTGTGCTATATTGTGTGTTGTGCTAGTTAGCTTTCCTTCACTATAAAAATATCTGAGATAATAATTAGAAAAGCTTTATTTTGGCTCACAGTTTTGGAGATTCTGGTACATGATCAGTTGACCCTATTGCTTTGGGGCCTGTGACAAAGCAGCACAACATGGCAGGAGTGTGTGGTGAAGCAAAACCACTTACTTCATGCACAGGTGGGGAAAAAAAAGTGGGAGTGGAGTGAGGAAGGGTCCAAGGTCCCACAATCCTCTTCAATGGCATATACTGTCCTCTAGAGAACTAAGGACTTGCCACCACCTCAAATTATATCACCCTGGGAATCAATCTTTTAACATATGAGCCTTTGGGGGACACTCAAACCCAAACTATAACATGCTTCAAGTAACTCAGCCTCAAAAAAAAATTGGCAGAACTACCAGGAGATCCTTTTATTCTAATTATTCTGAACCTACTGACAAGAAGGTTTAGAAAATTACTGTTTTTGTCATACTCCTCCACTTTTCTTACACACACACATACACACACACAAACACACACACACACATCATACATGTATAGGAGATCAAATTTGGCTTATTCTATTTCCTAAACACTTTTGAAAGCTTTTCTTCCTGCTGCCACTGCCTTCATTCATACCCTCCTTATTCTCTTCTGAACAACAGCAGCATCCTCTCTAGTTTCTGTGAGGAGCCAATTTCTCTGAAGCAGATTTTATTATATCACTTTACTCCAAGGAGTAAGTTAAAATATTTCTGCTTGGATATATTTTTTAATCCCCCTTCTGTTGCTGAGCTGTAAAATACTCCTTGCTAGGAAATGATTGTGTCCCCTCAACATACATATGCTAAAGCCTTAACCCCCAGTTCTTCAATGAATCTATATTTGAAGAGAGGGCCTTTAAAGAGATGTTTAAATAAAAATGAGGCCATTATGGTAGGCCCAAATCCAATATGACTGGTGTCTTGTAAGAGAAAATTTTAACACACAGAGATACCAGGGGTGTACCTGTATACAGAGGAAAGACCATGTGAGGACTTAGCACAGAGATGGCTGTTGAAGTTTGGATCTAGAAGGGTCTCCAAAGGCCCGTTGTTAAAGGCTTGGTTCTAGACTGATACCACTGGGAGGCAGTGAAACTTTTAAGAGAGATGGGCTAATGGAGAAAATGTAGGTAATTGGGTGCCTTCCCTTGAAGGGGATATTAGGACTCTAGGACCTTTTTTTTCTTCTCTTTTGCTTTCTGGGCATGAGGTAGCAGTTTTGCTATATCACGTGCTCTCTGACCTGATGTGGTACCTCACCACAGACAATAAAGCAAGAGGGCCAAAAAATCATGGACCAAAACCTCCAAAACTATGAGCCAAAATAAACCTTTTTAATAAGTTGATTACCTCAAGTATTTATTATAGTGACAGGAAGTCAACTAATACAACTGCCATCAGGAAGCCAAAAAGAGAGGATTCATAAGAAGCCAATCCTGAAAATACTTTGTTCTTAAAATTACAGCCTCTGGAACTGGGAGATCATGTTTGTGTTTGAATACCTCAAGGCATGGTGCTTTGTTATAGCCTGAGAAAGCTAACAGACACCTTGTTTTTGGGTTCCTATAACTCCTTGAGCACACTTTTTTTAGTTTGAAACCCAGTGTCTAAGAATTGTTAGTGCTCTTGCTTTTTTCCTACTGGATCATGAGCTCCTTGAGGGTTGTGTGATCTTATTAGCCTTTTCTCCCTATGGCCTAGTGCAACGCTTGACATCAATATTCATAGAGCAATAGGCAGAAGAATCTGTGTCTCAATTAGAATCTGGAGAAACTGTAGCGGCTGGTGCCATTAGAAGCTTGGATGAGAGAAATAAATTTTATGAAAATATATTTGGCAATGCAGTTTCACTCCATAAAATGTGTACAATATAGATAATATAGCACCACCAGAGGGAAATTATGGTTTCCTGTTAACTGTGCAATTGGCTTCTATCCATGTTCCAAATTTAACTCTTATTACTCTTTGTCTTTATGTTTTGTTGTAACAAAAGTAAATAATTTGCTGTTTCCTTGCCCTGTCTCTCTCTCCCATCACCTTGCCTGCCATGTATACCATGCTGGGCCCAACCTCTTTGATAGAGCTTACACCATCCCTTGGCCAGGAATGCCTCACTATGTGCTATAGTCTGGGTATGCTTTGTCACCCAAAGGTGCATTGCTGGAAGCTTGGCTCCCAGTGTGGTGGTGTTGATGTCATGGTGTTTATAAGAATGGGGCTTAGCAATATGTATTATGGTTTGTATATGAAGTGTCCCCCCAAAGACTCATGTATTGAAGGTTTTGTCCCCAGAGTAGCAATGAAGTGGGGAAGTGACTGAATCATGAGGGCTCTGACCTCATAAGTAGATTAATCCAGGAAAAGCTGAATGGACTGCTGGGAAGTGGTGAAAACTGCAGGAGGTAGGGCATGGCTGGAGGAAGTACATCACTGGGAGTGTGTCCTAGAAAGGTACCTCTTGTCCCCAGTCCCCCACTCCATTCCTGGCTACCATGAATTGAGTAGCTTTCCTCTTACAGACACTTTTACCATGATGTTCTGACTTATCTCAGGTCCACAGCAATGGGGCTGGCTGACCACTGACTGAAACCTCTGAAGCTATGAGCCAAAATAAATATTTTCTCCCCTAAGTTGTTGTCCTCAAGCATTTGCCACAGTGATGAAAAGCTACTAATTCAGACAGTAAATAGGGTACCACCTCAGAAGGGATTAATACTGGTCTCCTGAATGAGTTCTCATGAGAGCAAGTTGTTATCAAGTAGGACCACTCCACATGCTTAGCCCCTCCTGCACAAAATTCATTCCCTTTCTGCTCCTCTGCCATGTTGCAAAGCAGTCAGGAGGTTCTCACTAGGATATTGACACCATGCTCTTGGACCTCTGGAACTATAAACTAAATAAACTCATCTGTTTATAAAGTACCCCCTGAGAATTTTGTTAGAGCAACACAAAATAGACTAAGACACCCTGCTTCACCCTGATAATACTTATGTATCTTATATAAGAGTTTGCCCAGGTATCTTCTCTCGTAGGAATTCTTCTATGACTGATTTGAATTAGGGAACATACTCTTCTTTACAATACATCAGTGCAACTAGTATACACCAATAAAAGTTACCTGTTTCCAATGAACCTCAAATTTTTCAAAAACTTTATCCTTGGTGCACAATTCCTGGTAGATAAAATACTCAACAGGTGATAGTTAGTATCCCTTTTTAGTAAAATAGTAACAACCTGTGGAAGGGAATGTTAGGTATATGTAATTAATTAATTAATTAATTTTTCTTTTCAATTTCACATCTTTTTCTTCTAGTGATTTTTTACATAATATACTATGTTTTCAAACTGTTGATCTCTATGATTGGTGAGAAAAAAAGACAAAGAGAAGAGAATTAAAATTAAAGAGAATTAGAACACAATAAAGACATTAAAATGGAAGATAAGGATTTTACATACTTAATATCTAGTTTCATCACCACTTCCCTTAGCACTCTGAGGTGAATTGCACCCTGAGTCTCTGAAAATAAGGATTCAAAACTTGCCTCTCTTATGTCAAGAGCTTTGTAATGTTTTGAACAACTAATAATAAAAAAATAACTACCTACAAAAAAAACTTGCCTCTCACAACAAGGGGATGAATGTGTTCACTAATGTTCTGAAAGTTCTTCAAGAATGAAGCAGTGCACACAAATCTGACTAGTATTAGATATGCTCTATATGATAAACCTTAGATATGAAATTTATGCAATAAATTGAATGATATAACTCATAAGTAGAAAAGCAGGTACTGTGTACACTTTTGATACCTCCATTAATCCATAAAATCAACAACTTCCAAGCACTCATTCCAGATTTAACTATCAATAATCTGAATTTTAAATCTCTTTTGTTTGCATTCCAATGTGATTACTGACTCAATGTAGGGCTTTGTGACACATATTTTAAGGTATTTTTCATTGAGGAGTTCGTGTGTGTGTGTGTGTGTGTGTGTGAGTGTGTTATATATATATATATATATATATATATATATATATATATATATAGATAGATAGATATAGATATAGATATAGATATATATAGATATATAGATATATTTTCCAGTGACAGCACTAAGAAAACTCTTATATTTCATTTTAGGAGGTTTGAAATGCTGGGTTTTGCCATTATGCATCAGCTGCAGGTAAAACTTAGGCTATTATAATGGTAATGATTTCCTATGTCACTTCTTCAGCTTCTCTGCAACAGGAAGGTCTTTATAAGTGATAATATGCCTACTTTATGGTAATTGCTTATTTACTACCTGTCTTCTCCTTCATATGGGAGCTTCACAAAACCAGGAACTGAGTCTTCCTTCTTGTGGGGTATCTGGCTCCCAGCTGATGTTCAGTAAACACTCTACACAAAGTGTGTGTGTGTGCTGGGGGTGTAAGAGGGAAGAAAACATGGACATTCGTGGTATTAATATTACTTAAAGAAAAGCTATGGCTCTAGAGAGGGAGAGACTGTTGGAAGGTCTAGAAGGCTAAGAGCAAGGTTTTGAGATTGAACCGAAGGGTCGAGTTTGCCACATTGCCAAATCCTGGTTCAGATGACCCAATTATGTAAATATAGTATCACTAATACTTAAATCTTGTGATTTGAGGGAAAGTGAGGACAGATCACAGTTGAAATTGTGTATGACTTATAAAGTCAGGTAAACTGAACTCTCTGGAATTTGGAGCCTCACTTCTTTGGAGTGTTGATAGAAGCCTTAGTGGTGCTTTTGCACTTAGTCATTTTAACTATCTTTTATGGAACCCTTATTCTTTCTCAAGTTGTGCTAGGCATTTTTCTGATTGATTTCTGTTTCTCACAACTGTGGAAAACATCTTTATACCCATTTTACAGAATGAGGAAACTGAAGCTCAAATTCCACACAGATGTTAAGAGGTAGAAAATTTAAATCTACTTAGGATTTAAGTGATCCTTTCCCTGCACAATAGTATATCTCTGCAGAGGCTGCTTTTTTGGATTTTTGCATGTGATTTGTTTATGTCATTTAATTTTTATGAGCATCAGGTTTCTTGTCTGTCAGGCAGAGCAGTGAGGAGTTAATCTTTCAGGTCTGTTTTCCTCTAGAATTCTAAAAGTGGAAGAATGGAAGCAGGAAAGACACTCCCTGCTGCGGTGGAGCTGTCCATGGTACTGAAAAGGCTGGTTCCCAATAAAGCAATAATAAGCTTGTCAAAGGAAGAGGCACAAGAGGCTAGAAGCACCTCTGTTAATAAAGATCTTGCTGCTATTCTCTGGGTCTCTGAAGTAATTAAGCATGCCATCTCTTACTGCTGAATGTATGGATTATACCATGAACCAAGCTACTGCAAATTTAAGATGCAAGTAGACTTGCACAACCCCCGCCTCTCACACACACCTGGAAAAAAAAAAAAAAAAAAAAAAAAAAACCATGTATTTTAGCCAAATAAGCTGAAATAACATTTGTCTCCACTTTTTATTTTTATGCCTCAAATTACAGATTATTCTTCTGTGCAAGAGATGTTTTTGAGCCTGATTTTCCAAGCTTAGCCACCCTAAGAACCAAGTGAGATAATTTAGTGAAATCTCTAAGAAACCAAATAAGTTCCTTTGTTTAAGCACATTTTTTGCTTCTTTCATTTATTCATAGGAATACATGATCTTACATGTTTGTATCAAGGGACAGAATAAATCATAATAAAAGCAATAGTTTCATTTAAAAATTGTTGTAGTGGATACAGAGCATGAGAAAACATATAAGATAAGCACTCTTTCATACTTTTTTCTCCCAATCATGGCTAGTTACTGAAGTTTGTATTATCTTTTATTATTATTTCCAACATAACTTCCAATGTATAATTTAACTTGCAAAATAACATTAATAATAAACCTTAGGTATTTGGGGATTTTTTTTTACTCCATCATGACCTTTGCAAGGTGTCTTTTTAAATGGCAATGGTAAAGGCATACAATTTTTCAAATAGTGAAGTACAGGTCCTACTGAAAATTCATTATAAGCTAGAACTATATTAATAAGTATATATTGAACAAAGTGAAAGTTCTAAAAGCAAGAACTGGTAAAGGTATGAGGTGGACACTACTCCTGCTGGTTGAGTCTCTCTTTTTATGTACTTGAGTGGTGGGCACCCATGCATATAAATATATTTATTACATAAATACAGCTTTGCACTTTCAAATACACATGAATACACTCCCAAATATGCTGATACATGTATACGTAAATATACATGACTAAATCTAAGCTATTTCCATATGAGAGCAGAGATGACCTTGTTTTCCTGACTACAAATTATGTTCCTGAGCAAAATGAAAGTGGAAGTGAGTCTCCAAGGAGGACAGTTTAAAGAAAACTTGGGACAAAAAAAAATTTTTAAAAAGGTGAATTCCTAAGTCAAACCAAGGAAAGGAAGCTCAAAGCACAAAGATAGGGACATTTTCTCCAATTTGTGGGCAAAAAGTTTATAGAAATGTGAGATCTGAGGGGAACAGAGGGACATTTGAGCTCCTAGGGGGTTTTCAGCTTTGGGAAAATGGGAAGCAGACCCCTGGGCAGGTGCAGCATCACTCCAGGAGGCTGTGCAGAAACAAAGAAGGAACTGGAGAGTGCCCAGCACTCCGGGTAGATACACAGACTTGGCCAAGCAGCAACAGCAAGCAGCTGATGCAGACTGAGTAAATTCCATGGGGGGCAGCAAGGACCTAGAGAATGCATAAGTTCAGATGTGTTTTGGGGAAGCAATCTCAACCTCTATGATAGCTAATTTTATGTCAGCTGGACTGACTACAGGGTGCCCAAATACTGGCCTGAACATTATTCTGATGATGTCTGTGTGAGGGTGTTAAGACTGAGTAAAGCAGATTGCCTTTCCCAGTGTGAGTGGGCCTCATCTAATCTGTTGAAAATCTAAATACAACAAAAGACTGAGAAAAGGAGAACTGTTTTTGAGTTGAGACATCAGTCTTCTACTGCCTTCAGGATTGGATTTGGACTAGAACTCATGCCACAGGCTTACCTGGGTCTCCAACTGGCCAACTTCAGGCCTTAGGTCTTCTCAGCCTCTATAACCACAGGGCCAGTTCTTTACAATAAACCTCTTTTTTCCTCCCTCCCTCCTTCTACTCCTGTTCCTCCTCCTCTTTCCCCCTTTGTATCTATGTCTGCGTGTATACATATCTTATACAAATTGTTTCCCTGAGGAATTCTGAATCAGTTATGACATATTTTATCACATTATTATCTATACTTTTGTAAACTTTTTAAATTATGCTAATAATGCAGGAATATATGCTTCTCTAGAAAGTATCTAAAAATTAGAAACAGATACAATCCCATCTGTTATCACCCTGAAACCTACTTCCCTCCCTTTCTCCAGCAATAACTGAGATTCATTCCTGCTATGTTAAGTGATATTTTTCCAGTAGAAAAATTATTGACTGGAAATCACTGAGAATACAAATTCTCTCTCTCCCTCACTCTCTTTAAAGAGAACCACTGGAAATGTTAAGAACTTAATAAAAAAACAGGGCAAAAAAGAGCTTCAGGTGAGATGCTGGAAATACTTACCTCAGTAACCCTAGATTAATTCATGCAGGTTTTTTTAATAGAAGGAAAATGCAGTGAAAGATTTGGGCTTAAATGACCAGTTGATATACTATTTTGAAGTGAAGGAAGGAAGGAAAATAGAACAGAAGGGAAGGAAGAGAGAAATTCACATTCCTGAGGTTTCCTCCATATAAGGCAAATCTCTGCTGATAATGATTAATTACTTTTTTTCTAAATGCAGTTTTTTTTTTTTGCCCCACATTGATAATTTAAGGCATTTAAGGAAAAAAGGATGGACTGTCTGTCATGTGTGGCTCATTAACAGTTTATTAGGAGATGGATGTTTGAAAAAAAATCTAAAACATTTAAAAAAGCCTGTCTAAAAAGTTTCACAGAGTAGAATTCATTCCTAAGACACAGACATACTCAAGGCCTTCATGTGTGTTTTAATTCCTTCTTCACATGTTGTAGTGTAGCCACATGGTTATCATTTCATTGGATGCATCTGGTGCTCTGATTGTTCTGAAATAGTAATCTGGTAATGAAAGAATAAGTGTAGCTTCAAAAATGCCAGATGTACTCCTAAGGGCCCCCATGCCCAGGGAGATTCTTTCTGGCTTCTTGTCCAGGGCATAGTCCTTGAGACCAGGACTTTTAGGGCTTTTTACCTAGTCATATGGCACATGACCAAATCAATGACTTCACAATTCTATGAAATATCAAGTAGAGAGGAATTTCTTCACATATATGGGAGATAAGTCAAAGATGAATTACCTGAATACCAGTGGCAGAGAAATCCCTAGTTATAGAGAGTCTTCTGCTTTTACAGTATCTGCAGAGAAATTTATAGGTCACACTTGGATAATCAAGTCATAATCTGTTATGTGTTTTCCTTCCTGCAAGAGAAGTCTCTAGAGGCTCTAAAGGAGACCATTTGTATTAGACAGCTTCATGTGACTATAATGAAATACCTGAGGCAAGTAACTTGTAAAATGAAAAGGTTTATATTATTGTTTTGAAGATTTTAATCCAAGATCAGGCAGCCTCCATTGCCTTGGGCCTCTGGGAAGGGTGGCATATCATGGCAGGAATGCCTGATGGAGCTAACGACTTACATCATGATCCAGGAAAACAGAAAGACTGAGAGTGAAATCCCACAATCCCCCCTTGAGAGCATGTGCCCAATGACCTAAGGACCTCCCAAAGATTCCACCACCTCCAGTAATGCCCTCTGGGGACTAAGATGACACAATGAGGGGGTATACTTATCCAAACCACAGTACTACCCTTGCTCTCTCTGTTTCCCAAACTCAGGCAAATGTGTCTTATGACAAGTTTGAGCACAGAATTTCTTAAACACTATCTGGAAGCCAGATTATTTTCCAACTTATATAATTTTCAAAGTATTCATTAGAATATATAATTATTTGGGGATTATGATAATGACACGCCTGGACAGGAGAAATAGTGTCAAGTCCTTTGTCTCAATTCCAGAACATTACAAAGGATTTGGTGAGATGAAGAACTCTCCTCTTGAGAAATCTACAGAGCTGGGGAGAGGATCCCTTAATGGTTGAACCTAAACATTATATTACATATAATATTTATATAATATATAATATTTCCTAAACATTAATTCCATATATTATTATATATTATAATTATATAATTTATAATATATATAATATTTCCTAAACATTAATTCCATATAATATATTATTATATATTATATTTATATATATATAATTTCCTAAACATTAATCCCAGGCTGAGAATCAGGCCCATCTATTCAATGACTGAAGAACCATGTAGCAAGAGAGACAGCAACAAAATAGTCCCTGTCCTGGGGGGAATGATAGTCATGTGCATAAACAGACACAGAAAACTTGATCCCCTTGCTATCACATGTGCATCACTCAGGGCCTGGTGCACAGCAGGTGCTCAGAGTGCAATGGAGGCAGGACAGAAAAAGGCAGATGGTGCATGCATATGTGTGTATGACGTAGGGGCCAAGAAAGGTTTAAGGAAGGATTCATGCAGATAAAGTCTGAGTGGTATTTTGAGCATGCTGGCTTTAGAGTCAAGCCAGTCTGTTTCAAATTTTGACTGCAACTCATTAGCTATGTGGTTGTGAACAAATTCCTGAATTTTTTGATAGAATTTTTTACAGTTTTATTCATGCATTTTAATTATACAGAATGATTAGTTTCATGGTGGCAAGCAAATAAAATACCTTCACCATATGCAGCCTCTCTTGCCATATACTCTCCCTGCTCCCAATGACCCACTTTTAAGAATATATATATATTTTTTAAAGAGAGAGTGAGAAACACAGAGAGAGAGAGAGATAGTGAGAGAGAATTTTTTTTAATATTTATTTATTTTTTTTAGTTTTCGGCGGGCACAACATCTTTGTTTGTATGTGGTGCTGAGGATCGAACCTGGGCCGCACGCATGCCAGGCAAGCGTGCTACCGCTTGAGCCACATCCCCAGCCCCTAAAAATATATATTTTTTAATTGTTAGTGGATCTTAATTTTTATTTCTTATATGCAGTGCTGAGAATCAAATCCAGCACTTCACACATGCTAGGCAAGCGCTGTACCACTGATCTACAATCCCAGACATACTGCCTCGCTTTTTTTTTTTTTTTTTCTTTTTCTTTTTGGTACCAGGAATTGAACCAGGAAGCACTTAGCTGCTGAGCCACATCCCCAGGCCTTGCCTTTTTATTTTTATTTTTTTATTTTGAGATAGGATCTCACTAAGTTGCTTAGGGTCTTGCTACTTTTTTCTTTTCTAATAGTCTCCTGGTTACTTTCATGTAATTGTTTCTCCCACTAGATTCCACATACGTGGGAAAACATGTAACACTTGTATTTCTGAGTCTGGCTTATCTTGTTTAACATTATGATCTCCAGTTCCATCCATTTTCCTGAAAATTACATGATAAATTCCAGAATATTTCTAAACCTCAGTTTTCTTATCTTTAAAATGGGATTGATAATATCTACTTTGAAGAATTCCTCTAAGAAATGAGATAATAGCGATCATGCATGCCTGTAATCCCAGTGGCTTGGGAGGCTGAGGTAGGAGGATTCCAAGTTCAAAGCCATCCTCAGCAACTTAGTGAGGCTCTAAGCAACTTAACGAGAACCTGTCTCAGAATAAAAAATAAAAAGGGCTGGGGATGGGGATAGGGCTCAGTGGTTAAGTGTCCCTGGTTCAATCTCTTGTACCAAAAAAAAAAAAAAAAAAAGGAAGAAAACAACATATGTTAAACCCTTAACATGTGTGTGCCTGGTACACTGGGTAAATAGAGGTGATTATTATTATTTGAAAGAAAGGTGAGCTTAGGCAACTACAAGTAACTTAATAAGGGTGGAATGGGCCACATGTGTACGATTCAAGGGAGAAGAAGCTGGAAGGGCAGGATCACCTTTTAAAGGGCCTTACAGATTAGGATTTAAGCTCTGGTAAATCCCAAGAGAGCCAGTAAAGAGCTTAAGTAGGATAGAAGAGAAGGGTGGGGAAGAGAGGAAGGGAAGAAGTCTACTTTTCTCAGTATATATTGATGTATATATATATGGTCAACATACCTACTTGCTGTAGAGTCCTCGCATGATTGAAAGAGAGACCATGAGTTCAGAAATCCTTACTTTCTAAACCATTGACAGTGGAATGAGATCTTGCATACTTTAATTAACTTTAACAAAAAGAGGCACTTTCTGCTAAGTTTAGATGCTTAGTTTAAGCCCACAGGAAGCAGGTCTGGAGTTAGGCACACAGTAGGCTCCAATTAGGCTCTTTTACTCACTCCCATTTTCCCACTTGCTACCAAAAAAATACATGAACACATTTATGTACTATTTTCAAGTTTTCTGTCATTTTCTGAGGTGAATAAAGAAAATCTGAGAACACAAGTACCGATCCTAAGTTGGAAGAGAACTTGTGAAAATAGGAATTCTCTACCTATCAGCCCTTGAATCCTGGAAGAGTTACTGTTCTTCAGTTTTTCCATCTGTCAAGTCGGGGTGATATCACCTATCCTCATTAGGGTTGTTGTGACTAGTGATAGAACTGCTCGGGTTGCCTGACACCATAGAGGGCATTAAATAAATGGTAACTAAGCAGGCTGCTGCTTCTCTTGAACTGGATAGTGATGGTAAAAGAGATCCTAACACCTATCAAAGAGGTCTCAGAAATGGGAACTCCAGAAAAAAAAGTAGCCCCTAAACACATCCCTCTGTCTGTCTCTTAAAAAAAACAAAAACCAAATCAAACAAAACAACAATAAAAGCCCAACTTCATTCAAGGTCTGTTCTGCACAATTTCAAAATAGGCAAATTTTATTTTTCACTTTCACTATCCTTAGCTTTAAAAATCTTAAGGTTAAACATACATAGCATAACACTTATCATTTAAACATTTAAGTTTACAGTTGAGTGTGTTAAGTACATTTACACTGATGTACATCCAACATCCAAAATTCTTCATCACACCCAACAGAAACTCTCTCTTTCTCTCCTGTGGAACCAATGGTCCTGATGCTTTCACTTTTACTCAACACATACCATCAGGAAAGGGGAGAGCTGAGAATCATTAACACATTGGTGCAAATGTGCTTACTGTGTTATTTCTAAATGAGAGTTTCTGCATTTTAAAATTAAGACCAAAGGGAAAGGAATACAAGGATGTGATGTGAATATTAAATTGTCCAGTTTCCAGCTGAGGTCCCTGAGTGTGATGCCATGGAGGCCTAGGGACCTCCAAGAGCATCTCAGAGCTATGGAGATCTTTGCCCAAAAGCACAACTTTGCTCCTATCAGACTAGAACTTCTTCATCTTATGTGCCAATTCCAAAATCAGCCCATGTTAACCATTACACACATATAGGAAATATAAAAATTAATCATACATGCATATCAAACTACTATCATTTAGTTTTCCACTGGGAGGGAAAACTCTTATACTAGAGAAGTCTTTTTCAGTTCAAATTATGGTTCAAGACAAACTCCAGCACACATTTTCACAGCTTCTTGTTCAGTTCTAATCCTCCTGCTGTGGATTTACTAACATTTCTATTATCTTTTTCTTATGACAGGCTGCTGCTCTGCCTTGCCACATCTGCCAATTCATTCTCCTCTTGTTAGTAGTTAACCAACATGATTACATTATTACCTGAAATGCAATCATCCTACAGGGAAAGACATGCAACCTAGCAAGTAATTTTTCTTCCTAAAAATCATATACACTGTATTCTCAGAAGCTGTTAATAAACTACAAGGATTCTTTATTGCTCAATGGAATATCACATTTATCCAGTGGTAATGTTACAGTTTCAGCCTGTCACATCCAGTGACCCAAACTGATGCTTTCTCTTTGCAGTGCCTTTCATATCCCTCTCCATTACTCCTAATCTAACCAGTCTTGCTGGGGTTGGTATCAGGAAAATGATGGATAAACATCAAGTCTGGAAGAATGTGGGAACTATAGCCAAGGTTAGTTATTGAGTGTTGGGGTGACAGGCAAGAAGCTGGGGATGGGGCAGGGGGCTGGAGGAGGAGTAGAGAATGGTTGTAGGAGGGATGGAATGCCAGAATGGTGGACCCAAATTCAGAAAGTGATGTAAAAATGGGAGGGGAGAAACCAGAGACCAAAGTGGGAAATAGGAAGGGGGAAATTTAAATAGTTTCTTCTGACTGCTTTAAATACTTAAAGGTAAGACTTTTATGGTGTTTAAAAATATCTTCTTCAGGGGGCTATGTGTGTAGCTTAGTAGTAGAGCATGTGTGAGTCCCTGGGTTCAATCTCCAGCACAAGAAAATATTTCAAATAAGTAACTAAACAAATAAATAAAGAAAATTTCCCTTAAACCAGTTGAAATCAGGTACTGAAGGTGGGATGGTGGCATTAAATTACAAAAACAAAACAAAACTTCCCTGGTGGTGATAAGAAAGTTGCCAGAATTAACCATTGCTTCAGCCCTTCTCTACACATGCACATCCATCTACTACACTACTTCTAGATAAGTCTTCATGAGTCTGATGCTTTAGAACCCTTCAGTGCTTGCTGGCATCTCTCTTATTGCTTTGCTGGGGTTTCTGCCATGTCTTTGGACACAGTTGGGTATCACTTGGTTAACTTCTGCATTATGAGGGTAAGGGCCAGGTATAGGTGTTAGAAGGAAATGAGGTATCTGGGAGGCATGAAAGCAGACACAAATGAAAACCCTGTGCAGGGATTGGAGGTATCCTGTAAAACAGGGGTAGGGCTATTCTGAGATTCTAGTACATAGAAGACCATAGTCATGGGCTTGCAGTCTAGGGAATGGTGCCCTGGAAGGAATGATTGTCAAGGGTCGGGGAGCAATGAGAACAAGACATAACATCAATCCCTGCCTGCATCCTGCTCCATCTCGAATTTTCATACTAAGCCCTCAGAAAACTACAATTCATGCCCCTTCTCCCAAGGCCACAGGATCTGCCCAGGCATGTAGCAATTAATGTGGCCCCATGATCAGTGGGGTTGGAACACTGCTTGGTTATTAGACCCTCAAGAACCAGATGGTTATATACTCAATCTCCAAAAGCTAGGCCACCTGTCCAGGCTCTGGAGAACACTGGAGTCTGGGCCTGTTTTCTGCTTTCCTGCAGTTCCACTTCTGCATTGTCTGGATGCACTTAGATGACTTACCTCTGTGCCTGTCCCTCCAATCCCTCTCCTCTACTCTTCTGAGGCCAGGTCTTAGCATTAGTTCCTGACAGGGCCCTTCTTGGATCCTGCCAGTAGCTTAGAGTTCAGTTGGATTAGCCATGGCCCCTCTAGTCCTAGGTGGACAAGATTTATATTTGGGAAACTTTCTCCAAGGCCATAGCCTCTGCTTCTACTTCATCCTGTGCTTGGTCAAGTCCAAGGCTTTCATCCATAGTTCAGATTCCAAATAACCCTCCCTTTACTCGCACACTTCACAGCTGGCCTAATATGATTCCCTGTTAGGAGACAAAACTTAGAAGGAACTGTTTAAAATTAGACCATAGATAAAGATTTTGTGACATGGAGAAGTGTTTGTGTTGTGCTAAGTGGAAAAGGCAGATTGCAAGATAGTTTATGTTTGTATGTGTTCAGTCCAAGTAGGTGCACACACGAAGACAGCTTGGAAGGACATTTGGCAATGTATTTACTGTGTTTTCTCTGGGAGATGGAATTATGGAAGTCTTTTAATTGTCTTCTTTTTATTTATCACTATCATCGAATTATTCTACAGTAAATTACTACTGCTTTTTAATAAGAAAAACAATAAAAAGAAGTTGTTAATTTTACAAATATACAATGTAAGATATCTCTAGGTTTCCCAGTTCCCAGAAACAAAGAAGAGGTCCAACTGAGAGCATGGGCCCAAGAGTGGAGTCAGATTTAGCAGCAAGAGGTTGTAGACAAGTGCCAGAGTGTTGGTTCAAGCTCCAGAGGATAGGGGAAGATACTTAAGACTTTAACTTTAAGCAGCTTGCTTGAGTTTGCATTCCAGCCACAATTAATAGCTGTGCTACCCAGGGAAAGTTGCTTCACCTTTCTATGCCTTGTTTTTTTGATATGAAAAAAATGGAACAGGGCTGTTTTATGGATAATCTCATAGGAATATTTTGAGGATTAAACGGATCTTATTATGTAAGCAGCACTTTGAATGCTGACTGGTTCACAGTAAGTAGTCAAGCAGCTATTATAGGAAAAGGCAAGCAGGACTGGGTAGAGAGCTTACTCAGCCCTCAGCACTCTCAGCCTAAGCCCTTTTGGGTTCCCTCTTTCTACATCCCTGAAGTCCACCCATTCTTTCAACTCCATCTCAAATGCCATATGCTCTATTTAAGCCTTTGTTTTCTGAGACTCCAATCAGGAGAAGTATAACTTTTCTCTGAATCTATCTGTCACTATGTACATTTTGCCTGGTCCTGAACATACCAGGTATACACCTTCTCTGCAATTGTGCACTTGTCTCATTCCCTCTGTGGAGCCACTCATGAGGGAACTGTATTGTTCTTTACATGCTCTGGAATATGATAATTACTTGAGTTGAATCACATGTTTTCAAGATGATTCATTTGCCTTTAAAAAAAACTGAAATATCCACCTAGGTACCTTCAGCATGCTAGGATTTATTGCTATAATGGAACTGTGTTTAACTTATTGTTTTATATGCATAAGGAAGATTAATTGCACACTTAAAATTATGATCTTTGGTTATATGTGAAGGCTAAATGTGGTAATGAGTACAAATCTTAATACTTTTGTTATTTGCCAAGTGGGTTCAAAATAAGATTGTAGGTTGTTTGAATAAAACAATATCTGGCCACAAACTAGCAAATGTTTGTAATGGCATTTCATTTGCCAATTTTAATGTGAGGAGCTGTGTGAAGCTGTGCTTTTGGCCTGCAGTCAGCAGCATTATATTTGGAGTAGGAAAATGCTAAACTTGCTAGAGTTTTGTTTTGTATTTACCTCTTGAATGTCTTGGCAAATAAACTATAAATAGTTTGTTATTCTCCATCTAAACCATTCTCCCTTTTCAATTTTTTTTAATTCTATTTGCTAGAGAACCACAGAATCTTAATTGTGGTACTGCATTAAAATCTGTCAGTGAGAAGTGGCCAGAGTAATAAGCACCTATTCACATAAGGCTATATGTTTAGACACATATATTGAAGTGACTTATCTGAAAATGAGGGTTCAATGCCATGTACCTAACACATTTTATCTGGGTTAAACAGCACTCTGCATCACCTCTTGCCTGAATCCCACTATAAATTTATTAGCAAGTACCACTTTGCCCTGGGCATGGAACAGGTACTCAATAAATGCTTACTGATTGATTGATTATGTTGTGACTTTTATTAATGTCACTTTTTGAAAGGCAGTGAATGGAGCATACAAAATAGTGTCTACATGTAAGGAGACTGCAGTTTTAATGCGCCAAAGGATTTATGAACATGAGCTAAAATGTAGGAGTATGTAAATTAGGCAAAGAAAATTAAAGTGTGATGGCAGGCACTGCAGGCTTTGGGACATGGTGGCCTGTTGGTGTCTATGTTGAAATGCTGAATCGTATTTCAGAGCAGCAGGATGTTGGGGTGATGTGGAAGTGGTGGGAATGTGTCTGCTCTGACTCTGACCCCTGAGTCTTTGTTTATCCATAAGCATTTTTTGCTTTTCTACTTGGCTGTTGGGCTTCCTCTGCACAAGAGGGAGGGAGTCAAGCACAGACGGATGGATAGATATCTGCTAAGTTTGAAAATAAACCTTTAAAACTGGGAAAAAATGTGGGTAAAAATGGGTAAAGATCTGGGGAATTAAAATGTATTGTTTATTGATTGTGAAAGGCTTTTAGCTTTCCTTATAATTCCTAAAATAAAATGAGTATAATTTAAAAAGAAAAAAATGACATCCTTTTGAATGATTTAAATAAGTATCACTATTAGTATGGCCATACCTTGTGATGATGTGGGGAGAGTAACAGATCATTGCTGTTAAATTTCAGAATAGTAGGCAAAGGAAGAGAGGAGGAAAGTGGACCAATGGTGAGAAGAAGGGACAATACTTTAATTAGCATTTCATTATCACTCCCAAATGTCTGTGAACATAAGTTTTATGTCATTTGCCTTAAGTTTATCTGAAGAACCAGAAGTGCAGAAAGATTGTGGGGCATTACTAGCTTCCCCTGCCTCAGCTTGACCTCTCCTGGTCTCCACTGGAAATTTAGTGGGAAACTGCTTTTAGCAGAGCTTCACTGCAATAATCAATAAGTCATTAGCTGTGGTTATATTTAAAACTACAAGAATCCAATCTTTTAAGATCCTGACAATTGTTATTGACATATAGGCAGTCCCTCAAAAAATCATTAAGAAACAATAATTCCAGATCTGAGGGTGGATGGATGGTGATGGATGGATGGATGGATAGAAGTTTTGTGTCTATGAATGCCTAGATGTCATTGCTCCCTTCCAATAACATGATTATTAAATTTTTTATTTGTTTTAATTAGTTATACATGACAATACAATAACTTTGACATATCATACATTTGAATCAGATGGGATATAATTTCTCATTTTTCTGAGTGTACAGGTTGCAGAATCATATTGGTCATGCAATCACATATATACACCAGTAATCTTAAGACTCCTAAGCCAGGTCAGAAATTAAATCCTGATGGGGATATCTAGGAGCTGTCTTGCCAAGTAATAAGGCAAAAAAGAGAGTGAGAGAAAAGAGTAATATTAAGAATGGATTCAATATATGAGGTGATTTTTAGCTTTTGATTTTCTTTTCAAAATGGGAACCATTAATAGTTACATTCTTACCCACTCTTCATCCTTAAAAGGCTTCTCTGAGTATATAAGATGCATAATGAGAGGGAAGCCTTGAATTATTTTTATACCATGGATTAGGGGAAAATCTTAAAGTGTTGTTGGTGGGCCAGCAGTTGTGCTTTTCCTTCAGCTCTCTCCTTTTGGCACAGGAAGGGGGGTCAGTAAAAACAGGACCCACAAGGATGCTTTCTACTATTATCAAGAGAGTTAAATGAATCTCAAATCTCATCAAAAACACCAAAATGTGACTACTAATAATAGAAATGAAGCTTAGAGCTAATTAGTTTCAATACGTCTAAGGAATGTCATAACACAAGTTGTTTTTTCACCATCTACATAACAAGAATCAGAGTGAACCATTGTTTAGTAGCAAGTAAACAAGTGGACTGCAGGATAGCACTTGGTTAAGTGAGCTGATGAATGAGATGCCCTAAACTTGTTAAGGTGAAGTCCACACTGTGGACCAGGGGGTTCCTGCCACATTATGGACATCCAGTGAAGCTACACACTGCCTGTTTGCATTTCACAAGGACAAACCTGTCTATGCACAGATTCCAGCCAGTGTATGCTAAGCAATCTGTCTTCCACTGACAAGGGGAAACCACTGAAGGGCATTTCCTCAGGCTGGATAGGTTACCCCTAGATGTGTGAATTAGAGACACAAAGCACCCCTGAGTTCAGGCACCAGATGAAAAGCATCCAGATTGTCAGAGATAGGATATGCATTGCTGGAGGCGAAAGGCACAGCATTGCTCTCAGCATTACATTTCTCTTCATTCCTGACTCTCTGCTGCTCTGAAGAATGGGATGGACATGAAGGAAGACAGAGACAACTCAGGACTTGGTTCAGACCTCTGCCACTGCTTCCTTTTTGTTGGTCTTCTTTCATTCTCTTCCATTTTAATAAAGAAGTTGAAGTTTTCTTCACAGGTTTAGCTGTGTGCCTCAAGATTATGTGAGAGCATACTATGTAGTTTTCATTGTCCCTTTTCATATTTTTAATCTTTCCCCTTTCTTAGTTTGAACATGCTTAGATTTATTTTCTTTACAATGTTTTCCTGTGTAATTCCCTCGATTTTTACTTTTGAGTTGCTAAGTCACCATAATGCAGTTTAGCTTTTATATATTTTTATTACAGTAAATTTACCTTTTTATTTTCCTCCTTTATATTTTCTACTTTTGTTTTAATGTCTTACTTTTCTAGAATTTTATCTCTTTTATCCTAAATTGTGTTTATTCTATTTTATTATTTAAACTTTTAAAAAAATTAATCTTAATGTACTTATTGTCTTACTTAAAATGTTTCCTTGACCAGGTGACTTGAAAGACTTGAGGCAGGAAGAATACAAGTTAGAGGCCAGCCTCAGCAACTTAGGGAGACCTCATCCCCAAATGAAAAATAGAAAGAGATGGGATAAAGCACCCTGCATTCAATCTCTAATACTGTAAAAAAAAATTGATGTTTTAAAGTACCATTAATTAATTGTAACTTGTAGATTTATCTTCCCCTTGACTGACTACCTTCACTTCTATGCTTTTCTTTCTTTTCATATTTTATTTACTTGGTGATTTAATTTTAAACATCATACATACTTTACGATTTTATTTGGGGGATCTCAAGCATCAGGTAGGACATGGTGAGCGGAGCCAGATACAAGGCATAAAGGAAAAGGTAGCACAGGGCATCTGGAAATAGCATCCTGCTAGAAGATCCAGGTGAATAATATTGAAGCAAACAGATGTGTGATAAAATAGATGTGGGATAAAAAGTGGATATTAACAATGATCAATAAAAATGAGATTATATGTACTCTTTCTGGTCTTCTGTCTTTTCAAAGTCTTTTACAAATGTATTGCTTTTGTAATAATTGGAAGAAAAATAAAAACAAAAGTAAGAGACAATGACAAAAAAACTGTACCTTATCTCAGCTGGATGTGGCTTGCTGGTTCCTGTGTGTGACCTTGATTTATTTCCACAAAGACATGGAAGAAGCCTGCACTGCAGAGGAGCTGCAGGCCGGGTTCCTTAAGGTTTTCCTTAAGCCATCCTGTCCTCTCAATCAAGCTATGACTCCTTCCTTCCCTCCCTTCCCCTCCCACATTCCCTCCTTTTCTTCTTTCTTTTTTTTTAATATTTATTTTTTAGTTGTAGATGGACACAACATTTTTATTTTATTTATTTATCTTTATGTGGTGTTGAGGATGGAACCCAGGGCCTCGCAAGTGCTAGGTGAGCACTCTACCACTGAGCCAGAACCTCAGCCCCTTCTTTTCTTCTTTCCTTCCTTTGTTGTTGCTGTACTTCAGGCTGGCCTTAAACTTGTGATTCTCCTGCCTCAGCATCCCAGTAGTGGGGATTACAGGCTTGCACCACCATACTCAGCTCAAGCATATGATTTTCAAGTATAGTTCTCCCTAAATCGTTACTTATCAAAACTCCTGTCTGCAAAATCACTTACAAGTGAAAGTGAGGGTGAACGCTATATCCCACGGGCTGCTTTTTCTTCAGAGCATCTGGATTCTTTAATAGTTACTGACAGTCATGTTTTCTTCTCTGGGTTGGTAGCTCAGTACAACATAGGTGACCTGCTTTGAATTATATTCATGACTTCAGCATTATTTCACAAATGTCCAACCTATGTTTGTTTTTTCTTTGGTTCCTTTACTAAGTTTTATTGAATATATTTCATGAAACACACTTATTGAATATATATTATGTATGGAAAAAATAAATTTTATTGAATATAATCTGTCTCAGTTTAACCTCTCATTCCTATTTCTGTATAGTCTTTCCATAACTTTCTCCTAATCTCACCAAAATACCCTCTCTGTTTCTCTCTTTAGTCCACTTTCTCTCTCTCCCTTTCTCTTGGGGCTGTCTATCCAGAATGATTAATGAGACTTACCTGAATTTATGGCATTTTCTTCATGCCTTGGCCTTCCTGATTTCCACCCATTATTGAGGTGTGAACTTTGAATTTCCTCAAGAAGACTTCATCAATTAGTTTTCTTTTCTTCTACTTTTTGCTTACACTGTTTCTCCCTGCTCTCACAGAACCCTCTAGGATATTGTGTATCCAAATTGCAGTTTCCTGTTTGCTTCTCTTGAAGCCCACTTTGAAACCAGGGACAAGGCATAACTTAGAAACTAGTGAGAGTACTTTCAGAGACATGGGGCCTTGTTTTGTTGAATTAATATACTCTATGTAGATTTTAATCTAGTAATTCAATTAGACAATAATGGCCATGAGTGAAATTGCCTAAATCATTTCTCCTGCAGAGTAAGGTTTCACTCTATTAATATATGTCAGGATGAATATTTTATGTTGATATGGTTTGATCTTATGTTAAATTTTGTAAAGAGATGCAGTTCAGGTTTTCAGATTCTAAAAAGGAAACCTCTACATTGATATATTTTTGACTGTGGCATTTCTATCTTTTCATTTATATAGCATGCAATAAATTTCTTTAGTATTCACTACAAAATTTTGGATTTTCTTCAAATTTGCTTCTTCTCCTGTTTATAATAACCTCATCCTCTTCCTCAGAAACTTTAAAACTTGAAAAAATATCTGACATTTTAAGCTTCTTTTCTTCATACATCTAATGGCCATATCCCCTAGATTGCCACTGGGATGACATATTCCATTTCTGCACTTTCTTTCCCTTTTGTTTGCCAGTTTTTTCAGTTGAGGCTTTAACTACCTATTACTTGTTTAAGAACTCTATAACTCTTCTTCCTGCCTTTTGTGTTAGTCAGCTTTCTGGTACTATAACAAAATACCCAAGATAGTCAACTTATAAAGAGAAAAGATGATTTTGGCTCAAATTTTAGAAAGTTTAAGTCCATTGTCCTGTTGACCCTGTTGCTTTGGGGCCTGTGGTAAGGAAGCACATTACAGAAGGAACTCTTGGTGTAGCAAAACCACTTACCTCATGTCAGAGGAGAGAGAGAGAGAGAGAGAGAGAGAGAGAGAGAGAGAGAGAGAGAGAGAGAGAGAGAACCAGAGAGACAGACACATGGTGGGTGGGGGAGGAAGGGACCAGGGTCTCATGATCCTTTTGGGGAACACCTTCAATGACCTGAAGACCTCCCATCAGGTCCCACCTCTTTGTTTCTAGAACTTCCCAACAGCAACATGATGGAAACAAGTCTTTACCACATGGATCTTTTGGGGATACTTAAGATCTAAACTATAGCACCTTCTATCTCTTTTGTCCAATGCACTATACTTGTAAGACAGAACTCATCACACAGCAACTCATTTCACTCTTCTTTCCATTCAGCTGAGCCTGATCTGAGGGCTTTATATACTTTGTTGGATGGATAAACTACCTTCAGAGGCTCCTTGTTGTACATGCAATTATATCAGAATTTTCTTTTAAGATATTGATAACCCTTGTGCAGTTAAGCCCTAACCTCTTCTTTCTTCTCCTCCACAACTTTGTTCAGCTTTCCCCCAGCTCTCCAACTTCTCCTGAACAATGCCATTTCTTGTACTGGAATGCCCTTGTGTAGCCATAACTGCTTGGCAAAATGAGATCTAATCTCTTCAGGGTTCAATTTGAATGCTACCTTTTCCATGGTTCCACTGGGATAGAGATATTGTCCCTCTCTATGAAGCTCTGGTGGAATTTAACTTATAATCTACGTTTGTCCTAGAACTCACTATGTTTTTTTTTTGTTGTTGTTGTTGTTTTCTTGACTTACAATTGTTGCATTTGATCACAAGCTTGAGTTTCCCTCCTTGCTGTGGGGGTTCTGCTTGATGGCAGAAAGAATTATTTTACTTAGTTTGGCATTACACAGAGCACCTAGCAGCCTATTTCCCCTTTTATAAATGTTTTCTAAATATAATTAACACTTTGTAATAACAAAAAAAGCCTTGATATTCTCTTCTGGGTAGGTACAGCTAGTGGATCTAAACTGAGGATTGCTAACTTGAATCCATCCTATCAAGAGGGACTCAAACTGGGAACTAAGTAGTTAGGAATATTTGTTAAAATATAAATCCTCTGTGATCCCAGGCAAGTCATTTCATTTCCTTATGTCTTAGATGACTCATCTGTTAATTACCATCTATTCAAGGACTTTTCTAAGGAAAAATAAATTTCAAAAAATATCTCTTTACATGTTATAGAAAAGGCCATTGCATAGTATAACCCATGTGGTATATAAACTTGGAATGGTTAATAAGGCAAAAAACTCAGGCTCCTGTGGTCAAGGGGAACTCTGATAATGAAAGCAAGTTTTTCAGGCAGCATCCATCTGAGAGTTATTTTCTTCCTGCCAAAAGCTCGGGTGGCTTATATAACTCTACTTCACCACAGTACAGAGATAAAAGCCAGTCCTAGGCAACTGCAGCAGGTAATTTTGCAGAGTATGCATTGCAAGAGAGAGTTGTACATTTCTTTTAGGAGCAAATTAGGATTAGTAATAACACAAGCAATAAAATGAAGACTCCATAGTTTAATAGCTGAATTGGAGCAATAACTCTTCAATTTTTTTAACAATATAAAAACAAGGTACATGTGTGTATTAAAAAGAACTCTACGTCCCAGAGGAAGATGAACAATTTGGAGGAGGGTCTGTATGGGGCCAATATAAGGTCATTGCCCTTAGATACATCAGGCTACAGGGTATAATTTTTAAAAATAATTCTTTATTGGGAAATACAGGCTCATCATATAATCTATTTGCCATTTGTTCAAATATATACAGCAACTTTATTTGGCCTTATATGCTCTGATTCAGTCATTTCCAGGTAACCCTTTGGTACTGTTTGTAAAATACCAACTTAACACCTTTCCTTCACATAGTTTTGTCAGTCAGATTTCCAACACTATAATACTTATTTAGCTTATGAAGCGAAAAGGCTTATTTTGGCTCACAGTCTGTAATAGGTTAAATCCAATTGCTCTGGGCCTGTGGTGAGGTGTCAAGTCATGGTGGGAACACAGTGGAGCAAAACTCCTTATCTCATGGCCAAGAAGACACAGAGAGCAAAGAAGCCTGGTTCTTGGAAAAAGCCTGGTTCCCACAATTGCTTTTGAAAGCATGTCCCTTATCACCTGAAGACCTCCCTCTAAACCCCACCTCTTAAGTTTCAACTACCTTCTAATATTGCCATCCTGGGGACTAAGCCTATAACACATGGGCTTTTGGGGACATTTAAGGTTCAAATTATAGCAGTCATAAAGGTAACATATCTTATAAATGAACAAATGCAGTGTGGGGGGAGGTGAAGAAGAGAAATACTTCATATTTATTGGTTACTACATAGTTAATTTTATGCTTATTTTGTACAAGAAAAATGGGAGTTGGTGGCATTGGAGATATTAAGTTACTTTCCCAAGTAAGCCATGGAAGATCCAGGTTGGGTTAATTGGAGATACTCTCTGTATCCCATCTCCTGCCTCCCAATATTCTGGGGTCCAGAGGAAGCAATGAGTGGTGTCTAATTATGGTCTGTGTTCGTCTTGTTGTAGTAGAAGCCAGTAAACTTAGATTCAGCAGTTGGGCATGGTGGCATGCATCTATAATCATAAGTTGTGGGACTGAGGTAAGATATTTGCTTGAGCCTGTGAGTTTGATGCCAGCCAGGGCAATATCAGGACTATCTCAAAAATGAAAAAAAACAAACAAAAAAATGAAAGAAAACTAAACAACAACAACAAAAAATAAACAGGCCAAACTTAGTGGCATATGCCTATAAATCCCAGCAGCTCAGAGCCTGAGGCAGGCAGATTAAGAGTTCAAAGCAAGCCTCAGCAACTTATCGAGGGCCTAAGCAATTTAGTGAGAAATGTTTTAAAAAAGGGGTAGACTTTGGCTTAGTGTTTGAGTGCCCCTTTGCTTAATTCCCAGTACAAATAACAACAACAACAATAACAAATCAGAAAAGGAACCTAAAGGACAGGAAAGAAAGAAGTTGCATTGTACCCAGTGGGGCTGGGCAATGTGGGAGCAGGAACAGGTAGCAAGCATTGGCCAGTGTACATGGAACATCATGCACTGCTGGCCAACAGTCACATGGGGGTACATTAACTTTTCCTGAGACCATCATCATCATCGTTATGACCTTCTTGGGGGATGAAAACCTGTTCACATTCTCACCAAGGAAATTTCTAAGTCTGATGCCTTGGAGTCCTGTTTTTAAGTGTTATTTGAATTGCTTGGACATCAGTTATTCCTAGGGTATCATGAAAATTCATTCAAAAAATGTGAACTGGATGCATAGTATGTTAAGGAATAGGTATTCAAGATTGATATGAAATAGTTTCTTCTTTAAGGAATTCACAGTCTGGTAGGGGACAATGGAGTAATAGTGGCAATAAAGACATTAGAAATAGCTCAGGAGAAGTAACAGAGGTGGACATGAGTAACTGAGCCCAGGAAGGTTCCAGAGAATAGTGGAATTTGAGCTCTGTGGTGAATGTTGAGCTTCCCAGTTGAGGAAGGAAGGGAAATCAATAGATAGAAAATGTACAAGGCATATGGGGAGATAGTTAGTGGTATAGGGTACATTGGTAAAACTGTGTATAACAGATTATTATTAAGGACTTCACTTATCTTGTAGACAGTGGGAACTTCCTCTGAAGACTTATGAACATGGGACAGATGCAAGCAGATCTATATTTTAAAAATAACCCATCACATGGTGTGAACATGGAATGAAAGAAGATGAAAGCTTGTTAATTTGTTAGAAATACTGTCACAACACAGAAAGTGAAGACAGTGACCTTGGTTAGGTAATGGTAATGAGAAAGGAGAGTGGGAAAAAAGGAGACAAGAATTGACCATGTACTTGTCAGAATATTGTGCATATTTCGTTCTGCTCTTTAAACAAGAATAGTGATTTTTATGGTTGTCCTCCTGGGTCATTGTAAAAAAACAGGTTGGCTATTAAAATATCTTCTCTGGGTATCATTGGTAAAATAACAGTTTCTCTGAGTTTATCTGTAAAATGGGCATAAGAACACATGTCCAGTAGATGCTATTGTGTTATTTGGCTTTTTATTGCTATAACTGAAATACCTGACATAAACTACTTAAAAGAGGAAGTATTTATTTTTGCTTATAGTTGCAGAGGTTCAGTCCATGCTCACCTGCATCCAAGGTAGAAAAATCATGGAGAAGGGCATGGCAGAGGGAAGCTACTCACCTCATGGCTGCCTAGAAGCAGAGGAGAAAATGAGGAAAGGCCCCAGGGATAAAATACTTCCTCCAAGTAGGATCCCTACTTATAGTTTCTGACACCTCCCACTAATGTCACTGCATTATTAACCCATCAATGGATTAATTCACTGACAAGGTCAGAGCCCCATCTCTGAATATTGCTGTCCTGGGAACCAAGACTTCAACACATGAATCTTTGGGTGATAATTCATATCAAAACCATAACTGTAATGAAGGATAAATATGACCAGCAGACTATACTCTTTTTCACATAGTGAATTCTCAATAAATGTTTGTTATTTTCACTATTAGCTGCTTCACTCATAGCTGTTCAGCTGCCATAATTTTCCTCACCCAATAGTGTTGATATCAATATACTGCCCTGCTTTCATGAGGCAGTTTAAAATTAAAATTTTAGATGTAATTCCGTATGTTTCTGGGGAAGACTTTATTCTTATGAGATGTGGGTATGGATAAGGGCATATTTATATTACTCTAATGTGAAGACAAAAAAAAAAAAAGAAAGCTAGAGTAAGTGAAGTGTGTTTATAAAGATTTTTGTATGGAGCTAAGTTATTTCCTGAGAGCTAAGGTAGTTGTAGACATTATTTCATTTCATTCTGGAACAAGTACAAATGAACATGTCAAAAATGATGACAATGAATATATTTTATAATTTGATATCTTACATATTCTAATTCAATTCTTTTAATTAGTAATCATGCTTTGTTCTTTAGTTTCCCCAAAGTGTGATTAAACTCAGTTCTTAATGCAAAACAGTTTGTAATTTTTATATAATATGACATGCTATTAAGTAAAAGGAATGACTACTAAGGACTACATAATGACAAAAGAGAACATAAGCAAATTACTGAGTAAACATTTAATTTATAAAGTGTCTTGAAAAAGTTATTGTCATCACTATCAGATTCCAAGTCAAGACACCAGAGCTGCCTAAATTTTAACTTTGGATATTTAAACAAGATTTTGACCAGGCAAGGAACAAAACAAATATGGCACAGTTCAAGAGGTTTTAGAAATGTCATGGTGAAGATCTTATTAGGATTTTACTTTAAACCTGTGCATTTATCATAATAGTGTTTGATAGCTGCATCCTACTCACTCATGGTCCCAAGTATGGCTGCAGCAAATGCTGCATATGCATGATTTCTTGGAGTGCTAATGGTCTCTCATATCATCAGAATTTCTCCATACTGTGATACCGTGGCTCTACCTGCACTGCTCCCAAATTTAGTTTTGCTACTATAACTCAAGGGAATAAGGGCATTATCTATCAGGTTGGTCAAGTTTTTGCAGGAAAAACAATAATAAAAGAGGGAGTTGTAGCAAGGTTTTAAATAATTGCAGGTAGCTGGTCTCCATGGTTTCAATTATAGGTCCTACATGGCTATTCTTAAATACTAATCAAGAAACTTTTGCTCTTGGAAATACATGTGGAAGTATTAAGGGTTAAGTATTTTGCTGTTTGTAATATACCTTCAAGTGGTTCTGTTAAAAATGTGGAAAGCAGGAGAAGAGAAACATTGAGACAGGGAGGAAGGGAAGGTGAAGGTGAAGTGTGAGATGTTAGATGTGTGTATGTGTGTATGGTGTATGTGTGTGGTGTATGTGTATGTGTGAGAGAGAGTGAGAGCAAGAGAAAGTGTGTGTGTGTGTGTGTGTGTGTGTGTGTGTGAGAGAGAGAGAGAGAGAGAGAGAGAGAGAGAGAAAGAGAGAGACAGACAGAGTGGGAGGAAGCCAGTGCAGCCATGATTGTAGTAGAATGTATACAATGGTAAACCAAGATAAAAAGCTTATAGATATTCACTGTACCAATTCTTTCAATTTTTCTTCATGTTCAAACATTTTAAACATAAAAATCTTTATAGAAACTTCTTTAAAAAGTATAAGTGATGAAGAAATTTTAAAGATTTACTGTAGCTCACAAGAATTTGTGAACACAACAGAAGTCCATAAATTACAAATAAAGCAAAGAAGACCTCTCATTAAAAACAGAAAAGGAAAATTTCTCTTAATTATGTTAATATGGTTCCTATTGGCTTGTTTGTTGTAAATGATTAAGGAATTCTATTTTTTTCGCAGTTTTGCAATATAATAGAGCAGGTAGTATAGAGTTCAATATATCATTCCTCCCTCTTGGTTTTTCCTATTATAAACATCTTGCATTAGTGTAGTTCACTTTTTACAATTAATGAACCAATGTAGATGTATTTTTATTAACTAAAATCCATGGTTTACATTGGAGTTCTCTCTCTATTTTGTCCATTATATGAGCTATTATAAATGTATGACATGTTTTCACCCTTATAGCATCACACAGAGTATTTTCATGCCCTAAATCTTGTGATCCATTTTTCCATTTCTCCTTCCTTGTCTTCCCCTTCCCCCAGGTAACTAAAGATCTCTTTATCATCTTCATATTTTTGCCTTTTCCAGAATGTCATAATTTGGCATCATAAAATATGTAGCCTTTCAAATAGGCTTCTTTTAAGAGAATGCATTTAAGGTTCCTTCATGTCTTTTTGTGGCCTGATAGCTCATGTTTTTTCAATCACTAAATGATATTCTATTGTATGGATGTACCAGTTTGTTTATCCATTCACTTAGTGAAGAACATCTTAGTTTTTTCCAGTCATTAGTGTTAATGAATAAACATTCAGATGTAAGTTTATGAGTAGAAAAATGTTTTCAACTTTCTTGGCTTTCCTAAGACGGCAGAATAGAGAAGATTGCATTCCTGGCTGCTCCGTGGAATGAAACCAAGAAAGCAGACAGGAAGCTTCTGCACAAAGTGCGTGGAAAAAAGGGAGGCTTTTCTGGGATTTAATAATGGACATTCGGCCTGCCAGGTAGGGGAAGGGTGACCACCGACAGAAAAGGCCCAGTGGCCCGCGGCGGGACAGAGCTTCCAATCACTCCTGCAAGGTGGGCCTGCGACCCACCGGCAGAAGAGGAGCAGCCGCCTGCTGAGAGGCTGAGCCGCCCCCTCCCCCTGCGCCGGCATAGTAGAGGGAACTGTGACCAAACACAGAGCAGGCCCAGCGGCCTGCTGAGGGGCAGAGCCGCCCCCCACCCCCCTCGCCTGCCAGGTAGGGGAAGGGGGACCACCGACAGAAAAGGCCCAGTGGCCCGCGGCGGGACAGAGCTTCCAATCACTCCTGCAAGGTAGGCGGGCCTGCGACCCACTGGCAGAAGAGGAGCAGCGGCCTGCTGAGAGGCAGAGCCGCCCCCTCCCCCCCGCGCCTGCAAGGTAGTTGGAACTGTGACCACTATCAGAACAGGTCAGACCTGCAACCGAGAGACAGAACAGGCCCAGTGGCCTGAGGAAGGGTAGAGCCGCCCCCCCCCACGCCTGCAAAGTAGGCAGACCTGCGACCCACTGGCAGTACAGCCCCAGAGGCCTGCAGAGGGGCAGTGCCGCTGCCTGCGCCTGCAAAGTAGGCAGAACTGCGACCACCGACAGAACAAGCCTAGCGGCCCGCAGAGGGACAGAGCCGCCGCCCGCGCCTGCAAGGTCGGCGGACCTGCTACCGACTGGCAGAGCAGGCCCAGCGGCCTGCCGGCGTGGTAGGCACATTGCCCCAATTGGAGGAGGGGCAGAGCCGCCGCCCGCGCCTGCGAGGGAGACTTTGCAACTATACAAGACCAATATAAATATATAGGGGGAAAATTCAATAGCACAACAGTTTCACCAAGTAGAAAGGAACGCGAACAGTATGAAGAGACAAGGAAAGAAAGGACCACAAGCATTGCAGGTCAACTCAACGTTAGAAGAGGTAATAGCTGCAGCTGATGGAATGTCAGATAAAGAATTCAGGATATACATGCTTCAGATGATCTGGAGTCTCAAGGAAGACATCAGACAGCAAAATCAGACAATGAAAGATCACTTCAACAATGAATTACATAAACAAATCCAAGAAGCAAAAGATCAACTATACAGGGAAATAGAGGTTATAAAAAACAAACAAACAGAAATCCTAGAAATGCAGGAAGCAATAAGCCAACTTAAAAACTCAATTGAGAATACTACCAGCAGAGTAGAACACTTAGAAGACAGAACATCAGACAATGAAGATAAAGTATTTCAACTTGAAAAGAACATAGACAGCTCAGCAAGACTGTTAAGAAACCATGAGCAGAACATCCAAGAAATATGGGATAACATCAAGAGACCAAATTTAAGAGTCATTGGGATACAGGAAGGAACAGAGTTTCAAACCAAAGGAATGAGCAATCTATTCAATGAAATAATACGAGAAAACTTCCCAGACTTGAAGAATGAGACAGAACCCCAAATCCTAGAAGCCTACAGGACGCCGAATGTGCAAAATCATAAGAGACCCACACCTAGACACATTATAATGAAGATGCCCAACATACAGAATAAGGAGAGAATTTTAAAAGCTACAAGAGAAAGGAAGCAGATCACATTTAGGGGTAAGCCAATCAGGATAACAGCTGATCTTTCAACACAGACTCTGAAAGCTAGAAGATCCTGGAATAACATATTTCAAACACTGAAAGAAAATGGGTTCCAACCAAGAATTGTGTTTCCAGCGAAATTAAGCTTCAGGATGGAAGATGAAATTAAAACCTTCCACGATAAACAAAAGTAAAAGAATTTGCAGCTAGAAAACCATCTCTTCAAAACATCCTTGGCAAAACATTACAGGAAGAGGAAATGGAAAATAACAATGAAAACCAACAATGGGAGGTAGGACACTAAAGGGGGGAAAATAATCAAAGTGGAAAACAAACCATGTTTAGTAACATAAATAAACAAATATGGCTGGAAGAACAACCCATATCTCAATAATAACCCTAAATGTTAATGGCTTAAACTCACCAATCAAGAGACACAGGCTAGTAGAATGGATCACAAAACAAGACCCAACAATATGCTGCCTACAGGAGACGCATTTGATAGGAAAAGACATACATAGGCTGAAGGTGAAAGGTTGGGAAAAATCATATCACTCATATGGACTTCGGAAACAAGCAGGAGTATCCATACTCATATCAAATAAAATAGATTTCAAGCCAAAGTTAATCAAAAGGGATAAAGAGGGACACTACATAGTGCTCAAGGGAACCATACACCAACAAGACATAACAATCATAAATATATATGCCCCAAACAATGGTGCAGCTATGTTCATCAAACAAACTCTTCTCAAGTTCAAGAGTCTAATAGACCACCATACAATAATCATGGGAGACTTCAACACACCTCTATCACCACTGGACAGATCTTCCAAACAAAAGTTGAATAAGGAAACTATAGAACTCAATAACACAATTAATAACCTAGACCTAATTGACATATATAGAATATACCACCCAACATCAAGCAGTTACACTTTTTTCTCAGCAGCACATGGATCCTTCTCAAAAATAGATCATATATTATGTCACAGGGAAACTCTTAGACAATATAAAGGAGTAGAGATAATACCATGCATCCTATCTGATCATAATGGAATGGAACTGAAAATCAACGATAAAAGAAGGAAGGAAAAAGAATACATCACTTGGAGAATGAACAATAGGTTACTGAATGATCAATGGGTTATAGAAGACATCAAGGAGGAAATTAAAAAATTCTTAGAGATTAATGAAAACACAGACACAACATATCGGAATCTATGGGACACATTGAAAGCAGTTCTAAGAGGAAAATTCATTGCTTGGAGTTCATTCCTTAAAAAAAGAAAAAACCAACAAATAAATGATCTCATACTTCATCTCAAAATCCTAGAAAAAGAAGAGCAAAACAACAGCAAAAGAAGTAGAAGGCAAGAAATAATTAAAATCAGAGCTGAAATTAATGAAATCGAAACAAAAGAAACAATTGAAAAAATTGACAAAACTAAAAGTTGGTTCTTTGAAAAAATAAACAAAATCGACAGACCCTTAGCCATGCTAGCGAAGAGAAGAAGAGAGAGAACTCAAATCACTAACATACGGGATGAAAGAGGCAATATCACAACAGACACTTCAGAAATACAGAAGATAATCAAAAATTATTTTGAATCCTTATACTCCAATAAATTAGAAGATAGTGAAGGCATAGATAAATTTCTTAAGTCATATGATCTGCTCAGATTGAGTCAGGAGGATATAGACAACCTAAACAGACCAATATCAATTGAGGAAATAGAAGAAACCATCAAAAGACTACCAACTAAGAAAAGCCCAGGACCGGATGGGTATACAGCAGAGTTTTACAAAACCTTTAAAGAGGAACTAATACCAATACTTTTCAAGCTACTTCGGGAAATAGAAAAAGAGGGAGAACTTCCAAATTCATTCTACGAGGCCAACATCACCCTGATACCTAAACCAGACAAAGACACTTCAAAGAAAGAAAACTACAGACCAATATCTCTAATGAACCTAGATGCAAAAATCCTCAATAAAATTCTGGCCACTCGGATACAAAAACATATCAAAAAAATTGTGCACCATGATCAAGTAGGATTCATCCCTGGGATGCAAGGCTGGTTCAATATACGGAAATCAATAAATGTTATTCACCACATCAATAGACTTAAAAATAAGAACCATATGATCATCTCGATAGATGCGGAAAAAGCATTCGACAAAGTACAGCATCCCTTTATGTTCAAAACTCTAGAAAAACTAGGGATAACAGGAACATACCTCAATATTGTAAAAGCAATCTATGCTAAGCCTCAGGCTAGCATCATTCTGAATGGAGAAAAATTGAAGGCATTCCCTCTAAAATCTGGAACAAGACAGGGATGCCCTCTCTCACCACTTCTGTTCAACATAGTTCTCGAAACACTGGCCAGAGCAATTAGACAGACGAAAGAAATTAAAGGCATCAAAATAGGAAAAGAAGAACTTAAATTATCACTATTTGCAGATGACATGATTCTATACCTAGCAGACCCAAAAGGGTCTACAAAGAAACTATTAGAGCTAATAAATGAATTCAGCAAAGTGGCAGGATATAAAATCAACACGCATAAATCAAAGGCATTCCTGTATATCAGCGACAAATCCTCTGAAATGGAAATGAGGACAACCACTCCATTCACAATATCTTCAAAAAAAATAAAATACTTGGGAATCAACCTAACAAAAGAGGTGAAAGACTTATACAATGAAAACTACAGAACCCTAAAGAGAGAAATAGAAGAAGATCTTAGAAGATGGAAAAATATACCCTGTTCATGGATAGGCAGAACTAACATCATCAAAATGGCGATATTACCAAAAGTTCTCTATTGGTTTAATGCAATGCCAATCAAAATCCCAACGGCATTTCTTGTAGAAATAGAGAAAGCAATCATGAAATTCATATGGAAAAATAAAAGACCCAGAATAGCAAAAACAATGCTAAGCAGGAAGTGTGAATCAGGCGGTATAGTGATACCAGACTTCAAACTATATTACAGAGCAATAGTAACAAAAACAGCATGGTACTGGTACCAAAACAGGCGGGTGGACCAATGGTACAGAATAGAGGACACAGAAACCAATCCACAAAACTACAACTATCTTATATTTGATAAAGGGGCTAAAAGCATGCAATGGAGGAAGGATAGCATCTTCAACAAATGGTGCTGGGAAAACTGGAAATCCATATGCAACAAAATGAAACTGAATCCCTTTCTCTCGCCATGCACAAAAGTTAATTCAAAATGGATCAAGGAGCTTGATATCAAATCAGAGACACGCCGTCTGATAGAAGAAAAAGTTGGCTAAGATCTACATACTGTGGGGTCGGGCTCCAAATTCCTCAATAGGACACCCATAGCACAAAAGTTAATAACTAGAATCAACAAATGGGACTTACTCAAACTAAAAAGTTTTTTCTCAGCAAAAGATACAATAAGAGAGGTAAATAGAGAGCCTACATCCTGGGAACAAATCTTTACTCCTCACACTTCAGATAGAGCCCTAATATCCAGAGTATACAAAGAACTCAAAAAATTAGACAATAAGAGAACAAACAACCCAATCAACAAATGGGCCAAGGACCTGAACAGACACTTCTCAGAGGAGGACATACAATCAATCAACAAGTACATGAAAAAATGCTCACCATCTCTAGCAGTCAGAGAAATGCAAATCAAAACCACCCTAAGATACCATCTCACTCCAGTTAGATTGGCAGCCATTATGAAGTCAAACAACAACAAGTGCTGGCGAGGATGTGGGGAAAAGGGTACACTTGTACATTGCTGGTGGGACTGCAAATTGGTGCAGCCAATTTGGAAAGCAGTATGGAGATTTCTTGGAAAGCTGGGAATGGAGCCACCATTTGACCCAGCTATTCCCCTTCTCGGTCTATTCCCTAAAGACCTAAATAGAGCATGCTACAGGGACACTGCTACATCGATGTTCATAGCAGCACAATTCACAATAGCTAGACTGTGGAACCAAACTACATGCCCTTCAATGGATGAATGGATAAAAAAAATGTGGCATTTATACACAATGGAGTATTACTCTGCATTAAAAAATGACAAAATCATAGAATTTACAGGGAAATGGATGGCTTTAGAGCAGATTATGCTAAGTGAAGCTAGCCAATCCCTAAAAAACAAATGCCAAATGTCTTCTTTGATATAAGGAGAGTAACTAAGAACAGAGTAGGGTCGAAGAGCATGAGAAGAAGATTAACATTAAACAGGGATGAGAGGTGGGAGGGAAAGGGAGAGAGAAGGGAAAATGCATGGAAATGGAAGGAGACCCTCAGAGTTATACAAAAGTACATACAAGAGGAAGTTAGGGGAAGGGGAAAAATAATACAAGGGGGACAAACGAATGTCAGTAGAGGGGGCAGAGAGAGAAGAGGGGAGGTGAGGGGAGGGGAGGGGGGATAGTAGAGGATAGGAAAGGCAGCAGAATACAACAGACACTAGTATGGCAATATGTAAATCAATGGATGTGTAACTGATGTGATTCTGCAATCTGTATATGGGGTAAAAATGGGAGCTCATAACCCACTTGAATCAAATTGTGAAATATGATATATCAAGTACTATGTAATGTTTTGAACAGCCAACAATAAAAAAAAATGGACATTCAAAGCAGATCAGGGACTTAGGTGTTTAAATAAAATAAAATAAGGAAGATATCCCCAATTGTGGTCACTGCCACAATCGGAGGCAACTTCCAGACCAGTGTCTTCACAGGCAAAGTGGAGGGATCAGAAAATGAAAGGAACACACATTTTTAGGAGTCCTGAGGTGTGTCTGGGTACAGAAAGACTAGGGATCAAAGACACTGCCTAAGTCAACTGAAAGTCATGCTGCACAATATCGTTGTGTGGGAAAGAAGCTGTATCTCTACCAGCTTCCTAGGAGCTGGGAAACCAATTCCTGGCAAACCTTAGTTTGGCCCAAAACACAGGCCTGGAAAACCCACCCAGCATGACATAGAGTGTACCTAAGTGACCAGGATAAAATCAAACATGGAGAAGGTTTTACACAGGGGAATACTGGTTGGGGAAACCCACCTGACTCTTCTCCACTGCCTCTAATTCAGCTTGTAGGATAGGCTGGGACAGACATGCCCGGCTGGGATTCAAAAGATAAAGGGGCAGGAGAGATTGAGTTTTGAGACAGAACCAAGAGACCAGGAAATGTGGGGTCCATGGGCGATGGAGGAAACTAAGAATTGGCTCCACCATGGCTCAAATAGAACCCAGGGGAGACCTCTGGGGTGCAGTTTTCTAGCATGAACCAGCTGATGGCCCTAAAGGTGTGCTGATTTAAAATCTTCAGACCAATTGCCATTCAAAAAAGAACCTAGATTCTACCTAGGCTTAAACCCCAACTCCAGGAGCCCCTCCTACAGGCTTTCCTCTCACATTGAGCAACTCTACCCTGAGGGTGGAACAAGTATCACACTCCAGCCCACCTCACATAACAAGCTGAGAATCTTTTGACCTCCAATGGAAATAACTCTTTAACTTTTTGAGATCTTTTTATTTAAATTTTTATATCTTTTTCTTTCTTTTTTTGTTTGTGACCTGAATGCTTCATGGATGCTTATACATGTTCATATTTGTTTTTTCCTCATTTCCAGCATTTTATAAGCCAGTATTTTTCATGGATCAGTGTTTTCAGGAGTAGGATGTTTGATTAGTATATGTCAGCTTTGTCTTATATTCTTTTATTTTTATTTATTTAAATTTTTCCTGTATATATTTTTTCTCTAACTTCTGTTTCACTTCATTTTCTTTCTCTCTTTTTTCCTAATAACCAATCTCTATTGTTCTCTCTTTCATTCTTTCTTTAATTTTTTACTTCTATTTTCTCTCCTCCTCCCTCATAATCATCACATCCTATATCACTTCTGTTTTCTTGCTGTCCACCATTCAAAATTGTAAATCCATTTGCAAACCTTACTGTTTTTACTGAAGGCAATAACTGATTGCATCATTTCTGTTTATTGTGACAATTAACATTGTAGATGTCACAGTGGGAGCTATTTGGTTTAACGTATTTGTTCATGTTGGTTGTTATTATTTGTCTCCCCCCAAATGGTGAGATACTGGAAATCTTTAGGGACACTATAAGTTCACAGGGTAGAAACTCTACTGCCTCAGATCCATACTGTTAGATGGGTAGACACATAAACAACATGAAAAAGCAAGGGAACAGATAGCCCCAAACAAGCCACAATACTTAACAGAATCCATGGATACTACAATGGAAGAAACATCAGAGAAAGAGTTTAGAATGTTCATAATTAAACTGATCTGGGAGGAAAAGGATGATGTATGCAGTGAAATCAGAGAAAACATAGGTAGTAAAAGGTCGCTTCAGTAAAGACATAGGGATTCTGAAAAAAAAATCAAGCAGAAATCCTCAAAATTGAAGGGATCAATAAACCCAGTTAAGAATTCAATGGAAAGCATCATCAGCAGACTAGATCACTTGGAAGACAGAGTTTCAGGAAATGAAGACAAAATATATGATCTTGAAAATGAAGTTGACCATGGAGGAAAAATGTTAAGAGACCATGAACATAAGTTCCAAGAAATATGGGATAACATGAAAAGACCAAATATAAGATTTATTGGGATAGATGAAGGGTCAGAGTATAAACCAAATGAATGCACAATCTTTTCAGTGAAATAATATCAGAAATTTCCCCAAACTTAAGAATGAAATGGAAAATCAAATATGAGAAGCTTATATGAACCCCAAATATACAAAATTATAACACATCCTCACCAAGGCACATTATTATGAAAATGCCTAATATACAGAATAAGGATAGAAATTTTGCCATAGAAAAACAACCAGTCACAGTTAGAAGGAAACCAATATGGATCTCATGTGATTTCTCAACCCAGACCCTCAAAGCTAGGAGGTCTTGGAATATATACCAAGCTCTGAAAAAAAAAAAATGAATGCCAGCCAAGAATTCTATATGCAGCAAAATTTAGCTTCAGAATTGATGACGATATAAAAACCTTCCAAGATAAAAAAAGTTAAAAAAATTCACAATTAGAAAGCCTGTACTACAAAACATAATAAAATATTTCATGAAAAAATGAAAAATAGATTTGAAAACCAGCAAAGGAAGGAAATATACTAGAATCATAGTCAATAAAAGGATAAACTAATTCAAATTAAAAACCAGAAATAAATTAAAATGACAGGGAATAAAAATCATTTATCAATAATAACACTGAATACAAATGGCCTAAACTAATCAATCAAAAGACATAAACTGGCAGGGCTAGGGATGTGGCTCAGTGGTAGAGTATCTGCCTAGCATGTGTGAGGCGCTGGATTTGATCCTCAGCACCACATAATAAATAAATAAATAAACAAACAAACAAATAAATAAATAAATGTATTGTGTCTATCTACAACTAGACAAAATATAAAGAAAAAAAGACAGATTGGCAAATTGGATTAAAAAACAAGACCCAACAGTATGCTGTCTTCAAGAGACTTCACCTCATAGACAACGACACCCACAGACTAAAAGTAAAAGGATGGGAAAAACATATCATCCACATGGATCTTGTAGCCAAGCACGGATCTCCATCCTCATATAGGATAAAGTGGACTTCAAGCTTAAAGTTAATCAGAAGAGACAAAGAAGGTCATTTTGTACTGCGTAAGGGAATTATACATCAACAAGTCATAACTATCATAAATATTTATGCCCCAAACAATGGAGCATCTAGGTATATGATACCAACCCTTCTCAATTTCAAGAATCAAATAGACTTCAGCACAATAATACTGGGTGACTTTAACATGCCTTTCTCATCATTAGTTAGATCCTCCAAACCAAAACTAAATAAAGAAGCTATACAACTAAAAATATAATTAATAATTTAGACATAACAGTCATATATAGAATATTTCCTCCATCAATGACTTTCTTTTTTTAAATAAATAAATTATCAAAATCTCTGGGACACTATGAAGGTAGTTCTAAGAGGAAAGGTCATTGCATTTAGCTCATTTGTTAAAAGAATAGAAAGTCACCAAATAAATAATCTAACATTATATCTCAAAGCCCTAGAAAAAGAAGAACAAATCAACACCAAAAAGCAGAAGACAGGAAATAATTAAAATAAGGGTCAAAATTAATGAAATTTAAACAAACAAAAAGCAGTTTAACAAATCAATGAAACAAAAAGTTGGTTCTTTGAAAAAAATAAGTAAAACTGATAAAACCTTATCCAAGTTGACAAAGAGAAAAACTCAGATTACAGAAATTTGTGATTTAAATATCATCATGAACACTACTGAAATGCAAAAATTAATCCAAAATTATTTTGGAAATTTATACTCCAATAAAAATAGAAAATCTTGAAGACGTGAAGAATTTCTAGACATATAGCCTACCCAGATTGAATAGAGAGGACACAGAAAATTTAAACAAAAGCCTACCACCACCACCAACAACAAAATTCTGGGATCAGATAAATTCTCAGCCGAGTTTTCAACTCATCCTCCTTTAACACTCATCCTCCTCAAATAATTCCATGAAATAGAAAAGAAGCAAATCCTTCCAACTCATTCTATGAAGCTAGTATTATTCTGATAGCAACGCTGGACAAAGACAGGAAAGAAAACTTCAGACCAAAAGAAAACTTCCCTAATGAACATAGATGCAACAATTCTTAATAAAATACTGGCAAATCACATACAAAACATATTAAGTGTGATCAAGTGTGGTTCATTCCAAGGATGCAAGGCTGGTTCAATATATGGAAATGATAAATGTAATTCATCACATCACTAGACTTACAGAAAAGAATCACATGATTATCTCAATGGATGCAGAAAAACATTTGACAAAATTCAGCATACACTCATGTTCAAAACACTAGAAAAACTTGGGAAAGTATGAATATACCTCAACATTGTAAAAGCTATATATGCTAAACCCAAGGCCAACATCATTCTAAATGGAGAAAAATTGAAATCATGCCCTCTAAAAACTGAAACAAAACAGGCATGCCCTCTTTCACCATTTCTGTTCAACACAGTCCTTGAAACTCTTGCCAGAGCAATTAGACCAAAGAAAGAAAATAAAGAGATAACAATAGGAAAAGAAGAGCTCAAATTATCCCTATTTGCTGATGATATGGTTCTATATTTAGAAGACCCAAAAAAACTCCATCAGAAAACTTCTAGAACTCATAAATGAATTTAGCAAAGTAGAAGGGTACAAAATTAACACCCATAAATCAATTGTGTTCCTATACACCAAAGAGGAATCAGCTAAAAGAGACATTAGGAAAACTTCCCATTCACAATAACCTAAAATAAAATAAAATAAAATACGTGGGAATCAATCTAACTACGAGGTGAAAGACCTCCACAAGAAGAACAAATCAACTCCCAAATCAGTAGAAGACAGGAAATAATTACAGAGTTATGAAAACTACAAAACACTAAAGTAAGAAATTAAAGAAGGCCTTAGAAAATGAAAAGGCCTCCCATGTTCTTGGACAGGCAGAATTAATATTGTCATAATATCAAAGGTGCCACACAGATTTAATGCAATTCCTTTTAAAATTCCAATGATATTCTTCACAGAAATAGAAAAAAGCAATCATGAAATTCATTTGGAAATATATGAGGCCCAGAAGAGCTTAAGCAATCTTTCACAAAAAAGCGTAGCAGTATGCATCACAATACCAGACCTTAAATTGTATTACATAGTTATAGTAACAAAAACATCATGATATTGGTACAAAAACAGACAATGGAACAGGATAGAAGACACAGAGTCAAACCCACATAAATATAGTTATCTCATAGTAGACTAAGGGAACATAAACATACATTGGAAAAAAGATAGCCTGTTTAACAAGAGGTGCTTGTAAAACTGTATATCCACATGTAGCAAAATAAAATTAAACCCCTAACTCACCCTGCACAAAATTCAACTCCAAGTGGTTCCAGAGACCCTTTGACTGACAGTAAAAAATGTAGGCCTAATACTACATCATGTCAGTTTAGGGACGTCCTTCCTCAACAAGACTCCTAAAGCACAAGAAGTAAAATCAAGAATCAATAAATGGGATGGACTCAAACTGAAAAGCTTCTTCAGAGCAAAGGAAACAATACAGAATGTGATGATAGTCTACAGAATGGGAGAAAATCTTTACCACATGCATTGAAAATAGAGAATTAATCTCCAGGATGTATAAAGAATTAAAAAAGTTAACACCAAAAAAAAATTTTTTTAAAAAGCCCAATAAGTAAGAGGGCAAAGAACTTAACAGGCACTTCACAGAAAAAAATGTTCAACATCTCTAGCAATTAGAAAATGCAAATCAAAACTACACTGAGATTCCATCTCACTCCATTCAGAATGGCAAGAATATGATAACAATAAATGTTGGTGAGAATGTGGGGGCGGGGAAGGGACACTCAAACATTGCTGGTGGGACTGCAAATTGATGCAACCACTCTGAAAAGCAGTATGGAGATTCCTTTGAAAACTTTTGAGTTGAGCCACCTTGGAATTTGACCCAGTTATTCCACTCCTCAGTTTATATTCAAAGGACTTAAAATCAACATGCTACAGTGACACTGCCACATCAATGTTTACAGTAGGTCAATTCACAATAGCTAAGTTATGGATCCAAGCTAGGTGCCCTTCAACAGATGAATGGATAACAAAAATGTGCCATATATACACAATGGAATATTACTCCGCCATAAAGAAGAATCAAATCATGGCATTTGCTGGTAAATAAATGGAACTGGAGAATATCATGCTAAGTGAAATAAGACAATTCCCAAAAGCAAAGGCCTACTATTCTTTCTCATATATGGATGCTAACACACAATGGGGTGGGTGAAGAATTTAAATTCATTGGATTAGACAGGGGGAAAGAATGGAAGGAAGGGGGGCTAGGAATAAGAGGGGGCGATGGGAATAGGAAAGATGTTAGAATGAATTGGACATCACTGTCCTATGTTCCTATATGAATACATGACCAATGAAACTCCACATCATGTACAATGAGATCCTAGAGTAAGTTATACTCCAGGTATCTATAATATGTGAAAATACACTCTACATTTGTGTATACCTGAAAAGAACAAATGAATAAAAAGGTAAAAAACATTTTCAACTCAATTGGGCAAATATTTAGAAATGTGATTGCTGGGTCCTATGGTAAAACTATACCTGGCTTTATATGAAACTGTCAAACTGTTTTCCAAAGTGATTGCATCTTTCCCAGCGGCAATGAATGAGCGTTCCTATTGCTCTGCATCACTGCCTGCATTTGGCTTGTTTTTTTAGTCCTTAGTAGGTATGTTATGATATTTTATTGTTTCAGTTTGCAATTGCCAAATGACATGTGTTGTTGAGCATATGCTTATTTGTCACCTGTATATCACCTTACCTACTTTTTGAATTGTCGGTTCAGATCTTTTGCTCATTTTAAAATCAGATGGTTAGTTTTTTTATTTTTTTATTTTTTAGGTGTAGATGGACACAATACAATGCCTTTATTTTTATGTGGTGCTGAGGATCGAAACCGGGTCCCGCCGGTGCTAGGCGAGTGCTCTATCACTGAGCCACAATCCCAGCCCAGATGGTTAGTTTTTTCATTGAAAATTCATTGGCATTTTTAAAAAGTAGTTTTTCTCATGAATAAATTAAATAGAGCTCAATCACAAATTCACTTATTAAGTAACTATAGCAGGTGCTACTATTTCCACACCTAGTATCTGCATTCCTCTGTTCTTTTACAAACAAAATCCTGTTTAAAATAGTATTTCTGATTCCTTTGCAGACAGGGATAGTCATGTGACATGGGTCTTGATAATCAGAGACAAAGAGAGGAAAGACTGTTAAATGGGCAGACTTAATTGGCATGAATATTTTTGATCTTTTCCTTTTTGCCTGTCTCCCAATACTGCCCACAGCATTTTCCCTGCATGTGACAAAATGCCTAGAAGAGGAATAGCCATCATCAGAGGTTGAAGGCAAAAGCCCCATGACAAGGACAGTACAGCCAATGGCTAAAAGGAGCCTGAGACTTGGGGCACCATGAAGATGCTGCAGAAGGCCTGGGACTCTCTCCAGTCTTCTTGTTTTGGGAAAAGATGTGCCCCTGATAAGCACTTTAGTCAAGTTTCTAGACAGACAACCAATAAACTCTGATTCATTTACACTTTTTCAAGCTCTAAGGGGGAGACACCCTTCAGTGGTAGGCACTAGCCCCCTAACAAGAATACTCTAAGTAATTTTTATGTAAAGGACTGGTTCATAGGAGCACTATATTTGAAACAATCTTTTATTGTAGACACAATAGTAAGGGTAGAATTCTATGTACTACATGTCTAGTATTGAACTAGCCATTTTGAGGGGAGGAAAGAGGAGTTCAAAATAAGGACCTTACTTTCAGGGAACTGATAATCTAATTGGAGAGGATCTGTAGGAAAAAAACAGGACCATGTGACTAAAAGTTAATAGGGGTGCCAACTAATCCTAGCAGCAATTCATGTAAGGCAGGGTTACTGAGGAAAGGAGGGGCCAGGGAAATGTAACTAGCAACTCTGAAAACACACTCTGGGCATCCCATGGCTTCATATTTTTCAATCAATGACCTAAATACAGACATGGCAGCTATTCCCCTGGGTAAATGAAGAGGAAAGGAAGTAAAGTCATTTTTATTTGAATGTCAATGCATCTTTGAATTCTACTGCAATTTATCATGTATCAATATTTCAAGTACTAGGACATTGTAATCATTCATTAAAATCCTACTTTCCTTATTATCAGTACATTTCATGTTGGTATGATATACAAACTCAGTATATGTCATCTTCAAATAGACCTTTAAAAATCTTTGAAACTGCTGTAGATTAATAGAATGGCATGAGGAGGTGTTTTATTTTTTTCTACTGTCCTTCTGATACTTTGAATTTTGCTATAATTATCAATTGCTACGTATTGCCCCCAGCTTTTACTTTGTAACTAGCTGGAACAGATGTGGACCTTTATCATACCTATCATACCTCTGGTGAAGACAAGAGCAAGATAAGATGAATTAGGTTTTCTTGGATTCTTTCTTGGGATTTGAAATTCTTTTCCTAAGAGTGCTTTTTCATATTGTGATGGTATTTGTAAATAATTTAAAAGACACATGCATGTAAAATAAATATAACATTACTGTAAGATATTTTAAAACTAATTTTCTTCCAGACCTAGGAAAGCATACTTTTTTTTCTTTCTTCCTTGCCTTTCCTCTTTCCTCCTTTTTCTTAAGTCTATTTTTGCCTCAGTCATCTGGCACCACCTGGCTATGTTTCCCTTGGCCAGGGCTTACTTAGGTTGGTAGCTTCAGGAATATATTTTAATAGGTACTGAGGCTTTTCTCATGCAAGGCGGACAGAAATTAGAAATGGGACGAATATAAAAGGAAGAAGAGTCTGCAGAGGGAAAGAGGGGAAGATTTTGAAGGCAGAAGGCTAACAGATTTGGGCAGGGTATAAAGCCAACTGGCAAGAGGGCTAAAATCCTTTCAGGGTTAATTGAAACCTCAACTGGGCAGGATGTGTGACAACCTAGATAGACCTGTTTCCAGGAGCCCTCAAAATTCAGCTAAGATTAGGGAATTGTGGAAACTCAAGGGACTTTATTGGGTACCTGGCAACCAGAGGAAACATAAGGGCACTTGCGGTGAACTCGGCCCAAACTATCCTCACCTTTCCACAAGGAAGAAGATATGGCTAAAAACTCATTCCCAAGCTGAGGACTATGGATGAGAGCCACCTCCTCCGCAATCCCCCGCCCGCCGGCGCCGACGCTCCGCACTCCTACTGGCTCCCCATTGGCCCAGACGCTCGCCAATCCTCATGAAGCGGCCCTGTGAGTGGTCTCTGGTTGGTGGGGCCGGCGCTGAGCCCCCCTCCGGCTCCAGCCGGGCCCCCCGCCGGGAGGGGGCGTGGCCGCGGCCGTGGCCGGGCCGGAGGCGGCGTCGCTCGCGCCGCTGCGTGCGGTGTGTTGCGGGAGGTGGCGCGTGGCGGCCGCGGCGCGGCGGGACGATGGAGCTCCGAGCGCAGCTCCGGCGCCGGCGGTGGGACCGTGGACCGGTGAGTGCGGGCTGCGGCCGGCTGGACTCCCTGGTCCGGGCTGCCCGTTGCTTCTCGGCTCCGGGCCAGGCAGCCTCTTAGGGAGGGGCGGGCGCGGGGCCGGGCCCCCAGCGGCCCCGCGGTCCAGTGAAGTTGCTGCATAGCGCCGCGCGCGCTCCAGCCGGGCGGCGGGGCCCACTGCGGGCCGCGCCTCGCCGGGCCGCCCAGCTGCGTCCTCTTGTCTGGTTCCCGCGTCAGCCGGGGCTTCCCGGCGTAGCGGCCCGGCAGCCCTCCTCTCCCGCGCCCTAGGTCTTCTCCGACCCCCACGATGGTCCATGCGCGTTACCCGAACGCGGGAGAGCTGTCCGCATTCCTGGCCGCAGGTTGCGAACGGGCCTTTACTCGTGACCCACGCACGACGTTCCGGGCCGCTTTGCGTCCCGGACCTTCTCATCCATCCATCCCTCTTGGTTCCGCGTGTGGTTGCTCCTATGTGGCCCAGCCCCCGCGTGCCCACCGCCGATGGGGTCGGGTCCTACTGGACCTCGGCGCGCCCTCGTGGTGCCCTCGTGTGTGGCAGCTATGGGCCTCCTCCCTCGGGCAGTGGGGACTCGAGGTCCCCGGCCTCGGAGGCCAGGCCGTGCTCTCCTTGTGCTGGGAGAGAGGTCGGGGCAGCTAGCCAGTGGCGCGCTGCAGGACTAGAGGAGAGGACTCAGCGACCTGGAACCGCTCGACTTGGATGGATCATCCCCGGGGCTGCCCCTGCGCTGGGAAAGGGCCATGGCGTCTGACCCTCGCGCTGCCTGGGCGAGCTTCAAGGAATGCACAAGGGTTCCCTCTCGTCTTTGGTACTTAGGGGACAATGGCGATTTCCTCTTCGTTTGGCCTTTGCAAGGAATAGTTCCCTAATGATGAGCAGAGTTCTTAATTATTAAGAAACTATGCCAAGGTTTAGGGATGAATGGGAGCATGTCATTTTCTTGGTCGCTATTGGGTGGAATAGGAATCTTTTCTTATTTGAGGGTTAATTTTTAATTTGGTGGTTTACTTCCAGCAATGAATCTGAGTTTTCAAAAACTGAAAATTAGAAAGGCTTGTTTTTGCGTCGGTGCTCTTAAAATTAAATGCAGAATAGAACGTGATATTTTTGACTGTCAGGGAGAGGCTAGCCATTTGATATATTTTGATTTTAAAAGTTAGGTTTATCTAAAACTGTTCAAAGGCCTGCGACTCCATCAAAAACTGAGTTCAAACTATTAGAATTGACTTATTTTTCTGTCACTTCTAGGGTAAATTCTATTGAATTCCAGCTGTTTCTTTTTGTATATCCTTTACCAAACTTTCCTTTTCTATCACTGGAACAATACTGTGATTCTTATAGCTAGTTCTTTTATCTACTTGAGAGGTTAAACAGGACAAAGCTGGTTTGACCTTTCCCAAAGGCACTTTTCAGTGCTTTTCCTTCTCCCAGGGTTCTAATGGCTTCCTTATAGTATTCATTTTTCTTTACTTTTAAAGGATCATTGGAATTAATATTTTTGAAAGTTCTATTTTTTCAAATGTTTAAAGCTCACTAGGTTGGAAAGTTTGGCTGACTTTTTTTTTTTTTTTAATATATTTACCGCCTGAACCAGTATTTTGTGTTCACTTAAACAGTGAGAAGAAGTTTGTTCTAGAACTATCTCTATATAAAAATTACTCTTAAGTTTCCAGTTGATTATGTGAAGTTGCTTGATAGCATTGTTTTATCTGTTTGCTTAAAATGTCTGACCTAATTGTTGATGTGCTACACTAATTGCAAAAATTCTGAAAATAGAAAATAAAAATAATTTTGCCAACATTGTAGCCCCAGTTCATCATCAGTGTGTCTCTGTACACATTTTCCATAGAAACTTGCATGTGGCAAGTAATCTTTTGGCTCTTGGGATCCATATTTATACTACTAAAAGAATTGTTTGTACTCCTGGGCCAGAATTTAGGGTTTTCTTTATATTTCAGGGACTTTTATTTGAAGAACACTCATAGGTTATGTTTTTACCCCGGGAGTGGCTCAGTATTGCTATATAGACCTTAAATTGCTCATCCTCTCTTCTCAGTCCTTTTTCTTTGTACTTCAACTTTTTTATTTTTTTGCTTTGTTTGGGTGTTTGGAATCACATTCTGCTTAGTCTGTACATTTTTCAGGACTGGTCCTTTACCTATGACTGAATTTAATCTGGAAATTCAAACATATTTTACACAGTAATACATAAATAATGCACATTGTAAAATAAACTTAACATTGATAAAGAGAGAAGTGGGGTGAACACATCAGTTTTCTTTCCCCTTCTTATTGTCATCCTAATCCTATATCTTTTTTCAGCCGCAATCGTACTATGAGGTATCCTCCCAGATATTTTTCAATAACTTTTTATATTAAAAAGGCCATGTAGTGAATGCCTAACTAAATACCAGGCACTATTTTAATCACTGAGGTTCTAGAAATAAGAGATTAGAGTATTCAAGATATTCATAACCTACCTCAGTTATTGTACAGTGTGATATGTACCATGATACAGTCCATAATGAGTGAGGGACTGGTGAGCCTCATGTGAATGACCTAATTCATCCATTCACTTGTTTTAATCCTTTGGTACACCTTAATAGTTTGTCATGTGTGCTAGGGTTACAGTGATAAATAGGGCAAACATCTCTGTTGGTCCCTGATGGGCTTGCTGTTCCAGCTCTCAGACCCTCTAACCATTGGTAGCAGTGCTGGCTCTGAAATGGGCCAAGCTACGAGAAGTGTGAGGAGAACCACAGATCTGAGCTTAGGAAATGTTCAGAGAGACCTTGTCTTCCTTGTCTTCTTCCCAGAGGAAGTGTATGAAAAGGAATTGGTGAAAGTCTGGATTGAGGAAAAAGTGTCAGGGAGGTGGCACCTTGGAGCAACTGAAAACAGCACAGATTTAGTGTGGTGGTTCAAGGGCCGAAAAGTGGCAAGAAGTGAGACAGGAGAAAAACTAGAACCATACCATGGAGATGATTCCTGTTATATAGAGTTGGGACTCATCTATGGGCAGTAGAGGATGGTTGAGGAATTCTGAGCCAAAAAAGGACAAGGTTAGATATGCCCTTTGGGCAATGAATTAGAAGGGGGAAGGCTAGAAGGAGGGATTTGAGAGGGTAGGGTGGTTGGGACTTGGTGCTTGTTTGAGTGTGTGTGTTGGGGGGCGGCAAGGGAGCTGGGAGAGGAAGGCTTTTAGGGCAGTGCCTGGTTGTCACTGGGTATTTGGGTACTCAGATGGGGACAGCAGTATTTGAGGGGAGAAGGTAATTAAGTGGCAGGCCTGTGGTATATAGAGTGGTGAGTTAGCTACATTAGGGAGTCTAGATATTTGCAGATCTTTGTGCAAGAGAATTATGCAGAATCTAGATATCTGCAGATCTTAGTACAGAATTGAGAATTGTTAGCACCATAGTTCCCAGACTGACTGACGTGCTGAATTGAGCTCACAGGGGACAGAGATATATTTTAAATTGTTGAGGAAAATGCAGTGATAAAATGCAGATCCATCCAATTCTGGGAAAACTACCATCTGAAGTTAAGTTTCTCAACTAGATCATACTCCATTCCTTTTAATGGCCTTATTTCTGTAAAGAGTGGTTTGTGGTTTTTGCTGAACTATGTAAAAATCAGCAGGGAACAGGAAATGAAGGAGGGAGTGTCCAACTTGACTCCAAAATTTGAGAAATTGGGGCTGGGATTGTGGCTCAGCAGTTGAGTGCTAGCCTGGCATGTGTGAAGCCCTGGGTTAGATCCTCAGCACCACATTAAAAAAAGTAAATAAAATAAAGGTATTGTGTCCAACTACAACTAAAAATAAATAAATATTAAAAAAGATTTGAGAAATTGTGCAGTGCTCAACAGTATTTATCATTAATAAATGCTTACCATTACTTAAGAATGAAATAAAAACTCATTTGTTCTCTCAGTTTAAGTGTACTTTTTCCAAATGGTCACTAAATTGTTAGGACATAAATATTTAAGTTGTTAATGCTTTTGTGATTCAATGGGCATTTCTTTTGACTCCAAGACACTCAGGATGCAGTGCACAGAGAAAGCTTCAGAACCCGCCTTTGCCTATAATTATGAGAAGCTGTTCAAGTAGATAGGTTATTCAAGGAGTATGTATACAGTAAAAAAAAAGGAATGGGACAGAATGTTGTTTGAGGAACTCTTGTGTTTGAAAGACAGACACACTGAGGAGGAGGAGATACTCTAGGGAACCTCATCCAGGAGGGAGTGGTTGGCAGCCAGGAGGTCCTTGCTAATATCGCAATGCCAAGGGCAACTTGGCCTCAGTGGCCCTGGTCTGGCTGGGCAACTTGGTAATGGGAACTGTAGCCAGAGGACTAGTTTGGTTTAATAGTGAGTGGGTTCAGGTCAGTAGTAAGTGGGAGTCAGTCAGGGTGTGGAGACAGCTTTGCTCAAGAAATTTGGTGGTGGTAGTTAATGGTGGTTACCAGAAGGGTGGGTAAAGGGGGAGCCTACTTTTTTGTTTTTACATGAAAGGCGTTGAGCATGTTTGAATGTCAGTAGTAAGGAACCAAGAGGTAAAAGGTGTTGGAAAGAGATTCCTCTAGACAGCAATTTAAAGGTTTCCATTGGATTTAGCCCTGAGATATAATTAGTGATCTTGGTGAGAGGTCTTGAGGAGCTTGTTGCTATGATTTGAGAGAAGGAGGTTAAAGGAAGGAAGTCTGTCAGGGCAGGCAGTTTATTCTAAAACTTGATGATGAAGAAGAAGGGCATTTACTAGAGAGGGCATCTGGTGCAGGGTTATTATTATTTTTTTTTTTAAAAAAGCAGTGTCTTTATTAAAAAACATTTTAAGAACAGTTTTTTATTTCTTTCTCCAGAAAGAAGAACTGTTGTCTTAGAACTGTTTGGTCCTTCTCGGGGTTCCTCTGGCCTGGCCTGGCCTTTCCCTGGATGTGCATGCTCCTTTAGGTCATATTGTCCTTGTGGGCTCCAGTTGCTTCTTGCTATTCTGTTTTTCTGAAGAATACTCTTTGACATCAGCGTCAACACCTTTTCAATGCTGGCTTTATTTGTTTTGTGTCAGGACCAGTCCTCCTGTGTTGGTAGCTGCTTCTAGATGAGCATATTTTCCATACTCATGTTTCAGTTTTCCTCTTTGAAGCTAGCCTTACTCTTCCTTCTCTTTCCATGGACCTTTGGAGGTTAGCGTTTTCTTTCTTTGGTGTGTCTGTCTGTCTCTCTCTCTTTGAAAATTTAGACATACCAAACATCCCAAAATGTTTTCTCCTCCTTTGGGTTGAACTTCTAGGCCTTGGCTTTGATCTAAGTATTTGGGATAATTTCTCAACTTAGTGCTTTTGGGAATTTCTCCTGGTGCCTGTTTTAGGGTACCCCCCAGCCTCCTGGAATGGTGGTCTTGAAATTGATCAAAAGATCTCTTGTGTTATATATTCTTGATTTCATCTTTTATTTTACTTTATTTATTTTAGTTTTTTTAAAAAATCTTTATTTTTTAATTGGTGCATTATAATTATACATAATAGAGGGATTGATTGTGCCTTTTATGTACATGCACATAAGTTAATCAGTTTTATTCCCCAATACCTCCACATTCCCTCCTTTCTTTCCCTTATCTCCTAACTCTACTAATTTCCCTTATTATTTTTTTTTAAAATTAGTTCTTTGTAATTATATATAAAAGCAGGATTTATTGTGGTATATTTGCACTTGGACATAGCATAATTTGGTAGATTTTGTTCTCCAGTATTTCATCATGCCCTCTCTTCCCTCCTTCTCTTTTCTCTGTCTCCCTTCTGTTTTCATAAGATCTCCCCAACCCTACTTTTTCCATCTTGCTTTCACATATGAGAGGAAACATTAGATCCTTGACAGATTTCTTTGTCTGCTTTATTTTACTTAGTGTGATGTTCTCCGTTTCCATCCATTTACCAGCAGATGACATCATTAACATTCTTCTTTATGGCTGTTCATGTACCAGGTTTTCATTGTTCATTCATCTGTTGATGGATACCTAGTTTGGTTCCTCACCTTGGCTATTGTGAATGTTTTCATTTAGTTTGTTAGTCATTTTTCTTTCCATTGCTGTGACAAGTATCTCAGGTAATTAATTTATAACGAGAAAAAGTTTATTTGGGCTGACAATGTTTGAGGTTTTAGTCCATGATCAATTGGGCCCATTGCTTTTGTGTCTCTGGCAAGACAACACATCACGGCAGGAACACATGGTGGAGCAAAACTGGTCACCTCATGGCTGGGATGCAAAGGGGAGAAATAAAAAGAGATTAAGGACCCTTTGAAGGCATATCCTTAATGACCTAAAACCTTCCATTATGCCTTATTGCCTAGAAGGTTCCACTGTTTTCCAGTAGCCGTATTCTGGAGACCAAGCCTTTAATGCATGGATTTTTGGGGGGGCGAGGGAGGGGGCTACCCAGGATTGAACCCAGGTGCGCTTAACCACAGAGCCACATTGCTAGCCCTTTTTTTTTTTTTTGTATTTTATTTAGAGGGTCTCACTGAGTTACTTAGGACCTCGCTAAGTTGCTGGACTGGCTTTGAACTTGTGATTCTCCCTGCCTCAGCTTCCCAAGCCACTGGGATTACAGGCGTGCACCACTGCACCTGGCTTCATGCATGAATCTTGGGGACATTCCAGAAGTAAACTATAGCAGTCAGTCCATAAATGTTTGAATGCCTACTATGTCTCAGACACTGTTCTAGTTTCTGGTAATAAGAATGTTTAAACAATCAAGCTTCTGCTCTCAGAAAGCTTGACAGGTTGACTATCCCTTATCCAAAATGCTTGGGACCAGAAGTGTTTTGGATTTTGAAATATATACACATAAAGAGTTCTCTTGGGGATAAGACCCAAGTTTACACACACAATTCATTTGTTTTATATATACCTTATGCACATAGCCTTAAGGTAAGTAACTTCATACAATATTTTAAATAAATTTGTGTGCAAATTTAGAATCCATATGGCCGTATTTTATCAGCTAAGTTTCATGATGGAGAATTTTCTACTTGTGGCCTCATGTTGATGAGGGATGCTGGACCTGTATTCTGATGAACCAAAAAACAGGATAGGTGGTCTTGCTAATTAGTTTAGCCTCCTGGGGGCAGGAACCAGATAGCAGGATGCCTCCTACTTATCAGTGCTTTGTGTTGTTTGTTTTTTTTTCCTGTTTGTCTGATAACCTCTTCTACATTGTGATCATGTAAAGAAAGACCTTTATTTAGGTCTTCACCTTGGTTCACAGTGATAATACTCAGTGCCTTTCCATGGGGGTCTTTCCACAACCTTTGCTATATTTGGATCTTGACTATCTCAGTTTTCTAGCAGTTGAAACCCTGTTGGATTTTTTAAAAGTTGCTCTAGTTCATGCTGAAGATTTTATTGCCTTGCTGCAGCAGTTCCATTTTGGTTCGTCTCACAGAGTCTTCATTGAGGGCGGTAATCCATTTTGTGTACACAGACAGCTCAGTGAAATTATGTTGCAGTATGAAAGCATGGATGCCATTGACTGTGAACTAGAATCCAGGTGGCCATGTATTACCAGTTAAGTGGATGAAATGATGTTCTTTGTCCACAGTAGACACCCAACAATTTTTTTATTGATTGAAAATATCATCTATTTTGACTTACGATTATATAATAATCAGGACATTATCATGACTGTTTAATTTACAAAATCTTGTCTTTTTTCCCTACTAATAATCACAGTTATCTTTTAGCCCCATCAAAAATATACACATGACAAGGTGTTTTTTTTTTTTTCTTTTTCCCTGTTATATAATCCTGTGTTAGAATAATACCTAGACAGGGTTTAACTCTGAACTGGCCTTGTAATTCATTGCTGGGCCACATTCTATCCTGAGTTTAGAGTTCATGTTTATGGAGAAGCTCATGGATTTAAGTTGATTCTTTGATGCATGACATTAACTCTAGTCCACATTGAGGGATGATGATACTCAGCAGAAAGGGGGTAAAGAGATAGCAACTTATGCTTTATGTTTGTATCCTTCAAGATAGGCTGTTAAATAGCTTAGAATGAGGGGGAAGAGCCATATTTCCTATCTCTTCAAAAGCAAGAGCTTACTTTTGGAGAGAAAATTGTAATTTTTCAATATAGAATTCACATCCATTTTCAGTATAAATGGACAAATGCATTGAATGTTATAAACAACCCCAGTAGAATTTAATAACATATCTCCATTCTTAGTTTTCCATAGAATTTGTCTCCATTTTTGTACATCTTTTAGATTTAAGTACTTTGGTTTTTGATTTAAAAATCAGAAATACACAGAAATCCCCTAGTTCCCTAGTTACCTGTCCTCAGATTTTAATTACACAGTGCAAACAATGTTGTTTCACAAAGCTTCAATAAAATTGAATTGTTCTTTGAGATATTCCAAAGAGGAAGATTATTAAAATGTTACTCCTTTTCAAAAGTTGGCAGTGTAATTTATAGTGGTTGCAAGATTTATCAATGATAATGATGTTCATACCTGAGCTGTAATTAAAATTTTCATAGCTTTTCTGCTGTTTGCCCATTGCGTTACATAAGCCTAATTAGTTGACATGTCCAGTTCCCTCTGTACACCCCCCGCCCCAGCCAAAAATAAAAATGTGGAAACCACAGAACTTCAGGACCTTTAGGACATCGTCTGAAACAATTGTATAGGGATTAGGTACTGAAGGGTTTAGGAAAGCTGTGTTACAGGAAGCTACAATTATGGTTACTTTCTCTTCAGACTGGAGTTTAAAAGTTTGTGGTTTTATTTCTTAGTCTGTATGGTTTCTAATGATTGTCAAACTTAATTTTGACAAAATATATTGTCCTGCATTTTGATATTTACTCAGCATTCTTTCCCTGTTTTGGAAAGTGTTATAACTTAGGTCAGTGTATGATAAGTGAGAGTTACAAATAAAGTTTTGTTTAAATGTAATATATACGTATTTATCTAGATGTTTATTGTCTGAGATGATTATGATTTTATTGACCATAATCAGTGAAGGCTTGGCTAGCTTGTCTTTGATTAAGTGAAGACCAGATTTTGCTTCTAGGAAGTACTCATGATAATAAAAAGGCTAAATATAAATAGTGAGATTCAGAAGTATGTGAGGCAAGCATGTGGCCCTGGGTTCCATCCATAGTAGAGCAAAAAAGCAAACAAAGTATATGAAAACCAGGAATAAAAACAGACCTCTAGCTCTAACAAGATTCAAGTCTTCATGCCATAGTCTAGATTCAAGGACTGTTTCTGCAACTGCAAGATTACAGTGACTTGGCAGAAGAAACCTTAGTTGCTCACTTCTGTGAGGTATACATCAGGATCCTCCTGGGATGGGCCTCTGTATGGCTCCTGTAGTCAGCCTTTTTCCACCTTGTGATTCAGCCTTCTATAAGGACTGGGAACTTGCTGGTGGGTGGGGAAGAGTAGAGTCTTGTGGGAGGTTTTTATAGGTTGGCACACATCATCTCTTTTCCCATTGGCTGTGCTAAGATATTTCCTCATTTAATCTACTTTATGCTAGAAATGTAGTATAGCTGTGAACCTCCTGAGGAGAGAGGTCATAAGTACTTGGAACTTGACTGAGTATCCTAGTGGACATAGTGAAAGGGAATCATCCTCAGCTTTATCCTACAGCTTTAACCATCCATAAAAAGCACATCAGTTTCCTTTCCTAAATATCCCCTGATTTTGCACTGTAGTTTGGTATTATAGATGTTAATCCAGAGATGTAGCATAGTTTAATAGCACATAGAGCAGTGGTTTTTCTTTTAATTGATTTTAAAAAAATGACAGTGAAATGCATTATAATTCTTATTACATGTATATAGCACAATTTTTCCTATCTCTGGTTGGATATAAAGTATGTTGACACCAATTCATGTCTTCATACATGTACTTTGGATGATGATATCTATCATATTCCACCATCCTTGCTAATCCCCTGCTCCATCCCTTTCCCTCCCACCCCTCTGCCCTATCTAGAATTCATCTATTCCTTCCATGTTCCCCCTCCCTACCCCACTATGAGTCAGCCTCCTTCTATCAGAGAAAACATTTGACATTTGTTTTTTGGGGATTGGCTAACTCCACTTAGCATTATCTTCTCCAGTGCCATCCATTTACCTGCAAATGCCATGATTTTATTCTCTTTTATTGCTGAGTAAAATTCCATTGGATAAAAAAAATGTGGCATATATATACATTCATCCATTTAAGGGCATGTAGGTTGGCTCCACAGTTTAGCTATTGTGAATTGTGCTGCTATAAACATTGATGTGGCTGTGTCCCTGCAGTATGCTGTTAAGTCTTTTGGGTATAAACTGAGGAGAGGGATAGCTGGGTTAAATGGTGGTTCCATTCCCAGTTTTCCAAGGAATCTTCATACTAGAGCAGTGGTTTTGTAAGGCTTATTATGTAATGTTCTTAAATGAAGTAAAAATGCAACTTAATTAAAGATGGTTATGCAGAGGGTTAAACAAACCTGGTTTATATACCCAATAGTGGAAATAATGAACACATTGCATATCCTTCAGTCATTCAGCAATATAATTGATCTCAAATGGACGATATATGCAAGAGTGATGTTATTATTTCTGATGAGCTCGGAGTACTGGTGTTTTGTGTTGTTAATTAAAGGTAGCTTTAGAGACCAAAGAGGAGAGGTTGATTAATTTGAAGTCAGTATGCTGTGTATCAGGCCTGTTTTAGAGCAGAGGTTAGCAAACTAAAGCCTATGGGCCATACCTAACTTTTTGCTTGATTTTTGTATAAAAACTGTTCAAATACAGACATTCCTGTTTGTTTATGTACTGTGTGTGGCTGTTTCAGGGCTCCAGGGGAGAGGTGAGTATTGGAGATGGAGACCTAATTCACCAAATATAAAATATTTACTATGCTGATTCTTTACAGTGAAAATTCCTGGCCGCTGATTTGGAAGCAGATTTTTTTTTTTTTTTTGCCTTTTCTTATAGGACTCACATTCTCTAGTGGGGCATAAAGCATAAGTAAATAAACAACGCATAAGTATATATAGTAGTAATAACTATAAGGGACTTAAAGCAAGTGAGGGCAGAGAATGTCATAGACTGCTAGTTTAGACAGAATGGTCAGTAAAGGCCTCTCTGAGATGAACTTTAAGCAAAGACATGAATGAAGGTGAAGGAATGAGCTACCAAACATTTTGGGAAAGAGCCTTGTGGGGGAGTATACCTTTCAGGTGCTTGAGTAGCAGCAGGGAGGGCAGTGTGAATATGGGGGTTGAATAATGTCAGGTAGTACTAGGGGACAGATCATGTAGGGCCAGGTAGACTGTGATGACAATTTGGATTTTACTCAGAATCAGATGAAGGCCATTGCAGGGTTTTGATCAAGGAAAGGATATCATTTGATTTTGATTATAAAGCATCGCTAGGACTGTTGTATAGAGGATGGTTTGCAGGGGGCAAGAGTAGAAGGAGGATGTGTACATGTGAGGCATGGCTAGTTGCTGTGGCTATCTGGATGAATCACACATTCCTGTCCTCGAGGGGCTTGTTGGTGTAATAGCATAGTAAAGAGATTATTATAATGTTCTGCCCTTTGTGGAGAAGCAAAGGTTATCTTGAAAGTGAGACTGATCTAAATTGGGAGACAATGCCTCATTGAGAACTTGGAGGGTGCCACTTAAGGCTGATTCTATACCTGAGTTTTGAGATTCTTATTTGCATATGAGCATTTGCCCCAACTATTTGACTGTGAGAATAGGTACTCAGCCAGATCCTCCAAGATTCTGCTAGAGCAGAGATGGTAGTCTTTTAGGTCAGGTGTCAGTGCCTGTGGTGGCTCTGCGGAGTATGAGGAGAGTGATTCTGAAGCAGTGTCTCAGCTCAGTAAGATATAATAGCACAGATACTGATGGAAAGGATGAAATTTACCCTACTTGCCAGAGAGCAGGACCAAGGTATTTTGATTTGAAAAAATCAGTATCACGGGACTATAGAAAAGTCATGGTAATTTGTCTGTGGAATGTAGAACATTGTTGTTTTCCCCTTGTACCCAGTGGTATGAATTAGTTGCAAAATGTACCTCAGTAATTAAATTGGTGTGGTGTCTGGAGTTATGGATATGGCCCAATTAAACTCTGGAGAATGTTTATAAAAGTGATTATATTTTTGAGATAAATGCTATTAAACCATTTTTGATAATAATAATTTGAAACAGTTGCTGCCATTTTTATAAGTGTAGAGGAAGGAGGTCTATTACCTTTCTCTTCTCTAATAGGAAGTCCAAACCATCTAGAAAGAATTTTCATGATTATAATATAGGTTTCAAAAAGAAATGGAGGGAGAAAATAAAATCGCAATTACTCAGGGAGATTTTTATTTTATTTTGTTTTATATTGTCTCTAAAGCTGATAGGACAAAATTTAGTAAGGACTTGAATGCCACAATTAATAAGCTTGCCTGCACTGTCTAGATGCTTCACTTAACAACTGTGACTATACATTAACATGGACATTAACCTAAGCTATCAGCTTCTTGGGGCAAGCAAGTTTCAGTATATTAGAAACTATTGAAATAAAATAGTGTTCTCTAAATTAAACTAATTAAACTAAAATCAATAGCAAAAGGTACCTGGAAAATATTTTCTAAATAACCCATGGTGCAAGAAGATATTACAGTGGGAATTAGAAAATATTTTGGATAGAATTCATATGAAAACATTCTGTATCGGTATTTGTGGAGTAGAGGTGAAGTCATGCTTGGAGGTAAGTTCATAGCATTAAATGCAGATGTTAAGAAGGAGAAAACCATAAACATTTTTAGTGATCTAAGCATTAGTCATAAGAAGTTAGAAAAGAGCAGCAAATTAAATCCAGGGGAAGGAGATGGACATTAACAAAAGGAGAAATTAGTAAACTAGAAAACAGATGTGTAATAGAGAACAACTACGGTGCTAGTCATTCTTTTGAAAAGACTGATGACTTTAATACATTTGGTGAGATTAAAGAATTTCAAAGAGACAGAAGGGCCAAATAACTAATACCAGTGGTGAAAAAAGGGAAAGTCACAAAAGATGTTTTAGGTAGTAAAAGGTATATGAACATTTATACTGATTGATTTTAATTTTAGATTAAACGGATAATTCTTCCAAATTTTAAGTTAAATGTATAAATTCCTCCCTTGAATGTGTTTTAGTTATCCACTTACAATAAATCAATTGTATTTAAGGGTCCCATTCCAGTCCTTTGAGTTTTTAACATAATCAAATTTTAACATAATTTAACATGTTCCCCAAAGTAAAAAATGCACAACAATATTATAGTTTCAGAGGAACTCTTTCTTTGGCTTTCCCCTTTCACCCCCTTGTGTGTAACCAACCATATTGTTTGCTGTTGTCTTTTGTGGGGAGTATTACAGGTATGTTATTTCCTTTTCTTTCAATACCAGAAGATTACATAATAGTATATTATTTTGTATTTTGCATTTTTCACTTCAAAATGAACCCTTAAAATTCCTTTGTACAATTATTAAAGCTTTTCCTTATTAATTAATTAATTAATTTTACAATTGCCTAGTACATTTCCACATAATGGACATAATATAGTTTGTTCACTCATTTTTCTATGTTTGGGCATTTAGGTAGTTTCCAATATTGTGCAATTACAAATAGTATTTTACTGAATAAACTTGTACATGCATATTTTTGTATTGTGGGTTTTAAACTTGGGGGTAAAGTCCTCAAAGTTATATTTCTGTATTGAAGGATAAAAGCATAGGTAATTTTGTTAGAACTGACAAATTCCTCTTCCTAGAGACTGCCCCATTTTGTCCCCCAGGCTCATTCATGTTGTCACAGATGATAGGTTAGTCACCTTTGTCATTGTGACCAAAATACCTGACTGACAAGAACAACTTAGAGGAGGAAAAATTATTTTGGCTTATGATTCCAGAGATTCATTCCGTGGTCTGCCAACTCCGGCTCTGGGCCTGAGGTGAACATCAAGGCTGAAGGGGGTGGAGGAGTGCTTCATCTTTGGAAGCAGAGAGAGAGGAAAGGGAAGGGACAGCAGGGAAGATGAACCCTTTTAAGGACATGCCTCTAGTGAACCACCTCTTCTAGCCACACCCCACTTGCCTCTAGTTACCAAACAGTGCATTTAACTAGGTTACAACTCTGAGTCTAATTATTTCATCTTTGAATATTCATGTATTAATAGGAGTCTTTTGGGACACATCATATCCAAACAGCACCAACAGGATTCCTCCACCTCTTTTTTTTTTTTTGTACCAGGAATTAAACCCAGGGGCACTTAACCACTGAGCCACATCCCCAGCCCTTTTATATTGTATTTGAGACATGGTCTTGCTAAGTTGCCTAGAGCCTCACTAAGTTGCTGAGACTGGCTTTGAATTTGTGATCTTCCTGTCTCAGCCTCCCAAGTTACAGGCTTGTAACTTGCTAGGGTTACAGGCTTGCACCAATGTGCCCAGCCAGGATTTTCCCCTTTTTATGGGAATAGTATTCCATTGTGTATATCACATTTTCTTTATCTATTCTTTTGATGATGTTTCCCTAGGCTGCTTCCATATCTTAGCTGTTGTGAACATGGAACTCAGATATCTCTTCTGTATACTAATTTCATTTCCCTTGGATATATAACCAGAAGTGAGGCTGCTGGATCCATATATAATTCTTCGTTTAGTTTTCTGAGGATCCCCTTACAAACTACATTTTCATGATGTTGTATTAAGTTTTCATCAGTTCACATAGGTTCTCTGTTATCCATACCTTTGCTAGTGTTTGTTATCCTTGTTTTTTTTTTTTTGATAATAGCCCTTTTAACACATGGGCTATTAGTATTAATATGATTTTAATATGCATTTCCCTGGTGGTTAGTGATGACGAGCATTTTTTACAATCTTTTGGCTATTTGCATTCTTTTTGCTATGTAATACTCCATTGGTCTTTTTTTTACCACAGTTCAGCCACTCTCCTTTTAACGAATTATTTCTATTATTTTTAGTTTTTAATATTTGTAATCCTTTTTTTTTTAATTTATATTGTGATGGAAGGATACTGTTAGTGATACTTTTATTTTAAGACTATATTAATGATTTTGTGCACTATAGTGAATTTTTCTGTGAATTTTCAAAATACTGAGTTTATATTTTTATCAGAGTGTAGTGATGAGTATATACCCCTCTCCCAACTACCTTATTGGTTATATTGTTTAGATTATTTACATTTTTGTTTTATCCCTATGAGTCTATTATGTAGATAATTTAATTTTTACTTACTTTTTTCCTCTTGATCTGTTTTGTACTGAGTAATGCATAGGTCTTTCATTTCTAATATTTTTCTGTTTATTTCCCCTTGAATCCACTGTAGTTATATCATTTGGTTCATAGATATTAATAACTTATTTTTCATTATGAAATATAGTTTTTAATGCTTAAAAGTTCATTCATTATGTGTTTGCCTTGAGTTGCAAGTGGTGAGATTAGATATTCTTGTTTGTTATTGATTTTAGGGGGAAGGCATTCATCCTTTCACCATTAGGTGTGATACTAGTAGTAGTAGGATATTTTTTTATGCCCTTTATCAGGTTAATAAGTTTTCCTCTATTCTTGCTCTGTAAGTCTTTAAAAATATATTTTCTGTTTATAATTGACAAATATCAATTGTTTGACACATAATAATTGTACGTATTAATGGGATTTAGGGTGCCATTTCAGTAGATATGTACAATGAGTAATGATCAGGGCAATTGCCATATCCATCACCCCAGACTCTAGCATTTTACACTACTGTCATAAGGTTAATATGGTTGCTGCTTCAGCATCCATTTTAGGCTTTATGTTAGGCTGTGTTTGTTGCTCACTCAAGTCCTGTCACATTTCTTCTACTTTAAACTTCCTCTCATTTAAACTTCCCCTGTTAGTATGTTGCTTGTAATACAGCTTTCTTGTGCTCAATGAGGATGAGCCCAAACCCAACACACCCTACAGCCCTGACTGTGATAAAACCTAACAGGCAAACCATAGTCAGAGCATAAGCTCTCCTCTGTGCATGTGTTTTTTAAACTATCCAATGTAGAACTCCCGAGGAATGTGTAAAGTGTAGCATCACCCCTTGATAAAGACATAGTCCCAGAGATCCTCATCATTTCTGTTTCATGCTCCACCTGTTCCTCATTCAGCTATCCCTGGATCTCTTGTGAGCACCCCTAACCTCTCTTGTACCTAAGAGTAACAATCTAAGAATAACCTTTTTCATTTCATGCATTTTGCCTTTGTTTCCTCAGTGTGTCTTACCTGATGTTATGTACTGTAGTGTTCTCAACATTGTTTAACTTCTTTAATGAACAATAATAATCATGAATCGGTATTGAATTTTAAGAAATGTTTTTTTTGCATTTATTGAGATGGTCATGTGGTTTCATTCTTTATTGATATTATATATTGTATTAATTGACTTTTTGGAGGTTAAACCAACCTTGTATTCCTAAAATGAATTCCACTTGTTTTATGGTGTATATTCTTTCTGTATGTTCCTAGATTTTGTTGGTTAATATTTTGTTGAGGATTTTTTCATTAGTATTGATGAGGGAAACTAAATTGTAGTTTTCTTGTGCTGCTTATAAACTTTGGCATTGGTAAGATTGGCTTCCTGGAATGAATTGGGAAGTGTTTTATCTTTTATTTTCTGGAAAGATTGTGAAGGATGTTTATTCTTTAAATACTCGTCTGTGAAGCCATTTGAACCTAAACTTTTCTATATAGGAAGGTTTTTAATTACTATAATTCAATCTCTTGTTACAGATTTATTAACCCTTTTTCTTTCTTTTCTAGTCAGTTGTTTAAATTTATAATTTCCAGAAATTTTCTTTTTCATTGCCTAGTTTGGTGGCATAATTTAAAAATTCATTATATTTTCTTACAACTCTTGTAAATTTTTTTATTATTGGTAGTGTAGTGATCAGTGTCTCCACCCCTGCCCCCCCCCACCCCATTTTGCCAATTTGTGTCTTTCCTCTCTGTCTGTCTAGCCAAAGATTGGTTTGTCAGTTTTGTTTATCTTAAACCATCTAAGTAGAATTTGACCTTAAAATTTTGGAAAAAAATTATAATTCCTGTAAAAACAGCAAAAAGAGACAAACTAGATTCAATAAAAAAAGTAAAATATTCCAGCAAGAAAAGGGAAAAGAGGGTGTTGAGCAAATTAATTATGGTAATTATATTTTTGTTTACCATTAATTAATTTTGGGATAGTAGACAAATACATTTAAACATTTTAATATTCCATGGCCTGTATAGGTGGGTAATCTTATTTATTCCAGACAAATGTTAAATTGTAGTGCCAGTATAGGAAATAAGATTGAAAATAATAGCATTCTTCTACTAAGAAGATCTTTTTTTTTTTGTTTCCCTCTCCTTTTTGGTGTTTTGCAAAATCTCACATACATTGTAACTTTGTCTAGTTTATTTATTTTTTTGTTGAACTTCATTTTTTGGTGTTGTGGGGAAGAACATGAGTTCAGCATTATGTAGACATGGTATAGACCCTTGCAATTACCCTTTTCCACCAGAAGGTAACATTCCTGCTAGTTAGTGTGAGCATGGATTATGCAAGGGAAACAAATGAATGAGCCCTGTGGGAGGCACATGACCAGTGTTTGCTTCCTCTCTTGATCCCTGTGTCCATCACCCTGTGATCTGGTTGCTTAAGTAACCGAAGATGGTAGCCCAGGTCCTTAGGGTAGAGAAAATGCAAATGTGTCTTCATGCATGGGTGTGCCTTCCTACATCCCCAGGGATCCAGTTACCTTACCTGTCCTTGTGTCCCTGCCCCCCTTGACTTTCATTGGATGGAAATTTCTAGAGTCCCCCCAATAAATGTCCACTCTGAAACGTGCTCATTCTCTCTCACCAGCCTCTAGTGAGATTTCTCACTCTCCCATTTGGGGAGCTTGAGGCCGAGGGCAGAGGAGCCATCCCGGGGCTTGATTTCAAGGTAAATTGTGTCTTCTGTGTTTTATTTTGATGCCTTAGGAATTTCACTCCAGAAACCTATAGTTTAGCTGTCTGCGCGAAGATGTAGATGGCAGAGCCCAGAAAAAAATGAAACTGAAACATAATAAAAAATAGATGATTTACAGGTTGTGACTGTTTATGAAATTTAATGTTGAAAACTGGAAGCACCTGTATTTTTAGTAATTAGCAGTTCTTACTGTGCAGTTTTGGCTTTCTAGTATACATTTTTAAAAATTAAAATACAAGTATGTCCAACGGTTGGTTTTTGTAGTTTTCTTATCTCAGAAATGCTTTTCCTTTTCTCAGAAATGCTTTAGTATAACACAACTTAAAAACACATGTAGTTTTCTGTTTCTCTTAAGATATTCATTAAAAAAAAAAAACTTGAAAGAAACACCTAAATCTAATTGACGATTCTTTCCATGGGCTTTGTACAAAACTAACCAAGCATTAAGTTCATATTTTCTTTCAGGCTTGATTAGCATTCAGTTATTACTTCTGAAGTGTTAGATTTCATATTTTCTGTTTTGTTGCTTGTTGATTGATTTTGGTAGGTGCCTAATTCCAGTATAAACCTCAATTTATTTCTAGTGATTTTGGAATTTCTATTTTTATTTATTTATATTTTAGAGTAGTGTGGATTGAATCCAGGGGCATTCTACCACTGAGCCAAACCCCCAACCCTTTTTATTTTTTTATTTTGAGGCAAGGTCTTACTAAGTTGCTGAGGATGGCCTCAAACTTGTGATCCTCCTGCCTCACTCTCCAAGTTGCTGGGATTATAGCTGTGTACCACTTCACCTGGCTCTGGGATTACTATTTTTGAAGGTGTCTTGCTGTTATTGATTATTGATAAATTGAGGAATCTCAGTGGATAGAATATCTGAATAGATGGAATGGAATTTCTTTTCCTAAACTGAATAGAATTTGATTAAATGAACAATCTCATGAAAGTACTCAAATAAATCAAAAGATTTACCAAATTTCATGAAATTTATGTTCACAGAATTTTTGAGTTAAAAGTTTAATCATTAAATATTTAAAGAGATTGAAATCCAGCAACATTTGAGTTGACCAAAGCATTTTGATCTGTTGCCTTTTCCTCCTCCTCAAAGAATTTTATGGGAAAACATACCCATGTTCGCAAGCCAGGCTTATTTTAGCTGGTGAGCATTTTGTTTAAAATTTTATTTTTAAAAAGGATCAGCTATTGGAAAGAAAGTCATAAATCACTTCTTTTCCGGGGAAGGATTTCCAAATATAAATATTATTAGTGAAGATAATCAGAATTTCTTTTTTTTTAGTTTATTGATTTTATTTGTTTTAAACACATGACAGCAGAATGCATTACAGTTCTTATTACACATATAGAGTACAGTTTTTCATTTCTTTGTATATAGAGTATGTTCATGCTAATTCATGCCTTTATACATGTTTTGTTTTGCATTACAATTCTTATTATACATATATATATCACAATTTTTCATATCTGTTTATATATAAAGTATGTTGACACCCAATTCAGAATTTCTTGACTTAAAAAATTAGCATCTAATAAAGATTCTTTCCTTTACAGTTATTTGCTATAAATTGCTTTGGTATCATCAGAAGAGAAGACATCATTTTAAATATTGAGTACAGAGGAAAATATAGTGAGCCAATATGGACTTACCTCTGTTTGCTGAGATTACTTTCTAATCTTAGATTCAGGAATACAGGCCCTCACTTTGAGCAGTTGATAGTTTGTGGTTTGTAGACACTGAATTCTGTATTAGCTTCCTGTGTAGAAGTTCTGGAACCAAATTTATGGTATATATGAAGCCATGTTTAGACTAAAAGGGATGCTTTTTTTTTTTTTGCATGAATCTCATTTTGAGATTCTTGTTTGATGCTTCTGTTTTCTCTTTTCTTTTTCACTTATTTCCAATGAATGTTTTCTTGCTTTCTCAACATAGCAAGTTATTGTAAATGCAATCATATGTATATAGTGCCTGACTAGACCTATATCCCTGTGTAGGTTTAGACTCTAGATCTGATGGGACAGCCTCATCAGGAGCAGGGGTTTGGGGGCCAGACTGATTGGGGTTCTCATCTTGGCTTTGCTGTTTATTAGCTGTGTGATTTAGGGGATCCTTCTTAACTTTTGTGAGACTTGATTTTCTCATCTAAAAGAGAATGCCTACCCCACAGGCTTATTTTAAGACTACAATTAAGTAAGAGAATGTAAATAATAAATAAAGGACCAACTACTGTATAGATAAAATTGCTCAGCAACTGACAAAGTACAATAGCAATAGCAAGAAAATCCCTAAGAAATCTTCAGTCTCTGTGTGAGCGTGTGTGTGTGTGTTGAGACCACACTTTAGAAAAGAAGGGTCAAAATCCTAGAAACCTTTTTTTTTTTTTAAAGTTATTATGTATCTTCTGGTATGATTGATACCTTGAAAGCATTATTAGTAAGAAAAACAATGACAGGTGCTCTGTTAATGCTAAAAATGGGGGTAGAAGGAAATTAATACTAAGGTAGTAATTTGAAGCCTGGGTCTTTCTTAGTGAAAAGAGAATAATAGCTATGGCAAAGTGGCTTAAACAGAGTTGGCATGGATAATGTATATTAGTTTCCATAGGAATGTGTTTTTGTATAATGTTTATGGTGTTAAGTGTCTTTAATTATATGATCACATTGATGATATTTACAGCATGCTGTAAGGTAACTTTATCAGATGTTCCAGTTCACCTGGGAGCACATTCCAAAGGGAGTTAGTAAAGATGAGAAAGAATGTTTTTATATTCCTTAATGGGTGAGAAATGGAAAGGTTCTCATGGTCACATGACAAGTGAACAGTAAAACTAGTCTGAGAATTGCCGATTCTAGTGTAGGGCTCTTTCTCTTACAGTGTGCTTGTTGTTATTTTGCTTTTGCTCAAAATAGCAGTACTCGCAGATGCAGAGTAGTTTTAGCATTGGCAGGATGGGTGTCAAACTAGAGCCAGTACTCTTTTACTGCTACAGGTGGTGCTCTTCCATTGAAAATTCCTTATTTAATTGAAAGTTGGTTTGAAATTATCAATGTGTTAGTCAAAATAACAAAATACTGAGATAATTAACTTATAAGTAGCTTAGTATGATTTGCACTACAGAAGCAAAGGGTTCCCCATGGATATGATCCATTCTGAAAAGTGCTGCAGGATTACTGTGGAAGTGTTTGGGTTCAGTGCACTGGATCTGTGACATCTGTAAGATTGTACGTATCTGCCTAATGTTTATTTAACCCCCTAAGTTTCAAGTGGACTCCTTTCCCCCCAAAAGCACACAATTGGTTTTGTAGGATTATTGAGATCAAGCAATGATCATAACAAAAACATTGCTTCCTGATGCCTCTTTTTCTCTCGTCATGGATTAGTTATTTAGTAGCATGGGACTAGTAGATTAACAGAATGGTGGCCCCTTTCCTCTTGCTTTTTCTTGGTGGCTAGTGGTTTCTGCTAAAACATCAATGAAAAATCACAGGGTTTTAAGATTTTGATAACTCTGGCAAATGAGGCTTTCTAAAATTCCTGGGAAACATTTAACAAGAATACTTCTCTATAATGCTCGTTTATAAAGTGAAAAGTGTGACTCTAATTGCTAGTACAATGTAGTGAGCACAGTGTAGTGTGCAGACCATAGGATTTGGATTAAAGAATATATTGGTTAAAAAGTCATGTGAGTGGGAGTGCTGTTAAGAATGGTGCTGAGGGAAATTTAATTCATAACCTAGGCAAGAAAGACTTAAAGTTGTTATCATTCGATTACATTGCTTGAGTTTTATGGTTTTTTAAAAGCTTCCCTCCAAGTGATTTGAGATTGCTGAATTTAAATACTATAGAACCTGGATAGAATTATAAGGCCCTGATGGGGCCTCATTCAATACATAGTCTTGATTTTGTTTATGAACTTTTTATAATGAAGTGATAGTCATTTTTTTTCAAATAGTTTAATGTTGGCCTCTATTGTTTTTTAATCTTATTTTTTAAAAAATATTTTTACTAGTTGTTGATGGACCTTTATTTTATTTACTTATTTATATGTGGTGCTGAGATTTGAACCCAGTGCCTCATGCATGCTAGGCAAGTGCTCTACCACTGAGCCACAACCCCAGCCTTTAATCTTATTTTGAAAGACCGTTTCCTTTACGCGATTGTTTTAAAATTTTTTTCTTTGTAAGTCTTTAGTGGTTTCATTTCATGCATTCTTGGTGTATTTGAACTTCTTTTGGTTTAAAGGATGAGGTCAGAACTTAATTTTTTCCACTCCTAATTGTTATCCAGTTGTAGTTATTTAAAATGCTACATCCATTTTTATCCTGAATCTTTATGTTTGTACAAATCGATTTCTACATTTTCTTATGTGTCCCAATATAGATTTATTTATACAGATCATGTTAACACACATGGTATTTTAGTTATGATAGCTTTTTAATGTTTTAATATCTGATAGGGGATGCTCTTTACTCTTTATTCTTCTTTTTCAGATTTGTCTTTGTTTTTCTTTAAGAATTTTAAAGTCAGATTTTCTGGTTCTCAAGAAAATTGTCAGAGATACTTATGAAGTCTTTCCTCCAGTGATGAATTCTTAGTGCCCCGTTTGTATTACAAATCTGGAGATCTAGTTTTAGATTTTGTTCTGACATTGGCTTTGTAATAAAACATTAGACTCATGTTTTATTATTTGTACAGGTGTTTGCAGGTGCTTTAAAAAGAATTACTGTATATTTGCAACTTTTTTTGTCTGTATTTTTATTAGTCACTAGCTAGAGCTATTGTAAAAATCCTTACAATTTTTTAGCACTTTAGAGGGGTACTTATACTTGCAAAAATTGGGAACAGAGTTCCCTGAGCTCATTTTTGTTTTAAAATTCAGTTGTGAATAAATAAAAGGTGATATATCATCAGTCCAATCAAGGATTGAATTTAAATCTTTGTAGCCACTGAAAGGGCTACTCTACCAAGAGAGACTACAGAAATGGTTCTTGGCAAGATCATTTGTCTGTTTCTTTCTTTTCCTCTGAGACCAGTTGGTGTTTTGAAAGGAAGCATATTGTCTAGATTTTCAGAGTTCTCCAAAAACAGGATGAGGGAGTATGTTATTTTTGAAGCATGTAACATGATTGCATCTTCAGCAGAATAAAGTGCTTTGAAAGCTTGAATTCTTTGTGTTGTCATAGTTGGCTATTATGATTGAAATAAGTATCTGTATATCTTCTTCCCTTTCTGAGTGTTCATTGTTAGGCAAGAGCTGCTTTACAGAATGGTTGATGTATAGAAGACAATCAAGGCTGTGATAATTCTCGAAAGACAAACTCTACATTTTGAAGGGCAAATCAAATCTATAGTTTGTATAATTCTGTAGCAGATTGGGAAATGATGGAACAAATGATGAGAGAAAATTGACCTTCAGCTGTTGGTGAATGACAGTCACCATTAAATTGACTTTTTAAAATGAAGAGACCAGAAGTTTTTTTTGTCCTTTAGGAAAATTGCTTTGGGGATTCACTGATTGCCACAGGAACTAAAAACAAAACAGAAAACTTCTAAGAAAAGCCTAATAGCAGTCATATAATTTCATCAAAATAATATCCTTAGGTAGAGGGTAAGATGTTAAAATTGTTGAGTCTGGTTACAATAGTCAGTCTGTTAAGGAACTGAGGAACTGTTAGTAATGTTCTTACGTGAAAATAAGTATGATAATCAGATAAGTTGATATAAATTGTCATTGAAATTAGAAAGAGGAAAGAAGGGAGTTTAGGGAAAACGAGAATATAAATAGAAAACAGTGCTGGAGAATCAATTTAAAAAAATTGAAGTGGAAATCAGTTTACTGAATCGTCAAATGATGTTTATTTTGTACAAAGTAGATAGAAATAGGCTATGCCAGGTTGTGGGGCTCCTTAAAGCATAGCACTTAGTGTACATTTTCACTGCCCCAGAGCATGTGTGACCAGAGAAAATCAGAACCACATAGTGGGATAAACAGTCCTGGGTTTCTAAAGTTACATAGTAGTCCCAATTAGACTTCCTGTATTCTGTTGTCAACACTGATTATCTTTTGGGAAGTGTTCTTTCCTCTAGAGCCTCATTTGGTCTTGTGGCCTCTTTGCATATTTAAAATGCTTAATTGACAGTCTACACTTCCACCAGTAGAGTGTGAGGGTATTTGTGTCCTCAAATCCTGGCCAACAGTGGGATTTTTCACATTTTAATTTTTTTCTTTTTTTTGGTATGGGAACTGAACTCAGGGACACTCGACCATTGAGCCACATCGCCAGCCCTATTTTGTATTTTATTAGAGACAGGGTCTCACTGAGTTGCTTAGCGTCTCACTAAATTGCTGAGGCTGGCTTTGAACTTGTGATCCTCCTGCCTCTGCCTCCCAAGCTGCTGGGATTACGGGCCTGTGCCACCACACCTGGCTTCATGTTTTTATTTTGTTAATCTAATAAATAAAAAGTCATTGAATTTTGGCTCTAATTTGCATTTCTTTATGCTGCATGAGGTTGAACATTTTTTGATGTCTACTTTTCAAATAATTAGTAAATGGATCATTCCTTGGTTCCTTCCTGTTTTTATTGAGCCAATTTGGTGGATTACATAGGGAATCTTATTTTGTGAGACTTACTAGTTTGGAAAAGGTTTTAACTTCCTATAAAGCCTGAAGTTTAATGATAAAAGTAGTTAATTTCAGGATTGGCTAAGGTGGGGTAGAGGGAGCAAGTTCCTGCCTGGAAAGTAATAAGGAAAATGGTCCCTGATAGGTGGGACCTCTTGTTATTGGTAGATATCAAATCTTTGCTACAGATTGAGCCCAGCAGGGATGAACAGTTGTGTGGTGTAGAAAGTGATTTATATATGCAAGCAATAAGGTCCTACTAAGAGAGGACCTTATTACTAGAGATTTCAGTGTGCTGTGGCATGATTGATAAATGTATTTGTATAAGAGGTCTTGCTGTTTTGGCATAGTCGAATGTTAACAATAAAATAGGATACCCTGTTAATAACTTTTAGAAAAACTTTGCCTTTATCTAGTTTTAAAATCTTTTCTTTCTTTACTTCTCCTAAGCCCAACTGAGTTTGAAGATTTACATATGCAAAAACCTTAAAATTAAATTAAAAATAATAGTGTAGTTTGGGATATACCACAACTTCTGCCTTGGAGGGAATGTCCTATATCATGCTTGGATTATCTTGAACACGTAAATATTCTCAGTTTGGCTAAATATAGCTGTAGATTTTTTGGTACTAGAGGTTGAACCCAGGGGCGCTCAACCACTGAGCCACATCCCCAGCCTTTTTTTTTTTTTTTTTTTTTTGTATTTTATTGAAAGATAGGGTCTCACTGAGTTGCTTAGAACCTCTCTAAATTGCTGAGGCTGCCTTTAAACTTTCCATCCTCTTGCTTCAATCCCAGGAGCCACTAGGATTTCAGGACTCCACCACCATGCCCAGCCTATCTGTAGATTTTAATATTAGTGAGCATAATTGTCCTGCTTCTTAACATTGGATTAAAACCAAGACAGTGCTATCTAAGTCATTTTCACTTTCATTTTCATTTTCTTTTGCATTGGTTTCTTTACTGGCTATCCCTCTATTCCTGGACATATGTGAGGGCAAATGAAGGTTCACCTCCTCTAAGATCAGGTGTATGGGAATGGGTGGAAAATATGAACATGCTTTAGCTTTTGTTTGTGTAACTTCCCCTTTGGAACTCATTCTTTTGGGGAAGCTGAAACTGAAGACCCATATCTGAGTAGCATTCTAACAGTATCTCTCATTAATATGCTTTGTGAGTCCTCTGTTTGCAAGGCATTGTCAGGATGTTCTTTGGGTTTGAAGTGTCTATGCTTTTATTTCTATCCTGTTAATTTCTTATCCTTGACCTTCTGTTAAGATAGTTCTTTTTCTTGTTTAATCACGCTCAGGAAAATTTGTGACATTGTTTTTAGTTGTTTCAGTACTAGTGAGATTGCTGTATCTTAATTTCCGTGTAAAGATGTAATATGGCATTTACTTTTGCTTCTGTAATGTTTTTGAATTTTGACCTATTTTATTAAAAAGGGGAAAAATCTAAAAGAAGGTAGAAAATTGTTGCTTGTTCTCTGTATTTTTTTTCCTTTTTCTTTAAATTCCTTTAAATATCCTTCTCCCCATAGATGTCATCTTTAAATGTGGTCTTAAATCAGAGGATACCCTACTCACAGAAAGTAATTTGGGTAAGATTTAAGTGAAGACAGATCTAGTTGATATTGTTAGGTAAGATTATCAAGGAAGGGTGTACAAAGAAGAGGCCTAAATAAAACATCACACACTAGTGTTAGAGGGGGATTGATTCCAGGACCCTCTTGGATGCTCAAGTCCCTTAGGTTATAAACTATGCACATCTGTCCATATACTTTAAGTCATCTCTAGATACTTATAATAATCTAATACAATGTTGAATGCTTTGTATATAGTTGTTATAAGAAAAAAGTCTGTAAATGTTCAATACAGATACAAATTTTTTTTCTGAATATTTTTGACCCGTGGTTGTTGAATCTGCAGATGTGGAACCTGCAGATATAGAAGGTCAGGTATATATCCAAAGCTGGATAATCTTATAATTCTCTAGTTTTTTCTGTATAACCTATTAGAATAAAATGTCACATAAATTTTCCATTCTTTTATCAAGTAGTCATTGAACACCTACTGTATGCCATGCCCACTTCAGGGCACTGGACATGAGTGAACAAAATATTAAAAAAATTCCTGCTGTGCCCTTCCCTCACAGAGCTGAAATTCTCATGGGAGAATAGGCAGTAAAGGAGATAAGTTAGTAAATTATAATGCACACAGATCAGAAAATGGTCGTGCTATTGAAGAAGGAGGCATCATTGAAGAGAGTCAGGAAATTTGGGGTTACAATTTTATTGGAGTAGGGTCAGAGGATGTAATGTTTGAGTAGAGATTTAAAGGAGGTGTGTAGCACAAACCATTTCGAGGTGGGGTGGGTAAAGAAGAACATTCCAGGACAGATGGTAGGAGAAGCAAAGGACTTCTGGTGGTTTCTTTCCATGTAAAGAACAGAGAGGAGGGCTAAAATAGAATAAAGGAGGTAGGAGGGAGAGAGAGAGAGAGAATAAGAGGTAGGGGAGGGAAGGAGGCAGATCTAGTGGCTCTCTTAGGTCATTAGAAGGGTTTTGGCTTCCATGTAGAGTAGGAAAACATGATATTGGAGAGTAAACAGTTGTTGACCAGTTGGAGAACAGGTTAGGATGGAAGCAATATAAGGAAGTGGTTTTATTTTGATCTATTTATAAAGTAAACAGCTAGTAGAATTTGCTGGTGGATCTGATGTAAGGAGAGTGAGGGAGAGAATATATAAATATTCCAGGTTTTTGACATGAGCAGTTAAGATATGTAGTTGCCATGAACTGAGATGGAGAAGCCTTTGAACACCAGATTACAAGTCAGGAGTTGCAAGCTGGGGATGTTAAATTAGGGTGTATGTCAGATATCTGCATGAAGCTGTTGAGTTGGCTGTCGGTGTATAACTTCAGAATTCAAGGTAGTAGTCTGGGCTAAATATGTGAATTTGAGGGTTGTCATTGAAAATGTGACATTTGAAAACTTGAGGCTGGATGAAATCAGGAAGAAAAGAGTGTGGAGAGAGAAGAGAAAGGTCCAGGGCCCAAATTGTGAGAATGTTAGGAACAACTGGTGTTGGTGGCTTAAATCCTTGAGGTACTTCCTTGCATCTCAGTTGGCTTACTGTTGTGTGTTAATCTTAGTACACTCAGCTGTCACTTCAGAATGGACATCTTATTTACTGGAGAACATATTAGGTAGTAATTAAAAGGACATCAGAAGGAAGGGGGATTTGTTTTTCTCATGCTTTTTATATCAGAATAATTCAAATTTTTCTGCGCTTCATTTATTCTCTGTACCAATAAGGTTTGCTGTACTGTAGGTTTTTGTTTGTTTGGGTTTTTTGTTTGTTTTTGTTTTTTTGGAACCAGGAATAGAATTCAGGGGAACTTTATTGCTGAGTCATATTCCTAGCCCTTTTTTATTTTATTTTTTAAATTTTGAGACAGAGTCTTGTTAAGTTGCTTAGGACCTCACTAAGTTGCTGAGGCTGGCTTTGAACTTGTAATCCTTCTACTTCAGCCTCCTGAGCTACTGGAATTATAGTCATGTGCCACTGTACCTGACTGCAGTTTTAATGAAGTTTATGATGTTATCAACCTCTGCAAACTGTTTTATTTAACTGATTAATTGCCAACAATAACATTATTCTGACAATTGACTGTTTAAAATATTTTTTTTAGTTGTCAATGGATCTTTATTTTTTTCAATTTTTTAAAAAAATTATTTATATGTGGTTCTGAGAATCAAACCCACTGCCTCACACATGCTAAGCAAGCACTCTGCCACTGAGCCCCAACTCCAGCCCCACAGTTGACTTTTTAAGAAGATAATTTACATTAATTTGAAACATTTTATTTTCAGGACAGATTCCAGAATATTATATTAGGGGTGTGTGTGTGTGTGTGTGTGTGTGTGTGTGTGTGTTTTGAGTGCATTCTAGTAGGTTTTTTTTCCTTCTTGTAACTGCTGTGACAAAATACCAGAGACTATGTGGCTTAAATAGTAGACATTGCTATGTCAAAATACTGTAGGCTGTGTGGCCTTTTCAAAGAGTGGGAGAAGCCTAAAGTCAAGGCTCTGGCAGAGTTTGGTTCCTGGCAAGGAATCTTCTCCTCACTTGCATATGAATATTTTGACCTCACATGGCCCTTCCTCTGAGAAAATGCAGAGAATAAACTTTGGTACCTCTTCTTCTTCTTATAAGAGCACCAATCCTCTTGGCTTTGACCATTTTAGCCTTAATAAAGGTCCTTTCTCTAACCACAATTATATTAGGAGTTGGAGCTTCAATATATGAATTGGTTTTAGGGGTGAGAGACATAATTCAGTATGTAATACAATATTTTCTTAATTTTTATACCTCTAACAGGATATTCTTATCAGTTTCTTGAGAATTGTATGTTCAGGATTTTATTTATTTATTTACTTAGTTAGTTGTTGTAGTTGGACATAATACCTTTATTTTGTGGTGCTGAGGATGAAACCCAGCGCTTCACATGTGCTAGGCAAGCAGGCTACGACTGAGCCACAACTCCAGCCCTCAGGAAATTTTTTCTAAAAGATAATTTTTTTTTTTGTTGTTTTTGCCTGTGTTTATTAACTATCATTGGGTTATTTTTAAAGGGAGTTTCTGTAGTGTTACACAACTCGGTACAGCAGTTTTTTTTTTTTTTGTTTTGTTTTGTTTTTTGTTTTTGTGCTTTTCTGCAGTTTAGTCTTTTCACAAACATTTAAACAGTCTAACATTTTGCATTTTAGGAATTGATCTTTACATTTCTGTAGCATATTGAGTACTGTTTCTAGGTGATGTTGTGATTTGTGGTTTGAAGGGAGTCCCTACCATGCAGTATATTGGTAGGTTCAACAAATGAATGAACAAATTTAAGAGAGAGAGAGAGAGAGAGAGAGACAGAGAATATGAGAATATAACAAAAATGGAAATGCAACAAACCCCCCAACCTCTCTAAAAAACAATCAATGAATCAATCAGCTTGTTATGGAAGGATCATTTATCTTGTGAATTTTTTACCTGTATGTAGTGTTACTGAGGAGTTGATTTTGGTCCATACCAGCTCCGTGGAAGCATGGGTCTCCCTAAGCATGTTGTTTTTGCCTATTGAGTGGTAAAGGTTGGTTGGGAATGAGAAAGACTAGAGGTTATGAAAGTTCTGCCTCATAACCATGCTGAGGAAAAATTATAAAGGGCCCAAATACTTTTTGTTTCACAACTTCACCTTTATTTTCTAGACTATTTACTAAACCACATGAAGTTTGCTTTGTTTTTAGTTTTTATTTATTTTTTTACTATTAATCATATATTTTATTTCTTTGAAGCCAATTTTAGGTATTTTTATAAAATTGATAATGTTCTCTTATTATATCCTGTTATGTGTGCCTTAGCATTTTCTTTATATAAGATTTTCTTACGGATTTATGTGTTTACTATTTTTTAATCACTTTTCAGTAGAATCCTGTACTCCATAAAAGCTAATGTTTGTTTTTGACTTTTTTTTTTATCCCCAGTACCTAGGTACTAATACATAGTGGGTATTTGTTAAATATTCTTGCATAAATTAAGTACTGTAAATACTGCTTTGTATGCTTTTCCATTTAATATCATAAGAATTTTTTCACATAAATAAAAATATTTAAAAATACTACATAAGTGGTTATGTAACAACTTACTTTATAAAGCTAGTGTGATTTGCTTTAAGTGAATTTTTTGTTTGTCATATTTAATTGTGTGTTTTATATATAAATCTTTATTTCTTTAGGATATGTTATTAGAATTATTAGTTGTAATTATTTAAATAATGTATAGCTCAATATGTTATTGAAAACAAAATTTGTTACAAACAATTTATATTTTTTAAAGTATAAATTTTAAAAGAGCCCTGTTTTCCTAGAATTGGATCCCTAATGATATTTTCCTCTCATTTTGTATTCTCTGCCTTTGGCAATCCATCTATTGCTAGTCTCTTCTAGACCTTTGATTACAGCCTGGGCAGATGATTTGTGATTTCTGCTTAAGGCTCTAGCTCTGCATTTGCTAAATATCTGGGGGTTATTTCTGCATCTCAAGTTCATCATCTCCAAAAAATGTAGTTGTTATCTTTCCATCAAAACCTGCTTCCTACTGCTTTATTTCCTTTTGAGATAAGTGAAGGTAAAATCTTTTCTGCACCCAGGTGGAATTTTGGGAATAGTTCTCAGATCTTCCTCTTTTTCCTTTTATTTTTATGTTCCTTGATGCTGCCTTGGTTTAACTTTCTGACCATCTTTTTCCTGGACTATTTAATTATTGCTTTGTCATGCTTTTTGTGTCACTTTTCTCCAGTGCATCATTCACACTGTGAGTTATCTCCCTAAAACTTACTTTACTAAGTGAATTGTTTCTTCAAATCTTCTCACTTCCTTGTAGTGTGACATCTGAAATTCTTACTTAACAGAGGCTTTGTGTCTTGCCTTTTTACTCCCTACTCCTATTTGCTTTTGTCATTTCCTATGGATTTTTTCCTCCACAGTCCTGGGTATCTTGAATTTTTGGCATTTTATTTATTTGTTGTCTTTCTTTATACTTTGTGACTAAGCTCTGGTCACCCTTTACATAGAATACTGTCCATCATCTTGACTTAACATTCATTTTCAGATTCAAAATGACAATTTTCTTTCTTGTACAACCACCAATATAAGTATTTAGATGACAGTGTCTTTATTATTATTTTTTGTTAATAATTACATAGATTTATGTTAGATTGTATGATTTAGTGTTATTTATCTTTGATTCCATGGTGCTTACAATACTAGTTATTGTAGAATATATATATATATATATATATATATATATATATATATATATATATACACACACACACACACACACACACACACATACATACACATAATATGTATCTCTCACAAATATTAATTGAACTAATGAATATCTCAGTAGAAACATGCTGCACTTTGAGTCTGATGTTCTTCCTTACTTCTTGCTTCTCTCAGGTACTGTTTCCATTCAGTTTGAAGAACTCCAGCATCTTTTGTCATATGGATCTGTTCAGCTTTGGCTTATTGTAAAATGTCTTTATTTTTCCTTTAAAAAGTAAAAATTGAAAACAATAAAAATTAAAAAGTAAACATTGTATTTTAGAATAGTTATTGTCTCATAGGATATTGAAAAAACAAAACATAAAAAAACTCATAGAATTCTAGGAACCTTTTGTCAGCTTCCCCAGTGGTGGCATCTTTTATGGCTTATAGTGTAGTAAAAACTAGGAAGTTGATATCTATCAGTACATTATTGTTAACATCTTAAGGATCTATTTAGCATTTCCTATATTTTAAGATACATCCATGTGTGTTTGTTTGTATAAAGCTCTGTGCGATTTTATCATGTGTATATTTGAATGATTGCCACAAGTGCTGTTTCATTACCACGAAGATCTCCTTCATGCCATTTCTTTGTATTCTTTTCCATCTCGTTCTCTATCCCTGTTCCCTGTTCTCCATTTGTTAGTCATGTCATTTTTCATACAATATGTAACCTTTTAAGATTTACTTATGTTAAGCAAATGCTGGTAGAATTCTTTCCACGTTGGTGTATATATCAGTAGTTCTTTCCTTTTTATTGCTGACTCATGTATACCATTGTGTGGATATAGCAGAGTTTGTCCAGCTATTCACCCAAACAATATTTGCATTGTTTCCAGTATTTTGGTATTATAAATAGAGCTGCTATGAACATTGTGTACAGGATTTTAGATGAATGTTTCCATTTCTCTAGGATAAATACCTGTGAGTATGATCACTGGGTTGAATGGCAAGTGTATGCTTAATTTTATAAGAAACTGATGAGCCATTTTCCAGTAGCCATACCATTTTTTATTTCTAAGCAGCAGTGTTAGGAGTGATTTATTTTCTTTTTATCCTTACCAGAATTGGGTATTGTCTTAATTTTTATTTTAATTGTTCTAACAGAGTAATCATATTTCATCATGGCTTTTATTTGCATTTTCCTTTTGGCTCTGATGATACTGACTACCTTTTTATCTGCTTATTTTACTATTCATCTCTCTTGTTTGGCGAAATGTATCTTGTCTTTTGTATGTTTCATAATTGGATTGTTTGTTTTCATTTTTGTACTTAGTTGTGGGAATTCTTTGTATATACATTTTGCTGGATAAAGAATCCTGTGCAACAGTTGTTTTTCTTTTCCCTCAAAATTTAAACATACCAGACCACTGTATTCTGACTTTGATTATTTTTGACAAAAGGTAGCCTTCTTTAATGTTGCTCTTCTTGCATAATATAAGTAGTATGTCTTTTTTTTCTTCAGATTGCTTTGAAATTTTTCTTTGTCTTTAGTTTTTAGCAGGTTGACTGTGATATGCCTAGATATGGTTTTCTTTGTGTTTTTCTTCCTTGGGGTTGACTGATTTTCTTGGATCTGTGAGTTAATGTCTTTTAGCACATTTGGAAAATTTATAGACATTATTTCTTTGAGTAATATTTCTGCCACACTCTTTTCCTTGTTGGCTTCTGGATTCACCCCCCCCCCCCTTTTTTTTTAATCATAGAACTTTTGTATCCAGGTTTCTGGTAAGCTAATTGAATGTGTTCTTTTATTTTCAAAGTTAAAATTTTTCATTTATAGTTTTTCTGTATGATTTTTAGTTCCTGTTTAATTCTCTTGTAATTCTTTACTTGTTCTTGTTTATCTGCTCATCTTTTCACTAGATTCTTTAGTACACTTATCATAGTTTCATCTATTTTTTAATTGCAATATCAAGGTCAAGTATGAGTCTACCTCTGTTGATTGTTTTCTAATGGATCATGTTTTTATTGTGATTTATTATGTTTTATGGTGTGTCGGATGTTGTATACTAAAGAATAATGAAGGGCTGGGGATGTGGCTCAAGCGGTAGCATGCTCACCTGGCATGTGTGTGGCCCGGGTTTGATCCTCAGCACCATATACAAACAAAGATGTTGTGTCCACTGAAAACTAAAAAATAAATGTTAAAAAAAAAGAATAATAAACTCTGAGGAATATCTACTTCCCCCAAAAGGGCCTGTCTTTTCTTTGTCACCCTGTTAATGTGGAGTTCTGAGCTAGGGCAGAGCTTTGTAGTAATATTAGATACTGGTCACCACTGGCTTTCTATTGCTTTAAGATTGGGATCAGGACTTTGATTTTAATGGAGCTTTGAATCTGAGCCCCAGTAGGACACTGGTGATCTCCTATGCTTAAGAGCCTAGCTGCCATCTTTCTGAAGAGTGGGAGATTCTTTGTTTTATAGCTTGATTACTAGTTTTTTGGACACTGTTGAGTTCTTTACTTTCTAGTCTGTGGTTTTCTCCTGCTCAGGAAATCTCTTTTTGTCCTGTTCTTTAGAGGAATTTCTCTCAGTTCTTCTGACTTCCTCCAGATTTCAGCCAGGGGTGTTCACCGGTGCCAGAGAAAGATGATCTCTCAGTTCTCCTGCCCCATACCTTATGCACTATCCATATGTGTTGCCAGGAAAGACTTGGCAGATGGATGCAGACTTGGCTGTGTGTTAGGGGCTCCTGGTGATTTTAATCCATCATTTTAGCTCACATATGAAGGTTAAAAGTTTGTTATCAGATAAGCTTGTATCTTTTTATCCCTGCCATTGACAGATTCCTTGTTACTCTGCCAGGATTGAAACAGCTATGGATTACTCCTTTCCTCGGAAGATATTGTTGATATCTGATATTTACTTTGTTTAAGTTTCTTTGTGTTCTGAGCTTTAAACCATTCCTGTGTAATCTTATATAAAATGGAGGTTATAGTCACCCCATGAAATTTGATTCATTTGGACAAAGAGGACAGAATATTTCCAAACGTGTCATTTATGAATGAACTGAGCCTTTGCCACTTAGAAGTTTTGTGGTGGTATTCATTTACTGACTCTGGAAGATACTCATTTGTTAGTTGGATGTTTTAATACCCACCTATCCCATCCTCTTTGGGATCTGAAGATTATGTGATATAATGTATACAGAAATACACAGTACACTTCCCACGGCTCTAGTGGCTTGCCTAGAGTTTCTGTAGAGAGATTTTGAAATTTATCTTTTAATAGTGTAATAGAATGGGTACCTGATAATCCCTTTACATTTTAAGAGTTGTCTTTACAGTGAGATTATCTCATTTCAAATAAAAGAAGGACTGGCTAGTGGTTGAAAGTATATTATCTGGAAACATATTTTTGTTTTGTTTTGAATGTCAACTTCATTTTTTCTTCCTGTCCTTGGACAAGGCTCTTGACTCTTCCCTAGTTTCTTCATCTATAAAATGGGAATACTCATAGGGTTGTTATGAGGATTTAGAGAAATATGTTGTACGTAGAGCATGGAAACAGAGTGCCAGGAGCAGTACCATAGGCTCAGCCAGGGGTAGTGACCATGTTCCTCATTTGTTCTCTTTCAAGTGCCTTATGTTGGGGTAGATACAGTCCTGCTTAGCTTTTCAGCTTAGCAAATTCATGCTACAAATCCCAACTAAAAAGATGTTTTAAATAAGAAGCCTTACAGTGCTCATAGGAGCTGGGTTCTCTTCCTTTGTCAGTTGGTAGATATTGGAGATCAGATGTTTCGGTTTCTGTTTTCTCCTTATGCTGGGTCATCAGCAAAGAGGGACAGGAGTTTCTGCTCTGTATCACTTATTATCTTTAGGAAGAAGTAATACCACAGAGAATCAGTGTAACTCCTGCCCAGGTCTTCTGTCCACCTCCCTACTTCTTTCTTTCCTCCTTCCCTTCCTTGTTGGAAGGCTGGTATATATAGTGGAGGGATTGCCTTCTTTGTGACAGGGTAGAGATGACCAGCTTATAGTTCTCTTAGGTTGCGAATGCTGAAGTTTAAAAGGTATGCAGGAGAGAGGGCTGTGATATGTTGAAATCTCACAATTTTGTTGGTTTCTATAATGACGCTTTTGTATTTTTATGTGCAGTAACTCATTCAGATGCTGTGAAATGTATCTTTAAAATTGCTAATCACTTTTATATTATAAAAAGATTTGAGGTCATTAAATTTAAACATTGAGATTAATAAAAATGGTACTAAAATCTGTATTTGTAATACACAATGACATAATTATATATTTTTGGTATCTGAATTATACAGTATTTATTTTAGGAAATTTCCATGGAATTTATTCATCCAGCAGTTGTGAAAGGAGATGGTGAAATAGTGTGTGTGACTTGCTGGGGTGCTTTTTGAGTTCAAGCCTGTTGTCTGTCTTTGTGTAAGTTAGTTGCCATTGTAATTTCTTCAGTGCACTATATAAGTGGAAGGTTCTACAGAGATGAGATCTTCCTTTGGGAGAGACGGCTCCTCAAGATTTTGTAAGAAGAATGCTGTTAAGTAAGGGGAATGATGATGGGTGACAGAATCAGGATCTTGGTGTCTTTGTCCTTCAGGGTTGTCAGATTTGGCTGGTATCTTATACAGAATTCAAGCTATTCACAGACTACTTTGCAAAAGTAAATTAAACTTTAAGAAATAAACCTGAGGACCTCAAACATCAAAAATCTACTATCTGTAATATTCACTTTTCTTTGTCCTTTTGGTAGGTAAATTGGTCATTGTTATCTTTATTATAAAAATAAAAAAAGGAGCAGGGATATCTACTATATCAATCTCTTGTCTAAGCATCCATTACTGTTATTTGTAGATAGACCATTCCTACCTGTGTAACCTCAGAGAGGGAGAAGGGGCATGCCATCTGTGCACATATGGGATGGTATGAGTACTTGGTCCTAGTAATGCTGCTTAGTATGGTAGTTGTCCTTTTTGACATCCCTCCCTGTATCTTCACAGGATTAATGTTTTGCTGTCTGCAGTAGAGCAATATTGACCAAATGCCTCTGCCACCTTGCTGTGTTCCTTACCATGATAGCTCATCATTCCCCATCTTCTCACTCTGGGGGAGATGTTATTGGCTTTATTTTTATAGGTGGGGATTCTGTGGCTCAGACAGTAATAACTGTCCCAAGGCCCAGAGATTTTGGTGGGGGATCCAGGAATGGAACTCAGATCTCTTAAGTCCTGTACCTCTGATCTTTCCCCCTTTTTCATGCAGTCTCTGGTTCACAGAAAATGTTTCCTCCAAGATTATATTGGATGCCACTAATTAAATGATTACTGCCACTCAACTAATCAGAGATGAGATTTAATGCTAGCGATATTTTTGAGTTACTTTCTAGGCAACTAAAGTTTAATGTTCCTTTCTAAGAGGTGATTTTTTTTATTCCTTCTATTTATCTTGTTTTGTGAACTGTAGCATTCTTGTAACATGGTGGTAAGTCATTTAGCTTTCATTACTTTAGATATAGTGTGTGTTAGAGTTTGACTAGAGGCTCAGGAGAATTGAATGTAGACATGTTGTCAGATGTTATTGCTATGTTTGTCAGTCTATTTGAACACAAGAGAGTCCCCTCTGGGTGGAAGTTTATGGACCCATTTGTTATAGTGGCTGTTACTATACTTGATCCTCAGGGAATAAGAAAAAAACACCTGAAGTTAGTTGTTGGGTTGCACATGAAATCTTTATGTCAGGTTTAGTGTTACAGCTTGCTGTGAAATATAGATTGATTCTGGGATATGTAAAAATTGTTATGGTAAGAATGAAAAAAGCCACCTCTGCAGTGCAGCATTAATGTTTTACTATTTTCTTCTGGTATTGTACACATTTCCTAAGTATTTTTGTGAATTTATATAGTACTTTTCTTTATTTTCTTTTGTCCAAATTTCAGAGTCAGCATATTTAATGAAATTAAATACAAATCCTGTTTGGGTTGTGCTCTAAAGCATGGGTATCCAAAAGTTAGCTCACTGCACCATGATATTATAGTAGGGCAGGGCATCTGCCACCATTTCAGAGTATGAGCTTGAAGAAAATAAGGGTCAGAGAGAGGTGAGAGTAACTATCATCAGAACTGTTGTTACATTTATCCTTCTCCTAAAACAGCAGTGGAAGTTTTGCATGCAATAAACAGCATGCTTCCTCTTTTCACCAGTTGTAGAAGGCTCCCCTGAGTAGGTGATGAACTGTTGTACATGTGAGGACAGGTTAGAAAGTCAGGTTTGAGAGTCAAGGTTGGTCTGGCAGATAAAGGTGAGGTTCTGGCACCAGAATAGAAGCCAGGAGATTATTTAGGAATCAAGGTAGTCAAAATAAGTGAATAAAAACATGAGCAGGTACTCCTGAAGCAACATGCAGTCAGAATCCAGGGATGGTATTTAGTAGGTGTGGAAGAGGGGCAGAAACCCAGCCAGTAAGATGTGAGGCAATTTTGACCCAGTTAAGAAATTCTCTTTTTGTAAAAAGCAGAAAGAAAATAACAACAAATCAGAATAAGAAATCCTCTTTTTAGCTTATTTATAAGGGTACATGAAAGAGATTTTCTGGAAGGAGCCAAAGCTAAGAAGGCTATGGCTTGGGTTCTTCATTTTCTTTTTATTGAGGATTGCACCCAGGGATGCTTAACCACTGAGCCACATCCCCAGCTCTGTTTGTATTTTATTTAGAGACAAGATCTCTCTCGCTGAGTTGCTTAGGGCCTCACTGAGTTGCTTAGGGCCTCACTAAGTTGCTGAGACTGACATTGAACTCAAGATCCTCCTTCCTCAGACTCCTAAGGCGCCGGGATTGCAGGCATGCACCACCATGACCAGCTCATGGCTTGGTTTCTGAAGTTAGGGAATGAGACCTTGTCTACTGGACTGCTCATTGACATGTGGCATCATAAACAGAAATCTCTGTGTAGGTTAGTTGCCATTGTAATTTCTTCAGTGCATTATATAAGTGGAGTGCTATAGTCATTTAATCATTGCTGGAAGGTTCTACAGAGATGAGGTCTTCCTTTGGGAGAGACAGCTCCTCAAGATTTTGAAAGAAGAATGCTGTTAAGTAAGGGGAATGATGATGGGTGACAGATTCAGGATATTGGTGTCTTTGTGTTTCAAGGTTGACAGATTTGGCTGGTATCTTATGCAGAATTCAAGCTATTTACAGACTACTTTGCAAAAGTAAATCAAGCTTTAAGAAATAAACCTGAGGACCTCAAACATCAAAAATCTACTATCTGTAATATTCACTTTTCTTTGCCTTTTTGGTAGGTAAATTGGCCATTGTTATCTTTATTGTAAAAATAAAAAAGGAGCTAGGATATCTACTACATCAATCTCTTGTCTAAGCATCCATTACTGTTATTTGGAGATAGACCATTCCTACCTGTGTAACCTCAGAGTGGGAGAAGGGGCATGCCATCTGTACACATATGGGATGGCATGAGCACTTGGTCCTGGTAATGCTGCTAGGTATGGTAGTTGTGCTTTTTGACCTCCCTCCCTGTCTCTTCACAGGATTCATGTTTTACTGTCTGTAGTAGAGCAATATTGACTAAATGCCTCTGCCACCTTGCTGTGTTCCTTACCATGATAGCTCATCATTCCCCATCTTCTCACTCTGGGGGAGATATTATTGGCTTTATTTTTATAGGTGGGGAGATTGCGGCTCAGACAGTAATAACTGTCCCAAGGTCCAGAGCTTTTGGTGGGGGATCCAGGAAAGGAACTAGAATCTCTTAAGTCCTGTACCTCTGATCTTTCCCCTTTTACCATCCAGTCTCTGGTTCACAGAAAATGTTTCCTCCAAGATCATATTGGATGCCACTAATTAAATGATTACTGCCACTCAGCTAATCAGAGATGAGATTTAATGCTAGCGATATTTTTGAGTTACTTTCTAGGCAACTAAAGTTTAATGTTCCTTTCTAGGAGGTGATTTTTTTCCTTGTTTTTATCTTGTTTTGTGAACTGTAGTATTCTTGTAACATGGTGGTAAGCCATTTAGCTTTCATTACTTTAGATATAGTGTGTGTTAGAATTTGACTAGAGGCTCAGGAGAATTGAATGTAGACATGTTGTCAGATGTTATTGCTATGTTTGTCAGTCTATTTGAACACAAGAGAGTCCCCTCTGGGTGGAAGTTTATGGACCCATTTGTTATAGTGGCTGTTACTAAACTTGATCCTCAGGGAATAAGAAAAAAAAACAAAAAACACCTGAAGTTACTTGTTGGATTGCACATGAAATCTTTATGTCAGGTTTAGTGTTATAGTTTGCTGTGAAATATAGATTGATTCTGGAATATGTAAAAATTGTTATGGTAATAATGAAAAAAAAAAACCTCTGCAATGCAGCATTAATGTTTTACTATTTCCTTCTGGTATTGTACACATTTCCTAAGTTTTTTTTGTGAACTTATATAGTACTTTTCTTTATTTTCTTTTGTCCAAATTTCAGAGTCAGCATATTTAATGAAATTAAATAAAAATCCTGATTGGGTTGTGCTCTAACGCATGGGTATCCAAAAGTTAGCTCACTGCGCTGTGGTATTGTAGTAGGCCAGGGCATCTGTCACTTTTCAGAGTGTGAGCCTGAAGAAAATAAGGGTCAAAGAGAGGTGAGAGTAACCATAATTTATTCTTCTCCTAAAACAGCAGTGGAAGTTTTGCATGCAATTAACAGCACACTTTCTTTTCGGACCAGTTGTAGAAGGCTCCCCTGAGTAGGTGATGAACTGTTGTACATGTGAGGACAGGTTAGAAAGTCAGGTTTGAGAGTCAAGGTTGGTCTGGCAGATAAAAGTAAGGTTCTAGCACCAGAATAGAAGCCAGGAGAATATTTAGGAATCAAGGTAGTCAAAATAAGTGAATAAAAACATAAGCGGGTACTCCTGAAGCAACATGCAGTCAGAATCCAGGGATGGTATTTAGTAGGTGTGGAAGAGGGGCAGAAACCCAGCCAGTAAGATGTGAGGCAATTTTGACCCAGTTAAGAAATTCTCTTTTGTAAAATGCAAAAAGAAAACAACAACAAATCAGAATAAGAAATCTTCTTTTTGGCTTATTTATAAGGGTACATGAATGAGATTTTCTGGATGGAGCCAAAGCTAAGAAGGCCATGCCTTGGGTTCTTCATTTTCTTTTTATTGAGGATTGCACCCAGGGATGCTTAACCACTGAGCCACATCCCCAGCCCTTTTTGTATTTTATTTAGAGACAAGGTCTCTCTCACTGAGTTGCTTAGGGCCTCACTAAGTTGCTGAGACTGACACTGAATTCAAGATCCTCCTTCCTCAGACTCCTAAGGCACTGGGATTGCAGGCGTGTACCACCATGCCCAGCTGATGGCTTGGTTTCTGAAGTTAGGGAATGAGACCTTGTCTACTGGACTGCTCGTTGACATGTGGCATCATAAACAGAAATTTAGTGTGTGCCTATTACATACACTGAATTGGCTCTGGACATTACACAAACACAATTCCTGTCCTCTCAGGGATCCTGATTGAATTGAGGAGGCAAAGCATAGGTCTCCAAAGGCTAGCCACAGTATACAGCAGCATAAGTTGGCTGGCACATGGGTGATATTCCTTCTATAGAAGTTTGTAGGGAGGGGTGATTCACCCAGGCTAGGAGATGGTCCCACCAACAACTAAAAAAGATAGAGGGAGTGTTTGGGTCCACTTTTTTGTTGCTGCAAATAAAAGATCTGCCCAGAACAATTTTAGGGAAGGAAAAGTTTATTTAGGAGTGCCTGGTTTCAGAGGTCTCAATCCCCAGACAGCAGACCCTGTTCCTCAAGGCTCAAGGTGAGGAAGAGTGTGGAAGAGGGATGCAGCTGACATGATGATCAGGAAGCAGAGAGAGCTCAAGCTCCACTTGCCAGATACAAATATATACTCCAAAGCCACCTCCCCACAATGCCCCATCTGCTCCTGCCACACTCCCTTCAGTTATCACTAAATCCCATCAGGTGATTAATTCACTGATTGGGTTAGGGCTCCCATAACTCAATCATTTCTTCTCTGAACATTCTTGCATTGTCTCACATGTGACCTTTTGGCGGACACCTTACATCCAAACCATAATTGGGAGTCAAAGATGGAGTTGACTTTTGATACGTGAATGTCTCCCACCTTTACTTGGCTATATGATTTTTTTGAATGAGTCTTTTCTTTCTATGAGCCTGTTTCCTAAATTTTTAGGTGGTTAAAGTGATTTCTGTCTTGTTGGAGTCAGGGTTGTTGTGGATTAAATGAGATGATTTATGTGAAGGCTTTTTGTAAATGGCACTGTGGATTCAAATGTAAGTTGTTATTAATAATTTGTCATTTGCAATGAAGAGCCTGTTGTATAACAGCTTTAATTCATTCATCATATGCAAATGAGGTGATACTCTTGCAATCAAAGGTGTTTAATGAAGGTCATGATTAGAAATAGAGGGAACAAGTCAGGAGACTCTTTTAAGTCAGGTTAGTATATGCCTGAAATTTCACTTATAAATAAACTAATAAATATAATTAGTATTGATAATTAATGTTTAATGTGTCTCTGAAGTGTTTTACAGTTTTTGATTAATAAAAAAGAGGAAATGTATTTGAAGAGTATGTTACTGAGCAGTGAAACACTAAGAGACCACTTAGTAACAAAATTACATGATGTGTCTCATTCTGTATTCTAAAACACACTATTTTTAGCATCTCTTTGAATCAGGGATGAATTCCAGTTATAGGATTCAGTAATTAAAGCAGAGAAAAATAGATTAGGCAAGGAAATCTTTTCACTTGGGTTGGATCTGTTTCAAGATTTAATCTGTTACCTTTAAGGGTGTCCCTGATAGACATTGGTTTGTAGTCTTTTTGGGGTCAAGAGTAACAGAAGATCAGCCAAGGACAGTGTGTCCCACTTTTAAAAATGGGGAGTTTTAAAAAAATTTGAAATTTTGGAATCTTCTAGCTGGTAAACTTGTTGTATATGTTTTCTACACAATTCTGGACAGAGGATCAAGGACCCTCTAGCCTCACCTTGCTTTTCCTGTTCATGAGCCCTGTTCATCACTTTCTGTCCACCTTGTAAAATGTCCAGTTCTCTGTCTGCTCCTACTACCCTGCCTGCCCCTTTCTTTTCTGCAGTGTTCAGGCTGCCTCTGAGTATTCCAAAGAAAATGGCTTATTGATGCCAAGTGGTGCTAGTCCACATTTGTATTTAATGATTGTGGATTGTTCCGGAATGTTGCTTAAAAGTTTTTTTTTTTACTTGATTCTAGACAGCAGTCTTTCCTCAAGCTGAAAGCCTTATTTTACCATAAACAAGTTGTTATTATTTTATCTTTTTATACCCATTGCAAAGAAGCTCATTAACTGTATGGTTGAAAGGAAACAACTGTTCTGTTGACTCAAATTCTCATGCATATTATGCATATTGCCTGTGCAGCATTTAAAAGTGGTGGTCACAGAGCAAGCATGAAATCATTGTGTACAAGGCATGTCTAGCTTTCTCTGGTTGAAGTAGGTGAGGAACACACGTCATGATTTATTTTATTACCTAGGCATTGGGGAAATTCATTTATTTGATAAAAGTTTTTTTTTTTCCTTTAATATTATCTATGTACCAAGAAAGAAGGAGAATAAGAGAAAATAATAAGAGAGAATTGTTATAGTGAAAAGTTGGATTTTCAGCAATTTCGTTCTTTTTGTTGTGGTAATCAATAAATGAGCAAATTTAAGACTAGAACAAAACCTGAACTTGTGAAATCATCTTGGTTCTACGTTTTTCCTGTGCTTATTTGTTTTGTTCTGGGCCACACTGATCAGGAAATTACTGTAAACTCCTGTCTGTGTAAAGGCCTGGAATGACATGGTAGTTTCCTACTCTGGCATATCGCATGATCTGGTGGGCTAAGCCCCAGGGGCAGGTGGGGTAGTGTCATCATATTGCCAAGATCAACTCTTCCAGTACATTATTAGCTCGTAATAATACTTCTCCCAGTCTCATCTTTGTAGTTAGGGAAACTTCGGTTTAAATCAACTGCCTTAAGTCTCCTACTGTGTAAGCAGAGAAGCCAGCATGACTTGGAGTCTGGCTCAAGAGTCTGTAGCATTCTGTGGTGGGCACAGAGAAGGGGAAAAGTGGTAGCTACCAGGGTAGCTTGAGCAGTATCTTGCAGCAGAAATTACCATTGAGTTTCACTAGTTAGAAAGGGGCTAAGGCCTAGCAGTGGATACAGAAAATGCCAGCATTGGGCAGGCTGAGGGTAGGGTGTTCTGATGAAAAGTAGGGGGAACCTGTCTTAGAAAGGTAACTGGCAAGTGGAAGTAATGCCCCTATATCTTGTTCCCAGGAATTGCGTATTGTTGCCCCATAGTGCTACAGGACAGGGTGTGTCACATGTGGTGGCAGTGTGAAGAGATGAAAATAAAATTAGTCAGACATTCACTGAGGGAGAGATGGGTCAGGGCAGAGAGAGACTGAGAAGGGTGAGGGCTTTTCCTGCAGGCCTGTGTGGTAAGTGTGGCTCTGAGCAGCATCTTATGGGACCAGCTGGAGAGCACTGGGCACCTTCAGCCCTGCCTCAGATCCCAGGAAACTGGTAAAGTTGTAGGGCTCCACATACTCTTGGAGATCAAGAAGTGCTGGTTTGAAGTTATAAGGATGTAGGCTTTCACTGAGTACAAAGGAAGCCTTATTTCAGATAGTGACGTTTAATGACTGTGGCTACAGATCATGAACTTCCTCTGCCTCCACAGTGTTCAAGCAGAAGTAGGTGGGCTGTTATGGAGGGGAGCCCTCACTACATGGGGTGTATGGTTCTCAGTCTCTTTCACTACATGACATTGCTTCAGTCAAATATATGAGCCTGTGCATTTCCTTGGGGATGGATGGACAATACAAGCACTATTTTAAGAGCAAGCTCTGCATCTGTCACTTGATAGCACTGTATTTACATGGTGATGAGCATTTATCTTTACATTAACTTTGCATAATCTGTGCATCTGAAAGGACAGAAATTAGTCTCTTGGTGTCACTGTTCTACATGCAAATTTTAGATCTTTCTTGTTTATTGCAGATGGAATCAGTCTCTGCATGCCTGTTCCTGACCTCGCACTTCACACACTCAGGTCTGTGTGGTATCTTCCTGTACATAGCTTCATCTTTGTGAGAGTCATGGCTACATTCTGCAGCATAGTAGGAGGCTGGTGTCAAAGAGCAGAATTATAACAAATTTAAAGATCTAACTGGATTTTATTTGTGATTCTAGAATCAGGCAACATTTCATTGTATAAAGACAAAATGACTGTTTTCATGAGCTGAGCAGAGGAGGCAGTCTTATGGACAAAAGTGGGTTGAAGACTATAGAAATAAGAACGGAAGAATGGGTTGATTGCTTCAGTTACTTTCCTTGTAGAGTTAAAACAGATGGAACTTTATTTTATCGTGCCAGCCCAAGTAAACTGGGCCTTTTTTGATTGGTTTCTGTGAATCTGTATTTAGAAAACTGGAACATTTCAGAGTTCAGTTTGATCACATGGCACCTAGCATGAGTGACTCAGTTCTCAGATTCTCATTTGGTTTGATAAGCTGGAGCCTACTGTAGGAGCTCAGTTCAAAATAATGATCTCCCATAAATTTTGTTTAACACTACTAAACATTTGAATGAATCAGTGCCCAGAACTTTATCTGGGCTATTAGATTATCTGTCCAGGAACTGTTAACCCAAAGATATGAGGCAGTCATAATACATCTTTGCAGAGTTATATTACATCAGGAATTGATTGCCCTTTCTTCACATCTTTCCTAGGCATTTATTGTTCTTTAAATGAAAGAGGAAGAAAATGTTGTTGACCCTTGTATTTAGGTCTGTGATAGGCAAGTTTTAAATGCATAAAATACTCAAAACTGGGAGAATTATGTGGTTTTATTAATAAAATAAAAGTGCACATAGTGGTTTAGTAAATGTCAGCTAACATTTTTATTTTAATTGATAGTGGTGTTCCTTCTGTTACTTATTTTATTTGTATTTGTGTTTGTTTGCCACTAATTAAATAAAGGGTTCTAAGGGCAAGGACCTTGACTTATTACTTAGGATTGTTTTTGACTCACTTTCTCTTAAAAGTTTATGTATGTGTTGATTAGGGTGGTGGGGTCTGTTACATGTCTTCATGTGGCTCTGCTGTAAAGATTCAGGACTGTTCTTGGAATGGGAAGTTGAAGCTAAGATAATCAAAGAGGGGTGGGGTGGGGGAATTGCTGTTATTTGTGCTACTCATATGCTTTATACCAAAATTTTGTATTTAACATTTTAATGAGATATGTTTCTCTGAAGCTCATAGTGGCTACATGTTCTATACAGTTTGAGAGTCTTGTAAGTAAATAGAACTTAATGTGTGAATAGTTAGGGTTTGAAGAGAATGTAGAATTTGAGCCTGGTTAAAGAGGTGGTGCTAGGGAATGAAGTACGGAACAGTCTTTCTATATAGAGCCTGTGTAAACTCTGTATGTGCTAGCTTCTGATTTCTGGAAAATTCAGAGGCTTAAGAGAGATGGCAAGGACCAAAATAGTAAACAAATCCAAATACAATCAGATTAGGAGAATATCGGCAGATTAACAGTCCTTTTGACACTACCTATTCTCAGGTTAAACGTTTTCACATCACAAGATTCTTTATTTCATATTGACTCTAAATGTAGTGGATAAGTAAGACTATGGGCTTATTACTAGGGAAAACCTTAATATCATTGACCTTGTAAAATGCCTTCTAGAACAAAATTAAATATTTTATGAGAAAAATTCAGTTGTCTTTTGTGTCACTGTGCAGAGAAACATAACCAGAAAGTAATTTGTATGCTTTGGAGGCGAATAGTCTGTAATGTAATTGAAATTTCCTGAACTCATGTTATTATTACAAACTGTCTGGTCCTCCTTCCACCTTATTTTTAGAATTTTTTTTTTAATCAGGTGGTATTATCCTGGCTTGACTTTGGTCTATGGTTGTTCCCTAAATTATGATTTAAGGTTAGGGTTAGTTGATAGCATTGTGCAAAAAATATAAGTACATCTTTGGTGGGATTTTTGAGGGAGGGTTTCCTTAAAGATAAGTTTGTTCCTTCGTTCATTCTTCTAATCAACAAATAGCTAGAAGGGAGGTGGGCATTCCTGTCTGATAGAGCATCATAAACACAAGACCAATTTGGAAATTACAGGGCAGGTGTGTTCTTGCTCCATAGGGGGGCACTGCCAGCAAAATATAGAGATTAAACCACAGATGTGAATAGAATTGGAATGATGGTGTTTCATCGAAATGTGCACCTCTGAGCTGGCAGTATTGCACCTCTTAATAGAGATGTTGTGTTTAATACTTTATAGCCTTGACCTATAACTTCAAAGGACTGATGCTTGTCACTTGGCAATGAGGCTACACACTTAAAAAGGGAAGTTAAATTCTTCAAGACCTTTGTGTTGCCTGACTTAGGTATGTTAGCAGCTGGATAAGAAAGGGGAGGGGAGCATCTTTATTTATCCAAAAGGAGACAGCCCAGTATAGTTAAAAACAGTGACTCTAGTTGGACAAACTTGCCCCGACACTTATTTATCCCCCTGGCTGTGTGATCCTGGGCAAATCACCTTCTGGTCCCCAAGTTCTTCATTTTTAATGGAAGAACTTGCCTCTCAAGACTTAAGTTAAATGTATGTGAAATATTAGTATTATGATTGATCCTGACTACAGCATTTACCAAATAATAGCTAATAACAAAAGTAATAATTCTAATAATAATAACAATCCAATAACAATAATAATAATCTAATAATATTATGTATTTATTATTATATTATAATATTATAATAATCTAATAATAATAATAACAACAACAACAACAACAAAAGTAATAATGGAAGAATTCCTAAACATCCAGAAAACATAGCCGGTGTTGAACACTTTCCTCACTCTTAGGCACTGTTAGCTAGTTGTAGCCACATTAGCTAGATAAAACCATCTCTAAAATAGGTTTTAATAGGGCTTATAGTGCTGGTTACTTTCAGAATCATCAAATCAGATCATCTGATTGATGGAAGACAAATGAGGCCTGAGTAATCTAAGACCGAGTATTATTCTGTATTTATAAATAAGGTGATGATTTAATGCAGATTACCTAGGGAAGAGGTCACTTTTTTCTTTTACTCTGTGTAATCAAGAGCATGCTGTACAGCTGCTCCTAAGTATGAGAAAGAAAGATGTGTGATGCCTTTTGATTTTAAATAAGCAAAATAGGATACGTGTAAAACAGAGTAGAATTGAACAAATGGCATTCTGAATCATCAAGATACTTTTGAAAGGATAGTGGCAGTCTGAACTATGTTCTCAAAATCTGTTGAACTATAAATAATTCATACATGTTCTTATAATTATTTCTAGTAGACTCAGGAGTGTATTAGGCTCTTTTTTTTTTCTCCCTATGGAAATGGCAGTTACTACTTTTTCTTGCCTGGCCTGCCTTTCCCAAACCTCAATCCTCCCTATCCTTAGATTCCCTGAAGCTATTTGACATATTCCCATACATTATTATTAGGCTGTCATGTTATCACTCTTCTGCATCTACCTTATAACATTAAAATTGCTTGCATGTATCTGTCAGTTTTTCTTTTTTAAAAAATATCTTTTATTTATTTATTTTTATGTGGTGCTGAGGATTGAAGCCAGTGCCTTGCACATGCTAGGCAAGCACTCTACCGCTGAGCCACAACCCCAGTCCCCTGTCAGTTATTTTCTTACTCAATTTTGTTTAAAGGGGCTGACTTATACAAGATGCTTGATTAAAGTTTTGCTGAATGAATTAATGCCTATTCACTAAATTTTTCTTATTTGTATTCATTCCAAGTAAACTATAACTCTGAGTAGAAAACCGCACTTTACTGTTCATTACCTAATACTATAGCACATAGTTAAACACTATTTGCCAGATTGCTGCATAACCTGGTTGCTAATATCCAGTATCCTGGAAATATTTTTTTGGGTTCATTCAGCAGTTATAAAATCTTTACTGCTTTATCCTTAGGTGTACTATTAAATATTTATGATATGATCCCCAAGGTGTTTATTAAGTTTAAATCTTATTGTGGGAAAAATTACTACAAAGGCTCTCATCAGGTACAGGTCTTCCATCAGTGATCAATATTTGATTGATTCTGTAGGCAGTAACAAACCCTAAAATGCATGTTGTGGTTGAATAAACGAATTGATTGGTTCAGTTGAATGTACCTATAATATACCTTTAGCTCTTATTAACTATGAGTGCCTGAAGTTAATTTCAGAGTTTATTCCAGGATAGGGAGTTGAAATTATATGGGAATTCATATACCATATCAGCTTCTTGCTTAAACCAATTAGAAAAGAACTGGTTCTGGGATTAAGACTCTTGTTAAAATTACTGAAATATAAAATTTTAATTTAAGGCTTTTTTGAAGACTTGAAAGCTTTTGCCTATTGGCATTTAATTTTGTTTTTATTTTTTTCCTTTAGTTTTAATTTTGGTTGCTGTTACTACTGATATCTGAGCCAAAGTGGTGCTGCTAACTGAGGGAATCTCTGCAACCTGTAAGTCAACAATTACATGGTAAGAATGCGTGTCTTTACCTTTAAAGCCATTTCATTTCTATAACATTATAGTTTAGAAATTTTGTTGGAAATAGGATGGCATAAAATAATGTTTTTGAATATTTACTATTCAATTTTAACATATTTTAATATAATAACATAATATTTTAGAGCTTTTTATCCTAATCGATAATTAGGACATTAAAAGAGAAAATATATAACTTGATATATTTGTTTCATGTTAATTTTTTATGGCCTAGTAAACTGAGATCTCATTTACTTTCCTATGTTCGTTGCTAGTTTGCTTTTTCTTTTCTGCAGTTTAGCCAATTATTTGTTGTCTGAATCTTGCTAATAATGAATCTGTTTTAGAAGTGAAGATTTGGGCTGGGGATATGGCTCAAGTGGCATGCGTGCGGCCCGGGTTCGATCCTCAGCACCACATACAAAGATGTTGTGTCCGCCGAAAACTAAAAAATAAATATCAAAAAATTCTCTCTTTCTCTCTCTCTCTCTCTCTCTCTCAAAAAAAAAAAAAAAGTCAAGATTTAAAAACAAACTAGTCAATTTTACTTTAATTCACTCTGAACTGAGGTTGTGGTAATTCCAACTATAGCTAAAATGAGATTTTTTAAAAATTATTTGTGGATTTCATTGATCTATATTGCTGTATTAATTTATTTTATTTATTTATTGTACCAGTAATTGAACCAGGGGCGCTTAACCACTGAGCCACATCCCAAGCCTTTTCTTATTTTTTATTTTGAGATGAGGTCTCAACAGGTTGATTAGGGCCTTGATAAATTGCTGACGCTGGCTTTGGACTTGGGATTCTTCACCCTTACCTCCCAAGTCACTGATTACAGGTGTGCACATCCACACCCAGCTATATTGCTCCATCTTTGAGAGCAATATCTTTGAGATATAATTGAGGAGTAATGAGACATTTGAGAATAGTAGGGCAAGTCATTCCCTTCAGCTCCAACTTCTCCATGTGCAAAATAATATCATTTGTCTTGCCTACATATAGAGTTGTAGTAATCAAATGAGATGCTACATGTGGAATACTTTTATTTTTTTTTCTTTTTAAAGTGAAGGGAACGAATAACAAGTCTTTTGTTTTGAGACAGTATTGAGAAAAAACATGTTAATAGAAAGGATGCCATACAAGAAGCTGGATGACTCTAATTTGGGCATGTCATTATAGTTATTTAACATAGGAAAATTGAGTTTGATTTCTCTTCTTTCTCTTTAGAGGTAATTTTTTTTTTAAGGAATATATCTATGTTCTCTACTACAGTAGAATTAAGCTAGAAATCAGATTCAGATAATTGGGAAATCCCCAGGTATTTCAAAATAATCATCATATTCTGAAAACTCATAGGCCAAAGAATAAGTCATAAGGGAATAAAAAAAATGAAAATGAAAACACAGCATATCAAAATCTGAGAGATACACCTAAAGGACTACTCTTAGGTGAAATTTATAGTGTTAAATGCTCATATTAGAAAACAAAAGGTTTGAAGCAGTCATCTAAGCTTTTACCTTAAGAAACTAGAAACTAAAGAACAAATTAGACCCAGAAAAAGAAGAGGAAGGAACTGGCAGAGAGTAAAGTCAATGATATGGAAAACAACAACAAAAAATGTGGATTTAAAAAAATTCAGTGAGAGGCTGGGGTTATAATTCAGTGGTAGAGCACTTTCCTAGCACGAGTGAGGTACTGGGTTCGATCCTCAGTACCACATGAAAATAAATAAATAAGGGGCTAGGATTGTCGCTTAGTGGTACAGCGCTCACCTAGAACATGCAAGGCCTTGCGTTTGATCCTCAGCACCACATAAAAACAAATTTGGGGCTGGGGTTGTGGCTCAGTGGTAAAGTGCTCACCTAGCACACGCGAGACGCTGGGTTTGATCCTCAGCACCACATAAAAATAAATAAAATAAAGGTATTGTGTTCATCTATAACTAAAAAATTATATTTAAAAAAGGAGTTTTTTAAAAAAGGTAGTGAAACCAAACTGGTTATTTAATACAGAGTAAAATTGATAAGCCTCTAATCAGACTAATAAGGAACAAAGAAACAGAAAACAGAAATTCCTATTACCAGAAAAGAAAGTGACACATCACTACAGATTCTATAGATATTAAAAGGACAATGAAGGGATATTATCTTGTAATGCATTTGATAACTTAGATAAATGGGCAGATTCCATCAAAGACACAAACTTCCGGGACTGGGGTGGTGCCTCAGTGGTAGAGCTCTTGCCTAGCATGTGTGAGGCACTGAGTTTGATTCTCAGCACCACATATAAAAAAATAAAAAATTATTGGGAGAAAAAAAAAGACACAAACTTCCAAATTGCTGTTAAGAAAACATGGATAAATCTCTATTAAGTAAGTTGAACTTGTACTTTAAAACTCTCCTACAAAGAAAGCTCTAAGCTTACATGGCTTAACTGGTGAATTCTGCCCACCTTTGATACTAGTTAAGCACAAACTCTTCAAAAAAATGGAAGGGAGAGAACATGATGTTATTTTAGAAGACCAGTATTACCCTGATACAAAAAAAGATGTTATTTAATAAAATATTAGTAAATTGAATACAGTTAATGTTACTAAACTAAGTCTAGCTGCTCACCTAACAGCAGGGTAGTTAAGTCAAGAGACAAAGTGTTAACGCAAGGAAAGTGAATTTATTTTGAAAGTCAGCTAAAGGAGAAGATAGAAGACTCTTGTCACAAAGCCCATCTGTATAGAAGCTGATTTAGGGTGCTTTTTGCAGGTGGTTTATAGGTATCTTCCCATAGAGGGTGAGCCAGATACTTGCTATCTGATCCTTCTTGCCTAGTCATGAAATGTTTTTAAGTTCTTCAGATCTCAAAAACAGAGATCATTTTTTCCTCAGGCTAATTCTGTCACCAATTATTTATGTGTTACACATTGTATAAGCTAGAGGCTGGGTAGTTTCCTAAAGGCCATCTTGTTCATTGCCAAATTCCCAATAATGAAAGAAAACATCCTTAATGCTTGGTCTCATTAGTTATGTACTACAAACTTCTGGTAATGAATGAAACATCCTGAATGCTCAATTTCATTAATATGAAAAGGATAATCCATCCTGGGTAAGTGCCATTTATTTTATAAGTGAAAGATTGGTTCAGTATTTGAAAATTATAGTTCAAAATATTAACAGAATGAACAACAGAATTTTAAAAAACCGTATGGTCATCTTCATATATGCAAGGGAAAAGGCATATAACAATACTCATTATCCATTCATGATAAAGCTTAGAAAGATAGGAATAGAAGGCAAACTCTCAAAAAATTAGAAATAGGAGCTTTCTCAACTTGATATATCAAGATATCTATGTAAAACTGTAGCTAATATTGTAATTATTGGTAAAAGACTAATGCTTTCACCTAACATTAGGTGCAAAGCAAGGGTGGTCACTGTCATTAATATTCAATATAGTACTGTTAATATAATAAAGCAAGAGAAAGAATTGGCATTCTGTTAAGGAAAGAAAAATAATAAACCAAATTCACAATTCACTTAGCAAGGAAGTCTAGGAAATGTTGATTTAGACTTTAAGCTTCATGTAAGGAGGAGCACAGAAGGAGTTGGGAATTGATGCTGAATGCTTCACTTACCAATCAGCCAGGGGTTCTTTTGCTTGGTTTGGATGGAAATCATGAAAAGGTAAAGTGCATCTCCCTTAGTGTTAGCAGCTCTGAGTGTCAGCATCCCTTTACCCTTAGAGTAATCCTATGCTCAAGGTGTTAACAGTTCTCCCAGCCACTCCTGGCAGTGCCTTTGCAACCAGGGTAGTATCCCCTGGCAGCTTTCAGGAGCACATCTAGTGATCAGAGCTAGCAGCTTCTAGCTGTTTTTTCTCACCTCCTCCACAGCTTTCCATTGCTTTCTAGAGCTTTAAGCAGCTTTCTGGCTCTTAGGCATTCTATAGGGCTAGTAGACCTTGTTACCAGCTTTTAATGCAAGCAGTTCAATCTATTTTTTACCCCAAATAGAAATCATGCACAGTAGTAGAACCATCTCAACAAGGCTTTATTGGAAACTGTACTCCAGCATAGGGGGTCCATACACAGGATGCAGGTCTCAGACTGGCCTGATGAGGAAGTTTGCTTTTTAGCCAAACAGGGGTAGTCTCCTGTTGGCTAAACTCAGGCTTTCTGCTTAGTCAGGCCAGCCTGCACAGGTATATTAGGCTCACTTGTTCTGGCTGTTGTGGGCTGGGGAGGTCTCGCTCCTTTTCTGCCAGTATGGGGGCAGCTGAAGGTCGGTGGAGGCATCCAAAGTGGCTACAGGTTGGAGACCTCCTGGGTGACTGAGTGTAGGTTGTCTGAAGCTGCTATAGCTGAAGCCAAATCTCCTGGAGCCACTTTAGGACAGCTGTAGCCTATAGCCATTCTGATGATAGCTGGGTTGGACCACTGAAGAAGTAGTTGCTTGATTGACATCCCCGTGGCTTATGTGGTAGTGGTGGGGCTGAAAGTCTGATGGGACCTCAGGAGCAGTGGCAGCATTCATTATAACCCAGCTAGATGAATCAGCAGCCCCCAATCTCTACCTTACCAAGCCAACCATCTGTCCTGCTTCCAGGGCAGTGACAGTCCAGAGGCTGGGCTACTGTAGCTGTCATTGGAACAGACCCAGTGGGGCATGATGGTTTCCCTGGTAACCAGGAGAGCTGTGACAGCTTTTCTGGCAGTTGCATAATTGGGTTAGATTGTGCTTTCATGGCTAGTCATGCCTCCATTTGATGGACAGGCCCTGTTGCATTTGCAGAAGCTTTGGTGCTAAGTCCTAGTAACTCCCTCTGATGAGAATCCAGGATTGGGGCCATTGATACTAGTTCACCTGGGCTTGGCGGCCCCATCTGTGCCCACCCAGTATGGCCCTATCTGTACCCAACCTAGGGCTGCTGCCTGGTTGTGTACCAGTGTAGCAGCAGCTGCAGTTATGCACAGGGCAAGGACTTAACAGTTGTCAGACAAATACCTGGGTAGTTGTTTACTTCTACCAGCTCAGGGTTTGTCTGTCATTAACAAAAAGTCAAGTCAGAAAGGAAGTTCCTTTGGGGAGGGTCAGTTGCGCTTATTCTTGCTCTCCAGCAGACCCTTCCCACTTTTTTTTTTTAAGATGGACACTATCTATCTTTATTTTATTTATTTTTATGTGATGATGAGGATTGAACCCAGTGCCTCACTTGTGGGAGGCAAGATCTCTACCACTGAGTTGTAACCCCAGCCCCCTCCTGACTTTTGATCTGAATCTGAAAGTCCTAAAAGCACTGCAACATTTTTATCACTGTGGTTTTAAATTGGTATTTCCTTTAAAGTTAAAAGTGGGCATCATCTGGAGGAAAAGTTTCATTTAGCATTTTCTTCTTTATGGTAATATAACTAAGAAAATTGTGTATAGTCCTTCAAAGGTATGCATTGGTTTAAATTCCATTAAATAGCTTTTGCTTTTAACTTAAAAGAGGTTTGCTAAAACAATGTTAAAATGTCCTCTTAAATTGTAAGATGGCAAAAAATTTGTTAAATATATTACAGTCATCATTTAGCTTCAGATGAGTTAAAATTTAATGAAGGTTTTGTAGCTGAGTAGAATGCTTAGAAATTTAAACAAATACATGTTTTAATAATTGTGTGACTTTCTTTCTTTTTTCTTTTTTTGGTACTGGGAATTGAACCCAGAGGAATGTAATCACTGAACCACATCCCCAGTCCTTTTTAATATTTTATTTAGAGACAGGGTCTTACTGAGTTGCTTAGCGCCTTGCTACATTGATGAGGCTGGCTTTGAACTCATGATCCTCCTGCCTCAGCTTCCTGAGCCGTTAGGATTACAGGTGTGTGCCACCACACCTGGGTATGACTTACTTTTTTAATGACATATTATATACCTTACCCTTATTCCAAGAAGATCTTTGCTGCAGAAACAGCATAAGACTTTGATGTTTGATAGAGCTGATTTTGAATATAGGTTCTTTAATTTACTAGTTACATTAATTTGGGTAAGCTATGTAACCTATTTGAGTTTTGTTTCTTTATCTGTTAAATGGGTGCAATACCAGACTAAAGTTGTAGTGAGATATAAATGATACAATGTATATAAAATGTTTATGTGAAATGTTCTCCTATTTCATTATTTAACTAATTCATTACCATTAGCTTTATGATTTACTGACTTTTTATAGTTAGCCCCCTTGAATAATGCTTTTTAATGGTGATCCCACTGTTATTCAGTGGAATTTGTTCAGAAGAATGGGAGCTGATCGGATGCTAAAGTTGGATGTTTGAGAAGAAGTACATAGTTTGTACACTTGACATATTTTATGGTTTAGTATTTCTCTTCCTGCTTTTGATGGCTTAGAGAATTAGGAATATTTATTTAAAATAACCATTTAATTATTTTAAAAACTTTATTTCATGAGTGCAGTTTTAGTTGCTAGAAATTATGCTATCATAAAGCTTTTTGTTATAAAAAACAGAAACTCAAGGTTGGTAGCATTCACACTGGGAACTGCCAAGTGAATTACACAAATTTACTACTTTTTTAACCTTATCCTGTTTTATTTTGTCCATGCATATAAAATTGTAAATTTTTGACCAACATTAATGAACAACAGTGGTGATTTGGGGGTTGGGGTGTAGTTCAGTGGTAGAGCATGTATGTAGCATGTCTAAGGCCCTCATTTTAATCCTACCACTGAAAGAAAAGTCATCTCCTATGATTCAGCTTCATAATTGGGGTATGGTGACAATGTTTTCTTTACCTACTTGGCAAACCGTCCAATTTTGTATTTTATAATTCTTTGTTTTCCTTTGGAATTCAGATTTATTTTGGGTTTTGGATTTTTGGCATTTTGGGTTTTCTTTTGTGATTTACATTGTCAATGTCATTTTCAAGTAATTGATACCCAAAAGTTAGAGAAAAATATGTGATAAATATATCATTCTTAACCAAAAGAGTTAATGCTAATGACAAGACTTATATTTTTATGGTTAACTACCTGATTAAAAACAAAAATTAGATGTTTTTGAGAATTAATTAGATTGGAAGAGGTCATAGGGCTTTATAAGTCTGAATATCTAAATATCTAATAAAAATTGGGAATTTTTCAAATTCTTTGAGGTAAGTATTTTTCAGAAAGTCAGATCTCTCTAGCAAGTGTTAAAATACTTTCAATGGTTTTAGCATTAGAATATTTATTGATGTTTTTTAATTATAAAAATAATGCAGCTCTAGCTAAATTTTGTGTTTGTAAAATGCTTGTTAGTCGTGTTTTTATTATATCTTGAATAAGGAGCTAATGATTTTATTTAAAAGCATTAATCTGACAAATATTTAGTGTACATTGTAAATAATAATAATGTAGAAATGAATCACTTATGAGCTTTTCATATACTTCACAGTATGATTACAGACTGATTATAATGTTGATAAGTAGCTTCTTCCTTTTCCTATGCTATTAATAAGAAAAGGGAGGTAGTTAAAAATTTTAGTTTGTAAGGCAGACATTTATTTTTTAATATGAATACCATATAGTATTTATATTCCACTTTATAACTTTTAGGGGGATTTTAGATGTTTTATCTTATTGCAGACCTTTCAGATAGCCAGATAAATTATTGCTTCTATATTTTAAATAAGGACTTGAGGTTCATCAGGGTCTTAAATAGCTTACCCCAGGCAATTATAGCTCCTGAAGAATCTTGAGGCTTCTTCCTGTATTACCATTTGCTTACTTGACCACTGGGCTGGATTTCCAGGCCTCTTGCAGAAGAGCTGTTTAGGGGTCAGGCTGTTTTAAGACATATATTCTGTAAATTGGTAGAACAAATTCTTTTCAGATGAGGGAATTCTGTATAAAGAGGAAGACTTCTGTTAGGAATTTGGTTAGCATTTCTTTTTATTGTTCTTGTCATATCCTTTAACTGTGGCCCCATGTATGTACTCTTGGAGATGTGCCTAATTGCTAAATTTATCTTTCAGGTTTTTTTTTTTGTATTAAAATCATAATATCTAGTGTGGTGTCTGGCGAATAGTAACCTTTTTACTTGGCCTTCATGTTAGCATGGAAAAATTAAATAAATGTACATTTATCTTCTAATTTTCACTCAGGAATACCTCCACTGATTGAATTTTAAGACTTTTTATTGAGGCATAATTGATTTACAATAAACTGTGCTTATTTAAAATGTACCATTTGATAAGCTTTGAAATGTATATACATTGCCAGTCTGACTAGGGGTCTTTGCTCAGTTAATGACAGAAATCAAGAAAAGGCAAAGTACACAGCTCTTTAGTATTGCCATCTCTGAACTCTTAGAGTTACCAGCTGAGCTTTTGGGCCCTTTTGCTCAATTTGAGATAGAAATGAAGAAAAGGCAAAGCAGTACCACCCAAAAGAGGCTTTTCAGGGGCTTATGCTTTTTGAGCACAAGGAAAACAGTACATGGCATAGGGCTTTGGGACTGGCTTCCTGAGGATGTAGTCAGTGAAGCGTATATAGCCAAAAAGGATGGTCTCACAGAGGCACACAGTCTGTTGTTACACATTTCTACACTTGTTTAGTCGGTTCTTTGCTGTGGGTACCAGGAGTTGTACTTGACATGGTGATCTATTCATGTGCACTTGGCTCCCAAGAGATGATGGAGGTGCTTACTACTGTTATCCCTGGAGGCTGCAGGAAAATCCCTTTATGATTCATGTGCTGGGTCTTAGCAGTGGTAGCAGAAGCTCTCTAAGTAGCAGCAGTTTGGCTTGAAGGGAGACTGTGGAGGGTGAGGGGCTGCCTTCCAGAGTCCATTGTCCAAGCTTGGCTGGACGCAGGTGCACTGGGACTTGTCCAGTTCTGGACAGACATGCTCTGTGGGGCAAAAGGGACTTGTGATCGTTACCTTCCTCTGCACTTGCTGGCACCAGTTGTTGCCACAACTGGTTTCTGAGCAGGAAGATGGTGCCTGTGGTGGTCAGGACCCCACTGCAGGTCCATAGGAAGAACAAACTTTTCCAAAGTGATTGCATGGCATATAAGAGTACCATTTTCTACACATCCTCATCAATATTTGATATGGTCATTATTTTTAAGTTTGGTTATTCTAATAGTTATACAGTGATATCTTGTGACTTTGATTTTCTCTGTGTGAGGACTATTACTGGCATTGAGCATCTTTCATATGTTTATGTGCTGCCTATGTGTCCTCTTTGGAAAAGCATCTGTTCAAAGCTTTTGCTCACTTAAAAAGTAGTTTTTAAAATTGAGCTTTGACAGCTCTTATGTATTTTTGGTATAAGACTATTTCAAGATTTATGATTTTCACTTTTCATTTTATTACCCCCGCCCCCACACCAACCTTCTTACCTCAGAAAGGAATTCTTGGGAGAGAGATGGTTAAAAAAAAAAAGTTAGAATTAACTCCTTGTCTTTTTCTTTCCTATCCTGTCTTTTCTATCCTTTTTTCAGGATATTTGGTCTGCATTCTCTTTTCTTCATGCTAGCTTCTCACCTGACTGTACATGAATTAATCCCTGTGAGAGTTGTCCACTCTTCAAGACACATGTGATCCGAATTAGTGAATGTTTTTGTTTCTTGAGTCTGGGGATGTGCTATTCCAGCTATGATCAGTGTTGACCTAGCTTCCCTGGGCACAGTTGGGCAGTTTAAGCCTAATCTCAAGTACCCTAAAAGCTACTTGTCAGAAGCCAGAACATAGATTCAGATTTAATAATGACAGTGTTGAAGACAACTTATCAACATCCCACAATTAATTTATTAATTGTTGTTTCGTTCTAATTTGATCATACTTACTGTGTAATTTCTATTCTTTGCAATTTGTTGACTTTTTCGTATGCGACCTAATTCATGGTCATATTTTACAACTTTTACTTGCATTTTTAAAAACAATGTGCATTTTCACATTTACTTACAGCACTTAAAAGTAAATATAAACCCTGGTTGTCTTATTTAACTTTTTTTTTTCTTTTTTTGGTATTGTGGAGTAAACCCAGGGATACTTAATCACTGAGCTATATCCACAGGCTTTTATTTATTTATTTGAGACAGTGTCTTGCTAAGTTACGTAGGACCACGCCAAGTTGCTGAGGCTGGCTTTGAACCTGTGGTCCTCCTGCTTCAAGTCTCCCAAGTTACTGGGATTATAGGTGTGTGCCACCATACCTGACTCAACACACTCCCCCACCCCTTTATTGTTTCTGAGAAAAATATGTTGGATCTTCTACAAAGAAGATCATGTAGGTTCATGGTTTTCATTTTTAATGGATTTTTATCCATTAAATGTGAAATGTATTTTTGCTTCGTCTGTTTTGTTGCTTTTCACTTTAATTTTCAATTATGTCTTATATTAATATTGCTGAACCTGTCCCTTCTGTTGTTATTCTGATATATCTTTGTATTCCCTTATTTTTCTCCTTCCCTATTGCTTCATTTTAGATGTGCTCTTGAATACTTTTTTTCCCCTTAGCTTTCAAATGTTTGCATGTTGCTTTCTCTTAATGTAGAGATATTTGGTGTGGTGGGTAAGAACATGGGTTCTAGGTCCAGTCTGCCTGGGTTTGAATTCAGGCTTTGCCACAAACTACCTATGTTCTGTTGGCTATTCTTCATGTGGTACCTCAGTTTATTTTTTCCCTATAAAATGGAAATATTCATAGTTTTTATCTCACTTTGTAAAAATTTAGAGAGTTATTTTATGTAAAATGTTTGGTACTATTTGGCATATTGTTTAAGTCTTATCTATTAATATGTGAATTTACCCACTGACATTTATTATAATAATAAAAATTATTTGGAAGATATACCAAATATCCCAAAATCATAACATAATTATATGATATGATTATATCATAATATCCCCAAATCATAACATAATCATAATCTTATCTATTAATGTGAATTTACCCACTGACATTTATTGTAATAATAAAAAATTATTTGGAAGGCCACTGTTAGTATCCCTCCTTTTTATTTAAAAAATCCTTTTCTTACCCATTATTGTCTTTATTACAGTTTTTTCTTGTAATCATTTGTTATTGATATATCTAATATCTTCTAGTTGTTTGTACTAAATTAAAGCATTATTTATACAATTAATACTTAAATATATTTTTCTTTAGAACCTTGTATAACATAGTTGAGGTTCAAATTCTCCTTGAGTCTTTTGCTTCCACTCACTCCCAGTAGAGATTACTCATTGTTATGATTTTGAGATATTTTATTCCAGAGGTTTGATATGTTTATACACATACATACTACAGGAGTGTGCAATGCTTTTTACTTGATTGTATAGGTTATTCTGAATCTTTTTATTGTCAGTCATCACTCTTTTGGAAATCACCCTATTTTTTTTTCATCTTGTTGCTGCCTTTTCCTGTTGATAGTCATTTCTACTTTTTCAGTATGTCAGTCAGTGTTGCAGTTACCATTCTTGTACATGAATCCTTGTGCACAGTGAGAATGTTACTCTCAGAATAAGAAGTGTAATTGCTAGATCAATAATATGCAGGTGTTTTGTTTTATTAGGTATGGCTCTTTGGAACGCTCTGATTCCCTACAGTTTTTCTAAGACTTCATAGAGCCACACATACATTTTTACTGGTCTGTGAAGGGAAATGCAGTATTTTATTGTTATCTTCTGTCCTGATTTATGAAGGAGATGGGGCGTCATCTTATTTCTTGATTGGGTGTCATGTTTGTTTCTTGGGTGGGACTTGCCTCATTCTTCTGTTATGTTCTACAGCCATGCTTGCTGATGGTCACAGTCTTCTTGTCATATTTTTGGCTGGTGGTTTCATCCTTTGATCTTTTGGGAGTTATTATTCATATTCCTGCAGCATTGTATAGATATTTGAAATATTTTCTTCATCACTACTATGGATTTGAAACCAAAGGGGAAACCTAGACTAGGTATTCTGTTTATTGTCCTTGTTTGTTTTTTCAGTCTGCCAGTTCAGATTATGTAATTTATGAAGTGATTGCCTGTAAGTGAACTATTACCATTCACAGATATATGCTGGCATACATACCATACAAACCCTAATTATAAATGTCCCATTTTAGTTGAGAAATATGCCTAGCATGTGTTAGGTCCCCAAAGAACAGTAGAGTTAGGCATAGTGGTTCATGCTTGTAATTCCAGTGACTCAGAAGGATGAGGCAGGAGTATTGCAAATTCAAGGCTACCCTTAGCAACTTAGCAAAACGCTGTCTGAAAATAAAAACTACTGGTGATGTAGCTCAGTGGTAAAGCATGCCTGGGTTCACTTCCCAGTATAAAATAAAATAAGAGTAGACAAGATGCAGTCCCAAATTGAGGAAAAAAGAGATTATCCTTCCTTGTCCTGGAATTTGTATTTTTTTAATCTTACCCAATACAACAGTGTTTTTCTGTGTCTCCTTAGAGGCTAAGTATCTATCCTAGTCTTATACATACAACTTCTTGTCCAGATGTCAAATGGAATTTGAGTTACCAAGAACCACACTGAATCCTGGTCTGAGTCTGAGAGGTCTAGGTAGACTTCTTCCCTGGCCTGGGAAGTTTTGAGAGTACACAAATATCTGGGTCTGTACAGTGGTTAACCCAGGACCAATCATGTTATAAAAAGCCATATATTGTAAGCACAAGCCAGAATAAAATAGGGGGTCTAAAACTTATGCATAAATCAGCAGCAAAGTAGTATGAGGAGTTCAGGGATCCGACAAAATCATCAGTTTAATAAAATGTCTGATAAAAATGGAAACTTGGAGATATAGACCAACTCTTTCTTTTTTATAATCACAGATGAAATGGTCAGGTACTTAGAGTTAAAAATGGGAGGGACTTTTAGGCATAGAGGGAAGGAGAATGAATAGAAGCATTAATTAGAAATTCATGATTATTTGTATATTGGGACAGTTTTATTTACCTTGACTGCCTTTATATCCTGGTAAGATAGCCTCAGCTTATTGGCATATTTACAAATTGAGCTCTGAGTCATGGTAGGCAGAGCGCCAGTGGAAGTTGAAGACTGGGATTATGATCTGCGAGATTTTGAGTCTCATGGTTTCAGTCTTTGTAAGATAAAGAAATTGGTCTAGATATCCAGGGTTCCATTTATCTTTCAAAGTATTTGGCTTTCTCTGGGTGGTTAAAACACAATAGGAAAATAGTTCCTGGTAAAACTATCTTACACTGTACTGTAACTTATTTATCTTTGTCTCTCACTAAACCATTAACTCCTCGAGGAGAGGAATTTCTTTTTACTATTTTCATCTGTTTATGCTTTTTTATTTCTACCAGCTTGAGCAGTGCTTGAAGAGTAAGTGAATCCACTATGGTAGTTTCTGAAATTCAGTTGAATATATGACTGAAAGAGGGGTGGGGGGAAGCATAACAAAACTAGAGTGAACCCAGGAAAGCAAATATATTTTTAGAAGGGAAAACAAGCCCACTCTAATTAAGAAGCTTGCACAATGTCATGCAGTATTAGGGCAGAACTAGAACTAGACCCTAGATCCCCCAGTTCTGTATCCAGTGTTGTTTAATGGAACCTTTCTGTCTCTAACCCCACAGAAACATACAAATCACAGTCCAAATTGCAAGAGTAACATTTATCTCCATGAAATTATTCTGATTAAATTTCTGTGATAAGTCTTTTCCCCTTCCTCCCAAATGATAATAATGTGGCTCTATAAGATAAATGAACACTTTGGGAGTTCAGAAAGCCCAAGCCCTTGTTTTGGCAGTGGGAATGTAATGTAATTAGTGACTGTCTGCTTGGAAATGTCAGTAGGCACTTGACTTCTTGCAGGGTAGCATTAAACTGAGGTAGGCTGAGGCAGTCTTTGCCCTTGAAAATAAAAAGGCACAGTAAAATGGAAAGGCAGAGGAACTGTTCAGCCAGGATCATGTTACTCTACATGGGCATTTGCACAGGACTACTTCTGCCTGAATGACTTTTATTCTGAGGTGAGCACAAGTAAATCTGATTAAAAAGTCAAACATCTGTGGCCATTTAGTTCTCTATGTATAATGTAGTCTGTATTGCCTGATTTAGCTCTCCCATGTGCTATACTCTTAATTGCCTGGCACACAGCAATCAGAGCAAAGGTTACTGGCACATTGGGAATAGAAAAGACAGAATCATTAATAATCATTAATAATCATTCTGCTAACTGTGGATTCTAAAAATTTGCAGGGCAGGCTTTGTGACTGTGTAGTGGAGAAGAAATATGCATCACAGATCTATTCAGTTGATCTTATACACTCATCCATTTCTAGCTGTTAGTAAAACAATTTTGAAACATGTCACAATAATTTAATGAAGTTGATAGGTTACTGCAACCCTTTCTGCAATGGCAGAGGATCACAGACGTGGGTTTCAATTTAGTTTATTCAGCCCATTGCAGTACAGTTTATGTGTGAAAACTCTTATCTGTGCTAATCTAGCAGTGGTATTTTTTTTAAACAGTTTGCTCACTTTGGGGTCTGCACACATGAAAACTGAATATACTCGGTGTTCACACATCAAGAATGCCAGTTTGCTGTTTTTTTTTTCTTCGTGAATATAATTAGCACTTTAAAGTCTTAAAAGAAAAAGCTGGTATGTTAATTTTGTTCTTACTGTGATGGCAGAGTGTTTCTCTTACAATTAGGATGTAAAAAATTTGGGACAGAACATTGCTTTTATTGAAAAAAAAAAGCCAGATGATCCTCAAAGTAATAATATTTCTTAAATCTCCAGAAATGACAACCCCTCCTGAGGAGATATAGGACATTTGGCTGTTTCACTGAATAGCAGAGCACAAGAAAAACATGTGACCACTATAGAAATGAGTAAGAAGGTATCAGTTGAAATTTTAGTGAAATAATGAATTCTTACAGATTGAATGTTGGCTTATACTCAGTTTAGAGTAAGTGGGAACTTCAGATACAAGGGCAATTTGCACCTACAGGATCTTTTCTACAGGCCTCCTTTGGGCAGGATATTTATAGGAAAGATTAGGGGCAAGCTTGGACAGAATGGCCATGATGGTTCAGCTCTGCAGAAGGGTATAATCAGCTGCCATTGAGGTCAGACATGATGTAAAGTCTGCTTACTGAGAGGCTTATCTTCTATGACATAAAAGTTACTGGGAAGACACAAACCTTGTAGCCCATAGGACCCAGCAACAGTCTACTGTTTTGAGATGAAACAAATAATAAGCAGCAGACTCAGAAATGCCTTAGATATGGGAACTATCAGACATGAACTTTAAAATCACTATGATTAGTATGATAAAGAATGTTGGAAAAGTGAACAACATGCATGAACTTATGGAAAATATCAACAGAGAGATGAAAACCAAAAATTCTTTTTTAAATTTGGATGAAGCCAGGCCTGGTGGTGTACGCCTGTAATCCCAGTGACTTGGGAGGCTGAGGCAGGAGGATTACAAGTTTGAAGCAAGTCTCAGCAATTTAATGAGGCCCTAGGCAACTTAGTTGCCTACAAAGAGGGTTGGGGAGGTAGCTCAGTGGTAAAATACCTGTGGGTTCAGTCACCATTCTCCTCCCCTCCAGAAATGTTAAATGGAAACTACTGCATTGGATTTATCAACAAACTTAGATTTAGCTGAAGGAAGAATCAACTTATTAAAGCTAAATCAACAGAACATAAAAAGAAATAAAGCATTAAAAGAACTGAGAGGAAAGTTTAAAAATAAGGGAGAAAAAAGAGGGAAGACAGAATAGAGCCTCTTAGAGCTGTGGAGCTGTATCAGTACTCTAATATGAATATAATTTGAAACCTAGAAGTAAAAGAATTGTCCAGAAGAAATTCCTGAAGGGACAGTTGCTGCAAATTATCCAAAAATTAATAAAATACAGTAAGCAACTAATAAAAGACAAATAGATCCATGTATCTCAGAGAATCTGAGTGGGGTTAACAACAACAAAAATGAACTTCCCCAATTCTAGAAACACCAGAGTCAAGCTGCAGAAATACTAGAGATATAGGAGTCTTTATGGCAGGTGCTAGCTGTAATTTAAGCCAATAACATTACAGATATAAGAAAAGAGCAGACTTCTTGTCAGAGATTATGAAGTCATGAAACAGCGGAACAACATCTTTACCAAAAGACTAAGGGATGGGGTTGGGGGGGACACATTAAACACAATGCAAAGTTTCATACCCATCAAAGTATCCTTCAAAAATAGCACAAAATAAAGAACTTTGCAGACAATAAATAACTGAGGGAATTTACTGTCAGGAAATCTACACTCTAGGAAATGTTAAAGGATGCTTAGGCAAAGGATTGTGAAATGGCAGTTTGGATCCACACAAAGAAATGAAGGAACTATGAAATGGTGAAACTTAAGTTAAATGCAAGTCATATTGATGCAAACCAGGTACCCCTCACCATAATTGTAACATACAAGCTTCTCCAGGAACCCCCACCATAATTAAGCTTCTTGTCATCAAGATCTTACAAGGGGTATCAGTGGGATTTCACAGGAGTTCTGTGGAGAGCTCAATGTGGTTTGAAGCTTCCTCTTTCTTATAAATGCCAGGTTTGCAGACAAAAGATATGCAGATTCTGTCTCAAAGAGAGCTTGTTATAAAAAAATTTACTATCTCTGTTTTTAAATTTTTTTTGTAGTTTTAGGTGGACAGAATGCCTTTATTTTATTTTATTTATTTTTATATGGTGCTGAGGATCAAACCCAGTGCCTTATGCATGCTAGGCAAGTGCTCTGCTGCTAAGCTATAGCCCCAGCCCCCCATCTCTGTTTTCCTTGGCAAAAACGTTTGAAACCTCTGTCTGACCTGAAATATGGGACAAAGAGTAACTGTAATATACCCACCCACTGTCACGTAACCACTCCATAGAGTATAAATCTAAAAGAATTTCCAGACCTGGGGTGCAGAGAATTTTAGGCCTTAGCCCCTCTGGACTGCTACAGTGTAATTAAACCTGCTTCATGAAAATTCCTCTGGTATCCAGCCTCATCTGTCCTACATCAATAATTTCACTTATTTTTAATTAATTCAAATGGTAATTAATATTCAAAAACAGTAACTATTTATTATGGGTTTATAATATAAGAAGTAAAATATATGGTAGCATAATACCAAACATGGAGGGAGAAAATAAAAATATAATGTGTGTATTAGTAAGGATTCTCGAGAACAAAAGAACCAATAGGATATATAGTTATTTATAATGGGAATTGTCTCATATGATTTATGCAAGCCAAGGAGTCCCATAACTAACCTGAGGTGAGAAGGCGGTTGTTGGTCTAAGCCTTGTAGTTTGAAGGTCTGAGGGCCAGGAGCTTCAGTGTCTGAGGGCAGGAGAAGATGGTTGTCTCATGTCAAGAAGAGAGAATTTATCCTTCTTTCACCTTTTTGATGTATTTGAGCTCTCAAAGAATTGGATGATGACCACCCACTATTGGTGAAGGCATATCTTCTTATACTGTTCTGATTTCAGTGTTGCTCTCCCCATATACCCACACACACATTCACCTGTAAGTAACAGCTTATCAGTCATGTGTGAACCCCTTAAATCTACCAAGTTGGCATATAAAATTAATCACCAAACTCAAATTATGCTAGTAGTTCAGTATCATTTGAGGGTAGATGTGACAAGTTAAAAATGTTGATTTTAAATTCTAAGGAGCCACTTTGGGAAAAAAAAAAGTGAAGAAAAGTCATAAAGTGACATCATGAAAATAAATAAATAAATAAGGCAGAAAAATAGCTTTTGGAACAAAGAACAGATGGCCTTAATAAAGAACCAATAGCAAAATGAAAGGTTCAAATTCAGTTGTATTAATAATTACATTGAATGTTAATGACATAAGTACTCCAGATAAAAGTTAGAGATTAGAAGATTGGATTGCTATCTCAATTAAACTTAATTGAAATATAAGATTAAAATAAAGAAAAAGTTATACACTACAAACACCAATCAAAAGGACTGATTATATTAATATCAAAGTAGACTTCAGGATAAGAATTACTATCAGAGTAAGTGGGACATCACCTCATTATAGTGGGATTCTTTCACATAATCTTAAGTGTGTGGATACTTCAAAAACAGAGCTTGGAATACATAAACAGAAACTGCTAGAACTTAGAGAAGTTGATGAATACACAATTATTATTGACATCTTCATCTATTCTCTTAATAATTCATAGAATATGCACCCTGAATATGAATTAAGGACCTAGAAGATATCAGTGACACTGTCAGCAAAACGAAATGCATATTCTCTTGAAGGGCATGTGGAATTCATCAAGATTTTCTGGGCCATAAAGCAAATCTCAGCAGATTTAAAATAATTTAAATCATACAAAGCATGTCCTTTAAACACAATGAAATTAAAATGATAGTCAGTAACAGTAATATATTTGTAAAAAATCACTGATTATTTGGGTTACCAAGATGAACAACATATCACAGGATCTTCTGGATGGTTCATTGTGGACAAGAGTAGACATGGAAAAGGACATTTAGAGAACTTCATACTGTTATAAACATCTTAGATACATGTTGGATTTTTTTTAACCTTTTCAGGGAAAAACAGTTGCAATTAAATCATGCTATAATAGAATTGAAAAGTTTCACTCCTGGGATTTTTAAAAAAGGATAAATAGCCAGGTGCAGGGTCACATGCCTATAATCTCTGTGGCTCAAAAGGCTGAGGCAGGAAGATAGCGAATTCAAAGCTAGCCTCAGCAAAGTAGTGAGGCCTTGGACAAGTCAGTAAGATCCTATCTCTAAATAAAATATAAAAAAGGACTGGGGATGTGGCTCAGTAGTTAAGTGCCCCTGGGTTCAATACCTGGTATCAAAAGAAAAAAAAAAGGATAAATAAATTATTGGGAGATAGGATAGTTGACTTAGAAGTAGAAAGCACATTGATATTATTTTCATATTCTGTAATCATTTGACTTTAATTATAAGAGTATCACTTGGAGAAGTGAAATGCCAATCTTTAGGCAGTTAGTTGCATAACACATAACATTAAAGGAAAAATTTGGGTTTAATTGTGCAATAAGAATTACAGGGAAAATATTAGTATTTTGTTTTAGTAATGAATGATATTAATTAAATTAGTAACATCAGTGTCTTTTTAAAATTTTTTTTGTTTGGTTTTTTAGTTGTAGATGGACACAATACCTTTATTTAGTATTTTTTATGTGGTGCTGGGATTGAGCCCAGTGCCTCAGGCGTGCTCTACCACTGAGCCACAACCCCAGCCCAATATCAGTGTCTTATAGTGAACATTTTTCTTGGCCCAGCACACATTTTCTTTTGTGCGGGATCAGGGAAAATACTGGAGATTGTACCCAGAGGCACTCTACCATTGGGCTACATTGCCACTTCTTTTTATTTTTTATTTTGAGACTGAATATCATGGCTTCAAACTTGAGATCTTTCTGCTTCAGCTTCCTGAGTAGCTGGCATTACAAGCATGCACTATGATGCTGGACCTAGCACCCATTTTCATATGAGTGTCTCCATAACCTATAAAGAAGATAGATGTGTAAGTGATATTACTCAGAGGGATTTGTTGGGGGTATTTTGAGTAGACATTTTCTGATTTATATTCAACACTGTCTACCACATTTTCTGTGACTAATATCCTCAATATCTTTCTCATTCTCTGTTCGTTACCTTTTCTTCTTTAAGGTTTTTTGCCTATACTGAGTCAACTATTGATATGTGTCACTATTTCTTCATTCAGAATACATTTCATGAGACTGTAACTTGTGGTGGTTGTTCTAGTAAGGAAGAGATGGCAAGAACCAAAGCTAGAAATTCTTCAGATTCCTCCCAAGTGACAATAAAAATTAGCTATTCAAGTTACTATAAATACATGAATATTGGATAAAGTATATCAAAATATATGTGTGTATCTGAGTATATTTTAAAACATTGCCATTCTTAAAAAAAATCAGGATGCTGATCCATAATATGCTGGGGGGTGGGGATAGGAGGATTAAATGAACTTTAGATAGGGCAAAGGGGAAAAGGGCAAAGGGGAAAATGGGAGGGCGGGGAAAGGAGGGGATTAGGGGTTGGAAAGATGGTGGAATGTGATGCTTATCATTACCCTAAGTACATGTAAGACACAAAGGATGTGACTCTACTTTGTGTACAACCAGAGATATGAAAAAGTGTGCTCTATATGGGTAGTATAAGTTGTAATGCATTCTGTTGTCATATACAACAAATCAAAATTTAAAATTAATTAATTAATTAAGGAAAAAACAGCAATCTGTCCATAGGTGTTAGGAGCTAAAGGAGTAGAAGGGATGCATACTGAACTGGGACTGGAAAGCAGGGTCATACAGAAATGGGTGTTGGAGCAACCTAAGGCAGTGAGCTAGTATTGAGTCCTTAGAATAAATGCTGGGATTTTTAAAGGGAAAGCTGAATAGGAAAAAATGTGCTCAGCAACCTAGAGAAATAACTTGGCCATTTGCTGCCTGGGACTCCAAATAGTAAGAAACAAACAAGCACCCCGCCCCCGGGAAAAAAAAAGAGTTTTTAAAGGAGAAATGAGAAACTCAACTCTGTGCCAGAGTCTCTGAAGATGAAAACAAAATTGTTCTGTGAGAAAGCCTTCATTAAAAAGGTACAGAGAACATGAGAAAGGGTATATTATTTATTAGGTACTTATTATTTATTAGGTCATTTAGGAAGTATCAGCAAATGCAGTCCCTATCTCATATGCCAACATGTGCAATACACACACACACACACACACACACAGACAGCAAGTACCGGAGTAAGTTATCTTAGTCCTTTCAGGAGCAGACTCCAAGGTGTGTAAGGGTAGCCAAACATCTGTGTTCCTCCCTGCTGCTTCTTACCCTTTTGTGTGATAGCAGCCCTGAAGCCTCTTGCTGGTCAGAGTCAGTTTCCTCTGCCATTATCGGACTCATTTTCATTTTCTATCCCTTGGTAAAATGAGTCCAAGTGTCATGGCATCATCCAGAATTCACAGTTCAGTGGGACCCTTTTGCTTTTTTCCCTGACAAGAATGAGCCATGTTTGAGAACCCCCAGTCTGCAAAATCCAGTAATGCTGGACTGGGAACCACAGAGTACCCTGGTGGGCTGTTGGCAGTAATGGCAAGTGGGATCATTCCTGTTTCCACCCCTCAGCTCCTAAACCCATCTACACTTCTTGGGGGACACAGTGCCATATGTACTGCATCCATCCTTTCAGGGTGCCTTTTAGCTGGTGTTTAGTGTGTCTTGAGGCAGCCTCAGCTTTTATTGATCCAGTTTGCTTCTGGATGGTCTTAGGCCTTATATGGACATTGGCTCATACCGTGATGGTTTCTGTCAGCTTTGCATGACTGTAACAAATAACTGAGATAAGGAGAAAAGTTTATTTTGGCTTATGGTTTTTTAGTTTCAGTCCATGGTTGGTTGACCCATTGTTTTGGGGCCTGTTGTGAGGTAGCACATCATGGCAAGAGCATGTATTGGAAGAAATTGCTCACTTCATGACAGCCAGGAAACAAAAAGAAGGGGTTAGGTCCCAATATTCTCTTCAGAGGCATGCCCTTAGTTATCAGACTTCTTCCACTAAGCCCTACTTCCTAAAGGTTTCACCACTATCCAATAGGTCTTTAGCATATGGGCCTTTGGGGCACACCTACCAAACCATAGCACAATCCCACTCCCAACCCTTTTCTTTTCTAAGGTGGGTCAGATGTTATGTGTGTGAATCCATCAGGTCAGTTCTGAGGATACCAGTGAAACTCAGGTTGGAAATTTTGTCTACATTTTTGTTTAGTGGGGATTAATTTGTCCTATAGAAGTCTTTACACTAGTCAGACTCTCGAATTTTGACCCATCTGCCTTTTATGAAGTTTCCTATTTCCTACCTCATAGTCCCCTGGCCACACAACTAGGCTGTTGGTCACTGCTCAGGCATCTATACAGGTCTTCAGCTCCAGATACTTCTCTGTAGGCCCAAAGTGGATACATTAGTTACTCTCTACAGCACCCTACCTATTGTAAAGATTTTCCCTTATTGTCTCCAAGAACCTTTCTGAATGCTGCTGTACTAGTACCCCAGTTGTTTTTGATAGGTACCTACATGCCATTCTCACTCATCTGAAAACCAAGCTTGGACTTTTCTTACTTTTCTAACTAGATGTGTGGGGCCTATACCACCCCTCTGGGTAGGAGAGGGGGCACAGTAGCAGTACTCATGTGACTTACTTGTGGCCCACATTTCTATTCTGTTTTGATCACAGATGTTCCATTTTTATGTCATGATAGATTTCTGCTGGTTCAAATTAATAGCTTGACAGAACTCAGTTAATTATGGAGAGCCTTGGATGCCTATGTCCTTGTATTCTGTGGTCTCTGGGGTCCCAGTAATACAACTGTTTTTTTTCAATGGCCTGTAATTCTCTGAGAGGGTGGCAGAATCCCAGTGGCATCATGATTCTCCTGGTGGAGTTCACCACAAATTCCATACTGTGTCTTTTCTCTCCTTTGCACCATACAGAATCTGCTGGATCATATAGCCCCCACCTGTCTGCCTGAACCTGCTATAGGGGCCACTCTCCAGGTCCCACTCAAAGCTGACAGTGTGTGGGCCAGAGTAGTAATGCCAGGTGTATTGTTCCCAGAACAGATAATGGGCTTTCTTCTTAGTAGTACTGAGTACATGATGCATAATTTGTTTTTTGTTTAATAGGAGGTATCCCAATGTGCTTCTGAGTACTTAGTCCCTCAAACTTTACTATAGTTGCCAGATCCTGAATCTTCATAGTGTTATTTGCCAACCTCTGTAGCCATGTACCACCAAGGCTTCAGCATACCAGCCACCATGGGCTTGTCTCATCAACATGATGTTGATAAATCTCGTTCTTTCTTACATAGCCCATCATTTCCCAAGCTGAGTTATGCTGACATTTGTCCCTTGGTTATGAACATGACATACAGGAAGAAGAGATGTGAGTAGTGCCTTCAGGGGACACCTGTTGCCTTGTAGGGGAGAAGCTTCTGCTGCATCTTGTAGCTCATTCAAGAGCAAGCCAAGAAAGTCCTGGAGGGGGTTGTAGGCAGGTGTTTGGATTTACTAGTGCATGGGCATCCTTTTGGACGTCCTCATATTAGTCTCCAGGCTGCCAGTTTTTCTCTACCAGGGCTCAGCCAGCATACACCTGCTTTGGCTTAGCATGCAAAATTTCCATCTTACTCTCACAGTTCATCTCTTTCTTCAACCCACAGTTCCCCATTGTATCTGCCCTTCCAGTACAGGTCCCTAATAGGACTACTTTGTACCCACCAGTAATGCCCTATGGTTCTTACACTTAGCTTACAGTCTCTCATTATCCTTATGCTGGGTATCAGTACAGTTTTGCAGTTACTACTCAACCTTGCTGTATTTTAGGTCAAAACTCTGAAACTTCTGCAACAAGTGTCTGCACTGTTGTACCTGCTAATGGTACATACTCCTTTCAGCTCACCAACAGTGCACTCTTCAGCAATTGACAGCAATTGAACCATGAAGTGTGCCATGGACTTTTTGGCCGCCATGCCTCAGTCAGGATAGCATTTTCTTACCTACAGTAATATGTGGGCAAGTCTTAATTCCCCATCTTACCACCTACTTCTTCAGATCATTTCTTGGGTCATTTGTGTTTGTCTGGGTCAGAGAAACAAATGCCAAGATGGAATCACAGGTGAAAGGATTTGGTTCTTCTTAATCAAAAGAAAGAATATAGAGTGGGGGCTGAGGAAGCTTAATTGAAAGGAAACACAATGCAAGCCTGGTCCCTTGAAGGAAGAGGGGAGAACACTGAGCAGACCATTCTCTGCTAGTTTGCCATGAGATCTAAAAGGAGACTCCACAAAGCCATGGGAGTCCTTGTTTTTGTCTTTGCCATTTGCTCAATTATTTCACTCTAATTTCTCACAGCAGACTAACTTTATCAATCTATTTCATGTGGCCATAGAGATGTGCATCTTCACTTTTAAAGAAAGCAGCCAGACCACGCTGGACATTGTGGTTCCACTTCTAAATTCCCAGGGAAAGACCCTGGCCCAGTTTCAGATGTGTCTGGAATCTAGTTCACAGTTTTGTGAACCCGATTGTTTCTCACTAAATTGAGACATTTCCCAGAAAAGTGGGAAAAACTTCAGACCTAATACTAATACCTTATACAGACTTTAATAATCCTTAAACTTTTTTTAGCAATCTTTGTTTCATTTTTATAGACTGACTTGGAATAACGATTTTGATGGGTCATAGTTCTTCTAATAAAGGAATGGAGAGGCATGCTCAAGTGTTCATTGGTGAAAATTAGAATAGTTTATTGCATGTTTGTGTTTGTCATTGCAAAGTATTTTCAAGAGCAATGACTGACCCAACATTTTTTCCTTTACCTTGTTCTTGCTCTTCAATTCACTTAAAACTGAATTAGTGTCAGATTAAATTAAGGCTGTCTGGGGAAAAAATACATCTGTGTATGTAAAATACTCCAAGAGTAGTTTTCACACTGAATGGGAAAGACATAAAAAAGCATTGCTAGGTGATTGGAACTTTAAAAATGAGCTGCAAAACCCATTTTCTAAAATGATAGACAGGTGGCATGTCCCCTCTCTGTTGTCATTTGTATTTAGACATGTTATAATAAAGTTATAATAAGAAATGAAAGCTGGGATTATTCAAGGGTGAAATACTGAACAATAATAGGCAGAGTGCTCCAAGTGAAGGCCAAAAAGAAATATGTATGTGTATGTGCTCATGGGTACTCCTGTACTAATGTCTGCTGTTGGGCCGGTTATTTACTGTTTCTAGGAGTTGGTAACTCTGGGAGGGGCAGGCTCTCTCTTCACTGTCAGCAAGACTGAGATATGAAAGTATCAGAAAAAAAGAAGATAAAAGACAGTTACTACAACATTAAGGGACTGAACTTTATAATTTGTGCCCCAATAATATCTTTTTTTTTTTATTGTTGGTTGTTCAAAACATTACATAGTTCTTGATATATCATCTTTCACACTTTGCTTCAAGTGGGTTATGAACTCCCATTTTTAGCCCATATACAGATTGCAGAATCACATCAATTACACATCCATTGATTTACATATTGCCATACTAGTGACTGTCGTGTTCTGCTACCTTTCCTATCCTCTACTTTCCCCCTCCCCTCCCCTCCCCTCCCCTCTTCTCTCTCTACCCCCTCTACTGACCTTCATTTCTCCCCCTTGTATTATTTTTCCCTTTCCCCTCATTTCCTCTTGTATATTCTTTTGTATAACCCTGAGGGTCTCCTTCCATTTCCGTGCAATTTCCCTTTTCTCTCCCTTTCCCTCCCACCTCTCATCTCTGTTTAATGTTAATCTTCTTCTCATGCTCTTCGTCCCTACTCTGTTCTTAGTTACTCTCCTTATATCAAAGAAGACATTTGGCATTTGGTTTTTAGGGATTGGCTAGCTTCACTTAGCATAATCTGCTCTAGTGCCATCCATTTCCCTGCAAATTCTATGATTTTGTCATTTTTTAATGCAGAGTAATACTCCATTGTGTATAAATGCCACATTTTTTTAATCCATTCGTCTATTGAAGGGCATCTGGGTTGGTTCCACAGTCTTGCTATTGTGAATTGAGCTGCTATGAACATCGATGTAGCAGTGTCCCTGTAGCATGCTCTTTTTAGGTCTTTAGGGAATAGACCAAGAAGGGGAATAGGTGGGTCAAATGGTGGCTCCATTCCCAGCTTTCCAAGGAATCTCCATACTGCTTTCCAAATTGGCAGCACCAATTTGCAGTCCCACCAGCAATGTACAAGTGTACCCTTTTCCCCACATCCTCGCCAGCATTTGTTGTTGTTTGACTTCATAATGGCTGCCAATCTTACTGGAGTGAGATGGTATCTTAGGGTGGTTTTGATTTGCATTTCTCTGACTGCTAGAGATGGTGAGCATTTTTTCATGTACTTGTTGATTGATTGTATATCCTCCTCTGAGAAGTGTCTGTTCAGGTCCTTGGCCCTTTTGTTGATTGGGTTATTTGTTTTCTTATTGCTTAATTTTTTGAGTTCTTTGTATACTCTGGATATTAGGGCTCTATCTGAAATGTGAGGAGTAAAGATTTGTTCCCAGAATGTAGGCTCCCTATTTACCTCTCTTATTGTTTCTTTAGCTGAGAAAAAACTTTTTAGTTTGAGTAAGTCCCATTTGTTGATTCTAGTTATTAACTTTTGTGCTATGGGTGTCCTATTGAGGAATTTGGAGCCCGACCCCACCGACTGCAGATCGTAGCCAACATTTTCTTCTCTCAAAAGGCGCGTCTCTGATTTGATATCAAGCTCCTTGATCCATTTTGAATTAACTTTTGTGCATGGCGAGAGAAAGGGATTCAGTTTCATTTTGTTGCATATGGATTTCCAGTTTTCCCAGCACCATTTGTTGAAGATGCTATCCTTCCTCCATTGCATGCTTTTAGCCCCTTTATCAAATATAAGATAGTTGTAGTTTTGTGGATTGGTTTCTGTGTCCTCTATTCTGTACCATTGGTCCACCCGCCTGTTTTGGTACCAGTACCATGCTGTTTTTGTTACTATTGCTCTGTAGTATAGTTTGAAGTCTGGTATCGCTATACCGCCTGATTCACACTTCCTGCTTAGCATTGTTTTTGCTATTCTGGGTCTTTTATTTTTCCATATGAATTTCATGATTGCTTTCTCTATTTCTACAAGAAATGCCGTTGGGATTTTGATTGGCATTGCATTAAACCTATAGAGAACTTTTGGTAATATCGCCATTTTGATGATGTTAGTTCTGCCTCTCCATGAACAGGGTATATTTTTCCATCTTCTAAGATCTTCTTCTATTTCTCTCTTCAGGGTTCTGTAGTTTTCATTGTATAAGTCTTTCACCTCTTTTGTTAGGTTGATTCCCAAGTATTTTATTTTTTTTGAAGATATTTTGAATGGAGTGGTTGTCCTCATTTCCATTTCAGAGGATTTGTCGCTGATATACAAGAATGCCTTTGATTTATGCGTGTTGATTTTATATCCTGCCACTTTGCTGAATTCATTTATTAGCTCTAATAGTTTCCTTGTAGAGCCTTTTGGGTCTGCTAGGTATAGAATCATATCATCTGCAAATAGTGATAATTTAAGTTCTTCTTTTCCTATTTTTATGCCTTTAATTTCTTTCGTCTGTCTAATTGCTCTGGCCAGCGTTTCGAGAACTATGTTGAACAGAAGTGGTGAAAGAGGGCATCCCTGTCTTGTTCCAGATTTTAGAGGGAATGCCTTCAATTTTTCTCCATTCAGAATGATGCTAGCCTGAGGCTTAGCATAGATTGCTTTTACAATATTGAGGTATGTTCCAGTTATCCCTAGTTTTTCTAGAGTTTTGAACATAAAGGGATGCTGTACTTTGTCGAATGCTTTTTCCGCATCTATCAAGATGATCATATGGTTCTTATTTTTAAGTCTATTGATGTGGTGAATAACATATATTGATTTCCGTATATTGAACCAGCCTTGCATCCCAGGGATGAATCCTACTTGATCATGGTGCACAATTTTTTTGATATGTTTTTGTATCCGATTCGCCAGAATTTTATTGAGGATTTTTGCATCTAGGTTCATTAGAGATATTGGTCTGAAGTTTTCATTCTTTGAAGTGTCTTTGTCTGGTTTAGGTATCAGGGTGATGTTGGCCTCGTAGAATGAATTTGGAAGTTCGCCCTCCTTTTCTATTTCCTGAAGTAGCTTGAAAAGTATTGGTATTAGTTCCTCTTTAAAGGTTTTGTAAAATTCTGCTGTATACCCATCCGGTCCTGGGCTTTTCTTAGTTGGTAGTCTTTTGATGGTTTCTTCTATTTCCTCGATTGATATTGGTCTGTTTAGGTTGTCTATATCCTCCTGACTCAATCTGGGCAGATCATATGACTTAAGAAATTTATCGATGCCTTCACTATCTTCTAATTTATTGGAGTATAAGGATTCAAAATAATTTTTGATTATCTTCTGTATTTCTGAAGTGTCTGTTGTGATATTGCCTTTTTCATCCTGTATGCTAATAATTTGAGTTCTCTCTCTTCTTCTCTTCGCTAGCATGGCTGAGGGTCTGTCGATTTTGTTTATTTTTTCAAAGAACCAACTTTTAGTTTTGTCAATTTTTTCAATTGTTTCTTTTGTTTCGATTTCATTAATTTCAGCTCTGATTTTCATTATTTCTTGCCTTCTACTTCTTTTGCTGTTGTTTTGCTCTTCTTTTTCTAGGATTTTGAGATGAAGTATGAGATCATTTATTTGTTGGTTTTTTCTTTTTTTAAGGAATGAACTCCAAGCAATGAATTTTCCTCTTAGAACTGCTTTCAATATGTCCCATAGATTCCGATATGTTGTGTCTGTGTTTTCATTTATCTCTAAGAATTTTTTAATTTCCTCCTTGATGTCTTCTATAACCCATTGATCATTCAGTAACCTATTGTTCATTCTCCAAGTGATGTATGCCTTTTCCTTCCTTCTTTTATCATTGATTTTCAGTTTCATTCCATTATGATCAGATAGGATGCATGGTATTATCTCTACTCCTTTATATTGTCTAAGAGTTGCCCTGTGACATAATATATGATCTATTTTTGAGAAGGATCCATGTGCTGCTGAGAAAAAAGTGTAACTGCTTGATGTTGGGTGGTATATTCTATATATGTCAATTAAGTCTAGGTTATTAATTGTGTTATTGAGTTCTATAGTTTCCTTATTCAACTTTTGTTTGGAAGATCTGTCCAGTGGCGAGAGAGGTGTGTTGAAGTCTCCCATGATTATTGTATGGTGGTCTATTAGACTCTTGAACTTGAGAAGAGTTTGTTTGATGAACATAGCTGCACCATTGTTTGGGGCATATATATTTATGATTGTTATGTCTTGTTGGTGTATGGTTCCCTTAAGCAGTATGTAGTGTCCCTCTTTATCCCTTTTGATTAACTTTGGCTTGAAATCTATTTTATTTGATATGAGTATGGACACTCCTGCTTGTTTCCGAAGTCCATATGAGTGATATGATTTTTCCCAACCTTTCACCTTCAGCCTATGTATGTCTTTTCCTATGAAATGCGTCTCCTGTAGGCAGCATATTGTTGGGTCTTGTTTTGTGATCCATTCTACTAGCCTGTGTCTGTTAATTGGTGAGTTTAAGCCATTAACATTTAGGGTTATTATTGAGATATGGGTTGTTCTTCCAGCCATATTTGTTTATTTCTGTTACTAAACATGGTTTGTTTTCCTCTTTGATTATTTCCCCCCCTTTACTGTCCTACCTCCCACTGTTGGTTTTCATTGTTATTTTCCATTTCCTCTTCCTGTAATGTTTTGCCAAGGATGTTTTGAAGAGATGGTTTTCTAGCTGCAAATTCTTTTAACTTTTGTTTATCGTGGAAGGTTTTAATTTCATCTTCCATCCTGAAGCTTAATTTCGCTGGATACACAATTCTTGGTTGGAACCCATTTTCTTTCAGTGTTTGAAATATGTTATTCCAGGATCTTCTAGCTTTCAGAGTCTGTGTTGAAAGATCAGCTGTTATCCTGATTGGCTTACCCCTAAATGTACTCTGCTTCCTTTCTCTTCCTTTCTCTCCTTATTCTGTATGTTTGTCATCTTCATTATAATGTGTCTAGGTGTGGATCTCTTATAATTTTGCACATTCGGCGTCCTGTAGGCTTCTAGAATTTGGGATTCTGTCTCATTCTTCAAGTCTGGGAAGTTTTCTCGTATTATTTCATTGAATAAATTGCTCATTCCTTTGGTATGGAGTTCTATACCTTCCTGTATCCCAATGACTCTTAAGTTTGGTCTCTTAATGTTATCCCATATTTCTTGGATGTTCTGCTCATGGTTTCTTAACAGTCTTGCTGAGCTGTCTATGTTCTTTTCCAGTTGAAATACTTTGTCTTCATTGTCTGATGTTCTATCTTCTAAGTGTTCTACTCTGCTGGTAGTGTTCTTAATTGAGTTTTTAAGTTGGTTTATTGCTTCCTGCATTTCTAGGATTTCTGTTTGTTTGTTTTTTATAACCTCTATCTCCCTGTATAGTTGATCCTTTGCTTCCTGGATTTGTTTGTGTAATTCCTTGTCGAAGTGATCTTTCATTGTCTGATTTTGCTGTCTAATTTCTTCCCTGATACTCCAGATCATCTGAAGCATATATATCCTGAATTCTTTATCTGACATTCCATCTGCTGCAGCTGTTACCTCTTCTAAAGTTGAGTTGACCTGCATTGCTTGTAGTCCTTTCTTTCCTTGTCTTTTCATACTGCTTGCGTTTCTTTCTTCTTGGTGAAACTGTTGTGTTTTGAAATTTTTCCCCCCCTATATATTTATATTGCTCTTGTATAGTTGAAAAGTCTCCCTTGCAGGTGCGGGCGGGGGCTCTGTTCTGCCCCTACTCCAGTTGGGGTGAAGTGTGTACCACGCTGGCAGGCCGCTGGTCCTGATCCGCTGGTCTGTCGCAGGTCTGCTTACCTTGCCGGCGCGGGCGGCGGCTCTGCCCTGCCCCTCCTACCACGCCCGCAGACCGCTGGGCCTGATCTGCAGGTTGGTCGCAGGTCTGCCTACCTTGCGGGCGCGGGCGTCGGCCCCGCTCCTCCCCTCTGGCTCGACGACAAAGCGAGAGAGACTCGGGTATCTGTGACTCACCCTCCCTACCAGGAGACCAACTGTTTCCGTCGCTGCTGGCACCGATGAAGTTCTCTCCTCGGCCGCTCTCCGATGACATCAGATCTCTGCCATGCTGGCATCCCCTGTTCTATGGCTGAATCCCATTTTCTTCTCTTCCAATAGGGCGGAGCTGTGCCCTCCGAGCCGAGCTTCTGCCCTCTATGTGCTGACAGAAATCCCTGTAATGTGGCTCCTGGGAGTCTCTCAATCCTGTTAGTCCAGAGCCCTTTCACTTATCCGGCCCCTCCCCCTGTTCCTCCTCCCAGCCAGCCAGCCAGGTCCTGTTCACCGGAGGCGGTTCCCCAAGGGTCTGATTACACTTGCAGCCCCACCGCGTGTCCTATATTCCGAACGATGAACACCCTCTCTGTCATTCATCTAAGCCCCAGTGCTGTGGTGGGGTGATCTGGGAACCAACAGTTTAATTTTTCTGGACCCCTTTGGTGGGCACGCCCCCAGAAACTGGCAGCTAAGATCTTGGGTGTCGCCGCTGGTGTTAAGGGGAGGTGGGGATCTGGAATCCCCTCTGCTTCCCTACAGACACGCCCCCGGAGAGATTCCCGAGGTTTCCTGGCTGCTTGTATCTGTAGGGGGTGGGAGTCACACACCTGCTAACGTGGATTCCGCTGGGAAGGAATTCTGTCGGCGGAACTCTGGTGATGTCACCTCTCTGCTATGGCGGGCCCCAGGCTCCTTGCCGGAGTGTCCGAAGGGAGGGGTGGGACTGGTCTGTCTCTGGTTGGTTTCAGCTCCCGGTTCGCTATTTCATGAAGGCTTGGCGAGAGACCTCTTCCTAGAGTCCCTGCACCGCTCCTGCTGCGCTGCGCCTTGGAGGCTATCCGCCCTGACGCGGGGGCCGCCTGCAGGCAGCTGACAGTCGCCGAGTCGCGCGGGCAGCGGCTGGCGGGTCTGGACCTCTGCGCTGCGTGGCGGAGATTCACTCGTCTAGGGCAAACTGTCACCTCCAAAAATCCTACCAATTCCCGGCCGGTCTCTCTTTAGTGGAATTTTGCTAGGAGTTTCTCAGCAGGTCGAATCTAAGCGTATTCATGCGTCTCTCTGACCCCGTTGTTGAGGAGGTACTGAAAGCGCTGCCTCCCCACTCGCCGCCATGTTGGATCCCTCCCCAGTAATATCTTGAGCAAGTGTTTAGGCCAGCACTCATAGCAGCTCTACTAAGCATACTGTGAACCTGCCAGTATTGCCATATTGTTTAGTGAGCAGTCTAGTGGAATAGAGAAAGGGATGTCTTACAGGCAGAAACAAAAGCCTTTGGAAGTGATGAGGTGAGTATCACAGGACATGGACTTGGAGAGATGAATGACAGGAACAGACATTCCCTACTTGGGAATTAGCCTGAGCTAGCTCCCAAGTAAGCCAAAATGACTGGCATATTTGATATTGGGGAGCTACTCAGCTCAGGAGAAAATGGAGGAGAGTATTTAACTTGCTTTGGGGATATATTCTAGACATGTCAGTAGGACATCAGAGTGATTAGTGTGTGAATCTCCAAATAGTTATAGGTCTACAAAAAATAGGAGTGGTAATTGGGGAGAAGCTGTACATTTTGGGTCAGTGCAGAGGTTTAAAAATAGGAGGAGGCAGCAGACATTTAATCCTGAATAAAGGCAGAATAAATGTGGAGGAGGAGAACATTGTACACCAAACTGTCATGAAACCTTTTTGATAAATTGTTTAGAGCATAAAGAAATTGCTTTCTTCATAACAATTTGGAAATTGTTATGGTTTCAATGTGAGTTGTCCCTGAAAAGCTCACATGGGAGAAAATGCAAGATGATTCAAAGGAAAAATGATTGGGTTGTAAGAGTCTTAACCTAATCAGTGAATTCATCCCCTGTCAGGGATTAACTGAGTAGTAACTGAGTTGTAGCATGGGCTGGAGGAGGTGGGAATTAGTGCATGGCTTTGGTGTATATATTTTGTATCTAGAGAATAGAATTTCTCTTTCTACTTCCTGATCACTGTGATGTGAGCTGCTTCCTTCTGCCACCCTCTCCCACCATGATGTTCAGCCTCACCTTGAGCTCAGAGGAATGGAGCGAGCCTTCTATGGACTGTGAACCCTCAAATAAACTCTTCCTCCTCTACAGCTGTTCTGGTCAGATCCTTTAGTCACAGCTGTGAAAAAGCTGACTTAAACAGAAATCGTCTTTTTTGTTGCTTGATTTCCTTCTAGTTCTCATGCACTAGGTCCCTATTGATCTGTTCATTACTTTTCTTTGCTGTGCTTTATGTTTTATTAAGCTTATAATAATCGGTCTTCTTTTTTATCTTTCATGAGGAATCCTAGTTTTCTGGGTTATTTTATTGTGATAAATTATTGTCCAGTTACTTGAAATAAACCTCTGAGAAAGCAGTAACAACACATAATAAATCTTTTTTACACTTTTACTTAGAAACCTCCCTATCTAGAATTTTCATAACACCCTTCCTTGGGTGTGTGTTCTTCTTCCTTTAATGATTTTTGTGTGTTACTGTCTTATAGGTTAGACTTTACCCTCAAACCACAAATGACACACTGTTCTTGTTTTATTATTACAAATGGAATCATTAGCATTATAGAATTAACATATAAGATAAATACAACAGGCTAGGGGATGTATGTAGCTCAGTGGTAGAGTGCTTGCCTAGCATGCATGAGACCCTGGGTTCAATCTCCCCAATCCCCCCAAAAGACAATTAATATACAAAAAAGATACAATTACTATAATTAGTCACTTTTTTAAAGTGTTACTGTATACCAGGCCCTATTCTAAATAACTTATGCATATAGTAGCTGAGAGGTTGGTACCTCCCCATTGTCAGTGGGGGAAATTTTATTATCCCCCATTTTACAGGGAGGCAGCTGAGGCACACAAAGGTAAAGTGATGAGCCATTGGTGATGCACCTCTCAATGGATGAGCCAGTGGTGTGGGAATCTGAAAATGTGGTCATTGTGTTCAACCACCATTCAGCAAACACAAGGAACAAAATAGCAAATAAAGAATTGGGATTCAACTGAACTTTTCCTTGATAAATCTGCTGTTTTTGCCCTCCTCCATTTCATTCCCCATGTTCCCTCTACCACAGACCCTTTTGTGAACTGACTCATGTGCGTCTCTGAGGTTTCAGTTCAGTTAAGTCTAAGAGTGTGTGCCCCTGACTCCTGAGACAGATCAGCACCCTACCCCTACATGGTTTCAGAATCTCCAAGTTACTCTTCATAGCACTGATCAAGTGGAAGGTGAGAGAACCTCAGTGACTTGCTCAGAGTTCTTCTTTCTGCTAGAGTACAGTGCCTTGTGGGAGGTGTCTTATCCACATTCATTCACCATTGCATCCACATCACTTTCCACACCACTGGCTATGAAGTAGGTGCTCAGTATTTAATTCATTTATTGAATGAATGAAGCAAAGGTTAAGAAGAAAGGAGGAAGAAAAGCAAAGATTATATTCTTACTTCATTCCAGGTTCTCTTAAGCGCAGTTTGTCATTCAGTAAATGTACTAGCTAGAAATAGGTTATATTTCACACAACAGAAAACCAGCTGTGGTCACTTTAACAAATAGGATATTAATTTATTTATAACAAGAATTATGGTATTTTAGTGCTACTTTGTTCACTAACACGTGTCATTCAGGTACTAGACCTTTCTTCTGTGTTTCTGTTGCTACAAGTTGGGTGGTGGGATAAGCTTGGCAAAATAAAAAGTACATCCCAGTCAGATATTCTGGTGTTACATGAGGAGTGGGTTTGTTGTTTGAGTAGACGGCTTGAAATTCCATATACCTCCTTAAATAAAAGTTGAGGTTTTATTTTATTTATAACGTACTTTTTGAGGAGAGAGGTGAAAAGGAATCCTGTCATGGTGGACTGGTCTTTCCTGATGTGCCTGTTTTTGTTTGTTTGTTGGTTGGTTGGTTGGTTTTTGTGATTCCAAAGCACTAAAAGCTGATGCCAGCAATTACAGTAGGGAGAAGTCACTTCTCCAATGCCCATGTTTGTAGACCTTTTCTCTTCAAACATTCCCCAGGGAGGAAGCAAGTCTTTGGGTAGAGAGTAAAATTCCTGGCTGCTGCTGATTTGGAAACCAGTGGAGGAGGGAGCTGAGCTCTGTGTGTGTGTGTGTGTGTGTGTGTGTGTATGCGCTTGCGCACATGTGTGTGCGTGTGGGGGTACTGAGGTCCGTCTAGCTCTCCAGTCAGTGTTAGACTTCTATTTAAGACTCCTACCACTCCTACCACTCCTACCACTGTTCCCAGCTATACCTACTGTCCTAAGTTTGCATTCTCTAATCCAGCTTTTCCATAGGTGGAGGAGGGGCAGCCCAGAAATGGAAAAGGATTTCTTTTTTCTTGTAGATATACATGACAGTAAGTGTATTTTGACACATTATACATACATAGCTTATTCTAATTAGGATCCCATTCTTGTGCTTAAACATGATGTGGAGTTTCACTGGTGGTGTATTCATAAATGAACATAGGACAGTTATGTCTTTTATGTTCCTGTCACACCTCTTTCCCTTCATTCCTCCTTTGTCTAAATCAGTGAACTTCTGTTCTTCCCCTCCCTCCTGCCTTGTGTTAAATCCACATACCAAAAGAAAACATTCAACCTTTGGTTTTTTGGGATTGGCTTATTTTACTCATATCCATCCATTTACTGGCAAAAGCCAGTAATTCCATTCTTCTTTATGGCTGAGTAATATTTCATTGTGTATATATATACAAATTTTCTTTATTCATTCATCTGTTGAAGGGCATCTAGGTTGTTTCCCTAGCTTAGCTGTTGTTAATTGAGCTGCTATAAACTATAGTAAGTTGATTTTAAGACCTTTGGGTGTATACTGAGGAGTGGGATAACAGGGTCATGTTTTCTGAGGAATCTCCTTATTGCTTTTCAGAGTGGTTGTACAAATTTGCAGTCCTACTAGCAATGTATGCGTGTGCCTTTTTCCCCATATCTTCTCCAACATTTATTGTTGCTTGTATTCTTGACGGCAGTAGCCGTTCTGACTGCAGTGAGATGAAATTTCATTGTAGTTTTAATTTGCATTTCTCTGATTGCTAGAGATGTTGAACATTTTCACATATATTTGTTGATTGATCTTATAAATTCTTCTAAGAAGTGTCTGGTCAGTTCCTTAGCCCATTTATTGATTGGGTTATTTGGGGAGGGTTTTCGTGTTAAATTTTTTGAGTTCTACGTATATCCTGGAGATTAATGCTCTATCTGAGGTGCATGTGGTAAAGATTTTCTCCCATTCTGTAGGCTTGCTCTTCATGTTCTTAAAGAATGAAGTTCCTAAGCTGACATGATATAGTGTTGGGCCTACATATTCTTCTGTTAGGCACAGGGTCTCTGGTCTAATGCCTAGGTCCTTGATCCACTTTGAGTTTTGTGCAGGGTGAGAGATAGAGGTTAAATTTTATTCTGCTACTTGTGGATATCCAGCAGGAAAAGGATTTCTTAAATGGATTTTTAAAAGCCATTTCTCCTATTTTATTCCACTCCACTCCTGTTTCACAGATACTTAAGTCTTTAGTAGGGAAAGTGGGGAAGTTCTGGAGCTTGGTGGACTTATTTTCTGTCACCCCTTATTTGCAGTCTAGATAAAGCCATTTCTGTCTTATAATCTGGTTATACTTTCTCCATAGTTTTAGAACTATTTCTCCTCTCCTGCTCTTAGTGGTTGTGTTAGTCAGCTTCCTATCATTATAACAAAGTGCTAGAGATAATTAACTTATAAAGGATAAAGTTCTATTTGGCTCAGAGTTTTGGAGGTTCCAGTGCGTGATTGCATGGCCCTGTTGCTTTTTTTTGCCTTTGGCAAGACACCATTCATGACAGAAGCATGTGGTAGAGCTGAACTGCTTACTCATTTCCAGGAAACAGATAGGAGGGGTCAAGGTCTCACACTCCCCTTTAAGGGGATTTCCCCAATGACCTTAAAGATCATTGACCTCTTACTAGGCCTTACCTCTTAATGGTTCCACCATCTCTCAATATCATCCCATAGGGACTAAGACGTTAACACACAGGACTTTAGGGGATGTTTAGGTTCCAAACTATAGCAATACTTGTGGACTTGCCTTTTCTATCCTGTCATCAGAGAGGGAAAGATGTAAAAATGCACTATTCAGTCTCATGCTTTGGTGGAGATTTAGCATGTATTATTTTTCTAGAAAAGGAGAATTATACTATCCATATATCTGAAATCTATAAAATTAATTGAAATAATTAAATATTCACTGCATGTTGCATTTTATCTGTTCTCTCATGTAGAAATAATAGGATAATGAAATTCCTAGGGCAAATTGAATTTTCAAAAGAACTAAAATTCTGTAGATTTTTTAAAATGCAAATATGAGCTTTTCAAAAATTATCTTTTTAATTTTCAGATTGTGAGCCATGCCTTTAGTGAAGAGGAACATTGAACCCCGGCACTTGTGCCGGGGAGCTCTGCCAGAAGGAATTACCAGTGAACTTGAATGTGTAACCAACAGTACTCTTGCTGCAATCATACGCCAGCTAAGCAGTCTGAGTAAGTCACTTCTTTTTTTTTTCTGGTTACTGATGACACATTATTAACTTTAAATTATCAAATTGATTTCAATTCAATAGTTATGGTATTACAGATGTAAAGGAAAGAACCCTTCTCCCTTCACATTTTCCAGTGTGCAACTAATTGTTTTGTCCACTGGGCTTGTGATATCCATCACTATACAATGAAGATATAATGCTACAATTACCAGCTCACAAATTATTAGGTAAGATCAAACATGTAGACTCAAAATAGTGTTAATTTATTAAAGCTTTTTCAAATAGTCTTAATTTTTTTAACTTTAGTAAGTTATTTTGTTGAACTTGAGTGGGAGCAATCATTTTTTTAAAATGTAATAGATTGAAAACTAATTAATACTCGTAATATTTCTGGTACATATGAGGTGCTCACTAAATATTTTTGATTGACTTATGTTCCAAATGAGTCACAGAATAAAATCCAAAGCAGTAAAATTTGCTGGTTTTAACCTACTTAAAATTAAAATGCAGGTATTGGCTTCCATATTGATAAGTTAACTATACATGTACCATATTTATTTTCGTATGTGTAGATTTATGGCAAATACAAGCATAAGGAAGAAAAGACTTTTTATTATTCTAGTTTTGACTGTTAATTTTTAAAACCCAAGAAAGATTCTATTTCCTCAAATATGCATAAAAATGCTTTTCCTTTCAAAGCTTTTTGAAGTTGAACTATTTTTTGCCTAACTTACATTTATATCGTGATCTTGTTTTCTCACTTCATCCCACTCCTTTTCTGTTGAGATGGTTGAGGTAGCATTTCTGGTGACAGGTTTTCACAGTTAAATTTTTCAAAAACTCTGCTAATGACCAGAAAGTCCTTCATGAAATTCCACATACTGGTAGTCTCAAGCATAGGAAGGTTTTTTAAATTTTATTTTGAAGAAGAAATGCTGCAGATAAATATTTCTTTTAAAGAATTGTATTATACTGTGCTATTATTGGTGTATTTTTAGTAGATCTGCATTCATTGACCAAGGAAAAAGTTCAATCCTCAGCACCACATAAAAATAAATAAATAAATAAAGAAAGAAAGATAGATATTGTGCCCAACTACAAGTAAAAATAAATAAATATTAAAAAAGAATGTTTCATGTTACTTTCTATTTTCATAATCATTGAGGTATTTTAAGTTTTAAGACTGCATGAATCTGTTATGTTAAAAGTCTTTTTTTACTGACTGTTCATTCCTATGATAAAGTCAAAACAGAATCTTTAAATTTTCTTGTGCACCTAACCGTTATTCAGTTGGTCCAGATTAAAATGGACTATCTTTTAAGTCTCACTTCTGTGCCCCACAACACCTCGTCCCCATCTTTCAGCATCTACGCTCACACATCAGAGACTCATTTTCAGGTGTGGTGATAGGTGATAGAGAGTTATCTGGATTTCTTGCAAGCAATATACAGAGGCTGGACTTTGTCCTTCTGTACCATCTTAGGAGCCGAGTTTAGGGGAACTTAAGGACCTTCCTTGAGCCTGAATGGTCCTGCCCACCTGAGAATGGCTTGCTTCAAGAGACTCAGGGTGACAAATTGTCTGGCAGTTCTAGGGAAGACAAAACAGATCAGGACTCCAGAAGGAATTTCTTTGCTCTTTTCCAGTAAGGAAGACTAGCAGTTGACATCCTCATTCATCAGGTTATTTTGCTTCTCATCACATTTATTAGGACAATTCAAGAGTCATGAAGATATAAATGACTTTGCATAAGGCAAGAAAAGAATCTGGTTCTGGATGCTAATTAGTCCTCTGTAAAAGCCCTGTAACTAACTACACACCTGTTGGAAAAACTGGGTTTTAAAAAAACATATTGCCATGTTCCCATTACATCCAAATCAGACACCTGACTTCAAGGCTCAGTAATTTGGCAGCAATGGATTCTTAACAGGCTTTACAGAAAACTGAAATTTTTTCAATGAGAATATACTGATTATTGGTATTGAGTTTAGGGATAGTTGTAGAAATGAAAGAGAGGAAATTTGTAACCTGGCAGTCTTACAGTTAAAGGATCAGAGGCTTTCAGAACTTCATCCAGTAAAATAAAAAAAAAATATATCTTTATTAGCTTTCAGATTTTTCTCATTATTTTTGACTATCTAATATGAAAGATCAGAGAAATGGCATGGTGGAGAAAAGCCACATGCTTTTTATTTTTTATTATATTTTTGGTAATTTTGATTAATAGTGTGTCACTTGGTTTCCATCTAGGGGATATTGATATTTTTCTTCAATTAATGACAGTTTAGTGCAGCAATTAACACTAAATCAGGATTGCTTTTTCATCATTTCCTTGATTAATAATCTGAGTGCTCTTACTCCTGTCAGCTAGTTGCTCAATTAAAATTATAGTATATTGCAATCAAATTCTTACAGATATTCTAATGTAATTTTAATATACTTTGCTTTGAAAAGGAGATAAGAAGATAGGACATTTGTGCCAAGGATGACACAAATTATTTTTATACCTCATAGGTTGGTTTTATTACTTTTCTTTGTTCTTGAGATAATAGCTATCTTCCCCTTCTCCTCAAAATATGATGTCACAAAGAAAGCAGTAAGAGCCACACATGCCAAATCCCAGCGGCTCCTCCCTCCGGCTCCTCTGATGCAGGAGGACCAAATGTTCACAGCCAGCTTCAGCAATTTAGCAAGGCCCTAAGCAAGTTAGTGAGGTACTGTTTCAAAATAAAATATATAAGAAAGGGCTGGGCTATGGCTCAGTGGTGAAGTACCTCTAGATACAGTCCCTGGTACAAAAAACAAAACAAGAAAGGAGTAAGAATTAGCATGTCCCTCTCTACACAAAGTTATTGGTTATATTTGATGATATTAATAAGGTGATATAGAAAATTTAATATAAAAATATGCAAAGGAAAAGATGAATAAATTGCAATCATCAGAGAAAATTATTGATAATATTTTATCTGTGTGTATTATATATGCACACACACATACATTTATCTTTATAAAAATGGTATCAAGGTAGAAATGGCATTGTAGCCCATTCACTATATAGTATATATTTTTTATTGATTCTTTTAAGACACAGTTTTTAATAACTGGAGATTATTATATTGATATGCCATATTGTTTAGACATTTTTGTCTCTTTTTTTTTGTTTTCAAATGAAGTTTATTTCAGTCATTTTATAAACTGAACGCATGATGTTGTTGTTTTTTTTTAAGATACAAAATCACAGAGAACAAACAGAAAAGCCTGCTAATAGTTCATAATTCCCCTAACCTAAAATCCCTATTGTTGATATTTTGGGGTTTTTTAATTTGTTTATTTTTTAAAACAATTTTATGAGAATATTTATTTTGCATTTGCATCATATTATTAGTGTACTATTCTGCTTTTGTCACTTGTGGGTTTTTACTTGGTTCAGTCTTTTAATAGAATAGGAATTTGATGAAACTTTGTGGAATCTGATTTGTTTTTTTTTTGTAATTTGTGTATAGTGGGTGTATATGCTGGTGAGATTCATTGCAGTATACTCAAATATATAAATAAGAATGTTAGGTCAGATTCATTTCACCTTCTTTCCCTGTCCATCCCTCCTCCCTTTCCTTCATTCATCCTTGTCTGCTCAACTGGTATTCTCTTCTCTTTTTTTATGCCTCCTTTTTATGTTGGATTAACTCCTGCTTATCAGAGAAAACATTTGACCTTTGACTTTTGGGACTGGCTTATTTCACTTGGCATGATAATCTCCAGTTTCATCCATTTACTAACAAATGCCATGAAGTCATTCTTTATGATTTAGTCTTTTTTTTCTACTCTTGAACATAGAAGTTATTTCTTTGTCAGAGGCAGGGGCACTTATAAATTATTGTATAAAATAGCTGCATATGTTTTGGTTGTTTATGGTGTTTTAATATACTTGTCTTGTATCTTAATAATCCAGACTTCTCATAATGAACAAAAAGAATCTCCAAAAATTGCCTAAAATTCTATAAGTCTTTTAATTTTAAATTTGCCTCTCTTTTTGGAATCATTGCAAAATCGATTTTTCCCTCATTTCCATGTTTGGTGTAATTATATAAATGAGAAAGGAGTCTATTTTCTTCTCCTATACTTTAAAAAGTGATTGTTTTTATTAATTCTCCTGAAGGTACACAATATATTTCATACCAAATTGAATGCTAAATTGACATAAATATTCTTTCTTAAGGGCTCACACTCTTATTTCTTAAGGGTTTGTACTTTGATTTCATAGGCTTGCACTCTCATGCATTTGCTCTTTTTTTGGATCTGAAATTTGGACCTAATTCCATTAAGTGCAGTACTACTGAGAATAGAGGTTTAAATATTTTGAAGGCATGCACTTTATACATTTCTTAGATGTTTTTATCCACAGGATTTTTGTGGGGGGAGGAAAAGGATAAAACACACTTTATAAAGGTTAAAGATCACAAGTGTTTTTCTGTGTAGGTTAAGGCTAAGGGTAAGGGTAAGTTAGGATATTGATATATCTGCACAGAAGTTGATGTAAGAAGCACAACAAGAATTTATGAAGTTTTTTTTAATTATTCTAATTACTTATATATGACACATGGTACACAAATGGAACACAACTTCCCATTCCTCTGGCTGTACATGGTGCAGAGTCACACCAGTCCTATAATCATACCTGTATATAGGGTAATAATGTCTATCATACTTCACCATTTTTTCCCACCCACAGGCCCCCTACCCTCTGCTCACTCCCCTCTGCCAATCCAGAGTTCCTCCATTCTTCCCTACCTGCTCCACCCCCGTTATGGATCAGCACCCGCTTATTAGAGAAAACATTCAGCCTTTGTTTTGGGGGGGTTTGGCTTATTTTGCTTACCATGATATTCTCCAGCTCCATACATTTACCTGCAAATGCCATAATTTCAGTCATCTTTAAGGCTGAGTAATATTCCATTGTGTATATATACCACAGTTGCTTTATCCATTCATCTATTGAAGGGCATCTAGGTTGGTTCCATAGTTTAGCTATTATGAATTGAGCTGCTATGAACATTGATGTGGCCGCATCACTGTAGTATGCTGATTTTAAGTCATTTGGATAAAGACCAAGGGCTGGGATAACTTGGTCAAATGGTGCTTCCATTCTAAGTTTTCTAAGGAATTTCTGTACTGCTTTCCAGAGTGGTTGTACCAATTTGTAGTCCCAACAGCAATGTATGAGTGTATCTTCCCCTGCATCCTCGCTAACACTTATTATTGCTTGTATTCTTGATAATTGCCATTCTGACTGGAGTGATATGAAATCTTTGAGTAGTTTTGATTTTCATTTTTCTGATTGCTAGATAAATTGAACATTTTTCATATATTTGTTGATCAATTGTATATCTTCTTCTGAGAAGTGTGTGTTCAGTACCTTAGCCCATTTATTGATTGGGTTATTTACTTTTTGGTGTTAAGTTTTTTGAGTTCTTTATATATCCTGGAAATTAGTGCTCTATTTGATGTGCATGTAGTAAAGATTTTCTCCCACTCTGTGGGCTGTCTCTTCACATTATTCATTGTTTCTTTTGCTCTTTAGTTTGAACCCATCCCATTTATTAATGCTTGATTTTATTTCTTATGCTTTAGGAGTCTGGTTAAGGAAATCAGGACCCAATCTGACATTATGAAAATTTGGATCTACTTTTTCTTGTATTAGGCGCAGGGGTCTCTGGTCTCATTCCTAGGTCCTTGATCCACTTTGAGTTGAGCGTTGTGTAGGATAAGAGATAATGATTTAATTTCGTTTTGCTGAGCATCGGTTTCCAGTTTTCCCAGCACCATTTGTGGCAGAGGTGATCTTTTTGCCAAGGTATGTTTTCGGCACCTTTGTCTAGTACAAGATAATGGTATATATGTGGGTTTTTCTCTGTGTCTTCTATTCTGTTCCGTTGGTCTATATGTCTATTTTGGTGCCAATACCATGTCATTTTTATTACTATATCTCTGTAGTTTAGTTTAAGGTCTGGTATTCTAATGCCTCCTGCTTCACTCTTCTTGCCAGGGATTACTTTGGCTATTCTGGGTCTCTTATTTTTTCAAATTTATTTCATGATTGCTTTTTCTATTTCTATGAGGAATGTTTTTGGGATTTTAACTGTAATTGCAGTAAATCTGTATAACGTTTATGGTAGTATGGCCATTTTGACAATATTAATTCTTCCAATTCAAGAACATAGGAGATCTTTCCATCTTCTAAGGTCTTCTTCAATTTTTTTCTTTCGTGTTCTGTAGTTTTCATTTTAAAGGTCTTTCACCTCTTGTTAGATTTCTTCCCAAGTTTTTTTTAAGGCTATTGTGCTTAGGGTAGTTTTCCAAATTTCTCTTTTAGTGATGAAACCACTGATGTATAGAAATGCACTTGATTTTTGGGTATTGATTTTATATTCTGATACTTTGCTGAATTCATTTATTAGTTTTAGAAATTTTCTGGTGGATTTTTTGGATCTTCTGAATATAGAATTGTCATCTGTAAATAGTGATAGTTTGAATTCTTCTTTTCCTGTTTGTATCCCTTTTAATTTCTTTCATCTGTCTAATTGCTCTGGATAGAATTTAAAGGACTGTATTGATTAAAAATAGTGAAAGTGGGCATCCCTATCTTGTTCAAGTTTTTAGAGGGAATGCTTTCAGTTTTTCTCCATGTGGAATGATGTTGACTTTGAGCTTAGTATAGATAGCTTTTACAATGTTGAGATGTGTTCCTACTATCTCTAGTCTTTCTAGTGTTTTGAACATGAAGGTGTGCTGTATTTTGTCAAATGCTTTCTCTGTATCTTTTGAGATGATCATATGATTCTTTTCTGTAAGTCTATAGATGTGATAAATTATGTTATTGATTTCCATATGTTGAACCAAGCTTCCATCCCTGGGATGAACCCCACTTGATCATGGTACACTATCTTTTTAGAATGTTTTTGTATACAATTTTCCAGAATTTTATTGAGAATTTGTGCATTTATGTACAGGACATTGGTCTGAAGTTTTCTTTCCTTGATATGTGTTTGTCTGGTTTTGGTATCAGGGTGATACTAGCCTAATGGAATGAGTTTGGAAGAGTTCCCTACTTTTCTATTTCATGGAATGATTTGAGGAGTATTGGTGTTAATTCTTCTTTGAAAGTCTTATAGAACTTGGCTGTGAATCCATCTGGTCCTGGGCTTTTCTTTGTTGGTAGGCTTTTGATGGCATCTTCAATCTCATTTCTTGAAATTGATCTGTTTAATTTGTATACGCCCTCCTGATTCAGTTCTCATTATAATGTGCCTTGGTGTGGATCTGCTCTAATTTTGTACTTTTGGGGTCCTATAAGCCTCTTGTGGTTGATTTTCTATTTCATTATTCATATTTGGGGAATTTTCTGATATTATATCATTGAAAAGATTGTGCATTCCTTTGGTTTGTATCTCTGTGTCTTCATCTGTCCCTATAAATCTTAAAAAGAATTTTTGAAGTTCTAATGCTTCAAGACTTACATAAGTGTTGGCGTTTCTCATGAATAAGGTAGAAGGTTATTGAAGGGAAGGAGGATACACCATATATTTAGGAGACTACAGGTTGAATTTTCCTTGGGAATTCAGAAGTATTTCAGATTTCAGATTTTTTAATATTTGCCTATCCATAATGAGGTAACCTTGGGGATAGCACTAAGTCTAAACAGGAATTTCATTTATGTTTCATATATACATCACCTGCAGGTACGTTTATACAGGTATTTTTAGTACATTTACACTTCAATTATGACCCATCACTTGAAGTCAGCTGTGGACTTTTTCATGTGTGGCATCATTTGGCACTCAAAAAATTTCAGGTTTGGGGGCATTTCAGATTTTCAGATTAATAATTCTCACCCTATTTAAGATAAAAAGACCCATTAGCCATAGAATTGGAGGGCAGTGTAAGATGAGTTCCCCTAGCCTTACGAGAGGTAGGATTATATGGGAACTAGTCAAATCTATTGATCTACCATTTGACCTAGAATATTGGAAATACTTTCTTTGGGGCATTATAGAAATAATTATTAAGTTACTTTTAACTTATCCTTTCCCTGTATAATTTTCAATAAAATAAGTGTTAATCCTGCATTGTTCTTAAGAGCACAAGTTAGAGAGTCAGCCAAACCTGAACCTTTATTCCTGGCGATCACTCTGGTTATGTCATCTATATTCTTTATATTTCATGAGTTTCAAGGCTTATGGTAAAGCATCTCAAGTGATTTATAGATGTTCCTCTAATTGGTTTGATTTACTCTTATCAAAGCATATCACCTAAAACTTTGAGGGAAGATTTTTAAGGTTTACTTTTTTAAAAAAATTTTTACTATAGCCACTGTCATCAGATATATGATTGTAATTATGAGCATCCTAAACTAGTATTCTTCCTTAATGGATGCCCTTTTTATGGGAATAACCATTCACCATTCTCTATCTTTCATATTCTGTACTTCATCTTTTGTCCATCAAGAGAGAGTGAGAGACACACAGAAAGGGAAAAGGGAAAAAGAAGCAGAAACCAAAGATGACCCCATTTTTTGGAATTAACTGATCTGTACTTTAAAATATTTAGCTTTTCTGAGCATGGTGCATGCCTGCAATCTCAGCAGCATGGGAGACTGAGGCAGGAGGATTGAAAGTTCAAAGCCATCTCTAAGCAACTTATGGAGTTCCTGACTCTAAATATAAATAAAAAGGGCTAGCTACTTGGTTGAGTGGATTAAACACCTCTGGATTTAGTCCCTGGTACCAAAAAAATATAAAAATAAATAAAAGGATGTAAGCATATATAAATATTAAAATTTTAAAAGTGTTATATGACATATATGCAATATATACATGTATTTTATATATAATGTTTCGTATATATATTTGCCTTTGAAAAATATATTGAAGGAATTTTCAGTTTCTGGTCTAGCTTTTAAGGGACTTGGAAGTCACTCCTATCATCCAATAAGAGGAAAAAACTGAACAAAATAAAAACACCTTTCTTAGATCATCAGAGAACTATGGTCAAAGGACAAACTGATGCCCCAAATCAGCGAGATGCAGATACAGAGAATCATGCAGAAACTCACACATAGAAGCAAAGGAGGACCATTCCAGGCTGAAAAGTCTGTGCTATGATTGCTGAGTTGTTGGAGACTTAGGACAAATGAGAGATTTAAAAGATCCCAGGGTGCCCAGTCTTTTTTTTAATATTAATTTTTTAAATTTATATATGACAGCGGGATGGATTACAATTCATATCACACATATAGAACACAATTTTTTGTATCTCTGGTTGTATACAAAGTATATTTACACCAATTCATGTCTTCATACATGTACTTTGGATAATGATGACCATCACATACCACCATCATTTCTAACCCCATGCCCCCTCCCTTCCCCTCTCACCCCTCTGCCCTATCTGGAGTTTGTCTATTTCTCCCATGTTCCCCCTCCCTACCCCACTATGAATCAGTCTCCTTATGTCAGAGAAACATTAGGCATTTGTTTTTTTTAGGATTGGCTAACTTCACTTAGCATTATCTCCTCCAACTCCATCCATTTACCTGCAAATGCCATGATTTTATTCTCTTTTATTGCTGAGTAATATTTCATTGTATTATAAAATGCCACATTTTTTTTTCCATTCATCCATTGAAGGGCATCTAGTTTGGTTCCACAGTTTAGCTATTGTGAATTGTGGTGCTATAAACATTGATGTGGCTGTGTACTTGTAATATGCGTTTTTTTTTTTAATTTTTTTTTTTAGTTGTTGATAGACCACATAAAAATAAATAAATAAAATATGCTGTTTTTAAGTCTTTTGGATATAGACTGAGTAGAGGGACAGCTGGGTCAATTAGTGATTCCATTTCCAATTTTCCAAGGAATCTCCATGCTGATTTCCATAATGACTGTACCAATTTACAATCCCACCAGCAGTGTATGAATATACCTTTTCCCCCCACATCCTCGCCAACACTTATTGTTGTTTGTATTCATAATAGCTGCCATTCTGACTGGAGTGAGATGAAATTTTAGAGTAGTTTTGATTTGCATTTCTCTAATTGCTAGCAATGATGAACATTTTTTATATATTTGTTGATTGTGTATCATCTGAGAAATGTTTCTTCAGATCATTGGCCCATTTATTGATTTTTTTTTTTTTGGTGTTTAGCTTTTTGAGTTCTTTATATACCCTAGAGATTAGTGCTCTATCTGATGTATGAGGGGTAAAAATTTGTTCCCAAGATGTAAGCTCTCTATTCACCTCACAAATTGTTTCTTTTGCTAAGAAGAAACTTTTTAGTTTGAGTCCATCCCATTTATTGATTCTTGGTTTTAATTCTTGTACTATAGGAGTCTTTTTAAGGAAGTTGGGGCCTAATCCCACATGACAGAGATTAGGGCCTACTTTTTCTTCCAATAGACGCAGCGTCTCTGGTTTTATTCCTAGGTCCTTGACCATTTTGAGTTGAGTTTTGTGCATGGTGAGAGATAGGGGTTTAATTTCATTTTGTTGCATATGGATTTCCAGTTTTCCCAGCACCATTTCTTAAAGAGGCTCTTTTCTCCAATGCATGTTTTTTGTACCTTTGTCCAAGTATTGTAGTTTTGTCTCTGTGTCCTCTATTCTATACCATTGGTTTACCAATGTATTGGCACTGTACTGGTGCCAATACAGTGCTGTTTTTGTTATTATTGCTCTGTAGTATAGTTTGACGTCTGGTATAGTGATGCCACCTGCTTCACTCTTCCTGCTAAGGATTGTTTTAGCTATTCTGGGTCTCTTATTTTTCCAGATGAATTTCATGACTGCTTTTTTTTTTTTTTTCCTGTGAGGAATGCCATAAGGTTTGATTGGAATTGCATTACATCTGTACAGTGCTTTTGGTAGTATGGTCATTTTGACAATATTAATTTGTCCTATCCACGAGCAAGGTAGATCTTTCCATCTTTTAAGGTCTTTTTTGATTTCTTTTTTTAGGGTTCTATAGTTTTCATTGTATAGATCTTTCAACTCTTTCATTAAGTTAATTCCCAAATATTTTATTTTTTTAAGGCTATTGTAAATGGGACAGTTTTCCTTCTGAGGATTTGTCACTGATATACAGAAATGCCTTTGACTTATGGTGTTGATTTTATATCCTGCTACTTTGCTGAATTCATTGAGTTCATTTACTAGTTCTAGAAGTTTTCTGGTGGAATTTTTTGGGGGTTTTCTAGGTATAGAATCATATCATCAGCAAATAGTGCTAATTTCAGTTCTTCTTTTTCTATGTATATCACTTTAATCTCTTTCATCTGTCTGATTTCTCTGGCCAGTGTTTCCAGACCTATATTAAATAGAAGTGGTGAAAGAGGGCATCCCTGTCTTGTTCCAGTTTTTAGAGGGAATGCCTTCAATTTTTCTCCATTTAGAATTATTTTGGCCTGGGGCTTAGCATAGGTAGCCTTTACGATATTGAGATATGCTCTTGTTATTCCTAATTTTTCTAGTGTTTTGAACACGAAGGGGTGCTGTATTTTGTCAAATGCTTTTTCTGTCTCTATTGAGATGATCCTATAATTCTTATCTTTAAGTCTTTTGATGTGATGAATTACATTTATTGATTTCCACATGTTGAACCACACTTGCATCCCTGGGATGAATCCCACTTGATCGTGGTGCACTATCTCTTTGATATATTTTTGTATTCTAATTTTATTGAGAATTTTTGCATCTATGTTCATTAGAGATATTGGTTTGAAGTTTTCTTTTTTTGATGTATCTTTGCCTGGTTTTGGAATCAGGGTAATATTGGCCTCATAGAATGAGTTTGGAAGTGCTGCCTCTTTTTCTATTTCCTGAAATAAATTGAAAAGCATTGGTATTAGTTCTTCTTTAAAGGTCTTGTAGAACTCGGCCGTGTATCCACTGGGTCCTGGGCTTTTCTTGGTTGGTACACTTCTGGGATGGCATCTTGTATTTTCTTGCTTGAAATTGATCTGTTTAAATTATGTATATCATCCTGATTCAATCTGAGCAAATCATATGTATCTAAAAATTTGTCAATGCCTTCAATATTTTCTATTTTATTGTAGTACAAGTTTTTTTTTTAATTTTTTTATTGTTGGTTGTTCAAAACATTACAAATTTCTTGATATATCATATTTCACACTTTGATTCAAGTGGGTTATGAACTCCCATTTTTACCCCATATACAGATTGCAGAATCACATCAGTTACACATCCATTGATTTACATATTGCCATACTAGTGTCTGTTGTGTTCTGCTGCCTTTCCTATCCTCTACTATCCCCCCTCCCCTCCCCTCCCCTCCCCTCTTCTCTCTCTACCCCCTCTACTGTCATTCATTTCTCCCCCTTGTATTATTTTTCCCTTTCCCCTCACTTCCTCTTGTATGTACTTTTGTATAACCCTGAGGGTCTCCTTCCATTTCCATGCAATTTCCCTTCTCTCTCCCTTTCCCTCCCACCTCTCATCCCTATTTAATGTTAATCTTCTTCTCCTGCTCTTTGTCCCTACTCTGTTCTTAGTTACTCTCCTTATATCAAAGAAGACATTTGGCATTTGTTTTTTAGGGATTGGCTAGCTTCACTTAACATAATCTGCTCTAATGCCATCCATTTCCCTGCAAGTTTTTGAAATAATTTCTGATTATCTTCTGTATTTCTGTAGTGTCTGTTGTGATATTTCCTTTTTCATTACATATGTTAGTAATTTGAGTTTTCTCTCTCCTTCTCTTCATAAGAATGGCTAAGGGCCTGTCAGTTTTATTTATTTTTCAAAGAACCAACTTTTTGTTCTGTCAATTTTTTCAGTGGTTTTTTGTTTGTTTGTTTGTTTCAATTTCATTGATTTCAGCTCTGTTTTTAATTATTTCCTATCTTCTACTGCTTGTGGTGTTGATTTGTTTTTTCTTTTTTCTAGGGCTTTGAGATGTAATGTTAAATCATTTATTCGTTGACTTTTTTCTTCTTTTAAGCTATGAATTCCATGTAATGAACTTTCTTCTTAGAACTGCCTTCGTAGTGTCCCAGAGACTTCGATATGTTGTATCTGTGTTCTCATTCACTTCTAAAATTTTTTAAATCTCCTCCTTGATGTCTTCTGCAACCCATTGTTCATTCCATAGCATATTATTTAGTCTCTAGGTATTGGAGTAGCTTTTATTTCTTATTTTATCATTGATTTCTAATTTCATTCCATTAAGATGTGATAGAATGCAAGGTAGTATCTCTACTTTTTTATATTTGCTAAGAGTTGCTTTGTGGTATAATATATGGTCTGTTTTAGAGAAGGACCCATGTGCTGCTGAAAAGAAAGTGTATCTGCTTGTTGTAGGATGAAATATTCTATATATGTCAAGTAAGTCTCTGTTATTGATTCTATTATTGAGTTTATAGTTTCTTTGTTCAGCTTTTGTTTGGAATATCTATCCAGTCATGAAAGAGGTGTTTTAAAGTCACCCAAAATTATTGTGTGGGTCTGTTTTACTCTTGAACTTGATAAGAATTTGTTTGTTTGAACTTATGCTCTATTGTTTGGGGGATATATATATATATATATATATATATATATATATATATATATATATATATATATATAATTTTCTGATATTATCTCATTGAAGAGATTGTGCATTCCTTTGGTTTGAAACTCTGTGCCTTCCTCTGTCCCAAGAACTCTTAGATTTGGTCTTTTGATGCTGTCCCATAATTCTTGGATGTTCTGTCATCACTGTATGATGAACTTTATTTTCCAGATTGTATATTTTGTCTTCATTATCTGATGTTCTTTCTTCTAAGTGATCTAGTCTGTTGGTTATGCTTTCTATTGAAATGTTTATTTGGTTTAGTGTAGCCTTCATTTGAAGGATGTCTGACTGTTTTTTTCTTTTTCAGAGTCTCTATCTCTTTCCTGAAGTAATATTTTGCTACCTATATTTGTTCTCTTATCTCCTGTTGGAGTGATCATTTTTTTCTTGTATTTGCTCATTTAGGTCATTCTTTAGTTTACAGATTATTTTAATTATGAACCTTCTGAACTCCTTCTCTGACATTTCATCAACTTTGCTGTCCATGGGTTCTGTTATTGTAGTATCCTAGTTTGGGGCACTTTCCTCCCTTGTTTTTTCATATTCTCTATGTGTCTTCCTTTCTTACAGTGTGGATCTTGGACCTAGGTCCCTCGCAGGCTGGTGTGGGCAGATCTGGGCTGTTTCTACCCTCCTGCTACAGTCTGCTGGTCAGAAGGAGTGGTCCCATGCCAGAGGCTGGGCTTCGGCAGGTGTCTGCAGGTTATGAGATGGACCGGGGCTTACTATGAGCCTGGGTCCTGCACAGGCCGGTGTAGGCAGATGAGTGCCTTCTTAGAGGGGATACGAATTGATCTCCCCCTATATGCGATCTGATTCCTCTCTCTCTCTCTCGAAGCTTTTAAGATTCTATCCTTGCTGTATATGCTAGGTATGTTCATTATAATGTGCCTTGGTTTAGATTTGTTGAAACTTTGTACATTTGGTGTCCTGTAAGCCTCTTGTATTAGGTTTTCCAATTCATACTTCATGCTTGGGAAATTTTCTGAGATGCAAATTGGTCTCCCCCTATATATGATCTCATTCCTCTGTCTCGCAGCCTTTTTTGTGGTTCTGTGTGTTTTCCTGTTGGGAGCCTTACCATGTTCTCATGATAAAAGCTGAAAGAAAATACCCCAAGTCTTCAATAGTGAAAGGGGCAAAGCAACCATTTTGAAATAAGCCCAGAACATTTTTTCCTCTTAGCATGTCAGCCCTCAGAAGAAGCTATTTTTATACAGCCTAAGAGATCAAGGTTTTGCTAGAGCTTAACAGTTTTGGGGGAGAGAAATAACCAACTCCAGCCCCCTGTAATCTTCCTGTCTCACCTGAGAGGGAAGAGAAGTGAGACCCAGGGGCCCAGGCTCACTAGAAGACTGAAACCTAACTATAGACTGTAAAACACTTCTCTTTCCCAACAACTTACCAATATATCACTGGTCTGTGTACTCCCGTTTTTGTTTTGTTTTGTTTACCAGTGTGTCATGTCTGGCTTTTATCAAAAAATTACAAAGCATGTTAAATGGCAAAAAACACAGTTTGAAGAGACAAAGCCAAACATCAGAATCAGGGAAGTTCGAATTTTCAGACTTGGAATTTTAAATAACTATGATCATTATGCTATGGGCTGTAAAGAAAATGTAGACAACTTGCTAAGGGTTAAGGAGAGGTAAAGTAATCAATAGAAATGGAAATTCTAAATTAAAAAAATTATTGAAGAGCATGTGAGCAGACAACTTGTATGGGAAAATGTGAATTTCAACAGAAAAAAAATGAAATTATTTTTTAAAATGCTAGACTGGAGAATACTGTATCAGAAAGAAAGAATTCAATTGATGGGTATGGGAACAGACTGCACAGTGATCAGTGAAATTGAAGAGAATTCAATAGAAATTGTTCAGACTGATCATCAACAGAAAGTGAATTTACAAAAATCAGCTTAGAGCCTCCAAAATACAGGTCTAGTACATATGTAATTGGAGCCATGGAAGACAAGAGAGAAAGAATAAAGCAGAAAAAATAATGGATGATAATTCTTGACTCCTGATGATATCTGTCAACCAACAAATATAAGAAGCTTGGCAAATTCCAGAACTTATAAATTATAGAAAAACACATCATAGTAACATAGAACAAAGATAAAGAAAAACATTGGAAGGAGCAAGAGGAAGGATGTATATTGTATATAGGGAGGTGTTATGGTTTGGATGTGAGGTGTCCCCCCCCCCAAAGCTTACCTGTGGGAAACTGTATGATGATGAATTAATCCCCTGATAGGAATTAACTGAGTGGTAACTGAAGGGGCAGGGTGTGGGTAGAGGAGGTGGGAATTGGGGGCATGGCTTTGGGGTAGATATTTGTAACTGGCAAGAGGAGACCTCTCTCTGGTTCCTGATCATCATGAAAGCTGCTTCCCCTTACTACACTCTTCCACCATGGTTCTACCTCACCTGGAGCCCTGAGGAATAGAGCCTGCTGCCGCAGTCTGGCTGGGCACAATCAGGAGCCACTTGTCAAAAGAAACTAACTTTATTTTTAGAACCACACACGCCAAACAAAACAGCCTCTCAGGAAAAACCCTCAGAGCCTCAACTGCCACCACCGGCTTTCCACAAGCCTCTCTCTCCCCCACAAGCTTCTCCCCACCTCCCACAATCCTCCTGCTCTTGAGGCCGATTGGCTGGGTCACGTGGGCGGAGCCAAAAAAGTCCCCCAATGAGCAGCTCCGTGGTCTGAAAGGGCAGGGAAACAGTCCAATGAGCATCACCGCAGAGGAGCCAATCAGCTAGATGTTGCTGGGGCCGAGGAGCCAATCAGCTAGATGTTGCTGGGGCCGCTGTGAGCCAATCATCAGCCGGCAGCTGGAAGTTTGCTGGCAGCTGGAAGTTTGCTGGGGCCCCTTCGGCTGTGGCTCTCAACAGCCTGCTATCTGAGAATTGAGTCCTCTGAAATTGTGAGCCCCCAAATAAACTTGTCCTCTTCTGAAGTTGTTCTGGTTGGGTCTTTTAGTCACAGCAGCAAAAAAGCTGAGTAAGGTAGGAGGAACAGTATTAAGAATGACATCTGATTTTTCCTTAGAAACAGTTGAGACCAGAAAACAATGGATAAAGTCTTGAAGGGGAAAAAAATGTTCTATAATCTCTAATCAATGAAATATCCTTTGAAAATACAAAGAAAATGATGACACATTTTACACAGAATCTGAAAGAATTAGTCTCCCAGTAGACCTTCACTACAAAAAATATATTTAAAAAGTTCTTTAGACCAAAGGGAAATGATACTAGATAGAAATGCAAGAAGGAATAAAGATTATCAAAAAAGTAAATATGGACCTGGGTATGGTGGTACACACCTACAGTCCCAGGGGCTCAGCAGGCTAAGGCAGGAGGATCACGAGTTCAAAGCCAGCCTCAGACCGTAAGCAACTTAGTAAGACCCTCTCTAAATAAAATATATAAAAAGGCTGGGGATGTGGCTTAGTGGTAAAGCGCCCCTGGGTTCAATCCCCAGTATCATAAAAAATAAGTAAATATGGAAATAAATAAAAATATTATTAAAATTTATGTCTATTGTACATATAAGAGACTATTGTTTAAAAGTTATTGTGGAGTTTATAATCTGTGTGACAAGAAACTAAGTGACAATAAGAACTCTGAAGGTACAAGGGAGTGAATGGAATTATACTCTTGTATTTTATATTGTTTGTTAATACTGTATTATTTGAAAGTTGATTGTGATGAGTTAAGGATGCATATTGTAATTTCCAGTAACTATTAAGCATAACATATAAAAGAGATAAAATGGAATCCTAAAATAATTATTTTATTACCCCAGAAGAAGGCAGGAAAGGAGGAACAAGGAACAGAAGGGACAAATAGAAAACAAATGCCCAGGTGATAGAATTAAATCCAGCAATAGGCAATACATTCTTTAAATAGAAACATTTTGACACTCCTCTTAAAAGGCAGAGATTACCAGTCTAAATAAAACAGCAAGACCAAAATATATGTATTTTAAGAATAATGATAGAGACTTAAAGAAAATAATGAGAAAAATATGCCATGTAAATATAAAGCATAAGAAAACTGGTTTGGTGGCGATAAGATAGACTGTAAAAGAGATGAAGGACATTTTGTCACAATAAAAATCAGGAACACTGAACACCAGTCTTAAATATATATGCGTATAATAAGAGGACTCCAAGGGTACATAGAATAAAAGTAAACAGAACTAAGGGAAAAACTAGACAAGCCCAAAATCCTGGTTGGAAATTTTAATGGGAAACCCTCAGTAATTGAAAGCACATGTAGACCATAAATAAATAAATACTTGCATGCATGAATGAATGATGTAGAAGGTTTGAACACTACCAACAATTTAACTTAGTTGATCTGTATATACTGAACTCCCAAACTGTGGAATGCACATTCTTTTAATTTCCCATGGAACTTCACCGATATGGAACATATGCTAGGCTGTAAAAGAATAAGTTTTAAAAAGATTACTATATAGAATGTGATGATAATGGAATAATAATAATAGTTTTAGATAATTCTCAATTATTAGAAAGTCAAGCAGTGTCTTTTTACTCACTGGATCAATGAAGAATTCAAAACAGAAATTAGATATTATTTCTAGTGGTAATTAAGCACAAAATATCAGTGTATTGTGAGATTTAGCTAAATGTTTAGAGGGAAATTTGTAGCTTTAGAGGCTTATATTCGAAAATAAAGATCTAAAATCGTATGCACTTTGTTCATGTGAACTCTTAGTGTTGCTCAACAATACTGATATAATTTCTTAGTTTTGGTATTCTTATCAGAATGCTTATTTCATATCTTCTCCTTAATCCTGTACTACGCCACTCTGATGGCCACTATGCTTATTTTATTGGTAAAATAAAAGCAATCAGGAAATCTTGACATCTGTGTTCTGACATATCAACCCACTATGAGGGCTGTGTACTGGTGTATCCTGCTCACCCTCCTTTAATATGATAACTTGTTCCTACTCCTATCCAAACCATCTCTTCCACTTGAGCACTGGATCCCACCCCCTTGTGCTCACTCTAGGACTACATTTACCTTCCTTCCTTCTTCTCTGCATCTTCCCCCAACCCCCATTTATATATATCCTTCCTATTAAATATAACATGTAGGGAAATCTCCCAGCTTAAACCGAAGATTGTCCTATCCCTGTTGTCCTATTTCTTGCTTCCTTTCACAGCAATAGTCCTTCAAAGAACTATTTATTTCTCCAATATCTCTGCTTTCGTTATTGTCTTTGTCCCAGTTAAAGTTTTATCCTTCCCACTCTTTTGAAACTGTGCTTGTCAACATTATCAGTGCCTTTCAAGTTGCTGACTCTAGCGATCAATTGCAGTCCTATGACTTAATCTGTTAGTAGCAATGGACTATTGATAACTTCCTGCTTTGAAGAGACTTTTTCATCTGGCTTCTGGACTACCTCACTTTGGTGTTTATTGTGCCTTACAGCTATTTGTTATTACTTTCCTTTGTTGGTCTTCCCAACCCCTGTAAGTTGGTGTGCTCCAGAGGTCAGTCATTGAAATTCCTCTCTGCCTGTTCCCATTCAACTAGGCAAGCTCTTCCAATGTCATGGCTTGAAATACCATCTTTATGCTATGACTTCCAAATGTATGTGTTCATTTCTGATCTCTCCCATAGACTTCAAACTCACATATACAGCTACCCATAGCATCTTGGATTTCTAATGGGCATCTCAGATTCAACTTGTCTAAAACTAAATTTATCATTCTTTTCCTTTCCTTTTCCCCAACCCCTCTGTCTTAGCAAATGAGCACTCTACTCTACCAGTTGCTTTTGGATTATCTCTTCTGTCTCTTATAACAGATATCCAATCCAATAGCAAATGAAGTTAGTTATATTCAAAATATTTGCCAATCTGTACACCTGCTGCCTGTCTCACTGCTACTATTCTAGTCTAAGTCACCATCACCTCTCACCTGCTAGTCAGGATCCTCCCAGATGGTCTCTTTACTCCCACTGTAGTCACCCACCCCTCAAAGGGGAGGGCATTTATTTTTCTTCTCCACCACTCACTGGCTTCCAGCCACATTGGCCTCCTTGATATTGCTCAGGCACACCAAGCATGTTTCTGTCTTCTGCCTGGAATATTCTTCCCCTGTATACTCCTATAGAATATCTTCTACCACTCTCTAGTCTCCTACTGTTTTCTTCAGGGTGTTTGTTATCAGCTGTCACATGATCTGTTTAATTGTCCGTTTCCCCCAACTGTAATATGTGCTTCATGAGACTTTGACTGTGTTCACTGCTGTGTTTCTTCTGTCCACTGAGACAATACCTCTCACATACTGTGTGCTTGATGAATGTTTGCTGAATAATTGAGTATGCTTAATAACCAGTGTTCATTCCCTTCTTATAAAATGCTTAGAAAGAATATTGTTGAAATCTATGCAAAATTTTTATGTGGGGGTAATTTGAACATAGATTTCTCAAGCTGGAAACAAGTTCATATGGTATGAATAAGTCCAGAATTGTAACCTTTGCCAGTAATGAATGAGTAAATCACATTTCCCTCAGAATGGTTGCTAATTCAATCCAGAATTATTTTAGTTTAACTACTAATGAACTTGCCATTGAAAGAGTGAGTTAGGATTCTGCTTTTAAAATCTGTCGCTGTTTGCAAAACTGAAGACTATAATTGCAACACTTTATTCTTGTTCATCAAAAAATGCAACTCCTTCCATTTCCTTCCTCTTAGTCACTTGTCAGCTTTCAGCAGCTGGCAAAATATTAATTATACAAGTGTTTAATTTCTGTGTTTCTCTATAAATCAAGAGCTTCCAAGTGGAACTATATAATCAATTGCTTGCTTTTCAAATAGAGCTATGCATTGATAGGAGAGGGTACATGTTACTTATCCTTTTCTGCTTATATAGCATCTAGCAGAGAGTACAGAGAGTTTTTCTCAATAATAGTCACAATGCTTTGCAAATGCTGCTATAACTTTTGCAAGAGGCTGTGGCATACACTCCCATCTTTTTGGAGATCTATGTTCTCCCTCTAAATTAGTCTTCTGTGTAGCTAACGGGGAAAGGATAGGAGATTGTGAGATTGCACTGGAATATATATGTATATATTTATATAAAATATGTAATTAATTATGAATTGTCAAATAGGAAAACAAAAATTAGTTTCACCTGACTATGTCACATATTCAGAAATAAAGAACTAACCACTGGGTATGAAAGCATTTGGAACATGTGCTCATCTGCAAGGCACCCAGCATTTACCAAGAGAGTGTTATAAAACAGCAGTTCTGAAAGATATGACTAGGTGTTTCTAAGCCAGGTCACTTTGAAAGCATGATATGCTAGAATCCTCTTGCAGATTCCCAGCACATACACATATTAGCCTGTTAAAGATTTTGCGATCCCCTAAGGGATAGGAACATGTTTAATCTGTTTAGCTCAGCATTTTCCAAACTTCAAGCAAAGAACATTAGCTGGCAGTGTACTTGTTAACAAGAAGACACTGGTTTAGATCACTGTTTTTGCTCAGTGACAGACAGTTTTTGCTCAGCAAAAGCAATATAGAGGTCAAAAGCTTAACTAATGCCCTCAAAGAGCTTAGGGAAATAAAGACTAGAGTTATGAGAGTCATGGGATTGAGGTAGGATGAGGGTATTGTGGGAGCACAGAGAGGACATCTATTCTTACAGACCCTAGTCTGCATCCTGAAGGGTCAGTTTTAAATTAACCGGGTGATGACTCAGTCAATGCATTTTTATTCATATATTCCAAAATATTTTCTGACAACCTATAATCAAGGTGTTCTGTAGCCACAGGGGATTGATAGAGCAGTGCGCAAAACTGAGGAGAATTCTTGTCTTCATGGATCATATGTTTTAGACAGATGATAAATTGTGAGAACACATAAAAGTACCATACTTGATTGCATGGTAATAAGCACTAAAGAGAAAACTCCAGCAGTGAGGAGATGAGGGAGGGTGTGTGATGATGTATGTGATGAGGTGATACAGTTAGCTAGGGTTGCTAAAAGGTCTCACTTAGAAGATGACATTTGAACATAGAACTGGATGAAGTGAGAGAGCTAAACAGAAATGACCTGGGCAGAAGGAATAGGAAATGCAAAAGACTGGGGAGAAGGAGTACACTGGCATGTCTGAGAAGCAGTGAGGAAGCCAGTGTATAGGAATGGAATGTGCACGCAAAGGGGTATGAGAGATGAGGCCAGGAGAGTAAGTGGAGCCAGATCATGGAGAACTGTATGTCATTTTCTGGTCTTTGGCTTCTAGTCTAAGTGAGATGGCAAGGAACAGAAGGGACTTAAGAATGCAGAAAAGAACCAGGATCTAACTTAAGGTTGATAAGATGACTCTGCTGCTCTATAGGAAGTGATCTGAAGGGGGCATGTGTCTGAGTGAATAATGGGAAGTGAATTCCTTGGCAGTAAGGGATATCCAGGGGAAAAGTGAGTGTGACTTGGATCAGGGCGGGATTCAGGGAGGTGGTGCAGGATGGTCAGGTTCTGGGTCTATTCTGCAAAAGTATGCTTGGGGAGGGTTTGCTGGAGAGTCAACAGATGGGAGAGAACAAGATGAGTCAAGGATGACCCCTAGGGCTGTGGCATGAGTAACAAGAAGGATGCAGTTGTCACTTTTCAAGCATAGAAGATGATGAAAGGAGCAGGCTTGGGAAGGAAAATGAGGAATTCTGTTCTGGAACATGAGTTTGGATTGTTCATTAGACACCCAGGTGATGTTGTTCAGTAGAAGTGTAATATATGAGTGTGCCTTTCAGGCGGAGGGCACCCTGAAATAAAAGTGAGGAGTTATAAGCACTGAGAGAGTATTTGAAGCCATTAGACTGGATTAGATGCCCAAGCGAATGTTGACAGGAAAGGGAGGAGATTGAAATATTTGACATGGAGGTCTATTTTTGTCAGTAGTTTTTTTTTCCCATATTTTTTGGTAGTTGTAGATGGACATAATCCCTTTATTTTATTTGTTTATTTTTATGTGGTGCTGAGGATCGAACCTAGTGTCTCATGCAGAGTCAAGCACTCTGCCACTGAGCTATAGCCCTAGCCCGTCAGTAGTTTTTAAGAGCAAAGTTCTTGGAAATATTGAAACACTAGGTTTAAGCACAAATAACTTTTTTTTTTCTTTTGCCAAATAGCAAAAGAACTTCTATTAAATAAAAGTAAAACGCCAAGACCCTGAGCCGTGGGTTTATATGAATAAGTTTCTAGTCTGGGCAGGGGAGGAAGCTGAGGAGGAGCCAACAGATAGGATTTAGGTGTGAGGCAGGCAAGTGAGCAGACTTGGCAAAGGGGGACATGGCAACCATGGACCAGATAAGGCCCAGAGTTGGCCCTTGACTTAAAAAGGAAGTGGTCTTCTGAGGCAGGAGAACTGTTTCATAGAGTGGTAGGGCAAAAATGCCAGGAAGAATGGGGAAAGGGACTTGGATAGAACATAAGCTTCTCAGTATCATCTGGCAAGTCCTATGACCAAATTTCTGCTTGATATTTGTTCTATCAATACAACATTGTTCTTACAGTCCCTAAACCCATTTGCTTCCTCCCACCATATCTGTGCCTTTTGTGCAAGCCCCCTTGTCAACTACCTTCACTCTCTTTCTTAAACTAATCACTAACATTACAGTGCACACAGTGGCAGCCCAAAATCTAAGCACTTTACCTGCTTTTTCTTTTCTTACAAATCTGCTGTGATTTTAGTCATCTTAAAAATAACTGGAATCTCTCTCACCACCTTATACCCTACTATCAAACTAAATAAACAAGAGCTGGGGTTGTAGCTCATTGGTGAAGTGCTTGCCTAGCACGTGAGAGACATTGTCTTTGATCCTCAGCACCACATAAAAAAAAAAAAAAGAAATAAAAAACATAATGTTTGGGTTGTTATTTGGAATCTTTACTGAAGAAGAAATAGAGAAAGAGGCTGTTAACAGTTCAGAGTAAAGAGGGGAAGAGAGGTTTGTTTCAGTGTAGAATCCTTAATTTTTATGATTTTCTTCTGAAACTTTTAAAATTTTCATCTAAAAATTTTTTTTAGTTGTCAATGGACCTTTATTTTATTTATTTATATGCAGTGCTGAGAATCAAACCCAGGGCCTCACACATGGCTAGGCAAGCGCTCTACCACTGAGCCACAACCCCAGCCCAAATTTTCATTTTTAATAGTGATAAAATATGCATAACTCAAAATTTACCATCTTAATAATTTTTAGGTGTACAGTTCAATACTGTGGGAATGTTCAAATTGTGCAGTAGATCTTGAGAATTTTTTTATCTTGTGGAAGAACTGAACTCTGTTCCCATTAAACAACTCCCATTCCCTTCTTCCCCCAACCCCTAGCAAGTACCATTCTACTTTCTGGTTGTAAGAATTTAACTTCTCTAAGTACTTCATCTGAGTAAAATCACTGTATTTATCTTTTTGTGACTATTTCCCTTGTTATCACGGTTCATCCATGTTGTATCATGTGTCAGAATTTCTGCCTTTTGAATGCTGAATATTTGATTTGTTTATCCTTTCACCTGTTGATGGTCATATGGGTTGCTTCCACCTCTTGGTTGTTGTGACTAACACTTCAATGAACCTAAGTGTACAAGTATTTCTCAAGTCACTGTTTTGGATATGTACCCAGAATTGAAATTGCTGGATCATACTGGTATTCTATGTTTAATGTTTTGAGGATCTGCCATACTCTTCTGTATTTTGTGGCCAAGGAGATTCAGTGAAGTAAATGATAAAAGCATAGAACTAAAAGTTAGTAGACCATGATTTTGTTTCATCTGCTTTTGCCATTTGCCAGTCAGGAGATTTAGAAAGATTACTTTTCTGATCCTCAGTTTAATTACCTGGAAAATGAAAAACAGTAATTCCCTGATAGTCTCTGGGCCTCACTCATTTACTTATTGAAGGAATATGTGTGTTGGAAGCCTTGCTCTAGGACTGGGGCTGCAACATTGAGCAGACAGACAAGGTTCTTGCTCTTTGGAAGTTCACAGTCTGATGGATTTTAGCACTGAGAACAGAAACTGGCTATGAGAGTGCTTAGTAAACAGTAAATCACCAAGAAAATATTAGTGTTATGCTTGCTCCATTGAAGTTTTCTTCTGGAATGTTTGGGTTGTTATTTGAGCAATAAATTGATGGAAAAAGAAAATAAAAAGAAATGATAGGTATCTCTGTCATAGAAGTTAAGTCCTTACATGAAATAGGCAGATATTAAATATTTGTTGAGTGTGTAAGGGAAGGTATTGGGATTTGGAAATTCAGTGTAAGTAGATCTAAGTTTTATGTCTCTTTGTTAAGTCTTCAGAATTGTTAAATCCATTTTAAGAAAAGTTGGGAGTTATATCTAGCACTCAAAGGAACATAGAGTTGACCATACAGAAAAAAATTAACTCAAAATTTAAAATACCCTTTAGAGAGTGTAAAATCACACATCACTGTCTCTAGATTTCCAAATATAAATTAGAAGAACTTAATGCCATTGTAAAGAGCCAACCAGGGCTGGGGTTATAGCTTAGTAGTGCAATGCTGCCTAGCATGTGAGAGGCACTGAGTTTGGTCCCAGCAAGCACCACATAAAAAATAAAATAAAGGCATTGTGTCCATCTAAAACTAAAAATATTTTTTTAAAAAAACAACAGGACCAAATATCTAATGTTTCTCATTGTGAATGAGGTAAATTTAAGGTCAAATATGATTTATTGAATTATTTTGAGGGGTAAAAGGGAAGTTTAGTTCCTGAAATTGTATTTATACTTAAAACATACAAAATGAGAATTTTTTTCTTCCTTAAAGAAGTCACATTTAGCAGGACACAACTTGAGTGATCACGCATGCAGTGATGAAGATTCTGTATTATCTATTTTAGAATTTTGCCACTTTTCATCAACTTTTCAATTATATAAATATCTAATAAATTCCAAAAGTTCTAAGGCCGTGGACTGTGATACTTCATTTTTACACTCATTTGCACAGGACCCTGGGTGTTGACACTAATAAGCACTGGTGTGGCTGTGCCGGGGCAGCTCAACAGCTCCTTAGCAGATGGCTTTCTCCATTTCTTCTCCTCTACAGGCAAACATGCTGAAGACATATTTGGTGAGTTGTTTAATGAGGCTAACAACTTCTACATCAGAGCAAATTCTCTTCAAGACAGAATTGATCGCCTTGCTGTCAAAGTTACCCAGCTGGATTCCACAGTTGAAGAGGGTAGGTAATTGCATGAAAGCAGTGAGCTAGAAGTGATGTTGACAAGACGGTAGTAATTAATTGCATTGTAATTACTACTTTTTCCTTGGGGTAGTATGTTGACATTTCATCTCATCGTTTCCTAGAAGAATAGTGAGGAAAACCCTACAACATTGGGTTAATTAGTGATGAAAAGATTCATGTCTTGTTTATCTCATACACCATGCATTTTCTATTTTATATATATATATATATATATAAATACTACAATTATATATAAACATAGTATTTGTTCTAAAGGATTCTTCAAATATATTCAGTAGTAGAAGTCCTAATATAGGTTAATGGTAGTTATTTTGAAAATACATTCTTGCCTAAAACAGAACCATCCAAAGAGATAGTCCAACCAAGAGGGAGGGTCATAGGTGTATCAAGCCAAAGAGCAAAACCTTTAGCCTAATTGTTAGGATTGATGCTTATGAATAATCTTGGTGATTCTGCCAATTTAAAAAATGTTATTAATCTCAGAAATAGCAGTTACCAAAGGCCTTTAAGCTCAAGTTTTAAAATAACATTAACGAAACACTGTGTAAGTTAACTGAAAATCATTTTGATTATATTTCCTAAAATTGTGGCAGTTGCAATAAAATTTAGGCCATCAGTAATTCCATTTTAAAAATTTCATTTTCAGTATTTTTTGAATGAAAGTCTGAGATTAGACTGGAATAAATTTGCTAAAAAATTGCAAGATACACCATTCATATTTGCTTTGAGAAAAACATTCAAGTTATGAATTATTTTTAGAATTTCTAGATTATTTTAGAATTTCTCTCATTGTTTTAAAATGATCCCAGCATTTGATTTTTGTATTATACCTATTTATAGTAGTATCAATAAAAATAAGCTGTAAATTAAAAAAAAAACATAGTTTATTTGTGAAATTTATCCCTCATTATTTTAAAAAGTATATTTGTTCGTGCTCAAAGGTAAAATTAAATTAGTATCAATATCCATTATGAATGTTCTGACTTTTCCAACAATAGGAAGCTAAAAACATGCTCTTTTAAATCAGATATTTTGAATTTTATTTTCTAGTTAAAAATAAAAATTTAGGGCTGGGGTTATGGCTCAGTGGTAGAGTGCTTGCCTAGCATGTGTGAGGCACTGGATTCAGTTCTCAGCAGCACATATAAATAAGTAAATAAAATAAAGGTCTATCAACAACTAATAAAAATATTAAAAAAATAAAAATTTAAATGGCAATTTTGTCAGTTGAGATAAGGAATTCATAACATCTTAAATCTATTATTTAGTTTTAAAATTGATAGCACAAGTGATTGTTTGGTTTTTTTTTTTTTTTTAATTAGCTTTAGTCGGACACAATACCTTTATTTCATTTATTAATCTTTATGTGGTACTGAGGATTGAACCCAGTGCCTAACACATGCCAGGCAGTATTCTACCACTGAGCTCCAGCCCAGCACAGGTAATTTTTAATATTCAACTTTATTAGGTTTTTATCTTGGCTTTTTGAATTGAAATGATTATGATAAACCTTATGCTGGAAAAGGTTAATCTCTAGATGAAATTTTATGACATTTTATAGTACGTGTCATGTCTTTACAATCCCTTTTCAATTAAGATTTTACCTTATTATTTTCCTTGATATGGATATGAGAGTGGAAGAGATATTTGACTGAAATATAGGAAATATAGCTCACCTTTTTTTTTCTCAGGGGGTGAAGGCTGGAAGATGTTTTAAGTGTCACATAACAACCTGAATTAGTTTCAGTGGCCAAGCTGGTGTGTTAATAGGACCAGTGTACTCTCCACAAAAAGTTTATATCAAGGTCAGATGAGTGAACAAATAAAATGTAAATGCTGTACAGACACAAGAAAGAAATATATCTAGCACTGATATTTTGGCTCCTTTGTATAGTTTTGTTTCATAAGTCAAGCAACTCAATTTCTAGGACTTTATGTTAAGAAACTTTTGTTGTCTTTCCTTAATGTCAGTGTTGTAAAAGCTTAATGTGTTATTTACACTTGTGCGATTTTTGCACAAGTATAAGGTATTATACTTAAACTACTATTAACTGAGGTTTTCCCCTAGGATGCCGAAATCTATGTATTTACATGCCTTTTATACTCATAACTATATTCCCATGTGGTTTCTGAGAAGGACTGTTTAAATAATCTGAAGCTGTACTACTTAGGTCCAGTGAAAAATTTGATCTCTACAGAGGAAGAAAAGCCATAATTTGACCATATTTTAGAGAAAACTGTTACCTCTAAGCGAGGAGGGATGGTCATTTTCTTTAAGCATGGTTTTAAATGAACAATTTAAAAAAACCATCATTTGGTTATTACAGGAGATGTTTACTATAGTGGGTCAATTGATACTTATTCCTAAATGGTTAAAAATTCTGTATAATTTATATATATATATATATATATATATATATATATATATATATATATATATATTCATATTTGTATATAATTTAACTTGGGGGACTTTTCTCTATACAGTGTCACTACAGGACATCAACATGAAAAAAGCTTTCAAAAGTTCCACAGTTCAAGATCAGCAGGTGGTTTCAAAGAACAGCATTCCTAATCCTGTTGCTGACATTTACAACCAGAGTGATAAACCTCCACCTCTGAACATCCTGACACCTTACAGGTATGGCTTCCCACATCCTCAAAGTGTTTTTAGTCATTGTGGATGGAGAGTTAGACAGTGTTGGAAACACACTTATGTACTGGATGTATCCTGGATAGCTCATTTGGGTTAAAAGAATTCTTTCAAACTTTGAAAACAATAATGCTGTTGAAATTAGTCCCTGGTGCTGGATTACTAAAGTTCTGGTATTTCAGGATACATATCACTTACCAGGAGAAGTTTGAACTCTGATTTTAACTGTTAGACTTGGATGTTTTAAGTGGAAGTGGGCATTTTATATAATGGCTTTATGTGTGATTATCTTGTTGTTACTTATGTTCAAAGCCAATTCAAAAGGAGCAGCACAGTTTATTTATAATGCAGCAAAATATCTGTCTCAGTGCTTTAGCACTGCAGAGACATTTATTATTAATTCAGAAAAATGTATGCTACAGTGTTAGGGGTTTTTAAGGGTGAAAATAGAGTCACAAAATTAACTTTCTGTTATTGTTAAAATGGTAAAATACTTTATAAGGACCAAATTTCTAAGAAAAAGGACAGAAAATTTTTAAAGGCTTCTTCCTCTGTCCATCTTTGTTCCCTGTGTTAGTCAGCTTTTTGTTGTAGTGACCAAAATAATTGATAAGAACAAGTTAGAGGAGGAAAGATTTATTTCGGCTCATGGTTTCAGAGGTTTGAGTCCATGATCAGCCTTCCATTTCGTTGGACCTGAAGTGAGGCAGAGGATTGTGGTGGAAGGGCATGGCAGAGGAATGCTGCTCAGTTCATGGATACCAGGAAGCAAAGAGAGAAAGGAAGGGACTGGGGGAAGATAAAACCTTTTAGGGCACACCCACAATGACCTGCTTCCTCCAACTAGGTACTACCTCCCAAAAGTTCATTTAACCATCAGTGGATTAGTCCCACCTATGTGGTTAGACCCCTCATGATCCAGTCACTTCTCAAAAACCCCACCTCTGAATACTGCTATATTGGAAACACAAGACACTGGGGGACAGTCTGGATTCAAACTACAACACTCTCCTCTTTGGAGGCCACTTATTTCACCTCTGCCCAGCACAGATTGTGGAAATCAGTGGCCCTAGAGTCAGTGCTGCCAGCTGTGCTCCCACAAGGGCCTTGGAGAATACTGTGTGTTCTTTGTATGTGTCACTGCCTTGACATTCCTGCCTGCAGGGCCCTGCTCAGGGAGAGCTTAGAGTTTCCCGAGTCTCATTTTCCATCCTTTCTGGGATCAACAAGGCTTGGAAATACCTTTTATCACAGCTATATCAGGAAAGGGCAGTTGAAACTGAGTCCCTTTTTTCCTGCATAGACAGAAAAGATTCTCTCAAAACAAATATAAGAGCTCCCTTTAAACTGATGGGAGATGAGCAGGATTCCCCCCTAAGAAGTTTGTATAAAAATGGAACAAGTATACTTGCTGGAGGTTATAGAGCACAAATTTTAAAAATATATGATACATATGAATAAAAGCATGGTAATCCTGGTGTATTGGTCAACTTTTGCATTCCTGTGACTAAAAGACTGGACAGGAAAAACTTAAGTGGAGGAGCCATTTACTTTGGCTCATGATTTCTGAGCTTTAATCCATGGTCAGCCAACTGCATAGCTCTGGGCCCAAGATGAAGCAGAACATCATGGCATAATGGCATGGTGGAGGGACATGGAAACCAGGAAAGAGAGAGAACTGTACTCACCAAGGACAAAAATATAAACCCCAAAGGTACACTCCCAGTGACCTACATCTTCCAGTCACACCCTACTTGCCTACAGTTACTGCCTAGTTAATCCATGCCAGTGGATTAATCCATGATTAGGTTATGTCTCCCATAACCCTAAACATTCTTGCATATTTTCACCTAGTATTTTTGTGACTGCTTTCATTTTTTAAAATTATTTTTTGTAGTTAAGATGGGCAGAATGCCTTTATTTGTTTATTTTTATGTGGTGCTAAGTATCAAACCCAGTGCCTCACACATGCTAGGCAAGTCCTCTTCCACTGAGCTATAACCCTTGTGACTGCTTTCATTTGATAAATGTTTTTTCAGGACAATTTCAGTTTTATTTAGTGCTGGCAGCCCCACTATAAACACTGTAGTGTGAGGGCCTGCTTATTAGAATTCTCCTACCTGATATTATTAAGGAAGCTCACTAAAAATTCTATGTTAAAGGAAATAATCCAGAATATCCAGTGAACCACATGTATTTGACTAATCAAGATCATGATTAAATATCTGTAGTGATTTAAATTTTAATTGCATAAAATGATTTTATATATTATTTTAATGTACATAATATATATAATGTGTACATATTCAGTCTTTTGGAAAATAAAGCATGTCTTTGGTTTTTTAATAATGTGTTTTAAGATTAGCAGTGGCAGCCCAAATCTACTTTTTATTCATAAAACAATAATTGAGATACATAAAACATAAAATTATGCATTTGAATTAAATGTGTCACTGTGACATGATGAAAAGTGGTCAGATGATGATAAACATTAGACATATCTGCTTTTAGTCTTATGTCAGGATTGGCATTTGTTTACTTCATTGAGCTTCTATCTTCATTAGAGTATTAACTGCATTTTTAAAAGCAAGAATGTGCATTTTAGATATCTTCAACTTTTCAGCAAGTTCCTCAGTTTTCCTATAATTCTATATTCAATTCCTTAGTGTCTTAGGGAACCAAATTTGCTTTTTCACAATTATGTTACTAATAAAATCTCTATCATGCAAGCTGCTTACAAGTTGGGAAACTAGAAGAAAGGAAGGATGTTAAATAATCCAAGGTTAAAGTATATATAGAAAGAGTTGCACTGGTTTGTTAGTGATCTTCAGACACAGTGACTAGAATAGCCATGGTAGGAATATGGGCCTTAGCGTTTTATAGTGAGAAGCCTGCAAGAGATGACGTAGCAGGAACTTTAAGGATAGACCTTTTCCATTTTTTCTTCCTGTGTTAGCTTTCTTTTCTTGGGCATAAGCTCTTTCCTGTCTATACTCATTTAACTGATTTTGCATCTCAGTACCTTAAATGACTTGTTGAAATATTAGTATGAAGTATGAATGTACTGCTTCCTCTTGGGAAGTCTACAGGCCACATGGTTTTTAAAAACGTTAGTATTATAGAGAGTTTACTTTGCATCATGATTTTTTTGAACATTCCTATTGATTTATATTACACTTTGGATTCATATTGGCTACATTGTTCTTGGTTGCATGATAAATGAGTAATTTTTTATGAGGCCTTTGAAATATTCCTAAGACCACAGTATTTGAAGAAGTACTTGACACTAAAATGACCACAAGTGAATGAACTTGCTTTGAAAATATATAGTTTATTGCTTTTTTTCCTAGTTACAATTATATCCATGAAAATTTTCTTTGCTGATTGAATTTACAGATATTGGGCAACCTGGTTGAGAAGAAGAGACAGCACTTTATAGTTTTTATTCTAATAATATTGAAGCTCAGAGTAGAAGTAAATGTATCTGTATAAGAGTCCATTCATCCCTGTGTATACCTCCTTGTTGGAATAAACAAAATATTTCCTGAAATATTAACACTCAGTAGTCATGAGCTTCATTGTGATTTTTACAGAGCAATTTTCTATTCTTAATTCTGAGTGTGCAAGAATACTTTCGTTATTCTGGAACAAGTTGCTGTTTGTACATTTTTCCACATTTTTTCAAAAGGAAATTTAGAGAATTAATAAAGTATAGGATAGTTAAGATGTCCTCTGCAAATGTTACAATGCCATGAGTTAAAATTAAATTCACATTAAGATGTCCTCTGCAAATGTTACAATGCCATGAGTTAAAATTAAATTCACATTAACATGCATATGAAAGTATCTAATAATCTTTTTCCCCTTACTTATAATACATTGATTCGTAGAGATGATAAGAAGGATGGGCTGAAGTTCTATACTGATCCTTCCTATTTCTTTGACCTATGGAAAGAAAAAATGCTACAGGATACAGAAGACAAAAGGAAAGAGAAACGGCGTCAAAAGGTAAGTAATCCCACTGTGGGAAAGCTGCATATCACTGTGGATTTGGGATTCTTGTTTAGAAGTAAGTAAATCACTAAGTGCTTTATTTAAATGGTTGAGTTGTTTGATTTAGTACTCAAGGTTTTTATAGAGGGTAAAAAAGATCCTGACAATTCAATGTAACACAGTCATACTATTTTTCTATAACTACTGATTTATTCTCCAGCACTGGCTTTGCTTTAATAATAGTAGTGACTAAAATTTCAGTTTTCTTGGTAACCATGTTTTATAGCTTCTCTCCTTCTGATCCCTCAATTTTTCATAAAGCGGTCAGCCTTCCATATCAGATACAAGGATGTACTTCTGTCTATTTAACTTTTTTGGTGTCATAAATGTGACACCTTGGTGAAATGTGCATAGTGGATTGGGAAGCATGTGTAATCTGGGTTCAGGGATGGTATTTACTGAAAATGAGCTTCTGTTTGTGGGTAGCCATAGGCAAGAGAATTGCAAGTCAGACTGATGAGAAACACCTGCCTTACAGGCAGTCATGCAAGCATAATTCTGCTTGCTCAAGTTAAGGAACTTCTGCTTTGAAAATTACCTCTTTGGGGCCCAGAACTCAGACTAAGCCACCTAGAAGAGTACTTCTTTGAGGACAAGATTTTGCTAATATTTTTATATGTAACCTGTGTTTAAAAGTGATGTATAATAAGAATTGTAACGCATTTCATTGTCATTTATTTTTTTAAAAAAATCAGTTAAAAAAAGTGACCACCCAGTTTTGTTGACAAATATTACAGTGCATTATTTAGGAGAAACATTTAGCATTCTGTGGATTGGCCTTTAGGTTTTGGCACATTCAGGTATATTTGTTCAGTTGGAGAAAGAAGAATTTGAGGTTTGAAAACAGGATTTTTAAAAGAGAAGATATGGAGCTGAGGATGTAGTTCAGTGGTAGAGTGCTTGCCTAGCATGTGGAGGTCCTGGGTACCAGCCCCAGTACTACAAAAGAACAGAGGGAGAGAGCAGGGGGAAAAGGAGGAAAGGAAAGAAACTGGTCTCTGGAAAAAGATTTAAAAGCTGTGGATTATTTGAATACTCAATTTCAGTTAATTTTGCTCATGGCTTAGAAAGATTTAATTGGGAATTTTGAAAGAACTGCTGAAGTTCTTCAAAGTATTCAACCAAAGAATAAATGGAAAAGAAACAAGTATGTGTTTATTTCAATCCCTATACTTTTTGACAGTAACTGGACAAAACCCTAGGACTTTTGAGAGTACCTTTTTTTAAAACTTTCTGTCCTTTTAAAAGGCAGTTTACCTTCTCAGTGATTCTTTGGGGAAGAATATTTAATTTTGTGACCTTTTTATTTTGAAGGGAAAATCATCTTTTATGTAAGATTATTGTGTCTTCAAAATCATTTGTCATTTCATTAGTTATTTTTTCTCATTTTATATTCCTCAAACACAATTCTGATAAAAATTCCTGATTCATTCATTTATGTAATAATTTTTGTTAAATGCTGGGTAAGCAGTGATGGAGAAAACAAGACTGTCACACACCTGGTTTATAACACAGTGAGGATCCCTGGCCTTATGCTGTCATGAGCCTGGAGCTCATACAGAGAGAAAAGTTCAACAGTGTCAATGCCAAAGTGCTTCATAGTGGAATAAAAAGAAAATGAAGCATGGTAGCCTTCATTTCCAAGGACTTTAGACACCAAGTCATGTTCTATTTTCTTTTGACAAACTTGAAGGAAGAAACTAATTTAGAAAATTTGTGAATAAAAGAATCCATTGTTTCTGTATTTCAAGTTTCCTCTATTTTTTGATACTTTTAAACCCTAAAAAATTCTGTAAATAAATAAGAAGTGTTTTGTTTTGTTTTGTTTTGAGGGTACCAGGGATTAAACCCAGAGGGGCATTAATACACCCCCAGCCTCCTTTTTAAAATTTTTTATTTTGAGACAGATTCTTGTTAAATTGTTGAAGCTGTCTTTGAACTTGTGATCCTCCTGTCTCAGCCTCTCAGATTGTTGGGATTAAAGGCATCCACCACCATTCCTGACCAAATATGAAGTTGTTTTGTTTGTTTGTTTATACCAGGGATTGAACTCAGGGGTGCTTAATCACCAAGCCACATCCCCAGCCCTTTTTATTTTTTTATTTTGAGAGAGGGTCTCACTAAGTTGCTGAGTCTGGCTTTGTATTTTGGATCCTCCTGCCTCAGGCTTCAGAGCTACTGGGATTACAAGTATGTGCCACCATATCTGTACATAGTTACACTGCTGCCAAGTATTATAAAGTACAGAGTTTTGTGGGTGAGATGACAAGTAAGGTGGCAGCATACATGCAGAGGAGTGTCAAGGAAGACCTTTGTAAGGAAGTGTTACTCAAGCTGAGGTCTAAAGGATAGATAGCTTTGTAGAGTAAGGGTATGGGTGAGGCATAGATAGTATGGAGGGACAGAGGGCAGATGAGGCCAGTGTATTTTAGAATCAAGGGACCTGCTAGGCAGAAATAAGAGTATCCTGGAGTAGGGAACAGGATTTTATTGTAGGCCAGTGTTGTTAATATTTATGGTTGATTCTTGTGCGTGTGTGTATGTTTGTGTGTGTCCATCTTGCATGCATCTTAGGTAGAATTTAAGACATTTGAAGAGGGCTGGAGATGTGGCTCAAGCGGTAGCACGCTCGCCTGGCATACGTGCGGCCCGGGTTCGATCCTCAGCACCACATACAAACAAAGATGTTGTGTCCGCCGAGAACTAAAAAATAAATATTAAAAAAAAATTCTCTCTCTCTCTCTCTCTCTCTCTCTCTCTCTCTCTCTCCCTCCCCCTCCCACTCTCTCTTTAAAAAAAAAAAAAAAGACATTTGAAGAAAGTAACACACTTAATTCCTGAATATTTCAGCATACATCTCTTAAAAAATAAGAGTAGTAGTTATTAGTTATTTTAACACAGTGGTTCCTCATTGGAATAACATTGAAACCCCCACACACACATATTTTTTTTTAATATGTAGACAATATATGCTGGCTATAAAATGCTCAACTAGCACTGAAGGAAATAAAGGCATGCCCTTCCCTGAGAGGAGCTAACTACTGTTTACAGTTTGGTGTGCATTTTTCAAATCTTGTAAGCACATATAAATACATGCATACACATTTAATAGTATTCTGTATACATAAAATTGTGCCACATGATTTGTACACACCACTGACATTGTTAAAAATGTACTTTATTCTCAATAGTTGTGTAGTATTCTGAAATATAAATGCTCTATCAGTTATTGACTCATTACTATATTAACAAATGCAAAAAGTTTCTAAATTGTTGCTTTAATTTAAAAATACTGCAGTGAGTAATCCAGTATCCATGTGCAGGTATTTCTTTAAATTTGTAGAAGTCAAATTGATGTTAATGAAAAGAATGTTAGTTTTGAGATTTGAAAGATGCTATCGTATTGCCCCTGACCCTTAAAAGACAGAAGAACTAGTTTGTACTAACAGGTCCCCAGTCGCAAATATTATTTTGTTGAATGAGCGCCCATTCCCTATCACCTATAGTATGCATCTTTTCATATTCTTATTTGCCATTTCAGTATCTTCTGTGAAATTCATGTGTATATACTATGCCACTACATTGCCAAAGTTTTTTGGTCCCCCCCATCCTCCTCCCAGGGATTGAACTCAGGGGTGCTCAACCACTGAGCCACACCTCTAGCCCTTTTTACTTTTTGTTTTGAGACAGGATCTCACTAAGTTGCTGAGGCTGGCTTTGAACTTAGGATCCTTGAATAACACTAAAAATAACCCAGTTCTCTAACTTGAGCCACCTGCCATCATCTAACTTCAGCCACCTTAGTAGCTTTCTAACCCATGCTCCTGTATTTCTTTTTAATCTGTTCTCCACAATATAGAGGTCTTTTCAAATGCCTCCTCAAGTCAGCCCCTGCCTTCTCGTTTTTTGGAGATTTCAGTTTAACTTCTTTTTTTTCTCCTAATGCAGTGCTCTCGCTCCTCCTCAGTGGCCTCTTTTGCTGTGCAGTGGCCTCTTTTGCTGTGTAGTGGCCCATGATGTCTGTAGAATTAATGTCTACTCATGCTGCAAATCTGATCCCTAAGTCCCTGCAGGACACCTCCTGTCTTTCAGACTAGAAGGTGTTAGAGATATATGTACATATATTTAAACATATAAATACCTGTATATATCAAAATATAAGTATGTAAATATAAAATATGTATATGTAATATGCATTTTATATAAAATACGTTTTAAAAAATATATACACATTTATATTTTATCATATTTTATAATGATACATTTATTTGTGTCATCTTGTAGGCTTTCTTGCTGGACTGCAAGCTCCTTGAGAGCAGAGACCCTTATTGTTCTTTCTTTCTTTGCCATTTGTGTCAGTAGAGCCTGGCACAGTGCCTGGGATGCAGTAAGCTCTAGAAGCTCATTCTTAAAGCATGGATTTGATCATTTAGCCAGTATTTATTGAGTGTGTACTCATATGTTGAGGTCCCTAAGAGGGAAGCATAGGAGGTAAGAGCACATGGTTCTTGTCCTTAAAGATCATATAATCTTATGAGGGAAGCAGCAGGAACTCATAGATATATACATAGAAGTAACTGTCCTCACAACTTAAAGAAGGACCTGCATAGGACTTAAGTGTTTAGTCAGTACATTTTGCTGTCAGGTAGGGATTGAGCAAGAATGACTCTATGGGCAGGTAAGTTTTTATTTTATTTTGTTTTGTGTTAAGCTAGTTTCAGTGTTAAATATTCTATATTAATCTTTTAGGAATTGGGAATAGAAAATTCTGAATTGTTTTCTTTGAAAGATAATTGCATGTTAACAATCTAAGCGAACTTGTTTAGTTGTGGGAAGTGATTTTTCTGAAGGGTATTGCCAGTATTTTATGTGTGTGGTACATTTAAAACAGGCTACCAGCCTAGTGAAGTGCACATTCTTTACCAAAAATCATGGTAAGCAACTCTAGCAGTTGTAGCACAGTAACATTTTTTTAAAATTTAGATTAAAGAACTAAGTCTCAGTTACTTTCTGTTGAGTCTGTTGGGAACAAGTATGATGCTTTAGAATTTTCTTAACAGTAGGGTAATCAAAATGTGAATGTCTCTTGTGTGTGCGCCAAGCTTGTTTCCTATGCATTGTAACTGCATTTAACCTGCTGTTTTCCTTTCCCTTCTGTCTTGGCATGCTTTCTTTCTTTTCCTGGACGTCAGGAGCAAAAGCGTATAGATGGCACCACCCGTGAGGTGAAAAAGGTTAGAAAAGCCAGAAACAGGCGCCAGGAGTGGAATATGATGGCATATGACAAAGAGCTTAGACCCGACAACAGGTTGTCTCAGAGTGTGCACCACGGAGCATCTTCCGAGGGATCTCTGTCCCCAGACACTAGGTGTGTGTGTGTCACAGCCCCCTACCCCATGCTTGGGGCCACTGTATGCTACCTGGTTTTGTTACAATTGGAAATATACCAGCAGTTTGGGGTTTATATGACCCACAATATGTTTCACAACTCTCCTTAAAACTTACTTATGTATATTTTGATTATTATTACCTTAAGGCAGTATTAATTTAAATTGGGTTGCTTTATCTGATTTTTAAAAAAATCTCTTTGATTTAAACTTACTCTTCAGTTAATCTAGAAATAGTTAACATTAATTCAAAATTTGGAGTAACTGCCAATGACTTCAATTTTACTTTAATAATTACTTAGTCCTTTATTTTTGGCTTTGAGTTTTGAATTTCCTTTGGTAACTTGTTATCTAAAACTGATCTGAAACTGATCAGGTATTCCTGTGACTCAGGAATACCTTCTTGAGCATTTTGATAATCCTCTGGAAGAATGATGAAGAAAAAATGATTTCTTACTTTAGATAACTAATTTTGTATATTCTAATTTCAGGAGAAATTTTCTGGTGGAGTTTATTTTAAAATTTTAGTGATTAAGAACAAATGTTTCTTTCAGGTGTGAATTAGTAGGTCACATTTGTCACAAAAGGGAGTCATTGGAAGAGATGATAAAAACTGATTAGCCAATTTTAACCTTCTGACTTAATTTCCTCCTTCTGGTTTTGTTGTTGTTTTCCATTTGCATAGACTCTCAAAGTCATCAACATTTAAAGTTTTGAATAGAGAATTCTTATGTGATTCAAGAATACATCAAAAACAGCAGTAACCTGGATCTTGTGTTTTATCTGTGTCCTTTTTCTTCTTCTTTTTACCTTTGTGGCTTGTCTTAGCAGACTTTAACATGTAGAAGGTGCTAACTGAATATTTGCTGCCGAGATTTATTTGGTAGATAGAGTGGCGTAAATATTCCTACTGAAGTAGATCTGTGTTTCATTGGTAGGATGTGAGGAAAGATTGAGGTCCCCCCCTTTTCTCCCCCTCCCCCTCCCTCTCCCCCCCCCCCCCCCCGTTTTTGGTCCTGGGAATTAAACCCAGTACCAAATCATTTAGACGAGCCCTTTTTTATATATTTTATTTTGAGAAATGAAGTTGCTTAAGCCCACACTAAGTTGCTGAGTCTGGCTTTGAACTTGAGATCCTCCTGCCTCAGCTTCCTAAGTCTTCGGGGATTATAGGCATGTAGCTTTTACAGCTGGCATCTATTAAATATTAGAGAATTATTGGAGCTTTCACTGACTTCTAGCCCTATATTTAAATATTTATGTGTTTATTTCTGTCAAAAGTTAAAATGATGCTATAGTTCTGCTTCTAGTTCTTTGGGGTAGGGAAGAATATGTGAATTTCATATCTCCCATTGATGTCAGTTTGCTTTTTTCATTTCCCAAATAATACAGTTGTTATTATTTATTCATGAAGAATTTATACTTTGTTTTTTCCCACATATAATCTTTTTTTAACAAATGCAAATAGAAAAATGATGAATTTTTTAAAAATCCTCAGTTGAATGATTGATACTCATTCTGGCATCTGAGATGAGATTATTCCAAAGATTATTATTCTTTGTTAGGCACAAAGCTGATGGTTATTTAAATTATTTAGTATCTGCCTTTATATTTGTGTTGCTTAGATAAGTCTTCATTTCTCTTATTTTTCAAAAAGCAAATAGAATTGTTCATTTTGTTTCTTCAGAATTTCGTTTTGTCTCATACTATTTCCCATGGCTCTCACTTTTTGTATACATTATTTACTAAGAGATAAATGTTATGTAATTCATCATTGAACTTGAAATATCTCTCTTAAATTAATTTTAAAAGTTTTATATTTTTATTTTACTGAGTGTTAATCTTTCTCCTTATTATGAAATGAGATACACTAATTATACCTGGAAATTATGGAAAAGATATTAAAATTATAAATAACCATAATTCCATCAGCCAGAAAAAACACTGCTTCCATTTTGGTGTGTCTCTCCTTAGTCGTCTTTTGTCCTGGTGCATATTTTTTTTTCTTTTACAAAATTGGAATCCCCATTTTTTAACTTTTAAAAAATGATATTTTATGTCTTAAGTGTTATTTAGAAACATGACTTTTTAATTGTTGTATCCTCATCAATGTATTTAAGATATTGAAGAAAATTTAATATCAAGTTTCATGATGTGTATGAGACATTATTGTAACTAATATACTTTAACCTAGTTCACATAAGCTGATCTTAAGTTTTTGCCCTCTCTCTGAACAATGTCAGACATGTTTTATTTTTAAGTATGAATTTAAGATCTGAGCATTGATGAAATGCTTGCACTCCTGATAACCAGCTTTCTTTCCTTTCTTTCAGTGTACTCAGGAAGCATTACACCTCCATGTGTAACATCCTTGTTTTCTCTCATCAATTCTGGGCCCTGTTATTGGTGCTCTGACCCTGCGTACCTTAAAAACCCTGGAAATTTATTGGATTTTTCCCACCATGCTGGACTGACTTCTTCCTGTTTCTTTATTGTCTTCACCCATCTGTTTTCTTTTCTGCAGCAGATGGTTACTGATGATCAGAGAGCTTCAGGACCACCCGACTCACCTCCACATTGACATCATAGCTCCTAGCCGACTTCCACCTTCCCACCTGAGTTAGTCTCCTATTCCTCCAGGCTACTGTCATCTCCCTGTTCCCAATCTTTCACTCTTCAGCTGACCAATCCCTTCTGCTCCTCTCATCCTGTCCTTGCAGTGACCATTCTTCACCGAAGTCCTGCCCTGTAGAAATCTTCTGCTCTCATTTCTCCTTCAAACATTTGTTTCTTCTGCTTTTATGTCTGTCCATCTGGTTAACCCCTTTTTCTTGGCTTCATTTGGCTCTACATTGCAAAACAACTTTACCAGAATAGCACTTTCAATTATGCCACAACATTTACAATTTCTTGCCATGCATCTCATAAGAAGCACTTACACTCCATGTTTTTATTTTTATTTTTTTTGCTGGATGACTATTTCCTTTAAAAAAACGGTGCACATAGTCATTGACACAGTTCCTTAGCATGAATCATCAATGACCCCAGAATTTTAGGTATTTATGTTTTTTAAATGTACTAAGTCTAAATATAGGCCAGATCCCTCTCCCATTAAAAATATTTTTAATGCATTTGCTTGAAGTTTGCAGAGTTCAGAAGACATCCTCACGTGCACACCATAATCTAGAATTCATTCTGCAATTAAGGAAGGAAAATGAGTTGTTGGTTATTATTATACCACAATTAGGGAAGGAAAGCTGGGGCAGACTTTTTGATTTAGCAAGTTTTTCTATGTCACACAGAATTCCAGTTAGCAGAAGCTTCTGTCTAAAATCCTAGAGATGGAAATTCAGCTTGTATCGTCTTCCCTTTTTCCTTCACATTCCCAATGTGTTTGCCTGTTTCCTTCAGAGAGAGAAACACAAGCTGAATCCTAACAGGAACCAGCAAGTACATGTGAGAAAAGTCAGAACAAGAAAAGAAGAGTGGGAGAGAAGGAAAATGGGCATTGAATTTATGAGTGACGCAAGGAAACTGGAACAGGCAGGGAGCACGAAAGAGGACAGGATGCCCAGAGGGTTTGTCATTTTCTTTCTTTGGATTCCCAGTTCCAGGCCACCCCCTGCTTCAGTGTCATGAGAGGATGTGCAGTCCCTACTCACGTGTCCAGTAACCCAGGCCAGGAGTGTGTGACTGTTACTAATGCCTGTGGCCAAGCTGCTGCCATACATGCAAGTCCATCCTCTCCTTCTGGGGCTTAGCCAGCGTCCAGCACCTGGCATCTTTCTGAACTCTTTTCACTAATATGTGATTTCCATTTTCAGAGTTTTACACTTGACTATGTGTTCAAAGAAAGCAAGAAGGCCTTTCCATAGTGTACCACATTGCTTCTTTGTCTTTGGGTTAAATAATTGCTTCTGTTATGAAACACATGGTTCACTCTGTTATACATTCTGCATTTCTCTTTCTGTTCTTATTGTTAATATTTACCCAGTTCACCTGCCATTTTGTATTTTCTAATTATATACTGTCAGTTTCATTGCCACCGAAATCCTGTCTGAGATGCTGTTTCTAAATGAAATGAGATTCATCTTGTAGTCTTGTCTCTTAGAAAAGAAGTACATGAAATACTGTGAAAATGAGGCTCTGCTGGTTCCTGCTTGCTGGTCTGTCTGACTTATTCACTTCAAAGCTGTGAATCTGAATCCATGTAACACTGGGGCTTGCCGCTAAGATAGTAATTATGTTGTTGCTTGGAAGCTCTCATGGGACTAGACCTAGTAGATAGTTAAAGAAATAAATTTCTGATTTCTGTGCCTTGGCAATGTTGTTATTCATATATATGCTTCTGCCTGATAAGGGAAATTTTTTAAACAATTTAAATTTCTTTCATTCCTTTTTCTCCAACATCAGATCCCATGCATCAGATGTTACAGATTACTCTTATCCAGCTACACCCAACCATTCTCTGCATCCCCAGCCGGTCACCCCTTCCTACACTGCCGGTGATGCACCACCACATGGGGCTGCAAACCAGGCCCCTGAACACGAGTACCGGCCCCCCTCTGCCTCGGTGAGGCACATGGCCCTAAACAGACCTCAGCAGCCGCCACCACCACCACCACCCCAGGCCCCAGAGGGGTCCCAGGCCTCTGCACCAATGGCTCCAGCAGATTATGGGTAAATCAGTATTCCTTGTACTTTAGTTGCTACTTGTTTTTGCATTTGAATCTTAATGTATTGTGGAAGAAGTTTAACCTCGATATCTTAGATACCAGAATATAGTCAAGACTAATTGGATGTAGACACTTCAGTGGTGTCCTACTCTATGTTAAATAAAGTAGGTGTGCTACTGACCCTACCTTATTACAGCTAAATTCCAGGTTGACAGCTGTGTTCCTGTATATGTGTTCTCTTTGCATACATACTTACAAGTGTTTGAAAGGATCTTTAAATCAGGCATTGATAAAGGATGACATGCTGTTTTGTGAAACTGTTTAAATTCTCAAATTTCTCTACACGTCCTGGGTGAACCATAGAGAATGCTTATCACAGATGACTGAATCCTGTAACATCACTTCTCACACTTGGCTCTATAAACTTTCTTGACCTCTGGGCCCTTAGATTGTTCTTCCCCCAGGCCCTCTCCTTTTCTGTCTGGGTTAGAATTCTAATACCTCTTTAAAAAGACCTTCCTTTTCACATGTTCATCAAATCAAGCTCCCTCCTTGACTTTAATAGGGTTTCTTTAGCTCTGTTTTTGTCTTAACCCTCAGAGTCAGTACCCAGAGAAGTTGAATATATGCTTCTGTAATGTGTGTTCTTTACCCAGAGCACTGGTGTCACTTTCTAAATGTATGTTCTCAGCCCTCAAAGGAGAGACCACACAGACTTGGCTATTCTTTTTGTGCCCTGGTGGAACCAGGATTCCCAGAGTGCTGCTTTCAGTCACAGAGAGGGCCTGTGGTCCAGTTGACTGGGAAAACCCTTGACTGAGCAGAAATCAGCTGATTTATTGGCTTAGAACTTTTCAAAGCCTTTGACACGCTACTGGGTGCTGTGGTGCCAGGGCTTCCATGAAACTGGGCTAGAGAATATAGGATTTTCCTCATCTGGTTGGCCACGCAGCCCTCAGGAGACAAGTTTCTAAGCCCTTTGAGATGCCCAGGATGAAGGATGCCATTGCTCTTCTGCAGCCAACTACATTATTTTAGTATTCACAGAAGTTGCTTTCCTCTTCAGTGATTGTGTGTTTGTGTGTGTATGTGTGTGTGTTTCAATAAGTCTTGCATTCATCATAATGAATAATGTAGGACTGTAAAATGACAGAACCACAGAGTGGGCATGTGCATCCTTCAGTGACTGAAGTCTGGCTGGTAGGGGGCATTGTGTCTGGGGGAACTTCTTTGATTAGGCATATTAGAACTCGGGGACATGGCCCTTTATTGTTACATTGGTGACTCTGTTTCATCTCTTTATTAGGATGCTCCCGGCACAGATAATTGAGTATTACAACCCTTCAGGACCACCTCCTCCTCCACCTCCACCCATGATTCCTTCAGCACAAACTGCTTTTGTCAGCCCTCTCCAGATCCCCATGCAGCCCCCCTTTCCTGCATCAGCTGGTTCCACATACGCAGCTCCTCCTCATCCACCCTCAGCTGGGCTCCTCATCACAGCACCACCGCCTCCAGGTCCACCACCTCCTCCACCAGGCCCTCCTGGCCCCGGCTCTTCTCTTTCATCCTCCCCAATGCATGGCCCCCCTGTAGCTGAGGCAAAGCGTCCTGAGCTGGCACAGCCCCCAATAAGTGATGCTCGAAGTGACCTCCTTGCTGCCATCAGGATGGGTAAGTGGAGCACCCCACATATACACAGCCTTCCTTATAGAGAGATTTCTTTAGGTCTCTAGCAAACTTCAACCTTGTTGCCTTCAAATGATAGCTCTACACATTAAATGATTTTTTGGAGTCAAAGAATGCTTGTTTGATTTTTTTTTAATATTAGGAGTTTTTTTTGTAGTTGTCAGGTATGCATATCATGTTAAAGAATTGAGAAGAGACTATATGAAAGCTATATGAGACTATATAAGAGCAGGCATATGGGACAGTGTGGCTCTAGAACGTTCCATTGAGGTGTTCATTTGCACCTTAGTCACAACTAATCTTCTTAGAATGGACTTTGCACACTCTTTTCTCCCCTCAAATTTCTAAAACCCTTTGTCCTTAAACTTAGAAAAACCAAGTCCAGTAGTCCTGTTCAGTCTTCTTTCCTTTTGGAGCAATCAGAACATTTTAATTCTCACCCCTATGTCGTGTCTCTAGGAATTCAGCTGAAAAAGGTGCAGGAGCAACGTGAGCAAGAGGCCAAGCGGGAGCCTGTTGGAAACGACGTGGCCACAATCCTGTCCAGACGCATTGCTGTAGAGTACAGCGACTCCGATGACGACTCTGAGTTTGATGAGAATGACTGGTCTGACTAAGGCCATACAGGGACGGTGGCAGGTGGACCACCAGTACAGTGTGTGTGGAAGTTCACTGGGGATTTCAGATGGTTTCAGCACCCAAATAGTGGTATTATAATCCTGTAGCTTAGCACCTTTTGTATTAATAATGTGATATCGCTTCTGCACATCCAAAATTTCTGGGTTTTTTCAGTATTTACTGTGTAATACTTAAGTGCCACTAAATATAGCACATCGTGCTGCACACAAGGAGATATGCTGTAACTATTGCATTGTTCTGAAAACAGCATCTTGCTTCCCTCTTGGCCATGAAAGTATTTACTTTACCCTTATTGATCATTAAGATTCTGTAGACTTGCTGTGTGTCTGTGAGCTGCCTGGTGTTAGGTCTTGGCAAGATTAATGACTGTGTCAAGAGTGATGTCTTCCAATCAGTAAGTGTCACTGTTTTGCCTTTTTTTTTTCATTTTTACTATGTGTTTCAGAAGAAGTTGGTTGTAGAGGGAAAGGTCTAACAACAGGAGAATCAAATGTTTCTGCATTCAGTTTCTTGATTTGGTAGCTACTGAGTGAATTCAAATGTTCTACTGAATAATTTCATTGCCTTTTCATGCACTTGTCAAATGTGAAATTGGAAGGGCCCTTTTCAGGCAGGTTTCCTGTGGATATTCACTTAATAAATGCTTGTTGGTGATTTTTGTATGAAGTTTCAGTGGCTCAGTAGTATTGCAAATGAACACAAGGTCCTTTTCCCTTTTAGGGACCATTGGGTTCACACTTAAAATATTGGCTAGCCCTGATGGCTTGGGCACCAGGCAGCCAGAACAGCTGTGAGCCATCTAGGAGTATAGCCCCCAGCTAGACAGAGCTACCACATGTGGCCCTGCATGCAAAGGCAACCCACTCCATTTGGTCAGAATTTTAAAAGCTTACATTTAAGTGAAAAATAGTGACAGCTATTTACTTCTCACGGTGCTGTGGCAGATTGGGGGTTAGCCCCATGCAGGGCCTTTGCCCTGTCCTAGAAGCACACAGTTCTCTTCTTTCATATTGTTGTTAGCACATTAAATTTTTAAAAATGTACCTCACAAGATTACCTTGATTTGATCCCTAGTGGTGGCAAAGCACCTTGCTTTCACCTCCACTCACCCTGTTCCCCTTTCCACATGGTGATCCCATAGACCTGGCTCAGGCATTCTACCGGGGAGACTCAAGAATGACAGCTTCTACTTTGTAATTCTAGATAAGGACAAATGCTTGTTTAGAATAAATAATTGTCCCAGGCTTGGGTTGTAGATAGGAAAAATATGCTAAGGTCCTTCACTTGCTGTGGAGTCTGTGCCTATCTGCAGTACTTCCAATAGGTTGCAGGTGCTAGGAACTCTCAGCTCCAACAAAGGAAAGAATCTTGAGCTGAGGATGAGATGTGTGAGTTGATGGGAGAATGTTGTAACAAATGATTTTTGTTCATGAATTCTGGGGAAATCAGCCAGCTGCCCACATCACCCTGTGTCTCCGTGTAACTTGGGGCAGCTATTGTATGATGCCTGCCTGCTCACTGGGTTTTGGTCACATAGATTTTGAAACTGCAAAGTCTAGTGTCTATACCCACTTTCCAAGGCCCTCCTTTGGCTGTGCATTCAAGTCCTCTCTGCTGCACAGCTGCTTGGTGTGTGCCTCCTGAGCAGGCCCTACTTGGCTGTCACTATGATTTTTTTTTAATATTAGTAACTATTAGTGAATTTATAAGTTTCTCTTTTTTCCAATGCAGAGACCTACTGTGTTGGCATTACTCTTGGTACTTTTACCAGTTTTAGTCTTATTTTGTGTTTATTGTAATAGTTTGCCTTCATTGTTACTGTTGGGTTAGGAGTATTCTGTATAATCAGAAACCTGGATTTAGCAATGCTTCTTTGTTTTCTGGCCGTTCTCTTCTCTGGATGGAGGGAGCACCGTCAGCTACTATTCACTTCAGAATTTCTTCTATTTATATCCTACTACAATAAAATTAGTGGCACTTTATTCATAAATATTCATGAGCCTATTAATTACTAGTTGTCTTCCTGTAGTTTAAATAAAAAAGTTATTTTTAATTTGTTTTTATGGCTAGTGAGATAGCTTTTGCCCTCTTGTGTTCTGTTACCTATAAGAGAATGGAAAATGACTAAAATCCAGTCTAGATTATTTTAGAGTATCTTCAACAAATCTGATTTGGTCTAAATTTAAATCTTCTAATAAGGTATTCCCTACAAAGAACAAAGTGAAGAGTTTGAATTTTCCTTTTCCATTTTTAAAAAGTATTTACCAAAACAAATGGAGAAAATATTTAACAGTATATTTTATTTCTATAAATTTTACATTTTAAATTATAGTTACAATTTTAAGATTATTTTAAATTCTCCCCAGTTGTATTGCTCCATGTGTGTTAAGTTGAATATCTCATAAGCATTTTCCTCATGGCACAGACTCAGGCAGACAGGCTGGAAAGATGCCTGAATCCACATGTCACTGCACAAGCATGATGTGGCTGAACAGCAGGCAAATGATTTTTGCATTGTTAGCCCCAAACCATAAGATTTGGTACACTTATGATTTTCTTTACATAGGATCCTATTAGAAAATTAATGTTTTCATTTCAGTAAATTTTTAGCACATCGAAATCTTTTATGAGCACCAAGTGGCTAGGTTGTAAAAGTTTTGTAATGATTTGCAACTAAAATACATGATACATTTTAATCCATTACAGATTAGTGGGAATGTATCAGCCAGAGTAGCAAGTAATTTTTGTTTTATGAAGCAGAGTATCTGTCATCTTGCAGTATTACCAATGCTGTTGTAAATTGAATTTAAAGTGGTATTAAAAAGATCCTGTCAAACAATTTTTATCTGTTTGTATATCTTACTATAGATTATGTACAAGTAACATCTAAATAAAATTACACTTTTAACCCTACAAGGTTCTGTTGTATGTTTGACTCTTAGGAGGAAGTTGGAAGTTTTATATTTATTTAGCATGTTCATTATCAGATAACAGAAGATTCTACAATGATTCCACTTAAATTTCTGCATAATTTTTGTGTGACTGTAAGTCCAGATTGAATTCTGTGAGTGCCACAAGGAAGCACTAGTATAGTTAGGAGAAGCCATTCTGGGAACAGAAGCAACATGTTCAGAAGTTAAAGGCTGGGGCAACGAGGGTCTTGGCCATATTTGGTCTGATAATAATAATGACTAGTACTCTGTAGTATCCATTGCTTATGAATATTCATTGCTTACTCCTTAAAATCTTTTAAGATGGGCATTCTATTTCACATATGAGAAAACTAGGGGACCATGCATGATATGAAACTCAACCTGGGGAAGGAATTTCATGTTGGGAGTAATGAGAATCCAGATTGGGTAGGTATGTTTGGTCTTGTTAGGAAAGACAGACTGGAACTTAACTCTGTAACAACTGCCTTGGACTGCTGATGCAAGCAGTAGATATGTTTGCCCTAACACACGTCACATGATCTTGTTAGTTCTTTGTGTAACCTCCTGCCAGACTGTGTGCTTTGTGTCATCCTTATTTGTCTTGCATCTGAGAGCCCCAGCACAGTGCCCAGTTAACTAGGCAATCAGCAACTCCTTGTTAAGTGATAAGATAATGGATAGATTTCCAAGTTACTTTTTAAACAAAAGGTAAATTGTGTGCAAATTTTAAGAACAGGGAGTATTTTACCACATACCTCGCATATCCTCTCTGTATTAGGACTTGTTATTTGACATGACTTTCTCTTTATTTGGGTGCATGGCCCACCAGACTGAGCTGGGTGAAGAAGGCAGAGAACTCCGATTTACTCTGTTCTGTTTATTGCATGCAGTGCCTGGCATTCAATATTAACAAATATTTTTTGAGTAATTGTCATTTCTAGAACAAAATCAAAGGCTTCAACAAATATTTGAGGGACTAATAGGAGTTGAAATGCATGAATCTGTAAAAGCACTCAGAAGAGTGCCTTACATCTAGCACACTCAGTGAATGTGAGCTGTTACTATCATCTGCAGGTCACTTGCTGAGGAAGAGTGAGCAGGCCAGTCCCTGCCTTTGTGGAGCTTCTTGTCTCATGAGAAGCATAGTCACAAAATTGTGAATGCTCCCTGACTTACAATGAGGTTATATGCCAGTAAACCCATCATAAATTGAAAATGCATTAATCATCCTAACTACTGCACATCCCAGTTTAGCAACACAGCATACTATAGGCTATCAGTTCTTGCCTGTTGTGATTGCAAGGCAGGCCACTGCTATGGCCAGCATCAAGAGAGGGAATTGGATTACATATTACTAGCCTGGGAAAAGATCCAAATACAAATTTTGAAGGATGATTTCTACTTAATGAGGATTGTTTTTGCACCAATATAAGGTTAGATAAAAAAAATCTTAAGTTGAAGTATATCATAAGGACTTTCCATATTGCTAAATAAATAATGTAGATCACTTTACATGTACTCTAATTGGGAGTGAGGTAGAAAGTGGACGAAGTCTAGTCTGTGGACCAATGGAAGCTAAGATTTAAGAATGAGCAGAAGTTAGGGGCAAAGAGAAGGGAAAGGAGTTTCTCAATAGAGGGATGGCATTTACTTTCCTTAAGAAGGAAAGGGCAATGTATAGTGATCATGCAAAAATATTAAAATATGAATGAGATGGAAGGACCCAGAGGAAGAAGGTACCACAAGAGGGACAGAAACGAGATGGTGGGAACCTCTACTGCCCCTTAGTTAAGCCAATGAATGCTGCCACAATAATATGTCTACCATAACTGAAATGTACAGCAAATCTATTTATAGCCTGTTGACTTTTCATTAATCTCAATATCTTGATGCTTTAGACAATACTCATATATAGAAAGGATCTTAGGTATATTGTGTTCATATATTTAGAAGACATCTTAGTGCTAGTCCAGCTGCTTCATATTAAAGATGGGAAAAGGCCATTGCTTGCATGGCTAGTTGCTCAAAGCTCTTCGGTCTCTTAACTCTTATATTTTCAAACTGGTCCTCCTGTTTCACAATGGGCCTTCAAGAATTACTTAACATTCTTCTTTACCCAACGTTTTATTGTGCAAAAATTGAAACCTACTAGAAAGATGTTCAATAAATTTCCATCTGTTCATATCTATTCATCTCATGGTTTTTTTTTTTTTTTGGGCGGGGGGGTGCTTGGGATTGAACTCAGGACCTTGTGCATGTGAGGCAAGCACTCTACCAACTGAGCTATATCCCCAGCCCTATTCATCTCATTTTGTATGCATTTCAAGGTAACTTACAGTTTGCTCCTGAACACTTAAGTGTACATATCATTATATTAGGGTTTAATGTTTTTATTTAATATGTTTTAGTAAAACATACTTCAGAGTAAAATGAACACATCTTCATATATACCATTCAGTGAATGTTAGCAGTGGCATAGTTACATAATGCAAATCGAGATGCTCAGTATTACTGTGGCCTCAGCAAACTCCTTCGTACCCTTTTGAAGCTGGTTCTCCATCTCCGGTGTCAGGACAACCGACTGAATTTTTTTACTGTAGATTAATTTAGTCTGCTTTAGATTTTCATATAGAGGAAAAAGTGGCATGTACTCTTTTGCATTTGGATGCTTTGAATGATAATGTTTTTGATATTCATGTTTTACTTGTATAAATAGTTATAATTTTTATCACTTAGTCATGTTCTAGTGTAGGAACACAATGAGTTTATCTGTTCTCTTGGGTAAGATTTATATAAGTCTTTTCTGGACCTCCCCATCATATATCTTGGATAAATATATTATACCATGTAATTGTCACTTTTTTTTTTTTCAAAAAAGTGAAATGTGACCATTATGTGAAGCTTTCAAAAAAATTGTGCTAGAATTACTTTAAAATGATTTATTACTTCACAATTTTGGGTGCAAGATTAGGATACAAAGAATACTTATAAATACATGTTAATGCAGTGGTAATGATTATGATGTGAAATATAGTACTAACAGTGAAATTGCTTGTTGTGTTGGGTGTTGAGTTTTATAACAACTAGATTTTTTTTCCCCTGCTATATACTAGCAGTGTTGCTCCACATCTATAAATGTGGTTTGTGTGTTTGGGGGGGGGGTCTGCTTGAGGTTCACTGAACTTTAATCTGTAAATCAGTGTGTCTTACATAAAATTTAGGAAATATTTGGACATTTTTAATTCAAATTTGTGTCCCATTCTTTCTGTCCTCTCCTTATATTCCTGTTTCATGTTTGTTAAACCTTTTGATATTCGCTCAAGTACTTGAGGCTCTTTCAATTTAATTGTTTTCTCTCTGTTCTGCAGATTGGGTAATTTTTATTAATATTTCTTTAGGCTCACTGACTATTATCTACAATTTAGTCCTTTTTTTTTTTTTAATGGTGCTGGAGATTGAACCCAGGGACTTGTGCATGCAGGGCAAGCACTCCACCAACTGAACTATATCTCTCGCCCTACAATTTGATCTTAAGCACATCTAGTAAATTTGTTATTTCAAACATTGTTCTTTTTCTACTCTAGGATTTCTTATTGGTTCTTCTTTTTTTTTAATAGTTCTCTGCTGAGATTTCCTACTTGTTCATTTATTATAAACTTATTTTCCATTACATCTTTCAGCACAGGCTAGCTCTTTTAAAATTATTGCCTGATAATTCCAACATTTGGTCATTTTTAGGTTCAATATGTTTATTGGTTCTTCTCTTGAGTGCATGCCTAGTAGTTTGGGGCTATATTTAGAATTTAGATGCATTTTAGAGACTCTGGATTCTGTTATATTCCTTTGAAACATGCTTATTTTTCTTTAAGGAAGTCAGTTAACATGGCCAGAATTAAGCACTGACCTCTTTGTCCTTATACACCCTGCTAGGGATAGCAGCAGAAAGTTTTCAAGTACTTTTAGTCTTAAGCTGCTAGGATTTGGCCTTGGAAGAGTTGTACGCAGAACTTTTGGATCACCCCTTATAGTTCTCTTTTCTAAGGTCCTCAATCACTTTATATCTGCTCTAGTCCCTCCAAACTTGGTCTTGTTTATTTTTGGTTGTTTGTTTTGTTGTTAGTTTTTAAGCCAGCAAAACGTGGGTTAAGCCAGAAAGACTGAAGATTTTCTATTCAAGCTTAGCCATCTTGCTTGGCAGAATGAGATTTGCCTTCAGTCAAAAAGCAACCCAAATCTGGAAACACACCTGAAGATTTTCCTCCTTCCAAGCATCAACTCCCCTCTAGTGTCTATTTTTACTTCTATTTAATACCACCAGTAGTTATGAAGTATATTTTGTTCAGTTTATAACTGTAGAGAGTTGGTTTGGAATAGATTAGACCTCAGTCCCAGAAAGCTCATTTCATATATACTGTATGCAATGTTTACTTTTAAATGTAAATTTTAAAATGCAGGCTGGTGTTGAATACAAATCATAAAAGATAACTAGCAGTTTAATTTTTCTGCCGGGTGATCTTGTTTCTGCAAGGACCCCAAATAAAGCTTATAAGATTAAGTGGTATCCAAGGGTAGCATGGTGTACTGTGAAACACTTGCTGTTTGTATCTTCTTATTTCTGTGAATCAGAATGTTTTCTGATACATGCAAGTAAAACCATGTATATTAATAATCAGAGAGTTGAGACATTTTTAAAAAGTGTCAGCTTTAACCCCAGTCTCAATTTTTATGTTCACCGAATAATCATTAATATTTTCACTGAGTGCTATAAATTTAGATTCAGGAACATAAGTTATACAAATAAAATACTTCCCTTTTTTTCATTTTCTTTTCTTTTGAAACTGTTAGGGGATGGAACTCAGAACCATGCGTGTTAGGTAGGTGCTCTACCACTGAGCTACACTACCCTCACCCCTAAAATACTTAAATTTTCTTATTAGGGTTAATTTGCAAAAAAGGGTTCCACTACCTAAAAGCTTGAAAAGCACTATGTGATGTCCTTGCTACATGATTCTTTTAGCTTTAGAGTAGAAAGAATTCACATGGTTACAGCACCTCATACTATATAATTTTGTATTCTGAAAATAGTGCTAACAGGTGTGTCAAAGCTTGAGATGCTATATTTAATTTGGAGTGTATGGGTAACTTGTAGAGGGACCCCAATAGGGATTTCAGTGCTAAAGATATTTTCCTTCAAAACATACTCTTCCCCCCCTCCCCCTGCCCCATAGCTGACACCTGTAACATATATTTGCCAAACACAATAGGGCTGTCCTGTGAATATTTGCATATGTAGCCTTTTAAGTTCCCCACTGCATTTACCCTGTGCATCTGGGATTTGAATAATTAGCTTCAAATACAGCACTATGATTAGCTAGGGGTGGGTAGGTTGATAGATGATTTACCATGAGGAAAAATTAAGAAAATACGACAGTTGAGAGTGGTACATACCACAAAGTGACATTTAAAGTATTTAATATTCTAAGATGTGCTTCAGCTGTGCTGGCCTAAAACCAATTCAAATAGAAGCCAAACAGTTTAAGTATATGTTGCATACATGTCCTAAAAGTGTGAATGCCTTTGGCATTACAAGACAGTGCCATTTGTGATGTATGTGACAGTGGCTCAAAATGCACCTTCAACCCTTTGAAAATCCAGATAGGAGGATCTTGATCATTCACCCTCAGCTCATTTCAAAGACTTGGGCATTGATTTGGTGCAATTTAGTTCTAGTGAGATGTGTGCTGAGGTCTAGGTCAGAGAATAGCACAGTGAATCACCCTAGACAATTTGCCATCAAGGGCCCTTGGATTGTTCCCCATCTGGGGGCACCCATGTTGTTGGCAACCATTCTGTATCAATGCAGTTCACTGTGTTGCATTTGAATGAGGTCACAGCTCTAGCAACCCTGTGTCCCTCTTTTCCCCATTTCTGAGTGGCTCACCATGTCACTCTATAAGCCTCCCTCCACCTGCACATCGCTCATTATACAGGCTCTATCCTCACTCTGGCCAGTGGTCCTTATGGTCTCTGCACATCACCATGGCTCCTGCTATACTTCAATTCTCCTGAGTTATCAGTGTGTGGCTCCATATTCTCTCCTCCCAAGCCTTCCATTTCAATTCTGGTGCAACTTTGGGGGTACAGAAACCCTAGAAAATAACTAAAGGACCAAACCTTCCCTGAAGTGGTTATAATGTTGTGTTTGAGCTGAGATGCTGCTGAATACCAGGGAAGGAGCCAGGTCCTCTTTGATGCTAAGCTGAAACTTGAGTTTTCTCCAAGGCTGGTTTCCACAACCCCTACATCAAAATTACCTGGGATATGGGTTAAAATGCAGAATTCTGAGCCCCATCTCAAAATTATTAGTCAAAACCTTGCACATGGGACCCTGGCAGTCACAGTGTATCCAGTACCCCAGAGTGATACTTATTAGATGCTCTGAAGTTCAAGAGACTCTGCTGTTCAATAATAGGAGCCCAAGGGTGCCACCAGTGGTGACCTGAGATGTGGGCAGATGACTGATGGTGCCACATGGACTTGGGGCTGGTCCAGCATCCTCACTCCCCCCAGGTCCATCAGACTGTCCAGAGGTAGGCTTCCTGCTTGGTGGAAGACAGGGCCTTCCCCACATGGTTGAGCTAATGACTTGTTCATTTTCACCTTCAGACCTCAGGTGCAGGGGTGCAGAACTGCCATTCTAATGCCACATCTGGTTTTCCAATTTAATACTTTTTCAAAACAACTCATGCTTCTCATATGTTTTCGGGTTTTTTTTGTTTTGTTTTGTTTTTTATTTTGGGTTTTCTTGTTTTGTTTTTGATGAGTCTTGGCTTCACAAAACACATGGGAGAGTTCATGGTCCTTTTCTTAATTAATTTTGTGCAGCTATTACGAGATACCCGAGATGGGGTATTTATCATGAACAGAAAACGTACTGGCTTACAGTTTTAGGGGCCACAAAGTCCAACATCAGAGTGCAGACATTTGGTGAAGACCTACTTGCTGCATCATCCCTTGGTGGAAGGCAGAAGGACAAAGGGAGGATGAGAGATTTAAAAAGGGCCTGAACTTTTTGTTTATTTCCTTTTGTAATAAACCAGCTCCTACAATAATGAGATCACTGCCATTATGGATAACATGGATAATAGCAATAATCCACTCATTCTGCCCTCATAGCTTACTCACCTCTCAACACTGTTCTATTGGAGATTACATTTCCAACACAAGTTCTTTGGGGAATACATTTCAAACCATAGCAGACCTGGAACAAATCATTTAGGAAGTCATTTCATCTCTGGTCATCCTACCTGGGGAAAAGAGTTGTGACCTTTGCCCAAGGGCTGGGCCCATCAGTGTCAATCACTGGATGGGCCTTCCCTAACTGGAGCATTATTCTCTACTCTATTTCTATCACTGTGGTTCTTGCAGCAGAAATATTGGCTGGTGTGCCTCAGACAGGCAGTTGCAAGTCAGTACCATTTTCCAGTCTCCCAGGGCTTCTCTCATGAACTCCCTGACCACAACACTCTCACGCCTTCTTTGTCTTCTATCCTGGCCCATATTTCCTTCCCCCTGATTTCTTCCCTCTTCTATTCATTTCATGGATCTCCCTCCCCATGCAGTCAGCTCCCCACTGCATGAAAGTTCCCTCTTGCAGCAAGCCGTGGAGATAGGAGAGGCAATGAATAACAGTGGCAGGAACTCCAGCCCTCGGCCCCTACTGGGACAGCAGCATCAAAGGACACATTAAATGAAACAGAGGCCTGCATTGATTTTCTCTGGGTCAGGCATTTCACAAAGATGCTTTTGTTGGGGGCTGGCTATGGTCTGTCACACTGAGCAGGGAGGTGGAAAGGAGAGTTTTTCTCTCCTTCAAGTGCAATCAGACTGTTCCTGACCCTGCTTCCCTGGGCATCAACTGAAAGGTACTGAAGGGGCCCTACCCAGGGATTGGCTTTCCCATTCAGCTCATTGATTTAAAATGGGAAATGGAATAATTGTTCTTGATTATCTGCCCTCTGCTAAGACAAATGGCAGAGACTAATTTACACCCTGATGGGCCCTCGACCTCGCTCTGAAAAAGGCCCTCATCTTTGTTCACCCTGGTGGCCCAGGATGTTACAGGGAGTTGGTGGCCAAGCAGACTGAAGCTAGAGCCTGCCCCCTCCCCATCTCCTGCTGGACTCATTCCCAGCCATGTGCTGAAAGGGAGCAGCCTGTTTGTTCTGAGGCCTTTGGAAGGAAGAGATTGTGAAAGTAGGTTAGGGCAAATGTCTCCCTCCAGGACTGGAGAGAACAGGGGGTGGAGTTTCCTGTACTTAGCTCCTCAGTGGATATTTTCAGGGAGCAGTGACAAGTATAGCCCGAGTGAGGAAATGGGGACAAGCCCACCTTTCTGGGGTCTGGGGCCTCATCCGGGGATGAGGGAATGAGCCAGAGTCCCCTGCAATCCAGCATGTCTTGGCTTGGTGATTGGGCCCTATAAGTGCAGATCACTGTATGCTGGATCTTCAAACTACTGCCCTGGACGGACACATGGAACATAAAAATTGATCACTGCATCCCCAGGGGCTTTCAGATGTACGCATAGCAGGGCAGGAAAAGAAGTGTAGATGGGGCTGCTGGAAGGAGATCTGTGGCCCCCAGAGAGTAAGTCTGCAGGGAGTGTGATCAAAATGCTCGCTTGTGTGCCTTGTGTGGAAGAAGGAGTGTTTTGCAGGGTAGTGTTCTAGCTATGGGCTGTGAAGTCAGAAAAGGGCCAGAAGAGTGTGGATAGTGGCCACATGCTATCCTGTTATGCCCAGCACCTGGCTATGACTTATGCATTTTCTATCTCATTGAGCACAGAAACCATTTCAATGAAATGGCAACTGTCATCCATCTTACAGGCAGAAAACAGGGGACAAGTCATTTGCCCAGGGTCAGAGAGTTGAGATTCCAAGCCAGGACTTCCTAATGCCAGACAAGAGCTCCCTGTGCTCAGACCCCACCCCATGCCATCCCAGCTGTCTGGACTCTGAAGAAGGAAGTTGGTGTCGGCCTGAGACCTTAGCTGCTTTGCTGCAGCTTCCTGGAAACTCTGAGCTATGCTGCTACATTGAAGGTGACAGGCTGAGACCCCACTGGAATCCCAGAAGTGGTGTACTCCAAGAAGGGGACAACATAGCCTCTTTCAATGTCAGGCTGCTGAGCTAGCTCAAGAGGCCATCCTGCTCCAAATCTGGCCTCAAAACCGATTGTTCAGCTTCCAGAGTGTGGTGTTGCTACCCTGGCCTGACTTTTGGTCCTTCCAGGAGTTTCACCCTGATCGCAATGGTTGACTTTAAACATCCCAGACAAAGACAGGTCGGGGATATCGGTCCTTCTCACTTGATCTTTTAGAAATCGTGCAGGATGGAATCCTCCTGCCATTAAGTTGCACTGTGGAAGTGCCCTGCTTTGCTCTGACAGGCGCGTCTGAACCCCCTGGGGGAATACCTGGAGCATAGGAGAGTGAAGTGTTGGAGAACAGGCTGTCAAGAGACAGGCAGCAGTGGACAGAGATGCTCCATGGGTCAGCCAGGTGGGAGCCCTGAGGATGGGGAAATCTTGCTTGATCCCTCCCCCCACCCCTGGGATGTCCCACTCAGGCTCCACTGACCTCCCAGGACAGGGAGGAGGAGTTGGTCCAGCTTTGGGAGTGTGGCAGGGGCTGATGAAGAAGGGGCTGCCACTCAAAGACCACCAGACCCACCTCCTCTCCCCCTGCAGAGCAGCCAGCATCTCTGGTTTTCCCAGGGCTGTGGTGGAGTGTGGGCATTCATGGGCTTAAAACTAAAACCGTCTGGAGACCTACCTTTGAAAGAATTGCAGCAGGGCCTCCCAGCCACTGCTTGACTAACAGGTCGCCTGTGGTTTCCCCAAAAAAGGATTTTATCCAAGGGGCAAGGGCCCACTGTCAAATGCAAAAGAAATGGTAAGCTGCCATTTCTGCCTTCCCTTTAATAGTATATTAAGGGCATCCAAGTTGGATAATGATCCCTAACTCGGATGTTGGGAAGTTTTTGTTTTTATTTTTCTTCCTTCCCCTCCAAAGTCACTGATGTGCTTCAAGCCTTTCAGAGGAGGGACTCCCTGCGCTTCCGTAGGGCAACATTGCCCTCCCGTGTCCAGGTGACAGAAGTGCGTCCTCAGAAGAACAGCTTCATAATTAGTCATTCAACTTGTTCCCTCGCCCAGTCCTCTCTGTCCAGTCCTCCTTTGTGCCTTCATTATTTCTCATACGTTGCTGTTGGAAGTGAATTGGTATAATTTAATTGGAGGGAAGTTTAGGAAACCTCTATTAACATTAAAACTGTACATATCCAAGACCACGCAATTTCATTTCTAGAAATATACCCGAGGTGGACTGGATTGTTCCAAAATGGTGACAGCAGTATTCTTGGACTTATGTTCTCTTCCAGAATCTTGTTTCTCCTTATCAAGACGTGGACTCTGTTTCCCTCTCCTGGAAACCTTTTGAACTGCTTGCTGAACAGCTGAAACCCTGAAAGAACAGGAAGCTTCTCCTTTTGGAATGCCATTTCTGCACTGCAGCCCTTGCCTGTCTAGGAAGAGAAGGCCACCATAATTTAGTAACATATGAGGGTCTCCTGCCAGCTAAGGTCTTGGATGGGGAGCCAGCCAGCATCACCTGCTAAACCAGTGGTAAGCAAGCTTCAGGGTCAGAGACCACTCAGCTCACTGAGTTCTGCTGGTGGAAGTGGAAGATCCATGAGCAGAAATAAGTGTGGTTAACTGTAACAGATATGTATTTGCACATGCACAAAATGACATTCACCTCAGCATTATTTGAAATAACAAGACTGGAAACATTCCACTGTTCTAGCAGCAGAATATTGATTAAATAATACTCTACACAGTGGGATTGCAATTGTAAAAAGAACAAGGAGGTTTTCAATTAATCAGCATGATCTTCAGGATTTATTTTATTTTACTTTATTGGTATCAGGGATTGAATCCAGGGGTGCTTAACCACTGAACCACTTCCCCAGCCCTTTTTATTTTTTTTATTTTGAGACAGCATCTTGCCAAGTTGCTTAGGGCCTTGATAAATTGCTGAGGCTGGTTTTGAACTCGATCCTCCTACCTTAGCCTCCTGAGTGATTGGGATTACAGGCATGCATCCCCATAACCTGGCTCAGAATATAGTTTTAAAGTGGAAAATATGTTTATATGCTCTTTGGTTTTTTTAAAGAACATAGTAACCAGATATATATTCTGAAAATTGTGTTATTAAGTAATATCTTTGTTGTGTGAATATCCTAGGGTGAATTTACACAAACCTAGATGTTCTAGGTCAATCATAAGACCAAGACATAACCTCTGAATGTAATCAAGACACAAGTTGTGAAGTATTGTTGCTCAGTAGAGTTCTGTGGATGATAATTATGTAGTGCACATTTCAAAAAGCCAGAAGAAAGAACTTTGGAAGTTTTCACCACAAGAAATGATAAATGTTTGAGGAGATAAATATGTTTAATCTGGTTCAAACTTGCAATGTATACAAGTACCCCATTAATATGTACAATTTTTATGTAATGTGTATTATTTAAAATAAAAAGACAGAATAAACAGGATGCATATGAGCCTGTTGTTGGAGTAACTCAGCATATATTGTTTTCAGTAACATTTTTTAAAAGTAGAAGTAGTATATTCTAAAATAATGATAAAAGGTTTAGGTTATCAAATACTTAGAACAGTAATACTATCACTCATGATTATCAAGTATTATGTTCATAGCTGTATATTCTACACTTTTAAAAGACTGGCAGCAAAGTTGGTATGTTTACCTCTGCATGACCACAAATACATGAAGAAAATCTTGCTCTGGGACATCATGATGGTAGCAATGTCACTAGGCAATGGGGACTTTTCGGCTCCACTGGAATCTTTTGGAACTGCTGTTGCACACACAAACAATGACCAAAATGTCATTTTGTGGCATGTAACCTCAAGGGAGGCCACCTATGTATCTCAGGGGACAAGACTGAAGGAAAATCTCTCCTGAAGGCCTTTTCAGTACCTTTAACCTTGTGAATTTTTACTTATCTGAATGTTTTTCTAATTACTTTTAAATGTAAAAAGTTTCTTTAATTTACTCAAAATGGTAATATAGAGATGAAGAACATAGTTCCTGCTCACCATCATATCCTGTTTCCCCATGGGGACTGTATTACTAAGGGTTCTCCAGAGACACAGACAATATATCTACATATCTATATCTCCATGTCTATCATCTATCTATCTATAGGTTTATACAAGGAATTAGGTCATACAATTTTATGGAGACTGAGAAGCCCCATGTTCTGCTGTCTGCAAGCTGGAGACACAGGAATATAATGTAATTCCAGTCCCAAGGGCAGGAGAAGATGAAGTGAGTTCTATATCCCTGTGCAAACAAGCAGGCAAGAAGCAAATAGGGCAACTTTCTCCTTTTTCTCTACTCATGCCTTCATCCTATTAGACAATGCCCACTAACATTGAGAAGGGCCATTTGCCTTGCTAAGTCCACCAGTTTAAGTGGATTGCTCTGTGGACATACCCAGCAAGTGTTTAGCCTGGTATCTTAGTCTGTTTCCTGTTGCCATAAAGAAATTCTGGAGAAGTTCTTTATAAAGAACAGACGTTCATTTGGTTTCCAGTTCTGGAGGCTGGAAGTCCAAGAGCATGATGCTGCTCTCCAGCGAGGGCCTTCTTGGAGCATCATAACATGGTGCAGGGTACTATATGTGAGACAACACACATGCTAGCTCAGGTCTCTCTTCCTCTTCTTATAAAGGCACTAATGCAACATTGTGACCCACCCTCATGGCCTCACCTTCCTAAAGGTCTCACCTCTCCAAAAGCCATTCACATGTGAATTTGAGGATTAAGTTTCCAACACATGTACATTTGGGGAACATATTCAATAGTGTTGATCCTTTGAATATATTGAGCCTTCCTTCTTAGTTTTATATACAAACCATATTTGTGAATGTTTTGTGTGTACTTGAAGGCAATGGATGTTTTTGTCTAATTAAATGGGCTTATTAGGCATATTATTCAAAACTTCCATGCCTTTCATTATTATTTGCTTGCTTGATTAACAGTTACAAAAAGAATACATTAAAATCTCTAACTCAATTTTAATTTTCTTTTTAAAAATAATATTCTCTTATTTCTGATTTTTCAAATTTTGGGCTTAAAATTATCTTGATACTAAAATGATGTACAGTTTTCTCTTGGTTTATATTTGCCTGGGTTATGTTCAAACACATTTTTTTAAAAATTTTTTTCTATATTCTTTTATGTTAAATATTCTTTACATACTCATGTACATGTATCCACACTCATATATGTATGGTGAATAATTCTATATCTTTTGAAATGTTTCTTCTTTTTAGTGTTTATTTTAAAACCTTCATAATGTTAATAAAGTTCCCTTATGTTTTTTAATCATAAATAGATGTTGAATTTTGTAAATGTAGCTCTGTGTTTACTTACATGTTCATGTGATCTTTCCCCTTAATCTGTCAACTACAGACTGCATTATTTTGTTAATATTTTTCTTAGAAATTTTGTATTCATGCCCATGTATGAGATTAGTCTACAATTTTTCTTTCTTAAATTATTATCAGATTTTGAAGTTCTAAATTTAAGGTTTGGAGGAACTCAAGAGTGAAGCCCTCTAAGTTCAGACTTTTCTTTGTAGAAAGGTTTTTTTTGATGCTGATTGGATTTCTTTAGTATTATAGGAGACCTCAGGTTTTCTATTTCTTCTTGACTCATTTCTGGTAAGTTACAGTTCTCTAGACATTAGATGGCTTGTGATAGTCTCCAAAATTTAGTTGAAACCTATCTGGATTGCAGCAATGTTTAGGTGGAGCCTGTGGGGGAGTGATTAAGTCCTGATGGCTGAATAGGATTAGTTCTTATAGATAGGAGCTGCCTTCTCCCCTCTGCCTCATGAGGCTACAGCATCTGCATCTTCAGTCATAAGAGGACCCAGAAACAAGGCCCCAACTGTGGAGCAAAGAGCAGCCCTTGATGGCACCAAATCATGCTTGAACTTTCCAGTCTCCAGAACTTTGAGACATAAATTTCTATTATTTATAAATTGCTCAGCTATTTCTTCCAAATTTTGGCAGGGGCAGAGGAGTTGTTCATAATACCTTCTAAATTTTAATGCCAGCAACAACTCTAGTGACCTCTGTTTGTTTCATTACTGAAAAAGGTTTGTTTCTTCTCTTTCTCCCTAATCAGTCTTACTGGAAGCTTCTCAATTTTATTAGTGATTTTTTTTTTTGCCAAAAAAAGTTTTGGCTTTGTTGATTTCTGTTATATTTGTTTTAAATTTCATTTATTTCTGTTCAGAATTTTATTATTTCCTTTTTCAGGTTTATTTTTCCATTCTTTTTCTAATTTCATGAGATGGAGGCTTGGTTCATTATTTTTAATTTTTCTTTTTCTCTTCAAGTATGTACATTTTATGACTATAACGTTCAAAAATTTCTGCTTAATTGAATTCTGTAAGTTGTAACATGCAGTGTTTTAATTCATATTCAGTTCAAGATAGTTTCTAATTTGCATCTGTGAATTATTTATTCAGAAGCATGTTCTTACTTTCCAAATATGAGGATTTTCTGCTTATGTCTTTATTTTTTATTTCTAGCTTTATTGCAGTGAATAACATGCTTGACATCATTTCAAACATGTGTTGTATGAAATTTGATGAGATTTACTTTAATATCCAGTATATGGCCAGTTTTAGAAAATAGTGTAAGTGGAATTTTTGGATGTACTGTTTTATATCAGTGTATTTATTAGGGTCTTGTTTTTTTTTTTTTTTTTTGTATTGCTATCTTTTAAATCCTTACTGATTTTTTTAAAAATCACTAAAAGAATGTATCCAAACACATGCACACACATTAAGAATTTTGACAAGTATTTCTTCATATGTATATTCTGTCAACCTTTGCCTCACATATTTTGTTGTTTGTTATTAGCCTTGTTAATTAATGACCTATTTATATGATGCATATGCTATATATACATACTAAACCCTAATTGTTATGCTTACTGTGTCGATCAGCTTTCAGTTACTGTAACAAAATAACTAAGTCAATCAGCTTATAAGAAGGAAAGCTTTATTTTGGCTCATGGTGTCAGAGGTTTCAATCCACGGTAACTTGCTCTCATTATTCTGAACCTATAGCAAGGAGGAACATCATGATTGCAACATGGGTAGAGGAAGTGCTCACCTGATATAGGTCAGGAATTAAAAAGAAAGAAGGAACAGGGTTCCACAATCCCCTTCAAGGCCATTCCCTCCAGTAACTTAACTTCCTCCCACTAGGCCCCACCTCCTAAAAGTTCCACCAATTCCCAATAGCAACACAGACTGACAACCAGGCCTTTAGCACACAGGCCTTTGGGGAACATTCAAGATTCAAGCCATAACATCCATGCAAATATTTACTGGGTCTAATTTATGAAATGCTCACTGTGTACACATACCAGGCATTGTTCTGATAACCTTCAATACGTATTAACTCAGTTATATCCTCACAACCAGCCTAAAAAGTAGGTACTATCATTTTCCTTTTTTACATGTAAGGAATTTGTTGAAGATATCAAATACTATAAGCAAAGCTGGGATTTGAACAGCTAGGCCGTCTGAAGTCTGTTCTTTTAACCCAATTAGTACATATTTCTGGTGGATAACCTTTTATCATGATGACATTAGTTTCTTTCTAGTACTTTCCCTTTCTTAAATCTATTTTGTCTAATGTTATTAATGTACCCTCTTTCTCTTAATTAACATTATCTTGGTGTGTTTTTCTTTTCTGGTACTTTTAACACTCTGTGTCCATATGTTTTAGATATGTCTCTTGTTAACAACTATTCAGATTTGTTCTTCATTTTGACAGCTTTTATGTTTTCGTGGGAAATATTCAAGTTTAATATGAAATATTATATATGTTTTTCTCAGATAACAATTTAGGCTGTGCTTTCTCTTTGCTTCATCATTTTCTTTCCTTTTTTTTGTATCGATTTTAAAAATCCATGCAAATTCTTCTTTCAGAAAATCAGGACCTTATACAATGCTTCTTCTTTTTTTTTTTTACTCAGAGGTTTTCAACACATTTTATTTTGCAGACCACTGGCATGCAGCTTTTGAGTACTGACATCTATATAAATTCCCATAAAACATCTGTATTGACAGTATAATGCTTCTTTTTAAAAAATCTTTAAAAATTACAGTATGGAAACTTAATTTATCAAAGTCTAAAGTTAATCAATTATTTACTCTGGGGCAATTAAAAATGTTTGTTGATAGCCAGTGTAGCTCACACATGAACCAACTGGAACACATACTGCCACTTCTGTGATATATGAGACATCCTGCTTGGATAATATGAGGGCCTTCACTTCCTTTGCCTCTGTCTTAGTCTGCTCAGGCTGCCAAGACAACATACCACAGCCTGGGACTTAAGCAACCCAAGCATATTTTTTTCACAGTTATAAAAGTTAGAATCCTGTAAACAAAGTGCAGATAATTCCATGTCTGGTGAGGACTCTCTTACTGGCTTGTAGACATCTACTTTCCCTCTATGTCCTCACCTGCCAGAGAGTGTGAGCACTCTCTGATGTCTCCTCTTATAAGGACTCTAATTTCATCATAGAGGTCCTACCTAACCCCTTCCAAAGGCCCCATGGTGAAAACTTCAATATCGTTTTTGTGGCTTTTTGAAACATGCAGTACATTGTTGTTATTCATATCATTCACTGGGCAATAGCACACTGGAGCTTCTTGCTCTTAATTGTAACTCAGGACCCATTGATCAACCTCTCCTGTTATGTTTGGATCTGAAATGTCCCCCAAAGGCTCATGTCCCCAGTGCAGAAAGGTTTAGAGTTGGACTTTTGGGAAGGGATGAATCATGAGGACTCTGACCCCACAGTGGATTAATCCATTGATAGCTGAATGCACCATAGGGAAGTGGTGGAAAACTCTAGGTAGGTGGGGCCTAGTTGGAGGTAGTAGATCACTGGGGACCTGCCCTTGGGGACTGTATCTTGCCTCTGCCCCTTTCTTCTCTCCCTCTCTCTCTGTTTCCTGGCTACCATGAGCTGAGCAGCTATTCTCCACAGCATCCTTTTGCCATGATATTTCTGTTTTACAGTAAGTCAATCATGACAGAACCTCCAAAACAATGAGCCCAAATAATATTTCCCTCCTTTAAGTTGTTCTTAATAGGTATTTTGGTCACGGTGACAAATAGCTCACTAATAAAATTCCTCACCTCTCCTTCTGACTTCATGTTTATTTTTTGTTGTTGTTGTTGACTTCATAAGATAGAACTGTTTCATGCAGTCAATATTCTTTTATATTTAGCCCAATATTTATCATTATTTTTGCTAAATGTTTCTGTGGTTCTCATACCTCCCATTTAGGATCATTTTCTTTTCTCATGAAGTATTTTATTCTGAAATTTTCTATAGTAGAGTTCTGCTGATAGCGAACTCCTGTTCATCTGAATTATCCTCATCAATCCTCTATTATCAGTCCTCAAGATAGTGATTATCTCTCAGCTCCAAATGCACCTTTCCACATTCTGCTTTATATACCAGACCTGGGACTCCAGCAGCTGCATTCCTGGTGTACTCAGCATCTCCTTGTTCTGCTAAACTAATAGGAAGCTTGAACAGTCAGGGTCTAATGAAGAGACAGAAACTACACAAGTTATTTGAATAGGAATATGTATGTATGTAGGATACATATGAATATATTAATATCTGTGCAGGTATATATATATATCTATATGCATACACACACACACACACACACACACACACACATATATATATATATATATATATATATATATAATTTTAGGGCTATTTATTTATTTATTTTTAGTTGTAGTTGGACACAATACCTTTATTTTATTTTATTTATTTTTACGTGGTGCTGAGGATCGAACCCAGGGTCTCGCACGTGCGAGGTGAGTGCTTTACCACTGAGCCACAACCCAAGCCCTAATTTTAGGTTTTTATTGAATCATAGTAGTTGTACATATTAGTGAGAAACAGTGTGATATTTCAAAACATTTATACAATGATCCAGTCATATTTTCAAATGTTATGATCATCCAATTAGGTTAACTGGCATATCAGTCACCTCAAACATTTATCATATCTTGGTGTTGGGAACTGTGTTAGCTTTCTGTTGCTGTGTCAAAATACCTTAGAAAATCAACTTAACAAAGGAAAGATATATTCCAGCTCACAGTTTTAGTCCATGATTACTGGGCTTTGTTGATTCTGGGCCTCAAGTAAGATTAAACATCATGGTGTGGAGCACAAGTCACAGATAGGAGAATAAAAACCTCCCAAACATGCATCTGATGAAGGAATTGTGAGATATTGGGCAGTTATACTTGCAATGTGTATTAGTGCAGTATTTAAAACTCTGTTTTCCATGGTGGCCACTGGTTCAGGGACATTGCTGGTTAGACTTCAGCTTCTGTGATGTATGGCACCAAAGTTTCATTGTTGTTCTTCTTTCACTTGGATTTTGGGGCTTTTCTCCCAGGTGTTCTGCCTGCCTGCCTTCCACAAACTTCTTTTCAGTGTTTGCTATGTTCCTGACACTATGTTAAGCAGGATGGATACTCCCATGAGCAGGGCTTACAGAGGGCTATGAATGATCTTGCATTGTGGGGAAGATGATTAGGACTCTGCACTCTCTCCCAGGGCTGATGAAGGTTTGGGGAGCCTTGATGATCCAGCACAGAGGGAAGGGCAGTCTTTTACCACTGCTGCACAGCTTCTCCTGAAGGTAAGGAAGCTGTATGACAGTGTTATCAGTCATTTCCATTTTGACAGCTACTGGCAAAAGTTTGCATTGGCTTTCATGCTCTGGGTCATAAATTTGCTAGAGAGAAAAAGTCATATTTCCTAGGGGAGAAAATAGGCTTCTGGGGCCTGGCACAAGGCCACCCAGAGAGAAGAGTTCAAAGACTCAAGTTCAATAAATAAATGTGTAAGCCTTGAATGCATGCGTGTTTGTGAATATGTGTATGTATGCATATGTGTGAGCCTATGGGCAGGTATGTGGTTCCTGTATGTGTGTGCATATATGTGACTGTGTGTGTGTATTGGTGCATACACATACATGTGTGTGTTCCAGCCATTTGTCACTTAGCACAGAGGCTCAGCCTGCATTCTGAGACAGAGGCTGTGGAGGTAGTATGAGAGAAAAAAGGGACCCTGACTGGTCATGTGTGTGCTCCTCTGCGTGGCCCTGTGTCCCCACTATTTCTTTTTGGGTGTCTTATCTGTTCAGTGGTGAAAAAATTATCTATCCCCTTATGTGGTCGTGAACATTAATGAACCTAAATTTAATGACAAATGAGGCCTCCTCCTGGGCTAAATGGGGGGCTACAGAGCAAATACAGGCATGGTTTTGTTACCATGATGCTAGTTACTGTGAGGTTAGATCACAGTGCCAGCCCTTCTGGGAAGTTTACAGAGAAGTTCAAAGACTTTCCACAAGGTGTCAGTGGTACTTCAGGGAGGCTTGGAGGCATCCCTGTGTCTAAATATGACTGCAAGGACTAACATGAGGGACTACAGGTATTAGGGACCAGGACACAGGTCTTCCGGGACCAGGCCTCTTCAACACTCTGTGCCACTTCACCTGCCTCTCCAGCTCCTGCCTTCAAGTTACCTGGTGGCCTAAATCCTCAGGTGGACACCAACACTGAAAACCCCAGGGCCTCTATTCACCTATCACCTCATTGAAGGGCACATAATTAGAGCGATTCTGCCTCAAACTGTTGCTCCGCCAAGCCCATCTCTTTAAAAAGCAGGTGCTTCCTTCCAATGGAATGTTTATTTTTTTTATGTGGCGCTGGGGGTACAACCTAGGGCCTCACACATGCAAGACAAGCCCTCTACCACTGAGCCACAACCCCAGCCCCCCCCCCCCCAAATGGAATAAATTTGGTGGAACCTGGGAAAGGGAAGTTGGGTGGAGTTGGGGTGGGTGGGGTAGGGAATAAACTCTGGTTCCAGGTACTTCTGTTGTTGTGGGCCAGGCTGTATGGGCAATGATCAAACAGTCTCCATTTTGCTCTGAGACTCCACGTCATATAAGAAATACGTCTTCCATGGAAAGCCCCACTTCTGTACCAATCAACAGTTGCTTAGCATAGCACGTTTGGCAACACAAAATGGCAATTCTTATAAATGTGAACATGTTCTGTCTTTGGTTCCCGTTTTTCTTGGACAATGTACCCTGTCAGAGAATGACTGGCTAGATGTTAGTGACCCTTCTCTAATTTGTACTCAACTAGGGACATTTTGGCCCACTTCCTTTTCTTCTTATGATTTTAGATATCATGATGTTTGTTTATGGTTTGGATCATAGCAATAGCAACTTATGCTTTAACATGATTAGAGGGAGTGAAGATGGTTTTGGACTATAAAAGGTGTACTCAAATCCTGGGAGAGGGTCGAAGGGTGTAGACTTGCAGTCTGCCCCTTGGCCTGTCAGCTGGTGGATCTGGTCCGCCAGCTGGTGAATAAAGTTTCTATCTCCTGCTTTAAGATCAACTCTGATTTATTGCAACCTTACCTTAACACTATTCTACCTGGCTCTTCACTCCAAAGGAACAGGTGTTTAACTCATTGTCCCCTTCCCTCTGAAAGGTGCTTCCTTTTAGGTTTAGATGCAGCCTAACAGGCTGGGATCCAATGCCTTGACCTCCTCCACAAAGTGCCCATCTAGAGTCAAATGCAGTTTTTTTCACTGGGTGGCCCTGGCAAATTGGCCTCAGAGGTGTGACCAAAGATATTTAGTGCCACGTCTTAAGTAGAAACAAAGAATTACAAAATCCTTGAATTGTAATGCTCATCAATTTGTATAATGTTAAGACTCCATGGTGACAGATTTCCTGCCATTTACAAATGTGGAATGCAATAGACAGGCATTCAGTGGACCTGATGCTGCCTTGATTTCCTCATGATGAAAATGGAAATAAGTCATACCTTGTCCTCAAGGTGAGTGTGAAGAGGAAAGTGTTTATTCATATAAAGTGCCTGGCACAATACTGGGAAGTTATTAATTGCAGAGTAAATGTTGACTGTTGTTTCTAAACTTACCACTACCACTTCCACCTCTGCTCTAGTCCTGGGTAGAGTTTCTCCTCATCCCACCCCTCTTTTCTTTCCATCTTTGTCTTCCATCCTTGTTTGCAGGATCATCTCTTGCCCATGTCAGGGTAGGTAAGGGTGATGCTCTCTGGAGCCAGGATCGCCTGGGTTTGGACCCAGCTCTGCCACGGACTATTTGGGTAAAGTTGGGAAGTTACTCAACCCTTATGTCTTCATTCTGCAAAATGAGCATATGTAGCATGCGCTTAATAGTGCTGCTATGAGAATCACAAGTGCCACATCTACAATAATTAGAATTAAGGCAAGTGTAACTAGACTGTAGACGACACTTCAGAAGCAGGAGGTGGTCCCCCAAACCCCACCAGGGTATTATGTGGCACTCAGTCAGTGTCCTCTAAGGCTTTCGGACTAAACAAAAGCACAAACTGCAAAATCTTGGAGATGTAGGGATTGAGTGGGATCCCAGGCATGGCTCTCTGACAATAGGTAAGTGAATAAGCAGACCCAGCATGAGAGGGTAAGATCACAAAGGGCTTCAACTCCAGCTTCTTTGAAAAACAACCCACGGGAAACCTTGCTGGTTGCCTTCTTTCCTGAACATAAAATTCTGATTTCTTCCAGGTATGGAAGTTATATGCTCAGAGAATGGTGCTCCTTCTTGGAGCTTCAAGGAATGAAGCCCATTACTTATACCAGTGGTAGTATGGCATTGGAGCAAAGGTTTAGCACCAGAGGTATGAATTAACTTTGAAACAAAGGTTTAGAGTTAGAGTGATGGTTTAGCAAATGGAATCTGGAAGAAGTGGTCTTGGAGCTTTCAGGGATAAGGCTATAAAATGAGTGAGTAGTGGCAGACATTTCAAGTCTACGCTGATTTGACAGTAGAGGTCTGATGCTTGGTCACCTGATAAAAAGCATTGAGTTGCTTGAAGAGAGATATTAATAATTCATGTACTTTGTCATTACCCAAAACTATATATAAGTTCTTCAGCTCTGTATCACTAGTAGTCTGTCTTCCTTCAACTTTAGATATCATTTGAAGGCAGGAGCTCAGGCAACCAGCATCCATGAAAATGTGTCAGACTAACCAATGAAATTGCAAGTAGGATAAAGTATCAGACCCTCTGCAGTACTCAACAGGAAGTTGGTGTTTATGGAACCACTGAATTCACAAATCCTCTCTCTGCATTCCTTACTATGCATAATGACAAATGTTCTTACAATTTAAGCCTCTCTCATCTGGGGGATTTTCTTTATCTGCAGCCAAAACACATCTGTGGAAAATATAGCAGATACACTCAGCTGCCTCCATGTCTGATCCCTGGACACTTTTACAGAAACTGGAAAACTAAAGCCTGCACTTGCCTAGAGGTCAGATTTTGTATCTCCAAGAGCAAACTGTTACTTAACCTCTCACCCCCAAAGGGAATAACAATGGATCTGATGGTACCTACGACTTTGGTTTTTCATGGCTGTGGGGTGAAGTGGGAGTGGAGGTGGTGAAGTGACCAGGACATCTCGCTCCATCCTTCACTTTAACTCCATATCTGAATGTTATATCCCCCATACTGATATACTGGTCAGTATTTAGTTGCAAACAACAGAATCCACTCTCACTTCCTACCAGTCAGTGGTACCCTTCAGAGCTAAGATAAGGGCCCACTCTGGCAGGGAGCCCAACACCTCCTCAGGCTGCATAACCACCTAAAGTCCACGTGTGGCCAGAGGGTCTTGCCTAGGGTGGGTCTAACACTAACATCTTGTTGATCCTTGACCAGGAGAGTATCTATGTGTCTTTCCCAGTCTCTCCACTCCTGAGGAACATTTTATACAAAGAGCTTTGATGTATCCTCTGAAATCTGTCATTGGCTACTCCCATCATGAGTATCAGATGGGTCTGTGAGTGTCAAGGTGCCAGCTGTAGATGAAGACTGAGACTATGCTCCACCTACTACATCCAGTGAAACACATTCCACAATCCAGGGCTTTAGAGGAAAATGATGCAGGAAACAAATCACATCAGGAACAAGGAGGCAACCCCATTAGTATCAGACTTAGTATCTAGAATGTTGTAATCACTAGACAATTGTATTGAAATTAGATAATACGAAAAATCTAAAATGAAGAATTTCATTAGTTATATGGGCCAGTTGTTCTAACTAACACAAAGTTTTTTTTTTTTTTTAGGCCAGACAAAAACACAACATGGCTATATGGTTTTCAGAAGAGACACATCTAAAATAGGGAAGGGACAGAAAATTTTATATAAAGAAATTCAAAAGATGTAGCATAAAAACACCAAAAGTAAACTAATGTTGCTCTATTAATATTAGAAATATTATTCTTTAAGATGAAATGCATAATCAATACTATCATCAAGAGCAACACTTCATAACATAAAAGGTTTAACTTTCCAGGAAGATATAATAATGCTTAAATTAGGCACAGAAAACAACATAGCTTAAAAATAGATAAAGCAAAATTTTATGGACTGAAATGGAGAAAAGAACAAGATCACAGCTGTTTTGGGAGATTTTAACATTCTTTTCTCAGATATTGGTAAAACAAAGAGATTTTAAAATTAGTAAGAATATAGAAAGTGTGAACAACAATTAGCCAAATTGTTCTAAAAATCATGTGGAGCATTGCACACTCAACAACTGTGGAACATACCATCTTATTGAGGACTCAGTGACACATTGATGATATGCTGAAGTATCCAAAATTTCAAAGTATTAAAATCAAACAGGGGAAATTTTTCACCTCAATATAATTGTGCTAAAATCACCAATAAACAGATAAGCAGAAACTTTCATTTGTTTGAAAATTAAGTAGTATTTTTCAGGGCAACAGAGAAATCATAATGGAAATTAGTAAATACTTAAAAATTAACTATGATGAAATATTTTGTACCAAACCTTTAGATCTCAGCTAGTCATGCTTGGAAAAAATTTGATAACCTTGAAAGCTTAAATCAGAAAAGAATAAAGACTATAAATCAATGAGCTGAGTCTCTCTAAAGAGGTTTAAAAATGAACAGGAAAAGAAAGCCAAAGAAGCTGGGAAGGAAGATGGCGGCGAGGGGAGTGCATTGCCCCCGTGTGCTGCTTCACTGTGTGGGAGTATGACAAGTCAGGACGGCTAAAGGATATCTTGTTAGGAATTTCCAGCAATAGTGGGGTGCTCCGGAACCTGGAGGAAGGATTTCCATAGCACGAGGATCAGCTACGGGGACTCAAACGCGAGAGGTTTGTCGCACGGAGGGTAACGCTGCTTATTCAGCAAATCGCCCCGCGGCTAGAGTCTGCAGCGCGCGCTGGGATAGAGACGCAGGGTTACAGCGCTGCAGTTTCTGCCAGCCGCGCAAGCACCGTACTCAGGGCTGAATTCTGGGTTCCAGACGGGGGAAGGAAGCGGTCAATCTCGGTTCTCCACACCGGTCAGACCACAGAGGAGGCCAGCAGCCACCATGTTGGTAAACTGACGTCACCACCCCTGTTTTCGACTGACCGCAGCTCATTCAGCCATAGAACAGGTAATTTCAGGCTGCAATTCGCCTGCGGCTTGCAGACAGATTGCTAGGGTTCAGCGCCTGGGTGCTTCTTAGAACCTGATCTTATCGGAGTGAACACCGAGCACGGGGCGGCCGAGTTCCGGCTCCCGGAACCGTCCCGGAACCGCCCTGGCCCAGGGCTGCTGAGCCTGCGGAGGCTGCTTCTTGGACCCTGCTCCTATCAGAGCATACAACAAGCACTAAGCAGCAGAATTCAGGCTCCCAGGACTGAGCCCGCGGGGACTGCTTCTTGGAGCTTACACTTATAGGAGCTTACACCGAGCACGGAGCGGCCGAGTTCCGGCTCCCGGAACTTCCCTGGCACGGGGCTAGGAGCCCACGGAAACTGCTTCTCGGTCCGGGTCCTGCTGAGGGCCGGTCAGGACTCACCCGGTGCTTTGGTTGCCCGGCAAGGGGAACAAAATGCTGCCATTCGCATAGGATACCAACATGGCAGAGATCTGATGTCTGCAGAAAGCGGTGGAGGAGGGAACTTCATCAATACCAGCAGTGACATAAGCAGTTGGTCTCCTGGTAGGGGGTGTGAGGCACAGTCACCCGAGTCTCCTCAATTTGTCGTGGAGCCAGAGGGGAGGAGCCGGGCCGCCGCCAGCGCCCGGAGCAGGCCCAGCGGCTCGCCAGCGTGGTGACCGCGTGACCCCAATTGGAGAGGGGGCGGAGCGGAGCCGCCACCTGCACCCGCAAGGTGGGCAGACCCGCGACCCAGTGGTACATGGGCGTGGTAGGAGGGGCAGGGCAGAGCCGCCGTTCGCGCTTGCAAGGTAAACAGACCTGTGACAGCCTGGCGGGTCAGGCCCAGTGGCCTGCCAGTGTGGTACACACGTCACCCCAACTGGAGTAGGGGCAGAGCAGATCCTTCTCCCATGCCCGGATCAGGCCCTGCCGGTGTGGTGGTCACGTGACCCCAATTGGAGTGGGGGTGGAGCGGAACCACCACCCGTGCCCGCAGGGTGAGCAGACCAGTGATCAACCTGCAGATCAGGCCCAGGGGTCCGCAGGCGTGGTAGGAGGGGCAGGGCAGATCCGCCGCCCGCGCCTCCAAGGTAGGCAGACCTACAACAGACCAGTGGATCAGGCCCAGGAGCCTGCCGGCTTGGTACAAACACCACCCTAATTGGAGTAGTGGCCGAGCAGAGTCGCCGCCCATGCCAGGAACAGGCCCAGCGTCCTGCAGGCGGGGTAGTCACGACACCCCAATTGGAGTAGGGGCAGAGCAGAGCCTCCACCCGTGCCCGAAAGGTGGGCAGATCTGCGACCGACCAGCGGGACAGGCCCAGTGGCCTGCCGGTACGACAGACACGTCACCCCATTTGGACTAGGGGCAGAGTAGAGCCGCCGCCCGCGCCTGCAGGGTAGGCAAACCTGCAACGGACCGGCGGATCAGGCCCGGTGGCCTGCCGGCGTGGTACACTCGTCACCCCAATTGCAGTAGGGGCAGAACAGAGCCGCCACCAGCTCCCAGAACAGGCCCAGTGACCTGCCGGCATGGTAGCCACGACACCCCAATTGGAATAAGGAGAGAGCAGAGCCGCCGCCCGCGCCTGCAGGAAAGATACGCAAGCAGTATGAAAAGACAAGGAAAGAAAGGACCACAAGCAATGCAGGTCAACGCAACTTTAGAAGAGGTAACAGCTGCAGCAGATGGAATGTCAGATAAAGAATTCAGGATATACATGCTTCAGATGATCTGGAGTATCAAGGAAGACATTAAACAGCAAAATCAGACAATGAAAGATCACTTCGACAACGAATTACACAAACAAATCCAGGAAGCAAAGGATCAACTATACAGGGAGATAGAGGTTATAAAAAACAAACAAACAGAAATCCTAGAAATGCAGGAAGCAATAAACCAACTTAAAAACTCAATGGAGAATACTACCAGCAGAGTAGAACACTTAGAAGATAGAACTTCAGACAATGAAGACAAAGTATTTCAACTGGAAAAGAACATAGACAGCTCAGCAAGACTGTTAAGAAACCATGAGCAGAACATCCAAGAAATATGGGATAACATTAAGAGACCAAACTTAAGAGTCATTGGGATACAGGAAGGTACAGAGCTCCAAACCAAAGGAATGAGCAGTCTATTCAATGAAATAATACAAGAAAACTTCCCAGACTTGAAGAATGAGACAGAATCCCAAATCCTAGAAGCCTACAGGACGCCGAATGTGCAAAATCATAAGAGATCCACACCTAGACACATTATAATGAAGATGCCCAACATACAGAATAAGGAGAGAATTTTAAAAGCTACAAGAGAAAGGAAGCAGATTACATTTAGGGGTAAGCCAATCAGGATAACAGCTGATCTTTCAACACAGACTCTGAAAGCTAGAAGATCCTGGAATAACATATTTCAAACACTGAAAGAAAATGGGTTCCAACCAAGAATTGTGTATCCAGCGAAATTAAGCTTCAGGATGGAGGATGAAATTAAAACCTTCCACGATAAACAAAAGTTTAAAGAATTCGCAGCTAGAAAACCATCTCTTCAAAACATCCTCGCCAAAGCATTACAGGAAGAGGAAATGGAAAATAACAATGAAAACCAACAGTGGGAGGTAGGACAGTAAAGGGGGGGGGGATAATCAAAGAGGAAAACAAACCATGTTTAGTAACAGAAATAAACAAATATGGCTGGAAGAACAACCCATATCTCAATAATAACCCTAAATGTTAATGGCTTAAACTCACCAATTAAGAGACACAGGCTAGTAGAATGGATCACAAAACAAGACCCAACAATATGCTGCCTACAGGAGATGCATTTCATAGGAAAAGACATACATAGGCTGAAGGTGAAAGGTTGGGAAAAATCATATCACTCATATGGACTTTGGAAACAAGCAGGAGTGTCCATACTCATATCAAATAAAATAGATTTCAAGCCAAAGTTAATCAAAAGAGATAAAGAGGGACACTACATACTGCTTAAGGGAACCATACACCAACAAGACATAACAATCATAAATATTTATGCCCCAAACAATGGTGCAGCTATGTTTGTCAAACAAACCCTTCTCAAGTTCAAGAGTCTAAAAGACCACCATACCATAATCATGGGAGACTTCAACACACCTCTCTCGCCACTGGACAGATATTCCAAACAAAAGTTGAATAAGGAAACTATAGAACTCAATAACACTATTAATAACCTAGACCTAATTGACATATATAGAGTATACCACCCAACATCAAGCAGTTACACTTTTTTCTCAGCAGCACATGGATCCTTCTCAAAAATAGATCATATATTATGTCACAGGGCAACTCTTAGACAATATAAAGGAGTAGAGATAATACCATGCATCTTATCTGATCATAATGGAATGAAACTGAAAATCAACGATAAAAGAAGGAAGGAAAAAGCATACGTCACTTGGAGAATAAACAATAGGTTACTGAATGATCAATGGGTTATAGAAGACATCAAGGAGGAAATTAAAAAATTCTTAGAGATAAATGAAAACACAGACACAACATATCGTAATCTATGGGACACATTGAAAGCAGTTCTAAGAGGAAAATTCATTGCTTGGAGTTCATTCCTTAAAAAAAGAAAAAACCAACAAATAAATGATCTCATACTTCATCTCAAAATCCTAGAAAAAGAAGAGCAAAACAACAGCAAAAGAAGTAGAAGGCAAGAAATAATTGAAATCAGAGCTGAAATTAATGAAATCGAAACAAAAGAAACAATTGAAAAAATTGACAAAACTAAAAGTTGGTTCTTTGAAAAAATAAACAAAATCGACAGACCCTTAGCGATGCTAGCGAAGAGAAGAAGAGAGAGAACTCAAATTACTAGCATACGGGTTGAAAAAGGCAATATCACAACAGACACTTCAGAAATACAGAAGATAATCAAAAACTATTTTGAATACTTATACTCCAACAAATTAGAAGATAGTGAAGGCATAGATAAATTTCTTAAGTCATATGATCTGCCCAGATTGAGTCAGGAGGATATAGAAAACCTAAACAGACCAATATCAATTGAGGAAATAGAAGAAACCATAAAAAGACTACCAACTAAGAAAAGCCCAGGACCGGATGGGTATACAGCAGAATTTTACAAAACCTTTAAAGAAGAACTAATACCAATACTTTTCAAGCTACTTCAGGAAATAGAAAAGGAGGGAGAACTTCCAAATTCATTCTACGAGGCCAACATCACCCTGATACCTAAACCAGACAAAGACACTTCAAAGAAAGAAAACTACAGACCAATATCTCTAATGAACCTAGATGCAAAAATCCTCAATAAAATTCTGGCGAATCGGATACAAAAACATATCAAAAAAATTGTGCACCATGATCAAGTAGGATTCATCCCTGGGATGCAAGGCTGGTTCAATATACGGAAATCAATAAATGTTATTCACCACATCAATAGACTTAAAAATAAGAACCATATGATCATCTCGATAGATGCGGAAAAAGCATTCGACAAAGTACAGCATCCCTTTATGTTCAAAACTCTAGAAAAACTAGGGATAACAGGAACATACCTCAATATTGTAAAAGCAATCTATGCTAAGCCTCAGGCTAGCATCATTCTGAATGGAGAAAAACTGAAGGCATTCCCTCTAAAATCTGGAACAAGACAGGGATGCCCTCTCTCTCCACTTCTGTTCAACATAGTTCTCGAAACACTGGCCAGAGCAATTAGACAGACAAAAGAAATTAAAGGCATAAAAATAGGAAAAGAAGAACTTAAATTATCACTATTTGCAGATGATATGATTCTATACCTAGCAGACCCAAAAGGCTATACAAAGAAACTATTAGAGCTAATAAATGAATTCAGCAAAGTGGCAGGATATAAAATCAACACGCATAAATCAAAGGCATTCCTGTATATCAGCGACAAATCCTCTGAAATGGAAATGAGGACAACCACTCCATTCACAATATCTTCAAAAAAAATAAAATACTTGGGAATCAACCTAACAAAAGAGGTGAAAGACTTATACAATGAAAACTACAGAACCCTAAAGAGAGAAATAGAAGAAGATCTTAGAAGATGGAAAAATATACCCTGTTCATGGATAGGCAGAACTAACATCATCAAAATGGCGATATTACCAAAAGTTCTCTATTGGTTTAATGCAATGCCAATCAAAATCCCAACAGCATTTCTTGTAGAAATAGAGAAAGCAATCATGAAATTCATATGGAAAAATAAAAGACCCAGAATAGCAAAAACAATGCTAAGCAGGAAGTGTGAATCAGGCGGTATAGAGATACCAGACTTCAAACTATACTACAGAGCAATAGTAACAAAAACAGCATGGTACTGGTACCAAAACAGGCGGGTGGACCAATGGTACAGAATAGAGGACACAGAAACCAATCCACAAAACTACAACTATCTTATATTTGATAAAGGGGCTAAAAGCATGCAATGGAGGAAGGATAGCATCTTCAACAAATGGTGCTGGGAAAACTGGAAATCCATATGCAACAAAATGAAACTTAATCCCTTTCTCTCGCCATGCACAAAAGTGAATTCAAAATGGATCAAGGAGCTTGATATCAAATCAGAGACCCGCTGTCTGATAGAAGAAAAAGTTGGCTACGATCTTCAGTTGGTGGGGTCGGGCTCCAAATTCCTCAATAGGACACCCATAGCACAAAAGTTAATTACTAGAATCAACAAATGGGACTTACTCAAACTAAAAAGTTTTTTCTCAGCAAAAGAAACAATAAGAGAGGTAAATAGGGAGCCTACACCCTGGGAACAAATCTTTACTCCTCACACTTCAGATAGAGCCCTAATATCCAGAGTATACAAAGAATCTCAAAAAATTAGACAACAAGAGAACAAACAACCCAATCAACAAATGGGCCAAGGACCTGAACAGACACTTCTCAGAGGAGGACATACAGTCAATCAACAAGTACATGAAAAAATGCTCACCATCTCTAGCAGTCAGAGAAATGCAAATCAAAACCACCCTAAGATACCATCTCACTCCAGTAAGATTGGCAGCCATTAGGAAGTCAAACAACAACAAGTGCTGGCGAGGATGTGGGGAAAAGGGTACACTTGTACATTGCTGGTGGGACTGCAGATTGGTGCAGCCAATTTGGAAAGCAGTATGGAGATTTCTTGGAAAGTTGGGAATGGAGCCACCATTTGACCCAGCTATTCCCCTTCTTGGTCTATTCCCTAAAGACCTAAAAAGAGCATGCTACAGGGACACTGCTACATCGATGTTCATAGCAGCACAGTTCACAATAGCAAGACTGTAGAACCAACCTTGATGCCCTTCAATAGACGAATGGATAAAAAAAATGTGGCATTTATACACAGTGGAGTATTACTCTGCATTAAAAAATGATCCGCGGGCGGCGGATCTGCCCTGCCCCTCCTACCACGCCTGCGGACCCCTGGGCCTGATCTGCAGGTTGGTCACAGGTCTGCTCACCCTGCGGGCACGGGTGGCGGTTCCGCTCCGCCCCCACTCCAATTGGGGTCACGTGACCACCACACCGGCAGGGCCTGATCCGGGCGTGGGAGAAGGATCTGCTCTGCCCCTACTCTAGTTGGGGTGACGTGTGTACCACACTGGCAGGCCACTGGGCCTGACCCGCCAGGCTGTCACAGGTCTGTTTACCTTGCAAGCGCGAACGGCGGCTCTGCCCTGCCCCTCCTACCACGCCCATGTACCACTGGGTCGCGGGTCTGCCCACCTTGCGGGTGCGGGTGGCGGCTCCACTCCGCCCCCTCTCCAATTGGGGTCACGCGGTCACCACGCTGGCGAGCCGCTGGGCCTGCTCCTGGTGCTGGCGGCGGCCCGGCTCCTCCCCTCTGGCTCCACGACAAATTGAGGAGACTCGGGTGTCTATGCCTCACCCCCCCTACCAGGAGACCAACTGTTTATGTCGCCGCTGGTATTGATGAAGTTCTCTCCTCCGCCGCTTTCTGATGACATCAGATCTCTGCCATGTTGGTATCCTATGCGAATGGCAGCATTTCGTTCCCCTTGCCGGGCAACCAAAGCAACGGGTGAGTCCTGACCGGCCCTCAGCAGGACCCGGACCGAGAAGCAGTTTCCGCGGGCTCCTAGCCCCGGGCCAGGGAAGTTCCAGGAGCCGGAACTCGGTCGCTCCGTGCTCGGTGTAAGCTCCTACAAGAGTAGGCTCCAAGAAGCAGTCCCCGCGGGCTCAGTTCCGGGAGCCGGAATTTGGCAGCTTAGTGCTTGGTGTATGCTCTGATAGGAGCAGGGTCCAAGAAGCAGCCTCCGCAGGCTCAGCAGCCCTGGGCCAGGGCGGTTCCGGGACGGTTCCGGGAGCCGGAACTCGGCCGCCCCGCGCTCGGTGTTCACTCCGATCCCATTTGTTGAAGGCCCTGCCTCTATAACATAAACAAAACAAAACAAAAGAAACCCACCTCTGCTCTCAACTTCCCCCACCTTCTAGAAGAAGAGGACAAAGGCAACAAGGAGACTGAGAAGAAGGTCTTGCGCCAGACTGCGGGTAGGTAAGTCATTTGACAATACTATGTGCGCAGTGGCAAGTTGGAGTCCTTATTGAAAATATCTAGTGTTTTTAGATGTTCAGAAGTGTACAAAGTATGTTAATATAGAGCATTTTATAGATAAAAAAGAAATTTGATCATAAATATGGCATTTATTCAACATATTTAGGCATTTGTTTTATCTGAGGAACATTTTATGGTTTTTCTTACATAAATCATTCCCGTTTTATAAATGCATTCCCCGTATATTATTATAAAAGGTGTTTCTTATTTTAGTTTGTGAATTTCATCGCTACTCAATAATAAAATTATTTTATGTATATGGATCACACATCTTTCGATATTATGAATTGCACGTAGATTTTATAACTTTTTGTAGGATGCTAAAAATTTTCTACTGAGTCAATTATGTTTTGTTTGTCTGTTTTAAAACTTATTTGCCTTTATTATTGTGTTTTTGGCTAATCCCTACATCAGAGATGTTGGATAGAAGTAGGGTAGATAGCTTTGCTTTGTTTCTGAGCTTAAGGGGAAATTGTCTATTCCTTCACCACAAAATATGTTGTTAGTGTCATGTTCTCTTGAGGCACAATATGGTTCAAATTTTTCCAAGTTTTGTATGCCAAGAGTTTTAAATATGACTTGACATGAGATTTTTGTCATTATATTGCCTTCATGGAGATTATTTGTTGGTTTCTTTTCATAAACATCTTAATATTGTGAATTACTTTGACTGATTTTCAAATGTTAAATCAACATTGCATTCCAGGCTAAATTCCCAGCTGTTCTGGTGCATTATTTGTACACATTATTAAGATAGGCTTTCCAAAATTGTATGAAGAATTTTTGCATCCATTTTCATTTGGGTGTTGATCTGCATATTTCTTACATTGTTTTATAGACATTTTGATAAACATGATAATTATGATTTCAGATTTGAGAGTTTTTCACATCTCTTTAATTTTCTGGAAATGTTTGCATGGAATTCTGATATATTTTTCTTTAAGTGTGATTTTTACCAATGAAACTATCTCAGCTTCCTAAAAAAATGCCTTTGAAGTACCATTACATATTGCAATGTAATTCCAAACTTTTATGTTCCAGATCATAATCCTGTATCAGATTAATCCCTTGCCATGTTATTTCTGTTGCATTTTAATAGACTGTGATATTTATTTCATAAAATAACTCCATTTACTCTCACCTTGGTCATCAAATGCAACTTTGATATTTGTTTCCATTGTGTGTGTGTGTGTGTGTGTGTTTTTTTTTCCCACATTTGTTATTGGTGCATTATAGTGATGGGATTTGTTATGTAATTGTGCATGCATACAATGTAACAGTATAATTTGAACATTATCATTCCCCAGTATTTCTCTTTTTCCTCCTCACCTTCCTTCCCTGCTCCCTTTTTTTTCGACTCTATTGATCTTCCTTTGATTCTCACGATATTCCTGCACAACACTCCCCGCCCCTGCTTTTCTTTTTCTTTTGCTTCAATAGCTTCCACATTTGAAAGAAAACTTGAAGTACTGAGTTTGGCTTATTTCCTTTAACATAATAGTCTCAACCTATCCATTTTCTTGCAAATGACATACTTTTTGTTTTTCTTTATGGCTGAATGAAACTCCATTTTGTGTGTGTGTGTGTATCACATTTTTTTTTCTTAGTAGGATCATTGTTTTCTTTTTTCTTATTGATTTTATTTTTTTAAATACACGATAGCGGAATTCATTACAATTTTATTACACAGATAGAACACAATTTTTCATATTTTTGTATATAAAGTATGTTCACACCAACTCATGTTTTTATACATGTACTTTTTTGCATTACAATTCTTATTACACATATATACCGCAATTTTTTGTATTTCTGTATATAAAGTAGGTTGACACCCAATTTGTGTCTTCATACATGAACTTTGGATAATGATGTCCATCACATTCCACCATCCTTGCTAATCCCCTGCCTCCTCCCTTTCCCTCCCACCTCTCTTCCTTATCTAGAATTCATCTATTCCTCCCATGTTCCCTCTCCCTACCCTCACCATGAGTCAGCCTCCTTATATCAGAGAAAACATTCAACATTTGTTTTTTTGGGTTGGCTAACTTCACTTAGCATTATCTTCTCCAACGCCATCCATTTACCAAATGATTTTATTTTCTTTTATTGCTGAGTAATATTCCATTGTGTATATATGCAACATTTTTTTTAATCCTTTCATCTACTGAAGGGCATCTAGGTTGGATCCACATTTTAGCTATTGTGAATTGTGCTGCTATAAACATTGATGTAGGTGTGTCCCTGTAGTATGCTGTTTTTAAATCCTTTGGTATAGTCAAAGGAGAGGGATAGTTGGGTCAAATGGTGGTTCCATTCCCATATTTCCAAGGAATATCCATACTACTTTCCAATTGGCTGCACCAATTTACAGCAATGTATGAGTGTACTTTTTCCTCCACATCCTTGCCAACATTTATTGTTGTTTGTCTCATAATAGCTGCCATTCTGACTGGAGTGAGATGATATCTTGGAGTGATTTTGATTTGCATTTCTCTGATTGCTAGAGACGGTGAGCCTTTTTCATATATTTGTTGATTAATTGTAAATCTTCTTCTGTGAAGTGTCTGTTCAAGTCCTTGGCCTATTTGTTGATTGGGTTATTTATTATTATTTTTTTTGGTGCTTAGCTTTCTGTGTTCAATATATACCCTAGAGATTTGTGCTCTATCTGATGTGTGAGGGGTAAAGATTTGCTCCCAGGAAGTTTCTTTTCCTGAGAAGAAACTTTTTAGTTTGATTCCATCCCATTTATTGATTCTTGATTTTAATTCTTGCACTATAGGAGTCTTATTAAGGAAGTTGGGGCCTAATCTCACATGATGAAGATTAAGGCCTACTTTTTCTTCTATTAGACGCAGAGTCTCTGGTTTAATTCCTATGTCCTTGATCCATTTTGAGTTAAGTTTTGTGCATGGGGAGAGATATGGGTTTAATTTCATTTTGTTGCATATGGACTTCCAGTTTTCATAGCACCATTTGTTGAAGATGCTATCTTTTTTCCAATGCATGTTTTTGGCATCTTTGTCTAATGTAAGATAATTGTAATTTTGTGGGTTAGTCTCTGTGTCCTCTATTCTGTACCTTGATCTACCAGTCTGTCTTGCTGCCAATACCATGCTGTTTTTGTTACTATTGCTCTGTAGTATTGTTTAAGGTCTGGTATAGTGATCTCACTTGCTTCACTCTTCCTGCTTTAACTATTCTGGGTCTCTTATTTTTCCAGATGAATTTCATGATTGCATTTTCTATTTCTATGAAGAATGCCATTGGGATTTTGATCAGAATTCCATTAAATATGTAGAGTGCTTTTGGTAGTATGGTCATTTTGATAATATTAATTTGTCCTATCCAAGAGCAAGGTAGATCTTTCCATCTTCTAAGGTCTTATTTGATTTCTCTCTTTAAGGTTATGTAGTTTTCATTGTAGAGATATTTCATCTCTTTTCTAAATTGATTCCCAGGTATCTCATTTTTTTTGAGGTTATTGTGAATGGGTTAGTTTTCCTCATTTCCTTCCCAGAGGCTTTGTCACTGATATACAGAATGCTTTGATTTATGGGTGTGGATTTTATATCCTGTACCTTGATGAATTCAATTACTAGTTCTAGAAGTTTTCTGGTGAAGTTTTTTGGGTCTTCTAGGTATAGAATCATATTGGCAACAGATAGTGCTAATTTAAGTTCTTCTTTTACTACACATATTCCTTTGATTTCTTTCTTCTGTCTAATTGCTCTGGCCAGTGTTTCAAGAACTATGTTGAATAGAAGTGGTGAAAGAGGGCATCTCTGTCTTTTTCCAGTTTTTAGAGGGAATGCCTTCAATTTTCTCCATTTAGAATGATGTTGGTCTGAGGCTTAACATAGATAGCCTTTACAATGTTGAGATATGTTCCTGTTATCCCTAGTTTTTCCAGTGTTTTGAACATAAAGGGGTGCTGCATTTTGTCAAATGCCTTTTCTGTGTCTATTGAATTTATCATATGATTCTTATCTTTAAGTCTATTGATGTGATGAGTTACATTTATTGATTTTGTTATGTTGAACCAACCTTGCATCCCTGGGATGAATCCCACTTGATCATGGGGCACAATCATTTTGATGTGTTTTTGTATTCGATTTTCCAGAAATTTATTGAGAAGTTTTGCATTACATTCATTAGAGATATTGGTCTGAAGTTTTCTTTCTTTGATGTGTCTTTGCCTGGTTTTGGTATCAGGGTGATGTTGGCCTCGTGGAATGAGTTTGGAATAACTGCCTCTTTTTCTATCTCCTGAAATAAATTGAAGAGTGTTGGTATTAGTTCTTCTTTAAAGGTCTTGTAGAACTCAGCTGTGTATCCATCCAGGCTTGGCCTTTTCTTGGTTGGTGGTCTTTTCATGGCTCCTTGTATTTTCTCACTTGATGTTGGTCTGTTTAAATTGTGTATATCTTTCTGACTTAATTTGGGCAAACTGTATAATATAAGAAATTTGTCGATGCCTTCAATGTCTTCTATTGGAGTATAAGATTTCAAAATAATTTATAATTATCCTCTGTATTTCTGTAGTGTCTGTTGTGATATTACCTTTTTCATCACATATGCTGGTAATTTGAGTTCTCTCTCTCTCCTTATCTTCATTGGCGTGGCTAAGGGTCTGTCAATTTTATTTTTTCAAAAAAATAACTTTTTGATTTGTCAATTTTTTCAATTGTTTTTTGTTTTGTTTCAATTTCATTGATTTCAGCTCTAATTTTTATTATTACTTGCCTTCTACTGCTTTTGCTTCTGGTTTGTTCTTTTTCTAGGACTTTGAGATGTAGTGTGAGGTCATTTATTTGTTGACTTTTTCTTCTTTTAAGGAGTGAACTCCATACAATGAATTTTCCTCTTAGTACTGCTTTCATAGTGGCCCAGAGATTTTGATATGTTGTGTCTATGTTCTCATTTTCCTCTAAGTATTTTTTAATCTCCTCATTGATGTCTTCTGTGACCCATTGTTCATTCAGTAGCATATTTAGTCTCCAGGTGATGGAGAAATTTTTATTTTTTATTTTGTCATTGATTTCCAATTTCATTCCATTATGATCTGATAAAATGCGTGGTAGTGTCTTTACTTTTTTGTATTTACTAACAGTTGCTTTGTGGAATAGTATATGATCTATTTTAGAGAAGGATCCATGTGCTGCTGAGAAGAAAGTGTATCTGCTTCATGCAGGTTGAAATATTCTATATATGTCAGTTAAGTCTAAGTTATTGATTGTGTTATTGAGTTCTATAGTTTCTTTATTCATCTTTTCTTTGGAAGATGTATCCAGTGGTGATAGAGGTGTGTTAAAGTCACCCAAGATTATTGTGTCCTGGTCAATTTGACTCTTGAACTTGAGAAGAGTTTGTTTGATGAACGTAGTTGCACCATTGTTTGGGGCATATATATTAATGATTGTTATGTCTTGTTGGTGTATGGTTCCCTTGAGCAGTATATAATGTCCATCTTTATCCCTTTTGATTAGTCTTGGCTTGAAGTCTATTTTATTTGATATGAGTATGGAAATCCCTGCTTGCTTCCACAGTCCATGAGAGTGGTATGATTTTTCCCAACCTTTTACCTTCAGTCTGTATAAGTCTTTTCCTATCAGATGAGTCTCCTGAAGGGAGCATATTTTGGGATCTTTTTTAAAATCCAATCTGCTGTCTTATGTCTTTTGATTGGTGAGTTTAATCCATTAATATTTAGGGTTACTGTTGAGACAGGGTTTGTATTTCCAGCCATATTTATTTTTTTAAATTTTACTTGAATTTGTTTTCCTCTTTGATTAGTTTTTCCTTCAGTGTACTACCTCCCTCTACTGATTTTCATTGCTATTTTTCATTTCCTCTTAATGAAATATTTTGCCAAGGATGTTTTGTAGTGCCTGTTTTTTAGCTATAAATTCCTCCAAATTTGTTTGTCATGGAAGGTTTTTATTTCATCTTCAAATCTGAAGCTTAATTTTTCTGGATACAAGATTCTTGGTTGGTGCCCATTATCTTTCAGAGCTTGATATATGTTGTTTCAGGGTCTGTGTTGAAAAATTTGCTGTTATCCTAATTGGCTTTCCCTTATATGTAATCTGATTCCTTTCTCTTGTGGCTTTTAAAATTCTCTTCTTATTCTGTATGTTGGGCATTTTCATTATAATGTGCCTTGGTGTGGGTCTGTTATGATTTTGTACATTTGGCGTCCTGTAGGCTTCTTGAATTTGGATTTTTTTTTTTTTTAGTAGGTGTTTCTGTTAAGCAGCTTGTGAGCTGTGCGTGACCTAGGACTGCAGCAGGCTTTGGGTCCAGAGTCTGGAGATTTACTCGAGCCCAGAAGCTCTCATTTCTTCACATTTTTTCTTCCTTCCTTCCTTCCTTCCTTTGTTTCTTCCTTCCTTCCTTCCTTGGTGCTGGGGATTGAACTCAGGGCCTTGTGGATGCAAAGTAAGCACTCTACCATCTGAGCTATATCCTCACCCTTTACACCACATTTTCTTTAACCGTTCATTTGTTTATGGACACCTAGGCTGGTCCATGTTTGCCTATTGTGAATCAAGCTTCTATAAACATGGGCATGCATGCATCACCATAGTATAATGATTGTTCTTTAGGATAAATACCAGGGAGTGATAAAGTTGGGTGATATGGTGGTTTCATGCCTAGTCTTTTAAGGGGCCTCCATACTGATTTCCATAGTGGTCATACTAATTTATAATCCCACGAGAGTGCAAAAGCCTTCCTTTTATTCACATTCTCTCTAGCATTTGTTATTGTTTATAGGTGACTTCCATTCTGACCAGTGTGAGATGGAATCTGAGTGTTTGCATTTCCTTACTTGCTAATGACGGTGAACATTTTTCATATATTTGTTGGCCATTTGTATTTCTACTTTTGAGAAATTTAATTCATTTTTCCATTTATAAATTGGGTTATTTGAGTTTTTAATTTGTTCTAATTAGTTATACATGGCAGCAGAATATAATATGGCTAGGAATATAATATACACATACAAATATATGTGTATGACCTGTCATCCATCATCAAAACATATGCTAATCTCTATTTGCCTATAGGTTTAAATTTAATGATTCAATATACAATGTGATCTAATTTAAATTATACAATTAGAAGATGAATAGGATTATCATCATTTAATATTTTAGTGAACACTTTTAAATAAAGCTGGATCATGAAAATAATAATATTCAATGTCAAAGAATCATTATATTATTGTTTTACATTTTAAAATATTTTAGTTAAATATTATTTTTTCAACTAAAACATTAAAGAATACAATACTGCTTAAAAGAAGAAGTCTTTCCCCACTGCTTATATTTTCCATGTTATTTATTTTTTATAAATAAGATAATTATTACCAGGTTCCCATTTAACTCTCAAGGTGTCTGGAATGTGTCTTGTCTTGGGATTTTGTCTTATTGTTGTGGTGCTAAGTATTTTTTTAGAATAGGATTTGTATAATGAGGGTTAACATTCATGGAACAGCAGAGCTCTCTCATCATGTGCAATAACTTCTGGCCTTATAAAACAAAAAAAAGCTTTCACTATTTAAAAAGAAAATATCATCTATGATAGAATGAATGATGTCCTTGTATGATTATGCTCTTAACCATCTTTCAGGTGATTTATTTATTCATTAATTCATTTATCACATAACACTTAGCATCTGAGTCTTTTAGTTACCAGGCACTGTTTAGATGCTAGGAGAGGCATCAAAACAACATACAAAATCCCTTACTTTTGTAGTCTCCAGATTTCTAAATCACAAATAAGATCCCTAACTCTAGATTCTGCAAGGATGCCTTGTATACTCAACTCAAGCTCTGATGCCCCACAACATGCTGCCCCCACCAGTGTCTGGCATCTCACACTGAATTATGATGTCCTTTTCCATATGGATACTGTCAAGGAAAGGCAGTGCAAGTCAAATGAAAGTTAAAATCTTACTTAGGGGCTGGGGATGTGGCTCAAGCGGTAGTGCACTCGCCTGGCATGCGTGTGGCCCGGGTTCGATCCTCAGCACCACATACAAACAAAGATGTTGTGTCCGCCGAAAACTAAAAATAAATATTAAAAATTCTCTCTCTCTTTTTTTTTTTTTTAAATCTTATGTAGCTGGTGTATATCAGGAAAGACTTGAAGATCAAGTAACTCCTCTCACAAAGCAGGATAGGAGTTTTAGGGTGCAAGGGAAGGAGAGGTGTATTGTACTTGTGAGTCTAGCCCAGCTTGAGGTAATCTTCATCTTTAACTTCTGCCTAACTTCCAGGCAAGTTGATTGGAGATTGTCCTCACTTTTATGCTTCTTGCTTGGGATGGACCTTAAAAAAATTCTATCCCTCCTGACAACTGTCAGAACACTGCTTTCAAGAGCTTTTTTTTTTTTTTTTTTTAATCTTTGCTGTTTTTCAAGGTTGGTTGGGCAGCAAGGAGATAGCTAAACAGTGGAGGAAGGAAAAAGGAAAAGAGGAAGAGAAAACAGCAGATGAGGTTGAAGCAAGCAAAGCAGGGGTCTGTTTTTATTCTCTTACCAGCTCTCTTCACCCTGGTGAAGATACAGTTTGGAATATTACTCAACAATAAAAGAGAATAAAACCATGGCATTTGCAGTTAAATGGATGGAGTTAGAGAAGTTAATGTAAGTGAAGTTAGCCAATCTCAAAAAATCAAATGCTGAATGAATGTTTTCCCTAATATAAGGAGGCTGATTCATAGTAGGGTATGGAGAAGTAGCATGGGAGGAATAGACGAACTCTAGATAGGGCAGAGGGGTAGGAGAGGAAGGAAGGAGGCATGGGGTTAGAAATGATGGTGGAATGTGATGGACATTATTACCCAAAGTACATGTATAAAGACACGAATTGGTGTGAATATACTATGTATATATCCAGAGATATGAAAAGTTGTGCTGTATATGTGTAATAAGAATTGTAATGCATTCCACTGTCATATATAAATAAAAAGTTTATTAAAAATGTGATTGTAACAAAACACATGTATGAAACCTTTTTATATATGAAACCCAATTTTTATATTTAAATAACAACTTCTTTCTTAAAAAAAATCACAGAAAGAATAATAGTTTTAAGGACAGCATTTGATAAGTAGCTGTCCTGTAATTCTAGGACATTTTAGACTTTTCTCATATTGAAATGTTGAATGTAATAACTACCAAGTGGGGATAAATTTAGAAGATGATCTTAATTTATAAACAAATATTGTGAATTTCATAGGACATCCCTCTATAAAAATGGTGTAGTGCACAGTAAAATATATTTTCTATGAAAAGGTCAATGACATGCCAACAGTGTACCACTGAAGAGGAATTGTATCAGGGGCACCTTGGATCATTGAAGGATCATTGAATTAGTACCCAGAACAAAAATACAACTAATAGCCTGTTTTTGTCAATAGTGTGTCTGTTTTTGTTTTGCAGTGCTGGGGTTGAACCCCAGGCTTTATTAATGCTAAGTGAGCACTCTACCACTGAGCACTCTACCACTATCCCCTGGCAGATAGCACTTAACAAGAGAATCAAATTCAGTATCAGCCAGGTATGGAATCAAGTAATAATATACACTTCATATCTGTGTGCCTGAGGCCCCCAGTTTTGCTCACTCTTGGCTGGAGGTTAACTCTAGGTCTTAGGGAAAGCCTGCCTTCCTAGAGGCTGTTCACCCAGTTCTTAGTCTGTGGACTTCCTCCATGTCAAGCCAGGAGGGTCTGTCAGTGCAGCTGAAATCTACTGCATTGGAAGAACTCAGTATCATATACATGACTTTCCTGCCAATGGCATATCCTGCACCCAGTCATGAGGCAACATCACCTGATCCCAAACTGAAGACAAAGCTACAAAACTGACATGTACCATTCAACAACTTAAATGTCAGCAACAAGTTAGAAGCACAGCAAGACTCAGGAACTGTCCCAGACTAGAGGAGACTAAAGAAACAGGACCACTGGACACAATGAATTATGGATTTAAAAACAGCCCCAAGCTAGGTTTTATTTTGGTTATAAAGGGCATTGTTGAAATAATTAGCAAATTATGAATAAGTTTTGTAGATTACATATTAACATTTAACACAATTTGATGTTTTTGATTTTGGTCTTTATGCTATAGTTACATAAAGTAATTTTGTTTTTAGGAAATACAAGCATTTTGTCATAAAGAGGTATCATGTCTCCAACTCACAAATGGTTGAGAGAAAATTATCTTTGTTATATACTTATATTTATCTAGAAAGACAGGAGGACAAGGGTTAAAGCAAAGCTAGTAAAATGTTAACATTTTGGGAATGTTTTCTAGGAATTCTTTGTACTAACATTACAAAACATTTAAGAAGTTTGAAATTATCAAAATAGAATATTTCTAAGAGAAACATAAAATTTTAAAATCAACAAGTAACATTACACTCAATAAAATAAGCCATAGATCTATATAGATACTATTAATTGAATAAAGGGAAAGTTGGATGAGGCATAGGGATATATGTAACAGTCTCAAATTATCTTCATATAAAATGCTAAATAACTACAAAGAGTGAAGGCAACATTACAGAACAGAAACCCTACCACCTTTAGGGATCAATGCTAACATCATCAGTAATGGGATTCAAGGGGAAAGTCATAGAAGCATTTCGGCAATACTCTTGCCAAATAACATGTAATCTGGTTCCAGTCATAAAAATACAGAAAAGTATATCTGAGGCACATTATATGAGCATTCTTCCTTATCAGATTCACGATCATGAAGGTCAAGGAAGAGACTGAGGAATGTTTGACCCTGAAGGAGTCAACAAAATGCGACAATTGGGTACATTTCATGAATCTGAATGGTACACTGTTGTTATGAAGCACATTATTAGGAAAGTAGCAAAACTGGAAAGAATCTGATGATGGTAGAATATATTATAATAGAATGTATTAGTATTAATGTATCATTTATGAAAGCTGTATTGCATTTTTGTAGCATATTCTGAATTGTAGGAAATACTAAAGTAATCATGAATGGTGGTGTATGTCAGCAATTTAATTCCAAATGGTTCAGGGTGGAAATGGTTCTTATACTAGAGCCTGGAACTTTTCTTGAATATTAAGAGTATTTACAAAACATCAAAATTGTATAAATGAACAAAGAGAAAAGGTGAAAAGCCCTAAGCGCATTTTGTTTCTCACCAGGAAAGGGATATAAGTTAATGCATAAACCATTAAAAGTATGTAAGTTTGATGACAGTATAATAATTGTAATACTTTAAAGTAGTACTGGCCCACCAAAATGCTGTCTGTCTAAATCTCTAGGTCCATATGTGGTGATACAATTTGTATCATATGAATAATTCATCGTTAATATTATATTTAGATACATGGAGGTAATATTGATCCCTTGATTGTTTAGGTGCCTTTTAAATATCTGGCATTTAGACAGTTTGATGACATTAATATCTGAGATACTAGTTCACACTTGTACTTCAAATTTAGTGATACGTGCAAAGAAATTTCAAATATTGTGTGAATTCCCTCATATATCTGTGTGACAAACATATTTTCCTTCAATAAATTTTCCACATCACACATTTAGTGGGAAACAATTAAAATGCCAATGGTCTGACAGATATGATGCTATCATTAATATCAAATATTTTCCCCTTAAAACTTCTGTGTATTCCTGTGATGCTTCCCAAAGTAGATCTTTTCTTGGCTTATCAGTAGATCTTAAGGCAGAAGTTCTAGTGGGTCAAGAACAAATTCTGTAGCAAGTGGAAAGAAAAATAATTATATTCTTCATCTCAAACACTTCATAGTTAACTAAGCAAGAATTAGTAAACAAAAACTTAATAACTTTTCCATGTTAATATAGTGAAAACCATGTGTGCATGACTACAAGGTAACTCTGAAATATAATTTGCCCAGAGTTGCCCACTGATTTATCAATGTGGCTGAGGATCAGAGCTTCAGGTTTTCCACCCTGCATTCAGGAATTCAACAGCCTTATATGTTAAAGCATTTGGCAAGCTCTGAGTGACAAGATGAAGATGATGAAAGCCATCATCATCTTCATCTTGTCACCAATCAGACCCCCTAAGTTTAAAAACACAAGGACAGGATACTTCCTTAGAGTGGTGGGTGCTATGAGAGGTATAAAACAAGGGTATACTATTGGAACACAGAAGTGACTTCTGTCCCCATTTTAGGTCAATAGTACAGGTTGTGGGTTGAGGTGACACCTGAAGGATAAAAAGGAAGTATGACAGAGAGAGAGAAGAGGTGCCTGCAAAGAGTGAGAGGTGAGGAATACAAGTATCACAGCGTGACTTGAAGCTAGAGCAGAGGGGCAGAGTAGGGTGTGTGCAAGAGATAAGCTGAATGACCTGATGGAATTCAATTGATTTGGATATCTGAATTCCTTGCTAGGAAAGCTGGAACTTTTCTTGAGAGCAAAACCAATGACAAAGTCAATGTCAGGGCATTTGAAATGCTTGACCAAGTGTTCCTAGATGAGTCTGGGCTTTTGGCCACAACCAGATAGAAGTGGGTGATGCCTTTGTTTTCATAGTGGTGGCAGAAGTGAAAAAAAAAGTCAATCCAGAAAAAGGTATGTACAGACAGTCTGAGCCTTTACAGGCCATGAATGTGAGTAAATGATAAATGAGTTTATTCTTCATTGGTATTTTTTTTTCCAAAATTTTCATTTGATGTTTGTTTTTAAGAAAAACAATTGAATTCACGTAGAAATCTATTCACCAATCCAAGGAAAGCCATGCCATCTGCTGTGTATTGTGTTTTTCAGAAATCAACTAATAAATCCAAATTCAACCATAGTTTGGCAACATACCTGCTCTAGCTTTTCTAGATAAAGCCTCTGGCCAACTTCTCATTCATCTGAAATAAGGCAATTATTATTTACATTGCTTAGTTTAAACAGAGATTATCATGAATATGATACATTACTTAGAAAATGTAGCTTTTTCAAAAGAACTTTAAGGGACTAGAACTAACTTGAATATGGCTTAAAATAATCACACAAACAAAATAAAAGTCCACTTATTTTAAGTTTATATAGAGAATAAGTATGTACAATGCTGTTAAACTTCCGAATCCCCACTGGTCTATTAAATGTAAGTCATTTCAGATGGTGCTGCTTTAGCTAACTAACGGGCAACAATTGGACTCCTATTTTTAGATGGCAATAGAGTGTGATTCTTAGGAAAACTCTGCCCTTTAGAAACTTCTTATCAAATTTTTCACTTCAATGTCATTTTCCTTAAAATAAATTTTCCATTATCTACTTTCAGAAAATTAAACATTTAACATCTTCTCAATGCTATCAAATTTTCAGCCCATTAAATTAAATACATATGTGAAGAAAGAGGTATTATCATAGCCTCATGTGAAAATCTGGTCAAAGTTTCAAAATATTGTTATGTGGAATATGACTAACCATCTTTTATTAACATGGTACACAAAGATTCCAGAAAATTCTATTGAGAGACAGAATAATGCCACGTGCTATATGGCACATGCCTGTAATTCCCAGTGACCCAGGAGGCTGAAGCAGGAGGATGGCAAGTTTGAGGCCAGCCACAAAACAAAAATTATAAAGGAGTAGGGATGTTGCTGGGGGTGGGGTAGAGCATCCCTGAGTTCAGTCACTATAAACACATACACACACACGCACATGCAGTATAAATATTACTTAGAGCCAGTTTAAACTTATGTTTCTTTGATTTGTGACTTTCCAGATTTGTAAACAATATGTAGCTGTTTAACTGTAACTGATTTCTTCCCTGGATTTGGGACCAAAGTTTTTGAAACATTTTTGCTAATTACACTTATGTGTTTACAAACATGTGGAAAAGCTTCAAACTGTACCCCATCTAGACTGTTCTTCATAAAAACGGTATTCTCTTACTGATTCCTCAAACAAGGTCCAAAAAGTAAGAGAATACTGAACATACTAAGTACTTTGAGGTGATAGAAATACTGTGATGTCCAAAGCCTTTATACAGTTTAAATGTGAAGGTAAGTAATTGGACTGACAGGGTTCTCAGGCTTTTCTTCTCTTTTTCAAAATGAAATGACTTGAGTACTAACTTTGGGTGAATTATAGTCATAGATATTAGTGGAATGTATAATGACATAGTCAAACATGCAGATAAAATAATTTGATCAACCTTCTTCCTCAGTATCTTTCTTTTCCCTCTCCTCCCTTCCCCATTGAAGGCATTCTGCAGGGATGACAGAGACCTGACTTTGCATCTTGATAGAACAGTGCTTTTTTACTCCTGTTAAAGTCGGCCTGCTTTGGCAAACTAATGCTCTGCAAGGATATCTAGAGGAAGTACTAGAGTAACTTTCAAGTATTCTTCAACCTATTTATAAGCACTAAAAAATAAACATGTCTTTCTCCCAGAAAAATTAATGGAAAATGTTCCCCTCCCCCAAAAATATTCCTTTGCATTGTGTCTCCATTTACACATTCATTCATCAATGTCTTATTAAATGATACACTGCCTGATATTTTCTGGTATGAATGAATGAGAACATCTTGTATTCATATCATCTTTAACAATTTACAGAAATATTTCACAATTTTTTTGGTGCATAATATTCTAATTTCATGGTTGAGAGAGACTTCAATCCTGGGCCTTTCAGTTTTTTTTTTTTTTTCAGAAAAATATGCATGTAAGCCAACAAGCTGATGGACAAAAAATATCAGCTAGCTAGGATCTTATAATTACATACTAAAAGTTATGTAATTTGTTCCCCATTTCAGCACCTTTTACTACATGGATTTTTATAAATCTTAGATTTGCTCTTCTCTTGATTTCACTAGAATGCAAAGGCAAAAGAAAACATCATATTGAGGCCTGACTTAACATAGACCTGCACTATTTTTCTGTGAGTTAAGAAGATCATGAAAACTCCTTCAGAGCCCTAAACCAAGGTTTATTAATTTCAAATATTCAATTCAATAAAAAAATCTACTTTAAGTTAAAGGACAGTTAAAAATATCATTTAACTTGAATAAAGTTAACAAGTGTCTTTTAAAAATAAGACCTCCAGATACTTTATAAAAATTGAAAATCTGTTTGTAATTCATTATAGTTATAGATTATCATGACCTTCAGTTAATATTCATAAGTCAACTAAACAACTCAGTATTTCAACAAAGTCAAAACAAGACAAATCAGAAATCTGAAACCCAAAAGATAAACAAAGCATAACTCACCTCAGCCAGATAGTCCTCAAGGGTTTGACATGAAGGCTGTGGGTTGGAAGTAGCACCTGCTATGTTTTCTCCCAGGTTAAAACTTCTGTTGTGTACCCAGTTGTCCCTTTTAAGTCTGACACAAGGACACCCTGGGACTGGCCTCCCACAGTGAGCACAGGGTAAACAACCTCTCTGTGTTTTCACCAGGAATCTGCTACTAACCTCCTGAAGCCTCTTACTGATTCTGTGAGGATTTCAAAAGGCAAATTCTTGGTATTTCATTTTTTTCCCCTCCACTTGCATTAAAAAAAATGCCATAGGAATAAATAGAATTTCTCAGTGAAAAGAATCTTAACATTGAAAATCCATCAAAATAGAGTAGGGCATATAATTACAAGTTTTAAAGAGTTTTGAAGATATATCCATATTTCTTGGGGCCTCCTAACAAGAAATTCAAACAATACATGTGGAGAGTAATGGCAGGCAGAGATGTGTGACTTAAAGGGTAACACTTCTGCCTTCTTGAAAGGCTCTCCTTCAGGGTTTCTTGAGGACACCATTAGAAATACTGGTATTTGAACAGTAACCGTGTGAGATGATGGATATCTTAGTTTATTTGACTACAAAGACATTTCACTCTGCTAAATTGTATTAAAGCATCATGTACTCCTTAAACATATACAACTAGAAAATAAGAGTGAAGCTAAACTAGAAATACTTGTATTATTAGACCAATTGAAGAATTTAAAAACCATCCCTTAAAGAGATTTTCAAGCATTTGCTCTCACCATCTACATATTCTAATTATCACCTGGAGAAATCAAGCATTGGGCACTGAGAAATAATTCACAGCAACAACCACAGGGGCAGAACAAGATAGATGAGTTGATGATTAAGAATTCAAGACAATCAGCTCATAATTTTGTTACTGAGATATCAGAGGTGGGACCTGTCAATTCTCATTTTAATTGCCCCCAACACTGACCATGGAATTATTTTTAACCACATTGCAAAGTAAACTTCCTTTGAGCCCTGTGATATTCTTTCCCTGTATCAAAAGAAGACCTTACATAGAGAGGAAACACTGCAAAGGTCATTTTGTCTCTAGGTAACATCTGGGGTAATATCAAGTATCACAATAAAAAATGGTTAATTTACCGAGTATCAGAATGTGCTAAGAGGGTAGAACTAGCAATCCAATACCCTTAGGGTTTAAGTTGAACACTTTCAACCAATAATTAAATTTTTACTATTCTATGTAAAGAAAGGCCTGTAAGTAACTTGGTCACAATATAACTGTCTGAATTATAAAGCTTCAAAAGTGCTGAGGTGAAAGTCTGGTAGAAATAGAAAATAGGAGAGAAAGCCATACAGACACAAAAAAGTGTGAGGGATATAAACTTCCTGGACCAATATTTCAAAAGTAAGTTCATTTAATAAAATTACTTCTGAAAATTGTATTGTCTGATTAGATTTTGCATCCTACTAATCTCATATTTTTTTCTCACTAAAAGTTATGCATTGGAGACAAATTAAGGAGATTAAGCTATTTTTTGTTGGTGTACATGTGGACATACTTCTGGATTTTGTGTTCTTCTACACAGAGTTCATTATATTCTTACCTTGGTGTTTTATCAGAAATTTCATTTTTAATTTCAGACACTTGAGATTCTAGCTTTTCAATTCTGAATTGCATCAACTTCATTAATGAAACCTTATTATTTTCATTTGAAGCTCTATCAAATGTCTAAAGGAAATTGAAAGAACATATTTAAAAAGATATTTTTATAGTAGATGAACACAATATCTTTATTTTAATTTTATGTTGTGCTGAGGATTGAACCCTGTGCCTCACATGTGCTAGGTACTCCAGCCATAAATGACATATTTTTTAAAATAATTATTACCCAAATAATTATTTGTATATTTTGTTACTTTAATTTAGAATCAGTAACTCAGAGAGCAATTTTAAACATGTGGACAAAAGATGGTGGAGTTTTATCATCAAAGTCAATTGCTTTTTTTTTTTTTTCTCTATTCTTTAGGGTTGGAACCCAGGGCCTTGCAAAGGCTACACAAACTACCACTGAAGTAGGACCTCAGCCATAAATCATTCTCATGTTAGCATCAGTAATGTGAAAAATAAAAAAGTATAAAATCATTTAATAATTGAAAAAAATCAAGAGAATGGTACACTCTGACTTCACATTTTTTTTTTTTGTTTCCTGCTAATTGTCTTATTAATACAACTACCCTTAAATATTGAATGATTCTCTGATAAAGTTATTTTTTCTGAAAGATGAAGTCAGTTTTTACAATGATGGGAAAATGAGATATTTAAAAATGACATCTTACTCTGAAAAATCTATAAAAGAAGTTTTCTCAAGGAATGTAGATGACCCACATAAAATGGAAATTTCCAAAATAAAATTTTCAGTGAAATTAATTAAAACACATTACAGATAAATAAAATAACCTCTGAAAATGGAGATGCTTGTTTTTGGTTTTCCTCTAAAATCTCTCTTGTTCTTTGTTCAATCTCCCATCTATGAGGCTCTCCTTGACCATTTTTTATTTTATTGTCCTGCACATAAATTTTGAGGTTTGCTACATCTTCTTCCAACTTCTTTTGATTGTTCTGTACTTTTTCACATGTATATTGTAGGCTTTCCAAAGCAAGTTCAAATTGTTCATCCAAATGTGAATATTTTGAAGCTGTAGCTTCTAGTTTTATATTGCTTAGGGCCTTACTAAGTTGCTGAGACTGGCCTTAAACTTGTGATCTTCCTGCCTTTGTCTTCCAAGTCACTGGATTGCAAGTGAGAAAACATGCATGATATTACAAAAAATGTAAAAATAAAACTCAGAATTTATAAAAAATGCACTATAAAGAAAGTGTAATAAAATTAATTATAATAAAAATACAAATAACACTGTCCACTGACGTTTTTATCCTTAAACATTTAACATAATTGAAATAGGTGCAGAGCAATGGTTGACAAATACAATTAATACATACTTTACAATTGATTTGATCTAGTTTCTTCTTCAAACCCTGTGCCTCATATTCTACTTCAAGGTGATTACTGGATGAATGTTCTAGTGAAGCCTCTGACATAGGTTGCTCTGTCAGGTTATCAGCCAGTTCTTGTGGAAGTTGTCTCACAACTACCTGAGGAGATATGTCTGTTAAAGATTTTGTAAATAACTTCACTTTTTGTTAATAATGTTTAAAACTGAAATGTTATCATTAATTCATCTTCTTTTCCTCATGTGTAAATTCTGTTTATTTCTGAATTCTAACAAGGACACGGAAGGTGCTTTCTTCTTGCCTAGTTACCATCATATCCCTTAGACAATAGATTCAGCCCTGTATCGACTTCACATTTGATGAAATGCATCACAACCTACCAAATTCTCAAACAGAAATGGTTATGCAGGTCTGCTAGGAGTAGTGAAAACTGTACAGAAAATCATCCCTTTTTTAACAGAGGCTCAACTAAAAAACTGAGCTCTAACTACATTCAATCCTCTGTGTGAATCCAATAGATTCCCACCTCCTAAAAAAGTGAGGTCCCACTCAACCTGACCTTTACCTTCTTCACTCTCTTCAACTCCTTCAACTCTCTCCCCTCCTCACCCCATTCTCACTGTACAAAAATCTACTTGTTTAAATTGGAATTTAAATTACTTTGTTGAAAATGGGAATTTAATGCCAAATTAATGAATCAGGGAGCTGCAATTATCTTTGTACTAGAATAGTTCCTATCTGTTACATGATAGCAATTGAACCTTGAAATGAAAAGTATTAGCAAGTTATCTGTGAAGATAGGCAATAAATTCCAGAGTCAGCAGGAAAATTAAATCCACAAATTGCATTTGTCCCAAATTATATTAATGATAGTACATTTTTTTATAGTGTTGGTAGGAGATGAGAATAAAAAAATTGAGCCAGTTATTTTCAGAATTAAGTCAAACTTATGTGAATAAAATCAAATTATCAGTTAGAAATGTATAAAATGCTAGTGAAGGAAGTCTATTAAAAACTATATTATCTACATTTCACTTCAGCTTGGAAACTTGGAATGGATTATTAAAGTAATCCACTTAATTTAATCTACATATGAGCATTCCCATTTATCTGTCTCATCATGGTCTTAAAAAGTATGGCAACATGAAGACTTTCAAGTTAGTATTGAGGGCTGGAGTGTAGGCCTGGTGTTAGAACATGGGCATAGATTGCACAAGACCATGGATTCCATCCCCAACAGCAAAAACAGATATTGTTTCAGCAATGTTAATTCTGTATTATTAATATCAGCATATCTCTACTAAAAATCTATGACTTATTCTCTTGAAACTTCATTCCTATGTAAAGAAATAATTCCTGGTAAATACACAATGTCTTTACTCAAAATAAAGCATCTGCAGTTCTAAAGCTTTAAATGTTTCTTCCATTTTTAAATGTTAAAATCAGTTTCACATAAGGCGAAACTTTTTCCTTTTAATTGGCCCACATTTTACTATTCATCAGATAGGGTGTGTTACTCTAAAACATGTATACAATGTGTAACCATCATTGGCAGATTTATTACTTCAAACATGAATCATTTCATTGTGTTGGAAATCAGGTTTGCCATCATCAAATTTCACTGAATTCTCCTTCAAACACAATCCATATATTTTGCTTAATACTTACTTTTCTCTCAGAGTTCTTTTTATATTTATCTGATTTTTCTTTTAAGTGACAATTTCTATTCATTAACTCCATATGTCTGTTTTGTAGCTTGTGACTGGAGTTTTCATCCTCATCCTGACTTAGTTTTATGGTATCCCATTGCTCTTGGGTATAAACAGGCAAGCCTTCTGTATCATCAACTTTGTTGTTAAAGTCATGGAACTGCTGTCTTAGAAATATAATTTCACTTTCCATTTGAGATAATCTCTCATCTATAGGTTCCAGTTCTTTGTAGTTTTGACTCTGTTCATTTTGATACATGTGCTTCATTTCATTCATTTTGTAGTTTTGACTCTGTTCATTTTGATACATGTGCTTCATTTCATTCATTTGGCACTGGTTTTGTTTTAGGTCTCTTTGTACCTGGTTCAATACCATAGTCACTTTTCTAAGATCATGCTTTGTTTGAATATAGAGGCCTTTTTCTTGGTCTCTGAATTTTATTCCAGGCTTGGAAAACTTTGGGGACTGAATCAGCCTCCTAACATTTCGTTTTGATATTTTGAAATTACTCTTGTCCTCTAAATCAGGGCACCCATCTCTTGCTGTCTGGGAAAGAAGTTCTTGTTTTCTTTGTGATGTCTGACTTTCATCACAAGGGTGTGGAGCAACAGCCTGACTGGCAGGGTATGATTTGGCTTCTGTTTCCTGTCTATTGGTATTTTGTTCTTTATTTTTCAGCTTAATATTTAGCTTTGTAATTTCAGTTTTCAGAGAATTAATCTGTTTATTATATTGCAATGTTGTTTTCCTAAATGTTTCCTCCATTAATTTGATTCTCCTATGAAGGTCATGACACTCTGCTCTTGAAATATCAAGATATTTCTTTTTGTTTTCCTCATTCTGACATTTCATTTGGTTCATTTCCAGACTCAGCATATCACATTTATCCTTCAACATGTGGAATTCATGCAAGGGCACTTTCTCTGTTTCATTCCTGGTAGAAACCTAAGGAAAATCAAGGAGACCTTTAGCTAGCACTCAATGAAATTAGATGTCACTATACCTCTGAAACTAAAGTTTGAACATGTACATTTATGCAATGAAAGGGTTGCAATACATGGATATCCAAGTGGAGAAAAATTAGATGTGAATTTCAGAGGTTAGAGAAGCAAAACTTTCTAAGAGTTCACAAGGTGTATTGAAGAAAATCAATCTATGAGTGTAAAAAATGATTATAGAATTTCAAAACTGAAGAAGCCTTTTTCTAAATTACAACAGATTGAAGACATCAGGTAAGTGATTAGGAACTTTGACCATGTTAAAGCATGAAGTTTGTGGGCTGGGTTTGTGGATCAATAGTAGAGTGCTTGCCTTGCATGTGTGAGGCACTAGGCTCAATCCTAGGCACCACACATAAATAAATGAATAAAATAAAGGTCCTTCAACAACTAAAATAAATAAATTAATAAAGTTTGCACTCTGATACTGATACCTCATGTATACAGCCAGCCAATCCATAATAAGGGCCTTAGCTCTACACACATTTGGACAGATGAAATTTCCCAAAGTTCTTTAAGTTCCCTATTTCTGAAAATATTCTATATGTATTCTATTTTTTCAACATTTTTGCAATCAATTCTTATAATTGTAGCTATTGGTAAATGATAAATCCAGGCACTGTACTTAATTAAGCATTTTACATACACCAATTAACTTTTTATCACAATCTGAAACAAGGAATAATATAAATGTAAGCAAGCTGCTTCTAGTGCTCTTTCATCAAACTAGTCATTTCTCTGCTGTAAAAATAAAATCACAAAAGAAGGTTTGTGTTTTATAATATTAATCATAAATAAGATCCTATTTGGTGTGTTCTCAGAAAATCATGAGATTGCTGCTCATTAAGATTTGTTTCTTTTTTTGTAAAGTCTGGAACACGAGTAAATGTGAAATAAAGGAAATGAACTGATCTCATTTATCAGGGAAGACATCCTTATCAATTACTAAATAAAATATTATGAAATATCATAGTCTCCAAAAGTTTTTTTTGTACTGAAATAGGAGATTACTTGGAGAAAACTGTTTCTCTTCTCCTACATGAGGAAATGCTATCTTAACTAGGGTCTCTGCTGGCTGTGCTTTGCCTGCTTACTGAATGGTGGGAATAATAAACTAACCTCCATATTAATATACCAAGAGGGTGAAATCACTGCCCCAAACTAGAACTTTATGTTAGTAACAAGGGTTTTGAGATTATGAAAGTCATCAATTCCTATGGAAATTATTATTGGATGTGGCCAATGTGAAAGTCACTATTGGACTGCTGCTGACAAATGGAGTTGAATTAAGAGCATTAATTAGGCCAATGCGACCAAAATGCCACCCTCAACCCCAGAATAGATACATTAAAAATATACATATATGGCTTTAAAATTATCTATACTTTTACACGATGGATCTAGATACTGTTCTATGTATGTTCACAGATGCATGCAACACATTCACACAAAGAGACAAGCACTTGAAAACAACACAAAATAGTTTAAGAAAAAAAATTTCTTTTTATTTTTTGCCATGCCTCTCTCCTTTTATTTGCAAAGATGATTTGACAGAATTCTATCTTATAAATTCTGACATTATATTCTTAAGAATATATTGCCTCTGGGAGTCCTTAGGTTTGGCTAACACCTAAAGATTCATTTCAGTAAGGTATTGGTCTCATATTAGCAGTGGGGAGAAAGTCTAAAATCTTAATCAAGAGCAGTATCTGCAAATTTAAAAAAAAACTACTAAAAACAAGGAATCTATTAAACTATACAGACCTTTATCTCAAATAAATTACTCAAATTTTAACTGTAAAAATGACAGGTAAATTTGTCACATAGAAAAAATTGTCTTTAAAACATAAAACAGAATTATAAAAAACAATTTTTTAAAAACTCAGTTAACTTGTCCCATGATATTTTCAAAGCCTTTATCCTGTATCTGAACATAACATTCCCTAAGTTAACATTTATGCTACTGATTGAACTCAACTCACCTTTTCAAAACATATGCTGAGCATCTATATGATGCCAAGATAAGCAATAAATGAATTTAGCTATAAATGTTATGATTTCATCTTAGGGAGAGACGACATTTTGGTTTAAACCCAAATAATAGAGAGTCACATACTGTGTAACAACAGCATATTTCAATAGTGGTCCCAGAAGTTTGTGGAAGATATAGGCATTTTGTATAAACACATGCCTACAATGATTGCATAATGAATGCCAACAACACATTTCTCAGATCATGTCCCCATAATTAAGTGAAACATGACCACACATATTATGTTAAAGGGATATTATGAATAGAGTAAGAAATATGAAGCTATACTGAAGACTAATTTACCTGATTTGAGTTACTTTCTTACAGTCTTTAATTCTGTTTTTAATGTCCCAGAAGACAGTTGAAATTCTTTGTTCAATTCAATTTTTTTATTATGTTCCTCATCTTTTTCTCTTAACTGGTTATTCATTTTTTCAAAAAGCTGGTCAAAATCTCTTAACTTCTTCTATTTTCCTTTTAAATCATGCCTGCAGTTCAATATGGTTATCTTAAAATTCATTTTATCAGAAAACAAATGTGCATTTTGTGTTCTGGTTCTTCATAGGTTGATTCATTAGGCTAATAAAAATTCTATGTTCTAAGATTCTTTTCCTTTCTAGCTCACCTTTTTAAATTTCTCCTTCAAACTTTTAAAAAACATATAAGTTAATAACGAAAGATCTTTCTGTCAGTTGGGAAATGGCTGTTACTAGTAACTCCAGTAGATACTATGGAAAGGGACTTTTGATATGGATCCATAAATTGAGTGTTTGAAATGATTTGGGGTGGGGAATCTGGGATGTGGATCAATGGCAGAGTGCTTGCCTGCTGGGGGCCCTGTGTTTCATCCCCAGCATTGCCAAAACAAACAAACAAACAAACAAACAAAACAAAGATCATTTTTGCACTTCCTTAGGCAAAAGAGTTTTAAAGACTAATTCACTAGTACTTAGCCTTTATATTCTTGAAATAAAACAGCAAGCACTGCAATTGAATGCCATTGTAACATGCCAGTTTCAGAAGTTGTTCACATAGCATATGTCTGCATATTAGCAAGACCAATTTAAAGAGTCCAGTTCCTGTTGTTACAACTTTTAATGTTTCTTTTAGATAACACTTTCAATTTAGCTTGTTTATCATTATGTATTTTATAAACAATTCAAAATCCCCTTTGGAATAAGGCACAACCTAATATTTAGTCCAATGATAACGAATATATGTCCTTTCAACATAGAAATTTGACCAAATTTTGTTTACATATGAGGGAGAAATTTTAAAAAAATAATAATTATTTTCCATTTCACATTTGGTTTAATGGATGTTAGGATTCAAACCATAACCCAGGGTGTAATTCCACAGGAGCATACTTACTTAGTTGCACTAACCCTTGGGTTTGATCCCAAGCACCAGAAAAAAGGAAAAAAAAAAACCCTGCATAAATATTTAAAAACACATTTTGGGGTGCACAAAAATGGCTATTTTATAGGACAAACCCCCAAGACAAAAGGCCAAATGTTTTCTCTGTTAAGTGGATGTTATTCCATAATGGGGGATGGATGTGTGGGGAAGAATGAAGGGACTTTAGATTGTATAGAAGTAAGTGAAAAAAGGAGAGGGTTTGTGGGGTTGGGAATAATGGTGGAATCAGATGGACTTTCTTACTCCATATACATGTATGATTACATTACTGGCATGACTCTATACCATGTTCAGCCATAGGAAGAACTTGTGCTCCATTTGTGTATAATGTGTCAAAATGCATTCTATTGTCATGTATAACTTAGAACAAATTTTTTAAAAATGGCCATTTTATCCTCTTTGGTGGAATTATAAATCAATATAAACTGTCTTGAGAACAATTTAGAAATATTGATGAAATGTCTTTTCATGAAGTTACTCTTCTTTAAACAAATAATTCTATATTGACAAAATTATTCAAACTAAGCAGAAATATAAATTAATTTCCATGAAATTATGTCATTTGCAGGAAATGGATGGAAACTGAGCAATTTTTTAATCAAAATAAGTCACATTTGTAAGGTTAAGTTTCATATGTTTTCTCTCATGTGGAAACTAGAAAGGCAAAGGAAAAGAAAGGTGTGGGGTGGTCTCAGGGAGATCAAAGGAACTCATTGGAGTAGAGGGAGAAGGGGAGGGAAAGAAAAAAAGGGAATAATACAGACCAAATTATATTATTATATAGTGTGTACACATGAATATGTAATAAAATCCCACCATTTAAACATGTATAATGCATCAATAAAAATGTGGAATAATTTTTGTAAATGAGGTTCTGTGAAGTATTGATTGTAATACCAAAAAAAATGAATGAAAAATAATCCCAAATTCCACTTGTTAAATCAATAGTGTGATCCTTCTGATAGTGAGATTTCTATATAGCCATTGAAATTATGATTGAAAATAACGTGAATTTAGTTATTAGAAAGAATCATAGTTTGCATATGTTTCCTTTTTTAAGGATTTCAGATTCTACAAGTATAAGTAGTTTTCTCCCTTGCAAAATACCAGCAGGTAAGTCAGCAATTAAAAAATTCCCTATGTATCTTCAGTGTGAAGAAAAGAGTTCAAACCTTCTTTCAATCTAGGGTATCATACCTCAAGTGGCAGAGTTCTTGTTTCCATTTTATTTCTCTCTGCTCTAACTTAGAGTTTGCATTTTCCATTTCTGATAACTCCTCTTTCATTCCACAAAGTTTATTTTCCAGTTTTGCTACTTCTTGTGTATGTAATAAACACTGTGAACAGTGACTTTTTTCAAGTTCTATTATTCTTTGACATGAATCAACTGCATTTTGGATTTTTGGTAGGCTATGAGAATCTGCATCATAGAGAAAACAAGATAGAAATAAAATATTTGAGTATTTTCATCCGTGAAGGATTCTACATTTTTCCATGTACTCCCTCACACACTGAACAAATGTGTAAAGAGTACCTATGACATGGAAGCCATTATACTAAGTTCTACAGATAAAACACATGAGAACTCTGCTCTCCTTTAGTTTAAAGTCTAGTAGAGATGACTTACAGTGGAAGATTCAGCCTAGACAGATGACCTAATAAAGCATTAAAACAAGATCAAGGGTCAAGCTGTTTATATGTAGCCTAACTGAATTCCAAAACATAATGAAAAAGCAGAAGAGGCCTGAAAGATATTTTTCAAAACAAATTACACTTTTAGGAGGCAAACTGAAAGTAACCAAAGAGCATGGTGACCCGTTCATTCACAGGTTTGAACTCTGTGGGTTGTCACATAGAAGAGCAATCAACTACTGGAAGTCAAGACAAAATAAAATATAGCAAAGAAAAAGGCAGAAAGTAGCAAACCTTTAACCATAACTCCAGATGTAAATATTCTCAACTCCCCAGTTAAAAGACACTTATTGGTAGAATGGATTCAAAAACAAGATCCAACTGATGTTGTTTTTGAGAAACTCATCTCATATGCAAAGCTACTGTATTAGTTTGCTTTTCTGCTGCTCTGACTAAATGACCTGACCGGCACAACTGTAGAGGAGGAAGAGTTTATTGAAGGGCTTACAGATTTGGAAATTTTAGACCATAGAAGGCCAGATCCATTCCTTGGGGCTTGGGGCAAGGCTGAATATCATGGTGGGAGAATGTGTTGAAGAGAATCAGCTCAAGTTATGATCAGGAAGCAGAAAGAGTTCACTTGTTGATTGCCAATATATACCCAAAGCCACTCCCCAATTCTCATGTCCTCCACCCTACCAGTTTTCAGTTACCACACAGTTAATCCCAATCAGGGGATTAAATCATGGATTGTGTTAAGACTCTTAAACTCAATCTTGTCTTCTGAACCTTCTTGCCCTGTATCACACATGAGCTTGTGGGAGACACCTCATATCCAAACCATGACAGACACTCATAGACTGAATGTAAACTACTGGAAAATTTTTCCATTCTTAAATTCCTAAAAGAAGCAGGAGTAGCTATTCTCATCTGACAAAGCAGATTTGGAGCAAAATTCATAAAAGACAAGGAATGCTTTACATACTAGTAAAATTTCAATTCAACAAGAAAATATAACAATAGAAATTATGTATACCCCAAATGATAGTGAACCTAATTACATAAAACAATGCTTCTTTAAATCAGCAGAGTATAGTAAAGCAGCCACATCAATATTTATAGCAACTCAATTCACAATAGCTTAACTATGGCACCAACCTAGATAGATGAATGTATAAAGAAATTGTGGTATACATACACAATAGAATATTACTCCTCATTAAAAGAGAATAAAATTATGGCATTTGCAGGTAAATGGATGGAGTTGGAGAATACCATGCTAAGCAAAGTAAGCCAATCCTAAAAAACCAAAGGCTGAATGTTCTCTCTGATAAGTGAATGCTGATCCTTAATGGGGGGTGGGGAGGTGTATGGGAAAAATGGAGGAATTTTGGGCAAATGGGAGGGAGGGAAGGTGAGGGGGCATGGGATAATGAGATGGACATCGTCACCCTAGGTACATGTATGACTGCACCTATGTTGCGATGCTACATCACGTACAACCAGAGAAATGAAAAGTCATACTGCGATTGTGTACAATGAATTAAAATGCATTCTGTTGTCATATATACCTAAATAAATAAATAATGCTTCTTGACATTAAATATCAGATAGACCCCAATAACACTAGGGAATTTCAAAACATCCTTGTCACCAATAGATAGGACATACAAGGGTAAAAATAGACATTTTGACATAAATAATAGTATAATTGAAATGTACCTAATAACTACAGAATATTTCACCACAAAATAGCTGAATTTCACTATCTTCCCAGAAGTGCATGGAATCTTTCAATGAATCTTTGTAATTCATTGCAAATATATAAAATCCTCATATAATTCTATGCATTCTATGAGATCACAATGAAATGAAACAATAGCAAGAAAAATAAGAGAAATCACATAAATAGAACAAATACTCTTTTAAAAGAGGAGTAGATTATAAAAGAAAAGAAAGAATAAACAAAGAAATATTTGGAAACAAATCAGAATAGAAATACAACATATCAAAATCTCTGGGACATCATGAAGTTGGTTTTGAAAAAATTCATAGTACTGAGTGCCTTCACTAACAAAATAGAAAGTTTCCAAATAAATAATCTAATATTCCAACTTTCAAGGTCTTAGAAAAGGAAGAACAAACTAATTCCCAAGTAAGTAGCATATAGGAAATAATCAAGATTAGACTAAGATTAATTGAGAATAAAAAAGACATAGGACCAATGAAACAAAGTCAGCTTTTTCAAAAGATAAATAAGGCCAATAAACCATTAGCCAAACTGACAAAAAAAGGAGACAAATCAACAAAATTGTAGATGAAAAATGAGATACCATTAGCAATATTTCTGAAATCCAGAGGATCATTAGGAACTATTTTTAAAGTTTGTACTGTAATAAACTGGAAGATCTAGAAACCTTGACAAATTTCTAGACATATATGAGCTGCCAAAATTACACCAGGAAGACATCAGAACCCAAAACAGATCAATATAAAGTAATGAAATTGAAACAGCAATGAATAGCCTTCCAACAAAGAAAAACCCAGGACCAGATAGAATCCTGGCTGAGTTCTAACAGACCTTTAGTGAAGAACTAACACCAATCTTTGTCAGCCTCTTCTACAAAACTTAAAGGGGAAGGGAATACTCCCAAATATCTATGGAGCCAGTATAATCCTGACATATTCAGGAAAGAAAATTACAGAACAATATCCCTGATGAAAATACATGTAAAAATTCTTAATGAAATATTAGCAAACAACATTCAAAAACACATCAAGAAGTTAACATACCATGAAAAAGTTGCTTTTATCCCAGGAATGTAAGGTTGGTTCAACATAGGCAAATCAATAAATGTAATTCGTCACATAAATAGAATGAAGGATAAGAATCATATGAATATCTCAACAGATGCAGAAAAGGCTTTGATAAAATTTAGCACCTATTCATATTAAAAATGTTAGAGAAACTAGGCATAGAGAAAACTTACTACAACATTATAAAGGTCATAAATCACAAAACCAAAGCCAACATTATACTGTAGAAAAAAATGGAAAGCATTTTCTCTAAAATCAGGATCAAAGAAAATATGTCTAATTTTATCAATCCTATTCTATATACTTTTTGAAACTAAGGCAGAAAATCAGGCAAGAGAAGGACATTACAGGGCTATTAATAGGAAAAGAAGAATTCAAATTATCTTTTTGCTATTGACATCATCCTATATCTAGAAAACCCCAAAAAACTTCACCAGAGGACTTCTAGAGCTGGTAACAAGATCCACAATCATTAATCAACAGCTTTCCTGTACACGAAACATAATTCTGCTAAGAAAGAAATCATGAAAACTATCCCATTAAAATTAAAAAAATTAAAATGCCTGGGAATTGTTTTACTTAGCTTTTCTCACTGTGACACAAAGTGACCTGAACAATGTAGAGAAGGGAAAATGTATTTGGGGCTCAGGGTTTCAGAAGTCACAGTCCATACCCAGCTGACTCCACAGCTCTGGGCCCAAGGTGAGGCAGAACATCATGGCAGAAAGACTTGGTAAAGGAAAGTAGTTCAGAACATGGCCACACACCAGGAAGCGGTGAGAGCGCCACTCAACAGGGAGTCCCCAAGTGACCTACCTTCTCCAAGCACACCCTACTTGACTATGATTACCACCCCACTAATCCATGTTGATGAGCATGGAAATGGTACAAATATGTTGAAAAATAATTTGGCAGTATCTTATTAAGGGCATATAAAGGGACATGTGAAGACTTTTACAGGATTTCTTAACTATCTGGATTATGGTGATTCAACATGTGTTTAATATACAGGTCAAAACTTGTCAAGTTGCACATTTTTATATGTGCAGTTTACCTTATGTCAATAATGCCTCATTAAATCTTTTGAAAACAAAAATCTGTATTGTAAGAAGAAACACTTTAGTGATTGGGATCCAGACACAGGAGAAAGCTAGAGGCTTGAGATCTTTAATCTTATAGCAAAGAGAAGTAGTACTTGGGTTTTAAGAAAGGGGTAAGCAATATCAGAACTGAATTTTTAAAAAGTATGATTTGGTTGCAGAGAAGAACACAGTTTTAGGAAGTGTGTAGCAGGGAAAGGAGATCTAAGGTTACTACAGAACTCAGGGAGAGATAATGGTAAGCTGATCTGATCATCCTCCAGGCACCAGGGAACAATGGAGCCAAAAAAGGAGTGGGGTGCCATTCACAAAGAAAAGTGCAGTGGGGATGATCCAGGGGTGTACTTGAGAGTGTATCACACTTCTCATTATATTTTAATGCAAAGCACCTTTCTGAAATGAACAATACTGGAACACATCAGTGTTCTATGGTTCAGTGCTAAGTAATGTGTGCATCTATTACTATAGTATACATCATTATGCAAAGGTTCTACCTTCATATGACCTGCTTGGTTTTTCAACATATGCCCAAATATCCTTATAATTAGGGCCCGTCACTTGAAAAGCTGTTGAGGCTATTACAGTTGGCTGTGGTTCATCAAGGTCTTCCATAGCATTTATTTCTTTTTTGACCTATAAAACAATAATCCAATATCAAAATTTACACCAAACACATATAACATATACTCAATACATACAGGTGACAATTATCTACCACATGTAGTTTTTCAAAGAACTGATTTCTGACAAAAGAAAACCTTTATCAAAGTTTATTTTGTCTCACTCATTTTCAAAGTCTGTACATAACAAAAAAATGTTCTATTCTTTCACTTTATCTTTTACAATATATTTTTAATTTATATTTTCGTATTGTATCACTTAATAATGCACTTTATCAATAAAATATTATCTCGTGTTATTTGTAACAATACCTTGCTCTTTTCATTAGATGTTTTCTCTGTGTGCCTAAATGAGAAAAAGAAAGAATGAAACACATAATATTCTTTCAAACACCAAATATGTAAAATGCAATAAGACTATTATTTTTTTAATACACAAAATCTCTATATTTTTAATTTACTTCATGTACCCATAAATTTTATGATCAGTTTCCACAATGGGTATTCAAGTGTAAACAAAAAGAACAGCATTAGTAAATCAAGAACACTACTATTAATAGTCTCAAAACAAATAATTAAATTTAGATCACACCTTCTGACAGTAAAAGCAAAATGAATAATAGCACTTGCCTTATTTGATAGAAATGTGATAGTGTTTTGTTATTGTCATTTTCAAAAAATAAAACTCATATAACTTACTAAACCCCATTTGTAAAAGATGATTTAAATCCTTGTAGGAGGGGAACCCTGTTGCAATAATTATAGGTTCTTATTTCAGGACATACAGTGAAATGACTGTACATAATTCTAAGCAATGTACATAAGCCAAACTTGGTATAATTCTCATTCTCCCAACAATTCTCTGAGGTAGATAACATTAGGTATTTTATAAAAAAGAAACTAGTCAAAGAAAGGCCAAATAACTTCCCCAAATCCATGCATCTGGTTAGTGGCAAATTATGAAAGCAATATTCCTCATCAAGTGTTTGAAAGAAATAATAAAAGACAATCTATATTATCACACATATATCATATAGATAATCTATATTATCTATATAAATAAAATGACTATATACCTTGGCAATTTTGGAAATCTAGTTTCAATAAATTAAAGGTTTATTTTTTCTTCATCAAATTCATCATCATGCATCATGCATCATTCATCTATTCAATGATTTACTCAAGCATGCAACCAAGAGAGCACATAATGCACATTCAATTGTGTTGTTGGAACAGGGAAACAAGGTTCTGATACTTTAAAACTTCATAATCCAAAAGGAATAATCTGAACTCTTTGGTCAATATTTTACTTTTGTATTGTACACAAACACAGCACACAGATTCTAAGTACTTACTATTTTGATACCCATGATATTTTAGAGTACTATAAAAAAATCATAGCAATGCCTGATGGTACTGTCAAGGCAGAAGGCATGATTACACTTTCTTGAGTATGACCTATATTTCCTATATATCTATATTTGGATGTTTTCTACTACATAAGTTTTTAAAACTCTATGATAGTTGAAATTTTGGGTCATCATTTGCATGTTCAATTACATTAGGATATCCAATATTGAACCAAAACTCAATGAATAACCACCCTTATTATAGAAAATGTACAAGTAAATAGAAATTCTAAGGACCATTAGAATTTACAATTTTATAGTTGAATTGTATAGATAATTCATAGATATTTGTAAGACAATTTACTATAAATCTTCAATGGAACCCTATGAAGCTTTCTAATATTGGATATGCAAACTCAGTTAACTGAATAAGCCTGTCCTCTAATGAATCATTTCTAAGGGCATATGAAATACATTGAAATCTTGTAATTTTTTTTAACTCTCTAATTCGACTTCTTCTTTAGTCATTGTTCACTTTTCCATTTTTTCTAGAAAAATTCTCTAAGGAGTTTCCTACAATTATCATTTGAAGTCCGGGTTTCATGGTGACTATGTATTGAAACTATTCCATGTTAAAGTCACTTGTTTTCATCTTTGTCAAACTGTTAGCAGCACTGATATTCAGAGCATTCCCTTTCTTTGTCCTAAACTACATTATTCTCTCTTCTTTACACAAGAAGTATTGACTGACTGAGAGCATGATGAGAAGTGGAGCCCAGTAAGCTCCTGAGCCCTCTGGGCTCCTCAGGCACCAAGCCAGAGGATGCTGGGGGCCCCATTGGGACAAGCCTCTGTCTCTACCTGGCAGACACCTGGAGCTCCCACAGCGACTTCCCACTGGCTCACCCAGGATGTGAGGGACCAAGCACCCGCCTCTCCCCATGCCTGGATGACCTGATGGTGGGCGGCACCCGTCCTGGCTCAATCCTATCTGTCCTAGTCAAAGATACTGCAGAAGATGGCAGTGGGCTTGTTGTGGTGAGAAGAATGACATATCTGGTACATATTAGGAAGAGTTTTTACATGGATTCCAAGTGAAATGGGGGCCTCTAAAATGCTGTGAGCAGATAAATCACAATCTAACTTGGTCTAACTAGTCCACTGTGATAAGAATCAATGGAAAGAGGATTTACAAAGAGACAAGGAGACCCATTAGCTGAGTATTTAGAGAAACAAATAAACAGACTAGGCTGGAGGGTCACAAAAGGTGGGAGAAAACCCAGGGGGATGAGTCACATCCTGAAAGTCAGGTGAAAAAAGTGTGCTAGAGGAGGTTTCCAAGGGGTCCAATATTGCTAATAGGGTAAATAAGATTGTATGGAAGAAATTGTTTCTAGATATATGCAAGGGAAAATTGGGAAAAACAATTTTGGAGGAAAGGCTGGGTGAAAATATTGGAGTTCAAACACGAATGGAGGTCTGGGGATGTAGCACAACGGTAGAGGGCTTGCCTAGTATGCTCAAAGTCCTGGGCTCTATTCCTGGAATTACAGAGAACAAATAATATAGAAAAAAATAAACAAAGGGAAAAGGAATGTAGCTCAGTGAGTTCAGATACTTCTTTCTATAACCTACTAGCTAAGTGGCATAGTTGGCTATGAACTATTTAATTTAAGTGCATTTTTCAATCCTCACATAATGATTTCATAGTATGTTTGTGACTCATTAATTTTTTTCATTTACGTATGTGCCATCAAAACACACTGTTATTAAATCATTAGTTCATAAAACTATAAACTAAACTAAAATAACCCTTAATATATTTTAGAAATATATTATATAAGCTGATTACCATTTGCTCATACAGATAGATAATCACCACAGAAAAAGACAAAATATTTCAAGGGCACTAATTCTTGCTTAAAGCAAATCTATTTCTAGGATATTTTGTAGTATGCAAATACAAAGTTATTATGTATATTATAATATTTAATATAAAGTAATAAAATATAAGTAATAAAAAGATAGCAAAATTTAATGTATAAACTCAAACATTTTAAGTTGTATGTTAAGTCTCTGTTGAAAAATGTGGTGGGATGCATGCTCCAATATATTATCTTTAAAAAAGATAATGGCATAGATGCAATTGACATTTACAAGGAAGATTCACTTCATTAGCTAATCTTGAATTTAGCACAAAAGTCAACAAATTAGTGCCTGTGGGCCCAATCCATCATTTTGCATATTTTTCTAAAGAAAGTTCTGTTGTTTTGTTTTTGTTTTTGTGGTGCTGGGAATAAAACCCAGAGTCAAGGGCATGCTGAACAAATACTTCCCATAGACATATTTCCATTCTCTTATTAAAAAAAAAATTAGTGAAATGCGCTCCATACCCATCCAGATGTGACTATAATGTGTTTCAGACTATAGTCACAAAGACGCTCTTGTCCACAAAGACTAAAATATTTACTGTCTCTTTGCAGAAAAAGTTTGCCAACTCCTACTTCAGTATATTGAAGATTTGATAGAAGTTTTAATAGATTTTACCCAATATAATAAAGTATTGATGAAACATTGACCCCCATGTGCAATGCATTCACAATATTCAGATTAATCTGATGATTCATTATTTGAGCACTTGGGCATTGGGAACAGGTACCCCAAATCTACTGGTGAGTAGCACTACTGTAACAAGGCAGAGTGCCAGTGCAGCAGGCAGCTTCTTTTTGTAACTCAAAGTGAGTACAAAAACAAAATTAGGATTAAGAAGTGTCATTAAAATAACTGCCTTAAATATACTTTACTTGTGAAATAAACAGTACACTAGAGAGCTAGTCTCATTTTAAGTGCTTGTGTGGTTCATTATTTTATAGATATGACAATTTAACTGTTTCATTATTGAAGACAATTTAAACTAACCCCTATTTGATATGACAATGCCACACTGAATGCTCTTAATACACATTTAATATATACTGTTTCCATAAATGTTCTCAGCATATGCATTGCATGTCTTCAATGGACACGTTGCATATATCAGATACATTCACCTTTGTACATTTTGTATGATTTAGAATTCATATCTTCAACAAATGTGTTCATGTACATTGGTAAATCATGTTTTCTTGTTCCAGAAAGATAAGTAACAGAAGTGAAGCTGGTAGATTTATGGAATAATATTTGAAATTTTGGTGCATGTAAATAAATCACCCTTGCAAAAGTACTGACAAATTTCATTTATCAACAGGACAGAAGAATGTATTTACCCTCATAATTGCCAAACTTGGTTATCATTTTAAAATAAATGTGTCAATATATATATGAAAAATGGCATCTAATGGCTTAATTTACTACTGGGAGTATTTGCCTTACCCATCATGTTCTTCATTTTTCTTAAGAAAATACCTTTGGTGATCAGCATTTCTGTTCTTTCTTTGTTCAATGAATTCATCACCATTGTTATCAGTGTCCTCCTCACTATGATGCAGGATTTGTGACACTTCCATCTGATTAATTTTATACTTCTTACTTGTTATTTCCACCTTTAATGAAAGACCAAGGATAATAGTTACTTTTTAGTAAGAAGAATTAAGATTTTGTTCTCATCACTGATTTCATTAATCAATTTAGTTTGGTCGTCATGACATTAGTTCTTAATAATCTTTTTGGTTTTTAATTTTATACAACATCATTGAATTTTTGTCATTTCTGTTTGAGTTGAACAAACAACTTTTTTCAAAACTACAAAAAGAACAATTCTTCATTCTGTCCACTCTTTGCTACCTAATATTTGCATACCCTACATGACTGGAAGAAATTAATAAAAGTTGACACAAGATGTGCTCTGTTCAATATTTACTCCTTGGATTTTATATTAAACAGCCAGGATTAGGGATGTGGCATTCTTGGCCTCAGTAACAGTAGGAAGATTTCCCCTTGTTGCATTGAGCACTTTCTCCCTCATTGTCATTGGATGTTCTTTTCTCATTTGGATCCTGGGATATCAAGAGTGAAGGAGCTCACTCAAATACAGATTTCACTTTCCATAACTATAGCAGGATATATTAGCAATTAGCCCCATTATCTAGGTGGGAGTAAAACTAATGTATACATGGGAAATTGGAAAGTCTCTTCCACTTTGATTTTTCCCCCACACTTTTTATTGGTGTACTATAGTTGTATATAATGATGGGATTTGTTACACAATCATACATATGTCAAATATAACAATATAATTTGATCAGTATTGCTCCCCAGCACTTCTCCTCTCCCTCCTCACCTACCTTTTTCCTCTAAGGATCTTTCTTTAATTTCCATGAGATTTTCCCCTCACTTTTCTTTTCCTTTTTTCTCTCTAGCTTTCATACATGAGAGCAAAAATATACCCCTTGATTTTCTGAGAGTAACTTATTTCACTTAACATAATGGTCACTAGCTTGTTAATTTTCCTGCAAATGACATGATTTTATTTGTCTTTATGGCTGAATCAAATGCCATTGTGTATGTGCACCACATTCTCTTCACCCATTCATCCGCTGATGGAAACCTAGGCTGGTTCCATAGTTTGATTATTATGAATTGTGTTGCTATAAACATGGCATGTATGCATCACTGTAGTGTGGTGATTTTAATTCTTTAGAAAAAATACCGAGGAGTAGTATAGCAGTGTCACATGGTGGCTCCAGGCCTAGTCTTTTGAAGAGCCTCCATATTAATTTTTGTAGTATGTGTGTGTGGCAGATAGCTATGCTGCTTCCAAAGTGTGAACCATTGCGACTTGTGCTCATCAGTACAGTATGATATTTTGGTTCCTTTAGGACATAAACCTAGGAATGGTATAGCTTTGTTATGTGGTGATTATATTCCTATTCTTTGGAGAAGCTTCCATACTGATTTTATAAAGGTTGTAGTAATTTACAATCCCCCCCCCCCCAAAAAAAATAAAGTGTTCCTTTTCTCCACATACTCTCCAGCACTTATTATTATTTATATTATTGACAGCTGCCATTCTGACTGGTATGAAATAAAATCTCAGTGTAGTTTTGATTTGCATTTCCCTTATTACTATGTTGGACATTTGTTCATATATTTGTCAGCCATTTTATTTCTTCTTTTGAGAAGTGTCTGTTTAATTCATTGGCCATTTATTAATTGGGCTCTTCTAATTTTGTGGAGTAAATTCTTTTTGAGTTTTTTTTCTATATTCTAGGTATTAATCCTCTGTCAGAAGAGTAGCTAGCAAAGATTTTCTCCCATTCTGTAGGTTTTCTTTCACATTCCTCATTGTTTTCTTTGCTGTGCAGAATCTTTTTAATTTGAGGCCATCCCCTTGATTAATTCTGGGCATTATTTTATGAGCTTTAGGGGTCCTAGTGAGAAAGCAGTTGCCTGTGCCTAAATCTTGGAGTGTTGACCTGATGTTTTCTTTCAGAAGTTACATAGGTTTTGTTCTAATTCCTAGGTCTTTGATCCACTATTGAGTTGATCTGGGGGAGAGGCTGTGAGACAAGTTTCTAGTCACATTCTTCTACGCTTGGAAAAACAATTTTCCCAGCACCTTTTGTTTAAAAGGCTGTCTTTTCTCAGAGGTTGTAGTAATTTACAACCTCTGAGATGCAGGATCAGATTCCTGCATGGGTGTGGGTTTATCTGTGTCTTCTCCTCTGTACCATTCATCTATGTGTCTTTTTTATGCCAATATGATTATTTTTTGTTAACTATAGCTCTGTAGTGTAATTTGAAGTCAGGTATTGTGATGTCTCCAGCATTGCTTTTTTAACTTGGAATTGCTTTGGCCATTTTGAGTCCTTTTTTCTTCCAAATGAATTTTAGAACTGTTTTTTCTAATTCTGTGAAAAACATGATTGGTGTTTTGATTGGTATCACATTGAATTGTATTGAATTTTTGACAGTATGGCTAACTTAAGAATCAATTTCTTTTTTTAATATTCTAGAGTTTTCATTCACCTTAGGATACTAAAAGATTATTCTGAAAGACAATTTCATTTGGATTCATCTAAATTGTTGAAGCAAGGAAAATAGCATGAAAAATGGGTTTGAAGTTTACATGATTGCATACCTTTGGCTGCTTATTTTCAGGGTCATCAAGCACGCTTTTCTTTTCTTCTGTTTTCACTATTAAAGATGGTTCTGCCAACAAATGTATTAGTCTATTTACACTACTTTAAATAGTTAGAAGAACAATCATAGAGTAAAATGAAAATGCCTAGTACTAATAATAACAATAACATTTATTTTATCAATTAGAAATTGAATTTAAACATTACCTGCATAATTATTATTTATAATGTGGTGCTTTGTACTAAAATCAATGACTTGTGCATACTTTTTTTTGACAGGCAAATTGATTTTAGTATTATTATATAATCATATGGGCTATATCTTATTCTAATCAGGATGCCATTTTTGTGGATGTACACAGTGGTGAGATTCACCATGGTGTTTTCACATATATGCACAGGAAAACTATGTCACATTTATTCCACTGCATTCTTAGCACACTCTCAACTGCTGAGAGTAATTTTGATTTTCTTTTGAGATGGGGTCTCATTAAGGTGCCCAGAATAGCCTGACACCAATTGTCCACCAAGCCTCAGCCACCTGAACACCTAGGCTATACAGATATGTTCTGCTGACTTCTTTAGAAAATACTTCTACTGACCCAAACAAACCACTTGGGGAGAATTGGATGTTGTTAGCTTCAGTGCAAACAAATACCCCAAAAATTCATCTACAAATTCACCCACTGAACATAAAATGACAAATCCTCAGAAAAAAGAAAACAACTTTTCAATACCATAGAAACATAAAAATCCGCACACTACATTATTCTCTACTTCCTAATAGTAAGTTTCAATCAGGCCCTGTGCATCTTTAATGGTTTCCAAAGTTCCTGTTACTTTACTCCTTTACAATGAACACTCTGCCCCTTTTGTTTGTCCACACTTCTGACAAATTTCTTTTCTACTCTAAAGATGTGGTGTTCTCTGAATTGTTCCTTGATTTGGGCTGTTGGTGTCTTAATAAAAATAAATAAATAAAAGTTTCTTTCCTTAGGGCACACTTAAGCGTGTTTCTACACCTTTATGGCTTAAATTGTAAATTATTTCTCTACATGTAAATTTCTTTTACTTGTGAACAGGAGAAAATCTTTTTAGTCATCTTTGTGTACCCAGTCTTTATTTCTTTGACCCCATAATTATATTTTGAGTCCCTGGTAAGTGCTAATGTAGATAAATGGTGTGGGGGATGATTTTGCTTGAATTAGTCCTAAGCTGAGAGTTAAAGCATACTAGCCAGAGAGAAATAAAGGAAGAGAACATGAAAGCCGTTACAAGAGAGGGTGGCACCTCTTAAGTAGGGTCTGTGTTTGTCAAAAATATTGGGATTGTGAGGAGGAATGGCAGAGGACAGGGAAAAATGAAGAAAAGGATAAAAATAGTTGAACAGAACTCATTCTATCAACGTTTTCTAGGTGAGTTTAAGGTGATTGACATGAGTATTCTCAAGAGTGGTGGTTCATAGGTATACATGCATCAAAACAAAATCACTCTAATGTTGTGGGCAGGATGGAAATGAGGGGTATAAGCATAAATGGAGGGAGATAAATAAGTATAAGACAATAGAGCAAAATAAAGATGACAGGGGCCTAAATGGAGGGAACATCCTCAGGATCACATAGGATCCTACATTTTCTGTCCTCAGGAAGATTATGTTTCACTAAATTATTAAAAGTACAAATCAAAGTCTGTGGAAAATGAGACTCTACTCATGACTATTAATAGAGCTGGGAATGAAATGCCCTTTGACCTGGCCCAGGGTTCCCTTATTATGGTGATATTGTGTTGTGTGCATACCCCACAAGCCCAGGGAGCAGGCTACATTTGTGTTGTGATCCCCTGGCTCTGAATGGCTTCTCAGGATGAACCCCATCAGTGGCCAGGCCTAGAAGCCCTTTCATGATGGTGACTCATGGAGTCAGCTCATCCCCAAAGAGGGAGGGACACATGCTCCACTCCAGCAGTCTTGGGGTCCTGGTGGATGAGGGTTTGTGAACACAGGAAGCCAGCCCAGTGCTCCCCAGTTGTGTATATATATCACATTTCCTTAACATTCATCTCTTGAAGGTTACCTTGGTTTATTCCCCATAGCTTGGCTATTACAAACTGTGCTTGGCTATTACAAACTTGGCTATTATACTGTGAGCCTATTTCCCTATGGTGTGCTGAATTTAGATCTTTTGGATATATTCCAAAGTGTGGGAAGCTGGATCATATGCCATTCATAGTGTTTTTTGAGAAACCTTCATAGTTTCATGAGAGGCTGTGCTAATTTGCAATTCCAACAACAGTGTTTGAGTGTACCTCCCCCCTCCCATATTCTTCCCCAAACTTATTATTATTTGTATGCTTGATGATGTCAATTTTAACAGAAGTGAGATGAAATCTCAGTGTAATTTTGACTTGCATCTCCCTTATTGCTAGAGATGTTGAGCATGTGTTCATATATTTGTTGGCCACTTAAATGTCTTCATTTGAGAAGTATATGTTTAGATCTTTTGCCCATTAGCTGATTGGGTTATTCCTAAAGAAAATGTAGTAACTAAACATAACAGAGTATTAGTAAGCCATAAAGAACAACAAAATTATGGCATTTTCTGGTAAGTGGACGGAACTGGAGACTATCATGCTAGGTGAAATAAACTAGGTTTGAAAAGTCAAAGGTCAAAAGTTTTCTCTGATATGTGAAAGCTAGTCCAAAATAATAGGGAAAAAAAGGGAAAGTGAGAAAGAAAGGAAAAAGGTGTGGGTGGGGGGGGGGAGGAGGATTCCATTAAAGTAGAAGAAAGACCCATGGATTAGATGAAGGGGGCTAGGGGTAAGGGAGAAGAGATAGGATAAGGGAAGAAAAGCAGAATGAATCTGACATAAGTTTTTCATGTCCATATATGAATATACCACAGGGAATCTCTCCATTATGTATATTCGCAAGACTCTAATACAAACAAACAAACAAACATAATCAGGTGTGTTAGTGCATGCCTGTCATCCCAATGGCTCAGGAATAGGAAGTGGAAGGATGGCACTTTTGAAACCAGCCTGAGCAACTTAGTGAGAGTATAAGCAACCTAGTGAGATCCTGTCTCAAAATAAAAAATAAAAAATGCTGGGAATGCGGCAATCCCTAGTACCACAAATAAATAAATAGACAAGATAAATACAAATACACAAAATAATAGAATAGAGGGGAAAAAGAAGACCTAGTAACAGGGAAGAAAGTCAAGAAGGAAAAGTCAAATACTGGGATCCGAACTAGAGCAACAAATATTCCATAATTTCATAATTGTGTCCAAATGAATCCTAATTTATGAAAAAATAAAACCAGCCAATTAAAAAAAAGGATAGAAGACTGGTGGTGAATCTTAGTGGCAAAGAGCTGTTTAGTTTGAAAAATAAATGGGATTCAATCCCCACCATAGAAATAAAACAAAACAAAACAAAACAAAGGAATAGTGACAAAAATGAGAGGAAAAACATCAGTGGTACATATAAGTAACTTTGAATTTATCACTTGTGGTCACTATTCAATGACATGAATGATTGTTCTCTATAAAATACAATACAATTCTAAAGGTCTGAGAAAATTAAATAGATTGAAAATCAAACAATATATTTGATTTTCTAAGTGCAGTCCTGATCACATGAGTGTTGTGGGCATCACATAAAGTGTGACACAATATACAACATTTTCAGTGCAATTTCTCAATAGGCTGGATGTCATAATGGAAATAAAATGAATTATTTGAAGAAATGAGTTTTCCTATTTCCCAGACTGGCATTGAAATCCTGCCTCAATCTCATAAGAAGCTGGAATTATACAAGGTCTCACTGCCTACCTCACTGCAGTAAAAATATTTCAATATTGGGGAAAAATTATGGCCCAATAATCCACCTCTGTGAAGCCCTAAAAAGTGTAGTGACTCCAATAGCAGAGCTTAAAACAGAAATATTTGAGATAAATGTTACAACTTAAAAATCTTTCTTATTAATATATACTTTTAATCATGGGTGCCAAGATTGACACTGGCCATGATTGTGCAAAATCATCATTTCAAATGAAGGGAAAAAAGAATTAGGAATAGGAAGAGCATACTAATTCACAAGTTTTAATATAATATAATTCATTTTAGAGAATTTGTACTGTGAAATTTACCAGGTTTGAGTGTCCTTATGGCCTTGATCCCTCCTGCTTCATTTGGAAAAGAATCTTTCATGGTAGTGGTAGGCTGGATGTATTTGGAAAAGAAAATAAATATTACATTTTTCATACCATGTGCAATCACTAATTCAAGATACAAATAAAAATCAAATTACTTTTACCTTAGGAAATTTCTCTTGAGACACTGAAAAGCAAAAGGGACATATATCATTAACCATTAAAATAGGACAAAAACCACTCATCCATTCCTGCTGAATTAGTATGGAGCTGAATCACTGTGCTTAGCTTTGATAATGATTATTATACTTTTGGGTGTGTCTCCTTTTTGTGGTTGGTAGAGTCACATGACCAAAATGTACTGAAGAACACCAGGAATATGTAGTTATGTTTCCAAAATGAGATTATGTTTCCAATGACCAAAATAAATTAGGAATGTGAATTTACAATCCTAAACATGCAGACTGATGGAGAAAAATGTGACCTCTAATCAGAGGACAAAAGCAGGACCTTGACAGGCTAAATGTGAAAGTTGATTTCAGAATGTAACAGTGTGTATCTTTAATATAATTAAAAAATATTTAATCCATCACATTATATTTGTGTGTCATATCCCTCCATTTCTTCTACAAGTTTAATAGTACAAAGCTGTCATAAGGGCCCAGATAATTGTACAATTTGTTGCTCATTAAAAGAAGTTCTCTGCACTGGTCAGCTCAGACATACTTTTAGAATGACAGCTAATGAAAATATTCTTGTTTTTCCATACCTATGGGAGACATAGGTACACTGATAATTCTTATTTCCTCTGGTTTAGCCATGTTATCATTTCTTGATCCACTCATGAGAGAAGACATAGGAAGCTAAGGAGAGCAACTAAGAACAGAATAGGGAGGAAGAGCATGAGAAGAAGATCACCATTAAACAGGGACGAGAGGGGGGAGGGAAAGAGAGAGAGAAGGGGAATTGCATGGTAAAGGAAGGAGACCCTCATTGTTATACAAAATTACATATAAGAGGAAGTGAGGGGAAAGGGGAAAAAACAAGAGAGAGAAATGAACTACAGTAGATGGGGTAGAGAGAGAAGATGGGAGGAGAGGGGAGGGAAGGGGAGGGGGGATAGTAGAGGATAGGAAGGGCAGCAGAATACAACAGACACTAATATGGCAGTATGTAAAAAAGTGGATGTGGAACCGATGTGAATCTGCAATATGTATATGGGGTAAAAATGGGAGTTCATAATCTGCTTGAATCAAATGTATAAAATATGATATGTCAATAGCTTTGTAATGTTTTGAACAACTAATAATAAAAAAAGTAAAAAAATTACTAAAATGTGGTAATCACAAAGAAGAAAGCATGTGTCAGAGTTATCACATATCAAGAACAATTATAATTCAAAATAATTATATTTAAAATAAAAATTGTGTTCAAGGAATTAACTCTACAAAGTCTTCTGCTTAAAAAACTAAACTCTTTTGATATATCATGTTAGTCTTTAAAGGATCTTATCAGAAAATTAGCTATCTAAGAATGAGACTGTCACTCACAAAAGAGTATAACCATAGCAGGCCCAAGACCATGGGGTCAATTCATAGTACCATCACTCCCCTAAATGAAAAAATTTTAGAAACTTTAATAAGATAACCAAAGTTTCTAAAATGATATATATCTCAGGTGAACAAATACATGATGCAACACCCATTCCCAATGCCTGGTTGTTGTTAAGGATAGGAGAAATGAGTAGCTGTAGATTACACAATATTAGCAGCCCTACATCTTCCAATAAACTCAGGACCAAGAAAATATCATTTTTTACTGATGCAAATATACTGAAGCCAAATGAAATTCATCCTCTCAGTTTCTTAATTTCTGCTTCCTTCTTACCTGTCAAGAGACATACTCAAATTATAAACAAGAGTGATGTTTCCCTATGATCTAGTTATAGCCTGAACTATGATCCAATGGTCTTCACTGACATTTCTCTCAATTCTTTTTTTATAGAGAGGTTTGTTCCCTTGCTACCCAGTATGTGGTCTAGGGAGCAGGAACATTGGAATCACCTTTGATTTTATTAGAAAGGTAGAATCAAAGAACTGCTGAATTTGAATGTGCATTCTGGACATTAGAATGACTGATGACTCATTAAATGTTGAGATTCTTGGGCTATACTGATTCATTTCTAAGTTCTCTACCTCAACTTCCTATTTGGAGTTAGCCCCAGACTCCTCCTGTTCACATCCCTGTTGTAAGCTGTATACAAATCACACTTTTCAGTAGACATTTGAACAAATGACGACTTTGCATTCACCCAAAAAGCAATCTGTTTTTTCTCTTTCGCATTTTGTTTCTCTCTGCTATTTTCTGTTCTAGGAAGTAGTAACATTTTAGATGATGATGTTAAATCATATACATACATAGCGGACTATATGGGTTTATATGTAGTTATGGTAAACAAAACATTGCTCTGTGTGATCAGAATCAATTCAATGGGTTTGCAACAGTAAGAGGCAGTGAAAGTATCAAAAATCCTCCTACCTGCCAGACAAATTGATGCTATAAAACTTCTGTTTTTTTTCCTCAATACAATTTCAATAGTACATTTATTCAACTATTAGAATATACTGGTGGTCAGGTTGAAAATAAACATCTCATATCATGAATTATTTTCATATATAATTCTTACCTTCTATATGTTCTTTTACTTTGTGTTTTTCTCTTTGATTTGCATCATCATCATTTTCAGATGAATGAATATGAAACATCTTCAGAAGCCTCCCAAAACAACCCTGGTAAAGTGAATATCAATAATGAGTGGCATAAAGATTTCTAATCACAATCTAATAAGACATCGAAATTTATAGTTTTGAGATCAATGAGTAAAAATTAGACTAGTGCCTAATGAAAATCGAAATATTTCAAACCAGAACCTCATATACACTCTCCAGATTAAGCTGCACTTTTATCTCCATATGGAAACTGACACTGTAAAACCAAAATGAAGCACAAAGAGACATATTTACTGACAATACAATAGATGATGTGCATATTCCCACAAGGAACAAACTTCAGTGTACCTGATCCAACACTTCATTTCCCACCAAAAGAGGATATTTAATAAAAACTGATTTTAAAAAAATTCTTACAAATACACATGCTGTTATTCAGCATTGAATATTGAATTCATTCCAGTGACTGACTTATTTTAGTGTATGAATAAGAAACTGGTTTTGATAAAAGAGTCTGGATTATGTCATATTAAAAAGAAATAATATAGTATTGATGTTGCTTCTTTTAGATCAGCAAGAGTTTACAAAGTCTAATTATCTTTTGTTAAAATTTTTCCTGATAAAAAATTATTTGAAAAAATGGCATAGTACTAAGAAATAGGTTTCTATCTATTCCCTTTAACCAACAGTACATAACCATCAGGTTGAGCATGAAATGATTTCCAGTTAAGGAAGAACAACAAAACATTTACCAAGGAGGGCTGGGGTTGTGGCTCAGTGATAGAGCACTTGCCTGGCACATGTGAGGTACTGGGTTAGATTCTCAGTACCATGTAAAAATAAATAAATAAATAAAATAAAGGTATTGTGTCCATCTAAAACTAAAAAATATTTTTAAAAAAAGTTCCCCAAGGAAGGAAAGAGGTACACAGACAGACACAAAACTGACTGATACCTGAGTGGTGTGCAGCTATGCCAAGATATAGTGTGGCTATGGGATAACCAGAGTGCAATTAGAGGGAACCAGTGAATAACAAAGGCATTCCTAAGACAAATGGACTGCAGCAGCGCCAGGCAAAACCTGGCTGAGTTGAAGAGGAAAGCTGCACTCTGGTGATCTCAATGGGAGAATCCCAGCAATCCTAACAAAAGCCAAGTCCAGTACAGTCAACCAATCATTTTCAGCAAAGGAGAGACTTGGATTCTGCCTGATGTGTCAAGGGAAGATAAGTGTACTGGGATTCTTTCCTGCAGCTTCTCAGAGTGCCTGCCTGTGAGGCTTCATTTACTAGGGCTCCTATTCTCAGATTTCTTCATGAGAGATCAGAAATCACAAACTTTTTATTTTGACTTCAAGGCTCAACTCTGACATGAATTCACTGTGTCATGAGGTATTCACAAGAGTCATGCTGGGTTATAGGAGAGAAACCTAAGGTGCACATGTGCTGGGAGCTCTGAGCAGCTGAAGAAATGCACATATAGTCTACCCAAGGAAAAAAAAGACGGACTTTCATTTCAATGTGATGTTTGTAGCTATGGATAGACCATCGTCTGGTAAGAATCACTGTTCACACAGGTGAGCAGATATCCCAATTATGGACATACTTAAATTTCAGAGGCACCTGGGGGGATTGCCCTCATTTCCACCACTAACATTGGTTCAGGGATGTCCTTGGGGTCTCTGATGGATCCCAGAGAGGGAAACCTAGTTAGAAATGCTCTTTAGCTGAGTGTGTCTGTGTCAGAGGTCAAGAACACTTGCATCTCCAACACAAAGCGGCCATCTCTATGACTTTAGAAGAGAGAATGACTGGGGTGTAAGGGCAGTAAGAGTTTTGGTAAGCTATTTGGCCAGTCTATGGAGTGCAGAGCAGTGGGGCCACGGCCCATTGCAAATTAGTGCTTTCAGTTTAGTGACAGGGAAAACAGCTTTCTGTGCTTTCAAGAGGGAGAAGATTCCAAGAGTGCTGAGACAGAGTCTGGTGGAAAGCTTCATTCCTGCAGTACGCTACCCAAGCACAGATGTGCAAGGAAGCCAACTTTGTCCTAATCAGAGAGAGAGAGGGAGGAAATCCTACAGGGACTTGAGAATTGCATACTCCTGAGCACATTTGCTAAAAGGATTCCAGAAGTGGGGATTGCAATACAGATCAGTCCCCAGGATCCGTGTTGTGGCAGGGTTTTCCAGGCAGTTCCAGTTTTTCCCAGACTCACATCCCTGGATATAAAACAAGTATGACTATTCCTCTGTAAATGAAAACTTTCCCTCAGCACCCCTTGAGAGTGAGAGAGATCTGTCTTCATACTTCACCACCAGGATTGTTCTATCTGGACTTGAGCTCAGGAGAACAAGCAGAACTACATTTCCTTACAAGAATCCCCTAAAGTTATTGGATTCTAAAATTATAATTCCTAGGCAGAGACACATTTATGTGAATTGCATCAGCACATTGAAATCTAAAATAGTTTTTCTCTTCTGTTACTTGAGGCATGGAGATCATTTTGTAAAGTATTTCATTGGTAGTTGATTTTTTTTCTAAGTTGTAGTTGTTGCTGGTAATTATTCTCTACTTTGAACAGATGTTGATGGGTAAACCTAGCACTTTGGTCAATCTCAGTGGGGTCATCTCTAGTTGTCTTGCAACTTATACCCAACCCTCCTCCCCAACTGTACATAGTGGAACTAACAGTCCACTGGGTACAGAGTCTCAGAGACAAAATTTGCCCACTGCCCACAACAGTGATGAATTATCTGCTGTTCCTTTGGGATGTGCAGTCCTCCACAAACCTGCCATGGATCTCAGGTAAGCAGGCACCAGGTCTTGCTTCTAACAATGGGGCTAAAGCAATCCACAGGAAAATCTCTTTTGTTGTTTTATTTACTACTGAACTTTCATTTGAAAAATTTCATGTCTTTCAAACATTTGAAGCATGCACATTTAATTTTCAGAAAATCTGGGCCTTTTTTATTGGAGTTATGGGGTGGGGAGTGGGAGGAACCAGACCAGAAGCTTCCCTGGAATCTTTGCTATGCTTATCTGGACTCCCTAAATATGATTTTGATATGAATAAACTGCTTTTTTTTTAAATTTTAAATCCTACTTAGGTGTTGTTTCCAAACATTGAGGGAAAGTGCAGTCTCTTGGTTAGTACCTCATGCTGCACATCTTTGATGTTTTTTTTTTTTTTTGGAAAAGAAGTCAAAATGTGTTATTGCATATAAAAGGTTAAGAAAATTTTCTGTCTCCTAGGTATTATTATTAAAAGAATTTTATTTTTTTTTAATTTTCTCACCAGCCCCTCCTAGACAGGGTAAACTTCAAATGTACTCTCCAGAGCTCACTGTCATGACTAAATTCTATGTTCAATTTTTTATTCATAAAGAAAATTGTACTTTGCTCCATAAGACAGAATTCAAAATGCCTGTAATTAGGGACAACTGTACTTCTCATATTAAAAACACTTCAAAAAAAGAAAAAAAAAGAAAGATTTCAACCAGGCATTGTTTAATGGTGAGGATTGGTTCAGAGAAACATATGAGAAGATTTTTGTTGTGTGGACATCGTAGGGTGCACTTACATAAACTAATATAACTCGGATGGCAATAGTGCTCTGAGGTATCACCATCATATATCCGGTCCATCCTTGACCACACATTGTTACTTGTTGCATGACTAAGAAGGAATAGCTCTGGTCTCATTCTGACTTGCATGGAGTCAATGTTGAACCCCCTGAAGTTCTTGTGTGAAAAAACTTAACCCAGATGGAACAGTATTGTCTCCTTTGTTCTACTGCGTTGACTTGGGTTTTTATCTTTCTTTTTGATAGTGGCATGTTTTGACATTCTTCTCATTTCCTTTTGTGCCAATTCTGTAGCTATTTTTCTTACTGGAAATAAAATTAAAGTTACAATATTTTGTTTTCATGTTACTACTAACAACTTCAATCTCATAAATATACTATCCTTTACACTTCTATCCACCATTTTATGTTCTAATTTTTATTTATTTATTTGTTGTTGTGCTGGGGATTGAATCCAAGGGTTTTCTACCACTGAGCTACATCCCCAGCTTCCTAGCTTTTTCTATTTTGAGTGTGACCCAGTGGTAGAGGGTTTACCTACCATTCCACAGGCCCTTGCTTCAATACTCATTACAACCAAACAAACACACCCTCCATATAAACCCTTGACTCTTTTGTCCAGTGGTTTTTTTATTTTATTTTATTTTTAGTTGTAGATGGACACAATACCTTTATTTTGTTTAGTTTTTTTATGTGGTGCTGGGGATCAAACCCAGTGCCTTGTGCATGCTAGGCAAGCACTCTACCACTAAGCCACAACCCCAACCCTCTGTCCAGTGTTTTAAGACTTCCATCCCATTGGAGGGGGGTTAGGAAAGAGTCATGTTACATGCTCCAAAAACTTGAAGTATCCTTTATTTGGTTGCTATTTGAAGGATAAGTTCACTCTGATTGTCATTATAGAGAGCAAAACCAACGTCTTCATAATAATCAATACTTGTAACATTCCAATATTCCTCTCTATTTTATTTATTGTTATTCCTCTCCTACTCTACCCCAATGATTTTAACTGTTGGCTATGAGATTAAGAAGAGCTGGTTTATTTGTATATTCTCAATTACTGTTATGGATGAGCATTTTTTATTTGCCTCTTTATATTTTTGAGTTTTTTTAAACTGACTAATTTTTTTCTACCCTGTAGATCATAATCTCATACTTTTAAGATTGGCCTTTAACCCATTGTTTAGCATATCTCTTTGTACATGATACAGGAAGTACAAAGATTATTTGAAAAAGTTTTATGCCATTTCTTCACATAGGACAATTTTGATATTGTCATTAATTCATTTTAGTGTGTTTGTGAGTGTGTGTGTGTGTGTGTGTGTGTGTATGTATCCTATGATTTTTTTATGGAAAAATCAACTATTGTGAGGCAAGTTTGAGAATAGGCACCAATTAAAACGCTCTTGCAAATATTCAGGATAGGAATTGTGCAGTCTCTGATCAGCTATTGAATTCTACAGAACTAGAAAGATTGAATATTTTGAAGGTGGACCTGATAGTTTGCCGAGGTGTTGGGTATTCAGTGAGGAAAGTTAAAGATGGCTGTACAATTTTTGTCCTGAGCAGTTGTATGCCAGAGACATTAGCAGTTTTTTACTTTAGATATATGAAGTTTGGTATGCCAGTCAAACTCCAAGAGATGATGGCCTAAGTGCAGAGGAAAGGGCTTGGTTCAATTATGTCCCATATATGGCATTAGTAGGTACATTTTAGCCATTTGTTACATAAGCCAATATTTTGTCTTAGAAATTTCTGGTGTATTTGTTTTCATAAATTATTTTTAAAGCAGCCCCCAAATTTTACTACATTAGGATTGCTCTAATATACACTGAGGAGTGTATTTCTATATTTCTATTCTGTCATCATCCATGGGTCAGTAAATATGTTGGTTGTTTGCCACTAGGAGGACATTTTGGAGAAAATAAGAAAGGGAATATAGGAACAGCTTTGGAAAATACAGGAATCACAAAATCAATGAAGTTATTGTGTTATAAAAATTCTGTGAAGTGGAAGCATTTCAAATGTCTTGCAAATCAATGATGTTTTGCAAATAAGTAAAAAATATCTGAACAAGTTAATGACTTGGAAAGAAATTTGGATTGAAATGAGTTACATGTGCTTAGAGAAAAAAAAAAAAAAACAAACAAACATGTGATCAGAAGTCAGCTTGATCAGAGAGAGGATCCTAAGAGTTTTGGTTGTGAGAAAAGCAGCACCTGCATTTTGTTTAATTTTTTTGTAACCTACTTGCTCAAAGCTGTGTAACTGCTGACAAATTATGGTCTCTTGCACAACATCTTTCTGTTTTTAATTATGCTGAAAAGAGAAAATGAGAGTGTGTTCTTAGAGGTACCAGTTTTGTTATGTACTTTGACAATTTTAACAATCCTAAGTATGCATAGAAGATACTTCCATCTCTAAACCTAAATCTATATCTAAACCTAAAGAAAAATATCTAAAGGCTTCCACTCTTGCCTGTTCCCCTCTACAACCCTAGCTAATTGGGTTGTGTAGTCTAAAAAGCATTTTCTCATTTCCATATATCCACTTCAAGGCCTTGGGGACTATGGCTGGCATTGCAGTTATCCTCAATTGATGCAGGAGAACAACATGAAGACTAGAGTTGTTCAGTGCAGTTGTTAGTTGTTAGAATCACATGTACAATGCACTGCCCAGTTGTGACAAATTCTTGTTTGTTCTGTATGTGCCTTTCAAATACAACAAATTTTAAAATGTTCTTACAATACACTGAGTCATGGCTATACCTTGATGAAGCGACTTGAAAAAATACAAAAGTTGTGGGAATGTGTGGAGGACAGCTAGGGTTCTGATCATTCTCAAACAGAGGTTGCAGAGAGGTTGCTGGGAGACTTTGAAAATCCTGGGTTCTCATAGACAGAAGGCAGTTGCAGACTGTGGAGATAGTTTGGAATTTGGAGTTGGGCACCATTCACAACCTCCGTTATATGGAGAACCTAGAAGGATTACCTTTTTTGTGTCTATTCAAGGTCAAGAACCACATCAGTGATAATGCTGAAATTGAACAACCAAAAAAAAAAAATAAAGAAAAATAAAAAAAATAAAGTATACAGGAAGATATGCAGAGGTAAAAAATGTATAAAATATTTGATTAAAAATAATTTCTCTTTATTTTTAGAATTGGTTCCAAAAAAAAAAAAAATCACACTACAACATAAAGCAAAACAGAAAATGTTTGATGCCAGGAGACAACATGAGTTCCATGATCAAAGTCATCCTGTTTTAGGTCATCAGGATGCCCAGATGCAATGTGACAATAGCACCACTGCACAGCCCCCTCCACCCCCAGCAGGCTCCACTAAACGAAACTGGCTACTTTCCTATGGAGACATGGGGACTTCCCACTGAATAGTATAGCTCATGTGTCTCATGTTCCCAGGCATTAGAAAGGAGCCAAGTTGTACTTTGCTGGATCAAGGGGCCAGAGGAAGTGGACCTTCTCCCAGCTTCATTTCAGCCACCTATAGTCATCCTGCTTCATCTTTGCAGCATTTTCAGAGGGCCATGTTCATGACAGAGGAAAGTTAGCACAGAAGCCCTTGCCTTTGCCCAATGGTAACATTGTGCAGGGAAAGATGCAGCAGCAGGAGGAGCAGGAGCTCTCTGGTCTGTGTGAAAGACAGCAGTAGAGTGACTGGGGATATTATAATCCACAGTTGCAACAACCCCAGAATTACCAAGAGAAGCTGCCATTTCAGGCCCACTTCTAATGTCCCAGAAGCATGGGAACTTAAGACATCAGGTGCCCTCCTTCTACAACATCAGGATGCACGTTGTCAAAGAATGGAAAGACCCTGATATCTGAGATGCAGTTTACATCTCCTCCACAAATGGAGGTCAGTTCTCTTCAGTGCTGTTAGGGCAAGATGGACAGCAATGTGCTGCAGAGCAGCCCAGGTTCCCAACCCAGCATCTCTGGGATGTGGGGTCTGAAGAGGCTATGACTGGACTTAAATTATAACTGAAAAACATGACATTCAATTTAGAAAGGTATCATCCTAGGACATTCTGTATTCAACCACAAAGTCTCAGAGAAAAGGACTATTTTGAATTTGTACATATGCATGCTGTGGCTGGGGCTCAGTGGTAGAATGCTGGCCTAGACTGTGTGAGGAACTGGGTTCAATCCTCAGTATCATATAATAATAAATAAATGAAATAAAGATATTGTATCCATCTACAACTAAAAATATTTTTTAAAAAATAAAAGATGGTGAGTTCAGGATATCTCCATGAAAAATACCAAAAACAAAACAAAACAAAACAAAACAAAAAAACATAAAATCAAAAAAGAACCCAAAAAGCAACAAAAACAATAAAAAACAGACAAAAATTTTAAAAAACCCAAACTCCCCAAATCCTTCATGTAATCCCCAGCCCCCCAGCAAACATAAACACACACACACACACACACACACACACACACACACCTTTCTAAATTGTCAGTGTCTGAGATGGGACAGCAGTATCCACCAGTGCTAGATCTCTGATTGTTCATCTTCTAGTACCCTGGAGAAAGTAGGACTTATGCAGGCACTTCTAAACCAACAAGCAAGAAGACAGCACTTGCCATATTCAAATCAGTGTGTGTTTTAGGTAGACACATTTGACACAGCCCTGCCTCACAAGTTATCTCATCCTTGGAAGTAAGATCCTCTAGTGTACCTTTGTATGGAAGAGTCCACAGGCTGTTGCTCTCCTCCATGGACCAGGACAGCATCTTCAGGACACAGCATAGCCTTCCAGGACAGCCTGGACTCTCTGAAAGTAGTCAGGGTCATTGCTATAAAAATGGATTTATTTATGTATCAATCCAAAAAAAAAAAAATCTAGCATGTTATGAAGGAAGCCATCCCACCTGGTATTGCCTGATAAGAATACTCAAGATTCTGCCAGAATTCAGCCTTCTATGAACAGGCTTCTGTAAGGATGTCTGCCCAGGCATTGTCTTATGAACTTTTCTTATGAACCATTATTGCCAAGACTTATTACTAGGAAATATCTGTTTTACTTCTTTTTTACTTTTGCTTTAAAAAATCTCCCCCAGCCCTAAACTCTCCCACTGTGCTCATAGTGAATGTGCCTGGAGTGTAGTGTGCCAGGCATGTGCCTATTGAAGTGTTGTTCCATTTCCAATTCCATTATTGGCAGAATCTTTCTCTAACCATTATTCAGATGGACACTTCCATCCAACTAAAAGACACAATGCTACCTGAGTTTTCCACACTGAAGGCAGGGCTTCCACTGAAATCACAGCTCCAGCTTCTGCAATCACAAGAACATATGAGGCACTTGCACTGGCCTGAAAACCCCTCTTTGGGAATCCAGAATGTTCTGACAGTCACCTGGGCATGTGGGGCAAAAATATCTGAAGGGTGCCCAGTTGAATATTTGGGTACTGTTGGTCTGAATTTTTGATACAAGACTTCAAAGTGGGAGGTATCTGGGAAACTCCCACTTTTGAAAACATTTTCATAATTTTGGGCTTTAGGACTTGGAACATTTAAAGCATTCCAGAGTGTCCCATCTCTCCCACAGCTCCTTCCAACACAGCTCTGCAGGATACATCTCTCAGGCCACTGGGGGCACCATTGACACAAAGTGGAAGAGAGGAGCAACTCCTCCTGAATTCCGAGTTGATTGCTGTGGTGTTTGTATACAAGCAGGCAAAGGCTAGAGCATTCTTGGGTAGCTCTTTCCATTTTTCTCTGACAATATTTAATTACAAAACAGTGTATACTGGTTATGATCATTTAAACAACACCTAGAGTAGTGAAGAAAGCTTGCACTTGTTGTTCTTGCACTTTGCCCACCCTGTTGGAACCATTGTGAAGACTCTCATATGCTATGTTTGTCATGTGTCTCCTATTTTTCTGAGTGTGACATTATGAAATACTAATTATATTGCATAGGAAAGCATGTTTTCCATGAAGTTCCAAGGTGTGTAACATACAAACTTAATTTTGTAAATATCTTTCTTCCTATAATGAGACTGAGAGCAGGTGGGGAAACAGCAACTCTCTAATATGAAAAAAGGAAAAAAGTTTGCACAATCACTTTGGACAGTCTGTGGTAATGTTTATTGAACTTGAAAATGCCTAGCGATTCTACTACTAGATGTTTCCAAAAAAAAACCTTTTTTATCTCTTCTTGCAGAACACTGAATCCCCAGATAAGATAAGTAATCCCCAGATTACTCATAAAGTAATCAAGCTCTCTGTTTCTGTCAGCTGTCCAGCACTATAATTAATACCTGAGAGAAGGGTTATTTTTCTTTATTTTCTTTCTTTATTTTTTGTTGTCTAGGGGTTGAATCCAGGAGTCCTCTCCACTAAGCTACTTTATCAGCCCTTTTTATTTTCTGAGACATGTTTTCACTAAGTTGCTCAGGTAGGCATTCACTTTGTGACCCTCCTGCCTGGGCCTCCTGAGTTGCTGGGATTATAGTTGTTGTCCACCACTTCAGGCTTGGTATATGTATTTGGAGGTTTCACTTCCTAGTAAGTTGTCCCCTTGCTTTGGGCCTAAGGGGAGACAGAACATCAAGGTAGATTAAAACAGTCAACCACATGACCAGGAAGTTGGGGGAAGAAAAATGAGGGGCCAGTGCCCCACAATCCCTTTCAAGGCCTGTCTGTAATGACCTAAAGTTCTCCCACTAGGCCCAAACTTTTAAATATCCCACCATGTCCAAGTGTCATTACAGTAGAGACTAAACCTTTGCCCCATGTAGCTTTAAGGGACATTTATGATCTAAGCTACAACTAGAGCATAATTAAAAATAATATACTAGTACTACATTATTATGAGCATCTTCTATGTGATACTATGTAGTGAAATATGATGTTTCCAGACCACTTTTATAGTATGATGACTGTAAAAAGGAAACAGGGGTTGAAACTGTAATGATTATACTGAATTCACATATATGCATTCATCTGGTAAAAATACAAAAACATGGATTGGATTTTTATACACTAAATTAGTGAAAGTTACATTTGGACATAAATGAAAGAATTTTTTTTTCTCTAATATAAGACATTCTTAACTGAATTTCTTTATACCTTCCCTCCCTTTAGATTTTAAATTTTAAAATGCAGTTTTCATTGACTGCAAGAATATAACCTATTCACATACTGATTTGCAGAGATTTTTTCTTACAGATCATAGTGTTCTTGGAGAAACCCAGGTAGGTCATGATACATGTATCCTATTTATGTGTTGCTAGGTTAAGGTCCTTAATATTTCTATTAAAATTTTTGTATCTATTTCAGGAATTACCTCAAACTCAGGTTTTTGCTGGCACTATGTTCAGGGATTTGGGTCATGCTAACTTAGCCTTAGTATGAATCAGGTATGTTGCTTTACTTAGTATTTTCTAAAATCTTGTGCAAAATGACATGTACACCACTATTAAATTTTTGAATTTTCCAGTGACTGATTCTGACCTTTATAAGAAGATTTTTACTACTGATTTCATATTTTTCAATGATTACACCTGGTTCTTTTTGAGCCATTTTTGGGAAGTTGAATTTTTTCAAGAATATGTTTATGGAAAATGTCAAATCTACTGTCATAAAGTTGTTCCAAATATCCTGATAATTTTCCTACCTAGAAAATGTGTAGTGGTGTGTTATTTCCTTGTTATATGTTTGTAACATGCATGTTCTTTTGCACAGGTTGGTTTCTCAGGCCAGCATCTGTGATAGGACCTGGGATTCTGCTGGGAAGGGATTCCTGAGGCAGGGGCAGTGCTAAGGATTAGGGCCGGTTTCCATCAGGGGATCTCTGTGTGTCAAGGTGGGGATTTGTCAAAAGTATCTTGAACTAAAAGGAGGCAGCTCTGGACTCGGCCTTAGGTTTCCTAGGTGGAAGTGGTTGGTGGCCAGCATAGCCCAGATTGGTGTCCAGGGTTTTTCATGTTTCTGCAAAGTCATCCTCCCACAATAGAGGTTATTAAGTGACCCCATGATATGTTCCCTGTTACTACTTCTGACTGAGAACTTCAAAGATAATGTAGGAAAACTCAGAAATCTTTTGTTGGCCCAGTTCTGCCCCAGATGAGCCTCGGATGTTTTATTGATGTTTCTGCTAAATAAAGAAGAGCTTGCTGATCCCATGTGGGCTTCCTGATTCCAATCTCTGTGCTTACATTTTCTGCTTCCCTAACTGGGAACTAACTTGAATCCCCTTTGTGCTTACAAAGTTTACTTTTCATGGTAGAGAGTAATACATTTTTATAACTTATTGAATTACAAAATATTAAATGACCTAATTAAACATCTAATTGATTTGTTATTTTTTATATAATTCTGTAAGAAAGCACTGTTGTAGGAAACTTTAGATTGGAAACATCAGCTTAGCAGGATTTCTTACCAATCTTATGTCTTAAAAAATATATACTTGGGAAATAAAAACTTATTTAGTAAATGTAGAAGTCAATCAAAGTATCACAATTGCACTTATATTTTTATATTAACTAAGTTTAGCTTTTAAAGAAAAATTTGTGTAAGCACAAAGAGTCTTTTGGTGGATTCTCAGTAAGGGAACCAGAAACTGTAAGGACAAAAAATGGAGGCAGGAAGCCAACCTGGGATCAGAAAGCTCTTTATTCATCAAGGAGTCAATAAAACACCCAAAGCCCATATCCTGGGCAGAAAAAACCAAACTGCTACAAGACAAGGTTCTGAAATGTTACAGGCCTCATTTAGGGTGGGGCAGAAAGGTAATTCCTGGGGTTTATCAGGGTCAGCTGATCCATTAGGGTGGGACAGAAGGTCAAATAGGGAAGTGTCTAAGGTTTACTAATCTTTGGGATCAGCAGATCCATTAGGGTAGGGAGTTAAGGGCCAGTCAGGTGCAAGTTCTTTCCTGTTCTTCCATTTTTCTTTTCTCCCTTTCCTCAGGCTTAACAAAAGCTCCAATTACCATAAACAAGGCCAGTGGGGAAACAAGTGTAGATTAGAGAAATGTCCTAAGGCCTATTTTCCATATCCTTCAATTTGAAATCTGGAATGTAATAAGATACTTTAAAAAAACAGTTACTATTTAGTACAAACCTTAATTTCTTCAAGACTAGTATTTTTGTGTGTTTTTAATAAAATTTAATAGACACTAAAAACTATTTTATTAGAATGTGAGTGTACTATTGTTTTAGCATTTCTCTCTTCTTTCATTTTTAAAAACCCCAATTAACAGGGGTCTAAGAAAAGAGCTTATCTATACATGTAAAAAAGCCTTATCACAAAACCAAACTTGTCTTTTTAAAAGAGGGAAAAGCTTTAAACAACTTTAACTAATTGTGCTAATTATATATAAGCAGTATAATTACATGCAAACTGTTTGAAATTTGTTTTGTTCAAATTTTGTTTTAATTTACCCAGACATTCACAGCATTTTACTTTACCAGTAGAAAAATTTCTTATACCCTTGTCCATAAATCACACCTAAAAGAGACTGAACTCCTAGCAAGTCCTTTATCAGTGAAAACCTAAGGAACAAAAGAATTTTAGACCATTTTATATTAACAAAATTATAAGCATTGTAACATTTAAGTATCTTTTAGTTAAGATTGCTTGATATTTCTATATTTAATAGATGATATCTAGCACTTTAACTTTTTAAATTAATAAGTATCTTCTTTAATAAAGACATGTAAAATTAATCTCATTTATCTTAAATATATCTTATTCTTAAAAAGTAAATGCCAAGACATTAAACAAACGTTGATAATAATATTCAACTTCTCTTTCCTGTTGAAGAAAATTGTTGGATGCAATGTATATTATATATTAGATATTTCATATTAATCAGCAGTTTAATAATTATCTGACTACCTGGGAAAACTTGTGAGTCAGTAATGTTAAAGCCATCTTTACATTTATCTGTTTACCCATGTTAAATGGAAATTATTTGTAATTTACTTGAATTAATTAAAATATATCTGGATATATTTGTATTTTAATTTTAATTTATGAGCACTCATGTATCTATATGCCAATTTTTAATCTCACATACATACAAACATAGCACAAATACAAGATATTATGTTCATGCATACACAAAATACACAAATACATAAAAAAAATTATAACTTTTTCAGGTAGAGCTCCATAGGTTGGAAGTAATGGTATAGATTTTTATCAATGCTTGTCTTTGTTTTAGAAATTAAAATAAAGCCAATCAAACTTTTACATTATTACCTTAAAAAGGAATTAAATTTACAGATGGAAATATCAGGTTTGAAATCTGGCAATCATGGGAACACTGAAATACAAGATTTAAGGTTTGCTAGCTTTGTCCCCAAGACTGCCAGACATACTTCCCAGCATCATGCTCTCTTGAAATTGGCCTTTAAACAAAGAGAGTACAAAACCCCTCCATAGTTTGATAAAATAAAACTGATTAGAAATATACAATAATTTTTAAAAAAACAGACATCCAAGAAATGCAAAAGGCTATAAAAAATTTTCTTTAAAAAAATTGTACATTTAGAATCTTTCCATTTCTCTCTCCTGAAGCTGTAGAATTAGAAAGGGGCTTATTAACAAACCAGTATACTTGTCAATTCTGCAGGATCAAGGCAGAAGCTCTGGATGCTTTTTGTTGCTGTTGATGACGATGATAATGATGAACCTTTATTTTATTTATTCGTATGTGGTGCTGAGAATCAAACCCAGGGCCTCACACATGCCAGGCAAGTGCTCTCCCACTGAGTTGCAACCCCAGCCCTCTGGTTTGTTTTGACAACCAGCCATCACCCAGCAGTTTCTGGCCAAATCACCATTAAAATATTTCCTTCTGGAGTTTTATCTCCAGAAAGGTTGAAAATTTCTCTTCTAAAACAACATTGCCAGAATTTTATATTTTTCCTCCTCTTTCTCCTGTACACTCTCAGAAGACAAAGACTGTTGCTGTGAAGGAGAGGGGGTAGAGAAATTACCAGAGGCTGAAGAGCCTTTCAAATCAGAAACTGAGATAGAAACCAAATATTGTATTCCCTTACAAGGGGGGTGAAGATAGTTTCTATACCACAAGATAAATGACCACAAGATAAACTCTCCCATGTGGATTTTTGTCCAGTCACTTGGCCAGTGGTACCAAGTGCCTCCCAAGGATCTGCATCTACTGCTTGTTTCTTAAAGAAACAAAGACAAGTTTGAAAATCAAATTGTAAAAGCTGCAACAACTGTGCCTTCTTAATCCTAAGCAAAAAAAGAGCTTTCTGTTCTTAGTTATAGTTTCAGAAGATATTGCAAGTTTTATACAAGGCTGACTAAACAATTTACTCCACCCCTCTCTATATTTCAAAAGTGATGTGGCATCCCTTTTAGGAGGACTGGCCAAGCTCACCTGAAATTTCTCCTTCTGAATTGCCTCAAGGACAGATCCCTGTTCAGGCACCATATTGTCACTGGGTCTTGAAAAATGAAGGAACATATAACTACCTGGAGGAAGGAGCTGGGTGGGAAATTAGCAATCTGAAATAATATTTAGAAATGATGACAAAATACAATGAAAATACTTTCACAGTGGATGCCTGGTGAGTGGATCAGATCTGATGAGTCCAATCTCTAAGAAAGAGTAAGGCTCTGCATGGTTTATTTAAGGTGAAGCATATCAAAGGGACATATTGAAAGAAAGGGTTCTTCAAGGTAAAAAGAAAAAAAAAGTGGGCAGCAACAAGCGAATTGGGAAATATATATTTATGTGATATATTCTTCTTCCTCTGGACAACTGGCACCTCAAGACTATTGAGCTGTGCCAATATTTCTTTCACTGCAGAGCAGCAGGCATCTGAATACAAAATAATCAAACTCAAAAATCTCATGCCATGCATGGAATCTTCACAGTTAACAGCGGCCACCTGCAACTGGTGGGAGCCTTGTGAGTGGATGAGATCTGATGAGTCCAATCTCTTAGAAAGAGTAGGGCTCTGTGTGGTTTATTTAAGGGGAAGCACATCAAAGGGATATATTGTCAGGAAATATTCTTCAAGGTAAACAAAGTGGGCAGCAACAGGTGAATTGGGACTTATATATTTATGCGATATATTCTTCTTCCTCTGGACAGCTGGCACCTCAAGGAGATTGAGCTGTGACAATATTTCTTTCGCTGAAGAGCAGTAGGCATCTGAATACAAAATAATCAAACCCATAAATCCCATGCCATGAATGGAATCTGCACCATTAACAGCAGCCACCTTCAACTGGTCATGTCTTTCAGCACCATTGTA